>NC_139611.1:18282430-20695208 GCF_964270895.1 Podarcis filfolensis | reverse complement strand
TGCCAGTCCATTCCATACCCACCCTCAATGTTCAGTCAGCTGCATTTCTTCCTAAACCTCTTACCCTGATAGGTTTTCCTTAGGAAAAACAACTGAGCAGTCTGAATGTTCATAAGCATTCCATGAGCACTCTGAACCTGGGTGAAGGGATCGTTCCATTAGCAGAGGCTTCACAGCAAATATTTCTGGACTGTACGATAGTTGGATTACATTGTATACCCAATCCCTGGAGTAAATGGATAGGCGCTTTTTAAGTACCCATGGGAGGAAGATGGATATGTTCTGCTGGGGCCTAAGGACCTCTTCTCTGTTTCCCCAGACCAGGGGACAGGAATTTCAGTTCAGACTGGGAGTTTGTATAGCTGAAGGCTCCCTATGCCAACCACCTGGCTCTCAGCCAGGCCCTAATCTGGGCAGGTGCCTCCTCTTCCCAAGTGGCCTCACTTCCTTCTAAGTTAAGGTTACCAGGTGTCCCTGTTTCCTGGGGACAGTCCCTGGATTTACAAATCAGTCCCCATACAAAATCCTATCATTCCTACTGAAATTGAAAAGTGTCCCCGGATTCATTGAAAAAAAATCTGGTAACCTTATTCTAAGTGGACAGACAGGGTGGCCACTCATAAATCCTGCAATAGCTCAGTTGTTGGAGCATGAGATTCTGAATCTCAGGGCTGTGGGTTTGAGCCCCAGCTGGCCAAAAGATTCCTGCATTGCAGGGGGTAGGACTAGATGACCCTAAATTATCTAAATCAATCACGGAAAAAAAGACAAAAGAGGGTGCCAATTTGCATAACACTGCATAGTCTAGTTTGCAGTCAGAGATGCCAGTTTAGAAAGAACTGCTATAATTTAAGTAGAAATCTAGCACGTTTCACCATAGTCAGAGAGGTTGTGACCTGTTTGCCTTTGGTCCAGGTGCTTAACCACTGGTATACAACTTCACTCTTGTTCTCATGGTTCTTCATCTTTAAGCCTAGTGTGGTTCGGACAGCCCTTCAGATATAGAACCACTTTGGATAGAGGAGTGTCCTCTATAAAGTAGGGCCCCATGGCTGTGGTGGCCCTGAAATCCCTGCTTGTCGTGAATTCCTTCTGCTTCTGTGGCCATGGGAGACAGGCTGGGGTAGGAAGGTCTGAGAGCCGGTCAGAAATCCAAGCAACTATTTTGGGGACCTCCAGCCCCATGGCAGATACGGTGGTACCTCGGGTTAAGAACTTAATTCGTTCTGGAGGTCCATTCTTAACCTGAAACTGTTCTTAACCTGAAGCACCACTTTAGCTAATGGGGCCTCCCACTGCTGCTGCGCGATTTCTGTTCTCATCCCAAAGCAAAGTTCTTAACCCGAGGTACTGTTTCTGGGTTAGCGGAGTCTGTAACCTGAAGTGTCTGTAACCTGAAGCGTCTGTAACCCGAGGTACCACTGTATATGCAAATCCATTGGCTCTTCAGAGTCACTGGTAGAAGAAGAAGAAGAAGAAGAAGAAGAAGAAGAAGAAGAAGAAGAAGAAGAAGAAGAAGAGTTTGGATTTGATATCCCGGTTTATCACTCCCCTTCAGGAGTCTCAAAGTGGCTAACATTCTCCTTTCCCTTCCTCCCCCACAACAAACACCCTGTGAGGTGAGTGGGGCTGAGAGACTTCAGAGAAGTGTGACTAGCCCAAGGTCACCCAGCAGCTGCATGCGGAGGAGCGGAGACGCGAACCCGGTTTCCCAGATTACGAGACTACCGCTCTTAACCACTACACCACACTGGCTCTAGAGAGAACCCTGCTCCCTATTCTTCTCCTCTGAGGCTTGGGCAGGGCTGAATCCCGGATCACTGACCTGGACCTGATCAGCCAAGGCAGGTGGAACTGACCCGAGTAACTTGCTTTGCTTCGGTTGGGTGGCTTTGAAAAGACTCTGCAAAGAATAGGAAGGGCGTAGTCCTTCCTGAGAGAACCTGAAAATCGAACAGGAGGCAAATGCAGCCTCACCTATTTATACTAAGAATAGCTACCCACTCACTCTCTCAAGTGTAGGAATCTTACCATGCTGTGAAGAGTCACCTCCCATGACTAGCAGTGGGAGGAAAATAAAATATGCAAGATTTAAGGAGCAAAATAAAATTTACAAATGTGTACCAGCTGCAGAGTTCAACTTTTGCGTGTGCCAGTGAATTTAGGCAACCTTGGTGCAGAATTTCTTTTTATCATTACAGGACGCAGGTGGCGCTGTGGGTTAAACCACAGAGCCTAGGACTTGCAGATCAGAAGGTCGGCGGTTCGAATCCCCGCAACGGGGTGAGCTCCCGTTGCTCTGTCCCTGCTCCTGCCAACCTAGCACTTCGAAAGCACGTCAAAGTGCAAGTAGATAAATAGGTACCGCTCCGGCGGGAAGGTAAACGGCGTTTCCATGCACTGCTCTGGTTTGCCAGAAGCGGTTTAGTCATGCTGGCCACATGACCCGGAAGCTCCCTCGGCCAATAAAGCGAGATGAGTACGCAACCCCAGAGTTGGTCACGACTGGACCTAATGGTCAGGGGTCCCTTTACCTTACCTTTTATGTTATCAGCACAGTCACATAGTTCTATTTGTGTACGTCCCACAAGATTTGTGATGCACCTGGATGTCCAGCCTTGACAAGTGCAATATCTCTCCCGCCACACTCATGCCAATCAAGAGGCAATAATGTTTTCAAAGAATCCGAGCCAATGATGTGTGATTTCCTCTCAATTGTGTCCTGTCCCCCACACTTAGCAAAGAATGTCAGGTTGTGCGCAAACGACCTTTTAACCCAGAAAGCAAACACACAAGCTCTTAAAAAGAAAAAAACCACACACACAAAAATGCTTTTAAAGCTGCTTTGAGAGACAGGTGGAACCACCTAATTAGCTCCAGCTACCTCGCTCAGGCCTTGAAATCACAGAATTGAATCCTCCCTCAATGGTCCCAGTACTTTGTCCCTTCAGGGCTCAAGCAATTCTTTTTTATTGTTTTTTAAAAAAGGTTGCCTGCTTTGATTGTGTAAGGAGAACCTTCATTCAAAGGCAACTGGCAGGGTCTAAGCAGACCTCCCAACCGAGAGAACTCTGATGTGATCTGACATTCAGTGCATCTTCGCATTTTTAACATGTGCATTATGTCTAGAAATAAAATTGCAAATAACACCAGCTGGAATGTGTGTGTGTGTGTGTGTCGGGGTGAGTGATCCTTTTCGGGACTGCAATGGGTGTTGGTTAATCTCTTTCTCTCCCCACTTGGGTTGATGGTTGGATTACTCCTCTACATTTCAATCGTGAAGAAATCCTCCAGTGGCGCGAAAGGGATCATGCTCACAGCACTGGATACAACCTTAAGGCTTTCTTTCAGAGAGGGTTTTTTTTGGGGGGGTTGAATGCTGTCTCCCTGGTTTTTATATGTACAGTAGCCAGTTGTTTGACCGTGATCCTAGTTTTAAAATATATAAGTGATGTTAAGTCATTTGAACCATTATTGCAGCATTTTTGTGTGCCGTACTTTTCCGTGTACAGTGGTACCTCGGGTTAAATACGCTTCAGGTTACATACACTTCAGGTTACAGACTCCGCTAACCCAGAAATAATACCTTGGGTTAAGAACTTTGCTTCAGGATGAGAACAGAAATCGTGCCCCAGCGGCGCAGCAGCAGCAGGAGGCCCCATTAGCTAAAGTGGTGCTTCAGGTTAAGAACAGTTTCAGGTTAAGAACTGACCTCCGGAACGTATTAAGTACTTAACCCGAGGTACCACTGTATAAGACTAGGGTTTTTTTAATTTAAAATTATGTTCAAAATTGTGGGTCATCTTATACATGGATACAATCTCCCTCCATTTTCTCAATTTTGAGTCCCCCCAAATAGGGGGCGTCTTATACATGGGGGCGTGTTATACATGAAAAAATACGGTATTTTGTGGTTCTGTTTTGTAAGCCTCTTTGAGTTCATTGCATAAAGAAATGTGGGCAATGCACTTTAAAATAAAATGTGATGCCATGCATCTCACCAATGGGGCTGTAGTATATATCTAGTGCTTTCTCTTTTGTAATGTTTGGTGCGATTTGATTTTCAGAATGAAAACTTTATTATTATACGGAAGATGAAAACAAAACAAAAATGCAGTAATTGTATATTCAATTCAGCTCATAAGTTTATTGTTCTAGCCAGAGGCCATGGGAAATTTGTATTAAGCCATAGTATCAATAAAATTATTTGGGATGTCCATAATATAATAATCCTTTAAAAAAAAAAGGCTTTGCCAAGTTCCTAAGCATTAAAACAAAATTCCCTTGTCCATCTCCGACAGTTCCAATTCTAATATTATTTTGGCTTTTTAAATCTAATTTGCTAACATCCATGAAATGAGAGAGAGAAATTACCAGAGACACTAACAAATTCAAATCCAGCTTGATTTCAGATTAAACCTCTTAACCATCACAACAATTTATAGCAATTTTATTGAACTCCTTTTTCCTGACACCCCCCAACAGGTGCATAGATGGCTAAGCACCATTTATACCTATGACATTGTTTGCTGAAAATCATAATCTTAGAGTAATTTGTAGATAGGCTTTCCTGTTTACAGTATGTGCTGAACACCTCCAAGGGATTTTTGAGGCCCAACTGGGAAAAAGAGGATATTTATATATAATTAGACAGACAGGTATTTATATATAATTAGATAGGCAGACTTACAGGGTTGTGGTGAGCATAAAATAGGGAGGGAATAACAATGTACACCACTTTGAGCTCCTTGGAGGAAAAAGTGAGAGAAATGTAATATAATAATAATAATAATTTATAATTTGTACCCCACCAATCTGGCTGGGTTTCCCCAGCCACTCTGGGCAGCTTCCACAGAGACCAAAAATACACTAAAATGTCACACATTAAAAACTTCCCTGAAGTTTGTACATGTATTACATGTAATATATAACATGCACGCAAACACACACACACCCGTTAGGAGAATTTCACTCACAGTAAACCAGCTTTTAATGTCTCTTGCGTATAATAAGAATGCAAGCATGTCACCACTCTGTTTTTATTGGCTGTTTTCCAAAGTTCCAAAGGCAGAAGTGGGGTGAGGCTGCTCTGGGAAAACAATGTGGTTGTGATGTGGTGGCGAGAGAAGTTGGAGAGGACAGGTTAACACAGACATAGGCAAACTCAGCCCTCCGGATGTTTTGGGACTACAACTCCCATCATCCCTGACCACTGGTCATCTGGAGGGCCGAGTTTGCCTATGCCTGGGTTAACAGGACTGTTTTAGTCCTCTCTGGTGGTGGTGGTCAGGAGGGAAAGAGAAGGAATTGGGGAAAGGGGCAAGGACAACTGACTGGGAGATAAGGGGGCATTTTGAGGAGTGTAAAGGAACAGGGATCGGAGGGTGGGGTTGTGTGTGTGTGTTTTAGGCCTCCCACAGTTGGGGGAAGAAAGCTGGAGGAACAGGTGGGGACAGGTGGAGTTTGCTGGGGTTAAAGGGGGAATTTGCAGTGCTGCAGAACAAGAGGGGGCATTGGGGAGGCATATGAGTTCTAGCAAGGGAGTCATGCCTGTTAAGTTGTGGGTGAACATATCAGACGACACAGCGATTCTTCAAACAGCTCTTGTTTATTCACAGGCCAGAACAAAACTGAACTGAAGGGTTCAGCCAGCCTGCTTATATAGAGCTCCAGTACAACGTAACTGTAACAACTTTCTGTAACTATCCAATCACTGAACGTCACTTTCGATCCCTTATTTGCATATGTGGACCTGAACTATCTACAGTATCCCCCTGCTGGCCCAGGGTGAGAACTTCAGTACATAACAATGCCTATGGCTGAGGGGTGTTTAAAGGGAGGGCTATGGAAAGGAAAAAAAGGTGTGTGTAAGTGTGTGGCCCTTTAGGACTCTGCAGTGGGAATATAAGCATGTTCAATTTGATGTACAATACATTAATGCCAGGCGTCATTGAATGTCATATGTAGATTTTTTCAATTTCGTTGTTCTGTATGGGTCAAAGAAAGATGGGAGCTGGAGTCCTATGACATCTGCAGGGCCATGGGTTCGTTGCACCTGGTAAACGCAGAAATGACACTTTTGCAACTGGACGTGTTCCCTTTCTAGCCAGCTTCTTTGGCTTTCTAGTCTTTTCCCAGAATGGAAAGTATATAGGGACTAGAATGCAGACATGTCTCTTGTGGGTGGTCTGCAGAAGTGTCTGCTGTGGTGGGCAGCTCTGTTGCCCAGTGGTTGGCATCATGGCAGCAGCTGGGGGCCCCAGGAAGCGACGTCAAGAGTGTGGCTGCAGGAGGCGAGAGTAAGAAGGAGCAAGGATGCTACATCATCTTCACTTCTCCTTGCAGCCTGAAATAGGGCTGGGTCAGAGGGGAGAGGATGCTCCTTGCTGGGCAGGGCTGGGGATCCATTTATAGATCTCTCTGTACAGTTGCCAAGTTCCTAATGCGTCATATCATCCCACTCGATCACTGAGATCATCTGCAAGAGTGTCAGTGGGAGATCCCTGAGGTTCATTTGACAATGACAAGGAACCAAGCCTTTAGTGTCATGGCCCTAGTGCTGTGGAACACCTTGCCACTAGATTCAGAAGGAGCCTTCTGGGCCAACTTTTAAATGCCTGCTCAAAGCTTTTCTATCCCTATGCAGGCAATTAAGAACACCGTTCCTCAGTGGTCAATTGGTGTCTGTTTTTACCTTTTTATGGCTTTTATTGTATAGCTTTATGTTTTTATTCCTGTAAACTTAGATAGATGTATACCTCTGTGCCATAAAAACATATTTTTAAAAAATTCGTGAAGAAAAGTAAATTGGGCACTGCCTCAACGTCCCCAGTATGCTGTTAGCCAGCCCAGGGGGTTGGTTTGCCTGTCACTGCCCTCAGCAGGTGTTGGTCTCTCTGCCTTCCAATGGTCAGGTCTTGGATTTAGCTGAACGATACCATGCAAGCCACATTCTATAAGGAGAACCAGAATTCAGGGGTTGTACCCAACAAAGCTCTATTGAGAGCAGACCCACTGAAATTAAAGGAACCAACTTCGTCCCATCTGTCATAGCAGCAGGTGACAGAAAGAAAGGATTGAAATGTGTGAGATGGTGGAAGAAGACAGATACGTTCTGGGGATTAATTGAGGAGGTGGAGAGAACCATGTAACCCACCTAGGAAAAAGGTGGGATACAAATGGAATAGATGTGTCTTAAAACACAACGGGTGGAAATGATGTTGCTGCATTTCAGGATGCTAATGTGTCCCCATCACCTTGTTCACCAGCCTTTCTGCAAAGGGATGTACTGCCTTCTCTGTACATTTCCCTTGCTTTTGGGTGGTGACTCAGGACAGCAACACGTAACTGGAGCACAATGTGTGTCAGCTGCTCTTTCCGCTGTCAGCTGGGATCCCCTTGGCCCTGCCTTGCCAGCTCTGTAATTGGTTTGCATCGTGAGAGAAGGGCTGGGCATATCCTCCAAAAATACTCCTTTAGGCAACCAGAAGAAATGACCTCATGGGGAAAATGATGAGCAGGTCAGCTCTAAGGTCAGTATCAGTCATGCTTCTCTAATGCGAAACTAAGCATGAGTTGGGATTTTCTTCTGTCTTTTCCATATTAGGGTGTAACAGTAGTTGGAATTTTTCTGAAGCAGTCAAAACAACCCTGTAAGGTAGGCTTATTATTAGTACAGTGGTATGCCTCGGGTTACAGACTCCGCTAACCCAGAAATAATACCTCGGGTTAAGAACTTTACCTCAGGATGAGAACAGAAATCGCGCAGCGGCAGCGGGAGGCCCCATTAGCTAAAGTGGTACCTCAGGTTAAGAACAGTTTCAGGTTAATAATGGACCTCCAGAACGAATTAAGTTCTTAACCCGAGGTACCACTGTATTAGTATTATTATACCCTGCCTTTTCCCCTGAAGGTGCCTTTTCCCCTCAAGGTGGCTTGCAGATAAAAACAAGAACAGCTAAAAACATTCAGGGGGCGGGGAACAACAATTTCTTAAAAAAATTAAACATGTATAGTTTTAATTATATCAATATCTACATTAAAAATCTATTAAAACCATACAAATTACAATAAAAAAGCACTGCACAAGCCCTTTTATTAAAACTAGCCAGTTCCCAAAAGCCTGTTAAAACAAGAAAGTCTTTACCTGCTGGCAGAAGGACAACAATGGAGCCAGTCTAGCTTCTCTGAGGAGGTGGTGGTGGGGTTTGCCAAAGTCTGGGAGCAATCACCAAGAAGGCCCTCTCCTGTGTCCCCACCAAGCCTGCTTGTAGGGGTGGCAGGAGCAAGAGAAGGGCCTCCCCGAAGATCTCCAAACCTGGGCAGGTTTGCACAAGGGAATATGGTCTTTCAGAGAGCTTGGACCTAAGCTGCACAGGGCTGTACAGGTCATCACCGGCACTTAGAAATTGTGCCGGAAAACAGACTGGCAGCCAGTGGAGCTGTTCTAGCAAGAGAGTTGTGTGCTCCCTAGAACCAGCCCCAGTCAGCAACCTGGATTCGGCTCTTTGAGCCAGCTGAAGTTTCTGAGTGCTTTTTAAAGTGTGTTACAGTCATCCAAATGCGATGTAACTAAAGAATGTGTCACTATGGCCAAATCATCTCAAGGTTAAGGGTGCTGCTGGTGCACTAGCGATAACTGTGAGAATGCACTCCCAGCCACCACAGAGACCCGAGTCCAGAAGCCCATACGAACTGCGAACCTGTGTCTTCAGGGGGAGTCTTGTTACCCCATCCAGAACAGGCTGAATCCATATTCCCAGTTCTGCCTTCCGACTGATCCAAGAGCACCTCTGTCTTGTCTGGGTTAGGTTTCAATTTGTTCACTCTCACCCAGTCCATTAGGATGGCGGACACTGGTTTAGAACCAAGACAGCTTGTTGGATTTAGGTGGAAAGGAGAAATAGAGCTGGGTGTCTTCAGAGTATTGGTGACATTGAACCCTGTTAAATAAAGCTGGGGGGTGGGGCAGAACAAGACCCTGAAGGACCCCACAGGCGAACGGCCAAGGTGTTGAACCCTCAGCACCACCTTTATAATAAAACACTTAGCTCAATTGGTTAGAGCATGGTGCTGAGAACGTCAAGGTTGCAGGTTCGAGCCCTGTATGGGACAGCTGCATATTCCTGCATTGCAGAGGGTTGGACTAGATGGTCCTCAGGGTCCCTTCTAACTCTACAATTCTAGGGTTCTGGATTCGTCCCTCCAGGAAGGAATGGAGCCACCGTAAAACAGTAACAGCAAACACTTTGATTTGCAGAGGTTGCTGGTTTGCCTTGTGACTGGCAGGGCAGAGGGCAGGGAGCCCAGATGGCAGGGTCAGATAAAAGGCAACTAATTCTAGTTTTGTCCCCATCCCCTTCCCCTTCCCTGCCAAGTTGTACAAGGGTAATACCGAGACTACGGAGGAGGAAGGTGACAGGCAAGGCCACCCTGTGAACTGGTTGTAAGAAGGGAGGTAGGTGGTTGAGAACAAATGGAAGATGGTGCCCTAGTTGGTAGAGCACAATTTCAGGGTTGTGGGTTCAAGTCCCATGTTGGGCAAAATATTCCTGCATTGCAGAGGTGATCCTAGTGTGATCCTTCCAACTCTACAATTCTGATTCTATGATTCTCCACTGATTTATGGTGATTACACCCACACCTTTTTCATTGCTGGATTATTAGCAATTCAACCCACAAATTATATCCATGGGAAGGTATTTCATTTGAGGTTCTGCTGGACATTATTTTATTGATCTGCTTCCTTTCTCACCTCTGAAATCCTAACTGCCCTCCATAGGAAACACGGGAAGCTGCCTAACACTGAATCAGACCATTGGTCCTTCTTAACGTCTACACTGACCAGCAGCGGCTCTCAAGGATTTTGGGCAGGGAACTCTCCCAGCCTTACCTAGAGCTGTTGGGGGATTGAATCTGGGACCCTGGGCCACTGAGAGTGGAAGACTCGTAATCTGGTGAACAGGGTTCGCTTCCCCGCTCCTCCACATGCAGCTGCTGGGTGACCTTGGGCTAGTCACACTTCCCTGAAGTCTCTCAGCCCCACTCACCTCACAGAGTGTTTGTTGTGGGGGAGGAAGGGAAAGGAGATTGTTAGCTGCTTTGAGACTCCTTAGGGTAGTGATAAAGCGGGATATTAAATCCAAACTCTTCTTCTTCTTCTATCGAACCCAAAGCAACTCCCACTTAAGAGATCCATAGGGTGGCGCTGTGGGTTAAACCACAGAGCCTAGGACTTGCCGATCAGAAGTTCGGCAGATCGAATCCCCGCAACGGGGTGAGCTCCTGTTGCTCAGTCCCTGCTCCTGCCAACCTAGCAGTTTGAAAGCACGTCAAAGTGCAAGTAGATAAATAGGTACCGCTCCGGCGGGAAGATAAACGTTTCCGTGCGCTGCTCTGGTTCGCCAGAAGCACCTTAGTCATGCTGGCCACATGACCCAGAAGCTGTACGCCGGGCTCCCTCGGCCAATAAAGTGAGATGAGCGCCGCAACCCCATAGTCAGCCACAACTGGACCTAATGGTCAGGTATCCCTTTACCTTTACCTGATTACCAGCAGGCTATATATATACTGGCACAACATGAAGGTGCATTTTACAGGGTGAAGTAGGCACGGCTTTATTTGCAAATACAAGCAACAGCAGCTGGCAAGCGAAAGCATGCATAAGGTGGGCCGATCCTTGGGTCTTATCAACCAGTGAGGCAGAAGACTGCAGCGTTCCTCGGAGTCTTAAGCAGTTTGCTGAGAAGTTCAGCCCTCTAGTGAGTTTGTGGGGGAGACGAGATTCAAGGAGAGGGCCGTACCATTTAACAGTCACTGCTTTCCCACACCAGCCATGAATTCTGGGGAGTATAGTTTGTCAAAGGTGCTGAGCCTAGTAGTTCTGTGATGGGGAACGTACAGCTCTCAGGATTATTTGGGGGAAGCCCATGGCTGTTGAAGTGATATAACAGCGATTTGAATGTGTGGTACGTATGCAAGCTCGGAATAGGCCTCACTTAGTCGTGTCTACTCAGTGGGTCTACTCTGCATAGTACAGTGGTACCTCGGGTTAAGTACTTAATTCGCTCCAGAGGTCCGTACTTAACCTGAAACTGTTCTTAACCTGAAGCACCACTTTAGCTAATGGGGCCTCCTGCTGCCGCCACGCCGCCAGAGCACGATTTCTGTTCTCATCCTTAAGCAAAGTTCTTAACCTGGGGTACTATTTCTGGGTTAGCGGAGTCTGTAACCTGAAGTGTATGTAACCCGAGGTACCACTGTACTAATGATGGGTACAACAAAGGATTAAGGAGAAATTGGATTCAGTTTGCATTAAAAGGCAGGCCTACCTAATCCACACTTTCTGGAACAATAGGTGAAGCAAACCACAGCCATCCTTCAAAAGCCACACACCTCTGAATTTTGCCATGTAGTTTTTCAGCCAACAGCGTGTACAAAAATGGATGGACTGGGGTAAAGCATGCATTAGAAGCCCAGTACTTAAAATAACATACCAAAGTTATTAGTGGAAAATCGTTTGCGGGATGTGTGCATATATTAGGATATATGTGCATATATCCCCCACCCGCAAAAATGTTGATGACTTATGATGACTTGAACTTCTGAATGATTTGTAAATTCCGCCATTTAAGGCTGGAGCTCCCCTCTGAAATTCCTTTGTCCTAATGCTGCAATCTTAAAATTGCTCTGCGGGTTGCGGGGGGGGGGGGCGGGATAGCGCCGGGTGGGCGGAATTAGGCTTCGTTTCCATTCAACCGGTGACTTTTCTCTCTCACACACACCCCGTTGAGTCATCGCTTTGGGCCTACCTCCGCTCCCCCAGAACCTCGTGGAGGGAGAGCATCCCATGGGTGCAAAGAAATCCCCCTCCCGCTTGCAAAATCCTAATCCGTTGCAGCAACCCAGTGGGGGAACAAAGCAAGCGCGGGAAAGCCAGCAGTGGGCGGGGCCAAATGGGGAGGGGGCGGGGCCCGAGGAGAGAGAGATCGCTTTGCAAAGCGGCTGCAGCCGAGGAGTGCGCGCCAAGCGCAGGAGCGACTGTTTGGGTGTCTTCCGAAGGGGGCGCGGGGCGTTTTTTTTTCTGCGTGCGTGAAAGACAAAAGAGCCTCGGCGTCCTCGGGCGAAAAGCGGGGAACGGGCGAGGCGAGTCCCCTTCGCTTTCCATGGCTGCGGCACAGCGAGCGAGCTGCTTCTCCTACAAAATCTTCGTTTTCGCTCTGCTGGAGGTGGGTGCCGCAGTGGGCTACGTTTAGTGGGTGGGTGGATCGGGGGGGGGGGGGGTTGTTGCATTTCCGTTTCGGGGCTGATCGGTGGCTGGGATCGTCTTTTATTTCCTTTCCATGCTAGCATAGCTTCGCGCCTCTTGCGAACCGGCCTCTGTGGTTCGCCCCGCAGCCGATCGGAGTGGCTCCGTCTGCGGCTCTGGGGAAAAAAAAGGCTTTTCTGTTTGAATGTCGCCCTTTGTGGGGGCCTCTCCTTGCAGACCTTTCTTCTCTCTCGCACGCACACCCCTCCCTCCCTGCCGCCCTCTTTCTCTGCCGTTTTCTGTGATTTTAAGCACGTTTCTTGTAGCCTGTTCACAGTATCCCTAAATGATCCGGATCTAAATTAGATGGGTGTGTGTGTGAATTTCAGTGGATCCTACTCTCCGAGCTTAGTTGAATACAGCCCCTGAGATTTAGCTCTCCTTATCTACTGGGGTTTGCTGAGTCTTGCCTTCTTAGATCTTAAGACCAGTGGTAACTGGTGACCATTAGGGCTTCCAAGGCAGGGAGACCAGCAGTCAGAGGCAGAGCCATCGCCTGGACTGGTTGTTAAGGAGGCAGGTGAAAACAGACTCATCTGTCCTAATGAGGACAAAGTGAGAAAGATGTATACATTTAATCAGATCAGAATCTCCGTTCTGACAGAGCCGAGTGGTCCAGAAATCATGTTAGTAGGGCTTCAAGTTCTCTTGGTCTAAATCAAGGGTGGGGGAATCTGTGGTCCTCCCAGATGTTGGGACTACAACTCCCATCTGTCTTGTCCATGGGCAATGCTGACTGGGGCTGATGGGAGTTGTAGTTCAGTAACAGCTAGAGGGCCACCACAGCCTATGAACGGGATTTGCACGTAGACAGGTCTAGGCTGGAGCCGCACTCCCTCTTCCATATATGCACGAATCAAAAGGCATTTTCATTTGTGTTGTTCCAAGCAGTTACTGAATTGGTTTGGTTTTTGCATCATCTACCTATTTTTTTCTTTTGCCAGAATCCCTCTAATTTTATCAGTCTTTTGCTTTACATGTCATAATGCATACTGAACATTTCACTTTAATAGTTAAGGCATGATTTTTCCTTTAAAATCCTGGTTTAATGAACAGGCTTCCATGTAAACAGCTTCGTATTTTCAGCTGTATACCGTTGCTGAAAAGGATTCTCGGACAGGGGTGCAGTTGGGTAATTTTAGACTCTGGGCTTGTTACCCTAAAGTCCTGGCTGTAGGTGATCCCAGCAGCAACTGACTGGTGATACAACATGATACCTGTTTCCTGCCCCCTCCCAAAATAACCCTCCCTGTGCAAGATACTTGGAAGTTTTAGATTTGGGAATACAGTGGTGCCTCGCAAGACGAAATTAATTCATTCCGCGAATTTTTTCGTCTAGCGAATTTTTCGTCTTGCGAAGCACGAAATCCCATAGGAATGCATTGAAAATCAATTAATGCGTTCCTATGGTCAAAAAAAGTCCAAACAAAGCCAAATTTCGTACAACAAGAGTTTATTAAGTGCTCTTTAAAGTCACACATACTGTAAAGAGCATTTCAAAATTCAAACCCAGAAATTTTTTTAAAAAACAGCAGAGTGGCCCAATGGTCACAGAAAATCATAAAAATGCAGGGGGGGGAAACAAGCTTCCAGATTCTTGCAAACCCCTCCCCAACTGTTCCCCCAGCCACCCAGCACACAGAAATTCAAATCCAGATTTTTTTAAAAAAAACAGCAGAGTGGCCCAATGGTCACAGAAAATCATAAAAATGCAGGGGGAAAAAACAAGCTTCCAGATTCTTGCAAACCCCTCCCCAACACCAAGTCCTTGAATTCCAAACACCCCAACCCAAAATCCAACCCCCCCAAAAAAGTTTTAAAAGCTTAACTTACCAAATGGCTGCAAAAGAAGTTTTGGAAAAGCTTCAAAAATCACCAAAGTCTTTAAAAACCTCAAAAAAGGCTACTATGTACACTGCGTTCTATGAGTTGCTCCTCGAAGTCAAGTCACAACTGTATTAACGGTGTTAAGAAAAAGGAAACAAACTTGCAAGACGTTTTCGTCTTGCGAAGCAAGCCCATAGGGAAATTCATCTTGCGAAGCAGCTCAAAAAAACGGAAAACCCTTTCGTCTAGCGAGTTTTCCGTCTTGCGAGGCATTAGTCTTGCGGGGCACCACTGTATTTGTTTTGCTTTAAAAGAATGTATATATGTTGCCCTTTCTAGCAAATGAATGCAAGAAGAGCAGTGCTGGATCAGACCAATGGCCCACCTAGTGTAGCCTACTGATCTCCCACTGGCTAATCAGAAGCCCCAAATGGGTAATCTTCAAGTGGGACAGCAATGTCCCACTTGTGATTCCCAGCAGCTCAGAGCATAGGCTGTCTCTGACAATGGAAGTGGAGCAGAACCATCGGGGTTAGTAGCCATTGGAGAAGCTAAGCAGGTCAAGGTCTAGTAAGTGGCCAGATGGGTGACTACCTGCAAACCCCATCTACTCTGCTTTTAGATTCCATGGCAGAAGGAAGCCGGGATATAGATGCAAGAAAATAAATCAGTTAAATATCATTGAAGGCACCTTAGTAAAATTCACTGAAAACGTGTATACAGTGGTACCTCCGGTTACATATGCTTCAGGTTACAGACTCCGCTAATCCAGAAATAGTACCTTGGGTTAAGAACTTTGCCTCAGGATGAGAACAGAAATCGTGCTCCGGCAGCGCAGCAGCAGCAGGAGGCCCCATTAGCTAAAGTGGTGTCTCAGGTTAAGAACAGTTTGGCTTTAGCAGAAATGTTATAAAGGATTAAGTAAAAATAGACTGTTAATTGGTGAAAAGAGGGAAAGTAAAGTTACATTATATTAAGATAAATTATAGGACAAAAACTGGGAAAGATGGAAAGGATTTGCTGAAATAGCTAACTGAACTAGAATACAAAAAAGGGAGGTGTGAGGAGGTCAAGGAAACAAGCAAATGAAAGATAAGTTATGGGAAGGTTCGTTGTGTTTTTTAACTCTTTCTATTTTTCTGTTTTTTCTTTCTTTTTCGTTTTTTTCTTTTTTTCTTATTGTGATGTATTGTACTGTTTTTGCTTAACTTGGTGTTTTATCTTTTTTCTTTTTGTAACCTTTAAAACTTTAATAAATATTACTTTTTTAAAAAAGGTTAAGAACAGTTTCAGGTTAAGAACGGACCTCCGGAACGAATTAAGTACTTAACCCGAGGTACCACTGTACAACTAACAACAGCAACAAACACAAGATTATTTTTTTAAAATGCTGATACTGCAAAAAAAAATAAAAATGTTCACAAGCGGCAGCATATCTGTTCAAAGTAACTTAAGTTTCCAATATGCTGGGGGCAAGGTTTGGACAGCTGAAGAATGGCTTGCCAGGACATGTGCAATAAAATGGATCATAAGCTTACTTCTTGGTTGGGTAGCCACATTGAGTGACTTTCCAAAGTCAATCAATAACAAGGTTCAGTGTTTATGTAGCACTTTTTGTGTGTATGTATTAATTTCCTTCATAGCCCACCTTTCCTGCGAGGAGCTCAAAAGTGACATATTTGTTTTCCCCTGCCCCTCCGTTTTATCCATGCAGCGACCCTGTGAGGTTGGTTAGGTTAAGAGACATGTCACCGGGTGAACTTCAAGGCTGCATGGAGATTTAAACGCTGGTCTCCCAGTCCTTAGTCCAACCACCATCCTACCCTGGCTCTACACACACACACACACACACACACACACACACACACACAGCAATTTAGGATACCAATGCGTGCATCAGATAAGACTGTACTCCACTAAAGCTTATGCCACAATAAATTTGCAGGCACTGCAGGGCTTTGTTTTCACTGCAACAAGCCCACAACACAGCTCCCCCTTGGAAATTGAACTCTAAATGCAGTGGCCTTGCTTGCACACAGTAGCAGGCAGCACTGTGTGCATCCCCCAGAACAAATGGAGAGGTGGTAGGTGCCAGTTTTCACTGCGCTGACCTTTGTTCCTTGTATACCAACAACGGCTCAGACAGAGGGAGGTCAGGAGAGGGGCACAGCCCCACCATGCTTTCCGCTACTGCTTGCATGTCACTCTAAACCATGGTTTCCTCAACTTGGGTCTCCAGTTGTTTTTGGACTACAGCTCCCATCATCCCAGACCGCTGGTCCTGCTAGCTAGGCATGATGGGAGTTGTAGTTTTAAAACAGCTAGAGACCCAGATTTGGGAAGCCCTGCTCTAAACCATAGTTAAGCTGAAAGTGACTAGCTTGCTGCCCCCAGGCACAATGGAGGACACTCTCCCTGTCTCCAGTAAGCAAATGTCAATTCGTAGTATGTTTATCACCTGTATGTGGAATAAGCAGGAGTACTGCCTTGTTCTTTGCCTCAGTCAGCAAAACATCTTTGGCCAGCCCTAGCTTGTTTGTTCATCTGTGAGACCGTGTATGGTTAAAACCAACCATGGTTTTGGTTGATCAAACTCTGCATATGATCAAAGCTGCTGGACTTACCAGAGATGCGAAAGTTTTAACTGCCTTGCGCGCGCGCGTGTGTGTGTGTGTGTGTGTGTGTGTATTCACCTCCTTATTCATCAGCTGCAAACCTCAGGATAATGCATTCTGATAAATCTGGGATTGCAAAATACTGGTCATTCTCTTTCATGAGCATCCCATGGGCATCTTCCTAGCTTTTTTGGATGAGAGAGTGGTAGATTAGAGGGATCTTTTGTTTGATCCAGTAAGAGTAAGGCAAGTCTTGTGAGAGTGGTGTGTTGTTTTTGAGCAAGCAGGGTGGAAACTCAGGCCCAGGGGGCTCATTGTATCCCTCCATCCCACTCCCACCAGTCCCTTAGAAGTCTCCCCAGGCCACACCACTCACCAAGGCTTGCTTTGCATCCCAAGTGTTTTTGCCTGGCTGGGCTATGCCTCTTGCTTGCCTGGATAGATAACAGAGAGGGGTGTGGGAACATGTGTAGAAACTTGGGTACTGTGCAGAGGCCACGCTAACAATTGCCTTGGAAGAAAGTCCCAGATGGAATGTGGCCCTCGAGCTGAAAAAGGGTTCCCCAGCTCAGTTTCAGAGCCATAGAATTCTGTCCCTGCAGCATTTAGTTCTAGGTTTCTGTTCTAAATCCCTTCTTTCTCTTTTCCTTACTTCCAGGCCCTGCCTGCCTTTGCTGAGATTCACTGCAGTAGCCCGCAAGGGTAAGTAAGAACCTGCATGAGGTGCTTTTCTTTGACGGGAATGTGTCTCCATCTGAAAGCTTTATTTAAATAAGGAAAGGCATGGGAGAAATTTTCTAGTTTGCATCTAACCTTGGCCACACACTCAACCGGGATTTCTTTTATCTTCAGTTCCCCATCTGCGATGTGGAAAGTATAATTGCTTGGCCTGCTTTTGTTTGATGTTTTTTTGGGAGACCTGTGTCCCTCCAGCTTTAGTTAGGCTGCCGCTGGAATCATCCCATGGGAATGGCAGCCAGCAACATCTGGCAAGCCAGGGGTTCCCCGTCCTCCATTGCGTAAAAGTTAGAGAGGGATCATGTGTGTGAGCTGCATCAAAAATCCAAGGCTCGATGAGTGATGCCCCATTTCCTTGTCTTCATTTTCCAGGTGTACTCAGCAGGGAACCAGTTGGACAAGCCTGTGGTATGTCTGGTGAGTTCAGATCAGTTTTCGGCCTTGGCTTTATTTGTTTCAGGAAGTCGCTGGCAGACATTGTCTCTCCCCCTCGGCCCCCACTTTGCTCGTTCTGCACAGGCAAAAACACTCAAGGAAGGTGTTGAGCGGGGCCAATAAGGGGCGTGGCCTGGGGCAACCACAGAGGGCCAGATTGAAAGGCCTGGAGGGCCACATCCAGCAGCCCATCTCCGTCTCCTCTTTCCTCTCTCCTTTTATACTGGAGAAAGAGAGGCAGCATGTGTATTTTGTTTCTGTTTACTTTGTGACCATGCCTTGTTCAGATCCTGACAATAGCTCCATTCACTGCCCTGTTTGAAGAGGAAGTTAGCAAAGCAGAAATGCAACCGGTAGATAAACAAATGACCACCTTTCCTGTTACACAGTCTGAGTGCATTATGAAACGAGCAGGTTGTGATAAAGCCATTGTGTGACTAATTTGGAGCAGCTACTTAGGGATGCTAAAGGACGGTTTGGAGATGCTGGAGCCGGGGGCAACAGTTACTGTTCTTTAAGCTTGTTGGGTGTGCAGTGGGCCAGGGATTCAATTTCACATCCCGTCCCTTGGCTGCACTTTGGAGCCAGCTCTTTGGTTAATCAAGCCCCAGAGGTAAGGAACTGGATCTGGGTAGCAGGCCAGATCACTATCTCCCCCACCCTTTGTAGGCCAAGTTGGACAGGTGGGCAGGGCTCCCGACTGTCAGTCACGTGACATCAGGTGACTTCTTTGCCCAGTTCATCCCTTGCAGAGTGCTTTGCAAGGCTGTCTTTTAAAGTGCTTTGCAAGGTGGCTCTTTGAAAGGGGCTTTGCTGGACTGGTGTTTGATGCCTTGGAAAAAGAGGCGTTTTCTCCCTCTGGTGTGTTGTTGCCACAAGCAAGTCTTAGAAGACAGGAAGGCGCTCAATAGACTTTCTTGTAATGAGGCTGTTTTTCCGACACATGCTAGCAGGAGAGGTTTTTTATCCTCCTAGCCCAGCACTGGGCCGAGGATGAAAAATGCTGCTTTATCTCCCCACAGCAGCACTGCCATGGGGAGAAAAAAAAATGTCCTCTGGGTCAGAATGTTTTTGTCTGCATGTGTGCATTGGTCAGTACAGTCACCCCAGCTGGCATGTGGCCCTTGGAGGAACTGTCAAGCTTCAGTGAGGCCCTCGGGCCTAAAACTGTTAGCCAATCTTAACAAAATCACTCAACGCTTCAGTATTTTATTTTATTTTTAAATTCGCCTGGCACTTAGAAAACCAACCTTGATAGTGCCAGGGGTGTTTCCCTGGGAGATTACCTCTAATTACAACAAGCAGGCTCAAAACTTGGTGCTGCTGGAAGGTTAGTAGGTCATGTGGTGACCTCTGAACTTTCCTGTCCCCTGGAGGTCTATGGAAATCTGACTAATAAGTAATGATTAGGGACAGGTGGTGACAAGCCCCTGATGGTGAGGATGTGTTACTAGGTGCCTCAGAAAAGGAAAACAAAACAGGGCAGGCTGCAATCCCACTTGACAAGAATCCTGGCATAGTTGGGAATGAAGTAATATTTCCTTCCCCCAGTTGCTGTCATGGAACATTTTTGTTATAAAACTCCCTCACTTTCACAAGCCGACACGTGGAGCCCTTTAGCCATTGAGAACTTGGCACATGAAGGAGCCCTCTGGGCTCATGCTGTGTCAAACCAGCATCGCTCCTTGCTTGGCCTGTAATCAACTGAAACTCTCATTGCATCATCCACTCAGTGGCAAAACCAGCCCAGTGGTGAGAAACAGGTATTTCTCTCCGCCTACTTCCTGTTTCATCCCCCCCCCCCCCGCTCAGGAATCTCTGAAAAAGGCAAATGGGTCCACAAATAGCTAAAAACATTCCCTGGACCATACTATTCCATAGAGTAGGGATGGCCAGTCCTATAACACACACCCAGGAGTGGTATTAAGCTAAGTTTTACTCAGAGGAGACCTTACAACTTTATTATATTTGTTTAGAATATAATAAAACCAAGTTGGGGGGGGCAAGCAGCGCAGTTTCGGCACCTCTCAAGTGGGCGCCATTGCTGGTTCCACAGCAGGGAGAGAGAGAGAGAGGATGGTGAGTTCTGGCACCTCCCCCCGTCCCCGAAAAATAGCCCTGCATATGCACACAGTGACCCATTTCGTGTGGGTGGGTGTTTTCCATTCCCAGCCCCCATGTGCACCAGCAGAACTTGCATAAGCACCCCCCAGCCCTGTTCTACTCTCTTCCAGATGCAAAAGGACCTGCGCGTCTGCAATTGCGCATCAATTGGACACTCCTAAAATGGTCGCTGCCTGCATATTATTATTATTATTTAAATTTGTGCACTGCCCTTCACCTGAAGATCACAGCCATTCCCAATAAAAGAGGGCAAAATGCCACCACTCTTCAGATTAAGGGGCAAAAGTCGTGAGTTATTGATGTCTACTAGCTACCATAGCTATGCCTTGCCTTCACCGTTGGAGGCAACAGTGCTTCTGAATAGGAATATCAGTTGCTGGAAATGACAGGAGAGGAGATAGCTCTTGTGCTAAAGTCCTGCTCGCAGGTCTCCCATTGAAGTACCCAGCAGGCTCCTATTACATTAATGTCCATTCTCTGATTCCAGAAGAGGAGCCACAGCGTTGCAGTTTTAAAACCAGGGAGGAAGGGGACATGATGTAATAACAAGACAGGTCTGCTCTCTGTGAATTACAGTGGCACCTCAGATTAAGTACTTAATTCGTTCTGGAGGTCCGTTCTTAACCTGAAACTGTTCTTAACCTGAAGCACCACTTTAGCTAATGGGGTCTCCTGCTGCTGCCACGCTGCCGGAGCCCGATTTCTGTTCTCATCCTGAAGCAAAGTTCTTAACCTGAAACACTATTTCTGGGTTAGCGGAGTCTGTAACCTGAAGTGTATGTAACCTGAAGCATATGTAACCTGAGGTACCACTGTATTGCAAAACAATCTTGTGATCTGATCCTTCATGGAAAATTGTTTACCAGTAGTTTTCGTCATCCAGTGACATAGTTATGAATGGCCAGCTTACGGATTTATTGCTCAATGATGCTGTGAGAACGTAAATGTTTTTCTTCTGAGAGAAGCAGGTGGGGGACAATCGAACCACATATTTTGAGTGCCTTTTGAAGCCTCGCTGAATGTGGAAAGAGGCAGCCTTCTCTCTGCTCATCTGATTGGCATTCAGCTCTCGTTTCACATACTTCCTGGGAGTAATTCGGGGTCTTGATGCCATTGGCTGGTTACTTTTCCAACCACCTGCCCTCCTCTAATGTAGATTTGCATCCAGAAATGTTGGACTGAAACATTTTTATGTTTGCCGATTATAAACATGAAAGCAAATAAACAGTTTCATTTAATAAAAAAAAATATTGAGTCAGTATACAACGTAGAAAAATAAAATCGGCAAAAGGCATCCATAAAAACATAATAGAAAGTCCTTTTTTTGTTAAAAAGAGGGCGTTTGTTATTACTTACTTGTTTTAAGTATTTCTGTACCACCTTTTCCTCCAAGGAGCTCGAGGTAGCATACATTGCTCTCTCCCCTCTCATTTTATCTGCACAACAACCCTGTGAGGTAGGGTAGGCTGAGAGACAGTGAGTGTCCCAAGGTCACCCAGTTGGCTTCATGGCTGAGTGGAGGGATTTGAACCCTGGTCTCTCAGCTCCTAGTCTGACACTCCAACAGTGTTTCTCAAACTTGGGCCCCCAGCTGTTTTTATATATATATATATATATATATATATATATATATTATTAATAATAATAATAATTTCTTTATACCCCACCCATCTGGACGGGTTTCCCCGGCCTCTCTAGGTGGTTTCCAGCACTTATAAAACCCTGACCACATGTCCTGCTAGCTAAGGATTATGGGAGTTGTAATCCAACAACAGCCGGGGAGCTCACGTTTGAGAAATACTGCTCTAACTGTTGCACCACACTGTCTTGTAGTTGTTAATACTCATTAAAGTGTTTGGCGCACTAAGCATACCCTATTTCCCTAAGCAGCTTTTGGTATGCAGCAATCGGCCACAACACCATATGCCAGTATCGGAATGATTGACCCACTTGCCATATTGTGCTGAGGGTTCATTCCCTTCTGGGCAGCCTTAGGTGGGGGGCTGCATGGCAGTGGTGGGTGGGGCCAGAGGCAGACGTTGGTTGGAGCAATGCATGTAAATTTACTTTTGTGCATTAGGCTAGTTTCTACACCACACAGACATATATACCCAGTCTCTCTCCTCCATCCAGACAAGCAAGAGACATGTTCACAGTTCAAGGACACATCCCAGACAGACAGAAACATTCAAGGAGGATGCAAAGCGGGCCACTGAGGGGGTGTGGCCTGCGGAGAGTTCAAAGGGCCAAATAGAGAGACCTGGGAGCCTTAATTCAGCCGCCAAGCCTGAGGTTCCTTGCCCCTGCTCAGTTCCCTGTGCTTTGACTGCAGCAGACGCCCTCCTTGCTAAATATTATGGGAGCCTACACTGCAGGGTCGGTTGGCTGATGTGGGGCTCTGCCTCTTTTCCTTCAGGCTCATCCTGCTCACAGTGTTTCTGCTGCTGCTGTGCGGCATAGGGGCCAGCTGTGTCCGGTTTTGCTGCCGTAAGAAGAGGCCCCCGATTCAGACTTTTCCGCCTCACGCCCACGACCTCACCATCATCCCCATGGACCACGACAGCACCGCCCACAGCACCGTCACCTGTGAGTATTTGGCAGTCCCAAATTTAGGGAGCCGTGGGGGGTAAAGTGAGGGAGAAATCTATCCTATCTTGCAGCTGGAAAACAGTGTGGAGATGGGTTGTTTTCATCCATTCATTCAATATGTACACTGGTGGGGGAACCAAAGGTCGGAAAGCAGTCCACCAACCCTGTCCATTGGCTCTCTCTCTGGGCCACAATCCTTGCAGGCCCTACTCTGCTGAGTGTTTTTGCCTCGTTGGAATTTGACTTTGCACAGCAGGAGGGTCACCAAACCCACCTGTCAATCTTCTGACATCGAGTGATGTCAGCAGAGGCGGGCAGGGTTCAATCCTGCTTGGTTCTGCTTTGCCACAGCGTTCCTTGCAGAGAACCCGCTGGCAAAGCAGACCCCTTCAAGCGAGCAAAATTGACTTACTGCCCCATCCGCCGATGAGCTGAGAGTTTGAATCTCCTTGGCTGCCACTTTGCCAATGGGTTCCCTGTGGCGAATGCGCTGGTGAAGCGGACCTCTCGCCCCATGGGTCAACTTCAGTCACCTGACATGATCAGGGCTTTGGGCAATTTGATAAATAAGTGGTCTTTCTCATCAGTCAGAGTTGACCTGTGTTGTGGAGAGATCAAAGCTCTGACCTGCTGGGCTGAAAAAAGATCTTCACCCCTGTTGTGAAGTATGTTTAGGCTATCTAGGCAAATGATAGTACTGCTCTATTCTGCTTTGGTCAAACCATACCTGGAACACTGTGTCCAGTTCTGGGTTCTGGGCACCACAGTTTAAGAAGGATATCGACAAGTTGGAACGTGTGCAGAGGAGGGCAACCAAGATGATAGATGGTCTGAAAATCAAGCCTTAAGAGGAACGGTTGAGGGAGCTGGGTCTGTTTTGTCTGGAGAAGAGAAGACTGAGAGGCGATAGGATAGCCATCTTCAAGTATCTGAAGGGTTGCCTCATGGAAGCCAGCTTGTTTTCTGCTGTGCCAGAGCGTAAGACCCGAACCAGTGGATTCAAATTACAAGAAAGGAGATTGTGACTAAACAGAAGGAGCTGTTTGACAGTGAAACAGACTCTCTTTCCTTTGAGGTTTTGAAGCAGAGATTGGATGGCCATCTGTCAGGGATTCTTTAGCTGTTACTCCTGCATTGCATGGGGTTGGACTAGATGACCCTGGAGGGGGGCTCCCTTACAGTTTTTCGTGCACCACCTTTGCCCTAAAAGGTGTCCTAAAACACCTGAAATAAGCCCTGTGAATGGTCCAGGAACCTGCCTTCCCACCATCCCTTCTGTCGAACATTTATTGTGCTGACCTGCTAAAATGAACACTTTTCTGTGTTTTCCCTTTGCAGCATACAGCTCTCTGCAGTATCCTCAGAACCTCCCTCTTCCCCTGCCCTTCAGAGAGGTGGATAGGAGTATGGCGAGCCCTCCGGCGTACAGCCTCTATGCCATTGAAATGCCGCCATCTTACGACGAGGCCATCAAGATGGCCAAGCCCTGCACTGAGACTCCAGTTGTTGTCCAGAAACTGGACAGCTGCACCTCGGAACAAACAGCCCCTGAGGAACAAAGTCAGCCTCAGACGACGCCGGAAGCGTCGTCAAATGACAACCCTGAGACGTCATCAAATGACAACCCTGAGACGCCGTCAAACGACAACCCTGAGACATTCTCAAACAACAACCCTGAGGCAGTACAAGGAGGCCCTGGGGTTCCGGAAGCTTCCACAGAAGAGCAGCCGCAACCGTAGCCCAGCCCAGTGGGAAGAACTATTGGGCATGAGAAACCTGACTGTGTATGTACTTGGTTAGCCTGGAGAGAGTCAGAAGAGACCTGTTACACGGAAGGAATGTCTGCTGCCGGTTGTTATAACTTTCCATTGACGTTTCAAGGGTACCGAAGGGAACGGCAGGTTAAAAATACCGCTCTCTGCATGCGAGTGTGAAAAACGATGCTCTGGACTTAATATGGCCGTGGAGACGGGGTGGGGCGGAGAAGAGCTGCTCTTGAAAGGACACCATGTGACCAGGCAAGGGGAAATGGCCGCTGGTTGGGCTTCAACAGAGGCCTGTTCCCCTTGTGGTGAGGTGAAGAAACGAGGCAAAACCGAATACAGGTTCTTGCTGCCTTCTTCTGAGAAGATTGAACTATCCAGCAAATTGCTGAAGTACTGGGTTCGTTGCTATGTAACGGCAGACGACCTTTGACTCCGATGGTTGTTTTAATGCTCCATGTTTTATCTGTAGGTAGAGGGGGGTGCGGGAGGGGGGTGGGATGCTTTGATAATATTCGGCTAATCTGAAAGGCCAAAACCCCTTTCTAAGCAACTATCCCTATCCGAATCTGAAGAGTTTTGTCCAGTTTTGTTCCAAAGATTCAGTTCCCTCGAAAAAAGAAATGTCTGGTTTGAAATGTAAATATATACATATACCATAATGCTAATGCGTCCTGTGCCTTTGGGAATAGTGAGTTGTTGGTGTGTGTGTTTTAATCAAGGGAGGGGGGTGTTTCTTAAGAAATACAGGCTGACAAATCGCCCTCTAAGGAATGCTTAGTAAACCAAGTGAAGACCTGTTTGAGAGGATCTGTGACATATCTTCATGTAACGAGTGGAAACACGTTTCACTAAGCCCTTTTAAGAAGGGATAGTCCCCGGTGTTTAGTTTTTGTTCAGTTGTTTTTGGTACTAGTCTAGTCCATAGTAAATCCCTCCACTGATGTCATCTTTTGGGAGAGGTCTGTAGAGAAAAGGCGAGTTAAAGAGGCTACACGATAGCAGTTCATAAAATTATGCAGCACATGTTAAACTGTGGAACTCGCTCCCACAGGAGGCAGTGATGCCTACCAACCTGAGTGGCTTTAAAAGAGGATTAGACAGATTCATGGAGAAGGTCAGCGATGGCAGGTAGCCATGTTGGCTATGCTTTGCCTCTGCTGTCAGAGGCTATATGCCTCTGAATAACAGTCGCTGGGAATTGCAGTTGGACAGTGCTGATCACCTCATGCCCTGCTTCCCACAGGCAACCACGGTGAGAACAGGATGCTGGACTAAATGGGCCATTGGCCTGATCCAGCTGGTTTGTCTTATGTCAGTGGTTTTCAACCTGTTCACCGTGGCACCCTGGGGTGCCTTGAATGATGGTCAGGGGTGCCGCGGGCAACACTGGCCTCTGTCTCTCTTTCCTTCCCTCCCTCCCACTGATGCCCACTCGCATCTCTGCCTCCCAAATGCTCACACAGCTGTTTGCTGCAGCAGCCCTGGCTACAAGCTCACCGGGCGAATGATTCCTCTGGAGCTGTACAGGGGGTGCTGGTTGCCAGGAGCCAAGGCGGCTCAGAGACCAGGGGTGTCAGCGGCGGCAGCTTTGAGGACTCGCAGGGAGAGGGGAGGAGGCTGAGGGAACACTCCACAAGGGTGTTCAAGAAAGGGTGAGAGGCTGCCAGCTCGGCAGGCAAGGGGTGACATAACTGGGCTCCTGAGCCCTACAGGGGTGCGGCAGAAAGAATGTAGTTGGTCAAGGGAGCCGTGGACCCAAAATGGTTCTTAATATTCTGTTAGCTTCATGACGTGAAAGAGAGCTCCAGGAACTTCATTAGTGAGCATCCATCCTCTCAGTCTCCTGGGCTGACTGACATTTTGTGTAATTCATTCATAGAAGGGGGTTTCCCAAACTCAGTCATTCTGTCTGTTTCCAGGAGTTCCAGTTGTAAGTACCATTGCATATTTAGCTGAAGCAGTAGCACCCATGAGCGCAAAAAGCGGGCAAGTATCTGCATTACTGAGGAAGCTCAAAGCTTTGCAGGAGGGCAATTAAAACACCAAACACACATGCATTTAAGCGGGTCTTCTCCCAAATAACCAGTGAAGAGGACTGAGCATGCTTGGTGTCCATGGAAGGCTGTACTTGTTGTCATTTCCAGAGGAATCTGGTTGCTCGCCATTTGAAACAAAATGCCAGACTAGGTTTGCTTTACATTTAGCATGTAAAGGTAAAGGGACCCCTGACCATTAGGTCCAGTCGTGACCGGCTCTGGGGTTGCGGCGCTCATCTTGCTTTATTGGCTGAGGGAGCCGGCGTACAGCTTCTGGGTCATGTGGCCAGCATGACTAAGCCGCTTCTGGCGAACCAGAGCAGCACATGGAAACGACGTTTACCTTCCCGCTGGAGCGGTACCTACTTGCACCTTGACTTGCTTTCGAACTGCTAGGTTGGCAGGAGCAGGGACCGAGCAACGGAAGCTCACCCCGTCGTGGGGATTCGAACCGCCGACCTTCTGATCAGCAAGTCCTAGGCTCTGGTTTAACCCACAGTGCCACCCGCGTCCTCCATTTAGCATGTAATGCTGTCCTAAAAACAACTGCAGAGTAGTTTAGACGGTGCTATGGGCTCTTCCAGGAAGCTGGTTCTTAGGTTCACTTTTTTACGCAGACTCTTCATTGGCTTGCTATGCCTGTTCTAGCATGACACCATAAGAACCTCCCCAATGAAATAAACTGGGGCATGTGCACACCCTTGTACGTCCAGGTTCTAGGTAGTGCCGGCTGGTGCCCGTGGAGACTGGTAGGGTGGAAGGGAAGGAGACCACCAGCAGGCTGGCTGAAAGGACAGTGACATTGGTGGGGCAATGCCCTGTACCCCCTAATGGACCGGCTTCATTGGTTGGAGGATCCTATGCCCAACACTGCCTGGGCCCAGGGTGTAGTGCCCCCCCCCCCCGCATTTCTCCCAAGCTCTCTCTGGCAGCCCATGGGTATTTTAGCCATCAAATCGAAATGCTGTTCTAAGAATAACATCAGTAACCTTTCAGAGATCTTGAGCCTTTCCTCCTATTCGAATCTTTCATTGTCCCTGGAGAGCTCTGGTTTCAAACCGGGACCGCCGCTGGTACCTGATACTTTTCCTCCTTCCGAGGAGAGAAGGAGGGTTTCCACTACCGTCAGCACATTGGGCAGGCTTTCGCAAACATAACACCTCCTGGTATTTTCCAGCGCTCGGGAAGTGCTGAAATTGCAACCATCTACTGGAGGGAGGCTGTTTCTCTTTTCAGCTCCCCAGACCGAAATGGATTTGCATTTCCCTCAGCAGGTGTGACCAAAAGTGACTTGGCTGTCGCACATGTGTGTATATCAACCTGCAAAGGAGAATCCAGTGTGTAAAAAAAGAGAACCTTTTAAAGGCCTCTCTCTGTTACTGAGGTTCAGGGTGTACGTCATTCCTTATGGTGCCACCGTGCCACCGCCCATGCCCTAGAGGAGGAGCTCCTGGTATGCTTGAGGAATTATTGAGATTTGCAGAAGTACAAATCATCTTTTTTTGTGGGAGGTTCCCTAAAGAGGGGCACCCCTTGCTAAATGAAAACAAAAAACCAGGTCAGCAAGGTTTGATCATACTCAATAGGCCTAGAATGCTGACTGGCTTGGAAACGTGCAAGTAAATTGATAGGAAATGACAAATGGAGTATTGTGAGACGGTGTTGCTAGTTGGAACTGAACAAGAGCGCCTGACTGCAACGTTTTCTTGCAGCTCCCCCTCCTTTCTGGTATTTTGGAGAGCCTCAAGTCCAAACTGCAGAGGAGATCCATGATTGCATCTCTTTTCATCTCATGTTTTTACACAGAAGCAGCTGCCAGTTTCAGCTAAAAGTTGGCTGGGAGACTTCTTAAGCTGTCCTGTAGCCAGTTTCCTAGTCCAGTACTGCTTACTCTGACTGGCAGCAGTTCTGTGGGGTTGAAGCTGAGAGAGATCTTTCCTATAATCTGCTACATGTTCCTTTTAACTGGAGATTGTGGGTTACATGCAGTTGCTCTACCACTTGGCTATTAATCCCTCCTCTTTTTATTTCTCTCCGAAACATAACAAGCTGCTGTTACAGAGTCAGTCCATCTAGCTCTCTATTGCCTATACCTGGTGTAGGGGAACCTTTGGCCTTCCAGATGTTGCTTCACTACAATTCCCATCATCCCTGGCCATTGGCGATGCTTGATGAGGGTAATGGGAGTTGTAATTCAGCAGTATCTGAAGAGCCAAAGGTTCCCCAAACCTGGCCTATAACTGACCAAGCAATACCTCCTCACCCCCAGGGTTTCAGAGATGGGTGTTTCCCAACGCTACCTGGAGATGCGCAGGATTGAACCCGGGCTTTCTGTATGCAAAGCAGATGCAAATTTAGAATTGCCAGATGGTTGTTTGTGGCTGGTTGATAGCAAGATCAAGTAGATGGTTGCATCTGTGTTGGGGCCATCATGGAACAAGTGGCTCAGTTTGGAATTTTAATACCTTGGGCAAGACTCTTGAGGAGGGAGTTGGTGTGCACAGTGAGTCCTGAAAGACAGGTGTGTCTTTCAAAAGCAGGTGGAATGCCAATACAGATAGACCTTATAGTCCAGCAACAATGGTGCAAGACTGTGTAAGATACCTTCATAGGTGGAGACATTTAGCATTTCTAAACATTAAGTGATATAGATGGAATCAGGCTTCAGTTTGTCTCTTCCTCATAGCCAATCTCTCTACTGGCATACTGCACAAGCTGTCCCAGGAAGATGGGACATCCCGTTTCCACATAACACCGGTCTTAAAAGACCTACATTGGCTCCCAGTACGTTTCCGAGCACAATTCAAAGTGTTGGTGCTGACCTTTAAAGCCCTAAATGGCCTCGGCCCAGTATACCTAAAGGAGCGTCTCCACCCCCATCGTTCTGCCCGGACACTGAGATCCAGCGCCGAGGGCCTTCTGGCGGTTCCCTCACTGCGAGAAGCCAAGCTACAGGGAACCAGGCAGAGGGCCTTCTCAGTAGTGGCGCCCTCCCTGTGGAACGCCCTCCCACCAGATGTCAAAGAGAACAACAACTATCAGACTTTTAGAAGACATCTGAAGGCAGCCCTATTTAGGGAAGCTTTTAATGTTTGATGTATTAGAGGATTTTAATATTTTTTTGGAAGCCGCCCAGAGTGGCTGGGGAAGCCCAGCCAGATGGGCGGGGTACAAATAATAAATTATTATTATTATTATTATTATTATTATTATTATTATTATTATTCCTCACGTGAGGGCCCGGCAGCCATTTTGGGTGCCAAGATCTTGCCAGAAAAAAAGCGCTCCCTCCCCACCAAAAAAACTGTGCGGGGGGGGGCACTGCAATCTTGTTCAGGCCATGTGACTCACACAGGAAGACGGTAAGGAAGATGTTGGTCATAAGATGAGCCTGCTGGATGAGGCCCAATGGCCCATCTAGTCCAGCATCCTGTTCTCACAGTGGTCAGCCAGATGCCTCTGAGGAAGCTTGCAAGCGGGACCCAACCACTAGAACCTTCTCCCCTCCTGAATGGTTTCCAGCAACTGATATTCAGAAGCATTTCTGCCTCCAAATGTGGAGTAGAGCAATAGCCATCATGGCTAGTAGCTGTTAATAACCTTATCCCCTCAGAATTTGTCCAATCCTCTTAAGGCCGTCCAAGTTGTTGGCTATTACTGCCTCCTGTGGGAGCAAGTGCCACAGCTTAACTATGTGCTGCGTAAAAAGTTCTTTTAAAAATCTGTCCTGCATCTTCCAGCATTTAACTGCATCTGTTCCTGGCCTTACAGGCCTGCATTTCTTTCACTGATTCTACCCAAAAAGCCACACTTGGGGGGTAAAGAAAACGGAAATTGGTTTCATTGAAATTTTATTAATATGAATCTTAAACAAGTGCAATCTGTCCAGTTTCCAGCCCTCAACTGCCCAAGGCGATTTAACTTGAGCTGGGCACACACCACGTATTTCTAGCACATTGAAAGCACATTATTTCCCATGAAGATTCCTGAGAGCTGTAGTTTACCCCTCACATAGCTACAAGTCCCAGCACGGTTAACTGCAGCTCACAGGATTCTTTGGGGGAAATAATGTGCTTTAAAAGTATTGTGAGTACACAGCCTTAAAGCTATGCTAACTTTGTATGGGGTAGATGCCTGTCGGAGTTCCGGGGTCTTCTCTGAAGAATTATGGGAATTGTAGCTGAAGGAGAATCATCTGGTAAAGTGGCTTAGCCTGGCTCTTTTTGCAGAACAACCGAATTACACTTTTAAACCTGTTTTAACTCTGTCATGAAGATACACGCTGGGACGGGATTTCCCTCACCCCTCTTTGCTTGCAAACGTCTTGCTGTAGGGATGTGGAGATCTGTACACCAATATTTTTTATTTTACCTACAGACATTGTGAGACTTGCCCCTTTTGTCTATTTACATTGCAAACAGGAAAGTCGCTTGGGTGGAGGGACGGGAGTCTGACATCAAGAATTAATTTCTTCCAGTGGGCCTTATTGGGTCAATTTAAATGATTCGCCGGTCATCATCGCCACAAACTCTAGAAGGGGAAAAACAAACATAGATATTTACTAGGAAGAAGGTGGAATTGGTCGTTTTTCTTCCTCCCCTTGCCCATTTCTTAACTTTCTGCTGTATTTTCAAACACAAATTCAAGAGACGTAAGCCCTGCTGAGCTCAGTGGGGCTTGTTTGTTTATTACATGCAATGTATTTATAGCACACTTCTCCAAGCTATGACCTGTAGGATACCAGGTTTCAAATCCCCACTCGGCCATGAAACTCACTGGGTGACCTTGGGTAAATCTCTTAACCTACCTCACAGGGTTGTGGTGAGAATGAAAAGGGGAGGAGGAGAACCCTGAGCTGCTTGGGAGATAAAGTTGGTATATAAATGTAGTCCCAATGGTTGGTCCATTGGTCAACATCATCTGCACCTTTTCAAAGGCCTGCCTGATTAGATCTTCAGTCTAGCTGGGAGGAGAGAATCCCACAATCTGGGAGCAGCCACAGAAAAGGCTCACTCTATCATGTCACCACCAACTGTGCGTCTGATGTGAATGGGACCAAGACAGGGTGCTCGCCTGAGAATCTTAGCACATGGGCAGGTTCATAAAGGGAGATACGATCTTTCTGGTAATCTGAGTCCAAGCCACTTATTAGCAAGCATTACACTCGATAGGTACCACCCATTCTTTTCACATGGAGGCCTGCGCTGGTAGGCCTGACCATCAGCACCAGCCAGTCATTGTTCTGCCATGTTTGAGGTAGGCCTGGGTGTTGTGTAGAGTCCTGCCGGTCAGGCCCTTATCTCCCAGAGTTTGGCCATGTTCACTTTAAACAGCCACGGCTTCCCCGCCAAAATTTTTTTTGGGAGCTGTCATTTGTTAAGCATGCTGCAAATTGTTAGGAGACAAGCTCTATCCCCTTCAGCGTTACAATTCCCAGAATTCCCTGGGAAGAGGGATTGGTTGCTAAAGCACTCGACTCTGTGAGGGGTGTTTTAATGGCTCTAGGCACCCTTAACAAATGACAACTCCCAGAATTCTTTGGGAGAATTACAGTGCTTTGAATGTATGGTGTGAATGGGGCCTGCTGCAAGTTTGCTCCAACAGTGCATGGTCCGTGTGGCCTGGGAAATCAGGTGACGCTGAAGGGGCCAGTCAGCAGCTTAAGAGAGATATAAGACTTGCAGACCTTCTGACTTCCTTCTGCCTTGTTAGTGAGCCCTTCCTTCTGCCTCCTAGCTCCAGGCGCTCAGACTGCAACCTACCTTCAAGAACCCTGCCTGAATAGTTGTCACAGGAAAATGCTGGTAAGTAATCACACAGTTTACAGTCGGATTTAACTATTTATTAGCAAAACACTATTTCTGCAGACTTGGTTGTGTGTTAGACTTAATGAGCAGAGTAGCTCATTCCGGGTGGACTAACTCCATGAAAACCAGTTGATAAGTCTGAACGTCCCCGCCTTCTCGCAGCTGTCTAAGTCCCCTCCTCTCCAGGTCATTCCCCAAGCAATCAGAGACTGCGCCTGGGTGCAACCAACCTCTCCTCTGCCCTTTTCATACCTCTTTTAGTTCTGGGAGACCAGGACAGAAGGGGGCTTGTCGCAGTAGGAGGGGGAGACACCCATGACTCTGTACCAGCCTGACTCATCTCTGCCTCTTGGCACCTCTTCCCTCACTTTCCTGCTTCAGCTTCTGCCTCTGATTCTGGACTTCTTTCTGCTACAGACTCTCCCAGCTCACTAAGCTCTGTTACCTCTTCAGCTCCTGATACCTTCTCTTCCTGGTCTTTCCCCCCTTTTCCCTCTGACCTCTCATCCTTGTCTGACTACCACTCCCCAGGCTTTGAGCCTTCTTCCCTTGTGTGTGTGTGGGGGGGGAGTGTTCCTCAGCTGGTTCCTCCCCCCATTCCTCTGTTTCCAACCACTCCGTGACAATAGTTTGCTTTTTTCTCTAGAGCATAGAAATCCAGAAATGGCAGCCAGGTGTGGGTGAATGGAGCCAGCTGCAGCCACTGAAACATCACCCAAATAGAGGTCTTCCACCAACAATGAGCACCTGGACAGCAAACCAAAGAGGACATATGGGGGACCCAGTCACAATCTTTCCTGCTATGGTGAGATGCATTGTGCATAGTAGTTATTGCAAAGTGTGAATCTCTACATATGTGTATCTTATTCAAATATATGTCATCTTCCTCTTTGGGAGTTAATGTATTCCTTCTCCTTTGCCAATGTGGAAATGGTCAGTGCCTCATACTACTCCTGGAGTGGGGAATATCTTTTTAGCCAGGGGGAGGGGACACATGACCTTCTGAGTAACCTTGTAGGGGGCTGCCTGTTTGACAGGGCCAGTCCTAAATGAATGGCCAAGAGATTTAAGGGTGTCAGACCCTAAGGATGGGCACTGAGAACCCCAAGTCTCTGGAGTCAAAGCCAGAGAGATTTTGGTCATATTAATGAGACTTTCCATGTGGTCAGGGTGCAGGCAAGCTGTATCCTTAGCCTGGATGGGTCTTGCAGAGGCAGAAAGAGCACCCCTCCATTTGCTGCTCTGAAACAAACATGTACAGGGACATCCTTGGTTGGAGAGTGCCTCCGAGCCAGACATTCTTGTCCATACATGATCTTGGGGGTGGGCAACATGCTCAGTTGATCTTTGGGGGAAACTGTCTAAGGAACCTCCTGCTAGATAATACCATCTCTACGCCGCTGTCTGCACCACCAAAAGCCACAACCACGTTTCTGTAGTAATCCAAGCATTGTTTTCAATTTATTTATTGCATTTATATCCTACCTTTCCTTCCAAGGAGCTCAAGGTTGCATACATAGTTTCTCCCCCACCCCCGCCCCCATTTAATCCTCATAACAACCCTGTGAGGCAGGTTAGGCTGAGAGGCAGTGACTGGCCCCAAGGTCACCCAAATGGGGGTTTGAACCCTAGTCTCCCCCAGGTTTTATTCCAACGCTTTAACCACTATACCACAACCTGTGGGATCAAACGATTGGGCAGCAACCACCACACACCCTCCTGCAATGCAAGAACGGTCTTTAGATCCTTGCCATGTATTTTGTGAAAGCAAATTAAGGGACAGTTGCTTTAAGAAAAGGAAAAGTGGCACACGCTGCAATTTATCAAATACTGACTAATGTCAAATTGATGCACTATACTGCCATCTGCTGGAAGGTCTGCAAAACTGTGATGGTGCTTCCTAGGATTATCTGTGTTGCAAGTCAAACATCCTACTAGGAAATTGGTTAGGAAATTGAGTTCAGGATATGTGCAAAATAATGGCAGGGACAGTAGAGTCAGGTGGTGGTATCTCAGAGGGTGTAGCCAAATACCTGTTGTACTCTGTAAACTCTACAGACCAAGGTGTGCAATGGGCGAGCGGGGGGGGGGGGAGTTGCTGTTGCTTTATGTCCCATTGAACTCAATGGGCATTACTTCTGAGTAGGCATGTACAGTATTGCACAGTGTGTGCACACAAAATGTGTACGAACTGTGGGCTTGCTGGATTTAGGTTGAGCAGTCTTGAACCATTGACTCGGCTACGGATGGGCTATGGAATGTTCATTAAAACGCCAAAATTCTTAAAGAGAAAAATAAAAATGCAATCCACAAAGCCCATGTCAAGTAAGACCATGTTGCATTGGTGATAAGAGATTTAGGAGGAGGAGGTGGCAGAACTGTGGAAGTCTTGCCAATTGTTAGATTGTGTGTACATATTTCATTAATGCTGTATTTTGAACAAAAAGATAGGGGTGCTGATGTGGCTCAGTTGGTTAGAGCATGGTGCTGATAACGCGAAGGTTGCAGGTTTGATCCTCATGTTGGACAGCTGCAGATTCCTGCGTTGCAGGGGGTTGGGCTAGATCCTCAGGGTCCCTTCCAGCTCTACAGGTCTATGATTCTATGAATGATTCTATATGGCTGACTGTACCTCCCTTCTAACTCCCCATGCATTTCTGATACCTTCGTAGTCAATGGTCCCATCCCCGTCTTTGTCAGCTTCTTTCATCATGAGTTCTGCTTCCTGTTCGTTCAGCGGCTCCCCAGCGTTCATCAGCACGTACCTAAAGGGCAGAGGCCACGGTAAGGCATGGTTGTGCACTATCTGGTATGCTGCCTCTGAACATGGAGGTTCTGCTTTACCTTCACTCACAAAGAGCTATAGATCCATTCAATTCATGCAGCACATATTTAATCCATGGAACTCACTCCCACAAGAGGCAGTGATGGCCGCCAACATGACAACCATCACAGATGTCATTTTGGATGAGCGGAATTAGATTGCTCCGGGCCAGGATGAATACTGGGTGGCTTGAAAAGAGGACTGGACAAATTCGTGGAATAGAAGGCTGTGGGAGGGGTAAACTACAATTCCTACAAATCTGGGAATTCCGCTCTTAACTCTTCATCCTGGTTTCTTCAAGGTAAATGCCTATCAAAACCAGAACGATGGCTATATTCTTCCTCCAATTCCTGAAAATGGCAGATGCACAGAATGCCATTGTGCTCGGGTCCTGCTTGTGGCATCTGGACTGATCCAGCAAACTCATCTCATGTTCTTATGCATTTTCCTAGTCTGTACAGAACGGAGGCTGGGCTCACATACATACCCTACGTTTAAAGCACACAGCTTCCCCACCAAAACAACCACAACCACATGGGAACTGTAGTTTACCCTTCACAGAGCTACAACTCCCAGCACCCTTAAACTACAATCCCCAGGATTCTCTGGGCCAAAGGCATGTGCTTTAAACAGTGTGGATGTGAATAGCAAACTTGGACGGGAGATTTGGCAACGCCCGCCCTCCTTTGCCCTGTCTTCTGCTCACTTACTTCAAGGTGTTCCAGTCAATGTAGCCTTTGTGCTCCTGATCAAAGACCTTGAAAGCTGCCCTTAGCTCTTCATCCTGGTTTTTTGACTTTTCGTGGTAAATCCCCATCAAAACCAGGAACCCATCACAGTTGAAGGTGCCTTTGTCTAGGGGAAGAAAAGGAAGGAAGGACTTCTGGAATCCATTAATGCATTCCTATAAGCCACTTCTTTTTCAACCCAAGGGTCGAAAACATTCCCTTCTGGACAGCTGTCCGAGGGACACATGTCAGTGGTGGTCAGGACCAGGGGCAGTGGATGCAAAACAGTAGGTGCAGATTTTACGTTGGCTGTGCTTATGCAAAAGTAAGTCCCACTGGTGATTTTAGACTCTGGACATTTTAGACTTTGCTGCACTTTGGGATGCTTTCTGCTCATTCTTTTCGCATAGGGCCACAGACATTTGTACCAGGCCTGTGCAGAGCTTGTCTGAGGTCTGGGGCAGGAGTCTTGATCTTGGCATGACAGTGTAAGACCAGTAAGCCCCTAGTGGGGGGCCCTGGCTGGCTTAACCCTCCAAGGTCCGGGGCAAGTGTACCCGGCTGCCTCCTCCCTCTGCCTGGTCTGCCACACAGTCCTGCCTTGAGGGTACCATTATAAATAGGCTCCTTTTACTGGGAGGAATGGTTGGGAATTGCAAACCAATGTGTGTGGGCAGGGGAAGAGAAAAATAGAACGTATGTGTAACACACACACACACACAGAGAGAGAGAGAGAGAGATAGAGAGAGAGAGATGCTACTGCCCATTTGCTCCACTCGCCAAGCTCTTTGCCTTTCCCACACACCTGACCAATCCCCAACCCCACTTTGCACCATACCCTCACCTATCCCCCCTCATAGCTGGCACCAAGCTCCACCCCTTTTAAAGGAGGAGGTGCTTCAGAGTGGCCTGCTAAGCCGCTGTGTAAAGCACTTTCTTCGCCTCCGTTAAACCTCACCACAAGCGTGTTTACCAGAAGTGGGAGGTGTTTCAGAGTGGCTCTCCCCCTCTGTTAAACGACTTGGCTGGGCCAGCCTGCCGTTCCTCATGCTGCAGTTGGAGTGGCTGCCTCTCAGCAGCTATGCAAACTGCAGAGCGTGACAATGTCTTACATTTTTATGTATATAGCAAGATAATACGGCGCGCCCTTATGCTGAGTCAGGCCGTTGGTTCATTAAGCTCACCACTGTTGATGCTGACTGGCAGCACGGCAGGGTTGTCTCTCCCAGGAGACACCAGGAATTGGACTTGGGCCCTTGGGCATGAAGAGCAAATGCTCTACCTCTGAGCTGTCGCCCTTCCCAGATAGATTGATAAACACAAACTCTCTCTCTTCCCACAGCCCTGTTAGATTTGGGGGCCAGAATTCTTTCTGAAAAGCCAGGCCAGACGGGGAATCCTTACTGTCTTTGTCCACATCCTTTGCCATCGTTGCCAGCTCTCTCTTGGTGGGGTTGATGCCAATCAGGCTCATGAGCCTCTCCAGCTCATCCGTTTTCACCAAGCCGTTCCCCTCTTCGTCAAACATCTCAAAGATGCCCTTGTACTCGGTGATCTGCTCCGGCGTCAGGGCGATTGACTGCAGGTGAAGAGAGGCATTAAGCGACTGGGGCCTGGGTGACAAAACAATGCCTTGGGTAGTGTTCCTATTCAGGGGGCCCCAGCCAACCTCCTTTCCCACGGTACTGCATTCCATTCCCTCCAGGGATCTGTGCTGCCCTGTCCCTGCCAACCAGCCAGGATTCCATGCCCACAGAGCATGTTCATGTCTTGTTTGCCTGTTTCAGGAGAGTTGTCCCTTTTTGTACTTTTGTAGACCTTGACACACACACACACACAGAGCAAGACACTGGCATTTGCTCTCTCCCCCCCCCCCCCACCAAAAAAAGAAAAGGTTGTCTCAGACTGAAAATATTTCCTCACCTCTTCCCTAAGCAAATAAATATCACTGTACTTTCTGCAACACAGGAATGGGCCTTTTCTGTGGTGGCTTCCCTTTTGTGGAATGCTCTCCCCAGGGACGCTCGCCTGGCACCATCATTATCATTATATATTACATATATAATGTAATACCGTATATATAATGAAATATATATATAATGTAACCTAGCAGTTTGAAAGCACATCAAGTGCAAGTAGATAAATAGGTACCACTCCAACAGGAAGGGCAACGGCGTTTCCGTGCGCTGCTCTGGTTTGCCAGAAGTGACTTATAATGCTGGCCACATGACCCGGAAGCTGTCTGCAGACAAACGCCAGCTCCCTCGGCCTATAGAATGAGATGAGTGCCGCAACCCCAGAGTCTTTTGCGACTGGACTTAACTGTCAGGGGTCCTTTACCTTTTTAGTAGACATAATAATAATAACAACTCCATTTCCCTTTGTTTTCACCATGGACAAAACATCAGTAGCCCTCCACCATGTGTGATTTGTGCCCCGATTTTTTTTTTTTAGTTTTAAATTTTTATTTTTTTAAGTGATTTGTGCCAAAATTAAACTCGCCAGTCTTTCCTTAATTTGCCACAATACTATTTGTTTCTTGTTTTTAAGACCTGGGCACAGCTGTTCACCCAGCCATGAAATTCACCAGATGATAGCCTCTCAGTTTAGCCCACCTCACTGGGTTGTTGTAAAGAGGAACACACGCCATTGCTTCTGGGAGGAAGAAGAGAGGAGAAAGTTTGCCACCTGTTTTCAGAGTTCATTTTGAACTCAAACTAGGAGCAAGCACCAGAGGGCAGTGTTGTGTAGCTTCAGAATCCTGAGCGCTATTCAATCCATCCCAGAATGATTTTATTATCAGCAAAGCATTTTCAAGCAAGGGGTGGTCGGAGGCATTTCCAGTTTATAACTGCAAATTTATTTATTTATCTAGTCTAATGGAAGCCTTGTACCAATTTAATCTGCCCTTTGTTGGAATACGTCTTGCTTTTGGTCATAGCTGTTGCCAGGGGTGTGGGAGATAAAATAATAGAATTCTAGAGTTGGAAGGGGATCCCAAGGGTCATCTAGTCCAACCCTCTGCAATATATATGATCAAGGTTTGTTTACCATCCCCTTCAGCACAACATCTAGGACATTTCACAAAAATAGATGCAGAAATGAAATATAACAAAAAAAGAAAATGTTTTTAAAGAGCATGGGGGCATTTATGGGAGAATAAACATATCTGCCTAGGGGTGGAAGAAGAATCAGGTTGGTGCCAGGTGGGCCTCTTGGGGGAGGAAATTCCACAAACACTCTGCCATCTTTCTCTGGTCTTGCATCACCTGGAGGAGAATCTCTGAAGTTTTTCTCCCTCACTCCTAACACTAGAACTCAGAGCTATCCAGTAAAGCAAGGGAAGTAATAGTGCCACTGTATTCTGCTCTGGTCAGACCTCACCTGGAGTACTGTGTCCAGTTCTGGGCACCACAGTTCAAGAAGGACACTGACAAACTGGAACGTGTCCAGAGGAGGGCAACCAAAATGGTCAAAGGCCTGGAAATGATGCCTTATGAGGAACGGCTAAGGGAGCTGGGCATGTTTAGCCTGGAGAAGAGGAGGTTAAGGGGTGATATGATAACCATGTTCAAATATATAAAAGGATGTCACATAGAGGAGGGAGAAAGGTTGTTTTCTGCTGCTCCAGAGAAGCGGACACGGAGCAATGGTTCCAAACTACAAGAAACAAGATTCCACCTAAACATTAGGAAGAACTTCCTGACAGTAAGAGCTGTTCGACAGTGGAATTTGCTGCCAAGGAGTGTGGTGGAGTCTCCTTCTTTGGAGGTCTTTAAGCAGAGGCTTGACAACCATATGTCAGGATTGCTCTGATGGTGTTTCCTGCTTGGCAGGGAGTTGGACTCGATGGCCCTTGTGGTCTCTTCCAACTCTATGATTCTATGATTCTAAAGCAGTATTTTGGAAGATTCAAGTGCAGGCCAAGGAAACTGATTTCTTCACCCTGCACACATAGCTAAACTTAGGGAATTTGCTCCCCCAAGAAGCCATGGCAATTTGGATGGCTTTGGAAGAGGGTTAGGCTAACAGTGGCTGCTAGCCACATGGGCTGTGTACACACTAAGCCTTTTAAGCATATTCAGAGCACGTGCTTTCATAGAATCATAGAGTTGGAAGGGACCTGGAGCATTATCAAGTCCAACCCCCCCTGCAATGCAGGAATATGCCGTTGTCCCATATGGGGATGGAACCTGCGACCTTGACATTCTCAGCACCATGCTCTAACCAACTGATCTAGAACCCAAGGACGTAATTCTTTCCCTCAAAGAATTCTGGGCACTGTAGTTTGTTAAGGGGGTTGCTGGGAAATTGCGACACTCGGAGGGGTGAACTTACAATGCCCAGAATTCTTTGGAGGACAGAATGTGTTTCGAATGTGCTTTAAAGTTATAGTGAATATACAGACTGTGTTCTGCCTGTGCTGTCGGAGGCAAGATGCCTCCATATACCAGTTGCTGTGGTGAACAAGTGGGGAGAGTGTGCCGGTGAAATAAATATATGTTTGTAAGAGAGGCGGGGGCAAGGAAGAACAAGAGGAATGGGAGGTCAGTGGTGGGTTAGTCATTAACTGCAAAGAGTGGTGATTCTGATAGTATTTGGGGGCACAGGGTCGGTCTGACCCAGATTATTGCAATTAATGAGCATGACTAATTAAGGTCCATTAATTTCAGCAGGTCTATTCTGAGCAGGACTAATGTTGCCTACAACCCACTTTTTAAAACTGGGGTCAGGATTGTGTCCTTTAACACTCCTCTCTCCCACTTTCCTGTAGAAAAATATATATCTGAGGGTATCGCTGCTCCCAGGGGGAGACTGTGTACCCCTGGCATCCCATGAATGAGGTTTTTTTTATTTCATTGAAGACTGAGAAAACAGAAACTGTTTGGGAAGGAGAAGCGCTGAAGGTAATTGTTGCTACAGCAACACATCATCTGCGTGGTTTGCAACAATTATAATAAATATGATTGATTGTTCTTTAGAGAAAGGTGCTTGGGATATCAGATCCCTGCTTGAGAAAGCACTTGGTTTATTAAAAAGAAATCCAGGAAGATATTAGTAATAATAGGCATGCTCTTTCATTGATATATCAAGGGAACTTTGAAGTTCTGAACTTTGATTGGACTTTCCCCATTAACTGTAGTCACCCAATGCTTTGAAAGCACTGCTGGCAAAAATGAGTTTAAATGAGGGTGGGCCTTTTTGGTGGTGGTGGGAATATAGTCCTCTTTCAGTAATTTGAGAATGGGATGCGAAATGGGCTGAATGGCTCATCCTTCCAGAATGAGCCAGATATCCAACCAGGCAACATTGCTGCCACTTTGAATCGGCTTTGTGATGTCATCGCATGCCCAAATCTGATTGGCTACATAGCACCACATCACATTTAATCCATCAAGGGGAGCCTTTGGCCTTCCAAATGTTGCTGAGCTGCCACTCCCATAATCATTGGCCAGGCTTGCTAGGGCTGATGGGAGTTGTAGTTCAACAACAGCTGGAGGGCTAAGGGTTTCCCACACCTACACTATGTGATCTCTGATTGGTTGGGATCACATTCTCAGGGGCAAGACAATCAGCAGACCCAAGTTAGATCATGACCATTGATTTCAATGAGTCTACTCTCAGTAGCACTTAATTAGATACAACCACATGTTTTTGGACCCCCTTCAATATTGAAGCCCGGAAGTTGAATATGAAGCTGCTACATGCACACCCACCCCTGAATAGCTGGACTGGTGAAAAGTCCTCTATCAATCCCTCTGATTGCAAACACAGTGCTCCCGTGCCAGCAAAAACAGTGCCAAATCTGTGCCACCAAGCATTAAAATAATAAAATAAGCAAAAAGTACACACACACACACACACACACACACACAAACCCCACTCTCTCAGACAAGCAGCCCAGAAAGGAATAAGCACACTGAGTGTTCTTCAGCCGTCTCAGAATGTTGGAGAGAATGAATTTGTCTGCTTGAGCCTCATACAGATTATATAGCGCCCTGGAGAAGGAGGTGGATGAATGGACAGGAGAACTCTAGTTATGGGTGAAGGTTTAGATTTTATGGTGGGTTCACAATGATTTGTAGTAATGATGGTATCAAGGTGGTTGTGCAATATCCTTGCTTCCAAAACAGTGTGCACCTGCCAAGTTTTTGGGTAGACATAGTGCTGCATTTCCAATCACGCTGTGTGACCTGTTGAAATCCTGTAACTTTTCATGCCACAAATATTCCAGTTTATTTTTTGGTTTGTTGTTTGCTACAGTGCAATAATTGCCCCTGCAGACGGCAAACTAGTAAGGGGGGGCATGACTGGCCCTGTATAAATGCACCACGAATACCCTATTGCTGCATAATACACCCTGCCCCCCCCTCAATATCCCAACAACAGCAATACTTTGTTACTGGTCTGATTTGTGGAGAACATTTGAATAATATATTAAAAGTGTTGTTCTTCTGTTTGTTTCTTTGCTGCATCAAATTTTAAAAAATCTATTTAGTCCTACATTTGGGAGATTTGCCTATAAAAGCAAATAATCAAAAGCTAGATAACCTCCTCTGAGAAGCTCAGGTTTTCTGGTGATGATATCTAGAGGTCTGCCACAGAGGTTCCATTTAGCAAAGGCTGTTAAATAGACATTGAGAGATCTTTTCCGTGAGCTTGGTTAACACTTGTTCTATCTAAAGGCATTAAAGGAAGGGGTCCTGTTCGACCCTCTAAAGATCTTTTGCTAACCTTCCTAAACGTACTGCAAAGTCCACTACTTTGTGGAAAAGGCAGAGGGACAATGTCCCTCTATCCCCATTTCACTTGTTCAGTGCAACAGGAAACCTCCAGTTAGGGGCAGAAGAAGCTGCCTTATATTGTCAGAACTTTCTATCCATTTAGCTCAGTAATGCCTACACTGGTGAGCAGCAGCTCTTCAGGATTTCAGGCAGGGAGTCTCTCCCAGTCCTACCTGGAGATGCCAGGGGTTGAACCTGAGACCTTTTGCATGCCATGCGGCTGCTCTACCAGTGATGCTCTACCCACATAGGAAGCTGCCTTAAGCTAAATCAGACCATTGGTCCATCTAACTCTGCACTGTCCACACGGACTGGCAGCATCTCTCCAGGTTGTTAGTCAGAGGACATTCCCAGCCCTATTTGAAGATGCTGAGAATTGAACCAGCATGCAGAGCAGGTGCTCCAACCACTGAGCCACAAAACACTCCCCAGTTCTGAAAGCATAATTCAAGTTAATTCAAAGTTGCGGAAATTCCAGGTAAAAGAAGACTCACCATTTTCTTGGTGTTTTCGAACTGCTTCGAGAAGGTGAGTGTGCCGGTGGAGGAGTTGAGCACGAGGACAGGGCATGAAGTCACTCCCTTTTACAGCTAGAGAAAAAGTGCTCAGCACTCAGGACCCAGGGGGATAAGTCTCTTGGCAACCTTTTATGGAAGTGAAGGTGGAGGGAGCCCTATTTCTGGAGGGTTCTTCCTTCTCAACAGCACCTGCTGCTGCGTCCCAGAGGCCCCCTGGCTACAAGGCAACTTCGATGGCTATTTTGTGTGGTCACAATGGTGAGGAAGAAAAGCCCATTTTGTTCATTCAAAAATGTCTCCCCTACTTCACATTCTCTCTCTCTCTCTCTCTCTCTCTCTCTCTCTCTCTCTCTCTCTCTCTCTCTGAGTTCTTTGTAAAAGCATTTACAGTGGTACCTCAGGTTACTGACGCTTCAGGTTACATACGCTTCAGGTTACAGACTCCGCTAACCCAGAAATAGTACCTCGGGTTAAGAACTTTGCTTCAGGATGAGAACAGAAATTGCGCTGCAGCGGGAGGCCCCATTAGCTAAAGTGGTGCTTCAGGTTAAGAACAGTTTCAGGTTAAGAATGGACCTCCGGAACAAATTAAGTACTTAACCTGAGGTACCACTGTATATGAATAATAAGGCAGAGGCGGGGGTGTTTGGCTTTTGTTTTAACAAAGAGTGGTGCAGGTGAAAGGACTGCAACAGCTCCCTGCTCCCAAGGAGCTTACAAATGTAAATTGGGCAGGAGGAAGAAGACTCAGGACAGTGGAACAGACTCCTACAAGAGGCAGTGGATTCTCCTTCCTTGAAGGCTTTTAAGCAGAGGCTGGATGGCCATCTGTCATGGATGCTAAAGTTGAGATTCCTGCATTGCAGGGGGTTGGACTAGATGACTCTCGGGGTCCCTTGCAGCTCTACAGTTCAATGATTTTATGCTATACTGTGTTCAAGAACCATTCCCCAACCCTTCATATATGAGCTGTGTTTTGGATTGTGATGTTAAGCTGCAATCCTCAGCGTGCTTACCTGGAAGTAAGCTCCACTGGACTCAATGGGAGTGTACATCTGAGCAGACATCTCTAGGATTGCATTATTTGCTTCATAAAGTAAGGCCCTCACAACATTCTGGCGATGTGGAAATAAGTGAATGGAAGCACTCTCGCTGCTTCTAAAGGCTCTTTTTAGGACAAAGAGGTTTTTTTAAAAAAACAAACAAAAAAACACCCATACATTTCAAAGAATGGAACGAGAAAATAGCTACAGCTGCAGGGGAATGAGAAAGATAGCAAAAAGAGATCCTTTCCTTCCAATTTGTAATTATTTCCCTTCTGGACTTTTTCCACCAAAGTACATTTCAGCATTAAGCACTTTGCTCCTGACTGCAAAGTTTTATCTGGTGTGGTCACTTCTGGAAAAACAGAACAAAACGTATCTTAGAAGTAAGGCAAGGGTGGGAAACTTTAGGCCTTGTGACTGTCCCCAGACAACCAGCCCTCCTCCACATTCTCCTCGCATGTTTTTGCCTGTCTGGAATGTGTCCTTGAACTCTGATCATGCCTCTTGCTTGGCTGCAAGAAGGACAGAGAGTGTGTGTGCAGGAACCAGCAGCGGCCGCCGAGACCACATAACACCGGTCTTGAAAGACCTACATTGGCTCCCAGCACGTTTCCGAGCACAATTCAAAGTGTTGGTGTTGACCTTTAAAGCCCTAAACGGCCTCGGCCCAGTATACCTGAAGGAGCATCTCCACCCCCATCGTTCTGCCCGGATGCTGAGGTCCAGTGCCGAGGGCCTTCTAGCGGTTCCCTCCCTGCAAGAAGCAAAGCTACAGGGAACCAGGCAGAGGGCCTTCTCGGTAGTGGCGCCCGCCCTGTGGAACGCCCTCCCATCAGATGTCAAAGAGATAAACAACTACCTGACATTCAGAAGACATCTTAAGGCAGCCCTGTTCAGGGAAGTTTTTAATGTGTGACATCTTAGTTTATTTTTGGTCTTTGTGGAAGCTGCCCAGAGTGGCTGGGGAAACCCAGCCAGATGGGCGGGGTACAAATAATACATTATTATTATTATTATTATTATTATTATTATTATTATTATTACCATACCAAGGTAAAATTCACATTCGTTACTTCGCCAACTTTTGCCTCTGGACCTGCCCATCTAGGGCCATGTGGCTCTTGGAAGGTTGCCCACAAGGTAACATGGCCCTAGAGCTGAAAGAGCTCCTCAGTGTGGTGTGGTGGTTAAGAGCGGTAGACTTGTAATCTGGGGAACTGGGTTCGCGTCCCTGCTCCTCCACATGCAGCTGCTGGGTGACCTTGGGCTAGTCACACTTCTTTGAAGTCTCTCAGCCCCACTCACCTCACAGAGTGTTTGTTGTGGGGGAGGAAGGGAAAGGAGAATGTTAGCCGCTTTGAGACTCCTTCAGGTAGTGATAAAGCGGGATATCAAATCCAAACTCTTCTTCTTCTTCTTCTTCTTCTTCCCCCACTATTGCTATAAATGATTGCTTACAAGCCAAGGGGCAGGCAGCGAAGCAATGTAGAACAAGGCATGCAAGTCCTGTCCAGGAAAGGTTCGTAGTCTAAGTCTAATGAATGAATATTGAGAAAGGGAGGAAAGGGCAGAGCTAATCTCCCCTTATGTGGGGCCAATGGCCTGGTCCAGTTGTGATGTACATATTGCAGCCTCTAGTTGTGTGTTTCTGGCAGCAGCAGTGGTTTTCCAAGATGGGGTGCTCCTCCGATGGGGTTCTCCTCAGTGGTTGCTGGCGTGGCTGGAATAGGACAGGGTAAAGTATGTGAGAAAGTCACACATAGCAGTTCCTGGAGTGCCAGGTTGTGTACAATGATCACCAAACTCCATGTGTATGTGATCAACACACAGATCAATTGCATATTCTTTAAGGTGCGTTGAAAAACTGGTTTGACTCTGAGGAGTCCCTTTCTCTTGACGCAATTCCCCCCCAGCCACCCACTCCGTCTGTCTCCCGACCCCTGTTTTTCCTCCCTCCAAGCAAAGTGTCCAGCCTCTGCTGGCACTCTTAATGAGTTATGCCCCTGGCGGCATTTCCCGTAAGGGAGCAAATAGCAGCTCTGATTAGCCAGAACAGAGCCTAGCATGATTGCCAGAGCACGTTAGAGAGTAATTGTACAAATGTGCCATAACATCTCTAATGCGGAGATTATGAGAACGGTTTGGAGAGCAGAAGGCCGTGAAGTAGCAGCGGCAGAGAAGGAGGGCAGAACTGGGGTGCTGGAAGAGCGGTCGGTTTGAGATTTCAGCATTTAGCAATGCCAAGTATTCCTAGATCCAGGAGAACATTGACAATAGCTTGCATCAATGTGTTTGCTGATTATTATACCATATGCACCCCACTTTTTATTCCAAGGTGGCACACACACTTCTCCGTCTCTCTGTTTTATCCTCACAACAACCCTGTGAGGCTAATTCTTGTTTTGTCTCCATCCTCTGCCGTGCTGAGTTCTACAACACTGAGCCTGAGGAAGGTATCAGCCAGGGCCACCCCTTGGACAGCTTGCAAGAAAGAAGGCAGGCAGGTGGGAGCTGGCTCAGGGCTGACCCCAATGCCCCCTTCACCCTATTCTGAAGCCATCCAAGTTGGTGGCCATCACAGCCTCTCGTGGGTGTGAATTCATAGTTTAACTCTATGCTGTCCCTGTATCTGTCCTGAACCTTCCAACATTCTGCTTTGCTGGATGACTCTGATTTCTAGTCCCTCCACAGCTTGCATAATCCTGCACACCTCTGCCGTGTCCCCTCTTCCCTGCCACAACTTTAAGCATGCAGATAACGCCCTCTGGCTTTGTGTGTGTGTGTGTTGATTGCCCTACGTTTGTTGCAGAACGCAATGGGGGAAAGCGTCTTTCTTGCAAGGAAATAGGATGATACGGTTGCAAGCAGAGCACCTGTTGTTGTCCCTAAAGGCTTTAATCAGCACCACCAGCACCATGCCAGGTGGACAGCAGTCCCAAGAGCAAAGGCTCTCCAAGTTGCGCACGCCATATAAGGGGAGCGGTCAGAGGACAAGCATATTTTGAACACTGTCAAGGGAACTGGAAGCTACTAGCTATGGAAAGCCACTAAGTTTACTCCTGCTGCTGGGCCTGGGAGGGGAAATACTGCTGAGGAGGCCAACTTGGGGGGGCGGGGAGATGTTACCAGCTTAATAGGGTCACATTTGCTCAGAGGAACCTGGAGCCTCGGATTGGCTGATACTGTACTTTAAATGAAACTTCACTCTCCACAGCCCTAAATGCTGCTGGCTATGGAGTGAGACGAGTCACTTCTAGACAATCTGTTTATTGAGCATTTGTCACAATTCGTTAGAACAAAGTTTGAGATGAGGTTGGATGATGCTGGCTATTAATTGAGCATTCATTCTAATCTAGAGCATGCCAGACATCCTTTTCAATTGTGCATTCATGACTATTTGTGCTCATGGTGGTGTTGGGGTGGTTATATGTGATCTGGCTTTCTGTAGTTTTTGCAAAAATTCCAAGGTGCTTGTTTTCCAATTGGCGCACATCCCAATATTTCCTGCTGAAGCCCTGTAATTTTAAATACCATAAATGTTCCGTTTGTTGGGTTGTTTCGTCCTGCTTTTGTTGCGCTGAGTTGCCCTCCAGACAGCGATGGTGCCGTAACATTGGGGTAGCATCACAGAATAATGCTGAACGGTGTGTGGATGGTCCAGCATAATTCCACCATTAATGCACTATTATTGTGTCAACTGCACCTTGCAGAATACACCTGTTTAAAAGCACCCATTTGGAGTGGGCCCTCTGATTTATGGGGAGGTGAAATTACATTGTGGGAAGCAAATGTTGCTCCCCCTTTTCCAAGCATTTCCCCATTGCTGTTATTATCCCAAAGAATTCAATTTGCAGAGTGGCAAGTAGTGAGATTGTTGCGCAACAGCTCCAAAACCATCTTTGATTGTGCTCCCTGATGCTGTTATGTCATTAAATCTGACCTCTGAAGCAGCGACAGTCTGGAAGCTCACATATAATATTTTCACTAAGATATTTTCAAGCACACTTTAGCCTGCTTTTCAGGGGCATAAATTATATGTCAGGTCCAGACTACATAGAAATAAGCAAGATCTCAGTGTGCATTGAATGTAGAATATAATGTTGTTTGTATGCAGCTGTCTTTTTCAGAATGTGCTGGAAGCAGGTATTCCAGTGATCTAGGACCCAAGGAATGATCTACCGTTTTAGTTTTTAAAGGAATTGAAGAAAAACAGGGATGAGCCCACTCTGAGCCAGCCTCCTACTTTCCTGGCCTCGCACACACATAGTCCATTTCTTCTGAGACACTGCAGTCACAACCCGGCAAGAGAGCATGGAGTAATGGTATGAAAGCTTTTCAACTGTACTCTTTGATTCATCAGTAGCCTGCCTTGCAGTGATGCAAAAGCAAATAGGTTGCTCCCCCCCCCCTTTCTGCTAGAGCTGCACCTACCCATTAGCCAGAGAGGGATGCGGGTGCGGGGGGGGGGGAGAGATTTGATTCAGCATGCATTTAAAGGCAAGTCTACTCAATTCACATTTTCTGGAACAATCTGAAAATCGAAATGCAGCCATCCTTCGAAATCCAGGCTTCTCTGAATTTTGCAGTGCTGTTCTCCAACCACATCATAGGTGTGAAAATGCTTACCGCACGGTAAAGTGTGTAGAAAAATGCATGCAATGGTGAAAATAAGATACAAGACAACAACTACACTGTATTAAGGGTGATTGTGTTGCAAAATTGTGTATACATTAAAGGAAATGGCATACAATGGGGACCTTTGCATGAAAATGCTGACGAATTTTCATGAGGCCTTTTGCCGTCGTTTAATTGCAAACTGACATGGAAATGTGGAGAAGTGAACTTGAGAGCGGAAAAATGAGAAACTGAAATGGAAGGATTTGCCCATCCCTAACTGCAACAAAATGCTGCAGTGTGGATTGGTCCTGTTTTGGTTTTCTGCTCAATTCCACCTCCTTTCAGGAGCTTCCATTTTGAGCCCCTTCCTGATTTTCTGTTTCCTCCCCCTCCCCCTCCAAATTGCCAACAGATGCTCAGCATCCTGTTGTTCCTGAGCGTGCTCTGTCCTCATTGGGCTGCCCCCCACCCCCGCACTTTTCACATCCTCCCCCAATATATATCCCCTGCTTCTGCAAAAGTTGGGGTTTCCAAAGCCATGCACTTTATTTACCATCTTTGGACTATATATGCAATCATAACCAGGCACTTGAGTTCACAGCTGGTAGTTCCTGCAACAGAGCTTTGCCATGTTCTGACCAGTCAGCCTTGCCTTCCGCTAGCATCCTCCATTGTATTACCCTTCTCAACTCCTAGTTGCGATGGCTATGTTTCTCTCTCTCCATTGCTGGTTGCAGTATGCCTCTGAATGCCACAGTGCCACCCGCGTCCCTTGAGAGCAGGATACCGGACTAGATTAGATGGGCTTTTGGCCTGATCCAGCAGCCAGACTTTTCTTCAGTTTTTTCCTATCTCTCTTTCCAACAGGCAGGCTGTGCATGCACCTGGGACACCAAAATAAAAAAATTGAGAAACTTTTGAAAGAATTGGATATTTTTTTAAAAAAGCACCAATGTAGTCATCATGGGGAAAATTAGAACTTGGTTAGACTTCTTACACTTCACTCCAAACTCTCTCTCCCCATTTTTTTTTAATTCCTTATCCCCACTAAAACCGTGTGTGTGTCCCCCTTACTAATGTAAATTGAAGTAATGCAAGGAAATCAGATCCTGTCATGTGTTGCACATGACACACATGCATGCACATTTCAGCATACATGTAAGTTTTGGTTTAGTACTGCTTTTATTTTGAATTATATATTGGGGGGCTTTCATAGGTGCCATCCCACGCTGAAGATTGTGCGTGCCCGCTACAAAGGGCTTCAACTTTGCCCATTGGATTTGGGGACCCCCAGCCCTCACAGATATATTATTGTGGGTGCCAAAGCACCTGTGACCCACCCTGGAGTTGGCTCTGGTGGGGGCTTATAATAGTTTCAGTGCCCATGGATTGGAAAGGTCTTAATCAGCACTGAATATTAGACAGAAACCCTCTCTATGGCCTTCTCATCTGAATCTCTTTCTCTTCCAACCAGCCTTTTAAGCAGAGATCTTTCCCAGCCTGCATCTTTTTTAGATATTTAGATATTTTTAAATTGTTCTAGTCATTGCTGCGTTTGCCACCCTGGGCTCCTTTGGGGAGGAAGGGCAGGATATAAATAAATAATGGTGGGTGGTGTTTTTAAATTGCAGTCAATTGTCCTACCCACTTCTGCTCCTCGCTTCACCGACTGCTGGCATGTGGCCCTTGGCAGGTTGTTAAGAAGGGCCAGTGGCCCATGGGATGAAACAGGCTCCCTCCCCACCCTGTTCTAGCTGAGGATGCCAGGGATTGAAACTGGAAGGTTCTGTATGCAAAGCCCAGGCTGTGCCAATGAGCTGATGCTGCTCCCAAGTCGTGCATTATCATTTCCGTGTGTGCATTTAGAAGCCTATGCAAGGGAGACCTCTTGGTCCCTCCCCATTAAAATGGATCTCTCAGAGACCCGCAGGAGAAGGTTGAAAGCTGAGTGCTACTCTCAATTCATTATTTTTGGAAAGATAATGCCTGATACCTCCCTAAGAGGGAAAATAGGATCGGTGATTTGGCTGAGACAGAGTCACATAAGAATGCAAGAAGAGCTTAGTTGCTGAAACAAGCCTAAAACCTCATTGTAGGCCAACATCATCTGAAGGGCCACAGGTTCCCTGGTTCACTGCCTAGGGAGGTGTGCCAGCCTGCAGTTGTGCTGTACTGCACACAGGACAGGCTAGTATAAGTGAGGATGGCTCCTACTTTTAGCCTCAGCAGATCCCGACAGATGCTCAGAAAGCATGCAAGAGATATTTCCTTTACACTTACCCAACACTGCTCATATCTTTCCCCCCAGAAATGTGAGGGCCGGGTAGAGGCAAGTGCAAACAGTTTGTAAGAACACAAAAAGAGGCTGTCTGCTACATCAGGCCAAAGGCCCATTGTGTCCAACAACCGGCTCTCCCAGCAGCCGATCAGATGTCCCAATGATAAGTCCACAAGCGCGACCTGAGCACAAAAGCAGCTCTCCCCGTCTGTGACTGCCAGTGACCTAGTATTCAGAGGCATATTGCCTCCGACAGTTGAGAGAGAAAACCTAGCCATTGTGGCTAGTAGCCAATGATAGCCTTCTCCTATATGAATTTGCCTGACCTTCATTTGAAGTCCTTGAAGAGGCAGCGCCAGTCCTGAGAAATGGGACTAACCTTGGAAAATTCAAATGACCCTTGAGGTGCATACATCTCCTTTCTTTCCCAAGTTTTTTTTTGGGGGGTGGGGGTGGGGCAATGTTCTTAAACCAAGGAGGAATGCCTTTATTGCTTTTCAGTATGATGTCAGAAATAGAAACTGCTAAGAACTGGAGTGAGCGTGTGTGTGTGTGAGAGAGAGAGAGAGAGCGCTTGCCCACTCTTGGTCTGGTTTGTTGCATTACATTTGCTCTTGTGAGCTGGTGTTATTTGGCTCCTGCAGTTTATTTTAATTGCTTTGGAGACCCAGCCTCCGGCTCAGCTCTCTAGCTGCCTGCTGCTAGCAAACGCTCCTCCAAACCCCAAGCATCCCCCAGCTGTACTTTCGCCTGCCAAGAGAGGTGTCTGAATAAAATTGTGTTGTGTGCGGAGAAATGGGTGATGCGTGTACACACAGAGACGCACGCCCCCTACTCGCCGGCTGGCTAAAAATAGCTCTCTCTTGCTCTCTCTTGTACATAGATTTTCTGCTGCTCTAGGTTCCACGCCTCGCTCCTGGTTCGGCTAGTTGGAGATGTGGGCGCTCATTAGGGCTTTTAAGAAGGATCGAGATGCCAGCGCTTTCCAAAAGCACTGGAGAAGCACCATCCCCTCCCCAAATGTGCAGCCGCATATCCAGGTGTGTTATGTGTCTTATAACTAGAAAAAATCTGAATCACATAGGAGGTTGCCTGACAAAGTCAGACAATTGCTCCATCTAGCATTGTTCTGTCTACATGGACTGGCAACAGCTTTCCAGAGTTTTTCAGAAGGGGGACATTCCCAGCCCTGCTAGGGATTGAACCCGGAACATTCTGCATGCCAAGCATATGCTCTACCACAGTGCTACAGGCCTTCGCCTTAAAACATGAAGATGTGTTGTACTGAGCCGGTCCATTGGTCCAGTATTGTCTGCACTGAGTGGCACGGCTTTTCAGGCAGAGGGCATTCCCAGCTCTGCCTGGAGGTTCCAGGAATTGTACCTGGGACTTCCTGGATGCAAGGCAGATGCTCAGCCACTGAGCTATAGCCCTTCCCAGAACCAGTTCCCTAGCACAGGGTGGTGGGCTCCCATATCACTGGAGTTCTTCATGCACAGCCTAAGAATTAATCTGTTGGGGATTTCCTGCATCAAGCCAGGGGTTGCTTTACCCACCATTTTTGTTCTGCTTGTTTGTTGTGTTGTATTTTTAGTTGTTGATTTTAGTCTTCTCTAGGTGACCTTTTGTTGCCGTTTTTATCTTGAAGGGTGGGATATGCATAACCATCCAATTGTGCAAACAAATCCTTTACGTGCTACTCTTGCTGTGTCGTTAATCTTCCACAAGATGGCGCCCAGAGGTACCACGTTTACTACCCTGGATTTAATGAAGGATGTAAATTCCAACTACAACAGAGAATGTTCCATCTCCAGATGATGCACATTCCCTTCTCCAACTTGAGGAAATCAATGTGATAGGATGACTAGGACTTCTATACCCCCGATAGCTAGTATTCTGACAATTAGATCACTTAACCAGGTGAGTCTCTCAGCACCTCAAAATTTATTGTTCATTGGATAGACCTCTCTGAGAGGAGGTGAAATTCCCTTCCCCCAGATTCTGAACTGGGAGCAGCGGCTCAGACCTTTTTTGAGAGAAAGACGGCTACATCGGCTCATAAATCACTCTTTTCTCGAGGTTTCCTTGCAGTTTGTGCAATCCAAGGTCATTCAATGGTGCCACAGTGCCTGGCTGTTTAAATTATTTGCACTCTCATCAGAGAGGTGGGCTCTCCTGGGGAGAGTCACCAGGCTGTTCTTGGAGATATAAAGGCTCGGTTAAAAATTTGGCCTTATTAGAACAACATCTGCCTTCCCTAGGAGCTCTCCTAACACCTGAAGAGCTGGCCCTCTGTTACTGGTATCCTGCTACTTGATGAGTTCTGCTTTTTAGAGCCTTGTACTATTTCGCTGTGGGTTAAATCACAGAGCCTAGGACTTGCCAATCAGAAGGTCGGCAGTTCGAATCCCTGTGACAGGGTGAACTCCCGTTGCTCAGTCCCTGCTCCTGCCAACCTAGCAGCTGGAAAGCACATCAAAGTGCAAGTAGATAAATAGGTACCACTCCGGCGGGAAGGTAAACGGTGTTTCCGTGTGCTGCTCTGGTTCGCCAGAAGCGGCTTAGTCATGCTGGCCACATGACCCGGAAGCTGTACGCCGGCTCCCTCGGCCAGTAAAGCGAGATGAGCACGCAATCCCAGAGTCGGCCACGACTGGACCTAATAGTCAGGGGTCCCTTTACCTTTACCTTACTGTTTCAAACGCCAGTATATACTAATACTGGGTTATATCAAAGGTTAATTCTACTCAGATTGAAAGTGGTGGACATGTTTAACTTAGGTTTATTAATTTCAATGCATATACTTTGACTAGAACTTATTTGGGGTGCAACCCACTGTTATTTATTGCTGTTGTACCCATGGGCATCTATCTGGTTGGCCACTGTGAGAAGAGAATGCTGGACTAGATGCAGCAGCCAAGATATTCTTATGAGTAATAGAGAGGGAGGGTTGCTGCCTTCATGCCCTGCCTATGGTCTTCCTGCAGCCATCTGATTGGCCACTTTGAGGACAGGAGACTGGACTTGGTGGGACTTGGTGCAGACACCTATGGCTGGGAATGTATCTTGTCCGAAATTCTGGGGACTCACTGTCAGCCAGTGTAGACAATACTGAGAGGGATGGAGCAATAGTTTGAGTCAGTGCAGGTCTGCTTGCTATGTTCCTAAAGTGCCCTGTGGCATAATGGTGCCACTCCTGGAGATTTTAAAATCTTGCACAAAGCTTCCTTTTCCCTTTTGCTGGCTTGAAAGGGATCTTTTATGCTGCTATGTCTCTGCTAGCTTTTAGGGGAACTTCTCTTATGCTTGTTTTATATTTGCTTATACAGTGGTACCTCGGGTTGCATATGCTTCAGGTTACATACGCTTCAGGTTACACACTCTGCTAACCCAGAAATAGTGCTTCAGGTTAAGAACTTTGCTTCAGGATGAGAACAGAAATCGTGCTCCGGCGGCGCGGCAGCAGCAGGAGGCCCCATTAGCTAAAGTGGTGCTTCAGGTTAAGAACAGTTTCAGGGTAAGTACAGACCTCCAGAACAAATTAAGTACTTAACCTGAGGTACCACTGTAACTGGTTTTATTGTTTTAAATTTATTGTATTTTAAAAAAAAAGTATTAGTGAGCCACCCAGATGCATATACTGTAAATGCAAGAAATCAATCAATGCAAGAAATAAATAGCCCTCTGTAATGTAAACACCACCTTTGGGAATCCTTCCTATCCCATCCTCGGGTCTGATGCAGTGGGGGGGGGACCACATTTGCGCAGAGTGCAGCAGAATAATATAAGACTGCCATGTGCAGCCACCTCCAGGGAATGTGGCATTGAGGAAGGGGGAATAATAAATCATACTGTTTATTTTTAGAAATGCTGCTGGTAAGCTGTTGGGCATTGCTGCCTATGCAGGATCTCCTATGCACTCACACATCCCTCCATTGCACCACTTAGTTCATCATTGCGTCATCTTGCAACAGTGATTCTTTGGCATACACGAGTATTGTGTGATGCTGGCTGGGTGTGTTTGCTTGCTCAGGTCCCTGTGGTGGGAGAACTGGCTAGAAGAAGCCGACAAGAGGAGGCAGTGGCGCATGGGGTGTGTGTCTGTGAGTGTAAATGGCAGGAGCAAAAGACGGAACTTTAGCTCTCCTCTTAATTCAAAAAAGTTAAAATAAAATCAGAATCGGTTGGATACATCCTGCATGAGATGTACTACATGGGCAAGCCCCGTGTCTTATGATCACCTTCTATTGCATTTAACTTTGCTGTAAAGATTTATTCAGCGTTGTCTCTTTTATCATGTTCCTCTGCTAGTGCATGTCTGAGAAACTAAAGTGAGGGATGGTGGTCCTGTTAGGTGATTTTTAGACTTTGGGTGTAACAGTCTTCTAGGGGGGCTTTTGAGACGGCAATGTGTCATACTTCAGAATTTAATGATCTAACGGAGACTTCCTCTTTACGTGGTAATGTATATTCCTTCACTCCATCCAAAAAAGCCAGCCCACTCATTCTGTTGAGTAGACCCCTGGATAACTGCTCCAAAGATTGGTCTTGACAGTGCAGCTAGCAAGGAAGGTGGAATTCACAGGGAGGGGAGGGTATAACACCTCTAGGTAAAGGTAAAGGGACCCCTGACCATTAGGTCCAGTCGTGGCCGACTCTGGGGTTGCGGCGCTCATCTCGCTTTATTGGCTGAGGGAGCCAGCATACAGCTTCCAGGTCATGCGGCCAGCATGACTAACCCGCTTCTGGTGAACCAGAGCAGCACACAGAAACGCCGTTTACCTTCCCGCCGGAGCGGTACCTATTTATCTACTTGCACTTTGACGTGCTTTCGAACTGTTAGGTTGGCAGGAGCAGGGACCGAACAACAGGAGCTCACCCCGTTGCGGAGATTCGAACCGCCGACCTTCTGATTGGCAAGTCCCAGGCTCTGTGGTTTAACCCACAGCGCCACCCACGTCCCTATAACACATAAAGAAAGCCCTGAACAACTTGAGACGAGGATACCTTGAGGACTACCTGATTCCTTATATTCCAGGTTGATCAGTGAGAGCACCTGGATGGGCACCATTCGCTTCAGAAACCTTATTAGCCCCAGCCAGTTGGTGTTACCAGATCCATGCTTTAACTTTCAGGGATCTCTTGAAGACTTTGTTATGCCAACAAGTCTCTGCAGTTGTTTAAAATTTTCTTGAGTATCCAGCCATTTTAATGATTGTCCTGATATACTTTTTTTTAAAATAGGTTTTTAAAAATGTTTTTATGGTGTTGTCCACTGCCCTGATGTTTTATGAGAGGGTGGCATGTGAATAGTGTTAATAAAAATAAATGGTGGGGAGTCTAGCTCTCAATCCAATAGGGCCAGAGGTGAATAACACAGTCTAGGGCAGGCAAGACTTGGGGTTGTAGCCAAACCTAGTCCTACTCAGAATAGACCCATTGATATTGACAGGCATGACTAACTTAGGTCAATGGGTCTACTCTGAGAAGGACTTAGTTGGAGACAACCCTGAAATTCCACATGCAAGAAGCTACAGGCTTATGGGATTTCCTTTCCTTTCCTCTAGCACAGGCATAGGCAAACTCGGCCCTCCAGATGTTTTGTGACTACAATTCCCATCATCCCTGATCACTGGTCCTGTTAGCTAGAGATCATGGGAGTTGTAGGCCAAAAACATCTGGAGGGCCGAGTTTGCCTATGCCTGCTCTAGCATCTCAAGGTCCACCAACCCATAGATCTTCAATCAGTGGGTCACGAGGCTACACCAGGGGCGTTGCAAGGTCACACCAGGTGGGTCTCAGCAAAGTTAGCATGTGCAACTTTTATGTAAACCCTGTGCCCTTTCTGGTGCTTTTCCTCATCTGGTGAGGCATTTCCTCCTGTGTGGTGATGCATAAGTGGACACCCAAGGCATATTTCCTGCCCAAAGACATCCTTTCCAGTTGCTTCTCCTTCTAGAGCCTGAGTTTCCCCACTCAATTCCATTAAGCGTTTCCCTCTTTTTAATGATAAACTCCTAGGGGAAAAAATCACCAATATTTACAACCCTTATAATCTCCTTCCACGTGGCCAGGTGCTTGTTTATATTTATGGGATTTATGCTCCACCATTTACCACAGAGATGGGAGACCTTTGGCTATTCAGATGTTACTGAACCACAACTCCCATCAGCCCCAGCAATCATAACCAATGGCCTGGGATAGTGGGAGCTATACTTCAGCAGCATCTGGAGGGCCAAAGATTCCCTATGCCTGCTTTACCAGTTGATCCTAGGGTGGGAGTACATCTATCAGAGATGGGGAACCTGTGGTCCTCAAGGTGTTGTTGGCATCTAATGGCCATCAACCCCAGCCACCATGGCCAATAGTCAGCCATAAGTGGGAGTTGTAGTCCAGCAACACTTGGAGAACCCAATTCCCTCACTCTTAACATGCATCAGGAAAACAGCACATATAAGTAACCCAAAATGTATATGTGACTCTTGGTCAGTGCTTTTTTTCTAGAAAAATAGGTGCCGGTACTCACCATGAAGTTGTTGCAGTAAGTGCCACACTTTTTAACAACAACAAAATAGAGGTGCTGGTACTGTGTACCCTTGAGTACCCCCTGGGGACCCACTGCTCTTGGTCCTCTCAGTAAATTGGGGACCCGGCAAAGGGACCGTCACTGTACTCTGCAAGCATACCTGCCTATGCCCCTGTTGAACCCTTCAGAGGAATGTGTTGAGGTCAGGATCAGGGACAACCTATGTTCACTCAGTGATTCCTGCACTAAGCCATAAGAACCTACTGGATCAGGCCAAAGGCCCATTTGGTCCTGCAATTTCATCTCACAGTGGCCAACCAGATGACTCAATGGGAAATTCTCAAGCAGGACCTGAGTGCAACAGCAACTCTCTCCACTTGTGATCCACAGCAAACTGGTATTTGGAGACATCCTGCCTCCAACAGTAGAGGTAGAACATAGCTATTGGGCTGTCTCCAGTTAGTCCTACTCAGAGTAAACCCATTGAAAGTGATAGGCAGGACTCACTTAGTACCACTAGTTTCAATGGGTTTAGTCTAAGACTTAGTTGCATGCAGCCCACCATAGCTTAGTAGCCGCAGCAATGCTTCCAAATACCAGTTGCTGGAGACCACAGGAGGGGAGCGTGCTTGGTGCTCAGATCCTCCTTGAGTTTCCTGCAGGCATCTGGTTGTCCATTGTGAGAACACAATGTTGGATTAGATGGGCCATTGGCTTGATCAAGCAGGGCTGCTCTTATGTTCTTGGCCATAGATGGTCTCAATCGATGGTTGCCTCCAACTAAGTTTCACTTACAGTAGACCCATGGAAGTTAATGGACCTAAGTTAGCAATGTCCATTAATTTAAATGGCTCTACTTTCTGTAGGACTAACAGTGGCGTAGGGTGGGTTGTCAGCACCCGGGGCAAGGCAAGTAATTTGCGCCCCCTAACCCGTGGATTTGCGCCCCCTAACCCTAACCCCCAGATGTTGCGCCCGGTGTGGCTGGCCCCCCCTGCACCCCCCACGCTACGCCACTGAGGACTAACATTGTATACAACCCAGAGTTTTTTACGCTGGTATTTGGTACCCGAAACCACATCAATGCATTTATCACTGCTGGATAGAACAGAATGACTAACATCTAATGAGCACATTTATGGACATCTGTTCTCCAAATTCATAAAATGAAGAAAACTGGCCAGCTATTTTTAAAATGCAAAGGTGGAAGGGGTTGCAAGTATGCGAATTAATGTAACCAAGAAACCACAGTGAGATCCACAGGGTAGCAGAGGCAGGGACCTACTAACAGATGCTTGATCTCCATTTCTTTTTCTTTCCTAAATTGGGTTGATAGCAATGAATGTAAAGCATTAGTAAGGAGATGAAAGCTTTTACGGGACTACTTAACACCTAGAATTTAAAAACGAATAAACAAGAAATAAGCGGGGTGGGGGGTGGGGAGCGTGTTTTCCGCCCTTGCCATTTATGCATCCATGCCACCCACTCATGCAAAGAGACATAATAAATCACACACCTGCGTGCGCAAGGCCCCACTGAGCATGCTCCTGCTGCTAGGGCCTACTAAATAATAAATAGCGTGACACAAGCGATAGCAAATGTCAGGGAGCTCTGCCGTGCCTCGGCACAGATCTGCCAGCTACTGCTTCTTGGCGGTTGGGAGATGCACAACAGGAAAGGCCCCACTTCTGTGGGATCACCAGAAATATGTCCCATAGAATACTTGGACAGGCAGAAAAGCAAATTCCTGGATTGTCAGCTGTCTACAGATAACATAACATCAGGAGAGCCTGCTGGGTCAAGCCAATGGCCCATCTAGTCCAGCATCCTATGGGAAATGGCCAACCGGGTTGCCTACAGGAAACTCACAAGTAGGACCTGCGTGCAACAACTTTCCAACTACAATTCCCAGCAACGGCATTCAGAGTCCAACAACAACTGGAGGACCAAACCTTCCCCACTGTTGCAGGGTAATAAATTTTGGCTGGCCCACAGCCCTCCAGCTAGGAGCTGTTCGGCCCCAACAAATGGCTGCTGCTAACACTGGTGGCTATCTTCTACTTTCACTGTTGGAGGCAGTAATGCTTCTGAATACCCGTTGCTGGAAACTGCAGGAAGGGAGAGCGCTGTTGCACTCAAGCCATGCCTGAATGGCCACCTGATTCACTGATTTTGATGTTGCATTTTTATCCTGTAACCCACCTTGGGACCTTGTGGTGAATGGCACACAAGAAATCCTATAAGAGGCAATATGTCTCTGAATGTCAGTTGCTGGGAATCGCAAGTGAGCAGAGTGCTGTTGCACTCAGGTCCTGCTTTTTAAAGGGACCCCTGACCATTAGGTCCAGTTGTGACCGACTCTGGGGTTGCGGCGCTCATCTCGCTTTACTGGCCAAGGGAGCCGGCGTACAGCTTCCAGGTCAAGTGGCCAGCATGACTATTTATATACGTGCACTTTTTGGGGTGCTTTCGAACTGCTAGGTTGGCAGGAGCAGGGACCGAGCAATGGGAGCTCACCCCGTCGCGGGGATTCGAACTGCCAACCTTCTGATCGGCAAGTCCTAGGCTCTGTGGTTTAACCCACAGCGCCACCCGCGCCCCATCCTGCTTTTGGGCTTCCTCTAATAGGCATCTGGTTGGCTACTGTGAGAACAGGATGCCAGACGACATGGGCCTTTGACTTGATCCAGCAGGGCTCTCCTTATGTTCTTCTTAGGTTTGCACTACTGAGAATGCCTCCTGTCTGAAATCCTGCAGAGTCACCGCAAGTCAGTGTGGGCAATACTTGGTGGACCACTGTTTTGGCTCAGTATAGGGCAGCTTTCTGTGTTCAGGATCTAGTAAGCTCCTCTGTTTAGGAATGACAACATTTCAATTCTTTCTTGTGCTTTCCCCACAATGAGTAGTAAATGAACAGTAAGCAATAGCAATACCAGTAGAATAATAATTGAATTCTGGTGCTGGTACTACTAAAAGGGTATGTAGCTATGTTGCATTGAAAACCACAGAGGCATGCAAATGGCAGAGGCCAACAATCCACTGAGTTGTGTTTGCTGATGTGATATTAACAGAATGCAAATCCTGCCTGGCACCAGCACTGCAAAAAAACCTACCGAAGACACAATAGTCTCTATGTTTGCCTTGATTTGCATCATGCACAGCCAGTCATGCTTCTAAATAGCTTGGTCTAATGCTACTGGGGCAACATGTTAGCTCAGTCATTGCACTTTTTAACAGCTGGATCATGGGATAGCCCACCTGATTCACACTAGTGCAAGTAGATAGGTACTGCTGTGGCAGGAAGGTAAACAGTGTTTCCGTGTGCTCTGGTTTCTGTCACGTTGCACGTTACACCAGAAGTGGTTTAGTTATGCTGGCCACATGACCCAGAAAGCTGTCCGTGGACAAACACCGGCTCCCTCGGCCTGAAAGCAAGATGGGCATGGGCGCCACAACCCCATAGTCGCCTTTGACTGGATTTAACCATCCGGGGTCCTTTACCTTCACCTCATAGCTGAGTGGAGATTTGAAGAATCCTGTCTAAAGTCCACCACTAGCCACCACATAATTGTGTACATGCATTTTAGTGTATTTGCAAGTTTGGTTTTTTTACTAGGTCCAAAGCAAATAAATTAAGGTATGTTTTTAAAGCCAAAAACAGTCATCCATAGGCATCTGTGTATAATAGCCATCTTTATCTTAGAAGGGGTATTCTGTGTGTGTATGAGAAAAAGGATAGTGCTTGCCATCTGCTTTATTACTTTATGTTGCAGAGCTAGTTTCGATCTTAGTATAATGACAACTGAATTAATGCGATAAAGGGTAAAATCACATTATGAGACTGAAGAAGTGGAGAATTTGAAAAACAGGAGGTTTTAAAGACAGCAGATTTTTAAAGCTGGGCTGGGTGTGCAAAAAACCATTTGCCTCATGGTATAAGACATTAAAATAGACGAGAGGCAGTTCATAAGAACATAGGAAGCGGCCTAACATTGTGTCAGACCATTGGTCCATCTAGCTCAGCACTGTCTACACTGACTGGCAGTAGCTCTCTGGGGTTTCAAATGGATCTTTGCTATGGCCTGTTGGATCAGATCAAAGGCCTATCTACTCCAGTGTCCTGTTTTCACTATGGCCAACCGGATGCCCCAAGGGGAAGCCCGAAAGCAGGACCTGAGTGCAGCAGTGCTCTTCTCATTTGTGACTTCCAACAACTGGAGTTCAGGGGCCTAATGCATCGGACAGTAGAGAGAGTGAAAACAGGCAGCCTGGTGAGAAGCCACTGATGGCTATATCACTATTTATTTGTCCAACCGCCTTTTAAAGCCATCCAAGTTGGTGGTCATTGCTACATCTTGCGGTAGTGAATTCCGTATGTTAATCATGTGTGGTTTGAAGACATACTTTCTTTACTCTTTCAACATTTCTGTTTTGTTTGGTTAATCAGGTTTTTAGTTCAGGTTTTAGTGGCTCCAATACTTTGGCCACCTCATGAGAAGAGAAGATTCCCTGGAAAAGACCCTGATGTTGGGAAAGATGGAGGGCACAAGGAGAAGGGGACGACAGAGGACGAGATGGTTGGACAGTGTTCTTGAAACTACAAACATGAGTCTGACCAAACTGCGGGAGGCAGTGGAAGACAGGAGTGCCTGGCGTGCTCTGGTCCATGGGGTCACAAAGAGTCGGACACGACTAAATGACTAAACAACAACACCTTGGGTTAAGTACTTAATTTGTTCTGGAGGTCTGTACTTAACCTGAAACTGTCCTTAACCTGAAGCACCACTTTAGCTATTGGGGCCTCCTGCTGCCGCCGGAGCATGATTTCTGTTCTCATCCTGAAGCAAAGTTCTTAACCCGAGGTACTATTTCTGGGTTAGCGGAGTCTGTAACCTGAAGCATATGTAACTGAAGAGTATGTAACCCGAGGTACCACTGTACTATGAGGGAATTTTTTTTGGGGGGGGGATCTCTCTATTCACTTTTTCCATTCATGATTTTATACCCATGACATCTCTACCCACCTTCTAAAAGCCATCTCAGCTAAGTGGGCCCCATGCATAATTTAATGGCAAAACTCTGCACCACCGCTATTTAAAGGTTACTCCTCTCCAAAGTGGAGAGTGGCTACCCCAGTACTTGAACTATTTGTTTAACTTATTTAAAAGCACACACAACACTTTTACATTTGGAGTCTCAATCTAAACGTTTCTCTCCCCTAATAAGTGATCATTTTAATGACTCCCACAGGAGTCCTGCTCAAGCTTTTTGGCTAATGATCTTGCTTCACCATGCAACTGTTTGGTTGCCTGATCCCTGGAGTGGCAGCTTAGAAGAAGTTTTTGCTCCATGTATGCTCTGTTGCATGGAAACATCCATTTTACAAGTTCATTTGTGAAGTAACAGGTGCTGACTCGAGAGGCTGAACAGGGTTCCCTTGTTGACGAGAAGCCGGGCCTGTGCTGTAATTGGATCCTGGAGGACGAGGAGAGTGTGCAGAACATCTCATGCTGTTTGGGAGCATGGCCAGGGTGTGTATGTGTGGGGAGAGACACGCTCCCTTGAACAAAAACAAAGCTGAAACAAAGGTGTTACAGGCTGCTGCTGGAATAGCCTCAAAATGTACAATATACTTTTAAAGGATATTTCTGAGGAGAGTTGGGAAAGGTTCAGAAAAGGGCAACAAAAATTATCAAGGTGGTGAAGCAACTCCCCTATGAGGAAAGGTTGCAGCATTTGTGATTTTTTAGTTTAAAAGCAATAAAGAAAGAAGTGACATGACAGAAGTTTATAATGTTATGCATGGCATGGGGTAGATAGATAGAAAAGGGTTTTCCTTTCTCTCTCCTAACACTAGAAATTTGGAGGTCCAGTGAAGCTGAAGGTTGGAAGCTTCAGGACAGATAAAACAAAGGATTTCTTCACACATCACATAGTCAAATTATGGAACTAATTCTCACAGGAGATAGTGATGGCCACCAAGTTGGGTTGCTTTAAAAGATGATTAGACAAATTCATAGAGGATAAGGCTATCAATGGCTAATAACCCCAATTACCAGGTTTTACTGCTATGGTCGGAGGCAAGTAATGCTTCTTAATACCAGTTGCTGGAAACCACAGGAGGGGACAGTGCTCTTTTGCTCGAATCCTGCTTGAGGGTTTCACATAGGCCTCTGGTTGGCCACTATGGGAACAGGGTGTTGGACTTGATGGCCCATTGGCCTGATCCAACAGACTCTTCTTAGGCACTTATGCATACTCAGTTCAGTAACAGCACAGCAGCAAAGGCTTTTAAAAGCCCAGCCAGCCAGCCCCCATGTGAGGGTACCAATCTGGATCAGGCCCCCTGTGCTGGCAAGTTGCGAAGAAAAAGCATTGTCCTCAAGGGAAAGATACACTACTGTAATTTAGCCACAGAAGTGGTGACTGGTGCCCATTGCGACTGGTGAGGCAGAAGGCAGGTGCAGCCAAAGCCATTGACAGGTGAAGCCAACCATTTCTGCTTTCTCCCCTTCCTCATCCTCCTTGCTGGTTTCTACAAGGGCATCACTGAGAATGAGGAGGAGGAAGATGACAGCCAGTTTCACCCCCTCTGTTGGTTGGAAGAAAGAAGGTAGTTAGGAAGGAGGGAGGGAACTGAGGTCAGGCTGAGGTTGGTGGGGCAGTGACCCATTTGCTCCAATGGACTAGTCTCCATTGGCCCACAACCTGAAGGTAAAAATTTCTCCATCCCCCACTAAAGATGCAGCTGACTTGACAAGTGTCTTGTGTCTTGATATCTGAGATGGGGGAACCTGTGGACTTCCAGAAGTTGTTATAAAAACTGGGGGTTGGGTATGAAAACAGGATGTGGCCATTTTGTAAGCAAGTGTGTGTGGACCAGTGCAAGAAACCCTATAAAACAGCCCAATGAAGACTGTATTCAGTGGATGATGAGTGTCAGTTGCAGACCAGGGTGAGAAGCAGAATGGAATGGAGTATCCTGGGGAAGGGTGTGGCTGCTTGGTTGGGATCCTGAACAAAAGCACGTCACACTGTAATACTTATTTGCAGCTCCCACTTGTGCATTCTAATGGGTTACCTGAAATTATGTGTTTTGAACATGGTACTTTAAAATTCCCTTGTGCTTATTAGATGGGTTAACTAGAGGAACCTAGCTGGTCAGGAACCATACATTTAAACCAAATGGCTCCCCCTCCCCATAATTATGGGAACTGTAGTTTGTTACAGGTGTTGTGCAAGGCAAACTACAATTCACAGGGTTCTTTGAAGGAGGGAGACATGAAGTGTTAGAAATGTGCTTTAAATGTATGGTGTGGATATGACTAAAATTATGGGGAGTGCATTAGAATTCAGGTGCCTTTCAGCTTCTCCAAAATATTCCATTACACTCAGAAGCTCTTTCTCTGCACATCAGCTCTGAAGAACTTCTCATGATCAAGATTGTTGCTAATCTCTTAAATTCTCTATTTTCAGAAGGTGTTTAAAATAACCCCTTTGTTGCATAAGAAACAGTCAAGCTGAAAGGGGGGGGATGTAGACTTTAAGAATGTAACTAGGGAGACTGAATTAGTTACTCCCACCTTTTTTCTTCCTCCTGTGCTAGCTGAATAGTATAATGGCTGAGAATTAGGCTTTTAATTTTGTTTGGTTTTTTTGTTTTTTAAAAACCCTAAAGTGCTAAAGATGTGCACTCTAAAATCTGCCTTCTGATCCCTTCCTAAAGCATGATGCAGTTTTATTCAGTTTTGCCCAAAAGCAGGAGTTTTTGGATTGTTTAGAAAGCGTAGTGCATGCCAGTGCTGAAAAGAGCTGGTTCCTTTCCCTGGAGCGTGTAATACTTTCTTTCATAACCTTTTCCACTTAAGATGCTTCCATACTAGATGCTTACTGTGGGAATTGCAATTTGCTCACTCAGATTTCGTGGGGAATCTACATTATGTCATCATCATCAAATGGCTGTTTTCCTTAGGTATCTACCCCGTCCCCCATCCCGTGTTGCTTCCTGTCTTTTTCAGAAAATTTAAAGGGGGGGCAGAACAGTAATGCAATCTCCAGTGGTATGGATCACCTTAGTACTACCCTTATATTTTTTTAGAAGAAACATGACTTCAACTGGCTCTGTGATATGAGCAGGGCTGGCCCCAATACATTTTGGCACCTGAGGCAGACCCCAAAATTGCACCCCACTCCCCACCAGGGAAGAAGGCGTGAGGAAAGATCTATATCAGGAACAAAGCGGGAAGGAACATCGAAATCCGGACCTGCTACCCTAGTGGATCCTGCCGCCTGAGACAGTTGCCTCACCTTGCCTCATGGGTGGGCCAGCCCTGGATGTGGCCACGTATCTGTTGGTTCATATGGGTTAGAGATGAAGGGGATAATTTTGATGCTGTTCACATTTAAAGGGGAACCTACCTAACGTGCCCCATTATGAAGCAATACAAGAACTGAAACACGGCTGTCCTTTGAAACTTGCAGTTTTCCAGATTTTGCAGTGAGCACAAAAATGCATGCAAGGAGGTACAATGTTCATATAAATGTATGCATTAGTCAAAATAACCTACTAAATGCATTATGTATGGGGAAACTGTTTTGTAAAAATGGATATATTAGGCAAAATTGCATACAAAAAATTCATGGTAGGGGAAATGCTGATGATGAATCTTCACAAATACTTTTTTCTTTTCTTAAATTGCATACTGGTGTAGAAATGTGGAGAACTAAACCACTGGAAAAGTGAGAAACTGAAACATTTGCCCAGTGGCAGATTTTGGACTTGCAAATTTTAGCGGCACCTTGTGCAACGCCAAAATCCCCCCGCCTTTCACCTTCTGTTTGAAGTCATTACTGCGGCATCCTCTTGGCTTAGTGTCCATTGCAGGTGAACTGGTTGCGCTCCCCTAAATCCGCCTCTGATTCACCCATCCCTAACTTGGATCTGGAGTGGCGAACAAAAGGGCTCCTTCCATTTAAGGAAATGACTAAGAGCCATCAATGCTGATGCAGGCAGCCATTTCCAACCCCTGTATAAAATCCTCTCGTACATACTGTACTACATACAATTAAGCAGGAAGCAACATGGGGCTACTTCCTGGAGTATTTAAAAAAAAAAAAGTTTTTCTGTCTGGCAGAAAACTTCAAACTGTTACATAAGAATGAAAGCAGCCCTCTGATCACCTTCTAAGTGCAGTATCTACATTTACCCCTGGAAAGCACCCCCCCATGTGGATTTAAAAAAAAAAAGGATTTCCCCTAAAAATCTGCATGGAATCAGGATGGGACAGACTTATTTTGTACATATGTATGCATGGATGAAAATCAACTGAGGGTGTTCATCTATTCCGAGCACGGGTGCCTATCTCTGGGTTAGACCTTGAAGTCTTTGATATATGAGGTCTAGCATTTATTTTCTCCTACAATACTGTTCACTTTTCATATTAGTCCTTCCAATTTACTCAGTTGCTCATAGTCAACAAGTGCTTTCTAGTAGTGAGTCCCAAAATATCTGAAAGACAACTTCCTTTCCGACAGATATTCTCAGGTGGCAGAGGGGGCTCTCTTACAGGCTGGGGCCTCCCACCTTGCAGTCTATTACTTTTAAAATGCCCTGTTGAAAAACACAGCTTCAGCTTAAAAATAGAATCATTCCCCCGCCCCCTGTATTCAGACTTACAGCCTGCTCCATCCTGCAAGATCTGAGGAACAGAACACAGGAAGCTGCCATACTGAGTCAGACCATTGATCCATCTAGCTCAGTCCTGTCTACACTGACTGGCAACAGCTCTCTGGGGTTTCAGGCAGGGCTCTTTCCAGGGTAACAGCGCAGTAAAATCAAATACAGAGTCCAGTTCATTTCACCAAAAGGTGAGGTTGGGATTAAATTTATTTTAAAGAGGTTACCAATTGACATTAAAAACCCAAACTATACCAGCTTAATTTCATCCTCAAAAATAGCTTACAGGACTTCTGCAAGATACTCAGAATTAGTCATATATAGCTGCTTGCTTCCTTGCTGAATTTCAGCTTCCCCAAATGGCGGGATGTGTTTTTTCACACAAAATCATCTATCAATAATTGATGTCATCATTATGGTTGCTTCTGAGACACATAAAGATCCAGACTTGTCCAGATGTAGCACCACCGAAACAGAGGGGATGGGGAGAGATAAGCAATCCATTCTTTTTGGATTTGGGGGAGCTATTAATAATTCAACTTTGCTATTCATAACTTTTTATTATAAGGTGACTCATTTAAAAAGAAACAGCAACCAGATAAAGAGTTATTTTGTTCTGTTCTCAAGATTTCATTATAAAGATGCAATTGAAGAAAGCTATGTTATGACCCATGGCAGTGGGGCTAGATTCTCTTCCCAATAATTGCTGATCGCTCACTGATTTTATTTTAGTTTTGAATTTGGCACTTAGCCAGTGCTGAAAATTATGATCCTCCCCACCCCACAATAAATGTAGAGAAGATTTATGTGAGTACAAGATCACAGCCTAACCTTTTAATCTTGCATTTTGTTTTGATCTCTTGGCTGTATATATTCTTATTGAGCTCAAACCATTCTTAGCCATGCTTAGTATGGACTAGAGGGCAGCGGTGTCAACCATGTCTACTACGATGTTTGTGGATTATTCCTCTACAACCTACTTGCAAAAGAAGACAGACTTGCATAAGATTTGCATATGTTTTGTTCCTGTACAAATCAGGGGCACACACAGATAATAAATGTCTGATGGACAGAATGAACAAGTGAAGCTTTTCCCATAACTGTATTTTCATATTAGAAGAGGCTTTCATGATATTCTACCTGTGACACAGTTGTTAAAGGCACAAGAACCCCATTTTCCCACAGTGCCAATCCTAAACTAAAGCCAAGGCAACTATTCTAACATACCCCAAAGTAAACCCCATTAAGCACAAAGAGATGTACTTTTAAGTAGATATGCATAGCATTGTACTGTAAGTAAACTGTATACAGTGGATTCTTAATGAGTGTTTGGCTTTAGGTTCTGCACAACAAGAGACATGCCTAAGACTCTTTGCAAAGTTTGTATTTGCTATTTGTCCACCTGAACCTATTGTGTAGTAATCCTGGCAGCTAGGTGAAAAGGAAGGGCACTCTATAGAGATTTTAGAAAATGACAAATAGACTAGAAAACGATGTGGAAAAAATATATAGCAGCTCTTCATGACCCTGGTGTCCAAACAATTCACTCATCAATTCCACCTCTCATTTACTCATTGGCTAAAAACATGGAAAGGTGGAAGCAGTCAGGCTGGGTCATCTAACTAAAATCACTCCAAAGGTTAGCTGCATATTTTGCTTCATAACTTTCTTTTTAAGAGGACTAGAGACTTGGGATTTTGATTTAAACTAAAGTGCAAAGTCTGGGGAACCTGTTGGCTGTGGGGCCAGGTACAGCACTCTCAGAACCCCTGCTAATGGGTATAAGGTAAAGGTAAAGGGACCCCTGACCATTAGGTCCTCCAGTTGTGACCGACTCTGGGGTTGCGGTGCTCATCTCGCTTTATTGGTCAAGGGAGCCAGCGTACAGCTTCTGGGTCATGTGGCCAGCATGACTAAGCCACTTCTGGTGAACCAGAGCAGCACACGGAAACACCGTTTACCTTCCCGCCGGAGCGGTACCTATTTATCTACTTGCACTTTGACGTGCTTTCAAACTGCTAGGTTGGCAGGAGCAGGGACCGAGCAATGGGAGCTCACCCCGTCGCAGGGATTCGAAACGCCTACTTTCTGATCGGCAAGTCCTAGGCACAGCGCCACCCCTGTCCTTTCTAATGGGTATAAGCATAACTAAATTTGGATTCAACCCAGCATATATTTAAAACTTTTTTAAAAAATCAGTTTAAAAATTAAATAATCTGACAGCCTGCTTTCATTGTTGACAATCTCTTTGTTTCTCCTTAAAGTCTTAGGGATGAATAGGTATAAAATGCGACTGGCCAAATCTATGTTAAAGACTGCACTTTTTAACCTTTTGCTATTTTCTCTATCATTTCCCCCGCTTTTATGCCATCTTTGCACATTGTGAGGTGGTGGTGTTCCTTTCCATACGTAGCCTGTCCTTTCATTCACTCTCCCCAACATTATTTCATTTTTAATCTTTTTTTAAAAAACTATGTTTCAAATCATCATGAAGTGACTTAAGTTTATCATCGTCATCATCATCATTTTTTTCTAAACACAAACTTCTACAGTCTGGGTTCCTGGGAGAAAAGGGAGAGATAATCTGTCATGTTTCAATATCATCATGAAGTGACTTTGTGTTGTTGTTTTTTTAAAAAACACACTTTTGTCATTAACAACAATGTTAAAAGGGGCGGGGGATCCATTTCTCATACAAACCCCTTAAAAATAAAACACCTCACATAGCTTGGTTTTCGGATAGGGGGCGGGCCAAAAGGAAAAAGAACCAGTTATATTTGGAATCACCGTTAAGTAACTTTTAACTTTTACTACAATAACTTTCTTATTCACAACGAAACAAAAAAATCTCCTTTCACACAAATGACTCCCCTCCCCCCCAAATAAACGAATCTCCTCACGTAGCCTGGTTTTGTCTGTGAGAAAGATTGTAAGTATGGGGAACCCAAAAGGTAGGGTTGCCCTATTTTGAAGAACAAAAAGAAAAAAAGAGCGCGCGCTATGACGGTCATTCAAAGCAAATAAAGGCATTTTGCCTCAAATTTTACCCCGGAAAAAAAGAGGACGTGTCCTAGAGAAAGAGGACAACATGGCAACCCTACAAAGACCACCCATGTTGCCTTCCTTCACCACCACGAAGGGGCTCCTTTTAACTTTCCCGCCCCCTTCCTTCCTAATCATGACGTTTTTATTTATTGGAAACGACTAGTGTAACAAAATCGCCTCACACGCAGCCTGTGAGAAAGGACGGCGGTGGGCATGACCCAAAAGGAGAAAAGAACCCCAAAGCAGCATGAAGTGACTTATTTTAACTTTGATTATATTATTTTTGATTTTGTTTTTTATTAAAAAAAAAAGCACCTCAAACTGTCTGGTTTTCAGTTCCAGGAAGGAGGCGGCACGAGACGGGGGGAGGGGGAGGTCGAGGAGGGAAAAAAAAAAAAGAGAGAGAGAGAGAGAGAGAGAGAGAGAGAGAGAGAGAGAGAGAGAGAGAACCCAGGCAGGCCAAACGGCCGTGCTCGGGGTTTCCCAGCCGGGCCGCAAGGGCGGGGAAGCGAGCGAGCGAGCGGGAGGCAGAGAGAGAGAAAGGAAGGAAGGAAGCAAGCGGGGAGTTGCCGCCTACCCTCGCCTGCCGCGCCCAACCCAGCCAGCCGAGACTCCGCTGCTTTCCCTATGGCCGCGAGCGGGAGCTGAGCGGCTGAGCCCACACCCACCCACCATAGCTTTTTTAAAACAAAAAACCGGGGACCGCGAAGAGAAAGAAAGAAAAACCGAGAGGAGGAGGAGGAGGAAACAACCTCCCACACATAACAAAACCTGCCCGCCCGAGCGACTCCCTCAGGGGACCCCTTGCCCGCCCGCCTCCTCTTGATTCGACGTTCCTGTTGGTGGTGCAGCCGCCGCCCTCCCTCTTTTCTCTCTCTCTCTCTCCCCCTCCTCCTCGGTGCGTCTCTTCGTGAGGAAACGGAGCGGCTGCCAAGCGCGGCGCGGGACGGACGGACGGCGACGAGGCGGCGGCGGCGGCGGCGGCAGCAGCAGTAGGGGCTTCCTCCTCCTCCTCCTCCCCCTCCCGGTTTATTTCTCTTTCTGTGTCCCCCCCTCCTCCATACCTCCCCCCCCCGGTTTCCTCCTCTTCCTCTTCCTCCTCCTCTCTGCTTCCTCCCTCGACGCTGCCTCCTGCCCCGCTGGCTGGCCTGACGGACTGAATTGACTGGGAGGAGGAAGGAGGAGGAGAACCGGCGCCTCTCGGCGGGGGTCTTGCGAGGGGGTCGCCCGCCCGGCGGGGAGGGAGAAAGGAGGAGAGGAAGGCGTATTGGCTGGGGGCGGCGGCGGCGGAGGCCGTGGATGAGCAACGACCGTCGAGGAAGGTGAGAGAAAGAGAGAGGAAAGCATAATATGTGGTATTATTGGAGGGGGGGGTGTTGTTTCGAAATCTCCCTCGCAGGGATCCTAATCACGTTCCCCCCACCCCACCCTTTACAGCTTTGCTTGCCGTCCTTATTACGGACCCAGTTCGTATCCCCACCCTGAAAAAACAGGCCTCGTTCGCCCCGTTCTTAAAAAAACCCCGAAGCCCCATGACAGCCCCTGTTCACATCCCCACCCTGAAAAACAGGCCTTACTGACCCGATCCTGGGCGGGAGGGGGGGAACCCGGCCCCATCTCATATCGTGTTCATACTCTCCCCACCCACCCCGCAAAAAAAACAGGCCTCATTCGGTTAATCCTGTAAAATCGGGAGACCTTGTTCATTTCCCCACGCCGAAAATCAGGCCTTATTCATTCCCTCTTAAAAAAAAAAACCCAACCACCTCCCAATCACTGATCTTGTGCATGCAGCCCCATCAAATCTCTCCGCGGAGACCCTATTCAAACCCCCGCCCCATTACGATCTCTCCAGGCCCTTGTTAAGTCACCTTAAACCCTTGTCTTTTAATCAGTATTTTCTAAACTCTCAACATCAGCCAATCCTGTTTCTCTCCCTACGGCCCTGTTTTTTAGGTGCTCCTAACCCCCTTTCTTCCTCTGCCACCCCCGCAGAAGCCTCCATTACGCCCCTTCACATGCTCCTCCCTTTTAAAATCATTTTCTCTCCCCCCCCCACCTTAAAATACTCTCTCCTCACTTCTCCCATCTAGATACCTATCCCCCCCCCATATCATCTCTTTTTCTAAAAAAACAAATTGTTGGCAAAAAAAGAAGAACATTTCAGTGTGTTTCAGTTATGGGGGACGGAGGAACCCTTTAATAAAATCCCCAACCCTGGGTCCCTCCTGTTTTATCCAAATCATGCTTCTCTTCCCTCTCTAGCCTTCTAAAAAGAGCAATACAAAAACTAAGAGGGAGGGAGGCTGCCCCTCCTTGAAATTTGAGTACTGTACTGATCAATTTCCCCCATATTTTCTCTTTCCTTTCACCTCATACACTTTCTCTCCTTCCTACTTCATGACTTAAATCTTGCTCCTTTCTGCCCCACTTCTTTCTCTTTCACCCCTCTGTTTTTACCCCTCCCCGCAGAATTTCCCCCTCCCAGCTGCCTTAGACTGCCCTTCCCTATTACAGCTACTTCTGCTTTCCTCTCCCTTTTTAATACTCTCCCTTGCTGTTTCAAATCCTTTCCCTATCTACTCCCCTCCATTTTGCGCTCTCTTTTTTCTCTCTCCCCTTCTCTATCCTGTCCTCTCCCCCCATCTTACAATGCCATCCTTCCTGACTAGGCGAGGTGCCCTGCCCTTTTTTGTTAGGGCTGCTGACACAGGAAATCAAGAAATAACCATTTGGGTTTTTTTGCTTTCATTGTCTCCATCACTGTCCCACCCATCTCAGAACATCAGGGAGGGGGAGTGTTTTTCTGTAGCTGCTGGCCAGAGATAGGAAAAGGGTGTGTGTGTGTGTGTATGGGGGGGGGGGGTTGTTGAAGAACTGATTCTTTTCTGCATGCGTTGAGGCTAGAAGTGGGGGGAGGGGAAGGAGGCAAGCCAGTCCACAGAGGATGCTTGGGAGAAAATATCAAGAGAGTGCTGTTTGTGTGTGGCTGGTACTGTAATGGTGGAAAATTGATTGGGTGGAGGAGAGGAAAACAGGGTGAGATTGCTTTAGGCAACCCCTGGCCAAGGAGAAGGCTAAGAAAATGGAATCTTGGTGGTTTTCTTCTTCCTACGGTAGGAAATGGTTTGGAGGCGGGGAGAGAATAAGAAATGCTTCTACTTTCACTGTCATAGCAGAGAGATTTAGCTGTTGTATTTTTTTAGTTGCTTTTCTGCTTTAATAGGTGTTGTATAATTTTGCCATTAATGTCTGCTCAGGGTAGACGTTGGCTGCTGGAGAACCAGGGAGTGTGCAAATATGATTTTTGGTGTGTTTTTTTAAAAAAAGCAATTTAAGGAAAATTGCTTTTGTAGTAAAGGTTTTTTTTAAAATAACTAGTTGAATTTCTAAAACCACATGAGGGAAATGCTTATGGAGACTATTGTGTGACTTTAAATAATGAATTAATCCAGAGGATAAGGAAGGATTTTATTTTATTTTTAAAATAATGTGTCAAGAGGAATATTAGAATGATATAGAGGTTATCAATTTGTCACTGTGATGAAGAACTAAAAATTTAACGAATGTGATTTTTTGTCATGATTGCCTTAGCAAAACCACTTATTCGAATACATTTTATGCAATATATATATATATATATTAGCCACTTTAAACAAGGCAAATGCTGTTTCCTTAAAAAAAATGAAAGCTTGGAAATGGGGAAAGCTGTTTCTCACACCACCTATCCATGTGGATTTGGATGTGGTGAAAGAATAATACCAAAAATTGAAAGGAGGCTGCTGTCGCCATTTATGTACATAGTCTGAGGAGAGGTTTGTTGCACATTTTGAGGCTTTCCTTCTAAGCACAGGCTTGTAAATAAAGACAAACCGCTTCTGCTGGTTTTGTGAAATGCATGTTAGAAAACGAGATGAAGATGAGATCTTAATTAATCTTAGATATTAAGCATTCTCTCTTTTGTAATTTTGGGAAGAGGGGATTGAATAGGTCAATTGTTTTAGTGGTTGCAGATTATGGAGGGTGTGCTTGTTCTCCCCCCCCCCCCCATTTTTTTCGGGGAATGAATGGATCTTTTTGTGCTGGGCCCGGTAACTGCAACAAGATGGCGTTTGCAGGAAGGCAACTCTTCGTTTTCAACTAAACACAGCTTCACCAAACCAAATCATGTTTAAATTCCTTTTCTGACTTTGATAAGCTTTTTTTTTTTTTAATTAACAGATTTGTTTTGTTGGGGCTAGGGGATTGGCAGATGTTCTAGGTTTTTAATCTTTTGATGCTTTTCAGTCTCCAAATAAAGCCGGGTGGGTGGAGTAAATAGTTTTATTGAAATTTTTACATCGTGGCATAAATACATGGGATATAGTGATGGGATCATTTTTAACTTCTCAAAGCCTCGTAAGAGTTTTAAACTCTTTCCCTCCCTAGAATGTTGCCACCAATTTTCTTCTACAGCAGGGCTTACATAAATCTTATACAAGCATTATTTGTAGAACTGTGTAATCTGTCAGTGTGATCACATGTGACCTCTTTGTGATGGAAAGGAAATGCAGTTCTGCTCCTTTGCCAAAAATATGACAGCTTCTGCAACAGTATTTGACCTGAAATTCTTCAGTGAAATATATATATATATAAATAAAAAGTGGCATGAAGCAGAAGCTTGCTTGATTAGTAGAACATTTTCCCTGGTCTTTTATATTTTTTATACAAGTTTTTACATATTTTCAGTGCTTACTGGAGTAGCTTGTACAATTGAACGAGATTTTTAAAGTTGGTAACATTCTTTATTAAAAAACCAATAGGTAGTTTTATTCACATTCCAACTGGGTTAAAGTACAGTACTGCAGACTTCTAACTGACCCAAAGCAGATTAATTTAGAAGTGAGCAGAACATATTTCACAGTCTGTATGTTTGGAATTGTACCTGCATTTGCAGAAACATTTGAAATTACACTATTTGGATGGCATCAAATTATTGTTAATAGCTTTAAAATAATACTATCAAATTTTATTAGTTTAATTTTTATCTTACATCTGAAAGCTCACCAGGGCAGACTAGATGACATTTATTTATTTAGTACACATATCTTGCAATTAGTAAAATGCATAGTATATTTTGAGTTTAATAGTAACCCCATACTCTTTATTATGGGTTCTAACTGTTAGCTCATAACAGTGTTCTTTGCATTTGGCATTGGGTTTGTTTTTCTGGGGGGTTGGGTCTGTTTTGTGTTTCTGCTTTGGTACAGTACATTGTAGTTGAGGCCCACATAAAGAATAGATATTTGGATAAATGCACAAGATATTGATTGACAGTTACTTGTCATTATTGTATTTTCATGTGCACACCACTGGAATTTTGATCATGTTTTATATTTTCCTTTTTTTGCCCTTTTCTCTATGAGCAGGTGTTAAAATTACCTAAGGGCCTGTGTTCACTAGGGTTTATCCCTATTTATTCATTGCAGCTGCTAGGTCAATGTGGCAGTAGGCATTCTGTTGTGATACTTTGTGTCTCATCCACTTACTTGGAAAAGTTTGAACTTGGAAGTTAACCATATCATTGTATGGGGACACTGGTTGATGTTACAATACCTAGGCATTATGTGTGGTGGTGGGGGGATAGATGAGGAAGTCTGAAATGTGTTCTATTAAACTAAATGAAAAGCATGAGTTAGAGGCTGCTTGGCCTCTTTTTCAGATGAAAACTAACAAGGCTTTAGTATAAGGATGTCAATTTCCGTTGTATCTTTAACAGCTAAGCATGGTAACCGGTCATAATAGTGGTTATGTAGCCAGCAAATAAATGCTGTATGTTTTGAGCAGATTGATTAACAGGAACACACATTACTGTTTTGGCTTTTAGGTCATCCTTTCTGCAAATCAGCCCTGCACATAGCTTGCATTTTGTGTGCAATAAGTTTCTCGAAGAGGGGGGAAAGTATTTGATCCCCTGCTAACTTTGCCCGTTTGCTCTCTGACGAAGAAATGACCAGTCCATAATTTTAATGGTAGGTTTATTGTAGCTGTGTGGGACAGAATAACAACAGGAAAACCCCCAGAAACCCAGTCAGTCAGAGATTGATGTGCATTATAATGAGTGAAATAAGTATTTGATCCCTTTGCAAAAGATGATTTAGTACTTGGTGGCAAAACCCTTGTTGGCAATTACAGAGGTCAGACATTTCTTGTAGTTGGCCACCAGGTTTGCACACATCTCAGGAAGTATTTTGTCCCACTCCTCTTTGCAGATCTCTCCAAGTCAGTAAGATTTCGAGGCTGATGTGTAGCTACTCAAACCTTCAGCTCCCTCCATAGATTTTCGATGGGATCAAGGTTTGGAGACTGGCTTGGCCACTCCAGGACCTTAATGTGCTTCTTCTTGAGCCACTCCTTTGTTGCCTTGGCCATGTGTTTTGGGTCATTGTCATGCTGGAGTACCCATCCTCGACCCATTTTCAATGCCCTGGCTGAGGGAAGGATGTGCTCACCCAAGATTTGACAATACATGGGCCTGTCCATTGTCCCTTTGATGCGGTGAAGGTGTCCTGTCCCCTTAGTAGAAAAACACCCCCAAAGCATAATATGTCCCCCTCCATGTTTGATGGTGGGGATGGTGTTCTTGGGGTCATAGACAGCATTTCTCCAAACACGGCGAGTTGAGTTGATGCCAAAGAGCTTGATTTTGGTCTCATCTGACCACAACACTTTCATCCACTTCTCTGGGTCATTCAGATGTGCATTGGCAAACTGCAAACGGGCCTGTACATGTGCTGTCTTGAGCAAGGGGACCTTGCGGGCTCTGCAGGATCTCAGTCCTTCACGCCGTAGTGTGTTACCAACTGTTTTCATGGTGACTGTGGTCTCAGCTGCCCTGAGATCATTGACAGGTCCCCCCCCCCCCCGTGTAGTTCTGGGCTGCTTCATCACCATTCTCATGATCATTGCAACTCCACAAGAGATAAGATCTTGCATGGAGCCCCAGACCGAGGGAGGTTGACAGTTATTTTGTGTTTCTTCCATTTGCGAATTATTGCACCAACTATTGTCACCTTCTCACCAAGCTGCTTGGCAATAGTCTTGTAGCCCAATCCAGCCTTGTACAGGTCAACAATCTTGTCCCTGACATCCTTGGACAGCTCTTTGATCTTGGTCATGGTGGCTACTTTGGAATCTGCTGGATTGATTGCTTCTGTCGACAGGTGTCTTTTGTACAGGTACTGTAACGAGCTGCGATTACAGGTAAGACCTCTCCCTTACAGCAGGTGTCTTTAATCTCAGCTCCTTACATACAGTGAAGATACCAAGTAGCCTGACATCTGGCTGGTTGATGGGGGGTCAAATACTTATTTCACTTATTATAATGCACCTCAATCTCTGACTTGTCTTCTGGGTCTCTGGGGGTTTTCCTGTTGTTATTCTGTCTCACAGCTACAATAAACCTACCATTAAAATTATGGAGTGGTCATTTCTTTGTCAGAGGGCAAACGGGCAAATTTAGCAGGGGATCAAATACTTTTACCCCTCACTGTATTATGGAGTTGATTCTACAACCTCACATAATGCTGATATAATCCAACTGGTTTCATTAATCATGTCACTACATGAAATCTGTAACTGCTCCTGTTTTTTGTCACTTTTCTCCATACTAATTAAAGCGTATGACTGAATAAAACATATTTTGCTATTATCTGAGGACTTTCAGTGGAATAATCACACTTTGCTAAAAATGAATGTAGCTTTTGCTTCCTGTATTTTGCTTCCTGCAATTGGCTCAAGTTTCAGTCCCTGGATTGGATTAAATTCTTACTGTCCGTGGATTTTGGCTTTGCATTAGTGGATTGGTAATTGATATTCTCAATTTTAATATCCAGATGTAGCCATATGGCATTCCGTATTGTTTGAGACTGCCATTAACACGAGCTTGACAGAAGAAAGAAGGGAATGAATAATTTTGTGTAGATGGCAGATTTGGCACCGAAGAAAAATCCTTATTGCTGTCATCTTCTTTCCCCTTGCCCTCAGCAGGCATAATAGGAAGAGGAGAGTTTCTAGGATAATTGGTCATTTTGAAAGTATCAGTCATTGTGAAATGGCTAAAGACTGGTTACTTTTAAACCAAATAGTCAATTATATTTGGAGCCTAGAATGGCAGTCGTTGCAAATGCAAGTGACAGGGTCACTTCCCAGAAGGCTTCTAGGCAAAGGCAGAACTAAGATGATGACAAAGGGCAGGAGGAGGGAGGTTTCTGACACTGTAGACTAAGTCCAGGCTCTGATGGTTTATGAAAGGTTTTGTTCAGAAAATGTGCATTGTAAGGTAAAATTTAAATGCATTGATGATAAAGAGCGGGAAGCTATTCCAGTCATAAGGAGTAGTATGATAAATGCCATGGATGACAAAAGGGAGCTGATACCAGATGAGAATATGTAAAGGGGAGTGAAGGAGAATGTCAGGGATAAAAGAGGTAGAGAATCTGATAGTGTGTTTGGTTGAGAGGTACTGATTCAATAAGAAGATGGTTTCCTCTCAGCAGTGTTATTTATTTATTTAATAAATTAATAAAGTTCATATATTGTTTGATTGTAAAAACCGAAAGCAGTTTCCAAACTTTGGATACATTGTTTATTAAATGTTGGAGAAGAATCCTACAGAGTTGATGAGAAATAATGCATCTCTTAAATAAATATTTGAGATGTTTCAGAGGAGTTGTGTGTTTAGATGCCTGCATTTTAAAATTTGGATACTCTGGAAAATGTTTGTATCCATTACTTCATTAATATTGGGACTGAGGGACTGAGGAATAGGAGTTAATCCCACCCACAATTTTTCTGGTTGACACTCCCCCTTGCTCCACTTCCATTTGCCGTGTGGTATACGCTTTGCTGTCTTGGGCAAAAAGCAGTTTTGGGAGGTAGATTTTAACTAGGAAAAGGGAGGGAAAGGTTAAAGCTCCTCTTCCTGCACCATGGTCCAATACAAATTCCTCTCTGCATGCACAGCTGCATTCACCATTTTTTAAAAATGGGAAGGTCTTAATGTCATTTAGTTGCATCTTTAGTCTGTTTCCACACCAGAGTGTTCTTTGCCATCTATAAGGCTGACTTAATTTTATTATATCAGGAAGATACGTTATCAAATGCGCAGATGGTGAAGGGGGCACACACACATATTTGCATATACATGCACACTTTATATTTATCACTTGCACAACTATAGCATTTAGAAATTAAGGAAATACTTTTATCTTTCTGAGAACCTTTTGTGTGTTTATCTGTATTTCGTTTCTGTAAGTACTGTTTACCATATGGATTTTACCATAGTTTAACTTTGAAAATATGTGTTATATTTATCTTCTTTACCTCACTTTCACCTTCCTGCCACATAGCAATAAAAATTGCCAATTGGCACCATCTTTTTAAATTATCTTATAAGTATTTGGGAAAATGGTGTGTATATAGTGCTGATACATTAATGGGAAAGGGTGTGGGAGGAAATAAATTCACTACAAATTTTCTGCTTCAGTCCTATTGCTTCTTGTTGTATATACTTGCTAGTAAGAAAAATAGGCTAACCTGAGGCAAGTGGAAGAGGTAACCTTTATCAAAGATCACACCCATGAATTGTTATAATTCATATGTAAAACTTCATCTGATACTCATCTCTTACATCTTTAAAAGTGAGTTATGCTGATATGTTCTCTTACAAGTGAGATGCATTAAAAGACTGTTTCATATCTTTTCATCTAAGAACAGGAAGGGATTCTCTATCTTAACAACTCTAAAGCTGTGGTTCATCTAAGTGTGAGTTTTCAGGAGTCTTGAAGGCATGATTTACTTCACAGTTTGTAGTTTGGTAGGACCTTGAAAGAGTGGTATATGCATTCTCTATGGCATTAAAATCTAAATGCAAGCTCTTGGTTTTTTAAGGATGCTGATTGATTGTGTTATAAACAAGGTGATCTGTGGCAAAATTCTCATTTTTCTGATGAGGATATGCCTTCGCCCCACTCTGCTATTATACACAAGCAGGCTGTCACTTTTTAATTCAGTAGTTCAGTTTTGTAGGAGTCATTCTTGTTTGAGGGCAAAGGCATCTCTCAGGTGCAGCTTAAAGTTGGGCAAGAGCTGTTAATATGCCTGTCAAGAAGCCAGAGAGTGATACCTTCCAAAATCTAATTTTGTGTTCAGAGTGGTGTTTCTGAATATGTGAGTAGGTTCAACACTTCTGGGTGTTGAAATTGAGGAGTCTTTTGTGGCAAACTTTGATACTCCCTACTTTAAACAATAAAAAGTGTACTGAGCTTTATGTATACCCTGATGAAATAGCAGTGTAGTGTATAGGTTTGTTGCTTAGGTTGTCTTATTAAATTAGGAGCACATTAGCGAGAGGTGAAATGTGTAAGTCTTATTAGGTGATTTAAAACCTGTGTTTTGCCATGACTGCTAATTTGAGTAGAATTGCCAAAATTTATGAAAATCTGCTACATAAGCTTTCCATGATTCTTTCACTATCTTTTTGAAGTATAAAAGATACTTGCATAAGAGAAAGGTCATTTAGAATGTTGACACATAAGGGAATGGTAAGGGATGTGAGCTTTTGTGTAGTAATGACATTTTTCCCCCTGAGAGAAGAATTTTAACTTTGTCTTCTAATTACAAGTTAGCTGCTTCAAAGGCTCATTTAAATGGCCAGAAGTAATTTTCAACGCATTCCTGGAATTACTTGTGTTTTTGTCCCTTTGGATGCCTGTGGGAATGCTAAAATTAACTGATCTATCTTTTACAGCCCTTCCCCCAAGTACACCTTTCTTCTTATTTCTTGCCATTACAGTAGGCCCACAATGTACATACATTTAACTTGTGTGCATTCAGCTTTATGTGTGTGGGGATTTATTTATTTTTTAAAAAAATCTTAGAATGGGGGTGGTCCATGAAAAATGACTTTGGCAATTTCACCTGCCAATGAACCCCATGTGTTTTGGCTTTAGGTGCGATTTCCTGAATGCAGCCCCTGTGTTATTTGAGGCCTTACTTTATTGAAAAGTTGGGGAGACTGGGAAGGTGATAAATGTAATGTGTTTTAGAAACCTAGGAAGCTGATATATACAGAGTCAAAACATTAATCCATCTAGCTCAGTATTGTCTACTTTCACTGGCAGTAGTCAAACATCTTTCAGACAGGAATCTTTCCCAGCGCTATTGGAAGATGCCAGGGGCTGATTGTGATACTTATTGTATGTGTTCTACTGCATTGAGCCATGCCTTTTGTCTTAATATTATAGCAGATCCAAATGTTTGCTGCATAGTGTTTTAAAAGCAGATTAAGAAGAACTTCATATATATGAGAGATACCTGTAGTGTGAGCTGTTTTTATTTAAGACTTTTAACATAAACCTCAATCTGCAATTGCTCCATTCCAAACACACCTCTTCACAAGTTTCATTATTTTAATGATTTGATATAAAATTCTGACCTTATTTTTCTGAGCTATTTGCATGTGAATAGAATATTGCAGTGGCATATTTTGCTGCATTTAAGAATAGCATCTCCTTGAGCATAAAAAGCACATGTGTCAGGGGCTCGGGAGCAGGAGCACAGGGGAGAGAGGAAATGGAGAGCGAAGGGGAAGAATCCGAGGGCAGCGTAGGGGAGTATGACAGTGACCCGAGAGATTCCATGAGCTTCTCCAGCAAATCAGAAGATTCCCAGAAGGGGGCGCCGATGGTCAGGGCAAGGCGGGTCCCAGGGGGGACGCACCAGAAGCAAGGAGCCAGCGGGGAACCCCAAAGCAGCAGCGGGGGATCAGGACCAGTTTCCCCACCAGAGCGTAGTGGGGGGGAAGAGTCACATGTGTCAGGACCAGCGTCTCCTCCAGCGGGGAGAGAAGATGAGTCAGGGCTGACCACGCCTCCATCGGAGAGTGGGGGAACGGAGGGAAGGTCAGTTGCAGCTAGCCTCCCCGAAGGGGGAAGCAGTGACAGCAGCAGTGAAACGGTCAGGAGGAAAGTTGCTGGCTGGGCGCGCGCGCCAAGTTCAAATGTACAGGCGCGAGGGACAGCAGGAGACCCGGATTGGGAACCAGCTCCTAAAGCCCGTCGGAGGGAGGGGGAAGGCTCAGGGGATTCAGCGTCAGAAGAGTCTAGAAAGGGCGAGACCCCGACAGACAGGCGGAACCAGAGGCGGAAAGAGCAGAGGATGAGGTGGAGTAAGGCTAGAGTCTTAAACTGGTGTCTGGGGGGAGGAGACTCAGACGGAGCTTCAGTGGTCTGAAGTTTGAGACGTAGAGCTGCACGCTGCGGCTCTGGAAGTGAAACTGAACTTCAATAAAGACTTCCGTACTTAACAACGAAGCGGCGTTGGTCCTTTGTGAGCTGGGACCTCGGGCAGCTCTGACAACATGTTTAAAGTTCATGAAAAAGTATACTCTGTCAGGATGGTTAGTGCTCTATAAATACATCTCTTGCCCACCTAGCGGTTCAAAAGCATGTCCAAGTGCAAGTCGTGTTTTTATACATTTGGACTGGACTCAGTAATGTTTTGATTTGCTAAGTTGATCTGCAAAATTTTATCAGGTGATAGCTTGTTCTGTGAGAGGATGACAAGCTCTGTATGCAGCTCTCAAGGTTTTGCAAGTAATGTAATTGGTAAGAGTGTGAGTTGAAAATATACCTGTTCATTGATGAGGTGATACTTGACTTCACTAAGTGGCTTCAGTTAAGCAACCATCTGCCTTAGCCCCTCACATCTGTATATTGTTGTTGTTGGCATCCATCAGTCTTGAGAGACAATGGAGTGTGCCTCCAGGGGTGAAGTCTAACTGCAGTGTTAGGTGTACTGAAATGACCTCCCAAGGGCACAAACCTGGGCAGTATGTATGGAGGTCCTGGGCTTCCCAGACGACTAGACCCCCCCCCCGCTCGGTCTCACTGATGCGGTCCAAAGGAAAGCAGAGCAATATGTTTGGCACCAGCTGGGCTGCAGGAGTTGCCAGAAGGAGGTGTACAAGATGCAATCCAACCGTCTTAGAGATTCCAGTCTGGAGAGTAGCCGATGGGTCTCAAACCCTCAGTGAATTACGACTTCCCCTGCATGCAAAGACAGGCTGCAGCAGATTGAGTGGATGAGACCAGTACTGGGTCCAACAGTAAAGAAGGTGGTTTCTGCGGGTCCTGTAGAGGAAAGTAAGAGGAAGATGGGGGTCATCAGCCTGGGAATGTAGCCCATCTTGGAGGAGGAAAGCTCTGGTGCTAAATCTCTGCTGCCTTGCAGTACATTTTTTGGGGAAGAAAAGGCTAAGAAGTAAACCCCACCATTGGTTGTCAAACTTAATCCGTTCCAGGAGTCAGTTTGACTCCCGGAACATTTTGAAAACCAAGGCGCTGCTTCTGATTGGCTGCAGGAGCTTCCTGCCCTCAATCGGAAGGTGTGTTGGACGTTCGGCTTCCAAAAAACGTTTGCAAACTCGAACACCCACTTCCGGGTTTGTGGCGTTCGGGAGCCAAAACGTCCAAGTACCAAGACGTTTGACAACCAAGGTACGACTGTATAATACTGGATTGTTATTAAATACTGATACATTAAAAGAATTTTAAGTGTGGGCTCCTTGTTGCAGTTGGGGCTTAGAGGTGAGTCCTGAGTCTGGCCAATTGAAGACTATTGTTTTAATGATGGCATGATGAAGAGATACGAATTGATAACTGCTGACCAGAGGTGCTTGATCAAAGATCAGCCATTTGTTTAATGTTTATAGGTAACCATGCAGTCCTAGGTTTTATGTGCAGGTTACTAAGTCCTATGTTTATTATGGCTGGCACATAGCCTGACCAATCAGTATGTTTAAATCTTATCGTTTCTAGCTGGTCCCAGTTGCTTTTGAAAACTTGGTAGATTGTGTTAACTCCCACCTTTCAACAACAGACTTAGCTGTTACTTTCACAAATCACTTGAACTAATGACAGCAGTTCTGCATGAGGTGGCAATTGGTGTTCTTATTTAAACACTTTTAATTTGGGTGCCACTGCCTTGTTTTTAAGTTTTATGAAAAAATCTAAATCTTAGCACATATTAACCAATATTTTAAGTTTGTTGCTGTCACAGCTATATCTTTTCGGAAAGGAGTGTAGTAGCTCTCTAAATTTAATACACACTATTGCTTCAAAGATTTTAGTTTGATCATAAGTTTCATCTTCCCTTGATTTACGCAAATTCTCATAACAAATAAGCAAGTCTACAAATACAGTGTTCGAAATTCGCCGGGCACATTTTGCAACTTACTATTGGCCACTTGCAACCACTTGAAGATGCCCATGTGCTAGGATGGCATCTGACGTCTCCACCATCTGGAGGTGTATGTCTGGAGATCCTTGGATCTTGACTGTTTTCACACACTAGCAACACATCCTGTAGAATTCTAACCATTGTATTTTATCTGCACAGTCAGAATGAATTTCAGGAACCAAAAAGTTGTATTGAAAAATATGACTTTCAAGCCGCCTGGCCCCAAAATGGCAACTAGGCATTCCATTTTGGCAACCGTTTGGTGACTGGTTTAAGGAGCCATTCGGTATCTAGCTTATATATCTGTGTTTCTCACACTGCATACATACTGATGCTTGGTTGAGATCCTACAAGAAAGAAATGGCTGCCAGGGGTGGGAGCTCAAAGGAGCCCAACAGGCTTAAAAGCTATACAGGAATCCAGCAGCTGCAAAACTGCAGTATCAAGGATGGCACCACTGACTCATGAAGATGGGTAGAGTTTGACAAATGCATGGTTCTGTAACCTTGCTTTTGGCAGAAACAATAGGTTTGGTCTATGATGTAGTATCCTGCGGCAAACAGAGTGGAATAGGAATTTTACCTTTCTTAGGTAACTGACAAAATGAACCATGAGCCATAATTGGTGATTGTCAAACACTAGCTAGAGTGTTTAGTAGGATACAGTTTTATGTTTAATGCAAATGTATTGAAATTAGAAACTCTGTTCACCTTAGGACACACAAGTAATTTTACATTAATAACCAAATTGCTCTCTTTCAGTTTTGTACCTGTCTGAATTGCACTTAACCCAATGTTGTAATCTTGTTTTGAACATTTGCTTCTGAACGATGCATGGCATCTACTCAGGATTTGTGTAGCCCAAGTGAGTGTGAGCCTGTAATGAGAAGTCAGTCAGTCTCTTGAGCATGGAACCCTTTGAGTTCTGAAAGGCAATAATATCTAGCACTAGGATTTCACCCAGCCTCAAGTAGCTAATGCAGGAGAAAATGCCGTACTAGGCAGTGCATTGCATATCTAGATGCTTTGCAACTTTATCAACTTCCCTGTAGTCAGCAATTCCTTCATATTGTACAAGAGAGGTGGGGGGCAGGTGGAGAGTAATGATTATCTTGCGGTGGTGTTGCTCTGTCTCCCCTAACTGCAGACATGCAGCCTACGACAGATTACTATCAAGGGAATGCAGCCCTTAACAGTAAAAAGATTCCCTCATCCCTGATAATAAACACTTCTGAAATGATGATTGCATATAATGGTTCTGTCTAGTAGAGAGATCTTTGTGCTAGAAGATGAACCTTTAGTAACAGGGTTTCTTGGAATCGTAGTGAAGATGTAGGTCTAGGAGCATAGTGCAATGTCTGTAATAGGAGCATTTAGCATTGTGCTCTGGATCAAAATTTGAAGGCTGCTTTCTGTTCCAAGAATTCATGGATGCCAGTTAGGGAAGAATTACATATTATGTAGTATATTACAGTGATAGAACGCCAGTCAAAATATAGTTGCCCCAAATGCAGCAGTCAGAAATAAGAGAAGTTACTAGCTTTTCATAGAAGCATCATGAGATTTCTTGTTTGGGGTGACTTGACTAGGCAGATGTTTTTAAACTGTGATTGCCAACCTGGCACCCAGAAATTTCCACATAGTCACAATTGGACCCATACCAGTAGCAAAACACACCTGACCCCTGGGGAATTTAGAACACTGGTTGGTTCCAAGTAGAAATGGGAATAGTGGTACAAGGGTGATAATTGCTGAGCTGGCCTAGAAGATCCATTGCCCCTCCAGCTCCCAGGAATTGGAGAGGCAGCAGGTCTTCACAACTGAACACTGGGAAGAAGTTTAGTTTAAATCAGGAAATGGTTGTTTCCATCTCTGTTACTAGGGGGTGAGGGAAGAGCCAGGTTTTGGGTTGTGTTCAATGTTAGCCCTGCTAAAAGTCGACCTGTTGGAATATTGGTTCATTAATGTATTTCAAGTTGTTAACCAAAGAAGAAATGTCATTAGCCTGGTTACTTGGAAGAGATAAGGAACAGAGAAAAGATACATACAAGCATCTTAAAAACTGCTGTGTTACTTTGGCCTGTATTTAAGTATAAGGTAGGATTCTTAAGTTCTGTGTGAGGATTTCCTTGAGTTTTAAGTAGCTCTGAACCTTTAGAGTAGGTGTGGTGAGTCTGTGACCCTTTATGCTGTTGGACTCTTTAATTTCCATCTGCTTGAGCCAGTTCATAGGAATGACTGTATAGTCCAGCAGCACCTGGAGGGCCGCAGGTTCCTCTACCCCTGCCTTAGGAAAGAACCACAATGGTTATCCTTTTATATGGAGAAAGCTATATAGAACACCCCCTCACTTGCACATGTTAAGCATGTTAACCTGTGATTTTGTGGTGCAGACTGTGACTAGAACAGTACGAATCGGTTGGACCAGGATGATATTGTTAGCTCTGCTATGTAAGGAAGCAAGCAGGATTTTGCACACACTGACCAGTACTTGGTTCTAATGCCATCACTGTAGACAAATGGATTTTATTGTTATAGGTATTTTAAAAAATATTGCTTTTCCAAGCAAAGCCCATAAAAGACACTTACAGCAATAAAAAGTACAAGTATTTTTAAAATCCATTATTAGGAAAACCAAGAATACGACAGATTCACAAGAATTAAACACTCAGAACTGCAGTAGTGTAACAGTGTACCATCACTCATCTGGTGACGGGGAGAAAATGTTACCTGGGGAAAGCCAATCAACTAAAATGTCTAAGACCTTCAGAAAAGCCTGACATGTACCTACACACTATATATCTGCTGGAGGGAGATCTAAAGATGTGGTCATCCACCTCAGAGAAGTTGGATGTGGATACACCAAGAATACCTCTGATGCAGATCTCACTGCATGAAAAGGATGGTACAGATGTAGGCAGTCATCTAGTAGTTCAGTCCCAAATCATTAGGGCTTTAAGGTTAACACCTGGAGCTCAGTTTGAGCACTGGTATCCAGTGTAGCTGGTATATTACAGTGGACTGCCATATACCCATCAGGACTTTTGTAGTGCATTTTGAACCTCCTGAAGTTTCAAGATAGTCATTAACAGTAGTCCCGCAGAGTACGTTACAGTTGTCTATCTAGACATGTCTGGAGCATGGATCCCTGTCCTCCCCAGAAGGGGCTGCATTTAACATACCAGCCAGACGTGATAAAACATACTCCTAGTCACTGATGTTACCTGGGCTTCCCCAGTCAGTGCCAAATCCTAGAGCACTCCCAAACTGTAGTATTTTAGCACGTCAAAGTGCAAGTAGATAAATAGGTACCTCTCCAGCGGGAAGGTAAACGGCGTTTCCATGCGCTGCTCTGGTTTGCCAGAAGCGGGTTAGTCATGTTGGCCACATGACCCGGAAGCTGTACGCCGGCTTCCTCGGCCAGTAAAGTGAGATAAGCTCCACAACCCCAGAGTCGGCCACGACTGGACCTAATGGTTAGGGGTACCTTTACCTATTTATTTAGGTTGAGGAACTTTTATGCCAGCAAAGGGGTGAAAATTCTATTGTGATTCCACAGGCATTGTATCTGGCAAAATATTTTTTCTTTAGAATTCTGCTTTATTAGTAACAGTTCCCTGCATAAAGTCTGTTCAAGTGGACATTAAAGGTTGCAGTTTGGCTGCTTCTTGTAACAGAACTTACTGCAATATATATATATACCTTTTATGTGAGAATTGTTAAAAACAATTCATTTACTTTATTTGGTTGCACACTGCTAATCATAAAATTTCTGCTTTGGTATAGTTTTATTTAGGTTATATTTTGAGTCTGACCAATCAGATTTTGTGGGTTTCAAATAATTTTAGGGAGTGTCGGTTCTTGTTCATTTAGGAGCCCTTTTATATTCTGCTTGTTATTTTATTAATATATCATGTAATTACATTTAAATATTTTCATAGTAAAACTTTACCATAAACGCATCATTCTATAGGTTTAATATACATTTATGAGAACACACTATATTTTCTTATATTTCATGTTATTAGCCCTTATCCTATGTATGCTGTACATTGGACTTGAAGAAGGAATTTTCTGAACTGCATTACACCTATAATAAGCTACATTTCTTGCACTTGGAGGCCCTCACCCCTTATCTTGCCTTTCAGTGGTGCAATCCTAATTTTGTGGTGTCTTTACTGCACTGCTAAATCATTCAGTCATTCCTAATCAAAATATTGATTCACCTAGAAACCTTTCAAGTATATATATATATATGAATGAACACAAAAACGCTTTAACTTTTTCAGAGCACAATAAGCCAGTGATTTTAAACATCATTTCCTAGGTGATTAGAGCCATCTTAAGAGAGAGAGAGTGTGTATAAAATACACAAAGGCTTTCTGCATCACAGGAAAGCAAGCAGTTGGAAACGCCTGCTCTAAACAGGAAGTGACTTACACAGTTTGCCAGATGTGAGACGACAAGCTGCAAAGTCTTTGTTACTTTTCTAATTTGTGTTTTGGTTAAAAGGAGGGGAGAGGAACTTCTCTAACTTTTTGAATATTGCATTTTTACATGGGCAGCTGTATTTGTCACATCATTTTTGCCCCGTAAAGATACCTCTTGTTCATTTGAGAACATTGCCAGTTGGTGTAGGCAACGTAGAGCTATATGGAACAATGGTCTCTAACCCTTTATAAGACATATTCATGTAAATAGCTAGGAATTTATGTGAACTATGCCATCCCAGTTGCTCAGGATGGGTAATGAAAGCAGCACCCCAACAGAATGAATCAGAAGAAGAAAAATTCTTTACCTTTCCCCATTCAAACAGTCTTTGCCATCTCAATATCCCCCAACCATTGTATCACTACAGACCTATCTCTGGCATGAAAAGGATGTAGAAAGTCCCAATGAAATCAAAGGAATCTTGCTTCCATGTCATGACACCCTTTTCAACTGCAGCCAGCATCAATTCTGACGATGACTGGAAATTAATCTTCACCCATAAGAACAAAGTCAATTGTACAGAGTTTACAGAGGCGTATGTGAAAGAAATGCAAAGGGTTGTATTTATTGTAAGTCCTACTCAAAGTAGATCATTGAAGTTAATAGACATGACTAGCTAAGGGACATAAATTTTGATGGATCTACTCTTTGGTATAATTTTGATGGATACAAAACAATTACCCCCCCCAAAAGTTGCATTTGAATTCCTAATGTTGTTAATGGCTGACTGATCTATTGCAATATATGTTTGACAGGAAGAACTTTCTGACAATAAGAGCTCTTCGACAGTAGAACAGACTCCCTCGGGAGGTAATGGACTCTCTTTCTTGGAGGTTTTTAAGTAGAGGTTGGGTGGCAATCTGTCTTGGATGCTTTAGTTGAGATTCCTGCATTGCAGGGGATGGATTTGATGACCCCAGGGGTTCTTTCCAACCCCAAAGACCAGTCCAAACATAATAGCATTGGCCTGTTGATAAATTGAACTAATTAGTTAGTTGACATTTTCCATTTACAGCTGTACCTTGGTTCTCAAACACCTTGGTTCCTAAACACCGAAAACCCGGAGGTAAGTGTTCCCGTTTTCAAACGTTTTTCGGAAGCCAGACATCCGATGCGGCTGTCGGCTATTGGTGTTTTAGGGGTTGTTTTTAAAAGTCTGGAACGGATTAATCTGTTTTGCATTACTTTCTATGGGAAAGCGCGCCTTGGTTTTGTGATGATTTGGTTTTGGAATGGACTTCTGGAACGGATTAAGTCTGAGAACCAAGGTACCACTGTATTTCAACGGAAATGCATTTTTCCACTTCTTTCTCAAGCCTACTCGTCTCATACACAATTAAAGTGGCAGTGGCTATGTTCGCACATAATGCTAAACCATGTTTAGTACTCTGTGGCTAAGCCTCCATGAGCCTGAGTGAAGTGTCAGGCTGACTGATACCTTCCTGAGAAGAATTCTGCCAAGTTTATTTGCATTTGAAGGTGTTAACTGGTCACCCTTGTTTTTAACAAAAGCGCTTGCTGAATCTTAAAACCATGGCTTATAAAGCTATGCTGGATTCTGCTTTTTTAAAATTTGTAATCTCAAATGGTGTTGGAAAACTGAATAATTTTTTTGTACTTCTACCCAGATTCCTTGCACAATCACTGAGAACACTTACATAAAATCTTCAGAGTTATCAATCATTTTCTTAATGGGTGTAGCAGGAATTACAAGTGGACTCATCACATTATCAAAGTGAGATGATGTTGCATGAAGAGACCCCTGCTAGTTTCCAGTTACACATGCTTGTCATATTCAGATTGATTAGGCATTATTCCAAATTGTATACTGTGGGCTGTGTATGTTGCACTGTGCTAAGAAAAGTTAGTTTGGCTTTTTATTGACCCTTGGACAAATTAATTTTGTGGGTTAACTTCCCCAGTGGCTAAAGACATGTTTCCTACTGGAGATCTAAGCTTAACTTAGCATTGATTTTTCATTGACATAAAATGGTTAGCATGACTACAGCATTCATAAACATTATTAATTTCATTAAGGTAATCAAAAATAGATAACAAAAATAGGATTGACAACATTTTGTCCAGTAATTTTAACCACTATCCCCACCATAAATGAATATATGTGCCTCTCCGTTTTCATCTTCTCCGGGAGTATAATATTTCTGGAGTAAGTAAAAGAAAGAAAGCTGGCTAACCATGGTTGTTGTAACTAAGACCATCAATTCATGCACAATGCTAATTTAAGATTCTTTGAAAGTGAAACTAAACTTGGCAGAAGTTCTGCCCATGTGAGCTCAGCTCCACTTTGATTAGAATCAAGGAGGCTCCTCTATGTAATGCTAAACTGTGGTTTAGTTAACATGCTAATTGGGATAGTATACTAGCCTAATCTCTTAAAATGCCAGGTTAATTATGATGTATCTATAATGCAAGCTGCCCTTACAGGATTCAAAGCAAGTTAAAGTATGCCACCTCTTAACATGCTGTAATAGCCTCTATTAAGTTAAATAGAGGCTCCTCACATAAGACAGCTGGTAAATAAACATGTCAGAATTTTCAGGCACAGCAGCTGTATGAAAGATCTCCCCTCTACAGTTTAACTGTTGCCTCAAATTGTGTCCTTTGTGCCTGTGTTCTTTTGTGTTTGCATGTTCTGCATAGGGATGGTGGATAAATTAGTTCAGCCTGCATTTTAAAGTGAACTGACCTCATTCATCAACCCTGGGTTTATATGTACTGGAAATAATTTATAAGTTGGATTGTTAACTTCCCTGAATGTTTTGCAATGCTCCTTTGATTTTTAAATATGTACTGTGGGGGCATACAAAAACACATTTTTGTGCAGGAAATTATAGCCTCAAAACTGAGCTCAATATACCTTAAAATGACAACCTCAGTTTAAAAGTCAGGTTTAAACTCTTTGTGCCCAGCTCTCACTTCCAAATCTCACCCCCCCCATATCTTCTGTGGTTGTATATAGAACATAGAATGTCTCAAGACAATCGTCTAAACGTGGCAGTACACAATTTTCTGCACTCTGGTAATACCAGGGAAGAGGGGATAATTATAATCCAGGTGTTATTTATGTTCTGATGCGAGTGGCCCATCTAATCTAGCATCCTGTTCTCCCAGTGGCTGAGCAGATGCTTATGGGAAGTCCAAAAGCAGGACCTCAGCACAGCAGTGCTTTACCCACCTGTGATTCTCAGCAATTGATATTCAGAGACAAACTGCCTCATGCTGTGCAGAGTAAAACCTGTATATCGACTAGCAACCATTGATGGCCTTCCATGAATTTGTCTAATCCTCTGTTAAAGCCATCCAAGCTGGAGGCCTTCACTGCCTCTATTTAAAGAGCATTCACGACAGCCTACCCTTTTTCCTGTTCAAGCTGTTTCTTTTTTCAAAATTACAAAACATACCCATTATTCCCTGTCACTCCCTTCCCCCAACATTATATCATAATATAGCCAGAAACATATAATTGATGAAACTATAATTAGGCTACAGTACTTATGAAGATCTGGACTATTTTACACTTATTAGTGGGCTGCAGTTCATTGTTGCAATGAAAATGCTCCTTCTGAAGGCATTGAGTGCACATCATTTTGTCCTTGTGGGTGGAGAGCACATGTTTTCCAGTAGCAGCAATTTCCTAGATCGAATCTTGATCCATTGTGAGCACAACTGTTTGTAGGTTAGCATTTATAAACCTTAAAACAGCCCAAAATCTTATGCTGGATGCTTGGTACTACTCCCTCTGGAATAGAGCTATAATGGAAAAAATTATGCACAGTTTGAGATTTTGACAAGACTAAAACCTCCAGACACTTTTTATGTGATTTGGCATTATTTTATAACATATACAGCAGAACCCTCATTTTCAAGACAACCCTTGTCACAAACCTGGCAAATATGGAACTATACTTGATAATCTGATAACGAAAGTCTTTACTTGGACTTTATTGTTTTAATCCATGTGCAACTGTACTCATTATATGTGCCTATTTTACAGGTTTTTTATCTTTTAATTTTCACCTGTTATAATTCTTCTCTGTGTTTTATATACATTATAAAATGATGTATTATAAAATTATAAATTTTATAATACATTACATTATAATACAAATTACATTATAAAATGAAATTATAAAATGAAATTAAAAAATACAAAAACTATGTTTATAAACCTTAACCGACATAATCATTAATAGAAATGCTTCTTTTAAGTGTGCCTTAAGGAAACAGCAAAGTGAAATGACTGTGTGGATGTTTAATCCTGAAACATGCAGAGTAGAGAGCAAGAGCTTGATAATTAGTGTCATATGTGTGTGACATTGGGCTGGATCACATGTTACTTTAATCCACAGTTAAGCTTAACTATGGGTGCATGGAGTACAGCGGTAACAGCTTTGCTCCTCTTGGTCCTGCCATGAGCTAAGCTATGGTTTGGCTCAGTGTTTGAAATGCACCAGGTGCATTTTGCTACTGACGTGGGTCCGGTTGCGACCACATGGAGATCTCTGGATGCCAGGTTGGTGACTGACATCTCCATCTGGCTGGCCCCATCAGCTTTCTTAAACAGGTAAGCAAAAGAGCTTATTTATTGCATTTATACCCCACCTTTTCCATCAAGGAGTACATAGTTCAACCCCCTCCTTAACAACAACCTTATGAGGTAGTTTAAAAGGCTGTGACTGGCCCAAGGCTACCCAGTGAGCTTCATGACTGAGTGGGGATTTGAACCCTGATCTCTCCCAGGTCCCAAGTCTGACACTAACCACTATAGCACACTGGCTTCCTAGAGTACTTTTGCTGTGGGGCAGCTATATAAATAAAGTAGGTAAATAAATATGGGGAAAGCAAAATGTCACTTAGAGAAGAATCTGAAATATTTTCTTGAAACTTGAATTTGTTTTATGCTGGATTTTGTTTTATTTGTTGTTTTAATGTATTCTAACCTTTAAGTTTTTTTCTTTAAATTATAAAGTGGTATAGAAATGAAATTAACGACAGCAACAAACTCGGGGCGGCGGCACCTAGACATTCTGTTGTGTCGATCGTTACCCAGATTTAAGGAGTCATTTGTTAATTAGCTTATATTTCTGAGTTTCTTTTCTTTTTTTAAAAATAATATTTATTAAAGTTTTAAGGGGTACAAAAAGAAAAAGTAAAAAACATCATTTTAAACAAAAAACAATACAACACATCACAATAGGTAAAGAAAAAAGGATAAAATACAAAGGGGAAAAAACCCAGAAAAATAAAATCCATTAAACAAAAAAGAAAAAACAAAGAAAAATACAACAAATCTTCCCATTACTTATCTTTCATTAGCTTATTTCCTTGACCTCCTCACACCTCCCTTTTTTGTATTCTAGATCGATTATCTATTTCAGCAAATCCTTTCCATCTTTTCAAATTTTAGTCCTGTAATTTATCTTAGTATAATGTAGCTTTACTTTCCCTCGTTTCACCAATTAACAGTCAGTTTTTCCCAAATCCTTAATATCATTCCTGCTAAAGTCACATAACATCATTCCAACATCCTTCTAACATTCATTAATTTTACAATGTTTCTGTAAATAGTCTTTAAATTTCTTCCAGTCTTCCTCCACCGACTCTTCTCCCTGGTCTCGGATTCTGCCAGTCATTTCCGCCAGTTCCATGTAGTCCATCACCTTCATCTGCCATTCTTCCCGGGTGGGTAGATCTTGTGTCTTCCAATACTTTGCAACAAGTATTCTTGCTGCTGTTGTGGCATACATAAAGAAAGTTCTGTCCTTCTTTGGCACCAATTGGCTGACCATGCCCAGGAGAAAGGCCTCTGGTTTCTTCAGAAAGGTATATTTAAATACCTTTTTCATTTCATTATAGATCATCTCCCAGAAAGTCTTAATCCTTGGGCATGTCCACCAAAGGTGAAAGAATGTACCTTCGGTCTCTTTACATTTCCAACATTTATTATCGGGCAAATGATAGATTTTTGCAAGCTTGACTGGTGTCATGTACCACCTGTATATCATTTTCATTATATTATCTCTTAAGGCATTGCATGCCGTGAACTTCATACCTGTGGTCCATAACTGTTCCCAGTCAGCCATCATAATATTATGTCCAACATCTTGTGCCCATTTTATCATAGCAGATTTCACCGTTTTATCCTGAGTATTCCATTTCAACAGCAAGTTATACATTCTTGACAAATTCTTAATTTTAGGATCTAGCAGTTCTGTTTCCAATTTTGATTTTTCAACCTGGAAGCCAATTTTTTTATCCAAGTTATATGCCTCCATTATCTGGTAATAATGAAGCCAATCTTGCACTCTATTTTTTAATTTTTCAAAACTCTGCAGTTTTAATCTGTCTCCCTCTTGTTCCAAAATTTCCCAATATTTCGGCCATTTGGCCTCCATATTGAGCTTTTTCTGAGCCTTCGCTTCCATTGGTGACAACCACCTTGGGATTTTATTTTCAAGCAAGTCCTTATATCTTATCCAAACATTAAACAGTGCTTTTCTGACAATATGGTTTTTAAACGCTTTATGTGCTTTGACCTTATCATACCACAAATATGCATGCCACCCAAAAACATTGTTGAAGCCTTCTAAATCCAGCACGTCAGTGTTCTCAAGAAGCATCCATTCTCTCAGCCAGCAAAAAGCGGCTGATTCATAATAAAGTTTTAAGTCTGGCAGGGCAAATCCACCTCTTTCTTTAGCATCAGTTAATATCTTGAATTTTATTCGAGGCTTCTTGCCCTGCCAGACAAATCTAGAGATATCTCTCTGCCACTTCTTGAAACACTCCATTTTATCCAAAATTTGCAATGTTTGAAACAAAAACAGCATCCTTGGCAATACATTCATTTTTATCGCAGCAATTCGGCCTAGCAATGATAGCTTCAGGTTTGACCATATTTCTAAATCCTTTTTCACTTCCATCCAACATTTTTCATAGTTATCCTTAAATAAATTCACATTCTTAGCAGTCATGTTAACCCCTAGGTATTTCATTTTCTTAACCAGTGTTAATCCTGATATTTCTGAGTTTCTAACACTGGTTTGGCTTAGTGTTACATCCAAACCAGGATTCGTGGTTTGGCTTCCTAAAACCGCAAGCAGTAAGGAAAGAACAAACCTTGATTCTAGATTCTGGTTTGTTTGGATAGAGAAAAAGCAAACATGGCGTAGTAGTTCCTAGCGCACATGTACTAGCATGTTGTATACTTACCTTTAAGCCATAGTGAAGCTAACTGTGGTTTAAAGTGATGTGTAAACCAGGCCATTTTGTTGTCCTGCAGAGCTGCTAAAAATAGTTAATTGTATGTTTTGTGCCTGCACATGCAGTGCTAGGACTCTATCTGGTACAGAATTCATATTCCCGAGAATCTGCTTCGATTAGAAAAACACAGACTTCTCTCTCTTTTCAGCCATTAGTCGGGAAACTTGAATACCAAAGGGAGAAGTCTAAAGTTGGAATAGCTCCATTTCCTTTGTCATCATCCTAGTTCCTTCTTCTCCATTCCATTTTCATTGCACGTGTTTCACCCTTGCCCTGTAATAAGCTTTTCCTGGCCAAGATAATTGAAATTCTGTGATTTTTTTTATTTTAAATATGCTCTTTCCTGCATGAATCTTTTAGGGTAGGATGGAGATTGGTAAATTATTTAGTTGAATGTCATGTATATGTTTATATAATTTGGGATTCACAGATTTGGTTTCTTTAGTATGAAATGCATTTATCTGGGGGAGAGGAAACAGCATACTTAGCCTTAACCGTAAAGATCTCGATGTAGCACAGGTTTTTTGTGGTTATAGTGAGGTTCCCCCTGTTGAGTCTTTCCAAATGTAAGATCCGGAGCAGAAACACAGAACCTCTGCCCTGAGAGTGGGAAGGAAGCCTTTTTCACTGGCTTTGCAGTAAGGATACTATAGAAACCAAATCTACTTGCACTGTCTTGCTTTTCTTCTCTATCCTTCCATGCATGTTTTTCCAAACACAGAAAATGTGGCATGAGTGCTTCACTCAGGAAGCACTTGGTGCTCCTTCTACTCCCTCCCTCCAACTTCAGAGCTTAGAAGGTAAAGTTGGGGGGAGCTACCCAACCTTACCCCCTTTGGGCTAATTGTCACCAGAGCACTTTGCCATCTTTCTCCCTCTGGCTGTGTTGTGTCTCTGACACTGATGAGATGAGGCAGCGGCCAGACACCTCCGTGCTCCACCATGTTTCCTAGCTCTGAAATACTTCAGCATGTACAGGCAGCTTCCAGCCTCTGCATCTTCTCTCTGCCAGAAGCACAGAGAGGATGGCTAGAGCTATGCACAAGGTTGCATCGTCTATACACCCTTGCATCTATAGTTTAATAGTTTAAACCAGGCATGTCCAAAGTCTGCTTCGGGGGCCTAATATGGCTTCTGGTCAATTTAATCTGGCCCCTGTAGCAGCATATGTCCTGGAGGGGAAATCCTAAAAAAAGCTCAATCAACAACTTTGGCTTGGCCCTCAAGCATGTTCACTTCATCAAATCTGGCCCTCTTTGAAAAAAGTTTGGGCACTCCTGGCTTTAAAGGCAGGCAGGAAGAGTGAAACCCATTGTGTAGCTTTCTGTGGTTGTTGTTTTTTATACAAGGCTGTATTCTGAGGCAGACTTGGAGTGTGCTTTTCTTTCTCCCTTCCAGGAAATAGAGAGAGACTATCTTAACACATATTTTTATTGTCTGATCTTGAGATGTATGTGAACAGATGTTTAAACACCACAAGTGACCAGGCAAATGGCTATTTGCAAGTCAAGTTTACTTGTTGTAAGTGTGTGTGCTTTGGTCCATGGGGTCACGAAGAGTCGGACACACTAAATGACTAAACAACAACTACTTTGCTTTTTCCCAAGGCTTTGATAGAGTGTGATGATGTTGTTTTGATCTTAGTGTGCTGCCAAAGCTGTTAAGCTGGGAGTGGATCGGTTGTTTTATGGTGTGTGTTTATGGATTGCATGTGCTTTTGTGTGAATTTGTTGATACGATAATGTATAATGGTTTGTAGCAAACTAAGCTCTACTCAGAGTAGACTCATTGAAAAAAATGACCCTTAGTCATGTGCATCAATTTCAGTGTGTCTTGTCTGGGTATAGCATTAGATAACAAGCCTGTGTTTTAAAATATGTAGGAAGTGATTTGGAGACCTTGCATAACAAGCAACTAATAAGTCATCACTACTACTGCTACTATTAAATTAAATCTTGTCCTTACAGCAGCTGTGAATTCCATCCTTATAACAAACCTGTGAAAGAAGCCTTTATTTTAGTCTTTCTAAGTGGCCAACTGACTAGCACCACTAAGCCTCTTGTCTCTTGTCAGCCTTGCCTCTCTTCTCTAGGAGGAAATTTAGATTGCAAATTCTTTGGGGCAAGGGCCTGTGGTGTTTTTCTTATAGTATTTTGTAAATTTCACAGGGTCAAGTGCCTGAGGCAAAAGGGCAAAATGGGATTTTTTACCTGTTTCTAAGAATATATTGTTTCTTTTCAAGAGTTCTGCAAGGGCAGGCATAGAATGTGGTCTTCCAGCAGACTGATGGTTGCTTTCAAAAGGACCCATCTAGTGCCTGCTGATCACTGGGATCTCTGTTGTCAAATTCTGGGTCAGATGCAGCTTGGTGTGCTCCATTGTAGGCACTTAATACATTCTTAAGGAAGAATGTGTACTTGGGATTGTTAAATGCAGGTCAGTTCTGCTTTAACTGTTGAGATCCTCCTGAATGTGTTCTTTTTGTTTTGAAAATTTAACATGGACATTTAAAAAAAAGGCTATGCAAGACAGAAGTTGGCCTGTCCTTGCACTAAGTATTTTTTTTAGCATATTTTCTTGTTTCTCTATGCATTATATACTTGATATTACGTGTCTGAGCTCAAGATGTTGATAACTGTTGTTTGCTTTCTAAAAGCTATAATTGTAATTCCTTTCTGAAAATTTGTTTAGAAATGCAAAGAAAATCTGAACTGCATCATGTGCTGGTTTCTGTGAGTTAACAAACAGAACTTGGATGTGGTCTGAATATGTGTGCAGCTTTAGGGTGTGGCTTCCTTTCTGTTCGGATTCCTTTCCAGCTTTCATTACTAATCACGAGCATTTCTCTTTATTTCATGCAGGCTTCCTTCCTCTGGCTCTTAAAAAAAGCTGATTACCCTGCAACAGTGTTTGCGGGTGGGGGGGGGGGAGGGATTTTTTTGCAACAATAAATGGGCTAGTGAAGGCTTGAAGTTTGTGTTAATCAAATGCTTAGTCATCTCTTTGTGTTCAAAATAATACTATTTCATCCCTCTTCTCTGCTTTCTCTTCTCTCTCCCACCCAATTCTCTGCTTACCAATCTAGGTGTAATGTTGCTATGCTGTATACTAGCCAGTAAAATTATTTGTATATCATAAACAAGCTAAATATGAGACAGGTGCAACAGTTGACAGACCACAATTTTATAGAAATTGTACGGTAATAACAGCAACAGTTAAATCTCTTTCTTTAGAAAAATACTAAAAGTTGATGTGCTGTAGTTCCTATCAACTAGGAGGTCCCAAATTCAGATTTCACCCCAGCTGTAAACTGACTATGTGGCTTAAAACAAGTTGCTCTCTCTCAGCCCCTCTCCACCAACATATTAGGTGATAATATTGGCCTCCCTTATAGGATTACTAAGCTAATATTTGTAGCCTTTTAAACACTGTCAATGTACTGTCTAAATGGCTTCATTCAGAGAGAGAACTATTACTTCAGACTAGCCACCATTCAAATTCTAGCTTCTGTACACTTGGCTTAACAGTGCTAACCCACAGCCTTGACTAAAGAGCTCAGGCAAATGCTATCATGGTTTTACTGCCCTTCCCCAGTACATATCACCCCACTGAAATGTCTCTGTCTATTCTTGTCCAATTATGCTCCCTAAAAGGCATCTTACCTTCTTTCTTGCTGACCTTCCATTAACATTAAAAACTGATCATTTTAGCATTTTACATGTTAAATACTGTGTGTTGTATGAAGACAGTTACCTAGGAGGACTTGTTAAGATGGATTTTACTGCTACCTGGTGAAGGGAAATTATTGTTATTGATAATAACAATAAATTTTATTTTATTTTATTTATAACCCACCCGCCATCTGGGCAGCTTACAGCAAAATATAAAAACATAATAAAAGGTCAAACATTTAAAAACTCCCGATACAGGGCTGCCTCCAGATATCTTCTAAAAAGAATCCACCTTGATTTCCCTATCTAGATGGGAAAGCAGAATATAAATACGGCATTAAAAACTTGACCTCTGTAAAAGAGAGAAAAGTTAAAAGCAGAATACCTAGTTAGAACTGAAAGCTTGTACATCACCTGCATAAAGTGTTTTGACTTGTTTTTAACTTATTTTTCTCTCTGTCAGTGGTAAACAGGACTCAGGCATTCTGATTTAATTGGTAACTTTGCTCGCTGGAGGGTTGTATGTTGTTGACAAGGGAAGCTCCTGAGACTTGAGTCATTAAGAAAACTTCGTACTCAAGAAAATATTTTTAATGTACATTTAACATTTGTCCTTTATCCTTATGTATTGTATTCATATAACTGTACCTTACGCAAGAATGTTTGGGAAAGTGGTAAAATTGGGTCTGAAATTTTGGGCAAAGCCAGCATGTAAGTCACTTAAAGCCAGTTGTGTTTTGTGCAGCTGGTGCTTCTTCCTAGCCTGTGCAGCTGGGGAGTTCCCTAAGGGACAAGCCTTGGTGCAGCATGATCTCAACAGAGGCAGGGCTTGTTGCAGTCCCCAGCTGCCTTCCTACAGCATTTATGCAACAGGTTGCAGTGTGTCTGTAGCAACTATCGCCTTATATGGGTGAAGCATCAATACTGATTGCGTGACCAAATATAATGTCATTTGAATACTGAGTTGAGTATTTGAGAACTTTTGCTTCTAAATCATATTCTTACACTTCACCTGAGTGAGTTCATCTAACTTTGAGGTTTGCATAATATTCATTGGATCTGCCGGCAACTTACTATGAGTGAGAAAGCAAGGTAGACTATTTAAGTTCCTACCTACAACTTACAACAGAGTTACCTAACTTTTTCTTAAGACTCAAAATCCACACGTTTTCAGGCAGTGTTACTAACAATACTTACTCCTTTCTGTTTGCCAAATTGAAGGGGAAAACATTTATACCGCCCACTCCTTGCACAGGTTTAATGCCTTTGCTGTGCAACCTTGTTTGCTCATCTCTTCTCCCCTGTATCCCAAATATATCAAGAGATCAGTTGAGCCACAACTACTGTTAACGGTAAGAGTTAGAGTCTATGATAAATTGCCTAACTAGGTGGCTGTGTCAGTACTGTATGCTTATTATCTGGGAATGTGACATCTTAACCTTTCATGGGTAAGAACTATACTTTCTGAGCAGGTGTAATGAGTTTTTCTACCAGTGATGGGCTGGGAGAAAGAACATTGGTCCAAGTAACAACACCATCACCAGTTAGCTCAGTTGGTTACAGCGTGGTATAGATAATGCCAAGGTTGCATCGTCTGTTTGATCCCTATATAGGCCACCTGCATATTCCTGCGTTGCAGGGGGTTGGACCAGATGGGCCTCAGAGGATTCCCTTCCAACTCTACATTTCCATTATTCTATGTACTAACATTGGCACCATGAGACATTTGAACAGCCTTCTAATTACATTCAGTTTTTAGTGCAATAAACTTTACGACTAGCTTTAATATTCAGTGTTCCTTAGTTCAACATGCTTTCTGTTCAGCAGTTGTAAAATTGCACTGTACACACACTTGGGGTTCCCATTAACTGTCCTCTTTCAAAATGGCTGCTGTTCCTCACTGGTCTCAGTGAAATAATGAAACTATCTTAATGTGGCAATTTAGACTGGTGGCAGTTTAGCTCATGTTCACAGTACAGTGTTACCTCTGGATGCGAATGGGATCCGTTCCGGAGCCCCGTTCGCATCCAGAAGCGAACGCAACCACGCCCACATTTCACGATTCGCCGCTTCCACGCATGTGTGTGACGTCATTTTGACTGTCTGCGCATGCGAGAGCAGCAAAACCCGGAAGTATCGCACTCCATTACTTCTAGGTCACCACAGTGCGCAACTCAAAAATACTTATCCTGAAGCTATTTCAACCTAAAGTATAACTGTATGCTTATGTGACACATCATGGGTGTGTGTTCCAGTGCAGCATGCATTGACAAACATATCTGCTTAAGTGGCTTTTGCAGGTACTGTATTGATATGTCATATCTCTTTTTGATACAGTGGTACCTCAGGTTAAGTACTTAATTCATTCCAGAGGTCCGTTCTTAACCTGAAACTGTTCTTAACCTGAAGCACCACTTTAGCTAATGGGGCCTCCTGCTGCCGCTGCACCACCGGAGCACGATTTCTGTTCTCATCCTGAAGCAAAGTACTTAACCCGAGGTACTATTTCTGGGTTAGCGGAGTCTGTAACCTGAAGCGTATGTAACCTGAAGCGTATGCAACTCGAGGTACCACTGTATTCTGAAAAGTGCAGAAAAGCACGGGCCTGTCTGCTTCTTTTACACTGTGACGTGGGTGCGGGGGGTTAGCAAGACTGGATATATTTTATCTAGCTGTCTGTTTCTAGTTTCAAGTGAAGAGTGGCACGTACTGTGTGGAATGCTTGACACAGGGACAAGTACTTCATCCAACGTTGGTTTAGGTAACTGAGTTGCACTCATGCTGTGTACAAAATCTTGAAATTAAAGTATTGGACTTGTTGGACTTGTCTTTCTTGATCCATAGTTTCTATTTTTAACATAATAGATAATATAACAGAAGGCAAATATTTTATGTAGAGAGTGGTGCTTGGCCCGACTAACCTTTGCCCTATCTGCTTTCTGTCTGCACCAATAGCTGTAGCTACAGAAGGCACTGTGCAGTTTTCTGTGCTTTCTTAATGGGTGCAGAGCTGCTATGTATTCTTCTCTTCTCCAAAATGACACAACCTTTCAAGCTCAGATCTTTCTGTGAAGGCATGCACAGCAAGCTGCCTTTAAATGTACATTCTCTCACTTGCCAAAAGGGGGTTCACTTAACCCAGGGATTGGCAAGGATTACCGGCCATGGGCTGCCATGGAGATTGTCTGTGGGCCGGAGTGGCGCAGCATGATGCCGGAAATCGCGTCTGCGCACACACAGATACCGGAAATCGCTTCTGCGCATGCCCAGATGCTGAAAATAGTGCCTGCGCAGAAGCAATTTTCGGCGTCTGGACATGTCCAGACGTGATTTCCGGTATCTGCGCGTGTGCAGATGCGATTTCCGGTGCCGCTTGTCGAGTTGCTGCACTGGTTTAGCACAGCACGTGAGGGACTCGCTGAGCGGGTGGCTCGGTTCAGGGGCAGCTTGTGGGCCGGTAAAACGTTCATCGTGGGCCGCATCCGGCCCATGGGCCGCATCCGGCCCATGGGCCGCACGTTGCTGACCCCTGACTTAACCCGTGGGAATAGAATATCATTTATTACGGCCATAGGCCCATACAGGTAAAAACAACACATAAATAACAGCTTGTGCCGTAAGGAGAAAAAAAAAAGCAATCGCTAAAACACCACTATAACAATAAAATACTATAAAATGGAAAGGCATACTACGCCTTAATTAGCTTGTAGAGCTCCTTGGCGTCGCTTTTGGGAAAGGACAGCAACTAGGAACCTAGCCACCTTCAGGGTCGTGTGGGTATCCTTGTCCTGCAAGATTTGGGCAAGGTGGAATTTTGGTGGGGTACCCTCTAGTTTCTGTATGATTGATCCCAACAAATTTGCCCGTGGCACATTAAACAAGGGGCAAGTGAACATAATGTGCTGGAGCGACTCCGGCGTCACCTTATCACATTCGCACACGGCGGGGGCTTGGCCCTTTGAGAACCCGTGGGAGGCTGAAAAGGAAGCCTGCTTCATGTACCCAGTATAGGGAGTGCTGTGCAAGCCCAAATGTTCATCTAGATCAGTAGTTTGGACTATTTCTCCTGGATTTTCAAGCTGCTCTTACTTGCCTTAGGTTGCTGGCTTCGCCATTACATAACTTTGATCCATCCTTCCCTAAGATATTAGCCAATGATAGCCAGAGGGAAACCCTCTTCCCGGGGACAATAGACAATCACTTACCAGTATTTTTAAAAACTGCAACTCATTGCAGTAATCTAGTTCACAGAATGCACAAAGCGAACAAGGGCTTACTGGCAACCACTTTGCTCCCTGGTCCTTTTGCTGCACTGAGCTAAATCAGAGTTTGGCTTAGCATGCTGTCTAAAACCAGACTCATATTTAACCTCTTTTCTCACTATCCATGTTACAGCCAAGAATCAACTTTGGCTATAGGTCACGGTTAGTGAAATGAGAGCTTAACCACAGCATGCTAGCTCAAACCTGGCTTAGCTCAGTGTGGTGCAGAAGTGAAAAAGATGATGGGGGAGGAGCAAAATTATGTTAAGTTCCTCTCTGGGAGCTTGCATGTTTGCACAATCTGAGGAAGGCATAGTTTAGCTTAACTGTGGCGTTCAAATTTGGTCACTGTGGAGGATGACTGGTGTTTTGCAAGTTTTATTACCTCTAACTAGCTTAGATAAGATGAATGAATAAAATCTTTTTCAACTGGATTTTGCTTGCAAGTGAAATCTGAATCAAAATTGGGCATTTGGAGTTCTCGCCTACATGTTAATACCCATGGTGCCCTTCTAACTTGCAGCTGCTTCATCAAATCGCTCGTGTTGGAACACTTGGCACAAACTAGTAATTTGGAGAACTGGAATGTACGCAGCAGGGCCTTTCAACATGATCAGAAAAAGCAAAGGAATTAAAAAGTACTTCTTTGTGCAAAGACAACCATTCTGTAGGTTGAAAAAAAATCCCCATAGTTCTATAATAACTCTTCAGAAAATGCCTTCACTTTTATTAGTATTTAGTTGCAAAGTGAAGGTAAAAGCTATTGAGACCAGACATATTTTTCTAGAGGAGAATATGGAGAATACTCCATAAGTGAAGAGATGTTGAACCTCACAACTATCAATGAACTTACTTTGAAATGGCAATTAACATATATTGAACATGAAATGTATTGTTGTGTTGTCACATTCCTCCTAAGGAAGATCTTAATAATCCTAGGTATAACAATTTACTGTGAGACGTTCTCCCTTTGGTCAGAGACCAGCCTCTCTTTGGAATGTTCTTCACTTGACTGCTGTCAGCAGTTGGAATATTTATTTATTTGAAACATTTGGATGTTTTATCCTCACCCCCGGTATGATATCCAGAGGACATTTTCTATTAGCTTTCTAATGAGTTTAGTTAGTAACTAAAACAATAAATACAGCTTTTCAAGTGTACAGCCTCCTAAAGTGATTTACAGGTTTTAACAAACATTTATAATGAAATAAGATTGTAATAAATTAAACCTCAGAAAAGCTTGGGTGAATTTTAAAAAAGGTTTTGCTTTAGGTCTGGAAGAGCCAGCTTTTGTTAAGCTACTTTGTGTGGCACATTCTTAGTTCCGGCAGGTGACCAGGCAAATTGTTGTTTACAAGCATCTTAACACTATTACATATGTGGAATTAGGACATATTTTGCTCTTTAAATTCCATATGCTGTGCCCTTCTGGGGTGAGAGATGACATAGAAACCTGATATATATTTTTTTACCTTCATTGGTATCACTGTGTTTAGAAATTCTTTTAACGTAATAGCATCCTGTCAAGCATATTTGAGACTCACAGATTAAACTAGATTTTCTCTTGTCAGTGTGCACTCAAGGATCTTGGCCTTCCATTGTCAGTGGTGAGGACCACAAATTCTGCCTTTGCTTGCTATCCTGCCATGGTTTGTGGCCATTGTTGACCCTTCTTATAAGTATTCACAGCAGGGTAGGGGTTTTGCCTCTCGCTTTGTACTATGGTTTGAAGATTGACAAAAGCAGCAAGAGATCATCCCCCAATTAAGTTTTGTGAAAGACTTGGCAAAGGAAAACTGATGCTCCCAGCTCAAGTGACTCTCTGTGAGTTCATTGAAATGCAGAGACTCTGGAAAGGTGTCTGTCTCTCTATGCTAAGCATTGGAAGAGTGGTCACATATAGGATTGTGTCCATTGCCTGTCCTACTCAGAGTTAAGCCGTTGAAATAATCATGACAACTAACATAGGCTTGTTGCTTTCAGTTGCTTTACCCTGCGTAGAATTTAGTTGGATACAACTCATGGTCAGCATTGGTGGCCATATTTTTGGACCAGTTGAGTGTGCAACTTACTGCAGGGATGTTGAACCTCTGTTAATAGACTCTCCCATCTGCCTCGGACAGTATGGTCAATAGTCAGATGATGGGAACTGTAGGCCAGCAATATCTGGAGAGCCACAGGTACCCCACCTCGCCTTACTATGTTACACTCCATATACCCTGGAAGGAAAACCTAGAGCAGGCATGTCCAACTTCCAAAATCTACTCCCACCGTAAAGAAAACTGGGGGGGGGGGTTAATCAGGGTCCCACAGTCGACCTGTTGGACATCCCTGACCTAGAGTTTTGCCTTTATTCTTTTTGCTGCTGCTACATACTTGTTCACGTTCTTATTATTAAGGTACATGCATTACTGTAATCCATCCTCCACCCTCTTAGCAGCTTTTAATGCTGTTCTCTGCCAGCGCTTCCAAAGGAGACTTTGTGTTCATCCCTGTCACTGATGGATCCTATAAATAACATTATGGAGACTTCAACTTCAATTGTGGTTTCTGTTTTCCCCCTTTCTATTTTGCTAGACCTAATCTGGGGAAATCATTATGTTCAATACAAAGTTCGTGTCAATGCTTCAACAATCTCAGGACTTGTTCAAATGGTCATTTAATGTGGGCTAATGAACACTTAGGATAGCCTCTGTCATTTAGGTGTAAAAGCAAGTAACTGATTTCTGTACGGACTTCCACAAGTTTACTAACCAAGTGTGAGCTCTTAATAAACAGCACACATAGTATCCTGCACAGATGAGAGAAGATCCCGCCTGTCTCCCAAGCATTCTGCATACCAGGCTACATGGAGAGGGGATTGGTGGCAACCACAAATAATGACTGGCTAGAAATCCAAACCAGCATTTGTGTGACTCATGGAGGAAAGTCACCCAGCATCACATATTATATCACTGATGAGCTGTGTTTGGCCTGGTAGGAACTGAAGTGGTTGTCCTCTGAGGAAAGGTTACACAGTTTGGGCCTTTTTAGATGAGAAAAAAATTGAGTAAGGGGGAACATGACAGAGGCTTATAAAGCTATGCATGATGTGGAAAAAGTAGATAGAGGTTCTTCTTCCTCATAATACTGGAACCTGGGTCATCCAATGAAGCTAGATGTTGGGAGATTCAAGATAGGCAAAAGAAGAGGCTTCACACAGCACACATTTGCTACCACAAATTGTGTGATAGATGCCAACTAAGATGTTTTTTAAAAGAATGAGATTAATTCCTGGAGGATGTATTTGATGGCTATATGCTGCCTCTAGGATCAGAGGCAAAGCAGTATGTCTTTGAACAATGGGAATATGATGAGGAGAGTGCTTCCCATAGGAATTTAGTTGACCACTGTAGGAAACAGGATGCTAGACTAGATAGGCCTTTGGTCTCATCCAGCAGGATTTCTCCTATGTTCTTCTTATCGCTTCACTTGCCCTGTTCTTGCTATTAGGCCGTCGGCTTCCTATTCTGTCTGTGTTAATAGACTGAAACTCTTTTTTAACTGTGTCTTGTGTTACAGTTTTGTTCTATAAAGTACCTAGAACACTTGGCACTAAGTAAATACAAGGTGGTAGTCATAGCAAAAATAGTAACCAGGAACTGGTTGAGGCAGAATGGAGAAGAAACAGGTGGGGAGAGTGTCAGGAATAAAGTATTAGTGGTGACCACAAACAGAGGAACCCGACACATTAGGTTCCTACTCTGTTCCCAACAGAGTCACTGACAGATGGGATATTTATAGATACAGATACAGTGTGTATATATGCCCTTCATTTCTTTTAACTTGCTTTGGAATCATGGAAAATGAGAAAATAGCTCTTATGTCGCCACACCAACTTCCATTTTTAGAGAAAACATATTCTTCTAAGAGCAATGTTAAAATTACAGGCCTAGCTCTGGAGAACCAGAACAGCTTCTTGGGATTTCAAGTGCTGCAGGCACTTTTAAATTAGAACTTTGCTTATTCTATTTTGTACCTTGAGAGAGCTTTCTTCAGGGAAAGCAAGTCACTGTATTATTTAAAAGTTGGGATTTCCCCAATTTTCATACAGAAATTTGCATTCTGAAGCAGTACCTTTTGCCAAGCAAATAATTAATTTATTCCTCCAAAATGTATCCTATTTCTTCACTGCTTCTTTTCCCATCTTTGGCAATGTCATTTTTACAATTCTCTCCCCATCTTTGGCAATGTCATTTTTACAAGTGAGATGGTGGGGTGGGGGGAGTCTCATCACCGACCTAATGGTGCATAGCAAACAGGGTGGCATTGTTTCATCTATCAACCAGTCAAATGCCGCCTTGTGTACAAACTCTTGTTGTGGTGAAATTGCACTGTATGAATGCCATGCTATGTATTTAAAAGCATGGATGAAAACAAGTGAAATTCTGAGAAGGAATGCGAAAAAGAAAGACAAACATGTTTTATATGAAGAAGGAATGAAACACCTCTGCAATAGTCTCACTTCATGGCCTTTAGGGTTCATGCATTCTTTCTTTCTCTGCCTTAAGAATGATATGGGTATAATAATACTGGCTTCTATTATTTGATGAGCTTTGACCACTTGAAAGTGTTGTGTAAATGCTGATAATCCCTATTTTTCTAGTTGGGTTTGGTTGACCAAAGTAAACCAAATAACTGAAGGTGGATTTTCTTGACATTCTACATATATTTGCTTGTCCTACAGATGTTGCTGCTGTGTCTAATATTTTTTTATTGTTGCATTTATATCCCACTTTCAAGGAGCTCAGGGTGGCATACCTATGAGGTACGCTAGACTGAGAGACTATGACTGGCCCAAGGTGACCTAGTGAGTTTCATGGGTGAGCAGAGATTTGAGCCTTGTTCTCCCACGTCCTGGTACAACACTCACTACTCCACACTGGCTCTTCTGAAGGAAGCCTAGCTCATTGCTTCTGTCCTGTCACTGATAGACCTCTTCCAATTGTCTTGTAAGAACAGTTGTAAGAACTGACCTTTATTTGTATTTTAACAATAACAGCAACAATATTTTTTTCTAACAACAGAGCCTACAATGGATAAGAGGAATTTAAAACAAGCAGCATCAAGAAACTAGTACAATAACATTGGGTTGGAGATTACTATTAAAAAAAGAGGAAAACAAAGTAAATGGGAATGTGGAAGCATTGCAATATCCACAGTTTGATCTGGTAAACCAGGCTACACTGTAATCTGGATAACAGCCAGCTGTGCAGATGGCTGCTGGTGTAAGTACCGTCTCCAAATCCTTCAATCTTCTGTCTCCAGAAAAAGATATGACAAAGCTGAAACCATGAACTCGTAGAGAAGTGCAAAGATGACAGTTTCCAAGACGAATCTTAATTCTGTAACAAGATATTGCTCTTTATTCCAGTTGTCTCCCTTGTTACCCAGAAAGTAGGAGGAACATGTTTAACTGACCCACATTATTAACTTTGCTTGTGTTTAAGCAGCCAGTAAAAGAGGAGCTTTTGTTTCTCTCTTAAAAAAAGAAAGAAAAAGCCAATCCATAATTATATTTTCAGGGGAGCTATGTTCATATTTCCATTGTGTTCTCTAACACCTGATACACATTTTTTTTTAAAAAAGTGGCTGAAATAAAATAATTTCAAGTATTTAACTCCTTTGTATTGAAAAGTACCTAATGAGGTAGTCATCTCTTATATAGCAATAACATTAGCATTGCCAGATAAATCAGTCAATAGTATAAGCTCCGTTAGTTTTCCCCTTCTCCATTTTATGATGCATGTGCTTATGTGTATCTGAGGGAGAAAGCACAATAACTGTCATTTGCATAATGAGCTAAGAATCTAATCTTCTAGTTGTCTTGACCTAAGTTGTTGTCTATTCCTATGTTCTAATGGTGTTTTGCCCCAAAATTTGAACAATAGTTGAATACTAAGTCCCTAGGATTTGGTTACCATTCAATAACTGGTTAGATATTGCCAATTAAATAAATACAAATTATTATCTTACCACATCTGGAGACATTTTACTTGCTTCTTCACGGTGTGCAAAAGTTCAGCAACATGACCTTTATGTGTTATACATTTGATGTTAGCCGCTCTGAGCCCAGTTTTGGCCAGGGAGGGCAGGCTTTAAATAAAAAATATTATTATTATTAACATAGACGATTGTGGCTGGCTTTCTGTCATTCTGTGGTGATTGTTGCTGACCTGCTCTGCTGTGGAGTGAAACCCATCTCTCTATGCAGTTCTGTAGTGTTGCATTGCTTCCTGGTTCTTTGTTTAGGGAAGTGCAGTATTTTTCGCTCTATAAGACGCACCAGACCATAAGACGCACCTAGTTTTTGGAGAAGGAAAGCAAGAAAAAAAAATACTCTGAATCTCAGAAGCCAGAACAGCAAGAGGGATCGCTGCACAGTAAAAGCAGCAATCCCTCTTGCTGTTCTGGCTTCTGGGATAGCTGCGCAGCCTGCATTCTCCCCATAAGACGCACACACATTTCCCCTTACTTTTTAGGAGGGAAAAAGTGAGTCTTATAGAGCAAAAAATACGGTACTTGCAGTCTTAAAAGCTTTTTCATATTGATTATGGTACTTCAAAGAGTAGATCCTTAGATACAATGGTTGGTTTTTAAAAAGAAGATGGTGTTCATTTTATTTCTGTGAAGGCATCTATTGCGACATGCTGTTGTTTAGATAACCCATGTGTGTTTTGCACTCAGCAGTCAGTTTTTTAAAAAATTGGTGCATGCTCATGCAGGCATGCAGTTCCAAAAGGAAATGAGGTCCATCACTAGCAGGCTAATGTAGCCCCACATCACCTTCTCCATATTCTGATCATATTTTGTTCAATATTTGAAAAATTATGTTGGTATGTTTTTGTAAGGTGTGAATGTGTATGCATCACAAAGCTTTAATGTATTATGCCTGGATACAGCTCCAGCTGAAAGCCTCTACAATGTAACTAAAGTGAAATTAACCTGTATTTGCAGGAAACTAAAATTGTAAGCCATCTTTAGAGAGCCATGCCCTGAAAGATAGTGTATAAATACTATGAATGAATGAATGAATGAATGAATGTATTTTAAAATCAAGATCAATGCACACCTTACCCAGCCCTCTTGTCACACAACATAGTGAGAACTGCTATGGCCTTCAGGCTGCAGCTCCTTGCCAAAAAAACCCATCCCTCAAACATAAGAAATTTTAGTGAAAATTAAATACCTCATAGAGATTACATATATTTACACTTTTGTAAAGGAGTAGATACTTGAAATGTAATATCTGAAAATCATGAAGAAATATGGGAAAGGCAAGCTGTTAATTGAAAACCATGAAAGACTCTAGCTTGAGTGAATACCTTCCCCACTCAATTCAACTGCTGTGATTTGCTAATACTGTATGGATGTTCAGTTTACCAAGTAGTCCATGTTGGGAGTCTCCCATTTTAACACACAGTAGAAAGCATGGTAGAAAAAGAATGGCACCTGTTGATCAAGCAGAATCATAGTAGAAAGGCTTACTACTTGAGCCTGCTTTTGGTCTTATACACAACTGGTAGGTCACTGTGACAGCAGAGTGCTGGACAATATTGGCCACAGGGCTGATCCAGCAGGCTCTTCTTAAGTTCTTAGATGTTGTAATTATTGTTGCTTCTTAAATTCCTGTCCTGCACTTCTTCCCAAAGGTGTCTAGGTGCAACAGACAACTAAGCAGTCAAACAGTACAATTAAAATTAAAATGTAAAATAAACATTCAAAAACAATCACATACCCTCACATCTAATAATTTCAAGGTTGCCAAGAACGGTTCTTTCAGCTATCAAATGCCTGATTAAATGGGAATGTTTTAAACTTCTTCCTGAATATTAATAATGACAGTCAAACCTCACCAGGGAAAACAATTCACATATGGGGAAATGCCATGGAGAAGTTCCTGTTGCATGACAGCACCAAACTGGGCAGTTGGTAATCTCTGTTGGGGCAACTGACTCTTTCTTGTATTATTTGACAGTAATTGTGTGTCCTTGCTTGCACTCCGTGCTTTGCAATATAACCATAACCACCTTTCAGAACCTTTGCCCTGTAATTGCAGCATTTGTGGTGCCTGTTTACTTTAATTTCAAATGAAATTTGTAATTGAGCCTGTTTCTCTGGCTTCCAGGAAAAAAGCCAAGAAAAACTGTTGAGTCGCATAAATATGGGTCAGATAACATTAATATTCACATAATATTGTTAGCTGCAAATAAACAGTTTTGCATAATTCTTCTATAATAATTAACTTCTGTGATTACAGTAAATTTATCTCTGTTCTCTTAATTCTTCAAATACTTGGTTGCTGTTTCACAAAATTTGACCTGTCAGATTATTTATCAGATTGCTAATCCTTACCCCCTTTCCACCCTAAATCTTTGGAGCTTCATAAAACTAAGAGACAGTTGTTGTTAAATCTGGGGGAAGACACACTGACATATTTTGAGAGATGTAATTATTTAAAGTGTTTCCTGCTTGGCAGGGGGTTGGACTCGATGGCCCTTGTGGTCTCTTCCAACTCTATGATTCTATGATTCTAGGTCAATGGGAAAAAGCCTACCAGGTAGCCATGAGCTTGTATGTATTTAGTCTCTGCAGATTATCAGTTTGAAATTTAAAATACTGATTCAGGTTTATTTTTCTTGCAGTAGTTGCATATTTGGCTGTAGAAGTTGACTTTCCATTATACTGAGATCAAAAGTAAGTTGGAAAAGTTTTAGAGCACTCTGAACATGCTCTTACGATATCTGTCTCTGGTTTTAGTTAGAGTATATTAACATTACTTCTAAAAAGGATCCCTTTGTTGTCTTCTTTGTGAAGGCTACTTCACCCTCAATGCCAGGAATTCATTTATTCTGAAGTGTTGCTGTCTGTGGTCCAAGATTTGCTTCAAATCTCACCTTGACCAGAGAACCTAATTAAATTTTTAATTTGATTTATTAGATTTATACACCACACTTTATCATAAGATCTCAGGGCAGTTCACAGAATAAAATACAGGATAAGAACAAGTAAATTAAAAACAAAACAGCAAAACAGTAGCTTTTGGCTTGGCTGGTTAGTATATTTGGATGTTTCTGGTGCTGTTAAATCTGCGCTTTCTTAAGTTTTGTTTTAAACTATTAACTCAAGACACCCTAAACCTTGGAAAATCAGCTAATAAATGCCTTTCATGATACTTCCTTGGTTATATTCAGCACAAAAGGCAACATAAGGTAAAGGTAAAGGTACCCCTGCCCGTAAGGGCCAGTCTTGCCAGACTCTAGGGTTGTGAGCTCATCTCACTCTATAGGCCGGGAGCCAGCGCTGTCCGCAGACACTTCCGGGTCACGTGGCCAGCGTGACAAGCTGCATCTGGCGAGCCAGCGCAGCACACGGAACGCCGTTTACCTTCCCACTGGTAAGCAGTCCCTATTTATCTACTTGCACTCGGAGGTGCTTTCAAACTGCTAGGTTGGCAGGCGCTGGGACCGAACGACGGGAGCGCACCCCGCCATGGGGATTCGAACCACCGACCATGCGATCGGCAAGTCCTAGGCGCTGAGGTTTTACCCACAGCGCCACCCGCGTCCCTAAAAGGCAACATATTCCCTATTTAACCTATATTGCTCTTAAGCAAGTCTGCAAGTCCTGGGATTTGTTCAAATGTGACAGTGTAGTGGAAGAATAGAATGAGCAATTGACTCTGCTTTTCATTGCCAATACTCACGTTTCGTAAGTTCCCAGAGCCCCCAACTATTGCCTCACAGAGGGGGCATGTGCACATTACTTTCTTTTCTGTTTGGGAATGAGCCAACATGCAGTGAAAAGTAAACAAGAGTCACTTGAAAATTCTGCCTTCTTGTCCCATGTTGTAACTTGCAGACAATCCTTAAAATCGGTTGATTAAACCAGTCAAAAACACTAAACATTGACCACCTTAAAAATAAGTAAACATGACCTGTATATTTTCTTAAAACCAAGGCCCATTTAAAAGTAATTTCCGAATTGAAAGCAAGATAGATTTACTCTTTAGGTCTGCTGTCAGAAATTCTGCCTGAGGTTCAGAAGGCAAAGAATACAGATAATTGAAAATTAATGTCATAACTGTGCAGAATAAGAATCATTTATATATTGGTGATCATATCTGTTTAAATGTGGCAAGTTTCAGCCTACAATTGGTTCTGTTGTGCTTAAGCAACATTCTTCTTCCATTGGCCATGTGTCTTGGACCTCTCTAAATTCATCTAAGGTTTTCCTTCAGCAAACAATACTGCAAAAATTGGAATGTGATGGCTACTCAATCAGGAACACTTTAGAAGAGGGTTAGGCAAATTCATGGAGCATGAAGCTGTCGATGGCTGTGTTCTACCTCTACTGTCAAAGGCAGTATGTCTCTGAATACCAGTTTCTGGAAAGCACAGGTGGGGAGAAAGCTATTGCACTCAGTCCTGCTTTCAGGCTTCCCGTAGGCATCTCTGTGGCCACTTTTAAGAATAGGATCCTGGACTAGATGGACCATTGGCCTGATCCAGCAGGCTGTCCTTATGTAAATTTCAAGTGAATGTTTGTTGTTAAACAAGAGTGCTGGTGCTGCTTATCCCTAATACAGTCGTACCTTGGAAGTCGAACAGCTTAGTTCCCAAATGTTTAGGCTCCCAAACGTAGCAAACCCGAAGTGACTATTCTGGTTTGGGAACTATTTTTGGAAGCGGAACGTCCGACGGGGCTTCCGCGCCTTCCAGTAGTCTCCAGGAGCTTCCTTCAGCCAATCAGAAGCTGCACTTCGGCTTTCAAATGTTTTGGAAGTCGAACGGACTTCTGGAATGGATTCCATTCGACTTCCAAGGTATGGCTGCATTTGAATAAAAGTTACTTTGTTACAAAAATGTTAACATCTCTAGGAGATTCTCATATCTACCCATAGTCAAATCAGGCTTGCGCCTTTGCTTTAATCATTCCATCCATGGTTTGCTTGCTTGCTTGTTTGTTTGTTTTTGTCTCATCCTCCCAACTAAACTCCCACCTTTAAAATGTTACACTTTAAGTACTTATACTTTAGGTTGTACTTTCACATTCTGAAAGGGTGCAGGCTGTGTATCAGTTTTGATAAGAGGATTTAAATTGGACAGCAGATTAGATATGTTTCTAGTAATCAGATGATGTTGCATGGAAGAGTATTTTCTAAGAATGTTATCCATGATACCCAATCATCTTTTTAATGTGACTGGTGGTGTATTATATTTATAAGTAGCCTATAACCCCCACCTCATATAATAAATATAACTATAGGAACAGTGGTTTCAGACACACTTTTGCATATATAGTGCTAGCAAAAATCCCCATCATTTTAAAGATAAAATATGTGTGGAGGAAGGCATTTATGTTGCAGGCATTCTAGCATTTAGACAAAAGATAAAATTTTAAAATAATAACATGACCCTTAACATTAATAATGATAACGATAAACTCCTTTGTACAACAGTGCCAGATTCAGCACTAGTCTCTCATAGGAATGAATGGCAGTCTGTCACTCTTATAGGAGAAAGAAAAGGTTTTGCACTCAGAGGCACCATTGGAGTTGGAGCAAAACTTGCACCTCACCATTGGTTACTCCAGTCATTAGCAATCAAGTTGCCTCTTCCTGCTTTTTGATCCTTTTGCTTGGCCTTGATGTGAGTGATAGAATGTTGGTAGAGTGTTGACTGAAGGATTGTTTGAAATTAATTTATAGGCAAGTGGGACCTACAACCACATAATTGCATTTTATAATTCCTGTTCAGGGTTGCAGCCAGCTATTCCTTCACCCTGCTCTTCTCTTCCTTTTGATTTATTTTTCTGATTTATTATGCTCATTGTGTGGCTACTGACTGTGTTCAGTCCTCATCAGGCTGTTCTTTAAACGTTTAGGCCCTTTAGGTTTTGTGCTGTCTTGAAAATATGAGGAAGATGAGAATACTGGCCCATTTCAACTTGCAAGCACTTTGATTCATGTCATCCTGACCTCATTTAGGCAGAAAGTGATTATTAGTTGATATGTAGTTTGCTTTAAGCACCCTTGGGATAAAATGAATCTGGGGTTTTGTGCACCAGCAATAAAGAACTTGTGCAGAAAGTGAATCTCGTATTTCAGTGTTGGGGCAGTAGAGTAAGATTCCCCCCCCTTCCAACAAGCTTTGATAGAATTGGGGAGACCAATGAGTTTGGCAGGGTAAGACCGGAGGATACACTTGCATTGGGGTAATTGCTGTCTGGGCCAGAAAGGACAACAGGGATGTTATGACAGCTGTCTCCTGCCACGTGAGACACTGTGAGCCAGTTCCAATAGGCCTTCAGCACTGCTCTTAGTAAGGGCACGAGGAATGTGGTGCTTATAGCAGCTGCTTCTCTTGGACTTAAAGAACCAGAAGAGCTAGCATCAACAAATAAGGAAGAACTGATAATTGTGTTTGCCACAGTAGTATATTACATTAGGTCGGGACCACATGTTCAGTGTGGTTGCCTCACAAATGACTCCTAAATAGTGGAACTTCATCACTCCCATCCACCCCCAAAGTGGCAGGATTTCTGAGACAGACTCTCCTCTAAAGAGATGAGGATAGTGATAGGTGTTAAAATGTAGGTTTCACCTTAACTGGATTTGAATGAGTAGTTAAGCTCAGACAAGAGATTATTAAGGCTTAACAATGACACTGCTACCAGAAGACAGGCAGTTCAGGCCTGTGTTCATGTGGAAATTGTACTAGTAGCTTCTGAAATTCACAAGACTGGGGAGTTTTACAGGCTCTGTGTCTTGTAAGTATGTTTTGGACAGTTTTTGAGAATGTATTGTTAATACTTGGGAAATCAGAATAGTAACTATAAGGTGGTAGTTCTTTAGACCTAAGCAGAATTTCATATAACGTGAATGTTAGCAAAGTATTTGACTGTAGAATATGTTTTAAGTACTTCTAAGACCAGTCACTTTGCTTGTTCAGGGTTGTTGTTTTTTATGTAGCTTTCTGTTCAAGTGAGGCTATTGGAAAAGTGAGGTATATTTGCCCCAACTTTTCCCCCCACATACAGCACGGGGAAAAGGGATGTCACCCAAGTACAGAGGGTGGCCATTTTAAACACCATGAAGGACTAACTTTGAAGATTATGTTCCTGACTGTGGAGTGGTGGTGGGGAAATCAGTGGGTTGACTAGCTGGGGATAGGAATGTAAGGCTGTGGTAGGCAGATGATGAGGCAGAAATAACATGAGATATACTTCGTTGGAGAAGAAGTAGCAGGAGCAGAGGTTGTGGGTACACTGACTCAATCCTATGCATTGAATTCCAAGGTTGTTTTGGAATTTGATTTTAAAAAAAAGTCTTGTGGTGCTGCAGTGTAAAGGGGATTTCGGCCCATAACATCACTAGTGTGTTTGTAGCTACCTCAAAATAATTATTAATAAAAATAATAATTATTAACAACACAAAAATACAGGATAAAAGCACAAAATAAATAGTTACCATGTTGTGTGTGATGCGTTTGAATCACAGGTGTGCTGCTATATCATACCCACTTCTGGCACAAAATCTCTTACCCCACATGGCTCTGACACAGTTTATACTTTTGTGAGAGACTACAGTGCACTCCACTTAAGTGCCCTTTGTCAGAAGCAGATATTAGTTAATTCGATAATAAATCAAAATTTCATAGTTTTCACTTTTTTGCAACCCCCTTAAAGGAGGGTAGAACATAAACTAATTTTCAGATACCCTGATTCCCAGTTCCTGTACTTTAATGGAAGTGAAATTATATAATTAACTATTCCTGCCACACACACGGGTAGATCACAAACTCTTACTATGTAATGTAAACCGCTTAGCGATTTTGCATATTAAACTGTATATAAATATTATTGATGGTGATTATAGGGCAAAACCGTGCAAACCCTGTTTTTTCTATACTTTCTTTAGAAGCTGAACTGAGATATCTTACTTAATCAAGATTTTTTAAACTGTTGTTTTAATAACAAATGCCACTTCCGATGAAAAATTTGAATATTAGAATTGGCTCTGTGAACTTAAATTTCTTCTATTTATTTGTGAAACAGCAAGACGGCAGTAACCTAAAGTGATTAGAACTTTTAGCAGTAAGTTGTATTGAGAGAGGCAAATGCAAATGTTCCACAATTCCATGAGGGTTCAGAAGGCTTGCAGAATATGTTGGAAGCAGAAATTGGCTTCCAGTGGATTCCAGATTTCACTCCCCCCCTTTTTTTTAAAAAAGCAGGTATCTTGACCTTGTAGTTGCAAATATGTTTATAAACAACCTTCCCCAAGCAGGCAACTTCCTAGCTGTTTTGGACTACGAATTTCCACTGGCCCTAGCCATCATGGCCAGTGGCTCAGGTGACAAAAATTGCAGTCTAGAACATCTGCAGGGGGATCAGGTTGGGGAAGACTAGTTGGTATCTGCTTGTCTTGGGAAACAATGGAAGAGTGTTGAAGGCTGATCTAGAAAATGTATGAAGCAAGTCTTTTGAAATTTCAAACCAGAGGAATTGATGAACATTTCAAGTAGAAAGTAGTAGAGCTTCCATGTCACACATCATACCTTGTCCCTTCCCATGAATATGAAAACCAGAATAACTTATGCAAATTATGAGAAACATGCAGATTGGCACGATTTACGTACTCTGTAGGGCTGAGCTTTACTTAGCATAGAATTTGGATTACCTTGGATCCACGTGTGTTTAAGTTTAATGCGCAGTGCATACTCCACCCTAGCTATGACCTAAAGTTACATAAACAGTCTTTAAGAAATGTAGTTGAAGGCTGCACTTATTTGGGTCTACTTCTGAATAAACATGCATATGACTGCACTTTGTAAGGATACTTATGCTAAGCTAATTATTTAATGTGCTGTTGGTGTTTGCTTTTATTTATGACTATTTTATGTATATTAGCTTAATTGTAAATAACATAGTTACTTAAAATGTTTTTCTTTTTAAAAAAGGTTCAATTGACTTCATGTTGTTTTTACTTTTCTCCCAGATTTTTGAGCATCTGAGAGGTGTTATAGAAGCACACGTTTAGTACGGGAAGATGAGTGAACTTGACCAGTTACGCCAGGAGGCGGAGCAACTGAAAAACCAAATCAGAGTAAGTATTATAGACTAAAGGTCTTGCCTTTCTCACCTGTTCTGGATGTTTGGGTGCGTTCGTTCTCTCTCAAATTAATCTGTGTGGTAGGGGGGATTTTAAAACAACTTACTTGTTTTATTTAAAAGAGCTGCTATTTTAAAATTAAAGAGCTTTTCTTTTATATAAAAGATTTCTAAGCCACATCTCAGCTGAAGCTTCCCAGGTGATTAACAAAACAAATAAATGTATAATAAAGAAATTTAAGCAACATTAAGAACAAATATAACCACAAAACACATAAAGATGGCACTTAAAAATTGCTCTATGGTGGTACATTTTCAGTGCCTCTCATGTTGCCATTTGGCATTAACTACTTACGCTGACCCATCTCAAAGTGCTACTTTACTGTGCTATAGTATGGCATAAATTTCCAAACTTGTTTGTTAGCTTCCAGTGAAGGAAAAAAGCATGTGGCATGCACAGCGATTTATAGTCTTGAGGCTTATAGCCTAATACCATTTATTTCAGAGGCTAGTATAATCTGGCTTCTTTCTGTGTAAAAGAAGAGGGACTACACAGAAGCCCTCCAGACAACAGCAACCTTATAAAAAAAGAAGCAACTAGCCAGTTCTTCAGCTCCAGGTTTCTACTAACTCATTCGTAAGATTCATCCTTTACACCATCCACTTTCTTCATCTTCAGTTTCCCTTTATGGTTTCTAGGTAAGAATCATGCAGGGGCAGTAGGAGCCGCAGCTGGCAGAAGTTCCCTGCCAGGGTTGAAACTCCCCTTAGCAAACCTGTGCCATCTTGGCTTTCTTCTTTCTCCGATACAGAAGCTGGACTACACACTTCTTTCCCAAAGCAGCTGAACATTTCAGGCCATCACATTAACTCAGCAAATCAGTGTCAAAATAACTTAACCACCACATATAAAAATAATGGTGTTGCACAGCTGCTTGAACCATTCTGTTTCAAAATGCACGGAAATTTGGGGAATATGACATGTTTATTCCAGAAAACAAACTTTTGCTTGTTCCTACTTGGCATTTCTTTCTGAGGAAAGCAACCATGAGACTGAGCTGTGTGCTACAAAACCCCAGGCTCATTTCTCATCTCTGCCATCAGTTTAGGCAAGCTGCTGTCAACACAGTTTCTAGTCATTTATTGTGATATACTGACTGATCTTAGTATGGTGGTTACTGAGGTAACATGTGGAAGCACATATGTGCTATATAATTGTTATCTCTTGCTTCTCTGTGGACAAATAACTGCATCATGTTGGAAAAGTTCTTAAGTAGTAGAAGGCAGAGATTAAATTTCATTTTCCTTTTTCCTGCAAACCCTTTATTTTACTTATTCCAAGGTGATAATTTTCATATGCTGTGCTCTGAAGGGGGGGGCAATATTAACTCCAATTCTGGCACTCAATAAGGCCTTCATTAAGATCTTTTTACTGTTTTTACTTTTTCTAAAGGCAATTTTGATGATCTCATTCAGTATCCCTTATGCACCTTTTGAGATTCTACTGTTTTTCTCTCTCTCTCTACATGGCTTTGTGAGGGATTGGCCTTGAAAAGTGACTAATAAATAACTTATTTATTTTTAAAAGTTATTTATTAGTCATTTTTCATGGCCAAACCCTCACAAAGCCCTCCAGAAGTTTGAAAAAAGCATTACTTTCAGTCAAGGCACATCAAGCTTCTTTACATAAAAAAAAATATATTTCTTTCCTTCTGGTTGAAAGCTTACACAAATAATAAAAGTAGATCATTCAGTTGACCTGGCATAAAAGTTTTAGGTCACGTATACCTGAGCTTTTGTAGGATGCATAGTATATGCGGTTTTGCTTAAAACTGAGGCAATCTCATTTTAGGTTGAGAGAGTGTGTATGTATATGTCAATAACCAGTAGAGCTACATTGAATACACTATTAAACACAGAATTAAAACAATGTATGCATAATTTTGTACAGGTATATTGTGAAACAAGACTTTTGACAGCCACAATAGTGTAAATAACAAACAACTTCTGATGAAACACACTTTGTGTAAACAAAAGTAGTCAGGAGTTTTACAAAACTGGATTTAAGCTCTTGAAACTGACTGTGGTGAACAAGAAATCAAGAGAAGCATAATTAGCCTCATTTTGACCCCTTCACTGGAATCCCTCCAAAAGGGAGATGGCACCATAGACTTCCCAGACCTGCTCTTCATGTGCATTTGTCTATGTTTGCATTAAAGGTGGGGTTACACACTGAATGTTGAATTCATTGTGTTTACTTTTATACTCTACTTTCTCCTAAAGGTTCAGTTATATGTAGTTCAGTTCTCGGTCGAGTGATTAAGAGCAGAACACTGCTTACCTGTTTGGGAAATCCTATTATGAGTTGTGCTGTGTCTGTGTGCCTTGGAGGTTAACTCGAGCAGATTACCAAAGCACTGAAATAGCTTCCTACCAGTAATATATATGGGCAGGCATCTATTATGCTGCACATAGATGTATACCTAGTTCCATGATTTGCAACGAGAAGTAGTTGGATAATTGAGGCAGACTAGGTTCCAAATTGCCTAATTTGGAACAGTTTTCAATAGAAGTAATAGTAGAGGAGTAAGAGAAGTTCTGTTTTGTTCTGGGCAGTGTGATGTATGGATGGATGTCTTGGGAGTATCCAAGATTTTGAAAATGGACTTCCCATATATGAATGCAGCACCCCATTGCATAACATTGGCAACAAATTGCTCATCATTAGAATCCTTTGAGTACATTTATTACAGTTTTTTTTATGTTGATTGCAAGCTGCATTTTTAGGCGGTTGCTTTTTTAAAAAAAGCTCCTCAAACCCTTAATGAAGATGCTCATTAGGACTGTTTTCTTAACAAACTATGAGCTAGACCTTGAGTATTTTCTCAGAAGCAGCCTGCATAATCATTGGGCAGGGTTCACCTAATGTGGCCTGTCAGTGGAACCTCTGACTTTCCCTCCCCTGCCCCATACTTCCGAAATTGGCTGGAGGGTGGGTGGGAGAAACTCTGAAACCGTGGAGAAGGGAAGGGGAGATTGTTCCATCTGGCAAGCTGAAAAAGCTTTTGCAAATGGAACATTTGTAATAGCGTGACATGGAATTCCACCCATTGTATCATCCCTCCCCCACATCCTTCCTAAACTAAATAAAATAGCTTAATGTTAAATATATCAGTATCAAAGACTGTTGTGGGACAACTCACAAATTATCTAGCCACTGTATACATAACTAGTTAAAGAAATTAATATCCATGTCTTTCTGCCTTCATTAATTCTACATTTCTTTAAACAAAAATGAAAGGTTTTGGCTTCAGCAAGGAGACTCTCTGTATCTTGCTTTCCTGTGTGGCTCTCTTGTTTAAAATAAGAACAAATACACTGCACAGCAAGAGGTGTATTGAGAAGATACAGTACAGCAGACATTTCTGAGGCTCTTCCCCACTCTTTATATTATTATTGAGAAGCGCTATCTAACCTAACTGTTGACACACATTATAGTGAACTCCTATGCAAATCCCACTGAACTTAGGAATTTGTGAAAGGGCATGCTTGTTGGTGCACTGGAAATCTGCTGTAGATTGTGTTCATTATCTCTGTGCAGGCTTGCTAGTCAATTACACTTCCTAACTGGTAGTCTCTCCCTCTGCTCCCAGCTGTTTATGTCACATGTGTCCCTACACAACCCAGTTTGAATCTGAGCACTTGATAATTTCCTGTGTCACAGACAACATGAGAGGCATTAAAACCTGGAGGCTTTCTATATTTTGCTCCTCTCAACCAGGCTGCAGCAGAGGGAGAGATGGGGTTGGGGGACACTTCACTGCCATGGCTGTGAGATCAGTAGAACGAAAGCCACTTCTATTCCTTTCCCTCAACTGTTTCCATTCTAAGTAACTTGAAATTAGTGCCTGGCTTCACTTATTTATTTTTCTCTTCTGTGTTGTCTATTAGATTGTAAGCCTGCAGGCTGGGACTGTCTTGTATTTAATATTTGTGCTGTGCTTTGTAAATTTCAAGTCCTTTTAAAATAATTATGATGAAAAAACATGTGTTAAAACAAGTCTTCCTACTTGGCATTTACATGGCTGCAGTGAGAGTGGGAAAGAAAAGTAAGATTCAAAGCAGCTGATTTTGAGGGGCCTTGGGGGAAAGCACCCTATATTGGCCCCCTGCTCCTCCTGTCTGTAATAAATAAATAAAAATGAAGTTTCTTCTACTTCACATGATTTTTGTAAGGATATATGTGCTGAGAATTCTCAGGTGTATTTCACAATAGTACTTCTAGTTCATCTATTTGAAAATAGTTTTATGTTGACTGGCTGCAGTATCGCTGTGAGGTAGGGTTGGAGGATCTACAGCCAGTTAAGCCATGCATGATTTTTTTTTGGGGGGGGGGAATGTGGCTCTATCAGAATGGCTCCCTACACTGCCACCCCTGGAAAATCCCTGTTCTGGTGCGCCCCATTAGGCTTAGGAAAACAGGTCCCATTCCTGAAATGCTGCCTTTTTTTTAAGCCATTTGCTGGAGAAAGGGAGATAAGGGAAGGAATAAAAAAGAGATAAGAGGAAGGGAGGTTTAAATGACTGTGTGTGAGTGGGGATTGAATGGGTTTTTGGAGGGGGTGGGATGGACAAGCTCACCACTAGCATGCAACCCCCAGAGATTTACCCACAAGGATAATTAATGCTCAGGCTGAAACAGGTTCTCAACCTCTGTTGTAAAGCATCTCAACTTCGTTACTGATGTATTGATGGATACATCACTTGCTGCCTGATCCTTTAGTCAGTTAAGAGGTACTACTAGTTTTAAATCTCTGTTAGCTGCTTTAAAATCAGTGATGGAGTTCTCCAGTGGCTGTAATTGGCTACTTACAGCAGCCAGATGCTATTTTGAAGGCTGGTTTTTTTTAACTAAAACACACACACACACACACACACACACACAATTTGTACAAATGTGAGCAGTACAGCTTTATGTACTCAACTGGTTTGGGTCTGTGCCCAGAGAAAGGGGTTTCAATGTTTTGTTTTTTTTAAAAAAATCCTACTTAGCTTTATGAGATCTTCGTGTTTATTTTGTCACCCTAATTTTACTTCCACAGTTTAATTTATTTTCTAAATTACTTGTGGATTATAAGATCCTCCTTTGAGACGCATGTACTGGGTCATCCCAGTTTCTTCATTTTTCAGCACCTTGTGAAATCTATTCATATAAGTAGATAGTAGCTTAGGAGCAAGTCATATCAATGAACATATTCCATTTTTCTGACACTCTTAATTTTCCCTTTTTTCAGGATGCTAGGAAAGCATGTGCTGATGCTACGTTGGCCCAGGTAGGTGGATGCTCAATGAACATGTAATCAAAAGTATCTTGGTGTTTTCAAACTTTTTTTTACAAAACAAACAACCCAAAAATTGCTTATGTGAAGGACAAAGCTGAGGTATTTCAACTTGGTTTAATAGGAATGTTTTCTTTGAAAGGTTGCTGTATGATCACCATTTCAGTTTTCTTGGCAGCAGATGCTATGCTTACCACAGAAAGCTTCCTTAAATCATCCTCATTTATCGCTGTCACCTGTCTGATTTATATGTAATGCTCTCAATTTTATAACTACATCACATTCTCAGTCTTTTGTGCTTTCTCCTGGATGACTTAAAACATGGCTGAAGCTTACATTAGTGCAAGCTTTAACCCTGATTATTGCTAACCTGGGTATGCACAGGATTGAAGCTTGTTTCAAAACTGATTTGACTGTAAACACTGGTTAGCAATCATATGGAAGATTCATGCCGGGGAGGGTGATTGGAGTCCTGCAGCCTCCCCTTTTTAATCTGCGGTCCTTAAGGAGTTGCATCCAGTTCACAGATGCTGTCCCAAAATGCCTGTTGCATGTGACGATGGACCAACAACTATTGCCTTGAAGTGCTTTTTCTATTCAGCACCAGAGGGTGTGTAAAGCAGAAGACATCCAGAAAGGTAGTTGTGTTGGTCCATTGCAACAAAAGCAACAAAAAGCCTTGCAGCACCTTAATAAGAAGGTTCACCTTCTTGCTTATGCTGGGCTTTGTCCTTTAGATGTAGCCTTCAGTATGTCTAATGTTATAAGCATTGCTTGGCCATCTGTTGCCTTTCCCAGCATTAAGTTTGTTAGTTTTCAGATTTTTGAACAAGAGGTCAAAAAATCAAAGTACATTAGACCTCTTGCAGCCAGTGGGGCAAGCTACCCAACACATAAAAAGGAGCCAACAACAACTAATGTTCCCAATTTGAATTCGGCTTCCTATTGCTTGTCCTGCTGAAGCTTTTTGGTCAGAATCTGAAGTTAAATGACATTATTATTATGATTATTCAAATTAACCTTAAGGCCCCAGGGTGGATTACAACAATTAAAACATAACTTTATTATTAAACCACATTTGCATAATGTTAAAAACAACTTTTAAAATACAGAAATTAGATGGGACCTAAAAATAATGGTGTGTGAGTAGAGGAAGGAGATGTCCGTTATTTGCTTCCACTGCTAATGTTGACTCAAAGTGATGTGAACTGCAAAACATTCTTTTTAGCACAATTTATGGGGAATCATTCATGTTTGACAGTTGCCCAAAAATGCTGAATGAACAGTCTTTTACATATGCTGTAACGTAGATAACGTAGACGATGGGGACAGGGAGGGAGCTTCTAAGAATCTGACATACAGCAGAGGAAGGCAATTATGAAGGAATTCTAAATCCGGAAAGCGGCCTGTACCCTACTAAGCTGCCTTGACAGATTTCAAGAGGAAGCAGGAATTCTTTGCCTGTGTCCTTTGGCTAAATAATTGTGTTACATGGAGACAGAACAAATATGCAGACATTTTTTTTAAGTGGGCTGTGCTACAAACTTTTCTGGCTTCACTGCAGTATGCTACAGAGAAGCCTTAAATTTAATTGGCCACAGTACAGGGAAATGTGTTGAAGGCATTTATCTCCCTTTTACTAGTGTTTTCCTAGAAGATACAATTATTTTAGACAACAAAGAATACTCTAAAAGATTATTTTAGACAAAACCTGTAGCAGGGTTTTTAAAACCCTTATGGCAGTCTTTCCCAACATGGTGCTCTCCAGCTGTTTTGGACTACAGCTATCATCACCCACAGGCATCATGGGCAAATGTCAGGAATGATTGTGAGCTCAAGGGCACCAGATTGGGGAAGGCTGTCTTATGGCATGAAGTCAGAGGTCACTTCCATAAAGATGCATGAAATGATAGCCTCCATTGCTAGGTAGGAGTGTGAATGTATGGCTAATATACAAAACCAAAATAATATGGTTCCAGAAAAAGGGATGATGAAAGAACACCCACAATGCCTGTCATTTCTGGGGATGTTTAAATATCTGCCCTTGACAAAAGCTGAGGGAAAAACATTCAGTCGAGCTAACATAAAGGCGCTGCGTTGGACTGGAATTATTAATTTTGAACTACTTTATAAGTGACCCTGTTATCTGTTGTATTTAAACCATAGAAGTTGGAGCAAATTTTATTTACAGCTGACTTAATGTTTTGTTTTTCAATGTCCCTTAATCTGGTTTGAATATTACGATAAATATATTGCTCACTTGAATTATACAAGAGTTCCAAGTCAGTACCAATAGATCTGATTTTGCTATGCAAGAGTTGGAACTATCTGGATTTATAGCAGTCCTTAAGTAAGTCAGAAAGCAGACAGTGAAAAATGAAGCAGTGGAAATGCCATGTGAGTACTTTTCTGCTTAAAAAAAAAAAATAACCCTGCAAGTTGTCTTTCAGTTCTGTGATAATTCTGAGGTGGGGAATCTGTGCCTTTCCCTATGTTGCTGGCTCCCAGTTTCCATCAGCCCTGTCCGGTATAACCAATAGTCAGGTGATGGGATGTTGTCCAGCAACATCTGGAAGTTCCCAGGTTGCCCACCTCTGATAAATTATGCTTATACTAGAAGTTTGAAATGAGAAGCTTGTTTGGGAAGAAGTAAGCACCTTTCAGAGCATCTAGTAAGGTGTTTTGGTCAAGTTCTTTGGTGCAACAGGTAAAGAAATTCAAGAAGAGAGAGTAGTTTCATTTAATTCTTCTTCGGTCAGGAAATGCTTTTGCAGCTGACAGTTATAAATCTGTACAATTAACCTCCCATTTAGATCACAGCCAACATTGATCCAGTGGGTCGTATTCAGATGCGCACTAGAAGAACACTGCGGGGACACTTGGCTAAAATTTATGCAATGCACTGGGGCACTGATTCCAGGTGAGTTCCTGTGCTGCAGAAGGACCATCTTGAGTTGGTCACAACCTCTCAGCCTAATGATTGTGAGGATAAGATGTGGGGGGGAAACGATGTATGCTACTTTGAGCCTCTTGGAGGAAAGGTGGGATAAAAATGTATAAAAAAATGACTGGGCCTTGCTTGAAGGAATTCAAGAAGCAGACTGTAGACAGGTGGAGGGAGAGGAAATAAACTAGTGGCAGGAGGGTGAAATGAGGAAGGCAAAGATAACAAGGGATAACTAAGTCCAGAAATTGCAGTTGCAACAGCAACACACGTGTGTGTGTGTGTGTGTGTGTGTGTGTGTGTGTGTGTGTGTGTATCTTGACTGCCAGTTTCTACTTTCCAACAGCCCTGGCAGAACTAAAATATAACTGTGGCATTTTTGGGATTCCCACTTGAAGATGTCACTTTTACCCCCAAAATGTGTTTCCTTTTACCCAAGACATAGATGTACATTTTACACAGCTGTACAAGGGATAGATGTACATTTTACATAGGCAAGGTTCTGAAGGGCCATATGTTTGCCTAGCAGGAGAGATTTCCCGCTAGCACCACCACTTAGTCTTGTGTTTAAAAGTACAGGCAGTTACTTCATAGGGAATTTCATAATTCTGTTGCCCTACTCTAGTACCAAAGGAATTGAGCAACACTGAAAACTAATAACATTTGTTCATCTATGCCGGCAGCAAAACTGAAATCCATTTTCATATGTTGGTTTCTCCTTGCGTGGAAGAAATACAGATAGAAAATGCCTTATGGCTGCTCTAAAATTATTTTAAAATAATATTTCTGAAGCTCTCACACTTCTAAATATTCAGAGATCCAAAGCTGGCAGTCAGCAGGGTGAATATGCTGTTGTCATGGATTGCCAGAGCACAATCAATGTTCTCATAATTTTTTTTTAATTAAATATTTGTATATAGTGGATTTGTCTGCTCATAGTTAATAGTGATTAAATCAGTAGAAGCTGATGGGGGGAGAGGGCTTTAATCTAATGAAAGCAATCTTACTAATTCACTTGAGCTTGTTTGTTCAAGTTAAATAATCTGCACTACTCTTAAGCACCTTACAGAACCCTAGATTTATCCTTAAGAATAGAAAAGACCTGGGAAGATGGTACATTAGAGGAAGTATGTCACTTCCAGTTGAATTCTGTCTGTTGCTTCCATTAATAGTTTCGTAGGAAATGTGTTATATTGGAAACATTCACAGTGAGAGCCAGTTAAGTCCACTGATCAGTGGGCAACCTTGGTTGAAATATTTACTCCATCATGGGCTCCCTGGATGACTTTGGGCAGATCCCGCTGCCTCAGTTTCTCAATATGTAGAAAGGACTTTCAATGGCAGCTTTAGATGATAACGGGAGTAAAGCATTTTGCATATCAAAATATACTGTTGAATTGATTAAGACTAATGTATTCCAATGTAATTTGTCTTCCTGCACTTCTGATGTATGCTTTGTTTACATTTAACTTTTTATCTCTTTTCCCTAACCTGCCCTTCTAGGCTTCTTGTTAGTGCATCACAGGATGGCAAGCTTATCATTTGGGACAGCTACACCACAAACAAGGTGAGAGCAATTAATAAGGTTCAATGACTTAATTCCAACTTGGCTAAGGGAGGAAAAGCAAACTACAGGAAGAACACTAATAAAACGAATCCTTCAGATTGTGTATTTTTGTTCGGCTTTTGTTTTATTCTGTGAAAGAAGGATCCCATGGAGGGGCAAATATAGACTAATTATAGACTAAAGTAATAGCTCAGGGTCCCGTCCACCCCTCCCCCCTCTTTGAGAGATGAGAAGAGAGAAGCTAAGTAGCGGGTTTGTTTTCTTAGAGACATAAGCTGTGTGGGGCAAAGAATAGCTTCTGTGGTTCTAGCCTTTATAGTGAAAACTGATGGGGATACTCAAGATAAGCCTTGGCATCCTGGGTGCAGTTGCATGTGACATGGATCTTGATTAGAACAGGCTTAATGCCTTTAACAGTGGTTAAACACTAAGTGATTTTGCATTTAGTTATGTGGGTACTGAAAGGAGAAAGCAAGCACTGTAGTGATTTATGAACTGAAAAGTATAGCTAGGCAAGAACAGAAAGTTGGACTTAACCATGAAGTGATGTTCACATCAGCAGGGAATGGAGCTGACAAATGGAAGAAGGCAAGGCCCAAACCAGGGGGATGGGGTGGGATTGTTATGACCTTCCTGGAGATGAAAAGCATTCCAGTTACAGGAATTTACTTCAGCATAGAAATTGCTTATGAATTAAAAAAAGAAAAAGGAAATCATTAACAAAAAATATTTGTCAACAATTTAATAGTAGTTACAAAGAAAAAATAGAGGGACAGGAAGGAGAAATCCAACAGTGTACCTAAGAGTTAATGTGGGAAGTTGCATAGGTGAAATGCACAATGGATGGATCTGTCTGCTCTACACCCAGCTTCCCATTCTTGGGAGGTGGAGGAATAGACAGCAAAGAGGCTGTCTAATATGTCATTTCAAGAGCATGAACCCCAAAACAAAGAGAAATGAATAACTCTTTATAGCGCCTGTTGTGGGGCCCATATATGGAGGGGATAATTCAGCATGACCAAACTTGATGAGCTTTGAATGTCATTTGAGGATGGAGATTGACCTGTTGACCGCTTTGTGACTTTGGCCCAAGGCAGATGTGGTAGCCTTTCCGCGCGTGAAAAAAGGCTGTTACACCCATGTGTATCCACACCTGTGCATAATAAGTTAGCCAATGTGTTCCCTAATCCCTGTACTGATTATGCTTCTGGGGATTTCTTCCTTGCTCACCAATACTGGCAAATTGAGAGCCCAGGGTCCTGAGTAAGTCTAATGTAGACCTCGGGTGCTTGGCAAAAACTGTGTATATACTGTTCCTCATTCTTTGGTGAACACAATGAGGGGGAAATTGGTCTCCTGATACTGTCAGATTCACCTTTGTTTTTTTCTGGCATAGGGTGTGGCTGCAACCTTTGGACAGTGCTGACTTGGAGTGATCTCCGGGAATTCTTTTCAAGGAACAATACGAAGTCCACTTAACAGTGGATTTAACTATATTGGACTGGGGAATCACTGTCCCTACATTTAGCTTGACCTCATTGGCTGCTAAAGTGTAGGGAATAAAAATCTTGGTATCTAAGCTTGCATTTGTCATCAGGGGCAAAAACCTTAGTCAAATTCTATAAATGCAGAAACATACATTTTGATGAGTTGCGCATACCAGGAGTTCATTGGGTCAAAGGCTTGAAAACCTGAGCAATGGACATCCAATGCCACCTTAATGCCTAAGGATTAGGGGCTCATGAGATTTTAAGTAGAAAAAGCTTTACCTTTAGTTGTATCTACAACTTTTGGAACCAAAATGCCAGAAATTAGTGTAGCAACAGGGCCATTCACTAGGAAGACCCTTCAAAATTCCTAATGGTTTACATGAGGCAGTTCTTATTTAAGCTGTTAATATATAGAAGAGCTAACCAGCTCCTTGCTGTTGCCCTTGCAAATGATAGAGCAAACACTTTGTCACTAGTAACCTAAGGGTAAAAATGGTGGGGGAAACAGAAGAGGGCTTAGAGAACCCTTTTGCTCCCCCCCCCCATCTGTAGTTGCCCTGCTCTCTTGGCACCTGTGGGCAATAGTTAGCAGCAGATACCATTTTATGAATTTCTGGGGCACTGCAGAATGTCATGGAGTGTTTCTAAGTAATGCACCTCACATTAATTGGTCTGCAATAACTTACTACAGTCACTTACAGCAGATCAGAACCCCTATGTTTACAGTGTAAGGATAGGGGAGAAAAATTACCCTGTGGCTATGATTGTAATGAGGTAACTAATCTGCATTACAGTGTTACTTTCCTGTTTCAGTGGGCAGGGAGGGGGGAGAAATGAACACTTGCTCCCCCATACAGTCGTACCTCAGGTTAAGAACTTTGCTTCAGGATGAGAACACAAATCGTGCTCCGGCGGCACGGCAGCAGTGGGAGGCCCCATTAGCTAAAGTGGTGCTTCAGGTTAAGAACGGACCTCCAGAACGAATTAAGTTCTTAACCTGAGGTACCACTGTATTCTATATTTGCTCATGCCATCCACAAGCTTCAAGATAGTATTATGAAAGTCAAGTGACTATGCAGTTCCCCAGTATTTGTCCTCCCGTGTGATCAAGCATAATTGCATACCTCCAAGAAGATCAAACGTTCTGAGATGGAAAACTTACCAGAGTCCTGTTGTCAAATTACAGGCTATTGTCCTATTTATCTCTCGCCCCCTTGTTCCCCCAGCCCCACCAAAAAAGGATAAGGAGACTTTTGTCAGTAAAGGGTATTAATCAAATCCAGGAAATTGGATGACAGTTCTGCAATAACCAGAATGTAGTTTTAGATTAGTATTTTTATAAGTCTTTGGCTAGATTACACATACGAAGTCATGTCTAAATATATCTCTAGCAACACTGCTGTAGCTAAGCAGTCTTGCACTTGTGCTGGATGTGATGGTGGTCCTAACAAAGAAGATGCCCGTAAAAAAGTGCCCTCTTCCAGTGATGCGGTTATGAGCAACCACTTTGAGGCATTTCATTGGCTGCCAGGGAGGGGATATATTCTTTGGTGATTAAATAGCTGTATTTTTAGTAATGAAGGATCACACCTATTGCAGTGACGTGCTCAACTAACATGTGCTGGGTCTTGATTTTTTTTCTTCTTTTAATCCCTAAGAGAGAAAATGTAAAAAAAAAACTTCAAGGGCTTTATTTCATAGTAAATCTCAGGGACAAACAAACAAATGCAGCAGCCCTGGCTCATGGAGCTTATAAGCATGAAAGATGGGGAAGTTTTGGTGAGAAAAGGTAGAATTAAGCCGAGTTGAAAAAGCTTAGAATTGGAATGCGGAAATGTTACCATTGTTGAAAGCAAAAGAAATTTCAAACGTAGACTATGATAATAGGTAGTTGGGGTTGGAAAAAAAGCACAGAAGCCTGGGCTTATGAAAATGTGATATTGATGGCTGGGAATGGGAAATTTTTCAGTGATGGATGCAGGCTCCAAAATAGGGCCTCGGCTAGACAATTTGAAACCTCCCTCAAATCCTCTTTGCAACCACCATGTGAACACAGAGCTTGGGACTCTGTTTCTTGTAAACTTAATCTACTGCATGTAGCTATTTCTTACAGCCAGGTTTCTGTCTAGTACTTTATACAGGAACACAAGAAGAGCCTGCTGGATCATGTAGGCCAACAGCCTGTTCCCCACATTGGCCAACCAGACGCCTATGGGAAGCCCACAAGCAGGACATGATGGAAATAATCCTTTCCTGCTGTTGTTTCCCAGCAGTCTTTAGATGTTCACTGCCTCTTGTATTGTTTTAAAAAGGGTTTTAAGGATGTTCTGCAAATGTTGGAAGGCAGTATACAAATTGACAAGTAATATTTATTCTGGAGCATGTAACCTTTTGCACAGTTCTACTTTTGTTTCAGTGGGGTTTCTGCAGGAGAATTATCTGGTGGGTTATTCCCCCCACCCCAAAGTCAGATCTGTTTCTCTCCCACTACACTGCATTTAACTGTTAGCAAAGGAAAATAAATCTACAGCTTGGGTTGGCCACCTTTCTTTACCTCTTAATAATGGGCAAGGAACCTAACAAAATGGCAGCTTTACCCCCTCTTTTTTTTCCATTCTAGGTCCATGCTATTCCCCTGCGTTCATCCTGGGTAATGACTTGCGCATATGCTCCATCTGGAAACTATGTGGCCTGCGGTGGTCTTGATAACATTTGTTCCATTTACAACCTGAAAACACGTGAAGGCAATGTACGTGTAAGCCGTGAACTGGCTGGCCATACAGGTGAGTGTGTTTTTGCTTCAGTTAGCTCTACAACATGGGTAGGCAAACTAAGGCCCGGGGGTCAGATCTGGCCCAATCGCCTTCTAAATCCGGCCTGCGGACGGTCTGGAAATCAGTGTGTTTTTACATGAGTAGAATGTGTCCTTTTATTTAAAAGGGTTATTTGTGGGGCATAGGAATTCTTTCACATTTTCCCCCCAAAATATAGCTTGGCCCCCCACAAGGTCTGAGGGACGGTAGACCGCCCCCCTGCTGAAAAAGTTTGCTGACCCCTGCTCTACAACATGCCTTCAACATATCTTTTTAAACAGTGTCTCTCCCCCCCCCCCCCCGTGGCATCTCTTGAAAGACTGCTTTACATCTTGCTTACGTGTGACACATGGCTTTCACTAACCTAGTGATATTTATTTCTGCCACCTTCCCCCTCCTCACATTTTCACCTTAAAAAACAAAAGCACAAAAGCTAGGGGACAAATTTAGCAATAAATCCATAGTTTTACAGGCAGTTACGTTACTAAAAAGCATTAATGGTTTCCCTTGCCTTCTGTAAATCTTGTTGTCTAGACATTCCTCCCAAAACTGGTCTTTAAAAAAAAGCAAATATTGCCACATCCAACACTACATAAACTAAAAATAATCTTTATGTAGCAAACATTATGATAGGTGCTTAAGCATCCTGTTTCCTTATTTTCCAGTACCATGGTCAGGTTCCTTTATTTGATAAATGAAAATCCTGATGTATTCTCTTCTAAAGACTGAGCATCTGTTTCACTTTGGTCAAAGTTCCAAATGTATTATTGGAACTTTTGTCAGGCTTTGGTTGGTCTGTGTGTGTGCTGCTCTATGCCCATTCTTCCACTATGAGCTAAATGGTTTGTGTGCCAGCTAACTGGCATGACTACCTCCAGGAAATCCTGAGTGCTGTAATTTGTTGAGAGGTCTGAGAATTCTGTGTTGAAGATTCCTACTCCACCCTCAAACTACAGTTCCCAGGATTCCCTGGAAAGGGGAATAATTGTGTAGCCAGCCGCTTCATGGTGTAGATCAGAGGTCTGCAACCTTTAAGACAAAAAGAGCCACTTGGACCCGTTTCCGAAGAAAAAAAAACTGGGAGCCGCAAAACTCGTCATTATAAAAACAACTTTTTTGTCACTTTTTATTATTTATTTGTTTGACCCCTCAGAATTACTCTTCCTCATAGAAATAAACGTTAAATTAACAAGTTACCTTTTTGTGTGTGTGTGTTCTTCACTCCCCTTCAAAACAGTGACCAGCGTACACGCCCCCTTTCAATGCAGTGACCAGCGTACATGCCCCTGACAATGTAGCGGGCGGGCGGGCAGGTGACGTCACAGCCAGTACAGCGCCCGCCACAGTGGGGAGTGTCGGGGCGCACAATGGCGCCTCCTCCCCTCGCTAGTATCCGCCCCGGAGCCGCGGCAAAGGTGTAAAAGAGCCACATGCGGCTCCGGAGCCGTGGGTTGCTGACCCCTGGTGTAGATGTTCATCTGGACAGCAGAGGGAGATAGCAAAAGAGCTAGTCTCTTAGATATGCTGAGTCCTCTGGTGTTGATGTATTGCCTGTGTGGACTTTGGAACTGAGTTTCCTGCCTTTACTTAGACGCTGGTGCTCCTTGGTGTACTTTTATGCAAATGGGCACCATATGTAACATTCAGTGAAGCCCCCACAAAGTTTCAGTTTGCTCCTGAAATCAGTAGTAATACTTCAGATGAGCTGCAGAAGAGAACTGGCTGAGGAGGGATTCCATCTTGCAAGGTTACAGATTCCTGCCCCCTCCCCCTGCCACCTCTCCCAGAGCTATGTCACATTTTTACGCCGTCTTTTGTTTCTGTAAAAGAACAAAATCTCAAGGTGCGGCCAAGCGCAGAGGCCTCTTCCTCCAGAGGTTGCCAGCTTGGCTCCGGAAAAACCTTTAACAGTTCTTAAGAGGAAACCTCAGGCGGGCTCTGTGTCTTGCTGGCTTTCCACCGCTGCAAGGCTTTACTGATACAGGCTAAAGGGAGCTCTCTGAAAACTGCTCACAGAGGGGAACTAAGGTTACTCGGCAGTGAATAGTTATTTATAATCCAGCAAAGCCAAAGTGTTCAGAACTCTCAATTTAATGTAATGAATAACAAATGCCGTATTCAAACTGGTGTTTGTGGTGCATTTCTTGCATCGTCTTTTAGCTGCTTCATAGGAACTCTGTGCTATTATAATACCTATGAGCAGTTAAAACTGATTCTTGGCAGTTTTGATAATGCAGGCAAATCATGTTCACAAAAAAAGCTCTTCGTAGGAGGCAAAAGAGAAAAAGAGTGAATAGCTGTTGTGATGGGATTTTTGTTTTGTTTGATCAACCTTTTCTTTGAGCATAAGGAGAGGACATCTGATAGGCCTGTACTTCTGGTGAACTGCTGTTTGACACAGCACTAGCTACTTTCAAAAGCGGCCGTAGCCTTTGCATTCTGGAATTATGGTCTCTGAATTGGTCTGTCCATATAACTAATTTATTACAAACACAGTTCAAGGAGCTTGGGGTGAGGGCAAAGTGGCCAGTCATGTTAGTAACAGCTATGGGACCAGGCCTCAGAAGTTGATGTGTTTAATCTGTGATTCTAAGAAGCAATACTGTGATGTACAGCAGGAAAAAGTTCAGAAAAGAAAAACTGAAATGATCAAGGGGCTGGAGCAACTCCCCTGTGAGAAAAGGTTATAACATAGTGGGGGCTTTTTAGCTTAGAAAAAAAGAAAGTAAGGCAGGGCATGATAGAGGTGTGTAAGAAAAGTAATTCACTTCTTCGCAGAGCATGTAATTCAAGCTATGAAATTCACTCCCCCTGGAGGCAATGGTGGCCACTAACTTGAATTATTATGACAGAAGATTAGGCAAGTTCATGGAAGATAAGGCTATCAGTGAATGCGATCCAGGATGGTTATGTTCTATCTCAAGAGTTTGAGTCAGTCTGCTCCTGAATACCAGTTGCTGGAAATCGTAAGTGGCGAGAGTGCTGTTGTGCTCAGCTCCCTGCTTGTGGGCATCCGGTTGGCCACTGTCAGAGGTGTTGAATTAGTTGGGCCTTTGGCCTGATCCAGCAGGGCTTTTCTTATGTTCTTATAATACTTGACTGTGTGAAAGCTTTTCCCAAAATACGTTAAAGATGCTTGGGGTCCCTTGGCCCTGGCCTACATCTTCGTCTTCGTGTTGAAGAAAAGAAGGTGGGAGTTAACAAAAACAATGGGTATGAGATGCAAAAAGGAATTGTCCATATTTAATCACATTTCTTTCTTTTTTAATCCTCTTCCTGCTGCAGGTTACTTGTCATGTTGCCGTTTTGTGGATGATAATCAAATTGTTACCAGCTCTGGAGATACCACTTGGTAAGGCACACACCAATAGTGCTACTGTAGAGATTGGCTTATATGCTAAACAAACTTAGGGAGCACCTTTTTTTCTAGTGTCTATTCCCTGCTTTGCTCACTTTCAACTATCGAGGAGATTTAATAAGCATTGATCTTTAGGACTTGCCAGTTTGAGAACAGGACAGCTTAAGCATACCTTTCCTTCCCATGAATTCTATTCCTGTTTGCATGTGCGAATGTAGCATGCACATTTAATGTTAGGATAAATAGATTCAGAAAACTGAAGTTACAAAAAACACACAAGAAGAGTTTTGTAGACTAGACTCAATATTTTTACTGCTATAGCCTTGCAATCTTCACTGAGATGGGTGCTCCAGCTGTTAATAAAGCATATTTGTTTTGTTTGTGTGGGGGTTGTGTTCCAGGACATTGAGTGTGACGACAGAGCATATATAAGCTTGCCCCTGCTCCCATTTCCTGCCACTTCTGGGTTCGTGGTGATGCGGGAGTGCACAGTTGCGCATGCCTTGAACGTGCACAAAATGGTCACTACCTGTATGCAGTTTCTTAGGGCTCTTCATTCCTTTGAGAAAGAGAGCTCTAACTGTAAATAAAATGAGTCTCCCATCTGGAAAAAGTCTACTTGCCTGTGTGTTAAGAATGTTTTCATAGGATCTTCAAAACATGCTGGTATCTAAGGTGGCAGATTCACTGTTTTATTTTTTATTGTAAACTTCCCTCAGATCTTCATGTTACCCCACTGTCTGTTATATGTTCATCTGAGAGTGTACTTCCTAGTATAGTTATGCACCCTGAAGTGCCTCTTTTCCCCCCTTTTTCCATTTTTTAAATGGAAGAGCACTCCTGTCATGTATGTCCTCACCTTTAATCTGCCCATATGAAGGCCTACTACCTCAGTGCAAGCAAGGCTAAAGTGAATCACTATTTTAGACAAACCACAGTGTCTCGGCCTTATTTTCCCTAGTGTTATTTCCTAGTATTGCTTTTCTTTTCCTTTCCTAGATTTCTGTTACTGAGTTAATAATATGTAAACAAACAATTGGAAGCACTATATAAATGCTTGCTTGTTTTACTATGATGGTCACCCTTTTCATTTTGGATTCTCCTTAAACCTTTTCTCCGCCAGCGCCCTTTGGGACATAGAAACAGGCCAGCAAACAACCACATTTACTGGTCATACCGGAGATGTCATGAGCCTGTCCCTCGCTCCTGATTCCAAATGTTTTGTTTCTGGTGCCTGTGATGCCTCTGCAAAGCTGTGGGATGTCCGAGAAGGGATGTGCCGGCAAACCTTCACTGGGCATGAATCAGACATCAATGCCATCTGTGTACGTAAGAACTTTATGGAGAGGAGATGGGATTTTGACAGTGTGTCTGTCTTCATGCATAGCAGGTGGCTGGCAGTTACTATGGACATCTTCTTAGTAAACTGTCTGTTTTATTAATTTGTAAAATACTATTCCAAAATTGATCATAAAAACAATTATTTTATTCCATGAGTGGTATCCAGCTAATTTCCACTTGCCCAGCAGAACATCACCCCCTTGCTTGCTCTCCCTGTGCATGCCCTGTGTCCTCCCCACATTTGCTCCAAAGGTTTTGGGGAACCCCTAGAAGAGAAATAGCAGGTAGGAGAGTGGGGAAGTTCTATTGCACAAGTGGAAATCCTTGCATTGACAGAATGCATTACTATCCAGCTATGCTGGATACAACCCCATATTTCCATATGAAAAATGAACACATCCTTCTTGTTATCACATTAAATTGCTCCTATAAATAACTCAACCCAAATATTTACATATATCTGCCCATTATTCTGGTATTGGAAAATCACGAGATCTTCTTGATGGAACTTGAAGCAGCTTCCCAGCTGTTGTTGAAGCCTCTTCCAGACTAGAGCATCTTTCCTGTATGTTACATCCTTGTTTCTCTTTTTTCTCTCAAGTTCTTCCCAAATGGCAATGCGTTTGCCACGGGCTCTGATGATGCCACATGCCGGCTCTTTGATCTCCGTGCTGACCAAGAGCTCATGGTTTATTCCCACGACAACATAATTTGTGGCATCACCTCTGTAGCTTTCTCCAAGAGCGGCCGTCTCCTCCTAGCTGGCTATGATGACTTCAACTGCAATGTGTGGGACACACTCAAAGCTGACAGAGCAGGTAATGCTTCTAGTGTCTCCTGGACTAAAAATAGGGACTGGGGAAAGAAATGTGTGCAATTATGGAACAAGCAGGGTGCTTGAACAAAAGAGGGTGAAGTAAGCAACAAGATGGAGAAGAAAGAATAGAGAACTGAAGCTGTGCTCCCAATTGTTGAGTGGAAGTGGGGGGAATCAAATCCATGATCCTCAACTTCGGACACTTGCCTGTTATTATTATTATTATTATTACATTCACCCTGAGCAGGTCACACCATTTTGACACAATATTTAAAACCATTTAAAACAAGTTAACAATCACAAAAATAACGTGGGTTCTAAAAATACCTCAATGGTGAAAAGCCAGGGTCAAAAGGTGTGTCTTCAACATTCACCAGAAACTGTATAATGAAGGTGTTGGACACACCTCTGTGGAGAGGAAGTTACACAACTTAGGGGCTGCCACAGAGAATGTCCTCTGCTAGGCTTGGATCACCACCACCCAAGCCTCTGAGGGCAGAGGAACGATCAAGAGGGCTCCTTTTGCTGCTCTTAGCACCTAAGAGGGTCTGTGGGGAAGGAGAGAATCTCTCAGGTATTGGGGCCTAAGTCATTCAGAGCTTTAAACACTGGTATGAGCATCTTGAATTGAACCCAGAGACAAACTGGCAACCAGTGCAGCTGTTTTAAAATAGGTTATATGCAATCTAAATGGAACCCCAGCAGAAATCTGACTGCTGTTGAAGGTTCCAAGTTGTCTTCAAGGGCCACGTAGAACTTACTGCAATTTTAGTCAGATTAGGGGGCCCCCTATAGCATCCAAAAACAAAAGTTAAGACAGCCACTCCCCTCTGGTAATTTGAGTGCTAACCTGGGGCACCCTAGGCTAGCGAAGGCATGGCAGTGGTAAAAAGAACCTGAAGCCAAGCTACACAATCAGCAAAATAATATGGTTCAAATCTTGCTGAACCACATCACATCAGATGGTAGCTGTGGGAATCCATATAAAACCATATCGTACTTACTCAACCTGTCGATTCTGGGCAGGTAATGATCCAAATAAGATACAGAAAAAGCCTAGATTCTACAAAACAGACACCTGAAGCCCATATTGACTGCTGATCACTAATTGCTTTGATGTTGTATTTCTAAAAGCTTTACGTTCCTTTCAAATGCAGCACTTGGGATTGAATATATAAATTCCCATGCAAGGGCTTCAGTTGCATAATCAATCATTTTCAAACATTTTGGTAACTTGTGTGGTAGGAGAAGGCAAGGAAAGAAGAAATCAGAAAGTGAGCGCGGGGAAATAAGCACACACTTTGGACCTCGGAGAGTGAAAGGATAAATGTGTGTGCTCGCGTGCATGTTCCATATTGTGGCTAACAAAATGGAAGTGGTCCACCATTGTTCCAAAGAACTAGCACCTGTGCAATATTAATGTTTTGACATTACCTCATGATGATTCATATGAAGAATTGTCAGTTCTGTTGCATAGAAATACTTAACTGATGTTTAGTATTCACACTGTGAGTTTTTTTTTTGTTTGTTTGTAAGGTACCAGTAACTCAGTTAATGATTTGTAGCTGCTGATTTTTATGAACTTAAAATATTGTGCTCAGCAAAATGCTCCCTCTCTTAATGGAATTTATTTTATGTTCTCGCTCCCATAACAGAGGAGCCAGTACTTGTCTGCTTGATATTACTATTCCAAGAAGAGAAGAAATGTGTAAGAACATGGCAATTTCTTTAAAAGAAAGCTGCCTCTTTACTATGCTACATCGTAACAGAGCAGCCCTTCCAGCAGCTGGTCCTTGCTAGCTCTTTAGTTTCTTGAGTGAGCATACTTTGTCCTCAGTCATAAACATCCTGTTCATTTTGACAATTATCTGCACCAAAATAGCCCCCTGCCATTTGGACCTGGTTTCTGTGTGGCAGCATGCACAGTGGAACCTCTGTTTGTGACCACAATCCATTCCAGAGGTCCGCCTGGAGGTCAAAACAGGTTGCTGGGAGAGGCACCATTGTGTGCAGGCACGAACGGTGATTGCCCATTCCTGCGCATGCGCGAATGGCGATCGCCACTTCTGTGCATGCGCAGACGGCAGCAAACCTGCGGTTACTTCCGGGTTTGCCGCAGTCGCAACTTGGAATGACCGTAAGAAGAGGCGGTGGTAAGTAGTGGTTCGACTGTATTCTCCATCATGCCATTGGTCTCCAGGCTTTGGCTTTCTCTCATAATGTGTAGGATTCTGGTGCTTGAGGCTTAGATTTTGTTGACTCAGACTTCATTGAGGTTTCTGTAGCTGCCCTTTTATGCCTTGTGCAGACGGCTTCACTCTTTGGTTTTTTAGTGTGACAACCGGCTTGGAACCATGATGGGCTGCAATTTGTTTGTACTCGCTCGCTTTAACTGAAAGCTCCAGAACATCTCTGATTGAGATCCTGTGTACAAGAGTTTCTCTGCGAATGTCATAGTATGGGCAGCACTTGATGTGCAAGGAGATATGCTTGTCCAAAGCTTTCTCCTTTCACTCAGTTTAGCAGAGAGGTTTGTACATCTGGGGCATTGCCATGTGCATAAAGAACCTCCAGACTGGAACAGCTGAGTAAACCTGTTGAAAAGGGAGCGCTTGTACATCACTGTCATTGAAAGTTGCTTTCTCCCAATTACCAAAGAACAACTTAAATCCTGAGAGCCAAGTAACAGGCTCCACTTATACAGTGGTGCGGTGCCCCACAAGACGAATGCCTCACAAAACGAAAAACGCGCAAGACGAAAGGGTTTTTCGGTTTTTGCGTCGCTTCGCTAGACGATTTTCCCTATGGGCTTGCTTCACAAGACGAAACGTCTTGCGAGTTCTTGCGAGTTTGTTTCCTTTTTCTTAAAGCCGTTAATAGCCACTAAGCCGCTAATAGCCGTGCTTCGCAAGACAAAAAAACCGCAAGACGAAGAGACTCGCGGAATGGATTAATTTCGTCTTGCGAAGCACCACTGTACTTTTTTTTTTTTTTGCATATTTCTCTTGATGTTGGAAGATGCAGAATCTGAAACACTTTTGCTTTTGTTTCTCTGTTCACTTTCTAGGCGTCCTAGCTGGCCATGATAACCGTGTCAGTTGCTTAGGTGTAACTGATGATGGCATGGCGGTGGCAACAGGATCGTGGGATAGCTTCCTCAAGATCTGGAACTAAAGTCTGTAGGTACATAAAAAAAAGAAAAAAGATGGGGGGGGGTCCAACATGCTCTCTCCCTACCCCAGCCCTTTCTCTCACACACTGAGGCTGTCTCCTCTTTCTAGGCTTCTATGATTGGGATGTGTTGTTCATGAAGTGTAAAGTACTCATTGGCTTACAAAGCTTGATGGCTCCAGGATGCCAGTTGTTGGCTAACCACAGTGGGAGAGTGCTGTTACCACTCTTCTCCTGCTTCTGAGCTACCCAATAGCATCTGGTTGGCCTTTGTGGGAAACAGAATGCTGGACTACCTAGGTCTTTGGTCTGATCCAGCAGGACTCTTACATGTAGACATTCCAGGGTGTTCACATTGAAATATCTTTTCCCGCAACTCTTCTCACACCCAGGCAGGTGTGGGAGCTGTGTGTAGAAGCAGCCTTCTTAAATCCATAAAATGATTTAATCCAGAGTACCTAATACAGATTAAATGTCCTTGTTAATGTAAATCCGGGCCTCTCTTAACATGCTGAGTTGATGCTTGAGAGAATTCCAAGTAGTGTGTAAATAAATGCGTTTTATCGTTACATATCTGTGAAACTAGCTTTTGATAGGAAATGAATAGGGTAATAGATTTAATATCTGGAAAAAAATGTTAAGTATAAATGCAAGGTCCAGGTTGGTTTTAAAATAATTTGGAAGAGAGGAAAAGGATTAGCATTAGAAGTTACTGATGATGATCATTAACAAAACCTTTTGTATGTGTTCTGTGTCAGAATAGCAGTGGACTCCACGCTGACTGGAAGACTTTTCCAACGGTTGAAAATTTAAAATAATGTATCCAATCCAACCATACTAACTTGGACACCCCCCTTTGCCTCCCCCCTCCCATCTTACCCAGCCACCAAAGGGCAAGATCTTTCACGTCTCCTACTGCTGAAATGAAGAGCACAATTATCTCTAAAAGAAGAATTTCTGTGGTTATATACAAAATAGAAAAAGAAGTAAAATTGTGCATTCCTTTTGGGACCACCTTTCGTCTAGAAAACTAAAGGAAAAAAACACACTTTGTTTAAGCATGTCCAGACAAAAAAAGAGAAAAAAAAATCATTGTGAAGCAGACAACTTTTAACTTTCACTGTAGTTTAAAGATTGCAAACCATTGATTTGGTTTTACTGACTTTATGAGTTGGGGGTGGGAGGGCCTTGTTTTATCTCACTTTCAAACTTTGAAGTCGTGTTTGTAGCAGGGTTGATATCTACTTTTTGTCCATATTTCCATTTCCTTTTTTTTTTCCTTTCGTGCAATTTGATTTTATGGTCAATTGTTGAGCCAAGCCAAGACAAGGGAGTCCAAACCCAGATACATCTGGGATTGTTAATGCTGTAAATTTAGTCCCTGAAGTCTTTTTATTATTATTATTATTTCTGTCTTAGTGTCACAAATTGTTGCACAAATACTGCATATATAGGATAATGTTAAGATAACCAAGCACACGCTGTACATGGTATTGAATGTTTTTTTTAAAATCACCTTTTATGGGTAACAAAATGCAAACTCTAGTTTTTTCCACCCCACCTCACATGTTATTACTCTCTTATTTTGGCATAGTATGGATTTCTTATGCCCACTTGGAGGGTGCTTCATAGCCTAACACTACCCCATAATCTCAATAAACAAACAAGATTCTGTGGATTTGGGCTTTTTCTGGGGGGTGGGAGGTGTTGAAAAGAGAAACCTGTTCAGCGCTTGGCTATTCCATCAATTCTTTGTGTATGAAACAATGTACAAATTAATGTTTTTGGAAATAATGATCTTAAAAAAAACTTTCTAAGTTAAACAAGAACAATGGAAAGAGAGAAAATTTGTTTTGGTTTGCCATATTGGGTTGGATTACTCTTTAGAATCGCATGCTGTAGAAATGCTCAAGTGCATATGAGACTAATGTGTCCTTATGTGTTTTCTTTCAAGAAATAACCTGTTTTTTGTTTTGTTTTTTAATTTGGAAAAAAAAAAGCTGTAACCATTGCTGATCTCCTCATTTACTGTTGCTACTCTGTGCATTAAAACAAAAGGATGGAAAGTACTGAGCTATGCACATTCTGGAGTAGTGTGATAGATAAATCACTATTCTTAATTTGAAAGGAAAAGGAAAAAAACCCCAACCACTTACTTTAAACAATCACTGTAGATTTGATTCTAGGGTGGGGAAGGGAGAGGAATAACATGCTTTTAAATTCCTAACATGCCTGTTGACTTTAGTCAAAGGAGCCCTTTTTATCAGGTTAGATTTTCCTTTCCCCTAACAAGCAACCATTCCTGGCTTTGTGTTTTGAAAATGAAAGAAAAATACAAAAAAACCCTAAACAGCGCTTTGGGCAGCAAATTACTCTGTCTAACGTTGTTCCTCTCTTTTTCACTGTACTGGAATTCTCCCCCCACCCCTTTGCTACAGCAATGGCTATTATCCATTTTGGGGTGTGTCTCTTCCTCTCCCCACCCTCCCTCTGGCAACACTCTGTACAAAATGTGCTGTAATTGTGCGTTTTTAGGCCTGGATTTGGCATTTCAAAAAACAACAAAAAAATGAAGAAAAAAACCCCTCTTCTTCCCCTGCGCCCTCCTCCCTTTATGGAACTATTCTCAGTAGAGCTTTCTCCACACCCTTGTATCCTTCACCTTTTGTATTTAATTTTAAAGTCAGTGTACTTCAAGAAAGCTGGATGCAAGATAGATACTATATTAAAATGTACTGTTATTTAAGATGTAATAAAGCAGTTTGACATGAGTTGTCTTGGGCCGCTTGTTTTTCTCTCCCAAGTTGGAACTGAGATCATAATGGTTCCAAAACGGCAGCCAACCTTATTGTACATTGCCCTCAACTCTTACAAGCAGGAGTCAAAACTGCAACTTCAAATTAACTAAGAAATCCCCCACATCCGGAGTTGGGATGGAATATTCCTGAGGTCATATGAACTGTTGACCTGAAGTGGAGTGTGAGGAGGTGGTAGCTTGGTCTTCTAGAACATGGTTTATTGCCTAGAGCATTGTCATCCCTCTGCTTCAGAAGAGAATGTGTTGGGGTAATGCTGTTTGCTTAGAGTATGTCTTTTGGATCCCCTCCAACCTCAGTTTTATCAATTTATACGCAATATCTATGCCTGTTGCCCACCTTATGCCATTGTCGTTAACTTAGGATTAATGATAGTCACTTTCTCAACCCCCTCCAAAAAACCCCAACAACTTACTACAACAGTAAGACCTGCAATAAATCGAGCATAAAGACAAAATAGAAAAATGTAAACTCACCCCAGAGATGCACTCCATTGTCTCCTGAGGCAGATGGATGCAGACAAAACAGAGGCCTGAAATGTCCCACCAACTGAAGGAAGCCGCAGATAATTAAAAGCCCAAGGTCTGGCTGAAAAATGTTTTTGCCTGGCACCTAATGATGGTACCAGGAGAGCCTCCCTGGGGTGATATTTCCACCAGTGGGGAGCCACCTCTGATAAGGCCTGTTCTCGTGTTGCCACCCTCTGGACCTCTCCTGGAAGGGGCACACAGAGAAGGGGCTCAGATGACAAACGTGGGGCCCGCACATCGGTTCATATGGGAAGAGGCATCCCTTGAGGTATTGGTGTCTTGAACTGCTTAAGGCTTTATTGGTCAAAACTGGCACTTTGGAATTGGGTCTGGAAATTAGCTGGTAGCCAGTGCAGTCAAGCTAGGGTGGGGGTTATGTGCTCAGACCATCTTGCTCCTGTGAGCAACCTAGCTGCACCACCATCTGTAAACCACTAAGCAGGAATAGAACCATCACTAGCCAGTCTTTTGTAGGTATGGCCTGGATTCTTGGTTTTTTTACAGGACTTTTACCCTGCTAATTAACTGAAATGACTCCCAGAGTGCCCCAGTAGTAGTATTTTTTTTTTTTAAGGCGGGGAACCTCAGGTACAGGCCACACCCCTTCCCCAAGGCCACACCCCTCACCAGCTCTGCTTTGCATCCTCTAATGTTAATGCCTGGCTGGAGTGTGCCTCCGATCTCTTGACAATGCCTCTTGCTTGCCTGGACAGAGGAGAGAGAATGGCGTGTACAGAAACTGGCCTACTGTACAAAGGTAACACTTGATTGATCCACACACCACTGGAACCTGGCCCCTCTAAAAGATTTCCCAGGCAAGAATGCAGCCCTCTGAGACTTAGGGTTGTATCCAGTGTTAAGCCTACTCCAATGTAGACCCATCAATATTAGCAGCTAAGTTAGTCATGGCCATTCATTTCAGTGGGTCTACTTTGAATAGGACTGAAGGTAGGCTCCGACCCTTAAATTCAGGTTGGCTACAAATGTGCACACATTTCACCTTGCATGTTGAAGAAAGCAGAAATCCCTTTTATAAAAAATTAATTGTGTTGAGAAGGGGTGTTGAGCCTTAAAAACACTGAATGTGGTGGAGCTCTTGGTGGTGGTAACGGTGCCCAATGGTTTCAAAACAAAAGCGCCGCTTCTTCCCTTAATTATTCATCAGTCATTTGCTTTAGATTAGTGCTGCCTGACACGGCTGACCCTCGAAGGCGATTACCTGGGGAGCTGGAAGTGGAGAGCAAAGAATCTGTTTAATGCAACAAATCTGTAAATGGCACCATCTGCTCTGGCTGCCCCTTGGAAAATGATGGGTTTTCAACCCTCCCACGGGTCCGCAGCCTCCACTTTCCCCTCCACAAACTGCATTTCAGTGTCAGAAGATGTTAAGAACGGCTCTTTAGGAATAGCAATTTGAATCTGCGTGACTTGGAGAGGGGACATGGTTTGGTGTTGGGGCACCTGATTTCCCAAATCTAACTCTTGGCAACCAAAGACAAAAATGGCCCATCTCTGCTTGGGAATCTTAAGAAATACGGTCAGGGTAGAAAACGATGGGCTAATGGTCCTCTGCTACTCTAAGAAAGGGAGCATAGCTCAATTGCCACCCCTCCATGCCGATGGTCCAATGTTCAATCCTTGGCATCTATAATTGAACAGGAGATGAAAAAGACGTTCTGGCAAAGGCAGTCAAGACTGATCCATTTAGGCAAATGGGACACTGCCAACCCCAGCCAGTTGCTGCCTGCCTCCCTTTCTTAAAACCAGCCCAGGCAGTGGATTCCACTACTGCCTTAGTCTCTTGAGTTCCCCTTGCAGAACTCAGCAGGGAGAGGATGGGGACTAAACTAAAATGCATTGGCTTTGTCATTGTGTCCGGCTCCCACCTCCTATTTCTGCGGCTCCTTGCCTTCCACTCTAACCAGCCCAAATAGGCAATAGGCAGCACTGCCTCAAGTCGACAGTTCTACCGGGCCAGAAAAACACATTTGTAACCCAGCCCCTGTAACCTACAAAGAAGAGCATACATCAAATCATCTTAACAAGGAAGCTGTCAAAAGGCAAATGTGCTACTACGTACCGGGCTTTCGATTCCAGCGATCTATCAAGAATTTAAAATGTTACAAATTTAGTTGCTATTTTCCAGTTGGTTGGTTTCCTCCCCAGCCCCCAACCTGCAGAGAAATCAATCCTTCTGGAAACCAATTAAAGCACCATAGTGAACTTGGAGACAAGTTCGAATAAGAAAACACGTAACTCCATATTAAAGAGGGATGACTCAGACTAGCAAAATGCCAGCCACACGCAGCACCTCCCCCCTCCCTCTTCTTGCCCTCTTGAATGTTTTGCTGCTGAGTTTTGGGTTTTGATTTCCCATGAGAGACAACAAGCAACCTCCTGCCCCCTCCTGAAAAGACCTCACGAGAAGCTGCAGAGGTTGGATTGAGCATCCTGCTCCTTGAAGTATCTCCCGGAGACCTACTTTATTAATACCAGACTGGGCAAAGGAAAGGGCATGTGAAAGGTATGGTCAATGCAGGTTGTGTGATGAACGTTCAGGGTTGCATCGAACTAACTTGGGGCTGCAGCTCAGTGGTGGGGCATCTGCTTTTCATGCAGGAAAACCCCAGGTTTCAAACCTGGGAACATTCCCTGTCTAAAACCCTGGAATATTGCCACCGGTCAGTGTAGACAATACTGTGCTAGATGCCCTAATGACTCAGTACATTGGCAGCTTCCTCTGTTCCTAACTTCTTACAGTAATAGACCCACTGAAATCAATGGACACAAGTTAGCTATGCCCATTAATTTCAATGTGCCTGTTTAGAGTACAACTAGCATTAGAAACAATCCTCGCTGCTTAACTATGTCTTTATTCTGGTTTGTTTCCTGAAAGTTGAGGAAAGAAAACTTTTTTTTAAAAAAACACTCTGTAAAAGCTCCGTTAATAAGCCTGTTAGTTACCCAGTGGGGAGCCTGATTCCAGTAGTTGAGCTTAAGCAGACAACACAGTCCCTGCAACTATAATAGCTTTATGATAAGTTGCAGGTTTGTTTAAATAGTGCATGGCTGTAGCTCGGAGGCAGAACATTTGCTTTGTACACAGAAGGTCTCGGGTTCAATCCCTGGCATCTCCAGGTAGGGCTGGCAAAGGCTTAATGTCTGTAATCCTAGAGAGCTGAAAAAGGAAGGAGGGGCTGGCATCTCGGTAAGCGGGTTTGGAGATGGCACAAACCATATAGAGGCTGGACTCCGCTGCAAAGATGCTTAATTAAACCTGAGAAGGCAAGACGGAGCCAGACTTTGCTCCTTTTGAGTGGGATGGAGAGGATTCTCCCAGGAGCAGCTACCAGCCACTGCTTGGGCGCAAGCTGAGGTTTCCAGCTCTGTCGGAACCAATGGGCATCAAAAGCATTGCTGGCAGCTGCTCTCGATACATTATTTAGGGTCTCTCTTGTGCTTGAATGGCTAGGCAGCCCCGACTCCTAAACAGGAGTTAAAAGGTCAGGTCATTTCTCCTGGGGGACGGGGAAGAATAGTGTTGGGCTGGTTTTTGCCCCACACTTTGGGGGGATGATGCTTCCACAGCACTTTACAAAGCAGAAGCAGGGAAGTCTCTGCCCACAGGTTGCTGGCACTGAGCTAGATACATGGCACAATCCTGCACATTTTCTGTATGCTGAGATAGGTCATAGATGTACAAGCAGGGCCTGCCTGCAGTGTGGAGTATTCCTGTTCAGCATGCCAGCCAGGTAGCCATGGCCCTCTTCAAGGACACTCCATTACATTTTCCTCTCCCTAAACAGATGTTCAGCATGTCATGGTCACTAAGCATTCTCAGCTGACTGTTTTGGGTTATATAGTTGTTTCCTCCCCTCTTTGGTCCTTTCCTTATTTTCTCCTTCCCTACTTTTGCAAACCTTGGGGTTCCCCCAAGCAGTGACCCCCCCTCGTTTTTTACTAGTTCCATTTTGGTGACATAACTATCGTAATTCAATACCCCCCATTTGCCATTTTGATGGTCTGATTATATTGATTAAATATTTATAATGCATTGGTCTGCTGAATTGTTTAATACTGAAACTGATTATTTAGTATTACTTGGTCTTACAAGCTTGTTTTGAGTAGTTTTTGAATTGTGATTTGTGGCTTCCACTAAATGCTTGTGCATTGAATTTCTGCATTGGTGCTATTTTGCCCCTTAAGAAAATGGAAACTGCTTTGAGCATTTTACACAGACACAGATTAAAAAAAGAGAGAGAGAGACTCTGATGAACCCCTTCTACAGAAACCACCTTCTTGACTGTTGGACCCACTACAGTTATACCTCTTGTTGCGTTTGCTTCACGTTGCGGCTTTTCAGGTTGCGAATGCGGTAAACCTGAAAGTGTATACTTCCAGGTTTCGCCACACACGCAGAAGTGTTCTGTGCGCTTCACACATGCGCAGAAGCACCGCTCTAGTTGCAGCCTTTCGGGGTGCGAACGGCACCCTGGAACGGTTTGTGTCCGCAACTAGAGGTACCTCTGTATTGGTCTCATCTGTTCAATATGCCAGAGTCTGTTTTTGCACGCAGGGGAAGTCCCTAACTCACCAAAGGTTTGAGACCCATCAGCTACCCACAGCTGGTTTAGCCAGCCAGTTGAAGCCATTCTCAGGGTGTGGCTGCTGTCGCATGCCGACAGCTTTTTGGAGCCACAGGTATGAGCCGAGTGCAGGGTGGGGACCAAAGGTGGACAAACAACCCCAGAAACAGCATAACATGTCTCCCACCAGAAGGTGTTAGCCATCCCCTAACACCCCAGGTACCACACACACACACACAGGCATTTATTTATTTTACTATGCACGGGTTCAAAGGAGATTACATGACTCTTCACCTGCCCTTTAAAGCTCCACCCTACTCTTCACCTCTAGGGAAGAAATAGAAAGGCGCCTTATACAGAATCTGATCACTGGTCCACCTAGCTCATTACTGTATTATTGTTGCAGAGGTTCTTAAGCAGCGGTGGGGGAAGCTTTTTAGCCCGAGGGCCACATTCCCTTCTTGGCAACCTTCTGAGGGCCACTTGCCAGTGTCCGGGGAGGCTAGAGGCAAAAGTAGGTGGAGCAATGAGTTGAATGTGTGCTCATCTGGCGGGACAAAGGTCCCGCCCCCCACCTGCTCTATGACGCTCGCATGTGACAAGGCAAGGACTGCTCTGCTACCCCTGCAGTCTGCACTGCTGATACGCTCTCTTATTCATACTGCAGAGATCCTGCATGAGCAGCATGGGAGGGTGGGTGGCAGGGAGGGGCTGCCTCGGGCTGTAAATAGCAATGATGTGGAACTTGTGCCACTGGGCTCCCCGTTGTGGGAGGGGATCAAAGGCAAAACAGCAGCTGCTTCTGCCACCTGCTGCCCAGTTGGAGTATAGCAGTTGTCTTTTCTCTCTTTTTTTTAAAGAAAGGATAGCTGCTCAGATAAAGATGAATTTGATGTTGTCGTATGACTCTCTGTTGGCTTCCCAGAGGAATCTGGTTGGCGACTGTAGAAAAAACAGTGCTGGACTAGATGGATCCAGCAGGGCTCTTCTTATGTTTTAAATAAGAACATAAGATTCTCCAAAACATTGTTTACGCTGCAATCCTAACCCCCTTTCCTGGGGAGTATGCCTCAGGGAAACTCAGATAGTATTTACTTCTGGTTAGGGTTGTGGTGACAGTCTGCACCACACATTTAAAGCACATTCAGTGCACATTTAAAGTGCGTGACTTTCCCCCAAAGAGTATGGGGAACTATAGTGTACAAAGGGTGCAGGGAATTGTAGCTCTGTGGGACAAGGAACAGGACTGAAGTTCCAAGGATTTGGGGGGGAGGGAAGAAAGGTGCTTTAGATGTGTGTTGGATGTGCTTTATGGCATAAGCTGCCACAAGATGCTTGCTTTTACTACAAAAGACAGGTGAGGTTACGATTGCTCCCTTATCCCACTAGGGGGTGCCACTGCACAGTATTTCTTAACAGTATGCCAGTATTTGGGATCTTCAAGGGTGGCACTTGTGAAACAATTCTGTATTTTTCTTCCAACGTTACCCCCATCTCCAGAACAGAACAATCTCTACTCTGGGTCACTGAGGGGATTACACACATGAAGGTGATAGATGGTTGGTGAAAGACCCTGAGTGAGAGGAAGGAAAGGGAAGATCTCCAAGGCTGGGAGATTGGAAAGAAGGAAGGGAAACTCCCAGGTGAGAGCTTGGAGGGTTCACCTCTTTCTGTGTGAGACAAGGGTTAAGATCTATGTTTGCGAGAGGGCTTTGCATTTTTTCCTTCCCTTTTTCCTTCCTTCCTTCCTTCTTTACTTCTAGTTTGTTTTTTATTGTATTGTATCATGAAAAAGCTTTTTAAAAAATTATTGAGGAGGGAGGACTAGGCACCCTGATTAGTCATTTTATCTGGGGTATTTTATCTAAACTCATGGGCAGGGCTAAGTCAAAGCACCTAATCCTTTTTTCTTGACTCTACTTAGCAGCAAGGATTTTGAGCAAAGCCTTTCCTGCTTCTTTTAGAAACCAGGAGGCAGTAAAGGAAAGGTAAGAGGTTTGATTATATTTTTCTTTCTTTTGGACGCTTCCCCCACCCCTTTTGTTTTTTGGTCACCCTCCAAACCGGGGAGAAGCAGCTTTTTTCTTATTTGGGTAGGATTTCTAACGCATCTGTGATCTCGGGCCACCTGGACCTGGCAGGTATAAAAATAGGTATAAATGAAAAGAATATTAATCTGCGAGGAGAGAGGCGATGAAAGGGGAGAGACAATGAAAGCGAAGCTATTGATGTTCAGTACATTTGCAGCCTCTCAAATATCTGTTTCTGATAGATGGCAGATGAAAACAGCGTCATTTAGCATAAATACAAGGGAAATAGAATTCAACCCAGTTTTTTAGGATCCAGCAAAAAGCAGGACTCTCTCTCTTCCAGTTTCAACCCTCATTTCAAGGAATGAGCCCCTTTGGAGAATGGGTGGGATTTCCTTTATAAATTGCTAGAGTGAATATTCTCCAGGTACTTGTGGAAATGGGAGCAGGGAAGGAATGTAACAGTGGCCAAGCATTTGCTTTGCATGCAAAAGGTCCCAGGTTCAATCCCTGGCATCTCCAGGTTGGGCTGGGAATGTCCCCCTGCCTAAACCCCTGGCAAGCCGCTGTGAGTTAATGTAGACAATACTGAGCTAGATGAACCAATGGTTTGAATCGGTACACAACAGCTTCCTATGTTCCTAAAGGCAGTATATAGATACACACACTAAATAAAGGTTAATCCCCCTTGAAAGCTGTCAGCGTGTCTTGTGAAAAGTGAGTGTCATTTTCATTATGCGTTGTGTGAGAAGTGCTTCCTTTTTTTAGAGTCCCGAACTTTTTTATTGGCCTAATTTGGTCTCCCCACCCTGTATTATGAACAAGGTTTAACAGTGAAAGTCTATGAAAAGTGGCTTTCCGATAGGACCATTACGGGAGACACCCTGACCTTTTCCCCTCTTACAGCTTCCTATGAGATTTGTCCGACCACCAAATCTTGGCTTAAACTGCCCCTAAGAATGTTTATTTCGGATTAAATCCCTTCTTAACTTAGCTCCGATGTTCTTGCCAGTCTTATGAAATAAGTGCAACTGGTATGGAATGAAGCGTTGTTTCTGTTTTCAGAAAGGTTGCACTAAACCTGTCTGCCATAACCGCATTTAATCCTTTTAAAAATAATAATAATGTGCAAATATCACAGAATGAAAAGAAATGTCGGCTACCATTAACAGTAAAAATAATCCATCAATCCTAATTTAAACCTATCTATTAATCAAAGCAGTCCATTTTCCCCAATTAGATATCCAAACAAAATTGCAGGAAGGGCAGTAAGACTGCTGTGTAATGGTGGTTGGAGTTTAACCTTCCAACGTAGAAGCACAAGGCTCTTTGCAACCATAAAGCAATTGCAAGGTCCTCTTTTGTTGCCTGTCTGCTTGTCCCCACGCATCACGGAGATGTGTGAACATCCACAAACCTCAAGGATTTCCCCCCCAAAACCAAGTTGATATGAACAACTGCAGCTGACCAAAAAGATGTCACAGGACACATCTACAACATATGCCTCAAAGAGACATTATCAGCACTGCATCACCAGCACCCATCGGAAGATGAGATAAATAAGCACATAATAATTGCCTTGCTTGATCAAGCCAGTGGTCCATCTGCAGATGGCAGATGAAAACAGCATCATTTAGCATAAATACAAAGGAAATAGAATTCAACCCAGTTTTCTAGGATCCAGCAAAAAGCAGGATGGCTGTGCAATGGCAATGCTTCTGGGTACCAGTTGCTGGAACCCACTGGAGGCAAGAGAGCTCCTGTGCTCAGGTCCTACTTGTGGGTTTCCTACCAGCCACTGACCTGGTATCAACTGCAGCTCCACACTGGGTAGTTGAGTATAGCTGCACTGGAATTCCCCACAACGCCTCAGAGTGATGTCTGAGCATTGTGGGAAATAAATGTGGCAGCTCAGAATCTGGGACATACATATTTTTGATGAGTGGACCAAGGCAGGCATCATCAGTGGGTTCTTCTGGGCTCCAGCAAATGCCAAGGGATGCCATGTGCCAGCCCTTCTCTGGGGCACAACCAGTACCACTTAATTATTATTGCCTCGAGGTTCAGGACTAGCACTTAACCACTCATGCTCCAGAAAGTAAGCAAGCGTCCCAAAGTTCATTACCAAGGTCATATCCTTTGGAGATGGCTACAGAACCATTGAGCTCTCTAAAAATAGGAGTGCTTGTCCGTTGAGCCACTGTGCCTAATCGCCATCAATTAGGATAAGTGTTCATCAAACGCAGGAGGTCATCAACGCAGCGGGTCATCTGGTGGTCCTTCTACAGGTAATAAGTGCATTGCACTAGAACGGCATCTCTCCTTGGTTGGGGGAAGGGGGGGGGAGGCATCCTTCCCGTTAAAGCAGTAGATGTCCTAAAGAAATGGGCTATGTAAAAATGTTTCCTCTTAGCAGCTGTGACATTGACCTTGTTGCTTGCTGGAAAGAGAAGGGCAGGAGCGTGAATCACAATTATTTTTCTATATTTAAATTTGCATTAGGCCTATTTAAATAAAATGAAAGATGCTTCATGAAGAGCTAGTACAAAGCATCTGGGAGTCTTGATGCAGAAAAAAATCACAGGCAGCTGCCTTATACTGAGTCAAACCATTGGCTCATCTAACTCGGTACTGTCGACACTAACTGGCAGCAGCTCTCCAGAATTTCAGGCAGGGGACTGAGATGCTGGGGACTGAAATTGGGACATTCTGCATGCAAGTTACAGGCCTTCTTCAATTCAAATGGGTCCCCACCCCCACCTCCTTCATGCTCATTGACACAAGGCAAAATTGACCAGGACGTTATCCTGTGTACAAGCCTACTTGAAATGAATGGGGTTTCTTTTCTATGTTTGTTCCAACCAGGCTTGCACAGAACAACAGGAGTCTCCTGCTGGATTATAATGCAAAAGTCAGGACAGTCAGTAGCTCATCACGCTTCCCAAAATCTAAAGCAGCTACCTCATGACAGGGCCCACCTCTAGCTTTGTTGACCTGTTTTCAGTCGACTTTTTGAAATTCCAGCCAACTCTTGCGACAGGGAAACAGCACCGGATGTTACACTAATGCAGGCTTCAGCAACCGGGTGCCCTCTAGGTGCTTTGACTACAACCCCATCAGTTGAGGCTGCAAGTGGCTTTAGGCAAGATGGCCTCCCTAGGTCTCAAGCCCCCATCAGAAGTACTGTTAATATAAAAATGCTTTGCTTTCAGTTGGGATTTCCCCTTTAAAAAGCTCTCTCTTGCAAACAGGCTATCTGCATTTCTGGGCTAGTGTTATCCCCCACACCCAACTTCCTCATTCAGATTCCTCCAAGCTGGTGCAATAGGAGCATGAGGAAACTCTTGACGGAACACAAATACACGCTCACCTCTCCTCCCTCAGGCACCTTGCTCAAAGAGTACTCTGAGCTGGAATGATTCCTTAAATGTCAAATCTCACCCTAACCCTAAATAAATCTTCCTAAAGGTTAGGTTTTTGGAAGAGTGGGCTAGTTTAAATCGAACACCCCTCCTTCTGTGCCATTTTCTGGATTTTTACCTTCCCAGACACCTGTTATTAGCCACAGAGTATGTGGGGTGGGAGGTATTTGACTGGGAGAACAGTGCAAAGGCTCAGTCACCCCCTTCCTCAGCACCACATTCCTCTAAGAGAAATGAAGAGCCCTCTACATCTGCTTTAAACTTTGTTTTTTAAAAAACACTATGCACCTCCCCTTCCCCATGTTAAAACAGACATAGAATCATAGAATTGTAGAGTTGGAAGGGACCACAAGTCCATCTAGTCCACTCCTGTGCAATGCATGAATTTTCTTGCCCAACGTGGGATTAAGAGTTCTCATGGTTTGCCGACTGAGCTATCCATCATGGGCTTAAAGGTAGGTAGCTGAGGCTGAAAATATAATGACTGGTCCACTGCCACTCAGTGAGCTTCTGATGCGAGTTTGAACCGGAGTCTTCCCAGTTCTAGTCCAGTACTCTTTAACAAACACACACAGAGGCTCTAGTTAGTTTGAATCCTTTCACAGCACAGACACTTTTTCTACCTTGCCTTGTTTTTTTAAAAAAGAATCCCTTCCTCCACGCTGTTTCCCAGTCTTGATCTCATTCTAATAAACATTTCCAAGTTCCATATGCACTACCATATTGTGCTTATCTAAATGTGCATTTATTTGAAACATTTTTATAGTGTCCTTCATTTAAAAGGGAGGGGGGAAACAAGCTCCAGGGTGGTTTGCAACACATAACAATAAAGCAGTCCATCCAGTATCCAATAAATACAGTAAAAACAAAAAGTAAGCAATCACAGTAGCAAGATGACACTTAGCTACTGTATGACAATGCAGCTGTTATGGATGAGGAAGTGTTGAGGAAGCTCCCTGGGCCCTGATTCTGTGTGCAAGTCATGCCTACTCGCTGGTATCCTCCTCCTCATAAACTTCAAAGGTATGATCCTGGGCTGCTTTAGTGGGATGGAAGAGATCTACTCTGCATAAGCTCGGGAGCGCTCTTGTCTCCATTCTTCCATGTTACACTTCGTCAGACGCCCGAATCCTGAATTGCGCCAAGTGCACAAAATCTTTATTCCAAATTAAACTGTCTAATCGCTTAAAAGGTGACACAAGACCCTTTGCTCGTCTTTTGTTTGTTCGACAGCCCACCTCAGGTTTTGAAAGAGAGATGTGGGCCGTGAGACTTCTGCAGAACCCAAGGAAAACCAGGTTGTATCTGAACTTATGCAGAGCGCCTCCTTGTCACAGCTGCGCGCAGCGGGGCCACTAGCACGCACTGCGCACGCGCGCTGAAGCCGCTCGGCCTCGCTCTATTTTCGAGCCGGCCTCTTTTTGCGCGTGCGCAGAAGCTCTTACTTGAGCTGCTTTCTCTTCTGAGGGATAGAGAAAGAAAAGGGTAGAGTGACCCTGCCTCATGGCTTGGGGCCCACCTTATTTCCGTAATCTTAACCTTGTTTTAAACTTTTTTTTAGTATTGTGTAATCATTGCGTTTTAATATCAGCGTTGTGTTTTACATTGTTGCAGTCCGTCCTGGGACCTTAGGGTGAAGAGCGAGTAATAAATTGTAACGATAACAATAATGATAATCATCACAACGCCTACGTTAAAATTCTGGGATTCTTCCGTAATTTATATAGGAGTCTACAGAACCCGGAAACTAACACTGCGCGCCGTTCTACACTTTTCCTAAGTCTGCGGGCCCAAGTCCACAGAAGCGCCCGCCACAAACACAAGCCGCGCATGCTCTCCTCACGGACCGAATCCCTTCCCTCAAGCCCCTCCGGGCTCGCTTGGCCTTGGCATCTTCGCCGAAGGAGCGCATGCGTAATAGCGCTCTCCTCGCTCCCAGTCCCGCTCCGCCCTCTTTACCAGGTTTTACCTCTCTGAGGGGAAGGAAGGAGGGACGGGCCGAGGAGGATGGAGGAGGTGCCTGGCGGGGGTTGCCGCTGCCGCCGTCGTTGCCGCTCTTGGCCGCGCTCGCTGGGCTGGAGGAGTTGCCGGCCGGCGGCAGGCCTCTGAGGCCGGGGAGCGGGGGTTGGCCTCGCGCACCTGAGGAGGAGGCGGAGGCGGGGCCGCTTGGCGCGCGAGTGAGAAAGTGAGTGACGCGAGGCGGAGGGGGCGGGGCCGGAGGGCAGGGTTCGGAGGAGGAGGGGGCGCCCCACTCGAGAGGGGGGCCGGGGGGGAGCTCTGTGAGGAAGGTGCAAGAGGAGGGGAAGGGGGCATGGAGGTGAGGCAAGAAAGGCAGGAGGAGAAGGGGAGGGGCCGGCGCCGGCAGAAATGGGGCTGTGGGGCAGGAGGGGCTGGAGAGGGAGAAAGGAAAGCGGTATGGGGCAGGAGGGGCTGGTGAGTGTGCGGGATATGGGGCAGGAGTGGGTGGGATGTGGGGGGTATGGGGCAGGGGGGGTGGGATGTGGGGGGCCGTGGGGCAGGAGAGGCTGGTTAGTCTGGGAGGATATGGGGCATGAGGGGTGGAGTGGGGGTATGGGGTAGGAGCGGGTGGTGAGTGTGGGAGTATGGGGCAGGATGAGTGTAGGGTGTTGGGGGTATGCGGTAGGAGGGGGTCGGATGTGGGGAGTATGGGGCAGGAGGGGCTGGTGAATGTAGTGGGATATGGGGCAGGAGGGGTTGGTGAGTGTAGCAGGGGTACAGGGCTGGAGGAGTCAGGGGCTAGTGAGCGAGAGAAAGGAAAATGGAAGTATGGGGCAGGAGAGTGGGGGGGTGAATTAGGAGGGGATGAGAGGAAAGGTGGCAGGGTGTGTGAGAAGTGGATGTATGGGGCAAGAGGGGGCAGGGATGAAGAAAAGGCATGGGGCTGGTGAGAGAGAAAATGGGGGTATGGGGCTGGAGGACCATGAGGGGTTAGAAGGGGGAAACGAGATAAGCAACAAATGATGAACACTGACAGGGAGTATGACAGAATAAGGAGAAAAAGAAAATGGGGAGAGATCTTACACCGCAGGGTATGTGGGTGCAGGTGGGAACTTCTAGAGAGTTTGGGGTGGGGATTTGAAGATGGAGTGGAGCTGAGGGATGAACTTGGATGTTGAAGAAACTTGAGTTTTATCTAAATTTAACTTTTGGCACTATTGAGTGGATTTTTCATTGTTACATAAATCAAGAGCAGTGGAAAAGAGCCACACAACTGTATTTAACTATGTTTTCTAGTCAGCTCAGTTTCTTTTCTCAACTTTTTGGCTCTTGATTTTTTTCCGTTCCTGACATCTGTTGGCTGTGCCCATAGAGGGCTTGATAAGTTGAATAACTGCTTTCTTGCTGTCTGCAAAAGCAGTAGGGTCTTGTGACAAAAAGCATCAGTTTTTGTTGGTAAATGTCAGTTCAAAGATGGAAATTTGTCAGATTTTTTTTTCATTTTGACAAGGGTGCAAGTTTTACAGAAAGGCAAAGTAAAAATGGTGACAAATTATCAGCATTTCACAAGTGTTCAGACCTGTCCTGCTTTGGTACTGGCATAATAATGTTTGGTTGGCTGGTTGTATTAAATGTCTAAACAAACCCACAGATGTATCCAAAATTCATTCTTGGCTTATTGCTCATGGTTTGTTTGGAGAAAACAAACCATGAGCCTAGGTGCGGACAAAACATGGTTAAATCAAACCATGGTTTAGCTTCTGGCAGTATGGTCGTGATTTTCTCCCTGTGCACTAGTACGCTTGCTCATACATGGTAAGCCATGGTTTGATTTTGCGTTACAAGCAAACTGGGTTGGGGTTCTTTTCAGACATTAAGCCAAACCATGGTTAAAGAAACTTAGTGATGGTTCGGCATGATGTCTGAACAGGCAAACATTGTTTGTGATCAGATAGTAAACCAAAATTGAAAACTATGGTTTGTGCTAGGTTTGTGTGGTTACTCCTTTGATAAACATATTTACAGCCATAGCTCTGCCTGTGGAGCAAACTGAATTTATTTTAAGGGTGACTTGCCTGTTGGGCAGCCCAAACCATGGTTTTGCCTGCATACTGGCTCATTTGATTTTCATCCTCTCAGCACTCCTTCTATTGTACAACTAACTCCAGACATAGTACTTTGACTATAACTGGTTTGCCAGTTCAGACATTACATCAAACCATTGTTAGGAAAACTATTCTAACTCTATAAATTATATCCATTTCAAACCAAGATGTGATAAGATGTTCAAACAGAGCCACTGACTTACTTTTGAGATCACTAAGTGAACCTTGGGAGTCACACTTCATCTTGAAATAGGAGAACCAACCCTTTTTTCCTTTGCACCATTCTGGCTTCTAAAGTTTGCAAAACATCAGTGGTTACATGACTCTAGAAGCCCTGATGCTCTAAGACGACAACACTGGAATACATTTTGGGAAGTTACTTAATTTGAGGAAGGGCAGCCTGAAACCTTGGTCTTGTGTTTTCTGGACTATTGACAGCAATGTTTCCCGTTTCTTATCTCTTATGTAAGAGTTCAGTAAACTGGCAGCAGGAACAGGAAATTTTGAGTCTGCAATGCATTCAGAAAAATTGTTTCTGTTGTGCATTTGGAATATACAAATAGCATGGTCCAGCAAATCCAAAACTTTACTTTAGTTCTTCAAGACCAGCAGTGGTGTCTGGTGCCCATTGGGTCTGGTAGGGCAGTAGGCAGGGAGACCAACAGTAGGTAGCGCCAGAGTTAATGGCAGGCAGAACCACCCCCTGACTGACTGTAAGAAGACAGGCAGGTGAGGACTGGCTGAGGGCAGATTGAGGTTGGTAAGACAGTGCCCCATTTGCCCTCATGGAGCAGCCTCCCCTGAGGACCTGAGATCAAGTTCTGCCTTTGCTGAAATGTTACAGGGTGACCTCAATGTTGTGTTTATTTCAGCTCGCTCTCAGTGTAAGGTCAAATGTAGTGAAGTCTTGAAAGTGTGGTTTAAGCTAAATAACTGTGATAGAGAGAGAGACATGGAAAGAATAAAATAAAAAAGTGTACTTTAGCTAGCATTCTCATATTCTGTGTGCTGAAAAGGGAAAATGTTTGGGTTCCTGAGAAGTAGTGTGTTAACTACTGAATAAAGCATTTTATTTGCAAAAAGGGAGACTAAGAGCGAGATAAAGCGCTTTCTTGTTCTGCTTTCTGAATGCCCCACTGTCCTCTTGTGTTATATGAGTTATGATGAGTTCTTAATTGTGTAATGTACAGGCCGACGTTGTACAGGGTAATCTAGTTCTTCTGGCCAATTAATGATGGCATGAGCAAATGGCTGTCAGAAATATTTTGAGCCCTCTATGTGGTGCTATAGTATATTATGTGACCTCCACTCTGCAGGCACAACCTGAACATCTTCTCTCATCAAGTGAAATTACTGAGGGAGAAAAATGACCTATTTCTTAACGCTTCTATATTTATTGTATTTCTATCACACCCTACCTTCAAGGAACTCAGGGTGGCCCAAATAATTCTTCTCTCCCTCTCCCTTTTACTCTCACAGGAACTCTGTGAGTTAAGTTAGGCTAAGGAAGACACAATGACTGACCTTAGGTCACTTCAGTGAGCTTTGAGACTCAGTGGGGATTTGAACGCAAGACTTTCTGAGTATAGTTTTATACTCTAACCCAGATGTTGGGAACATTTGGCCCTCTAGACATTGCTCCCATCAGCCCCACCATGCATGGTACTTGTAGTTCATCAACATATGGGTTTCCTTAATGGTTCACTTTGTTGTTCTTCCAGGCAGCACCTGTTTGTTTTCTCCCCCCTGGGTTTTCATTTGCTATTCTATAAAGCATTCTGTAGAGTGAAGCTTCTGCATAAAGTTTCTTTTAGTAGGGTAGGAAGCCCTCTTCTACAAAATCCTGTAAGAACAGTAAAATAAGCCCTCTTTAGGTTGTTGGTCCTACAAACTGCTGTGCAAATTGCACTTGGCAAAGAACTGTCAATGCCTGCATTCTTGTCCTTCGTTTACAAAGTGGCATGACCCCCTTGTAGCATCAGGGAGCTAATCTACCTGGGTGCAGCATCGCCCCAGTGCTTCTGCAGTCCTCCTGCGTAATGCAATATTGGGTTGAAGGCTACTTTGAAAGTTGGCTAGGCTCCATATAGTTATACATATAATTCTGGCCACATTTGTATAATGTCCTACCTGACCTGAAACTTTTCAAGGCTTTCCCCTCAGATGTTGCCTGCTCCTTGAACTTGGGAACCATCATGCAAAATTTCGTTATGATATCTGCAGAAATGTCCAAATGCATAGTGAGCAACAACTTTCCAAAATACATTGCAGAAGTATGAAAAGCAGAATTTGGAGATGATCACCTCTCCACTTAAGCATAAAGCCATTTCCAATATATAGCCATCAGAGGACTACTTCATTAGGCTCTTTACCAGACAGGGATGAGGAACATCTGTGGCCCTCCAGATGTTGCTTGACTCCCAGCACCCATCAACTCCTGCCAGCATGCCCAGCAGTCAGGAATTATGGGAGTCATGGTTCAGTCACATCTGATCGGCGCCTGGTACACCAGAGTTTGTTTTTTGGCAGTCTCAGAAAAATTAACATGATACGCCTCTTTAAGGGACAAATGAAAAAGAAGCCTTTATTGACTTTGCAACAGGGATGGCTGTCCTCAGCAGAACCCCCGGCAGGTGCTCTCTGAGTTAACACCATACCCTCCAACGTTTCTCCAGTTAATATAGGGATGTCCCATTCCATAATGATAATTTTACTATTTATATCTCACATATCTTACTGGGTTGCCCCAGCAAGTCTGGGCAGCTTCCAACATACATAAAAACATAAAACATTTTTAAAAACCTTCCCTATACTGTACAGGATTGCCTTCAGACAGCTCAGGGATTGGATAACTCCATATCTTCCAACATTTCTCCAACGAAAATAGGGACATATTAAGGAAAAGTGAGATATTCTGGGCTCAAATAAAAAACTGGGACAGCTTCTCTAAATCAGGGACATCCGTGGAAAATAGGGACACTTGGAGGGTCTGGTTAAGAGAGGACCAGCGGGGCCTCTCTTTCTTGCCCTACAAGTGGACTTGGAGCCCTTTTTCTTGGTTTGGGGTTTGCTTTATTTTGATGACCCTGTGAAGTAACAGATTAACCCATAAGGCAGGGCTCACCAACCTTTTGGGACCAGTGGGCACATTTTGAAGTTTGAGCATGTGCTGGGAGCCCCAGTCACAACATGGCTGCTGTAGCAGGTGGCAAAACATAAGCATTAGAGAGATAGCCATTCCCAATAGCCTTTTGTTTACCATGGGAAGTCAGCTATGTCCTGCTAGTCTTGATTGTGGGGGTCACACACTGTTGATTTTACTTGCAGACACACACACACAGGCTGTTGCTGATATTATTATTATTATTATTATTATTATTATTATTATTATTATTATTTTATTTATTTATACTCTACCCACCTGACTGGATTGCCCAAGGCACTCTGGGTGGCTTCCAACATAAAAATTAAATATCAAGGATTAAAAAGCAATTTAGGAACAACAGGAAGTGTTTCTCAGTACCAGGATAAATATACAAGGTGGCCACACTACACTTACTCTCATTTCGCATAAATCTCTTAGAAAGTACCTGCACTTTTTGCCCCATAACTTACTTTCTAGCAGAGCTAGAGACTTTTAAAAAAATGAAAGCTCAGAGTTTGAGGCACCAGTGAAAGCCTTTGTGGATGCTGGGCTGGTGACCTCTGCTATAAGGTGTGGTTAAAATATGATTAGCTTTCCCTGGTTTAATTTTTGTACATGTACCACCTTCCTTTCTCCTTTGATTTCTTTGAGCTGTAGCCAACTAACATCTACTTGCAGCAGTAGATCCATTGACATTAATGGACCCAAGTTAGCCATGTCTAATAATGTCAATAGATCTACTACCATTGGATAAAAATGTCACTGTGCCAATACATTTTTATTGTATTGGTTTTTGGGGTTTTTTTATGCTATGGAACTATAGTCAACACTTCCCCACCCCCCAAAAAAACCCTAGTATCTGGAGGGCCACAAGAACATCTGGAGAGCCACAACCATTCTCACTCCTGGCAACGCAGAATATGTGCTTTTGTTGCAAAGTTGACACTAAAGAAAAGCTTTAACCCACTGGAGCAGCTTCATTTTATTGTGATTTATATACGGTGTGTGTGTGTGTGTGTGTGTTCTTACCATAATTTGTAGCTTCAAAAGGCCACTGGCTCAATATATTTTGCGCAAGTAGCATAGAACACCTATTTGTTGTTTTTAAGAAGCCCACGATAGTTATTTCACAAATTATGAGGCTGAAGCAAGCCATTACAGAACTGCTGACATGAGCTAGAATCACTTCATGGTTAAGCTGTGTGATGATGAAGAAGCAGAAGAAGAGGAGGAGCAAACATTGAAATAATAATACTTTTGCCTCCCCTGCTAACATAATGCAATATATTCCACTCAGGCGTAGCACGGTTTTGCTTGCATTTAAACATACCTTGGCTGCTGCTGCCTTTTCCTTTTTCAAAGTATTCATAAGGCTGTACAGTACTTCTCAGTCTGTATTGGAGAGGGACCAATCAAAAGAAGGCCAGCTGGTTAAATAAAATGGCAAAAATGCTTTAAAAGCTTGAAATGCACCAATCTCAATGAGACTAGCACCTGTGTGTGGTCTGACAGTTTCAGAATGCTTATAGCCAAGACCGAAATCCATGTGCTGTTTTAATAGTCAGAATTTCCACTGCCTCCACGCCTTTTTTATTATACATTGTAGATTTTTGTATCCTGCTTATTGAAATGTTGGCAGCACCCACTTCCCCATTTCAAAAGCTTGACCCAAGTAATACCTTTTAAAATGAAGACTCGAAGGAGAGTTTAAGCTTGGAAACGAGAAGATACAGGCTAAGAGGAAATGAATTCTCTGCATTTTAACTGAAGTGCACTGGTGCCCCATAGAGATTAAAGAAGAAGAAAAAAATACCTTAAGCCATCCAAGCGCCAACACTCCCAGCAACGCTCAGTTATTACTTTATTTATAACCCACTTTTTCCTCCAAAGAGCTTAACATACATGGTGCTCCCTCTCCCCATTTTATCCCCGCAACAACCCTGTGAGGTAGGGTAGGCTGAGAGGCGGCGACTGGCTCAAGGTCACACAGTGAGCCTCATGGCTGAATGGGGATTTGAACCCTGGCCTGCCAAGTCATAGTCCAGCACACTAACCATTGCACCACATTGGCATCTCCTTAAGGAGAAGAGGGACATGTTCTGCCTCCATGGTCAGAGGCACTATCCATACCAGTTGCTGGGAATCTCAGCTGGAGACCGTGGCTGTTGTGCTCAAGTCCTGCTTACGGGTTTCCCAGAAGCATTGCGCTGGCCACTTCTTTGAGAACAGGATGCTGCACTGGATGGGCCTTTGGCCTGATCCAGTAGGCCTCTTCTGTATATATATATATATATATGCAGGTGACCTAGTGAAGGTATGAATCGTTGCCCTCCTTGTGTAACATCCAGCCAGGCATCCCTATAATGAGAGAGAGACCCAGAAAACCACAGGGAGGCTTGCTTTCACACCAAAAAAAAAAAAAAAAAGTAAATTGGACAACCAGCCCAGAAGGCATCAGGAACGCCTTGTACCCTTTTCTCATAAACTGTTTTAGGAAACTCAGGGCTGTGTTTGGTGAAGCAAGGGCTGAAATGTATACAAAGCTGTAATAAAAAATGTAATTGATATGAATGCAGTTGCGCTCAAGTTGCATTGGGGTGAGAAGGGATGCCGTGAAGGGAGGGAGATGATTTGACAGCAGGCAGAGCTCTATCCACCCAGGCGAGCAAGAATAGGCATTATCAGAGTTCAATGACACAGCCAAGCAAAAGCACTTGAGCTGAGCCAGTGAGTGGTGTAGCCTGGGGAGAGTCCTGAGGGCCAGATGGAGATGCCTTGAGGGCCACATTCAACCCCTAGATTGAAGGTTTACCCAGCAGTGCCTTAAGGCCTCATGGAGGATACAAAACTATACAGTGGTACCTCGGGTTACAGACACTTCAGGTTACAGATGCTTTGGGTTACAAACTCAGCTAACCAGGAAGTGGTTGCTCCAGGTTAAGAACTTTGCCCCAGGATAAGAACGGAAATCATGCGCCAGCGGTGCAGCGGCAACAGGAGGCCCCATTAGCGAAAGCGCACCTCTGGTTAAGAACCGTTTCAGGTTAAGAACGGACCTCTGGAACGAATTAAGTTCTTAACCCAAGGTACCACTGTATTCTTCTAATATGATGTGTTCGTGGCATGATTAGTACAGGTGGCTGTGCTCAGAGCGGACCCATCTGAAATCACTGGACCTAAGTTAGTCCTTGTCGCAAATTTCAGTGTGGGACTAACGTTGGACGCATCCTGGAGGCAGCATATCTCTGGGTATCAAGGGTTGGATCCATGTGTTTGAGAAAGACACTCGCCTTTATGGGTACGAAACAGAATGCTGGATTAGCTGGTCCTTGGGCCAGCAAAGTAGCTATTCTGTGGGTCTTGACCTGTCATTGATTTTGAAACCTAACATTCACCTGAACCCTGCTTTCTTTCTTCCCAGGAAAGTTATTTTCTGAGAATGGAGATGGAGCCGGAAGCCTTCAGCCCTGGGGGGGACGATGGCAGCTCAGACTCCACCTGCTACCAATGCTCCTCATGTCGGGCCGACGAAGAGCGGAGCTGCGCCAACTCCATGCGTGGGCGGGCCAAGACGCGCAGCTTGTCTGCATCTCCGGCCCTAGGCAGCACCAAAGAATTCAGGTATGAAGCCAGGGGCACTGAATTGACTCACGTAAGTCTATGCCACCTGCTGGCTGCTAAGCTACATTTGTGCATATGTGCCAGAGGTTGCCCATTGTCAGAACTCCCATAACTTTCTGACGGTAGGAAAGGAACCCTGGCAATCATCTCCTGAACATCTGAAGATCTTTGTCCTTTAACAGGGATGTCTGTGCAACAATATCCTGTCCAAAGACTGAGAGAGGTGGTATTTTATTTTTAATATTTCTACACCGTTTATATTAAAAGACCTCTCAGAGCAGTTTGTATTGTAAAAAAAGAAAGCATATTTAAAACAATTTAGAAAGAGAAACCAAATTGCAGAGTCCTAGGGCAGAAAAGTTACAGGGAAATATCAAGCAATTAAATCGGGTTTTCTTCTCTTATAACACTAGTACTCACAGACATCCAGTGAAGCTGAATGTTGGGAGATACAGGACAGATAAAAGAAAGGGCTTCTTCACACAGCACATAGTTCAGCTATGGATGCCCACTAACGTGGATAGCTTTTTTTAACAATTGGGCAAATTCATGGAGGTTAGGACTATCAACGATTACCAGCTATGATGGTTATGTTCTGGCTGTATGATTAGATTGCTTCCAAATACCAGTTACTGAGAGGGGAGAGTGCTCTTGTGCTTGAATCCTGCTGGTACGTTTCCTAGAGGCATCTGGTGAGAGCAGGGTGCAGGATTAGAAGGGCCAATAGCCTGATGCAGGAGGTTCTTATGTTCTTACTAAACAATGAAGGCATCCAATAGTTCGTGCCTCCTGAATAATGGAGAGGAAGGCATTCCAGAAGTAAGGGACCACCACAAAGAAGGCCCTGCCTACATGATTCTGTCAGATGTCTCTGTAGGTCATGGCTTAGCAAGGCCTCTGATTACCTTTGTGATCTACTCAGCCGGTATCAGGGAAGCCTGTCCTTTAGGTAATCTGGTCCCAAGTTGTTCAAAGCTTTATATGTTCATAACAAAATATTGGATGGCTCAATAGGCTAACAGGCAGTCTGTGCAGTTCTTTCAACACTGGTTCTTTCAACACATATGCATGACAAGAGGCTCCAGGTCAGTATCCTAGCTGCTGCAGTTTGCACCAGCTGAAGTTTCCAGGCCTCAATGGTAGCCCCATATAGAGCTCATTATGAGAATCTAATTGGAAGGTGCCAATGTATGTATCATAGTGGTCAGGCAATCCCCATCCAGGATAGGTATACTAACCATAGGTGGCAATATGTGCTCCTTGCTGTTTGAGACAATGTGTGTCCCAAGTGACAACGCTGAATCTAGGAGGACGCCCCCCCCAACTACATACCTATTCAGGATACGCAAACTTCCCAACTTCCAAATCTGGGAAACCAGTTACCCACAGAGCCTCCGCCACCCAGCTCTTCACTGCAGACAAGCCCCGGTTCAGGTCATGCACAGCCTCTCCTGATTCAGATGTTGCCCAGAAATAGAACTGGATGTCATCAGCATATTTCTGGCACCTTGCCAAAAAAATAAATAAATCTCCTAATGACTGCTCTGAGTGGTTGGTCTTATAGGTGTTAAATAGCATTGGAGAAAAGTTGGTTCCCCCTGCAGCACCCCGCAGTACCCTTTGTCAAAAGACCACAAGGTGGCCTAGAACTTAGACCATAACGAACGGTGTGTGACAGTGCACAACATAATAGCCTTATATAGCAAAACAATTAAAAGTTACACTAGTCACGTAATGCATACTTACTAAGCAGCATTGTCAACTTTTACACAGTATCGTCCTGTCAATCTGGAGTGCAATAACATCAGTTATTACCACTTTTTGTTGGGTGCAACTATAAAGCAGCATATCTAAAGCAGTATATCTAACAACAGCCTTCTGAAAAATAAGTGAGCGGGCAAATCAGTAGCAGGCTATCTAAACTGTATAAAGTCCTTCTAAAGTGTATAGTCCTTCCACCATCTCTCTCCCACTTTCATGGGAGTGCAGTTCTTGCCCCCTAATGGTACCCCAGGAGGGGAGACACCAAAGGGAAGGGGTAAGTATCCTGTGGCATCTCCCCCTTGATTTTTTTTATACAGCTTTATAAATTTGTGATGACCTACACACACACACACACACACACACACACATGACAGAAGCCTACCAACTTGTTCTCAGACAGCCGGGATGGAAAACAGCTTTTCGCCAAGACATACAACCAGGAAAAGAAGGTTGTAAAAAACCACTGTAGCTCAGTGGTAGAGCATCTGCTTTGTATGCAGAAAGTCCCAGGTTCAGTCTATGGCAGGCATGTCCAAAGTCCATTTCGGGGGGGTCGGCTGATTTAATCCGCCCCCCCGTGGCAGTATATGTCCTGGGGTAAAATCCTAAAAAAAGCTCAGCATTGTAACAAAAGCTCAACAACTTTGGTCTGCCCTCACGCAAGTTCACTTCATTAAATCTGGCCCTCTTTGAAAAAAGTTTGGACACCACTGACCTATCTCATCTCTGGGAAGGGTTGAGAATTTCGCCTGTCTGAAATCTGGAAAGACACTTCCAGTCAGTGCAGCACTGAGCTAGATGGACCAATGGCTTGACTCAGTATAAGGCAGCTTCCTATAAAATTAATGGTGATGTTGTTGTTGTTGATGATGATGATAATGATGATAGTGTTGCATGCTACCCTGGTCTCTGAGCAGTGTGAGATTTCAGGGATTCCAGAGGCTTACCCAGGGTTTGTGTTTGCTTTGGAAAGCGGCACAGCAGAGGCAGTGGTGCCTTAATGATATATGGTTTATTTAAACACATGTACAACCTGAATCTGCAATGGAGAGGTTCACAGCAATAACTCCCCAAGATGAAGACCAGAGGGCGAATGGGTGGGCCTCCCTCCCTTGTTAATTAGGAAGACAAAAAACCACAGCTGAAGCTGGGTGCAAAAGTGGCAGGCTGGAGAAGCAGAGAGAGACAGGTCTGATTTCTGCTGGAATTCAGGGCTGTCCCAAAGCCACAGCCCTGGATTCCAGCAGAAATTAACCAGGGAGGGAGGCCCACCAGGGAGGGAGGCCCACCCATTCGCCCTCTGGTACAGAGCCACTCCCTTTGTTCCCTTAAGCAGTTACCTTTAGTGGGCCATTACCAGGACGCGGGTGGTGCTGTGGTCTAAACCACTGAACCTAGGACCTGCTGATCAGAAGGTCGGCAGTTCGAATCCCTGTGACGGAGTGGGCTAGCATTGTTCGGTCCCAGCTCCTGCCCACCTAGCAGTTCGAAAGCACGTCAAAGTGTAAGTAGATAAATAGGTACCGCTCTGGCGGGAAGGTAAACGGCATTTCCATGTGCTGCTCTGGTTCACCAGAAGCGGCTTAGTCATGCTGGCCACATGACCCGGAAGCTGTCTGCAGACAAACACCGGCTCCCTTGGCCAATAGAGCGAGATGAGCGCCGCAACCCCAGAGTGTCCGTGACTGGACCTAATGGTCAGAGGTACCTTTACCTTTACCAGGCTGGCCTAGCTATTCCAGCAGTTGAATCTGTGCTGGATCCAGGAATTAGAAGGATTGATTCGTGTTATGAGAATTATAGGTCTAAGATATAAAATAAATGTACCAGGCAAACACATACATAAATATATAAACCATATGTCTGAAACAGTACAGGAAAATAATCCTGAAGTCATTTTGACTCTTCCCCGTGACCTCAAATATTCCTCTGCTGTTTGGATGGAAATGGGAAAAGCCTCCCCATTGTCTCTGTGCTCACAAATCCTGCCTTAAGGGCACATTTAGGTATGAATAGGGTGAGCCTGTGACCTGGACACAGGAATTAAGTATTTACCATCACAAAAGAATGGCCAGGCTCTCCAAGTAAACTCATCAACAGGTTTCCTGCCAGTCAGGATTCTGCTGTAGATGGCCCCTTCTGTGATGTATGTATGATGTATGGGTGGGCAATTTCAAAAGTCTTTATAACGGGCTTGCATACCATTGTTCTGGGTTCCTCCTCCCTCCTGCATGTGGTGAGTGAGCACCCTGTTGCAGCAGTTAATAAAGATCAGGCTTGCTAGCTGCTTTGCTTCTCAATATTCTCTGGTTGGCCTCTGGGCTCTTGGGTACCCCATAAGGGAAAAGGAGCAGTTTTTTTCTTATAACAATTAGTAAAGGTAAAGGTACCCCTGCCCGTACGGGCCAGTCTGGACAGACTCTAGGGTTGTGCGCCCATCTCACTTAAGAGGCCGGGGGCCAGCGCTGTCCGGAGACACTTCCGGGTTACGTGGCCAGCGTGACAAAGCTGCATCTGGCGAGCCAGCGCAGCACACGGAAACACCGTTTACCTCCCGCCAGTAAGCAGTCCCTATTTATCTACTTGCACCCGGGGGTGCTTTTGAACTGCTAGGTTGGCAGGCGCTGGGACCGAGCAACGGGAGCGCACCCCGCCGCGGGGATTCGAACTGCCAACCTTTCGATCGGCAAGCCCTAGGAGCTGAGGCTTTTACCCACAGCGCCACCCGCGTCCCATCTTATAACAATTAGATTTTAACATTTGCTGGATCCAGGGAGGGGTCTGGCACACTCACACCCACACACTCATAACAACAATAATAATGAGCTTAAAGATAAAGTCTATCTCACTGCATTCAAATGAGGCATCAGGAATTCTATATTTCTTAAAATGACAGCTGGAAAGTTTTTTTTAATAGCAGGCAGTTTTGTTTCCCCATTAAACAGAACCAACAGTTGTGTGGTCTCTTGAAGTAGCTTTTTGTGGTTTCAGCTGTACGGTGACTAATGATGGTGCAAAGGTAACTCATCAGAGATTGCTTGTTGCTCCACAGTATGCAAGTGCTGCCCATTTTCTATCTGATTTGCCAGACTTAATGGCTGTGAAAGCTTGTCACGTGGACAACTGGGACTGCTGGTAATCTGTGCAGGGATCATTGCCCGGGTTGTCATCACAAGAAAGGAAGGTGCTGCTTGCTTGATCGCCAGAGTGCCTGCCTGCCTGCCTGTCACCTCTGTACAGCTTGAGACCATGGAGTTGCTTAGCAGGTAGAATTCTCTCTCTAGAGTGATAGACGATGGCTGCAATGTGGAGCTTAGAGCTTAAATGAAGGCAAGTTGAAGCTTGGATCTCTTAGGGTGGAAATCTTAATTGTTTGTGGGCCATAGCCTTGCAACATATCAACTCTTAACTTTTTAGCACATCCACCTTTGTGCTACCCTCTTTGTTTTCCTCTTGTCTTTGGTTCTCCTTTCTTCTTCCTCTGTCTCCCCACTTATCATACTTTAGAGAAGGAAAAGGGGAGGACAATACTGTTGGTGCAACCCATTTTAGGTGCAATCTGGTCATCAGCTGAATCCCACTTGCTGAAAACCACTAATCTAGGGGAAGAAGGGTTTGTGTGCACATGTGTGCATATGCTCTCCAGGGTTCTGCAGTGCTGGTTGTAGAAGGTATTTTTTCCCCAACCAATGTAACCAGGTTGATGCTCTTTAAGGTAGAAATTGGCATCTGGCTGGCTTGCTCCAAATGTCTTTCTTTACGTGGGGAAAAAGAAACAGAAAAGTAGATAGGAGAAACTGCAAGTGGGTGAAAGGCAGTACTGAAATTTGTGGTTGCAGCTGAGGGCGTAGGAGGTGGCTAGATAAGGGAGTGTCTTGTTTACCTTGAAAGTAAGTCTCACTCACTGTGTATAATGACACTGCTCCCTAGTAAGAGTGTTTTACAATTGCAGCTTTAGTTGCCTAACTTGAATATAACTTTATACTTGGAGAGGGATCAGGAAAGAGATTGTGGCCTGCCTTCACTCTTGGGTTAATTATTTAGTTATTTGCCCCTTGGCTTCTGGTCTCTCTTGTAAAAGTGTAATAGAAAGGTGCTCCTGCTGTCTTGTTGGGGCGGAAGGGAGTAGCAGGACAGTTTAAAAAAAATAATGATCTGATTTGTCCTAATCAAACCAGCTTAGCCACCTTTGCAACACCCAGTACATTAAATCTAGGTGAATCTTGCTAGCTGGCACCTTGCAAAAGAATCTGTTTTTCTTTTTGCCTTGAGGTGACACGACCTGTGTCTTTTCCTTTAGTACCTGAATTGCAGGTTGCCAGACTTAGCCTTCGTCCTGGCATGAGTGAACCCACGTTTCATAGAATTGTAGAGTTGGGAAGGGACACTGAAGGTCTTCTCTCTGCAATGCAGGAATCTTAACCAAAGCATCCAAGACATATGGCCATCCAACTTCTGCTTTAAAACCTCCAAAGAGAGGTAGTCCACCACCTCCTGAGGAAGTCAGCTCCAGTGTCAAAACAGCTCTTACTGTCAGAAAGTTCTTCCTGATGTTTAGATGGAATCTCCTTTCTTGTAACTTGAAGACATTGCTTCGAGTCCTACACTCCAGAGTAGGAGAAAACAAGCTTGCTCCATCCTCCATGTGACAGCTCTTAAGATATTTGAAGATGGCTATCGTATCTCCAGCCAGTCTCCTCTTTTCCAGGCTAAACATCCCCAGCTCCTAAGCAGTTGGCTCATTGCCTCTCTCGCCCTGACTTAGCCACTGTGATCCACACGATGGTCACCTCCAGACTGGAATATTGTAACTCGCTCTACCTGGGGCTGCCCTTGAGACTGACCCAGAAACTCCAGCGGGTGCAGAATGCCGTGGCGAGACTCCTTACAGGGTCCTCACTCCGAGATCACATTCACCCGGTGTTATACCTGCTGCACTGGCTCCCGGTGGAGTACAGGATCAGGTTTAAGGTGCTGGTTTTAACCTTTAAAGCCCTATACGGCCTAGGACCCTCGTACCTACGGGACCGCCTCTCCTGGTATGTCCCACAGAGGAACTTACGATCTTCAAACAAAAACATTTTGTCAGGTCCCAGGCCACAGAGAGGTTAGGCTGGCCTCAACCAGAGCCAGGGCTTTTTCGGCTGTGGCTCCGATCTGGTGGAACGCTCTGTCGCAAGAGACTAGGGCCCTGCGGGACTTGACACCTTTCCGCAGGGCCTGCAAGACAGAGCTGTTCCACCAGGCCTTTGGCCAGGGCACAGCCTGACTCCCTCCTCTGGCAATCTTCACAGAACTCTAGCCCAATGGTTGCCATCAATTTGATTTGAATTAATTTTATAATGAAATGATTTTAGAATGTTGTATTATTTTATTGTTGTTAGCCGCCCTGAGCCCGGCTTCGGCTGGGGAGGGCGGGATATAAATAAAAAAATATTATTATTATTATTATTATTTTATTATTATTAGGCTTTGTTTTCCAGACCCTTGGTCATCTTGGTCACCCTCCTGTTCACACGTTCCAGCTTGTCACTCAACACACTACTCCAGGTGTGGTCTGACCAAGGCAGAATAGAGCGGTACAATTACTTCCTTTGATCCAGACACTATACTGCTGCTGCTGCTGTAGCAGCCTGGAAGTGCATTAGCTTTTTTTTGCTGCTGCATCACACTGTTGACTCATGCTAAACTTGTGGTCTACTACGACCCCTAGATACTTTTCACATGTACTATTGACAATTCAGGCAGGGGCGTAGGAAGGGGGGACGGTGGGGGCGGGCCGCCTTGGGTGTCATCCATGGGGGGGGGGACAAAATCCCCCCTGGGCGGATTGCCGCACCGCCCCCCGGGCACCAATCGCTGCACCAATTGCCCCCCTGGGTGCCAATCTCCCCCAAAGGGCGCCGATCACTGCACTGGTCACCCCCCTGGGTGCTGATCACCGTGCTGATTGCCCCCAATGGGCACCGATTGCCGTGCCGATCACCCCCCTGGGTGGCTCGCCCTGCCCCCCAGGTGCACAGCATCTGCCCCTCTGGGTGCCTGAGCAGCTAGTTCCGCCACTGAATCCAGGTGTTCCCCATCTTATATTTGTGCAGCTGATTCTTTCAACCTAAGTGCAGAATTTTGCATTTGTCCCTATTGAAATTCATTTTGTTAGTTCTCCAATCTGTTAAAGTAATTTTGAATCCCTATTGTGTCTTCTGTGGCATTAGCTATCTCTTCCAGTTTGGTGTCATTTGCAAATTTGATGAGCACCCACTCTATTACTTCATCCAAATTGTCTTTAAAGACATTGAACAACAACAGGCCCAGGACAAAACCCTGCAAGTCTTAAACCGCATCTTGGAGCAGTTGCTTCTGTACAGAGTTAGGGTACATATAGATGCACTTCAGTTTAGCTGTTGAGGAGAGACGTGAGGGCCTGTTACTTTAGCACTGTTCCCTTTTATGGATGTGTGTGACGATGTACCTTGTCACTTGATGGTTTTCAGCATAAAACAGTATAAAATACTCATTTACACATAGCAATAAAAACAGACTTTAAAGCAGTAAACACTTTGGATTCAGCTAAATCCTACCCAGAATAAACCATTGAAATTAATGGGCCAAAGTTATTTATGTATTGTTAAGTTCTCCTTTCTCCACGGTGGCTTACAGCGACAACTAAAAGCTATATATATATATATATATATATATATATATATATATATATATGTATGTATGTATATATATGTATATATATATAATGAGAAAAAAACAAGCAACCCTATTAAAATCAGCTGGTAGGTTAGTCAGAGAGTTGTCAATTGGCCCAAAGCATCACCCAGGGAGATTCATGGCGAAGTGGGGTTTTGAACCCAGGTCCTAGTGAGACACTAGCCACTACACCGCTGGCTTAGCCACCTCTGTTAGGCCAATAGCTCCCACTGCCATCCTTCAGGGTGAACAAACTGGGCTGAGGAGAGCTAGAACTTGCTCAGCTCTTACAAAGCTAGTAAAAATAAAAATAAGATAAAATCACAGACTAGGTAGCGTTTGTGAGCTTATTCACACAGCTGCCTTAAAGCCCATTGTTCCTGTTCTAAAACTCTTTCTCCCCATCCGCCATAGGAAAGCATAGATTCTCAGAGTGCTGCATCCACTAATAATTCTGTGAGGTCGGTTAGGCTAAGAGGCAGTGGCCGGGCCAAAGCCACCCAGTGGGCTTCATGGCCAAGTGGGTATTGCAAACCTGGTTCTCCTACGTCTTAGTCTCACACTCTAACCACTACACTGGCTCTGAATCTGGAGGTCATTTGGGCTGTGGCAATACATGAATGTCAAGATGAGGATGCAGGCAGAGTCGATTTGAAGTTGCTAAAGTTCATGGGACTGTTTAGTCACTGTTCTAGGTACCCGTGATGATGGGGATTACTGCTTAAGTAATGATGACATGGTTATTGCTATAAATACTCAGAAGCCATAACCATGCCACTGTTACCTAAGGAGTAATCTCTGATGATCTTCCTTGGGTGGTGATTAGAAATAATGATGCTACTGCTTTCATCAGTGATTAAGAAAAAATGTTTTTACATCCTGTAATGGAGGTAACACGATTTTACCTTATGACCAGGTTTTATTTATTGAACAAGATTTATATACCACTTGATCGTAATAAAACCTCAAAGCAGTTTACAGAAAGAATAAAGCAACACAGTGATGGGGGGGGACAGATAAAAACAACTATTTAAAACATTTTAAAAATGGTTAAAATCAATGAGCTAAAAAGAGATTAAAAGCATGTCAATATTCTACAGGTTTGGATAGCCTTGCCTAAACAAAAATGTTTTCAGCAGGTGCCTAAGCAGTGCCTAAGTTTTCAGGTGCCTAAGTTTTCAGCAGGTGTCTACCTGATGTCAGTAGGGAGGGAGTTCCGCAGTGTGGGTGTGTTGCCACTGCTTGTTGGCATGCTCACATTTTCAAAGGGCAGATATTGTTACTGGACACAGCATTCTGAGGATCTATGCTTTTGTTCAGTGGAAAAAAGAGATAGTTTTAAAGGATGCAGAACTCTTGAGAATCTGTGCTTTGATTTAGAAACAATTATGAAGCATGCGATACTCTGAGAATCTGTATTTTTGTTCAGGGGGGGAATTGTGTTTTAGAAGAGGAACCATGGGCTTTAAGGCAGTCTTGTAGATGAGCTCACAAAAGTTACCTAGTCTGTGATTTTATTTTACTTTTACTATATTTGTGTGTTTATTTGTACCCCGCCCATCTGGCTGGGTTTCCCCAGTCACTCTGGGCAGCTTCCAACAAAAGATTAAAAATACACTAAAACATTAGTCATTAAAAACTTCCCTAAACAGGGCTGCCTTCAGATGTCTTCTAAGCATCAGATAGTTGTTTATTTCTTTGACATCTGATGGGAGGGTGTTCCATAGGGTGGGCGCCACTAATGAGAAGGCCCTCTGCCTGGTTCCCTGTAACTTCGCTTCTCACAGTGAGAGAATTGCCAGAAGGCCCTCGGTGCTGGACCTCAGTGTCTGGGCAGAACGATGGGGGTGGAGACGCTCCTTCAGGTATACCGGGCTGAGGCTGTTTAGGACTTTAAAGGTCAGCACCAACACTTTGAATTGTACTTGGAAATGTACTAGGAGCCAATGTAGGTCTTTCAAGACCAATGTTATGTGGCTTCGGCTTTCTGTCTTTCTAAGAGGTGGTATCCTACATTACCAATCATTAGCAAGGGAAGACTTGCCTCTTTCATGAGCTCAGCAAGTTCCAGCTCTCCTCAGCCCAGTTTCCTTGCCCTGGAGGATGACAGTGGAAACTGTTGGCCTAGCTGAGGTGGCTAAGCCCATGGTGGTTCAATTCCCCACTTGGCCAAGGAACTCACTGGGTGTGACTTTGGGCCTTCTAAATGTTGTTGGACTTCATCTCCCATCAGCCCCAGCTAGCATGATTAGTGTGGTAGGGAATGATGGGAGTTGGAGTCTCAACTTCTGGAGGAGACCTTGTAGAGAGTGGTCTTAAACTTTCATAGAATCCTAGAGTTGTAAGGGCCTGTGAGGGTCATCTACATCCAACCCCTGCAATGCAGGAATCTCAACTAGATTATACATGACAGATGGCCTTCCAACTTCTGCTTCAAAACCTCAAAGGAAGGAGAGTCCACCACCTCTCTTGGGAGTCTTTCCCATTGTTGAACAGCTCTTGCCATTGGAAAGGTCTTCCGATGTTTAGTCAGAATCTCCTGTCTTGTAACATGAACCCATTGGTTCAGGTCCTAGTCTCAGGAGCAGGAGAAAGCAAGCTTGTGCCATCCTCCATATCATAGCCCTTTAGATATTTGAAGATTGTGTGTGTGTGTCTGTCTGTGTCCTGTGGTGTCTATATTCATGCATTCATTTCTCACTTTTCTGGAGGCAATGTTCGTTTGCCCCACGTGATCAGGAAGGTGTGTTTTTATTTCTGAGACTTCCCTGGTCACCTGCCAAAGTGAATTTGCCTCCAGGCTGCCTGGTTGAGAAGCCAAAGAAGACCAGCCCTCTTATTTAGCTTGTTGCATTGTGCCACGTAGGTGTGTTGTGGGCAGGAGGACTAGTAACTTGTGATGGCCGATTTGCGACAGTGCGTTAGTCATGCATTTCTGAAGGCTGAGCTTGTGGCGTATAATAATGTTGTACCTAAGAGAACTTAGGTTGAATAATGTTAAAACTAAGAGCATTTCTTGCAGTGATGCGTCGGACCATTCCAACAGGGCGTTCTTGGTGGTATTTTAATCTCCAGAAACTCAGCACACTGGGTCACATTGCTGAACACATCAAAAAGGACCCACCAAAAATGCAGGCTGGCGCAGATACTTCTGGACAGAGCTGGTTCCAGACTTTAGGGGGCCGTTCACATGGTGCTGATGATCCGCCAACCAGGGCAGGTGTAGCATTAGTCCTGTGAAATCTACCCACCCCCAGATCCATGGAACCAGTAAAATATACAGATCTGTGGGCGTAAGCATTACATTTTGTGTTGCTTAAAAATGGATAACGCCTGCCGTTGATGGGAGCGGGGCTTGGCCCCCGTTTGAAAGCGTTGCTGCTGAGAAGCATCCAGGGGCCCGCACTGCAGGGAAAGTGGAGAATGGCAGCACGGCTGAGTCTGGCTGGCATGGGGGGCCCTCCCAAGGCCAGTTCCTGAGCTGGACAACTGCTGGCACCAAGCCTCCTCACGGAGGAAGGGGTTGTCAGCGTCCACACCACCTCTCTCGAAAGCACTGTTTGCGTCGTAAACCTGGGAGACCACAATGAGTTCCCCCTGCCCCGCGACAGTTGTCTTTCACTGATTAGCATCCCAACCAGGGCTGCTTGGGAGAACCAGGGGTGGGAAACCACCCTCCAGAACTGCTAGAGGGAAAGCACTCTGGCTTCTGCTGCGCTTTGGAATTTCCTGACTGTGTTGTGCTTTGCTTGGCTTGCAACAGCCGGGAAGTTCCACAGTGCTGTGGCGCCATCTCATGCCGTGTTCAGTTTTACTGCTCAGTGCAGGGGTGGGGGTTAGAGGAAGAAGAAATCTGGGGGATTTTGCTGTCTGTGGCAGGACTCCTGTACCAAACTGCTCTTCCACCTTCAGATCATGCCACTCTACTGGGGACTGCAGCATAAGTGCCGCACCTTGCTGCCTTGGTATAGGTTTGCCTCCAATTTCAAAGAGGAAAATGGGTAATGTGACCAGAAACCTAGTACCTCCAGTGTGTTTTAAAAGTTGCTACTGTTTATGACTGTAGCAGAAAATTGTATATATAAAAGAAACCCGTATTGCCACACTACCTCTTTTTTATCATAGGCGTGTAGTAGCTTATGCATTTGGCTTTGCTTCCTAGCCTGTATGCGTGGGACAGTTTCATGGCACTTTAGAAGCTCACTTTTTGAGCTTCTGGTTTAAAAAGTGAAGAAGGAAGTTTCTAGCCCAATTGGGGGCCTTGTAAAAGAGTCCCACCAAAGTTACTAGCCCACAATTATTTTTACCAGCCTGATGGGGAGGGAGGCTGGCAGAGGAGGGGCAGAAAGCTCTTTCCATGCTGCAGCAGCCCAATGCATTTCTTGTTCTGCCCCTGCTCCACCAGCCAGCTCATTCACCAGCCAGCAGTTTCTTGTTGCCTGTGGTGACCAGGCAAGCGCTTAGGTAACACATAAGATTTGCTTGAAAGAGTGCAGGCCATGCCAGCAGAAATCTCAGAAGCCGAAAGGGGAGTTGCTGAACAAAGTTTCCAGAGTTTGCGGAGGCTTCAAGCCCTATGATCCCTTATATAGTTAGGTAGAATAGATTATGCAAAATTGGTTCAATTTATTCAGGGTGCAAAACGCAATGCATTTTTTAAGGGGGGAGTGGGATTGTCACAAAACTTGGATTGTCGTGGATTCATAATTTTAAAACACAATCATGTTGTGTTTTAAAAAACTAAGCCAACTAAGTTCTACTCAGAGTAGGCCCATTGAAACAAAGAACCTTAGTGAGTCATGCCCATTAACTTCAATGGATCTATTCTGAGTGGGGCCAGCACTGGATACAACCCTTAAGCATGGAAGATTCACCGTTGCGAATGTACGAAATGTCCCTCTCGAGCTCTAATGATATAATGCCATTCAGGCGGACTGTGTGAGTGTGTTAATGATTTACTTGTGCTAGGGAAACGTAGGATAGCTAAGGCGAAGTGCGTCTGTTAGTCATTCAAGATGCAGTTTGCATATTATGCAATTTGTAAGCTTCCTTCCCTTGCACAAATCACTCTGGAGGCTGTCATAGTTCGTAAAGGGACATGATACAATAACACCGCCCCCCCCATTACTGCTTCAGGGCTTCTAGCTCATATCCTTCACCAGGGAACTCAATTCAGCTCCATTTGAGGAATCTTAGAAATGCTTTTTAGGAAACGAGGGCCATAGCTGAATATCAATCCTGTTTTATTATCATGATGCTTTTGTGCATGAAGTTGGGGCTACCTTAAAAAAAACGTGTTTTGAAAAGTCTCTCCAAAAACCTTAGATAATCCAGCAACTTAACTAAACTGTCTCCTTCATCTTTCAGGAGGACGCGCTCCTTGCACGGACCATGCCCAGTGACCACATTTGGACCAAAAGCCTGCATGCTGCAGAATCCCAAAACTATCATGTAAGTGCTCCATCTTCGGGGAAAAGGTCCTGATTCCATTCATCTGATTCTCTGCTGTTAAATAATTAAACATATTCATTCATTCCCATACATACTTGTGTCTTCTTCAGCTGCATTCATTCATAGATTTGGCTGCCCATACAGGGTGCTGTGCTGAAGTGGAATTATACCGATGTGCTTGCGTGTTGGCAGTTACCATTGAATTGCTTGTTTGCTTCGGCCATTATTATTATTATTATTATTATTATTATTATTATTATTATTATTATTAATCCATTATTGCCTGAACTTACCATGAGGTGTTCTATTTACATGAGCTTTATTGCTTTGTAAAGCATGAGTAGGATTATCCTGTTTTGATGTAGCATCTTCATAAATGGATTGCTGAGGTGCAAAGGCTTTAGAGGGTTCCCAGGTTCTGATCCAATAGAGGAGGAGGCAATCTCTCAAAAGGTAGCAGGTGTTTCCTTGGGAATAGGTTTCGGCCATCAGTGGTAAACAGGTGATGCTCTGCTGCAAAGCTGGTTCAGAAAGCTTTCTAGAGATGTCAGTCCAACTGTGGTCTTACCTTGCAATCTGCTTTTGGGTTCTTAAATCCAGGCCGTAGCCTACCAAACTGTGTCAGTTTAAAATTTGGGGTGTGTTAATTGTTCTGTTGTTTTATTGCATCTTAGTTATGGATACATTCTAGTGTTTTAATTGGATTTGTTTTATGGTGTTTTATAATTACCGGTATTTATATTCTAATGCTTGTATAATCAGGTGTTGTTGTTGTTTTTAATTAATTTTTATTGAAAAATTTCAATCGGAAATAATTAACAGTGCTACTTGTTTGGGCCATGTCTGCAAGTATTATGCACAATTAACATTGCATCGGTCTAAGCCACGCATGTCACTTTCAGTCATTGTTCAGTGAATGAAACATGGATTGCACAGAAGAGCTGATCAAAACTGTATGGCAAAGTTCTTCATACAGTTATCCAGGCCTCTTTTAAAGTTTTCCTTTGGTTTGTGGGTGTCATCAGTGGTGTAAAACATGGAGCCCATGTTCTTACTTATTACATTTCAAACCCGAATTTCATCTTTTGCATGCAGTGGGAAACAAGTAACGATTTTTCGTACTTGTTTGTTTTACCATGTCCCTTTCTAAAGTGTGTGTGCGGGTTTTATAGAATGGGTGACACCTTTGTGACCAGGATGTAAAGGAATCGCATAACATGCGACAGGGGAAGGGCCATGACTCAGTAGCAGAGCGTCTGCTTTGCATACAGAAGGTTCAATTCCCAGCATCTCCAGGTAGGGCTGGGAATGTCCCCTTCCAGAAACCCCAGAGAACTGCTGCCAGTCAGTGTAAAAAAGGTAAAGGTAAAGGACCCGTATGGGACGTGGGTGGCACTGTGGGTTAAACCACAGAGCCTAGGACTTACCGATCATAAGGTCAGCGGTTCGAATCCCCGCGACGGGGTGATCTCCCGTTGCCCTGTCCCTGCTCCTGCCAACCTTGCAGTTTGAAAGCACGTCAAAGTGCAAGTAGATAAATAGGTACCGCTCCGGCGGGAAGGTAAACGGCGTTTCCGTGCGCTGCTCTGGTTCGCCGGAAGCTGTACGCTGGCTCCCTCGGCCAATAAAGCAAGATGAGTGCCGCAACTCCATCGTTGTCCACGACTGGACCTAATGGTCAGGGGTCCCTTTACCTTTTAAAGGACCCTGGACGGTTAAGTCCAGTCAAAGGCAACTGTGGGATTGCGGCACTCATCTCGCTTCAGGCCAAGGAAGCCGGCATTTGTCCACAGACAGCTTTACAGGTCATGTGGCCAGCATGACTAAACCGCTTCTGGCGCAATGGAACACTGTGACGGAAGCCAGAGTGCACGGAAACACTGTTTGCCTTTCTCCCGCAACGGTACCTATTTATCTACTTGCACTGGTGTGCTTTCGAACTGCTAGGTTGGCAGGAGCTGGGACAAAGCAACAGAAGCTCACTCTGACATAAGGATTTATACTACCGACCTTCCGATCAGCAATCCCAAGAGGCTCAGTGGTTTAGACCCCACAGCGCCACCTGCGTCCCTAATGCCAGTCAGTATAGACTGAACCAGGTGGACCAATAGTTTGTATAAGCCAGCTTCCTCTATTCCTCTGTCTTAAGCAAAGGGTTGCTGCTGATCAGTGTAGACAGCAACTGAGCTAGCTGAATATAAGGCAGCTTCCTACATGTCAGTCAGCTCATGTTTGCTTTTAAGACTAATCATGCTAGCTGGGACTGATGGGAGTTGTAGTCCAAAATATCTTGAGGGCACCAGGTTGGCGAAGGTTGTTTTAGATCAACTTGGGTTCAGTCCTGATACGGGTGTTTGAAACTTTATTCCCCTGTTTGCTTTTTGCAGACCAGTCTTCCCCACCCCTCACTTCGTTTAATTCTGGTCCAGAGGGATGGATGGGAGCAAACACCATGCAATTGGATGAACTAGCTTAGTCAATGCCACCTCAAACATCACCTGCCAGGAGACACTGTTAATATTTGTCTAGCTCTAGCACAACGCTTATTGAATGGAGCGGCCTGTGCTCTTAATTTTCTCTCTCTTTTGTGTCCCACCCCTCTTCCTCCTTGGTCTGTACTTTCCCAAACCAAAAGAGGCAGGGTGTGGGTGAGTCCACTTCCTCTTCCAGTTGCTTCAAGGTGTGGCTGACCGTCAGATTTTTACAGATGTTGGTCCTTTTTTTCTAAATCGCATTATCTTCTGCTTAGCACACCCCCGGCTCAGCCACTGCCGTAATAGCCAAAGGCAAGCTGACCATTCAGGGAAGTCCCGTAGCTCAGTGGTTAGAGCATCTGCTTTGCACACAGAAGGTCCCAAGTTCAAAACCTAGTATCTCCAGGTGGGGCTGGGAAAATCCCCCAAGTCTGAAACCCCGGAGAGCCACATTCAGTGACTATACTAAACTAGATGAAGCAATGATCTGACTGCATAAGGCAGCTTCTTATTTAAATCAACCCTTTATTCAGAAGCGTGAGGACTAGAAACTTAGTTTATCCTTAGGGAAAAGGATATCCCAGTGGTAGAGCATCCATTTACTGTAGCATGTAAGAGGCAGTGCTAGAAATTAGTCAGGGTCCAATTGCGACCACGTGAAGATCTCTGGAGACCAGGTTGACGACTTGGGAAAGCAAAATGCCACTTAGAGAAGGATGTGAAATATTTTCCCTCAAAGCTTGAATTTGTTTTATTTTGGATTGTGTTATTTACTTTTTTAATGTGTTGTAAACTACTTTGAGATTTTTTCTTTAAAACGAAAAGCTGTAGAAATGAAATTATTATTAATAATAATAATAATTAATTGCAAAAAACAGCACCCAGACATTCCACTGTGGCGACCGTAACCTAGGTTTAATTTGCCATTTGGCGATTAAATTAGATATCTGAGATTCTAACACTGCTAGAAGGTTCCAGTTTCAATCCCCAGCATCCCCAGGTAGGGCTGGGGGGAATACCTGGAACCCCGAAGAGCTGCTGCCAGCCAGTGTAGGCAATACTGAGACAGACGTTCCAATAGCCTGACTTTGTATAAGGCAGCTTCCTGTGGCTTCTCTCTCTTGCTCCCTCCATTCCTCTCTTGCCCACCGGCCAATTTTAGCACACAAGGGAGTGAGGGGAAGAGGTTTGCTGACTGGCAGGTGAGTGGACAAAGAACCTGTCTCGTGCAGATGAGACCTAACAAATCACCTGCTCCCTGTTTATCACATCCCTGCAGAGAGTATCTTGCAAGCACACTCCTCTTCTGTTGCACCCCGTGAGGATTCAGTCTGCCTCCTACGGCTTGGGAGCCAAAGGGTTAAGGGATGATTGCCACTTACTCAACTTTGGACTTACATCATGCATTTTTATCACCAGATTCTGGCAGCTGAGCAGCCGCTGCTGCTGCTCCTCCCTCTGGGGCAAGCAGGGATATAATGACAGCATGTGTTGAGATTAGTCCAGCCCAGAGGCTTTCCAGGAGGCACTTAGAGCTCTTTAATTGCCCAGACAGACAGCAGATCGTAACCCCAGCAGTCTAGAATAGCCTTCAAGCTAGGGAGCCGCTTTGCCAGGCAAGAAGGGAGAAGGCAGCTGAGCTTTTAAAATTCTACCGGGAGATCTTCATCTTTCTTCAAAACTTGACTTTTTTTTTAATACATGTAGCTCCAAAAAAATTTTTTTATTCCCCATCCCCTGCGCGCGCGCGCACACACACACACACACACAATTTGAAAGCTGTGCTCTCTCTCTCTCCTGTTGCCTTTTAATAAGAGGAATTTAACAAAATCCAAGATTAAACTTGCAGTGGCTTCCCAAGTGTTGCATGAAGGCACACTAAGCCGTCTGGTGTTGATTAAACCTCTTTCGTGGGGTTCCCCCCCCCCACTTTTTTTTTTTTTGTAATCTGTTGTTATGCAGACTGACCTGGCGGAAAAAAATTGAACATTTAACAAATACGCTAAGTTTTTGCTCCTCCTTTTTCTAACCTGGTAGTTTTTGGGATCCTTTTGTTTAAGCAACTTTTAGTCTCCTTTTTATGGGGAACTGCTTCTTTATGAAATGGCAAGGCTGGTTTGGTTTCATTTCTTTTTGACCAAAGCAATCTGAAAAGAGAGGCTATCTGAACTTTGCGGGCGTGATGTTTTTTGCAAGGTAGTAGTTCGGCTCCAAAAGATTATTTCAAGGCTTCTTTTTCTACTGTTGAGTCTTGCTGTGTGCTTCTCTCTGACTCGTGCAAAGAAAAGCAATGAAGATATTTCAGCGTATTAACGATCGCTCCTTTGGAAGCTCCGCTTGGATGTGGTGAGTAAACCGGGGGGAAAGAGGTTTTATCCACCTTTCATGTTATGAGCCAAAGCTTCGGTTAGTTTCAATGGTGGCTTGGATTTCTTTAAGTGGGGCATGGAGCTATGTCCAGTGCTATTCAGAGTAGACCCAATGAATGGACTTGGGTCCATTCATTTCAGTTAACTTAAGTAAGGTTTCATTGGATGCAACCCATAGTCGCCGCAGAGCTGATACGTAGCTCTACAAACTGATCCAGATAGGTTGAGCAGATTGTGTTGAAATCCTTTATGCTTTTCCTGGTCCCCCAGGTATGAGGAAGGGGTGGTTTTCTCATCTGAAACCCGCTTTACGGCAGCAATGCAAGTTCCTGGCACGGCAAACTGAACTCTGCCGTGGGAATATCTCTTTCCTTAGGGCATTCTTGTTCTCACCCCGGCCAATAAAAAATCAGTCGCCAAAGGACTCCTTCCTTCAGTTTCTTCCTCTTTTTTGTACACAATAGTTTTATTTTTAGATGTCTTCATGTGCATTCCCTCCACCCACCCAACCCTTCATCAGGGCTATTCTGCGGTCTGCCTGGCATTCTGCATTTTGCGCAAGAGTGGGGTATCCAGCAACGTGGGGAAGAAACTGTGTAGAGAATAAAAGAATAACATCAACTCTCTCCACATTCTGGATTCAAGACAGAGTTGGCTGGGGTTGTGGTAGTGGTGGGAATTTGCCCCTTTTGTATCCTTAGCTCTTTCTCTGGGGAAGGGTGGGCTAACAGGTGTCCTTCCAGATGATGATGATGATGATGATGAAGAGCAGCACTGGGTAGCTCAGTTGGTTAGAGCTTCGTGCTGATTACACCAAGGTTGCAGGGTCAATCCCTGTATGGAACAGCTGAATATTCCTGCACTGCAGGGAGTTGGACTTGATGATCCTCAGGGACCCTTCTAGCTCTACATTTCTATGATTCTAAGAAGATGGTGATAACCATTTATTATCGGCTCTTCATGCTGAGGTCTCAGGGCAGATCACAACAATTAAAACACAACATCAATATCGAAACACAATATTGGACTGCAGCACCCATCATTCCTGACCGTAAGGCATACTGGCTGGGTCTGATGTGGAGGCTGGGAGTCCAATGTTATCTAGAAGCCTACAGGTTTCCCATCCCCTGAGCTCGGAGCTTAAGAGCGGCAGTCTCACAGCAAACCTTGTGTCACGATGAGGTTAAAACAGTCTGCCTAAGGCCACCTAAGGTAAGGGTTTTTGCAGGGCGAGAGCTGGTGGCGGATAGGAATCCACCCAGTTTTTCTGCACAGAAGGCCAAGGACGTCTGGCTTCTGTGACGGTGCAGGGTTGCCTAGGTTGACTCCCGCTGTGCTCGGTCTCCGAGGTCGGAGACAGGAGTTGTTTCTGAATATCAGTTGCTGGAAACCACAAGAGGGGAGAGAAGTCTTGTGCTCGGGTGCTACTTGCGGGTTTCCAACAATGGGCATCTGGTTAGCCACTGTCAGAATAGGATGCGTGGGCCATTGGCATGAGCCAGCAGGATATTCTTACATTATGTTCCTATTATTTTTTTAACAGCGTTGCTCTTATCAGAACAAATAAGAGTTTCTTATAATTAACTATTAACCACAAATTTAGATACTTCTGCAAAATCAAAGTAGTGTAACAGTGGTTTTTGAAAGGAACAATACCGGAATCGAAGCAAGTTCCTATACATTTCACCAATGTTCAGTAATGTCTCTAGAAATCTACATGATTCACTGAACCACTACTTCCCGGAGGCTTTCCTCTTGCAACAGCAGGGTCAGTTGGCAGTTTTGGGTTTTGTTTTTATTTTTTAAAGGAAATGAAGCTGGAAATTAAGTAATAAAGACCATGTTCAGGGACCAATATACAACCAGTACAGGGATACGTGAGTGGACTTGTATGTATAAATTATGACATTCAAGTCAGTTCTTGAGGTTCTTGGGTAAAGATGTCTGCGTATGCTGACCAGAGCTTTAAATATATGTCCTTCCACCCAAGTTTGTGATAAAATACTACTTATTATTGATTATAAAATCTTCCCACCCTTCCTCTGAGGAGCTCCCCTGATTTTATTTTCACAGCATCTAGTGAGGTTGGTTAAGGGGAGAGATAGTGACTGGCCCACGATCATCTAGTAGGCTTTGAGAATGGCTGGGGATTTTGAACCCGTGTCTCTAGCTCGCTAATACTCAAGAGAAAAGCCAACTGGTTGGAGGGCACCCCTGTCAACTGTAGAGAGCCCCCCTCTCCTGATGTATTCTGGATTAAGGAGGTGGCTCTCCAGAAAGACATAAAATCAAGACTCCTTGGCTTAAACCCTACACTAATCTGGTGCTCTCTAGATGTGTTGGACTCCAACTCCCACCAGCCCCAGTTAGCAGGGCCAATGGATAGGGACAATGGAACTTCTGGAGAGAACCATATTGGCTGCCCCTGCTCTCGACGTAATGGATTGGATGGCTTTCCCCAGTGCCTCCATTGCAAACTTTTGTGGTCAACACGTTTCCCCACCACTGTATGGTCTTGGAATTCTCACCCTCTGAAAGCTGGTGAGGAGAACATTAGGGTCTTTGAGAACTAAAAATGGGATAGTGCAGGGACTCCAACTCCCATCAGCCCCAGCTGGAGTGTCCAGCACTCAAGGATGATGGGAGCTGTAGTCTAGCAATGTCTGAAAGGCCAAAGGGCTCCATCCTTGAACTAGGCCATCACTTGCCTTCCCTGCCCCCAGCTATTGCCGTCACAGCTCTGCCTTCTTTTAAAGCAGAGATAAGGAACCTGTCACCCCCTGGATGTTACTGGACTCCAACCTCCATGAGCTCTGTCCATCGTGGGATGATGGAAATCATAATCGAGCAACGTCCGGAGGGTCACAGCTTTCTGCATTCTTGGGATACTGTGTGTGGAGGCAAGTTCCGCCTTCCTCCAGTTTCTTTGGAAGGTGTTGTGGATAAAATGCAATCAAAAATTGCATGATCTTCAGAACAGCAGGACTGGAGGAAGACCTTATTTGCTTGAATAAGGAAATAACATTGGAGGTGCATATTATAGTGGGGGGAAGATATACACACCAAGTAAGTATCAGAGGATCACCTAAGCATGTGCCATCAGGACACAACACCATTAAAGCTAGAAGTCAGGTCATTCATTATTCAGATCTAGAAATCCCCCACGTTACTTTCTCATGCATGCACTCTTGGGTTGGGGCAAGGCAACTGGCTAAAATGTTTTAAACGGTTCTAATTTTGGTTCCTCTGTTTTGTTTTTGTTGGGTTGATGTTGGTTAAATGTTTAATTGAGGTTGGCAGTTATTTTAATTTGGGTATAACTGTAAGCTGTTTATTGTTGTTGTTGTTATTGATTTCTATTGATTTATTGGGTTGTTTTTTTGCTCATATAGGATATTTTGGGTTTTTTAATGTTTGATGCTTTGTTGTGTTTTTTATATATGCTATAAGCCACCCTGAGTGGCTGGGGAAACCCAGCAAGATGGGCAGGATATGAATTAAAAGAATATTATTATATTATTATGGCACTCTTGCAAATTGCATACGGTGCTAGAGTGGTGCAGGAGAAACCCAAGCAGCTGTTTAAGACCTGTCATATCCTTCTGGCTGCTGGTGACGCACCTTGAAATCCTAAGAATTGACTCCCTTCCCACCAAGCATGATTGAGATACCTTGGCAGCACCTCTGGAATTGCATGATGCACCTACCTGGGGTGGCAAGCTTTGCTGCCCTAATAAAAGCCCAGCTCATTAAAGATGGGGAAAGATGGGTGCGAGGAGGAGATTAGGGAACACAAAGTCCAGAGCAGCATTGGGACATCGGTTGATCTGAAGGTAGTTCAGAGAGTTTGGCTGAGCTTAACTCCTTAATTCTGCTTGTTGAAGGAGTGCTTGCTCTGATCCAACCAAGCAGGTCAGCATTTTGCCTGGGACAAGTAATGCCCCCCCTTTTCTACAGCTTGTTGCACACCAGGCAGCTCAGGTTATCAAGTGACACGTTGGCATTTGTGCAGAGGGGGCCTGCAGTGGTGTCTGCAAGACATAAGGGTACCAAGACTAAGTGTAAGGTAAAGGTAAAGGGACCCCTGACCATTAGGTCCAGTCGTGGCCGACTCTGGGGTTTGCTGCGTTCATCTCGCTTTATTGGCTGAGGGAGCCGGCGTACAGCTTCCGGTTCATGTGGCCAGCATGACTAAGCCGCTTCTGGCGAACCAGAGCAGTGCACGGAAATGCTGTTTACCTTCCCGCCGGAGCGGTACCTATTTATCTACTTGCACTTTGATGTGCTTTCGAACTGCTAGGTTGGCAGGAGCAAGGACCGAACAACGGGAGCTCACCCCGTCACAGGGATTCGAACCACCGACCTTCTGATCAGCAAGTCCTAGGCTCTGTGGTTTAACCCACAGCGCCACCCGCGTCCCAACTAAGTGTAGTGCCTGCCAATTCCCTGTAATTATTATTAGCATTATATCTTATTAAATTTCTGTTCTGCGAGTTCTCCCCAAAGAAGCAAAGCAATTCAGTTAAAAGCAAAAGCATCTTAAAAACACATCTGTGAAGCAGGCCTTGGGAGGCGGTGTTCTCATCTCAACCAGCACCCAGGTGGGGTGGGTGAGGAGCAGCTTGAATCCTCTGCGTTGTGCAGAGGAATGTGTGAACAGGCTTTTGAGCATCAGAAGTATGTTAACCCATGGTAGTACCTAAGCAAATAATATTTTGGACCACAAGTTTTAATGTTTGCATCTGAGTAACCATAGCTTAATGATTTTCGGACAGCTTTCTTTTAGTGTCCAAGAATAAGAAATGAAAGGTGGGTTGTACCCGGGGAACTTCAGCCAAAAGGGTGGGGCCAGGAGAGAAAATACACATTGCGTTCTTCAGTACTTACAAAAGAAGCTGCTCAATTGGACCATTAATCCATCTAGCTCGGTACTGCTTTCACATACTTGCACTTTCTCTGGGAGACCTACCTGGATAAGCCAGGAGCTGAACATACCTTCTGTATGCAAAGCAGATGCACTATTACTGACCTACAGTACTTTCCTTAAGACATAGGAACATAGAAGCTGCCTTCTACCGAGTCAGACCATTTGTCCATCCATTGTCTACACCAGTGTTTCCCAAATGTGGGTCTCCAGCTGTTTTTGGACTCCAACTCCCATCATCCCTAGCTAGCAGGAGCAGTGGTCAGGGATTATGGGAATTGTAGTCCCAAAACAGCTGGAGACCAGCACACTGGTCTACCCTGACTGGCAGTGGCTCTGCAGGGCTTTAGGCAGGGAGCCTCTCAAAACCCTAGTGGGAAGTTCCAGAGATTGAACCCAGGACTTTCTGCATACAAGGAAGATGCTCTACCATTTAGCTATGGCTGTTCCCTAACATTTCAAATAATACTTTAAAAATAATAATAATTGTCCAGTAGCACCTTAGAGACCACCTAAGTTGCATGCACACGAAAGCTTATACCAAGAACAAAATTAGTTGGTCTCTAAGGTGCTACTGAGCAATTTTTTTATATATATCTTGACTGCATCAGACCAATACGGCTACCTACCTGAATTTCAAATAATACTTAAATATGCCCTAATAGTTTTGAATTGCCTGTGCCACTACAAGGTCATTGGTCCAAAAAGTTTCTTTCTCTGCTTCTGCCTCTGAATCTTGAGCACAGAATTGAGGTATGAAGCCTTCTTCCCTTCCCAGAACGCAGCTCCCCGGGCTGAAGGTGTTTAAATGCTTCCCTTAAGTCCTCTGCACATAGAGAAAGCAGCCTGTCAGGGAGAAGGCTATGCCAAACACTTCTTCAGCATCATGCTAGGGCTGCATGGGCGAGGGTCTTGTTTTCTTTTTGTAGATGATGAGGAGGAGTTGTGGCAGTGTTTTATCACATGCAACCAGGAATCGACAGGATGAATACCAGTTCCTGAGACTCACAAAGGCTCTTCTTATGTTCTTACCGTCTTCCACCTGCAACCGAAGCAGCACACTCTAGGAAAAGCTTGCTGTCTCTCAGTCGTGCCAAATGCAGAGCCAAGTTGGCCGGTCGTTTTCTCGTGAGGAGTGCTAACGTGATTTGTCTCAGGAACTTCAACCTGTTTCTTTCCTGGCTTTGTGTTTTTGCAGGCACATTCAGGACCCAGCAAGCCAGCGGTTGACATGGAACAAACCTCCGAAGAGTGTCCTTGTTATAAAAAAAATCCGGGACGCCAGTCTCCTGCAGCCCTTCAAAGACCTCTGCATCTATCTCACAGAGGTAGGCTGGACTTCTCTGCCTTAGTGAGCTCAACCAGGACGGCCGAAGAATTTTAGTGGGGTGGGCTTTTTAAAGTGGGGTGTTCTTACGGGCTGCAGAGATGTGTCTTAGAGCATGTTGACAGTGCTCAGGAAAGTTCATCCAGAGTCAGGGCTTCCACGACCTACATCTCAGGGGTGAGGAACCTGTGGCTCATGTTGTTGAATCCCAGCCCCCATCAGCCTTGGCTGGCTTATGCCAGTGATCAGGGGAAGCTTAAACCATTTCTAAAACCCATAACAAACCAACCTTGGCTGCAAATAAATGCCAAGAAGAGTTTGAGGTGGCCGGCATGTGCCATTTCTATCTATGCAAGAGGATTTCACCGGCATGAACTGTTTGCTTGGGTTTGGGGTTGTCAAAACACTGCCTCACACAAAGAAAAAAAAAAAGAAACCGCAGTTCCTATTGTCCCTTCAGGAGGAATCTCAGAGTGGTTAAACTGGTTTTGCCTTTGTGCTTTTGCCCATTCATGTCTTTCATCTGCTTTCAATGTTGTGGGAGAGCCTGGCAACCCTGATCTCCTCTCTCTCGTACTCAAATGGTCACTCTGTTGATGTGATTCCTCCTTACCTTTTGAAAGTTACTGCACCTATTTTATTACTCACAGATAAAAAAATATAAGGCAGCTCTCTGCGTTAAAAGGGAACAGCCATAGCTCAGTGGTAGAGCAGCACATGGTTTTGCTTGTTGCACAAGGTCCCATGTGCAGTATAGGAAGGGTTGGGGTAAACTCTGTGTGAAGCCTGGGAGAGTCACTGCCAGTTACTCTATTTTATTACTACATTTCCACCTGGCCTTTCTGCCTAGGAGCTCAAACTGGCCTACACACTTATATATGAAAAATATTTGAAAGATGATTAACAGCAGCTACAAAGAAATGAGAACACACGTAACTTCTCCATGTCTGGATAGGCTTGCCTAAACAAAAATGTTTTAAGCAGGCTCTGAAAAGAATACAATGAAGGTGTCTGCTTGGTGTCAATAGGCAAGGAGTTCCAAAGTGTAGGTAGAGTAGTTTTTATCTGAGATTATAAGGTGCTTTGTAGGTGTCAGGGGCTGGTCTGGATTGGAAGACTGGGGAATGCAATTGCAGGAAGAGCAGCTCCTAACAGAAGAGGAGGGGGAATATTCGCCCAACCTTCCAGCGCTTCTAGAAGCAGAGAGACAGGCAGACACAGCTATGAGATAGTAGCTAAGCAACCAGAAGGGAGGGAGCAGCTGGGCGATACATCAATTGAGAGTGGGGGGGGAACCCCTCCCTCTCCCCAAACTCTGAGGTCCAAACATGTCAGAGAACAAAGGAGACGCAGAGGAAGAGGGACTTCTCTTTGGAGTAGGGAACTGATATCCTTGCGGAGGGTTGCCTGTTTGTGCTTGTAACATAATGCTGAAAGAAAAGGACTATAAATCTACCAAATGCTCATTAATTCTTATCAGTGAGCCAGCAGAAGGGAGAGGGGAACTCCCGTACTTGACAGTAGGAGAATTTCCTCAAAAAGTGGGGTATGTTTTTTTTAAATAAATACATATTAATTCCACTTGTTTGAAGAGGTCATGCTTCTATTTTTCACTCAGTGTTAAGATAGTTTTAATTACATTGGTATCTTTTCCTCCCCATCTTCAGGTGAACAACATGATTGTCTACGTAGAAAAGAAAGTGTTGGAAGACCCAGCCATCATGAACGATGATAGTTTTGGACCAGTGAAGAAGAAATTTTGCACTTTCAGTGAAGGTAAATATATATATAGTGAGAGAGGTTGCGTTTTGCATGTAACGGGAGCTAGAGATGCAGCAGTAATTTGGTTTGGTTTGCATTTTAATATACAAACTACCTAGTGTACAATTCCTGGAAAAATCTATGAACTGAAACACAGCTAACTGTGTCAAAATCCACTCTTCTCCGAATTTTGTGATCAGTTCTCCAGTCAAATGATGTAGAACAAGCATGCCTGTATCAGGCAAAGGTGTGCATAAACTGTATATATTAGTGAAAAGTGGTTTGTTTTTTTTGCTTAATAAACCACACTGCACACAGACCACATGCCAGAGCATGCACAGCTCAGCCTCTCCCATTTTGCCCCTTTCCTTGAGTAAGCTTTCTTGGGTTGCCAAGAAAGGGCTAGCATAGCGCTGCCTCCAAGCCGGGGTCATGGTTCGTTTCCTCCTAACAAAGCACAGTCAGTGCATCAGCAACAAGCCATGGTTTAAGCTCCACTAGCGATTGTGGTTTGTTAGGGCAGAACAACCCAGAATCCTGCATTTGGCTGCAATGCTAAGCCATTGCCTTCTTTGATTCTTTACCTGATTGTGCAGGTAGAGCGAAGCAAGAGCACAGGAGCACAGAAAGCTTCATTATACCAAGTCCAGCCATTGGTCCATCTAGCTCAGTGCTGTCAACACTGGCTGGCAGCAGCTCTCCAGGATTTCAGACAGAATACATTCCCAGCCCAGCCTGGAGTTACCATAGTTTGAACCTGGGACCTTCTGCATGCAAAGCTATGCCTCTGAGCTATCACCCTTCCATGACCTATAGCAATTGAGCTGGGTTCACAGTTTGGTTTATGAAGCTTGTAACTTTGACTTACTGCAACATGCAAATTCAGGCACCGTGTCTGTTTCCTTAAAGAAGGAAGGCAAGAGCAGTCAGATAAGAGCCAGAATGTGCAGGTAAATGGGCTAAAGGAGGCTCAAGCAAAAAGCCACAATCTGTTTATACCGCTGTATTTCTGCCCTTTTAAACAGATAGGACTGGAATTTTTAAAAATTCTGTGTTTTCAAACTCCTTTTCTTTCTTAGACTACGATGATATTTCCAATCAGATAGACTTTATAATCTGCCTGGGAGGAGACGGGACCTTGCTTTATGCCTCTTCACTCTTCCCGGTGAGTTTATCTTCACTATCCTTCCCTTGCCTGCAACCTCTCGCTTATGAAGTCCACATGGGATGCTTCGTGATGGTTGCATGTTCTTCCACAGGCCCTTAACACTAACTTTTGGCTCTTCCCCACTCAGTATTCACTTATGTGCCTCCCTTTTTGCCCTGCCCATTTATAAAGGCTTGGTGTGGCTGTAGTTAAATATAAGTTGCTGCTCTTAAGCATGTCCTATTATTATTATTATTATTATTATTATTATTATTATTATTAAAAAGAGGGTGGGAGGACTAGAGTTGGGCGATATCTAGTTGTCAACATCGCGATATATCGCCAGCTGAACATCACAATATGTTGATATATCACAGTGTCTGAAATAAGGATGGAACTATGTAGAGGTGAACAGTAGGGCTGGGCAATAGCTGGCTTTCAAAGTTGTGATATATCACCAGGTAAACACTGTGATATACCAATACATAATGATGTCTGAAATAAGACGGAGCTATGTAGATGCATTGGCCAACTTCACGGTTTTTCTTGCATTGTGTTGTGTTTTTTTGCATAGCACACGCACACACATAGCACGATTTGCGATACGTTGTCAGGCCAAAAATTATGAAACTGCTATCACGATATGGACTTCAAACTGGTTTTTGGATGATATATTGACATATCGCCCAGCCCTAGGGAGAGCCCTATGCAGAATTTAATACACTCAGGCTTGTTGACAGCCTGGTGTTGAGTATAGACTGCACAAGATTCCCACCCCCCGCCTTTGTTTCCCTCCTTTTCCCCAGAACTCGGACTCAAGGCAGCTCACAAATATTAAAACCAGCACAGATAAAACACAGATAGCTAAGAGCTTATAAAAGATAATAATTTTGAAGTGATTAAACTTGGAATAGAATTAAAACGAGGTGAAAATAAATCTATTAAAATGCAGATTTTTTTTAAAAAAGCACGGCACTATTAAAACCCCTTTCCTTAAAAGCTGCCACTTCCCCAAAGCCTCTTGGAATAAAACAGCCTCCACCTGTCAGTGGAAGGACAAAGAGTGGAAGCACTGCAGCCTCTCTAGGGAGTTCCAGAGTCTGGGGCAGCCGTGGAGCAGCTCGTGCGTCCCACCCAAACGTGCCTGCGAGGGTGGCAGGACTGAGAAAAAGGCTGCCACAGCTATACAGTGAAGCTCCACCAACTTTGGTTTCCCGTTTAGTCCAAGAGTCACCCAACATTTGTAGGTCCATTTGGATTTTTGAGTGGGAGCTGTGCCCTTGCCGATCACTTCCCTTCCCACCCCACCAAGGGAGAGGCAGAAAGAGAGAGATAAAAGACAGAGTTTGCTTCTCCAAGGCATCTGTGCAAAACTCCGATCCGGTAGAATTAATCTAAGCCTCGATGAAGCCCAAAGAGCTGGAAGAGGAAACCAGAAAGTGCCACTTTCCAAACTTCCTTCTTCAGTAATATGTACTTTCCGAGGGAGAAGAAGGTCATGCCTTTGCTTCCGCATGACCAAGAGGGTAGAAAGGGGAAATCACCAAAGGAAAGTTTGAAAAATTATTGGAGGTTAGATACTCAGGAACAGATTTTAGATGAAGATTGGGAAAGAATCTTTCGACAACCACCCTTTGTTGCGACCTCTAGGATAATCCTGGAACAGGGGTTGAAGCTGGTACAAAAATGGTATTATACACCAGTAAGGTTATATCATATTACAAAATCTGGAAGTAAGAATTGCTGGAGGAAATGTGGAGTGATGGGAACATACAGTCATATGTGGTGGGATTGTCCGTTAGTTAATGAATTTTGGAAACAGATTGGTATAGAAATATCGGGAATTGTGGGAAGGAACGTGGAAATAACTAAATTAATGGTTCTTATTACCCTGAGTAGTATCGAGTTAAAAACAAAAGAGGAATGCAAATGGGTAAAATTGATGGTAATTACAGCCAGACAGGTGATAGCGAGTAATTGGGAAAATGCAGAAGAGCTAGGGGTGAACAGATGGAGGAAAAAACTGAATAATATTATAAATTTGGAATACCTAACTGTGAAGATACATAGAATGAAAGGGTTTAAGATCCGTGGGAAAGAGGAGGATCGGTTTGAGAAGATATTGAATTATTTGAGTAGGTTTGAACAATTTAGGGCAATTAAAATGTTAAAAGTTAAATAAACCTGGTGGAAGGAGGAGTGTTAAGGTATATAGAAGTGTACATATGGTTAATTTGAATATGTTATTACTGAATATTATTGAATATGTATATTATTGAATATTGTATACCCAATGTATCAGCCGCCTGGGGGTGGTTTCACTGTTTGTGTTTTGGTGGTTGGTAAAAATAAAATATATATATTAAAATTTAAAAAGAGGGTAGAAAGGAGGAGGAGGAGGCTCTGGGGTCATACTTTGCAGAGGAAGACCTCAAGGGTGCTCTGTTTTAGGCTGCCACATGTGAACCGGTGGGCTACTAAAAAAATTGTTGGGCCCCAAATTGTTGGGGATCCCAATCTATTTTGGGCATCCACATTTTTGGCACAGAACTGTTAAAAGCGGAATGTGTTGAAACCGTTAAAAGCTTTGGCTCCTGAACTCCAAGACCAAGGACAGTTTGTGCCGCTTCTGAATGCTCTCCTCTTCCCCCCCCCCTTTTTCCCTCCAGGGCAGCGTACCTCCCGTGATGGCTTTCCACCTGGGTTCCCTGGGATTCCTTACCCCGTTCAATTTCGAGAACTTTCAGTCCCAAGTGACTCAGGTTATTGAAGGTAAGGGTTTGTGCTGAGCTGGTCACTTGCGCTGCTTATGCAGAAGTAATGCTGGCAGCATTTTTATAAAAAACAAAACAAATTATAGCTTTTGGTGTTGTTTTAATAAATTTTTATTAGATTTTCCACAGTGATAACACAAACCGCAAAGCAAAATGATACACAAAAACAGAAAAAGAAAAAAGAAGAAAGAGGGGAGGAAGGGGGGGACAATAAACAGATAAACAATAACAACAAACTTAATTCTTCACAAATCCAACCTTTTAAACATCTTGGTAATAATAATAATAATAATAATAATAATAATAATAATAATAATAATAATAATTTATTATTTATACCCTGCCCATCTGTCTGGGCCTCCCCAGCCACTCTGGGCGGCTTCCATAGAAACCAAAAATACAGTAAAATATCACACGTTAAAAACTTCCCTGAACAGGGCTGCCTTAAGATGTCTTCTGAATGTCAGGTAGTTGTTTATCGCTTTGACATCTGCTGGAAGGGCGTTCCACAGGGCGGGCACCACTACCGAGAAGGCCCTCTGCCTGGTTCCCTGTAGCTTTTGCTTCTCACAATGAGGGAACCGCCAGAAGGCCCTCGGCACTGGACCTCAGCGTCCGGGCAGAATGATGGGGGTGGAGACGCTCCTTCAGGTATACTGGACCAAGGCCGTTTAGGGCTTTAAAGGTCAGTACCAACACTTTGAATTGTGCTCGGAAACGTACTGGGAGGCAATGTAGGTCTTTCAAGACCGGTGCTATATGGTCTCGGCGGCCGCTCCCAGCCACCAGTCTAGCTGCCGCATTCTGGATTAGTTGTAGTTTCCGAGTCACCTTCAAAGGTAGCCCCATGTAGAGTGCATTGCAGTAGTCCAAGCGGGAGATAACCAGAGCATGCACCACTCTGGTGAGACAGTCCGCAGGCAGATAGGGTCTCAGCCTACGTACCAGATGGAGCTGGTAAACAGCTGCCCTGGACACAGATTTGACCTATGCCTCCATGCACAGCTGTGAGTCCAAAATGACTCCCAGGCTGCGCACCTGGTCCTTCAGGGGCACAGTTACCCCATTCAGGACCAGGGAATCCTCCACACCTGCCCGCCTCCTGTCCCCCAAAAACAGTACTTCTGTCTTGTCAGGATTCAACCTCAATCTGTTAGCCGCCATCCATCCTCCAACCGCCTCCAGACACTCACACAGGACCTTCACCGCCTTCACTGGTTCTGATTTAAAAGAGAGGTAGAGCTGGGTATCATCCGCATACTGATGAACACCCAGCCCAAACCTCCTGATGATCTCTCCCAGCGGCTGCATGTAAATGTTGAAAAGCTTGGGGGAGAGGACAGAACCCTGAGGCACCCCACAAGTGAGAGCCCAGGGGTCTGAACACTCATCCCCCCCCCACCACTTTCTGAACACGGCCCAGGAGGAAGGAGCGGAACCACTGTATGACAGTGCCCCCAGCTCCCAGCCCCTCAAGACGGTCCAGAAGGATGTTATGGTCGATGGTATCAAACGCCGCTGAGAGATCCAGCAGAACTAGGAAACAGCTCTCACCTTTGTCCCTAGCCCGCCGGAGATCATCAACCAGTGCGACCAAGGCAGTTTCAGTCCCATGATGAGGCCTGAATGAGGCCTGAATCCCGACTAGAAGGGATCCAAATGGTCCGCTTCTTCCAGGCGTGCCTGGAGTTGTTCGGCAACCGCTCGCTCAATCACCTTGCCCAAGAATGGAAGATTTGAGACTGGGCGAGACTTCCTCAAATCCCTCCCTTCTGAGTTTCCTTGTAATTAAAAGTAACAGCTTTCCAATATCATTATTAAACTAAAACAATTTCCAATTATAGTCCATGCAAGTAAGGAAAACAAATTGTGGTTTGTTAGAAACTTCTGCTGCTTTGTGGGATATCTTCGGGAGTAAACACTACACTAATCAGGAGTTGAGTCCTAAGACGGTTGGATGGTGCCTTTTAGGCCTCCTTCTGGCAACTCCTGCAGCCCAGCTGGTGCCAAACGTATTGCTTTCCTTTCCTTTGGAGCACATCAGCGAGGCCTAGAAGGGGTTATTGTCATCTGCTCAGCCCAGGACCTCTATACACACTGCCTAGGCTTGCGCCCCCAGGGAGGTCACTTCAGTGCAGCATTTTCTTCACCCTTACAGGTGCACTCCGTTGTCTTTTGAGCAGATGGGTGCAACAATGTTTATTAGGCTTGTTGCAATCAATCAGTACCTCCCTGATGAGATTGGGTACACTTGACAGCTCCAGGCTAGTGCTCCCAAATGCAGCCAATCCCTGCTGCAAACTCTTTAAGACTTGAGATGTGGGATGGAGTTAGCAGCTTTGCATGCAGAAGATCCCAGGTTTGATCCCTGGCATCTCCAGGTATGGCTAAGAAAGACCGTCCCTCACCTGAAATTCCAGAGTGCTAATTCTAGTATTAGTATAGACAAGAGGTGAGGAGCCTTTTTTCAGCCTGAGAGCTGCATTCCCTTCTGGGGGGGGGGGGGGTCTGATGACAATGGTGGGCGGAGCCAGAGGCAAAAGTGGGTGGAGCAATGGATGCAAAGTACCTTTGCATGATAGGCTTGTTTTGACATACCATCTCGCTCCCCTCTAGCCTCCTTTCCTGGCCTGGGGAGAGTCCCAAGGGCCAGATAGAGAGGCATGGAGGGCCGCATTTGGCTCCTGAGCCTGAGGTTCCCCACTCCTGGTGTAGACAATACTGAGCTTGATGTCAGGGCTTGAACCTGGGGCCATCTGCAGCTTTCCCCTGGAATTTCTGGGCTTCACAGCCCTTTGGCCTTTATATGTTTATTGTAGCAAATATATTTTTATTATACAGATAAGTGTCTGGGGTTGGTAGGGACAATGATTACTGTATCTCCTAAACTGATCCCATGTTGGTAGGTCTTTTTATGTTCTTTTACTTAGAAAGGTGTGGTTTTTCACCCTCCACCCACCATAGGCAATGCCGCACTTGTTCTCCGGAGCAGGCTCAAAGTGAAAGTGTTCAAGGAGCACAAGGAGAAGAAGGCAATGATTCAAAACGGGATCGAAGAGAATGGGCTGATATCTCCGAGCCTAGAGAAGGAACTGTTCAAGCAAGCCACTCAATATCAGGTTTGTGCATTCGGTGGGTGAGGTTTGCTTTTCTTCTAGTAGCAGCAGCAACAACAACGATGAGGTTAATCTTAGTGAGGTACTGGATTTATATCCCATCCCTTCCTCCCGAAGGAGCCCAGGGTGTCAAACAGATCCACTGTTTAAAAAAGCAAAGCAAAAGCAATAGCATTCTAAAACCGTTAAGCGTTATAAAGGCAACGATGGTGAAAAACATTCCAAAAACAGTTACAGTCAGAAGCATTCTTCCATCCGGTGTTCTGGATCCAGTAATGGTATGCTTCAGCCACCCAATGCCTCACTGGAGAGGGAAGTTTTCCTCCTGAAAGTTAATAATGATGGAGACAGGCACAGCTCACTGCGGAGCTCATTCCACAGCCAGGAGCCACCACCGAAAAGGCCCTGCGATGGGTCACTGCCAACCAGGAAGCCCCTAAGGGGACCGCCAAGTCCTCACCACAATGATGGTGTTGGTAATATAATCATGATCATGACAATATAATATTGATGATGATATTAATAATGGCAATGTAATAATACATTTAATATATTAAATTTACGAACCGCTTCCCGAGAAACATATTGAAGTGTCTTTGTAGATATAGAAAGCCAGAATAACATAGTGGTCAGTGTTGGACTATGACCTGGGAGATCAGTGTTCAAATCCCTACTCAGCCATGAAGCTAACTGGGTGTGACCTCAGGACCAGTTCACTGGTTCTCAGCATCTAACCTACCTCAGAGGGTTGTTGTAAGGATGAAATGGGGAGAAGGGCAACTTGAGCTCTTTGAAAGAAAAGTGGGATATAAATGTAATTTTTTTTTTACAAATGGGTCAGGGGCTTCTGGCCCTCAGGCCCACCAGACCTCCCTGTTTGTCCCACAAAGCCACTTTGGGCAAGCCATGCCCACCGTACACCTGATGTCGGGTGTGTGGCAGGTAAGGGCAGAGCTTCAAATGAATAATCAGGAGCTTAAAGTGAGCTGCTGATGGTTCTTTCGTTGAAACGAGGTGTGTTTCCATCTTCCATCAGCTGATTGGCTGTGAGAGCACCTTTTGGGGGGAGGGTTTCCATTGAAACCATTGTTAAAGTGATGGGGAGGAGTTCCATTTTAGCAGTGGTTTCCATGGGAACCGTTTCTCTCTTCTAGCATTGCTCTTTGAACATTGGAAAACTGGAAACGTATAGAGCAGTGTGGGGCTGTTTGAAAGCCCTTTTGCAAACAGTCCCACACTGATCTTAGAACCACCAGTTTTCAGAGAGTTAAAGAGCAGTATAGGGCTGGTTGCTATTATTTATTTTTATATTTGTGGTTATTTTTTTAAAAAAAACAAGCACTTTTGGAAAGTGAAATGGGGGGGGGGGGGGAATAGTCCACCAGACTTTTTGGATTACAACTCCAAATGACTCTGGCTGGCCCATTAAAAAACATTTAAGGCTTTCTTTCTGCATGCTAAAAGTCGGTCATAAAATCATAAAGCCAGAGTCTTATAAACCCTGTAGATACACAACAGATTTTACTACTTCCACACAAACACAATACAGTAGGTCTTAAAACAGAATGACTCTGGTTCAGAGTTCTAGTCAGCGTCATCAAATATTTAACCTCTTTCGAAACAAACAAAAATGATGTATCTGAAGAAGTGTGCATGCACACAAAAGCTCATACCAATAACAAACTTAGTGGGTCTCTAAGGTGCTACTGGAAGGAATTCCCCCCCCCCCCGACTACGGCAGACTAACACGGCTACCTACCTGCAACTTAACCTCTTTCGTAACTGTTCCGTTCCATCATCTGCATTTCCTGTCGGCAGGTCCTGAATGAAGTTGTGGTGGATCGGGGCCCTTCCTCATATCTTTCCAACGTGGACGTCTTTCTAGATGGGCACCTTATCACCACAGTCCAAGGAGATGGTAAGCACGTTTTCTGTTTGCCAGAAAGCAGAGCGCCCCCCCCTCCCCCTGCCTCCTTTGGGGGCTGGAGAGCATTTTCTTTGCATGCCTGGCATCTCGAGGTGGGACTGAAAGCCCTCAGGAGCTGCTGCCAGTCAGTGTTGGCAGTCCTGAGCTAGATAAGAGTCTGTCTCGGGATAAGGGCACTTCCTATGCTAAGGCACCTTCCTGTACGCATTAAGAGCATTCATAGCTGAGCTCTGTTTAGGTCCTTAAATGGTTTGCCCCCAAGCTGTTTACTGCACTGGCTGCACCCTTACGATTATCCTGCCTGCACTTTTAAGATCTGCCTGCCCCTAGGTAGGTAAGGTTGGTTGGCAAGTTCCACTTCCCTTCCCTTCCCTTCCATTGCACCTGCATCAAATTCCTACATGGGAGGCTTCTCAGAAGGCCCCATGGCCTTGCAGGCACGTCGTCCATTAGCTGGGTGGTTGAACTGCCTCTGTCCCACTCCCCAGCTCTTAATAGATTGTTGTTTTTAACTGCTTCAAATGGGTGAGTGTCCTAACAATTTTTTAAAGAGTTGGTTGCACAGTCCTGTTGAAAGGGATGTTCCCAGTCCTAAGCCTATAAAGAACAGGCGAGGCTATAATTGTGACTTGCGCTTGCTCTTTCCACTCAGGTGTCATCGTCTCCACACCCACGGGCAGCACGGCGTACGCAGCTGCTGCAGGCGCTTCAATGATCCACCCGAATGTCCCTGCCATCATGATCACCCCAATCTGCCCACACTCGCTCTCTTTCCGGCCCATTGTCGTTCCTGCTGGGGTGGAGCTGAAGGTGGGTCCTTAAACAGTTTCCTCTCCAAATTTGGCTAGTTGCTGCGAGATCTCTGCCCCTCAGAATTGTCGCCTGAGCTTGCCCTTTTTTTTCCCCTTCTCCCTCCCAGTCCTTTGTTCCTTTTGTGTCTTGTCTCTTATACTGAAAAGTGGGAGGGATAAAAATGCCTAACGATTAATGAATTAGAAAGCTTTCCCGCTCACCAAACAAACAAGCTTTAATCTGCCTGTTATGTAACCAAACAAAACATCGGTATAAAATCCAGCTCTCTCTCGCACCCGCCTTCCCTCTTGGCAGCCAGAGAGGTTATTGCTTTCTTAAGCAATGTGCCAAAACATGTTTAAACCCTACTGAAAGGTCAGATTCTGCTGAAGCAGTTTGCTGGTTTGTTTGAAAGGCGGCATGGAAAAAACAGGTTGCCTTCCCCTGGGCTCGGCCTTCTGCCTCCGCTGTTGGAGGTGCCAATTGCTGGCAGTTGCAAGTGGGGAGAGTTGCTGTTCCATCCAGATTGTACTGGCCGGCTTCTCATGGGCAATCTGGCTGGCCCCTGTGAGAACAGGCCTATTGGCCTGATCCAGCAGACAGCAAGCTAAAAAATTTAGATCTCAGAAGTCAATGTGCTTTCCCTTCTCCTCAGATCATGCTGTCTCCCGAAGCCAGGAATACAGCGTGGGTTTCCTTCGATGGGCGGAAGAGGCAGGAGATCTGCCACGGGGACAGGTGAGGGTGCCCTTCTGAGTTCTCTGTGCCACTTGGTGCTCTCTGCTGTCACTAAATATATGAGGAAGAGCAGGAACGCCTGACTTGAGTCACGTCCACACCAAGCATTTAAAGCACTCTTATACCACTTTAGCGGTCGTGGAGAATCCTTGGAACTGGAGTTTGCTATGGTGCTGGGAACTGTAGCTCTGTGAAATCTCCACCCTTAATAAACTTAAGTTCTCAGGATTCTTTGGCGTAGGGGGGAAGCCCTGACTGTTAAAGTGCTGTGAGAATGCCTTAAACAGTGTGGATGTGACTTCAGCAAACATTCTCATTCTTCATTTCATTTCTATAGTAGTTCATATTTTTAAGGGGGGGGGGGAATCTCAGAGCAGCTTACAACTCATTCAAGCATCCAGTAGAGCAGTCCACTATGGAACATTACTGAAGAAAGTCAAATATAAAGTATACATTCAAAGCAACATCATTACGGGAAACTAAGACAATATTTTAGATTCCTGTTAATGATGTTTCTTTGAATATATACTTGATATTTCTCAGAGAAAACTTTACAAAAGGAGCTCAGCTACACAATGCACATTTTAAGACCCCAAAGTTAACAACAACAACAAGCCTTAAACATTTCAAAAGAAAACATTCTTAAAGAAAGACAACATCTGCTTTATCTAGAAAAGCTAGTACCCAACAGCCAATCCTGCTTTATTGCAGAGGTGGGGGGAAACTGTGGTCCCTCCCGATGTTGGACTCCCAACAATCCCAGCCAGCATAGCCAGTGGTCAGGGATGATGGGATCTGCAGTTGAGCAATGTCTGGGGTAGACACAACTTCCACCTGCTTTAGTGCAGTCAAATTGCCTTGAGAGCAGGCTTTCTTCTTAATACAGTGGTACCTCTGGTTGCGGACGAGATCCATTCTGGAGCTCCGGTAAGATCACCAGGTTTCCACAACCGGAGGGACTGCTTCTGCACATGCGCGCACGGCAAAACACTTCCGGGTTTGCCGCTTTCGCAACCCGAAGTTTACGTTACCCAAGGGTAACATAAGACAAGGTGCTACTGTACCTGCAAAGGCCGCGGATGCCTGGCAGAATTATAAAGGCATTCTCTGACTAGGATGACTCTGACTTGTGTCCACTCACTTCAGTGGGTCTACTTTGAACAGGGCTAGTGTTAGATACAACCCTGTACGGCTTTAGGGTTGGTGGCCTTCATTCAGCCCCATCGAGGAAGCGATTCACAAGTGGAATAAATAAGCTTTTATCCTCCATTGAACCTGCCCTGAACCGAAGGCCAACCCTAATAACAATTCTGTCTCTTACAGCATCAGCATTACTACCTCCTGTTACCCCCTCCCTTCAATCTGTTTCCAAGACCCCGTAAGTGACTGGTTCGATAGCCTGGCCGAATGTTTGCACTGGAACGTCCGGAAAAAGCAGAACAACTTTGCTATAGACGAAGAAGAGGAGTTTTGAGTGTTGGCTCTAGCAGAGGATCATGGGAGGCCGAATCCCTTCTGTACAAAAACATGTTTTTAAGCCTGTAGCTCTGGGGAGTAGACCAATATAATATAATATTATATAAATATATATATAATAACTTTTTTAAATACAGCGATGTACCTCATATCAGTCTGTTCTGCTGATGACCAGATATCATGTCGTTGTTTTTCTGTCTGTCGGGAGAGCTTGAGGTGAGAGAGAAACAAGCGGAGATACTTTTCTTCGGGGCACATTAGAAATGTCCAATGTTTGTTCGTCAATGTGCAATGTGTTTTCCGCACAACGTGTTTCCTAGAAAGAAGTTTTTTTTGGTTTTTTTTTGCAAAAGCCTTATTAAAAACGAATGATGTTTCCTTGGACTTTCGTTCCCGGTTATCGGCAAATCCCCAGATTCTCTTTATTGGCCACTGTGTGGGTCGGGCAAATGTTGGTTAAAGGGGCGCTAAAACGTTTTATCTTACGTTTGTCAAATCTTCAGTTCTGTGCACTAATTTCTGGCAAAGTGAAGAGGATCAATCCGTTCTTGATTGCCACTCTTCCCCCCCCCCGCCCCCCACTTTTTTCTTTTCTTTTCTGGCTCACAAGAAATGTGGTTTCATGGCTGCTTAAAGCAGGGATTCCTACCCCCACCCCAGGATATTTTCCCACCATCTTTGTTTAAATGTGTTTGTAGGAACTTTATTACACCCCCCTGATGGTGATCAAAAATAAGTAGGTCTTGTTGGGGGAGGGGGTTGGAAGGAGGGAGACAGGTTTTGAATTGCAGAAATTTGTCAAGATGAGTGTTCATAGATCAACTCTAGATGTGATCAGCAACATTAAGACAAAGGCGGCCTCTGTATGAAAGACGAAGTTGGGAATTGGTTGGACTGGGACATGCAGGCAGTTGTCACCTGTTGGGTGAATAACTGGGAACGTCAAATGCCTCCTTAAACCATTGCTGGTGAAATCACAAGGCCTGCGTGCCAAAAGCACTTGTGTACTTATGTGTACATACCTTTTGGTTTCAGCTAGGCTTGCACAGATGTTTCCTCTGAGCTGTGCAAAATCTGAAGGTTAACACTTCACTGTCACATGAGAAATGTATTGGGATTCTTTAAAAAGGCAAAACAAAACCAGTACATTTTGGGGTTTCTACAGTTTCCAGACAAGCAGCCATTTTTGCCTGGATGGTTGACTCTCAGAAAAGCCACCCAAACTTCAGGTGTATCTTTTTTATGTGGCAGTGAGGGATTTGGAAAGTCTTATGCGAATGTGCTGGTGGGTGGCAACTTCCCCCTTTGCTACTCTTTTGGGTCCTGGTCTGTGGATTTCTGCCAAGAACTAGGAGCTGTAGGCCGTAGTTTGCTGGGGCTTCCATTTCCATGGGGTTTCCAGTTTGCTCAGCCACACACGGAGGCATCGCCTGAGTGGTGAGCTTCGCAAACACTGCTATGGTATATAAGCAAGTCTGCAGGCCCAGCAATGTGTGTGTTTTCTGTGTCTTTAAAAACCCAACAAGGAGCAGTCGCCAAGCACCTATTAAATGACCCAGTCGGCAGAGATAGGCCAGGAGTCACAGCTGCCCTCAGGGAATGCAGGCTGGCTTGGCTGTTGCCTTTTTGGACCAGGGTAGCCAACGGAGTGTCTTCCAGACATGAAGGACTCCCATCTCCCATCAGCCCCAGCCAGCCTGATCAGTAGCCAGGGATGAAGGGAGTTTGTGTCCTCAGCATTTGGAGGTCATGACATTTGCTTACCCATGCTTTGGGCCACTAAGCCTTGCTTGCAGCTGCTTGGGATGGGGCCCTGAGTGCCTCTAGGCTAGAATGATGCTGGAGTGGGCGGCCGTCATGTGAGAAATGTCCAGGCAGGGTATTAAGGGAGTTGTATTACAGGAGTTTCCAATCAGAAGACCAGGAGATGTTCCTAGCACATTTCCTCTTCTTGTGTGGCTTCAGCACATTCTGGTGTTGTTTGTTCATTTGAAGCTTTCTCATGGATGTACACTTCTAAATATATATTCCTGGCTTTTATGAAGATAGTTCAAAGGGGATGGTAAAATCTATTTATTTTCTATTTTTGGACTTAGGCTTGGGTCTACCCCTTGCAATGGTACAAGGTGGTGGAATAATAGCTCGATAACTAAAGGTTACTGCTAAAGGGTTGCCCATTCTAACAGCCCTTCAGATAAAAGGGGGGGATAGAATCATGTGAATGGGAATCTGACCTGCCAGGGTTGTAGGGTTGACCTGTCACACATGTTACTTTTCTGCCTGATGGTCTCATGATCTGGTGTCAAGTTTTTTTTTTTTAAAAAAAGGATTGCTCATTCAGAAATGGTGCATCCTCCGCTTTGAAGTGGAACAGCCAGATCTCTGCCACATCAAGACTATACCACCTCGTGCCTCTGCATGTGTGTAGACTAAGCCGCTGAGGTTTACATGCATGTTCTTTAGCAGTTTCGCCATCCCATGCCTCCTGCCTTATCCAAGCGCTTCTGCAGAGATCTTGAGAGCAATCGGATGCACTCAGCAAGTCCTTGTCTGTGGCACAAAAGCTTGATGGAAGGGGGGAGAGAGATCGCATGCTCCCTAAATGAACGGTGTTCTGTTGGGGTTTCATGGCTGTCTTAGCATTAGGGAAAGTGTGTGTTTCACCTTTCACAACAGGGATAAGGCGCCTGAGGGCCTGTAGATCCTGTTGGGCTACAACTCTCTGACCATCAGCCACTGAGGGTCTCAGGCTCTACAAACGGGTTTTACAATATACACCTGCGAGTTTCATCCAACCAAGTTTTGCTGAGAGTAAACCCGTTGAAATGAACAGCCTTTAGTTACATCTGCTAATTTCAATGGGTCTGCTTCTGAGTAGGAGAGAACCCTGAATGGTTCTTTCCTCCCAAAGCAGATCTTCAGCTTTTGACGGTAGCGTCAACTGCACTAAATTGTGTTATGTGTATGTTATATATTTGTGAAAAGGCGACTGTTGTAAATGTTTTGTGTACTAGAATATTGGATTTGGGTTTGTTGGCCGGTTCTGAAATTGGGTATGAATCAGGCAAAATGTTGTTGGCAACATTTGGTAGAGACGTTTCAACCAGCTTTTTAGATGCCTTGGTTTCGCTTATATTTTATAGTATGATTATGTTACCACTGGGTTTTTTAAGTCACGGGTTTTCTAGATGGCAGAGAGTGCACTGTTTTTGAATCACAGTCTTGCTTTCTTATCTGTGAAAATAGAGCTTTGCTTTAAAAAGGCAATGACCTCCCCCCCCCCCAGACACCCTTAGATGCAAGAATTAAGAAAAGGAACAGAATAAAGGACTTCAGGTTGTAGCCAGCAAAGCCCTCCTGCTCAGAGTACACCCACTGGAATTAATAGACCTAAGGTAGTTGTGTCCATTAACACCAATGGATCTAACTCAAAGTAGGGCTGATATTGAATAAAACCTTTTGATATGAAGTATGTTGAAGGATTAATATGCTGAGGAAAGACTCATTTGCAGATGAGATGACAAAATAAAACAGACCTTATTTAGAAAATATGGGAGTTTATTTTTTTGGTAAACTCCCCCCACCCCAAAATAAAATAATTTGGCATCTTTAGTGCTTCTTATTATTTAAAGTAGTAATGTTTCTCAGGATATTTAAAAAAGCAACCCTGGATTCTTTTGTTTTAAGTAAAGATTTTATATAAGGTCTCCCTAAAAAGTCTTTCATTACTGCCTCCAAACTTGATTCAGTTTACTAATGAGATCTTTAACTTGCTGTGCTGGGATCCTGAGCAAATATCCCCCTCCCCTGTTTTCCTGATTTAATTGGTTAACTGTCTCCTAACCTAACTGCTGCAGGCAGGCAGACAGGGGAGCAGGCAACAGAACCTCACAGAAAGGCAAGCAGCCTAAAAAAATTGTACCTGGACCTTCTGGCCATACTGTTGCAATTTAAGGTGGCATAGTGGTTGTGGCTAGGGGTGCATTTTTGCTCCCTCGCTTTCAGTACCAAGGGGTGAGGGACCTTTAGCCCTCTGGGTATTGCTGGACTACAGCTCTCATCAGCCCCAGCAAGCATGGTCAGTGGCCAGGGATGTCAAGAACTGTAGTTAGCAACATCTGGAGGGCCAAAGCTCTCGCCACCCTTGCAATGCGCCATTGCCTTAAGGCAGTTCATGGAGGCCTCATCTGGTCCTTGCATCTGCTGTTGGGAACCGCTCTCTGTCCTCTGCAAGGTTGAGAGTTCGGCTGGGCGCCATCCCATCATGTGGTTGGGCACTGAGCAACAAGGCCTGTTTGATTTTCTGCAGTTCTTGCAGGTCTTTCTCTTTGGCCGCTGATTGGAAAGGAAACTGGTTCCCAAGCCGGTTTCTGTTCAGGCGAAGGGCTCCCAGAGTGCAACCCCATTTAACATTAACACAACAGCCATCGCTTCTCCTGGGGAACAGACAATCTGCCGGTGGTTGGCGGTTGCGCAGAGCTTCATTCTACATGCTAGCTGCCGTGGGGAATATTAAAGCCCCATTTTCTAGGCTGAGAAAATGAGTAAGCGGAAGGCCTAGGCAAAGAGGGAGCAGGAGAAGTTAAATGCTAGGTTCTCCTTACTGCAACCCCTCCTCAACACTGTCCTCTCAAGGAAGCACCAAAGCTGAGGTCAACAAACACCGCCTTCCTGTATTCCGAGTTCTTGTTTCAGCTAAGTAGCTGGTGGGTTTTTTTGACTTGTTTTTGATTTGCTAGGTGTTTAGATCTCATTCTCTCCCTGCCCACCACCCCTTCATGGGCAGGTTGGATGAGTAAAAACAAGCAGCTAGCAGAATGGTGAACCGATAGATCGGCTTGCCGGGAAAGTTGCAGGATGGGAGTCCTGACCGGAAGGTGGAAGTACAGTCAGGCGAGGGGACTGTTCACAGGGAGTCACCGTAGAATCATTGCCGAGTTGGAAGGGACCTTGGGTCCCTTCTGCATTGCAGAAATAAGTAGGTGTGCTGAGAATATGGCATGTCGGTTGGATCTCCAAAGAGGTCCTTGGCTTTTGCTTTAATTCAGCGTTAGTTAAAATGTCGGGTGTGTGTGTGTGTGTGAACAGGTCTGATCATCCACCAATCCAATAGGCTCCCCACTTGTCTTGTGTGACTTCTGCTTGGAAGACCTGCTGACATCCCTGGCCTAAGCCTGCTCCTTTTCCTTTACAATGCTTTGCATAGGTGCCCATTCCAGGCCTCCTAAAACATGGCAGCCTTGTTGGGTGTAGCAGAGAAGGGACAGAGAAGGGAATACACAGTCCCACAGATGCTGCTAGAATCCAACTTCCCATCGTCCCCGACTATTGGCCTTGCTGGCTGAGGCTGGGGGGATTTGGCGGGGGGGGGGGGTTGTATACCTACTCAAGAGCAGACCCCTTGAACCCAAGTTTGTCAAGGTCATTAATCTCGTTGGGTACAACTCTGGGAGTCTAGTAACACCAGGAGGTCCACAGGTTCCTTAGCCCTGGAGTAGGCCTCATGTGGTTCATTCATTGTGTGTCAGAGGTCCGCTGCCCCTCCAAAGAGGCAAGCCTTGTTTTACTCAAAACTTTAAAAGTGTTGATGACACGGCACACCGCCCAGAGTTCCGAACTTTATAAAGGAAAAAATAAAAAAGCCTAACGTTTCATATTGTTACTGCTTTGAAAAAGACTTGTTAAATATTGCTGAGAGAGCAAAACTATTTTCCAGACCTTTTCAATAAACCATTTTTTTTCCAAAGTTGGTGTTTGTGACATAGCATTTTTTAAAATAAAAATTCTTTGCTCTTTGCAAGGCATTAAAACACAGCGCCTTGTTGCAGGGGGCCCACAAGTAAAGGAAATAAGTTATATCTTGGTTAATCTCAGAGGTTTGTGGAAGGGGAGAGAGAGCTCAAGACTGGGCCTACTGCATCAGTCCTCTTAATGTCCCATCTGCTTTCATGTTTTCAGCAACGGTGAACCAATCTGCCCTTCAAATGTGCTGGGCTCCCAACTTCCCATCATCCCTTGCCACCATGGCCAGTCATCAGGGATGACCAACCACATGGGCTATCTCTGGGTTGAGAAGCACCATGGAAACTAGAGAGTGTAAGAGGAATCTGCTAGATTAAGCCAACGAGCCACCTATTCCAGCATTCTGTTCTCACAGTGGCCAGTCAGATGCCTGTGTAGTAGAAGAGTGCTCTCCTTTCCTGCGTTTTCCACTAACTGGTATTCAGAAACTGCCTCTGACCAGAACATAACCATCATGGCTAATAGCCACTGAAAGCCTTACCCTTCATGAATTTGCCCACTCAAAGCCAATCCAGTTGGCGGCCATTTTTCTTGTAAGTGGAAGCTCTCATGAGGGTTAACAGTTGGCGGGACTGCCACCATTTTGAAAAGTTAAGGGGAAGTGGAAACATTACAAGGGACATGGGTTGGGAATGAGAGCACTGCAGTACTTCTCTTCCCACTGTCCATTGAGGAAAAGTTATCCTTCCAAAAGATGGATAATTGTTCGTTTTGTCACAAGTATGCCATGGTGTTCCTTCTAAAGGGCGATGTTTGTGCAGAGTTGTTGGTGGTTGAGATATAACAGGCGGGAGCAAAGTAAATAGAAAGGAGAGATGTGGAAAGAACTCTTAAAAATAAATAAACGGCAATCTTTTTTGTGGAATGGGAAGGGAGGAGATTTTTTCTATGCAGCTCGTTGGCTTTCAACAAGAACCAAGTCGATGGAGGCAAACAAGGATTGAGTAAACCCCACTGCCTGGCAACTAACAATGAAGTAATGGGCAGTATGTAATCTCACTATGTGCAAATTTAATATTTTCTCCTTTTTTTAATTGCTTCCTTTTTGGATAGGCATCACTGAAATACCAACAAACCCTCCAATTGGTGGCATTGACACTTTATTGAAAAATACAAGGCCAGTAACAAACCTCTTAATAAATTAACAAAGCTTTGAATTACTGTATTAAACATTCTTTTTCCTTAATTAAAAAAAACCACCCTCACTGCTGTTGAAAAGCGCATCAGTTAAGACATTCACATAGGCTTGGTTAGTTTGAAAAATTAGGACCAAAATAATAATTTAGGGTGTGAGGGGAAGAAATCAGGTTAGGAGGCAGAGAAATTATTTGGGATTTAGCAAGAAGTCAGCCACACAAATACCGACAGAAGCAAACTGCTGAAGCTTTAGCAAATGGGAGGTGGAAGCACTGTCCAAGCAGCTTGTGGGCAGCTTCAAGGAAAGTGTCCCACAGACACACACACAACTTGGTGCCCTCCAAATATTCTGGGCTACAACTCCTATCGGCCCCAGCCAGCACAGCTGGGGGTTGTAGGCCAGAACATCTGGAGGGAACCAGGTTGGCAAAGGCTGTCCTTGAAACAAAGGCTTCCAAGGCAAAGCATCTCGCAGGCACCAAGACACCCAGCTCCGGGTGCATGGTTTACCTAAACGGGCAAAAACACAGCCTGTGCCTCTGTGGGGCTTGGGGAGGGTCTGCCTTCCCCTTGTAGAACTGCAGGTTTTGCTCCGTGGAACAAAGCGGCAGACTCCCATCGCTGAGGGTTGATGTGTGATCGGCTGTTTTCGAGGAAAGTGGGGTAGACAAGCCCACAAGGGCCTCAAGGGGGCCTATTAAGCCAACAGGAAGACTGGGGCCAGCGTCAAGCTGGCCATGCTGCTCCAGTCTCCTTGAGAGCCCCGTGTGGAAGGAGAGCTCTCCCCAAAGTGCTGTAGGCCAAACATTTCCAGGGTGGGGTAGGATTAGCAAAGGCATGGAGGAACCTGTGGGACCCGCCCCCCAATGTTCTCACAACACTCAATAGCCCCAGCCAACAGTCAGGGATGTTGGGAGCTGTAGTTGAACATATGGGGAATTGCCACAAGCTGCTCACCCCTTGCTTTGGTGCAGGTGTGTGAAGAAGCCTCTGGTTGTTTGCTGAGCTGCAACTCCTACTGGACATGCAAGCTGGTGCTGATGGGAGCTGGGAGTTCGGCACAGCTGGTGGGCCAGAGCTTCCCCACACAGCGGCTTTAGTGCCACCTTCCAGATGCTGTTGGTCAGGGATGGTAGGCACTGGGCAGCAACATCTGGGAAGCCACAGATTCCTCATGCCTGTGAATTTCTCTCCTGTTTTAAGGCACAGACATACTCCTTGGAGTCAGATTCTGGAGTTGGCTGGGGTGGGGGCAGCCCTTTTCCATGTAACCTTTGGGGAGGGTGCCTTCCCTTTGCCCCAAATCATCAACCATTCTGAGGGTGCTGAATCAGCCACTCTTCCTGGGGCAAAACTGGAACTTGAGGCTCTCCTGTTTCTTGGGCCCTCGGCCCTCCACCAAATGGATGGGACCAGAGGCAAGAGTGCCAAGACAAGTGAAAACAGTGTGTCTTGCCACCGTGAAGGTCTTCAGCAGCACGGAAGCCACCAGGTAACTTCAGCACACACTAACATCAGTACTTGAGTGTTGTTCTGCCAGGGCTATAGGTGATCGGCTAGATGGGGAAATGGCTGTGGCTGGCCAGAGGGGTCACGGTGGTTATGCAGTTTGAGCCACATTTCCAGTTTCAAACCAAACACACCCATTTGGATTTGGGTTAATGGCAGGCAAGATGACTTTGCAACCGCAGAGGCGCTGAGTTTCAAGCGGCCTTTGCTAAGCTTGTGCCCACGAGATGTTTTGGACTACAACTCCCATCAGCCCCAGCCAGCGGTGCCTGGTACTGATGGGAACTGCAGTCCAGAACATTTAGTGGTGGTGCGTCCCGAAGGCTGCATGTGGTCCTCGCACAACTTTTTAAGCAGCCCACGAAAGCATCAAGCTGCCTGTGTTTTCCTTCCGCTAGATTTCTAATCTTTGGTTCTTATGTGGGAGGCATAAATTTCACTGGATGGGGCTGTCATCTTAAAACAGATAAAACTTTGGAGGATTGTCAGCTCCTCGTTTGCCAGGATGAGGCTCTCGGCAGTGAAATACGGCAAATGAGGGCGCACAGTGCTGGGCCTGCCGCCTAGGCCCTCCACGCCAGGTTTGCAATGCCCAAAGCTAATCTAGGTGCAGGATTGCGCTTGAGGAAGAAAGCACCAAATGAATGGTCCGTCGGCAACACTCACCCTTGGGAGGCAAGCCACGGCAGGAGGGGGTCGTCGTGGCAGCTGTTTCGAAGGCGGGGTAATGGGTGAAGTGGTATCTAGCGTAAACAAACAAACACACCGGAGGAATCTTGACGGGGTTGCTGCATGCAGGAGCTGTTTGGCAAAAGGACTCAAACTTGACGGAGCAGAGTTCCCGCAGCAAGCCCCAGGAGGTGGAGGGTTGTGCAAACGTCTTCTGTTGAACTGTGGTCAAGCTGCTCCTGCTACGACCTGCCTTTTGGGACCCCACTTTCTTGGGTCGGAGCAGGGAACTGATCTCCCGCAGCGCACCTTCACTTTGTAAGAGTGCCGCCTCATACCCGGAGAAGGCATCGTGCTTCACGAGTCAATCCTTCCATAGGAAGAAAACACTGCAGAGGTGGGGAAAGGAGTCGCGGTAAATGATAGGAAGAATCTCACCATTTTTAAAAGAGCCTGCTGGATCAGGCCAGTGGCTCATCTGCTTCGGCATCCTGTTCTCACAGTGGCTCAATGGGAAGCCCACCAGCAAGAGTGCAACAGCGACTCTCCCTACTTGCAATTCCCAGGCAACTGGGATTCAGAGGCATACTGCCTCTGACGGTGGAGATATCACAAAGCCATCCTGGCTAGCTGGCCATTTCTTAGTATGCTAGGCAGCTCCTTCTGTAGCCACCTTGGAAATACACACTACACTGATGCTGCAGGGAAGGCGCACCGAATGCAGCAGGAGTTTTGTGCTGATTGGTGGCCCTCTCTATCAATCAGCATGCAGTCTCTGCCATTTGGATGGGCTAAATGAGGCTCCTTCCTCAAGTGTCCAGGAGCAGCTAGCATTCCATCAGGCTATAGCAGAGGGTGAGGAAGAGAGCACTGCAGAATCTCTCCATCAGCTCTGCTGGCTCCATCAGGTTCCTCTCTGTTGCCAGCCATTCCAGGAGGCTGCATCAGAGCGAGAGAGATGGGAAGCAGGGCTGCTGCATCAACTTCATTGGAGAGATGAGCAACCGACTGCACTGGCTGCCATTTGGTTTCTGGGCCCAACTCTAAAGTGCTGGTTTTGACCTACAAAGTCTTAAAACGGCACAGGACTGCAATACCTCAAGGATCGCCTCTCTCCATATGGGCCAACTCAGACCCTGCACTCATCATCTGAGGCCTTTCTTCATGTGCCTCCTCCACGAGAGGTCTGGAGGGCAGAAACACAAGAACGAGCCTCTTCTGTGGTGGCTCCCCACTTGTGGAATGCATTCCCCAAGGAGGCTTGCCTGGCACCTTCACTGCATATCCTTAGGCGCCAGGCAAAAACATTCCTCTTCTCCCAGGCGTTGGCAAATTAAACAATCTGTGGCCTTTTAACCTTTGTACAGGGGGTTATTGTTTCTGTTATTAAGGTATCGCTTTTGTAAACTGTCCTGTGATCTTCAGATGAAGGGTGGTATAGAAATTTAATAAATAGTAGTAAGTTTCACTCCTCCACTTCTCCTTGAACTCTCTTCCATTCCAGCTAAAAAGGGTAAAGGGCCCCTGACCATTAGGTCTAGTCGCGGACGACTCTGGGGTTGCGGCACTCATCTCGCTTTATTGGCCGAGGGAGCCGGCGTACAGCTTCCGGGTCATGTGGCCAGCATGACTAAGGCGTTTCTGGCGAACCAGAGCAGCACACGAAAATGCCGTTTACCTTCCCACCAGAGCGATACCTATTTATCTACTTGCACTTTGACGTGCTTTCGAACTGCTAGGTTGGCAGGAGCAGGGACTGAGCAACGGGAGCTCACCCCGTCACGGGGATTCGAACCACCGACCTTCTGATCGGCAAACCCTAGGCTCTCTGGTTTAACCACAGCGCCACCCATGTCCATTCCAGCTAATCACTACTAAAACCTCTGTAAGACCTCCAGCCTGAATTTGCCTTCCAATCCCAATCCCTTTTCCTTTTCTGTCGTGCCTTTTAGATTGTAAGCCTGAGGGCAAGACTTATCTTACTACTGAGTTTTGGAAACTGCTCTGGGAGCCTTCTCCTCCCACCCATCCACCCTAGCTGCAGAGCAGGGTAAAATGCTTCAAATAAATACATGCCAGCTGCTTAATATGAATTTGGACAGGGGGAGATAAAGTTCTTTTCACTCTGCCCAGCCAGATGCTCCAGTGAAACCCATGAGCTGGACATGATTGGTCCATCCTGCTCCCATTGCCTTCAATCCCTGAATTCTCTGGGCTTTTCTATGTACGTGTCCGTTTGTTTTTCCTCCCCCTGGATTAATCTCCTCCAATACTCACTCCTTTCTCTCAGCCCTTGCCCAAAGCTGTGGTAGACATGGAACAACGCCCAGAACAGGACACTTTTGATCATCACAGAGATGCAGGAACAGGTGATGACAGCCGCTTCCAGCGCATAGGAACTCCCTTGTCCCCACTCTTCGATCACCTGGAAAGAAAGCACATTCCACGTAAAGAAATAACATTTTCAGAGAGAGAAACAAAAGGAGTGAAATGGGCAGGATGGACAATTGTCCCATCTACCCAATGTTGCAGCCGGGGGTGAAATGATGCACCTGCAGGAGAAGTGATGCTTGGGAAGGAAGAGGAGAGGCAATGGAGGCCCCACAACAAGTGAGTATAAAACAATCTAGAAGACAGGCTCTGGGGCAATTTGCAATGCCAGAGGAGACAGAAACATTTTGCTAGTGGGGCACTGTGGTTAAGAGTGTTGCTCAGGAGAGAGAGGTTCAAATCTCCACTCAGCACTCTTCCTCGGTCTAACATATCTCACAGGATTGTCATGAGGACAAAATAGATTTCTCCTTGGAAGAGGGACAGAATACGTATGTAATGAATAACATGGAAGCCAGCTGGTCCTCAGTCAGGCCATTGGGCTGCCTAGCTCAGGACTGTCCGCAGTGACTGGCAGTGGCTTTCAGGCAGGAGTCTTCCCCTGCTCCCAGCCTTAGCTGGAGATACCACTAAGAACTGGACCTTCTGCATGCAAAGTGGATGCTCTATGACTGAGCTAGGGCTTTTCCTTAACATAGGAAGCCACCTTCCACCAAGTCGGACTACTGGGTCCAGGTGGCTCAGCGACTAGTGGCAGATCTCCATGGTTTTGAGACAGGGATCCTTTGCAGCCCTGCCCAGAAATGCAGGGGATAAGCAGCTGCTCCACCACTGAGCTCTGGCCCCTTCCAGAGCTACAGCCAGCATGTATGGATACAGCATGAATGGCAGGAGCTGTCCCCTCTTCCTAGCCTGGACATTGTCACTGACTCTGCTCCTGGACCTGATCTGGGATGGAAGCATGTTTCGAGGGGGCAGGCAGCAAGACAGCCAGAACTGCCACTGAAATTGGCTGTAACTTCTAAGAACTCAGGCTTGAGCTTGCTATCTCCTCCTCCCTCCTCTTCCTTTTTCCTCATGTGCCATGTCTTTTGTCTTTTTAAAAAAAGATTGCAAGCCTGAGTGCAGTCTCAGGACTTCTATTTCGTCGGAAATAGAACCACTCGGATGGTTTTCAGGCTAAAGGGTGGAGTTCGAATGTCATAAGTAAATAAACAAGCAAGTAAGTAAGTAAGTAAGGCTCAGGGGAAAACATGGAAATTCCTGGGAGGAATTTAAATCGTGTTACTGACAGTAACTGAGAGCAGACAGGGAAAGGAGAGGAAAGTGTGTATAGCTCTGGTTGCCTCAATTCAAAAAAAGATATTGTTGAGTCAGAGAAAGATTCAGAAAAGGATGGGGCAACTCTCCTACAAGGAAAGACTGCAGCATTTCATACTTTTTAGCTTAGAGAAAATGCAAGTAAGAAGCGACGAAATAGAAGTTTATAACGTTATGCATGTCGTGGGGAAAGTGGAAAGTTTTTCTCCCTCTCTCATAACATCCATGAAGCTGAATAATGAAAGATTCAGGATAAATTAAAGAAAGTCCATCTTCATGCAACACAGTGTTAAACTATGGAGCTCACTCCCCCAGGAGACATCCACCAAGTTGGATGGCTTTAAAAGAGGATTAGATAAATTCACGGAGGAAAGGGCTATCGCAAGATACTAGCCATGATGGCTGTGCTTGTGATGCTTCTGGACAATTGCTGGAAGCCACAGAAGAGGGAGAGGACTCTTGTGCTCGGATCCTGATTGAAGGTTTCCCAGAATGGGCATCTGGTTAGCCACTGTGAGAACAGGATGCTGGACTAGATGGGCCGTTGGCTTGACCAGCAGGCTCACCATATTTATGAAAACTAATGACATCCCCCCCCCCCCGAAAAAATTGTTCTAGTTTTTTGTTTGTTTTGAATGGCAGTGAAAAATGCAATGTGGGACAGCAGTCTAACAAGAGCACCATGCCCTAAAATCTCTTGTGTTGTCTCTCTCACTTCCACCTTGGACTTGCAATCCCAATCCCTTCACCTCCGCTGACCTTCTTGTCTCCCACGCCCACTCCTTCCTCCCAACCAGCCAGGCCAGCTTGACCTTTCCCATAAAGCCCTGCTGCTTTCCACACAGCTGTGGCGAGAGAAGAAGCTGTCAGACGGCAGGTTTTTGAAAAGCATTGCAGTCCTTGAGATCCCTGTGCTGCTGCTGCTGCTGCAATAACATCAAGAAACCAACCACCCCTCTGTCTCCGAAGAAAGCGAAAAGCTTTCCAGTTTCAGTGCAGCAACCAATCCGAGCCGCTGGTGTGTGAACAATTCATTCTGAAACAGCAGGTTTCATTTCCGTTGTGTTAAATGCCAAGATGATGGCTCCCTAGGGGAGCGATGAGATGCCAACTCTGTTCCCAAAGGATCACGGGAGTCTCATGACTGGGCTAAGTTTCTGTTGGCTGGCACAGGAACAAAGGGAGCTGCCAAACTCAGAGTCAAATAACTGGTCTGCCTAGCTCAGTATTGTCTACATCAGGGTTTCCCAAACTTGGGTCTTCAGCTGTTTTTGGACTACAACTCCCATCATCCCTAGGTAGCAGGACCAGTAGTCAGGGATGGTGGGAATTGTAGTGCAATAATAACTGGCGACCCAAGTTTCGGAAACCCTGGTTTTAGACAGGAGACCTCCCCCAGCCATACCTGGAGGTGCCAGGGACTGAACCTGGGACCTTCCACTTGCAAGACAGATGCCCTAGCACTGGGTTACCCAGAGAAGAGTCTGCCTTATGAAACAGACTATTGGTTAATCTAGCACTGCAACTGCACCTCTCCTTGGCTAGAGGTAAAGATGGTGTAGCAAGGAGGGGTCACCCGGCCCAACCTGCCCCGCTTCAGCCAAAAAGATTCTCTGAGCAGCTTCCAAAATGAGCTCAAAGATAGCCCTGCCTTGCCCCCCACCCCAGTTCACAATCTCATAAAGCATGCAAGGAAAAAGGGAAGGGGAGGGAAGAGAGAAAAGCAAGCTCAAGCACAAAACCTTAATGCTACTGTGCCAAAGGCAGGGACCGTCCCTTCGGCTGAAAAGCGGGGTAACACTTTAAATACACAATCTCCCGGACCTCCTGGCTTCTGTGCCTTTCGGAGAAATTATCTGTGGGTGAAACTTCTGGGGCTCTTCCCCTCTAATCCCTTGTTTATTCCTGCTGATACATGTTCAGAGCTGGCTGCCTGAGGACCGTATCTGTGATCCATTTTTTAAAAAGAGAGAGGGTTGTTGCTGTGTCTGAATTTTCCCTGCTTTGCCTTGACCGGAAGCAAAATCCCAGGGCACTCTGACACAGAAGGACTTCAGAAGCCTTTTGAGCACCCTGACGCTAACCCTCGGATGCCTGGCGATGGCGGGACGTGGGAGCGTTTGGCCGCAATCCTGGAATGTTCTGAGCCCGGCTTGAGTTAACCGCTTCCAAGGGCGAGCAAAAGTCATTTGAAATGTGGGAGCAGGATTGGATGGGCATCTGTAGTGCATTCTTCTCAACGGCTTTTGGATTAAATAAGCCACACATACACCCCCGTTAGTGGGGGCACAATAATTTATTAGCCCCACCATTTTGAGTGTTTATCTTGTTGGGTCTATTGGACCAATTCAGATGCTCATGTTAAACTTGCAATGGTTGGCCTTTTTGAGTCCTAAAGCATGCATGTTGTGGTGGAATAAGAGCCCACTCTTCTCCCAGCCCCACTGCAACTTCTGTACAAAGAGTGGTGGGACCTAAGCTTGCCCTGATGGTACATTGAGCTCTCAGCATCCTCCCTGCATCCCCTGCCAGCTGATTGGCACTGGGCACAGCCAAGAAGCAACAAGATTGGTGTACTAGTCAGCTCTCCCTCTCCCGCTTCTCCCTGTCCCCATTCCCCAGCTGTGATTGGTGCTGTTGACTACATTAAAAAAGGTAAAGGGTAACGGGACCCCTGACCATTAGGTTCAGTCATGACCGACTCTGGGGTTGCAGAGCTCATCTCGCTTTATTGGCCAAGGGAGCTGGCGTACAGCTTCCGGGTCATGTGGCCAGCATGACTAAGCCACTTCTGGCGAACCAGAGCAGCGCACGGAATCGCCGTTTACCTTCCCGCCGGAGCGGTACCCATTTATCTACTTGCACTCTGATATGCTTTTGAACTGCTAGGTTGGCAGGAGCAGGGACCGAGCAAGGGGAGTTCACCTTGTTGCGGGGATTCGAACCGCCAACCTTCTGATCGGCAAGTCCTAGGCTCTGTGGTTTAACCCACAGTGCCACTCGCGTCCCATTGACTACACTGCCCGCCCCCAAACAGAGGCTGAGGAGAAGGAAGGTACATGGGGAGAGCCATTCTTGTGGGTTTTCTTTTTTTTTAAAGATATTTATTGAAGTTTTACAAAAACATAAATTTAAAAAGGTCATATAAAAAGAAAGAAATACAAAAAAAACCATAGAAAAATACATAAACAAGAAAAAAGAAGAATAAAAACAAATCCATTTTTTGTAACCTTAACTCATTATCTTATTTCCTTGGCCTCCTCACACCTCCCCTTTTTGTATTCCCATTTAAGTAATCAAATCGGCAAATCCTTACCCTCTTTCGTTTATCTTAACTCTGTATCTTAACATGGGGAGAGCCATTCTTGTGGGTTTACTTCCCTCAGGTAAATCGTGCTCCAAGCAGCAGTCACCAGGCAACCCAGAGTGGGGGCCCTGTAAGGGTCAGATGCAGCCCACAACTCCCCCCCCCCCGCCCTGTGGGACCTACTGTGGCTTAAGTGCCTGGGAATTAGCCAATGGCTAGTACACTCTCCTCTCCCTTTCTCATAAAGATAAGGCACAAAACACAGTTTCCTGATACATAGGAAATGTTAACGAAGAAACCAGGAGTTGGGTCCAATGCCCACCTTACTCAGGGTAGGCTGTCTGCACTTAACGATCATGCCTAACCTAGGCCTATTCGGTTCAATGGGTCTCCTCTGAGGAGGACATGGCTGGATACAGGATCTGAAATGTCAGGTTTGTCCTAGAGTAGTTAGGATCACGTTGATAGTCAGTACCGGCTACTTCGATTTTGCCCATTTGTCCACACAGCCTAGACCTGAAACCATAGGGGCTAGCAACCTTTCTTCTTAAAAATAAAGCGTTAAAACAACCCAACTTTACAGGGTGAGACGGCCAGTTGCCTGCACTCTGGGAACACACAGCCCTTCCTTCAGAACAGCCCCAGAACAGGCCCACACGAAGGCAGCCAAGCCAGGGGCTTAACTTGCTTGCACCAGCAATCAGCATCTTGAGGAATGGAAGAATTCCCTCTGCCCTTCCTTCTCATTAAATCAACAAAACCCTTGGCACCGACTTACCGTGTAGATCAGGTAGGCGAGATAAGCAACCTCGGGCAAATTCTGACTCAGAAAAATCCAGGCTAGAGGTTTTAACTCTTTTAAGATCTGGGAAACAGGTGGGGGGGAATGAACTGAGTTAGCTGCACATTCATTGGTTGGGTCTGCTTTAGCTATACGTACATCTAGCTTTCTCTCAAAGTAGTCTCAAGAGTTATCATAAGCATCCCATCAAAGGCCGTGGGGCAGAGCTAGGGCAGCCCCCCACCCTGCTTCCCCCTACTGGTAAAACAGTGGCAAAACTAGGAGGCAGTCTGAGCAAGGAGCCTTTCTCCTCCTTCCCAGGCCAAGAGGTGGGCTTTACCAGACACTTCAGAGCCAGCCAGCCCCATGCTGGAGAAACCACCAGCAGCTCAACAAGGCAATGGCACTTTCAGGCAGTGGGGGCGAGACCTCCGGTCTGTGAGTCAAATGTGGCCCCCAGCCCTCTCAACCTGGCCCTCAGAACTCTCCCCTGACCCCGAGTGGTGTTGCCTGCCTGAAATGTGTCCCTGGACTCTGATCATGCCTCTTTCTTGTCTATATGGAGCAGAGAAAGGGGGTACGGGCATTTGTAGAACCTGAGCTACTCCACAAAGGTAATGTTTAACTTTGTTGCCCCGCCCCCTTTTGCCTCTGGTCCTGCCCACCATTGGCATGAGGCCCCCGGAAGGCTGCCCAGAAGGGATTGCGGCCCTCGGGCTGAAAAATGTTCCCTGTCCCTGCTTCAAAAGGGGGAAGGTGGCTCCTTGGAGCTGCAAGACTAGGCTGGCCACGATGCAGAAGGCTTTTGCAAGTCACTGAAGCAAAAGCTCCCTTTCAGGCAGTGCTTGGTTCAGGGAATTTCACTTGGCCTTGGCCTTGCCTAAATGCAGTCGAGCCACAAGTGTAGCCTGCTTGGAGCCCAACTAGCACAAAAGGGGACAGGACAGACAGCCCCTTTTCCCATATAGCTGTAACAACAGATTCTGGCATCTGGCAAGACAGTATCCAGGGCTCTGTGGATCCCTCAGAAATGGAACAGGATCCGATTCAGGATGCAGAGTCCAGCATCACAGAACTGTCACTATCTTTTCTTTCTAGCCCTCGTGGTTGTGAAGAGTGTGCTAGAATCTGAAGGGCCAGACGCATAATTCACATAGCTCACGCCAAGTTGCAGAACTTTGCAATTTATGTTAGTGCTTTGGCACAGACTGCTGCTCTTTCTAAAAAATAAATAAATCAGGGCCCAGCATTTCTTAGAGTAAATGTCCCTGGTTCACCCCCAGGAAATGCCCATTTGATCAAGGGGGTGGGGAGGGGAGGCGCACTCACAGCAATGATGCCACAGACAACTTTCAGCCCAGCCCAGAGAATCCCAACTGCCAGGAAGATGCTGTGCAGAACTGAGATCTCCCGAATAGAGGTGAGCAGCAGAACACACAAGCAAAGCTGGAAGGCAAAAAGAGAAGTCTAAGAGGTTACAGCAGCTGTAGACGTCCCCTTCCTGTGCCCCGTAACCATTTGCAGCTCATGGTCTGTTCTGTTGGTTAACTCACTCACTTTCCAGAAAGGCAGGCCATTTCATGACCTGCACTGGGGTCTTTCATAGAATTGAAAGGGACCCTGAGTTTCATCTAGCCCAATCCTCTGCAGTGCAGGAATATGCAGTTGTCCCATAAGGGGATCGAACCTGCAACCTTGCCCTTATCAGCACCACGCTCTAGCCAACAGAGCTATCCAGGCTAGAAGGAACACTTAACAAAAATGCAGCTATTCAGGGTTCAGCCCCTCCAAGCGACCATTCAGAACTGCTCTGCAATTTTAAGAAAACTGGTGCCTGAGGTCCACTGATTTCAGTGGGCCTACTCAGAGTTAAATGCAAGATGCAACACCCATGCTACATGCTTTTTTGTAAAAACACGTTTAACAAAACTCTCAATTTCCTCGGCTTTTTAATTTTATATGAGTTTCCTTGCGTGTACCTTGCAGAAAAGCAGTTGAGAGAAACGCAGGAGGCATAGTTGGGAAACAGATGGGCCAAGGGATTCAGGCTGTGGTTTGGACTGAGGCCTGGGCCTACCTGAGCCTGGAGGTCAAAGGTCAGCATGGAAAAGCAGAGGTTGAGCATGAAGTATTGCGCCTGGAGGCTCTCCAAGGCCCCGCCCACCCGGAAGGCCATCATGCTTTCGGTCTGAATGAGGACAACGGCGCAGATCACATCGAAGGCACCGACTAAAAGGATCAGGACAAAGCGGGCCTTAAGAGGGAAAATGGAAGCAAGACTGTCAGAATGGACCACACGTCCCTGCGGCAGCAGAAGAACCTCCACCAGATTCAATGTGTTTGACTAAGAAAACGGAGAGAAGTGTGAATACTGCTGATGGCTTGGCAAGAGGTTGAAGAGGAAGGAGGCAAGCTGGCAGAATTCACTAGGATGCTCCACATGTAAGGTCTCACCTGCACCGCACATATAAAGCAACACCATGCCTCTTTAAACAGTCGTGGCTTCCCCCAAAGACTTATGGGAAGTGTCATTTGTTATGGGCGCTGTGCATTATTAGGAGATCTCCCTGTTCCCCCTCAAAGACCTACAATTCCCAGAGTTCTCTGGGAAGAGGGACTGGCTGTTAAACGCCCCCCCCCCCACCCAGGAACTGTAGTTCTGCGAGGGGACCAGGGTCTCTCCAAACAGCTCCCAGGAGTCTTTTGACGGAAGCCACAGCTGTTCAAAGTGCTGTGATGCTGCTTTAAATGTACAGTGCAGATGGGGCCTAAGCAATGCAATCTGAGCAGCACAGACGCAGGAATTCAAATTCCATGTGGACGAAAGATTGGAGTCTGCTCTGAACAGAGGGGAAGTCCAGACCTGCCCCTCTCCCGAATCATAAAGTACTCTGCTGCCTCTCCTAGCATGCACCATGCCCAAGCCCTTTGGGAGCAAGTTTATCCCTCCGTCCAAGGTGACCTGCAAGGGCCTAAAGTGTACCGGTTTCGGGCAGCTTACATTTCTGCTTTCTCCCTTCTCGGTTCCAAATCAGTTATGCATCTTTCTAAAAGGGGGGCAGCCATCTTCTTAAAACCAGGGTGCAGCAAAGAGAGAGATTTGTTAGAAGGTGATGCAGGAACATCACAACACACACAACCCTGGGCTGAACTACGCTGACAACAGGCCCCAGAGTGATCTTGCACGATCTAGGAAGCTCCCGCCAGGCCCTTGGTTCAAGGCAAAGGCCCAACCGCTGACCACTCACGAGCAGTTTGGGCTTCTGCTCGGCAGGCAGGACGCTGAAGTTGACGACTGAGCGCAGCATGACCAGCGCGACGGAGAGGACGAAAACGATGAGCTCCTGGCGGTTCTCTTGCAAGATGCCCCGGCTCACGTAGTAGATGCAGAAGACTGTCGGGGAAAGAGACAAATCCCGCCATCAGCCGTCTGCGCAGGGGAGAAAAAGGTGCCTTCCAAGATGAAATGGGAAGCTGAAGGTTGACGTCAACCTAGAAGGCATTTCTTCATTTTTAAAAAATATATATATTTAGAGTTAGATTAGATCGATGAGGCTTTTTTATCTCCAGGGTAGAGGAAACATCCATTAATTGGCTCACCTGTCCTCCCAACAACCATCTTGTGAAATAGGGAGCTGTTCCCTGACTCCGAAGGCAGGGAGTGGAGGCTGAGCAACAGGGAGGTCATTTCAAAAGCCTGCAGTCCTCATGAGTGATTTACAACTTTTTAATGCGTTTTTAAAAGCTAGCACTATCTTGAAAGAGGCACTGGGTTGTATTCAACTAAGTTATACTGGCAGCAGACCCTCTCTGTCTCCCTCTTTCCAGGGTAGAATTTTCCTTAGGATCCATTGGCTGCTGCAACCCCAAATATCTCTGGAGAACCCTAGAAAAATTAAAGATGTGGCTTTTCTAGGTGGGGAGTGGGCAGGAACGAACAGGAGACAACAGTTATGGTTCTGGATCGAGACATTTATCTGTGTCCAAAGCTGATGACAAATGGGATCCTATCAATTGGGATTCTGTTGAGACACATCTGCCCAGCAGTTGCAGACACAGAGGGAGGAAAGCAAGATGTTTTTGTGCAGGAATATTTCTGAGCAAGGCGAGCCCTGGGCTCTCCAAATGCTAAAGGTGGACTGGGGGGGATTGGCTGACTAATCTGTCTCTTTTTTTCTTTTCCACAATGAGTAGGGAGCAGTCGAGCTTGCTATGAGGCAAGGGATTTTGAGGGTGGCAGAGTAGGAGGCAAACATACCTGACTTGGCAAACTGGGAAAGGACCAGCTCAGTGGGGGACCTTAGGTTCAGGTCCCAGGTTCTGTAGGGATGGGTAGACTCCCTGCCTGGGACCCTGAAGAGCCACTGCCAGCCAGTGTGGGCAATACTGAGATAGATGGACCAAGTTGGTTATCACCCAATTCCATATAGCACAGCGCAGGGAAATGCTTGATTGGCTTAGTAGCAATTCTTTTAATATACAGTACATGAACTGAGTGCAGTCCTCTCTCGCTTTAATTGTTGGCCACCCAGATTCTGTGCGAAGAAAAGTTGCTGATATTTCTGATGGTAGAGAGCATAGCTTTCGGAGGGGATGGATATTTTGCAGTTTCCATAACTTTAATGAAGTTTGAATCAGAGCCCTAGACTTTAACACTATAGAGCATTTGAGTAACCAAATATCATTAGGGCAGGTTCAATTGGCAGCCCTCCCTTATTGTAACAGAACTTCATCAATGCCCTAGAGGTTTCTTGTGCTTTGACTTTCAATGCCTCCATATGACACTTCCAAGAGAGGGTTTCACTAAAGAGTAAATCTAGGTATCTAAATAAGAGGGTTTGTTCTATAGCTTGGTGATCTAAACATCATTTATACCTAGGACTGTGTTTGCAAAAAATCATCATCTTGGTCTTATTCTGTTTACAGTATGTGCAGAAAACCTGTAAGAAATTTTTGAGGCCCATTCGGGAAAATGAGAAGAGCACTAACAAAAGATTTCTTGTTCTTAATAACTGGAGATACCCTCTCTATGTATCAAGCTCTTATCTCTCCATTTTGGGAGATAATTGTTCAAGGACGGGGGTGGGGAATGAGACCTTGTCGGTTGATAAGAACAAGAAATGTTTACCTTCTATGGCCACAGCCAAAATTAAATCAGTCCTAATCTAATTATTGCTTATAACAAATCTCTTGAAATGTAATTAACATTTAGCCTGGGTAGCATCAAGAGCCAACATTATAGTTATTTATGATTTTACAGTACTCATGACGGCAATTGCCTGCTCTTAGGGTGCAGCTATACTCCGCCCATATTGTTAGTATTTTATTTTTTTTGAGGTGATCTATGCTATCTATTGTCCCAGTCAGACTTCTAGATGCATAGCAAATACACGGGGTCTTAGAAAAAGCTCAAAAAGGTCATCACTGAACTTAAGTTTACTGAGAATTTCAATGTCTTGGGTTTTTAATAGGTTTTCTCTCTCTTTAGGAGTACATTTCTGATTCTCATGATTGCAGAGGTGTGCTCCAAAACTGCTACTGAACCACGTTGCTTTCCTGATCCTCAGGATCAGCTAAACCAGAAATTAAATTTTATCCTTATTTTTGTCAGTCAAAAATACACTGTGCAAGGTAACATGCCATGGAAACTGTACAAAATGGGTGGGAAACTGTGCAGATGTTTCTTTGCTGGCTTCACTGTTCTCGGTTCAGGAAGCCAGCCTTTCTCAGCAAAGAACATGCAGAGCACAAATGGCCTCGCCCACCAGTTGTGCCTTATGTTTGTATCTTTCTTTCTCCAAGTTCTCAGGGTCCTCTTCATTACCCTACTGCCCGATGGTTGCAACTGGACTGAACCCAATGCCTTTTGCATTCAAAGAAGGTATTCCACTTTCGTGTTGCAACAGAGGTGTGAGGAACCTCAGGGCCTGGCAGCCAAATGTGGCCCCCGAGGTCTCTTTGCCTGGCCCTTAGAACTGTCCCCAGGCCACACCCCTAACCAACCTGCTATGCACCCTGCCTGTGTGCTTTTGCCCCACTGGAAAGTGCGACTGAACTATGGTAAGGTACCCTGCATGCCTGGAGATGTGTGTGTAGCCCACTGTCCCAAATCATGCCCAATGCTCTGCCCATTTTTCGCCGTGGCCCCACCTGCCACTGACATCTGGCCCCCGGGAGGTTCCTCATAAGGGAATGTGGCCCTTGGGCTGGAAGAAGTGTTCTAACCCTGTGCCACTGTCTCTTAAAAAAAAACCAAAAAACAGGGGGACCAGGGTCCTAGGCTGGGCCCTCAATATTATATCTAACGGACATGTTTATATGGGGAAATGGGGAATTCCACCATGAGCTATTGGAGGATACAAATATAACCATTTAAATTTGTAATAATAATTATTATTATTATTAATGGGCCCTGTCAGGCTCGTTCTTCTCTGCCCTGCTAAAATCTCTGCCAATACTAAACAGCACCTGATGTTTTTGACCAATCAGAACCTCAGAACCTGTCGGCATTCATATTCCAACTGCCAAACATCTCAGGAGGGCAGCACCTGTGAAATATGAACCTTGTCAAGGGCCCCGTGGCAGATTCATGGTTTGATTAGAGAACATGAGGCAGGTAGCATGATGTTCACGAGGGAGGAGAGGGGAAAGGGAGGTGGCAGACCTGTTGGCAGCGGAAAGGGGGAGTGTCAGGGGAGTGTCGGTAGTGTTGCACAGCTCCCTGCTTGCATCACAAGGTGGTTCTTGGCTCAAAGGGGCCCATGGGGCACAGTGGTACAAAGCACGGGTGGACAGCTTTGGGCTCTCCTCATGTTGCTGAGCAACAGCTCCCTTCAGCCCCCAACTAGCGTGGCCAACAAGCAGAGATGGTGGGAGTTGTTCAGCAACATCTGGAGGGCCAAAGGTTCCTCACATCTGGTACAGAGACAGGAAAGGGCCCTAGATCAGCGGTTGCCAAACTTTTTTGGACTAAGGGGCACATTTTGGATTTTGAGAGAGGGATGCCAGTCATAAAATGGCTGCCATGAGGGGTGGGGAGGTGGCATAACACAAAATTAGAAAGAGTATGAAGTCCCCTATACAGTAGTATCTCAGGTTACATACGCTTCAGGTTACAGACTCCGCTAACCCAGAAACAGTGCTTCAGGTTAAGAACTTTGCTTCAGGATGAGAACAGAAATCGTGCTCTGGCGGCGTGGCGGCAGCAGGAGGCCCCATTAGCTAAAGTGGTACTTCAGGTTAAGAACAGTTTCAGGTTAAGAACGGACCTTCGAAACGAATTAAGTACTTAACCCGAGGTACCACTGTAATACCTCCCATGGGTTCCACCAACTGGGGGCCTGCGATAAAATGTTGCAGTGTGATGTGCTTCTGCCCCAGGGTTCCATTCCCCCTCCCAGTTTTCTTTTTCCCTCTGCCCACTGAGCATGCACAATCCACAGTGGGTTGTTTAGGGTTTCTTTCTCCTTTTTTAAAAAAAGTACCATATTTTTCGCCCTATAGGGCACACTGGCCCATAGGGCGCACCTCATTTTGGGGGGGGGGGATGAATAAAAAAAAATTATTTCCCCCCCAGCCCCCAGAACAGGCTGCTATCCGCAAGCCTTGCGAGCCCGGCGGCAACTCCCGCCGGGCTCGCAAGGCTTGCCGACACCTGCGCGAAGCATGGGGCGCCCTCTGGAGGGCGCCCCGTGCTTCGGGCTGCAGGCTGCTGCCCGCAAGCCTTGCGAGCCCGCGGGAACTCCCGCCGGGCTTGCAAGGCTTGCGGATAGCTTCCTGAAGCCTGGAGAGCGAGAGGGGTCGGTGCGCAGTGACCCCTCTCGCTCTTCAGGCTTCAGCGAAAGCCTGCATTCGCCCCATAGGACACACACACATTTCCCCTTCATTTTTGGAGGGGAAAAAGTGCGTCCTATAGGGCGAAAAATACGGTAAATGCCCAGCTACATGACAATCTTGAATGTCACCTTTTGATTTCTATGGGCAGGTTTCACCTCTGTCTGGGGTGGGTGGGGGGCATTAAAAAGAGCTTCACGGTGTGAACCAGGAAACAACCTTTTCAGATGCCGAGTTGGTTCTCTCTAGCCTTTTTATATCTATGCGTCTCCTTTTGCAGCCGCTCCATTCTGTGCCCCATCCCGCTTGGTTGTCGGTTTTTCTCTTCTCTGTCGGTCAGCATTCTGTAGCCGTTCAGTACTCACTGGACAATTCTGGGGGGGTTTCTGTGCCTTGGGGCATTTTTAATTTTTTTTTTTAAGTAGTCCTGCATACCACCAAGTTATCCCGAGCCTGCTGATATGTATGGTTTGTGTGGTTTTGGCTTTCTATGTGCAAGCATGCACAACCATGTCCAAACTCAAAACGGAATGGTTATCTACTAGGGTTTTGAAGTTCGACAGCTGGATTTGGACGTAGCAAGCGGGAGGGGGGAATCCTAACCAGATTCCTATCAGGGAAATGGTTGGGCTAGAGGCGCCACCTACAGTCCATGTGTAGTATTGCCCACAGTTCCAGGACAATGGAGGTCAGAAAACAGAAAAGGTCCAAAGTCCTGGGAGATTGTGCTTGGGTGAAGACTCAAAGGGCACCAATGGTTATTTTCTTAGGCCTTAGTTTTTCACCTGCAGAAAGGGAATGATCTCTGCCATGGCACTGATGCGAACAGGAAATGATATAACAATTGCAGGAATGCAAAAGGAGCATAGAGAGCTGTCTTATACTGAATCAGACCCTTGGTGCATTTAGCTCAGTATTGTCTACACTGACTGGCAGCAACTCTCCAGGGTTTCTGGTAGGGAGTTACCAGAGGTTGAACCTGGGACCTTCTGCATGCAAAGCAGGTGTTCTACAGCTCTTTCCTGTGGGATTAACCATTAATAAGCAGGATTAATAGCGTCTGGGAGAGAATAAAGTAGCTTGTCCCGTTCAGCTCCATGCACACCTGAATAATGCCATTTCTTGAAGAAATTATCTCCACAGTTGAAGGAGTCAGGAAGTTATTTATTTATTAGATTTAGATGCCACCTTACCCTTCAAGTGCACATGGTTCTCCCCATTTTATCCTCACAACAACCCTGTGAGGTAGGTTAGGCTGAGAGGCACTGAGTGGGAGTCGAACCCTGTTCTCCCAGGTCACAGTCCAACACTCTCAGTTGGTGGCTCAGGCAACAGCAGGAGGGAGCTATTTCCCTTCTGCCTTGTTTGCCAGCTTCCTGTATGTATCTGGTTAGCTACTGGATTTTCCTCTAGAGAGGTCTTTGCTCTGATCCAGCAGCTCTCTTTTTTAATAGATTATATTTTTTGCATATATTCCCATATGTTATTGGTTCCCATGCCTTATATAGGACAAAGCAAACAGCCTCCATTTGTTGAGAGTGGGGCAAAGCCTCCCTCCCTCCCTCCCTCCCACTTGTCTAGGGGTCAGAACTGAGTGGGCTTAGCCCCCCCACACTAAGATTCTGTCAAATGCACCTCTTGACCAATGGTGGCTTGCGCTTGTTGGGACTGGTAGGGTGAAAGGCAGGGAGGCCAACAGTAGATGGCGCCAAAGCCAATGACAGGCAGAGCTGGTTAATTCTAATTGGCCTGAATCCACCTCCCTGCCCAGTTCTACAAGGTTAATACCAAGACTTAGGAGGAGGAAGCTGACAGCCCATGCCACCAGCTGGAGTGGTTCTAAGAAGACAGGCAAATGGGGGCTGGCTGAAGGCAGCTCCACTCACCCCAATGGACCAGACCTCCACTACTCTTGACTTATAAACATGCTGCCATTTGTTGTATGGTTAGATTGCAGAGGCTGCAAAATGTCAGGCCGGCACAACCTCCATTAAGAAGAATCATGTTTGTGTATGTGTTTGTGTGCTTCCATGTACAGACACATTTCCTCCCCTACCCCTCACCTGAGGCCTCTGCAAAATATAGCCCTTCTTCCCACCCATCAAAAACATAAAACGGGCATTTTGCTGCAGAGTCCCCTCTTCCTTACCGACGCCGATCAGCTGAATGAGAGAGACAGTGAAGTCTTCGTCCTTCTGCTGAACGAGGTTCTCTATGGTTAATCCGATGACGCTCAACAGGGAGAGGATGGTGACGCAGAAATAGATCTTGACCGGAGAGGACAGCTCCGACCAAGGTTTGATCTGCAATCAAAAAAGCATGTAAATGTTCTCTAAGCAGCTTTGCAACTAGGTAACAAAACCACATGGTTTCATAGCAGCTCTGCAAAATAATCCAGTGTTGTTTTGGCAGGGTGTGTTCTTTGGAACTAACTCCCTGCTCATACATAGCAGGCAGGGACCTTCCCTGTATTGTTTCCTGTGCCTGAGTAAAACTTATTTGTTTAGGCAAGGCTACTCAGGCAGGTAATTTTAACACGTATATCTATTTTCAAACTGTTTTCTTTAAAGCTTGTTAAACGTTATGTCAACTGGTTTTTAAGGGTTGCTTTTAGCAATATTTTTAAATGAATCTATTGTGTCAACTGCCAATTCCAGTGGACGCTCGGGTTGCGAATGTGATCCATGCGGGAGGCACGTTCACAACCTGCAGCACCGAATCTGCGCACGCGCAGGTCGCGATTTGACGCTTCTGCACATGCACATAGCGCGATTTAGTGCTTTTGTGCATGCGCGAGTGCTGAAACCCGGAGGTAACCCGTTCTGGTACTTCTGGGTTCGGAGCAGTGTGCAACCTGAAAACGCGCAACCTGAAGCGTCTGTAACCCGAGGTATGACTGTAAGTGGTATATAATTTTTGTTAAATAAATAAAAGTTGGAGTTGGGGAATAGGTGAGACTGAGAGATGGTAGTTAATAACAAAGTGGTCCACCCGTTTTTATTCATTCATTCATTCATTCAATCTATCTATCTATATCAGGGGTCGGCAACCTAAGGCCCATGGGCCACAAGCAGCCCCCGGGGATCGTTTTACCGGTCCACAAGCCGCCCGTTCAGCGAGTCCCCACGCGCTGCGCTAAACTGGCGCAGCACGGCATGGGGAGTCGCTTCTGTGGTGCCGGAAATTGCATCTGCACATGTGCAGACGCTTCCTCCTGAAGGAGCTCAGGGCAGCAAACCCATCAAGCAAACTTCATAGTGCTTTTCACCAGTAGGCTCTGTTTTCAGGCTTTCAAAATAATCAACGTTTCCTGAATGATGTACCGTATTTTTTGCTCTATAAGACTCACTTTTTCCCTCCTAAAAAGTAAGGGGAAATGTGTGTGCATCTTATGGAGCGAATGCAAGCTGCGCAGCTATCCCAGAAGCCAGAACAGCAAGAGGGATTGCTGCTTTCACTGCGCAGTGATCCCTCTTGCTGTTCTGGCTTCTGAGATTCAGAATATTTTTTTTTCTTGTTTTCCTCCTGCAAAAACTAGGTGCGTCTTGTGGTCTGGTGCGTCTTATAGAGCGAAAAATACGGTACATTTATGTATGTCAGGTTTCCCACCTATGCATTTATTATCTAAATGAAGCTTTTTTTAGAGAAAAGGTTTGAGAGGTCCCCACCCCCAAGTGACTTTTTAAAAAACAGTCACATGGAAAACAGAGAAAGGAGGTGGGGTAGAAGCAGGAGATAAAACCAAAGAGGGATATGTCATTACTGCAACAAACGCAGAAGACCAGGTGTAGCTCTAAGCATGATAAATGCAACTGAAACTAACAGGAAATCAATTGGTTCAGATACTTACAGGGCCACATGGGGTAGGGATGAGGTCTTGATGTCTTGGGGTTAGATTTGGCACCACAGAGGTTAAAACTTCATTTGGCAGGGGAGGATCTTGCGTCTCCTCCGAAGGGAAAAGGAGGACCCTGGAGGGAGAGAACAACAATGAAAGGATGTCTGGAGGTGAAGCTAAGTGGAAGTGTTGCGTATAGATGTGAGAAGGTTTTTGGGTTCACTGGGTAGCCTCTGAAAAACCATGGCTCCTGCCCAGCCAGTCTTTTACTGAGCTGATTTCAGTTTGAACTTCCTGCTCCAACTTTTTGAATAGGAGACCTCGTGGGCATGGGGGGATGGGAATCCCCACCAAGATGCCCTTGCTGTTAGCTAGCATAACAAGCATACTTGTGGACGCCACAGGCTGTTGTGCGAGAACAGAGGCAGCCCCTTTCGTGAGTCAGGACTGCAAGAACACGCATGCTTTTCCGCTGCATGGAAATCTGGACCACAGTGACATGCTCAAGGATGTCATGATTTCTTCCCCCATCCTGTCCGCACTTCTAAATTTCAACTGAAAGCTAAGTTTCTTTTGTTGCTGAAGTAGAAGGAACCAGGATGGAATCTTCCCCATGTCTTAGTGTGGTGTAGTGGTTAGTGTTGGATTAGGACCTGAGATAGCAGGGTTGAAAGCGAAGCCACAAGGTGTGACTTTGGACCGTTGACAATCTCTCTTGCCTAAACTATCTCACTGGGTTGTTGTGAAGATAAAATGGAGTCAAGCATGCATGTCTCCATGAGCGCCTTCTAATAATAAATATAATTATTACTTTTATTGCATTTATTTATTTATACAATTGGTCACTTAAAAAAAAAAAACTAAAGTAACTAAATGCATCGGTATAAATTTAATAAAAAATAAATACGTTTTCAAAACAAATTCAGAATATTTGAAGGGCTTTTTTATTTTCTTTTTTTTAGAAAAAGTATCTCAGAATTCAAAGTTTGGTGGTGGTGGTGAAATGTGACGTCAATAGTCGCGGTGAGGTGGCGACGTGATGCGGCGCCAACGTCACAGTGCCTGCAACACTTCAACCACTTTAATGCGGACCAGAAGGAGAACTCTCAGGTCCAGACTGGTAGCTCCACCCTCGCACCCAACCGCCGCCCTCCCCCGCGCTCGCTACGGGTCCCCGCGAGGCGCAAGCGGCGGCAACTACCTCGAGTCGGGAGGCTCCATGGCGACAGAGTCAGTTACATGGCCTGACGGGGAAGCGAGCGGGCGCCAGCTCCGCTTCCAGGCCTCAGGCGCGTTTTCGGGAGCGGGTAAGCCATAGAGACACTGGCCGAAGTCCTAGACCGGCGAAACTTCCGGTAAAAACAGGAAGTGTATGCTCCCCTTCCGTAGCTCTTCGCTGTCGCTTCCTATGTAGAGACTTCGCGTTGGGAGTTCAAAGGAGTAGAGGCCGTAGAGATATAAAATTTTAGAGTGACGCATAACGAAAGCACAACTTGGAATTCTGAAGAAAAAAAGCAGAGACTTGGTTTTTTAAAAAAATTAAAAGCCCTCTTTCACTTTTAAAAAGTTTCATTGTAGTGGGGTTTTAAAAAAAAGTTGCCGTTTTGGTCATCGCTTCGTATAGATGAAGAGGTGCCTGGTGTGATGCAAACCCTCCACTTTTGACCGGAAAGTGGATTTGTTGTTGTTTAGTCGTGTCCGACGCAGTTTGGTCAAACTCATGCTGGTGGCTTCGAGAACACTGTCCAACCATCTCGTCCTCTGTCGTCCCCTTCTCCTTGTGCCCTCCATCTTTCCCAACATCAGGGTGTTTTCCAGGGAGTCTTCTCTTCTCATGAGGTGGCCAAAGTATTGGAGCCTCAGCTTCAGGATCTGTCCTTCCAGTGAGCACTCAGGGCTGATTTCCGTAAGAATGGATCGGTTTGATCTTCTTGCAGTCCATGTGACTCTCAGTAGTCTCCTCCAGCACCATAATTCAAAAGCATCAATTCTTCAGCGATCAGCCTTCTTTATGGTCCAGCTCTCACTTCCATACATCACTACTGGGAAAACCATAGCTTTAACAAAAAAAGTGGATTTACTGAGATAGAAAGTTTACAGTGATGCACGCTGGGTTACAGCCAGTGTTATTTTTTTTAAAATAATATTTATTAAGGTTTTACAAAAAACAAAAGTTTACAGAATAAAAAGAAAACATAAAAAAGAAAAAATAAGAAAAAATACAAAAATACATAAAAAAGAAAAAAAGTACAAAATACAAAAAACAAATAGATAAGAAAAAATTAAAAACAAATCCATTTTTTGATATCTTTAGACTCATTTGCTTGTTTCCTTGACCACCTCACACCTCCCCTTTTTGTATTCCCATTTACATAATCAATTCAGCAAATCCTTACCCTCTTTCCTTTATCTTAATTCTATATCTTAACATATTATAGCTATATTTTTTCATCCATTATCAATCCATTTTTGCATATTCTTATTAACCTTGTTGCTAATGCCACTTAATTTCAATCCAGCATCATTTTAACATTCATTAATTTTACAATATTTCTGCAAATAGTCTTTAAATTTCTTCCAATCTTCTTCCACCAACTCTTCTCCCTGGTCTCGGATTCTGCCAGTCATTTCCGCCAATTCCATATAGTCCATCACCTTCATCTGCCACTCTTCCAGGGTGGGTACAGTGTTAACCCTACTCAGAGTAGAATAATAGAAGGCTCATTTTGTTTTATTCCAGACCCACTGGAATACAGTTACTCGGGTTACATACGCTTCATGTTACAGACTCCGCTAACCCAGAAACAGTACCTCGGGTTACTCCGGCGGCACGGCATCAGCGAGAGGCCCCATTAGCTAAAGTGGTACCTCAGGTTAAGACCAGTTTCAGGTTAAGAACGGACCTCTGGAACGAATGAAGTACTTAACCCGAGGTACCACTGTAAATGGACATCAGCCCCATTCAACCCTTACTTCGTTTGCCTGTAGCCCTCCAAATGTCATTGCACTACAACTCCTATCAATCCTGACCATTGACCATGTTGTCTAGAGCTGAATCATTCTGAGAGGTGAGCCAGTTTCCTCAGCCCTGGTTTGCAGAAAAAACAACAACTTTAGGCTTGAAGTGCCCATAGGAACTGAGCGGTAGGGGTGGGGGTGGGGTTTGCCTGTGCAGACACTCATGCATTTAAATTACACCTTCCTCCTGGAAGGCTGCTCTATGAGGGATGAACTACAATTCCTAGCATTCTTGTGGGATGGGGGCATAGCTGTCAACTTTCAGATTTGAAAATAAGGGATCAGCAGCCTCAAAAATAAGGGATCAGCAGCCTCACCTGTCCCGGGGACAGTCTACGGGATATCTAACAATCCAGGATAGCAGCGGGAAGCAGCGGGAAACAGAGCTGAAATAAGGGGATTTCCCACAAAAAACGGAAAGTTGACAGCTATGGATGGGGGTCCTTTAAATATATTGTGTATGCCACAAAATTCACACATCTTCCCCCTCATTCCTGATTCCTGGGTTGGAGTAAAGAAAGTGGGGGACTTCCTCAAGGAGACTAGAAACTTGTATTTTCTCATAAACTCGGACATATTTTGTTTGCTTGCTTATTGGGAATATTTCAGCTTCATGGCGGTGAAAGAAAGAAGGAGAAAAAAAAAACATTATTTCCTCCCTCCCCGAAGGTGAGGGTGTGTGACCTGAGTCGTCTCTAGAAACTTACAACTCTGTTATATCGCTAGCCCCTTCTTGTATTAACTAACGCTTGCTAGTTATCTTTGGCTGCAAAATCTCTCACGGCAGCAACCCGGAAAAGACATGCCGGGAAATTCGTTGCGCTCTGCACGTGCCTAGAGGCACAGTCACCTTGCAGTGTCAGGTTTGGGGCCGGGCAAAGGAGCCTGGTCCTAAGTGCCAGTCTCTCTCCGTCACCTTGAGAATTAAAGTATTCATCGCATTCATAGAATCGCAGAGTTGTTAAGGGATCGCGAGGGTCATCTAGTCCAACCCACTGCAATCCAGAAATCTTTTGCCCGACGTGGGGCTCGAACCCGGGACCTTGAGATTTCTTTCTCACTCCCCACAACACCTTGCTCCGCCCGATCAGAGGAGGAGTCCTTTACAGACCAGGCGGGGCTTCTCCATCCGCGGAGGCGGCCGTGATCATGGCTGCGGAAGGGGAAGGCAAGACTTGTCCAGGACCGCAGGCAGGTGGGTGTGTCGGGGGCTAGCATTGTGCGATTGCATTGCGATGGCGGGGATAATTCCCTCCCCACCCCCCAAAAATTTGGGAAGTTGCTGGAGACATTTGCAAAGCTTAGCGCCCCCACATCCAACCCCCCCTCCCCAAGGGCTGCGCTGCAGGGATTGCAATATGTATTGTTTTGTGGGTTCAGCACAGCAACGCGGTGCGTGTTTGTGTGTCTCTTTGAATGGTTAGTTCTGCCGCGGCGTCTTGCAATTGTTAATTTTGGGGCGGGGAGATGCCTGGATGGTTTTTGAATTATTGCCAGGGCTCAGGAGCTCCGAATGTAGTGGTCAAACTATCGAAGTGGGTACGGGTGGGTGTATTTCTCATCGGCTGAACCAGGGATCACCAACCCGCTCACGCACCCCCTTCCAAGGGTAAAGGGGGGGGGTAGATACAGTTGAAATAAAGGCTGGCAGTGGTGGTATTGTAGTGGTGGTCTTTGAATTAACCCTGGAACTGAATCAGAAATTAGCACCTTAAAGTAAGGCTGCATGTGCACAGAATAGGGTTAACACACAATTTTTCCTCTCCCAAAGAATTCCGGGAACTATAAGTTGTTAAGAGCTCTGTGAGGGGTAAACTACACTCCCCAGGAATCTTGCAGAGTGTGCTTTAAAAAGTTAGGTGGGTATGCAGCCTAAAAGATTAATTGTGCCATGAACTCTTTGGCACTTCACCAGATCATGTAGAGGTATCTCTGTACCTGTATCCACACTGTGTGTTTGTGTGTATGTAATAGCACACTGATGTTGTGGTGTAGTGGTTAGTGTGTCAGACTAGGATCTAGGTAACCAGGGTTCAAATCTCCCCCACTTAGCCATGAGGATCACTGGGTGAGCTTGGGCCAGCTGCTGCCTCCTAGCCTGACCTGCCTCACAGGGTTATTGTGGGCATTAAGTGAGGAGGGGGAAACCATGGACTCCACCTTGAGTTCATTGGGGGCAAAGGTGGGATATAAATGCAGTAATATAGATGCACAGATGGATGTGTAGAAAAATGTGAATGGCGGGTTTCAGCAGGAAAGAAGCACAAACAACAAGCCCCTGACCATTCAGCTGAAGCTGAAATGGATGAGGAGAAAGCACAGCGACCATTCCAGGACAGCAATAATTTGTGACTGCCACCCTAGCTTTGCCTTTCGAGTGGGACAGGAAACCAGTGTCTCCATTCAAGCCTCAGCTAATAGAATCAAACATCTTGATCCATTGTCATTTCACCCTGGAGTCTCCTTTTGCAGTTCCTGTGTTGTCAAATAGGCTTCTGGTGTCAGAGCTGTGGCTGCTTATTCTTTTGCATAGAGACAGACCCGTTTGTCCTGGGGAGGCAGGCATTGTTAACAGTAGACATATCAGATTGATAAAGAGAAATCCAGGAAGATCAGAAACTGCAACTGCCGACCGGTCAGTTAAGCTTGGCAAAGAATTATCAGGTGCTTGGCCTCTTTTGTCCCATGCTCATTTGGCTCCACTGTTTTAATTTGACTCCATTGATTGGGGGGGACTCAGGCCTTGAGCTCAAATGGGACGCTCCAGCCACAACCATCAGTGACCCAAGTGTTTCAGCCTGGCTGGAACTCTGACCGTGCCTCTTGCTTTTCTGATTGGAGGCTGGAGCGGGAGGTGTGCGTGTGTGCGTGCACAAACTAGTCTTCTACAAAAGGTATAATTTTATTTGCTGCTCCACCTATTTTGTCTCTGGCCCTGCCCAGCACTGGCATGTGGCCCTTGGAAGATTGCCCAGTAGAGAAGGTGGCCCTCAGGCTAAGAAAGTTTCCCTATCGCTGCTTTACAATAATCATTCTCTGTACTTAGGGGTATTTAAATTACAGCTATGGCTTGAATCCCAATGCATCTGATTCAATAAGACTCTAGTCCAAAGAAGACACATGCCATAATAGAATTGGTTAGTCTTTAACATGTCATGAGACTCTTGGTGGTATTTGCTGGAAGAAGTCTAAGACAGTTGCTTTTCTTGCATTTCAAGAGCTTCATTTGACCTGGATTAGACCTGGAAGCTTTTTCCAGGATCAGTATTGCCTCTGTGTGTGATTAGGTACAGAATGATATTTATTACTGTCAGGTAGGTTAGGCCATGATAGGGTGTATAGTCAAAGATCATCAGAGAGCTTTGTCACTGAGTGCGAACCCTAATCTTTCAAGTTTAAATCTGACACTTTCTGCATTTTACATGTTCCTCTTCTTCTTCTTTGGCGATCACTCGTAGCTAAGTAAGACTGTCTTCCATGAACACTGTCTTAAGAGTGAGTCTGTAAGTGACTGTGGAGGCCAATTCTGGATCCACACATCCTTCCACAGTGGGTACATAGGTTTCTGGGCGGGAGTTAATCATGGTGAGGGTTTGCCAAACGTGTCTTTGTCTTAGCACATTTTCCCCTTTTGTCCTGAGTTTGAGCATCTTCAAAGTCCATGGCACCTTTGGTAAAGGCTGTTCTCCAATTGGAGCACTTGCAGGCCAGTGTTTCCCAGTTGTCAGTGTTTATAATACATTTTTTTAGATTTTCCTTGAGAGAGTCTTTGAACCTCTTTTGTTGACCACCAGCATTACGCTTTCCATTTTTAAGTTTGGAATAGAGTTGTTGCTTGGGAAGACAATAATCGGGCATCTGAACAACATGACCAATCCAACGAAGTTGATGTTGAAGAATCATTGCTTTGACACTGGTGATCTTTGCTTTCTTCCAGTACACTGGTATTAATTTGCCTGTCTTCCCAAGTGATATGTAAATTTTTTGGGAGACACCAAAAATGAAGCCGCTGGGAGAGATCATCAGGAGGTTTGGGCTGGGTGTTCATCAGTATGCAGATGACACCCAGCTCTACCTCTCCTTTAAATCAGAATCAGTGAAGGTGGTGAAGGTCCTGTGTGAGTGCCTGGAGGCGGTTGGAGAATGGATAGCAGCTAACAGATTGAGGTTGAATCCTGACAAGACAGAAGTACTGTTTTGGGGGGACATGGGGTGGGCAGGTGTGGGGGATTCCCTGGTCCTGAATGGGGTAACTGTGCCCTCGAAGGACCAGGTGCGCAGCCTGAGAGTCATTTTGGACTCACAGCTGTCTGTCCATGGAGGCGCAGGTTAATTCTGTGTCCAGGGCGGCTGTCTACCAGCTCCACCTGGTACGCAGGCTAAGACCCTACCTGCCCGCAGACTGTCTCGCCAGATTGCTGCATGCTCTAGTTATCTCCCGCTTGGACTACTGCAATGCGCTCTACGTGGGGCTACCTTTGAAGGTGACCCAGAAACTGCAATTAATCCAGAATGCGGCAGCTAGACTGGTGACTGGGAGTGGCCGCCGGGACCACATAATACCGGTTCTGAGAGATCTGCATTGGCTCCCAGTATGTTTCCAAGCACAATTCAAAGTCTTGGTGCTGACCTTTAAAGCCCTAAACGGCCTCGGTCCTGTATACCTGAAGGAGTGTCTCCACCCCCATCGTTCAGCCCGGACACTGAGATCCAGCGCCGAGAGCCTTCTGGCGGTTCCCTCATTGCAAGAAGTGAGGTTACAGGGAACCAGACAGAGGGCCTTCTCGGTAGTGGCACCCACCCTGTGGAACACCTTCCCTTCAGATGTGAAGGAAATAAGCAGCTATCCTATCTTTAAAAGACATCTGAAGGCAGCCCTGTTCAGGGAAGTTTTTAATATTTAATGCTATACTGTTTTTAACACTTGATTGGGAGTCGCCCAGAGTGGCTGGGGAAACTCAGCCAGATGGGCGGGGTATAAACAATAAATTATTATATATTATTATTATTATTATTGGTTGGCAGTGTCCGGGCTGTGTGTGTGTGTGCAGGGGCACAGGGCGGGGGGGGGGGAGGACACTGGCCCAGTCCTCGCCAGTGATGCCACGGTGAGAACTGGACAGAGGAAAGCAGGGCCACTCTGTGCCTCCTGCCTGCCTACACAGGGTGGGGTGGGGAGCCCGGCTGGCCAACGTGGCCCTTGGCGGGTAGAAAGGAGCAGCATGCCGGGCTATGCTGGGGTCACCTGCACGGGGGTGCCTGGTTCATGCCCCCTCAAAAATTGTGTGTCTGGAGCTATGCCCTGACTCTGAGAATTGTGTAAGTTGAAACTGTCCCATTAGGAAAGAAAAAAAGGCAAAATAGCCTTTGCATATGGCAGGTCTGTTTAGAAATCGTGACTAACTGAATGTTGATAGACTTACCTTTACCATCATGACTTTATCTAATCTTCTTCATTACTTAGTAAGCACCCTGTTGGATTAGGTTAAAGTCCCATGTAGCCAAGTGTCCCGTTTCCAACAGAGGCCTGTTGAAACGGCATGAGAGCTACGTAGCTCCCTTGTAGTTCTATGCATGTACATGGAGGTTCTACTTAGCTAACCGTTGCTAAATGCTATTTATTGATTTATAGCATGTGTGTCCCATCCTGTATCCAAAGGGTCTCTCAAAGTGGCTTTCAAAAATGACTGTCTCTGCCCCCAGGTTACAATATAAAGAGATTTGAAGCACAAGGGGGAAATGAGTGGGAAATGGAACATCTTAAAAGTTACATATCTTAGCATTACAGTTGATATCAGTGGCAGTTCTGGCTGTCTTGTACTTGATAAAAAGAAAACTCTTCTCTGAAGCACTCTTCTTCTTCTTCCCGCCTCATCCACAAAACCCCAGCACCTGCCTCACAGTTCTTCATTCAGAACTAGGATAGACCTAGCCTCTGCAAATTTGTCAAATCTTCTAAGTTATTTGAACTAGGGGCACCATTGAAATCAGTGGGACAAATGATTCATGACTTACTTCAACTGATTTCACTAAACACTAAGTTCAACTACCTTAGTCACTCTGGACCCAACCCTATTCTATGTTAAACTCGAGGAGGCTCCTTGCACATTGAAATGGTAGACGATAAAACATATCCCGCAAAATTAGGTGAAGTAGAAAGCACACTCCCCCCCCCCCCGAGAAATCACACAAACCAGCAAGAGCTACCAGCACAAAAAGTTAAGAGCAGAGCACCAAAAGAAATACTTTTTATTTTATTTAGAACACTTTTCATCTAGCTCTCGGGATCACTTACAGTTAAATATAAATCTGGAAAGCAATGAGGTGTCTTATAAAAGAAAAAGGGAAAACAGCAACAATAGGAGCTTGTGCAGGATCTTACCTACTGGGCCCAGCCAGGGTTCACTATCCTACCAATTTCTTATGAACTCCCGTAGGCTCCCTGCCTCATACAGTTTAAAGAAAATATACCTGCTTTGCCTAACCTATAACTTTACTGTGGATACCGTCACAGCTTGTTCCTTTAACCTTCTACTACATACAGTAGTGGGATAGAGGAGATGAACAGACCCACAGAATTGTACCAAATGCTTTAGGAAAAAAAAGTTAAATGTAAGATTTACTTTCAAAGTAAACAGCTCTTGGCTTTGATTCTTGCTTAAATAGGTCACTGTCGCTCAAAGTATACAGTTGCTTGAACATTGATATTTTAAATTTTATAATTGCTGCTTCAAAAGAGGTGGCTATAGAGCTGCCCTCGTTCTTTGAAGGCCAAGCAAAGCTACTAGCTAGTTTTGCTGGTCTCCTGCCCTAGTTACCTCTGGTCACGGGACTACAGAAAGGATAAAAGACATCTGAAGGCAGCCCTGTTTAGGGAAGTTTTTAATGTTTAATGCTGTATTGTGTTTTTAATATTCGGCTGGGAGCTGCCCAGAGTGGCTGGGGAAACCCAGCCAGATGGGCGGGAGTATAAATAATAAATTATTATTATTAGTAGGAGGAGGAGGAGTAAAGCAGAGTCTTTTCAGCTGTCATGCCTACTACACATAGATTTGCTTCAGCTTTTTGGTGAAGTCTTCCGTCTGGTTAAAATTGGCCACAATCAAAGATGTCATGGTTGCTTCACCTGAAGTCTCCCAGCTTCCTGAGGCTAATGGTCAGCTTCTGGCTAGACCAACAGCAGCTATCTTGGAGTAGTCCCTCTGGAGACTCCCTTGGCTTCCCCCTAGGTTTTGCATGCTCTTCGCCCCCTGTCAAATGACTGACTCCACAGACAGTTCTCTGCCAGGACTTATATACAGTATACTCCAGCCAGAACCCTCTGACCAATCACAAGTTTCTCCCTGGAATTCTGAACCCTCACGGGCCTATAACTAGAATCCTGAGTCCTCATTGATCTGAAACGATGGTTTGGGATAGGATGGTCTGAACGATGGTTTGGGATAGACTGCCCTCTGAAGGACCTTGCCACCAGCCGACCCTTTTCCATTCACCTGAGCCATATAAAAAGCTGGATTCTGTTGCACCCGAAACGGGAAAGCCTCGCAAGTACATAGCAAATGCACCTATTCTGAACAGCTATGCTGCTTCTTGGCAAAAATACTTTGTATCTTTTCTGGTTCTGAGAGTTGTTAAAAAGGTAAAGGGACCCCTGACCATTAGGTCCAGTCGTGGCCAACTCTGGGGTTGTGGCGCTCATCTCACTTTATTGGCTGAGGGAGCCAGCGTACAGCTTCCGGTTCATGTGGCCAGCATGACTAAGCCACTTCTGGCAAACCAGAGCAGTGCACGGAAACGCCGTTTACCTTCCCGCCAAAGTGGTACCTATTTATCTACTTGCGCTTTGATGTGCTTTCGAACTGCTCGGTTGGCAGGACATCTATTTCCCATAGTGGAATCTCGCGTTACGTACCGTCCTCCTTGTGAACGCTGCGGCTTACAAGCTCCGCTAACCCGGAAGTAGATGCCCCTTCTTGCGAACTTTGCCCCGGGATGTAAGCCGAAGTCACGCGCCAGCAGCGAAAGCGCCATTAGTGAAAGCGCACTTAATGTTATGAGCGGTTTGGGGTTATATACGGACCTCCGGAACGGATTAAGTTCGTAACCGGAGGTACCACTGTACTATGCTCGCCAGAAGTGGGTTAATCCCTCTTCCCAGAACAACTCCGAGAATCGTAGCTCTGTGAGGGAATGGGGGTCTCCTAACAACTCTCAGCACCCTTTATGAACTACAGTTCCCAGGGGGAAGCCATGACTCTTAAAGTGATATTGTACTGTTTTAAATGGCTAATGCAGGTGGGTGTATGGAAAGTATATACAGTGGAACCTCGGGTTACATACGCTTCAGGTTACAGACTCTGCTAACCCAGAAATATTACCTCAGGTTGAGAACTTTGCTTCAGGGTGAGAACAGAAATCGTGCTCCGGCGGCGCAGCGGCAGCAGGAGGCCCCATTCGCTAAAGTGGTGCTTCGGGTTAAGAACAGTTTCAGGTTAAGTACGGACCTCCGGAACGAATTAAGTACTTAACCCGAGGTACCACTGTACAGATATGGCCAGTCTACTATTACTTGGTTCCTTTTTAGGGTCAAGCCCCCTTAAACACTGCTTCCAACAATATAAGCTTCCAAAAATATAAGCTATTGCGCATTTAATGTATGAATTGCTTCCCATGGGACACCCTGAAGCAATTTACAATTTAATCAATTGCTATCCCCCACATTTCATTTATTTCTTACTACTTTATTACATTTTATACTCCACCATTTCTCCAAGGAGCTCAAAGAGGCAAGCATGATCCTCTCCCCCCTTTTATACTCACAACGACCTTGTGAGGTAGGTTTGGCTCAGATTTGGCGGCTTGTCACCTGAGGTCACGCTATTAACATCACAGCCCAGCAGGGGTGGGGGTGGATTTGAACTCGGGTCTTCCCAGTCCACCGCCCTAACCACTGTGCCACACTGCCCACTGCACAGCAGGATCACATCACACTCACTTTGTGGGGTGGAGAGCCCTTTAACAGAACTTTCAAATACTTTTCTGTGTGTGTGGTTCTCTCTGACCCTCCTCCATCTCTATTCCAGGGTAAATAGTTCGAAATGTTATGAGTGTCTTTTTGCCGCTGTAGTGACCACAAAGTATTGTTTTCAACCTCATTGTTTTTGAAAATGCAGACATACATTCTGGCAGAGAGTGAGATTGGGGGCTGAGAAAGAATTTCCAAAATACGTGGCATATAATCACTGGCTTGTTCTGTGTTCTTTCCTTCCCCCGCATCTGTCTCGATGCCAACTTAATAGCTCAGCCAACTGGTTAAAGTTCTTATGGCAGCCGTCTTCCCTGTTCCATTTTCCAGCTTCTTGCAAAATTGCTGAGGAGGTTAGAGGGTAAATATTTCATTACCTCTTGATTTATTTGTCTGGAAGCCAGTTTTAGTCAACCCGCCGTGGTTTTGTTGAGCTGGCGCTTGGAACGAGATCTGTGCAACGGCTTTAACATGTTGTGGGTTTCTCCAAGAGGCTTCGAATCCCCAAGAGGCCCTGCATCCCAAAAATACACTCCCCCTGCCAACTACCTTCAGGATTTGAACCGAAATATTTGATTTGGGTGTGTGTAAGCAGCTGAAGAAATACATCTTAGGCTGTAATTCTATACATGTTTAACTGGCATGAAGCCCCATTGTGCTTTTAAAGTATATTTGCACAGTGTCATGCTGATACTGTGATTTAAACACACTGCCCAATTTGCGTATGATCACCTTAGGACCATTAATTTCAGTGGGTCTACTCTTGAGTAAAACTTATAGAGCTTTAGCCCAGTCTGTTCAAACAGCTGTGAAGCGTTACTTGGAATTTTTGTAAACATTTCTAAGAATGGCAACTCAGCAGCAAATACTTCCATTGTGTGCATTTTAATGTGTGTGTGTTTTTAGGGGGGGGGACTGAAAATCAACACAGATTTAGCAGAGAATTTTAAGAGAATCTATATTATTTAATGCATTTATATCTCACCTTACATGGTGGCATACATGGTTCTCTTTCCTCTGTGTTTAATCCTCACAACAAACTTTTGAGGTAGGTTAAGCCAAAAGGCCCTGACTGGCCCAAGGGCACCCAGTGAGCAGTGTTCGAAAATAGCAGGGCGCCAGGCGCATTTTGCACCTAAAGATTCTCCTCAAAAAGTCTGAGTGGCATTTTTTTGCGCCCGGCTGACACTCAAGGATTACTGAAACAGATGTGCGTTGAAGCCTCAAAGTATATGTTAAAGATAGACAATATGTTAAGGAATAAAAATTTAAAAATATCTAGTAGCACCTTATAGACCAACTAAGTTTGTATCTGAAGAAGTGTGCATGCACACGAAAGCTTATACCAGAAAAAAACTTAGCTGGTCTATAAGGTGCTACTAGACAATTCAAATTTTTTTATTATTATTTCAACTGCGTCAGACCACCACGGCTACCTATCTGAATCTTGAATATGTTAAGGAATTTAACAAAAAAGAGTAGAGTGTTTTGAAAACTGAAGTATGGTACCAGTATTTTTACCGTAAAGACCAAAATATACATGTATTAACAGTTTCTGCTAAAAATGTGATATTAACAATAGGTCACTTATGTGAATTGCATATTACCGTATTTTTCGTCCCATAGGATGCTCCATCCCATAGGACGCACCTAGTTTTTTGGGGGGGAAATAAAGGAAAATTTCCCCAGCGCCAGCCTCCAAACCAGGTCGGGGAACAGCGGGATGGTGGCGCTGCGCCTCCCCGCTGTCCCCCGAGCTTGTGGGGCTGGCCGATGTCTGCCCGAAGCGTGGGGCACTCTGCTTCAGCGTGCCCCCGCGCCAGGCAGCAGGCTGCTATCCGCAGCCTAGGGAGCCCTGCAGGAACTCCCGCGGGCTCCCCAGGCTTGCTGATAGCTTCCTGAAGCCTGGAGAGCGAGAGGGGTCGGTGCGCACCGACCCCTCTCGCTCTCCAAGCTTCAGTGAAAGCCTGTATTTGCCCCATAGGACGCACACAGATTTCCCCTTCATTTTTGGAAAACTGATTTTTAAAAATATATATTTATTTCTTTAATGCAGGGAATGGAAGTGTACTCTGGAAAGAGCACTTGAAGTTCCCTGTGAGCAAGAACAACTTTGGAGGATAGCCTGTGTGGACTGCTGGAGGCACTGAACCTTTCTCCCCACTTAAGCAGAGCTTCGCATTTGGCCGATGTTCACTGGGCCCAGACAACCAGCTGTTGTTTTGGGGCCTCAAGATGGCCTCCCTCGCAAGCGTCCAGAATTTGGAGAATGCTGACGGTGTCACTGCTGCTTCTTCTCTCCTGGAGGAGAAGCCCAAAAGCAAAGGGTTTTTCCAGCTCGGCTCCTTCTTCCATTCCCGGAACGAGAAGTACATCATCGCCAGGAGCGAAAGTGTCCCGGAGGAGAATGTTTTGAAGATCACCATCACCGAAACCACTGTCATTGAGTCGGACCTGGGCATCTGGAACTCCCATGCACTCATCTACCTCACCTTGTGGTTTTTCTTCAGCTTTTGCACACTTTTTCTTAACAAGTACATCCTTTCACTGCTGGAAGGGGAGCCGAGCATGCTGGGTAAATACTTCTTTCAGGGGGTCAAACCAGACAACCTTTTGGGTTCCTTCCTGCTCTACAATGCAGGCGTCTCTCAACTTACTCAGGGGTTACATTCCAGGGATAGGGCACGAAGCCACAACCACATATAGTCAAAACACTTTAGGTCCCATGGCAGGCGGGATTGCTAAACTCTTTTTTCTCAGACGCCCACCTTGTCTCCCCCCCCTTTTTATTTTAATATTTGTCCAGCTGAATGCGCCCAAATTAAATGCACGTAAGTTGTGAGCTACCTCTTCTACGATCCTATGGCTCTGTGAAAATGGTCTGGGGAACCTTTGGCCTTCCAGATGTTGACAAGCTACAGCTCCCATCATCCTGAGGGTTGCAGTTCAGCAGCATCTGGAAGGCAAAAGGTTCCCCACACCTTGTTTTGGTCAGGGTGGGGAGGCTCCAGATCTTGCCACACTACAACTCCCATCATCCCTGACTGTTGGCCATGCAGAATGGGGCTGAGGGGACTCCTTCAGCATCTGTGGGGACACCAGTTCCCCATCCCTGGTGTACAAAATGGTTTGGATCTAGACTAAGTTTTTAGTCCCTTTGAAACCAACGGGCCTGGAGTTAGAGCAGGCCTGCTCACTTGATGTCCATGGTATTACTACAACCTGACTAACATAGTTTGGAGCAAACCTTTATACATGTATTTGTGTGTGTTGTTGTTCTTTTAAGTGGCAAGCTGATGGTTGCAACCAGTATACATGGTTTATTTGTGTGTGTTTGAGTAACAGTGGGATATATATCTTGAGTTGTATCCAGGCAACAGCCCATCTGCACTATATATTTAAGCAGCATTTAAACATTCATGGCCTCCCCCCAGAGAATCCTGGGAGCTGTAGTTCGTTAAGGGTGCTGAGAGACGTTGAAGAGGCCCCAGTGCCCCTCACAGGGCTACAATTCCCAGAATTCCCTGGGAAGAAGCCTTGATGATTAAACCGCTCTAGGAACTGAAGCTCTGTGAGTGTCCTCCAGCCCTACATGGAGATGCCTGGGATTGAACGTGGGGCCTTTTGCATGAGAAGCAGACGCTGTGCCACTGAGCCCTCCCCACCAAAACGGTAAGATGAGACCCAGGGTCTATGGGGTGTTTGAATGTTCAAGCCCCAAATTTACCATAGAGTGTAACCAAGCCTTCCATGCAGGTTTTTTGAATGGGAGGGAGAGCAACGGGGGAGGTAAGGATCTGTCTCATTCTGGCTCTGATCCTCCCAGGCGCCGTTCAGATGCTGTCTACCACTTTCATCGGCTGTGTCAAAATGTTCGTCCCTTGCTGCCTCTACCAGCACAAGACCCGCGTCTCATACCCTCCCAACTTCCTCATGATCATGTTGTTTGTCGGGCTGATGAGGTAAGAAGCGGCTGGAAATCTTTCTAAGGCAGGGATGGGGAAACCACCGTTCCTTTTCCCAATGTCTAAAAAGGAGGTGGTATCTTTCATTAGTAATAAAAAAATGCAGTAAAGTAATCTAAAGGTCACACACACTCTTTCACCTCGGATCTTGTATCTGTTTCAACGCAAAGGAGAATGTCCACCTGAGCAGCAAGAATGGGGATTTTGTTGTTGTTTTTAATCCTAAAAGCCATATTCACTTATGGGCAACATTCTGAGGGCCCCATGCTAGGAGTTGATGGGGCCAAAAGTTTTTTTTTTAAAAAAAGTGGCCAGGGCAACACATGTAAATTTTTACCTTTCCCCACTAAGCTAGCTTACACACACACACACACACACACACACACACACACACACACATTATGAGTTCAAAGACATAATCTGGCCAGGCAAAAATGCTTGAAGAGAGTTCTGAGGGCCAGATAGAGAGGACTGGAGGGCCACATTTGGCCTGCAAGACTGAGGTTGCTGACCCCTAAGGAGAGGTGTGCTTGTCATTTATTTATTTATTTGTTCATAAATATATATATATATGAAATAATGTGGCTACTTTATCTCTCACATTGGGATGAATAGATTCGAGTCTGCTTTACTTTTGCATGTGTTCATTTGTCAGTCTGTGAATTTATTTTAAAAATTGCATGAGAATCCATATTTCAATCCCTATTTAAATATGTCATTCTGAATATATTTTCTCAAAAATTTGCCTTTCAAAAGATACATTTCCCCCTGAAAGTGTGCATATCTAAACATGTTGTAAGCAGCTGAGAATGGGTGTTTTGCTTTTACACACACACACACACACACACACACACACACACACACACACCAAAACTGTGTTATTTAAAACTTTGTTACCCCTCTTCTCTTTTCAGGTTTGCAACTGTGGTCTTGGGCCTAGTCAGTCTGAAGAACGTAGCTGTCTCCTTTGCTGAGACAGTGAAAAGCTCCGCCCCCATTTTTACCGTCATCATGTCCCGCATGATTTTAGGAGAGTACACAGGTAAGTCTTGCTGAAACTTAGGCCGCATCAACACTATCCATTTAAAGCTGTATCACGTCACTTTAAACAGTAATGGCTTCCTCCAAAGCATCCTGGGAACTCTGTTAAGGGTGCTGAGAGGTGTTAAGAGCCCCCATTCCCCTCATACAGCTACAACTCCCAGAGTTCCCTGGGAGCAAGGAGTTGTCTGTAAAACCACTCTGGAAATGGTAGCTCTTGTGATGCCCCTTGCATGGTGCTAGGTGAGAAAGGCTCACCTGCTGTCTTTGGGATATGCCCACCTGTCAAACTTTGCCCAGCTGGAACCAGAAAGGGACAAGGGGAGATAAGGCTCCAGACCACCAGCCAAATCCACTTGCAAGCCAGGCTGTTGGGGCAGCAAATCCTATGTGTGAAGAAGGGCTCCCTTCTCTTTGTCCTGATCTGTCCATCCTAAATCTCAACAGGTCAGCCCAGTCTCTGGTCCCTGAGCTTACATAACCAAATGCTAAGCAGCTTTGGAAATATGGCCATTTCCCGATTTATTGCCTTTAAAAATGCAGTGTGTATTTTTTTTAACCTGTTTTTGTTTGGATCTGTTTTTCCCCTCTTTGCCTCCTTCCCCCTCCCTCTCCGATCAACCCCTTCCCCCTACAAAGGATTGCTCGTAAACCTGTCTCTTCTCCCCGTCATGGGAGGGCTCGCTTTGTGCACTGCGACAGAGCTGAGCTTCAACGTCCTAGGCTTCTCAGCAGCTTTGTCTACAAACATCATGGACTGGTAAGTACTGTATTTTTCCGCATATAACACGCTCCCATGTATAAGATAACCCTTATTTTTTAGGACTGCAAAAAATAAATAAATTGGGGCGGGGGATTGCCCAAATCGCCGCTGCCGATCTCCTACTGGCTGCTGCCACCAATCGCCCGTCCCCTCTCTGCTATCCGTGTATAAGATGACCCGCAATTTTGGCCTGTTATTTCTAAGGAAAAAATAGAGTCTTATACACGGGAAAATATGGTATATTGGAGACTGCAGACAGAAGTGTGTGGGATGAGTGTGTTGTGTATACAAGAAAGACAGACAGACAGACAGACAGACCGAGAGAGAGAGAGAGAGAGAGAGAGAGAGAGAGAGACAGAGACAGTGTTTCCTCTGTTAATGTGCGTGTGTCCGTGTGCGTGTAGTAGATATAGATATGAATCACAGGTGTTTTATATGAGTTATAGGGGTCGGGCCGGAGGACCTTTTAGGTCCCTTTCAACTCCTAACAGTTCTATAATTCCATTAATTCTCTTCATTGTATGCATGTATCCCCCACATTTACACGACGGGCCTAGAAAGTGGAATCAGGTAAAGTGGGGAGCACCCCACTTGAATAGGGAGGGCACATGGGGAGGAGAGAGAGAGACCCACCCTGGAAATTGCTTGCGGCCGCTGCCTGGCCTGTACCGAACCTGCCTGCCTCCCTGAAGGCAGCCAGCGCACACAGCGGCTGTGGCTGGCCACGGAGGGGGAGGGCCAGGAAAGGTGTCCAGCAAAACTGGTGCCAGGATGCACCTGCATGGCAGAGGCAGAGAAAAGGTCGTGTCCGTCCCCCCCCGTGCCGCTGGTTGATCAAAGTCTGCCCTCCCTCACTCCAGCAGCAGCCCTGAGTGACTTCCGGGCAGCAGCCCTGAGTGAGGGAAGGCCCATTTATTCATTTAGTTATTTATTTCACGGCATGTAAAATAGTCATGCGTGAGTGCATAAGTGGAGGGGGGTGCACCTGTAATGTATTTCTGTTTCTGTTCCTAATTTAATTTATCTGCTTACTGCATTTATATCCCTACCTTTCCACAAAGGGGCTCAATGTGGCTTACATAGTTTCCCTTGCAACAGCCCTGTGAGGTAGGTTAGGCTGAGAATTAGCGGCAGGCCTCAGGCCACCCTGAGTTGTGCAGCTTGGTCAGAGACCTTTGTGTAGCAGCAAGTCTAATAAATGATAATAATCATTCCACGCACACACACATATACGCCTGCACGCACACACAAACTGTGTTCCTTCTCATAAACAAACGTGTGCTTTCCTCCCCCCTTGCAGCCTGCAGAACGTTTTCTCCAAAAAACTGCTCAGCGGAGACAAGTATCGCTTCTCGTAAGTACCTGTCGTATTTCGGAAACCAAAAACCCCTCCGCGTTGATGAACCATTGGCGAGTCCTTCTTGTTTTACCAGCTCCCTCAGAGGACAGCAGCCAGTTTAGGAGGGCTCTCAGAGCCGTCCGAAATCCATCTCTTTCTTGACAGAGGTCTTAGCGAGTTCCTTGGCTCCTAGCATGTGAGAGGGCTGGAACTCTTCTCATCGTTTGGGTTATTGTGAGGGTTTTCTATGTGATGCCCTGCAGGTGTCGTTGGACTCCAACTCCCATCAGCCCAAGACAGCACGGATTATTGAGGATTAGACAAAATCAGGGAGGAGAAGGCTATCCGTGGCTGCTCATAATAATAATAAAAATAAAATTTTATTTATATACCTCCCTCTCCAGCCGAAGCCGGGCTCAGAGCTGCTAACAACAATAAAAGTAACACAGCATTCTAAAATCAATTCATTCTAAAATCAATTCAAATCAGATTAATGGGAACCATTGGGCTAGAGTTCTGTGAGGATTGCCAAAGGGGGGGGTCAGACTGTGCCTTGGCCAAAGGCCTGGTGGAACAGCTCTGTCTTGCAGGCCCTGCGGAAAGATGTCAAGTCCCGCCGGGCCCTAGTCTCTTGTGACAGAGCGTTCCACCAGATCAACAATGACTCTGTTCTGCTTTCACTTTCAAATGCCTCTGAATCGGCTGGGAATCACTAGTGGCGTGAGTTGCTCTTGTGCTCAGTTCCTGCCATTGGGTTTCCTCAGAGGCATCTGGTTGGCCACTGTGATAACAGAATGCTGGACCAGATGGGCCACTTGGACTGACACAGCAGCTTCTTCCCCCCTCTTTATCTCTCATGCTTTTGACTAACATCCGTGTTTTCTCTGGACTGAGCTGCCTGTTACAGGACAAAGGGCCTTTTGGTTCTCCGCCCAGGGCCATTCAAGCTTCCCCTGACCTCTGATTTACTGGACGGGATCAGAGAAGCATGCAAAGCAGGCTTTAGCTGTCCTATGAAAGAAGCTTGCTTGTTCCTGTGTTGAATTTTGTTTCATTTAGCAGGATTTGTCTTTAAAAGAATTAAGCAGGTCTCCAAGCCTGGGGTGTGGAATTTCTATCCCATGACCTAAACGGGGCCTAGTAAGGGTCCAAGTTTGGCACCCAAGGCTATTTCCCCTAAGCGTGTCCACCTGACATCATATATGGGGCAGGGAGAGATAAATCTGGATTGGCTGCACAGCTGCTTTCCATGTGGGAAGCTTGGTCACTCATTCAATCCCCTCTGAAAGCAGGCTCCAAAGGCATCCCGTTTTCAGAGTGATTGACAATCTATTTCCTCTCATAGAGCTGAAATTCCCAGAGTGTCTCCAGGGAACTCTGGGAACTGTACCACTTTTAACAGTGATGGCTTTCCCTGAAGAATCCTGGGAACCGTGGTTTGTTAAGGGGTGCTGAAAGTTGTTAGGAGGACCCTGTTCCCCTCCCAGAGCTACAGTTCCCAGAATTCCCTGGGTAGTGCCACTCTGGAAATGGGGGGAATAGGAGTCTCCTAACAACTCTCTGCTCCCATAAAAAATTACAGCTCCCTGGATTCTTTGGGGAAAGCCATGACTGTTAAATTGGCATGATGCTACTGTAAATCTATAGTGCAGCTGGAGCGTTTTGTATGTGTTGATGCCCAGCATAAGCCATGCACCTTCCATGCATTTAAAGCACATTCCCCACCCCCTCAAAAAGTATCCTGGGAACTGTAGTTTATTCATATGGAGCTACAATTCCCAGCACCTTTAACTAACCACACTTCATGCTTTAAAAGTATGATGGGTAAATACATCCTCTCCCTGTGAGAGCAGAGAGCAACTGAAACAAAGGAACAGAGAAACCAGTACGTCACATCCGTCTCCCTTCTCCTGTGAGACTTCCAATAGCCTGGAATCCCTGGAATGTAAACAGAGTCCTGTGACTCCAAAGGCAGCTGCTCAGTGGCAAACAGAAACTAACAAGGAACCGTACATATGGACCACTGCTGTGGGTAACCCTTCATCACTCTGTCACAGCTGGTTTTGTTTTGCTTTTAAAGATCATATCCAGTTTCAGCAGTGTATTGAATTTGGGTGTCTCCCGTTTCATCCTTCTGACTGTTATTTCCATTGCAGCCCATGCAAAATGCTAATTTCACTTGATTAATTCTCCCCAACCAACACCACTTCCATAGCGCTCCTGAGCTTCAGTTCTACACCAGTGCAGCCGCAGTGATCATGCTGATTCCAGCTTGGATCTTTTTCATGGTGAGATTTTTTGTGCATTCTTCCCCCTCCAACCCCGCTATAAACTTAAGAGTCCTGCTCCATTTTCAAAGCACCCAAATTCAAATCTTGCCTCTGTTACTAAGCAGCCGTAAACAAGCTAGGGTCCCTCGGCCTCTACTTGCCTCCTCCAAATCAGCAGTATGGGAAGAAGAATGCCAGCTTGTATCAGGCTGTTGTGGGGATTATACTGACATGCTGTACGTGAAGGGCTCTGATCTCCATAAAGCAAGGATGGGGAGGGAATCTGTGGACTCTGACTTCTAGCAATGAAGGGCCAGAGGTTAGTGACAGAGCATTGGCTTGGCATGCAGAAGGTGCCAGGTTCAATCCCAGGCCTCTCCAGGTAGGGCTGGGTGAGATCCATGTCTGAAATCCTGGAGAGCTGCTGCCAGTCAGTGTAGACAGCGCTGAGCTAGATGGACTAATGGTCTGACTCCATACAAGGCAGCTTTGTGTGTTCATATGAAACCTTATAGGCGGTGTATTTTGTCTGCATCCATCAGCAGGCCACAATTTTTCTCCCTGCTGTTCAAAAAGGAAACTGTCTTTGAAATATCCCTTTGAGAAATCTGTCCCTAGGAGAATTATACAGGAAGCAACTTCACATAATGGAAACCATCTAAATCTGAATAATGTAAGGAAAAACGCACGTGAGTGTCCAGAATCTGAAAACCTGGAGAGCTGCTGCCAACCAGAGTCAATAATACTGAGCTTAGGTGATCAATGGTTTTACTCAGTACAGGCAGCTTCCTGCATTTCCTTACTTTTCAGCGATCCCTTTTCTGTGCGTTTTAATGAAGCCTTCACTGCCTCTCATCTATCTTCCTCTTTCTTTTTCTTTCCTTTCTTCTTAGGACGTGCCAGTAATTGGGAGAAGCGGGAAGAGCTTCCAGTACAACCAGGACGTCGTCGTGCTGCTTCTGATAGACGGAGTGCTGTTTCATCTCCAAAGTGTTACGGCCTATGCCTTGATGGGGAAGATTTCCCCTGTGACTTTCAGGTTAAGAATCCCCCTTGCATTTTGTCTTGGGTTTTTTGAAAAAAAGGTGTGTGTGTGTGTGTGCGTGTGTATTTCAAGTAAGTTTTTATTGTTTTCCTTACATATTCTTTTCCAACAAATTGTAATAACACCATACACTCCCTTTGACTCTGCCGAGTCGCGACCCCCCTCCCTCCCCACAACTGGTATATTTAACCCCTTTCCATCGCGCACATCGTTCTCATATTAGTACTATTATACATTGGAGGTATTATGTCAATCCTGCTAGTGTCTTAACCTCTTTACAGTTCTTCTTTAAATATTCAATAAATTTACTCCAGTTATTTTGGTATCTTTGATCTCCCTGGTCCCAGATCCTCCCTGACAGTTTGGCAAGTTCTGCATATTCTGTCAACTTCACCTGCCACCCCTGGATAGTTGGTATATCTTGTACTTTCCATCTTTGGGCCAGAAGGGTTCTCGCAGCAGCTGTAGCATACATGAACAAATTTTGATCTCCCATTTTAATTTCTGTTCCTATTAAGCCTAATAGACACGCTTCCGGTCTTTTGGGGAAAGTATATCTAAATATTTTTTTGAGTTCATTATAAATTGATTCCCATTTTTTTTTTTACCTTATCACAGGTCCACCACATATGAAAATAGTCCCCATCTGCCTTTTTACATTTCCAACATTTTCTTTCTTTTTTCCTATACATTTTGGCTAATTTTACTGGCGTCAAATGCCATCTATACATAATTTTTAGCAAGTTTTCCTTTAAAACCATGCATCCTGTAAATCTCGAACCCTCCTTCCATAATCTTTTCCACGCATCCAATTCAATGTTATGCCCAATATTGATTGCCCATTTTATCATTGATTCCTTTACTTCTTCGTCTTTTGTATACCATTCTAGCAATAAACTATACATTCTTGATAAAATTTTATCTTTACAGTCTATTAACTCGATTTGGAATTTCGATTTTTTATATTCGAACCCATTTCTCTTTTTATCTTCCTTTAATAAGTCACTAATCTGGTGGTATTGCAGCCACCCTGTTAACATCTTTTCGATTTGGTCATATGGTTTAAGTTTTATTGCTTGGTCTGTTCTCCTAGTAATATCCTCATATGTTACTCTTTCCCCTTCCATGTTTGCTTTTTTTGTTGTCGGCACCTCAATTGGTGATATCCACCATGGTGTCTTTCTTTCCAGGAGGTTTTTATTCCGATCCCATACTTCATATAAAGATTTCCTAATCACATGGTTTAAAAAACCTTTATGTACCTTTACTTTGTTATACCATAGGTACGAATGCCAACCGTATCTATTGTCATGGCCCTCTAGATCTAATAGGTCAGTGTTTTCTAAAGTCAGCCAATCTTTTAACCATACCAAGCATGAAGCTTCATAATATAAAGTCAAGTCCGGTAAATCAAAACCTCCTCTCTCTTTCTTATCTACTAGTATCTTCATTTTTATCCTTGGCCTTTTCCCCTGCCAGACAAATTTCGCTAATTTTTTTTGCCAATCCTTAAATTGTCCTATCCCTTTTACCACTGGTATTGCTTGAAATAGAAATAACAATCTAGGTAGTATATTCATTTTTATCACAGAGATTCTGCCTAATAATGACAATTTTAGTCTGCTCCATATATCCATATCTTTCTTAATTTCTTTCCATACCACCTCATAGTTGTCCTTGTACAGGTTTATATTTTTTGTTGTCATCCAAATTCCTAAATATTTTATTTTTTTAGCTATCACGATCCCTGAGTCTGCTTGTAATTCTTCCATCTCTTCTTTCTTCAAAATTTTTGCTAGCATTTTCGTCTTGTTTTTGTTGAGTTTAAACCCTGATACCTTCCCAAACTCTTCCATTCTTTTTATTGCCTCTTTCACACTCTTTGTGTGCATATATTTAAACAATGGATTTCGTTGCCTTTTTGACCAGAGATTGGTCTCTTATGGAGACTTACACCAGGTGACCACTGGCAGTAGGTTGCGATTACTGCCTGGTAGGTCAACCCTAAGGGTGTGGAGGGTGGCCTTTTCAGTGGTGGCTCCCCATCTGTGGAATGCTTGCCCCAGGGAGACCCGCCTGGAGCCATCCTTGTCCATCTGCAGATGCCAGACTAAGGCCTTTGGTTAATTAACACGGTCTCCCATGGTGGTGTTTGTATTTTCATAAAGTGGGTAGGACTTTGCAATTGGATGAGTGTTTTATGGGTTTTGAAAGTTTTAAAAGTTTTCTGGTTCTAATTTGCTTTAATTTTGTTGTAGTTTATCTTGTCAAGTTGCTCTGGCGTTTTGTCTTCAGCATAAAGTGACTGATGAATGTTAATACCAACAGCGAATAATAATAGGTTGCTGGATAATTTGCAGTACATGGGCAAAGGTCTCCTTATTTACTTGCTATTTTAACGAGCAAGAAAGACAGCATAGTGGGGTGCAAGGTCTGCCAACGTGGTGCCCGTGGGCACAATCAACCTGATTAGCCCTTCCCTATATTGGAAGCTGAAGCTTAACAATGGTCATGGAGCAGAAGAGCCAGGGCTAAAACTCCTGAATGCAAACATTTAATTTGGCCCTTGTGGGGGACTGGAGGGGGCATAGCTCAGTGGTCGAGCATCTGCTTTGGAAGCAGAAGGTCTCCTGTTCAATTCGCCATTTTATCTCCAGGTAGGTCTAGCATTTCATACAACCCCATGAGTCTCCCCGGAGCATAATGTGGGCCCCATACGTTTCAAGCACCGCTATACCACTTTAAATGGTCACGGCTTCCCCCAAGGGATCCTGGGAGCTGTAGTTTGCAAAGGGTGCTGCAAGTTGTTAAAAAGTAAAGGGGCCCCGACCATTAGGTCCAGTTGTGGCCAACTCTGGGTTTGCGGTGCTCATCTCGCTTTACTGGCCAAGGGAGCCGGCGTACAGCTTCTGGGTCATGTGGCCAGCATGACTAAGCCACTTCTGGTGAACCAGAGCAGAGCACGGAAACGCCGTTTACCTTCCCGCCAGAGCGGTACCTATTTATCTACTTGCACTTTGACGTGCTTTCGAACTGCTAGGTTGGGAGCAGCAGGGACTGAGCAACGGGAGCTCACCCCGTCGTGGGGATTTGAACCACCGACCTTCTGATCGGCAAGTCCTAGGCTCTGTAGTTTAACCCACAGCGCCACCCGCGTCCCTTATTCTGCAAGTTGTTAGGAGAGCCCTATTCTCTTCACAGAGCTACACTTCACAGAGTATCCTGGGAAGGAGGATTGATTGATTGATTGATTGATTGATTGATTGATGGATGGATTGATAAACCACTTTGGGTCGTGCACCTTTGTGAGGGCGAAGAAAGCCATAAATGGCTGTAAACTGCTGGGTCTGGCCGATAAAACTCAGGAGCCAGGAGGAGATAAGAGTCCCATGATTTATTACTTTACAAGCAATAGGTTCAGCAGGTAACCCACAGAAATCTGAACGCTGTCCTGGGGGGCCATTTATAAGTTTCTTACACAAAGGATTCCAAATTCTTCCAGTCATATGCATAGAAACATTTCCCATTACATCATCATTTTCTTCAAGCGATAGGCTATGAATTTGGAGGCCCCTGGGGTCTCCCCTCAAGGGGAAGGGGGGATCTATTAACAGCTCTTGGCACCCTTAACAAGCTACAGCTCCTGGGATTATTTGGTGGGGAAAGGCCTGACTGTTGAAAGCAATGTGATGGATGCAGCCCTACAGTTCTCCGTCTCACCCAGTCTGTTGACGTGCTCTGGGAGCCTAGCTCTGTTTTCTGACCTTGTTTCTTACTCCATCTTCCTCTCCTTTTCCAGCGTTGCCAGCACGGTGAAGCACGCCCTGTCCATCTGGCTGAGCATCATTGTGTTTGGCAACAAGATCACCAGCCTCTCGGCCATCGGGACTGTCCTGGTGACGATTGGGGTTCTGCTCTATAACAAGGCCAAGCAGCACCAGCAAGAGACCATTCAGAGCCTGGCAGCAGCTTCTCCTCCCCAGGCTTCCCAGAGCTTGAACGAAGACACCGAACCACTGATTTCCAAGGACTTGAAGCCCTACGAATGAGGCCACCCTCTGTCCCCCTGCCACAACTTTGCTGCAGAGAAGCATGGGGTGTTTTTATTGGGGTTGGGGTGTAGATCATACAATCCCAGCAATTAATGGGGCTGTGGGCACTTGGTGGGGGCAAGGCCTTTTTTCTGCGGTTGAGAAAATGAGTTGCACGTCAACATACACAGAGACAGAGAGAGCTCTTTGAGAAGTGGATGTATAGAATGGAAACGTATGGACTTTGGACTCTGTCTAAAGAGCGTGCAAAATGTCAGGCGGTTGCTTGGGGCCCAGCCTCCACCAAAGCAATGTGAAATACAGCAAGTTTCCCCATTGTTGGCACAGCGCCGCCGACCCATCTCTTCCGTTGCAGGGACTTGAGCTGAAACGTCTGCGTTTCGAAAAGACTATGAAGCAATGGTCAGTGGGGATAGGGGAAGGTCAGCCACCACTTCAGCCCAAAAGCCCAGGACGGTCAAGAGCGTTGTTTTCTGGAGATTCAAAACCAGCAAAAGGTGGACCGGTTTGGGGCTGTGGGGATTCTTAACCACTAGCATGTTGCGTGACAGATGTGCACCCCATCATCCCCGAGCCCCAAACACACAATGGACTGAAAAGGGGGGATACCACTGTCTCTCACTTTGTCTTATTGGGAAAACCCTCCAGAGACCTTTCAGCCATCAAAGAGATGATATCATCAGTTCTGATAGCAATCCTCCACACACACACACACACACACACACACACACACAATTTTGGTAGCCATCTTCTTTTACACACACACACACACCCCAAGTTTAATTTCTAGGTGCCTTCCGAAGTGAAATGTACGTTATTAAAAGCATGGCTGGGAAATATTTTGCACTAGAGGTCAGGTAGGTGGGCAGCTTTGAACGTCTTATCTCAACCCACCTTCAGTTTTGAGACTGTGTAGGTAGGCAATAAATAACAGACTCTTGGAAAATGTGGGGGTACCAGCTTGATACACATAGCAAAGCTTGCTTCTGAGAATTATGAATTGGGAACCAAAGGAAGGAGAAGCAGGGTCCCTTTTGTTTTAAATGGAAGAAAGAAAAATAAGGGGAAAATGGCAGAGGTGTTCCTACCTTCTCATGAGGTTTCAGGTTAGTTCACAAGGTTGTAACAGCGGGGTGGGGGGTTGGGACACTGGGGTTTTCCAGTTCTGTTCTGGGTCAATGGCTGTAGTCCACAACTAGCACAGCCAGAAATTTGCATTGAGAAGGAAGCAGAGGCTGGTGGGTTGTAGCCCCTGCTTGCCCTACTTAGAGGAGACCCACCAAAGTTAATAAGCAGGACTCGCTTATTTCACTGAGTCTTCTCTGAGTAGAGCTAAAGTTGGATGCAGCCCACAGGAGTAAAGGAAGCTGATTCATACTGTGTCGGCTCAGTGTTGTCTGCACTGACAGGCAGCAACTCCATTTTTCAGACAGGACTGTTCCCAGTCTTACCTGGAGATTCCAGGGGTTGAACCTTAGGCATGCAAAGCAGATGCTGTAACACCTGAGCTGCATCCTGCCAGGTAGAAGGTGACAGGAATGACTCTCTGCCTGCGAACTCACTAGTAGACAGAAAGTGACAGGACAGACTCTCTGCCTGCAAACTCACAAGTAGACAGCAGCAAGCCAGCATACAGTGGTCTAAGATTTGGCATGATTTTGAGTAGGTTTGCATGAAATTTTGTACACCACCTTGCAAGGACAATTGCACCCTAAAAGGCATTTTATAAGTTACATACAGTGCCGTCCTAATGATGTCTACTCAGAAGTAAGCCTTCCTTAATTCAGTGGGGCTTCCTCCCAGGTAGGCACGGTATAGGATTGCAGCCTGTAAGAATGAATTAAAATAGGTCTTTGCTATCTATGTTTTGTGCTGGATAGAACGGGAAAGAGGGAGAGAGCCCATAAGCTAGGACCTCCCCGGCCCACAGAGATGTGGTTGCAAATGGCAGAGTAAACAGGCTTAACTTTAGGGTTGCGCTGCCCAATACTGTTTAGTATTGTGTTACATTTCAGCAGGGACACCTGCCCTTTTGCAAAAAAAGCGGAAAAAAGAAAGCTGTGTGTCATGAGCCACAAGAACACCAGCCACGTTGCTACAGCTCAACGGAGGCTGGTCCATCTGGGCGTGTTGCCCCACCAACCTCAGCCGGCCGCCACCTGCCTGCCTTCTTACTTACAGCAAGACCGGGAGGTGGTAGTGGTTGTCATTCTCAGTGTTTCCTCTGGAGACAAAACAAGAATTGGCTGGCTCTGGCTGCCATTGGCTCTGGCGCCACCTACTGTTGGGCTCCCTGCTTTCCGCCCTACCAGACACTACTGGCAGGACTGGCAGCTGGTAAATTTTTACCCAAGTCTGCCAATCACCAGCTAGTTTAACATCGCCATCCTATGCATGCCTACTAAGAAATAAGCCTCGCTGAGTTATTCAGGGCTTACTCCCGGGTATGTGTGTATAGGATTGCTGCCAAAGTGAAACGCAACCATAGCTGTGAAGACAAGCATTTTGTCCATTACAGATGTTAGACCCGCATATCACAGTAGGTGCCACTTTAGGGGGTGTTCACTCCCACGTGTAAGAGAAATAGGAGTACCTCTTTCAAGCTGACATATTTTTGTGTGTTATCAGTATTTCATGCTGTAGTTGTGTGTGTTTTTAATTAGCCATGCGATGAACGGGGGAACCTTTTTTAAAAAAAACTTATCAGAAAGCTTTTCGTCGGGTAAGCAAATCAATTAACTGATACTAAACATTTAACAACTGAATGTTTGGTCGAGGAGTTGCCAACTTTTTCAGGCCTGTCTGTGCCACTGCCTCCAGTCACCTTTTCCCCTGTTCAGCCCTGCCCTCAAGGGCCAGAAATAGAGAACGTGTGTATTTGCATACTTTGTTTTTTCCCGTTTTTTTCCGATCTGTAAAAGTCAGATCCGGTAGAAGAGCCTTGAAAAGAGTTGAAAGAGGAAGTGGGAAAGAGCGCCTCTCTATCAGCATCCTCCTTCAGCTCTATGTATCTTTCAAAGTGGGGGTAGGGAGGGAAGGTAACCACCCTCACCAGCTTGTGACAGAGGAAACAGTGAGTGGATAGGGCAAGGGGCTCAGAGGCTTTTGGAGTGCCTGAAGACCTCAAGAGCCCTATGATGCCTGCGGGTGTCATGTTGGCAACTGGTGGTTTAATCACTAAGCATTCCAGCACGAATCCTTATAAACAGCATGTCTGTGTTTCAGCATTGCATGGGCTTTGCAATAAGAATGGCCTCAAATGGTCAGGTTCAGGATGGTTGTACTAATCTATAAGATACCTCATCCCACGAGCCCTGCCTCAGCCTCTGGGCTGCCCAGAAAGAGGCACAGCCTAGCTATAGACAAAACTGGTTTAGCCACAGATACCTCCCCTAGCAATCATGGGAAAGGTAGTTCCAAGAAACAAATTTCTAAGAGAATCGACATAATTCTCGGCCCTCTTGTCAAGCTACAATTTCCAAGTCTACCAGGGAAACAGTGACAGTTAAGCCCCTCATAGCCATCAAACCAATTTACGTCTGTGGTGTGGAACAGTGCTTTTCCACTAAGTCCCTAGTTGATGGTGGACTGCAATTCCCACTGTCCTTGACTGCTGCCACAGTTGGCCAGGAATGATGGGAGTTGTAGTCCAGCATGATCTGGGGACCCCTAAGGTAGTCAGTGTTTGATGGTGTTTTAATCAAAGATGATTTTTCTGGGAAACGCCTGCAATTTAGATAATAGTTCACATTTGTTGTCCAGAAAATGACAAGATGGTTTTTTCCTGCGGAAACTTGAACACACAATCTCTCATGGGTGCTTTTTAATTTTTTTTGTGACGGGGCCAAACTTTAAGTATATTGGGGTACCAATATGAGAATAAAAGTGTATGCAATACATAATTGAGTATGTTCACTCTTCCAGTATTGACTTAATGTGGAACGTCCACCCGCTTTATAAACCTGCTTTCAAGCACAACCGATTTAATGTAACTGTGATCCGCTTAAAGTCTCCAAATGGACCGATCCTGTGGATGAGCTTTTGCTACCTGCGTAAGAGGCAAAAATAAAAGCTGCAATGTTATTGTTGTTTTGTAAAGGAAAGAAACCTGTACATAATCCTGTTTTTGTTCACTGCATCTTCTAAGAATTCTCCTTTGGTAAATAAAAACAAATGTTTTGCTCTCTGTTTAATTATCCTGTCTACATGAGCTGAGGGAAAGAGCAGGGCTGGGGTGGTGAGGGAGGCGGGAGGCCAAATGTGGTGAACCCTCCCTCCACAAAGGGGGTGGGAGGATTTGGTGGGTGCCTCTCAATCCCCACCCGCCCTGATATGTCTCAATTTTGCCCAAACCAAAGGTGTCAACCTTAGCCCAGGTTCAGTTCCCCCAGCATCTCCAGGTAGGGCTGGGAGAGAGACGTCTGAAATCCTGGAGAGCTGCAGCCTGTCAGTGTAGACAATGCTGAGCTATATGGATCAATGGTCTCCACATTAGGCAGCTTTGTATGTTCTTATGAAACAAAATTAAGGTAGTATAGTTATCCCTATCCATTAGCAAGTAAAATTATCTCCCTACAATTCAGAAAGGAATCTCCCTCTGAAGCATTCTTTTGTGAAATCCGTCTCTGGGAGAATTGAACGAGAGCAAAACAAACTGTTGAGCTGCCAATAAGCATAGGATGGCATCCAACTTAAAAATAGGAACAAGCCACATGTACACACAGAGAGAACCTGAATTTGAAATACCTGCAGGCCTTTTTTCTTCCCAGCCATAATTAAATGCAAATAGAAGGGGAAGAAATGGAGGCAGTGAGAGATTTTACTTTCTTGGGCTCCATGATCACTGCAGATGGTGACAGCAGCCACAAAATTAAAAGACGCCTGCTTCTTGGGAGAAAAGCAATGACAAACTTAGAGAGCATCTTAAAAAGCAGAGACATAACCTTGCCAACAAAGGTCCGTATAGTTAAAGCTATGGTTTTCCCAGTAGTGATGTATGGAAGTGAGAGCTGGACCATCAAGAAGGCTGATTGCCAAAGAATTGATGCTTTTGAATTCTGGTGCTGGAGGAGACTCTTGAGAGTCCCATGGACTGCAAGAAGATCAAACCTATCCATTCTGAAGGAAATCAGCCCTGAATGCTCACTGGAAGGACAGATCCTGAAGCTGAGGCTCCAATACTTTGGCCACCTCATGAGAAGAGAAGACTCCCTGGAAAAGCCCCTGATGTTGGGAAAGATGGAGGGCACAAGGAGAAGGGGACGACAGAGGACGAGATGGTTGGACAGTGTTCTCGAAGCTACCAGCATGAGTCTGACCAAACTGCGGGAGGCAGTGGAAGACAGGAGTGCCTGGCGTGCTCTGGTCCATGGGGTCACGAAGAGTCGGACACGACTAGACGACTGAACAACAACAATACTGTTTTATCCATTGATTTTCGTGGGCAGTTCTCCCTTAATTCCACAGCTGGGGGTGGTTTTATTTGGAGTGGGGAGCCATAAAAAAAACAACACCCTGGAAGTTAGGGAGCCTTTATAAGTCCATACTTTATGCATCTCTATAGAAATTGTGCATTGATGTCCACAAGAAAACGCTTGATTTCCGTCTTGGAGCTGGGAGGCTTAGTGGACCCAGAAGTACGTTACCCCTTCTTAGGTCTATTCGAAAGTCTACGGGCTTCCGGCTGACGTTCTGTGAACGTCCACAAGCGGATGGGCCTCTCCCTTTAACTGTCCCCGGGCCGGGCCGGGAACTTCCCCTTTCCGGTGACGTAACGGACCCGCGCCGGAAGAAATGCGTGCGCCACGCGTCGCGCTTCCGGGCACTGCATCCCCGGCAAGTGGGTCGTGGAGGCGGTGGCGGTAGGGGCGACAGGGAAGGTAAGGGAGGGTCGAAGGCGGGGAGGCTGCGGCTGCGGTGGGCCGCCTTCCCTTCCCCGCTCCCCCGGGGCCGGGGGCCGGGTTTCAGAGGGGAGGGAAGCGGGGTTTCCTGTGGCGGGGAAGGTGGGCCGTGGTAGGGCGGCCTGCCTTGCCGGGGTGGCGTGTTGTGGGGCTAGGCCTCCCTTGCAGCGGGTGGTGGTGAGGCACCCTCTCGAGCTCTCCTTATTTTACTAGGATTTGGAGATTTTCTTCTTGGCTTCCTCCCAAGACGCTCGGAACTTCCTTCTCTGTCCAACCCCGTCCCACTTCATTCAAGTTCTGTTCACTTCATTCAAGTCCGGAGCCCCCGTTAGGGCTCTTGGTTGAGCGGGTGTTTTATTTATCTACCGTTATTTATTTATTAATTAAATTTATGTACCGCCCCTTCGCCAAGGGTCAAATTGCGGTTTACAATGTAAAAACGCGAAAGGGTATAGCCACAATGACAAAACCAAACAATAACATCCACCCCTATTCGAGCTTTTGGTCTTCCTGGTCCTGCCCTGTGCCATCACTACAAATACGATGCTGTATGGGGTTTTGGGGTTTTGTGTGTGCGTAAAGCTGCAAAATTCAAAGGCTAGCTTTTTCTTTTAAGGAACTTTTGATGGTGTGGTTTGTTCGTGGTCACTGCACTTGCTGAAATTCCTAGTTCTAGTACAGCTGAGCAGGGGCCATGCCTTCTGAATCCCTTTAACAATGTTGCATTTGGGGCAAACTGCTTGTGGAGGCTGTTGCCCACCAGTCGATGATATATGGGGAGGAAACAGCTTGAAGGAGTGGGGGCTGCGTGCATCACGTTCCAAAAGCCCCAGGTTTAAACTTTTGTCCTTCCTATTATAATATGTGTTGGAATCCCTTGGTCCTACAGATGTTGTTGAACTACAAAACCCATCTTCCCTGGCCATTGGCTGTGTTTTCTAGGGCTGATGTGAGATGTAGTTCAGCAATGCCTGCAGGGCCAAAAGTTCCCGGTGTCTGAGTTTAAATAATTAGGTAGCAGGTGATGGGAGAAACTCTCTTCCTGAGAGGCTACAGAGCTGTTCAAAGGAGACAATAGCTGTGATAGGAGAATCAGGTGACTGACGTGCTCCAAGGCAGCTTTCAATGACCCTATTAATAAATGAATGCTGTAGTTACATTATACTAGCAGCCTTGTACCCAGCGTTGCTTGGAAATTATATACAGTCATACCTTGGGTTAAATATGCTTCGAGTTGAGCGCATTCGAGTTGCGCTCCTCGGCAACCCGGAAGTAAAGGAGCGCATTACTTCCGGGTTTCGCCGCTTGCACATGTGCGGACGCTCAAAATGACGTCATGCGCAGAAGTGGCGAAAAGCGACGCGTGCATGCGCGCAGACATGCCATCACTAGTTACATTTACCTCTAGATGCGAACGGGGTTTCGGAACGGATCCCATTCGTATCTAGAGGTACCACTGTATAAACAACCCAAAACCAGTACATTGTTGAAACCAGTCATTAAAATCAGTGCAATTTTGAATGGTTCAGTCCACCATTTGAGTTCAAATGACCTTGTATCCAAACATAGACAAAAACTTGCTCTTTGAGCTCTTTCAAAAGTTTTGTTGCAATATCTTAGGAAGTGTCCAAATGCATAGGCAGCAGACGAGCAACTTTCTGAAATATATAGTAGATGTCTTCCATGATGCCAACCCAGCTAGCAAACTGGCCTGTTTGTTTGGGGCTAATTATAGTTTCCAAGTGCTTTTCAGAGGTGGCTGCAGGCAGAGTACCTTAACGGTAGTTTAAATCTTGGCGTTATTAAAATGTGGACAGACACGTCCATGATAGGGTAGCAGCAGCCTCATTTGATGGTTGTCTTTTCTTTTAGTGCCTTTTTAAACACAAATGGGTGATGAAAAGGAATCTTGGAAAGTGAAAACGTTAGATGAAATTCTTCAGGAGAAGAAACGTCGCAAGGAGCAAGAGGAGAAAGCAGACATAAAGCGCCTCAAAAATGTAAGCTGCCCTTCTAGAGCCAGTGCCTATAAGAGTATGTTTTCTTTTCCCTCATTTTCTTCCCCCCTCTCTAATTAGAACAAAGCTTCTTCTGGTATTCTCAGGCTGCAGTCCTGTGCACACCTGCTTGAAGTAACTGAGACTTGCTTCCAAGTGCGCACACATAGGATTGCATGTCTGGTGAAAGTCCTTTGTGCTAGTCGAGTACCACTCTCATGCTGACATTGTGCAGTTTAGAAAACAACCCAAACTTTGTTCCCCCACCTCTAATAAAGAGAAAGCATTCTATAGCTTGTTATAACCTGCTCCAGGATCTGCTGGTGAAGGGCAGGTAATAACCGTAATCTCCTCAGGGGGGGGGGTTCCTCCTAAATAATCTTTTGATTATTTCTATGTTATTATTTAATTTCTTTGCTGCCTAATAAATTAAAAAGATCTCTAAGCGGGGTACAGAAAACTGAAGCAACAACAGGCAACTTAAACTATTACAAAAATACACAGTTGCATATAAAAATGTTACATTGATATAAAATTACTAATGTATCTATACTTATACATCAGTTCATTTTCCTCCCGCCACACCCTCCGGGTTCTCACCCAGGGTCCCAACAAACACTCAGCTCAGCCACAAAAGTATCATAACAAGAAGAGTTCCTGCAAACAGAAGACATCGCCCTAGTCTCTTACTCTAGACTTGCTTTTTATGGGCTACTTTTATGGGATACTTCCTCAGGCTGCCCGCAGCTGTGTCCCATTTAGCTGCACTCTCCACACCCAGTTCCAGGTACAGCAGGTTTGTACTTTTGCAAACCTCAGTGTTGTTGTTGTTGTTTATTACCGTATTTTTCGCCCTATAGGGCGCACCTCGTTTTTTTGGGGGGGGGAAATAAATAAATAAAAAATATTCCCCCCCCCCAGCCGCGGGGCTGGGGCGGGGGAAGCCCGAGCTTCCCCCGACCCCAGCCCCCAGAACAGGCTGCTATCCGCAAGCCTTCATTTTTGGAGGGGAAAAAGTGTGTCCTATAGGGCGAAAAATACGGTACATTTATATACCGCCCTTCATCACAAGATATTAGGGCGGTTCACAGAACCAAACTGTCTTGCCAAAGGCAAGGTGGTTCTTTTAAAATGAGATTCAGAAGCAATACAAAATACACAAGTGAGTAAGAAGCCCTCAAGAAGCAGCAATGCGGCTCCCCCAGGTAGCCTCAGTTTGCATGGCCCTGCAGCCGATCAGTCCATGCATGAGCTTCAAAGAAACTCTGCCCAAACTGTCCAATTCTGTGTGGCTTCCAAGACTGACTACGTGCAGATCATCCATTAGCCACCCTCTCCCAATGCCTTACTTTCTCAAAACAATGTCCAACATCGAAGAAGGTACTCAGCACTATCCTCCGCAGCTGATTAAGGCAGCTGGGGGGGGGCTCTTCACCTCCTCCCAATGTCCTGTCTTTAATGCCCTGTTCTCAGGACATTAAAGATTGTTCTCACACCATTAAAAAACTTACCAAGAGTGAGGGAGTGGGAAGGAACAGAGGCAGGGAGGGTAACCATGTGAAACCACTAACTCCTCGATACATTTTTGTCTTCTGGATGCATTTCCCATATACAAACACAAGATAAAAACACAGTGTTCTGCCTAACCTGGCAAAATTATTGCAAAATAACTTTCACATTCACTTACCACCCCCCACATCATACTCATTAGCTTGTTCACAAACGTGCACATGCAGCAGCCAATTAACCCTTGCTTCCAGAAAGAAAGTGAATTGGATTGGAGGGTTCAAAATAATTGTCCACAGCAGCAGCGTGACACTACCCAGGTTGTAAATAAAAACCTGTTGGATTATGGTGGCATCCTACTTATGTGCACTGGTCCCCTGTGGTGAAAGAGTGCCTGCATGATCTTCTTTCCCCATTATACTCTGGTTCTACCCATTTGTCCAAAGTTCCCTGGAATATTTGTATGAAACATTCCATCAAAAGACACGTTAAGTAGCATCCTGGGATTACCTCCCCCCCCCCCGCCTTTGAAGTGAATATAGCACACAAATAGGTTTCCCCTTTTTAAATATCTGTGTTCTTTCCAATAGTACAACAAGCTCTCTGCCTCTGCTATGATCGGGTAACAAAGTTTTTGGGGGTAAAACTACGAATAATCTTTCACTGTGCACAATTTCTGAAAGCCAAAATGTGTGTTTCCCCCTATCGTCGTAGTCTGATGATCGGGACTCGAAGCGTGATTCCCTTGAAGAGGGAGAGCTGAGAGATCACCGCATGGAGATAACTATCCGGAATTCACCTTACAGGAGGGAAGACTCTATGGAAGACCGGTAGGAAAGCTACTAGCAGAGGGAGGGTTATTCTCTCACACCCACACGGTTTAATTACAATTAGTCAAACTTACCATATGATAGGAATGTGTATGGGGGTCTGGAACCCTTCCAGATATTCTTGGACTGCAACCCCTATCAACCTTGAACACTAGGCCTGATGGAGGTTGGAGGCTAGCAATATCTGGAGGGCCACAGATTCCTTTTCCCTGCATTGAAAGAAGGCAGATTTGTGATGGTGGTAGCTGGGAGCAATAAAGGCAAGTGATGGTCTACCTTAGGGATGGGGAGCTTGTGACCCTTCCAGATGTTGGACTGCAACTCTCACCATCCCTGACCATTGGCCATTCTGGCTGGGACTGATGGGAGTTCAGCAACATCTGGAGACTTCTGGTCTACAGAGATGTGGCCGTTACGATGGGCTGCACCTGAATTAGTAGGCTGGCAGATTCTAGTTCCAGCTTCCCTTCGCAGCTGGCTTTGCTTCATTGGCAGTCTTCCCTGTCATTGTCTTTGGGACCATCGCCTCTGCCTTCCACGATTGCGATACTGTTGCAGTGTGGTATACTTCATTTCTCATTTTTTAACAGCTGTGTTTTACTAAGCACTGTGCACAGATTAAAAGTCTTTGCTCTGCAGCTTGCATGATGAAAACAAGGTGGGGAGGGTTAAAATAAGCAACCCTGGGCATGTACTTTTAAAGTGACATAGTGATGACCAGCTTGAATAGAAGCGATTCAGGGGAGGGAAGAAGCCAATGAGCAGCTGGTTTCAGTTGCCACTGTCCCATCTCTCAGGCTGCTGTTGCCAGGCGCAGTGACTCCTGATAGACGACAGTAAATGAATGAACTCTTCTGCATACACACGATCCCTTTCCCATTCTCCCCCCCCCCCCATTGTTGTGGACTTCAGGGGAGAAGAGGACGACTCCCTGGCAATCAAACCCCCCCAGCAAATGTCACGGAAGGAGAGGGCACACCACAGAAAAGACGAGAAGAGGAAAGAGAAGCGGCGTCATCGCAGTCATTCGGCAGAAGGTACTCAGGTCGCTTCTTAGCATTTCCTCCTCAGTGTCTCCTAACCTCTGGTGTCCTTGGAAGAGGGTTGGTGTCTGGAACCCATCACACAATGATGAGTTCAGTTAAGGCAGCCTTCTATATACGCCCACAAAGTTTAGTAGCCAGCAGGCTCCCCTCCAGCCCACTTAGAGCGCAGCTAGCTAACTTACAGTTCGAGATTCTGATCTGGCCCTCAAGAATGATTTTTGCTGGCCCTTTAAGAACTCAGCAGTTTTTACTGGCAGTGGTAAGGGAAGTTCTTCAGCCATTGGCTCAGTTGCTCATCAGGTGACCGCTCCTACTTTTGACCACACCCCATTATGTTGCGCTAACCAATGAGCTGTAAACGGTGGACCTTCTCATCTTAGAGGCTAATAGCCTCTGTTTCCATCTCCGCCTTTCAGGGAGCATGGAAATGCAAAGGATTCTTAACAAGGTAGTTTAAAAAAGCTGTGGCTTCTACTGAGCCATTCCTTTTCCCTCTGCATTTCCATGCAGGTTGTGGAGGAAGAGACTTTCCTTCCTATGTAACTAGCCTGGGGACCAAGTGGAGGGGCTGATGTGCTCTGTCCCTCCTCCCCTCAGAGCACCCACTCACCTGCATGGAATCCCTGGTTGCCTATGGCAAGCAGTTGGATATATGAGCTGACCCTCCCCATGTAAGGTTGTCTGCTGAGACACCCCCAGCATACTTCAGGGTGTAAGCTCAGTCCATGTGGGGCACTGGGTCTTTTGGGCCTCACCATTGCTGTATGTTGACTGAGAACGCACCTTGGGTCTATCAGTTGTCTGCTGGCTAATAGGCCACCTGGTACCTTCTGGTTGCTGCCATCCATTAGGAGATTGCTGGACCATGTGCATGTTAACCCATCAAGAAGCTTCTTATGTTCTCAGGTGAGAGCTCGGAGCCAGGGTAGCTTTTACCCTGTATAAGTAGAGTAATACTGTTAACAGTGCCAGCTACAAAGTCACAAGGAAGGGAGAAGTTCCAACGTTCGTGGAAGTCAGCTTTAATTTTAAAAAGCCCTTTAACCTGATGGCTAATTTTAGCCATGGTGGCTTGTGGTTGTTGTTTTTTGTTTTAGCAGAGTGCCAAGAGAAATGATTCTTTCATAATCTGTGTTTCTCTCTCCTTCTCTTTTTCATCTGGTTCCTTTGCTCGTTTTACGACTACCGAATGCTGTTTGGGAGGGGGGGTAACGGTTTGGCCTTTTTTTTTTGTATCTCTATTATTAGGGAAGCATGCTAGGGTGAAAGAGAAGGAGCGCGAGCATGAACGTAGGAAAAGGCACCGCGAAGAGCAGGATAAGGCCCGCCGTGAATGGGAGAGGCAGAAAAGGAGGGAATTGGCTAGGGAGCATTCCCGGAGAGAGAGGTAAATCCCCCCCTGGCCCCGGAGCCCCAAATCCAGCATTTCCTCCCCAGAACCAACTTCGTAGGGACATTATGCAATCAGTCTAACAGCTGTACATCTGCTCCTTTGATTCTGTGCTTATGTCACCTGCCACTAAATAGCTGTCTGGGGCCCGTGATCACAAGAACTGCAGAGATGTGGCAATTTGCTTAACAGTGTAAATCAAGCACTTAACTGGTTTAACCGTGTAAGCAAAGGTGTGGGCTATTGGAATGTGGTATTATTTCCACGATGCTGCATAGGCAGCAGTTCCAAAAAAAGCTACAGACTGTGTTGTTGACTTAAGAATTTAGTTTCCTGGGACTACCTTTTTCTTGTAATGCAAACATAGGATCACTGTGATGAGTGGTTTCTTTAAAAAGTGGGTGGACAGTTCTTGGTAACATTGCAGAAACTATAGATGCAGTGGAATAATGGTTTGATGCAGCTCCCAGTTGTTAATTTGGGGTCATGGAGAGCTCCCCAGAAAAGCTGAACTAGACCATGGAAGCAAACTTATTGGTTTGAGTGAGAGCAAAATGCACACTTCTACTTTTTGAGAATGCATTGGCTCTGCTGTATTACTGTAATGAATCAAAAAGAAGATGCAGGACCACAGGTTAGCTACTCCTGACTTAACAGGACATGGACAAAGCCTAACGGTCCCCCAGGCTCACACCCTCTCTCCTCCTCTGTGGCTGGGAGGATGAGTTTGAAAGCTTTCACACCCACTTGTAGTTCAGCACAGTTGGTCTTGTCATTTGAGCATGGAACTGTGGTTGACATTGACTGTGGTTGATTTAAAAACAACCCACCATCAAACCATGGTTTCTGAAGCTGGCTTGTTAAAAGGAGTCATACTTAATGCAAACCACAGTTCCTGGTGTGGGTGGCATGGCAAGTTGCACTTAACCAAAAGCACAAGCTGACAGAGTCCTCCCAGCTGCATAGTGGGAGGAGAGCAGGGAGCTCGTAACTTCTTAGCTGCTGTGAGAGGGAGGGGAAAGGGTTGGGGGGCATGTTGGGGGGGGTAACAGCTAGGCATCAAATCATACTCTGTGTGATCTCTGAACATAGCTTTTAATTGATTGAGAAACCTAATAAGTTGAGGTTACGCAAGTTCGGCCTTCATCAGAAGCCATGGTTTGGGCATCTAACTGAGTGTGTCTGTTGAGCGATGGGTGGAGCTGGGGTTAGGAGTTGCTCCTTGTGCAGAAATCTAGCTAAAGAAAGACATTCTGCACCTACCACCCATAGAGGAGTCCTGTAGCCCTATGGATGCAATTGATATGTGAGCTTGGTGAGGAATGTACAGTAGTGATTTGAACCAACATTCAGAAAACCACCTCTAATATGAGGGATTTTACAACTTAAGAAATGGACCATGCATTTCACACAGCTTAATCCTGCATATCTGATTCACCCCAGTGGGCATTGGATAAGTACATAGGAACACAAAAGCTGTCTTAGCACCCGTTCAGACTATTTGTCTCTCTTGCCTAATAGTGCCCACTTGGGTGGTGGGGAACCTTTGTCTGTCCAGCTGCTGTTGGACTCCCAACTCCCATCAGCCCTTGCCAGCATGGCCAATGGACAGAGAAGGTGTGAGTTGGAGTCCAGCAGCATCTAGACAGAGCGCCTCCCCATTCCTGGTCTGCTACGACTGGCAGATGTTCTCCATGATCTTGGACAAAGAGAGGTCCTTCCCATCCGCTGCTACCTGCTGTTTAACTGGGAATACCTGGAATTGAACTGGGGACCTTCTGCATCTAAAGCAGGTCCTCTGCCACCAAGGTCTGTGATCCCTCCCCTACAAAATTCTCCAGCATGCAGGCCTCAATTCTTCTACCAGCCCATAAAGCAATGTTACAATGCCTTCCCCTTAAGAGAGAACATTTGGGCACTAGATCAAGCTCATGGTTAAGAAATTGTGGGCTGTATCCAAGGTCCGCCCTGCTCCAAGCAGATCCATTGAAGTCAGTCCATGCAGCTGACTTGAGCCCCTTAATTTTAGTGCATCTGCTCTGAGTAGGGCTAATATTGGATTTAGCTATGTGTTACAGGGATGGAGAACATCTGACCTCTCTTATCTTCCCCTTGGGACTCTTCCCCAGGCCACCGCCTCTCCTTAAGTGTTTGGGTTTTTTTGCCTGGCCGGAATGTGCCCTTGAATTCTGATAATGCCTCTGGCTTTCCTGGAACACAAGGATAAAGAGTGTAATGTAGGAACTCACTTGCTGAAGGAAGGTGAAATTCACACCTATTGCTCTGCCCGCTTTTGCCTCTGGCTCCACCCGCCACAGGCATGTGGCCCCTAGAATGTTGCCGAGAATTGAATGTGGCCCTCAAACTGAGAAAGGTTCCCCACTGCAGTTGTACTACATCCATGGTACTGTTGCCAGAACCATGAGCCAGAGGCGATGTTGGTAGTCACTGTCCTCCCAAGAGGGGTCTCTCTTGCGAATTTGAGGAGGGTCCAAAGCAGGGTAGGTGGGTGGGCAGTCAATATATATCTTAACATCCTGATTTGTGTTGGTGCTTACTTGGCTAAGCAAAACCTCTCTTGATAAGGGAGATTCGGCCTTTGTGCAGATGCCAGAAGCTACGCTCTTAAAATAAACATTGCTAACCTTTCTAGAGGGAACGCAGCGATAGAGACCATATAATTCAAAATTGTTAATTAAAACAAACAAAAACCAATTCGATAAAATAACACGGGCGCCTGATGAAACCCTTCGTAGGGACCGCCTGGAGCAGCTTGAGCGGAAGAGGGAGCGAGAGAGGAAAATGAGAGAGCAGCAGAAAGAGCAGCGGGAGATCAAGGAACGGGAGAGGCGAGCGGAGGAGAGGCGTAAAGAACGGGAGGCCAGACGAGAGAGTAAGTAGCTCAGAGGTGGGGGCGGAACGGGGCGAGGGAAGCCTTATTTCCTTGCGGGTACGGATCGTGTGTTTATTTCGTCTATGACGTTTATGCCCTGCAAACCTTTGACACAGACGTGCTCCTGGATGTCAGGCAAAGGAGGCTGTCTTACGCCGCATCAGAGTCTTGGGACATCAAGCTCAGTACTGCCTCATAATTGACTTTCCATTGGCACCAGCTCTCCGGGGTTCCAGGAAACTCTACCTGGACACGAGGGGGGATCAAACCTAGGACCTTCTAATGCAAAACGGATGCTCTGCCGCTGAACAGCAGCCCTTCTCCTAAGACCTAGGAACATAGGAAGCAGTGTTCTCTTGAGTCAGACCATCGGTCCAGCTTGCTCAGTATTATCTACACCACTGTTTCCCAAACTTTGGTCTCCAGTTGTTTTTGGACCTCAACTCCCATCCTCCCTATCCAGCAGGACCAGTGGTCAGGAATGATGGAAATTGTAGTCCCAAAACAGCTGGAGACCAGCACACTGGTCTACCCTGACTGGCCGTAGCTCTCCAGGGTTTCAGGCATGAATCTCTCCCAGCCCTACCTGGAGATGCTGGGGTGTTGAAACTGCTCTGCCACCGAGCTACGCTTTCCCTAATAATAAAAGCAGGGTTCCAGTCCCCATGTTTCTGAATAAAGAGCCAATTTAAATAGGAGCATAGTAAGCTTGCTTGTACTGAGTGCATCTAATTCAGTGTTTTCTGCACTGACTTGCAGGGGTCTCCAGGGTTTCAGACGCAAGTCGTTTTTTCCAGCCTTGCCTGCAGAAATCAGGGGTTGGACCTGGGACCTTCTGCAAGCACAGCATGTGCTCTAGCACAACATTGTGGTTTTGTCTCAGGGCACAGAAGAGCCAGAAGGGCATGGGCTTTGGTTCTGGCTACTGAATTGCCGCTTTCCAGGAATCTCCGCTTTCTTGTTTTAAAAGAGAAAGAGTTTATAGCCTTTGCTGCTGCCAGGATAGGCTTGGAAGTGTGTGGGCAGAACATGGGAGCTCAAGGCATTGCCAAAAACAGCTTCGCTGTGGTTGGATGCAGAAGCGCTGTGCTCTGTAGATGCTCCTGTGGTTATCGGAAGCAGGAGAGCAAAATAACCCCCAAGCATGGCTGCTCCTTTGCTGGTTATGCAGTGGCCTTACGATAAGCAGAAGGCTTGCGGTGCTGGAGGTTCCTCTTCCTGGTGCTCAAACTACAGGGCATGCTTAACCTTTTTTTGTTAGCCCCCCAGGTACTCTTTTTATTTTGTAGAAAGCTTGGGGACGGGGAGTGATTAGCTAAAATTGGGGGGGGGGGGTTGGAATAGAGTGTTTGGATTGCATTAAGTCCTCCCTTCTCTACCCTCCACAATAATTTGTATTTTTTTAAATCCTCCACACTTAAATTTCCAAATGGGTATTCAAAATATGTACAACTCTCCCACCCCACCCCAGTGTCATTTCCTGCTCCACATAGTCTCTTAAAGTTAGCTGGTGTATTGTTGCTGTGTCTCAGTGCTAGCTCCTGCTGTGATTTTGGGTGTGACACATGGGGAAACGGAGGTATTGGGGTCTAAATGGACCCTAGAATGGTGTGAACTCATATTTAGCAACCTAATAAGAACTATAGGTTAATCTTTTTATTATTATTAAAAAGCACCAAACATCTGTATATCTGCTATTTTTTTTTTTTAAGGTTGTTCAATCTCTGTGCATTTGCATCACTTTTAAGGTATCATAGCCAAAGTTTTGCATGATGGTTCCTGAGATCAAGGAGCAGGTTATTGTCTGTGTTTGGCTACACAAAATGAATGCCATTTTGAATCAAGATTGGGCACTGAACCTTTCAGAACCACTACTTTTAACCACTGATTTGAAAACTACCATGTTTTTTTTGTTGTTGTTTCTTAGAATCCTGGGAAACTCTCAGTACAGGGCCAGTAGTGTGTGTGTGTGCTTATCTGTCTGTGTATATATTTTATTGCAAATATAACTGAAAGAAAAAGGAATGTCAGATCGCATTAACAATCATGCATCAATCCTACTTAAAAAAACACATATATAAATGCAATGAGTCTGGATGTCGAAACAGATATCCAAACAGGATTGATGATTGTATACGTTAAAATGGAGATAGGTAAGTAAGATCTCCAGACTGTTGAGTAATGGATGGTGAATGTTTATCCTTCCAACTGTGACATACTAGTCTTTGTCCCACCACCACCCTCTTAATCTTCTGGAAATACTGAGTTTGAGGGAAACGGGCAAAGGGTAAGAGACCTGTGATTTGTGAGACCTCATAGGTCCCCAGGAAGTCACTATCCTCTCTTGTTTCCAAAGTACAGGTTGTCAGTGCCACTGATTATGCAGCAAAAATGGTGCTCTCTGTGCAGGAGAGGGAGGCATCTGCAGGCTAGGGAGAACCCCAAGGTTTGCAAGTGGATATATCTTCTTATATGTATAAAAATGTAAGTCTGTCATCATGCTGTCATCATAGCAACCAGTAGGCTATGTCAAGAGTGTGACAACAGAATAGCAGGCAGGTGAACGAGCAAGCAGCATGGGCCACAGGTGGCCTAGGAGAGCTGTTTCATGGGGGGGAGCTGCAGTTTGGACAGTGAGAACTGAGCATTCTTGGTGGGCATGGAATGCTGACTGATTGGGGGTGGAAAACGGTATGTGAGATGAAATAGAGTGGCTGAAATACTGAACAGCACCATTCCACATTTGCAACATGATATTGCGAGTTCCACATAGGAAGCTGGCTTACACTGACTCAGATCATTAGTCCATCTAGCTCAGTATTGTCTGCACTGACTGGCAGTGGCTCTCCAGAATTTCAGAGAGGGCCTCTGTCCCACCCCTAACCTGGTGGTAGTGGGGTTTGAACATGGCACCTTCTGCACTCAAAACAGGTGAAGTCCTGACCTTTGGTTGCACCGTCTGATCTTGACTTGTTTCACCCAGATTTGTTAGCAAGGAGGCTATCTAGGTAGCTGTCTGACACTGAGTTAGAACTTTGGTTCATCTACCTCAGTATTGTCTACCCTAACTGGCAGCAGCTCCAGGATTTCTGTCCATCTCTACTTGGAGATGCCAAGGATTGAACCTGGGACCTTCGGGGACTTCCGGGTTGGCGCCATTGTTTAATGGCGGATTCCCTCCGAGCTCCGGAGGGAATCGGCTCCGTAGCGTCTGGGTCTGGCCGCTGCGGCGAAGCGGAGACCCTTAAAATCACAGGCGCGGATGCCTGTGAACACAGAGACTCAGCGGGCACCATTTGCGCCCCCCCAATCCGCGACGGAGCCTTTTTAAAGGCTTCGGAACGGAGGCAGGGTGGGGCGTGGTGCTGAGAGTACTCCCTCGCCTACGGAGTGAAGCCGCAAGCCATTGACAGAGAGCGCCAACTTCTTCCAAGACCGATTGGACTCTAAAACATAAACCCGTGAGTAATACGGAGATTGGAACTTTAAAAATCTTTTAATTTTGGATTTGGAACGAGCGGGAAGGGGCTAAAAAGGAAGTCCACCCCCCCCTCTTGTAAACAACTTAAAGCAAAGGACTGGGCAGCTAAGGTCGAGAGAATTTGTTTTTGTTTTTTAATGAAAGATCTTGACTTCACGGTTTTGACACGATAAGAAGATCTACTGGAGGATAAAAAGAATTTTGGGAGTTGAAATTTCACCCCCCCCCCGAGACCCGGGAACGTCCCATGAGAAAGCCTGTTGCATTGAAGATTTTGACAGCTGTCAAGTGAGCTGCTAGTCAGCTAGTTGTCAGCTGGAAAAAGAGAACATTGTTTCTGCTGTTCTTGCTGGTTTATTTGGTATAATTTGTTGAAAACAAGGAGGACTGTTACAAAATAACTGGACTTTTGGTTTTGAGCTGAAAGGAATACTAAGGAACTAAAATCCCCCTAGAGGGGTAATAGGGACACTACATCATAAAAATGGCTGGAGTACGTAAATTTCAAGCAGAATTGGACAGAGCACTCGTTCTCTTGGGAAACTTGCAAGAGGAATACAATGCTTTGTCTACAGAGGCATCATTACTACACTGGACAGTAAACAACATTTTTGAGTCTGATAAGGACTTGAAACAGGAAGCCTATTCTACTGAACAAATAAATGAAACTGAAAGTGTAGATATGATGGAGCAATATGTGGCTTTTGAAGAAAATGAAGGAGGAGCAGGAGATTTGCAGGAGTTAAAGGAGAGCTACATTATGAGGCCTGACATGATGACAAAAAAGGACAATAAAAATTGGATGTGGAAAGCCTGGTCTGAATGGGAGTCTGGAAAATGGAGAGACCCTCTTTGGAGGAGATCTGAAGACCTGAGGATTACAAATTTGTTGAAGGGGAAAGCTGGAGCTTTGGGGACATCTGGATCTGAAAGAAACTTGAAACAAGAGTTGGAGCACCCCATAGGCTTTGCTTTTAAGGATGGAGGACCGGCTGGAAGTAACATGGATTCTGTTGGGCCGGAGCCCCTCCGAGACCTGGGGCTTAATATCAAAGACTATCAAAGAGACCGGCAGAAAGGAACTGAGAGAGATATAAGGGCCTCGGACGTGAGATCTCCAGGCTAAATAAATAACATAAAGACTGACGGATATTGGTTGGGGACTGGAACCGGGAAAAGGGTGGGTGGAGGTTGGAAATCCAAAGGGTACATAAGGATAATTTGCTTTTTATATTTTGTTAGTGGTAAGGAAATTGGGTAAATCGTGGAAGGGAAATTTTGGTCGACTTTAGGAAAAAGGTCTAAGAATAAATAATGAGGTATAAGTATTGATGTATAATTTTAAAAAGGTAAAATTGGTTTTTTCTTTTTAAATTAATTGAAAATAAGGTTGCTAAAAATAAATTGAGGAAATGGAAAAAAGAAGTAAAATAAAATAATAGTATGTTAGAATAAATGTTTAAGCTAAGGTAAAGAAATAAGTTAAGAACTTGCTGAATTGACAATTTAAATTGGAATACAAGAAGGGGAGGTGTGAGGAGGTCTGAGAAATAAGGTTAAGAATTATAAGTAACAGAAACTTTATGTGTTTTTTCTATTTTTTCTCTTTTGTGTTTAGTTTTGAATATTATGTATTTTTGTGTTTTTTGTTTTGTTTATTTTTTGGTTTTTTGTTTGTTATGTGTTTCTTGAAAATGCTAATAAATATTTTATAAAAAAAAAAAATGAACCTGGGACCTTCTGCATGCAAAGGAAATATTCTGCCACTTAGCCACAGTTCATCCTTCTGTAGACTCTGGATACCTTCCATGTCTAGCTATTTCATGGTGTCCCCCTTCCCACATCAAGTCGTATATAGATTTCTGAAATAGTTGTTCCCTGCTATCATAAATAATTGATTCTTGGTACCTATTTTTTATGTTTTATTGGAGTCATCGTAACAGTCTTCTGATTGATTTTAAAGCCATGTCTTAGTCTGTCTGACCCTAATAGCCCATCACTGAGGTGCATTTTCAAACTTAAGGAAGGTTGAACCGTAATTAAACATTGCTCCTTATTCGAATGTGCCAGTGTAGTAACGGTAGGCAGCGAAGGAATTCTCATTTCGCTAGAGCTGCGAAGTTTGCGTGAAGCAAATTGCCATGGTGTAAGAATGGAGATTTCAGTCCAGGACTCACAAACAGGTTTTTTTTTCTTGTGTTGACCAGTTTCAGCACACCACAGGACGGTGAGAGAAGACTACAACGAGAAAGTAAGGATCTGGAGCCGCAGCCCGCTACGACAACAGAGAGAAAAGCTTGAACAAGGAGAAATCCGAAAGCCAGGTAACTTTTAAAGGCATAAATGTGTCTTCCTAGCACCAGGAAGGAATCCACCGAGCTAGCCGAAAGTATACGGCATTTTAAAATTATTTCTACTTAGTTATTATCCACCTTTCAACCTAAAGTCCCAGGGTGGCTTACAAGAATTAAAGCACAACATTAAAAATGTTTTTGTTTTCAAAAAACAAATTTGCAATCATAAAAATAAGGTGGATCCTAAGAACATGCACCTCAGGTGTCCAAAGCCAGGGTAAAGAGGTGAGTGTTCAGCATCCGCTGGAAGCTGCATATTGAAGGGGCCAAACACACCTCTTGTCGGGAGGGAGTTCTACAACTTGGGGACCGTAGGAAAGTTTCCACTCCATGTATATCATTTGAGCTCAGTGATTCAGTTTACTTGGCTTTTATTTAGTAAACAAAACACAAGGATGCCATGTTAAAATTATTTCCAAGTGTTTTCGTGTAGCTTAAAGCTAACAAACTGAAATACTGCATTAAAAATAGATAGATAGATGATAGATAGATAGATAGATAGATAGATAGATAGATAGATAGAGTGGTACCTCGGGTTAAGTACTTAATTCGTTCCGGAGGTCCATTCTTAACCTGAAACTGTTCTTAACCTGAAGCACCATTTTAGCTAATGGGGCCTCCTGCTGTCGCTGTGCTGACGCCACACGATTTCTGTTCTCATCCTGAAGCAAAGTTCTTAACCCGAGGTAATATTTCTGGGTTACGGAGTCTGTAACCTGAAGTGTCTGTAACCCGAGGTACCACTGTAGATAGATAGATGGATAGATAGATAGATCATCCTTCCAGGGCAACTCTGTGCATGTTGACTTGGTTGGCCCACTTGGTGGCAGGCATTTTCCTTGCATTCTTCAGACCAGGAGAGGGAAGGGAGATGTTGGCCCTTTGTTGCTGGGGCTCATGGGAATTGGAGTCCAACGGCTTTTGGATGGTCATGGGGTTCCTCACCCCTGCTTTAGATTTTTAAGGAAGAAAAAAAACTGCAATATTGTACAAGTAGAATCCCTTAGTACTTTTGAGAATTGGGATTTCTCAACCCTGTTCCCAATTTTTTAAATTAAAAATAAAAAACAGTGAAAGAAGAAAAGCCAGAAGAGAGAGACCCCCTTTCTGATCTACAGGACATCAGTGACAGCGAAAGAAAAACCAGCTCAGCGGAAACATCCTCAGGTAACCACTGGGGTGTAAGAAATTTAGGGGTTCTTTAATGAGCCAATAGCAGTTAGCTTGAGAGTTGAGGTTGGGGTTTTTTGCATTTTTTCAGGGGAATCTGGATCCGGTTCGGAGGAGGAAGAGGAGGAGGAGGAAGAAGAAGAGGAGGAGGAGTCCAGCAGTGAAGAGTCAGAAGAAGAGGAAGAGGAGGAGGAAGAGGAGGAGGAGGAGACAGGAAGCAACTCTGAAGAAGTGACAGAGCAGTCAGCTGGTAAGTGTCTGTCTCTCATGCACACACAAACACGCAGCAGCATTCGTGTTTCTACTGTGGTCTCTTTGGAAGAGTGAAATGTGTTTGTGTATGCACACACTTTCTGCCTCTCAGGGTTGGGGGAGCTGAGCAGAAGGGGTGGCTGTTGGGAAAACGCCCGGGAATGGCTGCCAACTTGCCAAGTCTTCGGGGTGTCTCTCCGGTGTTCTCCCTGGCTGTAAAATCTCCCTCAGTCCAGAGAGACCGGTAATAGGCGACCCTCCTCTCCTGAAAAGAGCACGCCAGTCTTCTGGCATATCATAGCAGAAGAAAGACTCAATCGTAGTTCTAAAACTACTTTATTTACAGTCTATATACAGAGACTCCGTCAGTCCGTCTGTGCTCTCTGAACATCAGTACAGAAACTGCGACACGCTCAGAAGTGAAACTAGCTTCCAAAAGTACTCAGGAAGAGATAATACAGACTTCCTTTCTCACACTCTCTCAGACACTCCCATGATGTATACAATCATATTACCACTCACTGGTACAGCTGGAGCAGCTCGGATTGATAAAAATCCTAACAGTGGCACCCACAGCACTGACTCAAAGACCCAGTTATGCCCATTGGTCTAAAAATGTTGCCCACTCATGAAACCAGCCTTTTGCGGCCCTACCTAGAGATGCCATTGTTTGAACCTGGGACCTTTTCCATGCTGTACCGCTGCTGTATCACTCAGCCACGGTCCCATTTTAGTAGTGTTAATTCTTTTTAATCATTGCAACCAGAAGAAGGCCATAGTTCAGTGGCAGAGCATCTGCTCTGCAGGCGTAAGTCCCCAGGTTCAATCCCTGGCGTCCCCAGGGCAGGGCTGGGAATGTTCCCTGTGTGAAACAATAAAGAGCTGCAGCAGAAACGTCCTTAATTGAACTTGGCATCAGCCTCTGCTCTAGAGGTTGCAGGATCTGGAGCTGAGCTTCAAAGGAAACTTATGGAAGACTATGGTCCTTGAGATAGGTAAAGGTAAAGGGACCCCTGACCATTAGGTCCAGTCGTGGCCGACTCTGGGGTTGCGGTGCTCATCTCGCTTTATTGGCCGAGGGAGCCGGCATACAGCTTCCGGGTCATGTGGCCAGCATGACTAAGCCGCTTCTGGCGAACCAGAGCAGCGCTCGGAAACGCTGTTTACCTTCCCGCCGAAGCGGTACCTATTTATCTACTTGTAGTTTGACATGCTTTCGAACTGCTAGGTTGGCAGGAGCAGGGACCGAGCAACGGGAGCTCACCCTGTCGCGGAGATTCGAACTGCTGACCTTCGGATCGGAAAGTCCTAGGCTCTGTGGTTTAACCCGCAGCGCCACCCACGTCCCCTATGGTCCTTGAGATAAGTCAGGTCTAAAGTTGTTAAGGGTTTTATAGGCTGATGCTGCCACCAGCTCTTAAAAGTGCCTAAAAGTTACAGAGCACCATACAGTGATTAAAGGACCAGCAAGATGGCGCCATCCCCTGCCCACAGAGGTATGAAAGCAATCAAGTTCGATTTTCTTCCTAGCCTGTCTCATTCTTTCCCCTTTTTTTGCCTTGCAGAGGAGGTGAGCGAAGACGAAATGAGCGAAGAAGAAGAGCGGGAGAATGGAGACCACCTCCCAGTGGGTAAGAAGACAAATGGCGAAATGTGGCTTTATGTAATCTCTCTCCTTGTGCTTGTGGCATGACCTTGGTGATCCTCTGATGGTTTGGAGGCACCTCCTAAAAATACGGTTTGTGTACTAAGGCTTCCCCCAACCCACCCCAGGCTGGTTCTCGTGTTTGCAGTCTAAAGCAAGTATAGGGAACCTCAAATGCGGCCCCCAGGCCTCTCTTTTCCCTTGAGACTCTTGCCAGGTCGCACCCTTCCCCATGCAACACCTTTTTAAAATTAACTTTGCTGCATTAATTGTGCATTCTGCAGCTTTCTGGTGTTTCATTTTGTAATCTTTAAGGTAATATTTTAGTTTCCTGTTAAATTAACTTGCTTTTGAATGTGTACTGTGAGGTGTCTTACTTGCGTGGGTATAGAAATCTCTGGCTTTTGCATGACTTGAATGTATCTGTGATTCTTGCATTCCAGGGGTTTTGGACTAGGTGAGCCTTGGGCTCCCTTGCAGCCCTACAGTTCTATGATTCCAATGTAGCCTACTGTACAAAGGCAAGAGTCACAACTGTTGCTCTGCCCATTTTTTATTTAACTCGGGCTTCAGGCTGAAAAAACAGTTCTGCACTCCTGAACTGGAGCTTCCTCCTCCCTGACAGATACAAATATTTGGCAGCCGCTGAACATAGATCCTGGCCTGATTTGGGTGCAGGTTCTTGAAGGGCAAAAAGGCGGAGAAGCTTTACACAGTATATAATTTGACTTGTGGACCTTGCTGCCGCAAGACATGGTTAACAGTTGGATTCAAGAAGGATAGGTCTATCAAATAGCCATGAGAACCGTGTCTAATGTTAGTTCTACTTGCAGTGAGTAACTTAGGTTCATTGATTTCAGTGGGTCTGCAACTTAGATAAAATCCATGATATTGATGAAATGAAATCCATAATATTGATAAAATCCATGATATGGAGCCCCCACACTCAGAGGCAGTTTGTCTCCGAGCGCCAGAGGCAAGAGCAGGACGTTTCCTTCACACCCTCCTTTTGAACTTCAGGGGGGAGAGGATCCCCAAATATCCGCTTCCTGCCATGATTTGATTCTTACGTTTGAAGTTGCAGAGTCAAGGTTTGACCGGGATTCCGTGGGGAGCGAAGGAGAGGAAGAAGACGCTGGCGAGGGGACCCCACAATCCAACACGATGACGGAGGGTGATTACCTTCCAGACTCACCCGTGTCATCACCTGTGGAGCTGAAGCAAGAGTTGCCCAAGTATCTACCTGCCCTTCAGGTTAGGGGGCCGCCATAGATCTCTGGCCTTCCTGGGGAGGGGCCAGGCCAAGCCAGTGGTATCTTTTGCTGACCTCCGAATGAACAGAGACTCCATGTACCCACCTGTCACAGTGGCCCACTGGGATTGGGCAATCTAAGTGTCTGGCCTGCTTACTGGAATCAAAAAAGGCAGCCATTCCGCTCCTTCCCAGGCCCTCCTACCACTGTGCTACCCAGGTCTAAGCCATGGTTCTTCTTAAGATTACTTCCAAACCTGGGCTCATGATTTGTCTTGCTCCAGACAAGCCACAGGCAAGGTTTGTTCTTGGTTTGCTGCGTGTGGTTTGTCTGGGAAAGTACGTACCTCTGGTTACATACTTCATTTGTTCCGGAGGTCCGTTCTTAACCTGAAACTGTTCTTAACCTGAAGCACCACTTTAGCTAATGGGGCCTCCCGCTGCCACTGCGCTGCCGGAGCACAATTTCTGTTCTTATCCTGAAGCAAAGTTCTTAACCCAAGGTACTATTTCTGAGTTAGCGGAGTCTGTAACCTGAAGCGTATGTAACCTAAAGCGTATGTAACCCGAGGTACCACTGTAAGCCTGCGTAGTGCAGCAGCAGCAGCAGGACCAGAGGGCAGGAGAACAGCACTCACATTTTTTGCTAAGTGTATCTGCATACTTTCTCATTCACACTAAACCATGGTTTGGCTTGGCATTGGATGCAAACTGGGTCTGCAAGAGCCTCAAAACAGTACTCCACACCACAAATATATAGAGACCCAAACATATCCGTATAGTTTCTATATTATAATAATACAAATTAACATGACAAAATCCCACATGACCAAAAAAAACCCACTCACCCCATCCTGCGACTATGGATCACATGTAACTAGCTTCTTTCAATTATGAGTCTTTCTCAAGCTCCTGCATACTCCTGCTATCAAATATTATTTCTAGTGTCTTATTTCCTTGGAGTTGGGTTTTTTTTTTAAAAATCAGATTCCAGCTCAAACCAGAGATGAGCACAGCTCCACTCAGGATAGTTGTATGATAAATGGCCCTGGCTCTTACACTGTGCTTTGAATAGAGCTTGAATTGGCTCTCTCCACACCCCACACCCCATTTCTTTCTTTTTTAAAGTTTCTAGTCCCTAGGAATGTGAAAAATAGGATTGGAATCACAGGGCCTAAGAGGGATTGTCTTGTGGCCCTGCGTAATTCCTTGCCCCTCCACCCGACTTCTAGAAGCAGAGTAATTTGAAAATTAAGAGAAATTGTGTACATATGCAACTTTTATTCTCTCTCTAGGGCTGTCGTAGCGTTGAGGAATTTCAGTGTCTAAACCGGATCGAGGAGGGAACATACGGAGTGGTGTACCGAGCAAAAGACAAAAAAACAGGTTTGTTGTTTCTTCAGCAATGGCACCGCTTAGAGACTATAGTAACAAAGCGGTGCCTAAATGGTCAAAATAAGTAGGTAAGTTAATAGTAATAATAATACTAATAATAATAAATACTTTCCAGATGAGATTGTGGCGCTGAAGCGGCTGAAGATGGAGAAGGAGAAAGAAGGTTTCCCCATTACTTCTCTAAGGGAGATCAACACCATCTTGAAAGCCCAGCACCCAAATATTGTCACTGTCAGGGTAAGGCCACCAGCACTTGATCGCTTGTTGACGTGTTAGCTGGGCGCCTTGTAATTGTCCTGGATTATATTCTGTGGCTTTCCCTTGTTCCAACAAAGCTGCAGCATACATACCATCCTTTCATGGAAGCCTATATATGTAGCTCCGTATCACTTAAGCCTCTTTCCCCTCCACCCACAAGGCAAGGGGACATTGCCTTTTATGAAAACGTAAGAAGAGGGTGATGGATCAGGCCACTGGCACCTCTAGTACAGCTTCCAAGCAGAGGCTGGATAGATGGTCCATTGGCGTGAGCCAGCAAGGTGCTTTTTATGTTCTTAGTTTAGCACTACATAGCTGGGATACATGGCTGATTTGTTTTTGAGACCTGAAAGAAAAGCAGGGTCTGAGCACGTGAGCACTTTCCCGCTTCCTGTGGCTTCCAGCAACCTGGTATTCAGAAATATTACTGCCTCCAGCCATGGAAGCAGAGCATAAGCCAATATGGCTAGTAGCCATTTCTAGCCCTTTCCTCTGTGAATGTGTCTAATAATATTTTAAAGCCATCCGAGTTGTTGGCCCTGCCTCCTGTGGCAGCGAATACCATAGTATTTACTAGGCCCTGTGTGAAGAAGAAGTACTTTCTTTTATCTGTGCTGAATCTTCCAACATTCAGCTTCACTGGATAAGTTCTAGAAAGGAAGAAAAACGTTTCTATCTAGCCTTTCTCTATCTAAGCTTGTGTTTAAGCACTTGGCTGCAGAGGCTTTGCTAGGGCATTTAAAGCATGGTCCCGATTCCTCTCCTAAGTGCTTCTGGGTAGGTAATGAATTCAGGAGATAAGTAAATTGGAGTGTGTATCCCAGGCTACTGGCTAGGGGAGGGATTTGGAGAAATATTGTTTCAAAGTGACCTTATCTAGAGGTCATTCAAAGGTTATTGAATGGGAGAAACTGAACTGGGTTTATTTGGAGCAGGATATATTGGGACATTTGGGGGTAATTTGGAGTGATCTGGGGTGAGGAGCAAATTTATTCAGGGTGATTTGGATAGGAAACTAGTTGGCTGGCCTCCAGTGACATTTTGATTAAAAAGAGTCCACACCTGTTAACATATTACATGTTAGCATATGTTAATTTGTATCTGTGTGCTGATACCCCAGATCTTCCCAAGTATCTGGTTATGTCTCGGCTTGGCTGGTAGTCATAGTCTGCAAGGAATCCCATACACTTGAGTGAGATGTAAGTAAGTGCAAAGATGGAAGGAAGGAAATTATGAATTAAACCCTGCAGTCATCCAATAGTATCTGTGGCCTTTAGGATCACTGGTGCATCTCATTTCGGTTTCCAGGAAATTGTCGTCGGCAGCAACATGGACAAGATATATATTGTAATGAATTACGTGGAGCACGATCTCAAGAGCCTCATGGAAACGATGAAACAGCCATTCTTGCCAGGTTTGTGGCATTTCTCGAATTCTAAACACACTTGACATAAACTTAAGCTTACCAGGGTGACAAAGGCACGGGTGGGTCCTGACTTCTTTTGCCACCCCCTTAGGATCTCTGCTGTTGTATATTTCAGGGGAAGTGAAAACCTTGATGATTCAACTGTTGCGAGGGGTCAAGCATCTTCACGATAACTGGATTCTTCATCGAGACTTGAAAACGTCCAACCTGCTATTGAGCCACGCTGGCATCTTAAAAGTAAGAGCCAACTTTTTGAAGCTGTTGCAAGCAGTCAGATGTGTTCATGGCAGGCTCTCTGCAGAGTACATTTTGACCCATCCAGGGTTGTTGTTGTTTTTCCAAATGCAACGTAAAATCATACGTTATTTATTGCATTTATTTATTAAGCTGTATGCCCTTCCTTTCTATAAAACATTCACGGTGATTGTCCAAAGCTGCGAGAGAACCCAACCACCACCAGTGGGGTCTGGCTTCATTTGGTGACGCTGCAGAATTTTAGAGTTGATAGGGTATTTAGAGATTTATCCAGCACACTCCCTGCTCCTAATAGGTATCTTGCCGCTACAGCATCCCTGGCAATAGGTTGTCCAGCCTCTACTTGAACAACCCTCACCTTCAAAGAGCTGGCAAAATAGGGGCCTCTGATATTTCAGCAGAAAGAGTATTTCACAATACTGGTTCCACCAATGTAAAAGCCCACCTCTCTATTACCAGACAGAGTGAGTGGACTTGCCGGGATGCGATCTTTATGAGATCCTCTTCTCAGACAGTTTGAGGGCTTTAAAGTCCTAGAAACGAGCGCCTTACTCAAACAGAAGCCAGGGCAGTGATACAAAAAGCTTTCTAGGGGCATCGAGCTGACTGCTGCCGAAAACCATATATCGGTGTAGAATTTAGCTTGTGGTCCCATTTGTCCACGCAGTTCTTACGCTATTCCATTTCTTTCTCACCAGGTTGGAGACTTTGGGCTGGCCCGAGAGTACGGATCGCCTCTGAAGCCGTATACCCCCGTCGTCGTGACATTGTGGTACAGGGCGCCTGAGCTGCTACTTGGAGCCAAGGTTTGTGACTTATAGCCTTTCCTGCCTGGGAGTTTCCAAAGGCAGCTATTTTTCATCATTCCCATTTTAACATTTATCTTGGCCGAATGTACCATGCAGCTGACAAGCGGCACTCGCTTGGTTGGTTTTCCTTATTAAGTTGAGTGACCTCAAAGTTTTATAAACCTCTATAATGTTCACCCTTGGCTATCTTTTCCCTGTATTTTAAAACAAGGCACAAATCTGGGACGTTTGCATCTCCCTTCCCTCAAGATGATGAACCCACCCATATATTGCGGTGCGGTGGAGGGGGGGGGGAATAAGTGGAGAAAATGGACGCTGCTTGACTCAAGTGCCAAATGATAACCTGCCATCGTGACTTACCGTATTTTTCGCTCTATAAGACGCACATTTTCCCCTCCAAAAATTAAGGGGAAATGTATGTGCGTCTTATGGAGCGAATGCGGGCTCCTTGGCTTCAGCGATAGCAACGCGAAGCCTCCAAAGCGCAGTGGAAGCGCTCCCGCCACTCCCCAGAGGCTTCACGTTGCTTTCGCTGAAGCCTGGAGAGCGAGAGGGGTCAGTGCGCACCAACCCCTCTCACTCTCCAGGCTTCAAAGATAGCCACCCGAAGCCTCCGGAGCGCAGCAGGAGCTCCCGCTGTGCTCCGGAGGCTTCGTGTTGCCTTCACTGAAGGGTAGGTGCCCCTTCAGCTAAGGCGCAGCGCCCCTTCAGCTAAGCGGGAGGAGAAATGGAAGGGGCTCCATTTCTCCTGCCGCTTCGCTGAAGGGGCGCTGAGCAGAGAGGGGGAGAATTTTTTTTCTTGTTCTCCCCCTCTAAAACAAGGTGCGTCCTATGGTCGGGTGCGTCCTATAGAGCGAATAATACAGTCCCTTTTCAACCTCACCCACTCAGCAGCACAGTTTTGGAATTGTTGCCGTGGACTCTTCGCTCCCCATGCTGCAAAACGAAAACAAAAAACCCTTGCTTGTTCCAGAAATCTTTGCATGCCTCCTTGCCACACCATACTGACCTGCCTTGACCAAGGCAGCCATGCTTGGCGGCCCACAAAATTAAGGAACTAACTTAATTTCTTATTCTCCTGCCTTCCAGGAATATTCCACAGCCGTCGACATGTGGTCCGTGGGTTGCATATTCGGAGAGCTGTTAACCCAGAAGCCACTGTTTCCAGGGAAGTCGGATATTGACCAAATTAACAAAGTTTTCAAGGTAAAGCTTCACACAAACACACACACTGCCACTCATTATATATTTGCATAATGCCAAACTAAACAAAACAAAATAGGTGCTAGCTTTCTCTTTTCTGCTGCAAAGACCCCCTAAAGAGATGTTGTTAATTCCCTGTTTTTCACTTGATGATATTCCGGCCCCCAGTGGGTCGAAAAATAAGATGCTTGCTTTTCGATCCAGTGTTCTTCCTTTGTTGCTAAGCAACTAGTTTGGCGGGCTATCAGTGTCTTGCTCTCCACCTGACATGGTCTGGATGGCACAGACATGCATTTAGTGACACACTAGGGAGCTGTAGGCAACTAGAAATTCCTTGTGGGTGAGCAAACCCTTCCAGTGGGCCCCCTCCCCCCCCCTTTGTTCATGTACTAACTGCAGAAGAAGGAAACTCTTTTTTTTTTCTCCAACCTGCATAGAAATGCAGTGAGTCTTAATTTTTTTACTAGCTGAGCAGTGGCTTTTGGTACCACATGGTAGATACTTTTAGGGTGTAAGGCATGGAGCCCTAACAGTATTGTAGGGCTGGAGCCAATGACAACTCACTCGAGTTTTGTCCTCACCCTCCATCCTGCTGAGTTCTACAAAGGCCATACTGACTCAGAGGAGGAGGAGGAGGAGGAGGAAGCTGACAGGCCATGCCTTCCTCTGGACTGGTTTTATGTTTTAAAGTAGGGGCTGGCTGAGGTCAGATTGGATTTTCAGTAACAGAAGGCCAAGTCACTAGCAACAGATGCATACCAAAAGCCGGAAAAGTTCCTAACAATATATCGCCCAAATAGGATGATACTTCCTGGTTTTTCAAAACTTTTGTCCTCATTTTGTCTATGATCCTTATTCCATTTTCTTGATCTCCACTATTTTTGTCCACAGATGATCCTCGCTAGTATCATACTGACTGGGGCAAGGGGAGAAGGGGGGTTGAGCCATTTTAAGCCAGCTTCCTTACATGGTTTTTCATAATTATTCTTTCTGGAAGGATCTGGGAACCCCCAGTGAGAAAATCTGGCCTGGGTATAACGAGCTGCCGGCAGTGAAGAAGATGACGTTCACGGAATATCCTTACAACAACCTCCGCAAGCGGTTTGGGGCACTCCTCTCAGACCAGGGATTTGATCTCATGAATAAGTAAGTCCATAAGAACATCAAAAACGTAAGATGAGCCCTGCTGGATCGAACCAAAGACCCATCTAGTCCAGCATCCTGTTCTCACAGTGGCCAGCCCATACAGGAGGAGGTAGAGCATAGCCTTCATGACTAGCCGTCCTCCGTCAAATCCCCTTTTAAAGCTGTCCGAGGAGAGAACCATGAATTAGAACATTGGAAGAGGCCTTTTGGATCAAGCCCATCTGGTCCACTTTCCCCATTTGTAATTCCCAGCAGCTGGTATTCAGCTCCCTCCAAGAGTAAACTGCTTTGAGGTTTTATTACAATCATGCTGTGAAATATACTGTACAATTTGAAAAGTTGTTTGTCTGTCTGTTCTCTGCATTCAGACACTCCTGAAGTTATGGCCACCCAGTTTGGCGTGATGGTTCCCAAGATGTAGGAGTGGGTTTCAATCTCTGTTCTAATACTGTTGGACACCATTCTGAGTCAAGATGGTGGACTGAACCCTTTCAAACGGCACTGATTTAGACACCTCTAGAGATGCCACCACCCACTTTGGCACAATGGTCCCTGAGATGAAGGGTTGGGTTTTAATCTATCTATGTTTGAATACCATTGGGTGCCATGTTGAATCAAGATGGCAGGCTGACAGGTTTTAACCAAATTTGGCAGGAGACCAGCAAATCACATTATATCCGTTAATGAATGGGGTTTCTTTGTTTATTAGAATTCCTGAGCAATGCTGCATACTTTCTGCTAGTTAATGAATAAATAAATAGGCAGCACAGAGAGAACACAGTGATCATGGCTAGTAGCCATTGATAATAGCCTTATCCTCTATGAATAGCACCACATTCAAGAGGCAGATGCAACCCAGCGTTGCAGGGAAAATTGAGCCGCTTGGATAAGGTTCTGACCCTAACCCACCCGACCTTGAGGCACATTGTGATTGCTACACACACACACCCACACACCCAGATGCCATGCCATAGCAATTCTTCCCGGTGGGGAGTGAAGTGGTGTATGAAATTGTGCTAAGTGAACAATTTGCAAAAAAATCTTCTTTGGCGGCATCCGACTTCATGCTCACCCGCGTTTTTCTGCCCGAAGCTGCCTGCTGCTTTTTTCCAGCACAGCGAGCAAATCGTCAGACATGAGAATTTGAAGTTCTGGGCCGCTGCTTTGTTTTGTTTCTAAAAGGGCTTTCAGTGAGCTCTCGTCCAGGTAAAATAGCGGCAGCTTGGCATTGCAGGGTGGCTGCGGTTCATACTTGCCCACTCTGGCTCACCTCTCCTTCTGAAATTCGTTTTCTTCATCATTCCCATCAGCTCATTGTGCTAACCTTTTTCCAGGTTCCTGACATACTACCCGGGCAGAAGGATCACTGCTGAAGACGGCTTGAAGCACGAATATTTCCAGGAGACGCCGCTGCCCATTGAGCCGTCCATGTTTCCGACGTGGCCAGCAAAAAGTGAACAGCAGCGAGTGAAACGTGGGACGAGTCCACGGCCGCCAGAGGGGGGCTTAGGATACAGTCAGCTGGTAAGTTTCCTTGTAGTCGGCGAAGCTCTGTGTAAAAATTCACCAGCCTAAAAAGGCCTGTGTTTTAAAAGTTTCTGGACCTTGTTGAAATTTTCAAAAAGGAAAACCCAAGATGGAAGATGGTGCACTTTAAGTCTATAATGCTTCCAACATAACTCCCTCTTTATTTGTAAAGGTAAAGGTAAAGGGACCCCTGACCATTAGGTCCAGTCATGGCTGACTCTGGGGGTGTGGCGCTCATCTCGCTTTATTGGCCGAGGGAGCCGGTGTACAGCTTCCGGGTCATGTGGCCAGCATGACTAAGCCGCTTCTGGTGAACCAGAGCAGCACGCAGAGATGCCGTTTACCTTCCCGCCGGAGCGGTACCTATTTATCTACTTGCACTTTGACATGCTTTCGAACTGTTAGGTTGGCAGGAGCTGGGACTGAGCAACAGGAGCTCACCCCGTCGTGGGGATTCGAACTGCCGACCTTCTGATCAGCAAGTCCTAGGCTCTGTGGTTTAACCCACATCGCCACCCGCGTCCCCTTTATCTGTATGTTATGTTAATTTTATGTTCTCATTCTTTGACCAAGATGACGTATCCAGGTGAAGAAGCTCTGGGTGTTCTTGGTTTCTGAACAGCCTTTTTCTTTTTAAAGAGGAAGTCACAGTCTTCCTTCTCTGGGCTGTACCAGGGGGGAAGAACAGTTCTGAACGCTCGTCTTGCGCCCTTCCAAGCAAGAGCAGAACCAGATGCTCCTAAGCCAGGAAGGAGAGGTGGAACACAGCTTTCCTGGAACCAACTTCGCCCTCTTCGAAATCACCATGTGCCACCTCTTTCTACAAATTATGCAGACCATCCTTGCCCCAATCTGATGCCCTCCAGATATTTGGACTTACAGCAGGACCAGTGCCAGGCATGATGGGACTTGTACTCCCAACAACAGCTGGAGACTCGAGTTCGAGAAACACTGGTCTACACTGACAGCAGTTTTCAGAGGGTTCAGGCATGGGACATTCCTTGCCCTACCAGGAGATGCCAGCTGGGATTGAACCAGGGACCTTCTGCGTACAGGGTAGATTCTCTGCCACTGAGCTATCACCCTTCTCCAGCAGCGCTTTTAACAGGAAGAAGGGCCTGTTACATAGCTCAGTGACAGAGCACTCCTCTTGGAATATAGAAAAACCCCTGTTTCAATCAGTCCTAAGGATCAGAGATAGCAAGCTGCCTCCCTCATCTCTCCTTCAGAGGTGGCTGGCAGCAGTTAAAAACTCACTGCTAAGCCTGCCGTTAGTGCTCATATTGCAACCACTATCCCAGGGGTCAGCAAACTTTTTCAGCAGAGGGCCGGTCCGCTGTCCCTCAGACCTTGTGGGGGGTCGGACTATATTGGGGGGGGGGGAGAACGAATTCCTATGCCCCACAAATAACCCAGAGATGCATTTTAAATAAAAGCACACATTCTACTCATGTAAAAACACGCTGATTCCTGGACCGTTCGCAGGCTGGATTTAAAAGGTGATTGGGCCGAATCCAGCCCCCGGGCCTTAGTTTGCCTACCCAGGCACTATCCCGTCTATATTGCCCCCCCCCCCCAGTCCCAGACAGTCCCAGCATTTGGCTTGGTAGGTTTGCAACCGGCACAGGCCTTATCTGCCAGCAGGTGGCGCTGTTGCTTTGTGGAACGCTTAAAGATAGAGCCTTTTGGATCAGACCGAAAGGCCTCTCTAGTCCATCTTCTTCTTCCTCACCATGGCCTGTGGGAAGCACACAAGCAGGGCCTGAGAACGGTTGCCCTTTTCCCACTGTTGCCTCCCACAGACTGGTACACAGTTGAAAACCTGTGTGTGCCTATAACCATCGCAGCTTGCTAGCTGTTGCATGAGCTCCCTTCTTCGACTCATAAGCCTCATTCCCTTCTCGAGTCATCTTAAACTGGTACATCTTGTGGGAGTGAGTTCCGTAAGTTAACTACGCACCGTGTGACGAAGTCCTTCATTTTGTCTGTCTTGAAATCTCCCACCATTCAGAGACCTGACATTCTTAGAATCTCCTTATCTGCAGCTGACTGTTGGCTAGCGAAACATCTTAAGTTCGCTTCTCTGTTTTGTCATTCTAGGGTGACGACGACCTGAAGGACACCGGCTTCCATCTTACGACCACAAACCAAGGGGCATCAGCCGCAGGACCAGGCTTCAGTTTGAAGTTCTAAAGCGTAAGGCGAAGCAGTGCAGGAGGGAGACGAGGAGAAGCCAGAGGGGAAGCGAACACTTTGCTTTTCTGCTCAAGCTGTTGGCAAGCGTGTCGACAAGCGCTCGCCGTGCAAATCCACTCCTCTCGGGGGGAGGGGTGTGTGTTTGTTTTTTGCAGGATGTCACCTGCATAAGTGAAAAACGTTCTTCCTGGATCTGGCACAAAAAGTCACTGCGATTTCATTTCAAGGATTGGAATTAATCTGAATAGCCAAGGACTCTTTTTTGCAAAAAGAAGAAAAGGCAAAACAAGAAAACAAAATCCCAACGAACTTGAATGGTACAGTTTTGGAAATGATTCTTTTTTTCCCCCTCTTGTTTGTATTTAAATCTTCTACTCTGGATGGGATTTTTGTTTTTGTTTTTGCTTGTACATTTGTAGAATAAAGAAATACAATTTTTAATTGTTTACCCCGTGTAAAGGAAACTCTTCTTCACTAGTGCCAGACTTGGAAACAGGAAATGATTTGCACAGAGGCACGCAGATCTTCACCCCTCCTTCTTTTTCACCATTATCAGCACTCTTTTTCTTTTTCGCGCTGCTGCAGTTTTCCTCAGTTTCACTTCTGGAAATCGAATTACATTTCCAGCAGGGGAATAATTTGGCCAGCTTGCATTTTGAATGTGTACATTTTCCTCAGAAGTTTTGTGGTGCAATGCTGAGCGGAATGTCAAAATGTTTAAGGGGAAGCATGTATCAGTCCAATGATTGATGGGAGATGCCTGCTAAGTTACTCTGGTGGTTGCTAACCCACCAAAGTCTGGGAGGATGAGTGCTTTTCTTTCTCTTTCTGCCTCCCTGTCTTCCATCTTCTGTTCCCCTCAAGTGCAGAAGGGCAGGGCTTGCCAGATGCAGCACCTTAGATGCTCACCTTGAAATTGTGCAAAGTACAATGCCCTTTGATTGCTCCCAAGAGCAAAGGACTGTTCTGTTGCACAAGCTTGTTGCAAACAGAACAACATCAAGACAGCTGAGCAGAGGACATCCGGAGTCTTTGAGTTCTGACTCTGACCAGCAGCCTCAGCCTGCCGGTTACTTTTTATTGCTAATCCACAGAAACGGGTTCACGTAGCTGTAAGGGACAGGCACAGATGATTGTATCCAACTTACTTTTACTCCCAGTAGACTCATCAAAATTAGTGGACCTAAGTTACTTATGTCTATTAATTCTTAATAGGTCTCTATTCTGAGCAGGACTCTCATGGGTTACAAAGCTTTGGGGAGCTGTATAGCTGAAAGTTTCTCCGAGCAAATGCAGATATCAGTCCCTCGATAAAGCAACTCTCCCCACTCACCAAAGGTGTTGGGGACTGTTCAGCTGAGGCAGTTAGTTCTGCAGTTGTTAAAACTGTCCTTAAATGAAAGGAAACGATGGTGTGTGTGTGTGTATAATATATTTCATATATATATTAGAAGTTCTACCAAGTAATCGGGGACCGTAATGCATTGAAATTGTTCCACTGCATCTTCCTGGCAGGTATTTAAACAGAGAGAGTGGGATGGCAGCTGACTCGCTCGCAGAGTACATTTCTGTCAAATTTTCATTTATGCCGCCCCCATGGACTAGAATATCATCAGGTACCCTCTTTTCTTTTTGTCTCTTCCTGTGGATCCAAGTTTGTTTTCCAGGTACCTCTGTGGCCTTCCAAGATCTGACAAGAATTGGATCTCATCCGTGTTATTAACGCCCATTTTAAAGCAGAGATGAGCATGTGGCCTTTCAGATGTTGTTGGAATTCAACTCCCATCTTCTTGACTGTTCGGCCATACTGGCTGGGGCTGATGGGTCTCACAGCAGTTGGAGGGCTGCAGGTTGCCCCCCCCCTTTTCACCATCACAGTTGGAAAAACTAGATGACTCCCCCCCCCCCACCAGAAGCCTGCCATTCTTAGAATCTCCTTATCCACAACACATCCAACCCACCTTGGTTGAAACATGTATGGGATGCACTTTAAATGTACAGTGTAGATTTGCCCTAACACTGTGTGAAATTGATTTGCCAGGCTGTCGGCGTGCAAAGAAATTGGGTGCAGAGTTCTGCATCTTGAAAATCTCAGGGATAACTGCTTCCATTCGAAAACACCAGCGGTGTGAGAGTTTCTAGTCCTTGTGACGGTGGAAATAACGCTTGGAAGTAGGTTGGCCAGTGTCTACTGAAATTGCATGTGGCAGAATAAGGTGGCCGGAACCTAGAAACTTGCAGCAGAACAAACCCAGCTCAGCCTTGCCTACTCAGACTGGCAGTTGCCTTCTAAGATCTCAGGCTGTGACCTTAACCTTGGGACTTTAGGGGAGAGGCAGGTAAGAAATCTGATTCATAATAATGAACAAGGATGATACTGTTTGAGCATATCTATGCATGCACTCTTAACATGTGCTGTATGCGCATGCTCCACTGTGATGTGGCCAATGTTTTTGGTCACATGAAGCTCTTGGTCAGAATCAGGTTCCTATTCCTCCTTTAACTTTTATTTTTGTACGTTCACCAAGCAAGGCATTTTGTTTTGATCCTGAAGTGTTCTGCTGGGTGTGAAACCAGCAGAGGGGAGCGTGGGGTTTTTATTTTGTACTTTTGCAGAAGAAATATAATCATGACTTGTACATAGTGTGTTCATGTAACGTCAATGGTTTTGCTACTCTGCTGGAAAATGTACAGATATTTATACTTGTGTACAGCTGAAATGTTTTTGGGACTTCGCAACATTCCGTTGGGCGTGTTGAAATATGTAAATGCACAAATTCAGACTGTGTGTGTAGAAGCCAGCCTACTGCACCCAAAGGTAATATTTACATTCATAGCTCCACCTACTTTTGTCTTTGGCCCCACCCACCTCTGGCAGGTGGCCCTTTGGCAGAAAAGGGTTGCCCACTGGGTGCTCTAGGGATGTCTTCGTAAACTTGGCGTTGTAGTCAGAGTAGGCCCATTGAAATCAATAGACCTTAGTCAGGCTGGTTAATTTTAGTGGGTCTACTCTGATTAGGGCCACACCCATACCACACAGCTTCCCCCAAAGAATCCTGGAAACTGGTGTTTCATAACTGTGCTGGGAACTGTAGTTCTTGGGCAGGGAGAAGCCATATACTCAAAATGTGTGTTAGATCTGTGGTATGGATGCGACCCGGGACTTGCTCGCTTGTTTGTTTGTAAGTTGCTTTGGGTTGGGGCTAATAAATAAAAACATTAGATACAACCCCATGCTTTCCCAGATATTCTGCCGCCAGATGGAAGCCCGCTGTCTGTACTTCGGATCCTTTTGACTGAAGCTGGAGGGGGGGCTATTCCCTCTATGGATGATTATGTACTGCGATTCATTTCGATGGCTTCGCGAATGCAAGAGGGTGGGGTAATTATAGGTCAAGAAGGGTTTAACGCAAACATGCAGCTGTCTGCCATTGCTCTCTTAACCTAATTTATTGGGGGCACCTGGTTTTCCCTTAGAAGGATTTGTGGACAGCATAATTTCTACATCAACGACAGGAATGACGGCAGAGTCAGGAAGCACTTTATTCAAACAGGAGAACCGCAGTAATTTACCAGTGAAATTCCTAGAGGATCAACTGTCCTTTAGCTTTCCAGAAGCTGTAGACAGCTCTTCAAGAGGCTCGACCGACGGATAAGTGCATCACAACATATGCAAGGAATTTGACAGTGTCTAATAAGCTTGCTTGAGTTGCCATCACAGAAAGCAAATCAGAGAGTTGACGGCTCACGGTGGATAAATCTTTTTTGTTACTCTGAGGAATACGCGATCTTTACACCTAGGAGCTACGTAGCATTTTCAAGTGCCGCTGAACTACAGTTCCCACCAGCAAGCAGGGAGTTGTAGCACAGCAACAACTGGAGGGCCAAAGCTTCCCCATCACCTGCTTCTACATCTTATCATTTCATCACTTTTGTAAGGAAAATCAATATTAACTGCAGCAATAGCAATATTGCAGCTGAATTTATTACCAAGATGACATTTTGGTTATTCTCCATCTGGTAGCCACTAGATATTTCCACTTCCCAAAGCTGTTGGGACCTCCCCAGACCTAGATGTCCACAGGTGTGTGGGCTTTGTTTGGGTCCCCCCCCTCCCGCATACATTTTACAGACACTCTAGCAAGATAAACAAAACAGCCGTTCTAGCTCCCATCTCTTTGACCTGCTAAAACTAAAATATACAGATCAGATGAATTTTGTAATCTCCTTTTGGAAGCGGTAATCTGTTGGGGAGGAAGGCCCAGCCTCCCCACACATTGCCCAAGCCACACCTGTGGATGGGCTTTGCCATTTTTAAGATCGGGTGCACTGCTGAAAGTTAGATATACAAAACGACAGGCAGAAAAGAGGAAACCCAACATGGGACAGAACCATTTGGGTTACACCAAAGTCCTTTGCAACGGGTTCCCTGCTAGTGCTTCAGCCTGACCCTCCAGGAATACGTGGTGAGGATCTGAGACTTTTTCTTCACTACACAAGTATAGGTCCCTTCATTGATGACGTTGGCTATGATGCTCATGTGGTCGTCATTCAGAGACAGGTATCCAGGATAGGAGTATTCCAGAAGCTCCTTCTCTTTATACCAGCTGTGTGTGGGAAAAGCAAGAGGGGAAGATTGATATTCACCAGGTTTGATCCCTTTAACCACGCCCTAGAGTCCTGTGTCCAGTTCTGGGCGCCTCGTTTTAAGGAGGATATCGACAAGCTGGAACATGTGCACAGGAAGGTGAGTGGAACCAAGGAATGGTTGCCTCAGTATAAGGCAGCTTTCTATGAAACCCCTGGTGCTGGTTGTCCCTAATTCAAGGTAGCTCGCTTTGGACTAAATGAGCTTTGGGATTCCTTCCAACTGCACAATTCTAATGATTCCCAAAGATCACATACGGACACACATTCCAAACTAAAAAGTTAAAGAGACATGCATGCATGTTTGGCTCAGCCCTAAGTGAGATTACCGTACTTACTAAACTTTGCCTTTTTTATGAATGATCTTCTGGCCACAGCGGAAGGTAACGTTCCTGCCTTCGGGAACAATCCTCATTTTCATCCTCGGGGGAAGCGGCGTCGGCATCACCGTTGGGAACGGGAATTCTGCCGGCAGAACAAGGAAGGGAAGGGAGAGCAAAACAAAAAGGGCATATTCTCAGCTTCGAGCTACAGGTTTAGGATTACACGATTGTTTTCCTGCTGTTGTCTTACTAATTTTGAAAATCGAGGAATTTTGGGGAAGGGCTGGAGTTCAGTGGTTAGAGCATCAGCCTTGCATGCAGAAGGTCCCGGGTTCAATCCCCAGCAGGGTTGAGAGAGACCCCAGTCTGAAAACATGAAGAGCTGCTGCCAGCCAGTGTAAAGAACAATGGGTTGAAAGGCTCCCCAGGGATCAACCCCCTGCTGCAATGCAGGAATCACATCTTAAGAATCCCTGATGCAACTGCTACTGAGCCAGGTTCAAGGGCCTTGTCTTAACAAAGCCCTGAACAACTCAGGGACCGCATGAACCCTTATATTCTGGTTTGATAACCTGCAAGAACATAGCTGGCCATTCCCCCAGTCGGTGGTGCTAATTTGAAATCAACACAAATGCAGCCTTTAGTGTCATTGGCCCAGTCATGTGGGAACTCAGCCCATAGAGATTCATCAGCCACCTTGTTTTTCAACTTTTAAATGCCTGCTGAAAACTTTTCTATGCCTCCAGGCTTACGCAGGCAATTAACAAACAACAGTTATCCGATATCTGATCTTAAATGTTTTAATGGCTTCATGAGTGGTTGTTGTAAACCACTCGAATTTTTTAAAAAAAATGAGTAAAGGTATATAAATATTCTATTAAAAAATACATGATCATATTATCATTTATGAATCGCTTCCCATGAGGCATCCCAACTTCCTAAACTCTCTTGGATGTTGCATTCCAAACACCAGAGAGAGACTCCCAGCTATCAGGAGAATGTGGCCTGTCATTAGCCCATTATCCTGGACAGGCCAAGCTATCAGCCTAGCAAAAGAGCATTCTCCCCTTGCGTCTATTGCTTATAAATATATTATATATCCCTTTTAGAAGCAGATATCCTTGAACGCTAGAATCCAAGCAAAGTATATTCATTACCTGAGCAAAAGCCGCAGCTATATGGACAATTTTTCTTCATAAACTTCCTGCGCGTTCTGCAGTAGCCTTTCTGAGACCATGAAGGACATATGAAGATTCGATCTTTACAGCCTGAAATAGGAAGATTCATTAAAGGTGGCAATAAAAACTTTTAAAAAGCTGATTGAACTTTGTGCACTTTGATTTCAACCGATGTTGGTCCTGTCAACGGAAATGTACCCACATATTTATTTATCGGAAGCATTTTTAAAATCCTGCTTTTCATCTGAGAAAGGCTATACATGAGTGGCTTACAGACAGCAGTGGTAAGAAAGCCCATGCCTTCAAGCTTATGAAGTAGCATAAAAGGAAAAGATATGAGGAGGGACGTGGAAGAAAGCAAGCTCAAGGCACTAGTTACTGGGTAAAGGTTCCTGTAGCAACCAACCAGCATGAAAAACTTTGTAGAGGGGAATTCCAAGGTAACTGATCTTTCAGCTGAGTCTTTAATTTTTCTTTGTTCCAACAGTTGAAAAAGCATGCTTTGGAGCGTGGATGGTTTGAGTGGAAGAAGCACATTTACAAATATACAGTGGTATCTTGGGTTAAGTACTTAATTCGTTCTGGAGGTCCGTACTTAACCTGAAACTGTTCTTAACCTGAAGCACCACTTTAGCTAATGGGGCCTCCTTCTGCCACCGCGCCGCCGGAGCCCGATTTCTGTTCTCATCCTGATGCAAAGTTCTTAACCCGAGGTACTATTTCTGGGTTAGCGGAGTCTGTAACCTGAAGCGTATGTAACCCGAGGTACCACTGTATGTGAAAACTTGCCAGGTCACCAGAATGTAAGAAGAATCTTGCTGCACAAAGGGTTAAGAGTCATGCATCCATTGCTCCACCTACTTTTTTCCTCTGGTCCCGCCCACTTCTGGCAGGTGGCCCTAGGAGACAGTGCCCTTGGGCCATTGTGTTTTGCATGCAGCACTGGAGATCCTGAGTGGAGCAGGAATGTTGGCCTACCTCCAGGTTCCCTTCTGACCCTGACTCTTAAAAGACGCCCAGGTCAAAGGAGAAAGGGGAAGGAAATAAATAAACCTGGCTGCATCAGCAAGGCTAAGATCATATAATACATTAGAACAACCCCCCCCCCCCCAAAAAAAAATAGAAAAGGAAAATCAAGCTCAGCTATGGCCTGTTTTGGCTTCACAGCTATCGGCACTTATTAGAAGGAGCAAAATGTGCGACTGGGAAGGTGGCACAAGCTTGGCACAGAAAGCAGTCCTTCGACGGCAATGCCAATTCAACCCTTTTTTCAAACTGTAGGAAAACAAGGCTGGTTTCTGATCCCTCCGCTGCCAGAGCTATGTTCTCATCAGGCCGTTTTCTCCTCACCCCACCTCACCCTCTGCTGTAAATATAGCATTTCACAGAATTTCTATGATGGACCAGAAACGTATCATTTTCTCTCCCCAATACTAGTTTTCAGAGGCCCAGCCTCAGGAAATCTGGGGAAGTTGGAGCCAATAACTTCCAAACTGAAGGCGTGCGGTGCGGCCTGCAGGGATAAATGCTGCTTTCAGGAGAGGAGAGAGAGCCACTGATGTAAACACGTTTCTGCAGGGAAGCAGCAAAGAGACAGGCAAGCTGGCACTCAAGAAGGCAGCTTTGTGTAGTGGTTAGAGTGCCAGACTCTAGGTCCCTGGGAGACCAGGGTTCAAATCCCACAACACAGCCGTGAAGATCTCCTTGCAGGGCTAGCTTGGGGCCAGTCCCTGTCTCTCACTCTAGCCTACCTCACAGGGTTGTTGTGAGAATAAAATGTGGGGGGAGCCACATACAGCCTGCCATGTGTGTTGGAATTGTTTAAAAGGTGTTTTCCTAGAGGAATCGTAGAATTGCAGAGTTGGAAGGGACCCCGACGATCATCTAGTCCATGGGTAGGCAAACTAAGGACCGGGGGCCGGATCTGGCCCAATCGCCTTCTAAATCTGGCCCACGGACGGTCCGGGAATCAGCATGTTTTTACATGAGTAGAATGTGTGCTTTTATTTAAAATGTATCTCTGGGTTATTTGTGGGGCATAGGAATTCATTCATTTTTTTTTTCTTTTCAAAATATAGTCCGGCCCCCCACAAGGTCTGAGGGACAGTGGACCGGCCCCCTGCTGAAAATTTTCGCTGACCCCTGATCTAGTCCAACCCCCTGCAATGCAGGAATATGCAGTTGCCCCATAAAGGATTGAACCTGCAACCTTGGCATTATCAGCACCACGCTCTAATTTTAAAGTGTTAATTTTATTAAAATTGTTTTATCATCTGCTGCTTGCCACTCTGGACTCCTTTTTGGAGAAACGGCAGGATATAAAGTTAATAAATATGTCACCATGAGCTCCTTGAAGAAAGGCAAGATAGAAATGAAATTATTTTTTTAAAGTAAAACAACATATAATTTGGCCCCTATAAGCTCATCATCTAGCCCCTTTTCAGCCTCCTAAGTGCCCACTCCCTTGCCTGAACCCAATCCACAAAGGGCTTTTTAACCCCTCCTCCAGGGAGCCACCATTGCCACTGAGCTAGAAGCCAGTCTCCACTCTCACCTCTCAGGCCAATTTGCACATGAAGCAACCAACACAATGCGTGAAGGGACAGGGCAGCAGAAGAGCTAACAGTGCTTAACCGTGCAATTGCTGGTTGAGTCCTTGCTTTCCCTCCTTGCAGCCAACAATGCTCTCGCTCACCGTAAAGGCGGAAGATCCCCCACATCTCATCCTGCGAAATGGTGTTTTTCCCAGTCAGGGTGGCATTGATGTGCATCAAGGCATTGGGGTCCAGGGAGTGCATGAGGCCCAAAGCATGGCCAATTTCGTGGGCTGCAACGTGGACCAGGTCTGTAAGCCAAACACCTAAAGATGGAGAGAGAGATAGAAAGGTGGAGAGAAATAATCAGTGTCCTTAAATCAATAAGGCAACAGACCAGAGCACCAACCGGATGTACAAAGCCACCTTTCACCGGATCAGACCATTGGGTCCACCTAGCTCAGTGCAATCCAATTTCAACCTGAGATCACAATGATGCTCACACACTGGGCTTCCGAGTTCGGGTTGATGCCACCTTTTCACCGCAAAGAACAGTCAGGAGAGTTGGGTGGAGAGCAAGCCAAGCAAAACCTTTTACAATCTACCAGTTGGGTTTTATCAATCTGATTTGGAGACAAGATGCCTTGCTGGCAAGAAGCAATCTTTAAAATGTCCATTCCCCCACCCCCACCCCCCGCCCTTGGCCCAAAGTGGAAGAGCTGTGAAATCTGTGGTGATGGCGGTGAACTAATCTATACTGGTCAGTAAAAACATTATAAATGCGTTATAAACATGTGACCAGAAGGCTCTGCAGAACAATTTAAAATCGTCATTGTAACATTGCATTGAGAGCTGTGCGACTTTATTTAAAGCGTTTTTACAAATCAGTATAGATCCAGTCGGTGTTTACGCACAATAAACCCCAAGGTGATGCAACACCTTTCTATTTTCACTCAAATACGAAACATGCTTGCAAAGCCACCTCAAGGCAGGGAAATTCTTCCCTGTCAAGCCAGAATGTAGATAGACTTTCAGAGGTGGAAGCCAGTCATTCACATTTCACAAGGTCTGGCACCTCAGCAAATCTGTGCATGGAACCAGAAAGATGTGAGAGCCGACAGTTAAGTGCATTTCTCTCCAGTGATTTCACGGCTCTGGGTTTTAATGGAGGGTTTTTACTGGTCAGAGCAACCCACCTCATGCTTGGAAACCACAACCCAGGAACTTACGACCTGAATTTTGTGGGCTGGTTTTGTCTCTTTGGGCCTAGCAAGCAGGGGGTCTCCTATGAGCCTAGCAGTCAACCCTGTCATGGGAAGTTGAACCATAAAACAAAGCAAGCAATAAGGGCAAGGGCAAAGGTTAGCCTCACTTTTCCAATAGATAAAACTTAAGGCCACCACACCATAAGTTTAAAGCACTGTGATACTACTTTCAACAGTCATGGCTTCCCCCCCAAAGAATTCTGGGAACTGTCATTTGTTAAGGGATGCGGAGAGTTGTGAGGAGAAATTTCCCCTCACAGAACTACAATTCCCAAGGCGGCATAACAGGCAATCTCTCTTCCCAGGGAACTCTGGGAATTGTAGCTCTGGGAAGGGAAGAGGGGCTTCCCAATAGCTCTGAGAGCTCTTAGCAATAACGGTGTGAATTAGGAAAGTTCACCTTTAAATGCAGTCTGACCCATATTTCTCTTCCAGCCCTGTCTCCAGCATTCATGCTGACCTGCTTGCACCAATCTTATGAGGCGGTTAGACTATGTCCAGGCTCTATTGCACGTTCACTCTCATTTGTTTACAGGGCGGTTGCAAACAGTACTGTTTTTCTAGAAAAAGAGGTGCTGGAACTCACCATGAACACCTCTTATAATGGCAATGGCACCCACCTGAGCACTCATCCCAATTTACTTTTACAGTGGTACCTCGGGTTAAGGACTTAATTTGTTCTGGAGGTCCATTCTTAACCTGAAACTGTTCTTAACCTGAGGTACCACTTTAGCTAATGGGGCCTCCCACTGCCGCTGCGTGATTTCTGTTCTCATCCTGAGGTAAAGTTCTTAACCTGAGGTACTATTTCTGGGTTAGCAGAGTCTGTAACCTGAAGCATCTGTAACCCGAGGTACCACTGTACATGTCTCCCCATTAATCATTCACCCACTGCGAATTTTTAACGCGTATCACTGTAGTTTTCTTAACCGCCAAAGCTGATTTTTAAAAACAAAAGCAGATTCGCCACGCTATTTGATCTGTGTCAAGTGTGCCAATCTAAAGTCCCTTACCCACCAACATTTCTCTGATGAAAATAGGGACGTCCCAATTCCATAATTATAATTTATACCCCACACATCTTACTGGGTTGCCGCAGCACTCTGAGCAGCTTCCAACATATATAAAAACATAATAAAATATTAAACATTTTTAAAAACTTCCCTATGCGGGGCTGCCTTCAGATGGCTTAGGGGTCGGATACCCTCCAACATTTCCAATGAAAATAGGGACATCCTAAGGAAAAGCGGGACATTTCAGGATCAAATCAGAAACCAGGACGGCTTTTCTAAATCAGGGACGTCCCTAGAAAATAGGGACACTAGGAGGGCCTGAAGTTCTGGTATGTGTCCAAATTCTCCATCTGGTCACACTGTGAGGACTGTTGTAGGGTTAAAAAATTGGGAGGTTTGAAAAAATAAAGGTGGCTAGGCTGGGGTGGGGACAACAATTGTTGCAGACACTTCCCGCCCCTATTAAAGACCCATCTGCTTAGCATTTAATGTCAAGCGGAGCCTTTTAAAAGAGCAACCCAGTCCGTAGTGGAGGCATCTGCTGCCCACAAAATGTCCACGTCTGCAGGAAATCTGGTGATCCAAGTGAACAAAAATGTAAACAGCCCTCCCCCCCTTTTTCTTTTCTTTTGGACGAGAAATCAAGGGAAGGAACAAGGCAAAACCTCTCCCCACTGATAGCACAACTGCCTGGATCTATGCTGGGGTGGGAATGGTTTGTGCAACTGTGGTTGCAGCAGCCCCACTGAGTCACCGAAAACTGAATCTGGACCAGCCACCCCTAAATCTGGAACATTCTGTGTGCAGAACTCCTTCGTCAGCTTACGTCGCAGACATTTTTCTCCCCCTGATGTCTGGCAAGACAGACGTGGAACCAGGAGGGGGGGAAAAAGCTGTCTAATCTAAGTCAACCCCAACGAAGGTCAACGCATCAGAAAGCTTTGATGCTCCTCATGGGAAGAGTCTGGGCACATCTTAATTGTCTAGCAAACCACTCAAGAGGATTGCAGGCAGCTTTTTGTTTTTAACAGTTCCCATTCCCAGCCAAACAGTGTAAGGAGCCTGACAGGCCTCCCCAAACAAGAATAAAAATAAATCGATATTTTAAAAATATCTGTGCTGAAAAGAAAGTGAGGCTGTGTACCCACTATAGGCTTAAAGCATATTCCAATGTTCCCTGCCCCCAAGAATCCTGGGAACTTTAATTTGCCTCTCACAGAGCTACAATTCCCAGCACCCTTAACAAACTACAGTTCCCAGGATCTTTTGCAGGGGGGTGTACTCTGAAGGATTGTAGGCGGCCTCTGAGTGACTGAGAAATCTTGTTACCTGTATATGCATTTATTATGACTGAGTATATTTGCATAATGTACGCGACAAGGCTGAGTTCACACAGTATATTCACAGCATATTCAAAGCACATCCTTTCTCTCAATAACTATGGGCAATGTAGTCCCAGAAACCCCTGATAAAACTGCAGTGTCCAGAATTTTTTTCAGGGAAAGAAAGCATATTTTTCAGGACCAAAGGGACTAGAAACTTGTTTTTATGAAAAATAAAGAAGGAAACCCAGAAAGCACCTGCAAAATCACACACAAGAAGAGCTATGTGTAAATCCCATGAGGAAAGGCAGCAAAATGGCACCAAATGTTACCCACGATGACGTCGGCCTCAAGAATCGAGACACGTGATTCCCTTACCCTTTTTCCAGCTGAATCTCGTGTTGCCCACGATCCAGTATTCATGGTCATCAAAATGGATCTCGCCTGTCTGAGGGAAAAAGGCATGGGCAAGCTCTCCCGTTGTCCCATCAAAGCAGTGGTGGATACTGGACTCCAAGCAGTCTGTATGGTTTATGGAATAGAAGCCTGGGGAGAAATGAAAATGATGAAATGGGATCACTTACCAGTAATAACGGTGGAAGTCTGCCCTTAGCCCCTGCCTGCCCAATGGTTTAATTTTAAAAAGGAAAAGGGGAAATATTTATTGATTTTTCAAAGTAAATGAAATCCCCCACATCCAACAATGCCATCTTCCCACTGCACCCTCCAAATGCAGTTTATTTGTGGGAAAACACTGAGTGATAGCCCGTTGCGTGTGTAACCAAAGAACGTCATAAAGTTATCTTTCTGGGTAATGCCTTGACTTCCTCAGTTAATTTTTCAGCGAGTGCCGAGGTCCATACTTCTTGTTTCTACTGCGATGAGTCCAAATGTCCTAGGGTCGTGGAAATATATGTGCAAGGAAGCAAACATCACTGTCCTCACTAAGACGGGGTGAACGGACAAGATGGCTGCCCAATACTGAGGTAGTACACACATCTTAAAATTGTAGAAGCTGGTTTGAGGGAAAGCACATCAAACAGGAGCATTTCTCAAGAAACTACAGGATGGATACGGATTGTGGCTGGTGTCTTGTGCCCTTGGTTTCTAACACTTGCAGTGGGAACCAGAGTAAGCGCTAATGGTCTGAGTCAGACCACTGGTCCATTTGGCTCAGCATCATCCACACGGACCGCCAATGGCTCTCTAGGGTTTGAGACAGGGAGTCTTCCCTGCCATACCTGGAGAATCCCCAAGATAGACCCTGGGACCTTCCTAGTGCAAAACCACTGAGCTGTGCCCTTTCCCCATATCGAAGTGGTAACTTCAACAAAACGTTGCAGTGCTGTTCTACAAGGTGTGACCGGAAATTTCAGTGAATGGTCACAGAAATCGGTCAGCGAGAAGTATTCAAACATACAATCATCCTCAGAAACCCACGAAATGCTCACATTTGTGTACGGAAATGAAGCTGTCACTTTAAGCATTTAAGCATTTCCGTGATGGGCGGCAAACCTTCGAAGAAGACCCTCAGTCAGGCAGACCGCCGAGAAGCAGAACGGCGGCAAATGTCGACAGAGTTCGTGAGTTATTGAGTTTGTCCGTCTGAATGATGGCGGAAGATTTGCATAGTCCACGTGAAATCGTTACTGATGTTACTGAGTTCTCCCACCCTCCATATTCTTCCAATCTGACCCCACCGGATTTCTTTCTTTTTCCAAAACTGAAATCTGCACTGAAAGGGCACAGATTTTCCAGGATTTCACACATCCAAGCTGCTGTGACGAGGGAACTGAAAGCAGTACAAAAAGAGGACTTCTCCAGAAGTTCCCAATGGTTCTACGAATGTTGTCAACAGCGCATTGTATCCGAGGGGGCCTACTTTGAAGACCTGTAAGGTTCGAATATTTCTCGCTGTCCGATTTCTGTGACCATTCGCCGAACCTTCTGGTCACACCTTGTATGTTCCAGCCAGCCATGCCCTCTGCTAGGGCACTCCATTCCATCTTCCTTTTCCTCCCTCCATCCTGACACAAAGCATTCTGTAACCAGTGAGCATGTTCAGTCCTCAGCGGGGTTGCTGTGGGTTTTCACACCCCCCATCACACTTTCAGAGTTTTCTTCTAAAACCAGCACTATAAGAGGTAAAAGGTAAAGGGACCCCTGACCATTAGGTCCAGTTGTGGCTGACTCTGGGGTTGCGGCACTCATCTCGCTTTATTGGCCGAGGGAGCAGGTGTACAGCTTCCAGGTCATATGGCCAGCATGACTAAGCCGCTTCTGGTGAACCAGAGCAGCGCACGGAAACGCCATTTACCTTCCCACCGGAGCGGTACCTATTTATCTACTTGCACTTTTTGGGGTGCTTTTGAACTGCTAGGTTGGCAGGAGCATGGACTGAGCAACAGGAGCTCACCCCGTTGCCGGGATTCGAACCGCCGACCTTCTGATCGGCAAGTCCTAGGCTCTGTGGTTTAACCCACAACGCCACCCACGCCCCTACTATAAGAGGAACCCATACCAATTTTTAGGTCACTGGCTGCCCTTGGCGGCACCTCTCGGAAGCTGAAGGGGGAGACTTCGCTCCACATGCGGAAAGCAGCAGACAGGCCCTTCCTTGTCTGGCTCTCATTGATGATGTTCCTAGGAAAAGACAGGATCCTGGAAGGAAATGGAATTGGAATGAAAATAAGAGGCAGCTTTGGAACTGTTTGAGCTAATAGAGACCAGAGGGATCGCGACCAGAAATGGCTGCTCAGCCCCACCCAGGCTTGGAAGATCACATTGTATCACACACACATAGAGATGGAGGTTGGGAATTATAGGGACAGAACTACCCAAACCGTATAGAAATCTATTCATGTGTGCGACGACAGCGGAAAGTATGTTACTTGCCCAAAAATGGAAAGAAGAAGAAGTCGTCCCAACGAAAGAAGAATGGATAACAAAAGCATACGGAATATGCAGAAATGGCAAAACTTATTGGAAAAATAAGGAATCAAGATAAACTTTTTAATAAAAGAATGGAAATGGTTTATTGGATATTTGCAAATAAACTGTAAACAGATAAGGACACAGGCAGGATTATTGTAATAACCTGCAGTTTTATAAGAATGTATATTTAAATAGATGAATAAATGAGTAAGTTAATTTGGAATAAGCAGAAAATATAAAAAAATAAATTTAAGGAACCACAGAAAGAGGGGGAAGGAAGTCGAGTTTCGAAATGTTAAAATGACTGTAAAATGATTGAAATGTATAAAATTGAAAATCAGAAATAAAAATCATATTAAAAAACCGAGAGAGATGGGGGGGCGGCCCTCACAAATCCCTGCAAAGGGTGCCAGATTAAATCCCAACACCTCCTGTTTGAAACCTTGGCTTGCAGCCTAGACCAGGGCTGGGAAACCGTGGCCCTTCAAGTCTTCAGAACCGCAGCCAGCCATGCCCCTTTGCAGCACACTCTATTCCATTTCCCCTCCCACTAGGCTTCCTTGTCTGCCCACCTTCCAAACGGAAAGTCTGCACTGCCTGTGTGGATGGAAGACAGAGCCCTCCCCTTTATCATTTCCACCCCTTCCCAGAAACCAGTATTCAAACCAGGAAAGGAGAGAGAAATTTACGTTGCAACGTATTTCCCCCAAACAAACCCTAATTTGCACTTCCTCCAGTGTTAGCCAAATCAAAATGCGGTTATACTTTGAAATCCCCATGCCTCTGACACAGTTTGCCGAGCCCCACAAAAAGTACAAAAATATGTGTATTTGAGGTATGCAGAAAAATGCATATACATTTGTAAAATCAACGGGCATAAATGTAATTTAACAGAGAAAATCCATTGCAAAAATTAAGTATTTGACCCCCACCCCCAAAACTATTGGTATTTCTACAAATCCTGGCCTTACTTGTACGTGAGATTGAAGTGGTCCCACTTCAGGTGACCTGGCGTGAGCGTGTAGCGTTTCTTCCGGCTATGGGGATGGGGTGGAAATTTGCCATCTCGGAGAGCAGGGGGAATTCCAGGAGGAAAACCGTGAAGAGCAGGATCTGCCTTAAAAAAGCCAAGCCAAGCAGGTCAGGAGGAGAGCTCAGCGTGTCAGCTTTGCACCAAAGCCTCTGGGTTGGGTCCCCGTTACGTGAGAGGCAGCATGGTATAGCGGTTAGAGTGATGGACCCAACTCAGCCATGATTCACACTGGGAAGACTGTGGGTAGGAATGTCACAGAGTTCGGATGAAAACTGAAACAGAAAAATTGTTCCATGGCCAGAAAGGAAATCAATCCAGCAAATACAATCAGAATCCGCTGTTTTTGCTCGGTCTGCAAACAATATGTTGTTCCATCTGCAAACAATACGTAATTTATTACTCGCCCCCTCACTGCCCAATTTGCAATTGAATGAATGGGGGTGGAATAACATCATTTACACTATTAATTATGGAAGCCATGTGATTTTGCCACAGTGGACAGTGAGACTAATAACCTGGCTTTTGGTGGAAGATGAACTGAACGGAAACTGTGCTGCCTGTGATGAACACAGAGTGAAAAGGAAAACAAAGTCTTCTTACTTCCACATCCGAGGGCCCGTCACTGTCTCTCACCCTACCCTACCTCACAGGGTTGTTGTGAGGATAAAATGGAGGGACAACCATGTACACATGCCCTGCTACGGATATACCAATAGACAGAACATTCATTTGGGAGGCTAAAAGAAGACTATAAGGGACGCCTCTTTCTTTTATGAAAAAGCTAATGTCGTCATTCTGCCACTAGGTGACAGTCTAGAGAACAAGATGGTTTGAGGGCAAAACTAACTCTGACCAGCATTTTATTTTTGTAAACTGACCCCAATCTGAAACCCTGGAGAGCTGCTGCTGGTCAGTGTAGCTAGGTGGACCAATGGCTTGCTACAAAGCCAGCTTCTTGTATTCCTCTCTTCTGCAGGGCAAAGGGAATCCTGAAGGTTAAACTAGCATGAGAAATGGGCTCTGGATCTCAGCAGGGAAAGAAACAAGGAACTGCCAGATCCTGCCCTGTATTCCCCCCTAGCTCTTGTCAGGAATGGTTGGTCTTGGAGCTGAGGCCAAGCTGGCTTAGTTGAGATGTTGGACTCAGAAGATCTTTCACTGGGTGCGCAGCTCTTGGTCTGAACAGCCCTCATGAGCTGCACACAGTGGAGGCTGATCCATTAGGGCAAATGGGGCACTGCCCCACCAACCTCATTCTGCCTGCCTTTTTTATTACACCAAGTCCAGGGGGTGGCCCTGCCTGCCAACGTCCTCCTCCTCTTTAGTCTCAGGGACAAAACTCGAATTAAGTAGGCTCTGCCCCTCACTGGCTCTGGCGCCACCTGCTGTTGGGCTCCCTGCCTTCTGCCCTATCAGCCTCTTCTGCCACATGATGCCAACCAACTCCCAGCCTCACATGTTTTTTTCCAGGAAAGGTCTGTGAGCCAGCGAAAGAGCTGGCTGGTTCCTTAAAGAGCTCAGCTGAAGGCAGCCAAGCACAAATGGGCTTTCTTTAGGGCTGCCAGCTCTCTGGTTGCAGCCCCAGAGATTCTTGTGTTTCAGGGTCCTTTTTTCAGGAGCCTGGAGCTGGAAATATTAAGCATCAAGGATGTCAGCCTGTCTCTAAATAAGGTAAAGGTAAAGGGACCCCTGACCATTAGGTCCAGTCGTGGCCGACTCTGGAGTTGTGGCACTCATCTCGCTTTATTGGCTGAGGGAGCTGGCATACAGCTTCTGGGTCATGTGGCCAGCATGACTAAGCCGCTTCTGGCGAACCAGAGCAGTGCATGGAAACGCCGTTTATGTTCCCACCAGAGCGGTACCTATTTATCTACTTGCACTCTGACGTGCTTTCGAACTGCTAGGTTGGCAGGAGCAGGGACCGAGCAACGGGAGCTCACCCTGTTGCTGGGATTCGAACTGCCGACCTTCTGATCGGCAACTCCTAGGCTCTGTGGTTTAACCCACAGCGCCATGCATGTCCCTTGTCTCTAAATACCAGGCTTGCAATCCAGGGGTGGTTGGTGCCCACTGGAGGCTGGTAGGTTGGGAGGTAGGGAGGCCAACACTAGGTGGCGCCAGAGCAACTACTGGCTGAGCCAACTAAGTCTATGTTTGTCCCCAGCCTCTTCCTCCCTGTTGAGTTGTACAAGGGGCAAGACCAAGGGGGAGGAAGCTGGCAGCCAGGGGCACCCCCTGGATTGGATGGAAGTAAATATCAATCAGGAGCTGCCCCAGGGCAGGCTGAGGTTGGTGGGGCAGTACCGCATTTGCCCTAATAGACCAGCCTGCACCATTCAAATCTCCACTTGGCTACAGAGCCCACTGGGTGATGTGGGCCTGTCGCTCCTTCTCAGCCCTGCCCTACCTTGCAGGGTTGGTGTCAGGCAAAAATGGAGGGTGGAGAAGTGAGACCGAGCTATCTTGAGCTCCTTGTCTGTTTGCCTCCTCTGTGTAGTTGTAATAAACCGGCTTGATTAGCAACGCGTTGCAGCTGGGGTTGGACTAGATGATCCTTCGGTTCCCCCTCCCAATTCTGCACTCTCTTCACAAAAGCAGGCGGCTCTGAAACGTCCTACCCCTTGCGGAAGTGAGGAAGGGAAAATGCCATAGTGAAACAAGACTCTTCTGTAGTTTAGGATCTGTCCAGAAACTTATATAGGGCACACAGACATGTGCTTTTCCAATGCCTCTGTAAGTAGGTCAAAAGTCTGATCTCACGCCCAAATCTTTAGGAAAGAAAGAAAGAAAGGAGTGTGTGAAACTTCCATTTTGGTCCCTTCCCCACAAAAAAAAGGATCTTGCAGAGATGGAAAAGCTTCTGAAAAAGGAAGCAAAAGGATCAAGGGGGTGGACACACACACACACACACACACACACACACACCATGAGGAAAGGTTGCAGCATTTGGACTTTGGGACAAGGAGAGGTGGGCAAGATAGAGGGGCAGGACAGAGGTGTATAAAAATGTTGCAAAGTATGGTGAAAGTGGTTTAGGAGAGGCTTCTCCATTCCTTCTTCCACAATACTAGATTTTTGGGCCATCCCAAGGAGCTGGGTGTTAAAAGATTGAGGACAGACAAAAAGCAAGGACGTCTTCACACAATGTACCTTTAAACTGTGGAATTTTTGATAGTCATCAGTCTGGAAGGCTTTAAAAGATTAGTCTAATTAATTCACGGAGGGTAATTGTCTGGGGAAACTGAGGTTCAACCCATCACCCAGCCCTGGAAGCTCAATTGGCAATCTTGGGCCAGCTGCTGTCTGTCGACGTAACCTACCTTCCAAGGTAGTTGGAACCATTAAAAAATTTAGAGGTGTGTGTAGTAATAAATTAAATCGGTGGGCCTTACTTCTACTTATGCATGCACTGTTAACCCCACCAGAAGCTTTTTCTGCCATGCCAGCAATCTAAAAATGAAATATGAAGAGGCAATACTTGAACTCTTTGCCGTCTCTTCTGCCCAGTGGACAGGGATGCAGGACCTGAGTTCAAATCTTTGACCTCCTTGCAAAAAAACCAAACAAACCCACAACACCGTGAGATATAATGTAACAGATGAGCAAATATTAAAGTTCCCATTCCATAGAATATGACCACACAGCAAAGAAAAATAAATGGTGAAATGCAACAGACCTGAGTTCAAATCTGTGTCCAGTGGGACAATCTTGGGTCAGTCACAATCTCTCCGTCTAACCTACCCCACAGGGCTGTCGTTAGGATGAAACAACCGCCTTGAGCTAATCTGGGGTGGGGTGGAAGGCAGGATATTAAAACAGCACACAATATTTGGAAGAAAACGGGCCGCATCTTACCTCAGTCTCTCTTGCTTTCGTCTCAAGCAAACCTTCCCGAGCAGCCAGTAGACCCAGGAGCGGAATAATGCATAAGAAACTCAAGATGCAAGGCCATTTAGGGCTTCTCTGCTTCTCCGTTGGTAGAAAGCCACGAGAAAAGCCGGCAGAAAACTTTTCCATATGCTCCATGCCTGGCTTTAATTTAAAAAACAACAATGCAACACAGCAGGAAGGAAGAGAGAGAAATCAATGCAGGCAGTGTCTGCAGCAGTGGCAAACTTCGCTGGGAATTGACAAAACTATTTGGAGGGGAGTGTTGAGTGAGGGGCAGGAGGGAAGAGAGGAGTAGACTTTACATTAAACTTTGGTTTGATGAGCCAAGTGAATTTTCTTTTTTTAATAAAAAATAAAATCAGCTCCTGCCAAGCCGTTTCATATTACTCTGTGATTTTCTGTTAACAGAGGAGGGAGAAAGGGGGGGCACCACTGGACAGCCGAACAGCTGTGCTCAGGGGAGAGAGAGAGAGAAAGAGAGAGAGAGAGGCAGCTCAGCCAGCTGTGTCTCAGCAGCTGGAGCAGGGAGGCGATTTATGCAATGACACCCTGCTCCAAAAAGGGGGGGGGGGAGTATAGGAGGGGAGGAGAAAATGGTGGGATGGAAAGCAGAAGCAGAATCCAGATTCAGAAGTTTCCCTTTGGAATATTTCAACGGGGGGATGTTCCATGTTAGGAAATGTGTTGTTCATTGACCGGCATCTTCTAGGAAGGCAGGGTGGGCAGAGACCAGTAGGAGCATCAGTTTCATCTGGTTGCTCTGCTTTCACAAGCTGGTAAACAACACTGGATCAAAGTAAGAAAACAAGGAGATCCAGGGCGATGCCAGCAACCACTGCTATTCTTATTATTCTTATTATATAGAAGCCTCATGCCTAGTGTGACTCGGGAGTTCTAAGAAACAGAACAAAAACAGTGGAGTTTTGCTTAAAATCGGTGGGATTTGGAAAGGTTCAATCCGCCATCTTGATTCAAAATGGCGCCCAGTTAAGAACTCAAAAAGATCCTGCCGGATCAGGCCAGTGGCTCATCTCATCCAGATACCTGTTCTCACAGTGGCTGACAAGATGTTTGTGGCAAAGCAGCAAGCAGGATTTGAGGATTTTCCCCTCCTGGGGTTTCCATCAACTGGTATTCAGAAGCATTGCAGCTACCAGCTGAAGAGGCAGAACGTAAACATCATGTCTAGTAGCCATCGACAGCCCTCTTTTCCAAACGTAGCAGAAAACCAGCTCCATGATCTCAAGAAGCATCACGCAAAATTTGGATAAAACCAATGTGGTTGTAAAAGGTTGGGTCCGCCATCTTGTTTCAAAATGGCTTCCCATTGTTTCTAAACATCGGTGGTAACTGGCTCCTCGATCTCAGGACCATCGTGCAAAATGTGGTTCACCTTAGGTAAAGGGACCCCTGACCATTAGGTCCAGTCGTGGCCGACTCTGGCGTTGCGGCGCTCATCTCGCTTCACCTTAAGAGGTGTCCAAATGCACAGAAATTGAACAACCGTCCAAAATACGGATGCAGATTTTGATCTCTTTGATTTCAGCCCCACCTTTTACCAGAAGGTCCCGGGGTGGGGTTACGCAACAAGGTGACAATGCAAAGTTAAAAATCCGCAAAGCAAAGTAGAAATATGGAGAACCGAAAGCAAATAATTTTGGGGTGGTGCCGAGTGACAGTGTGGTATAGTGGTTAGAATGTCCAAATGAGGACCAGGGAGAGCTGAGTTCAGATATTTGCTCAGCCAGGAGGTTCAGGGCTAGCCAGTCTGTTGCTTGAAGCAAAGTTCAAGATGGCACCCACACACACAAAAATGCATGCATATAAAGCAAAGTGGACAGGGAGAGGAAACTTATGTCAGTCTTAGCAAGGAGGCAGTGTCCTCCACTGCTACAGCATAGGTATGGGGGGGCAGGTGAGGCCAGGGGGTGTACATAGCTCTGTCCTCTGACAGAAGGGAACTCCAGAGGAACAGTTTGGTGGAAGCAGGGCGGCCACCGCTGCTGAGTAGCACCTACAACTTGACTGCAGTTGCCTCTACCTAATGGTTGGGTTTGCCTTGACGAAGCTCAACGGGCGACTCTAGGCCAGTGGCCATCTCCCAGCCTTGCCTACCTCACAGGGGCGTTGTGAGCCCAAGAAACAGCGGGGAGCAAGATTTGTGCACTGCCCTGAGCTGCTGGGAGCAAGCTCTTGGTTTGAGGGGAACCACCAAACTCATTTAACTTCCAGCTGATGCCCTGGAAGAGCAGAGTGTAGCTCTGAGACCTGGTGGGTATTGCAAATGGTGCCTCCAAGCTGCTTGCAGGGAGGGGCTGGAAAAAAAGGGGGCTGGGGCATAGGAAGCTGCCCTCTGCCATTGTCAGACTGCTGGGTCTATCCAGCTCTGTGCTGTCTGCACTGACTGGCAGTAGCTGTCCAGGATTTCAGATAGGACTCTCCCAGCCTGGCCAGGGAATGCTTGTAGCTCAGTGCCAGAGCGTTTGCCTTGCACCCAGAAGGTCCTAGGTTTGATCCCTGGCATCACCAGGTAGGGCTGGGAGAGAGCCCTGCCTGAAACCCTGGAGAGCTGCTGCCAGCCAGTGCAGGAAGTACAGAGCAAGATGGCCTGACCCGTTATAAGGCAAGCTTCTTGTATACCTGCAGATGGCAGAGATTGAACCCGGGACCTTCTGCGTGTAAGGCTCTACTCGCTGATCTGCCTCCCTTTCAGTGATGAGCCCTAAACTGGTGCCACCCCAGAGCAGGGTAAAAATAAAAAAAGAGGATTATAGGAAGCAATGAGGAGATATAAGAAACCATTACCCAGTTCTCTCCCTTGGAGCCTCCTTCAATCTGAGACAGGCAGAAAAGGCTGCAGTTTCCCTGGAGCAAGGGAAACGGCTTGCTATCCCTGGGCAGGTTAGGGTCATGCTCGCGCCAAGGCGAGGGTGGAACGGTTTTCTTTCAAGCCAGAGAGCACTTTCTTGGAAAGCAAAGCTCTCTCGTTCCCCTCGTGCTTTGACGCGGAGACAGACACAGCTCCTAATATGAAGTTGAGGGATGCTGGCTCTTTTTTTAAAAAAAAAAAGTCAGGAGAAGCGAGATGTTTGCTCTGAAGGCACGATAGCCAAAGAAAACCTCTGGTGTCCGAGCAGCAGGCATTGCAGCTGGGAGGTGTGTGTGCCAGGGGAAAAATCAGATGGAGAACGGGACTTTGGGGGGAGCTTGCATAGGTTTTGCAATTGAGAAAGATAGGTTTTTTTCAATTGAGAAAGCCTGGGAAAATAAGCCCCAATTCTCCTCCCTTGCAGGGAATTGATAAAAATCGAAAGGGTGGTATGATGAGACTTGAATGAGGTGCAGCTTGCAGCCCCAGTGATGCCTGAGCAGGGTTCAAAGCCTGGGCAAGATGTCAAGGTTAAGTCTGCGATCTGGGCATAGGAGATGAGTGCTAAGCCTGAAGCACTCGTGCAAAACATCCATCGTGTAGGCCTGATGTGGCCCCCCAGGCCTTCTGATCCAAATCACGAGGCCGTTTCGGCCAAGTCACGAGCCGCAACATCATACGTGCACGATGTTTTGCAGGCTCGGGCAATTAAGCTGCTAAAGAATCATGGGCGCTTTTTTCTTTTTAAAGCCTATAATATAAGCAAGTTAAAACAAAAGAAACTTAGATCTGGCCTAAGCATGCTTCGGAGAGAGGTGGTAGAATCCCCAGGTCAAAAGTTTACAGCTTCAGATCGTAAGTGGGTGTTAGGCTTATCTTCCTAACCATAATGAGGACTAGGAACTTGCGGGCTTTCTTTAAAAATGAAAATTGATAACACTTTGCACTGCATTCTATCCCCTGATTCTATACCAGGCCGGGGCTTGCCCCAAAAGATGGAAAATAGCCCTGTCCTTAACTGAACCATGCTGTTACTTTCTCCATTTTTTTTTATAAAGAGAGGCTGGCTGTGTTTAGATGCTTTGACACACAGCCATGGTAAATGGTATTACATAAGCTGCACAACAGGCTATTCTTAATTCTCCCTTCTCTTTAATGAGAGTTTCTACCTTCCCCCCCCTTCTTTCAATTTTCACATCTGGCTGTTTGACTTGGCCGGTTCTCAGTGATTGTTGAATCCAGCTCAATTTAATTTTGGCCCAAGGAGAGGGGAAAATATTCCTTGCAACCTCGCATGTCTTTTTCAGTCCTGTGTCAAGAAGCAAGATAGAAAAAAACGGCAGGGAGGGAAGGTCATATGGAGTTACAAGAGAAAGGCCTGGGCATTGTGGTCATTTGTGGGTGGGTGGGGGGCAGAATTTGAGTCAGTTCCCCTTTACAGGTCAACCTACTTAAGTCACACTTTCTGAAACAATAAACCAACTGAAATGCAGCACTTCTTCAAAATTTGCACTTCTCCGAATTTTGTAATGTTTTTTAAAAAACCGTGCACCCCATGGTAAAGTGTGCATTCAAAAATGCATACGCCAGTGAACGCAACATACAAAAATGTGTTATTTTTAGGGGACATTGCATGCTCAAAATGAGCACATTAGCCAACAATGCAGACAAAATTGTGTGCACGTCAGGAGAAAGTTGCATTAACACGCTGATGGGTTTGCGCGAGGACTAAGGAAGTCGATCAATCTGCAAACTGATGTGGAAATGAAACTTAATATTGGAAACTGAGGGAACATGTCATGGAGGCAATAACAGTGCATTTGTGGTGGATATATACTGGACCGTCCCCACATAATTCTGCTTTATTAGTTGGTTCTGCAATACTTCCCGAATGTTGCCACACTATTTCACTACAGGACAACAAAAGTGGGGGCAGGGGAACAAGAACCCCTGGAAAATTTGTGGTACAAAAAGTTAGAGGATTTCAGCAGAAGTCACATCACACGCACTGATTGGAAACGAAGCGGTGTGTTGACCTCCAAACTTTTGCAGGTGGAAAGCAGCCCTGAAACTGCCCCTGACACCATTGTGAACACAAATAATCATGAATGCACAAGGAAAGCATATGGCTGGAAGGACTGAAAAAGATAAAGAACAAAAATCTAAGGAGCAATGGAGAAAGCGTCTTCCGTCAAGAGAATTCCAAGAATTTTAAAATTTGTTTGCGGGACAAGATGTCCCAGACAATTATGCAGATCCACAATTCACAAACAAATCTCTTTCTCTCTCTCGTCAACAGCAGCAAGCTCAAAAATATATCTGAGATTAGAACGGAAATGCAGACAGAAATTACAGAGAAAAACATTGAGACTTAAACCAGCTGCTTGCGGGGAACAGCAACACAGTTTATGTCTTTGATTCACTGCCCTGTTTGCAACCACAGCTATCTAAGACACCTCTAGCAGCTCATATGCAGGCAAGGAGGCAAGAGTCTGCTGCCCCCTGGTGTTTCTCCCTAGGAACTGGCATCCAGAGGTATCCTGCTCCTGTACAAGGAGGATCCACTGTTAGCCATATACTTAGCTGTTAATAGTTGCCGGCAGACCTACTCACCATTGAAATGTATTTAATCTTTGTTTACATGATTCATTTCATCATTGCTAGCCCTACCTGGAGATACCTGGAACCTTCTGCATTCAAGAGAGATGCACAACCACTGAGGTTTGCTTTTCTTCAAAGGTCCAACCAGCACAGCATCCTTTCTGCTAGAATGATGTTCCCAGAAAACGTTCACAAGCCAAGGTATGAAGGCAGCAACATACTCATATTGTTCATTAGCAGTACATGCTATTTACCCATATACTGCCTGCCTCTGATGCTGGAGGTTCCATGATGACTACATCATGGCTAGCAGTAATCGAGAGAGAGATATGCTGATATATATAAAAAATCCAATCCCATTTTAAAACTGCCCAGGCCGGAGAAAAAAAGTGTTACATGGGCAGGACACAATTAGACTCGCATACATTTCTCTCAATTCACAAAAAATATTTCCTTCCAAGGAAAAGGTTGGTGGTCTTTAAGAAGCTACTTTATAGGTACAGTGGTACTTCGGGTTACATACGCTTCAGGTTACAGACTCCACTAACCCAGAAATAGTACCTCAGGTTAAGAACTTTGCTTCAGGATGCGAACAGAAATCGTGCTCTGGCGGCGCGGCGGCAGCGGGAGGCCCCATTAGCTAAAGTGATGCTTCAGGTTAAGAACAGTTTCAGGTTAAGTACGGACCTCCGGAACGAATTAAGTACTTAACCCGAGGTACCACTGTAGTGAGGATTAGAACCCTGGTCTCCCAGGTCCTAATCTGACATTCTAAGCACTGACTCAGTTCTGAACATTGGGAATTTCTGCTCCACCATCTGTTTTTCATCGAACTTCTCCAACATCCCTTCCATTTACCTGGGCATTGGGCCCAAGCTAGCACTCTCACTCCTTTCTTTGCTACTTATTCCTTCAAGGTAGGCCACGACTTTCCTCCTCCTCCTCCTCCTCGGCTCATCACAATGCAAAGGGCGAGAAGCCAGCTCACCCAGAGGTTGGCGGAACTCTCAAACTGTTTCAGCAAAATAAAGCCAACAAACATCTATCTGGAGGAAATGCAGGTGGTCACTAGTCCGAAGGGATGCCGCTGCACGACTTTCCCCTAGGAAAGCCAAACATAAAAGAGAACAGGCTGTGCCCAGAGGAGGAAACAATCTTTTCCGATTCTAAGTCTTTGTAAGACTTATCAATGGCATTTGTAGGCCGCCCTGGGAGCCTGCTCTTGACTGGATAAATAAGCCAGGCTCCCCCAAAATCCAGATGCGGTCCACCTTGACATTAAAAAGAGAAACCTTTGGAAATGACTGGCAGAATCCGAGACCTGGGAGAAGAGTTGGTGAAAGAAGACTGGAATAAATTTAAAGACTATTTGCAGAAACACTGTAAAATTAATGAATGTTAAAATGATGTTGGATTGAAAATAAGTGGCATTAGTAACAAAGTTAATGAGAATATGCAAAAATGAGTTGATAATGGATGAAAATATAGAGCTACAATATGTTAAGATATAGAGTTAAGATAAACGAAAGAGGGTAATGATTTGCTGATTTGATTATTTAAATGGGAATACAAAAAGGGGAGGTGTGAGGAAGTCAAGGAAACAAGCTAATGAGTTTAAAGTTACAAAAAATGGGTTTGTTTTTAACTCTTTTGTATCTATTTGTTTTTTGTACTTTGTATTTTTATTTTTTTAATGTATTTTTGTATGTTTTTTTCTTTTCTTTTTTTTGTATTTTGTAAATTTATGTTTTTGTAAAATTTCAATAAATATTTTATTAAAAAAATAAAAAGAGAAACCTTTGGCAAACTTGAAAACGCAGCAAGAGCCGGATCATCCAACCCACAAAACATCAAGTTCCTGGGGCTTTGTAATGAGCCTGCCAGGGCAGGACCCGCTTGATCGCACCACGGGTTTTTCCGTTCTACAAAAACCGAGCAGGGAGGAGATTCTCCCTGCCTTCCTCTTCACAGCAGGCTAACCCCGACTTTGCCTGCCCTTCACAGCTGGGCAGAGAAAGGGAACTACTTGTCCGGTCTCCGAACACTCTGCGCTTGTTCACTCAAGCCGCACATCTTAGCATTGGGCTAAGTGATGGAAGAACAATTTGCTGCAGGTTTGGCCAGGGGTGGAGACAGGAAAGGGAAGAGATTGCAAAACTAGATGCTGTTGACACCCGAGGGCTCCCCCGGAACAATGTCTTTTCGTGCAGCGTGTCACTGACGCAGTGGTGGTGCATTGGTGGCGGATTTGACCAGATTCGCAGGAGGGGCTCTCCGAGGGTCATCTAGTCCAACCCCTGCAATGCAGGATTCATACAGCCCCGTCCACACATCGTTCCGCTGCATTAGCTACTCGGTGATGCTCCCCCGATATGATCGTGGATGACAGGGGCGTTCTTGCGCTCTGCCGTAATCACTTAAGTTTATTACGCACCCTACGCCAAAAAGGCCCCAGGGTTGCTTGCAACCATTTAAAATTCAGATTAAAACAAACTGCAGTCACAGGAAGAGAGCAGGTGCTGAAAATGTATGTCCCTCAGGTGTCAAATGCTAAGGTTGAAGAGCTGCCGTTTACTGTACTTATGTTACTGAAAATGTGTAATTTATTAGATATTAATATGATGTAGCAGCAGTAAACCTTTTTAACATGTAAATGGCAAATAAATACTGTAATAGAATCATCTAGTCTAGGGGTCAGCAACCTAAGCCCCATGGGCCACAAGGAGCCCACAGGGGTTGTTTAACTGGCCCATGAACCACACCCGAAATGAGCGACCCACTCGGCGAGTCCCCACATGCTGCGCTAAACTGTCGCAGCGTGGCACAGGGACTCGCTTCCACAGTCCTGGAAATCGCTTCCACGGCGCTGGAAATCATGTCTGCAGAGACACAGGAAACCGTGTCTGCACAGACGCAGATGTCGGAAATCGCGGGGGCATGTGCACGTTCCGGCCCATGGAGGGATCTCCACTGGAGTGAACTGGCCCAGGCGAGGTAAACCTTGCCAACCTGATTCTAGTCCAACCCCCTGCAGTGCAGGAATATGCAGTGCTCCCTGCAGGGATTGAACCTGCAACCTTGGCATTATCCTCACCACGCTCTAACCAACTGAGCTATCCAGGCTCAGTGTGGTGGGCCGTCCTCCTGGCCTCCTTTCAAAGCTACCTCACGACGGCAAATTCCATACAATATAATTAACACTTCCTGATTTTGCCTTGTTTTGCTTTTTGCTCGTTGTCGGGTGGCTCAAGGAGCTGCTCAGGTTACAGAAGCCTCTCATTGCCACCCAAAGCGCAGAAAACCTTAACTAGCTGCCTTTCTGAGATTTCAGCCATGAGGGCTAGAAACTTAAAAAAAGCACACCCACAAACTCAATATCATCAAGGCAGCTGAATTCTGCAGCCAAATGCCATACACAGTGGTAGGGAAAATAAGACAAAACACTCACCTTGCCATGTGTCCAAGTCGACCCATCTCACTGATATTGTCCGGAGTGCTTCAAAAGAAGCAAAGGCACTGGTGTTTGTTAAACCTGGACGTCATGCCAACCATGGTTTATTGTGCCATTCTGGAGGCAGAGGGTATGGTTCAGGATCCTCTGCTTGGTTAATAGCCATGTACGGTCCCATACTTCCAAACCTATTGCCATGTGGTTAGTTCCACAGAATAAGAGTATGAATTAACCCCCCCCCCATAGGGGAACCTCTTGTGAATGAAGTATCCCCAAAGAGGGCATGGACAGGTGGCTGGCTGGCTGGCACCAGGAAATGAGCACCCTACGCTACCACATTTTACTGCAGGCCCCCTTTTATCAAAATACAGAGTGGTACCTCGGGTTACAGACACCTAGGGTTACAGACACTTCAGGTTACAGACTCCGCTAACCCGGAAGTAGTACCTCAGGTTGAGAACTTTACCTCAGGATGAGAACAGAAATCACGCGGCAGCGGCGGGAGGCCCCATTAGCTAAAGTGGTACCTCAGGTTAAGAACAGTTTCAGGTTAAGAATGGACCTCCGGAATGAATTAAGTTCTTAACCAGAGGTACCACTGTTTAACAGTCCTACTCTGCTTGTGAAACATACAGTCGTTAAGGGGTTTTGGGGTGTTTTGGACTACGTAATTCTGTTTGTGTGGTGTGTATAAGAAGCCCCAAGAGGCGCATGAGACGAGGGCAGAGCTGAGGGAGAGAAGGGAAACAGGGCTATTCCATTACCTCTGCTGAGAAACCAGCTGTCTTTGGACCTCCCTTAACTTTGTCCTCAAGGCAAGTGTCCAATCAGGCAACCTGAGCAGATTCTATCCCAGCCGGCCATCATAGTAATTTTCGGCACCGGTGCCTTGTGTTTTCCTCCTCCCTCAGCAGACCTTTTTCCTTGTGTGTCATGTATTTCAGATTGCAAGCTCCAGTGTTCAGGGACTGTCTCAGAGCGACCTGGAAAAATCAGGTGAGCGCACCTTTTGGGGCTCCAACTAAAATACATAATAAAAAAACAGTAGCCCCCCCCCATCGCTAAAATCCTCTGCAACACGCAGAGACCAACAGCAAGGCAAGCCTAGCAAAGAGAGTCCCTGGGAAGTTTTGAAACAAGGTTCAACAAACGACTTGCACATTTCCACCAGACCTGTGTCAGGATCTGCTTGACCCTGAAAGCAAAAACACTCAAAGTCTCATTAAGAGTTTGGACGAGCATGGCTGACTCAATTTGGTACGTTGCAGCAAACCATGGTTTCCCAACACACAACTGAACCGTGGCTTAGAGCAACTAGCTGGCTTTCATTCTCAGCCCCCACCCCAACCTACCCAAAGCATAATAAATTATCTTTCTTTCTCTGGAAAGGGACTGTTGCGTTTGCTGTGGCTTGTCAACGTTCAGTTCACACCAAACCCCAGATTAGGCTCCCTTTAATCACAAGGACAGTGTTAAACACCTGAATCATTTGCACTAGGCATGGCCGGGGGGTGGGATATGGAAAATGTCTTAAATCAAGGGTGGGATGGAGGGGGGAAATTGTTTGTCAATTCATTTTTCATTTTTTATTGTAATTTCTTGACTTTTAATAGAACTCTCTCATTGGAAAACACCTGCGTGTGGCATTTTGGGCATTTTGAAGAAATAAAAACATTTGCACTTCAACATAGAAGAATATTTCTGTTTCAGTGTTTTTGGGGGTTTTTTTAGCCAGTTCCTGCTCGCGCTCTCTCTCTCTCTCTCTCTCTCTCTCTCTCTCTCTCTCTCTCTCTCTCATACACACACACAAACAATCTCTGTCCATCACCATTTATCATATTGGATCATGGCTTTGTTAAAATAGAGGATTCTCTAAACTGGAAGGCGTCGTCGGGGAGGGGAATGTGTGGAATATTTGGTTGTGAGCGTCCTCTCTTCAACGAGGCCTGTCCCTCTCTCCAGGAAAGGAGGAACCCAATTTACCCTCCACCATTTTTTAAAGTGCAAGAATATTGCTTTCCTTGCCCCCCCCCCCCCAGTTTCCCACCCTCAACGGAACTGAAAGAAACGTGCTTGTCTTTTCTTTCTCTCTCTCTTTTTTGGAAGATCGTGTATTTTTGTCCCCTCAGAAGCTGGATAAGGCTACGAAGAAGGAAAAAGAGTTCACGCACTACACCAAGAGGTCTTTCTCGCTGCAGACCACCGTTTTTGGCCCTCGCGGGCTTCCGTACACAGCACCCCTCAGTTGCGTCCAGTCTGCCTCGTGGCCCACGGCCACGCTTATTCTAGTTAGTCTTAAAAAGGGGAGGGGGAACGATAAAAGCAAGCCATGTTGGGCCTTGGGATTCAGGGGGCCCCAAATCTCATGATTCTCCCATCACCAACTGCCTCTCTCACATTCCTTCGTGGCTATTAAGAAACAGGCCGGGCCAGTCGCGATTCTCATCCAAAAGGGGGGGGGGGACAAAGAAATTAAGAGGGAGGGTGGGTTTGCGGCAGGGCAGAGAAGGAAGAGCGAGCCGTCTTCAAACAAAGATGTGTATCCTTTCCCGGATGGTCTGCCGGCAAATGGGGCAGACGGAAAGGGCGGCGCTGCACTCCTGGCATGACCCATGCCCGCACTGGAAGATCAGTTTGATTTGGCTGTCGATGCAAATGGGGCAGGTGATCCGCTCCTCCATCTGCCGGTAGCGGTTCTGGAGGTCTTCCATCAGCTTCTGTTGGCCGGTGGATTCCGAACCAGAAACACACTCCACCTCCGTGCTGTCTGTTCGAGGGAAGAGAGGGAGAGAAAGTCAGGGTTCAGTGCTGTCTGCATGGGCTGGCAACAGCTCTCTGCAACTGCAGAAAAGTTTAGATTTCCCAGCCTGATCCGGAGACGCCGGGGATTGAGCTTGTGGCCTTCTGTGTAGAATCATAGGATTGTAGACTTGGAAGGGACCGCGAAGGTCATCTAGCCCAACCACCCTGCAGTGCAGGAATCTTTCGCTCGACATGGGACTCGAACCCATGACCCCCGAGACAAACAGTCTCATGCTCTACCGACTGAGCTATCCCATCCCAGCATGCGAAGGAGACGCTCTGCCACTGAACTACAGTCCTTTCCCTCTTCCCCCGTCTATATTCTCTATGCTTTGCGTTTGTCATTTTAGGGGGCAGGACTTAATTTTTTGCAAATTTCTTCAGCGAGGGGGTCTTAAAAATATGCTTCTGCGTAGGAGGTAAATCAGATCTGCTACTATTTTTTGTGAGTGGGCATCTTCTAAGCTTGGTGAATCCACCTCTGATTAAAAAGCACATGAACTGCTCTCAGAAAAACCAAATTTTACCCTCCGAAAATGTCAGATGATGCTAAATAATAACAAATGATAATAATATTGAATATATTATAACTGCAAGTATGTGGCAATCATTTTGAATGATTTCTATGCAATTTTACACACATTTTGCTTACCAAGAAAAGCTAAATTATATTAATTTAACCAAAATATATTTTGAATTCCCAAGTCACGTTACACCTTTTCAGCACCCCTCTTTCCTTGAATTTGGGATTTGAAAAATTCAACAGACCTTAATGTGAGAGTTTAAAATGAACTAATCTCACCTTGCTTTAGCTTCTTGGTAATTGTCATTTGGCATTTGATGCATTTCTTCATTCTTCTGGAACATTCTAAGGACGAGGAGAGGGGGAAATGGTTGGAACAGGCGCCGGTTTATTTATTTAGTACGTTCACACCCCGCCTTTTTCCTCCAAGCAGCTCAAGGGGGCCTACGTGGTTTCCCCCTCTCCCCATTTTATCCTCACACCAACCCTGCAAGGGAGGATAGTGCTGAGAGGCAGGGATTTGAACCCTGGGCCTCTCCCCATTTTGGTGCAATTTTGCTTTACAGCACCCCAGGGAGGAAGTGCAAACAGGAAAAGAAAAGGCATGCCCTCAGGGATGAAAGATGACGTGCTCCCTTTGTACCTTCACACACGATGCTGTGCTGACAAGGGGAGAAGTGGATGAGCAGGGCCAGTTCAGAGCAGACCAGGCACTCGGAGGGAGCTGCCACCTTCGCCACGCTGAGGTTGGTCATGGTGTTAGGGGTCGTGTGCACTCGCCTCTGGCTGCACACCACTGTGGAGTTCTCCGAGGGGTCCTGCTGCTCCCTGCAGACACCAAAAGCGGAAGAGACACAGAGAGGAACTAGGTGTCGGGTCTGAAGCTGGGCGAGCATCCGCAATAATGAATGCTGAGAGAGAGCGCTGTGGGCGCCAGCCGCAAAACGGCTGCCGTGGTGGCACAGCACAACACAAGATGGCTGCCACGGGGGCGTGGCGTGGCACAAAATGGCTGCCGCCTCTACAAGTGCAGAAAGCAGGGGTGCCAACCTGAATGAAATACTGTGGGGGCCCAGGTGAGCCCTGCCCCGCATAATCAATCACATGACACAGAGCACGCACATCATTTGAATGGGACAGCCCATCAATTTTGTGGGGGTGGGCAGCCCCCTCAAATATGTTATTGTGGGGGCAGGAGCCCTACGGCCCTTGGGAGTTGGCTCCTATGGCAGAAAGGGAGGGAGAGGGCCACAAAGTGTGTTAACTCCATCCCATCAATGGAAGGGGAAGGCGCTTAAATCAGCCACTCCCAGAGAGAAGTTTATGCTCCACCCTCTGTCAGAACAGGAGGGTGTCCAGTCCTAGTGTTCATGGGCAAGTCAAGGGGGGGGGGGGCTGAACAGTGCAAACAAGAATGGAGAAGGAATCACGAATTTTTGAGGACATATACTTTGCAGGCAATGTGTTGGGTCACAGCTGGCATGGAACATTTCAACAAAGAATGAGGAGAGGGGGCCCTGGAACGAAGACCGAAGTCAAGGAGAGAAGTCAAACCAGGAGAGGATGGGGCTGGTCCTACCTGAATTTTTGGGAGAAGTTCTTGATGAGCTGCGCTATACTTCCGTCCGAAACGAGGTCAAGGGGGGACTTCCCCCTGTGGTTGGCGTAATTGACGTCGGCACCTTCTTGAGCCAAGTAGCACGCGATGGCCGCCCCCACGTTCAGCTCAAGATTTCCAAGGAAGCCAGAGGCCTGGAGCTAAAATGAGGGGTGAAGTAAAAAAAAATAAAAATTGGTTTTAAACATTCGCTATACATATTATAGTTGTCAAAGCATTAAAATACTCATAACCCCCTTAGTGTCCTAAGAAAGCAGCTTCCATAAAAACGTAAAATAAATATACCAATATACTATATTTTTTGTACCTGCAAAAGTTTTGGGGAGGACATGCTGCTTTTATTTCCAATCAGTGTATGCCCTGTCACTGAAATCCTGCAACTTTTTCCACCACAAATGTTTGGATTTTTTTGGGGGGGGTGGGTTCCTACTTTTGTTGTGCTATAGTGCAAGAGTTGCCCCCCCAGGCTACAAGAATGGTATGTGGATGGGTCCAGTTTATATCCACTGCAAATACACAACTGTTGTGTCAATGACATGCTGAAGAAGACACCCGCAAAAAAAAAAAAAAGACAATGCAGCTGTTCGTATCTAAAACACAATTTAGATGCAATTAGGATGTAGATGGGGATCTGAGGCCTTTCAGATCCTGCTGGGCCACAACTTGTGTTTCAGACAGAGTGAGCGTCCCTCTTACATGTTAATCGGTCCTCTGCATCGGGGAAGAGCTGTAGCTCAGTGGCAGAGCAATCAAGCCTGGCGCGCTGAAGGTTGCAGATTCAATTTCCAGGTAGGGCTGTGAATTATCCCGTCTGAAATCCAGGACAGCTGCTGCCAGTCAGTGTAGACAACACTGAGCAAAATGGGCCAATGGTCTCACTCAGCATAATACAGCTTCCTACATCTAATGGGCTGTAGCTCAGTGGCAGAGCATCTGCCTTGCAGACGCAGGCAGGTTCAATCCCTCGAATCTCCAGGCAGAGAAAGGAGAGACTCTCTGTCTGAAAACCCTGGAGAGCTGCTGCTGGCCAGTGTAGACAATACTGAGCCGAACCAATGGTTTGATTCAATACACGGCAGCTTCCTATGTTCCTGTCTCTTAAGGGAAGGGCTATAACTCAGTGAGAGAGCCTCTGCCTTGCAGGCAGAAGGACCCAGGTTCAACCCCTGTTTCCAGGGAAGGCTGGGGAAAGCCGCTGCCAGCCAGTGTAGACAACACTGAGCTCGAGGGACCACTGGCTGGACTTGGGGAAGAACCTCCTATGTTCTCCTTTTCGAAAGATGCAATACAGTAAAACACATCTAAGATCTAGGCAACTGGTTCTAGGAGATTGGTTCAGAATCTCCCTTTCTCCCACACACACATACCTTAGACAAGAGGCTTTCCTCTCCGTCCTCTTGCTCCTTGGCCATGATGGACATCAGGTGCTCCCTCTCCAGGACGATGTGCATGGCCGTGTCGCCGTCCTCGTCTTCCGCGTTGACATCGCACCCCTCGCTCACCAGCAGCTGCACCATCTCCATGTGGCCTTGCGTGACGGCCAAGTGCAGCGGGGTCTGGTTGCGGTTGTTCTTGAGGTTGATGTCGCAACGGCCCTGAAAAAGGGAACGGGGCATGCGGAGGCCGTGGGCATGCTTGTCGGGTTGAGGGCGGAAGAAAAACGGCAGCGGTGCTCAGCTTGCCAAGACAACGCTACGGTTCCAGTTTGCTCCTTCTCCACATCGCTCAGCTCCGATTGGTTGTCTTTCCGGGCCTGCAGCGCTGCAAGAAAGCAGGCTCTGGACTCTGCCCCCAGCGGGGGAATATGGGTTGCTGCTTGCATGTGCAAGACGGAACCTAGATCAGGCCAAAGGCTCATCTAGTCTACAGCCTCCTGTTCTTGCCAGTGGCTGACCAGTGGGAAATCCTTGAAGACAACAGCTCTCCCTTGTTGCTACTCGCAAGAGGAGACTGGCTGGTGGATCAGGCCAAAGACCCATCTAGTCCAGCGTCCTGTTCTTACAGCGGCTAATGAAATGCCGCAGTGGGAAGCCCAGAAGACTTGAATTGCAACATCACTCTCTCCTTTTAAAGCCCCCGAGAGTACAATGAATGAGATGATAAGGCCCAACTTATGATGGCTAAGTTCCACCTCTACCGCCACCCCATAATACTAGAGCTCAGAGTCACCCAATGAGGCTGAATGCTGGGGAATTCGGAGCTAAGGAATTCATCCCCCGCAAGATGTAGTGTGGGCTGCCAAATTAGATCGCTTTAAAAGGAGGAGACAAATTCAAGGAGAAGGCTCTCAGGTCCAGCTTGAAAGCTTCATCCGGTTGGCCACTGTGAGATCAGGTTGCTGGACTAAGATGGGCCACTGGGCTGATCCATCAGGGCTCTTATTACGCCCTTATATTGATTTCCTTGCTGCTTACCTCTTTGATTAAGATCTCCGCCACCTCCTTGTGGTTGTTCAAGGCGGCGAGATGCAAGGCGGTGAAGCCATCTTCCTTTTTAGCATCGACCAGCTGCCGGGCTCTTGCCAGGATCTTCTTGATGGCTCTGGGAGGTGGAAAAGATCAGAGCCAAGCGGGGTGGGAGGGGAAGGAGAAAAGAAAAAAGAGAGAGCATGTCTAGGGCATCGGATGTCTCAAAGGGCAAGCATGCATTGCCAAATCAGTGGTTACTAAATGGTGGCCTAACTAGTGGCCTAAATGGTGGCTGCTGGAAGTGACACAGTCCAACAAGCAGAAAAATGAGAGGCAGAAGAGCATGAATGACAGCTCTCATAACCCCTGATTATTGGTCATGTTTTCTGGGGCTGATGGGAGTTGTAGTTCAGCAACATCCGGAATAGAAAATATTCCCTACTCTCGAGTCTAAAATGAGGGGGAATATTATTTAAAACAGTGTTTCCCATACTTGGGTCTCCAGCTGTTTCTGGACTACAACTCCCATCATCTCTAGCAAGCTGGACCAGTGGTCAGATTGATGGGAACTGTAGTTCAAAAACAGCTGGAGACCCAGGTTCGGGGAACACTGATTTAGGAACTGCTGTGGCTCAGCAGCCTTAATGGGGGAAACCTTTCCTGAGCGGCTGCATTCCCCTCTGAACAACCTTCCTGGATGCCCACATGGCAGTGGTGGGCGGGGCCAGAGGCAAAAATGGGCGGGGCAGCAAATGCCAATTTTACCTGTGCATGGGAGGTAGGCCTTGTTGAATACACTCTCTATCCTCCCTCCAGGCAAGGAAGAGGTTTTGTCAGAGCTCAGAGACCACCCCACCCCTGCACTTCCTGCAGCCAATCGGAAGCTGCGCCTTGGTTCCCGAATGTTTTAGAAGTCAAACAGACTTCCAGAACAGATTTCGTTCGACTTCTGAGGTACGGCCGTAATTTAAAGCATGACAAAATAAGTCCACATATCGCTTTGAGGAAAAATGTCACCTAACGCAGTTTGTTCACAGCTCCCCATTGTCACTATGCTTAAGCGACTTGCGATAGATAACATTTTATGTATGTATATAAAAATTGTGGGAAATGTATAATTTTAAAATAATTGCTTAAGTTCATTTCTCTCTTTTGCTTACAGCTTGTTCCCCTTCAGAGCCGAATGCTGCAACAGATTGAATCCTTGTTGGTTCTGGATGGTGAAATCGATGTTGGGGACTTCGGTGAGGGCCTCGATGATGCACTTGAAGTCGGCCGTGATGGCGTAATGGAGGGGGGTGTCGCCGTATGAATCCTTGAGGGAGACAGGTGGGACGGTACACAAAATCTCTGTCAGGTGTCTCCAAGAGGGGAGGGTAGAACAGAGACATCGTGGCTAGCAGCCGCTGATAGACTGATCCTCTGTGAATTTACCCATCACCCCTTTTCAAAGCCACTCAGGGAGAGTACAATGAATAAGAAGAACCCCCGACTGCTGGATCCAGTCAAAGGCCCATCCAAGTCCAGCATCCTGCTCTCAACAGCCGCCAACAGGAAACCTGCAAGCAGGACCCGGGCACAACAGCTCTTCCCACACTCCAAGATTCCCGGCAGCTTGAATTCAGGGACACCATTAATGCCCTGAGCAGCAGCCAATCTGCCTTCCCTCCGTCAATGTGCCTAAACCCCTGTTGATGTCCTCTAAGCTAGCCACTATCACTGCAGGTGCCAACCACTTTCAATCCATAACGCCCTTGCCTGTTAGCTCTCAGATCATCTCCACTTCACTGATGGGCACAACACAACATGCCTCCCCCCAACCAGCTCAGTTGGCTAGAGCGTGGTGCTGATAACACCAAGGTCACAGGTTCGATCCCCACGTGGGGCAGCTGCAAATTTCCTGCACCAGGGTCCCTTCCAACTCAATCTAATTCTATGATTCCATGAGTCAGAATGCAAATGCAAAGATGAAAAAAACAAAACAAAACCCACCGGCAGGTTGACGTCGCAGTTGTGCTCGCACAGAGCCTGTACGACCTCCGTGAAGCCTTTGTTGACGGCAATGTACAGGGCTGTGCACTTGGCGTTGTTCCGGAGATCGCCGTTGGCCCCTTTGCTGACCAGGAAGCGGGCTACGTCTGCTTGGTTCCTGGACAGCGAGAGGGGTGAAAAGTCAAGAGGAAAGAGTGACAGACCACAGATGTTGAGGAACACCGAAAGCTGCCTTCTGCTGAGGCAGATCATTGTTCCATATGGTTCAATATTATCTGCACTGACGGGCAGCAGCTCTCTAGGGTTTCATGCAAGCATCTCCCCCTGGGAAATTGCTGGGACTGAACGTGGGACTGTCAAACACTCTTGTTCTGAGATACAGCCCTTCCCTTAAGACAGTGGTTCTCAGATGGATACAAAAACTTATGGGAGATGCAGCAATGGCAAAACTTAATTTGGATATGCAGAAAATATTAAGAATAAATTTAAGGAAGAGCATAAAGAGGGGGAACTCAAGTTTTGAAATGTTAAAAGGATGGTAAATTTATTGAAATGTATGAAATTGAAAATCATAAATAATATATATATATAAAGACGGTGGTTCTCAAACTTTTTTCTCTGGGTCACAGTTTCAGAATAAAAATTTGCTCCCACCGCACTAATTTTTAATTGATAAGGAATACATTGGAAAACAAGAAAACTCCTAGCAGTACACAGAACACAACTACTTTATAATATGAACATGGGGCATCCAGAAAGTATAAAACAAGAGAACAAATCATTCCCAAAGTATAATTCTAAACGAGTCTGTACCTTAAATATGTATACAAAATCAAGAAGAGGTGTAAGCTTGTTTTGCTCATTTATATTAGGTCTAATTTAAGACAAACTCTCGTCTCCTTATCAACACGAAGAAGCCTCTCTCTTTTCTGATCTTTCCTATTGATCAGAATTGAAAATCCCTGTTCACAACAGTATGTCGTGGAGAACTGTAAAAGAGTAGCCAATGCCCCCACTCTCATTTTGAAAATATAGCTATCCATATTCTGCAAATTAAAAAGAATTATTTTGATACCTATCAGTGTAGCAACACTGAAATGTTTAAATGTTTCTTTGATTGTCCTTGAATCTTCCTGCCACGCTTGGCATTCCCTCCTGCCACACCCTTTGAAAACCTCTGCCTTAAGACACAGAAAGCTGTCTCACACTCTGAAGCATCTCAAAGCAATTTTACAATGCAAGAAAAAAGCGTACATTGAAGTATTCCTTGGAGCAGACCCATTGAAATGGCTGAACCCATGTTGGTTGCACCTATTAACTTCAGTGGGTCTACTCTGAATCACCCTACAAAAGCAGTTTCAAATAAATAAATTGTACTGCCATATTTAGGCTTTTTCCGATTTGAGGAAAATAGGGTGTATATAAATAGAACAGGCTATTATTAGAACTAGGCCTGCTGTGATCGGCAAGGAGGACTTAGAAGAACTTTTTGGAGCTGTTCCTAGATTCATATTACAAACATTTATTCCTCAGGGGTTAAGTCCAGGGGTTTTAAGTCAGTGGTGGCTGGTTCCCTCTGAAGTTGACATGGAGGAAGGCAGGTAGACCAATAGGAGGCAGAGCCAGAGCAAAGACAGACAGAGCTACACTCTGATTGGTTGTAAGTAAGAAGGCAGGCAGTGCCACATGGTGGACCAACTTCCATTGGACTAAGAAAGATGCAGCACAGATGGTATCTCACCCCCTCAAGACTATCGAAGATGTATAAAATTTTAGCAAATACTTGTTGGAGGTGTGGTGGGAGTAATGGCGACATGTATCATACGTGGTGGACATGTAGGAAGATCAAAGTGTTCTGGGGCTTAATTTACGAGGAGTTGAAAAAAATGTTTGGAATAACTTTTTTAAAAAGACCAGAGGCATTTCTGTTAAGCATTGTTGGCAGGGACATCCCGAAGGCTTTTAGGGAGGTATTCTTATATGCAACGGCCACAGCTCGGACTTTGGTGGCGAAGGGGTGGAAGGAACAAGAAGCCCCGACAATAACGGACTGGCATTACAAGCTACAAGAATTTGCTGAAATGGCGCAGTTAACAAATACCCTGAGAGGCAATTCAAAACAAAAATTTATGGAAAAGTGGGATAGATATAAAACATATGTTCAAAAATACAGTAAAGGTTCGCTATCTATGCTAGCATTTGATTGACTTTGGAGTGAGACTGAGTTGAGAAATAAGACTAAGAGCACATATTGATATAGGAATGTATTAGATAATATGTAAAGAAATATACAACAATAAGAGTACATTCATTTGTAAAAAAGGAATATACAACGGGAAAGACAGGAAGTCTGGTGTGTTGGTATGTATATGCTTTTTGGGGGAAAATGGTTTTTTTCCCTTTGTTCTTTTTTTGTTCCATTTTCATTTTAGGTATATAAAATTTGTATATAATTTTTGTATAAATGTTGGAAATTATATTATAGTAAGTCCTGTAATGTAATATGACAATGTTTACCGATGTAATATAAGAATGTTAATAAATAAATAAAATGCAAAAAAGGGGGGAAAGGAGGGGAAGAGTGACAGCTGTTCTCAGGGGTCACCACCTACCCAAATGCTGCGTAATGCAGAGCTGTGTCCCCTTCCTCGTCCCACAGGTTGATGTTGGCATGGGCCTGCAACAGGATCTTCACCACTTCCACCTGTCCCAGGTAAGAGGCCACTTGCAAGGCTGTCCTGCCCTGGTTTTTGACGTCGACCTGATGGGAAAAGGTAGGGTCATTGTTTCATTTATTCAACAAGAAGGTCGATAAACAGCCAACTCAAAGCAACTGTGGTAAACCTTCGCCTCTTGGTCTTCTTGGAGCAGAACTGCTCCCAGCCCGGTCTGACTGGCATCAGTTTGTACCACAAACGGACGTCTCTGATCTGGGGCCAACATAACTTGAGAACTCACAAGGGCATATTTTAACAGATCAAAGGCCCTCTGACACTCCTCAGTCCAATTTACTTTAACTGGCAAAGATTTTTTACAGAGGTTGGTAAGAGGGACAGCTAGAGTTGCAAAGTGATTGACGAACCTCCTGTAATAATTCACCAACCCTATGAAAGACTGCACATCTTTTTTCACCACAGGGCGGGGCCATTCTTGAATGCATTGCACCTTGGCCTCTAAAGATTTGATGTTTCCCGACCCCACTCTGAATCCCAGATACACCACTTCTCCTTGAGCGAACTGACATTTTGACATTTTGACAGTCAGATTTGCCTCTTGTAAACGGGCCAAGACTTTCTGCACATGTTTAAGGTGCTCTGGCCACGATTCAGAAAAAATGGCTAAATCATCCAAATAAGAACAACAGAACTCGCTCATGTCATGAATCAAGGAATTAATCAACTGTTGGAAGGCTGCAGGAGCATTTCGTAATCCAAACGGTAACTCTTTAAACTGGTACAAGCCTACATGAGTAATGAAGGCAGATTTTTCAGAAGCTTCTGGGGAGAGTGGGATTTGCCAATATCCCTTGGTCAAATCCATAACGGTAATAAATCTCGCTCGTCCCAGCTTCTCAATCAGTGTGTCAATCCTAGGCAAAGGAAACACATCAGGAACAGTGGCCAGATTGATTTTCCGATAGTCCACACAAAAACGAATGGTACCATTGTCATAAAAGAATCAGGGTCAGAGAGGGGAATAAAGGAAAAATGATCCCAATGATATAATCCTACCCCAAAGTCCCACAACAATAATAAATAGTAAACTGTGCCTTAAAGAATGCATTGTTGGGAATATGCCATCTTACTGTGTCTTTTCACGTATCATTGAATGTAATATAATGTGTGCCTTTTAATGCATCATCTTAACGTAACGTGCCTGTTGCCATTCCTGTGTACCTCTTTCTCCATGAAGCTATCCTTTTAAAATGTATTCGTGGATGTATCTTTAATGAAATGCCGTACTGTGCTGTACTTTTCTGAATGTATCCAAAATGTAGTTTTTAAAGAATGTAACAATCTAAATATTTCAAAATGTATATACTTGACTCAATATTGTATCCAAAAGGCTGCCAAAACTCAATCCACCACACTGCCTCCTACTGGGTCTGCAAACCATACCATGAATACACACAGATATGAGCTCAAAATAAAGCAGTCCTATTTTCCAAAAAGTATGCAAACATCAGGCTATCACACCAGAATTGATAGCAATGCAGAATAGGATTTCACATTAACATTTAAGTCATTTCCTGAACATCTTCTCAAACATCCAACCTCACATCTGCATGCTGATTATCAGCAGTTGTGGAGGTTTTCCTGTAGATAAAGGAAAAGCCATTTTAAGCAGATCCAAAATTAAATAACACGAAGATCAACACATACCACCTGAAGATCGACACATACCACCTGAGCCCTTCAGCAAATTGACACCTCCAGAAAGTCTTTCAACATCCTGCTTACTTTATGTTAATCCACTCTTCACACCCCTCATATCGCTCCCCCCCCACCTCCTTGCTATTGATCTGAATGAAAATCAAAAGGTATAAGAATCGAGGCAGTCCTTTTGTTCGGGGTCTCTGACTCCGTGTCATTGCGTGAGCGGGGACCCTGTTGCAACAGTTTTTTGTGTTGTTGGTTTTTTTTCCTGTTCTTTCAATAAAGATCAGGCTTTGCTTTTTCCAAATTTTGGGGTGGTCTCTGTCTTTTCCCGACCGGTACAGAGCCTTCATTTGCGCTCCTTCCAAGGTCCTGGTCCTCCTTCTGAGGCAGGGGCCCCTTGGGGAGGCAATTAAATATTTATTTCACCATCAGGCTTCGGAACCAGCACAATGGGAGAAGCCCAGGCGCTTTTGCTCGGTTCTATAACTCCCAGCTCCAACATCTCCTTTAGCTCAGTTTCAATATTCTGTGCATGAGCCTCACCAACTCGGTAAGGACGCAAGGAAATAGGAGGGATCTCCCCCGTAACAAAATGATGCTGAGCCAAATGAGTCCTGCCAGGCTTGGTGCTAAAAACGTTACTATAAGGTTGCAGGGCTTCGTAAAGCTCTTGGGCCTGGTTTTTACTTAGAGTAGGCAACTGCAACACATCAGAAATATCTCCAGCCTGTTTGCACTCAGTTAAAAGATCAACAGGTGAAGTAGGTACCTCTTCTTGACTCCGCGTAATGGTCAACACAGAGATCTTTTGTTCTACATACTCTTTCAAGGAATTAACATGATACTCGCCAGCTGTGGGGTGTAATTCTTTACAGCTTACCAGATAACGCACAGGGCTCAGTCTTGCCTCCACAACCCCCGGACCTTGCCATTTCACAGCTAACTTATGAGGGCGAGTTGGCCTCAGAATCCATACCCGGTCTCCCACCTCAAACTGTTTGCACACTGCTCTAGCGTCATGTACCCTTTTTTGCTCTTGTCGGGCATTCTCTAAATTTTCTTTGGCCAGTTGCCAAATGTCTGCCAGAGTTCCTTTTAATTGGGCGAAATACTCGCTGACAGAAGGCAGCTTTATCTCTTCCTCAGACCCTTCCCACTCTTTTCGAAGCATTGAGAGAGGGGTGTTCAAAAGTCTGCCAAAAATTAACTGATTGGGCGCAAACCCAAGGCTTCTTTGGTGTGCGTCGTTATAAGCCGCCACTACCAGAGGTAAATCCTGGTCCCAGCTGGAGCTATGGGCCAGGGCATACTTGCGCAGCATTTGGTCCAAGGTCTTTTGCACCCTTTCCACCAACCCATTTCCCTGATGCTGATACGCAATGGAGGTATGGTGGCGAATCTCAGACAATCTCAAAACCTCTTGGGTTAACTTAGCCATAAAATTAGTTCCTAAGTCGCTCACCAAAACTTTAGGGATTCCTAGGGAACAAAAGGCAGAAATCAAGGCTTTCACCAAATTATTAGCAGAAGTGTTGGCTAAACTCGCTGCCCAGACGTAACGTGAAGCATAATCAATCAGCACACACATGTATTGTTTTCCTGAGCGGGTTTTTGGTAAAGGACTCACCAAATCAATTCCCCATTTTTCCAAAACGTTCACTTCCAAGGGGACACTTTGTAACTCATGGGGCAAATTATCACGGTCATTTCCTACTTTCTGGCATATAACACAAGAACGCACATAGGCTTTGGTAGATTGATACACATCAGGCCAGTAAAAATAACGACTCAGTCTCTCTACGGTTTTTTGTAACCCCATATGTCCTGCTAAGCCATCTTCATGGGCCAAGCCAAGAACAATTGACCGTTTCTTTTCTGGGACCACTAGCTGCAAAACCAAGTCTTTTTCTTTCACCTTTGTTGGTACAAATTGGCGATACAAAAGTCCCTTTTTATATACAAATTGGGCCTTCTTTGCTCCTCGAAGGGGAGCATCAACCGCCTCCGACAACCCTGCAGGGAGGGGTCCGCTCTTTGTTCTGCCGCAAATTCCCCCAAGTCCCCCAGTTCAACAGAAGCATCAAAATCTTTCAGGGGCTCCAAATTAACGGTGGACAACTCTTCCTCCCCTCCGGGTTTTCCATCCAGCCCTGGTTCAGACTCAACCGAGTCTTTACCTGCTTCAAACGAAGTGGGGGGAGTTGCTATAGTTACGGGATTCACAGGTAATTGTTGCTGCAGGTAAACTTGGAACCCAAGATCATTCCCAACCAAAACTGGGCTCTTACAAACTTCTGGATCATGGACTATCACAAGATGGTCCCCACTATAACCTTTATACTTAAGGGGGACAATGGCCGTTGGCTGAAAAATTTCTTCCACCCCATAAGGGCTTATCTTTAAGGGCCTATCTTGCATCTGGCTGGGTAAGACCGGATCCTTAGACACGCTAGTGATGTCTGACCCAGTGTCCCAGTAAGAGTTAACAATGGTTTTATTGATTTCAATAGGGGCAGAAAACTCCAAATTTGCCCAATTCACACGGGGTATTTTCAGATTACCCCCAGTACTCACAGGCCCCACAGTAACAGCGGTTACTGGGACTGCTGGTGTTTCCAAAAGCTTAACATCGGGCGCCACCCCGCCCTTCTCTTCCAGGACCAAACTCTCCTCCACGCCAGGTTTTGACTGCTCCGCCTCCCAGTCCTCCTCCGGCCGATGAATCAAACGTAGGGCAGGTGTGGAAGTGAGAACGGGAGGTTTTTTACTGTCCAGCTGGGGGCAAGCCGCTTTCACGTGCCCCGGTTTTTTACACAAAAAACACAGTCCAGAGTTCGGAGACAGTTTGGTACGCTCCCCACCTGCTGCAGCAGAATCCTTTGCAGGCGTAGGGAAACCTTTGCTGTGTTCTTTAATGGGGGGGGGGCGGAGCGCCCCATTGAAGCTGCTGGTTTGTACCCGGTACTCGGCCCCTTGTTAGACGCATGGGAGCGGTTAAGCCTAAAAGACTCAGCAAAGGCGGTGGCTTCTGCCAAGGTTCGTGGCTTTTGATCCGCAACCAGGCTAGCGATTTCTGAGGGCAGGGAACGCATCAGTTGCTCCATCAGCAAGAGTTGTTTAAGCCCTACGAAATCCTCCACTTTCTCGGCTGCCAGCCACAGTTCAAAGTTTTGAGCCATCTTTGCTGAGTAAACTGCAATACTGTCATTGGGCCCCGCTTTCTCCACTCTCCGAAAAGCTTTTCGATAATTCTCGGGGTGCAGCCCATGCCTTTGCATAACTAACTTTTTGAAACTTTCATAGTCATTAAGTTCATTTGAGGGGAGATGACCCATAAGCTCTGTCAGGTCGCCACAAACTAAGGGACGCAAGACTGCCATATACAGTGTAGGGGCAACCCCCATATCTTGACAGGTTGCCTCAAAAAGGTTCAAATAACTCAGAACGTCAGTGGGGGGCTGATATTTTGGGAACACCCTCCAATTGAGATTATTCAAGGTTAGTCCAGGAGGGGACTGTTGACGATGGTTTCCCCCCCTCACGGGAACAAGTTCATACCTCGGTGCAGATTTTTGCGATACCTGCCCTTCCGGGCGCAATGATTCAGCTGCCGTCGCGTATCCACGCTTGGGTCTCTGAAAATACTCCTCCTCTTCTTCCTCTGCCTCGTAACGTCGCACCGGCACGCGCACCTCTTGAGCGCTGACTGGCGAGTAGACTCTACCCGGACTGAACGAACGCTGTCTCACCATCCGGTGGACGTCCGGCGCACACGCCTCTCGGCGGTCGTCTCCCACAGTCACCTCTTGCAGCTGGCGCGGCAGGTCTTGATAGTCATACGCCATCCGGCTGACTTTCGGCCCCAACCGGACAGACTGGCCGATCTTTGGATACTTCTCTCGGCAACGGAATCCACCATTCACCGGATCTCGCACCCACTCCACATCATGACCTTCTGAGAAATCCATCTCTTTAGGCTCTGTGTGAACAAGATAATTCCCCCTAGGGCATGTAGAGGCCACCCCGGCTTCCACTTGCTCACGAGGTGATCGGGGTTGGGTCACTGGCGTGCCCCTTGCTTTTCCCACAATACAGGACTCTCGTCGACCCTTCCAAACTGTGCTTAGCTCACTGGCATCCACCAGCTCCCCCTCTGAATCAGGGTCTTCCGAAAACCAGGAAGCAGATTCCGCTCTGGGGCTTAAAGCTTGGGGGGGGGGGGGTTGGTTTCCAGAGGAAGGGAACTGCCTTCTCCCACAACTAAGAGATAGATAGAATAGTTGGAGTCCTGCCAAAGTCCGCATTCAAAGTCTTTTCCGATTCTCCATTACAAAGGATGAAAGGACGGCTACTAGGTGGAACATCAGCAGCCGGGCGGTTTGCGGATTGCAGAGCATGCGCTCTCAGCCATTTCCAAGGCCTTTTATCCCCAATTTCCAAGTAGCGTCGGAACCCCACAACCAATCATAACTCCTGATTATTTTTTTGAATTCGCCAATGACGAGCTTGTGGACTAATCAATCTAACCCCTGGCAGCTGGGCTCATTAAGAACCCAGAGCCCAAATCAAAGGGTCCCTCCCTTTCCGTGAAACTTATGTAGATTCACATTCTCAGGCAATCAAGGCCAGATAACATCACTGAGGGAATGCACTTAACTTCGGACCCAGGTGTCAAAGCTTTCATTAAATCAAGGGGTTTCCTTTCCCATAGTAAATCTCTCACACTCTGGGAGCCTGCTAGTCTGAGGTTAAAGGGACAGAACTTATATCCCATGATCCTTGTGGCTAGCTGGTTACCCACAAGGCCTCACTCTTGTTGCTTGACCAAGGAATAGCTTCCAACTAAACCTAACTTTACTACAGCAACAAAACATAAAAACCACGAAATTATGAAGACCAATAAATTTACAGAACAAGGTGAATGACACTGAATCAAATTAATTCCCTAAAATTTAATTAGAAGTTTACTGCAGGTGACGAAATAGCAGAAGTGCAGGTGTCTGTCTGGTTTCAAGGGGAACGGTGTTCTAAATTGATGGTGCCACTTCGCTAAAAAGTCTTCGCAAGGTTCCCTGAATACCAGTTCCTGGGAATCAATTGGGGAGAGTGTTGCTGTGGCTTTTGCAGGCTTCCCTGAAGGCATCCGGCTGGCATCTGTGAGAAAAGGATGCTGGACCAGATGGACCTTTAGCCTAATCTACCTGCAGGGCTCTACTTAGGTTCTTACTGTTGCTTGCATTTACATCTGATAACTGGATACAACCCACTATTGGGTTGTTGTTTTTTTAATGTCCAGGGGTCAGCAAACTTTTTCAGTAGGGGGCCGGTCCACTGTCCCTCAGACCTTGTGGGAGGCCGGACTATATTTTGGAAAAAATAACAACGAATTCCTATGCCCAACAAATAACCCAGAGATGCATTTTAAATAAAAGCACACATTCTACTCATGTAAAAACACGCTGATTCCCGTACTGTCCACGGGCCAGATTTAGAAGGCGATTGGGCCGGATCCGGCCCCCAGGCTTTAGTTTGCCTACCCACGTTCTAAACAGTTGTTTTAATTGTTTTCACCAATAATTTTTATTGCTTTATCCTTTTTGTAAACTGCTTCAAAACTCTTTTTTTTTAACACAATAAAGTGGTACATAAATTCTGCAAAAGGAAAAGACCACTCTCCTCCTCCTGAAGTTTTCAGCGAATGGTAATGAAGAGGCATTGCCACTTCTGAACCTCAGAACCACTCTGATTTCAATGGGTTCTGCTCTAAACACTCTACAACCGATCATGCGATAGTTCTTTATCATCTGGCACGGAAGTACTCCTCCCCTCCCCGGGGCTACCTCTGTGCTGCCTTCTTAGATCTAAAGGCAGCCTTTGACAGTGTTCCTAGAAATATTCTTTGGGAGAAACTTGCGAAACAGGGCATTGATAGAAGACTCTTATGGCTCATAAGCCAGCTCCACGAAGGTGGAAGAGTGAGATTCACTCCAGCGGGCGACCTTACAAATTCGATACCAATAAACAAGGGAGTGCACCAAGGATGTATATTGGCTCCCTGCCTATTCAACCTATTCATCAGCGACATGCGAGCACCCCTAGTTAACTCATCTCCAAGTACACACGCGCCTAGACTAGCGGATTACCGCTGCCCACTCCTTTTATATGCGGACGGCACGGTAATTCTATCTTATACACATGTTGGACTAACCAGAGCTCTGAAGATCTTTGCCACGTATTGTCAACTCAATCAATTAACCATCAACCATGCTAAGTCCAAGATTCTGATTTTCTCCAGAAGTCGGAGATTATACAAATGGAAGCTTGGTGGAGCAAAAATAGAGCAAGTCCTAAAATTTCAATACCTGGGAGTTATTTTTCAATACAATTTGGGGTGGAAAGCTCAAATTCAACACCTACTTAACAAGGCCAAAACCTTGTCATATGCGCTCCTCCGATTCTTCTTTTCGGACGGAGCTTTGCATGTTCCCTCGGCCTTAAAGGTGTTCAAGGCAAAAGTGGTTGCCGTGCTTGCTTATGCTGCCCCGCTCTGGGCCGTGATGACAGATCTTGCTCCCCTTGAGACTCTGCAAAGCCAATTCCTACGTCGGCTCCTAATGCTCCCCCTGTGCGTAAGCAACGCAGCCATGCGACTAGAATTGAAGGTCGCATCCTTAGAAACATGCCTGTGGAAGCAAGTCTTCAATTACTGGTTATCATTGTGGCATAGATTACCAATCCATTACCTTGTCCAATGCTTATGGCGAGATGAATTCTCTAGCCTTTGGACTAGTAGAATTCATGCCAAACTCCTGAGTTATGGAATCTCTCCCTCAGATTCCCTAAAATTAGACCAAATCACTGCTCAAAGACTGATCCGCCAAAGACTGGATGACATCAATTTACAGCGAAATTATACGCTGGGGGGAAGCGTTTGTTCGCCCCAGAACATTGGTATCACTTTAACTTACTGCGTTCCATCATACCTCTCCTCCCTTTCGACTGTTGCCCATAGACTGGCCTTCACCAAAGCGAGGTTTAACGTTTTTCCCTCTAATGTCCTGAGACATAGATTCTCAAAGGGCCAAGCCCCCGCCGTGTGCGAATGTGATAAGGTGACGCCGGAGTCGCTCCAGAACATTATGTTCACTTGCCCCTTGTTTAATGTGCCACGGGCAAATTTGTTGGGATCAATCATACAGAAACTAGAGGGTACCCCACCAAAATTCCACCTTGCCCAAATCTTGCAGGACAAGGATACCCACACGACCCTGAACGTGGCTAGGTTCCTAGTTGCTGTCCTTTCCCAAAAGCGACGCCAAGGAGCACTACAAGCTAATTAAGGCGTAGTATGCCTTTCCATGTTATAGTATTTTATTGTTATAGTGGTGTTTTAGCGATTGCTTTTTTCCCCCCATGGCACAAGCTGTTATTTATGTGTTGTTTTTACCTGTATGGGCCTATGGCCGTAATAAATGAAATTTCTATTTCTATTTCTATGGGTTCTGCTATGACAAGGGCTAGCGTTGGCTGTAACCCAGTGATTATTTTTTAATAAATAAATACTTTAAAAACAAATTTGAACACACACATACACAAAGTTTTAAGATATTTTAAAAAATACAATATCTGCCTAGTTGCCAGAGACGACTTGCCTTGTCGGGATATTTCTGAACCAGTTCCCGGACCTTGGATGCATTTCCATGTGCAGCCTCTATGACCAGGCGCCCTGGGCTGTCCGCTTCCATCTTTTGGGTCAGCAGCCTTCCCAGCACAGAGAGCAGCGTGCCTGTTTGGAGAGATGGGAAATAGTCCTCCAATTAACGTACTTTTCCATGTGGCAAGGGCTGCTTTGGATTGGCTTCCGTTTTGGCAATTTGGCGTGCGTCGCTTGCAATTGTAAGCGTTTGCCAGTTGGGTGAGTGATATTCAGTTCCACATCCCCTCCCCCCCAATTGCTCAACAACTGTGGATATTCCCTCCCCCCAAAAAGCTCAACAACTCTGTGCCATCTCCCCCCATTTTCTTAAATTTGAGCCCCTCAATTAGGGGGCGTCTTATAGACAGAAAAGTACAGTGGTACCTCTGGTTACGTACTTAATTCATTCCAGAGGTCCGTTCTTAACGTGAAACTGTTCTCAACCTGAAGCACCAGTTTAGCCTATGGGCCTCCTGCTGCCGCCGCGCCACCAGAGCACGATTTCTGTTCTCATCCTGAAGCAAAGTTCTTAACCCAAGGTGCTATTTCTGGGTTAGAGGAGTCTGTAACCTGAAGTGTATGTAACCTGAAGCGTATGTAACCCGTGGTACCACTGTACAGATGATTAAAAGGCTTTCCTCCTCCCTCCTAAGCTGGCTACTGCTTTCCTTTCAGACTCCTCACTTTTAGATTCCTTGGCATCTTCGGTGGTCATGAGGTTTGCATCCTCCTCCCTCTGGTAGGCCGTCAGGCAAGCCGGGTTGAAGGTCCAGGACTGGCCTGCAAAAGACACCCGCAAGTCCCCATCTCCAAACACTTTGATTACCTTGCCAATGTGCCCCAGGGTCTGCAAAGGGAAAGGGAAAATTGAAACGTGAGGGGTGGGGGGAAAAACTCCTTCTTGTTATTCATCCTTTTTTTCCGTCTAAGTAAGAAAAGCAGCAGAACATTACATTGTGGAGTACTCCTGTTTCCAGCCAGCCATGTCCTTTTGAAGAATGTGCCATCCATTTCACTGGCTGGCCAGCCATGCCCCTTTCCAGGATATACCATTCCATCGCCCCTCCCCACAACTGTCAAGTCAAAATTCCATAGCCACTGAGCAATATATAGCAGGTGTGGGGAACCTTCAGTTGCTGCTGAACTACAACTCCCATCAGCCCTAGCAAGCTTGACCAATGGTCAGAGGGATGATGGGAGCTGGCAGTTCAGCAATATGGAGGGGCCAAAGGTTCCCCACATCTGGGACATGGGATTCCAAGACAGCAAAGCCTTAATGCAAGAAGTCAGGCACTTTTAAAAAGGGTATGTGTGTCATTCAGCTCCTTCTCAGAAAAAAAAACAAAACCATGAAGTGCTATAGAATAATATACTAGCTGCGCTCAAGAAGGGTGGAACAAGTCACAATTTGCAGGTTGAATGTGAGATACCGGTCATATTTTTGAATGCTTCCCCCTTTAGGGCTGTTACCAGGTTTTTAAAATGTCTTACTGAATGAATCAGCGATCCAATCAATTAAAAATGGATGCAGTGAATCTGTACACAACTCAAAATCCTGCATGCAAATGAAAAGAGAGAGGGGGGAGAAATCATTCTTTGTTTTTAGATGTCCTAATGAAGGCTTTGGAGATTTTTTAAAAATGGATTTATTCTAATCATTTGAGCAAGGCTGTAATCCTTTTTTTAAAAACAGCAACAACACATTGAAATTTTATGATTCATTTACTTAACAAAATGTATATATTGTTCACTTGTCCATGAGACTGTTGACTAGGGAGCAAGCCTTGCTGAACAAAGTAAAGAAATTGTATGCAGTGTACACTTCGGAGGTTTTTTTAAAAACTGATTTATCAAACCAATTAATCAAGTCAGACTGCAATCCTAATAAAAGGAAAAAAAGAAACCCATTCACTAGGGAGTAAGCCTCACTGAACAAAGTGGGACATACCTCTGAGGAAATATGAACATGTCTCCTGAATTAACAAAATAAAATGTTGCATCCAAAAATATTTTGCGTGCAGGAAGTGAGCACTGAATGCTTCTTCTTGTGTGTCGGCTGGGAAACAGTGTTTTATTTATTTCATTTCATTTATATCCCACCTATTTTCTCTAAGGTGCTCAAGATGGCATATGAGGTTCCCCCCACCTCCTCATTTAATCCCCACAACAACCCTGTGAGGTAGGATAGGCTGAGAAGCAATGACTGGCCCAAGTGAGCTTCATGGCTGAGTGGGGATTTGAACCCTGATCTCCCAGGTGTTAGCCTGACCCTCTAACCCCGTGGTGGCAAAACTTGGCCCTCCAGCTGTTTTGGGACTACAATTCCCATCATCCCTGACCACTGGTCCTATTGGCTAGGGATGATGAGAGTTGTAGTCCAAAAACAGCTGAAAGACCAAGTTTGGCCACCACTGCTCTAATCACTATACCACACTGGCCAGGGGACATAATAAGGCAAAGATTTTGTAGTGGGCAAGATGGGATTGAAGACCCCTTTGCCGGGTCAGCTTGGGAAGATGCCAATCAGTGGGCAGAGCTGATGTTAGAAACACAGGAAGTTGCCTGATGTAGAATCAAGACCATTGGTCCATCTAGCTCAGTACTGTCTGCACTGTCTGGCAGCAGCTCTCCAGGGTTTCAGACTGCTCCCTCTCCCAGTGATGCCAGGGACTGAACTTGGGACCTTCTGCATGCAAAGCGGATGATCTACCAGTGAGCCTTTCCTCTACTGGTCCATCAGCCCTCACTGCTCTTGTTTAAAACATGGTGGCAGCTGTTAAAATTTTGGAGAGCTACGTTCGAATTTTAACACACCAGGGGAGAGGGGAGAGGGGAAAAGCATGGACTGGATTGTTTTAAGTAACTGCGCTGTCTTGGAATAGAAGGACACTCACAGGGGTCATTTCATCAGTCCACTCCCCGTGACCAGCTTGCAACTGCTTGATTCTTTCCATATCATCTATCACCCGGACAACATCATCAACCCAAAAGGTGTTGAGCTACAAGGAAAAAGAAAATCAGAAGCTTTTTTCTTTTCGGTGCATGGGGGAGAAAGGAATCATAGGAAAGAAAGAGAGAGAGATAGATATATAATATATTTTATATTATAAAATAATATAATATAATATACACAGCTGCAGAGCGGCTGGGGCAACCCAGATAGATGGATGGGCTACAAATAATTATATAAGTATTATTATTAATTATTGCTCTTATATTTTATAGACAGCTAAATCCATCAAGCATTAACCGCGGAGACGCAGGATGGTGGCGGTGACCGTCCCTGGGTAAGATTTCGGCAAACATTCGTAGGGCCTTTTAACCCAGCCCTCCAGACGTTTTTGAACCCAAGCCCTGCCACTCACAGCAATCTACAGTGGGTTTTTTGTGGACGCCATTTTGATTCAAGATGGCGGACTCACTGAACCTTTCAAAGCTGCCTCAGTTTCAACCACCGTTTTCAAAACTGCACAGATCTGGTGGTTTCTTATAATTCCCAAGGAACGCCAGGTGAGAGGCTCCTAATATCTACCATTTCTTAACATTGTTTATAGATCCCTGTATGTGGGTTCCCCCCTCCCCCCGCATTTCAGACAAACATATGCCCTTTAAATTAAAGGAAGTGAAGTTAGTTGATTTCTACGTGAGGGGACCTCCTGTTTTCTGTTTACGCTGTGTGCTTTAAATGGACATGTGTTTCGGTTCTCTTAAAGACCAGGGATTGGGAACAAGATTTGGCCCTCCAGATGCTGTTGGATTCCCAGCATCAGCCAGCTCCAGCCAGCATGACTAATGGTCAGAGCTAATGATGGGTCATGGGAGCTGGAGTTTACAGCAACAGATAGGGGGGTCGTGGGGCCCCCCATCCAAGTTCTTGAGCAATATACTCAATAGAAACTAAAGCAAAATAGAGACTGCCCTTGTTCAAACAGGAAGGGACTGCTCTTCCATTACTAAAAAACAACAACAGGTAGCCAGCTTTTTCCTTCAATCATGTGTTTCTTGTTCCTTTAATTGAGCAACTGATTAAACGTCACTTTGATTAACAAAGGGCTTCTGGTGGGGAGGGTGAGACAGCCACAACTGCCACTGACATCGGCAAGGGAGGAGGGGAATGCCATCGAGCACTCTCTCATTAGGAATCTGCCATCAAGACTCAAGCTGTGTGGCAGGAGCTGCCCTGGCCAGGACATTGTCACTTACGACGTTCCTGGATCTGGTTTGCGGGAGGCAGGAGAGAGTGCTTTGGAACTACCCCTTATCAAGGCAAGGCACTCAGAACTGCCGCTGACAAAAAGAGTTGCTTGTCAGAGCTTGTGCTGGAGCCAAGGACAGCCAGAGAGAAAGCAGATCGCCTTTCTCCCCACTCCTTCCACACAACAGCAAGCAAACGCCGAACGTCAGAATTCAGCGACTGCCAACATCTTATCGGTGTATCTCTACACATGTGTCACTTGGGGAGGGAGAAGGATTTGCTGACAATTGTCCACGAATGTGACAATGACCAATTCTTGATAACTCACTGAGATATACACTTGCTGGGACAAAACAAAGATCTGCAGGGGCAATAACAGTGACTTTGGGGAAGCATCATGGAACAACTAATAAAGCAAAAGGACATGTGGACAGTCCAGTATAAATTCACCACTAATGTACTGCTATTGCTTCAGTGACATGTTGCAGCAACCCCTAATAATACATCAACCAACAAATGTTATTCTCCTGCTAATAGGGTCTTCTTCTATTCCCTCTCCTTCCCCTCCCCCCAATCCGTCTATGAACTACGGCACAATTTTTAGATCCATCACCAGGATGCGTCAGCCGCACTCACCTTGGTCAGAGCACCTGGATGGAACGTCCAACGGGTATCGCTATTGAACTGGACTCTGACGTCTCCTCTGTCCGTGATTCTGTGGACAGTTCCTGTTTGGCCAATGAACTTTGGAAGGAAAGGAACGGAGAAGTATTGGGGAGGAGCAGGGAGATGAGGAGAGAGAAAATTAAAGGTTGTCATTTGAAAGCAAGAAATGCGAGTTTTTACCATCGGACGCCTCCCCTGTAGCAAGCCAGTAGCCCCTCCTCTCTCACAAATACATTTTCAAACTGAAGAAATATTCATTGCTAAAGTCCATGGCCAGAATAATATTCATGGATCAAAGCAAGAGACGTTTAAAACACAAGTTCACACAAACAGTTATTATTATTTCTTAAGATTTATCTTTTGCTGGCGAATGGTGATCAAAGTCTCCAAGCTTACTTCACTTGCGTGCATTCACCTTTAAACTCGACAAAAACAAAACAAAACCAAGGGGGTGGAAAGGGAGCAGGCTTCTGGGAAAAAAGACTTTGGCAATCCTGCCTGCCATTGAACCCAATGTATTTTGACTATACACAATTTGGATTTTGAATGTAACCCCCTTGTACATTGAGTCTCGCTTGCATATTATTCCATTAAAAAGTAACATGAAACATTAATATTCTCATACAAGCACATATAATTTTCTCTTACACCCGCACGCATAACAGGAACAGTAAGCTTTAGTAGCACACTAACAGGAGAACAAATCGGATCACTCCTTCAGTTGTATGCAATGTTAATCCTACTCAGATCAGGCCCACTGAAATTAACTTGGGTCCATTGCTTTCAGTGGGTCTACCCCATGTGCAATTTCTTCTTCTTCTTCTTCTTCTTCTTCTTCTTCTTCTTCTTCTTCTTCTTCTTCACATTTACGTTCTATAGATAGGTTAGGCTGAGAGAGACTGACTAGCCCATGTTCACCCAGCGGGTTTCACGGTTGAGTGGGGATATGAACCCTTGTCTCCTCCTAGATCCAACCCAGGACTCTAACCACTATACTGCACTGGCTTAGCTGAATACAACCTCCTGCAGCAGTAGAAAGTATATTATTTTAAAAATTAATAGCACAAATGAGAACTGCAACAAAATGTTGCAGCATGGAGACCTCCCTGTCTAGGATTCTGTTCCATTCTTCGCCAACCAACAGTCAATCACAATTCTGTGGCTACTAAGCATGCTCAATCCTCCTGGAGTTGTTTTTGGACCTCCTCCCAAGTTTAAAGCCGCCCCCCCCCATTCTTTTTTTTTAATGTGGTCCCCTACCTCAGCCATTTTTGGGTTCCATCCCCCGTGCCCTTCCTGCATCTCTCGTAAGATGTCGATGTCCAAGAGGCATTTCACTTTGTCCCCATGCTGGAACGGGTGCCTTTCAGTGCTCTCTTTCTTCTGCAACTCGGCCGGCTTACCTGGAGAAAGAGAGAGAAAGAGCAGCTGCCGACAGCGGAATGCACAATTTTGCATCTTGAGTGCGTTCAGACAACAAACTAAATCCTGGGGTAGATGGGCAATCTCTAAAAGCAAGACCAGAGGCAAAAAAAATGCTGCATGTAGGAGCTACTGCTGTTCCAATTCCACTCCCTCCTCTCTGACCCACTCTGAAATCACTCAGCAATCCATGTTTATTTGAGAGGGTGTTATTTTAATTTTTTAGGGAGGGCCTCCTCTTTTCAGTACTTTTTCCTTTTTCCTGCAAACCCTGGATTCCCCCAAACCTGCACGTGGTGCCATTCGGGCTACAAAATGAACAGCACTCACAGTTTGGAGCATTGGAATTAGAATGAACAACTGTAATCAACAAATTACGCTAGTAGGACTACAAGAAGTTTTGTAAGGAGAAATATACGAAGTGTTACAAAGTATAAAAAGATAGAGATATTGGTTATGAGTTTGAAATGTAATAGGGAAGATAAGAAATGCATACTGAGAGATTAGATTGGAAAATTTTCAGACAGGATTGATGGAAGTCAAAATTTTGAATAAGATGTAAAAGTATGACTAATTACTGTTGAAAATGATATGTTAAAAAAACTAATAAAAAATTATATTAAAAAAAAAGGAATTAGAATGAACAACAGCCCGATTTTCTCTTCAGCTCCTAAATCGGTGCGTGGGTTTTGTTTTTGCTTTTTAAGAAAGCTTGTTCCCCCAACACATCCCTAAATTGGTGCAAACCCCCCCCCCCAAAGTGTGCTATTAGAGACCAGCATTTAGCACGACCGCAGTGCAAATTACATTGCACGTACTCAATGGGTAAATCTCACACACCCCTTCCCTGAGAGGGTTTCACACACATACCTAATCTGGGGAGATGTTCCTTGTAGTAAAAGCCCCCCGTCACTTCTGCAACGCACTTCAGGTCCACTTTCCCCTTGTGCCCGACTCGGTACACGTTTGTGGTGCCGTCGGCCCACGTCACGCTGGCAACACTCCGCCCGGTTTCCACATCCCAGCCACGGATGTCGACCACGCGCCCGGCTTTGCCTTCGCCACCTGTCCGCAGGGATAAGAACAGGGCACAGTTGAAACGTGCCAATTCAACCATTCTCTCCCATCCATAACACACACACACACGCAGGTTTTCATCTCAAGCTCTTTGCCAGGAGGTTGAGACGGCTTACGTGAGGCCATCTGCAGATCACGACCTTCCGTGGCTCTAACTGCAACAAAGCCCCAAAGATTAGAAAGAAGTTCCCTGGGAAACGGCAGGGAGGAAGAATCCCTCGCCGGAGAAGGGGAGCTTAAGAGGTTAAGAGTGGAGCCTGTCTGACCCAGTGGCTGCACGTCTCCAGTCCTGTCAGGTCGCCTGCCTTCTGGGGTGCGGGGAGTGGAGTAATAAGGCCACATATACAAAGGGAACCTGTTCGAATCCAGCCTCCTTGCAAAGCAGAGGATTCTCAAAATTCCAACTGCACAGCAAAACAAACACGGGCTGCATTCACAAAATATGTTTGAACTGCTCCATTTCTTTAATAGTCATGGCTTACGCTCCCTCCAAAGAATCCCGGGAGCTATAGTGTAATAATAATAATAATAATAATAATAATAATAATAATAATATCTTTATTGTCATTGCCCCCTTCTCAGGGACAACGAAATTACTCGACTGCTCCATAAAAACACTAATTAAAACAATACAGTATAGTACAGCAAGGAAGATTAGATGACTTTCAAAGTCCAGGCTTCCCATTCAGGGCCGAGATCGCTCTGGAGAAGAAGCTGTTCTTAAGACGGCTCGTTCTTGTCTTCATCGTCCTGTATCTCCGTCCCGACGGCAGGAGCTCGAAGAGACAGTGGCCAGGATGCGATGGATCTTTTACTATGTCCAGTGCCTTCCTATGGCACCTTGTGGCATAAATCTGCTCTAAGGTGGAGAGTGGGCAGCCAACAATGCTCTCTGCTGCCTTAACAACTCTGCACAACCCCATCCTGTCCTGGGTAGTACAGCTTCCGTACCACACACATAAGCCATAAGTGAGCACGCTCTCAATGGCACAGTGATAGAAGGCAAGCAGCAGTTTCTGCGGAAGATGGTTTTTCCTTAGAATTCTCAAAAAGTACAGTCTCTGCTGCGCCTTCTTCACAAGCCCCCTTGTAAGGGTGTGGAGAGCTGTTACACGACTCACAGAACTACAATTCCCAGAGTTAGAATAATAAAATCACAGAATTGTATGAGTTGGAAAGAAACCCCAAGGATCATCTCATCCAATCCCTGAAATTCAGGAATCCTGCCCACAGCCATCCCTGAGAAGAGGGATTAATTGCCAAACCACTCTGAGAAGTGTAGGTCTGTAAGGGAAATAGGGGTCTCCTAACAGCTCAGAGCACCCTTAATGAACTACAACTCCCAAGATTCTTTGGGGGAAGCCGTGACGGTTAAAGTGGCATCGCAGTGATTTGAATGTGTGGTGCGGAAGTGGCCTAAGTCGTGCAAATATTAACACATTTGGGTGTTAAACCAGCCAAGCCATACTCAGGAGTAGACCTACTGAGATCAATGGGCATGGCTGACTCAAGTCCATTTATTTTGATGGATATGATCTTGTTGGATACGACACCCCTTCTGTTTTTATACCGTTTACCGGATCCTGATCCAAGCGAAACTGTTTGCTGAGAGTGGGGATTGATCCACAAGCGCTCTGGCCTTGCTGGTGAGATTCCCATAATGGGCAAAAATAGGATATTGGACTGGATAGACCCTCAGCCTGATCCACTGGGGCTCTCCTGTTGTTCTTCTAAAGCCTACTGAGTAGCCCTCACTTAAGTCTGTCCCACTGCAAGCAGTTGCAAGAAGGTTCCAGAGACAAAGTGTGGTCTTTTTCCTGACATGCTACTCACTTCTTAAAGGGTTGCCCCCCCTTAAGCAGAGGAAATAATTCAACCCTGTAGCTCGGGCCCTTAGATTTAATCAATCACACACACCGGGTTTACGAAATTTAGGGCAGTAGTCTCCAATACTAGTCCTACGCAGAGTAGAAAATGTATCCTGACATAATTTTCTTCATTTATTTTCAGGTTATGTCTAAAGCTATGTGCACCATTTGTTTGGTTTGTTATTTAATTTAATAATTCAAATCCTCTTTACCCAGGCCTATGGCTACTAAATAATCTATGGCCTGTGAAAATGTGGGGGATTGGACTGTTATTACAATGATTATTTTATTATTAGGCCGTCTGTTATTATGTTTTTTTAAATCATGTTTTTATTATTGATGTTCTGTAATGTGTTTTTAATGTTGTACACTGCCCTGGGATCTTCTGATAAAGGGAGTTATGCAAACTGAATAAATAATAACAGGGTGCAAACAGGTACACAATTCTAAAAGAATCCAACACACAAACAAAGACCTTGCAGGCCAAAGTGTACCTGCCGCACGCCGCAGAACATGGTTGTGTTGACATCCCCCGTCATGCTGATATTGTCAACTTCCAGTTTCTCTCCCCTTCAGCGCCTGTATTAACTGTGCTATTATTATTTGCATCTAAATTATGCCCTTTGGGTTACAGGCAACAGGGTGTGTTCCGCTTCTTCTCATGCCTAGAAAGCACAAGACCAAACTGTTTTCTGCTTGTCTCGTGCTTTCTAGACATGGGTAATTGCAGTCTTGCCTTTGCCCTGCTGCTTTCGCCTGGAAGGCAGTAATCCATGGAAAACGCAAATGTAGTTTGCTCTAACTGAGTGCTAAACTGTGGGTTTTCCCAGGGGAAAGAGGCGGGGCAAACGGGACGTGTGTGTGAGCCCAAAGTTTCAAGAGTTTGTTATTTTTGTTTTATTTTGCAAGGCTCCACAGAACTAGTGCAACTTTCGCTCATTCAGAGCGGACCCATTCGAATCGATGGACACGACATGCTGAGGCCCATTGATTTTCAGGTCTACGCTGAGTAAAACTTGGCTGAGCGCAAGCCACCATGCAGATTAAGGGAAATGTATTTGCCCAAGGCCCTCTCTACTGATCCATGAGGGACAGAGCTTCTCGCTTCTTGTCTTGAATATAGAATTTTTCTGCCCACATCACAAAGAGCCAACCCCCACTCCCCTAAAAGGCAAAAAGCACCTCACCGTCCTGGTTACCCCATTCCCAGTCGGGGCCCCGAACCACTTTCGCGCCCTGGAAAGTCCCCTTTAACGCGATGCGTGGCAAGTTCTGTCGCGGGCTCACAGTCACTCTGCAAGAGGGAAAGAAAAGAAAAAAACACCATGTCATTTCTCCTGCTGCTCATACAAACAAAGCCAGTTTGGAGGTGGAACAAAGCCAGTTTGGAGGTAAAACAAAGCCAGTTTGGAGGTGAAACAAAGCAAGTTTGGAGGTGAAACAAAGCCAGTTTGGAGGTGAAATAAAGCCAGTTTGGAGGTGAAACACAGCCAGTTGGGAGCGCTGCCGATGCAGACAAGTGCCTGTACACCTATACACAGTACAGGTAGTCCTCTTCCACATTGGGTACCATATTTACTTCAATTAAAGGCCCCTGTTATTTAGTAGTCAGTATATATTTCCCATTATAAGCTCCTTGGTTATCTTCCCTTACCCATGGCTTGGGCTTAGTGTTGCATGCTAACCAAAAGGCTATAGTTTGTCTCGCTCCAGCCAAATCACATGCTGTATCCGAGGACTGTTCCTAGCTTACTGCTCATGCTTTTCACGTAGGGGGAAGAGAAACCAAGAACCTGGTTTGGGACACAACGCTAAGCCAAACCATAGCTTAGCTCTGGGTAGCACGGCAGTGGTAGGGCCAGAGGAGGAACACAGCACCCATGTCCCCCCATCACCCCTGTGACTACTTAGCCAGTTTCTCCCCCCCCCCCGTACGTTCCAAGTCTTTTTTCTTGTTTTACTGACATTTATGTCTGCTGTCCTGGAAATATAACTTATCACATTGTCCACACAACATCATTCTCATCAAAATGCCATCTCTCACAGCCCCCCTAAATCTGGATTTATAATTTTAATAACAACAATAGTAGTAGATTTTCTTTCTGCAGCCAACAATAAACTACCCTGCTCACAAGCCCTTCCAAGAAAGCTTACAGGTAAATTTAAAAATCACAGTGTGATAACTGTTGAATACACACACACACACACAGTAGAGGTCAAATATCTATCTCAATATAAGGTTCCCCAGCCCTGTTTTAAATCAGAGCAGCCACTCATGCAGAGAAATGGCAAGAAGCCTCCTTTCTTGATGATGCTCCCAGCTCCCAGAAGCCTTTAGTTCTCCCAGATGCTGCTGGACTATGGCTCCCATCATCCCTGACCATTGGCCATGCTGCCTGGGGCTGATGGGAGTTGGAGTCCAATAACACCTGGAGGACCACAGGTTGCCCATTCCTGATGTAGAACCACAATTTATAGGAGCTCAGGGTAGACCCACTGAAGCTAATGAACAAGACTAACTTAGGTCCATTCACTGTGTATCATCTAGCTGGATGAAACCAAAACCATTTTCATACACAATCATGAGTGACTTTTTCTTTTGTTAAGGGGGGTTGAAAACAACACCACAGAACTCCTAGACACAGTGACATGGGCTGGGTGGACATCACTCAGAACTTGTCTCAATAAATATAAATTTATCTTAAATGAAGAAATGCATTAACCACCTCTTCACCTGTAACGCCTTGCCATGTTTTACTTCACAACATAATATGTATATTCACAATGTTTTGTTTAAGTTGCTGGTTGTTGCTTCCGTTTTCTGCACACCACTTAGAGATATTTTTTAATATATTAAGCGGTACGGAAATTAAACAATCAAGCAAGAATGATTATTCAGACCAACATAAAATTTACGTGTTGCTTCTCTGCTTACAACAACTCTCGGCGAAATGTATATTAAAAAAATCAGAGTAACTGAAACATTTAGAACAGCAAACAGAAAGTCAGGTAGTATAAAAAGGAGAATCATTGATACACATTGTTAAAAATCAAGGATACAACAGCAACAACAGTTCCAGGTTTCCTTACTTAGAAGGACCTCAGAAAGCAGTTAATGGAAAACAACCTTTCTCTCCCCAAGACCCTGGAGAAGTGCTGCCGGTCAGAGTATGCAGCACTGGGGGAGATGAGAAAGAATAGTCGGACCTCCTTGGAGGCACTCCCCTTACCAGCCTTGTTTGGCTGGGTCTCAGTCTTGCCACACTATCAGATTCAGCCAAGAGGCAAAGGTTTCAGGTTGAATCCAATGACAGTCCTATGCAAAGTGCGTCCTCTGAAGCTAATGGACATGACTCAGCTGGGTCTAGTCTGAGCATAACTAAGATGAATGCATATTCTTAAAATGTGCACTCAAACCACACCACACTAGGTTTCACTGAGCGTTAACCCACAAAAATTAATGGACCTAAGTTAGCCATGACCAATAATTTCAATGGCACGATAGCACAGGACACAAACCTTTATGTTTCTTCCCGAAACAAAACAACGCTTGCACTACTGAGACTTACAACCCAACGCTTCCTCCTCCCCAGAAAGTCAAGCCAAAATCTACAAGAGGCTGAGGGCAAGCAAGAAGGATACGTCTCTGCGCGGTACCCACACAATGGTGAAGATGGGATCTGACGTCCGGTTGAAGCAGCTCCCAATGCCCATAACGGGATCGGTATTCCTCGTGTCCCAAAATCAAACCAAGTGCATTTGATTAAGCAGAAACTTCGGGCCAAGCCCTTCAAGAATTCCAGCTGGGGGTTGAGGAAGCAAAAAACTCTCCCGCCGCCATAATGAAACCGCTTCCACATTTGCGTGGCTTCCGTAATGGGGGAAGAAGAGGCATAGCACTTCCAAGCCCCTGACTTAGCCTGTTGCTTAATACCCGGCAGCAGACGGCAGAGACTTGGGTGGATAAACCCCTGACGCAGCCTGGGAACCAGCAGCCACCCGGCCCACTGCGCCACTAAAATTAACCTTTGGCTCTCACTTTGGCTCATTAATGGATTGCTTCGGTGGCGTGGCATGCCTGGGGAAAGGTGCTTAGGGGAGAAGACCAGGGGGCAGGTTTATTTGCACACATGATGGCTAATCGGTATCTTTCCAGCAGCTTTCCATGATCCAGATTGTAACGTGATAGGAGCCAAGAGCGAGGAGGGAGGGCAATCTTGCTCAGCCAGTCTCCAGTACTAAAAGTCTGTACCGGGGTCACATCAATTCAGCAATCAAAAAAAGAAAGAAAAAGGATTCTGCAATTGGAATAAACTGATAACATTTTTCCTACAAGAAGCTCAGGGACATACACAATCCCCTCCAACTTATTTTAAAATAGCATCATAGTGCTTTAAATGTATAGTGTCATTGTGGTATTGGATTGGTTCAAAACCAGAGGACTGTCCTCTGTAAAGTAGGGCATGCTACTAGACATAATTCTGCGTGCAATTTGGGGTTGTTGTTTTTTTAATTCAGCCCTTCCCGGCCCAAAGATATTTTCTCCTCTGACACAGCATCCCCCTAAGCAAGTGGAGAAACAAATTGCACAGAAGAATTCACAGTCAAGAGGAAAAACGCCTCAGGCCTACCCATTCCCCTCGATCAAAGTTTGTCCTGGAGGGTCCCTGCCCGCCTCAGTCAATGCCGTTTTATTCACAGCAATTTCCTCCTAAATCCTCGACCAGCAAAAGGGCCAGCTGGAAATTTGACAGAGCTGGAATCCCTGGGTCAGCACCGATCTCGAAAATGAAGGCCTTAATTAAAATGGTTATTAAAAGCAATATTGCAGCGATTAAATGCACCCCCCGGGGGGTGAGGTCTGCGGCACTCTTTAATAGCCTTGGTTGTTATCCGGTATTTGGAAGCAAAACAACTCAAATTAGATTAAAATCCAGGAGGCGCTTGGCTCCTGCTGCATCACTTGGCTTCTTTGTGGCTGGGTAGATAGCAGAGACGGTTCAGTTCAAGGTTAATGTTTGGTTCTCGGGGGCTCGGAAGAAAAAGTAGCCCTGTCCTGCTTCTGTGGAAGCTTGTCGGGACAAATAAGGACACCAGAAGAGCCTGGCTGCAGGATCAGGCCAGTGGCCCATCGAGTCCAGCATCCTGTTCTCAAAGTGTCCAACCAAAAGCCTGCAAGCAAGCCTGGAGGACCACAAAAGAACTCTCCCTTCCTGTGGTTTCCAGCAACTGATATTCAAAAGCGTTTCTGCCTCTGAGAGTGAAGGTAACTCAAACACAGCTCTATTGCTCCGTGAAATTGCCCCACGCCTCTTTCAAAACCATCTAAACCGGTGGCCGTCACAGAATCTTGTGGGAGCGAATTCTACGGTTTTAACTATCACGTTCTGCGTTCCTCTAGCTGTCACAGGATACAGGCAGCACTTGAAGGACAATGGAAGACCACCTGCAGACACTGCCCCCCCTCCAGTTTCTATCTTCCCTACTGAATTTTGCTGCCTGGGTGGAGAGTGTAACTCAGGGAGGGTCCACCCCTGTGTGCCTTCCTCTCCAAGTGAAACCACCTTCCTCTCAGGCTGGAAAGCTGCTTGGCAGGCTGAGGAGAGCATGACTGTGTTTGCAGGGATGCCTCCACACTTTCATCTCCATCACAAATCAGGAGCAAGAGTGAGAGTGCAAGAGAGGAAGAAAGGGAGAGAGAGAGAGAGAGAGAGAGAGAGAGAGAGAGAGAGAGAGAGAAGATTGTCCCTTATTGCCCTGGCTTGTCAGACCAACAAAAGCTAAAGATTCGTGGTTCAGACGTAACAGGGAACCTGGGTTTAAAGGAAACCAGAATCTCGATAGCTACTAACCACAGTCCTAGACTGTGACTAGAGGGGGGAATGAATGGCTCCACATGCTGCCGGCTCTGGGAGTATGGTCACCAACTGCTGAACACAGCCCATTGTAAGGGGGCAGCGACCTGATCTAGCAGTCAACACAGGCCAGAACTCCCTTCCTCTTGCCTCTGCAAGCTGAGTCCCCTTGGCTCCCAAGGTAGCCAGGTTTTATTACTTGAGCCAGCTGAGAGCTTCCTAATCAACACATTGCCATATGGAGCAAAAAAACAATAACCTTGACTTTCTGGAGACGATGCCTCAATGGAAACGTCTGGTATCCATGCCGGTGGGGGGGGGGAATAGAATTTGGCAATCCACCCGATGCAGTCCTGTAAGCTTTATTCAGATTTAACAGCCAAAGGAGAGAAGGAAGGGCAAGAGAGGGACCTTGGAGCCAGGAGGCTCAGCCCAGCCACAAGAGAAAATAAAAGGATCATCTCAAGCAGGAAGACTGAATAAGCCTCCACCCACTGACCTTGGAGACAAGGCAATGGGAAGGTCCTAATGCAATTGGTGGCAGATCCTTGTTGAATCCACGCTGCTCTCCACACCACCATGGCCAACGAGAAACACACAGCAGAAGATCAACAGAACTGGGTCTCATCCAGACTGCTGTTTTATCATGCATGTATGCAGCAGCATGTAATTCACCCATGAGCAGCACATTTGAAATGGATTTACCCTGGACCACCTCGCTTTATCAGTTGTTCAGTAATGCTTCTCCAATACTCCTGCACTAATGCCTCTATACTTTTAACTCTGCCATTCCACGGTCCTTGTCTCACGCCCCACCCTACCCAACATAGCTGCACTAAGAGACCGTTGCACACACAGCTCCATCCAGACAAGCGAGAGGCATCATCGGTATTCAAGGGCAAAGTCTAGCCTGGCAAAAACACTCCAGGGGGATGCAAAGAAGGGCCCAGTGAGGAGTGCAACCTGGCAACAGTCCTGAGGACCAGAGAGAAAGGCCTCGAGGGCAGTTTTCAAACTTGACATTCCCGAACTCTGCTCTAAGCCAAGAAAAAAGAAGGTAAGGAACTACATTAAAAGATTAAAAGGGATGCGGGTGGCGCTGTGGGTTAAACCACAGAGCCTAGGACTTGCTGATCATAAGGTTGGCGGTTCGAATCCCGTTGCTCAGTCCCTGCTCCTGCCAACCTAGCAGTTCGAAAGCACGTCAAAGTGCAAGTAGATAAATAGGTATCACTCTGGTGGGAAGGTAAACGGTGTTTCCGTGCACTGCTCTGGTTCGCCAGAAGTGGCTCAGTCATGCATGACCCGGAGGCTCCCTTGGCCAATAAATTGAGATGAGCGCCACAACCCCAGAATCGGCCATGACTGGACCTAATGGTCAGGGGTCGCTTTACCTTTACCTTACATTAAAAGATCAAGATCACACCAACTTCAGAGTCTTTCAGACCCTCTTATTTATTTACTTATTTGTTTGTTTATTTATTTGCATTATTATTCTTATTATCTCGACTAATATCCCACCCCTCCTGCTGAAGGAGCCCAGGGCGGCAGAACAGATTCTTTGGCATGTTGATTTCTGCTGGCAAAACGGGCACGACACAAGCAAAAGTCTCCACCTCACCAGCTCAGACGCTGTTTCTCAAAGCATTGCTTTTTTAAATAAAGTCCTACCAGGCACATACTCGAGAAGTGTCACAACACGCAACACTGGCTATGTTTCCGCCTGGGAATTAGGTCGACAGGCCCGGCTGGGCTCGCGTTCCTCAATTATCATCACCGAGGCAGCGATGAGGCCGGCCAAATTTCAGAGAAGGAAACAAAACAAAAGGCGAGAGAGTTCTCACTTGGGGACTTCTCTGCCCAGAGCCCAGCCGTTTCTAACTGATTGATCTGGCCTGGTCTCCAGCCACGATGCCATTGTAAAATTAGGGAAGGAAGTCCCTTGGCTCCTGCAGGCGGGAAAGAACAGCACGTAGCAGGGAAAGTGTCATTAATTCTCTGTTGCAGGGGCGAGGGAGCCCTGGCCCTTCAAATGTCGGTGGATTACAACTCCCATCAGCTCCAGTCATTGGAGGGATCACAGGTTACATACCCTGCTCTGCCTGGAAGGGTTCAAGATTCAGGTACCGGTAGGTAGCCATGTTGGTCTGATGCAGTAGAATTATATACAGTGGTACCTCTGGATGTGAACGGGACCTGCGTCTGCGCGGCTCACGATTCGCCGCTTCCGCACATGCTGTCATTTTGACCATCTGCGCACGCGCTCCGTTACTTCCGGGTCGCCGCAGCGTACAACCCGAAAATACTCATCCCGAAGCTACTTCAACCCGAGGTATGACTGTATATAGAAATAAAGAAATAGTCTAGCAGCACTAGGACTTGCCGATCAGAAGGTCGGCGGTTTGAATCCCCGCTACGGGGTGAGCTCCTGTTGCTCAGTCCTTGCTCCTGCCAATCTAGCAGTTCGAAAGCACGTCAAAGTGCAAGCAGATAAATAGGTACCGCTGTGGCAGGAAGGTAAATGGCATTTCCGTGCGCTGCTCTGGTTTCGCCAGAAGCAGCTTAGTCATGCTGGCCACATGACCCAGAAAAACTGTCTGCGGACAAACATTGGCTCCCTCGGCCAATAAAGCGAGATGAGCACCGCAACCCCAGAGTCAGTCACGACTAGACCTAATGGTCAGGGGTCCCTTTACCTTTAGCACCTTAGAGACCAACTAAGTTTGTTCTTAGTATGAGCTTTCATGTGCATGAACACTTCTTCAGAAGGGTTCAGGCAGTGTCCAGCGACCTGGAAAGATAGCTCATCTAGGAGAAGGAAAACTCTGGTCCAAAACCTCCTCTGCCTTGTGGGACATATTTGGGAGAAGGAAAAGCCTAAGTAAACTCTACACAAATCTGGCGTGGAGTCCCTAAAATGGTGGGTTTCCTGCAGTCAAGCTGGTGCCAAACGTATCGTTCTGCTTTTCTTTGGACCACATCTGCGAGGCCAAGGGGGGGGGGTCTTGTCATCTGGGCAGCCCAGGACCTCCATACACACTGCCCAGCCTTGTGCCCCAAGGGGTCACTTAGTTGCTGCGAAAACAGTGGTTTGACTTCACCCCCGGAGGCGCACTCCATTGTCTCTCGAGACAGACAAATACCAACAAGAATGCATCTTCTGAACTTATTATTACTTATTATTTACCCACCCTTTACCCTAAGCTCAAGGGCCGGTTATTACATTAAAACACAGTATTAAAAAGTTTTAAACCACCACCAGTCACAAAAGTAATGGGGGTCCCAAAATATACCATCTCGTGTGTCAGAAGCCCAGGGTAAAGAGTTGTTCCAAACAGTTTAAAAGTAATCTTTACTTGCCATATTTTTTTAATGATCCAAGATGTTCTGCAATTTTTTTCCATAAGGGCAGTGTGCTGTATATCCTAGCCATTTTCCTGTGTTGGGTTAATAGAGGTCTACCTACAGCTGTGAGGAAGATTACAAGTCTTTGAACATTAAAATCCTTATAATTTAGGAGAGCAAGCTTAAGAATCAGGGTGCAATATGTGTCTTGTAATAGTGGAAACCCTTGTAAAAACCTGCTTCCAAAAACGGTTGTGTACATTTGCAGTCCCACCACCTGCCACATTATGATCCAATCTGTTTAGAACCTCTCCAGCACATCAGACTAATTTGAGGATTTATCCCATGACATTTCACATGGGCATACTGGCATCTGTGTAGGGTTTTAATGCTTATTTTATTATAGCGGCCACCGATTTAAAGGGTTCCCCCTACCCAAAAAATGTTTTGCTAGTTTTCATGACAAATTTCACAATGTAGGTCCATTTGGTTTTTAGTGAGGTTAAATTTCCTGACATCTGGTTACAAATATTTTTTATACATACAGTCGTACATCAGAAGTCGAACAGAATCTGTTCCGGAATTCCATTCGAATTCGAAACGTTCGACTTCCAAAGCATGTCTTTTGATTGGCTGCAGGAAGCTCCTGCAGCCAATCAGAAGCCGCGGAAGCCCCGTCAGATGTTCAGCTTCCAAAAGAACGTTCGAAAACCGGAACACTCACTTCTGGTTTTTTATTGTTCAGGAACCGGAACATGCGACTCCCAAGGTGTTTGGGTGCCGAGGTACGACTGTATTGGAAAATCGTTCCCTGGGTGTGTGTATGGAATGATAAATTAATTGCTCAATGGGCTTTAAAGGTCTTTTTGCTTGAGATAAAACTATTTGATTAGCTGAGAAATGTATCTTTTGAGGTATGAGCAGCCAGCTTGTTTCCAGATCTCTGAATTTTTCTTTTAGTTACTCTCCTATCAGAGGGTTTTATTTTTTGTAGCGGTCTCTTTATCACGTGCAATCCCTTCTGTTTCCAACCACTGAATTGCATTTCTCTTGGCAATTATTTAAGATGCCTGTTTTGTAGGTGAGGAGGTACAGGAAGAAAAACGTGATTTTTAAACATATTGATAGCAAGTGCCACATAATGTCTGTTCTGCGCTTGTAAGCAATCAATATTTTAGCGCTTGTTCAAACAAGCCTACCCAGATATGCAAAGTTGACATGCATCTTTGCCTTGTAATGTAAGGGTTGTATCCTATACTAATGCTACTCAGAGTAGACCTGCTGAAAGTAATGGACATTATGGTCATTAATGTCAATGAGTTTACTCCAAGTAGAACTTTGCTGCATACAAGCCCCCATATTTTTTTTACATAAACTGCTCACCATACTTGTAATCTGAACTTTCACCAATTATTTTAACATATATTTTATTTTATAGAAACAACACAGATGATTTTACAGTTAGCGATTTACAAACTGTTAAATAAATAAAGAAGAAGAGAGAGTGCCTGAGCAATATCAGTCAGCAAAAGAAATAAAGAGATTGTAAAAACTGCGCAGCAAAAAGTTAGGCTGACATTAGCTGAACTTGCAATGTCTTCAGGGGAAAAGAGGGTGTGTGAGGTCCAATTTCAGACTTAGATGGATGCAAGCCTAGCTTTGCCATAGATAATAAACTTTTTATCGTCTCTGGAAAATCAGCATCAGTGTCTCCGGGGGCATCATTTGTGCTTTGCCTAGAACGGTTGAAAAAAGAGATAGAAATGCAACTATTGGACTTCCGGAGGCGGCGCGACCGGTAATGGCTGCCTTCTCCGAGTAAGGAGAAGGGAGCTCCGCTGTAAACGGGTCGTCCGCTACGGCGAAGCGGAGACCCATTTAGAAAAACCACAGGTGGCAGAAGCCTGTGGTCTCGGGACCCGGCGGGCGCCAGAAGCAGCCCCCAAAACGTTGAAGGGACCCCGTAAGGGGCTCCGGATCGCGGAGGGGGTAGCGGCGCTGTGGGTCGTTGCGCAAACAGCGAAGTGAAGCCGCATTGCTGTTGCCGGTCAGCGCTGTCCTTTCTTCCTGCAACTTTTCTGAACTTTGGAAACTACAACCCGTGAGTAAATTTGGACATTGAAAACTTTCTGAAACTTTTGTCAACTTTCTGAAACTTTTTGAGAACTTTATGAAACTTTTAAAACTTTTTTAAAAAGTTGAAATCTGGCTGAAAACGGAGTGAGGATAAGCAGGAAGCCCATCTCCCGCTATACTGAACTTTAAGCAAAGAGCAGGAGGAGTGGAGACAAAAAGTTATGCGTTAACTAAATGCTGGCACCCTGTTAAAGCAGTTTTCTGAGTGAAAGACTTTGAGCTATTGACTTTTGCTGGTCATATTCGGGGTGCACTGATATCCTTCTTCTGTGGTACCAGTGGATTATAAAATAAATAAGAATCTCTGGTGCTGGAGCTGCCTGGATGAGCACCAGTTTGCAACTTTGGATACATTGAATTCAGGTTTTGAAAAATTCTGAGTTGGAACTGGATACTTTGAAACTGTTGCAGTCAAGGCACTGTAAGAAACACTGTTTTGCTTTAAGTTTTACTCTGCTAAAAATAATACATTGTGGAGGCGATAGACATGGACTTAAATTTATAAGTTTAACTTGGATTTGATCTTTTCCCTGAAGACGTATTAAGCTCCCTCTAGAGGATTTTGGACTTACAGCAGTGACTTTGTTTTACTTTCCCTTTCCCGGCCTCTGTTTGACTATTGCATCTGGGACTCTGCTTTCTCATGGGAACAACTTGGATTGACCTTGGATTACAGATAACTTTGGAATGAGTGGCGCAAGGAGAAGAGGAAGGACTAAACAAACAACTCTAACTTTATCTGCAGCCTCACAGCGTAGATCTTCTGTGCCGGCCTTGCCTTCCACTTTGCCTCCAGACATAGAGGCGGCCTCCCTAATACAGGCAGGGGAGGGTGAGACAGAGGAGCTGCACCTGGGAGATATGGCTTCAGGGACAAGTAGCTCTGTCTTGGAGAAAATTTTGGAGAAACTGGAGGCTCTGGACAAGAAGGCTGATTTGCATACAGCTAAAATTGAACAGAACACAGAAAGCTTGAATAAGCTGACTGGACAAGTTGCACAGAATGCCCAGTCTATTGGAGAATTAAAGGAGGCTGTAGGTGAAAATCGTAAACTGGCTGAAGATACTAGTCAAAGATTGGAAGAACTTGAGAAAGAAGTAAGACCACTCAGCAAACAAGTTGGAGAACATCAGATTTACTTTTTGATGACAGAACTGCGAAACAGGGAGACCAACTTGAGGATACGGTCAATACCAGAGGTGGAAGAAGATAATTTTATTGAATTTCTAACTAAGGAATTTGCCAAGTTTTGGAAGTTAGAGGAAAAAGACTTTAAAATTGTATCTGCTTTCAGGCTTGGCAGAGTCAGAAGGACAGAGAAGCCCAGAGATTGTTTGATAACACTGAGATCAAAGGGGGAAAGGGACAAGATTTTGGGCCTGCACTACGAAAAGTCACTAGACATTTTGGGCAAGAGAATTGAAATCTACAAGGACATTCCTAAGCAGTTGCTGGACTTTAGATCTAACTACACGGAATTGGCAAGACTGTTGAGAAGCAACGCAATTATCTTCAGGTGGGAGTTTCCACAAGGATTATCCTTTACCTACAGAGGGAGAAAGATCAAAATCAAAACAGTGGAAGATAGAGACAAGTTTTTGGGAGCACACGGAGAAGACCTCCACAAAGGACTTGGATTGCCAGCGCCAGAACTTCCAGGGGAGCCCGCCCCCTCGGATCCTCAAGGACCGGAGAACAAGGTACCACCCCAGAAAGAATAACCAGACCTATCCAGGATGTCTCTGCAGCTTTTGAGTTGGAACATAAATGGCTGTAACAGTCCCGAAAAAAGGTCTAAAATTTTTCATATTTTAAAAAAGGAACAATTGGACATTATATGCTTACAAGAAACACATGTGATTAGGCTCCATAGAAAGGTGTTAATAAATAAAAGGCTTGGTCAAGAATTTATATCATCGGATACAGTTAAAAAGAGAGGTGTAGTGATCTATGCAAAAGAGAGCCTTTCACCAAAATTTCTCTTTAAAGATGAAAGTGGAAGAATCCTCGCAATAGAAGTACAGTATCAAGGAGAAAAAATTTTGATATTAGGAATTTATGCTCCAAATGAAGGAAAATCGGATTTTTATAAGAAGTTGCACGAGATCATGCTGGATTATCTGGATTACAACAACGTCATTATGATGGGGGACATGAACGGGGTCGTATCAACAAATATGGATAAGTCACAGAACCAGAACATTACTAAAGAGGGAAGACTACCTAAGACCTTTTTTGAAATGACTGACAATATGGACTGGGTTGACATCTGGAGAGTTAGAAACCCCCTGGGAAGAGAAGGAACATTCTTTTCTGAAGCTCAATTGACTTGGACACGAATCGACCAAATATGGATAACTAGAAGTCTGGCACCTAAGGTGAGGAAGGTGGAAATCTGCCCCAAAACATGCTCCGACCATAACGCCTTGAGAATGGATATGACATTGATCCCAATCGGCTCCTTTAGATGGAAGATGAATGATGGCCTGTTTAGAGATCAAAGAATTGTAAAGAAGGCCCAAAAAACCTTAAAGGACTATTTTGAGATTAATTTGAACACTACGGTGGAAAAAAGAACTATCTGGGATGCAAGTAAAGCTGTGATGAGAGGGTTCTTGATTCAACAGAATTCCTTAAAGAAAAGACTGCAAAATGAAAAGAAAGATAAAATTCTGGAAAGTATCAAAGAGTTGGAGAAGAAGTTAAGATCTAACCCGAAGTCCCAACCGATTCTGAGAGAAATCAAACTTTATCAGGCGCAATATTCCAAGCTGATAAATCAGGAAATAGAATGGAAGATTAAAACAATGAAACAAAAAACTTTTGAATCGGCAAATAAATGTGGGAAACTGCTAGCTTGGCAGTTGAAAAGGAGACAAAGATTAAATACAGTAACAAACTTAGAGGTTGAAGGAAGGAACATTCAGAACCCGGGAGAGATTAGAAAGTGCTTCCAGAGGTATTTTAAAAAGTTATATACTCAAGGGCCACAAGATGAAATAGAGATTACACAATTTTTGGAGAGAAATGGATTAGCAAAGCTGTCAGAAGAAAATAGAACAATTTTAAATGGCAAAATAACACGACAAGAGATTGAACAGGCCATCCTGAGTCTGAAACAGGGCAAATCACCAGGGCCAGATGGACTGACCTCTAACTACTATAAGACATTGAAGGATTATTTGATACAACCTTTGTTGGAGGTCAGTAATGAAATAATGGAGGGGAAGAAGGCGCCTGAATCGTGGAAAGAAGCATTTATCACATTGATTCCAAAGTCAGAAACTGAAAAGACACAACTCAAGAATTACCGTCCCATCTCCCTTTTAAATGTGGATTACAAAATATTTGCAGATGTTTTGGCACGAAGATTTAAGAAAGTTTTAAGTGAGATAATCCATAAAGACCAGGCAGGCTTTCTCCCGGGCAGACATATGTTTACTAACACAAGGAACATCATAGACATATTGGAACTTTTACAAACAAACATAAACACTAAAGCAGTTTTAATTTTTATAGACGCGGAGAAAGCCTTTGACAACATTTCTTGGAAATTTATGAAGGGGAATTTAAAAGAAATGGGAGTGGGACGGGGGTTTGAGAACGGGATTGAGGCAATATATTCAGAACAAAAGGCTAAACTGATAGTTAACAATGTGGTTACAGAAGAGTTTAAAATTGAAAAAGGTACACGACAAGGCTGCCCGATTTCCCCATTACTGTTTATTTCGGTTCTGGAAGTGCTCCTGAATATGATTAGGGGGGACCGGTTGGTGGAAGGGATTCAGGTCGGAGCGAAACAATATAAACTTAAAGCTTTTGCAGATGACCTAGTTCTGACATTACAGGAGCCGGAGTCTAGTTTGAAAAGAGTACTACAACTGATTCAAAACTTTGGTCGAGTGGCAGGATTTAAGTTAAATAAGCAAAAAACTAAAGTTTTGGGGAAAAACATGACAGATATTGAGTTGGAACAGCTTCAGAAAGAGACAGAACTAAATGTGGTTAAAAAAGTTAAATACCTAGGGGTAAACATAACAGCAAAAAATCTGAGTTTATTTAAAGATAATTATGAAAAATGTTGGTCAGAGATTAAGAGAGACTTGGATAGTTGGTCAAGACTAAAACTTTCTTTGTTAGGCCGAATAGCTGCCATCAAGATGAATGTATTGCCAAAAATGTTATTTTTGTTTCAGACACTGCAGATTGTAGACAAGACAGAGTGCTTCCGGAAGTGGCAGAAAGATATTTCTAAATTTGTCTGGCAGGGCAAAAAGCCCAGAATCAAATTTAAAATATTAACAGATGCGAAAGAAAGAGGGGGCTTTGCCCTGCCAGATTTAAAGTTGTATTATGAAGCTGCAGCTTTCTGCTGGTTAAAAGATTGGTTACTTCTTGAAGATACGGATGTCTTGGATTTGGAAGGTTTTAATAATGCGTTTGGATGGCATGCATATTTATGGTATGATAAAGTTAAGATAAATAAGGCCTTCAAGAACCATATTGTCAGAAAATCAGTTTTTAATGTCTGGACAAAATATAAAGACTTACTGGAGAATAAAACTCCGAGGTGGCTGTCACCCCTGGAGGCTAAGGCTCGGAAAAGAGCCAATATGGAGGCCAACTGGCCAAAATATTGGGAGATAATAGAAAAGGATGGTGACAACTGGAAATTGCAGAGTTTAGAAAAGATGAGAGACAAAGTGCGAGACTGGTTACACTATGCTCAGATTAAAGAAGTGTTTAAAAATGACAAAAAGCTAGGATTCCAAGTGGAAAAGTCAAAGTTAGAAACTGAACTGTTAGAACCTAAGACTAAGGTACTTTCAAGAATGTATAACTTGCTGCTGAAATGGAACACACATGACGAAATGGTAAAATCAACAATGATAAAATGGGCGCAGGATATTGGGTATAATATTATGTTTGAAGATTGGGAAAGGTTGTGGACCTCTGGGCTGAACTTCACTGCATGTAATGCGTTGAAGGAAAATGTGATGAAAATGATGTATAGATGGTACATGACCCCTGTTAAACTGGCTAAAATATACCATTCGTCTGATAGCAAATGTTGGAAATGTAAGGAAAATGAAGGAACATTTTTTCACCTCTGGTGGACCTGCCCTAGAGTGAAGGCCTTTTGGGAGAAGATATATAATGAATTAAAAAAGGTGTTTAAATACACCTTTACTAAGAAATCAGAGGCCTTTCTCCTGGGTATTGTCGGCCAGAGTGTGTTAAAAGAGGACAGAACATTCTTTTTGTACGCAACAACAGCAGCAAGAATATTAATTGCCAAGAATTGGAAAACTCAGGAGCTACCCACTGTGGAAGAATGGCAGATGCAACTGATGGACTATATGCAATTAGCCGAGATGACCGGCAGAATTCGAGACCAGGGAGAAGAAAGGATGGAAGAAGACTGGAGGAAATTTAAGATTTATTTACAAAAATATTGTAATTTGGCTGAGTGCTGAATTGGATGCCAGTGCAGACAATTGTCTACCATTAAATTAGATTTAAGGCTGAATTATATGTCAAACCAAATTAAGATTATTAATTAAGATGAGTTAAATGATAATTTGTTTGAAATTAATTTAATAATGATGTAAGTGTATGCGGGAGGTGTGGGGGAGTCCCATGTAACAATTGAGAGATGTTAAATGGACAATGATAAGTGCTTATCTAATATATGCTTTATTTGAAAACTTTAATAAATATATTATAAAAAAAAAATAGAAATGCAACTATTGATCTTGTTCGGAGAAGAAAAAGTTTGCTGCTATACGTTGAGCAAGCAATTTGGAGAAAGGTGAAATGGCTCTTCAGAATGGAAAAAAGAGAACAGATTTTTTCCCCTGGTTTCTGTGACATTAGCTATGTCTTCACATCTAGGCTGTAGGTTTGCAAAATGCAAATTGCTCTCAATTAACCGGATTGGAGCCAGCACAGAGGGGAAATTTCACCTTTTCCTCTCCAGAGGAAAGTCCCTCCTTAAAGCTGCTATTTTCTTGGGGCGGGGAGGAATTCCCCACTGGTACCTCTCTGATCCCCCACAGTGGAAGTGGTCTGCATTAAATTAAAATACTGTACAGTGGTATCTCAGGTTAAGTACTTAATTCGTTCCGGTGGTGCGTTCTTAACCTGAAACTGTTCTTAACCTGAAGCACCACTTTAGCTAATGGGGCCTCCTGCTGCCGCCGCGCCACCAGAGCACGATTTCTGTTCTCATCCTGAAGCAAAGTTCTTAACCCGTGGTACTATTTCTGGGTTAGCGGAGTCTGTAACCTGAAGCGTCTGTATAACCTGAAGTGTATGTAACCCAAGGTACCACTGTACTTACTTCTCATGAGCAAGCAATCTGCCTCTAGTATCCAGCACCTTGCCACCTAGCAGGTTAAAATTAAAACAAAGGCTCATCTCAATTGCAGAAACCGGGGATGGAATTCTTCTTGTAGGGAGCGCAACAGCATTGCTCCAAAGAACCTAGGGATACTGGGGTCACATCCACACCATATGTTCAAAACATGTGGTTCTCCCCGAAAGAATCCTGGGAACTGTAGTTCACCCCTCAAAGAGCTACAAATCCAAGCTAGCTCCCAGGATTCCTTGTGGGAAGGATCTATATATAGAAGGATGATTTACATTTGCAGTACCTCTCCAGGATTCACGGCAGGAGTCTCTCAAAGCCCTAGCTGGAGATGCCCGGGGTTCAACCTGGGAACCTTCTGCATGCAAGGCAGAGCTACAGCCCTTCCCATAGGACAGCTGAGTCAGTAGATCATGAGGCTCTTAATCTCAGTGTTGTGGGTTCAAGAACCCATGTTGGGCTAAAGATCCCTGCATTGCAAGGACAAGATGACCCTCGTGGTCCCTTCCAGCTCTTAGGATTCTATACCATTCTTCTATATACCGAGTTGCATCATTCTTCCATCTAGCTCAATATTTTGTACAGCAACAGGCAGGTGCTCTCTTGGGTTTCAGACAACAGCCTCCTCCATCTGCCCACAGCCACGATTTTGCTCCTGGCTTTAGTTTGGTAGACTTTGCAGTTATGCTATGTCTATATAGTATATGAGAAGTATCTTTTAAAAATATAAAGCAATTAAAAACAATTAATAACATCCAAAGCAAAAAGGTTTCAAATCAGAATGAGGCAGAACAACCAAATGACCACAAGCCGCTTTTTATGGCTTATAAAAGACACAAGAATCAAAACAGATAAAATCAACAGCCTTAAATGTAACCAACCACCTTTGGACCGAGGTCCTCCTTAATGATATAGCTATTTGTTCGGCAAACAATAGGTCAAAAATACTGGATGTGCAAATCGCCAAACAGCATCACCGGTTTGAACTTTTAGTGATGATGTTCATCTGGCCCCAGGGTCACTTCCAGATGGAATCCCTTAAGCATGCAAGGATATAAAAAACCCTCTCCTCCTCTAAAGGGGCCTCAAAACAAGGATTCAAAAATTATCCAGCTTGTTAGCCTTTCAAGTTGTGCAGCCTTGAGCTGTTATCTGGATCCTCCGGACTGAATTGAGAGCTCCCGCCGGTGTGGCCACTTAGAAATGATTTACACTTTTGCAAAACCCTCGAATGCAAGGACAAGGCCGTTCTCACACCCAGGTGCCTTCTTAATTAAATATCAGTATTCCTCAATCTTACTGGCATAGCTGTCAAAGGTAAAGGGAACTGCTAATTTCTCTGCCTTTTGATATTTTTCTTAGATGCCTTCAGTTATTTCCCGCCTCTATTGAGAGCCTTATATTTTGCCTCCTTCATCAGTTTCACTGGGTTCTCACACATATGGAATTGTCTTGCAAGTGCCCTGGCCTGTATTTTACTTACAAAAATATTTATATACCACTATTCATAAAAAAGGTGTTTAAGGCGACAGTGTATAAAACCATACAGTGAAAAATCATATAAAAAACTAAAAGCAGACATCAGCTAATTATTGTCAAAAGATATATTCTGAATTGCCTGCATAGTCCTGGTGGGATAGAGAAGTTTTCAGCAGGCATTTAAAATTTGAGACAGAAGGCGCCTGCTGAATCTCCAATGGCACGGCGTACCACAATAAAGAGTTAAGGTTCAGTTTCTTGCTGTTACTAGATGAGCCTTGCCAGCTTGTGGAACAACCAATGAAACTCCTGCAAATGATCTCAATAATTCTGACAGTAAGAGCTGTTGTACAGTGGAAGAGACTCCCACGAGAGGAAGTGGACTCTTCTTCCTTGGAGGCTTTTAAGCAGAGGTTGGAAGGCCACCTGTCATGTATGATCTAGCTGAGTTTCCTGAATTGCAGGGGGCTGGACTAGATGACCCTTGCGGTCCCTTTCAACTCTACAATTCTACAATTCTGAAAGAAGCAGCTATAAGGATCTCCTCCTTGCCCCCCCCCCACCGTGAACAATGTTTGGGGCCTGCACCCTACATGAACCAAGAGAATGGGAGATGGGCCAAATGGTCCGAGGCCGATTCAAATCCCAGAACATACAACCCTGAATAGCGGTCTAGCCAACATGTTAAAAGCCCTCGCCACATGTGGTAACAGAGAACAATTCTGCTTCACTTTTGGCGTCTCTGAAGGCAGCTATTGCAACTGCCCGGTGCTAACTTTATCCCGCTTTTCACAACTGTTCTTCGTCAAAACTGCTTTCCAGACCTCTTACTCATTGTAAGACACGAGAGAGAGAGAGAGAGAGAGAGAGAGAGAGAGAGAGCGAGAGAGAGAGAGAGTTCACAGTGTTTTCACCTTGGAGGCAACCAACACTGCAAGGAATCAATACATTCTGCAGGCCTTGTTGGGATTTTCAACAGGAAGGTATCCATTATCTGAATGAAACCAAGAAACCATGTGTTGGATTTATGATTGTGCACAAAAAAGTCACCAGAGATTCCAAACTAAGGCGCTTCAAGTGATTCCTCCTCCTTTTCACCTTGGAAGCCCCAGTGGGAAAGTGACGCACTGTCTGTCCACAGCCTCATAAAGCATGGTTTATGAAGTCACAGATGAGTGTCACAGCCGCACAATCCTCCCTTGGCGCTCCTCTTTTGTCCTTCTGCACCGCCCCCCCCCCCAGTGTGGAAGCAGCTTTGAGACACAGATCCTGGCTTGTGTTAAGCCAAACTTCTACATTTCCCCCTTCAGGGCCAGAGAACTCTTGCATAACATCATATCACAAGCCAGGATATTATGTGTGTGTGTGTTTGTGGAGATTGTCCCTTATTACCCTGGCTTGTCAAACCCACAAAAGCTAAAGATTTGTGGTTCAGACGTAACAGGGAACCTGGGCTTAAAGGAAACCAGAATCTCGATAGCTACTAGCCACAGTGGCTATCATGAGTCCTGAGGCGTTGCCGGGCTCAGGAGTGGGGTAGCGGGCCGAGGTGGAACAAGAGGGGGAATGGGAGCGAGACATGGGAGTGAGAGGCTGGAGGAAGTGGGTACCTGCCCCTAACTAGGGACTCATAACTCCCATCTCCCTCCTTTTCCCCCAGACATTTTGCACGCCTCCCTCCGAAGACAACCTGTCAACGGCACTGAGCACCTGCCCCGACTCTCTTTCATCCCACGCCCCCACACCCAAATCCGGCTCTCCTGCCCCACGCATAGAAAGCTTAAAAGTCACTATTAGTCTCCCCCGAGTTCCTTTCTCCTCCAAGGACTTCACACAGTGGCACTGGCAGCTCCTCTACAATTTAGGAAGCAACATTAGTGGAGGGGGGTGTTTTTTAAAAAAGGGAACAGGGTAGGTTGCCTAGTTACCATTGCAATCGTCTACTGAAAAAAGCCCTGGAAGCCCTTTGCTTAAGCAACCCCCCCCCATCCTTTTTCTACTTGCTTCTGTTTTGGAGAAGCTCGGTTCTCTTAAAAGCAAAAGCATCACACCTGGGGACGGACAAATCTTTTCCATTTCGGTTTCTGCCCGGCTTAGGGAAGGAGGAGCAATGCTCACGGGCATGACATCACCCACCCACCCCAAATCGCCCTCGCAAGCTAAGCTGGTACCTCTGGCCCTAACTGTTCCCCTACGAAAAACTTCACCACATGCCACTGGATAGAAGCCGTACAAATGTCCCAACAGGTATCCACATAAAACTGGTGTTTATAGGAAATATGTTCAAGATGTAGCCAAGGCTGCAGGGTCCTCAGACTGCTGCATATTAGACAATAGGTGTTTATCCTTCCAGGCTCCAAGTATAAGTCTCTTAGAGACCTAGAGCAAAATACAGTTTTCTTGTTCTTCCATTAATCCCCATACTAAAGGAATATCACTTAAAAGTACACGAGCAAACTGCATATATCAAGGATCAGATAGCTACAAAATTGAGGAGGACAACAACTTAAACCAAAAGTAATATATATCACTGGACATGTGCCCAAAGGATTTCCAGCATCATACCACATGCCATACTTGGCTTGCCAGTTTCCAGTTTCCCACCCCTTGAAGCAAAACAAGTACAGATAGAATCAAGCCCTAGAAAGAAAGAACACGTCACCCTCTTGTTATCTATATCTCTATATATTAACATTTCTTTTGCCTACAGACAATGTACACTGGGGGTGGGGGTGGGGGAGTGGCAGGGGGTTGGACTAGATGACCCTTGGCACCCCTTTCCAACCCAACAAATCTCTGATTCTATCACTTACGGCTGCGAGTGAGCAGTCTCGTAGCGCTCAAAGGCGTGGGAGAGGTCATGCTTGTTGTTCATGTAGCACTGCATACACAAGTCGTAATCGAAGCAGACCTTGCATTTCCACCGCATCCCGCGGATCCCGTGTTTCTTGCAGCAGTCGCAGATGATGTTGGGGTGGCGGACGCCTAATTGAGAGAGAAAGAAAGAGGCGAGAGTCGACATCAGCAGCTTCAGCAACCAAAGAGATCAAAGGGGTTAGAGAAACTCCCTTATGGAAGAAAGGTTATTAACACATGTGGCTTTCAGTAAGCAGGAGAGTGTGTGTGTTAGAGTAAGGTTATCAGATTTTTTTCAATGAATCTGGGGACACTTTAATTACATACATATATACATACTACATGTTTGGGACATTGATGCTGCAGCGATGGCGGTGGCAGAGGGGCGGCCGCCGCCTTGACCTCAACCGCCATGTTTCCCCTTCCTCCGAGGCTTCTATCTCCTTTCTCCATGAACCTGGGCAGCTCCTGAGTTGTTAGTTCTTCGGTGGTGGGGAAGCGGTGCACAGTGGGTCAGGCAGGAAGGTGGAGAAGGAGGGTGGAGAGTGGCGGCGGCAAGGCTCGGGCAGCACGATGCCTCCCTTCCCATCAAAACAGCCCCAATCCCCTTCCTACTTGCGTGCAAGCAGGAGGGGGTGGGATCCCTCAGCTGGGAAGCAAGGCTTCCTATTGCCTAACTGAGAGATCCCTTCCCCCTCCTGCTTGCACGCAAGCTCGGATAGGCAGCGTGTAGCCTCCCTTCACAGCTGAGAGATCCCCGCCCCGCTCCTGCTTGCATACAAGTAGGAGTTGGGAGGCTGTTCTGATAGGCAGCATGAAGCCTCCCTTCACAGCTTAGTTGCTGGGGTCAGGGAAGGTGGAGGCAGCCCGGAAGCCAGCCAGAGCCAACTGCTCCGGGCTGCTGAGACTGCCGCTATTGCGTTTCCTGGGGACATTAGATGAAATCTGGGGACATTCTGGGGATGGAATTTGTCCAGGGGCTTATTCGCAAATCCGGGGACTGTCCCCTGGAAACGGGGGATGTCTGGTAACCCTATGTTAGAGGTGTCTGAAATAATGCATGGGCACCCAGTATCCCCAAATCATTCCCGGGAAGGACCCTTCTCTGAAGCCAGCCAGTGTAGATCAGCTGGGGGTAAACTGTGGCTTTTCAAGTCACCAGCCGGCAACATCGCCAGAGGACAGTTGGGCGTTACAACAGTCCAACAACCAGGGGAAGCCCACAGGTTCTTTACTCTGACTGGTGCAGACAATGCTGGATGAATGCTTGGTGTGGCTCAGCGATGCAGATTCCTAGGTTTCGGGAAAAGGCCGCAGCTCTGTGCAAGAGCATCTGCCTTGAGTGCAGAAAGTCCCAGGTTCCAATCCCGGCATCTCCAGGGAGAGGTGGAAATGTCACCTGCCCGAAACTCTGGAGAGCAAGTCAGTGTAGACCAGTGGTTCTCAAAAGCGTGTGGCAGGAGAGGATGGCAAGTGTGGCAGAAAGGTTCAAGGGCAATCAATATTACATGTTGGGAATGATTCATGTTCTTATGTATCTGCCTTGTTTTTTTACTTTCTGGATGTACCGTTATCATGTAATAAAGTAGCCATGTTCCATTACAAATCAAGGCCTGCCAGGAGTTGCTACTTTTTGTTTTCCAATGTATTTCTTATCAAGAAAAAAAAATTGGGACCAGGAAATTTTTATTCTGAAAATGTGGCCCAGAGGAAAAAAGTTGGAGGCCCACTGGTGTAGATAGTACTGACACAGAGGGACAAGTGGCTTAATTCAGTATAAGGCAGCTCCCTGTGTTATTTACTTACCTATTTGTGCATTATCGTACAGAAGAAGATCGTACGCTCCCTGAAACCCAGTCCGGTAGTTGGTGCGAGTTCCTTGGTCCCACTGGACCACCACGGTCTTATCTGGGGTGGTTGGGCTGCCCTGCCGACCGATCTCCACCACCGTCCCGACATTCCCTTCGCCGTTGTCTTGGTTGCTCCATTTCCAGTCCACCCCACGGACCACCCGCATTCCAACCTGCATGCTTGCGTAGGGGTCAAAGTCCATCGCCCGGCGCAGGCAACCTCAAGTTGACGGCCGGACGGCCGGCTCACAGCACAGAGGGCAAAGCATTGATGAAACCTGGGGAGTGGGGAGATGGAAAAAAAAAACCACGCATGGGCTCAAAAAGCATGCTGGGAAGATTGAGGCAGTGTGGCTGCTATGTACCAGGTGCGTGGGTGAAACTACAGTCTTCTGGGATTTGCTGAACTACAACTCCCAGCAAACATGGGCAATAGGGAATTGTGGTTCAGCAACATCTGGAAGGCCAACTGGTGCCTCTTATGCACCAAGTGGGCATATATTGTTCTTCTTTGCTCTCATATATTCTAGCAGGGATATCATTCTCCAGATGCCATAAGATCAAGTCAAGTGGACTAACTAGTCCAGCATTCTGTTCTCACAGTGGTCAGCCAGATGCCCCAATGGGAAGCATGTCAAAAGGACCGGAGAGCAACAGCAATTCTCCACACTTGCAATTCTCAGAAACTGGTTTTCAGATGCACAGTGTATCTGATAGTGGAGGCAGAACACAGCCAATGTGGCTAGTAGCAATGGACAGTCTCCTCCTCCTCTGAAATTTGCTTCCTTTAAAACCAGTCAAGGGGAACAGAATGACTAAGAGCATAAGATGATCACCAGTAGGCCCCAAACTGCTGGTTTCAGGTTTATGTGGTCATTATAAATCTCAGATGACACTTGGGCAACCCAGGAAGCAGCAGCTCTCACACACAGTTCTGATCACCCCCTCCACCCACCCTTTTACAGATAAGTTTCAAAACAGAAGGAAGCTTAAAAAAAAAAAAGCACATATGAATTTCTGACACAGTCCCTCTCTCTTCTCTTTCTGATGACAAGGCCTAAAATTAGATCAGGAACTAAAAATACTTGCACAGGAGACAATGAACGCTTCTCACCCCATTTGCATTAATGAAAAGAACACAAAGCCACATCTCAAACACACCATCAAGCACTTAACAAGTCAAGGGCAGCCCATGACAGATGAAGTAGAAAATGGATGCTCTTTTAAACACACAAGTAGAGCGCCATGAATTAAAAGCAATGGGAAATTCATTGGTTCAAGGACTCCAAAATAAATTAGGAAAGGTCACAAATTTATTTATTTTAAGATCAAAGCTGCTGTCGCATTCAGAGCTAAAGCCAGTCTCCTATTGGCTTCGAACAGACATACTCCCCTTTATGTTATATAGCTCAAACAAATATTCACAAATATTTAACATAGGATGACATGTCCAGCTCTGCCACTCACACTTTGAATGGACTAGGACCTGCAGTGGCGTAGCGTGGGGGGTGCAGGGGGGGCGGGCCGCACCGGGCAACATCTGGGGTTAGGGCAAATCCATGGGTTAGGGGGCACAAATCCACGGGTTAGGGGGCACAAATCCACGGGTTTCGGGGCGCAAATTACTTGCCTTGCCCCGGGTGCTGACAACCCACGCTACGCCACTGAGGACCTGGGAGACCAGGGTCCAAATTCCCCAGTCAGCAATGAAGCTCACAAGGCCAATATTGGGCCAGTCACTGGCCCTTAATCTAACCCACCTCACAGGGTTGTTGTGAGGATAAAATGGGGAGGGGGGAACCATGTACGCTGCCTTGAGCTCACTGTAGTAAAGAGAGGGATGTAAGATGTAATAATGAATGTAACAATAGTACAAAATAAATAAGCTTTTGACAAAACACTCCAATTTTATACATGCAAAAAAGTCTGCAACACAAAGCACACTTACTTAGCAAGCAAGCCTCATTGAAAACAGCAGCGTTAACTTCTGGGCAAAACACAGGGTTGTCTCCAACTGAGGCCCCATTTGTACTATATATTTAAAGCAGTATCATAGCACAGCAATTACCTGAGTGGTTCAACAGAATGCAGTTCTCAGGATGATTTGGGGGAAACCTTGACTTTGTAAAGTGGTATGATAGTTCTTTAAATGTACAGTGCAAATGGGGCTAATCATACTTCTTTAAACAGTCATGCCTTCCCCCAAAAGGATTCTGGGAGTTGTAGTTAAAGGTACTGAGAGTTGTCAGGGGACCCCTATACCCCTCAGAAAGTGAACAGCTCTTAAGAGTGGCTCAGCAGTCAACAGGGAGCTATGGGAATTGTAGCTCTGTGAGGGGAGCTGGGGTCTCCTAACAACCCTCAGCACCCTTAAACTATAATTCCCAGAATTCTTTGAGGGGTAGCCATGGCTGTTCAAAGTGGTGCCACAGCTCTTTGGTGCAAATATGGCCTTAATATTTGATGCCTGTCAAAACTGTGTGGCAAATGCTGGCAAGATTAACAGCACAGCCCTTTCTTTATATGTTGTGTCCAGTGCTAGCCCTGCTCAGAGTAGATTCGTTGAAGTTAATGGACTCAGCTAACTTGGCCCCATCAATATCAGCGGGTCAACTCTCAGGCTTGACTTCAGTGGATCTACTCTGCGTAGGACTAGCTCTGTGAAGGGGGAATAGGGGGTCTTCCCAAAAACTCTCGCCACCCTTTACAAACAAACAAACAAACAAACAAACACCAGCTCCCAGGATTCTTTGTGGGAAACCACAACTGTTTAAAGTGTTACCACAGTGCTTTAAATGTATGGTGTGGATGTTTTCTGTCTCTGGAGCTATCAAAACGTTAGATACCACTAATGGTATGCCAGTTATCAAAATGAAAGATACCACAGAACATTGCAGGTCCCTGCTTCACAGGTTTTCTGCGTAGGCCTCAGGTTGGCTGCTGTGAGAACAGGATGGGGGGGGGTCTAAATGGACCTTTGGCCTGATCTAGCAAAGGCTCCTTTTAGGTTATTCTAGTCAAAAAAACACAATTGATGAGCAGATATCAGAACCCAGTTTCGGTGCTGAGCGACAGTTATTTCGGCGAGTCCTTTGGCAAACGCCCGCACGTTCAGAGACAACAAGGTTCTTACAAGAGGAGAAAACAGAAAGCGAAATATGTTCCGTCTCAAGCCCGGCTTCCTAACCTTTTCTCGAGAGCCGCCCAGAAAAGCGATTCCATGGCTCCCCTAGGCCTCTTGCTCCATAGGTAATGTCCTCTCATGGTTAAGAAAGGGCACCTTCCCTGGAGTTTAAGCGCATGACTTCTACACTTCAGGTGAAAAGGCACCCACCTAGAGAGATGTCCCACCTCCACATGTGGTGGAGTCTAGATACAGCCATGGGTGATGGACGCTTTCGTTGGCCCTGGAAGATGCGCTTTGCGGTTGCCTAGCAACAGGGGAATACAACGTTACATAAGGAGAGTCCTGTTGGATCGGTCCAGCACTCCATGGAGTCTTCTTACCGTGTCCAACCAGAGGTGCTGATAGTTGTTAGAAACCCCCTCAAAAAAACCACTACAGCTCCCAGAATTCCTTGAGGGAAGCCATGATAGTTTAAAGCGGTACCATAGTGCTCTAATATGGTGTGAATGTGGTCATATACACTTTAAAAAAAAATCAATGAACCCTTCAAGGAGATTTGGGGGTGTAGCTAGTAGCTCTCTCTGTCTGGCCCGCACCATATGTCACCCAGACACACCCCTCACCAGACTTGCTTCGCTCCCTCCTTGAGTGTTTTTGCCTGGCTGGAATGTGCCCTTGAACTCGGATCTTGGTTGCCTGGCTAGGGAGGTGCATGCACCTACGTGTGTAGAAGTACCCTCCTGTACACAAAGCAACATTTACATTTGTTGCTCCACCCACTTTTGCCTCTGGCCCCGCCCACCTCTGGCATGCGGCCCATAGCTGTCAAGCGTCCCTTATTTGGCGGGACAGTCCCTCATTCCAGTGCCATGTCCCGCTGCTGTCCCTTATTGATGATGTCCCTTAAATAAGCTACTGAAGGTAATGTGGCCCTTTCTATGTCCAGCTTGCTTTGTCAACAACAAATTGTTGCTTTTTTGTGTTGAATATATGCTATATGTTAATTTATGGACCTAATAGGTATCTAAAGCCATTTGCATGCAACAAAATATGTATTTTATAAAAGTAATTGTTGATCCCTTATTTTGGCTGCTGATCCCTTATTTTCAAGGCTGCTGGTCCCTTATTTTCAAATCTGTAAGTTGACAGCTATGATGCGGCCCCCAGAAGGTGGCCCAATGCGACCCTCAAAACCATGAGCTCTACCAGTTTGCTCTATGGGATTTTCGGAGCCAACGGGAGATTTAAACACAGGTCTCCTCAGTCTGAAGTAAAAACTCTTAACAAGTAGCTAGAAAAGAATCCCACTGCAACATGTTCATATAATAAATTTATTTGATTTCTATCCGAGGAGTTCAAGGTGGCATATATGCTTCCCCCCCCCCCCCGCCCACAACCCTTCTCATCTTTTCCTCACAACAACCCTGGGAGGTAGGTTAGGCTCAGAGACAGTGAGTGTCTCTGGGATAGAGTGCTGGACTCTAACCACACTGGCTAAATAAGTTAAAAGACGTCTCGGGAGCCAAAGGAACAGCTAAAGAAACCAGACAGTTAAAAATAGATAGATACCTTCTCACATGAGAGGAAGGAAAATTTAAATATACCAGCATGGCTATTCTGGGATCCAGCCGCATCACAACCAAACGTGTCGTGCTTCAGACATCACAGGCGGACCGATTACGAAAGGGGGGGGGGCAGGAGGAGCTCTTTCAACTGAAAGAACAATTAAAATCCTTGCCTTAAGGGGATTATGTCTGTCAGTCTCAATTAAAAGGGATTAGTAGACAGTTACAAAAAAATAGGAGTGGATATGTAACCTAGACATCATATTTAGAAAGGGAGCGGGCAGGGAGGTCAGTGCATTGTACGATGTTTGGAAGGGGCTAAAAATAAGTTGACATTTTCAATTGAAAATATTATTATTAGCACCGATGTGATACGTAGCGTTTTTGCAAAAAAATTCCCACGCATTGTTCTTTGATAGTAGAGGAGGCTGAATGTCTGCGATGAGGGGAGAGGAGGGGGGAGGGCCAGGAAGAATGGCAGATGGCATTTCGACACAACCAGAGAAAACCCTGGTTCTTTCCCATTACAGTGGTACCTCGGGTTAAGTACTTAATTCGTTCTGGAGGTCTGTTCTTAACCTGAAACTGTTCTTAACCCAAAGCACCACTTTAGTTAATGGGGCCTCCTGCTGCTGCCGCGCCGCCGGAGCCCAATTTCTGTTCTTATCCTGAAGCAAAGTTCTTAACCTGAAGCACTATTTCTGGGTTAGCGGAGTGTGTAATTTGAAGCATATGTAACCCGAGGTACCACTGTACATCACACAGCATGCCCAGGCCTGGGTGTGGGAGCTTAGATCTGACACAGAAGATATAAAAACTCAGTATATTATTCAATCCATCAATTTATATACCACTTTTTTATCAGAAGATCCCAAGTCAAGGAGAATTTTCAAAATCTTCAGATTGCTATAAAGCAAGCTTTTTAAAGAGGAAAGAAAGAAAGAGCTTGAGATTGAGTTCCATAGTTTAACCTTCACTGCATGTCCATGCATTCTAGTGTTGCGAGAGAGGGAAAAACCCTTTCCTCATGCCAAGCATCATATTATGAACTTCTATCATGTCACCTCTTCCTCATTTTTTCTTCAAACTGAAAAGTCCCAAAATGTGCAAACATTTTCTCACAGGGGAATTGCGTCATCAAGTTTTCGACTGCAGCTCCCAGCAGTCACAGGGCGCAACATGTATGCTGGCTAGCTGGAGGATGGGAGTTGTAGTCCAAAACATTTAGACAGCACCAGGTGACTTTCTGCAAACCAGGGCAAATTCTCTGCTGATGTAGTTATATTAGAGGCCGACAGCAGAGAGCTGTAGCTCAGGGATAGATCAGCACACAGGAGGTCCCAGGAACGACCCTTGTCTGGAACCCGATGAGTATAAGGCAGAATCCTAGCTACATTAAATTTTGGGACATTTGTTTACTATGCATTTGGCACCTCTTAGCATAGAGGGACGCGGGTGGCACTGTGGGCTTGCCAATCAGAAGGTCGGCGGTTCGAATCCCCGTGATGGGGTGAGCTCCCGTTGCTCGGTCCCTGCTCCTGCCAACCTAGCAGTTCGAAAGCACGTCAAAGTGCAAGTAGATAAATAGGTACCGCTCCGGCGGGAAGGTAAACGGCGTTTCCGTGCGCTGCTCTGGTTCGCCAGAAGCGGCTTAGTCATGCTGGCCACATGACCCAGAAGCTGTACACCGGCTCCCTCGGCCAATAAAGCGAGATGAGCGTCGCAACCCCAGAGTCGGTCACAACTGGACCTAAAGGTCAGGGGTCCCTTTACCCTTTACTAGCATATCGTAACCACATTTTGCATGACTTCCCCAGAGGTCAAGGAGGAAGTTGTCACCTATGTTTGGATGCAATTGGATGCCATTCTGAATCAAGATGGCAGACTTAACCTTCCTAACTGCCCTGATTTTACCCACTGATTTTTGTTTTTAAATTGTTTCTTTGTTCCATAGAATTCCTGAGCAACTTGGGATATGAGGCTGGTAGCGTTCCAACATTATCTGAGAATTCCTCATGGAATCATGGAATCCAGACATCTCCTGGGCACTTAATTTGAAGAAGAAAAATGGGCATTTTCTCCTTCCCTCTGTCTGGTGATGTCCCTTGAATGCCAAATGAAGCCTTACATAACCCGGCTTTGGGGCGGAGAAGTGAGAAATAGGCAAGGAGATGGCCCAGATCTCCCCACCAAAACACACACACACACACACACACACACTTTCTAAACATTCCAGCTATCACTTTGTTAAAACACATGGAGTTAATTCTGTTCACAGCTAGCCTGAAACTCCCCCCACCCCACCCTCTCTCTCTCCCTCTCAGGCACACACACTCTCTCCTGCTGTTTTTGTCAAACATAACCCAGGAAATGCATTGTACCAGCTGGGCAGCTGGCTGAGGCTTCCAGCCACTTCAGAGCTCTGCCAATGCTTGACAAGGTTATGGTTAAAGAAACCGTTGTGCATTCCTCTCCTCCACCACCATCACTTTTTTGAAGCTGCCCGTTTTGTACATTTCCCAACTTTTCCCTCCGCATTAGACCAAGTCCTGCTGGATCCAGCCAGCGGCCCATCTAGTCCAGCATCCTGTTCTCGCAGCGGCCAACCAGATGACTATGAGAAGTCCACAAGCAGGGCCCAAGCACAACGGCAACTGCCCTAGCTTGTTATTCTCAGCAACTGTCTGTTTGTTGTCTTTGACACTGGAGAGGTAGAACAGAGAGCCATCATGACTAGAAGCTACTGATGGTCATATCCTCTGTGAATTTACTGTATTTTTCGCTATATAAGACGCACCCGAGCATAAGACGCACCTAGTTTTGAGAGGAGGAAAACAAGAAAAAAAAAAATATTCTGAATCTTTTATTTCTGTAGAGCCTCTTTTCAAAAGCTTGATTTTGCAAGTGAACAGTAGAAGCATTTTAACAGGCATTAGTGCCTGGATTTCATTCTCTCACAGAAAGCCCCAGGAAAAAAATGGGATCATCTGGCCGTTTGGAAAGACAGAGGCACATGGTTTGGGCACTGATGGAATCCAAGACTGACTGAAGAGGGAAAACAAGAATAATGTTCTCCTGTCTGTTTGTCAAGTTGCTCAGGGGGCTACTATCACAGAACAACCTCACAACAACCCAGGGAGGTTAAGGTGGCCCTCTCTGCGCAGCGCCATTCACTCCATAAGATGCACACACATTTCCCCTTACTTTTTAGGAGGAAAAAAGTGCATCTTATGGAACAGAAAATGCGGTATCTAACCCCCTTTTAAAGCCATCCAAGGGGACCATCACAAGAGGAGAGTGAATCCCACAATTTAACTATGTGCAAAGAAGTACTTTCTGTTGCTTGCCCTCAATCTTCCAACACTGAGCTTCGCCGGATGGCTCCGAGTTCCCAGTATTACGAGCGAAGGAGAAAAACTTCTCCCTAGTCACTTTTCCTGCACCATGCAAATATTCATAGTTGCAAGATAAAGAGCTGAATGGGGACAGTCTTGTCTCCCTAAATTACTCACGTGGTTTTATTTTATCCATTTATGTCAATGTAAAAAAAAAAAAAAAGAGGTTGGGGAGGGAGGAGCACACATTTTGGGAGCGATTCACAAAACAACGAAAACCCAATAATAAAATAAGGAGGTGAATAAACACCAGCAATTAAAAGCAGTTTCCATCACAGACTAAAAGCCTGGGGGAAATAAAACAAGGTATTTATTATTTTCAGCATTAGGCTAGACTCCTTGGGGAGAGCGCCATAAAAATTATTACAATTATATCCTGTTTATTTTCCAAGGAACTTAAGGAAATGGATGTGGTTCTCTACTCGCACTGACCCCCCCCCCCCCGATTTTATCATCACAACAATCTTGCAAGGAAGGCGAGGCTGAGTGTAAGTGACCCTCGAAGCACCCAGACTCTGGCCTGATGTCAATAAAGTGCCAACTGCTATTTGCAAACACTTGGGTGGATTTGGGAAAGAAAAGGAAAGAGTGTTCAATGTAGAGCAGATGCGAGGAACCTTTGGCCCTCTCGATGTCGCTGAACAACAGCTCCCATGTTCCAAGGCCATTGGCTATGCTTGCTGGGGGTTCATGGGAGTTGTAGTTCCGCAATAACTGTAGGGCCAAAGGTTTTCCCACGCTGACGTCAAATTTTGTACATGCTGATGCAACAGGCTTAAACAACACTCTGTGTACCTGAAGATAAAGTGATTTAGAGTTCCATGCTCAAACAATCAAACTTCAAAGCAAAAGCTGAATTCTCAACACAGCCACGAGGGCTAGAAGCTTGCTTTTAAAACCTGTTCTTAAATAACAAAAACAAGAGCTAGAGACCAGTAGGAACCCCCTTTCCATACCCAAACCTACACTGTGTACTCCATTGCAGGTGTGGGGAAACTCTGGTTCCACCTCCTGATGCTGCTAAACTCCAGTTTCCATCTGCTCTAGCCAGCATGACCAATGGCAAGGAATGTTGGGAATTGTAGTTCAGCAACTTCTGGAGGGAACAAAGATTCCACACGCATACTCTACTGGAAACGCAGCTTTGGTGTTCCTGCCCCATCCCCATGGACCATCCCCATGGTCAGCAAACTTTTTCAGCATGGGGCCGGTCCACTGTCCCTCAGACCTTGGGGGGGGGCAGACTATAATTTGGAGAAAAAAAGGAATTAATTCCTATGCCCCACAAATAACCCAGAGATGCATTTTAAATAAAGGCACACATTCTACTCATGTAAACACACTAGGCAGGCCCCACAAATAACCCAGAGACGCATTTTAAATAAAAGGACACATTCTACTCATGTAAAAACATGCTGATTCCCGGACCGTCCGTGGGCCAGATTTAGAAGGCAATTGGGCCGGATCTGGCCCCCAGGCCTTAGTTTGCCTACCCATGCCATGGACTAACAGAAAGAAGACGGTAAAATAGAGCAGTAGTAGCAGTTATTATTTCTACCTGCCCTCAGGTCACAGGGCAGGTGGCTGACCAGATGCCAGAGGGAAGCCCACAAGCAGGATCTGAGCATGACAGCATTTTCCCCCTCTTGTGGTTCCTAGCAACTGGTATTCAGAGGCATACTTCCTCTGGCTGTGGAGGCTGAGCATAGCCATTATGGCTAGTAGCCTTGGATAGCCTCCTCCATGAACCTGTCCAACCCTCTTTTAAGGCCATCCGACCTGGTGGACACCACCACTTCCTGTGGCAGCAAGTTCTGCAGTTTAATTACGCGCTGCGTCAAACACAATGTTAAAAACCAGTTTGAAACTGAAATTTAAAATATGCAACAACAAATCCACCAGGGCTTTAAAACATCCTGAATTGGGACACAGTGGTACCTCGGGTTACAAACACTTCGGGTTACAGACTCCGCTAACCCAGAAGTAGTACCTCATGTTAAGAACTTTACTTCAGGATGAGAACAGAAATCGTACGCCGGCGGCCCGGTGGCAGCAGGAGGCCCCATTAGCTAAAGTGGTACCTCAGGTTTAGAATGGTTTCAGGTTAAGAATGGACCTCCAGAACGAATTAAGTTCGTAACCAGAGGTACCACTATACAGGTACCTCGAAAGTTATGTGCATTTAACTTGTACGCATTATTCAGCTTTACACGCTTGGCAAGAAAATTTAAAAATTTAAAGGGGGCCAGGAAAGGGGGCAGGCTTTCGGGGGGGGAAAACACTTTGGCAACCCCACCCACAACTGAATCCGACATTTTTCGACCATATGCAATTTGGGCTTTAGACACTATCCCCAGAACGTAACCCAAGCGCAAGTCGCCTATAGAGAATAAAACGAGCGATTGAAAAGTCGTAACAATTAAACCAGAGGTTTGGTGCAATGGGAATGCTCGCCTAAGCAGCTGTGTCTTCAGGAGCCGGCGGAATGCCAATGAAGATGGGGCCTCTCGTATATGATAACCATCAGGCCTCCTGCGGGATCAAATTCCATGACTGAACTATGCACTGGGGAAAGCCAAGCTGGGGTGGAGGCCGGGGGGGGGAGGGTTGAAGGGGGAGAAGAGGATAAAGGCACCATGCTCATGGCCTTTTCGTTCAGCAGGAGCCTTACAATTGCAACCCAGCTGGAGGCACCCCAACACTACGAAGACAGAGCAAAGCTCAACTACCCGCCTTCCATATCCCTTCCTCAGACCTTCCCTCTCAATTCTTCGTCAGAGGACACCCCAAATACGGTAAAACTGACTGTCCGCAAGACTCAGGCCAACTGTACCAGGAACGTTCTCCAGCCGCAGAAAGTGACATCACCTTCATCAGACCTACCTTCTCAAGTAGCCCAAGGCAGCAAAACACAACTAAAAACAAAAACACTGGGTTCTGTCCAGCTAAGTCCTGCAGCAAGGACATCCACTGAAATTAACAGACCTAACTTGGCCACGTTCACTCCCTTTGGTGGGTCTACCTTGTGTAGGCCTAGCACGGGATGCAACTAAAAACAGCCACCTGTCCTCACCATTAATAATGATGTCAGGGTTGCCAGGGAGAGTGTGCTTGAGCCATCAAATGCCTCAGTGAACAGGAATGCTTTTAAGTCTCTCCTGAAGATCCTCAGCATCTCAGGGAGCAGAAGAGTGAGGGACCAGATAACTGTAGAGACGACAGCTCCCGTTGGCCACGCTGGCTGAGGTTGATGAAGTCCAACGACGTCTCGAGAGTCAGAAGTTTCCCATCCCTGAGATAACAGGTGACGGGCAAGGACTCTACCTGAGAACCTAGGGCAGGAGTGGGGAGGGAGGGACCTCTTTTTAGCACAAGGTTCATGTTCTCAGTGATGGGCAGGGCCAGAGGGCAAAGTGGGAGGAGCAACAAACCGTAGGCTAATTTCTACAGACATAAATCCTCTCCACCCAGCCAAAAGTCATGATCAGAGCTCAAGGACACATTCCAGCCAGGCAAAAACATTCAGGGTGCAAGGCAGGGAGAGCAAAGGGTGTGGTCTCAGTTCCGAGGGCCAGATAGAGAGGCCTGGGGGCCACACTGGTCCCCGAGGCCTGAGGTTGCCTCCCCCTGCCTAGCATTCAAAATTTGCCAGGCAAATTTTGCACCTGGCTAATGGCCACTTAGGGACGCGGGTGGTGCTGTGGGTTAAACCACAGAGCCTAGGACTTGCCAATCAGAAGGTCGGCAGTTCGAATCCCCATGATGGAGTGAGCTCCTGTTGTTCAGTCCCAGCTCCTGCCAACCTAGCAGTTTGAAAGCACATCAAAGTGCAAGTAGATAAATAGGTACTGCTCCGGCGGGAAGGTAAACGGCGTTTCCGTGTGCTGCTCTGGTTCGCCAGAAGCGGCTTAGTCATGCTGGCCACATGACCCGGAAGCTGTACGCCGGCTCCCTCGGCCAATAAAGCGAGATGAGCGCCGCAACCCCAGAGTCGTCCGCGACTGGACCTAACGGTCAGGGGTCCCTTTACCTTTATTGGCCACTTATGACCAAGTGAAGATGCCCAGGCACCAGGATGGCGCCTGACGTCTCCTCCGCCTGGAGGTGCATGCCTAGGGATCCTTGGATCTTGACCGTTTTCACACCAGCAACACATCCTGTAGAATTCTACCTGTTATGTTTTAACTGCACAATCAGAATGAAGTTCAGGAACAAAGAAGCCGTATTGAGAAATACAGCTTTTGAGCCGTCTGGCCACGAAATGGCAACTAGGCATTCTGTTTTGGCGACCCCAACCCTGGTTTAAGGAGCCATTTGGCGCCTAGCTTATATATCTGAGTTTCTAACATGCCCCTGTCCTAGAGAACTGCTGCCAGGTGACACCAAGCCAGATGAGCAAGAATTGGGAAATCCCAGAATATTTTATCGGTCAAGTCACATGCTGGATTTTTAACAGAGAAATGGCAGGGAAATGGGAGAGAGAGTAAAGTCACAGACCCGAAGATGTTTCACCTGTCACAGCAACAGAAATAAAAGGCACCTCTTGAAAGGTCCTTCAAAGCCACCTGCCAGCGATGAACAACACAGTGCCTTCTGGATGTTGTTGTACTACGACGCTTGGTATTCTTGACCACCACTGACCATGCTCAGGTCCAAGCAACCTGTATTTCAACACCATCCCGAGGGCACAAACATCACATACAGCAGTACCGTAAACACCATGTGCTACCTCAGTGAATTCGGTGCCAAGCAAAAACCCCAATTCCTGTGGGAATCAATGCAAAATTAACACCAGCATAAACTGCACAAATTAAAGCAACTTATATATCTTACCTGGTGTAGCTAATTATGTTTTTGCTAGTCATGATGGACATGAGTTGAGTTGGGGTGGGGGAGAAGAAGGTATGCACACCAGGAAGTGACAGTGATTTTTAGTATGGCTGCACATGCACTTTGGAACTCCCTGCCTATTGACATTAGGCAGACGCCTTCAATGAACTCTTTCCAGTGCTTACCTAAAACATTTTTGTTCAGGCAAGGCTCTCCAGACAGGTAGAATGTGGGCATGGGTTTTAATTTGCCAATTTTAATTAACACCTGTTTTTTTTAAAAACTGTCTTTTTCTAACCACTTCAATTTTTAAAAAGTTTTTGTAAACTGCTTAGAGGCTTTGTTACAATCGAGTGGCATGTAAATGCTGTGAATCAAATAAATGAAACAAAATGAAAAATTTCCTGCTTTCGAGATTGTACCTGCCATTGCCCTCTGCAACAATAAGGGCTAGAAACTTGACGGATGCTTTTAAAAATGAAGGCTGAGATTCCCTAGGAGCGGCATTCCAGGCTTCACCCCTGAGCTCCTGTGGAATCGTGAGATACGTACGTTCTCACCTGCACGATCAGTCGGGAGGTATCTTCAGTGGAGTACTAGGAAAAATCTGAAGCAATAACATCTGGAAGTGTATCTGTTAGCAGGACAGCAGGTGCTGGTTCACTATGGCGCCTATATTTAAATTGTCTCCTCGCCGATGGTTTAGAGTTTATCTCTATGGTCTCTCCAATGGCACCACAATTCACGCCCAAGGAAGCAGCTGCAAGATCCCCATTCATAGTGCGTCCATTTTGCACCCCATTCTCCGAAAAGTATCTCCCCAAAATCCTTGCAGGACTGGAACTGCAAAGGGGCAGGAAATTATGGGAACAAATCAAGAAAGAAAAAACAGCAACAACATCCTTTAAGAGGCCCACGTGAAAAATAAAAAAATTGCACTTCTTTTAAAAAAAATAGGGAGGGAAAAAAAGATGCAATTTCCAAGTAACTAGAGGATGGGTAGCGAGATCCTGAGCTTTTGTTTATACTACCATTTGGGTACCAGAGTGTTCTTCTGGAAGCTTACAGCCAAGGCTGACACAAGCAGGTTGCAACAGAACGGGTGGGTGAGATGGTGGTTTCAAGGTCCAGAGGTGGCGGTTTCGAGGTCTCTAGAGAACGCTCAGCAGCTGCTATCAGACGCCGTCCAGCCCCTCAAAATCGGATTATTTTCCTGGGGCTGCATTAAGAGCTGCCAGATTTCTGGGCTAGACCCAGCAAAGGTGTCGTGAGATAAACAAAGAGGCTGTGGTGTGAGAGACCCTCAATGCAATTTTAAAGGCTCCACCGAGTCCTCCCGGCTGGTCGCTGGCACCCGCCCAAGCCACCCTGTCTTCTCCGGATCCCCGGACCTGTCAAGCAAGCTCTCTCCTTCCTTCTGTTTGCTGCTGCTGCTGCTTGTCAGAAAGAGAAGTGTCACGGATGCATCAAAATCCGTCCAGCAATTGCAAGAAGGGAGCTTGGGGTGGGGGGTGGGGAACCCTCTTTTTTCCGGGAGGAGAAGCTGCCTTAAGAGGGGGGGGGGATCATAATACAGATGCTTATCCCCCCCCCCTTTTTAGCTGAATTACTGGAGGCAAGGGGGAAGAGGAGGAGAAACGCAGCAGTCACTTGCCCTTTAAACAAAAACACACACACACATGCAAGTCCAGGCTTCGCTTTTTCTTTTTGCAAAGGAGGCTGGACCCAGCGAGGAGGCACACGCTCCCTTCAAACACCATAGATGGAAGAGCTCAATTATCCAGGCCCCTTTCCTGGCAGACCGCTTCTCTGTTTTGCATCCACAGCTTGCCTTTTTAAAGCAGCGGTTGAAGAGGAGAGATCAGGACGGAGGATGGTGCTTGTCTTATGGCCCCACCCCTTCCCTCTCCTCTAGCCACGCCTCTGGGGCACTTGGCCCCTCCCACCCGCTTCCCAAAAGAGGCCTGTTTTCATTTCACGCATTCCACAAGATTTATACACCGCCTGATTGGGGAGGGAAGCCGCACAAAGCGGTTTGCAAAGAGACTAAAACGGCAAGATGATCGGCAGAAACGACCCTACGCAACAATCAAAGGATAAAATCGGCGCTAAACAAAATGACAGATTGAAACAGGCACCCACATTCCACACGTCTGCGTAGGCTTGTGGGGACAAAAACGGTTTTCGCATGCGCCAAAAAGAGCACAGTGGTGTCAGTAGGCGGGGAGTTCCAGAGTTTAGGTGCTGCCACACTATAAGGCTGTTTTTTTACAAACACGGAAAGGGAATGAAGTGGCACCTGGAAGAGTGCCAGTTCCGCAGACAGATAATATAAACGTGGAAATATGAAAAGAAAAAGAAAATATGACGTGAGTACAGGCAGAGTACTTTCCTCTCACCACACAGCCTTTTGGGAATTCTATGAGTAGCCTTAGACAGGGATAAGCCATATATTTTGCAGAGAGTTTGGTTCCAGTTTGTAGCTCACCCAGCTCCTAAGCAATCCAGGCAAAGAATTATTTCCTTGCAATCATCCTGTTTTAAAAAGTTACTTTGGTTCTTAGGCTACTTACAGCTCCTCCAGTTCCCTCTGTATAAAAGCATTTTAGTTACAGTTGTTCACCGGTTCAAAATCTATTTTTCCCTGTAAAATTGTTATTTTACTGTGCTCAATAAACCTCCTTTAAAAATATATATAGCTGCAGCAGCAAGGTATGATCAACACAGTATAAAAAAATGTAATGCCATAACAGGTCTTTTCCAACCATCATTCGATGATGCGGTGTCGAGCAATCGTTGCCCCCACGCTACCCAAAGCTTTCCCCACCACTTTCCTTACTGCAAACAGACCAGGGTATTGGGGGGGGGGAGAGAAAGTGGGCTTGCCACGCAAGAGCGTGAATCAACTTTAATTGCATAAACTGAATTTGCCAGTATGTGATTGAACACCACGCACAAAAGAGTGACCACCTGGACTCGCCCTTAGGGTACATCTAGGCCACATATTTAAAGCACAGGGTTTCCCCCTAAGAATCATGAGAAGAACCGTTCGCCCTTGCAAAGCTATAACTCCCAGCACCCTTAAACTACAATTCCCAGGGTTCTCTGGGGGAAGCCATGTGCTTAAAATGTGTGGTGTGGATGTGACTTTAGTTAAGGATGGAACATAGAATCATAAAATTGGAAAGGACCCCGAGGGTCATCTTGTCCAACCCCCGGCAATGTAGGAATCCTGGAAGCTGCTTCCACAGGATCAGGCCACTATGGTCCATCGAGCTTGGTACTACCTACACTGATAGGCAGAGGCTAGCCAGTGTTTCAGGCAGGAGTTTCTCCCCACCATACCTGGAGACGCCAGGGATCGAACCCGGGACCCTCTGCATGCAAGGCAAATGCTTTGCCCCTGAGCTACTGCCCTCAGTTGCTCCTTTACATGTGAAATGTCCCTTTGGCTTGTTATGGAGATGCTGAACTGCCCTGCATTGTTGTGAGATGTAAATAAAAACACCGTAAAATAAAGGATGTGAGCGGGGAGGGCAGCGGAGGCCCAAAGGCTTTTACAGCAGAGCCATTTTAAACCAGTCAATGCAACTGACTGGTTAGTAGCTGGCGGGTCTGTTAAAAAACAACAGCAACCCAACCATTTTAACTGGGTTTTAGGAACATAGGAAGTTCATACTGAGTCAGGCCATTGGTCCATCTAGCTTAGTGACCAGCACTAGCTCTCGGGGGGGGGGCATTTCCAGCCCTACCTGGGAGTTGTTGGGGAATGAAATTGAGACCTTCTGCATGTGAAGCAGATGATCTAACCACGGAGTTAGGGCCATGAACACCACCTGCCATTTTCTTCCCCTGTAGTTACCCATCTTGCATTCTCCTAACCTTTACAGAACAAAGCAGACACCCTTGGCAGGTATGAGGTCACCTTTTGTTGCCAGTAAATAGTACAAAAGAGAGGGGGAGGGAAGGAGACGCTCATATGCCAATACCTGAGGTTGCATTTTTAGGTCTTTTAACAATCGAGTTGGACAACCATGTTTAGAGGGTAAACAGACAGCTGGAAAGCAAGGACTTTACACCTTCAGTTTTCAAAGGAAGGACAAACACCAATGCATTTTTTAAATTTCTTTTTGCCCTCCGAACGCCCCTCCTGTCTCAAGAGAGAATGGAGTGCACCTCTGGGGGTGAAGTGAAACCGGACAGAAGTGACCTCTGGGGGCGCAACCCTGGACAGTCTTTGCCCAGCTGCCACTAATAAGGCCAGGAAACTCGTGAATTGAGCGGTGACACGGAAGGTGGAAATGCTGAAGGGCTGGGTGATTGCGCACCCTGCCATTATGTTCGGCAAAGAGGCCTTGTTCCGTGACAATGGCGTACATCTTTCCAATCGGGGAAATGATGTTTGGTTGGCCGATGTCATTGAGGGTATTAGGTGTTGTGCAGTTGTGAGGGTATTGGCAGCGAGCCTTTGGCTCGAGTGGCGGTTAGGCATTGGTAAAACCTGGTTCTGAGGAGGGGAGGTGTGGCCATCACCTGCCCCTCCATTTTAAGGGTATTCCCCTACAGCAGCCTTTCTCAACCTGCGGGTCCCCAGATGTTATTGAACTACAACTCCCATCACCCCTGGCTGGCAAGGCCAGAGCTCAGGGATGATGGGAGTTGTAGACCAACAACATCTGGGGACCCACAGGTTGAGGACCGCTGCCCCACAGGGATCCGGAGGTGCGGACCTTGTTCGATGCCTGGGTAGGGGCTAGGGCCATACCACGACCCCATCGGGACCCTGGGGGAGCTTTGAGTTGATGTACATTAACAGGCCTCCCCCTACTGGTAGTTGACCCTTACTGTACTTCCTGCATGGCAGGTAGGAGTCAGATATAGTCTGTGCAATTCCATTGCCTAAGCCAATACCACTCACATTCTGTAACCAATAAAGTTGTGACCTTAATTCACCCATTAACCTAAAATACTGATGTTTTATGGGGGAACTCAGATCCTTGACTTGCAACTCCTGGGCTACCCAGATGACAAGACCCACCCCTCTCAGTCTTGATGATGTGGTCCCAAAGGAAAGAAGAGCACTAGCTTGGCTGCAGGAGTTGCTGGAAGAAGGTGTCCAACTGTCTTAGGGACTCCGGATTTGTGTAGGGTTTGCTCCTTAGCCTTTTTTTCTCCCAAAGACAACCCGCAAGGGAGCGGAGCTTTAGGGTCAAAGTTTCCCTTCTCCTAGACAAGCCCTATCTGTCCCTTATTTCCCTCTACATCACATGCAGAAACTACCTTCTTCACCGTTGGACCCACTATTGGTCTCACCCACCAGCTACTCTCACCTGGTTTAGCTGGCCAGTCAAAGTCATTCCCTGGGGGATGGGGTGGCCGCTGTCGCATGCTGACAGCTTCTAGCAGCCACAGGCGAGAGCTGAGTGTGTGTGGGGGGGGGGGAGGACACCAATGCACCCTTCATAGAATCATGGTGCCAGAAGAGACCATGGTGGTTATCTAGTCCAGGGTGCAAACCTCTGACCTGTGGCCAAAATGCAGAAAGAGGTACATTCGCATAAATATTAGCAGATCCCGTCACTTCCAGCACAACGCAGGCTGAGTCAACAGGGCCTTGCATTGTTGACAAAGCTCAGGAACAAGTAGCTGGCAGAAGGACACGTGTCTGTCCCAGGCCAGATTTGGCAATGAGGCCGCATTTCCCTTGCCCCTCAAAAAAATGTCGCACCAGCAAAAAAATAAAATAAAAGTTGCTGATTTGGCTAGGGACACACTAGCAAGAGAGAAAAAGCTGGAGAAGTTTCAGAAATGGGTGACTGAAATGATCAACGGGTTGGAACAGCTCACCAGCGAAGAAACGGTAAAACTTTTTTTGGGGGGGGGAGGAGTCAAATAAAGTGAATGCAGGCGGGGGGACACCTGATAGAGGTGAATAAAATGAGGTATGGGGCTGAGAAAAGAGATAAAGGTTATACTTCTTCTCTCATGATAGAACAGAGGTTCAGAATGGAATTTTTCACACATCAGAGAGAACTGTGGGATTTGCTCCCAGGAAGATGTACTGATGGCCACAAACTTGGGTGTCTTAGAAAAGTTATCAGACAGATTCATAGAGGATTCATCTACTAGCCACAATGACCATCTTCTCCCACTACTGTTGGAGGAAGGAGGCCTCTGATTACTAGTCGACAGGGAATCCCAAGTGGGGAGAGTTGCTGTTGAGCTCAGGTCTTGGCTATGGTCTTTGCAGAAGCATCTGATGAACCACTGTAAGAACAGGATGCTGGACTATACGGGCCATTGGGTCTTCCTATGTCATTCAGACCAGTAGTGATGTATGGAAGTGAGAGCTGGACCATAAAGAAGGCTGATCGCCAAAGAATTGATGCTTTTGAATTATGGTGCTGGAGGAGACTCTTGAGAGTCCCATGGACTGCAAGAAGAACAAACCTATCCATTCTTAAGGAAATCAGCCCTGAGTGCTCACTGGAAGAACAGATCCTGAAGCTGAGGCTCCCATACTTTGGCCACCTCATGAGAAGAGAAGACTCCCTGGAAAAGACCCTGATGTTGGGAAAGATGGAGGGCGCAAGGAGAAGGGGACGACAGAGGACAAGGTGGTTGGATAGTGTTCTCGAAGCTACCAGCATGAGTTTGACCAAACTGCAGGAGGCAGTGGAAGACAGAAGTGCCTGGCGTGCTCTGGTCCATGGGGTCACGAAGAGTTGGACACGACTAAACGACTAAACAACAACAACATGTCGTTCAGAAAACCCATCCAATGCACACAAGGTACACCCCAATTTTTCACACACACACATCCCACAAATCATTAATTTATTTTTTTCCACAAATGTCCACTCCTGATTGTAAAAAAAAAGCCTCTGCCACTGAAACTGAATTCTAGCTACACTGGGAAACTCAAAAAATATAGGGCATCTAATATAGGGCACCAGAGAATTCTCTGAATAATGGATGCTCCTCAAAATAAAATAAAGAAGGGTCTCTGGCAGTCCCAAGCAGGACTGATGGCTTACAGTCACTGCAAGCCTTTTCTCCCAAAGGCTCGCCAAAGTCAGCTGAATGAAGCAGGCAGACATACAGACATCATTTTATTTGTATGCCACCTTTCCACAGTTCAAACCATGCTCCAGGCGGCTTACCTAAAACCCCACATAACTACAACGAAAGTACAGTCATACCTCGGGTTCCAGATGCTTTGGGTTGCGCGATTTTGGGTTGCACACTGTGCCGAACCCGGAAGTACCGGAACGGGTTACTTCCGGGTTTCAGCACTTGCGCATGCACAGAAGCGCCAAATCGCGACCGGCGCATGTGCAGACGCGGCGCTGTGGGTTGCGAACACTGCAGGTTGCAAACGTGCTTCCCGCACGGATCACGTTCGCAACCCGAGCGTCCACAGTAGTTGTAAACAGTAAGCAAAACATTAAAAATATATAACCAAACTGAACAATTTCCACATAAATCATAACAGGACCTAAAATGATGATACAAAAAACCAACAGCAACTCCCCAGCCCAAAAGTCTGTTCAGCAACCTCAGCTTTTGCAGCTGGAGTCAGTCCAGGCTCTGCCCTCCCAGGCCAAGTGGGGAAAGGCCTTCCAGGACTCATAGCCAAGATGGGTGCATCCCTTATTGCCAGCCAGCCAGCCTTGCGATCTAGCTGCTTTTGGATTCTTTTTGTACAGCTGAATAAGGAAAGCTCATCACTTCTGGGTACCCCTGTCCTGGCAACACCACCACCTTTTAAGTACACTCACTGAGCATCACGCCCTCCCATCAGCAAGCATGCCCTGTATTGTGAAGTGATGCTGTGCAGATAAAAACCATGGAACTGTGGAGTTGGAAGGGACCCCCAAGGGTCATCATGTCCAACCCACACCAATACAGTGGTACCTCGGGTTACATACGCTTCAGGTTACTAACCCAGAAATAGTACCTCGGGTTAAAAACTTTGCTTCAGGATGAGAACAGAAATCGTGCTCTGGCGGCGCGGCAGCAGCAGGAGGCCCCATTAGCTAAAGTGGTGCTTCAGGTTAAGAACAGTTTCAGGTTTAGAACGGACCTCCGGAACGAATTAAGTACTTAACCTGAGGTACCACTTTACAGGAATTACAGCTAAAGACTGTTGGAAAACCTCCAATAAGGGAGAGTCTACAACCTTCTAAGGGAGTCCATTCCACAGTCGAACAGCTTTTACGGTCAAGAAAGGTACTCCTAATGGTTAGCTGGAATCTCCTTTCTTGTAATTTGTATTGATTGGTCTGGTTCCTACCCTCTGGAACAGCAGAAAACAAGAAAAGCACATCTTTGCGTATACACAGGAAGGATAGGGAACCTCAGGCCCAGAGGCTGAATGTGCCCCTGCAGCCCTCTGTCCGGCCCTCAGGATTCTCTTCAGGCCACACTCCCTCACTGCCGTGTTTTTGATTGGCTAGAATGTGTCCTTGCATTCTCATAATCCTTCTTGCCTGCCTGGACGCAGGACAGAGGTGCATGTGAGGAAACTACTGTAAAATTGACATTTGCTGCCCCACCCACTTTTGTCTCTGGCCCCGCCCACTACAAGCATGAGGCCCCTGGAAGGGAATGTGGCCAGTGGTCTGCACCAACTCAGGCTATGGCGACAAGATCGGGCGGGTAATGTGGTAGCACAACATTCCCCACCTCCCCTTCTAGGCTTTGCCACCCAGCCTTGCAATTAGCCACTGGCCTGGTCGCCTGTGGCAAGTTGGGGGTGGGGAGGAGGGAAGTCACCCCCTGGGTAATCAGAAGAATGTCTCAGATAAAGAGAAAGCTGGGGTGTGGTTGTTTCCTCTTGGTAACCACCTCTGGAGTTTCAAAAACCACCAGCTCACTACCTGGGCCCTGAAAAACAGAGCTATCACAGCTGCCCCAAACTCCCAATCCTCTAAGGTTGGAAAGTCTCTTTCTGCTTTCATTTTTGCTAGCTTGCGTTCTTTATTCTCCTTGTGCTAGCCACAGAGTCACGCAGACCACCTAAGCTTCTGCCACCAGCAAGCAGATGAAGTCTTCTCTGATCACCCACTTTTCAAGCTCATCTCTGCCATCATATGGGCTAGGAACTTGGTTCTTTTTACAAATCAAAGCCAATAATTGCAGGGAGCTGGACTGTGGACAGAAGTACCCCGGCTCCTGCGCTTCCACCCTGGCTGTCATACACCCAGCAGCTGACACCGTCAAAACAAGCAGAAGGGATCAATATCGTTTTAGGTCAAGCATCAGAGCTTTTGGAAGGAAGTCAAATCAGTGACAAAGCTTTTGTCAAGCCCTGAACTTTTGCTTTGGGATATGAATGCATTGCTTTAACAAGGGAAGTGGGAGAGACAAAGAGAAGGCCTCTCTCCGCCCCCCCCCTTTAAACATGTCAGCGCATTTGACTCCTTAAAACACTGATTTGGCGATTTAATAACTTCTCGATCCGCTGTGCTTTGCTCTTGGAGGGACCCTATCCAACACGGTGCCTCAAAGACGACCCAGCCAGGTTCACGGTGAAAAAAGCACCGTGCCCCCAGGATTAACATTTTGCAGCATCAGCACCAAACTTCATAATTGTTTTGTTACGAAGGCGTCTCATGAGCCCGGACCTCAAGAAAACAAAGTAAAGGGCAAAAGTATCCCTTAGGAAAAAGCAGGGCAACTAACAGCAAACACATCTACTCCATATACTTCTGTGACAAAGGCATGTCCTTGATGAAAACACCAAACCATTAATTCTTGCAACCCATTAAAACAAATTTCAAGTCCAGCAAAGTATAGTGGTTAAGAGTGCAGGACCAGGACCTGAGAGACTGAGGTTCAAATCGACACTCGGTCATGAAGCTCACTGGGTGACCTTGGCCGCCACTCACCATCTTTCTCAACCCAACCTACCTTGCAAGGTTGTTGTGAGGATTTTAAAAAAGAGAGTGCGGTTGGGAAGAGAACCATGTAGTCCACCTTGAGCTCCATGCTCCCTGTCACATCAAATCAACCTTGTTGGACAACTGACCAAAGCCAGACCCCTATCCAACATGCTTTCTGCACCTCTACGAATGTACAGAGAAGCTGTAGCAGCTGTAAACTTTGGGGAGAAGGGTCAAGTTTTTTGCTTTGTTTTAAAAAGTTTGGGTTGGTGGCAGCGGTTGTAATAAATGGATAGGGGAAAGCAGCCTTGCAAATAAGGCAGTAAGTAAGTAGCCTGCAATCATCTTTTACCAGCATGATCAGACGCAGGATGGAACACTCTGTCACTGCTCTACCAGCCCACTGCTTGCAATTCCTTATCATCTATGGGGAAGAGTTGTTGGTCGGTTGTTAGAGTGTTAACTTTGCATGCAGAAGATCTCATGTTCAATCCCCAGCATCTCCAGGTAAGGCTGCGATCCCCCAAGTCTGAAATCCTGGACAGCTACTGACTGGGTAGATGCTAGTAGATAGACAGACCAAAGGGAAAAGGCAGCTTCCTATTTTCCTAAATAGTGATGTATGGAAGTGAAAGCTGGACCATAAAGAAGGCTGATCGCCGAAGAATGGATGCTTTTGAATTATGGTGCTAGAGGAGACTCTTGAGAGTTCCATGGACTGCAAGAAGAACAAACCTATCCATTCTTAAGGAAATCAGCCCTGAGTGCTCACGGGAAGGACAGATCCTGAAGCTGAGGCTCCAGTACTTTGACCACCTTATGAGAAGAGAAGACTCCCTGGAAAAGACCCTGATGTTGGGAAAGATTGAGGGCACAAGGAGAAGGGGACGACAGAGGACAAGATGGTTGGACAGTGTTCTCGAAGCTCCCAGCATGAGTTTGACCAAACCGCGGGAGGCAGTGGAAGACAGGAGTGCCTGGCGTGCTCTGGTCCATGGGGTCACAAAAGAGTCGAACAAGACTAAACGACTAAACAACAACATTTTCCTAAAAGGAGAGGGCTTAATAACTAAGACTGGGTTAGCAACTGATGCAAAAGGGCCTTCAGATCATAAACCGCAACTTTCAAGGATGCTCGGCCACTCAGATAAGGCACTTCCTCTCTCTATAGCACCTGACACAACAAACGAAGGATAGGGTCAAGGAAGAGGCAACTCAGCCAGCAGCATGTGAAAAATATCAGCTCCCACGAACAGTGTTCAAAATTAGCCAGGCAAATTTTGCACCTGGCTTTCGACCACTTACGACCAAGCAAAGATGCCTGAGTGCCTGAATGGAGCCTGGCATTTCCACCATCTGGAGGTGCATGCCTGGGGATCCTTGGATTTTGACTGCTTTCACACACTAATACCCCATTCTGTAGAATTCTACCAGTTATATTTTATCCGCACCATAGGAATGAATTTCTGGAACCAAAACGCTTCTTTCTGGGCAGCCGGAGAAGAAGCAGTCACCACTAAGAAAAAGAGGTTGGAATAGGCCAATACAGATGTGGGCTGTCCCTGGATCAAAGTGACTTTCCTTCTTTAAGTTCTCAAAGCGCTTAACCTGGCTCAAGGCTGTCAACCGAACTAGCCAGATGTTTAACTGAGAAATGATCACAGTTTGGTGCATTGTTTGAAACCTAAGACTTTAGAGCCCTCTTGCCCCAAAACGGCAACTACACATTCCGTGTTGGCAACTGCAACCTTGGTTTAAGGAGACACTTGGTGCCTAGCTGATATATCTGAGCTTCTGACACCACCCAGAAGAGGTCTCCATAAAATGGGTAGAGAACTTATGGTACACAGAGAAGGTCCCAGATTCAGCGGCAGTGTGTCCAGTTACAGAAGGGATGGGGAACTTGAAGCCCAGAAATGTAGCCCTCTAGGTCTGTCTACCTTCTACCCCTCCAAACTCTCTCTCCTCACCAGCCCTGCTTCACAATCTCCTTGCGCATTATTGCCTGACTGGAACGTGTCCTTAAACTCTGAGCATGCTTCCTGCTTGCCTGGAGAGAGGCTAGAGAGGTGGTGTGTGTGTGTGTGTGTGTGTGTGTGTGTGTGTGTGGAAAATAGTCCCATTGGCAAAGGTAAAATGGAAATTCATTCCTCTGCCCATTTTTAATTCTGGCCCCTGCCACTGGCATGTGGCCCTTTGAAGGTTTCCCAGAAGGGAATGTGATATGGGAAAGGTAACCCATCACAAGTTAAAGGATCTCAAGTAACAGGTGGCAGGCGGAGGGGGTTGGGAGAAGCCACAGAAATCACATCGGTTGATTAGAAAACCCGAAAAGTTCATTTTAGAATGGAATAATTTCAAGATTTATTTGAAAAGTAGTTGTAATCTAAGCACAGTAGTTGCCTTTGAATGATTTCTGTAACTATCGTGTATGAAAGAAAATGATATCAAAAGAGAAAAAGATAATTTTTAAAAATAATGATGAATTAAAGTAAGATGTTTATTATAAAAGAAATACGGAGAGGATGGGAAGTCATAGGTTTGTGTAGAAAACGCATAATTGAATTTGTATGCGTTTTTTGTGAACATGGACATTCTTACTGGACTGATTGAAATGAAGATAATTATGTGTTGTGTATATATGGAAAATGAACAATAAAGCATTAAAAAAATTTTAAAAACCCAAAATCCACAGGTGAGCATTTAAGGACCAACCACGATGCTATGAACTTGCAAGAAAGCTTTCGAGTTCACCACAGTTCCACATCAGGCTGGAAGTTAAGGGGAGCGGGGGAGAAGCTGGCTTGATATCGAAACCTGCATTTAGTCCATGACTTCAAGATGGAGCTAAGGAAGAGACTGGGACTTAACACGCCTCAGGACCTTAATACCTTAAGGACAGCTTCTCCCCGCACAAACGGACCCAGGCCCTGTGCTTGTCATCTGCGGCCCTTCTCCGTGTCCCCTCTCCCCGAGACGTTTGGAGGGCAGCAATGCGAGAAGGGGCCTTTTCTGTGGTGGCTCCCCGATTGTGGGATGCTCTCCCCAGGGCGGCTCGCATTACATGTCTTTGGACTCCAGGCAAAAACATTCCTCTTCACCCAGGCTAATGGCTATTAAATAATCTATGGCCTGCAAAAAGAGCGCTGTTAGTATGATGATTATTCTACTATTAGGCTGTCTGTCACCATGCTTTTTACTGTTTCTATTATGCTTTTCTCATTGAGGCTTTGTAATGTGTCTTTAATGTTGTCCAACGCCCTCAGATCTTTCGATAAAGGACGGTATATAAATTGAATTAACAACAACAACAACGACAGGTTTCTATGAAGAGTTCAGGTTGTGCTACAGTTGCTCCTGGGACCAGGAAGTAAACAACAGCCGATCGCCCCCCATTTTTCTAGAACACAGTACATTCCAGACAGACAACACTGTTTGAGATGGGTGGGAGTGCAGGATTGTGAGGAACGGGGCCTGCGGAGGGTCCCGAGGGCCAGACAGATATGCCCAGAGGGCTGCATTCAGACATGAGGTCAGGGCAGCCTATGTTCCCCCCCAGATTCGCAAGGACCGGGCCCTTCTCCCGAAGCAAGAGCAGATCAGCGGGAGTTAAGCCTAATCCGCCCTGATGGTCTCAGGCCCACAGGGCAACAACTGCCAGGAAGCAGAACGAATTGAGTAGCGAACTGTCTCAACACTGAGATCCTCTGTGTGTGTGTGTGTGTGTGTGTGTGTGTGTGTGTGTGTAAACAAAAAGGAGAGAAAAAGGATTGGGGTTTAGCGACACTGACTGGCGAGTGAGCACCCAACTGTACAGAAAGCGTTTATTCCCAATGACTGGATGCCTGGAATATTTCGGAAGGAGGCAAGGTGGCTCTTAGGAAACTGGAGGGAAAGACAAACCACTGTTTGTTCTTTTGGGGCCATCTAAGTTCTCCACTGTCAACTCCGGGGACAGGGAAACTTTCTGCAGCACAGGGGCCATGTTAACTTCCGAGAAGCCTTCCAGGGGCCAGATGCTAGTGGTTTGGGGAAGGTGAGAGCAGGTGGAACAATGAATGTAAATGTCCGCTTTGTTCAGAAGGCTGGTTTCCACACATACATACACACACCCCTTCCTGTCCTCCATGTGGGCAAGCCATGAGGCATGCGCAGAGTTCAAGGACCCGTTCCAGCCAGACAAAAACACTCAAAGAAGGTGTGGAGAGTTCCGGAGACCACAGAATAGACCTGGAGGGCCGCAGTTGGGTTCCACACCTGAGGGTTATCAATCCCAGGTCCGCAGGGATGGACAGAAGATCCCCAGGATTTCAGCCCAACCTGGCGATGCCCCGGGAGATCAAACCTGGGACCCTCTGCAGGCAAAGCTGGTGATCCACCGTTTTGTGACCTCTGCACTGACATGGGAAGAACACAGCCCTGTGGCCTAAAACTGGTGTGTGTGTGTGTGTGTGTGTGTGTGTGTGTGTGTGCTTAAAGAGATTTTTCACAGCACATTAAAAACTATATACGAAACAACTGGCTTGTTTTTTGGCCTCTGTCTGTCTCAAGAGACAGTGGAGTGCACCTCTGAGGGTGAAGTCAAAACGCTGTGTTAGTAGCACTGAGGTGACCTCCCCAGGGCACAAACCTGGGCAGTATGCATTGCATGGAGGTCCTGGGCTGCCCAGACAACAGGACTCCCCTCTTGGCCTTGCTAATGTGGTCCAAAGGAAAGCAGAGCAAAACGTTTGGCCCCCGCTTGGCTGCAGGAGTTGCCGAAAGTAGGCGTACAAAGTGCCAGTCTTAGTGACTCCACTCTGGATTTGTGTAGGGTTCACTCCTAAGCCTTTTCTTCTCCCAAAAATGTGTTGCAAAGTAGCAGGTACAGATTTTCTCTCTCTACAGGAGTAACTAAAAATAAAAGTTCACACAATTGTGTGTGCATGCCCATGCACATAAAGGTAAAGGCACCCCTGTCCATTAGGTCCAGTAGTGGACGACTCTGGGGTTGCGGCGCTCATCTTGCTTTATTGGCCAAGGGAGCCGGCGTACAGCTTCCGGGTCATGTGGCCAGCATGACTAAGCTGCTTCTGGCGAACCAGAGCAGTGCACGGAAACGCCGTTTATTTTCCCGCTGGAGTGGTACCTATTTATCTACTTGAACTTTGACGTGCTTTCGAAACTGCTAGGTTGGCAGGAGCAGAAAGTAAGTAATGGGAGCTCACCCCATCCTGGGGACTGGAACTGCCGACCTTCTGATCGGCAAGTCCTAGGCTCTGTGGTTTAATGCCCATGCACATACACACACACAAATAACTATTTTGAATAAATTCAGATACTGACTGGGGTGAAAAATCTCCTGAGAAGGATTGTTGAAAGAAGCAAGTCCCAAGATTCAATCCCTGACCTGTTAAAGGGACCGAGAACAAGTGATGAAGCAGATCTTTCCCTGCCAAAGGACCCCAAACAGCCTTTCCAAGTCAGAGAGAGAAATCCCAGGTTGGATGGAAGAAGCCTGGCCTGGCAGAAAAAAGCAGCTCGCATCTTCGCTCTCTCCAAAAAGTCATTTGTCACCTTCATTTCTCCCTTACACACACACCCTGCAAACCATTCCCTGCACTCCTCCATCTAATACTTAAGATTGTAAGGCCCTTGGGGGTTGCATCCAGCCACATTTCACTCAGAGCTGACAGCCTGAAATTAATGGCCCAAATTCTGCTCCGTCCATGAACTTCAATAGGTCTACTCTGAGTAGGACTAAATTGTGGCAAGGACCACCCCCTTCTTATTTCACTCTGCAAAAAGTACCAGGTAATATAGAACCAGGTATTATAATTATTCCCAATTAATTTTTTTAAAAATTATAGTACCTTCTCCATTGAAAAAACCTAAGGTGCTTTAAAAGGAATGTACAAGAACAGCAACATGCAATAAAATTTCATTTTCCAACAACTTTTTAAGTGGACATATTTTATTTTATCCATTCTTTATTCGTACCAGATTTGAAACTGATTTTTTATACGTATATATATATTAAATCGGTAGTATCCGATGCTAGCCGTACTCAGAGTAGACCCACTGGGGTTAAGAGATATGGCTAACTTAGATTCATTAATTTTGATGGGTCTGCTCTGTGTAGGACTACAACCCTGCATCTTTATATTGCTGATTTCCTTCCCCACACCATCCAACACACACTTTGTTCATTACTTTGGGGTGTTTCATGAAAAGTGATTCATAACTGAAATAACAATTATGAACATTTTGGGAAGGTGGAAAAAAAACAAAGCAAGCATCACAAAGCCAACCAATTAGAAATTTTAAATGCATGCATTTTAAAAATAAATTTAGGTACATTTTAATTTGTTTGCTCTTAAGTCCCATTTCATTACTGCTTTACTGGTTTCATGCTTTGTTTTTTGCTTTGATTGTATTTCTTATTGCTTTCAGGTTGCAGAAAAGCTTGGGGGGGGTTATATATTAAGCGGCTTATAAACGCTTTTAAATAAACATATAGTTAAAGAGAGACACACAGAGATGCTGGTAGAGGTCATCCGCGGAATAGCATCAATTTATGATTATCCCATAAAGCTGCAATCCTAAGCCCACTTAGCCTGGGAGTAAAGTCCCACTGAATTCAATGGGACTTAAATCCAAATAGATATTTGTTAGGACTGCTCTCTAAGGGTTCCCCAGGCATCCTCAACATTCTCCTCCACTCTGGGAAGGAGAGAGAAAACCCCAGCTTCTTTCCAAAACCACACGGATGTCCCACACAATCAACAGGTACCAACAACATCTTAACCTTTTCTGGTATAAATCTCCCATACCAATGAGGCACAAAGCGGGTGGAAACAGCAGCAAATCCACAGGAAAAAAGCGTAAATAACTATGGTACCAAGTTAAAGGTCTGTACAACCCATGTCTCAGTTTGAAGGCAGATTGCCAGCCCCACTCTGGGAGATTTCTTCTTCTTCTAAATTCTGGATAGGGGGAAAATCATGCAGAGATCCTTCTCAGCCCACAGCAAGAGGAGATTCCTGACCCTGGCTATCCATGCTCAAGAAATGTCCTGCTTAAACCTCATCTTACCCCCTTTTGCTGGCCAATAGCCACCAATATTTTCTTATTTTTTAAGCCTTGCAGGTTCTGCTTGGATTGGGGACCCCAGCTGTCCTGTTTAGCAAACTCTGCCAATAAAATCCCTCCAAAGCAATAGATAGATAGATAGATAGATAGATAGATAGATAGATATTTAGGTCACCTAATCCCTTTCCTCTGAAAGACCCTTCCTCGCCTAACCAACCCTTGGAAATAGCTTTAAGCCAGTCCTCCACCCACTGAGCACATTTAAACATTTGCAGCCAGGTGGGAAGGTATAGGAAATACAAGAGAGTCCCACAAAACGCCCCTGGTAGCTCCCTGCCACCAGAGAGGAGTTGCCAACTTATGCACCGGCCTCCCGCAGCTGTGCCCGTTTTGCAGGGAAGCCGCGCGCAAAAGCCCACATTTTAGGCTCCCTTTGTCCACCTGCCAGGAGGGGCTGCGGCTGGGATCTGTCGTGGATCTGGCACGCCAAGCCATCGCAGCTGCCGCTCTGCTTGTTTCAAGGGCGGCTTTTAAGAGCACAGGAGCCACGGCAAGTTGTTTATCTGTGGTCATCTGGCAACTCCCTCCCTCCCCTCCGAGCAGCTCTGCAGATCCCTCTCCCCCGGAATCCAAACTTACTGCAAAGTTTCTCTCCCGAGGCAGCGCCTGATCCACTCTCTCCTCGGAGATGCTTTCTCTCCCCAAAGCTGTTAAGCAGTTCCCTCTTGAGTCCGGCAGCCTCTGCCTCTGCTGCTCCTCCCCGCCCCCCCCCTCTTTTGAGCTTCCTGTTCCTTCCTTTGCAGCAAGCTCAAAAAGCAACCAGTACATGCACACGCACCCACACACCCCTTTCCCTGAATCTTTTGGGCGTCCCTATGACCGCCTGAGGGCGCAAAGGCTTCCGGGAATTGTAGTTCTCCTTCTCCAAGCAAAGCAGGCATCTTGAGGTTCCAAAAACTCCATTTCCCAGCAGGCACCGCGCCACGCTCTGGTTGCTAGCACGAACCAGCCCGGGGGTGTTTAATTTTTTTCCCTTCTAAACTCCCTCCCCTGTCGGTGGTGTGGAAAGGTTTGGGAATGCCCAAGGACAAGCGCCATCTCGTGGGGTTGCTTTGTTGTGTAAGCGGGGGAAATAAAATAAAAAATATCCCATGCTTGGTTGCAAGAAGCATTAGAAGCCAACCGCAACAAGTCCCGTGGCACCAGAAAGCAGCTTATTTCCCCTGAAATAATTCTGGGAACTGTAGTTTACTCCCTCGCCGAGCTACCATTCCCAGCACCTTTCACAAACCACAGGTCCCGGGATTGTTTAGGGGGGAAACTAATGCGCTTCAAGTTGCAAGAAAGGAGATTCCGACTAAATAGAAAGAAGAATTTTCTGACAGTAAGAGCTGTTCGACAGTGGAACAAGACTGTCTCTTGTGGACGCTCCTTTATTTGAGGTTTTTAAGCAGAGGTTGGATGGCCATCTGTCAAGGATGCTATGATTTAAGTGGATGGCAGACGGCGCACAGCCAGACAGGTGTCTTGTGTGTTAACCGGGGTGCCAACAGCTCCTCTGTCTTACCTACCTCATCAGGTTGTTGTGGGATTTAATGAGGAGAGGGAGAAGCACGTGCACCATCTAAGGTGGAATATAAATGCAATAAATAAATAATTTTTAAAAATTCATAAAAGCAACAACAACAACAACAACAACAATAATAATATCACCATCTGTGCTGTCTGCATTTCATTTCTCTCAGATACCACCGCTAGCAGTTCCATAACTCTAGTTACAGGTAGGTAGCCATGTTGGTCTGCTGTAGTCGAAACAAAATAAAAAAAAAATCCTTCCAGTAGCACCTTAGAGACCAACTAAGTTTGTTATTGGTATGAGCTTTCGTGTGCATGTATCTGAAGAACTGTGCATGCACACGAAAGCTCATACCAATAATAAACTTAAAAAGGTAAAGGTACCCCTGACCGTTAGGTCCAGTTGCGGACGACTCTGGGGTTGCGGCACTCATCTCGCTCTATAGGCCGAGGGAGTTGGCGTTTGTCGCAGACAGCTTCCGGGTCATGTGGCCAGCATGACTAAGCCACTTCTGGCAAACCAGTGCAGTGCACGGAAACGCCGTTTAGATTCGAACCGCCAACCTTCTGATCGGCAAGTCCTAGGCTCTGTGGTTTAACCCACAGCACCATCCGCATCCCTTTCTCTTCTGATTACCTGCCTCTTATTCCTCTCTGTTTGCAGACTCAAATCCCCTTTTCTTTTCTCCATCATTTCTAGGTTTCTTTAAAAAGAAAACAAGTTTGCTTAAAGCGCTTTTTAAAACCCCGTCGTTCAGCTAAAGAAAGGCACCCAGAGCAGTTTCCAGAGAGACTCCCTGCTTTCAGGCTTACAGTTGGAAAAGGCAAAACAGAAAAGGAAAAGGGAGGGAAGTGGGGGGGGGGTGGCGGCTAAGCTCAGACACCTGTTCTTAGTTACAAAGTTCTCATTTCATTTTCATTTCATTTGATTTATTAGACTTATTAATCGCTTGTCACCCGAAGGTCTCCAAGCGAAACTTACAGCAAAAGCAAAAATAAAAAAAGAAGGAAATACATTGCATATTACCTTAGAGGGGAAAAGTGGGGAGAATATTATAATACACTAATACAGTAATATTTCATATAACACCCATTTTTTAAAAATACTCAAATAATAAACAAAGCAATAATCAGACCCATTAATTAACAAATAAACAAAACCTCAACCTCCTCCAGTCCAAAAATCATTTACATCAGACCAACAATTTCCTCTCTTTAATCTCCCCAACCCACCCAGGGGTCTGGTGTCAAGACCCGCTGTGGCAAATCAGAAGTGGTTGGGTCCAGCATCTCTCCTCTCCCTTCATGGAGGAGCAGTAGCAAAGAGAAGCAGGATGATTATAACAAAAGTTTTACCTGTTTTGCAGCTGACTTGGCTACTGCTCCTAACCTGCTGCTAGTGGGGTTGCAGTTATGGAACTAAATAAAAAAATTCCTTCCTGTGGCACCTTAGAGACCAACTAAGTTTGTTATTAGGAACGTGGGTGGCGCTGTGGTCTAAACTACAGAGCCTAGGGCTTGCCGATCAGAAGGTCGGCGGTTCGAATCCCTGCGACAGGGTGAGCTCCCGTTGTTCGGTCCCAGCTCCTGCCCACCTAGCAGTTCGAAAGCACGTCAAAGTGCAAGTAGATAAATAGGTACCGCTCCAGCAGGAAGGTAAATGGCGTTTCCGTGTGCTGCTCTTGTTTGCCAGAAGCGGCTTAGTCATGCTGGCCACATGACACGGAAGCTGTCTGCGGACAAATGCCAGCTCCCTCGGCCTATAGAGCGAGATGAGTGCCGCAACCCCAGAGTCATCCGCAACTGGACCTAACGGTCAGGGGTACCTTTACCTTTTTAAGTTTATTATTGGTATGAGCTTTCGTGTGCGTGCACAGTTCTTCAGATACATGCACACGAAAGCTCATACCAATAACGCCGGCTTCTTCGGCCAATAAAGCAAGATGAGCGCCGCAACCCCCAGAGTAGGTCATGACTGGACCTAATGGTCACGGGTAAAAAAAACAAAAACAAAAAAACAGAAGAGAAGTGAAAACGTCAGGGGGGAGAAGCAGGAGACAAGGGGAAACAGAAATGGGGTTGTATATAACAACAACAACAACAACAACAACAACAACAACAACAACAACAACAATTTATTTATACCCCACCCATCTGGCTGGTTTCCCCAGCCACTCTGGGCGGCTTCCAACAGAATATTAAAATACAATAACCTATTAAACATTAAAAGCTTCCCTAAACAAGGCTGCCTTCAGATGTCTTCTAGAAGTCTGGTAGTTCTTTTTCTTTTTGACATCTTGTGGGAGGGCATTCCACAGGGCAGGTGCCACTACCGAGAAAGCCCTCTTCCTGGTTCCCTGTAACTTGGCTTCTCGCAGCGAGGGAACTGCCAGAAGGCCTTCGGTACTGGACCTCAGTGTCCGGGCAGAACAATGGGGGTGGAGACGCTCCTAAGTTCTACTCAAAGTAGATGCATTGAAATCAATGGCCTTGAGTTGGTCATGCCTATCCATTGAATTGGGTATACTCTGCGTAGGAGTAACACTGAATACAACTCATCCAGAGATGACTTACAATGAACAAGGTAGTAAGGCAGATGTTGTGGACTACCACTCCGATAAGCCTCAGCTGACATGGCCAAGAGTCAGGGATAATGGAAGTTGTAGTCCAGAACATACCCACTGCCTTGTGGGATATCTCTGGGAGAAGAAAAGGCTTAGGGTTATACCCTAGACAAATCCAGAGTGGAGTCCCTAAGATGGTTGGATGGCGCCTTGTAGGCCTCCTGCTGGCAATTCCTGCAGCCTAGCTGGTGCCAAATGTATTGCTCTGCTTTCCTTTGGACCACCCACAATCCCACGATGTGGGATGCAGTTGGCGCGGTGGTCTAAACCACTGAGCCTGTTGGGCTTGCCAATCAGAAGGTTGGCAGTTCAAATCCCCGCAACGGAGTGAGCTCCCATTGCTCTTTCCCAGCTCCTGCCAACCTAGCAGTTTGAAAGCATACCAGTGCAAGTAGATAAATAGGTACCACTGCGACGTTTCTGTGCACTCTGGCTTCCGTCACAATGTCCAGTTGCGCCAGAAGCGTTTTAGTCCTGCTGGCCACATGACCCAGAAAGCTGTCTGTGGACAAACGCTGGCTCCCTTGGCCTGAAAGCGAGATGAACCCCATAGTCGCCTTTGACTGGACTTCACCGTCCAGGGGTCCTTTACCTTTTTACCTTTGGGCCACATCAGCGAGGCTGAGAGGAGGGTCTTGTCATCTGGGCGGCCCAGGACCTCCATACACACTGCCCAGGCTTGTGCCCCAGGGAGGTCAGTTCAGTGCTGCTAATGTAGCAAAAAAAATGTGGGAAGCAGCTGTTACAAGTTCCCGGTCTGTGCAGCCACAGCAGGTGCTGTGATTCTGCAGCAATTTGACTTCAGCCCAAAAGTGAACTCCATTTTCTTTCCAGACAGACGGATGTCAACAGCAACAGTCCAGAGCATCTGGACTGTTTGCTGGAGTGAAGGAAGCCCCTATAGTAATTATGTCATTACTATAAGGGAATGAAGACTGAATGTACACTGAATGCTTTTTTTTTTGAGAAAACTTTGTAAGTCCGTGATAAAGTTTGGGGGCAAGCACATGGGGCCAGGTTAGGGTTTCCAGACCCCTGGGGCTGACCTGAAATTTGTATCCAGGTGGCAAGGAGAGGGTCTGCATCTGCAGGTAGGTGAGAATGCCTCCAGGGTTCAGTGGTCAGAAGGTGTGCAGAGAGGAAGAATCACCAGGGCCCACCCACAAAGCGCTTTACAAAAAACACAAAGTGATTAAATTATTTGTAGAAACGATTAAAACATCCAGAAAATTAAAACCAGCAATAAGCTAAAAACATACCTGCATTCTTGATAAATGGGTAGGCTTATTTACGCATAAGGGCCGCGGGTGGCGCTGTGGGTTAAACCACAAAGCGTAGGACTTGCCAATCAGAAGGTCAGTGGTTTGAATCCCTGCCACGGTGTGAGCTCCTGTTGCTCGGTCCCTGCTCCTGCCAACCTAGCAGTTCGAAAGCACGTCAAAGTGCAAGTAGATAAATAGGTACCGCTCCGGCGGGAAGGTAAACGGCGTTTCTGTGCGCTGCTCTAGTTCGCCAGAAGTGGCTTAGTCATGCTGGCCACATGACCCGGAAGCTGTACGCCGGCTCCCTCGGCCAATAAAGCAAGGTGAGCGCCGCAACCCCAGAGTCGGTCACGACTGGAACTAATGGTCAGGGGTCCCTTTACCTTTACCGTTACCATTACTGTTACCTTTACCTTTTCTATGCAAAATATTTTTAAATAGGTGATGAAAAGCGCTGCATGATATCAATAGGTAGGGAGTTCCAAAGTTCAAGTGCCGCCACACTTAAATATTAATTTATTCCAGATGTGGGACAGGTATTACGTGGCATATATGGGATAAGGCAATCTCACAGATAAACTGATGCCAAGGTGTTAACAATGGCTTGACAAGCCATCCTTCACAGGTGCTTTACAGGTGTCTGTGGCCATGCCTATGTTGTTCTCACACACAGGTCACCTCCAGACTGGAAATTTGTGTTTGTGTGGGATTAAAGCATTCTGTCACCCTGGGGCGACAAATGTATTTTAAAAAAAGAATTGGGCAGTTTGGAAAGTGACAGGAAATACATTGGAAAACACAGAAGGAACGAACAATTAATGGGCAGACATGTAGAAACCTTGCAAGTGAGTGAGGATAAATGCTGATTGTTGTAAATCCTCACTGAATGCTCAGCAAAGGCCTGTGGTTTATGGAAATTAAAGGCCAGGATGAATGGCCTTTAATGAACAGGTCATCTGGAGGAGCTCAGTGAGGTGTCAAAACCCGCATAGAAATCTTATGTAAATTTATTTATTTGATTAATTAGGCGGATGTGAAAATGTGAAGAACTGAAATTAAGACTAAGAAAAGTTGAGTGCTGGCGAACCAAAATGGACAGATTTTCCCACATGTGTGGCAGCAAATGACCTTCCTCTGGGCCCACACTCGAGCTGCAGAAAACTTTGCAAAATGGTTAATCCAAACCCCCACCCCCGGGCTTCGCCGTTGCTTTTTAAGTCTTTTTAAAGTCTTTTTAAGTCTTTTTAAAGTCTCTTGGTCGGTTAAGGACCTCAGTGCCCCAGGTGGCCACAAGAGGGAGACGCAGCACCACGCCTCAACTTGAGCATCGCTCGACATCGTGGAAAGTCTTTTGCCGCATAGAACCCCATGCGTCTTCTGCACATGAACCTCCTACGGTGCAAAACACCACATCCAAAATGCGACTCCCCTAAAACTTCCCAGATCATATACGCAGTGCTTTAACTTGTGCATTACTTTCCAGGCGTTCAGAGAAAACTGACCTTTGGGTGCAAGAAGACAACATCTAGGCAGTGACGTAGCGTGGGGGGTGCAGGGGGGCCCGGCCGCAATGGGTGCAACATCGGCGGGGGGGGGGGGCGCTCGCATTCGCAGTGCTAAAATCAGTGCTAAAATCCATGGGTTAGGGGGCGCAAATTACTTGCCTTGCCCCGGGTGCTGACAACCCACGCTACACCACTGTATCCAGGGGTGCTGAGTGTGTGTTTGATGCTTTGGGGGCTTGCCACTGTTTTTTACTGGCCCGGCCACTGTGCTTTTAATAGTATTGTATTTTAATATTCTGTTGAAAGCCGCCCAGAGTGGCTGGGGAAAGCCAGGCAGATGGGCGGGGTATAAATAATAAATTATTATAGCCCAGCAAACAGAAAATGCACAGGATTAATTTTTATGCTACTTATCCACCCACTCAAATAAAACATTTACCTGCTCTCTCTGTGTGTGAGAGAGAGGCAGAGAGTTTCAGGCCAGTTAAAAAACATTGGCACCCCTGCCCTTGGAATAGCGTTGGCCTCCTGTCTGTGCTTACACCAGAGGTGGTGAACTCCAGCCCATGAGCCAAATTCGGCCCCCAGACCTCTCTACCGGGGCCCTCAGGACTCTCTCCAAGAATCATAGTGCTGGAAGGGACCCTGAGGATCATCTAGTCCAACCCCCTGCAATGCAAGAATCATACAGGAATCGATCCTGCAAACCTTAGCGTTATCAGCACCACACTGAGCTCAGGGTCGCGGGTTGGGCAAAAGATTCCTGCATTGCTGGGGGTTGAGCTAGATGACTCTCGTTGTGCCTTACATCTCTGCAATTCCATGATTTATGCTCCAAGGTGCATTATTAATCCTAAAAATTAATCCTACATAGGGTTTCCATAGGATGACTACTAAATGAAAAACTCTGATTTATTTTTTTTACATTTGTTCTTAGCCAAAAAGGCTGAGATGCTATTGGAAACTTCTTATTTTATTTTAGTAAAGACTCATGATGCACAACTGAGGTACCCACTGTAGTTTCTGCATTCCAGTCCTCAGCATAGTTCTATTCTGGGAGAAGCCTAGAAACAGAAACAGACTAGGAACTAGAGAACAGGCCTCGCATGTAAGCGCTCTGTAGGTTTGGTCAGTCTCAGCAGCAACAGTTTCACCGTGACACGCTTGGGATAGCCTGGCCACCCGCCTGTGGGTCCCGATCCACTGGTTGAAGACCTGTGGCTTATGGAAATTAAAAGCCAGGATGCATGCTCAATGAACAGGTCGACTGCAGGAGCTCTGGAAGGTGTCGAAGCCTCCAGAGAAAGGGCCCAGGAATCAGCACGAGATCCAGCAAAGACCGAGTTTAAGGCAATGAGAGATTTTACTTTCTTGGGCTCCATAATCACTGCAGATGGTGACAGCAGTCACGAAATTAAAAGACGCCTGCTTCTTGGGAGAAAAGCAATAACAAACCTAGTCAGCATCTTAAAAAGCAGAGACATCACCTTGCCAACAAAGGTCCGTATAGTTCAAGCTATGGTTTTCCCAGTAGTGATGAATGGAAGTGAGAGCTGGACCATCAAGAAGGCTGATCACCAAAGAACTGATGCTTTTGAATTAGGGTGCTGGAGGAGACTCTTGAGAGTCCCATGGACTGCAAGAAGATCAAACCTATCCATTCTTACGGGAATCAGCCCTGAGTGCTCACGGGAAAGACAGATCCTGAAGCTGAGGCTCCAATACTTTGGCCACCTCATGAGAAGAGAAGACTCCCTGGAAAAGACCCTGATGTTGGGAAAGATTGAGGGCCCAAGGAGAAGGGGACGACAGAGGACGAGATGGTTGGACAGTGTTCTCGAAGCTACCAGCATGAGTTTGACCAAACTGTGGGAGGCAGTGGAAGACAGGAGTGCCTGGTGTGCTTTGGTCCATGGGGTCACGAAGAGTGGACACGACTAAACAACTAAACAACAACAAAACTAGATAAGAATTATCCCAGTCCAAATATTGGGGAGGGAAGAACAATAATTGCTGGGTTTATCCCGCAGAGCGGGAGGGGAGAGGAGCAATCTAACAATAAGGCCCACAGGGAATTTTTTTTTTCATCACCTCTGCATCATTTGCTTGCAGTTTAACTGCCTCATTTATCAAGGCAAAGTGTAAATATTTGCCAAGTACATAGTTGTGTTCATTGCCTCTATTTTTTTAGAAAAAAGCTCAGGAGAAAGACAAAACTAGAATCGCAGCCAGTTAAACAAGCAAACACACAAAACGGGGACTGCTGGGTCAGACTGAGGAACAATGCACTCACACATTTCATTTCCGCAAGTCACCGGCCAGATATTTCTGAGAAGCCAACAGTGTGCTTGAGGCACCAGGCCTCAATATTTAGAAGCCCTATCCTGTGTGGGAGCATGCAATAATTCAGGAAATACTGTGCACATTATTCATTTCAGAAAATTTATGTACCATTTGGTTGTGTAATAAAAAAATTAAGGTCTTATATATATAATAAATGTTCATAAATGTACCAACCAAGCACGTACATAGATATGTGGACCACGTGTCTGGAGCAGCACAGGAAGACCGTCCTGAAACCATTTTGACTCCCAAACTGACCAAATGTTTTCTCTGCAAGGAGGGAGGGCATGAGGGAACCTTCCCATTGTCTCAGGAATTGGGTAATCACCATCTCAAAGGAATGGCCAGACTACCAGGAAAGGCAATCAGATAAGGCATTATCAGATAACCTGGCAGACAGGAAAAAGAACATTCAAATTTCTGTTGTAGATTGCATTTTCTGTGATGTAGGTACGATGTTTGTGAGGGGTGGTCTTGGGTTACACCCCTTCTGTGATGATGTATGTATGATGTATGGAGGGGTGGTCTTGAGCCCCAGGGAAGGCAATTTAAAATGCCTATATAAGGGCAGGCACACCTTTGTTCTGGGTCCTCCTTCTTTCTCCTGCGTGTGAGGGGAGCACTCTGTTGCAACAGTTCAATAAAGATCAGGCTTACTAGCTGCTTTGCTTCTCAATACTCTCTGGTTGGCCTCTGTTGTTATTTTCTCCTACTGATGGAGAAACTACAAAGGACTTTATAAGGGCTCTTGTATCCCCCATAAGGGAATAAGGGCAGATTTTGTTTACGACAGTTGTAAAAACAAAACAAAACAGAAAGCCAAGCCTCTAAGTGGTTTACAAAAATACAAAGCAGAATGTTAAAATTCTGGGTAGAAAAATCAATGGTTAAAAACAAGGATATAAAAGCATTCCAAAGATGCGTTGCAATCAATAATAGCTAGAGATAAAACACATGGCATGATGCACACAGAAGAGGAGCATGTCAGGGAAGAGGCTGGGCAGGATCCTTGGGAAGCTAGCTTTCTATATAGGACACACCCACCCCAGCTGCTTTGAAGATGAGTCAGTCATTTTCCAGGTCACTCGGAAGTGGTAGAGCCCAGATTTGGGTCGACAGTCTCACGGAGGACTGTGCCATGTTACAACCAAGTCTGAAAACAGAGCAGGCACAGCGCTGTGCAATTTGGCAAACTGCCTCATTTGCCGGAACGGTGAATGTCGTTCTCATAACCACTAGGGGCTGCTGTAAGATGCTGTTTGTTTTTCCTTGAGATCTTAGAATCATTCATATCATAGAATTGTAGAGTCGATAGGGCCATGAGGGTCGTCTAATACAACCCCTTGCAATGCAGGAATTCTTTGCCCAAGGTGGGGCTCTGACCCACGACCCTGTGGTTAAGAGCCTCGTGCTCTACTGACTGAGCTGTCGGCGGCTGAAAGCGAATCTGCATTCTCTGCCCTCAATGGGGATAGTGCAGAAGCAGAGGGCGAAAATGCAGGGAGCCCAACAGGAGGTGGAGCCAGAGTCAAAGGCAGGCAGAAGGATAGCCATAGCCAGGTGGAGCCAGCTATAGTTTGTCCCCATCCTCTTTGCTGCTGGGAACAACACTGAGGCAGAAGTCTCTCAGCCTCACTCACCTCCCCCAAAGTGTTTGTTGTGGGGGAGGAAGGGAAAGGAGAATGTTAGCCTCTTTGAGACTCCTTAAAGGTAAAGGTAAAGGTACCCCTGCCCGTACGGGCCAGTCTTGCCAGACTCTAGGGTTGTGCGCTCATCTCACTCTATAGGCCGGGAGCCAGCGCTGTCCGCAGACACTTCCGGGTCACGTGGCCAGCGTGACAAGCTGCATCTGGCGAGCCAGCGCAGCACACGGAACACCGTTTACCTTCCTGCTGGTAAGCAGTCCCTATTTATCTACTTGCACCCAGAGGTGCTTTTGAACTGCTAGGTTGGCAGGCGCTGGGACCGAACGACGGGAGCGCACCCCGCCGCGGGGATTCGAACCGCCGACCATGCGATCGGCAAGTCCTAGGCGCTGAGGTTTTACCCATAGCGCCACCCGCGTCCCTTGAGACTCCTTAGGGTAGTGATAAAGTGGGATATCAATTCCAAACTCTTCTTCTTCCTCCTTGGGATTTTGGCACCTAGAATTCCTAAAAGAAAAGCTTTGGTTTGTTTTGTTTTTTAAGAAAAATTTACTTTAAACATTTTTATCAACTCATTATAAATCATTTCCCAAAATTCTTTTACTACCTTACATGTCCACCACATATGATAAAAGGTGCCTTCTTTTTCCATACATTTCCAACATCCATTTGACCCTATACATTTTTGCTAATTTACTGGAGCTCTTTCTGTTCTCAGCAGCTGCAGGCTCCCGGGGTCAGCAGTGTCCCTGCCCAACACTGCAGGGGTGTTTTTGGTCTCAGCAGCTGCCCAAGCATGCCATCTCCCACCCCGGGAGAAAACACAGGTCCTGCAGCCACTGCAAAGAACCTGTATCTGACTTTGTTTTTTCCCCTCAAATCTGTTCTTTATTACCATCAGGAGCTGGGAATTTTCCTTGCTCCTAATAAAAATGCAGAATGTCTGCGCCGGGTTATAAAGCAGCTGAGAAGTGCTCTTGCATATCTTAAGAGAGAAATGGCTTTTTGTTTGATGACTCAGACTGGACCTCTGCTGACTTTTCTTAAGAAGCTGCAGGTGAGCTTGGAATGGTGTGTGGGTGTACTTTGCCGTGACATTAGAATTCTAGAACTGGAAAGGACCTGGAGGGTCATCTAGTCCAACCGCACCAGATGTGTAGGAATCTTTTGCCTCTAGGAAAGATCCCATGATCTCAGCAGCCGTCGTTCCTTGGGTTGGAGGGGAAATTGGAAACAGCTGGCATTTTAAAGCAAATCTACCTAATCTGTACTTTCCAAACAATAAGGGAACAGGAAGACAGTCCAGTTTCGTACTTCTCTGAATTTTGCAGTGCCAACGACTCCAGCCTAAGTTATGAGTGTAAAAGAGCTACACTGTACTGGGGTAAAGTAGGCCTTAAAATGCATATAAGTAGTGAAAATAATATACAGAAAGGCATTCTGTTTGGGGAAAATTGCTTTGCAACGATACATGTGTGTGGCAGAATTGAATACACAAATGTGTAGATCGGCAGAAGTTTGTACTAAAACGCCTGTGGGTTTTCATGAGGACTTAAAAAAATAAATTTGCAAATGGACGTGAAAATATGGACAGCTGGAGTTAAGAGTAGAAAAATAGAGAGATGGATAGAAATTGAAATGAACAGATTGGCCCGCTGAATTGAATCCCCCCCCCATCCCTTAAAATATCAGTGATTGTCATACACAAACAAACACACCACTATATAAAAAAGCACATAGAAAAAAAGAAAGAAAAGAAAGGGAAAACATAAAAAATAAAAGCACACAAATTCCTAGAATTGTAGAATTCCTAGATGTCACTATTCAGATGACATATTAGTATTCCATGCTTGTGTACATCAAAAGCATTGGCTTAGAGAAGAAATATTTTTGAGGAAGAAATGTGCAAAACATATGTTGACCAGGTTATCTCAAAATTAATCTGGAGATCAAAAGCTAAGAGACGCAGATGCTGACAAGTTTTAATCTCATTTTAAAAATGTTAATTGTCTTTAAATGGCCTTTAATTGGTTTTAACAGTTTTTATCGATCATTAAAAAATTTCCTCAGAGGTTTTATGACAATCAAGCAGTGTATATACAATTTTGTAAAATAAACAAGTAGGGAAACGTGTGCATATTGGGAGAAACTTGCACTAAAACACTGACCAATTTTCATGTAGGTTTGAAAAGTGAAAACCATAAATTTCTGCATCAAAGGGAGAGCCAGTGTGATGTAACAGTTAAGAGTACCAGACGAGGAGACCCGAGTTCAAATTCTCTCTCGGCCATGAAGCGCATTGGGTGACTTTAAGCCAGTCGCTGCCTCTCAGCCTGACCTACCTTTCAGGGTTGTTGTGAGGGTCAAACAGGGAGGGGAGAACCTCACACCCCACCTTGAGTTCCCTGGAGGAAAGGCTAGCATATAAATGTAACAGATGATAATAATAATAATAATAATAATACAGTGGTACCTGAGGTTAAGTACTTAATTCGTTCCGGAGGTCCGTTCTTAACCTGAAACTGTTCTTAACCTGAAGCACCACTTGAGCTAATGGGGTCTCCTGCTGCCGCCGCGCTGCTGGAGCCCAATTTCTGTTCTTATCCTGAAGCAAAGTTCTTAACCTGAAGCACTATTTCTGGGTTAGCGGAGTGTGTAACCTGAAGCGTATGTAACCTGAAGCGTATGTAACCCGAGGTACCACTGTAGATGTGAAGAGCTGAATTTAAAGGTTGGGGAAACAAGAGAAATGGAAACAAACAGGTCCCTCCATCTCTGTCTCAGAGGCCTTCTGCAAATGGAACTTGGGTCTAGATGGGTTTTCCTCCCTCCAGCTCCAAGCTATTCTTAGCTGCGTGGGTGGCCCAAACAGCCTCTCCACTCTCTGCTCCTAGCTTATTAGCCAGAGTGCCCATTTGGCCAGATGCAGCAAGAATTTCCATCTCACAGAGAAATCCTCTATCTTCTGGCTTTGATGGAGCTTTGAAAAGAGGATGGAGAGACTGGGTTTTTTTTTTTTTTAAAGCAAAATGCAACAGTCTAGCTATAAATATGCCTATCTGGACCCACCTCATAGCCATTCTGAAATATTGATTGTCTCTCTCTTTTCTTGCAGAGAGGCTGGTTTCAGGTCTGCATCGGTATCGATCCCATTGCAAAGTAAGTTGGACTGTTGCAAAGACCCCGTGAGAAAGAGGTGGGGGTGGAGGGTGGGAGAATATCAGAACACGGGGTGCTAAGCAAAAGTTAAAGGTAAAGGGACCCCTGACCATTAGGTCCAGTTGTGGCCGACTCTGGGGTTGCGCGCTCATCTCGCTTTATTGGCCGAGGGAGCCGGTATACAGCTTCCGGGTCATGTGGCCAGCATGACTGAGCCGCTTCTGGCGAACCAGAGCAGCGCACGGAAATGCCGTTTACCTTCCTGCCGGAGCGGTACCTATTTATCTACTTGCACTTTGACGTGCTTTCGAACTGCTAGGTTGGCAGAAGCAGGGACCGAGCAATGGGAGCTCACCCCGTCACGGGGATTCGAACCGCCGACCTTCTGATCGGCAAGTCCTAGGCTCTCTGGTTTAACCCACAGCGCCACCCGCGTCCCATGCAAAAGTTATGGTGCCTCAAATCTATCTGGCCGCTCTTGATTCCCATGACGTGTGTGTCATCGAAATAATTAACAACAACAATAGTAATGTTTATTATGTAGCATAGGAGTGGAGAACCTTTTTTTACAAACCAAGGGCCACATTCCCTTCCAGGAAATCTTCTGGGGGCCACATGCCGGGGGTTGGCAGAGCCAGAAGCAAAAGGAGGAGCTGGAGCCACAAAGGTAAATTTATTTCTGTCCAGGCAAGCAAGAGTTCAAGGGTACATTCCAGCCAGGTAGGAACGCTCAAGGAAGGTGAAAAGGGGAGTCTTGAGGGCCGCAGAGAGAGGTCTGGAGGGCCACACGGGACTGCTGAACCGAGGTTCCCCTGATTAAGTAGTTAAATATCATATCCAAAGTAGCAGCTCCATGAGTCATGTCTGTGATAAGCCTGATGGGCACTGAGGATTCATCAAGATGGCAATTACCTTCAGAGTTCATTTGAGGATGTATAGCAGGCATAGGCAAACGTGGCCCTCCAGATGTTTTGGGACTACAACTCCCATCATTCCTAGCTAACAAGACCAGTGGTCAGGGAAGATGGGAGTTGTAGTTCCAAAACATCTGGAGGGCTGAGTTTGCCTATGCCTGATGTATAGAGAGCTTTTAGGGCTAAATAAAGCCTTGCAGGGGAAAAGGGAACTGTAAGCTCTTTGCTCAGAGGCAGAACATCCCTGCAGCAGCTGCCCATCCTTGGGTGGAAGGCAGGGAGTCCAGCGGTAGGTGACACCAGAGCCAATGACAGGCAGAGCCAAGTAATACCATTTTTGGCCGCCTCCTCCTTGCCAAGTTCTACAAGGGGAAACCCTGGGACTAAGGAGAGGGTAGGCAGTGTCCAAGAGTGAGCCGGCAGCAAATCACACTATTCTAAGTTGGAGTTAACTCTTTATTAGCAAAAAACCACGATCTTTGCAGATATGGCTGAGTGTCAGGCCTAATGAGCAGAGTAGCTCCTTCCTGATTTCCTCCGTGAAAATTATTTGCTGAGACTGAACGTTCCCACCTCCTCACAGCCATCCACAGTGGTACCTCGGGTTAAGTTCTTAATTTGTTCTGGAGGTCCGTATTAACCTGAAACTGTTCTTAACCTGAAGCACCACTTTAGCTAATGGGGCCTCCCGCTGCCGCCGCACCGCTGGAGCACAATTTCTGTTCTCATCCTGAAGCAAAGTTCTTAACCGGAAGCACTATTTCTGGGTTAGCGGAGTCTGTAACCTGAAGCGTATGTAACCTGAAGCGTATGTAACTCGAGGTACCACTGTAAGTGCTTTCCTTTCCAGGGCTTTCCCCAAGCAATCGGAGACTGGGCCTGCTGTTGCTCCGCCCATTTCAGCCCTCTTCTGGTTCTGGAAGACAAGTGAGGAGGGATCTTGTGGCAGCAGGTGGGAGAGACACCCCTGACTCTTCACCAGCCTTACTCATCTCTGCCTCTTGGCCCCCATCCTTACCTGCTTCTGGACTGCTCTCTGCCACAGACTCTCCCAGCTCACTAACCCCGGGAACTATAGCTTACTCCTCGCATTGCTACAGTTCCCACCAACACAGAACAAGAGGCAGTTCCCAGGGTTCTTGGGGAGCCGGCACAGCCAAGGTTAGGAAGGGCGCAAGGGATCTGCGATCCCCTAACCGCGCCACTGAGCCGGATTTCAGCAGCGATCCCCGGGGGCTGGTCAGCGGGGCTTGCTTCCGAGGGAGCGCGCAACGGGCTTGACAGTCTCGCGCGCCCCGCGCGAAAAGCACATCCCACTCCATTGCAACCCTGCTCTTTGGCGATCCCTGGGATCTTATTCCTCCGACTCCTCCCCCGCCTCTCCCCTCCCCTCCCCCGCCTCTCCACCCCCTCCCCTTTCCCCTGATGCTCCCACCGCCGCCCCCTTTCCTTCCTAGTTCAGCTCCGCCCAGCTCCGCATCCTCCTTCCACCGCCGCCAACCACCTCTCTCAATCTCTCTCTCTCTCTCTCTCTCTCTCTCTCTCTGCATATCGCAAAATTGTCCTTCTCCTCCTCCTCCTTTCGGATCCTTCCTCCAGCTCCCCAGCCGATCCTTCCCACCACCGCCACCCCGTTTCAAGTTGGAGGAGGGAGAGTCCGGAGGAAAGGAGACCAGAAAGGAATCAATGTTTTTGCAGCCGCCTGCAAATCCTGCGGTCAGTTTCCTGGTCCGTTTCCACGCTTTCCTTGGGGACCCTGCTTCGGCTTCCTCTCTCCGTGTTAAGATTGTTTGCAAGTTTTTCAGGGGAGGGAGAGGGTAGCTTGCGATAATAAACTGCCCCCTAGTGTTGCGCGTGTAGCTGCTGGGCTGGGCGAGGGGGCTGGGCGGGAAAGGAAGTTCCTCAAACCTGGGAAAGTCCTCCGTGCGCATAGAAACTTTGGTGATCCGTATCTGTGATCCTGCTTTTTCTGCCAACCCCCAACCGCCCCCCCCCCCGCTTCCTACAGCACAAGGAAAAAGGAAGTTTAAGAAAAAGTTTTCTCCTGTGCACGCGCACACACCTGGACTCGAGAAGAAAGGAAACAGCGGAAGGAGATGGAATAAAACGGTGCAATCTCTGGTAGGGGTTTTTTTAAATTGTTGGGCTTTTAAATCCCAGCAGTTTCTAGCTGGAAAGAGATGAGCTTGCCCTTTGCCCCGGCCTCTATTCCTTCTCACTGACTATGAGGATTGTTAAGCCAGCCTGGTCCTCTAAAGAGAAGAGGAAAAGGAAGGATCCTCCTTCATCTGGGAGAATTTAAAGAAAGACCATTATTATTATTGTTATTTCAGTGGACTGGCCGTTCGGAAAGAGGGCAAGTTGCTGTTCTTGGGGTGCTCACGAAAACTCAGACCAGATGGTACAGCGGCGAAGAAAAGTGAAGAAATAAATCCTTTGGCAAGGAAGCTCCCGGGATGGGGACTGGGCTGTGCACCAGGAGGCAAAAGGGCCTCTTGCAAACAGGATTTTGCCTAGTGGCCGTGGCCTGCCTGGCATCCGGAGCGTTCCTGTACAACCACCTCCAGCAGAAGGTGAAGTCCGCAGAAGCCTTGGCTTTGAAATACAAGCAGCAACAGGAGGTGCTTTCGGCCCAATTGCAAGGTGAGAAGGGGTCTTGGCTTGCTTCGTTTCCTGCTGGTCCGTTAGGGCAGATGGGTCCTGCCCTGCCAACCTCAGTCTGCCCTCAGCCAGGTCTCCCTGGCCTGCCTTCTTCCTTCCATCCAGTCCAGGGGGCAGCCCTGCCTGCCAGCTTCCTCCTCTTTAGGCTCAGTGGTGCCCCTTGTGGGACTCGGCAGGGAAGAGGATGGGGACGAAACTAGAATTAGTTGGCTCTGGTCCTTTCCCATCATGTGCAGCACACATGCATACAATTTAATATCTAAAGTAACTGGTCCATGCAGTCCAGGCGAACAAAGCCCGGGGGGCCTCCAGATCTACTCCTGAACATCAGCTGGGGCTGGGAGTTGGAATTCAAGAACATCTGGAGAACCACAGGCTGTCTATTTCTGGTTAGTCCTGCAGAAGCTAGTCTGAGGTCACTGGGTGCTTGATGTTGTTGTTTTTATTGTTTATTAATTCATGTGCCATTTATAGGCCAAAATGGCTTCTACAACAATAAAATACACACATAATTAAAGCATGCAATAAAACAAGTCCACATAAACCTTAAAAACACTCCTAATTTAAAATTACACAAGCCATGACAATTGCATAAAAAGCATGTCAATGAAAACGGCTAAAACAACAAGATCAGAAGTTCCAGTTCAAGGGATTGCTTTCCTAGACAGGTGTGTCTTCAGGAGCCGGCAGAATGCCAATACTGATGGGATCTCTTGCATTTCAGCAGGGAGGGTGTTCTGCAACAGTGGTGCCACCACTAAACAAGCCTGCCTCTGCATCTCAGCGAGTTGATTATCATCAGGCCATGGCAAAACTAACCAGGTCGCATTTGCTGATCATAGTGCCCTCATTGAGCAGTGGAAGGGAGCATGGTTTTTCAGGGAACCTAGTCCAGATTTATTTAAGGCTTTGCATGTAAATAGCAGAACCTTAAAACTGACTTGGTGGCTAGTAGGCAGCCAGTGCAGGTTCCTCTTTCCTGTTTTGTGTCCCACTTTATGGTGGTGCTCAGAAGTGTCTATATACATCTATGGTAGGGAACCTGTGGACCCGCAGATGTTGGACTCCACCTCCCATTAGCCACAGCCAGCAAGGCCTGTCCTTAGGATGCTGGGAGCTGTCACCCAGCAACATCTGTAGGACCACAGGTTCCCCAGCTCTGATGGACCTGGAAGCTCCATCAAATGATCATCATGCATCTGCACTGATAGTCCTGCCCTACATGGGTGTGTCTAACTGTTGGCGGTGGGTAAGCTTTGAGCTATCTAAGTTTACCACCATATTTGGTGACAAACTTGGTGCAGCTAGGTGATTTTAGATTCCAGGGTTAATAGTCTTAGGCTGCGGACAAAGGGCAGTTTATACCATTTGCCCAGCTGCTGATTTCCGCATCACACCTGAGCTTTCGCAAGACATAAAAACCGCTTCCAGAAATATAGCAGAAAGTCGCATGACTTCAGCGCTCGTTTCCAAGTTACTTTTTCCTGGAAGCAAATACCGTATTTTTTGCTCTATAAGACTCACTTTTTCCCTCCTAAAAAAGTAAGGGGAAATGTGTGTGCGTCTTATGGAGCGAATGCAGGCTGCGCAGCTATCCCAGAAGCTATCCCAGAAGCAAGAGGGATTGCTGCTTTCACTGCGCAGTGATCCCTCTTGCTGTTCTGGCTTCTGAGATTCAGAATATTTTTTTTCTTGTTTTCCTCCTACAAAAACTAGGTGCATCTTGTGGTCTGGTGCATCTTATAGAGCGAAAAATATGATAACATGGAACTGAGCACTAAACTTGGGCTCCACTCTGATGCCTTAGAGGTCATTGGTGGGTTTGGCTGCCCAGCAGGGAAACGCCAAAGGAAAACATCAGGGAAGACCAGCGAGGAGGGCGGGAAATGCCACTGGAATGACCCTGGCGCCATAGACTTCCCCTGTTATTTCTGTTCATGATACCAGACTCATTGAATGACTATTGGCCATGCCACCTGGGTGCTGATGGGAGTTGTATGCCATCCAGAACTTCTGGAGTGCACCAGGTCAGGGAAATCCAATTTAGGGGGATCGCTCATTATGGTCTTCAGGGTTTGAGAGACCAGGCCTTTTGCTGCTTGAAAAACCTGAGGTCACCAGGGATGCAGAATCACAACACAGACAACACACAGCGTTGCTGTTCTGCTGATGTCAGCTCCAGAGCTCGCCCCCTGGGATCAAAAGGCAAATAGCTTCTCCTGGCTATTAGTCTGGAAGGACCAGCTGGAGAGTTCAGGAAGGAGCTTTAAACATACCAGAAGCAGCAGCAGCACTGTTTGTTTTTCATTATCTCTTCCCTGCCTCCAACTCGCATGCAGGCATTCTTCAGAAACTTGCAGTTACTAACTCGGGGCTCATGTCCAATGGAGGGACATTCTTATTTTATAGCAAAATGTCCCCTCCTCGCTGCTCCCGGATTGACGGGTAACTGGTGGTCTCTGGGACTGGATCCAGCTGCTTGGCAGATTCCGCCCTTCCTGCCTGCCTCTTGGCTGGGTTCTCATCCAGGCCTGATCAAACGTTTGGCGACAGTTTTACTGGTGTGGGAAAGGGAAGGCGGGGATTGATTTCTGATTTCTGCAAGGAATATGCCGTATTGGCCTGAATATAAGCCGCACCCAAATATAAGCTGCACCTTTAAAATTGCCGGTGACCTTTTCTCTTCCTCGCTCTCTCCCTTCCTGGCCTTGGGGGAGAGGATGGGGGACTACGCATGGGGCAGGTGCCGCCTTGCTGCACTCCTGGCGCTGTTTGCCCCACGCTCCTGGCTGCATACCGTAAGGTTGCGAATATAAGCCACGCTTTAACTTTTCACAGTTTTAATTTGGGGAAAAAGTGAGGCTTATATTCAGGCCAATACGGTATTCCACGCTTTGCTGTTTTGGGCTTCGCAAAATGCATGCAGTGCAGGCCTAGGAGACTGGTTCCTTATTTCCCCCCCCCCCCGTTTTCAGGGTCTGCCACTTCCTTTAAAAGCAAAGCAAGGTGCTGGTCCTCATGATTCTTAATAAAGGGCAGGTATAAATAGGAACAGAGCAAGAGCTTTTGCCCAGTGCCTCTCCCCAAATCCACTCTGGGGGGGGGTTGGGAGAACCCCAGGACAGCGTATGGGGGGGAAGAGGGGGGAGATAATCCCATCAGGGGAAGCAGAAGTGCTTGTGGTAATGGAACAATTAATTTCACTGGGTCTACTCTGAGGAAGACTTAGTTGGGCAGTAGCCGGAATTTTTTTTTTTACTGTGCCTGTATCACATTGCTTATAGGCGATATTGTTTTGCTCCTGCAATGGTTTTGGGATGGGCAGGCTGTTGCGTTTCCAATCTGTGCATGTCCTGTAACTTCCTGGTGATGCCCTGTAACATTTCCCTCCCTCCCTCCCTCCCCTCTCTCTCTCTCTCTCTCTCTCTCTCTCTCTCTGTGTGTGTGTGTGTGTGTGTTGCTGTCCCGTTTTTGTTGTGCATTAGCGCAAGGGTTGAGAGCAGATGAGAGCAATGTGTGGCGGTCACATTTATTTTTTAAATATTTGTATACTGCTGTGGCATAACAAATAATATTGTAGCGCTACCGTGATAAAAAATGTAAAACCAAATGACAAAAAACCATTTAGAAAGTTAAAAACAGAAACCAATTAAACCATAGTGGAAGGACGTATTCTTAAGAGCTTGCAGAAGCCTGGCAGAAGAGAAGGGTTTTCAGCAGCAGGCCTTTGGCACAGAAGGTGCCCACTGAATTTCTTGCTAGCAGGGTATTCTACAGGACTGGGCTGCGTGTAACAGTCTGACTGAGGCGGCGTTTTTAATGACGTGTTGCAGATACACCCACCAAAAACCCAGGACCAAACAGCAGCCCGGAGAGGGACCCTTTGGTGTCCACATTTGCTAATTGGGGAGGGTTTCCTTCAGTTCCCTGGCTTCAGCAGCTCTGATTCCAACCGCCACCTTGGTGATTGTTCCTCTATTACTTTTCCCAGAATGCCTAGGGAAATGCCTCCTTCTGGGCCATTGCAGAGAAGAAAAACCCCCAAACCCAAATTCTGGCCCTTTCACCCATGCCAGATTGCTCCTTTGAAGGAAGGGCCATAGTTTAGTGACAGAGCACCTGCACTGCATGCAGAAGATGCTGGGTGGTGTAGTGGCTAGAGCGTCACATTAAGACGTGGGAGACCAGGGTTCAAGTTCCCACTAGGCCAGGTGACCTTGAGCTGGTCACTGCCTCTCAGCCTACCTTTCCTTGCAGAGTTGTTGTGGGGATTCAGTGAGGGTGGGGAGAGAACCAGACCCACCAGCTTGAGAGCCAGTGTGGTGTAGTGGTTAAGAGCAGTAGACTCGTAATCTGGTGAACCGGGTTCGCGTCTCCGCTCCTCCACATGCAGCTGTGACCTTGGGCTAGTCACACTTCTCTGAAGTCTCTCAGCCCCACTCACCTCACAGAGTGTTTGTTGTGGGGAAGGAAGGGAAAGGAGAATGTTAGCCGCTTTGAGACTCTTTCGGGTAGTGATAAAGCGGGATATCAAATCCAAACTCCTCTTCTTCCTTGGAGAAAAGGCTGGGGCAGAAAGGCAATTCGTCAATCAACCCCTGGCATCTCTAGGTAAGGCAGAGGTAAAGAGGCCCGAAAGCCTAGGGACCTGCTGCCAGCCCGTGCTGACAGTACTGAACTCCATGGGCCAAAGGTCTGGCTTGGTGTAAGACAACTTCCTGCGTTCCTTCCCAGCCCTCCATCTGATATCCAAAGGGTTTCTAAATGTTTTTCCTGCATGCTTTGCTTGGGGCCTGGCCGTGAGCTCTGGCATTCTGGCCGAGCGCCAGTTCTGGTAATTACGGCTAGAGATGCCCGCTCTGCTTTCCCAGCTGGCTACACTTTTCTAGAATAGAACTGTGGAGCAGGAGAGAGAGAGAGAGAGAGAGAGACCCTCAAAGGTCTTCTAATCCCATCGTCCAGACCAAGCTTGACGAAAAGCCCTGGCAGAGACGAGCTTGAAAAACGTTTGAGCTGCGGTTGGGGGCAAAAATCTTAGAAGCATGGAAGAAGAAAGAAGTATAAAGGGTTTCTCTCTGTGTGTGCATAAGTCACATACGGATAAAATCTCCCTTGAATAGCAAACTCGGCTGCTGAGTGCCAATCAAAACAGAGCCAAAACAGGGCTGTTGAGAAATATAAAGGGAATCTCAGCAGACTTGGGAGAAGAGTGAAATTGGTAGAGGTTCGAGACACCCTCTAACACATGACCCTTTAAAAGCAAACAGACCTAAGGGTGCAAAAAATCCCAAAACACCTCCTCAGCCTTTTAAAAAGCTCCATGAGCACTGAACATTTTAAATGCAAGCAGGGGGCAGGCAGATCTGGAGGCAGGCATGACTGGGGCACATTTAAAGCCCATGGCTTCCCCCCAAAGGATCCTGGGATTCGTACTTTAGCCATCCCAGAGAAGCAGTTCTGAGCACCCTTAACAAACTACAGCTCCCAGGATCCTTTGGGGGAGGTCACATGCTTGAAATGTATGCTGGGTTACGCAGGTACCCTGAAACAGTACCATTTATTCCAGGTCCTATCGGGCAGCATGCAAAGGATATACAGGCATATCTTAAAAGGGCTTTTAAAAATTGCAGAGGGCATTCTCCCTTCTCTCTCTCTCTCACACACACACATGCGCAAGAGGGAATGATTTTCCCCTAAGAGATTGTTCCATGACTGGGTTTAATCCCCTTCTGTCAAACTCCCTTGATCATCATTGCCGCATCTTAACAGGATGGCAACTGGCATGTGCCCCTCACTCCTGTGTGGCTCAGTGGCAGAGTGCCTGGTTTGTACGCAGAAGGTCCCAGGTTCGATCCCCTCCCACCTGAAATCCTAAAGAGGTGCTGCCAGTCAGTGCAGACAACACTACTCTGAATGAACCAAGGGTTTGACTCAATATAAGGCAGCTTCCGATGTTTCCTCGAATTTTGAATTGGTTCACTCCGGGGATAGATACATCACTCCTTTTTTTCTTTTCTGAGTGTGTAAATCAGCTCTTAGCTGGCTGGCGAAGTGTCTTCTCCCCCTCTCTTCCCTTAGAGATCACTTCCAAAATGGCAAACAGACAACAAGAGAGAGAGAGAGGAATGTTCTTAAATTCTGCGGAAAGCCTGCGGGAATGGTTATTTCTCCACGCCGAAGCCTGCTGGCACATCTGCCTTGCTGGAAACGTTAACAAAGAGAAGAAGCTCTCTCTGCAAGTTATTGCTCCTGGGGGATTTTTTAAAGAGGCGTTTTAGTAGCTGCTCGTAATGGCTGGATGGGACAGCAGCCAGCTCAGCTCATAGTTCTGCAGTTCTCTGCCTCTTGGAGCCTCCTGCCCCCTCCTCACATCCTTATTTTTGCTCTGTTCAGTTATCTGCGTTGGTGCCTAGAAAGACAGGGCAGTGTGGGGTAGTAGTCAGAGCAGGCGTGGAGTGAAAACTTCGATCCTCCAGATGTTGCTGAACTACAACTCCCATCAGCCTTCACTAGAATAGCCAATGGCCAGGGGAGATGGGAGTTGTGGTTCAGCAATGTCTGGAGGGGCAAAGGTTCCTCATACTTGGTTTAGAGCAGCCTTTCTCAACCTGTGGGTCCCCAGATGTTGTTGAACTACAACTCCCATCACCCCTAGCTAGCAAGGCCAGAGCTCAGGGATGATGGGAGTTGTAGTCCAACAACATCTGGGGACCCGCAGGTTGAGAACCGCTGGTTTAGAGTGTTGGACTAGGACCCAGGAGATCAGTCTCAGATCCCCAGTCCAGCGGGGTGGTGTGGGGCCTGTCACTGACTCTGAGCCTAGTCAACCTCACAGGGAGCTGTGATGATAAGAGGGTGATTCTGAGTATAGGGCTGCCATATGTCCGGGATTTCCCAGACATATCCAGGATTCGTCCATCGTAAATAGCGTCCAGGCGGAATTTTCGAAAATCAGAAAACCTGGGCACATGGCAGCCACCCATGTTGGAAGTGTCGATTTTTTGCTGAATTTCCTTAAAACTAGCTTAAAAACTTTGCCCCCAAAAAGCTCAACAACATTTCCAGATTTTTTACTTCTTGAAATATGGCAACCCTATCTTGAGTAGGTCTAGCATTAGCTACCACCCCTAGCAATTGACAAAGCCCGTTGGGAATTGAGTCCAGCCAATTCCCTCTGCCTTGGATCTATCTATTACTGCTGTGATGGTGAATCCGTGGACTGATAGATGTTGCTAGAAGTCATTTCCCATCAGCCTCAGCCAGCCTGGCCAGTAGTTAGGGTTGATGGAAGTTGTAGTCCAGAGGTCTGCAGGCAGAGAGGATGGGCTATATTTTATTTCTAATAGGTTTTGTAAATTTCCAAGTTATGCATATTATTTAAGCCCCCTCCTGTTATCGTGTTTTCCGTTTGCAAGCTAATATACACATCGCTTATATTAGGGGAATAATACTTCCCAGCAGTCAAATCATCATCTTTTTCCAGATAATTTTCCTACCATCAATGTCATATTCTTTATGTAATTTAAACCAGGGGTTTGGGGACTTGTTTGGCCCAAAGGGTCAGATCTTTATCTCCCCATGCCATGGGCCAACTTTGGCGACTCGGCTGGCCCCCACCTCTCAACCATCATCTCATGTCATAATGATGCTGGCTGACTGAGAGTTGGGCAGTCCCCGCCCCCCGGTCAAAGTTGACCGGGGGGGGGGGGGCGGGTTAGTGAAGCACCACATAGGAGGATTGAACTTTGCACTCACAAGCTGACAAGCAGAGGGTTCAATCCTGCTGGCTCAAGGGGTCTGCTTCATTGGCACATTCAGCTGTATTGAACAGTATTATTATTATTATTATCCCTCCCATCTGGGCGGCTTCCAACATAATAATAATAATAATAATAATAATAATAATAGTGATAGTGATAGTGATAGTGATAAAAGATCAAACATTAAAAACTTCCCTAAACAGGGCTGCCTTCAGATGTCTTCTAAAAGTCAGATAGTTGTTTATTTCCTTGACATCTCATGGGAGGGTCTTCCAGAGGGCGGGCATCACTACTGAGAAGGCCCTCTGCCTGGTTCCCTGTAACCTCACTTCTCTTAGGGAGGGAACCACCAGAGGGCCCTCGGAGCTGGACCTCAGTGTCCGGGCAAAATGATAGGGGTGGAGATGCTCCATTAGGTATACTGGGCCAAGACTGTTTACGGCTTTAAAGGTCAGCACTAACACTTTGACTTGTGCTCAGAAACATACTGGGAGCCAATGTAGGTCTTTCAGGACCAGTGTTATATGGTCTCAGCAGGCACTCCCAGTCACCAGTCTAGCTGCCGCATTCTGGATTAGTTGTAGTTTCCAGGTCACCTTCAAAGGTAGCCCCACTTAGAGCGCATTGCAGTAGTCCAAGTGGGAAATAACCAGAGCATGTACCACTCTGGTCAGAGACAGTCCACAGGCAGATAGGGTCTCAGCCTGCGTACCAGGTGGAGCTGGTAGACAGCTGCCCTGGACACAGAATTGACCTGTGCCTCTATGGACTGCTGTGAGTCCAAGATGACTCCCAGGCTGCGCACCTGGTCCTTCAGAGGCACAGTTACCCCCTTCAGGACCAGGGAGTCCTCCACACCTGCCCACCCCAGCAGTATTGAACTCCACCAAGGGGATGCACAGGCAGGTGTGGTTTGAGGAAACTGGTCTCCAGGCTGTAGGTTTACCACCTGCTAGCCCCAAAAGCCACTGTCAGCGAACTATTACCCTCCTCTTCTGCATTGGATTAGGGTTCTGTTGCCGGAAAGATCATCTTGGATAAACCGGCTAACTAAACAGACAATGTCATCACTGTGCCTTTTCAAGATCTAGCCTAGAACTGCTCCAAAACTTCTCAGCTTACACCCACCCCAGTTAAAAGCAAAAATATATTTTGGAGCTTCAGCCTTCCATGGAGAATATGTGGTAACAACAACCTCCTGCTGCATTTCACCACCTGCGGTTACAGTGGGAAATTTCAGGTGTAGCTGTGGATCCTGCCCACTATGTTTTAATCTAGTGGAAGGGAGCGATGGGCTCAGACCTTGGCTTCTCCTAGTGTTCCTCTCTATCCTTGTGGCTTCCTTCAGTCCAAGAGTCTTAACTCTAAACTAACAAGAGTGTTTGTTGCACCAAATATTATAGAGGCCGAAATTTCTCATAAGAGTTAATTCCTCAGAATTCCCCCCCCCCCCCGACTTTTCAAAATTTAAACACCCTTTGCACATTTCACTGACCCTCACCCAAATGTCTGTGGCTCTATTTATTTTTTTAAAAGCTGTACATAGAAGAGAATACTCTGAGGGGAAACCCTGGGAGTGATTTCAGCTTAGCTTTAGAGTCTAACTATCTTTACATTGAAGGAGAGTTTGTGAGATCCAGAGAGGAGAGTGAAAGGCAGTCGGTCAGTTATATCATGCGGACGGTTCGTTGGGCGTAAGAAATCTTTAGTGTGAGCTGGGATAAATTCTCAGAGGACTTGTTCATATCCTGTCACGTTGGGCCTGGCGAGACTCTGTGGTATGCGGCTCAAAATACACCCTTCCGTACAAGGCAGGTCCGTTCTGAGGCACCTCTGAGGGGGTAGAAACAAATATATACCTCTCTCCTATTTGGGGCGCAGATAGGTGGACAGATAGAAAAAGGACAGTGGTGATTCCCCACCCTCAAATCCTAGAGGGTGACATTACAGAACGTGCCCTCAGGCACACGTGAAATTGGTGGGATATGCATGTGTGGTGGAATGCAAAAAAGCCACAGAATTTGGCTGCGATAAAGACAGCTTCCTGAGAATCTCAGCTTCCGCATTATAAACGGCACAGGTTCCTAGTCCTTAGCGTGCTGCTGCTTCCGCTTTGTGCCTGCCCTTCGTACCTGTTCCCTTCAATCATGTATATATGCCTTCCCTGGTCCTGTTTTGCAACCCAAAATAAGCATCTCCCTTGTTGCCACTTTGAACCCCAGAATACGGGTGCAAGTGCAGTGTATAGCTGTCAGTTGGATCACCACAGAAATGCGTCCGCCTCTCCCCCATGTAACTTAGTCCAGAACAGAGCTCTGTGTCTTATCGCCCAAATCCATAGAGGCTTCATCAGAGAACGAGATCCTTGGGCTTGGCATTTCCCCACCCCCCTCACCAAAAAGCCTGCTGCTCGGTAGGGTTCCAAGTGCCTTTAAAAGTGCATTAAAAGTCATTGTTAAACATCCATGAAGGTTGAAAGGGATGCCTGGAGGTCCTTTTCACTCAGCAGCGAGAAATCAACTGGAGCCTTGTACTTGTTCTTTCTTGATCAAAGAAAGAAAGAAAAAAGGAGAGGGAGAGAGAAGGAACTCATCTGTCACATCAAATGCAGATTTTAAACTATTTTTGTTCATATTTTGCCCTCCCTTCCTTTGGCATGCTAGGTTTGGCTTGTTTGCCTCCATCACGCTGAGTGTTCTTGTATTTCCTGGGCCTCTGGCTGTGATTTTTGTGGGGTGGGGGGGCAGGGGGCAGGTGGGGGGCAGGGAGACACACAAATGTCCTTGCCTTGAGACATTTATGACCTGAAAGAATGCCATTTTGGTTGGATGTGTCGTGAGCAACGCTTATTCCTCCCCACCCTCCCCTCTTTAAAGGAATAAATAAATATATTGTTTCGCTCTTTCTTTGGATGGCAGGAAGATCAGGGCAGCCTTTGAATATGGGGACCCTCCAGAATGACCCCGTACCCCAGTGTGTTGGCTGCAATGTGTAATAGCCGCAACAATAGTGCATCAGCGATTGATTTATACCAGGCCGTCCGCACGTCATTCTGCTCTATTAGTTGTTCTGCTGTGCTTTCCCAGTGTTACCACATGAGGGGCAACTTTAGAGCTATAATGCAACAAAATCGGGATGGAAAAATAAAACAAGGAACATTTACAACGTTTACAGACTAGAAGCAAAGGGAAGGTTATCCACGATCTCAGGAACCGCCACGCAAAAATACGGTTACGATATCCCAGTGAGTTGTCAAATGCCTAGTTAACAAACAACTACAGTGGTACCTCTGGTTACATACTTAATTCGTTCTGGAGGTCCGTTCTTAACCTGAAACTGTTCTTAACCTGAAGCACCACTTTAGCTAATGGGGCCTCCTGCTGCTGCAGCGCCGCCGGAGCACAATTTCTGTTCTCATCCTGAAGCAAAGTTCTTAACCCGAGGTACTATTTCTGGGTTAGGGGTGTCTGTAACCTGAAGCGTATGTAACCCGAGGTACCACTGTATTTAAAATATATAGTAGATAAAGTGGGGGAAATGGCAGGATAAATAACACAGAGACACCAAGCAGGCTTGTTCTATTTGCATCCTTTATGCTGACAACCTGAGCTTGGCACAGAACCCAGGTTTATTTATTTGTTTTTAAATCCTCGTCTGAAAATCACTTGGGTAGAGGGCGGGTGTTGCGAAGTTTTGCTGCTTCATATTAGTTTTTTCTTTCCTTCTCCTTCTCTCCTCCTCAGTTGTTTACGAACACAGATCACGGCTAGAACGATCCTTGCAGAAAGAACGAGGGGAACACAAGAAAACAAAAGAAGGTAAGGTTGTGGGTTTTTTGCCTGAAGTAAATTCGAAGAGGCGTTTGCTCAAAACAGCAGAATACGCTGCTTTGGAAAGGGCCTTTTCAGTGGCTGCTCCCAAACGTTGGAACTCCTCCCTCAGGAAGCTAGATTGGCTCCCTCCTTGTCTTTCCGCCGGCAGGTGAAGAGTCTTCTTGTTCCAACAGGCTTTGGGGAACTGCCTGCTTTTAATGAAAGGCTTGGCACTGTTTTTATTGTAATTATCAGTATGGTTCTAATAGATGTGTGTGTGTGTGTGTGTGTGTGTGTGTGTGTGTTTTAATTCAATCAGTGGTTAATTGTTTTTTAAGTGAAAATCTGAAAAAAATTGTTGAGGGTTTTTTTTGGGAAGAAAATTACATTTCCCGGACATATGGCAGCCCTAGCAAAATGGATGCTGTAGCACTAAGCTATGAGCCTTGTCAGGAACATGGATGCTACCCATGCTGAGTCTGACCATTGTCCCATGCTAAGGTTTCCTCTTGTCCTGTATAATACAGGATTGTCCCGTGTTTCAATGTAAAATGCTATGTCCTATATTGATTCAGTACAGGACACAGTTTGTCCTGTATTTCCGTTTTGCTGATTCTCTCTCTCTGTCTCTCTCCCATACCTTCCAACACTTTGAAGTAAAAATCCAGGACGCCATCTTGCCGTTTTTGCCGTGAGAGCAAGGTGGCCATTTTGGTTGTCATGAGCATCTCACTTCCTCAATCCAAAAAAGCACTTTTTCACACACAGCACCCCCAAATGCATGTTTGGGGGCACTGCATGAAATTGCAGCCCTGAAAATTTTGGGGGAGGGGGAATTTCACCGCGAAATCGTGTGAGATCGTGGCAACCAAAATGGCCACCGTGCTCTCACGATAAAAAACAGGATGTCCTGTTTTTCCCCCACTGTTAAGTTGTGGGCGAACATATCAGACGACACAGCGATTCTTCCAAAGCAGCTCTTTATTTGTAAGCTGGAACAGAACTGAACTGAGGAGCTCAGTCAGCCTGCTTATATAGAGCTCCACTAGAATGCAACAGTAACCATTTTCTGTAACTAGCCAATCACTGAACGTCACTTTCGATCCTTCATTTGCATACAAACTATCCAATCACTGAATGTCACTTTCGATCCTTCATTTGCATAACTATCTACAGTATCCCCCTGCTGGCCCAGGGTGAGAACTTCAGTACATAACACCCACCCTGTCCTGTATTTTGCCAGACCAAAGTTGGCAACCCATCTAGCTCAGTATTCTCCGCACAGACAGGCAGCAGGGTGCCGGGCAGCAGACATTCCTTACTTGGAGGTGGCGGGGATCAAACCTGGAATCTCCTGCGTGCAGTTCAAAGGCTGGATCACTGAGCTCTACCATCATTTCCTCTGTTGCAGCCTTCATTCCCAAACCTCTGGGGTTTTGTGCTGGTGCCCCAGCGCTCAGCCGCATTGCCCTGCTAGAAAATAAATAAGCATTTATTAAAAGGCTGACTCGACTCTTGTGTCTCAGAGCTTTTGCAAAAGATCAATATAGCAGTTGTTCTTCTTGGGAGTGTTTCTGAGAGGGCTGCAAGTGATCTCTAATTATCTTGGATAAAGATGTGGCCTTCTGTGCCATGTGCGCTGGGTGGCTAATCACCACTTGACGACTGGAGAAGAAGTTGCGAAGGATTTTTGGTTGTAATTGAGGGGTTTTAGACAGCATCCCGGGCCATCCCAGCATCCCGGGCCATCAGATTATACAGCATTGTATAGTGTTATTCTTCTTCTTAGACATCCCTTACCATCGGTTAGGCTGCCTAATATATATGTGTGTTTGCTGTGTGTGTGAGTACAAACAATTGTTGTTATTGTCAGCAACACAGAGTGTTTCCACTGGTGCTCCTTTCAGACACGGGTTCCACTTTGAATTCTTTTCTGAAATACGATGGAAGATAGGCTTCTGCGTTTTTAAACTTTGGATTTCTAGTTAGTTGCTTTTCCAGGGATTTCATTTTAAAAAAATATTTAATAGTGGGCACATTCCTTCCTATTAGGTTCACAAGCTTTTAAACAGCTTCCTCCTTCAAATGTAAACCAGATTCTAGTAAATTCCGTCTCACTAATTTCCCTGGTTGTTCTCCCTCTTATCCCCCTTTTAGATTTTTTAGTTTACAAGTTAGAAGCTCAAGAAGCCCTCAACAAAGAAAAGGTGGGTGAAATTAGAATCCTCTCTTGGTGTGAGAGGGAGGTGGGGTGGGAAGGGGTAGAAGGGGATGAGAGGGAGGAAAAGGGAGGGGGGGAGAGAGGGGTAAAAAGGGGGAAGGAGAGGGAAGGGAAGGGAAGGGAAGAAAAAGAGGGGGTGAGAGAGGGGAAGGGAGAGACAGGGTGGAGACAGAAGGGATGAGAGAGGGTTGGGGGAATAAGAGAGGGAGGGTGAAAGGGAGGGGGAAGGGGGCACACACATACAAAGGAGTAATATCCTTTATCAATATGATTGATCCTTTAAAAATAATATTTACTATCCTTTATTAATAATATTCACTGTACATGGAAACGCCATTTACCTTCCCACCCGAGCGGTACCTATTTATCTACTTGTACTTTGACGTGCTTTCAAACTGCTAGGTTGACAGGAGCAGGGACTGAGCAACGGGAGCTCTCCCCGCTGCGGGGATTCGAACCGCCAACCTTCTGATCTAATGGTCAGGGGTCCCTTTACCTTTACCTTTACCTTTATTATGGTTTTAATTTTTACTTTTGTTAGCCTCCCTGATCCCAGCTCTGGCCGGGGAGGGTGGGGTATAAATAAAATTTATTATTATTATTATTATTATTATTATTATTATTATTATTATTGACTGCTTTCGGTCATTTTGGTTACTGACAGTTGCGCTTGTCACTTTTTCCTTGCAGCAAGATTCCATGAACAGATATGGAGCCCTGAGCTCACAGCATAAGATCCTGAAGGTAAAGGGACCCTGCTTCTTTTTGGCACAGGAATCTCAGCCATTTCTAGGGGTGGGGGAACCTGCCGCCCTCCAGACGACAACTCCATCATCTCTAAGCATTGCATTCCCACGCTCCTCTCTAACACTACTACTACTAATAATAGTGGAGTATGGTGGAAGCATCACAGAATGATGTGGAATGTTGTCTGGATGGTCTGGTATTAATCCACTGTTACTGTGTAAATGGCATGTGGCAGAATTTATCCACTCAAAAAGAACAACCCACTCTAGAGCGGTCCCTACGTACTCTGGGGAGGGTGTCCAGAATGACTGCTTGAGAAACTGGCCCTAACATTTGTACACAAAGGTCTCGCTATCCAAACACAACATGCTCTCAGGAAGTTGTTTGTTAGGCTCGTGTCTGCATAATGAATTGCCGATTTACATTGATTCCTATGGGGAATATTTTAATGCGTTTCCAGCCACAGAATTTTGACCCCAAAAGACCACACAAAAACCTTGAAACCTTGCAAAAGGCAAACAAGGAAGGGGAAAAAATGCTCTCTTATTTGACCAGTCTCTCCTGCTTCCTCCCTTCTAAGTCTTATGATTATATAATTCAGTGCCTATTTATGTGTTTGTTTAGGCAAGGCTATCCAGGCCTGTAAAAGTTACTTATATGTATTTATTTTAGCTACTGTTGATTTTAACCATCTTTTGGATGTTCAAAAATGCCTTTATTATTTTACTTTTTAAATCAAACATTTTAATGTTTCATGTGATATTTTTTAGAAACGGCTTAGAGCTTTTCTTACAATCATGCGGCACACACACACAAAATATAGTTTAAATAATCTTCAGTGGGTCTATTTTGAGTAGTATTGGATGCAAGCTTTAGATTCTGTAGGATAAACCAGGTCCCCATTGTGGCTATTGGTACACATTTAGCAGGATTTAGGATTGTTTAGCAGGATTTATTATTGTTGTTAAATTTTGTTAATTTATAATTTTATTGTTTTATCTTTTTTGTAAACCACTTTTTTTTTTACAAAAGCACTGTATATGTTTTAAATAAATAAATAATAGAAACAAAAATCAATGAAATCCTCTAAGTGGTTTGCGCAAAATCATATAAAAGACTCATTTAAAAACACCGATAAAATAAAAACTTTAAAAACAAACAAACATAAAAAATCCGCTTGAAAGGACAAAAGCTCAGTGAAACTCCAAACATGAACATTTCCCAGTGTGTTTTTTTTAAAAAACCTCACACACAAGGTTTAAAAAGCCTGAGAGAGGGAGAGGTGGAAAAAAGTCTGTCTTTGTTAGTTTCCTTCTGGGTCACTTAACCCAGATTTGTTATGCTTTCACTGTTAATAGATTCTGAGTACACACTCTTTAATTTGGACTTTTACAACGCATTAATTGGCTACAGAGATTCTAGTTCCTTTTTTTTTTTTTAAGTAACAATGTAAGACTGAAAATGGTGGGGGTGATTTTTTACCTGCCCTTCATCGCAAAGCCCCAGGGAGGATTGCAACAATATAAAAAAATACAATATTAAGATGTGTTAAAACAAAAGAGTATCATTATTATTATTATTATCGCCTTTAATATATTAGTTGCCTTCCAAACCACTGCCTCAAGGAGACTTACCTGTAACAAAACTAAAAACACAAAAACAGCAAATATGTTTAAAGCAAGACTGACAAGTGGAAAATCGTGGTGAAGACCCCATTATTCAGCCGGGGAATACTTCGATTGTTTCCGGAATAGCTCAGCCTTTCTTTCTACGACTGAACTGAGAACCCCCATGTGAGTTTATAGCCCTGTCTTTCTCTGCCCTTTCCCAAGCTAGGGACCTCTAAAAAAACACCGGGGGAAACCCTTTCGCACGGTGCCACTGACCCAGAATTCACCTCCTTCGGTGTTCCCATAGTAACTTGCAGCGATCGTGCTCTGCTTGGCTTGGCAGCACCAATTATATATGTAGATCGATGGGTGCTCAGGTGAACCCCTGGCCCCTTATAGACAATGGCTAATTCTTCACAGCCACCCCAGTTTTTGAGGCTAGCTGGGCAGGGTTGGGAGAGGGAATGCTTGGGAGAAGAGAAGGGAAGAAATGGTGGCAGCGGGAAGGAACTGCTGTCTTCCAAGGCTGCCATATCACTGAGTCTTGCCTAATGGTCCCAGTAGTCTGGATGACGGTACAGTATGTCTTTCTGACCTAGGAATAAGCCTTGTTAAACTCCGTGGTGTCTGGGGAGAAAACCAGCATAGGACCCTACTATAAAAGTTTACCCTCGTTGGTACAAATGAAGCTCCCACTGCAGTTAATCAACTTGAATCTTATCAATCAGTCAACTTGAATCTATCAGTCAGTCAACTTAAAAGCTGCTGTTGTTGAGAAGGCTTATCAGCCAGTTAAAAATCAAACAACTGATAGTGATTGAATCTGAATAAATCACTTTGGCCAACTTGACGTACAAACTGCGTGATAAGGACAACTGTGACTTCAAGGAAGAATGGGAACTTTTTACAAATTACTTAAAAAGACAACAAAATGATCTGGACTCCTTGGCAGGTTTTGAATAAACATCCACAAATTTATTAGTTGAACACATGGTAGATAAGGCAAGGATATGTACAATTTTATAACATGCAGAGAACAATATCTGCAAAGAAACCAAAGAGGGGAGCTGAGGGAAGTCCTGGGGGGGGGGGAGAGGGAGGGATGGGGGGGAGGTGGAAAATAATGTAATTGATTATTTAGACTGATAATTTGTTACGCTGAAATTGTTTAATAATTTTTTTTTAAAAAAAAGAATCTGAACAAATCACAACACAGCTTTAAGCCCTAATGTGATTAGAGAGCCTTTGGAGGTAAAATTAGAAACGTACAAGTGGGAGCTGCCACAAAATGTTGCAGCACGGAGTATTCCAGTTCAGGACACTCCATTCCATTCCGGCCTTTCCTGATTTCCTCTTTCTTTTCTTGCCACCTGCCTGTCAGCCTTCTGTGGCCACTGACCCTGTTCACTCCTTACCAGATATGAGTCCCCACAACCTTGAGGATCTTACTGTATTCCTACAAACCTTGGGGTTTCTTCCAAACCTAAGGATTCCTACTATATATATGGCATGGATGGTACCATTTTGACTGTATGAGTGCTTTGAGAGTTTTGTTTACAATCAAGTGGCACGTACATTTTAATGAAACAAACAAACCATTGGCACTCATTTCTGGACACTGTAGACAGAGGGACTGATTCCTTGTTATTGATTTGGAAAGGTTCCGAATGGGGGAAGACGTGAGTGCGTCACACAGGAGTCTCTTGTCCTGCTGCTCCTACCCTGTCTCAGTTCTATTTTTTATTTTTCCTTGGATTAGAATCAGCACGAAGATGTCAAGAAGCAGCTTCTTGACCTGCAGATGCAACACAACGGGCTGAAACTGGAACACCGCAAGATAACAGAGACCCACAACCAGAAATACTCCCAGCTGCAGAGGGAGAAGGAAAGCGAGGTGGGAGGTTTGCAAGGTGAGTGCAGGATCTTGCATTCGCAGAGAGGATGGGAGAAGTCAGCAGCAGAGATTTGGGTCTCCTCCTTTGACCCCAGAGATAGGGTCATCCACCCACTCGCCCCATCACCCCTTTCCCATCATCAAGGGCCGTCTTCAGATGCCACACAATAGCTCTTCTGTTAGTGTGGTAGCATGCGGGTGGCGTTGTGCGTTAAACCACAGAGCCTAGGACTTGCTGATCAGAAGGTCGGCGGTTCGAATCCCTGCGACGGGGTGAGCTCCCGTTGCTCGGTCCCTGCTCCTGCCAACCTAGCAGATCAAAAGCACATCAAAGTGCAAGTAGATAAATAGGTACCGCTCTGGCGGGAAGGTAAATGGCGTTTCCGTGCGCTGCTCTGGTTCGTCAGAAGCGGCTTAGTCCTGCTGGCCACATGACCCGGAAGCTGTACGCCAGCTCCCTCGGCCAATAAAACGAGATGAGCGCCGCAAACCAAGAGTCGGCCACAACTGAACCTAATGGTCAGAGGTCCCTTTACCTTTACTTACACTTTGGAACTCCCTGCCTATTGACACCTGGCAGGTTCCTTCATTGTATTCTGCATTGGGCAGGACTGGATGACCTCTTTCAACTTCAGTTTCTAAGGCAGCTACAGCCATTCTCAGATTGGGAAAGCTTGACCACGATTGTCCATACCTTGGTGATCTCACAAGCTGGAGTACTGCAATCCACTCTGCGTAGGGCTATCCCTGATCTGGTTGCAGCTGATGCAGAAGATGACGGCTATAGGTCACTTGTGGGAATTGCATATAATGCCTTGCTTACAGGACTCGCACTGGCTGCCCATTTGCTGCTGGGCCAAATTCAAGGCGTTAGTACTAACAAGCGAGTTCCTATTTAGCTCAGGACCACCTTGCTTGAGAGACCACCTTATCGTTTATACACACAGTAGCTGCGAGAGCTTCTCCAGCAAGGCCTCCGAAGTCCATCTGAAATAACCTGGAGCAGGGCTTTTAGCTGACCTTCTTCTGCAGAATAGCATCCCTGTCAAAATACAACAGGTGTCCACTCTCTGCACTTTTCCAGAAACAGTTGAACTTGTTTTTGCTCCAGCAGGCTTTCCCGACTGAATAAACAAGTCTTTGCCACGAGTGTCCATCTGTTAGGATTTTTCTTTTAAATGTACCTGTTGCTTTTGTGTTTTTAGCTATTTTATGCATAAATTGCCTTGAGAAGGTGATTGATAAATCAACTGCCATAACTGCAACTCTGCAGTTAGCTTGGAAACCTAAATACAGTGCTACTTCAGGTTAAGAACTTAACTTGTTCTGGAGGTCTGTTCTTAACCTGAAACTGTTCTTAACCTGAAGCACCACTTTAGCTAATGGGGCCTCCCACTGTCGTTTCGCCGCTGTGGCGCGATTTCTGTTCTTATCCTGAAGCAAAGTTCTTAACCTGAGGTACTATTTCTGGGTTAGCAGAGTCTGTAACCTGAAGCGTTTGTAACCTAAAGTGTCTGTAACCCGAGGTACCACTGTATTGTTATTTAAATGGAGCAACGTGCGATTATTGTCATTTATCTCCCCCCCGCTTGCAGATACAGTTTACAAGCTCAGGGAGGAGAGCAAGTTGCTTCGCAAAGCCCACCAGGATGTTCACTCACAGCTTCTCAGTGCTCAGGTAGGCTCTGGGGATGGGCAGTGCGGTGTAGTGGTTAGAGTACTGGACCAGGCTGTGAGCAGGAAGGGTTCAAATCCCCACTTGGCCATGAAGCTCAGTGAGTAACCTTGAACTGCTCACTGTCTCTCACTCTAACCTACCTCACTGGGCCGTTGTGAGTATAAAATGGGGAGGGAGAAAGCAATGCACACCATCTTGCTCCCCTTGGAGGAAAAGCTGGGATAAACCCTAGGTGGAATATACATATTCACTCAGTGATTCATAGCACTCAGCCACAGTGGCCTCCCTGACATTATTACCGCCTCTCTCATTGTGAAGACGGTGCCCCATCTTTTGGAATTTTTTCGAAGGTGAAGTGTTCATACCAGTCACCAGTGACTGTAAACTGCCCTCTTCGCCTTTTTTCCTGATGGCACCAGGGGGGAAAATTGGGAAGAGGGGAAGAGAAGAGGCAAAGTATATTTCTAGGTGTGCTGGAAAGAAAATAACAGCATATGTTAAGTACAGGTGTTTAGAAATGTGGGGGGCAAAGGAGGCATGACTCTCTGTTTACCCCCTGCCATCCCCGTTGCTGCTCAGCATCTTGTGAAGTTGATGAATTGAATTCATATTCTGGCCTTGTTGGGAGCCCATTGGGAGCTGTCCGGGGTCCTGATTCCTGCCCTGATCGACCTGCCCAGAAGAGCCTCAGCTAAAAACGTCCTCACTGGAGAGAAACGGATGGTCTCTTCTGTCCAAAAGCGATTGTTCTAACTCCTTTGGGGCCCTTTCTCCTTTGGTCTGCCTCCAGGTCCAGATGGAAGAGTTCAGGCAGCTGAAGGAGACCCTTCAAAAGATGCCGAGCTTTAAGGAAGTGCTTGGGGCCAAAGCGCAGCTGAAGAATGAGCAGCCCCCAGGACCAGGACTTGGCATGTTGCAGATTGTTAGGCCAAAGGTAGGATGTCTCAATGTCCCTCTCCCTCCTCTCTCACTTTCCAGACCTTAGACCCAGGGGAAAGAGCTTCACACTTGAGTAGGGTAGTGGTAATAATAATAATAATAATAATAATAATAATAATAATAATAATAATATATTTATACCCCTCCCATTTGGCTGGGTTTCCCCAGCCACTCTGGGCAGCTCCCAACAGAATACTAAAAACACGATCAAACATCAAACATTGAAAACTTCCCTAAAAAGGGCTGCCTTCAGATGTCTTCTAAAAGTCGGATACAGTGGTACCTCGGGTTAAGTACTTAATTCGTTCCGGAGATCTGTTCTTAACCTGAAACTGTTCTTAACCTGAAGCACCACTTTAGCTAATGGGGCCTCCTGCTGCCGCCATGCCACCGGAGCACAATTTCTGTTCTCATCCTGAAGCAAAGTTCTTAACCCGAGGTACTGTTTCTGGGTATCGGAGTCTGTAACCTGAAGCGTATGTAACTCGAGGTACCACTGTAGTTGTTTATTTCCTTGACATCTGATGGGAGGGCGTTCCACAGCCCCTCTGCCTGGTTCCCTGTAACCTCACTTCTCTCAGTCAGGGAACTGCCAGAAGGCCCTTGGCGCTGGACCTCAGTGTCCAGGCAGAATGATGGGGGTGGAGATGCTCCTTCAGGTATACTGGGCCGAGGCCGTTTAGGACTTTAAAGGTCAGCACTAACACTTTGAATTGTGCTCAGGAACATACTGGGAGCCAATGTAGGCCTTGCAGGACTGGTGTGATATGGTCTTGGCGGCCACTCCCAGTCGCATCTGCCGCCTTCTGGATTAATTATAGTTTCCAGGTCACCTTCAAAGTTAGCCCGACGTAGAGTGCATTGCAGTAGTCCAATGTGGCCCTCCAAGCCTCTCTGCTTGGCCCTCGAGACTCTCTCCAGGCGACACCTCCTCTCCACAGGCCACAACTGCCTTTGCCGGTCTGGAATTTGCTCTTGCACTCATTCTGCGCCTTGCTTGTCTGGATGGAGAGGGATGGAAGAGTGTTTGTAGAAACAGAGTTACTGCACAGAGGTGACATTCACATTTGTTGACTTGCCTGCAGCTGGCATGTGGCTCCTGGAAGGGAGTGTGGCCCTCGGTTTCCCCGCCCCTGCTGTATACCAATATCAAACTCATTCACTGAGGGTGGATTCTTATGTAGGCAGAATGGCACCATGCAAATGACATAGGGAGATAGTATCCGCAGGCCTAGAGGAACCCCAATTTTTGAATTGTCATCGTTATTATCTCTGGGAATGGGGTGCCAAAAGGGAAAATGTTCAGTGAATAATAATAATAATAATAATAATAATAATAATAATAATAATTTTTTATTTACACCCCGCCCATCTGGCTGAGTTTCCCCAGCCACTCTGGGCGCCTCCCAATCAAGTGTTAAAAACAGTACAGCGTTCCATATTAAAAACTTCCCTGAACAGGGCTGCCTTCAGATGTCTTCTGAATGTCAGGTAGTTGTCTATCGCTTTGACATCTGATGGGAGGGCGTTCCACAGGGCGGGCACCACCACCAAGAAGGCCCTCTGTCTGGTTCCCTGTAGCCAGTGAAGGCAGAGCATGCTCAGTGAGCATGGAATGCTGAAAAAACCAAGGAAGGGGAATGGAATGGCATGTTCTAGATAAGGGCGCGACTCACGGACTGGCAGAAAGTACTCCATACTGCAACATTTTGTTGCAGATCCCACTTGTTCTGGATCTGAGGAACCTCTTCCTGTCTAAGCTTGTCTTTCCTGGTTTTCCCCCCCCGTCTAGGCCTCACTAGGCAATGAAGCAAAACCACCCCAGAGTCCCTTGGGGCAAGCTGCAGTTCCAGCAGGGAGTTCCCCTGTTGCTCCGGCCTCTAGCATCAAGCAGGAGGGAGAAGCCATCTTGCATGAAGGCAATGGCAGGCCTCAGGGCAATGTGCCGTTTGGCCAGGTGGCCCCGCCCCACGAAGCCCACCTGCCGCCTCCAGCCTGGCCTCAGGCGGGGCAAAGGGATAACCCCATAGTCCGCTTCACGAGGATGGTGAATAGTGTGCAGAATGGGAACCAGGTAAGAATACTAAAATAATATAGAATAATAATAAAAAATGTTAAGATACACCTTCTTCAAAAAACCAGAGCTATTCATACTAGGTATTTTTACAACATACATCCCAAAGGACAATAAGAGAGTCTTTTTGTACGCAATAACGGGTGCCAGGATAGCAACTGAAAAACATTAGAATAGTAACACAATTCCAACAAAGGAGGAATGGTTAATAAAATTAAGCGAATATCTCAAACTGGCGAAATTAACAGAAATAGTAAGAAGTCAACCAAGTGAAAAAATCAGGAGAGAATGGGATGTCTTTACAAATTATATGAAGAAGGTTGGTTCCCCAAATTATGACTGGCTTAGTCTAGACTAAAAATTCCACAGGTAAACAAACTGTCTCTCCACAAAGTTTAAAATGATTACAGACAACCAAAGATATAAGATTAAAGGAACCGTACAGTGGTAGAAGGAAGTCAATTCTTTTCTTTCTCTCTTTCTCTCTCTTTTATTTGATATTTTTATTTTTCCTATCTTTTTTGTCTTCACTATATACTTTTTATTTTGTAATTTTGTAAAAAAAATTATATTAATTATTTTTCAGTATATGTTAGTCAAGGTAATTTGTATTATTCATACAACTGTATTCTTCTATGTATGTATGTATGTATTAAGTATACAGCAAATAAATTAATAATAATAATAATAATAATAATAATAATAATAATAATAATAGAATACTCAGTTGCCTCCAACTCAGAATTTTACTCAGAGTGGACCCCACTGGAATTAACAGACGTCATGTCTGTTAACTCTGATAGGTTTGCTCTGAGTAGGACTAGCAGTGCATGCAACCCAATATTAGTGCTACTTTGTAGGTCCAGGGTGGTGCTGTGGTTAGAGCCTTGGGCTAGAAATTGGTTCAGCCAAATTCAAATCCTCCACTCAGGTGCTTGGTGACCATGAGCCAGTCCCTGTCTCTCAGCCTAACCTACCTTGCACTGTTATTGTGAGGATAAAGTGGGAAGAGGGAGAATCATAAATACCATCTTAAGCTCCTTGATGGGAAAAGATGAGCTATAAATGTAATGAATGAATAAAAAAATCTTTACGTTCAGCATACCCATTCAGCTGGGCGAGAATTGGGACTAGTCCACGTGACAGTTTATAGTGGACTTACGGCTGCTCATCCGTGCATTTTTTATTGTAGCATTCACACAATGCTGTCTTCATCAAAACACCACCCCATATTATCCCTCTTCAACTTTCAAATTTGCATTTATTAAGAATATTTGTACCCCAAAGCTCCCAGAGAGGCTTACAAGTAATCCATTTGAAGCAAGGCAGTCCCTGCTCGCAGACTTAACCATCTAAAAACAACAACATCCATGAAACGCAAGGTAAAAAGGACAGGGAGGGAAGAGGAAAGAAGCACTAACTCTTAAACAGTCGTTCTTACGACAGCTGGTGTACAAACCGTTGTGGCTAGGAGGTGGTTTGGTGGAGCTGGTTATTGTCAAAGCTGCTGGAACAAACCCTGCTTCCCATATCTCCCACTCTGGCAGTGTCATTTTCTATGGAAAATCCATTAAGGAAAAAGAAAGGGGGAAACAACCCATAGGAAATGGTAAATCTGGATTAAAATCTGAGGTGAAAAGATACGCCTTTAAAAGCAGCCTAAGAATCAGCCAGTGATGCTTGTTTTGTGGTTCAGGAAAGCCCCGAGTCCACAGTGAATTGTTATGTGGAAGTGCCCTTTCTCCCCTCAAAATACTCTTCCACTGGGTCTCCCCAGGCCTAGTCATCGCACTCAAGCCACTCTACCACACTGTCTCTCCAGTTCTGCTTTCAGGGTACGTGCCCCCCTTTTGCTTTTTCTCTCGGTAGGATCAAAAAGCTGCTCAGAGCAGGCCGGGGGAGAGTGAGGAAAACGTTCATTCTGAGGCCATGGCAAACAGCTTCAGACTCATTCCTGCCTCAGAGGAAGCCCAGGATTTGGAAAAGCAGCCCTCTGTGGGGAGCCAGCGGGATCATGCCATGCAGAGGTTTGTAGCCTTTGTGGGTTGGGGTTCACGGTCACCCCACCTGGCAGGAGTGAGCCAGCAGTAAATCACACAGTGCAAGTTGGAGTTAACTCTTTATCCGCAAAAACATAATCGACACAGGAGTGTCAGGCCTAATGAGCACAGCAGCTCATCCCTGGGAGGTCTTACTCCATGAATCAGTTGCTGATTCTGAAAGTCCCCACCTCCCCACAGCTGCCTAAGTCACAGGGTTTCCCCCCCAAGCAATCAGAGACTGTGCCTATGTGTTGTCAATCTCTCCATCCATTTCATGCCTCTTCTAGTTCTGGGAGATCAGAGGGGAGGGGAGCTTGTTGCAGCAAGAGCGGGAGACACTCGTGTCTCTTCCCCAGCCTGACTAATCTCTGCCTCTTGGCCTCTCTCCTCTCGCCTTCCTGCTTCAGCTTCTGACCCTGATTTTGAACTTCCCTCTGCCACAGACTCTCCCAGCTCCTAAAGTCCTGTTACCTCCTCAGCTTCCGACACCACCTCTCCCCAGTCGTCTCCCTCTGACCACCGCTCCCAGAGTTAATAAATAATAATAATAAAATTTTATTTATATCCCGCCCTCCCCAGCCAAAGCCAGGCTCAGAGTGGCTAACAACAATAAAAGTAACACAACATTCTAAAATCAATTCATTTTAAAAATCAATTCAAAATCAAATTCATGGCGACCATTGGGCTAGAGTTCTGTGAGGATTACCAAAGGAGGGGGGTCAGACTGTGCCTTGGCCAAAGGCCTGGTGGAACAGCTCTGTCTTGCAGGCCCTGCGGAAAGATGTCAAGTCCCACAGGGCCCTAGTCTCTTGTGACAGAGTGTTCCACCAGATCGGGGCCACAGCCAACAAAGCCCTGGCTCTGGCTGAGGCCAGCCTAATCTCCCTCTGGCCCGGGATCTTCAAGATGTTTTTGTTTGAAGACCGTAAGGTCCTCCATGGGACATACCAGGAGAGACGTTCCCGTAGGCATGAGGGTCCTAGGCCATATAGTTCTGAGCCTTCTTCCATTGGTGGTTCCCCAGCTGGTTCCTCCCACCATTCCACTGCATCCAACCAGTCCATGACTTAAGAAGTCTTACTGGATCAGGTCGATAAGCCATCTAGTGCAGTATCCTATTGTCACGGTGGCCTACTAGGTACCTGTGGGAAGCTTTCAAGCAGGAATTGAGTGTGACTGCGAATATCCCCCCCCTGCAGTTTCCAGCAGCTGGTATTAAAAAACTCTCTGCCTCTGTCCTTGAAGGCAGAGCAGAGCCATCATAGCTAGTAACCACTGCTAGCCTTATCCTTTGCAAATTTGCATTATTTTCTTTTAAAGTCATCCAGATTGGTGGCTTTCCGTTGGAATGAATCCCAGAACTCTCACACTGTGTGAAAAGTCCTTTGTCTATCCCGAATCTTCCAACCTTCTGTTTAATTGGCTGTTTACCTGTTCCAGTGTTAATAAGAGACCGAGAAAAACTTTCCCCTGTCTACTTTCTCCATGCCCAGGCATCATTTCATCTGCTTCCATCACATCACATCACCTTTTCTCTGATCTTATAAACCCCAAATTTTGTAACCTGTCCTCATAGGGAGTTGCTCCACCCCTGTCAGCATTTTGGATGCCCGTTTTCTGACTCTGCGATATCCTTTTTGAGATGAGGCAACCAGAACTTGTTTGAGAATGCTGTGTGAGTGTTTCTGGTTAGGTATAAAAAACTGACAATCTGTGCAGGGCGTTGCAAGCTTCTGGTCTTTTGGTAGCAGAGCCTGCTCAGCACTTCTCATTAAGGAAGCCTTAAGCTGTTTATTTCGAAGGCTGCTTTCTTGCGCTTGCCTCTAATTATTCAGTAATCCATCAGACTCTGTGGGAGAAGTCCGAGCTAAGTAGGTGTTGTTTTTCTTCAAGGTTATATGGAAATATGAAAACAGCAGGTGATAAGTGGAAGCTGAGGAGGATAAGAATATATTTGGCTCTCTTTCTCTTCCCAAAGCGCAGGCAAAGGCTGGAAAAGAACCATAGGGACATCAATTTTCTCCACAACGGCCATCACTTTCACAGAGCGCTGCCCAGCCTTCCCCAACCTGGTGCCCTCTGGATGTTGTTGTTGGACTAGAAATCCCCATTCATCCCTGACCGATTGTAAGGTTTTGAAAAACAACAACTGGAAGGCACGAGACTGGCAGAATTCTCAGTGTGGTTTAGCCATCAATACCTCTTCCCAGTGAACTCTGGGAATGGTAGTTCTGTGAACAGGAGTCTCTTAACTACTCTCAGTGCCCTGAACAAGCTGTCATTCCTAGGATTCTTTGGGGGAAGCCATGATGGTTTAAAGTGGTATGATACTGCTTTAAATCTATAGTGCAGATGGGTCCTCAGTATAAGGCACCTTGCTATGTGTCCCTGTTCCAACTTTACAAAAAGGTGGAAGAGGCAATTCCTGAGAAATTCTCCTGACTCTTTCTTTCTTTCTTTCTTTCTTTCTTTCTTTCTTTCTTTCTTTCTTTCTTTCTTTCTTTCTGCTGCAGCTGGCAAGACATAGTCAACAAGGTCAATGCCCAGGTGGATGAAGAACAGGCTCCTCACCCACAAAGCCTCCACCTGGGCGGCCGACCCGGGCGAGAGCAAGCGATAGCCGACATCAATCAAGTGCTGGCCAATCCACAGAGAGGGGCGGGGAAGCAGCGAGCCAGTTGGGAAGTGGGAAAAGGAGGAACGGATGACGAGGAACTCCATATGGGTATGGGTTCCGGAACTTGTCGTGATCTTAAGGGGGATGTTATGTGGGCGGGCAGAGGAGGATTCTGGGATTGTTCCATGTGATGTCACAGGGCATGGCCTTCTGCACATGCATGTTTTGAGGTGGTGAGTTGGAAGTGGGAAATGAACTCCTGTCAATGAAATACAAAGATGGGCAATCTGTGGCCCTCCAGTTTTGCCAAACTCCCATCAGTACCAGAAAGTCTGTGGTCCAGCTGCATCTCTGATATAAAGTCTTGTCCAGCCAATAGATAGATAGATAGATAGATACACACACACACACACACACACACACACACACACACACACACACATTTTGTGTGGAACAAAAGCAGGAGAGCCAGAAAGCCTTCATTCATTCATTCCAGTTCCTATCCTGCCCTCCTTCCCAAAGGAGTCAAGCGCAGGAAATATCAAAATGTTAAAACTGAAAATGAAATCACTTAAAGGCCATTAAGAAACAACAAAAAACATTCAGAACTCAAAGCACATGTGTGTGTGAGAGAGATCCTTTAGGATAATGGAGTCATTTGTGTGGGTTTGGCATTGTGCCTTGTACAAATCTCCATAGAAATACAGTAGTCATAGAAGTGGGGTGACAAAAGCTGGGCGGGGAGGTTGTTTGTCTGCCAGGGGCCCAGTAACCAACTGGCAGGGCTGGGGACTCCGTTGGTTCCCCCTGTGATCTTCCCATCACGCTGTCCCCTCCACTTCTCTGAACGAAAGCTACTTGTTGCCATGACGATAGAGGGAGCATCCATGCTGCGCTCCGTCCTGCCACAGCATCGCTAGGCCCACAAGCAGCCATCTTCACTGGCTCTGTGGCCGGGTGGTTTCCATGGATACCTTGCAAGTCCTGCTCTCACCTGAAGGAAAAGCCCTGACGCCCTGCCCCGGCCGAAAAGCACGTCAATTAACATTCTTATTTATTAAATTTCTAGGCTGTCCTTCCTCCCAAAGGAGCCAACTAAAAGTAGAGAAACAACACCATTAAAATAAAATAAAAACCTATTGAAAAGCATTCCAAACATCTGTTTTAAAAAGAAAGAAAGAAAGAAAGAAAGAAAGAAAGAAAGAAAGAAAGACAATGGTCATGTTTTAGCATAGCTAATAAATAATTTCCAAGGTTGCTGGGAACAGTCTCTCTCCGTCATCAAATGCCTGGGTGAATAGGAATGTTCCTTTAAAAATTTCTCCTGAATGTTAATAATGAGGGAGACAGACTCACCTCACTCTGGGAGGTACTCCAAATTTAATCCCCCTGCCTTTCTAAAAGGAGTTGGAACCAGCACACAGACAAGATTTATTTTATTTCATTTCATAAGATTTACACTGCTTGATTGTAAAACAAACAAACAAAAATATGCTTCTAGGATCAAGCCACCAATTAGTATATATATTGTACTAATTTAAATATTAACACCTACGGAAAGAATCCTCCTCTGAGTTCTTGTTCTTCAGCAACTGAGAGACTGGACACACAACCGGGGGGGGGGGAGTAATACAAGAGCCATATTTCTTAATTTGTTCTTTACTGGGGGTTTTTAATTGTAGGTTTTGCTGGGAAAATATATATAAATACATTTATAAAAAACATGCAAGATTGGAAAAGTGAGAAACCAAGAGAAGCTGAAATACACTTTGCCCTTCCCTACTGTTGAGCTTGAGATTGTATATTCTTTGGGGCAGGGATCTTGCCACTTTGGGGGTTGTGCTTCTCCCATTTTCATAGGCTTTGGAGTCGCAGGTTTTAGAAGCAGGACAAAAATCGGTTGGGAAGGCAAACCGTCTGCTTGATGCCGTAATCAATCTTACAGAGCGCAGTTGGGAGAAGTGGGATTTGAACCCGCACCTCCCGAAGAGACGATGTTTTGTCAGGTACAGGGCAACAAACAAGATGGATGGTTCCTCGACATACAGGAGCTGACTCGACTGGAGACAGGCATTGTTAAGAGGTTTGACACTTTCACCTTTTCTTTTCTTTTTACTTTTGTTCAGATGCTGGCATGATTGAGAAAGGAGGCAATTCGCAGCCCCAGAAGGATGCAGTCATCCAGGAACCAGTGGTAAGAAGAGAGGAAACTGGGATTTTTACATAGTCGGGAAACAACATGTGGTGGCACCCCACTTGTGGAAAGCTCGCCTGACACCTTTGTTGCATATCTCCATATATTATTTTGTTGAAATAATTTTTATTTGATTTTAAAAGTATAAAGTTATAACAATACATACACATACACATTTGGAGACTCCTCTGAATATCTGGACTTCCCACCTTCCCCTCCGTCCTATTACTAAACTTTTTCTACTGCATCTTTCTACACCATCATATTTCCGTATCTTCTAAACATTTTCTAAGGCTGATAATGTGAATGTTTATTTAAATCCTGCCGTCAAGTCTATTGACTTTCTTTGTTTCTGCAAATATAATATGAATGGTTCCCAATCTTTTTCAAAGTCTCTCTTGTCTTTTTCTCTTAGTCTAGCTGTCATTTTGGCCAGTTCTGCAGAGTTCATCAACTTCTCTTGCCATTGTTGGTATTTCTCCAGTCTTCCAATTTTGTGCAATCAACATTCTTGCTGCTGTAGCTGTCCAAGTTGGAGACAGCCTGGTGAGATGGGTTTCCACATCTTCACCATGCACAGCGTAAAGATAGACTTCCCTGACTGCCTCCCACCATTCAGTTTCATTCGATAATGCTTTATTTTTTAGTACTATGAGGCGGGAGAGAAAAAGCCACGTAGCGCTGGCTGCAATGGGTCAACTCTAAGAACCATAAGAAGAGCCTGTTGGATCAGGCCGATAGCCCATCTAGTCCAGCATCCTGTTCTCACAGTGGCCAAGCAGAGGCTGAAATGGGAATTCCACAAATATCACCCAAGCACAAAAACACTCTGCCCTCCTGGCATTCAGAAGCATTAATAATAATAATAATAATTTATTTATATCCTGCCCTCCCCAGCCAAAGCCAGGCTCAGAGCGGCTAACAACAGTAAAAATAACACCGTTTACATAAAATCACAATTGATTAATTGAAATACATTCCAAAATCAATTCATTCTAAAATCAATTGAGAGTCAAATTAATGGCAACCATTGGGCTAGAGTTCTATGAGGATTACAGAAGAAGGGGGTCAGACTGTGCCTTGGCCAAAGGCCTGGTGGAACAGCTCTGTCTTGCAGGCCCTGTGGAAAGATGTCAAGTCCCACAGGGCCCTAGTCTCTTGAGACAGAGTGTTCCACCAGATCGGGGCCACGGCTGAGAAAGCCCTGGCTCTGGTTGAGGCCAGCCTAACCTCCCTCTGGCCCGGGATCTCCAAGATGTTTTTATTTGAAGACTGTAAGGTCCACCATGGGACATACCAGGAGAGGCGGTCCCGTAGGTACGAGGGTCCTAGGCCGTATAGGGCTTCCGACTGTGAAGGCAGAGTGTAGCCACCTCCTCCGATGAATTTGTCCCATCCTCTTTAAAAGTCATCCAAGTTGGTGGTCAACACTGCCTCCTGTGGGAGTGAGTTCCACAGTTTAACTGAACAGGACTAGCATTGGAGACAACTCTGTGTGGGTCCCTCATTCCTTGCTTTCCTGCTCAGGTGCCTGATGCTGCTGACCCTGCCAAAGACCCCAACAATCAAGGGGAAGATGAGTTCGAGGAGGCAGAGCTGGAACGCCCAGACTTTGAAGAGAAACTAGGTCAGGCCGTTCCACTTGGCCACACCAACGGGCCAGCTAAAGATGCAACAAAGGAAAAGATCCAGAAGGTAAAACTTTTGTTTCTTGTTTGGAGTTTGACCCTGGAGCTGTAAAGAGTGTCTGGAACTGGAGGCAGCTTAGATGACAACACAGTAAACCATGGTTTGTTTGGGTGGGAGATGCACCTCAGCAACCCTTGAGCTCCACCTCCTGCTCTTTTCTCCAGCGCAGCCGCAAAGATGAGCTTGGAAGTTTGTGGCTCTGTTTTCGATCAACTGCAGCTCGCCATGGTGCACAGACATGATAAACCGTGGTTAATCTTAACGATGCAGTGTTACGGGACCGCAGCAGAGTTGTTCCCACCTGATACCCTTTAAAGCTGCTCAGGCTGGTCTGGCCTCTTCAGCAGAACAAGCAACTGGCTGTTCAGGCTCTCTCAGACCTTCCTCCTCCTCCCCCTCACTCGCCTGTGGGTTATTATCCGAGAGACGAGATCCCCTACCTTGTTTTGACAAGCTGCCAAGCCTTCTCTGTGTCTCCTGTTTCTCCAAGGCTGCATTTTACCTGTCAAAATCTAAAACAAAAATTGGTAGGTAGGTAAGCAGGCTTGGTTTGTTTTGTTTCTTTAAAAAGTACACTCACACAGTGGCATCCGAGCAGAAAGTGTGGCCCTCTCTGGATGGGTTTGGCTGTAGACTTGGGTGGATCTGAGTGCTGCAGATGTTAGTTTTTGGAACTAGCTTGAAATGTGTGGGGTGCGGAGGGAGGGAGAGGGGGACAGAGAAAGAGAAAGGGAGAAAGAATTATGTGTGTGAGCGTGTGAGAGAGGGGGACCTTTTCTGACACCTGAATAGGCCTTTCCTTGCAATCCTATGCTGTCTCTGACCTTTCTAGGGTCTGATTCTACTTTTGAAGTCCTGAGCAGAGGATTCAGGGGTCACTGTAGGGTTTAGGGCAGGGGTCAGCAAACTTTTTCAGAAGGGGGCCGGTCCACTGACCCTCAGACCTTGTGGGGGGCCGGACTATATTTTGAAGAAAAAATAATGAAGGAATACCTATGCCCCACAAATAACCCAGAGATGCGTTTTAAATAAAAGAACACATTCTACTCATGTAAAAACACGCTGATTCCCAGACGGTCCACAGGCTGGATTTAGAAGGTGATTGGGCCAGATCCAGCCCCCGGGCCTTAGTTTGCCTACCCATGGTTTAGGGTATAGTTGGAGGCTTTTGAGAAGCCCAGGTGACATATTCATGGGGACTAGATGCTTGTTGTTATCAAAATAAGGCCTACCCAGAATTGGCGCCTTGAAATTACTGGATCTAAGTTAGTCACATGTAATGATTTTGGAAATACAGTGGTACCTTGGTTCTCAAACTTAATCCATTCCGGAAGTCCGTTCCAAAACCAAGGCGTGCTTTCCCATAGAAAGTAATGCAAAATGGATTAATCCGCTCCAGCAATTTAATATGAATTTTATATCTAACGAGACCATTTGTCCATAAAATGAAAGCAATAAACAATGTACTGCAGTCACATAGTCAATCTGTAGCTGAACTGGATTCCACACAGTCACAAAAGCAAAAAAAAAAGAGCCGCAAAAACTAAAATGCAAAATAAATAGCAAAAACAGACAGACCTCAACTAACACTCAAAACGGAAGTGTGGCACTCAAATCATCAGCGTAACACTCAAAACTTAGCACATTCGGCTTCCAAAAAAAGTTGCAAACCGGAACACTTACTTCCAAGGGTTTGCAATGTTTGGGTTCCAAGTTGTTTGAGTACTAAGGCGTTTGAGAACCAAGGTACCACTGTATCCTTTTTCCAGACTGTTGATTCTATTGGATTTGTGTTTATAATTCATTCTCTCTCTCTCTCTCTCTCTGTGTATATACACTGTGTGTGTGTGTGTGTGTGTGTGTGTATGTATATATATATATATACACACACACACACACACACACACATATATATATATATATATATATATATATATATATATATATATACACACACATATATATATATGAAGAAATTAATGGACCTAAGTTAGTCATGCTGATTAATTTCAGTGGGTCTGCTCTTGAGTAGGACTAATGTTGGATACAACCTTGTTGGCTGCCTTAACGACTATAGGTAGTTCTTTCTGATTTCCAATTATAGTGAGGCTCTTTGAAGGGGTCTCTTGCCTTTTCCACTGAGGAGTTTCTCCCTGGAGTCATGGTTGGGCAGGATCCTGACAACTCCTTAATCCAAAATATTTACTGTGTGCATTCCAGAGAGAGGTAATATAGCAAAAAATAACAACAATGCCATATTTACTCGAATGTAATGTGCACCTTTTTTGGCCAACTTACGTTGTGAAAATTTGGGGGCGCTTTAGATTTGGTGGCGCCAGCAAATACTTTTTTGGTTTCAAGGTTTTGAAAACTGAGGTGCGCATTAGATTCAGTGGTGCATTAGATTCGCGTAACAACAACAACCCAGGTCTTGCCAGTCCTAGCCCAACAATCTTAACCACTACACCAGGCTGACTCGGAGCAGATCTACAATTTCCTGAATAAAACCCCCTCTTTGTGCCTTTCCTTTCCTTTCCAGGATGCTGGTAGACCAAAGAAAATCGCAGATGACCCAATGGATGATTATCAGGAAGACCAGGAGCAAGATCTTGTATGAAACACAGGTTCTTCTCTTTTCTCTGTCCCTCCCCAACTCTCAAACTTCTCTTGAGAATATGCCTTAAAGACAAATGCTAATGCTGCTCAAAATTCCCAGGCATCTTTTTTACATTTAAGGCAGGTTTCCTGGTCTAAAAAGTTACAGATTTCAGCAGGAAGTTACAGGACGTGCGCCAGCTGAAAATGAGGTGCCCCAGTAAGGGAAAATAAATAATGGAATCTCAGTATAAAAAGGTGCCTGGAGGAGTCCTAGGGATTGCTCTGCTTAGTAATCAGTTGGTTAACCAGTTAACTAAGGAGTAGTGGAGGGTGACCCACTAACCTCGGGCTTCCCCCAGCCAGCCCCCCGCTGCCTGCCTTCTCCGTTGTCTGATCTCCTTTTCCAGCCGTCCAAGTTGGTAGCTGTCACTGTTGGCATGCGACCAAGGGAACAGGGGCAGTTGGCAGGCCCCCAGCTGACTCCAGCCCACTGGCCAGTGTGCCGGTCGATCTCCAGTCCTTGGTGCAGCATCTGCGACCCGAGCTTCAGAAGCTAGGGCACGCTACTCAGCAGAGTAAACACTACACAACAGAAGTGGCAGGAGAAGTTGTGTGAGCATATTTACAAGCAGTTTATTCAGCGTAAAGGTAAAGGGACCCCTGACCATTAGGTCCAGTCGTGGCCGACTCTGGGGTTGTGGGCTCATCTCACTTTATTGGCTGAGGGAGCCGGCGTACAGCTTCCGGGTCATGTGGCCAGCATGACTAAGCCACTTCTGGCGAACCAGAGCAGTGCACGGAAACGCCGTTTACCTTCCTGCCAGAGCGGTACCTATTTATCTACTTGCACTTTGATGTGCTTTCGAACTGCTAGGTTGGCAGGAGCAGGGTCTGAGCTACGGGAGCTCACCCCGTCGCAGGGATTCAAACTGCCGACCTTCTGATTGGCAAGCCCTAGGCTCTGTGGTTTAACCCACAGCGCCACCCACGTCCCTTTATTCAGCGTACATCAGGACAAAAGGAAAACATGCCCCATCTCCTTCGTGTCCAAAGCAAGACAGCATAAGCAAAAGCTATACACAAATGGAAGTTCCCAGCATACTGTGCTGGAGTGTAAACAGACATGTGACACACCACAACCATGCCTGCTCCTTAAGGTGGAACGGAATACCCCAACAGTCACTGCCTCCTGCAGGAGTGAGTTCCACAGTTTAACGCCACACTGCATCAAGGACTTTCTTTGATCTGTCCCGAATCTTCCAACATTCAGCTTCACTGGATGTCTGGCAGTTCTAGGGAGAAAAAAAACTTCTCTCTGTTTCTCCACCCCCTTGGTCATTTCGGTTGCCTTTCTCCTGAAGCAGCCCAGGGTGGCAAACACAGAAGCAGTCGGACATCTTAAGAACAATTCCAATACAGGAGCAGAGTGGGAAGGAGCTCGACTTGAAAGCCTTGCTGGAGTAGGGAGGGCTTCGGCAGGTGCCCAAAAGACGGTGCCTGCCTAGTATTTAATGGGAGGGAGTTTCAAATGATGGGGCCACCACACAAAAGGCCCAATTCCTGTGTTGTGTGTGGTATGGACCTCCTGATAAGATGGCATCACGTGGAGGAAGCCTTTACCTGCAGGGCGTTCAGGTATCCTAGTCCCAAGCGGCATAGGGACTAGCGCCTTGAACTTAGCCTGGTAGCTGAAGGGCAGTCAGCACAAGTCTTTCATCAGTGGCATATCATGATGGTGATGTCCTGCCTCATTTAATGCACTCTGATTCCACTTTAACAGCCATGGCATCCTGGGAACTGTAGTTTAAGGGGGATGAGAGACATTAGGAGTCCCCTGCTCCCCTCACAGAACTACAGTTCCCAGAGTAGTTTAACAAGCAGTCCCTCTTCTCAAGGAGCTCTGCATGCAAAAGGTTCTGGGTCCAATTCCCAGACAAGAATACTGAGCTAGATGGGCCAATGGGCTGACTCCATGTAAGGCAGCTTCATATGCCCCTTTTAAAACCACCCTTTTATTCCGACCATGAGGACTAGAACGTTGCTTCATTGTTAAGGGAGGAGCCATAGCTCCCCAAATGGTCCATTTGCTTTACATGTGGACGGTCCCAGGTTCAATCGCAGGCATCTCCAGTGAGGATTGAGAAAGATCCCTACCTGAAACCCTGGAAAGCTGCTGCCAGTCAGGGTAGATAATATTGAGCTAGATGGACCAATGGTCTGGCTCTGTATAAAGCATAGAATCATAAGAGCCGGAAGGGACCATGAGGATCATCCAGTCCAACCCCCTGCAATGCAGGAATCTTTTACCCAAGGTGGGATTCGAACCCGCAACCCTAAAATTAAGAGCCTCGTGATCTACTGAGTGAGCTATCCTAGCTGTAGCTTCGCATGTCTTAAGAGAAGAGCTGTGGCTCGATAGTAGAGCATCCGCTTTGCATGCAAAACATCCAGTCCCCAGCATCTCCAGGTGGGGCTGGGAACATCATCCCCCTGAAACCCCGGACAGCCGCTGCCAGTCAGTGTAGACAGTACTGAGCTAGACGTCCCAATGGTCTGACTCGGTATAAGGCAGCTTCCTACATTCCCAACTGCCATGCATACACGATAGTTAGACTGGCAATCGCTGTGCCGCTCACACAGTGCCACCTCCATCCCAGCCCATGATCTGCACAAAATGCAAAAGTGTTTCTCTGGCGGCAGCAATGGCAGCAGCAGCAGCAGCAGGCATTCCTTCTCTTCCACCCCAATTAATCTGCCCAGCTAACAAGCCGAGGCAGCTCCCTGACCTACTTTCCAAAATGCACGCCCCTGCTGTTCCCAAAGACAGGTATTCTCCTTCCCCCACTGTCCCCCAAATACAAGGCACTTAGGAAGCGGCTTTTGAATTTTTTATATTTGCCATGCACTCTCACGACTTTCTTTTCCTGCTCTTAAAAAGGGAAAGCAACGGCAACAGATCACAGTGGCATTCTGTGGGTGTTTATTCCGAATTAAATCTGCCATGTTGCAGGGGAGGCCAGCCCATTGGGGCAAATGGGGGTTTTGCCTGTCTGTCTTCTCCCTTACAACCAGTCCAGGTGATGGCAAATGCCCATCAGCTTCCTCCTCCTCCTCCTCTGTCTCATTGATGCCCCTTTCAGAACTTAGCAGGAAGGATGGGGGCAAAGCGAAAATCTAGTCGGCTCTGCTTGTCATTGCCTCTGGCGCCACCTACTGTTAGGCTCCCTGCCTTCTGCCCTATCAGTCACCATGAGCACCCGTCGCTGCTGATATTCAGTGATGTTGACTCCTGGGTGAGACTGGGATTGCAGCCTTCATTGCAGACATCTGCTGAAGGAGCAACAGCTCTTCTGCCACCCAGAAATGAGCTTTCTATGACTCTGACACACCCTGTCTCTGCTGCCAAGCACCCAAACAGGGATTATATAAGAGTGGAAGAAGAGTGTGGACCATCTAGTAGTCCGGCATCCTGTTCTCACAGTGGCTGACCAGATGCCTTAATAATGTGCTCCTCCTCTGGTCCACCCTGAACCTCCCATCATTCAACTTCATTGGATGCTGCCTGGCTATAGTGTTACGAGATGCAGGTACTCCTGGTCTGGTTGTAAATGAGACAGGAGACAGATAGGGGGGTCAGCTTGAGGTTGGACTAGCTTAGCAGGTGTGCTCTGACTGGCAGCTGCTCTCTAGGTTTCCAGAACCTTGCGACATCTTTTCCAGCTACCAATCCTTTTTTTAAAAAAATAAAAGGACTAAAGAGGCCAGGGATTGAACCAGGAACCTTCTACATGCAAAGCAGGTGTCCTAGAGTCTGCACCATTTGAAATGCCTGGCTTGCGCACCACAATGGCTACTCCTAGCATCTTCCTTGTGGGGCAGATGTGTGTGTAGCCTCACCACCTTCCCTTTCTCTTAAGACATTCAGTTCCTCTTCTGCTGCCCTTGCACAGCTGCCTCCCATTAGCATATCAAAAACAGCCACCTGCCACTGTTTCAAAAAACAGCGGAGCAAGCCCCCCATGCCTAAGCAAATTGGGATATGGAATCAGGAGTGGGGATGTTGGAGAATTCTGATGAAAACAGCATGGAAGTGGAAAATCCTCTATGTTCCCTTATTCGTTTCAGTGTCTGGGACGGAAATCAATTCGGCAGATTTCGATCAGTATCCACCGTTGTTGTTTTCAGTCCCCAAATGACGCGGAGTTCTTTCAACACGCACACCAACCATTTGCATTGTGTTCCCTTTTTTGTATCTTAATGAACGGGCTGGAGTAACGCAAGGGCAATATAATTTCCTTCATTAATTACCTAAGTTGCGCTGTTTTGCCGTTGCGGACAGCGAGGCACACAGTGTGGGTTTCTTTTTTTGCAAAAGATGAACCACTACAGAACGGAAACCGCGCGATGGCGGAATGGAAAATGGTGCCTTCTTCCATCTCTACCCCAGGAGATGCAAGGACACTGATTAGGTTCATTTGAGGACAGTTTTCCTTTGTCTTTCTCACCAAGTCACGTCACCCCTCCCCTCCCCTTCCCCTCCTGCCTCAGAACAAAGTGACAATGTTTACAGAAAAGAAACAACACCCAGATGCTTAAAATAGCTTTTCAAAGTCACGCTCCTTTCCTTAAAACATAATAGAGAGAAGGCTCACAGGGCTGCAAAGGGCACATTTCATCGTGATGAGGTGGAGAAAATACCACCGAGACTGAGCCTGGCTTGTGCAGTGATGCACAGCAGAAACTCCTAGAGAGGCAGCTTGAGGGCGGAGCCAACTTGTGCATAGATGTGCACCTGACCGTACTCCCCAGGTCAAGCAACTGCCTGAAATTGAACGCTTGGCTCTCGGCGGGTCGCCAATATTCCTTGGAGGTTTTTAAACAGCGTGGTCATCTGCCAGGGGTACTTTAGCTGCAATTCCTGCATTGCAGGGGGGTTGGTCTAGATGACCATTGGAGTCCCTTCCAACTCGACCGTTATTCTGTGATTTTGGTTATAATCATTGGCGGTTTTTAGTTTAGGGGGGAGAGGCGGGTGGGGGCAGGGGAGCAGATGGTAAGAATAAGAATAAGAATAAGAATAATAAATAATAATAAATTTTATTTATATCCCGCCCTCCCCAGCCGAAGCCGGGCTCAGAGCGGCTAACAACAGTAAAATGATAAAACATTCTAAAATCATTTCATTATAAAATTAATTCCATTCAGATTAATGGCAACCATTGGACTAGAGTTCTGTGAGGATTGCCAAAGGAGGCAGTCAGGTTGTGCCTTGGCCAAAGGCCTGGTGGAACAGCTCTGTCTTGCAGGCCCTGCAGAAAGATGTCAAGTCCCACAGGGCCCTAGTCTCTTGTGACAGAGCGTTCCACCAGATCGAGGCGATGGCCAAAGAAGCCCTGGCTCTAGTTGAGGCCAGCCTAACCTCCCTGTGGCCTGGGACCTTCAATATGTTTTTGTTTGAAGACCGTAAGATCCTCTGTGGGACGTACCAGGAGAGACGGTCCCGTAGGTACGAGGTAGAGGGATATTAAAAAAATATGCACTGTGCAGAGAAAGGGAATAGGAAACTTAAGAGGAATTCATGGCTGTCAGTGGCTGCTAGCCACAATGGCTATGCCCTACCTCTGCTGTCTGGAATCGCAGGTGAGAAGAGGGCTGTTGCTCTCATGAGCTGCTTGCAGACTTCCCACAGGCCTCTGGTTGGCTACAGGATGCAGGAATAGATGGTCCATCAGCCTGAGCCGGCAGACAGTCTATTCCTTTCGGGTTTTTTATACAAATTTAAGTCATAAATAGATAAATGTTTGGTGCAGATGTATCTTTGGTCTCACTTCCCGATTCCCCCTCAGAAACAAACAAACAATAACTGAGCACTTTCCCCCCCTGCCCAATAACAGGAAGATCATGGAGGTGAAGTAGACGATGCTGATGATCTGGAACTGGCCCAGGAACCCAGAGGCCGAGTGGAAAGAGACTACTAAATTTCACGCCGGCTCGATGGGGGATACCAGAGGAAAGAGCCTCAAATGGAAGAGCTGGGCCAGAACACCGCTGCAATGAGGCTGGGAATCTTCTGCCCGTAACATTCAAGAGGGGCTAGCACCCGATCTCTGCTTCCAGTAAATCACAGGTGTATCAACGTGACCAGTTAGCAAGGTCCAGGGCAGCTTGCAAGACAGATTTTGCTCTCTGGATGTTTCTTCTAAGGCAGAAGGGAGCTCAAAACAGAAAAATAAATTGCAGTTTCTCTTTTGATGATTCTGTCCCTCCTGCCACACACACACTTTCCCCCCATTTCAGAATTGTTAAGATTTGGGCCGTGAGGAGGGGCTGATGCTGTGTGGCCTCTGTTAGCCTTGGACAGTTCGTATCCTCCTCCTCCTCCCCTTTGTCTTGGACTCGACTCCGCTGCTCTTTAATGCAAAATCTGTTCATCTTTATATTAAAAAACAAGGAAGTCTTTTGAGAATGAGATTCTTTTTTTACATCCTGGTCTGTTTTGTTACGGGTAAGATATTGGGGGGCGGGGTGGCAGAAGGCAATGTTGCCTGTGTTTTGGAAGACAGAGAACACCCATCATCGAGACCCACTGCTGAAATGCAGGTTTATTGTGTGAACCTTATTTATTTATTACATATACACCCCTTGATTGTAAAAGCAGCAACCTCAAAGCGGTTTACAAAAAGATTAAAGCCAGAGAAAAAGGCTTTCAGTGCTTAAGCGCCGTAGGAAGATGCCTTCAGCAGTGTCGAACCTATGAGACCATCTAGCCCTGTATTCCCTACACTGACTGGCAACAACTCTCCAGAGTTTCAGACAAGGGGCATTGCCAGCCCTGCTGGGAGATGCCAGGCATTGAACCTGGGAAAGTTGTTCTTGATTATCACCAGTCAGCAGTTTTTAATCTTATAAATTCAGTTTTATCAATAACCAGGGTAGGGAACCTCTGGACTGTGGTCCAAATTTGGCCCAAATGAGCCCCAATTTGCCTTGAGGGCCTGCTTGCCCTCCAAACAATGTACACAAGCCCTGCATCTGACGTCAAATGTGACTTCAGGTGTAGGCAGTGAGAGAAGTGGCTGGATCGGGGACACAACTCAGTTTTGTGTTAACTCAATAATGCAGCTGATCACCACCACTGTACCAAACATTTGGCTGCGAGAACAGGATGCTGGGCCTTTAGCCTGACCCAGCAGGGCTTTCATTTATGGTGGAAGGAAGGATGCAAGCAGGTGGGGAGCTGGGTGGGGCCACAGTCACACTTAATGTACCAGACTCAGCTGGTAGCAGCCAGGATGCCAGGTGCAAATGTCAGCTCAAAAGCCCAGGAGTTTGGAGCTGTGCAGCTGACGAAACTGTGAAGCCAGGGATTTCTGCTTGCTTTTGTGCTCTTCCCTCTCAAACTTTGATTTAATGCATCGCCGTCCCTCGCTGCCTGCCATGAATAGCTCTTTCCAAACAGATTAATCAGAAGCTAATTCGTCTGCCGGGCCATGTAGCAGTCAAACGACATCCCCAACTCACTCCGGGGATGCAGCCCTTTTCATCACCAGCCGGGATTCTGATCTGAGCTGACATGCTCTTGGTTTCGACACGGCCGTTTCTCTGCCAAAGCCTCCTCTGAGAAATGAGTAATGGGGGTGGATTTTCTGCCTGAACCTTTGCTCCTGTCCTCCTTCCGCCAATCTCCTTGATGGAATAAATGAGCTGTGCTGCTTGTCCCAGGCAAAGTCCAGAATTATTAGTAGTATCAAAGCTAAAATGTAAACGCTACAGCAGCCTTTCTGAACCTGGGTTCCCCAGATGCCGTTGGACTACAACATCCGTGACCACTGGGAGTTGTAGTCCAAAAACATCTGGGCCCCAAGGTTGAGAAAGGCTGATCTGGACGGCCAAATTAAGTTGCCTGTTAAGTTGTTGAGGGCTGATTTCTTGTCCTGTGATAAAAAGCCTTCTGTTTAGACCGCCAAAGCTTTCAGGGGAGCATTTGCAACTGTTTGGCACGATTTTTGAGTGAATTGGAGAACGTCAGCTTTTTTCTGAACTTCTGACCCTGCGGCTTAGGGATTATTTCAAAAAAATCTTTTTCCGTTGCTTAAGTTGTCGAGGGCTCATTTCTTGTCCTCTGATAAAAAGCCTTCTGTTTCGACCGTCAAACTTTTCAGGGGAGCAATTGCAACCGTTGGACACCATTTTTGAGTGAACTGCCGAATGTCAGATTTTTGCTGAAATTGTGACCCCGGGGCTTAGGGATTTTTTCAAAAAAATATTTTTCCGCCGCTAAATTTGTCGAGGGCTGATTTCTTGTTCTGTGATAAAAAGCCTTCTGTTTAGACTGCCAAAGCTTTCAGGAGAGCATTTGCAACTGGTGGCACCATTTTTGAGTGAATTGCCGAAAGTCAGATTTTTGCTGAAATTGTGACCCCGGGGCTTAGGGATTTTTTCAAAAAAATATTTTTCCGCCGCTAAATTTGTCGAGGGCTGATTTCTTGTTCTGTGATAAAAAGCCTTCTGTTTAGACTGCCAAAGCTTTCAGGAGAGCATTTGCAACTGGTGGCACCATTTTTGAGTGAATTGCCGAAAGTCAGATTTTTGCTGAAATTGTGACCCCGGGGCTTAGGGATTTTTTCAAAAAAATCTTTTTCCGCCGCTAAATTTGTCGAGGGCTGATTTCTTGTTCTGTGATAGAAAGCCTTCTGTTTCGTCCGCCAAAGCTTTCAGGGGAACATTTGCAACCGTTGGGCATCATTTTTGAGTGAATTCCCGAAAGTCAGATTTTTTCTGAAATTGTGACCCCGGGGCTTAGGGATTTTTTCAAAAAATCTTTTTCCGCCACTTAAGTTGTCGAGGGCTGATTTCTTGTCCTGTGATAAAAAGCCTTCTGTTTTGACCCCCAAACCTTTCAGAGGAGCATTTGCAACTGTTGGGACCATTTCTGAGTGAACAGCCGAAAGTCAGATTTTTGCAGAAATTGTGACCCCGGGGCTGAGGGATTTTTTCAAAAAAATCTTTTTCCAACGCTTAAGTTGTCGATCGCTGATTTCTTGTTCTGTGATAAAAAGCCTTCTGTTTCGAATGCCAAACCTTTCAGGGGAGCATTTGCAACCGTTTGGCACCATTTTTTAGTGAATTGCCGAAAGTCAGATTTTTGCTGAAATTGTGACCCCGGGGCTTAGGGATTTTTTCAAAAAAATCTTTCCCTGCCGGTTAAGTTGTTGAGGGCTGATTTCTTGTCCTGTGATAAAAAGCCTTCTGTTTCGATCTCCAAACATTTCAGGGAAGCATTTGCAACCGTTGGGCACCATTTTTGAGTGAACTGCCGAATGTCAGATTTTTTATGAAATTGTGACCCCGGGGCTTAGGGATTTTTTCAAAAAATCTTTTTCCTCTGGTTAAGTTGTCGAGGGTTGATTTCTTGTCCTGTGATAAAAAGCCTTCTGTTTTGACCGCCAAACCTTTCAGTGGATCATCTGCAACCGTTTGGCACCATTTTCGAGTGAATTGCCGAATGTCAAATTTTTGCTGAAATTGTGACCCCGGGGCTTAGGGATTTTTTCAAAAAATCTTTTGCCGCTGGTTAAGTTGTCGAGGGCTGATTTCTTGTCCTGTGATAAAAAGCTTTCTGTTTCGACCGCCAAAGCTGTCAGAGGAGCATTTGCAACCGTTTGGCACCATTTTTGAGTGAATTGCCGAAAGTCAGATTTTTGCTGAAATTGTGACCCCGGGGCTTAGGGATTTTTTCAAAAAAATCTTTTCCCTCCGGTTAAGTTGTCGAGGGCTGATTTCTTGTCCTGTGATAAAATGCCTTCTGTTTAGACCGTCAAAGCTTAAAAAGGAGCATTTGCAACCGTTGGGCTCTATTTTTGAGTGAATTGCCGAAAGTCAGATTTTTGCTGAAATTGTGACCCCGGGGCTTAGGGATTTTTTCAAAAAAATCTTTTCCCTCCGGTTAAGTTGTCGAGGGCTGATTTCTTGTCCTGTGATAAAATGCCTTCTGTTTAGACCGTCAAAGCTTAAAAAGGAGCATTTGCAACCGTTGGGCTCTATTTTTGAGTGAATTGCCGAAAGTCAGATTTTTTCTGAAATTGTGACCCCGGGGCTTTGGGATTTTTTCAAAAAAATCTTTTTCCGCCGCTAAATTTGTCGAGGGCTGATTTCTTGTTCTGTGATAGAAAGCCTTCTGTTTCGTCCGCCAAAGCTTTCAGGGGAACATTTGCAACCGTTGGGCACCATTTTTGAGTGAATTCCCGAAAGTCAGATTTTTTCTGAAATTGTGACCCCGGGGCTTAGGGATTTTTTCAAAAAATCTTTTTCCGCCACTTAAGTTGTCGAGGGCTGATTTCTTGTCCTGTGATAAAAAGCCTTCTGTTTCGACCCCGAAACCTTTCAGAGGAGCATTTGCAACTGTTGGGACCATTTCTGAGTGAACAGCCGAAAGTCAGATTTTTGCAGAAATTGTGAACCCGGGGCTGAGGGATTTTTTCAAAAAAATCTTTTTCCAACGCTTAAGTTGTCGATCGCTGATTTCTTGTTCTGTGATAAAAAGCCTTCTGTTTCGAATGCCAAACCTTTCAGGGGAGCATTTGCAACCGTTTGGCACCATTTTTGAGTGAATTGCCGAAAGTCAGATTTTTGCTGAAATTGTGACCCCGGGGCTTAGGGATTTTTTCAAAAAAATATTTTTCCGCCGCTAAATTTGTCGAGGGCTGATTTCTTGTTCTGTGATAAAAAGCCTTCTGTTTAGACTGCCAAAGCTTTCAGGAGAGCATTTGCAATTGTTGGGCACCATTTTTGAGTGAATTGCCGAAAGTCAGATTTTTGCTGAAATTGTGACCTCGGGGCTTAGGGATTTTTTCAAAAAATCTTTTTCCGCCGCTTAAGTTGTCGAGGACTGATTTCTTGTCCTGTGAAAAAAAGCCTTTTGTTTCGACCGCCAAACCTTTCATGGGAGCATTTGCAATTGTTGGGCACCATTTTTGAGTGAATTGCCGAAAGTCAGATTTTTGCTGAAATTGTGACCCCGGGGCTTAGGGATTTTTTCAAAAAATCTTTTTCCTCCGGTTAAGTTGTCGAGGGCTGATTTCTTGTCCTGTGATAAAAAGCCTTCTGTTTCGACCGCTAAAGCTTTCCGAGGAGCATTTGCAACCGTTTGGCACCATTTTTGAGTGAATTGCCGAAAGACAGATTTTTGCTGAAATTGTGACCCCGGGGCTTAGGAATTTTTTCAAAAAATCTTTTTCCTCCGGTTAAGTTGTCGAGGGCTGATTTCTTGTCCTGTGATAAGAAGCCTTTTGTTTCGACCGCCAAACCTTTCAGGGGAGCATTTGCAATTGTTGGGCACCATTTTTGAGAGAATTGCCGAAAGTCAGATTTTTTCTGAAATTGTGACCCCGGGGCTTAGGAATTTTTTCAAAAAATCTTTTTCCTCCGGTTAAGTTGTCGAGGGCTGATTTCTTGTCCTGTGATAAGAAGCCTTTTGTTTCGACCGCCAAACCTTTCAGGGGAGCATTTTCAATTGTTGGGCACCATTTTTGAGATAATTGCCGAAAGTCAGATTTTTTCTGAAATTGTGACCCCGGGGCTTAGGAATTTTTTCAAAAAATCTTTTGCCGCCGGTTAAGTTGTTGAGGGCTGATTTCTTGTCCTGTGATAAAAAGCCATTTGTTTCGACCGCCAAAGCTGTCAGAGGAGCATTTGCAACCGCTGGGCACCATTTTTGAGTGAATTGCCGAAAGTCAGATTTTTGCTGAAATTGTGACCCCGGGGCTTAGGGATTTTTTCGAAAAAATCTTTTCCCGCCGGTTAAGTTGTCGAGGGTTGATTTCTTGACCTGTGATAAAAAGCCTTCTGTTTAGACCGCCATACCTGTCAGAGGAGCATGTGCAACCGTTGGGCACCATTTTTGAGTGAATTGCCGAAAGTCAGATTTTTGCTGAAATTGTGACCCCGGGGCTTAGGGATTTTTTCAAAAAATCTTTTTCCGCCGCTTAAGTTGTCGAGGACTGATTTCTTGTCCTGTGATAAGAAGCCTTCTGTTTCGACCGCCAAACCTTTCAGAGGAGCTTTTGCAACCGTTGAGCACCATTTTTGAGTGAACTGCCGAATGTCAGATTTTGCTGAAATTGTGACCCCGGGGTTTAGAGATTTTTTCAAAAAATCTTTTTCCGCTGCTTAAGTTGTCGAGGGCTGATTTCTTGTCCTGTGATAAAAAGCCTTTAGTTTCGACCGCCAAATGTTTCAGGGGAGCATTTGCAACCGTTTGGCACCATTTTTGAGTGAGTTGCCGAAAGTCAGATTTTTTCTGAAATTGTGACCCTGGGGCTTAGGGATTTTTTCGAAAAAATCTTTTTCCGCCGCTTAAGTTGTCGGGGGTTGTTTTCTTGTCATGTGATAAAAAGCCTTCTGTTCAGACATCCAAACCTTTCAGAGGAGCATTTGCAACCGTTTGGCACCATTTTTGAGTGAATTACCGAAAGTCAGATTTTTGCTGAAATTGTGTCCCCGGGGCTTAGGGATTTTTTCAAAAAATCTTTTGCCGCCGGTTAAGTTGTTGATGGCTGATTTCTTGTCCTGTAATAAAAAGCCATTTGTTTCGACCGCCAAAGCTGTCAGAGGAGCATTTGCAACCGTTGGGCACCATTTTTGAGTGAATTGCCGAAAGTCAGATTTTTGCTGAAATTGTGACCCCGGGGCTTAGGAATTTTTTCAAAAAATCTTTTTCCTCCGGTTAAGTTGTCGAGGGCTGATTTCTTGTCCTGTGATAAGAAGCCTTTTGTTTCGACCGCCAAACGTTTCAGGGGAGCATCTGCAACCGTTTGGCACCATTTTTGAGTGAATTGCCGAAAGTCAGATTTTTGCTGAAATTGTGACCCCGGGGCTTAGGGATTTTTTCAAAAAATCTTTTGCCGCCGGTTAAGTTGTTGATGGCTGATTTCTTGTCCTGTGATAAAAAGCCTTCTGTTTCGACTGCCAAAGCTTTCCGAGGAGCATTTGCAACCGTTTGGCACCATTTTTGAGTGAATTGCCGAAAGTCAGATTTTTGCTGAAATTGTGACCCCGGGGCTTAGGAATTTTTTCAAAAAATCTTTTTCCTCCGGTTAAGTTGTCGAGGGCTGATTTCTTGTCCTGTGATAAGAAGCCTTTTGTTTCGACCGCCAAAGGTTTCAGGGGAGCATTTGCAACCGTTTGGCACCATTTTTGAGTGAATTGCCGAAAGTCAGATTTTTGCTGAAATTGTGACCCCGGGGCTTAGGGATTTTTTCAAAAAATCTTTTGCCGCCGGTTAAGTTGTTGATGGCTGATTTCTTGTCCTGTGATAAAAAGCCATTTGTTTCGACCGCCAAAGCTGTCAGAGGAGTATTTGCAACCGTTGGGCACCATTTTTGAGTGAATTGCCGAAAGTCAGATTTTTGCTGAAATTTTGACCCCGGGGCTTAGGGATTATTTCAAAAAATCTTTTTCCGCCGCTTAAGTTGTCGAGGGGTGATTTCTTGTCCTGTGATAAAAAGCCTTCTGTTTCGACCGCCAAACCTTTCATGGGAGCATTTGCAATTGTTGGGCACCATTTTTGAGTGAATTGCCGAAAGTCAGATTTTTGCTGAAATTGTGACCCCGGGGCTTAGGGATTTTTTCAAATAAATCTTTTTCCTCCGGTTAAATTGGCGAGGGCTGATTTCTTGTCCTGTGATAAAAAACCTTCTGTTTCGAACGCCAAACGTTTCAGAGGAGCATTTGCAACCGTTTGGCACCATTTTTTAGTGAATTGCCGAAAGTCAGATTTTTGCTGAAATTGTGACCCCGGGGCTTAGGGATTTTTTCAAAAAAATCTTTTCCCGCCGGTTAAGTTGTCGAGGGTTGATTTCTTGACCTGTGAGAAAAAGCCTTCTGTTTAGACCGCCAAACCTTTCATGGGAGCATTTGCAATTGTTGGGCACCATTTTTGAGTGAATTGCCGAAAGTCAGATTTTTGCTGAAATTGTGACCTCGGGGCTTAGGGATTTTTTCAAAAAATCTTTTTCCGCCGCTTAAGTTGTCGAGGACTGATTTCTTGTCCTGTGAAAAGAAGCCTTTTGTTTCGACCGCCAAACCTTTCATGGGAGCATTTGCAATTGTTGGGCACCATTTTTGAGTGAATTGCCGAAAGTCAGATTTTTGCTGAAATTGTGACCCTGGGGCTTAGGGATTTTTTCAAAAAATCTTTTTCCTCCGGTTAAGTTGTCGAGGGCTGATTTCTTGTCCTGTGATAAAAAGCCTTCTGTTTCGACCGCTAAAGCTTTCCGAGGAGCATTTTCAATTGTTGGGCACCATTTTTGAGATAATTGCCGAAAGTCAGATTTTTTCTGAAATTGTGACCCCGGGGCTTAGGAATTTTTTCAAAAAATCTTTTTCCTCCGGTTAAGTTGTCGAGGGCTGATTTCTTGTCCTGTGATAAGAAGCCTTTTGTTTCGACCGCCAAACCTTTCAGGGGAGCATTTTCAATTGTTGGGCACCATTTTTGAGACAATTGCCGAAAGTCAGATTTTTTCTGAAATTGTGACCCCGGGGCTTAGGAATTTTTTCAAAAAATCTTTTTCCTCCGGTTAAGTTGTCGAGGGCTGATTTCTTGTCCTGTGATAAGAAGCCTTTTGTTTCGACCGCCAAACCTTTCAGGGGAGCATTTGCAATTGTTGGGCACCATTTTTGAGTGAATTGCCGAAAGTCAGATTTTTGCTGAAATTGTGACCCCGGGGCTTAGGGATTTTTTCAAAAAATCTTTTGCCGCCGGTTAAGTTGTTGAGGGCTGATTTCTTGTCCAGTGATAAAAAGCCATTTGTTTCGACCGCCAAAGCTGTCAGAGGAGCATTTGCAACCGCTGGGCACCATTTTTGAGTGAATTGCCGAAAGTCAGATGTTTGCTGAAATTGTGACCCCGGGGCTTAGGGATTTTTTCGAAAAAATCTTTTCCCGCCGGTTAAGTTGTCGAGGGTTGATTTCTTGACCTGTGATAAAAAGCCTTCTGTTTAGACCGCCATACCTGTCAGAGGAGCATGTGCAACCGTTGGGCACCATTTTTGAGTGAATTGCCGAAAGTCAGATTTTTGCTGAAATTGTGACCCCGGGGCTTAGGGATTTTTTCAAAAAATCTTTTTCCGCCGCTTAAGTTGTCGAGGACTGATTTCTTGTCCTGTGATAAGAAGCCTTTTGTTTCGACCGCCAAACCTGTTAGAGGAGCATGTGCAACCGTTGGGCACCATTTTTGAGTGAATTGCCGAAAGTCAGATTTTTGCTGAAATTGTGTCCCCGGGGCTTAGGGATTTTTTCAAAAAATCTTTTTCCTCCGGTTAAGTTGTCGAGGGCTGATTTCTTGTCCTGTGATAAGAAGCCTTCTGTTTCGACCGCCAAACCTTTCAGGGGAGCATTTGCAATTGTTGGGCACCATTTTTGAGAGAATTGCCGAAAGTCAGATTTTTTTTGAAATTGTGACCCCGGGGCTTAGGGATTTTTTCAAAAAAATCTTTTTCCTCCGGTTAAATTGTCGAGGGCTGATTTCTTGTCCTGTGATAAAAAGCCTTCTGTTTCGAACGGCAAACCTTTCAGGGGAGCATTTGCAACCGTTTGGCACCATTTTTGAGTGAATTGCCGAAAGTCAGATTTTTGCTGAAATTGTGACCCCGGGGCTTAGGGATTTTTTCGAAAAAATCTTTTTCCGCCGCTTAAGTTGTCGGGGGTTGTTTTCTTGTCCTGTGATAAAAAGCCTTCTGTTCAGACATCCAAACCTTTCAGAGGAGCATTTGCAACCGTTTGGCACCATTTTTGAGTGAATTGCCGAAAGTCAGATTTTTGCTGAAATTGTGACCCCGGGGCTTAGGGATTTTTTCAAAAAATCTTTTGCCGCCGGTTAAGTTGTTGAGGGCTGATTTCTTGTCCTGTGATAAAAAGCCTTCTGTTTAGACCGCCATACCTGTCAGAGGAGCATGTGCAACCGTTGGGCACCATTTTTGAGTGAATTGCCGAAAGTCAGATTTTTGCTGAAATTGTGACCCCGGGGCTTAGGGATTTTTTCAAAAAATCTTTTGCCGCCGGTTAAGTTGTTGAGGGCTGATTTCTTGTCCTGTGATAAAAAGCCGTTTGTTTCGACCGCCAAAGCTGTCAGAGGAGCTTTTGCAACCGTTGGGCACCATTTTTGAGTGAATTGCCGAATGTCAGATTTTTGCTGAAATTGTGACCCCGGGGCTTAGGGATTTTTTTTGAAAAAATCTTTTTCCGCCGCTTAAGTTGTCGGGAGTTGTTTTCTTGTCCTGTGATAGAAAGCCTTCTGTTTCGACCGCCAAAGTTTTCAGAGGAGCTTTTGCAACCGTTGGGCACCATTTTTGAGTGAATTGCCGAATGTCAGATTTTTGCTAAAATTGTGGCCCCGGGGCTTAGGGATTTTTTCAAAAATTCCTTGGTCGCCGGTTAAGTTGTTGAGGGCCGATTTCTTGTCCTGTGATAAGAAGCCATTTGTTTCGACCGCCAAAGCTGTCAGAGGAGCATTTGCAACCGTTTGGCACCATTTTTGAGTGAATTGCCGAAAGTCAGATTTTTGCTGAAATTGTGACCCCGGGGCTTAGGGATTTTTTCAAAAAATCTTTTGCCGCCGCTTAAGTTGTCGAGGGCTGATTTCTTGTCCTGTGATAAAAAGCCATTTGTTACGACCGCCAAACCTGTCAGAGGAGCATGTGCAACCGTTGGGCACCATTTTTGAGTGAATTGCCGAAAGACAGATTTTTGCTGAAATTGTGACCCCGGGGCATAGGATTTTTTTCAAAAAATCTTTTTCCTCCGGTTAAGTTGTCGAGGGCTGATTTCTTGATTTGTGATAAGAAGCCTTTTGTTTCGACCGCCAAATCTTTCAGGGGAGCTTTTGCAACCGTTTGGCACCATTTTTGAGTGAATTGCCGAAAGTCAGATTTTTTCTGAAATTGTGACCCTGGGGCTTAGGTATTTTTTCAAAAAAATCTTTTTCCTCCGGTTAAATTGTCGAGGGCTGATTTCTTGTCCTGAGATAAAAAACCTTCTCTTTCGAACGCCAAACGTTTCAGGGGAGCTTTTGCAACCGTTTGGCACCATTTTTGAGTGAATTGCCGAAAGTCAGATTTTTGCTGAAATTGTGACCCCGGGGCTTAGGGATTTTTTCAAAAAAATCTTTTTCCGCCGCTTAAGTTGTCGGGGGTTGTTTTCTTGTCCTGTGATAGAAAGCCTTCTGTTTCGACCGCCAAAGCTGTCAGAGGAGCATTTGCAACCGTTTGGCACCATTTTTGAGTGAATTGCCGAAAGACAGATTTTTGCTGAAATTTTGACCCCGGGGCTTAGGAATTTTTTCAAAAAATCTTTTTCCTCCGGTTAAGTTGTCGAGGGCTGATTTCTTGTCCTGTGATAAGAAGCCTTTTGTTTCGACTGCCAAACCTTTCAGGGGAGCATTTGCAATTGTTGGGCACCATTTTTGAGTGAATTGCCGAAAGTCAGATTTTTTCGGATATTGTGACCCCGGGGCTTAGGTATTTTTTCAAAAAAATCTTTTTCCTCCGGTTAAATTGTCGAGGGCTGATTTCTTGTCCTGAGATAAAAAACCTTCTGTTTCGAACGCCAAACGTTTCAGGGTAGCATTTGCAACCGTTTGGCACCATTTTTGAGTGAATTGCCGAAAGTCAGATTTTTGCTGAAATTGTGACCCCGGGGCTTAGGGATTTTTTCAAAAAATCTTTTGCCGCCGGTTAAGTTGTTGAGGGCTGATTTCTTGTACTGTGATAAAAAGCCATTTGTTTCGACCGCCAAAGCTGTCAGAGGAGCATGTGCAACCGTTGGGCACCATTTTTGAGTGAATTGCCGAAAGTCAGATTTTTGCTGAAATTGTGACGCCGGGGCTTAGGGATTTTTTCAAAAAATCTTTTTCCTCCGGTTAAGTTGCCGAGGGCTGATTTCTTGTCCTGTGATAAAAAGCCTTCTGTTTAGACCGCCAAAGCTTTCCGAGGAGCATTTGCAACCGTTTGGCACCATTTTTGAGTGAATTGCCGAAAGACAGATTTTTGCTGAAATTGTGACCCTGGGGCTTAGGAATTTTTTCAAAAAAATCTTTTCCCGCCGGTTAAGTTGTCGAGGGTTGATTTCTTGACCTGTGATAAAAAGCCTTCTGTTTAGACCGCCAAACCTGTCAGAGGAGCATGTGCAACCGTTGGGCACCATTTTTGAGTGAATTGCCGAAAGTCAGATTTTTGCTGAAATTGTGACCCCGGGGCTTAGGGATTTTTTCAAAAAATCTTTTTCCTCCGGTTAAGTTGTCGAGGGCTGATTTCTTGTCCTGTGATAGAAAGCCTTCTGTTTCGACCGCCAAAGCTGTCAAGGGAGCATTTGCAACCGTTTGGCACCATTTTTGAGTGAATTGTCGAAAGACAGATTTTTGCTGAAATTGTGACCCCGGGGCTTAGGAATTTTTTCAAAAAATCTTTTTCCTCCGGTTAAGTTGTTGAGGGCTGATTTCTTGTCCTGTGATAAGAAGCCTTTTGTTTTGACCGCCAAATCTTTCAGGGGAGCATTTGCAATTGTTGGGCACCATTTTTGAGAGAATTGCCGAAAGTCAGATTTTTGCTGAAATTGTGACCCCGGGGCTTAGGGATTTTTTTTGAAAAAATCTTTTTCCGCCGCTTAAGTTGTCGGGAGTTGTTTTCTTGGCCTTCTGTTTCGACCGCCAAAGTTTTCAGAGGAGCTTTTGCAACCGTTGGGCACCATTTTTGAGTGAATTGCCGAATGTCAGATTTTTGCTGAAATTGTGGCCCCGGGGCTTAGGGATTTTTTCAAAAATTCCTTGGTCGCCGGTTAAGTTGTTGAGGGCCGATTTCTTGTCCTGTGATAAAAAGCCATTTGTTTCGACCGCCAAAGCTGTCAGAGGAGCATTTGCAACTGTTGGGCACCATTTTTGAGTGAATTGCCGAAAGTCAGATTTTTTCTGAAATTGTGACCCCGGGGCTTAGGAATTTTTTCAAAAAATCTTTTTCCTCCGGTTAAGTTGTCGAGGGCTGATTTCTTGTCCTGTGATAAGAAGCCTTTTGTTTCGACCGCCAAACCTTTCAGGGGAGCATTTTCAATTGTTGGGCACCATTTTTGAGACAATTGCCGAAAGTCAGATTTTTTCTGAAATTTTTTCAAAAAATCTTTTTCCTCCGGTTAAGTTGTCGAGGGCTGATTTCTTGTCCTGTGATAAGAAGCCTTTTGTTTCGACCGCCAAACCTTTCAGGGGAGCATTTGCAATTGTTGGGCACTATTTTTGAGAGAATTGCCGAAAGTCAGATTTTTGCTGAAATTGTGACCCCGGGGCTTAGAGATTTTTTCAAAAAATCTTTTGCCGCCGGTTAAGTTGTCGAGGGTTGATTTCTTGACCTGTGATAAAAAGCCTTCTGTTTAGACCGCCATACCTGTCAGAGGAGCATGTGCAACCGTCGGGCACCATTTTTGAGTGAATTGCCGAAAGTCAGATTTTTGCTGAAATTGTGACCCCGGGGCTTAGGGATTTTTTCAAAAAATCTTTTTCCTCCGGTTAAGTTGTCGAGGGTTGATTTCTTGACCTGTGATAAAAAGCCTTCTGTTTAGACCGCCATACCTGTCAGAGGAGCATGTGCCACCGTCGGGCACCATTTTTGAGTGAATTGCCGAAAGTCAGATTTTTGCTGAAATTGTGACCCCGGGGCTTAGGGATTTTTTCAAAAAATCTTTTTCCTCCAGTTAAGTTGTCGAGGGTTGATTTCTTGACCTGTGATAAAAAGCCTTCTGTTTAGACCGCCATACCTGTCAGAGGAGCATGTGCAACCGTTGGGCACCATTTTTGAGTGAATTGCCGAAAGTCAGATTTTTTCTGAAATTGTGACCCCGGGGCTTAGGGATTTTTTCAAAAAATCTTTTTCCGCCGCTTAAGTTGTCGAGGGCTGATTTCTTGTCCTGTGATAAAAAGCCTTCTGTTTCGTCCGCCAAAGCTCTCAGAGGACCATTTGCAACCGTTTGGCACCATTTTTGAGTGAGTTGCCGAAAGTCAGATTTTTTCTGAAATTGTGACCCTGGGGCTTAGGGATTTTTTCGAAAAAATCTTTTTCCGCCGCTTAAGTTGTCGGGGGTTGTTTTCTTGTCATGTGATAAAAAGCCTTCTGTTCAGACATCCAAACCTTTCAGAGGAGCATTTGCAACCGTTTGGCACCATTTTTGAGTGAATTACCGAAAGTCAGATTTTTGCTGAAATTGTGTCCCCGGGGCTTAGGGATTTTTTCAAAAAATCTTTTGCCGCCGGTTAAGTTGTTGATGGCTGATTTCTTGTCCTGTAATAAAAAGCCATTTGTTTCGACCGCCAAAGCTGTCAGAGGAGCATTTGCAACCGTTGGGCACCATTTTTGAGTGAATTGCCGAAAGTCAGATTTTTGCTGAAATTGTGACCCCGGGGCTTAGGAATTTTTTCAAAAAATCTTTTTCCTCCGGTTAAGTTGTCGAGGGCTGATTTCTTGTCCTGTGATAAGAAGCCTTTTGTTTCGACCGCCAAACGTTTCAGGGGAGCATCTGCAACCGTTTGGCACCATTTTTGAGTGAATTGCCGAAAGTCAGATTTTTGCTGAAATTGTGACCCCGGGGCTTAGGGATTTTTTCAAAAAATCTTTTGCCGCCGGTTAAGTTGTTGATGGCTGATTTCTTGTCCTGTGATAAAAAGCCTTCTGTTTCGACTGCCAAAGCTTTCCGAGGAGCATTTGCAACCGTTTGGCACCATTTTTGAGTGAATTGCCGAAAGTCAGATTTTTGCTGAAATTGTGACCCCGGGGCTTAGGAATTTTTTCAAAAAATCTTTTTCCTCCGGTTAAGTTGTCGAGGGCTGATTTCTTGTCCTGTGATAAGAAGCCTTTTGTTTCGACCGCCAAAGGTTTCAGGGGAGCATTTGCAACCGTTTGGCACCATTTTTGAGTGAATTGCCGAAAGTCAGATTTTTGCTGAAATTGTGACCCCGGGGCTTAGGGATTTTTTCAAAAAATCTTTTGCCGCCGGTTAAGTTGTTGATGGCTGATTTCTTGTCCTGTGATAAAAAGCCATTTGTTTCGACCGCCAAAGCTGTCAGAGGAGTATTTGCAACCGTTGGGCACCATTTTTGAGTGAATTGCCGAAAGTCAGATTTTTGCTGAAATTTTGACCCCGGGGCTTAGGGATTATTTCAAAAAATCTTTTTCCGCCGCTTAAGTTGTCGAGGGGTGATTTCTTGTCCTGTGATAAAAAGCCTTCTGTTTCGACCGCCAAAGCTGTCAGAGGAGCATTTGCAACCGTTTGGCACCATTTTTGAGTGAATTGCCGAAAGTCAGATTTTTGCTGAAATTGTGACCCCGGGGCTTAGGGATTTTTTCAAAAAATCTTTTGCCGCCGCTTAAGTTGTCGAGGGCTGATTTCTTGTCCTGTGATAAAAAGCCATTTGTTACGACCGCCAAACCTGTCAGAGGAGCATGTGCAACCGTTGGGCACCATTTTTGAGTGAATTGCCGAAAGACAGATTTTTGCTGAAATTGTGACCCCGGGGCATAGGATTTTTTTCAAAAAATCTTTTTCCTCCGGTTAAGTTGTCGAGGGCTGATTTCTTGATTTGTGATAAGAAGCCTTTTGTTTCGACCGCCAAATCTTTCAGGGGAGCTTTTGCAACCGTTTGGCACCATTTTTGAGTGAATTGCCGAAAGTCAGATTTTTTCTGAAATTGTGACCCTGGGGCTTAGGTATTTTTTCAAAAAAATCTTTTTCCTCCGGTTAAATTGTCGAGGGCTGATTTCTTGTCCTGAGATAAAAAACCTTCTCTTTCGAACGCCAAACGTTTCAGGGGAGCTTTTGCAACCGTTTGGCACCATTTTTGAGTGAATTGCCGAAAGTCAGATTTTTGCTGAAATTGTGACCCCGGGGCTTAGGGATTTTTTCAAAAAAATCTTTTTCGGCCGCTTAAGTTGTCGGGGGTTGTTTTCTTGTCCTGTGATAGAAAGCCTTCTGTTTCGACCGCCAAAGCTGTCAGAGGAGCATTTGCAACCGTTTGGCACCATTTTTGAGTGAATTGCCGAAAGACAGATTTTTGCTGAAATTTTGACCCCGGGGCTTAGGAATTTTTTCAAAAAATCTTTTTCCTCCGGTTAAGTTGTCGAGGGCTGATTTCTTGTCCTGTGATAAGAAGCCTTTTGTTTCGACTGCCAAACCTTTCAGGGGAGCATTTGCAATTGTTGGGCACCATTTTTGAGTGAATTGCCGAAAGTCAGATTTTTTCGGATATTGTGACCCCGGGGCTTAGGTATTTTTTCAAAAAAATCTTTTTCCTCCGGTTAAATTGTCGAGGGCTGATTTCTTGTCCTGAGATAAAAAACCTTCTGTTTCGAACGCCAAACGTTTCAGGGTAGCATTTGCAACCGTTTGGCACCATTTTTGAGTGAATTGCCGAAAGTCAGATTTTTGCTGAAATTGTGACCCCGGGGCTTAGGGATTTTTTCAAAAAATCTTTTGCCGCCGGTTAAGTTGTTGAGGGCTGATTTCTTGTACTGTGATAAAAAGCCATTTGTTTCGACCGCCAAAGCTGTCAGAGGAGCATGTGCAACCGTTGGGCACCATTTTTGAGTGAATTGCCGAAAGTCAGATTTTTGCTGAAATTGTGACGCCGGGGCTTAGGGATTTTTTCAAAAAATCTTTTTCCTCCGGTTAAGTTGCCGAGGGCTGATTTCTTGTCCTGTGATAAAAAGCCTTCTGTTTAGACCGCCAAAGCTTTCCGAGGAGCATTTGCAACCGTTTGGCACCATTTTTGAGTGAATTGCCGAAAGACAGATTTTTGCTGAAATTGTGACCCTGGGGCTTAGGAATTTTTTCAAAAAATCTTTTTCCTCCGGTTAAGTTGTCGAGGGCTGATTTCTTGTCCTGTGATAAGAAGCCTTTTGTTTCGACCGCCAAACCTTTCAGGGGAGCATTTGCAATTGTTGGGCACCATTTTTGAGAGAATTGCCGAAAGTCAGATTTTTGCTGAAATTGTGACCCCGGGGCTTAGGGATTTTTTCAAAAAAATCTTTTCCCGCCGGTTAAGTTGTCGAGGGTTGATTTCTTGACCTGTGATAAAAAGCCTTCTGTTTAGACCGCCAAACCTGTCAGAGGAGCATGTGCAACCGTTGGGCACCATTTTTGAGTGAATTGCCGAAAGTCAGATTTTTGCTGAAATTGTGACCCCGGGGCTTAGGGATTTTTTCAAAAAATCTTTTTCCTCCGGTTAAGTTGTCGAGGGCTGATTTCTTGTCCTGTGATAGAAAGCCTTCTGTTTCGACCGCCAAAGCTGTCAAGGGAGCATTTGCAACCGTTTGGCACCATTTTTGAGTGAATTGTCGAAAGACAGATTTTTGCTGAAATTGTGACCCCGGGGCTTAGGAATTTTTTCAAAAAATCTTTTTCCTCCGGTTAAGTTGTTGAGGGCTGATTTCTTGTCCTGTGATAAGAAGCCTTTTGTTTTGACCGCCAAATCTTTCAGGGGAGCATTTGCAATTGTTGGGCACCATTTTTGAGAGAATTGCCGAAAGTCAGATTTTTGCTGAAATTGTGACCCCGGGGCTTAGGGATTTTTTTTGAAAAAATCTTTTTCCGCCGCTTAAGTTGTCGGGAGTTGTTTTCTTGGCCTTCTGTTTCGACCGCCAAAGTTTTCAGAGGAGCTTTTGCAACCGTTGGGCACCATTTTTGAGTGAATTGCCGAATGTCAGATTTTTGCTGAAATTGTGGCCCCGGGGCTTAGGGATTTTTTCAAAAATTCCTTGGTCGCCGGTTAAGTTGTTGAGGGCCGATTTCTTGTCCTGTGATAAAAAGCCATTTGTTTCGACCGCCAAAGCTGTCAGAGGAGCATTTGCAACTGTTGGGCACCATTTTTGAGTGAATTGCCGAAAGTCAGATTTTTTCTGAAATTGTGACCCCGGGGCTTAGGAATTTTTTCAAAAAATCTTTTTCCTCCGGTTAAGTTGTCGAGGGCTGATTTCTTGTCCTGTGATAAGAAGCCTTTTGTTTCGACCGCCAAACCTTTCAGGGGAGCATTTTCAATTGTTGGGCACCATTTTTGAGACAATTGCCGAAAGTCAGATTTTTTCTGAAATTTTTTCAAAAAATCTTTTTCCTCCGGTTAAGTTGTCGAGGGCTGATTTCTTGTCCTGTGATAAGAAGCCTTTTGTTTCGACCGCCAAACCTTTCAGGGGAGCATTTGCAATTGTTGGGCACTATTTTTGAGAGAATTGCCGAAAGTCAGATTTTTGCTGAAATTGTGACCCCGGGGCTTAGAGATTTTTTCAAAAAATCTTTTGCCGCCGGTTAAGTTGTCGAGGGTTGATTTCTTGACCTGTGATAAAAAGCCTTCTGTTTAGACCGCCATACCTGTCAGAGGAGCATGTGCAACCGTCGGGCACCATTTTTGAGTGAATTGCCGAAAGTCAGATTTTTGCTGAAATTGTGACCCCGGGGCTTAGGGATTTTTTCAAAAAATCTTTTTCCTCCGGTTAAGTTGTCGAGGGTTGATTTCTTGACCTGTGATAAAAAGCCTTCTGTTTAGACCGCCATACCTGTCAGAGGAGCATGTGCCACCGTCGGGCACCATTTTTGAGTGAATTGCCGAAAGTCAGATTTTTGCTGAAATTGTGACCCCGGGGCTTAGGGATTTTTTCAAAAAATCTTTTTCCTCCAGTTAAGTTGTCGAGGGTTGATTTCTTGACCTGTGATAAAAAGCCTTCTGTTTAGACCGCCATACCTGTCAGAGGAGCATGTGCAACCGTTGGGCACCATTTTTGAGTGAATTGCCGAAAGTCAGATTTTTTCTGAAATTGTGACCCCGGGGCTTAGGGATTTTTTCAAAAAATCTTTTTCCGCCGCTTAAGTTGTCGAGGGCTGATTTCTTGTCCTGTGATAAAAAGCCTTCTGTTTCGTCCGCCAAAGCTCTCAGAGGACCATTTGCAACCGTTTGGCACCATTTTTGAGTGAGTTGCCGAAAGTCAGATTTTTTCTGAAATTGTGACCCTGGGGCTTAGGGATTTTTTCGAAAAAATCTTTTTCCGCCGCTTAAGTTGTCGGGGGTTGTTTTCTTGTCATGTGATAAAAAGCCTTCTGTTCAGACATCCAAACCTTTCAGAGGAGCATTTGCAACCGTTTGGCACCATTTTTGAGTGAATTACCGAAAGTCAGATTTTTGCTGAAATTGTGTCCCCGGGGCTTAGGGATTTTTTCAAAAAATCTTTTGCCGCCGGTTAAGTTGTTGATGGCTGATTTCTTGTCCTGTAATAAAAAGCCATTTGTTTCGACCGCCAAAGCTGTCAGAGGAGCATTTGCAACCGTTGGGCACCATTTTTGAGTGAATTGCCGAAAGTCAGATTTTTGCTGAAATTGTGACCCCGGGGCTTAGGAATTTTTTCAAAAAATCTTTTTCCTCCGGTTAAGTTGTCGAGGGCTGATTTCTTGTCCTGTGATAAGAAGCCTTTTGTTTCGACCGCCAAACGTTTCAGGGGAGCATCTGCAACCGTTTGGCACCATTTTTGAGTGAATTGCCGAAAGTCAGATTTTTGCTGAAATTGTGACCCCGGGGCTTAGGGATTTTTTCAAAAAATCTTTTGCCGCCGGTTAAGTTGTTGATGGCTGATTTCTTGTCCTGTGATAAAAAGCCTTCTGTTTCGACTGCCAAAGCTTTCCGAGGAGCATTTGCAACCGTTTGGCACCATTTTTGAGTGAATTGCCGAAAGTCAGATTTTTGCTGAAATTGTGACCCCGGGGCTTAGGAATTTTTTCAAAAAATCTTTTTCCTCCGGTTAAGTTGTCGAGGGCTGATTTCTTGTCCTGTGATAAGAAGCCTTTTGTTTCGACCGCCAAAGGTTTCAGGGGAGCATTTGCAACCGTTTGGCACCATTTTTGAGTGAATTGCCGAAAGTCAGATTTTTGCTGAAATTGTGACCCCGGGGCTTAGGGATTTTTTCAAAAAATCTTTTGCCGCCGGTTAAGTTGTTGATGGCTGATTTCTTGTCCTGTGATAAAAAGCCATTTGTTTCGACCGCCAAAGCTGTCAGAGGAGTATTTGCAACCGTTGGGCACCATTTTTGAGTGAATTGCCGAAAGTCAGATTTTTGCTGAAATTTTGACCCCGGGGCTTAGGGATTATTTCAAAAAATCTTTTTCCGCCGCTTAAGTTGTCGAGGGGTGATTTCTTGTCCTGTGATAAAAAGCCTTCTGTTTCGACCGCCAAACCTTTCATGGGAGCATTTGCAATTGTTGGGCACCATTTTTGAGTGAATTGCCGAAAGTCAGATTTTTGCTGAAATTGTGACCCCGGGGCTTAGGGATTTTTTCAAATAAATCTTTTTCCTCCGGTTAAATTGGCGAGGGCTGATTTCTTGTCCTGTGATAAAAAACCTTCTGTTTCGAACGCCAAACGTTTCAGAGGAGCATTTGCAACCGTTTGGCACCATTTTTTAGTGAATTGCCGAAAGTCAGATTTTTGCTGAAATTGTGACCCCGGGGCTTAGGGATTTTTTCAAAAAAATCTTTTCCCGCCGGTTAAGTTGTCGAGGGTTGATTTCTTGACCTGTGAGAAAAAGCCTTCTGTTTAGACCGCCAAACCTTTCATGGGAGCATTTGCAATTGTTGGGCACCATTTTTGAGTGAATTGCCGAAAGTCAGATTTTTGCTGAAATTGTGACCTCGGGGCTTAGGGATTTTTTCAAAAAATCTTTTTCCGCCGCTTAAGTTGTCGAGGACTGATTTCTTGTCCTGTGAAAAGAAGCCTTTTGTTTCGACCGCCAAACCTTTCATGGGAGCATTTGCAATTGTTGGGCACCATTTTTGAGTGAATTGCCGAAAGTCAGATTTTTGCTGAAATTGTGACCCTGGGGCTTAGGGATTTTTTCAAAAAATCTTTTTCCTCCGGTTAAGTTGTCGAGGGCTGATTTCTTGTCCTGTGATAAAAAGCCTTCTGTTTCGACCGCTAAAGCTTTCCGAGGAGCATTTTCAATTGTTGGGCACCATTTTTGAGATAATTGCCGAAAGTCAGATTTTTTCTGAAATTGTGACCCCGGGGCTTAGGAATTTTTTCAAAAAATCTTTTTCCTCTGGTTAAGTTGTCGAGGGCTGATTTCTTGTCCTGTGATAAGAAGCCTTTTGTTTCGACCGCCAAACCTTTCAGGGGAGCATTTTCAATTGTTGGGCACCATTTTTGAGACAATTGCCGAAAGTCAGATTTTTTCTGAAATTGTGACCCCGGGGCTTAGGAATTTTTTCAAAAAATCTTTTTCCTCCGGTTAAGTTGTCGAGGGCTGATTTCTTGTCCTGTGATAAGAAGCCTTTTGTTTCGACCGCCAAACCTTTCAGGGGAGCATTTGCAATTGTTGGGCACCATTTTTGAGTGAATTGCCGAAAGTCAGATTTTTGCTGAAATTGTGACCCCGGGGCTTAGGGATTTTTTCAAAAAATCTTTTGCCGCCGGTTAAGTTGTTGAGGGCTGATTTCTTGTCCAGTGATAAAAAGCCATTTGTTTCGACCGCCAAAGCTGTCAGAGGAGCATTTGCAACCGCTGGGCACCATTTTTGAGTGAATTGCCGAAAGTCAGATGTTTGCTGAAATTGTGACCCCGGGGCTTAGGGATTTTTTCGAAAAAATCTTTTCCCGCCGGTTAAGTTGTCGAGGGTTGATTTCTTGACCTGTGATAAAAAGCCTTCTGTTTAGACCGCCATACCTGTCAGAGGAGCATGTGCAACCGTTGGGCACCATTTTTGAGTGAATTGCCGAAAGTCAGATTTTTGCTGAAATTGTGACCCCGGGGCTTAGGGATTTTTTCAAAAAATCTTTTTCCGCCGCTTAAGTTGTCGAGGACTGATTTCTTGTCCTGTGATAAGAAGCCTTTTGTTTCGACCGCCAAACCTGTTAGAGGAGCATGTGCAACCGTTGGGCACCATTTTTGAGTGAATTGCCGAAAGTCAGATTTATGCTGAAATTGTGACCCCGGGGCTTAGGGATTCTTTCAAAAAATCTTTTTCCTCCGGTTAAGTTGTCGAGGGCTGATTTCTTGTCCTGTGATAAAAAGCCTTCTGTTTCGAACGCCAAACGTTTCAGGGGTGCATTTGCAACCGTTTGGCACCATTTTTGAGTGAATTGCCGAAAGTCAGGTTTTTGCTGAAATTGTGACCCCGGGGCTTAGGGATTTTTTCAAAAAATCTTTTTCCTCCGGTTAAGTTGTCGAGGACTGATTTCTTGTCCTGTGATAAGAAACCTTTTGTTTCGACCGCCAAACCTGTCAGAGGAGCATGTGCAACCGTTGGGCACCATTTTTGAGTGAATTGCCGAAAGTCAGATTTTTGCTGAAATTGTGTCCCCGGGGCTTAGGGATTTTTTCAAAAAATCTTTTTCCTCCGGTTAAGTTGTCGAGGGCTGATTTCTTGTCCTGTGATAAGAAGCCTTCTGTTTCGACCGCCAAACCTTTCAGGGGAGCATTTGCAATTGTTGGGCACCATTTTTGAGAGAATTGCCGAAAGTCAGATTTTTTTTGAAATTGTGACCCCGGGGCTTAGGGATTTTTTCAAAAAAATCTTTTTCCTCCGGTTAAATTGTCGAGGGCTGATTTCTTGTCCTGTGATAAAAAGCCTTCTGTTTCGAACGGCAAACCTTTCAGGGGAGCATTTGCAACCGTTTGGCACCATTTTTGAGTGAATTGCCGAAAGTCAGATTTTTGCTGAAATTGTGACCCCGGGGCTTAGGGATTTTTTCGAAAAAATCTTTTTCCGCCGCTTAAGTTGTCGGGGGTTGTTTTCTTGTCCTGTGATAAAAAGCCTTCTGTTCAGACATCCAAACCTTTCAGAGGAGCATTTGCAACCGTTTGGCACCATTTTTGAGTGAATTGCCGAAAGTCAGATTTTTGCTGAAATTGTGACCCCGGGGCTTAGGGATTTTTTCAAAAAATCTTTTGCCGCCGGTTAAGTTGTTGAGGGCTGATTTCTTGTCCTGTGATAAAAAGCCTTCTGTTTAGACCGCCATACCTGTCAGAGGAGCATGTGCAACCGTTGGGCACCATTTTTGAGTGAATTGCCGAAAGTCAGATTTTTGCTGAAATTGTGACCCCGGGGCTTAGGGATTTTTTCAAAAAATCTTTTGCCGCCGGTTAAGTTGTTGAGGGCTGATTTCTTGTCCTGTGATAAAAAGCCGTTTGTTTCGACCGCCAAAGCTGTCAGAGGAGCTTTTGCAACCGTTGGGCACCATTTTTGAGTGAATTGCCGAATGTCAGATTTTTGCTGAAATTGTGACCCCGGGGCTTAGGGATTTTTTTTGAAAAAATCTTTTTCCGCCGCTTAAGTTGTCGGGAGTTGTTTTCTTGTCCTGTGATAGAAAGCCTTCTGTTTCGACCGCCAAAGTTTTCAGAGGAGCTTTTGCAACCGTTGGGCACCATTTTTGAGTGAATTGCCGAATGTCAGATTTTTGCTAAAATTGTGGCCCCGGGGCTTAGGGATTTTTTCAAAAATTCCTTGGTCGCCGGTTAAGTTGTTGAGGGCCGATTTCTTGTCCTGTGATAAGAAGCCATTTGTTTCGACCGCCAAAGCTGTCAGAGGAGCATTTGCAACCGTTTGGCACCATTTTTGAGTGAATTGCCGAAAGTCAGATTTTTGCTGAAATTGTGACCCCGGGGCTTAGGGATTTTTTCAAAAAATCTTTTGCCGCCGCTTAAGTTGTCGAGGGCTGATTTCTTGTCCTGTGATAAAAAGCCATTTGTTACGACCGCCAAACCTGTCAGAGGAGCATGTGCAACCGTTGGGCACCATTTTTGAGTGAATTGCCGAAAGACAGATTTTTGCTGAAATTGTGACCCCGGGGCATAGGATTTTTTTCAAAAAATCTTTTTCCTCCGGTTAAGTTGTCGAGGGCTGATTTCTTGATTTGTGATAAGAAGCCTTTTGTTTCGACCGCCAAATCTTTCAGGGGAGCTTTTGCAACCGTTTGGCACCATTTTTGAGATAATTGCCGAAAGTCAGATTTTTTCTGAAATTGTGACCCTGGGGCTTAGGTATTTTTTCAAAAAAATCTTTTTCCTCCGGTTAAATTGTCGAGGGCTGATTTCTTGTCCTGAGATAAAAAACCTTCTCTTTCGAACGCCAAACGTTTCAGGGGAGCTTTTGCAACCGTTTGGCACCATTTTTGAGTGAATTGCCGAAAGTCAGATTTTTGCTGAAATTGTGACCCCGGGGCTTAGGGATTTTTTCAAAAAAATCTTTTTCCGCGGCTTAAGTTGTCGGGGGTTGTTTTCTTGTCCTGTGATAGAAAGCCTTCTGTTTCGACCGCCAAAGCTGTCAGAGGAGCATTTGCAACCGTTTGGCACCATTTTTGAGTGAATTGCCGAAAGACAGATTTTTGCTGAAATTTTGACCCCGGGGCTTAGGAATTTTTTCAAAAAATCTTTTTCCTCCGGTTAAGTTGTCGAGGGCTGATTTCTTGTCCTGTGATAAGAAGCCTTTTGTTTCGACTGCCAAACCTTTCAGGGGAGCATTTGCAATTGTTGGGCACCATTTTTGAGTGAATTGCCGAAAGTCAGATTTTTTCGGATATTGTGACCCCGGATATTGTGGCTTAGGTATTTTTTCAAAAAAATCTTTTTCCTCCGGTTAAATTGTCGAGGGCTGATTTCTTGTCCTGAGATAAAAAACCTTCTGTTTCGAACGCCAAACGTTTCAGGGTAGCATTTGCAACCGTTTGGCACCATTTTTGAGTGAATTGCCGAAAGTCAGATTTTTGCTGAAATTGTGACCCCGGGGCTTAGGGATTTTTTCAAAAAATCTTTTGCCGCCGGTTAAGTTGTTGAGGGCTGATTTCTTGTACTGTGATAAAAAGCCATTTGTTTCGACCGCCAAAGCTGTCAGAGGAGCATGTGCAACCGTTGGGCACCATTTTTGAGTGAATTGCCGAAAGTCAGATTTTTGCTGAAATTGTGACGCCGGGGCTTAGGGATTTTTTCAAAAAATCTTTTTCCTCCGGTTAAGTTGCCGAGGGCTGATTTCTTGTCCTGTGATAAAAAGCCTTCTGTTTAGACCGCCAAAGCTTTCCGAGGAGCATTTGCAACCGTTTGGCACCATTTTTGAGTGAATTGCCGAAAGACAGATTTTTGCTGAAATTGTGACCCTGGGGCTTAGGAATTTTTTCAAAAAATCTTTTTCCTCCGGTTAAGTTGTCTAGGGCTGATTTCTTGTCCTGTGATAAGAAGCCTTTTGTTTCGACCGCCAAACCTTTCAGGGGAGCATTTGCAATTGTTGGGCACCATTTTTGAGAGAATTGCCGAAAGTCAGATTTTTGCTGAAATTGTGACCCCGGGGCTTAGGGATTTTTTCAAAAAAATCTTTTCCCGCCGGTTAAGTTGTCGAGGGTTGATTTCTTGACCTGTGATAAAAAGCCTTCTGTTTAGACCGCCAAACCTGTCAGAGGAGCATGTGCAACCGTTGGGCACCATTTTTGAGTGAATTGCCGAAAGTCAGATTTTTGCTGAAATTGTGACCCCGGGGCTTAGGGATTTTTTCAAAAAATCTTTTTCCTCCGGTTAAGTTGTCGAGGGCTGATTTCTTGTCCTGTGATAGAAAGCCTTCTGTTTCGACCGCCAAAGCTGTCAAGGGAGCATTTGCAACCGTTTGGCACCATTTTTGAGTGAATTGTCGAAAGACAGATTTTTGCTGAAATTGTGACCCCGGGGCTTAGGAATTTTTTCAAAAAATCTTTTTCCTCCGGTTAAGTTGTTGAGGGCTGATTTCTTGTCCTGTGATAAGAAGCCTTTTGTTTTGACCGCCAAATCTTTCAGGGGAGCATTTGCAATTGTTGGGCACCATTTTTGAGAGAATTGCCGAAAGTCAGATTTTTGCTGAAATTGTGACCCCGGGGCTTAGGGATTTTTTTTGAAAAAATCTTTTTCCGCCGCTTAAGTTGTCGGGAGTTGTTTTCTTGGCCTTCTGTTTCGACCGCCAAAGTTTTCAGAGGAGCTTTTGCAACCGTTGGGCACCATTTTTGAGTGAATTGCCGAATGTCAGATTTTTGCTGAAATTGTGGCCCCGGGGCTTAGGGATTTTTTCAAAAATTCCTTGGTCGCCGGTTAAGTTGTTGAGGGCCGATTTCTTGTCCTGTGATAAAAAGCCATTTGTTTCGACCGCCAAAGCTGTCAGAGGAGCATTTGCAACTGTTGGGCACCATTTTTGAGTGAATTGCCGAAAGTCAGATTTTTTCTGAAATTGTGACCCCGGGGCTTAGGAATTTTTTCAAAAAATCTTTTTCCTCCGGTTAAGTTGTCGAGGGCTGATTTCTTGTCCTGTGATAAGAAGCCTTTTGTTTCGACCGCCAAACCTTTCAGGGGAGCATTTTCAATTGTTGGGCACCATTTTTGAGACAATTGCCGAAAGTCAGATTTTTTCTGAAATTTTTTCAAAAAATCTTTTTCCTCCGGTTAAGTTGTCGAGGGCTGATTTCTTGTCCTGTGATAAGAAGCCTTTTGTTTCGACCGCCAAACCTTTCAGGGGAGCATTTGCAATTGTTGGGCACTATTTTTGAGAGAATTGCCGAAAGTCAGATTTTTGCTGAAATTGTGACCCCGGGGCTTAGAGATTTTTTCAAAAAATCTTTTGCCGCCGGTTAAGTTGTCGAGGGTTGATTTCTTGACCTGTGATAAAAAGCCTTCTGTTTAGACCGCCATACCTGTCAGAGGAGCATGTGCAACCGTCGGGCACCATTTTTGAGTGAATTGCCGAAAGTCAGATTTTTGCTGAAATTGTGACCCCGGGGCTTAGGGATTTTTTCAAAAAATCTTTTTCCTCCGGTTAAGTTGTCGAGGGTTGATTTCTTGACCTGTGATAAAAAGCCTTCTGTTTAGACCGCCATACCTGTCAGAGGAGCATGTGCAACCGTCGGGCACCATTTTTGAGTGAATTGCCGAAAGTCAGATTTTTGCTGAAATTGTGACCCCGGGGCTTAGGGATTTTTTCAAAAAATCTTTTTCCTCCAGTTATGTTGTCGAGGGTTGATTTCTTGACCTGTGATAAAAAGCCTTCTGTTTAGACCGCCATACCTGTCAGAGGAGCATGTGCAACCGTTGGGCACCATTTTTGAGTGAATTGCCGAAAGTCAGATTTTTTCTGAAATTGTGACCCCGGGGCTTAGGGATTTTTTCAAAAAATCTTTTTCCGCCGCTTAAGTTGTCGAGGGCTGATTTCTTGTCCTGTGATAAAAAGCCTTCTGTTTCGTCCGCCAAAGCTCTCAGAGGACCATTTGCAACCGTTTGGCACCATTTTTGAGTGAATTGCCGAAAGTCAGATTTTTGCTGAAATTGTGACCCCGGGGCTTAGGGATTTTTTCAAAAAATCTTTTTCCTCCGGTTAAGTTGTCGAGGGCTGATTTCTTGTCCTGTCATAAGAAGGCTTTTGTTTCGACCGCCAAACCTTTCAGGGGAGCATTTGCAGTTGTTGGGCACCATTTTTGAGAGAATTGCCGAAAGTCAGATTTTTGCTGAAATTGTGACCCCGGGGCTTTGGGATTTTTAAAAAAAGTCTTTTTCCTCCGGTTAAGTTGTCGAGTGCTGATTTCTTGTCCTGTGATAAAAAGCCTTCTGTTTCGACCGCCAAAGCTGTCAGAGGAGCATTTGCAACCGTTTGGCACCATTTTTGAGTGAATTGCCGAAAGTCAGATTTTTGCTGAAATTGTGACCCCGGGGCTTAGGGATTTTTTCGAAAAAATGTTTTTCCGCCGCTGAAGTTGTCGGGTGTTGTTTTCTTGTCCTGTGATAAAAAGCCTTCTGTTCAGACATCCAAACCTTTCAGAGGAGCATTTGCAACCGTTTGGCACCATTTTTGAGTGAATTGCCAAAAGTCAGATTTTTGCTGAAATTGTGACCCCGGGGCTTAGGAATTTTTTCAAAAAATCTTTTTCCTCCGGTTAAGTTGTCGAGGGCTGATTTCTTGTCCTGTGATAAAAAGCCTTTTGTTTCGACCGCCAAATCTTTCAGGGGAGCTTTTGCAACCGTTGGGCACCATTTTTGAGTGAAATGCCGAATGTCAGATTTTTGCTGAAATTGTGACCCCGGGGCTTAGGGATTTTTTCAAAAAATCTTTTTCCTCCGGTTAAGTTGTCGAGGGCTGATTTCTTGTCCTGTGATAAGAAGCCTTTTCTTTTGACCGCCAAATCTTTCAGGGGAGCTTTTGCAACCGTTGGGCACCATTTTTGAGTGAAATGCCGAATGTCAGATTTTTGCTGAAATTGTGACCCCGGGGCTTAGGGATTTTTTCAAAAAAATCTTTTTCCTCCGGTTAAATTGTCGAGGGCTGATTTCTTGTCCTGTGATAAAAAGCCTTCTGTTTCGAACGCCAAACCTTTCAGGGGAGCATTTGCAACCGTTTGGCACCATTTTTGAGTGAATTGCCGAAAGTCAGATTTTTGCTGAAATTGTGACCCCGGGGCTTAGGGATTTTTTCAAAAAATCTGTTGCCGCCGGTTAAGTTGTTGAGGGCTGATTTCTTGTCCTGTGATAAAAAGCCGTTTGTTTCGACCGCCAAAGCTGTCAGAGGAGCTTTTGCAACCGTTGGGCACCATTTTTGAGTGAATTGCCGAATGTCAGATTTTTGCTGAAATTGTGGCCCCGGTGCTTAGGGATTTTTTCAAAAATTCCTTGGTCGCCGGTTAAGTTGTTGAGGGCCGATTTCTTGTCCTGTGATAAAAAGCCATTTGTTTTGACCGCCAAAGCTGTCAGAGGAGCATTTGCAACCGTTTGGCACCATTTTTGAGTGAATTGCCGAAAGTCAGATTTTTGCTGAAATTTTGACCCCGGGGCTTAGGGATTTTTTCGAAAAAATGTTTTTCCGCCGCTTAAGTTGTCGGGTGTTGTTTTCTTGTCCTGTGATAAAAAGCCTTCTGTTCAGACATCCAAACCTTTCAGAGGAGCATTTGCAACCGTTTGGCACCATTTTTGAGTGAATTGCCGAAAGTCAGATTTTTGCTGAAATTGTGACCCCGGGGCTTAGGAATTTTTTCAAAAAATCTTTTTCCTCCGGTTAAGTTGTCGAGGGCTGATTTCTTGTCCTGTGATAAGAAGCCTTTTGTTTCGACCGCCAAAGCTGTCAGAGGAGCATTTGCAACCGTTGGGCACCATTTTTGAGTGAATTGCCGAAAGTCAGATTTTTGCTGAAATTGTGACCCCGGGGCTTAGGAATTTTTTCAAAAAATCTTTTTCCTCCAGTTAAGTTGTCGAGGGCTGATTTCTTGTCCTGTGATAAGAAGCCTTTTGTTTCGACCGCCAAACCTTTCAGGGGAGCATTTGCAATTGTTGGGCACCATTTTTGAGACAATTGCCGAAAGTCAGATTTTTTCTGAAATTGTGACCCCGGGGCTTAGGGATTTTTTCAAAAAAATCTTTTTCCTCCGGTTAAATTGTCGAGGGCTGATTTCTTGTCCTGTGATAAAAAGCCTTCTGTTTCGAACGCCAAACCTTTCAGGGGAGCATTTGCAACCGTTTGGCACCATTTTTGAGTGAATTGCCGAAAGTCAGATTTTTGCTGAAATTGTGACCCCGGGGCTTAGGAATTTTTTCAAAAAATCTTTTTCCTTCGGTTAAGTTGTCGAGGGCTGATTTCTTGTCCTGTGATAAAAAGCCATTTGTTTCGACCGCCAAAGCTGTCAGAGGAGCATTTGCAACCGTTGGGCACCATTTTTGAGTGAATTGCCGAAAGTCAGATTTTTTCTGAAATTGTGACCCCGGGGCTTAGGAATTTTTTCAAAAAATCTTTTTCCTCCGGTTAAGTTGTTCAGGGCTGATTTCTTGTCCTGTGATAAGAAGCCTTTTGTTTCGACCGCCAAACCTTTCAGGGGAGCATTTTCAATTGTTGGGCACCATTTTTGAGACAATTGCCGAAAGTCAGATTTTTTCTGAAATTGTGACCCCGGGGCTTAGGAATTTTTTCAAAAAATCTTTTTCCTCCGGTTAAGTTGTCGAGGGCTGATTTCTTGTCCTGTGATAAGAAGCCTTTTCTTTTGACCGCCAAATCTTTCAGGGGAGCATTTGCAATTGTTGGGCACCATTTTTGAGAGAATTGCCGAAAGTCAGATTTTTGCTGAAATTGTGACCCCGGGGCTTAGGGATTTTTTCAAAAAAATCTTTTTCCTCCGGTTAAATTGTCGAGGGCTGATTTCTTGTCCTGTGATAAAAAGCCTTCTGTTTCGAACGCCAAACCTTTCAGGGGAGCATTTGCAACCGTTTGGCACCATTTTTGAGTGAATTGCCGAAAGTCAGATTTTTGCTGAAATTGTGACCCCGGGGCTTAGGGATTTTTTCAAAAAATCTTTTGCCGCCGGTTAAGTTGTTGAGGGCTGATTTCTTGTCCTGTGATAAAAAGCCGTTTGTTTCGACCGCCAAAGCTGTCAGAGGAGCTTTTGCAACCGTTGGGCACCATTTTTGAGTGAATTGCCGAAAGTCAGATTTTTGCTGAAATTGTGACCCCGGGGCTTAGGGATTTTTTTTGAAAAAATCTTTTTCCGCCGCTTAAGTTGTCGGGAGTTGTTTTCTTGTCCTGTGATAGAAAGCCTTCTGTTTCGACCGCCAAAGTTTTCAGAGGAGCTTTTGCAACCGTTGGGCACCATTTTTGAGTGAATTGCCGAATGTCAGATTTTTGCTGAAATTGTGACCCCGGGGCTTAGGGATTTTTTCGAAAATTCCTTGGTCGCCGGTTAAGTTGTTGAGGGCCGATTTCTTGTCCTGTGATAAAAAGCCATTTGTTTCGACCGCCAAAGCTGTCAGAGGAGCATTTGCAACCGTTTGGCACCATTTTTGAGTGAATTGCCGAAAGTCAGATTTTTGCTGAAATTGTGACCCCGGGGCTTAGGGATTTTTTCGAAAAAATGTTTTTCCGCCGCTTAAGTTGTCGGGTGTTGTTTTCTTGTCCTGTGATAAAAAGCCTTCTGTTCAGACATCCAATCCTTTCAGAGGAGCATTTGCAACCGTTTGGCACCATTTTTGAGTGAATTGCCGAAAGTCAGATTTTTCCTGAAATTGTGACCCCGGGGCTTAGGGATTTTTTCAAAAAATCTTTTTCCTCCGGTTAAGTTGTCGAGGGCTGATTTCTTGTCCTGTGATAAGAAGCCTTTTGTTTCGACCGCCAAACCTTTCAGGGGAGCATTTGCAATTGTTGGGCACCATTTTTGAGACAATTGCCGAAAGTCAGATTTTTTCTGAAATTGTGACCCCGGGGCTTAGGGATTTTTTCAAAAAAATCTTTTCCCGCCGGTTAAGTTGTCGAGGGCTGATTTCTTGTCCTGTGATAAAAAGCCTTTTGTTTTGACCGCCAAACCTTTCAGGGGAGCATTTGCAACCGTTTGGCACCATTTTTGAGTGAACTGCGGAATGTCAGATTTTTGCTGAAATTGTGACCCCAGGGCTTAGGAATTTTTTCAAAAAATCTTTTTCCTCCGGTTAAGTTGTCGAGGGCTGATTTCTTGTCCTGTGATAAAAAGCCTTTTGTTTCGACCGCCAAATCTTTCAGGGGAGCTTTTGCAACCGTTGGGCACCATTTTTGAGTGAATTGCCGAAAGTCAGATTTTTGCTGAAATTGTGACCCCGGGGCTTAGGGATTTTTTCAAAAAATCTTTTTCCTCCGGTTAAGTTGTCGAGGGCTGATTTCTTGTCCTGTGATAGAAAGCCTTCTGTTTCGACCGCCAAAGCTGTCAGAGGAGCATTTGCAACCGTTTGGCACCATTTTTGAGTGAATTGCCGAAAGACAGATTTTTGCTGAAATTGTGACCCCTGGGCTTAGGAATTTTTTCAAAAAATCTTTTTCCTCCGGTTAAGTTGTCGAGGGCTGATTTCTTGTCCTGTGATAAGAAGCCTTTTGTTTCGACCGCCAAACTTTCAGGGGAGCATTTTCAATTGTTGGGCACCATTTTTGAGATAATTGCCGAAAGTCAGATTTTTTCTGAAATTGTGACCCCGGCGCTTAGGGATTTTTTCAAAAAATCTTTTTCCTCCGGTTAAGTTGCCGAGGGCTGATTTCTTGTCCTGTGATAAAAAGCCTTCTGTTTCGACCGCCAAAGCTTTCCGAGGAGCATTTGCAACCGTTTGGCACCATTTTTCAGTGAATTGCCGAAAGACAGATTTTTGATGAAATTGTGACCCCGGGGCTTAGGAATTTTTTCAAAAAATCTTTTTCCTCCGGTTAAGTTGTCGAGGGCTGATTTCTTGTCCTGTGATAAGAAGCCTTTTGTTTCGACCGCCAAACCTTTCAGGGGAGCATTTTCAATTGTTGGGCACCATTTTTGAGACAATTGCCGAAAGTCAGATTTTTTCTGAAATTTTTTCAAAAAATCTTTTTCCTCCGGTTAAGTTGTCGAGGGCTGATTTCTTGTCCTGTGATAAGAAGCCTTTTGTTTCGACCGCCAAACCTTTCAGGGGAGCATTTGCAATTGTTGGGCACTATTTTTGAGAGAATTGCCGAAAGTCAGATTTTTGCTGAAATTGTGACCCCGGGGCTTAGAGATTTTTTCAAAAAATCTTTTGCCGCCGGTTAAGTTGTCGAGGGTTGATTTCTTGACCTGTGATAAAAAGCCTTCTGTTTAGACCGCCATACCTGTCAGAGGAGCATGTGCAACCGTCGGGCACCATTTTTGAGTGAATTGCCGAAAGTCAGATTTTTGCTGAAATTGTGACCCCGGGGCTTAGGGATTTTTTCAAAAAATCTTTTTCCTCCGGTTAAGTTGTCGAGGGTTGATTTCTTGACCTGTGATAAAAAGCCTTCTGTTTAGACCGCCATACCTGTCAGAGGAGCATGTGCAACCGTCGGGCACCATTTTTGAGTGAATTGCCGAAAGTCAGATTTTTGCTGAAATTGTGACCCCGGGGCTTAGGGATTTTTTCAAAAAATCTTTTTCCTCCGGTTAAGTTGTCGAGGGTTGATTTCTTGACCTGTGATAAAAAGCCTTCTGTTTAGACCGCCATACCTGTCAGAGGAGCATGTGCAACCGTTGGGCACCATTTTTGAGTGAATTGCCGAAAGTCAGATTTTTTCTGAAATTGTGACCCCGGGGCTTAGGGATTTTTTCAAAAAATCTTTTTCCGCCGCTTAAGTTGTCGAGGGCTGATTTCTTGTCCTGTGATAAAAAGCCTTCTGTTTCGTCCGCCAAAGCTCTCAGAGGACCATTTGCAACCGTTTGGCACCATTTTTGAGTGAATTGCCGAAAGTCAGATTTTTGCTGAAATTGTGACCCCGGGGCTTAGGGATTTTTTCAAAAAATCTTTTTCCTCCGGTTAAGTTGTCGAGGGCTGATTTCTTGTCCTGTGATAAGAAGGCTTTTGTTTCGACCGCCAAACCTTTCAGGGGAGCATTTGCAGTTGTTGGGCACCATTTTTGAGAGAATTGCCGAAAGTCAGATTTTTGCTGAAATTGTGACCCCGGGGCTTTGGGATTTTTAAAAAAAGTCTTTTTCCTCCGGTTAAGTTGTCGAGTGCTGATTTCTTGTCCTGTGATAAAAAGCCTTCTGTTTCGACCGCCAAAGCTGTCAGAGGAGCATTTGCAACCGTTTGGCACCATTTTTGAGTGAATTGCCGAAAGTCAGATTTTTGCTGAAATTGTGACCCCGGGGCATAGGATTTTTTTCAAAAAATCTTTTTCCTCCGGTTAAGTTGTCGAGGGCTGATTTCTTGATTTGTGATAAGAAGCCTTTTGTTTCGAACGCCAAACCTTTCAGGGGAGCATTTGCAACCGTTTGGCACCATTTTTGAGTGAATTGCTGAAAGTCAGATTTTTTCTGAAATTGTGACCCCGGGGCTTAGGTATTTTTTCAAAAAAATCTTTTTCCTCCGGTTAAATTGTCGAGGGCTGATTTCTTGTCCTGAGATAAAAAACCTTCTGTTTCGAACGCCAAACGTTTCAGGGGAGCATTTGCAACCGTTTGGCACCATTTTTGAGTGAATTGCCGAAAGTCAGATTTTTGCTGAAATTGTGACTCCGGGGCTTAGGGATTTTTTCAAAAAATCTTTTGCCGCTGGTTAAGTTGTTGAGGGCTGATTTCTTCTCCTGTGATAAAAAGCCGTTTGTTACGACCGCCAAAGCTGTCAGAGGAGCTTTTGCAACCGTTGGGCACCATTTTTGAGTGAATTGCCGAAAGTCAGATTTTTGCTGAAATTGTGACCCCGGGGCTTAGGGATTTTTTTTGAAAAAATCTTTTTCCGCCGCTTAAGTTGTCGGGAGTTGTTTTCTTGTCCTGTGATAGAAAGCCTTCTGTTTCGACCGCCAAAGTTTTCAGAGGAGCTTTTGCAACCGTTGGGCACAATTTTTGAGTGAATTGCCGAATGTCAGATTTTTGCTGAAATTGTGGCCCCGGGGCTTAGGGATTTTTTCAAAAATTCCTTGGTCGCCGGTTAAGTTGTTGAGGGCCGATTTCTTGTCCTGTGATAAAAAGCCATTTGTTTCGACCGCCAAAGCTGTCAGAGGAGCATTTGCAACCGTTTGGCACCATTTTTGAGTGAATTGCCGAAAGTCAGATTTTTGCTGAAATTGTGACCCCGGGGCTTCGGGATTTTTTCGAAAAAATGTTTTTCCGCCGCTGAAGTTGTCGGGTGTTGTTTTCTTGTCCTGTGATAAAAAGCCTTCTGTTCAGACATCCAAACCTTTCAGAGGAGCATTTGCAACCGTTTGGCACCATTTTTGAGTGAATTGCCAAAAGTCAGATTTTTGCTGAAATTGTGACCCCGGGGCTTAGGAATTTTTTCAAAAAATCTTTTTCCTCCGGTTAAGTTGTCGAGGGCTGATTTCTTGTCCTGTGATAAAAAGCCTTTTCTTTTGACCGCCAAATCTTTCAGGGGAGCTTTTGCAACCGTTGGGCACCATTTTTGAGTGAAATGCCGAATGTCAGATTTTTGCTGAAATTGTGACCCCGGGGCTTAGGGATTTTTTCAAAAAAATCTTTTTCCTCCGGTTAAATTGTCGAGGGCTGATTTCTTGTCCTGTGATAAAAAGCCTTCTGTTTCGAACGCCAAACCTTTCAGGGGAGCATTTGCAACCGTTTGGCACCATTTTTGAGTGAATTGCCGAAAGTCAGATTTTTGCTGAAATTGTGACCCCGGGGCTTAGGGATTTTTTCAAAAAATCTGTTGCCGCCGGTTAAGTTGTTGAGGGCTGATTTCTTGTCCTGTGATAAAAAGCCGTTTGTTTCGACCGCCAAAGCTGTCAGAGGAGCTTTTGCAACCGTTGGGCACCATTTTTGAGTGAATTGCCGAATGTCAGATTTTTGCTGAAATTGTGGCCCCGGTGCTTAGGGATTTTTTCAAAAATTCCTTGGTCGCCGGTTAAGTTGTTGAGGGCCGATTTCTTGTCCTGTGATAAAAAGCCATTTGTTTTGACCGCCAAAGCTGTCAGAGGAGCATTTGCAACCGTTTGGCACCATTTTTGAGTGAATTGCCGAAAGTCAGATTTTTGCTGAAATTTTGACCCCGTGGCTTAGGGATTTTTTCGAAAAAATGTTTTTCCGCCGCTTAAGTTGTCGGGTGTTGTTTTCTTGTCCTGTGATAAAAAGCCTTCTGTTCAGACATCCAAACCTTTCAGAGGAGCATTTGCAACCGTTTGGCACCATTTTTGAGTGAATTGCCGAAAGTCAGATTTTTGCTGAAATTGTGACCCCGGGGCTTAGGAATTTTTTCAAAAAATCTTTTTCCTCCGGTTAAGTTGTCGAGGGCTGATTTCTTGTCCTGTGATAAGAAGCCTTTTGTTTTGACCGCCAAAGCTGTCAGAGGAGCATTTGCAACCGTTGGGCACCATTTTTGAGTGAATTGCCGAAAGTCAGATTTTTGCTGAAATTGTGACCCCGGGGCTTAGGAATTTTTTCAAAAAATCTTTTTCCTCCGGTTAAGTTGTCGAGGGCTGATTTCTTGTCCTGTGATAAGAAGCCTTTTGTTTCGACCGCCAAACCTTTCAGGGGAGCATTTGCAATTGTTGGGCACCATTTTTGAGACAATTGCCGAAAGTCAGATTTTTTCTGAAATTGTGACCCCGGGGCTTAGGGATTTTTTCAAAAAAATCTTTTTCCTCCGGTTAAATTGTCGAGGGCTGATTTCTTGTCCTGTGATAAAAAGCCTTCTGTTTCGAACGCCAAACCTTTCAGGGGAGCATTTGCAACCGTTTGGCACCATTTTTGAGTGAATTGCCGAAAGTCAGATTTTTGCTGAAATTGTGACCCCGGGGCTTAGGGATTTTTTCAAAAAATCTTTTGCCGCCGGTTAAGTTGTTGAGGGCTGATTTCTTGTCCTGTGATAAAAAGCCTTCTGTTCAGACATCCAAACCTTTCAGAGGAGCATTTGCAACCGTTTGGCACCATTTTTGAGTGAATTGCCGAAAGTCAGATTTTTGCTGAAATTGTGACCCCGGGGCTTAGGAATTTTTTCAAAAAATCTTTTTCCTCCGGTTAAGTTGTCGAGGGCTGATTTCTTGTCCTGTGATAAGAAGCCTTTTGTTTCGACCGCCAAACCTTTCAGGGGAGCATTTGCAATTGTTGGGCACCATTTTTGAGACAATTGCCGAAAGTCAGATTTTTTCTGAAATTGTGACCCCGGGGCTTAGGGATTTTTTCAAAAAAATCTTTTCCCGCCGGTTAAGTTGTCGAGGGCTGATTTCTTGTCCTGTGATAAAAAGCCTTTTGTTTTGACCGCCAAACCTTTCAGGGGAGCATTTGCAACCGTTTGGCACCATTTTTGAGTGAACTGCGGAATGTCAGATTTTTGCTGAAATTGTGACCCCAGGGCTTAGGGATTTTTTCAAAAAATCTTTTGCCGCCGGTTAAGTTGTTGAGGGCTGATTTCTTGTCCTGTGATAAAAAGCCATTTGTTTCGACCGCCAAAGCTGTCAGAGGAGCATTTGCAACCGTTGGGCACCATTTTTGAGTGAATTGCCGAAAGTCAGATTTTTGCTGAAATTGTGACCCCGGGGCTTAGGAATTTTTTCAAAAAATCTTTTTCCTCCGGTTAAGTTGTTGAGGGCTGATTTCTTGTCCTGTGATAAGAAGCCTTTTGTTTCGACCGCCAAACCTTTCAGGGGAGCATTTTCAATTGTTGGGCACCATTTTTGAGACAATTGCCGAAAGTCAGATTTTTTCTGAAATTGTGACCCCGGGGCTTAGGAATTTTTTCAAAAAATCTTTTTCCTCCGGTTAAGTTGTCGAGGGCTGATTTCTTGTCCTGTGATAAGAAGCCTTTTCTTTTGACCGCCAAATCTTTCAGGGGAGCATTTGCAATTGTTGGGCACCATTTTTGAGAGAATTGCCGAAAGTCAGATTTTTGCTGAAATTGTGACCCCGGGGCTTAGGGATTTTTTCAAAAAAATCTTTTTCCTCCGGTTAAATTGTCGAGGGCTGATTTCTTGTCCTGTGATAAAAAGCCTTCTGTTTCGAACGCCAAACCTTTCAGGGGAGCATTTGCAACCGTTTGGCACCATTTTTGAGTGAATTGCCGAAAGTCAGATTTTTGCTGAAATTGTGACCCCGGGGCTTAGGGATTTTTTCAAAAAATCTTTTGCCGCCGGTTAAGTTGTTGAGGGCTGATTTCTTGTCCTGTGATAAAAAGCCGTTTGTTTCGACCGCCAAAGCTGTCAGAGGAGCTTTTGCAACCGTTGGGCACCATTTTTGAGTGAATTGCCGAATGTCAGATTTTTGCTGAAATTGTGACCCCGGGGCTTAGGGATTTTTTTTGAAAAAATCTTTTTCCGCCGCTTAAGTTGTCGGGAGTTGTTTTCTTGTCCTGTGATAGAAAGCCTTCTGTTTCGACCGCCAAAGTTTTCAGAGGAGCTTTTGCAACCGTTGGGCACCATTTTTGAGTGAATTGCCGAATGTCAGATTTTTGCTGAAATTGTGACCCCGGGGCTTAGGGATTTTTTCGAAAATTCCTTGGTCGCCGGTTAAGTTGTTGAGGGCCGATTTCTTGTCCTGTGATAAAAAGCCATTTGTTTCGACCGCCAAAGCTGTCAGAGGAGCATTTGCAACCGTTTGGCACCATTTTTGAGTGAATTGCCGAAAGTCAGATTTTTGCTGAAATTGTGACCCCGGGGCTTAGGGATTTTTTCGAAAAAATGTTTTTCCGCCGCTTAAGTTGTCGGGTGTTGTTTTCTTGTCCTGTGATAAAAAGCCTTCTGTTCAGACATCCAATCCTTTCAGAGGAGCATTTGCAACCGTTTGGCACCATTTTTGAGTGAATTGCCGAAAGTCAGATTTTTCCTGAAATTGTGACCCCGGGGCTTAGGGATTTTTTCAAAAAATCTTTTGCCACCGGTTAAGTTGTTGAGGGCTGATTTCTTGTCCTGTGATAAAAAGCCTTTTGTTTCGACCGCCAAACCTTTCAGGGGAGCATTTTCAATTGTTGGGCACCATTTTTGAGACAATTGCCGAAAGTCAGATTTTTTCTGAAATTGTGACCCCGGGGCTTAGGAATTTTTTCAAAAAATCTTTTTCCTCCGGTTAAGTTGTCGAGGGCTGATTTCTTGTCCTGTGATAAGAAGCCTTTTGTTTCGACCGCCAAACCTTTCAGGGGAGCATTTTCAATTGTTGGGCACCATTTTTGAGACAATTGCCGAAAGTCAGATTTTTTCTGAAATTGTGACCCCGGGGCTTAGGAATTTTTTCAAAAAATCTTTTTCCTCCGGTTAAGTTGTCGAGGGCTGATTTCTTGTCCTGTGATAAGAAGCCTTTTGTTTCGACCGCCAAACCTTTCAGGGGAGCATTTGCAATTTTTGGGCACCATTTTTGAGTGAATTGCCGAAAGTCAGATTTTTGCTGAAATTGTGACCCCGGGGCTTAGGGATTTTTTCAAAAAATCTTTTTCCTCCGGTTAAGTTGCCGAGGGCTGATTTCTTGTCCTGTGATAGAAAGCCTTCTGTTTCGACCGCCAAAGCTTTCCGAGGAGCATTTGCAACCGTTTGGCACCATTTTTGAGTGAATTGCCAAAAGACAGATTTTTGCTGAAATTGTGACCCCGGGGCTTAGGAATTTTTTCAAAAAATCTTTTTCCTCCGGTTAAGTTGTCGAGGGCTGATTTCTTGTCCTGTGATAAGAAGCCTTTTGTTTCGACCGCCAAACCTTTCAGGGGAGCATTTGCAATTGTTGGGCACCATTTTTGAGAGAATTGCCGAAAGTCAGATTTTTTCTGAAATTGTGACCCCGGGGCTTAGGGATTTTTTCAAAAAAATCTTTTCCCGCCGGTTAAGTTGTCGAGGGTTGATTTCTGGACCTGTGATAAAAAGCCTTCTGTTTAGACCGCCAAACCTGTCAGAGGAGCATGTGCAACCGTTGGGCACCATTTTTGAGTGAATTGCCGAAAGTCAGATTTTTGCTGAAATTGTGACCCCGGGGCTTAGGGATTTTTTCAAAAAATCTTTTTCCTCTGGTTAAGTTGTCGAGGGCTGATTTCTTGTCCTGTGATAAAAAGCCTTTTGTTTTGACCGCCAAACCTTTCAGGGGAGCATTTGCAACCGTTTGGCACCATTTTTGAGTGAACTGCGGAATGTCAGATTTTTGCTGAAATTGTGACCCCGGGGCTTAGGGATTTTTTCAAAAAAATCTTTTTCCTCCGGTTAAGTTGTCGAGGGCTGATTTCTTGTCCTGTGATAAGAAGCCTTTTGTTCCGACCGCCAAACCTTTCAGGGGAGCATTTGCAATTGTTGGGCACCATTTTTGAGAGAATTGCCGAAAGTCAGATTTTTTCTGAAATTGTGACCCCGGGGCTTAGGGATTTTTTCAAAAAAATCTTTTTCCTCCGGTTAAGTTGTCGAGGGCTGATTTCTTGTCCTGTGATAAGAAGCCTTTTGTTTCGACCGCCAAACCTTTCAGGGGAGCATTTTCAATTGTTGGGCACCATTTTTGAGACAATTGCCGAAAGTCAGATTTTTTCTGAAATTGTGACCCCGGGGCTTAGGAATTTTTTCAAAAAATCTTTTTCCTCCGGTTAAGTTGTCGAGGGCTGATTTCTTGTCCTGTGATAAGAAGCCTTTTGTTTCGACCGCCAAACCTTTCAGGGGAGCATTTTCAATTGTTGGGCACCATTTTTGAGATAATTGCCGAAAGTCAGATTTTTTCTGAAATTGTGACCCCGGGGCTTAGGAATTGTTTCAAAAAATCTTTTTCCTCCGGTTAAGTTGTCGAGGGCTGATTTCTTGTCCTGTGATAAAAAGCCTTCTGTTTCGAACGCCAAACCTTTCAGGGGAGCATTTGCAACCGTTTGGCACCATTTTTGAGTGAATTGCCGAAAGTCAGATTTTTGCTGAAATTGTGACCCCGGGGCTTAGGGATTTTTTCAAAAAATCTTTTTCCTCCGGTTAAGTTGTCGAGGGCTGATTTCTTGTCCTGTGATAGAAAGCCTTCTGTTTCGACCGCCAAAGCTGTCAGAGGAGCATTTGCAACCGTTTGGCACCATTTTTGAGTGAATTGCCGAAAGACAGATTTTTGCTGAAATTGTGACCCCTGGGCTTAGGGATTTTTTCAAAAAATCTTTTTCCTCCGGTTAAGTTGTCGAGGGCTGATTTCTTGTCCTGTGATAAGAAGCCTTTTGTTTCGACCGCCAAACTTTCAGGGGAGCATTTTCAATTGTTGGGCACCATTTTTGAGATAATTGCCGAAAGTCAGATTTTTTCTGAAATTGTGACCCCGGGGCTTAGGGATTTTTTCAAAAAATCTTTTTCCTCCGGTTAAGTTGCCGAGGGCTGATTTCTTGTCCTGTGATAAAAAGCCTTCTGTTTCGACCGCCAAAGCTTTCCGAGGAGCATTTGCAACCGTTTGGCACCATTTTTGAGTGAATTGCCGAAAGACAGATTTTTGCTGAAATTGTGACCCCGGGGCTTAGGAATTTTTTCAAAAAATCTTTTTCCTCCGGTTAAGTTGTCGAGGGCTGATTTATTGTCCTGTGATAAGAAGCCTTTTGTTTCGATCGCCAAACCTTTCAGGGGAGCATTTGCAATTGTTGGGCACCATTTTTGAGAGAATTGCCGAAAGTCAGATTTTTGCTGAAATTGTGACCCCGGGGCTTAGGGATTTTTTCAAAAAAATCTTTTCCCGCCGGTTAAGTTGTCGAGGGTTGATTTCTTGTCCTGTGATAAAAAGCCTTTTGTTTCGAACGCCAAACCTTTCAGGGGAGCATTTGCAATCGTTTGGCACCATTTTTGAGTGAATTGCCGAAAGTCAGATTTTTGCTGAAATTGTGACCCCGGGGCTTAGGGATTTTTTCAAAAAATCTTTTTCCTCCGGTTAAGTTGTCGAGGGCTGATTTCTTGTCCTGTGATAAGAAGCCTTTTGTTTCGACCGCCAAACCTTTCAGGGGAGCATTTGCAATTGTTGGGCACCATTTTTGAGAGAATTGCCGAAAGTCAGATTTTTTCTGAAATTGTGACCCCGGGGCTTAGGGATTTTTTCAAAAAAATCTTTTTCCTCCGGTTAAATTATCGAGGGCTGATTTCTTGTCCTGTGATAAAAAGCCTTCTGTTTCGAACGCCAAACCTTTCAGGGGAGCATTTGCAATCGTTTGGCACCATTTTTGAGTGAATTGCCGAAAGTCAGATTTTTGCTGAAATTGTGACCCCGGGGCTTAGGGATTTTTTCAAAAAATCTTTTGCCACCGGTTAAGTTGTTGAGGGCTGATTTCTTGTCCTGTGATAAAAAGCCGTTTGTTTCGACCGCCAAAGCTGTCAGAGGAGCTTTTGCAACCGTTGGGCACCATTTTTGAGTGAATTGCCGAATGTCAGATTTTTGCTGAAATTGTGACCCCGGGGCTTAGGGATTTTTTCGAAAAAATGTTTTTCCGCCGTTTAAGTTGTCGGGTGTTGTTTTCTTGTCCTGTGATAAAAAGCCTTCTGTTCAGACATCCAAACCTTTCAGAGGAGCATTTGCAACCGTTTGGCACCATTTTTGAGTGAATTGCCGAAAGTCAGATTTTTCCTGAAATTGTGACCCCGGGGCTTAGGGATTTTTTCAGAAAATCTTTTGCCGCCGGTTAAGTTGTTGAGGGCTGATTTCTTGTCCTGTGATAAAAAGCCATTTGTTTCGACCGCCAAAGCTGTCAGAGGAGCATTTGCAACCGTTGGGCACCATTTTTGAGTGAATTGCCGAAAGTCAGATTTTTGCTGAGATTGTGACCCCGGGGCTTAGGAATTTTTTCAAAAAATCTTTTTCCTCCGGTTAAGTTGTCGAGGGCTGATTTCTTGTCCTGTGATAAGAAGCCTTTTGTTTCGACCGCCAAACCTTTCATGGGAGCATTTGCAATTGTTGGGCACCATTTTTGAGAGAATTGCCGAAAGTCAGATTTTTTCTGAAATTGTGACCCCGGGGCTTAGGGATTTTTTCAAAAAAATCTTTTTCCTCCGGTTAAATTGTCGAGGGCTGATTTCTTGTCCTGTGATAAAAAGCCTTCTGTTTCGAACGCCAAACCTTTCAGGGGAGCATTTGCAACCGTTTGGCACCATTTTTGAGTGAATTGCCGAAAGTCAGATTTTTGCTGAAATTGTGACCCCGGGGCTTAGGAATTTTTTCAAAAAATCTTTTTCCTCCGGTTAAGTTGTCGAGGGCTGATTTCTTGTCCTGTGATAAGAAGCCTTTTGTTTCGACCGCCAAACCTTTCAGGGGAGCATTTTCAATTGTTGGGCACCATTTTTGAGACAATTGCCGAAAGTCAGATTTTTTCTGAAATTGTGACCCCGGGGCTTAGGAATTTTTTCAAAAAATCTTTTTCCTCCGGTTAAGTTGTCGAGGGCTGATTTCTTGTCCTGTTATAAGAAGCCTTTTGTTTCGACCGCCAAACCTTTCAGGGGAGCATTTTCAATTGTTGGGCACCATTTTTGAGATAATTGCCGAAAGTCAGATTTTTTCTGAAATTGTGACCCCGGGGCTTAGGAATTTTTTCAAAAAATCTTTTTCCTCCGGTTAAGTTGTCGAGGGCTGATTTCTTGTCCTGTGATAAGAAGCCTTTTGTTTCGACCGCCAAACCTTTCAGGGGAGCATTTTCAATTGTTGGGCACCATTTTTGAGACAATTGCCGAAAGTCAGATTTTTTCTGAAATTGTGACCCCGGGGCTTAGGAATTTTTTCAAAAAATCTTTTTCCTCCGGTTAAGTTGTCGAGGGCTGATTTCTTGTCCTGTGATAAAAAGCCTTCTGTTTCGAACGCCAAACCTTTCAGGGGAGCATTTGCAACCGTTTGGCACCATTTTTGAGTGAATTGCCGAAAGTCAGATTTTTGCTGAAATTGTGACCCCGGGGCTTAGGAATTTTTTCAAAAAATCTTTTTCCTCCAGTTAAGTTGTCGAGGGCTGATTTCTTGTCCTGTGATAAGAAGCCTTTTGTTTCGACCGCCAAACCTTTCAGGGGAGCATTTGCAATTGTTGGGCACCATTTTTGAGAGAATTGCCGAAAGTCAGATTTTTTCTGAAATTGTGACCCCGGGGCTTAGGGATTTTTTCAAAAAAATCTTTTTCCTCCGGTTAAATTGTCGAGGGCTGATTTCTTGTCCTGTGATAAAAAGCCTTCTGTTTCGAACGCCAAACCTTTCAGGGGAGCATCTGCAATCGTTTGGCACCATTTTTGAGTGAATTGCCGAAAGTCAGATTTTTGCTGAAATTGTGACCCCGGGGCTTAGGGATTTTTTCAAAAAATCTTTTGCCACCGGTTAAGTTGTTGAGGGCTGATTTCTTGTCCTGTGATAAAAAGCCGTTTGTTTCGACCGCCAAAGCTGTCAGAGGAGCTTTTGCAACCGTTGGGCACCATTTTTGAGTGAATTGCCGAATGTCAGATTTTTGCTGAAATTGTGACCCCGGGGCTTAGGGATTTTTTCGAAAAAATGTTTTTCCGCCGTTTAAGTTGTCGGGTGTTGTTTTCTTGTCCTGTGATAAAAAGCCTTCTGTTCAGACATCCAAACCTTTCAGAGGAGCATTTGCAACCGTTTGGCACCATTTTTGAGTGAATTGCCGAAAGTCAGATTTTTGCTGAAATTGTGACCCCGGGGCTTAGGGATTTTTTCAGAAAATCTTTTGCCGCCGGTTAAGTTGTTGAGGGCTGATTTCTTGTCCTGTGATAAAAAGCCATTTGTTTCGACCGCCAAAGCTGTCAGAGGAGCATTTGCAACCGTTGGGCACCATTTTTGAGTGAATTGCCGAAAGTCAGATTTTTGCTGAAATTGTGACCCCGGGGCTTAGGAATTTTTTCAAAAAATCTTTTTCCTCCGGTTAAGTTGTCGAGGGCTGATTTCTTGTCCTGTGATAAGAAGCCTTTTGTTTCGACCGCCAAACCTTTCAGGGGAGCATTTGCAATTGTTGGGCACCATTTTTGAGAGAATTGCCGAAAGTCAGATTTTTTCTGAAATTGTGACCCCGGGGCTTAGGGATTTTTTCAAAAAAATCTTTTTCCTCCGGTTAAATTGTCGAGGGCTGATTTCTTGTCCTGTGATAAAAAGCCTTCTGTTTCGAATGCCAAACCTTTCAGGGGAGCATTTGCAACCGTTTGGCACCATTTTTGAGTGAATTGCCGAAAGTCAGATTTTTGCTGAAATTGTGACCCCGGGGCTTAGGAATTTTTTCAAAAAATCTTTTTCCTCCGGTTAAGTTGTCGAGGGCTGATTTCTTGTCCTGTGATAAGAAGCCTTTTGTTTCGACCGCCAAACCTTTCAGGGGAGCATTTTCAATTGCTGGGCACCATTTTTGAGACAATTGCCGAAAGTCAGATTTTTTCTGAAATTGTGACCCCGGGGCTTAGGAATTTTTTCAAAAAATCTTTTTCCTCCGGTTAAGTTGTCGAGGGCTGATTTCTTGTCCTGTTATAAGAAGCCTTTTGTTTCGACCGCCAAACCTTTCAGGGGAGCATTTTCAATTGTTGGGCACCATTTTTGAGATAATTGCCGAAAGTCAGATTTTTTCTGAAATTGTGACCCCGGGGCTTAGGAATTTTTTCAAAAAATCTTTTTCCTCCGGTTAAGTTGTCGAGGGCTGATTTCTTGTCCTGTGATAAGAAGCCTTTTGTTTCGACCGCCAAACCTTTCAGGGGAGCATTTTCAATTGTTGGGCACCATTTTTGAGACAATTGCCGAAAGTCAGATTTTTTCTGAAATTGTGACCCCGGGGCTTAGGAATTTTTCAAAAAATCTTTTTCCTCTGGTTAAGTTGTCGAGGGCTGATTTCTTGTCCTGTGATAAGAAGCCTTTTGTTTCGACCGCCAAACCTTTCAGGGGAGCATTTGCAACCGTTTGGCACCATTTTTGAGTGAACTGCGGAATGTCAGATTTTTGCTGAAATTGTGACCCCAGGGCTTAGGAATTTTTTCAAAAAATCTTTTTCCTCCGGTTAAGTTGTCGAGGGCTGATTTCTTGTCCTGTGATAAAAAGCCTTTTGTTTCGACCGCCAAACCTTTCAGGGGAGCATTTGCAATTGTTGGGGCACCATTTTTGAGAGAATTGCCGAAAGTCAGATTTTTTCTGAAATTGTGACCCCGGGGCTTAGGGATTTTTTCAAAAAAATCTTTTCCCGCCGGTTAAGTTGTCGAGGGTTGATTTCTTGACCTGTGATAAAAAGCCTTCTGTTTCGACCGCCAAACCTGTCAGTGGAGCATGTGCAACCGTTGGGCACCATTTTTGAGTGAATTGCCGAATGTCAGATTTTTGCTGAAATTGTGACCCCGGGGCTTAGGGATTTTTTCAAAAAATCTTTTTCCTCTGGTTAAGTTGTCGAGGGCTGATTTCTTGTCCTGTGATAAAAAGCCTTTTGTTTTGACCGCCAAACGTTTCAGGGGAGCATTTGCAACCGTTTGGCACCATTTTTGAGTGAACTGCGGAATGTCAGATTTTTGCTGAAATTGTGACCCCAGGGCTTAGGAATTTTTTCAAAAAAACTTTTTCCTCTGGTTAAGTTGTCGAGGGCTGATTTCTTGTCCTGTGATAAAAAGCCTTTTGTTTCGACCGCCAAACCTTTCAGGGGAGCATTTGCAATTGTTGGGCACCATTTTTGAGAGAATTGCCGAAAGTCAGATTTTTTCTGAAATTGTGACCCCGGGGCTTAGGAATTTTTTCAAAAAATCTTTTTCCTCCGGTTAAGTTGTCGAGGGCTGATTTCTTGTCCTGTGATAAGAAGCCTTTTGTTTCGACCGCCAAACCTTTCAGGGGAGCATTTTCAATTGTTGGGCACCATTTTTGAGACAATTGCCGAAAGTCAGATTTTTTCTGAAATTGTGACCCCGGGGCTTAGGAATTTTTTCAAAAAATCTTTTTCCTCCGGTTAAGTTGTCGAGGGCTGATTTCTTGTCCTGTGATAAAAAGCCTTCTGTTTCGAACGCCAAACCTTTCAGGGGAGCATTTGCCACCGTTTGGCACCATTTTTGAGTGAATTGCCGAAAGTCAGATTTTTGCTGAAATTGTGACCCCGGGGCTTAGGAATTTTTTCAAAAAATCTTTTTCCTCCGGTTAAGTTGTCGAGGGCTGATTTCTTGTCCTGTGATAAGAAGCCTTTTGTTTCGACCGCCAAACCTTTCAGGGGAGCATTTGCAATTGTTGGGCACCATTTTTGAGAGAATTGCCGAAAGTCAGATTTTTTCTGAAATTGTGACCCCGGGGCTTAGGGATTTTTTCAAAAAAATCTTTTTCCTCCGGTTAAATTGTCGAGGGCTGATTTCTTGTCCTGTGATAAAAAGCCTTCTGTTTCGAACGCCAAACCTTTCAGGGGAGCATTTGCAATCGTTTGGCACCATTTTTGAGTGAATTGCCGAAAGTCAGATTTTTGCTGAAATTGTGACCCCGGGGCTTAGGGATTTTTTCAAAAAATCTTTTGCCACCGGTTAAGTTGTTGAGGGCTGATTTCTTGTCCTGTGATAAAAAGCCGTTTGTTTCGACCGCCAAAGCTGTCAGAGGAGCTTTTGCAACCGTTGGGCACCATTTTTGAGTGAATTGCCGAATGTCAGATTTTTGCTGAAATTGTGACCCCGGGGCTTAGGGATTTTTTCGAAAAAATGTTTTTCCGCCGTTTAAGTTGTCGGGTGTTGTTTTCTTGTCCTGTGATAAAAAGCCTTCTGTTCAGACATCCAAACCTTTCAGAGGAGCATTTGCAACCGTTTGGCACCATTTTTGAGTGAATTGCCGAAAGTCAGATTTTTGCTGAAATTGTGACCCCGGGGCTTAGGGATTTTTTCAGAAAATCTTTTGCCGCCGGTTAAGTTGTTGAGGGCTGATTTCTTGTCCTGTGATAAAAAGCCATTTGTTTCGACCGCCAAAGCTGTCAGAGGAGCATTTGCAACCGTTGGGCACCATTTTTGAGAGAATTGCCGAAAGTCAGATTTTTGCTGAAATTGTGACCCCGGGGCTTACGGATTTTTTCAAAAAAATCTTTTTCCTCCGGTTAAGTTGTCGAGGGCTGATTTCTTGTCCTGTGATAAGAAGCCTTTTGTTTCGACCGCCAAACCTTTCAGGGGAGCATTTTCAATTGTTGGGCACCATTTTTGAGACAATTGCCGAAAGTCAGATTTTTTCTGAAATTGTGACCCCGGGGCTTAGGAATTTTTTCAAAAAATCTTTTTCCTCCGGTTAAGTTGTCGAGGGCTGATTTCTTGTCCTGTGATAAGAAGCCTTTTGTTTCGACCGCCAAACCTTTCAGGGGAGCATTTTCAATTGTTGGGCACCATTTTTGAGATAATTGCCGAAAGTCAGATTTTTTCTGAAATTGTGACCCCGGGGCTTAGGAATTTTTTCAAAAAATCTTTTTCCTCCGGTTAAGTTGTCGAGGGCTGATTTCTTGTCCTGTGATAAGAAGCCTTTTGTTTCGACCGCCAAACCTTTCAGGGGAGCATTTTCAATTGTTGGGCACCATTTTTGAGACAATTGCCGAAAGTCAGATTTTTTCTGAAATTGTGACCCCGGGGCTTAGGAATTGTTTCAAAAAATCTTTTTCCTCCGGTTAAGTTGTCGAGGGCTGATTTCTTGTCCTGTGATAAAAAGCCTTCTGTTTCGAACGCCAAACCTTTCAGGGGAGCATTTGCAACCGTTTGGCACCATTTTTGAGTGAATTGCCGAAAGTCAGATTTTTGCTGAAATTGTGACCCCGGGGCTTAGGGATTTTTTCAAAAAATCTTTTTCCTCCGGTTAAGTTGTCGAGGGCTGATTTCTTGTCCTGTGATAGAAAGCCTTCTGTTTCGACCGCCAAAGCTGTCAGAGGAGCATTTGCAACCGTTTGGCACCATTTTTGAGTGAATTGCCGAAAGACAGATTTTTGCTGAAATTGTGACCCCTGGGCTTAGGGATTTTTTCAAAAAATCTTTTTCCTCCGGTTAAGTTGTCGAGGGCTGATTTCTTGTCCTGTGATAAGAAGCCTTTTGTTTCGACCGCCAAACTTTCAGGGGAGCATTTTCAATTGTTGGGCACCATTTTTGAGATAATTGCCGAAAGTCAGATTTTTTCTGAAATTGTGACCCCGGGGCTTAGGGATTTTTTCAAAAAATCTTTTTCCTCCGGTTAAGTTGCCGAGGGCTGATTTCTTGTCCTGTGATAAAAAGCCTTCTGTTTCGACCGCCAAAGCTTTCCGAGGAGCATTTGCAACCGTTTGGCACCATTTTTGAGTGAATTGCCGAAAGACAGATTTTTGCTGAAATTGTGACCCCGGGGCTTAGGAATTTTTTCAAAAAATCTTTTTCCTCCGGTTAAGTTGTCGAGGGCTGATTTATTGTCCTGTGATAAGAAGCCTTTTGTTTCGATCGCCAAACCTTTCAGGGGAGCATTTGCAATTGTTGGGCACCATTTTTGAGAGAATTGCCGAAAGTCAGATTTTTGCTGAAATTGTGACCCCGGGGCTTAGGGATTTTTTCAAAAAAATCTTTTCCCGCCGGTTAAGTTGTCGAGGGTTGATTTCTTGTCCTGTGATAAAAAGCCTTTTGTTTCGAACGCCAAACCTTTCAGGGGAGCATTTGCAATCGTTTGGCACCATTTTTGAGTGAATTGCCGAAAGTCAGATTTTTGCTGAAATTGTGACCCCGGGGCTTAGGGATTTTTTCAAAAAATCTTTTTCCTCCGGTTAAGTTGTCGAGGGCTGATTTCTTGTCCTGTGATAAGAAGCCTTTTGTTTCGACCGCCAAACCTTTCAGGGGAGCATTTGCAATTGTTGGGCACCATTTTTGAGAGAATTGCCGAAAGTCAGATTTTTTCTGAAATTGTGACCCCGGGGCTTAGGGATTTTTTCAAAAAAATCTTTTTCCTCCGGTTAAATTGTCGAGGGCTGATTTCTTGTCCTGTGATAAAAAGCCTTCTGTTTCGAACGCCAAACCTTTCAGGGGAGCATTTGCAATCGTTTGGCACCATTTTTGAGTGAATTGCCGAAAGTCAGATTTTTGCTGAAATTGTGACCCCGGGGCTTAGGGATTTTTTCAAAAAATCTTTTGCCACCGGTTAAGTTGTTGAGGGCTGATTTCTTGTCCTGTGATAAAAAGCCGTTTGTTTCGACCGCCAAAGCTGTCAGAGGAGCTTTTGCAACCGTTGGGCACCATTTTTGAGTGAATTGCCGAATGTCAGATTTTTGCTGAAATTGTGACCCCGGGGCTTAGGGATTTTTTCGAAAAAATGTTTTTCCGCCGTTTAAGTTGTCGGGTGTTGTTTTCTTGTCCTGTGATAAAAAGCCTTCTGTTCAGACATCCAAACCTTTCAGAGGAGCATTTGCAACCGTTTGGCACCATTTTTGAGTGAATTGCCGAAAGTCAGATTTTTCCTGAAATTGTGACCCCGGGGCTTAGGGATTTTTTCAGAAAATCTTTTGCCGCCGGTTAAGTTGTTGAGGGCTGATTTCTTGTCCTGTGATAAAAAGCCATTTGTTTCGACCGCCAAAGCTGTCAGAGGAGCATTTGCAACCGTTGGGCACCATTTTTGAGTGAATTGCCGAAAGTCAGATTTTTGCTGAGATTGTGACCCCGGGGCTTAGGAATTTTTTCAAAAAATCTTTTTCCTCCGGTTAAGTTGTCGAGGGCTGATTTCTTGTCCTGTGATAAGAAGCCTTTTGTTTCGACCGCCAAACCTTTCATGGGAGCATTTGCAATTGTTGGGCACCATTTTTGAGAGAATTGCCGAAAGTCAGATTTTTTCTGAAATTGTGACCCCGGGGCTTAGGGATTTTTTCAAAAAAATCTTTTTCCTCCGGTTAAATTGTCGAGGGCTGATTTCTTGTCCTGTGATAAAAAGCCTTCTGTTTCGAACGCCAAACCTTTCAGGGGAGCATTTGCAACCGTTTGGCACCATTTTTGAGTGAATTGCCGAAAGTCAGATTTTTGCTGAAATTGTGACCCCGGGGCTTAGGAATTTTTTCAAAAAATCTTTTTCCTCCGGTTAAGTTGTCGAGGGCTGATTTCTTGTCCTGTGATAAGAAGCCTTTTGTTTCGACCGCCAAACCTTTCAGGGGAGCATTTTCAATTGTTGGGCACCATTTTTGAGACAATTGCCGAAAGTCAGATTTTTTCTGAAATTGTGACCCCGGGGCTTAGGAATTTTTTCAAAAAATCTTTTTCCTCCGGTTAAGTTGTCGAGGGCTGATTTCTTGTCCTGTTATAAGAAGCCTTTTGTTTCGACCGCCAAACCTTTCAGGGGAGCATTTTCAATTGTTGGGCACCATTTTTGAGATAATTGCCGAAAGTCAGATTTTTTCTGAAATTGTGACCCCGGGGCTTAGGAATTTTTTCAAAAAATCTTTTTCCTCCGGTTAAGTTGTCGAGGGCTGATTTCTTGTCCTGTGATAAGAAGCCTTTTGTTTCGACCGCCAAACCTTTCAGGGGAGCATTTTCAATTGTTGGGCACCATTTTTGAGACAATTGCCGAAAGTCAGATTTTTTCTGAAATTGTGACCCCGGGGCTTAGGAATTTTTTCAAAAAATCTTTTTCCTCCGGTTAAGTTGTCGAGGGCTGATTTCTTGTCCTGTGATAAAAAGCCTTCTGTTTCGAACGCCAAACCTTTCAGGGGAGCATTTGCAACCGTTTGGCACCATTTTTGAGTGAATTGCCGAAAGTCAGATTTTTGCTGAAATTGTGACCCCGGGGCTTAGGAATTTTTTCAAAAAATCTTTTTCCTCCAGTTAAGTTGTCGAGGGCTGATTTCTTGTCCTGTGATAAGAAGCCTTTTGTTTCGACCGCCAAACCTTTCAGGGGAGCATTTGCAATTGTTGGGCACCATTTTTGAGAGAATTGCCGAAAGTCAGATTTTTTCTGAAATTGTGACCCCGGGGCTTAGGGATTTTTTCAAAAAAATCTTTTTCCTCCGGTTAAATTGTCGAGGGCTGATTTCTTGTCCTGTGATAAAAAGCCTTCTGTTTCGAACGCCAAACCTTTCAGGGGAGCATCTGCAATCGTTTGGCACCATTTTTGAGTGAATTGCCGAAAGTCAGATTTTTGCTGAAATTGTGACCCCGGGGCTTAGGGATTTTTTCAAAAAATCTTTTGCCACCGGTTAAGTTGTTGAGGGCTGATTTCTTGTCCTGTGATAAAAAGCCGTTTGTTTCGACCGCCAAAGCTGTCAGAGGAGCTTTTGCAACCGTTGGGCACCATTTTTGAGTGAATTGCCGAATGTCAGATTTTTGCTGAAATTGTGACCCCGGGGCTTAGGGATTTTTTCGAAAAAATGTTTTTCCGCCGTTTAAGTTGTCGGGTGTTGTTTTCTTGTCCTGTGATAAAAAGCCTTCTGTTCAGACATCCAAACCTTTCAGAGGAGCATTTGCAACCGTTTGGCACCATTTTTGAGTGAATTGCCGAAAGTCAGATTTTTGCTGAAATTGTGACCCCGGGGCTTAGGGATTTTTTCAGAAAATCTTTTGCCGCCGGTTAAGTTGTTGAGGGCTGATTTCTTGTCCTGTGATAAAAAGCCATTTGTTTCGACCGCCAAAGCTGTCAGAGGAGCATTTGCAACCGTTGGGCACCATTTTTGAGTGAATTGCCGAAAGTCAGATTTTTGCTGAAATTGTGACCCCGGGGCTTAGGAATTTTTTCAAAAAATCTTTTTCCTCCGGTTAAGTTGTCGAGGGCTGATTTCTTGTCCTGTGATAAGAAGCCTTTTGTTTCGACCGCCAAACCTTTCAGGGGAGCATTTGCAATTGTTGGGCACCATTTTTGAGAGAATTGCCGAAAGTCAGATTTTTTCTGAAATTGTGACCCCGGGGCTTAGGGATTTTTTCAAAAAAATCTTTTTCCTCCGGTTAAATTGTCGAGGGCTGATTTCTTGTCCTGTGATAAAAAGCCTTCTGTTTCGAATGCCAAACCTTTCAGGGGAGCATTTGCAACCGTTTGGCACCATTTTTGAGTGAATTGCCGAAAGTCAGATTTTTGCTGAAATTGTGACCCCGGGGCTTAGGAATTTTTTCAAAAAATCTTTTTCCTCCGGTTAAGTTGTCGAGGGCTGATTTCTTGTCCTGTGATAAGAAGCCTTTTGTTTCGACCGCCAAACCTTTCAGGGGAGCATTTTCAATTGCTGGGCACCATTTTTGAGACAATTGCCGAAAGTCAGATTTTTTCTGAAATTGTGACCCCGGGGCTTAGGAATTTTTTCAAAAAATCTTTTTCCTCCGGTTAAGTTGTCGAGGGCTGATTTCTTGTCCTGTTATAAGAAGCCTTTTGTTTCGACCGCCAAACCTTTCAGGGGAGCATTTTCAATTGTTGGGCACCATTTTTGAGATAATTGCCGAAAGTCAGATTTTTTCTGAAATTGTGACCCCGGGGCTTAGGAATTTTTTCAAAAAATCTTTTTCCTCCGGTTAAGTTGTCGAGGGCTGATTTCTTGTCCTGTGATAAGAAGCCTTTTGTTTCGACCGCCAAACCTTTCAGGGGAGCATTTTCAATTGTTGGGCACCATTTTTGAGACAATTGCCGAAAGTCAGATTTTTTCTGAAATTGTGACCCCGGGGCTTAGGAATTTTTTCAAAAAATCTTTTTCCTCTGGTTAAGTTGTCGAGGGCTGATTTCTTGTCCTGTGATAAGAAGCCTTTTGTTTCGACCGCCAAACCTTTCAGGGGAGCATTTGCAACCGTTTGGCACCATTTTTGAGTGAACTGCGGAATGTCAGATTTTTGCTGAAATTGTGACCCCAGGGCTTAGGAATTTTTTCAAAAAATCTTTTTCCTCCGGTTAAGTTGTCGAGGGCTGATTTCTTGTCCTGTGATAAAAAGCCTTTTGTTTCGACCGCCAAACCTTTCAGGGGAGCATTTGCAATTGTTGGGCACCATTTTTGAGAGAATTGCCGAAAGTCAGATTTTTTCTGAAATTGTGACCCCGGGGCTTAGGGATTTTTTCAAAAAAATCTTTTCCCGCCGGTTAAGTTGTCGAGGGTTGATTTCTTGACCTGTGATAAAAAGCCTTCTGTTTCGACCGCCAAACCTGTCAGTGGAGCATGTGCAACCGTTGGGCACCATTTTTGAGTGAATTGCCGAATGTCAGATTTTTGCTGAAATTGTGACCCCGGGGCTTAGGGATTTTTTCAAAAAATCTTTTTCCTCTGGTTAAGTTGTCGAGGGCTGATTTCTTGTCCTGTGATAAAAAGCCTTTTGTTTTGACCGCCAAACGTTTCAGGGGAGCATTTGCAACCGTTTGGCACCATTTTTGAGTGAACTGCGGAATGTCAGATTTTTGCTGAAATTGTGACCCCAGGGCTTAGGAATTTTTTCAAAAAAACTTTTTCCTCTGGTTAAGTTGTCGAGGGCTGATTTCTTGTCCTGTGATAAAAAGCCTTTTGTTTCGACCGCCAAACCTTTCAGGGGAGCATTTGCAATTGTTGGGCACCATTTTTGAGAGAATTGCCGAAAGTCAGATTTTTTCTGAAATTGTGACCCCGGGGCTTAGGAATTTTTTCAAAAAATCTTTTTCCTCCGGTTAAGTTGTCGAGGGCTGATTTCTTGTCCTGTGATAAGAAGCCTTTTGTTTCGACCGCCAAACCTTTCAGGGGAGCATTTTCAATTGTTGGGCACCATTTTTGAGACAATTGCCGAAAGTCAGATTTTTTCTGAAATTGTGACCCCGGGGCTTAGGAATTTTTTCAAAAAATCTTTTTCCTCCGGTTAAGTTGTCGAGGGCTGATTTCTTGTCCTGTGATAAAAAGCCTTCTGTTTCGAACGCCAAACCTTTCAGGGGAGCATTTGCCACCGTTTGGCACCATTTTTGAGTGAATTGCCGAAAGTCAGATTTTTGCTGAAATTGTGACCCCGGGGCTTAGGAATTTTTTCAAAAAATCTTTTTCCTCCGGTTAAGTTGTCGAGGGCTGATTTCTTGTCCTGTGATAAGAAGCCTTTTGTTTCGACCGCCAAACCTTTCAGGGGAGCATTTGCAATTGTTGGGCACCATTTTTGAGAGAATTGCCGAAAGTCAGATTTTTTCTGAAATTGTGACCCCGGGGCTTAGGGATTTTTTCAAAAAAATCTTTTTCCTCCGGTTAAATTGTCGAGGGCTGATTTCTTGTCCTGTGATAAAAAGCCTTCTGTTTCGAACGCCAAACCTTTCAGGGGAGCATTTGCAATCGTTTGGCACCATTTTTGAGTGAATTGCCGAAAGTCAGATTTTTGCTGAAATTGTGACCCCGGGGCTTAGGGATTTTTTCAAAAAATCTTTTGCCACCGGTTAAGTTGTTGAGGGCTGATTTCTTGTCCTGTGATAAAAAGCCGTTTGTTTCGACCGCCAAAGCTGTCAGAGGAGCTTTTGCAACCGTTGGGCACCATTTTTGAGTGAATTGCCGAATGTCAGATTTTTGCTGAAATTGTGACCCCGGGGCTTAGGGATTTTTTCGAAAAAATGTTTTTCCGCCGTTTAAGTTGTCGGGTGTTGTTTTCTTGTCCTGTGATAAAAAGCCTTCTGTTCAGACATCCAAACCTTTCAGAGGAGCATTTGCAACCGTTTGGCACCATTTTTGAGTGAATTGCCGAAAGTCAGATTTTTGCTGAAATTGTGACCCCGGGGCTTAGGGATTTTTTCAGAAAATCTTTTGCCGCCGGTTAAGTTGTTGAGGGCTGATTTCTTGTCCTGTGATAAAAAGCCATTTGTTTCGACCGCCAAAGCTGTCAGAGGAGCATTTGCAACCGTTGGGCACCATTTTTGAGAGAATTGCCGAAAGTCAGATTTTTGCTGAAATTGTGACCCCGGGGCTTACGGATTTTTTCAAAAAAATCTTTTTCCTCCGGTTAAGTTGTCGAGGGCTGATTTCTTGTCCTGTGATAAGAAGCCTTTTGTTTCGACCGCCAAACCTTTCAGGGGAGCATTTTCAATTGTTGGGCACCATTTTTGAGACAATTGCCGAAAGTCAGATTTTTTCTGAAATTGTGACCCCGGGGCTTAGGAATTTTTTCAAAAAATCTTTTTCCTCCGGTTAAGTTGTCGAGGGCTGATTTCTTGTCCTGTGATAAGAAGCCTTTTGTTTCGACCGCCAAACCTTTCAGGGGAGCATTTTCAATTGTTGGGCACCATTTTTGAGATAATTGCCGAAAGTCAGATTTTTTCTGAAATTGTGACCCCGGGGCTTAGGAATTTTTTCAAAAAATCTTTTTCCTCCGGTTAAGTTGTCGAGGGCTGATTTCTTGTCCTGTGATAAGAAGCCTTTTGTTTCGACCGCCAAACCTTTCAGGGGAGCATTTTCAATTGTTGGGCACCATTTTTGAGACAATTGCCGAAAGTCAGATTTTTTCTGAAATTGTGACCCCGGGGCTTAGGAATTGTTTCAAAAAATCTTTTTCCTCCGGTTAAGTTGTCGAGGGCTGATTTCTTGTCCTGTGATAAAAAGCCTTCTGTTTCGAACGCCAAACCTTTCAGGGGAGCATTTGCAACCGTTTGGCACCATTTTTGAGTGAATTGCCGAAAGTCAGATTTTTGCTGAAATTGTGACCCCGGGGCTTAGGGATTTTTTCAAAAAATCTTTTTCCTCCGGTTAAGTTGTCGAGGGCTGATTTCTTGTCCTGTGATAGAAAGCCTTCTGTTTCGACCGCCAAAGCTGTCAGAGGAGCATTTGCAACCGTTTGGCACCATTTTTGAGTGAATTGCCGAAAGACAGATTTTTGCTGAAATTGTGACCCCTGGGCTTAGGGATTTTTTCAAAAAATCTTTTTCCTCCGGTTAAGTTGTCGAGGGCTGATTTCTTGTCCTGTGATAAGAAGCCTTTTGTTTCGACCGCCAAACCTTTCAGGGGAGCATTTGCAATTGTTGGGCACCATTTTTGAGAGAATTGCCGAAAGTCAGATTTTTTCTGAAATTGTGACCCCGGGGCTTAGGGATTTTTTCAAAAAAATCTTTTTCCTCCGGTTAAATTGTCGAGGGCTGATTTCTTGTCCTGTGATAAAAAGCCTTCTGTTTCGAACGCCAAACCTTTCAGGGGAGCATTTGCAATCGTTTGGCACCATTTTTGAGTGAATTGCCGAAAGTCAGATTTTTGCTGAAATTGTGACCCCGGGGCTTAGGGATTTTTTCAAAAAATCTTTTGCCACCGGTTAAGTTGTTGAGGGCTGATTTCTTGTCCTGTGATAAAAAGCCGTTTGTTTCGACCGCCAAAGCTGTCAGAGGAGCATTTGCAATTGTTGGGCACCATTTTTGAGAGAATTGCCGAAAGTCAGATTTTTTCTGAAATTGTGACCCCGGGGCTTAGGGATTTTTTCAAAAAAATCTTTTCCCGCCGGTTAAGTTGTCGAGGGTTGATTTCTTGACCTGTGATAAAAAGCCTTCTGTTTCGACCGCCAAACCTGTCAGTGGAGCATGTGCAACCGTTGGGCACCATTTTTGAGTGAATTGCCGAATGTCAGATTTTTGCTGAAATTGTGACCCCGGGGCTTAGGGATTTTTTCAAAAAATCTTTTTCCTCTGGTTAAGTTGTCGAGGGCTGATTTCTTGTCCTGTGATAAAAAGCCTTTTGTTTTGACCGCCAAACGTTTCAGGGGAGCATTTGCAACCGTTTGGCACCATTTTTGAGTGAACTGCGGAATGTCAGATTTTTGCTGAAATTGTGACCCCAGGGCTTAGGAATTTTTTCAAAAAAACTTTTTCCTCTGGTTAAGTTGTCGAGGGCTGATTTCTTGTCCTGTGATAAAAAGCCTTTTGTTTCGACCGCCAAACCTTTCAGGGGAGCATTTGCAATTGTTGGGCACCATTTTTGAGAGAATTGCCGAAAGTCAGATTTTTTCTGAAATTGTGACCCCGGGGCTTAGGAATTTTTTCAAAAAATCTTTTTCCTCCGGTTAAGTTGTCGAGGGCTGATTTCTTGTCCTGTGATAAGAAGCCTTTTGTTTCGACCGCCAAACCTTTCAGGGGAGCATTTTCAATTGTTGGGCACCATTTTTGAGACAATTGCCGAAAGTCAGATTTTTTCTGAAATTGTGACCCCGGGGCTTAGGAATTTTTTCAAAAAATCTTTTTCCTCCGGTTAAGTTGTCGAGGGCTGATTTCTTGTCCTGTGATAGAAAGCCTTCTGTTTCGACCGCCAAAGCTGTCAGAGGAGCATTTGCAACCGTTTGGCACCATTTTTGAGTGAATTGCCGAAAGTCAGATTTTTGCTGAAATTGTGACCCCGGGGCTTAGGAATTTTTTCAAAAAATCTTTTTCCTCCGGTTAAGTTGTCGAGGGCTGATTTCTTGTCCTGTGATAAGAAGCCTTTTGTTTCGACCGCCAAACCTTTCAGGGGAGCATTTGCAATTGTTGGGCACCATTTTTGAGAGAATTGCCGAAAGTCAGATTTTTTCTGAAATTGTGACCCCGGGGCTTAGGGATTTTTTCAAAAAAATCTTTTTCCTCCGGTTAAATTGTCGAGGGCTGATTTCTTGTCCTGTGATAAAAAGCCTTCTGTTTCGAACGCCAAACCTTTCAGGGGAGCATTTGCAATCGTTTGGCACCATTTTTGAGTGAATTGCCGAAAGTCAGATTTTTGCTGAAATTGTGACCCCGGGGCTTAGGGATTTTTTCAAAAAATCTTTTGCCACCGGTTAAGTTGTTGAGGGCTGATTTCTTGTCCTGTGATAAAAAGCCGTTTGTTTCGACCGCCAAAGCTGTCAGAGGAGCTTTTGCAACCGTTGGGCACCATTTTTGAGTGAATTGCCGAATGTCAGATTTTTGCTGAAATTGTGACCCCGGGGCTTAGGGATTTTTTCGAAAAAATGTTTTTCCGCCGTTTAAGTTGTCGGGTGTTGTTTTCTTGTCCTGTGATAAAAAGCCTTCTGTTCAGACATCCAAACCTTTCAGAGGAGCATTTGCAACCGTTTGGCACCATTTTTGAGTGAATTGCCGAAAGTCAGATTTTTGCTGAAATTGTGACCCCGGGGCTTAGGGATTTTTTCAGAAAATCTTTTGCCGCCGGTTAAGTTGTTGAGGGCTGATTTCTTGTCCTGTGATAAAAAGCCATTTGTTTCGACCGCCAAAGCTGTCAGAGGAGCATTTGCAACCGTTGGGCACCATTTTTGAGAGAATTGCCGAAAGTCAGATTTTTGCTGAAATTGTGACCCCGGGGCTTAGGGATTTTTTCAAAAAAATCTTTTTCCTCCGGTTAAGTTGTCGAGGGCTGATTTCTTGTCCTGTGATAAGAAGCCTTTTGTTTCGACCGCCAAACCTTTCAGGGGAGCATTTTCAATTGTTGGGCACCATTTTTGAGACAATTGCCGAAAGTCAGATTTTTTCTGAAATTGTGACCCCGGGGCTTAGGAATTTTTTCAAAAAATCTTTTTCCTCCGGTTAAGTTGTCGAGGGCTGATTTCTTGTCCTGTGATAAGAAGCCTTTTGTTTCGACCGCCAAACCTTTCAGGGGAGCATTTTCAATTGTTGGGCACCATTTTTGAGATAATTGCCGAAAGTCAGATTTTTTCTGAAATTGTGACCCCGGGGCTTAGGAATTTTTTCAAAAAATCTTTTTCCTCCGGTTAAGTTGTCGAGGGCTGATTTCTTGTCCTGTGATAAGAAGCCTTTTGTTTCGACCGCCAAACCTTTCAGGGGAGCATTTTCAATTGTTGGGCACCATTTTTGAGACAATTGCCGAAAGTCAGATTTTTTCTGAAATTGTGACCCCGGGGCTTAGGAATTGTTTCAAAAAATCTTTTTCCTCCGGTTAAGTTGTCGAGGGCTGATTTCTTGTCCTGTGATAAAAAGCCTTCTGTTTCGAACGCCAAACCTTTCAGGGGAGCATTTGCAACCGTTTGGCACCATTTTTGAGTGAATTGCCGAAAGTCAGATTTTTGCTGAAATTGTGACCCCGGGGCTTAGGGATTTTTTCAAAAAATCTTTTTCCTCCGGTTAAGTTGTCGAGGGCTGATTTCTTGTCCTGTGATAGAAAGCCTTCTGTTTCGACCGCCAAAGCTGTCAGAGGAGCATTTGCAACCGTTTGGCACCATTTTTGAGTGAATTGCCGAAAGACAGATTTTTGCTGAAATTGTGACCCCTGGGCTTAGGGATTTTTTCAAAAAATCTTTTTCCTCCGGTTAAGTTGTCGAGGGCTGATTTCTTGTCCTGTGATAAGAAGCCTTTTGTTTCGACCGCCAAACTTTCAGGGGAGCATTTTCAATTGTTGGGCACCATTTTTGAGATAATTGCCGAAAGTCAGATTTTTTCTGAAATTGTGACCCCGGGGCTTAGGGATTTTTTCAAAAAATCTTTTTCCTCCGGTTAAGTTGCCGAGGGCTGATTTCTTGTCCTGTGATAAAAAGCCTTCTGTTTCGACCGCCAAAGCTTTCCGAGGAGCATTTGCAACCGTTTGGCACCATTTTTGAGTGAATTGCCGAAAGACAGATTTTTGCTGAAATTGTGACCCCGGGGCTTAGGAATTTTTTCAAAAAATCTTTTTCCTCCGGTTAAGTTGTCGAGGGCTGATTTATTGTCCTGTGATAAGAAGCCTTTTGTTTCGATCGCCAAACCTTTCAGGGGAGCATTTGCAATTGTTGGGCACCATTTTTGAGAGAATTGCCGAAAGTCAGATTTTTGCTGAAATTGTGACCCCGGGGCTTAGGGATTTTTTCAAAAAAATCTTTTCCCGCCGGTTAAGTTGTCGAGGGTTGATTTCTTGTCCTGTGATAAAAAGCCTTTTGTTTCGAACGCCAAACCTTTCAGGGGAGCATTTGCAACCGTTTGGCACCATTTTTGAGTGAATTGCCGAAAGTCAGATTTTTGCTGAAATTGTGACCCCGGGGCTTAGGGATTTTTTCAAAAAATCTTTTTCCTCCGGTTAAGTTGTCGAGGGCTGATTTCTTGTCCTGTGATAAGAAGCCTTTTGTTTCGACCGCCAAACCTTTCAGGGGAGCATTTGCAATTGTTGGGCACCATTTTTGAGAGAATTGCCGAAAGTCAGATTTTTTCTGAAATTGTGACCCCGGGGCTTAGGGATTTTTTCAAAAAAATCTTTTTCCTCCGGTTAAATTGTCGAGGGCTGATTTCTTGTCCTGTGATAAAAAGCCTTCTGTTTCGAACGCCAAACCTTTCAGGGGAGCATTTGCAATCGTTTGGCACCATTTTTGAGTGAATTGCCGAAAGTCAGATTTTTGCTGAAATTGTGACCCCGGGGCTTAGGGATTTTTTCAAAAAATCTTTTGCCACCGGTTAAGTTGTTGAGGGCTGATTTCTTGTCCTGTGATAAAAAGCCGTTTGTTTCGACCGCCAAAGCTGTCAGAGGAGCTTTTGCAACCGTTGGGCACCATTTTTGAGTGAATTGCCGAATGTCAGATTTTTGCTGAAATTGTGACCCCGGGGCTTAGGGATTTTTTCGAAAAAATGTTTTTCCGCCGTTTAAGTTGTCGGGTGTTGTTTTCTTGTCCTGTGATAAAAAGCCTTCTGTTCAGACATCCAAACCTTTCAGAGGAGCATTTGCAACCGTTTGGCACCATTTTTGAGTGAATTGCCGAAAGTCAGATTTTTCCTGAAATTGTGACCCCGGGGCTTAGGGATTTTTTCAGAAAATCTTTTGCCGCCGGTTAAGTTGTTGAGGGCTGATTTCTTGTCCTGTGATAAAAAGCCATTTGTTTCGACCGCCAAAGCTGTCAGAGGAGCATTTGCAACCGTTGGGCACCATTTTTGAGTGAATTGCCGAAAGTCAGATTTTTGCTGAAATTGTGACCCCGGGGCTTAGGAATTTTTTCAAAAAATCTTTTTCCTCCGGTTAAGTTGTCGAGGGCTGATTTCTTGTCCTGTGATAAGAAGCCTTTTGTTTCGACCGCCAAACCTTTCAGGGGAGCATTTGCAATTGTTGGGCACCATTTTTGAGAGAATTGCCGAAAGTCAGATTTTTTCTGAAATTGTGACCCCGGGGCTTAGGGATTTTTTCAAAAAAATCTTTTTCCTCCGGTTAAATTGTCGAGGGCTGATTTCTTGTCCTGTGATAAAAAGCCTTCTGTTTCGAACGCCAAACCTTTCAGGGGAGCATTTGCAACCGTTTGGCACCATTTTTGAGTGAATTGCCGAAAGTCAGATTTTTGCTGAAATTGTGACCCCGGGGCTTAGGAATTTTTTCAAAAAATCTTTTTCCTCCGGTTAAGTTGTCGAGGGCTGATTTCTTGTCCTGTGATAAGAAGCCTTTTGTTTCGACCGCCAAACCTTTCAGGGGAGCATTTTCAATTGTTGGGCACCATTTTTGAGACAATTGCCGAAAGTCAGATTTTTTCTGAAATTGTGACCCCGGGGCTTAGGAATTTTTTCAAAAAATCTTTTTCCTCCGGTTAAGTTGTCGAGGGCTGATTTCTTGTCCTGTTATAAGAAGCCTTTTGTTTCGACCGCCAAACCTTTCAGGGGAGCATTTTCAATTGTTGGGCACCATTTTTGAGATAATTGCCGAAAGTCAGATTTTTTCTGAAATTGTGACCCCGGGGCTTAGGAATTTTTTCAAAAAATCTTTTTCCTCCGGTTAAGTTGTCGAGGGCTGATTTCTTGTCCTGTGATAAGAAGCCTTTTGTTTCGACCGCCAAACCTTTCAGGGGAGCATTTTCAATTGTTGGGCACCATTTTTGAGACAATTGCCGAAAGTCAGATTTTTTCTGAAATTGTGACCCCGGGGCTTAGGAATTTTTTCAAAAAATCTTTTTCCTCCGGTTAAGTTGTCGAGGGCTGATTTCTTGTCCTGTGATAAAAAGCCTTCTGTTTCGAACGCCAAACCTTTCAGGGGAGCATTTGCAACCGTTTGGCACCATTTTTGAGTGAATTGCCGAAAGTCAGATTTTTGCTGAAATTGTGACCCCGGGGCTTAGGAATTTTTTCAAAAAATCTTTTTCCTCCGGTTAAGTTGTCGAGGGCTGATTTCTTGTCCTGCGATAAGAAGCCTTTTGTTTCGACCGCCAAACCTTTCAGGGGAGCATTTGCAATTGTTGGGCACCATTTTTGAGTGAATTGCCGAAAGTCAGATTTTTGCTGAAATTGTGACCCCGGGGCTTAGGGATTTTTTCAAAAAATCTTTTGCCGCCGGTTAAGTTGTCGAGGGCTGATTTCTTGTCCTGTGATAAGAAGCCTTTTGTTTCGACCGCCAAACCTTTCAGGGGAGCATTTGCAATTGTTGGGCACCATTTTTGAGAGAATTGCCGAAAGTCAGATTTTTTCTGAAATTGTGACCCCGGGGCTTAGGGATTTTTTCAAAAAAATCTTTTTCCTCCGGTTAAATTGTCGAGGGCTGATTTCTTGTCCTGTGATAAAAAGCCTTCTGTTTCGAACGCCAAACCTTTCAGGGGAGCATCTGCAATCGTTTGGCACCATTTTTGAGTGAATTGCCGAAAGTCAGATTTTTGCTGAAATTGTGACCCCGGGGCTTAGGGATTTTTTCAAAAAATCTTTTGCCACCGGTTAAGTTGTTGAGGGCTGATTTCTTGTCCTGTGATAAAAAGCCGTTTGTTTCGACCGCCAAAGCTGTCAGAGGAGCTTTTGCAACCGTTGGGCACCATTTTTGAGTGAATTGCCGAATGTCAGATTTTTGCTGAAATTGTGACCCCGGGGCTTAGGGATTTTTTCGAAAAAATGTTTTTCCGCCGTTTAAGTTGTCGGGTGTTGTTTTCTTGTCCTGTGATAAAAAGCCTTCTGTTCAGACATCCAAACCTTTCAGAGGAGCATTTGCAACCGTTTGGCACCATTTTTGAGTGAATTGCCGAAAGTCAGATTTTTGCTGAAATTGTGACCCCGGGGCTTAGGGATTTTTTCAGAAAATCTTTTGCCGCCGGTTAAGTTGTTGAGGGCTGATTTCTTGTCCTGTGATAAAAAGCCATTTGTTTCGACCGCCAAAGCTGTCAGAGGAGCATTTGCAACCGTTGGGCACCATTTTTGAGTGAATTGCCGAAAGTCAGATTTTTGCTGAAATTGTGACCCCGGGGCTTAGGAATTTTTTCAAAAAATCTTTTTCCTCCGGTTAAGTTGTCGAGGGCTGATTTCTTGTCCTGTGATAAGAAGCCTTTTGTTTCGACCGCCAAACCTTTCAGGGGAGCATTTGCAATTGTTGGGCACCATTTTTGAGAGAATTGCCGAAAGTCAGATTTTTTCTGAAATTGTGACCCCGGGGCTTAGGGATTTTTTCAAAAAAATCTTTTTCCTCCGGTTAAATTGTCGAGGGCTGATTTCTTGTCCTGTGATAAAAAGCCTTCTGTTTCGAACGCCAAACCTTTCAGGGGAGCATTTGCAACCGTTTGGCACCATTTTTGAGTGAATTGCCGAAAGTCAGATTTTTGCTGAAATTGTGACCCCGGGGCTTAGGAATTTTTTCAAAAAATCTTTTTCCTCCGGTTAAGTTGTCGAGGGCTGATTTCTTGTCCTGTGATAAGAAGCCTTTTGTTTCGACCGCCAAACCTTTCAGGGGAGCATTTTCAATTGCTGGGCACCATTTTTGAGACAATTGCCGAAAGTCAGATTTTTTCTGAAATTGTGACCCCGGGGCTTAGGAATTTTTTCAAAAAATCTTTTTCCTCCGGTTAAGTTGTCGAGGGCTGATTTCTTGTCCTGTTATAAGAAGCCTTTTGTTTCGACCGCCAAACCTTTCAGGGGAGCATTTTCAATTGTTGGGCACCATTTTTGAGATAATTGCCGAAAGTCAGATTTTTTCTGAAATTGTGACCCCGGGGCTTAGGAATTTTTTCAAAAAATCTTTTTCCTCCGGTTAAGTTGTCGAGGGCTGATTTCTTGTCCTGTGATAAGAAGCCTTTTGTTTCGACCGCCAAACCTTTCAGGGGAGCATATTCAATTGTTGGGCACCATTTTTGAGACAATTGCCGAAAGTCAGATTTTTTCTGAAATTGTGACCCCGGGGCTTAGGAATTTTTTCAAAAAATCTTTTTCCTCTGGTTAAGTTGTCGAGGGCTGATTTCTTGTCCTGTGATAAGAAGCCTTTTGTTTCGACCGCCAAACCTTTCAGGGGAGCATTTGCAACCGTTTGGCACCATTTTTGAGTGAACTGCGGAATGTCAGATTTTTGCTGAAATTGTGACCCCAGGGCTTAGGAATTTTTTCAAAAAATCTTTTTCCTCCGGTTAAGTTGTTGAGGGCTGATTTCTTGTCCTGTGATAAAAAGCCTTTTGTTTCGACCGCCAAACCTTTCAGGGGAGCATTTGCAATTGTTGGGCACCATTTTTGAGAGAATTGCCGAAAGTCAGATTTTTTCTGAAATTGTGACCCCGGGGCTTAGGGATTTTTTCAAAAAAATCTTTTCCCGCCGGTTAAGTTGTCGAGGGTTGATTTCTTGACCTGTGATAAAAAGCCTTCTGTTTCGACCGCCAAACCTGTCAGTGGAGCATGTGCAACCGTTGGGCACCATTTTTGAGTGAATTGCCGAATGTCAGATTTTTGCTGAAATTGTGACCCCGGGGCTTAGGGATTTTTTCAAAAAATCTTTTTCCTCTGGTTAAGTTGTCGAGGGCTGATTTCTTGTCCTGTGATAAAAAGCCTTTTGTTTTGACCGCCAAACGTTTCAGGGGAGCATTTGCAACCGTTTGGCACCATTTTTGAGTGAACTGCGGAATGTCAGATTTTTGCTGAAATTGTGACCCCAGGGCTTAGGAATTTTTTCAAAAAATCTTTTTCCTCTGGTTAAGTTGTCGAGGGCTGATTTCTTGTCCTGTGATAAAAAGCCTTTTGTTTCGACCGCCAAACCTTTCAGGGGAGCATTTGCAATTGTTGGGCACCATTTTTGAGAGAATTGCCGAAAGTCAGATTTTTTCTGAAATTGTGACCCCGGGGCTTAGGAATTTTTTCAAAAAATCTTTTTCCTCCGGTTAAGTTGTCGAGGGCTGATTTCTTGTCCTGTGATAAGAAGCCTTTTGTTTCGACCGCCAAACCTTTCAGGGGAGCATTTTCAATTGTTGGGCACCATTTTTGAGACAATTGCCGAAAGTCAGATTTTTGCTGAAATTGTGACCCCGGGGCTTAGGAATTTTTTCAAAAAATCTTTTTCCTCCGGTTAAGTTGTCGAGGGCTGATTTCTTGTCCTGTGATAAAAAGCCTTCTGTTTCGAACGCCAAACCTTTCAGGGGAGCATTTGCAACCGTTTGGCACCATTTTTGAGTGAATTGCCGAAAGTCAGATTTTTGCTGAAATTGTGACCCCGGGGCTTAGGAATTTTTTCAAAAAATCTTTTTCCTCCGGTTAAGTTGTCGAGGGCTGATTTCTTGTCCTGTGATAAGAAGCCTTTTGTTTCGACCGCCAAACCTTTCAGGGGAGCATTTGCAATTGTTGGGCACCATTTTTGAGAGAATTGCCGAAAGTCAGATTTTTTCTGAAATTGTGACCCCGGGGCTTAGGGATTTTTTCAAAAAAATCTTTTTCCTCCGGTTAAATTGTCGAGGGCTGATTTCTTGTCCTGTGATAAAAAGCCTTCTGTTTCGAACGCCAAACCTTTCAGGGGAGCATTTGCAATCGCTTGGCACCATTTTTGAGTGAATTGCCGAAAGTCAGATTTTTGCTGAAATTGTGACCCCGGGGCTTAGGGATTTTTTCAAAAAATCTTTTGCCACCGGTTAAGTTGTTGAGGGCTGATTTCTTGTCCTGTGATAAAAAGCCGTTTGTTTCGACCGCCAAAGCTGTCAGAGGAGCTTTTGCAACCGTTGGGCACCATTTTTGAGTGAATTGCCGAATGTCAGATTTTTGCTGAAATTGTGACCCCGGGGCTTAGGGATTTTTTCGAAAAAATGTTTTTCCGCCGTTTAAGTTGTCGGGTGTTGTTTTCTTGTCCTGTGATAAAAAGCCTTCTGTTCAGACATCCAAACCTTTCAGAGGAGCATTTGCAACCGTTTGGCACCATTTTTGAGTGAATTGCCGAAAGTCAGATTTTTGCTGAAATTGTGACCCCGGGGCTTAGGGATTTTTTCAGAAAATCTTTTGCCGCCGGTTAAGTTGTTGAGGGCTGATTTCTTGTCCTGTGATAAAAAGCCATTTGTTTCGACCGCCAAAGCTGTCAGAGGAGCATTTGCAACCGTTGGGCACCATTTTTGAGTGAATTGCCGAAAGTCAGATTTTTGCTGAAATTGTGACCCCGGGGCTTAGGAATTTTTTCAAAAAATCTTTTTCCTCCGGTTAAGTTGTCGAGGGCTGATTTCTTGTCCTGTGATAAGAAGCCTTTTGTTTCGACCGCCAAACCTTTCAGGGGAGCATTTGCAATTGTTGGGCACCATTTTTGAGAGAATTGCCGAAAGTCAGATTTTTTCTGAAATTGTGACCCCGGGGCTTAGGGATTTTTTCAAAAAAATCTTTTTCCTCCGGTTAAATTGTCGAGGGCTGATTTCTTGTCCTGTGATAAAAAGCCTTCTGTTTCGAACGCCAAACCTTTCAGGGGAGCATTTGCAACCGTTTGGCACCATTTTTGAGTGAATTGCCGAAAGTCAGATTTTTGCTGAAATTGTGACCCCGGGGCTTAGGAATTTTTTCAAAAAATCTTTTTCCTCCGGTTAAGTTGTCGAGGGCTGATTTCTTGTCCTGTGATAAGAAGCCTTTTGTTTCGACCGCCAAACCTTTCAGGGGAGCATTTTCAATTGTTGGGCACCATTTTTGAGACAATTGCCGAAAGTCAGATTTTTTCTGAAATTGTGACCCCGGGGCTTAGGAATTTTTTCAAAAAATCTTTTTCCTCCGGTTAAGTTGTCGAGGGCTGATTTCTTGTCCTGTTATAAGAAGCCTTTTGTTTCGACCGCCAAACCTTTCAGGGGAGCATTTTCAATTGTTGGGCACCATTTTTGAGATAATTGCCGAAAGTCAGATTTTTTCTGAAATTGTGACCCCGGGGCTTAGGAATTTTTTCAAAAAATCTTTTTCCTCCGGTTAAGTTGTCGAGGGCTGATTTCTCGTCCTGTGATAAGAAGCCTTTTGTTTCGACCGCCAAACCTTTCAGGGGAGCATTTTCAATTGTTGGGCACCATTTTTGAGACAATTGCCGAAAGTCAGATTTTTTCTGAAATTGTGACCCCGGGGCTTAGGAATTTTTTCAAAAAATCTTTTTCCTCCGGTTAAGTTGTCGAGGGCTGATTTCTTGTCCTGTGATAAAAAGCCTTCTGTTTCGAACGCCAAACCTTTCAGGGGAGCATTTGCAACCGTTTGGCACCATTTTTGAGTGAATTGCCGAAAGTCAGATTTTTGCTGAAATTGTGACCCCGGGGCTTAGGAATTTTTTCAAAAAATCTTTTTCCTCCGGTTAAGTTGTCGAGGGCTGATTTCTTGTCCTGTGATAAGAAGCCTTTTGTTTCGACCGCCAAACCTTTCAGGGGAGCATTTTCAATTGTTGGGCACCATTTTTGAGACAATTGCCGAAAGTCAGATTTTTTCTGAAATTGTGACCCCGGGGCTTAGGAATTTTTTCAAAAAATCTTTTTCCTCCGGTTAAGTTGTCGAGGGCTGATTTCTTGTCCTGTGATAAGAAGCCTTTTGTTTCGACCGCCAAACCTTTCAGGGGAGCATTTTCAATTGTTGGGCACCATTTTTGAGACAATTGCCGAAAGTCAGATTTTTTCTGAAATTGTGACCCCGGGGCTTAGGGATTTTTTCAAAAAAATCTTTTTCCTCCGGTTAAATTGTCGAGGGCTGATTTCTTGTCCTGTGATAAAAAGCCTTCTGTTTCGAACGCCAAACCTTTCAGGGGAGCATTTGCAACCGTTTGGCACCATTTTTGAGTGAATTGCCGAAAGTCAGATTTTTGCTGAAATTGTGACCCCGGGGCTTAGGGATTTTTTCAAAAAATCTTTTGCCGCCGGTTAAGTTGTTGAGGGCTAATTTCTTGTCCTGTGATAAAAAGCCTTCTGTTCAGACATCCAAACCTTTCAGAGGAGCATTTGCAACCGTTTGGCACCATTTTTGAGTGAATTGCCGAAAGTCAGATTTTTGCTGAAATTGTGACCCCGGGGCTTAGGAATTTTTTCAAAAAATCTTTTTCCTCCGGTTAAGTTGTCGATGGCTGATTTCTTGTCCTGTGATAATAAGCCTTTTGCTTCGACCGCCAAACCTTTCAGGGCAGCATTTTCAATTGTTGGGCACCATTTTTGAGACAATTGCCGAAAGTCAGATTTTTTCTGAAATTGTGACCCCGGGGCTTAGGAATTTTTTCAAAAAATCTTTTTCCTCTGGTTAAGTTGTCGAGGGCTGATTTCTTGTCCTGTGATAAGAAGCCTTTTGTTTCGACCGCCAAACCTTTCAGGGGAGCATTTGCAACCGTTTGGCACCATTTTTGAGTGAACTGCGGAATGTCAGATTTTTGCTGAAATTGTGACCCCAGGGCTTAGGAATTTTTTCAAAAAATCTTTTTCCTCCGGTTAAGTTGTCGAGGGCTGATTTCTTGTCCTGTGATAAAAAGCCTTTTGTTTCGACCGCCAAACCTTTCAGGGGAGCATTTGCAATTGTTGGGCACCATTTTTGAGAGAATTGCCGAAAGTCAGATTTTTTCTGAAATTGTGACCCCGGGGCTTAGGGATTTTTTCAAAAAAATCTTTTCCCGCCGGTTAAGTTGTCGAGGGTTGATTTCTTGACCTGTGATAAAAAGCCTTCTGTTTCGACCGCCAAACCTGTCAGTGGAGCATGTGCAACCGTTGGGCACCATTTTTGAGTGAATTGCCGAATGTCAGATTTTTGCTGAAATTGTGACCCCGGGGCTTAGGGATTTTTTCAAAAAATCTTTTTCCTCTGGTTAAGTTGTCGAGGGCTGATTTCTTGTCCTGTGATAAAAAGCCTTTTGTTTTGACCGCCAAACGTTTCAGGGGAGCATTTGCAACCGTTTGGCACCATTTTTGAGTGAATTGCGGAATGTCAGATTTTTGCTGAAATTGTGACCCCAGGGCTTAGGAATTTTTTCAAAAAATCTTTTTCCTCTGGTTAAGTTGTCGAGGGCTGATTTCTTGTCCTGTGATAAAAAGCCTTTTGTTTCGACCGCCAAACCTTTCAGGGGAGCATTTGCAATTGTTGGTCACCATTTTTGAGAGAATTGCCGAAAGTCAGATTTTTTCTGAAATTGTGACCCCGGGGCTTAGGGATTTTTTCAAAAAAATCTTTTTCCTCCGGTTAAATTGTCGAGGGCTGATTTCTTGTCCTGTGATAAAAAGCCTTCTGTTTCGAACGCCAAACCTTTCAGGGGAGCATTTGCAACCGTTTGGCACCATTTTTGAGTGAATTGCCGAAAGTCAGATTTTTCCTGAAATTGTGACCCCGGGGCTTAGGGATTTTTTCAAAAAATCTTTTGCCACCGGTTAAGTTGTTGAGGGCTGATTTCTTGTCCTGTGATAAAAAGCCGTTTGTTTCGACCGCCAAAGCTGTCAGAGGAGCTTTTGCAACCGTTGGGCACCATTTTTGAGTGAATTGCCGAATGTCAGATTTTTGCTGAAATTGTGACCCCGGGGCTTAGGGATTTTTTCGAAAAAATGTTTTTCCGCCGCTTAAGTTGTCGGGTGTTGTTTTCTTGTCCTGTGATAAAAAGCCTTCTGTTCAGACATCCAAACCTTTCAGAGGAGCATTTGCAACCGTTTGGCACCATTTTTGAGTGAATTGCCGAAAGTCAGATTTTTGCTGAAATTGTGACCCCGGGGCTTAGGAATTTTTTCAAAAAATCTTTTGCCGCCGGTTAAGTTGTTGAGGGCTGATTTCTTGTCCTGTGATAAAAAGCCATTTGTTTCGACCGCCAAAGCTGTCAGAGGAGCATTCGCAACCGTTGGGCACCATTTTTGAGTGAATTGCCGAAAGTCAGATTTTTTCTGAAATTGTGACCCCGGGGCTTAGGAATTTTTTCAAAAAATCTTTTTCCTCCGGTTAAGTTGTCGAGGGCTGATTTCTTGTCCTGTGATAAGAAGCCTTTTGTTTCGACCGCCAAACCTTTCAGGGGAGCATTTGCAATTGTTGGGCACCATTTTTGAGAGAATTGCCGAAAGTCAGATTTTTTCTGAAATTGTGACCCCGGGGCTTAGGAATTTTTTCAAAAAATCTTTTTCCTCCGGTTAAGTTGTCGAGGGCTGATTTCTTGTCCTGTGATAAGAAGCCTTTTGTTTCGACTGCCAAACCTTTCAGGGGAGTATTTGCAATTGTTGGGCACCATTTTTGAGAGAATTGCCGAAAGTCAGATTTTTTCTGAAATTGTGACCCCGGGGCTTAGGGATTTTTTCAAAAAAATCTTTTTCCTCCGGTTAAATTGTCGAGGGCTGATTTCTTGTCCTGTGATAAAAAGCCTTCTGTTTCGAACGCCAAACCTTTCAGGGGAGCATTTGCAACCGTTTGGCACCATTTTTGAGTGAATTGCCGAAAGTCAGATTTTTGCTGAAATTGTGACCCCGGGGCTTAGGGATTTTTTCAAAAAATCTTTTGCCGCCGGTTAAGTTGTTGAGGGCTAATTTCTTGTCCTGTGATAAAAAGCCTTCTGTTCAGACATCCAAACCTTTCAGAGGAGCATTTGCAACCGTTTGGCACCATTTTTGAGTGAATTGCCGAAAGTCAGATTTTTGCTGAAATTGTGACCCCGGGGCTTAGGGATTTTTTCAAAAAATCTTTTGCCACTGGTTAAGTTGTTGAGGGCTGATTTCTTGTCCTGTGATAAAAAGCCTTTTGTTTCGACCGCCAAACCTTTCAGGGGAGCATTTTCAATTGTTGGGCACCATTTTTGAGACAATTGCCGAAAGTCAGATTTTTTCTGAAATTGTGACCCCGGGGCTTAGGAATTTTTTCAAAAAATCTTTTTCCTCCGGTTAAGTTGTCGAGGGCTGATTTCTTGTCCTGTGATAAGAAGCCTTTTGTTTCGACCGCCAAACCTTTCAGGGGAGCATTTTCAATTGTTGGGCACCATTTTTGAGATAATTGCCGAAAGTCAGATTTTTTCTGAAATTGTGACCCCGGGGCTTAGGAATTTTTTCAAAAAATCTTTTTCCTCCGGTTAAGTTGTCGAGGGCTGATTTCTTGTCCTGTGATAAGAAGCCTTTTGTTTCGACCGCCAAACCTTTCAGGGGAGCATTTTCAATTGTTGGGCACCATTTTTGAGACAATTGCCGAAAGTCAGATTTTTTCTGAAATTGTGACCCCGGGGCTTAGGAATTTTTTCAAAAAATCTTTTTCCTCCGGTTAAGTTGTCGAGGGCTGATTTCTTGTCCTGTGATAAGAAGCCTTTTGTTTCGAACGCCAAACCTTTCATGGGAGCATTTGCAATTGTTGTGCACCATTTTTGAGAGAATTGCCGAAAGTCAGATTTTTTCTGAAATTGTGACCCGCTTAGGGATTTTTTCAAAAAAATCTTTTCCCGCCGGTTAAGTTGTCGAGGGTTGATTTCTTGACCTGTGATAAAAAGCCTTCTGTTTCGACCGCCAAACCTGTCAGAGGAGCATGTGCAACCGTTCGGCACCATTTTTGAGTGAATTGCCGAAAGTCAGATTTTTGCTGAAATTGTGACCCCGGGGCTTAGGGATTTTTTCAAAAAATCTTTTTCCTCTGGTTAAGTTGTCGAGGGCTGATTTCTTGTCCTGTGATAAAAAGCCTTTTGTTTTGACCGCCAAACCTTTCAGGGGAGCATTTGCAACCGTTTGGCACCATTTTTGAGTGAACTGCGGAATGTCAGATTTTTGCTGAAATTGTGACCCCGGGGCTTAGGGATTTTTTCAAAAAAATCTTTTTCCTCCTGTTAAATTGTCGAGGGTTGATTTCTTGTCCTGTGATAAAAAGCCTTCTGTTTCGAACGCCAAACCTTTCAGGGGAGCATTTGCAACCGTTTGGCACCATTTTTGAGTGAATTGCCGAAAGTCAGATTTTTCCTGAAATTGTGACCCCGGGGCTTAGGGATTTTTTCAAAAAATCTTTTGCCACCGGTTAAGTTGTTGAGGGCTGATTTCTTGTCCTGTGATAAAAAGCCATTTGTTTCGACCGCCAAAGCTGTCAGAGGAGCTTTTGCAACCGTTGGGCACCATTTTTGAGTGAATTGCCGAATGTCAGATTTTTGCTGAAATTGTGACCCCGGGGCTTAGGGATTTTTTCGAAAAAATGTTTTTCCGCCGCTTAAGTTGTCGGGTGTTGTTTTCTTGTCCTGTGATAAAAAGCCTTCTGTTCAGACATCCAAACCTTTCAGAGGAGCATTTGCAACCGTTTGGCACCATTTTTGAGTGAATTGCCGAAAGTCAGATTTTTGCTGAAATTGTGACCCCGGGGCTTAGGGATTTTTTCAAAAAATCTTTTGCCGCCGGTTAAGTTGTTGAGGGCTGATTTCTTGTCCTGTGATAAAAAGCCATTTGTTTCGACCGCCAAAGCTGTCAGAGGAGCATTTGCAACCGTTGGGCACCATTTTTGAGTGAATTGCCGAAAGTCAGATTTTTGCTGAAATTGTGACCCCGGGGCTTAGGAATTTTTTCAAAAAATCTTTTTCCTCCGGTTAAGTTGTCGAGGGCTGATTTCTTGTCCTGTGATAAGAAGCCTCTTGTTTCGACCGCCAAACCTTTCAGGGGAGCATTTTCAATTGTTGGGCACCATTTTTGAGACAATTGCCGAAAGTCAGATTTTTTCTGAAATTGTGACCCCGGGGCTTAGGAATTTTTTCAAAAAATCTTTTTCCTCCGGTTAAGTTGTCGAGGGCTGATTTCTTGTCCTGTGATAAGAAGCCTTTTGTTTCGACCGCCAAACCTTTCAGGGGAGCATTTTCAATTGTTGGGCACCATTTTTGAGAGAATTGCCGAAAGTCAGATTTTTTCTGAAATTGTGACCCCGGGGCTTAGGAATTTTTTCAAAAAATCTTTTTCCTCCGGTTAAGTTGTCGAGGGCTGATTTCTTGTCCTGTGATAAGAAGCCTTTTGTTTCGACCGCCAAACCTTTCAGGGGAGCATTTGCAATTGTTGGGCACCATTTTTGAGTGAATTGCCGAAAGTCAGATTTTTTCTGAAATTGTGACCCCGGGGCTTAGGGATTTTTTCAAAAAAATCTTTTTCCTCCGGTTAAATTGTCGAGGGCTGATTTCTTGTCCTGTGATAAAAAGCCTTCTGTTTCGAACGCCAAACCTTTCAGGGGAGCATTTGCAACCGTTTGGCACCATTTTTGAGTGAATTGCCGAAAGTCAGATTTTTGCTGAAATTGTGACCCCGGGGCTTAGGGATTTTTTCAAAAAATCTTTTGCCGCCGGTTAAGTTGTTGAGGGCTAATTTCTTGTCCTGTGATAAAAAGCCTTCTGTTCAGACATCCAAACCTTTCAGAGGAGCATTTGCAACCGTTTGGCACCATTTTTGAGTGAATTGCCGAAAGTCAGATTTTTCCTGAAATTGTGACCCCGGGGCTTAGGGATTTTTTCAAAAAATCTTTTGCCACCGGTTAAGTTGTTGAGGGCTGATTTCTTGTCCTGTGATAAAAAGCCTTTTGTTTCGACCGCCAAACCTTTCAGGGGAGCATTTTCAATTGTTGGGCACCATTTTTGAGACAATTGCCGAAAGTCAGATTTTTTCTGAAATTGTGACCCCGGGGCTTAGGAATTTTTTCAAAAAATCTTTTTCCTCCGGTTAAGTTGTCGAGGGCTGATTTCTTGTCCTGTGATAAGAAGCCTTTTGTTTTGACCGCCAAACCTTTCAGGGGAGCATTTTCAATTGTTGGGCACCATTTTTGAGATAATTGCCGAAAGTCAGATTTTTTCTGAAATTGTGACCCCGGGGCTTAGGAATTTTTTCAAAAAATCTTTTTCCTCCGGTTAAGTTGTCGAGGGCTGATTTCTTGTCCTGTGATAAGAAGCCTTTTGTTTCGACCGCCAAACCTTTCAGGGGAGCATTTTCAATTGTTGGGCACCATTTTTGAGACAATTGCCGAAAGTCAGATTTTTTCTGAAATTGTGACCCCGGGGCTTAGGAATTTTTTCAAAAAATCTTTTTCCTCCGGTTAAGTTGTCGAGGGCTGATTTCTTGTCCTGTGATAAAAAGCCGTTTGTTTCGACCGCCAAAGCTGTCAGAGGAGCTTTTGCAACCGTTGGGCACCATTTTTGAGTGAATTGCCGAATGTCAGATTTTTGCTGAAATTGTGACCCCGGGGCTTAGGGATTTTTTCGAAAAAATGTTTTTCCGCCGCTTAAGTTGTCGGGTGTTGTTTTCTTGTCCTGTGATAAAAAGCCTTCTGTTCAGACATCCAAACCTTTCAGAGGAGCATTTGCAACCGTTTGGCACCATTTTTGAGTGAATTGCCGAAAGTCAGATTTTTGCTGAAATTGTGACCCCGGGGCTTAGGGATTTTTTCAAAAAATCTTTTGCCGCCGGTTAAGTTGTTGAGGGCTGATTTCTTGTCCTGTGATAAAAAGCCATTTGTTTCGACCGCCAAAGCTGTCAGAGGAGCATTTGCAACCGTTGGGCACCATTTTTGAGTGAATTGCCGAAAGTCAGATTTTTGCTGAAATTGTGACCCCGGGGCTTAGGAATTTTTTCAAAAAATCTTTTTCCTCCGGTTAAGTTGTCGAGGGCTGATTTCTTGTCCTGTGATAAGAAGCCTCTTGTTTCGACCGCCAAACCTTTCAGGGGAGCATTTTCAATTGTTGGGCACCATTTTTGAGACAATTGCCGAAAGTCAGATTTTTTCTGAAATTGTGACCCCGGGGCTTAGGAATTTTTTCAAAAAATCTTTTTCCTCCGGTTAAGTTGTCGAGGGCTGATTTCTTGTCCTGTGATAAGAAGCCTTTTGTTTCGACCGCCAAACCTTTCAGGGGAGCATTTGCAATTGTTGGGCACCATTTTTGAGAGAATTGCCGAAAGTCAGATTTTTTCTGAAATTGTGACCCCGGGGCTTAGGGATTTTTTCAAAAAAATCTTTTTCCTCCGGTTAAATTGTCGAGGGCTGATTTCTTGTCCTGTGATAAAAAGCCTTCTGTTTCGAACGCCAAACCTTTCAGGGGAGCATTTGCAACCGTTTGGCACCATTTTTGAGTGAATTGCCGAAAGTCAGATTTTTGCTGAAATTGTGACCCCGGGGCTTAGGAATTTTTTCAAAAAATCTTTTTCCTCCGGTTAAGTTGTCGAGGGCTGATTTCTTGTCCTGTGATAAGAAGCCTTTTGTTTCGACCGCCAAACCTTTCAGGGGAGCATTTTCAATTGTTGGGCACCATTTTTGAGACAATTGCCGAAAGTCAGATTTTTTCTGAAATTGTGACCCCGGGGCTTAGGAATTTTTTCAAAAAATCTTTTTCCTCCGGTTAAGTTGTCGAGGGCTGATTTCTTGTCCTGTGATAAGAAGCCTTTTGTTTCGACCGCCAAACCTTTCAGGGGAGCATTTTCAATTGTTGGGCACCATTTTTGAGTGAATTGCCGAAAGTCAGATTTTTGCTGAAATTGTGACCCCGGGGCTTAGGAATTTTTTCAAAAAATCTTTTTCCTCTGGTTAAGTTGTCGAGGGCTGATTTCTTGTCCTGTGATAAGAAGCCTTTTGTTTTGACCGCCAAACCTTTCAGGGGAGCATTTGCAACCGTTTGGCACCATTTTTGAGTGAACTGCGGAATGTCAGATTTTTGCTGAAATTGTGACCCCAGGGCTTAGGAATTTTTTCAAAAAATCTTTTTCCTCCGGTTAAGTTGTCGAGGGCTGATTTCTTGTCCTGTGATAAAAAGACTTTTGTTTCGACCGCCAAATCTTTCAGGGGAGCTTTTGCAACCGTTGGGCACCATTTTTGAGTGAATTGCCGAAAGTCAGATTTTTGCTGAAATTGTGACCCCGGGGCTTAGGGATTTTTTCAAAAAATCTTTTTCCGCCGCTTAAGTTGTCGAGGGCTGATTTCTTGTCCTGTGATAGAAAGCCTTCTGTTTCGACCGCCAAAGCTGTCAGAGGAGCATTTGCAACCGTTTGGCACCATTTTTGAGTGAATTGCCGAAAGACAGATTTCTGCTGAAATTGTGACCCCTGGGCTTAGGAATTTTTTCAAAAAATCTTTTTCCTCCGGTTAAGTTGTCGAGGGCTGATTTCTTGTCCTGTGATAAGAAGCCTTTTGTTTTGACCGCCAAATCTTTCAGGGGAGCATTTTCAATTGTTGGGCACCATTTTTGAGAGAATTGACGAAAGTCAGATTTTTGCTGAAATTGTGACCCCGGGGCTTAGGGATTTTTTCAAAAAATCTTTTTCCTCCGGTTAAGTTGTCGAGGGCTGATTTCTTGTCCTGTGATAAGAAGCCTTTTGTTTCGACCGCCAAACTTTCAGGGGAGCATTTTCAATTGTTGGGCACCATTTTTGAGATAATTGCCGAAAGTCAGATTTTTTCTGAAATTGTGACCCCGGGGCTTAGGGATTTTTTGAAAAAATCTTTTTCCTCCGGTTAAGTTGCCGAGGGCTGATTTCTTGTCCTGTGATAAAAAGCCTTCTGTTTCGAACGCCAAAGCTTTCCGAGGAGCATTTGCAACCGTTTGGCACCATTTTTGAGTGAATTGCCGAAAGACAGATTTTTGCTGAAATTGTGACCCCGGGGCTTAGGAATTTTTTCAAAAAATCTTTTTCCTCCGGTTAAGTTGTCGAGGGCTGATTTCTTGTCCTGTGATAAAAAGCCTTTTGTTTTGACCGCCAAACCTTTCAGGGGAGCATTTGCAACCGTTTGGCACCATTTTTGAGTGAACTGCGGAATGTCAGATTTTTGCTGAAATTGTGACCCCAGGGCTTAGGAATTTTTTCAAAAAATCTTTTTCCTCCGGTTAAGTTGTCGAGGGCTGATTTCTTGTCCTGTGATAAAAAGCCTTTTGTTTCGACCGCCAAATCTTTCAGGGGAGCTTTTGCAACCGTTGGGCACCATTTTTGAGTGAATTGCCGAAAGTCAGATTTTTGCTGAAATTGTGACCCCGGGGCTTAGGGATTTTTTCAAAAAATCTTTTTCCTCCGGTTAAGTTGTCGAGGGCTGATTTCTTGTCCTGTGATAGAAAGCCTTCTGTTTCGACCGCCAAAGCTGTCAGAGGAGCATTTGCAACCGTTTGGCACCATTTTTGAGTGAATTGCCGAAAGACAGATTTTTGCTGAAATTGTGACCTCGGGGCTTAGGAATTTTTTCAAAAAATCTTTTTCCTCCGGTTAAGTTGTCGAGGGCTGATTTCTTGTCCTGTGATAAGAAGCCTTTTGTTTTGACCGCCAAATCTTTCAGGGGAGCATTTTCAATTGTTGGGCACCATTTTTGAGAGAATTGCCGAAAGTCAGATTTTTGCTGAAATTGTGACCCCGGGGCTTAGGGATTTTTTCAAAAAATCTTTTTCCTCCGGTTAAGTTGTCGAGGGCTGATTTCTTGTCCTGTGATAAGAAGCCTTTTGTTTCGACCGCCAAACCTTTCAGGGGAGCATTTTCAATTGTTGGGCACCATTTTTGAGATAATTGCCGAAAGCCAGATTTTTTCTGAAATTGTGACCCCGGGGCTTAGGAATTTTTTCAAAAAATCTTTTTCCTCCGGTTAAGTTGTCGAGGGCTGATTTCTTGTCCTGTGATAAAAAGCCTTTTGTTTCGACCGCCAAACCTTTCAGGGGAGCATTTTCAATTGTTGGGCACCATTTTTGAGACAATTGCCGAAAGTCAGATTTTTGCTGAAATTGTGACCCCGGGGCTTAGGAATTTTTTCAAAAAATCTTTTTCCTCCGGTTAAGTTGTCGAGGGCTGATTTCTTGTCCTGTGATAAAAAGCCTTCTGTTTCGACCGCCAAAGCTTTCCGAGGAGCATTTGCAACCGTTTGGCACCATTTTTGAGTGAATTGCCGAAAGTCAGATTTTTTCTGAAATTGTGACCCCGGGGCTTAGGAATTTTTTCAAAAAATCTTTTTCCTCCGGTTAAGTTGTCGAGGGCTGATTTCTTGTCCTGTGATAAGAAGCCTTTTGTTTCGACCGCCAAACCTTTCAGGGGAGCATTTTCAATTCTTGGGCACCATTTTTGAGACAATTGCCGAAAGTCAGATTTTTTCTGAAATTGTGACCCCGGGGCTTAGGAATTTTTTCAAAAAATCTTTTTCCTCCGGTTAAGTTGTCGAGGGCTGATTTCTTGTCCTGTGATAAGAAGTCTTTTGTTTCGACCGCCAAAACTTTCACGGGAGCATTTGCAATTGTTGGGCACCATTTTTGAGAGAATTGCCGAAAGTCAGATTTTTTCTGAAATTGTGACCCCGGGGCTTAGGGATTTTTTCAAAAAAATCTTTTTCCTCCGGTTAAATTGTCGAGGGCTGATTTCTTGTCCTGTGATAAAAAGCCTTCTGTTTCGAACGCCAAACCTTTCAGGGGAGCATTTGCAACAGTTTGGCACCATTTTTGAGTGAATTGCCGAAAGTCAGATTTTTGCTGAAATTGTGACCCCGGGGCTTAGGGATTTTTTCGAAAAAATCTTTTTCCGCCTCTTAAGTTGTCGGGGGTTGTTTTCTTGTCCTGTGATAAAAAGCCTTCTGTTCAGACATCCAAACCTTTCAGAGGAGCATTTGCAACCGTTTGGCACCATTTTTGAGTGAATTGCCGAAAGTCAGATTTTTGCTGAAATTGTGACCCCGGGGCTTAGGAATTTTTTCGAAAAAATCTTTTCCCGCCGGTTAAGTTGTCGAGGGTTGATTTCTTGACCTGTGATAAAAAGCCTTCTGTTTAGACCGCCATACCTGACAGAGGAGCATGTGCAATCGTTGGGCACCATTTTTGAGTGAATTGCCGAAAGTCAGATTTTTGCTGAAATTGTGACCCCGGGGCTTAGGAATTTTTTCGAAAAAATGTTTTTCCGCCGCTTAAGTTGTCGAGGACTGATTTCTTGTCCTGTGATAAGAAGCCTTTTGTTTCGACCGCCAAACCTGTCAGAGGAGCATGTGCAACCGTTGGGCACCATTTTTGAGTGAATTGCCGAAAGTCAGATTTTTGCTGAAATTGTGACCCCGGGTAGGGATTTTTTCAAAAAATCTTTTTCCTCCGGTTAAGTTGTCGAGGGCTGATTTCTTGTCCTGTGATAAAAAGCCTTCTGTTTCGACCGCCAAAGCTGTCAGAGGAGCATTTGCAACCGTTTTGCACCATTTTTGGGTGAATTGCCGAAAGACAGATTTTTGCTGAAATTGTGACCCCGGGGCTTAGGAACTTTTTCAAAAAATCTTTTTCCTCCGGTTAAGTTGTCGAGGGCTGATTTCTTGTCCTGTGATAAGAAGCCTTTTGTTTCGACCGCCAAACCTTTCAGGGGAGCATTTGCAATTGTTGGGCACCATTTTTGAGAGAATTGCCGAAAGTCAGATTTTTTCTGAAATTGTGATCCCGGGGTTTAGGGATTTTTTCAAAAAAATCTTTTTCCTCCGGTTAAATTGTCGAGGGCTGATTTCTTGTCCTGTGATAAAAAGCCTTTTGTTTCGACCGCCAAACCTTTCAGGGGAGCATTTTCAATTCTTGGGCACCATTTTTGAGACAATTGCCGAAAGTCAGATTTTTTCTGAAATTGTGACCCCGGGGCTTAGGAATTTTTTCAAAAAATCTTTTTCCTCCGGTTAAGTTGTCGAGGGCTGATTTCTTGTCCTGTGATAAGAAGTCTTTTGTTTCGACCGCCAAAACTTTCACGGGAGCATTTTCAATTCTTGGGCACCATTTTTGAGAGAATTGCCGAAAGTCAGATTTTTTCTGAAATTGTGACCCCGGGGCTTAGGGATTTTTTCAAAAAAATCTTTTTCCTCCGGTTAAATTGTCGAGGGCTGATTTCTTGTCCTGTGATAAAAAGCCTTCTGTTTCGAACGCCAAACCTTTCAGGGGAGCATTTGCAACAGTTTGGCACCATTTTTGAGTGAATTGCCGAAAGTCAGATTTTTGCTGAAATTGTGACCCCGGGGCTTAGGGATTTTTTCGAAAAAATCTTTTTCCGCCTCTTAAGTTGTCGGGGGTTGTTTTCTTGTCCTGTGATAAAAAGCCTTCTGTTCAGACATCCAAACCTTTCAGAGGAGCATTTGCAACCGTTTGGCACCATTTTTGAGTGAATTGCCGAAAGTCAGATTTTTGCTGAAATTGTGACCCCGGGGCTTAGGAATTTTTTCGAAAAAATCTTTTCCCGCCGGTTAAGTTGTCGAGGGTTGATTTCTTGACCTGTGATAAAAAGCCTTCTGTTTAGACCGCCATACCTGACAGAGGAGCATGTGCAATCGTTGGGCACCATTTTTGAGTGAATTGCCGAAAGTCAGATTTTTGCTGAAATTGTGACCCCGGGGCTTAGGAATTTTTTCGAAAAAATGTTTTTCCGCCGCTTAAGTTGTCGAGGACTGATTTCTTGTCCTGTGATAAGAAGCCTTTTGTTTCGACCGCCAAACCTGTCAGAGGAGCATGTGCAACCGTTGGGCACCATTTTTGAGTGAATTGCCGAAAGTCAGATTTTTGCTGAAATTGTGACCCCGGGTAGGGATTTTTTCAAAAAATCTTTTTCCTCCGGTTAAGTTGTCGAGGGCTGATTTCTTGTCCTGTGATAAAAAGCCTTCTGTTTCGACCGCCAAAGCTGTCAGAGGAGCATTTGCAACCGTTTTGCACCATTTTTGGGTGAATTGCCGAAAGACAGATTTTTGCTGAAATTGTGACCCCGGGGCTTAGGAACTTTTTCAAAAAATCTTTTTCCTCCGGTTAAGTTGTCGAGGGCTGATTTCTTGTCCTGTGATAAGAAGCCTTTTGTTTCGACCGCCAAACCTTTCAGGGGAGCATTTGCAATTGTTGGGCACCATTTTTGAGAGAATTGCCGAAAGTCAGATTTTTTCTGAAATTGTGATCCCGGGGTTTAGGGATTTTTTCAAACAAATCTTTTTCCTCCGGTTAAATTGTCGAGGGCTGATTTCTTGTCCTGTGATAAAAAGCCTTTTGTTTCGACCGCCAAACCTTTCAGGGGAGCATTTTCAATTCTTGGGCACCATTTTTGAGACAATTGCCGAAAGTCAGATTTTTTCTGAAATTGTGACCCCGGGGCTTAGGAATTTTTTCAAAAAATCTTTTTCCTCCGGTTAAGTTGTCGAGGGCTGATTTCTTGTCCTGTGATAAGAAGTCTTTTGTTTCGACCGCCAAAACTTTCACGGGAGCATTTGCAATTGTTGGGCACCATTTTTGAGAGAATTGCCGAAAGTCAGATTTTTTCTGAAATTGTGACCCCGGGGCTTAGGGATTTTTTCAAAAAAATCTTTTTCCTCCGGTTAAATTGTCGAGGGCTGATTTCTTGTCCTGTGATAAAAAGCCTTCTGTTTCGAACGCCAAACCTTTCAGGGGAGCATTTGCAACAGTTTGGCACCATATTTGAGTGAATTGCCGAAAGTCAGATTTTTGCTGAAATTGTGACCCCGGGGCTTAGGGATTTTTTCGAAAAAATCTTTTTCCGCCGCTTAAGTTGTTGGGGGTTGTTTTCTTGTCCTGTGATAAAAAGCCTTCTGTTCAGACATCCAAACCTTTCAGAGGAGCATTTGCAACCGTTTGGCACCATTTTTGAGTGAATTGCCGAAAGTCAGATTTTTGCTGAAATTGTGACCCCGGGGCTTAGGGATTTTTTCAAAAAATCTTTTCCCGCCGGTTAAGTTGTCGAGGGTTGATTTCTTGACCTGTGATAAAAAGCCTTCTGTTTAGACCGCCATACCTGTCAGAGGAGCATGTGCAACCGTTGGGCACCATTTTTGAGTGAATTGCCGAAAGTCAGATTTTTGCTGAAATTGTGACCCCGGGGCTTAGGGATTTTTTCAAAAAATCTTTTTCCGCCGCTTAAGTTGTCGAGGACTGATTTCTTGTCCTGTGATAAGAAGCCTTTTGTTTCGACCGCCAAATCTTTCAGGGGAGCATATGCAATTGTTGGGCACCATTTTTGAGAGAATTGCCGAAAGTCAGATTTTTGCTGAAATTGTGACCCCGGGGCTTAGGGATTTTTTCAAAAAATCTTTTTCCTCCGGTTCAGTTGTCGAGGGCTGATTTCTTGTCCTGTGATAAGAAGGCTTTTGTTTCGACCGCCAAACCTTTCAGGGGAGCATTTTCAATTGTTGGGCACCATTTTTGAGACAATTGCCGAAAGTCAGATTTTTTCTGAAATTGTGACCCCGGGGCTTAGGGATTTTTTCAAAAAAATCTTTTTCCTCCGGTTAAATTGTCGAGGGCTGATTTCTTGTCCTGTGATAAAAAGCTTTCTGTTTCGAACGCCAAACCTTTCAGGGGAGCATTTGCAACCGTTTGGCACCATTTTTGAGTGAATTGCCGAAAGTCAGATTTTTGCTGAAATTGTGACCCCGGGGCTTAGGGATTTTTTTTGAAAAAATCTTTTTCCGCCGCTTAAGTTGTCGGGAGTTGTTTTCTTGTCCTGTGATAGAAAGCCTTCTGTTTCGACCGCCAAAGTTTTCAGAGGAGCTTTTGCAACCGTTGGGCACCATTTTTGAGTGAATTGCCGAATGTCAGATTTTTGCTGAAATTGTGGCCCCGGGGCTTAGGGATTTTTTCGAAAAAATCTTTTCCCGCCGGTTAAGTTGTCGAGGGTTGATTTCTTGACCTGTGATAAAAAGCCTTCTGTTTAGACCGCCATACCTGTCAGAGGAGCATGTGCAACCGTTGGGCACCATTTTTGAGTGAATTGCCGAAAGTCAGATTTTTGCTGAAATTGTGACCCCGGGTAGGGATTTTTTCAAAAAATCTTTTTCCGCCGCTTAAGTTGTCGAGGACTGATTTCTTGTCCTGTGATAAGAAGCCTTTTGTTTCGACCGCCAAACCTGTCAGAGGAGCATGTGCAACCGTTGGGCACCATTTTTGAGTGAATTGCCGAAAGTCAGATTTTTGCTGAAATTGTGACCCCGGGTAGGGATTTTTTCAAAAAATCTTTTTCCTCCGGTTAAGTTGTCGAGGGCTGATTTCTTGTCCTGTGATAAAAAGCCTTCTGTTTCGACCGCCAAAGCTGTCAGAGGAGCATTTGCAACCGTTTTGCACCATTTTTGGGTGAATTGCCGAAAGACAGATTTTTGCTGAAATTGTGACCCCGGGGCTTAGGAACTTTTTCAAAAAATCTTTTTCCTCCGGTTAAGTTGTCGAGGGTTGATTTCTTGTCCTGTGATAAGAAGCCTTTTGTTTCGACCGCCAAACCTTTCAGGGGAGCATTTGCAATTGTTGGGCACCATTTTTGAGAGAATTGCCGAAAGTCAGATTTTTTCTGAAATTGTGATCCCGGGGTTTAGGGATTTTTTCAAAAAAATCTTTTTCCTCCGGTTAAATTGTCGAGGGCTGATTTCTTGTCCTGTGATAAAAAGCCTTCTGTTTCGAACGCCAAACCTTTCAGGGGAGCATGTGCAACCGTTTGGCACCATTTTTGAGTTAATTGCCGAAAGTCAGATTTTTGCTGAAATTGTGACCCCGGGGCTTAGGGATTTTTTTTGAAAAAATCTTTTTCCGCCGCTTAAGTTGTGGGGAGTTGTTTTCTTGTCCTGTGATAGAAAGCCTTCTGTTTCGACCGCCAAAGTTTTCAGAGGAGCTTTTGCAACCGTTGGGCACCATTTTTGAGTGAATTGCCGAATGTCAGATTTTTGCTGAAATTGTGACCCCGGGGCTTAGGAATTTTTTCAAAAAATCTTTTTCCTCCGGTTAAGTTGTCGAGGGCTGATTTCTTGTCCTGTGATAAGAAGCCTTTTGTTTCGACTGCCAAACCTTTCAGGGGAGCATTTTCAATTGTTTGGCACCATTTTTGAGACAATTGCCGAAAGTCAGATTTTTTCTGAAATTGTGACCCCGGGGCTTAGGGATTTTTTCAAAAAATCTTTTTCCTCCGGTTAAGTTGTCGAGGGCTGATTTCTTGTCCTGTGATAAGAAGCCTTTTGTTTCGACCGCCAAACCTTTCAGGGGAGCATTTTCAATTGTTGGGCACCATTTTTGAGATAATTGCAGAAAGTCAGATTTTTTCTGAAATTGTGACCCCGGGGCTTAGGAATTTTTTCAAAAAATCTTTTTCCTCCGGTTTAGTTGTCGAGGGCTGATTTCTTGTCCTGTGATAAGAAGCCTTTTGTTTCGACCGCCAAACCTTTCAGGGGAGCATTTTCAATTCTTGGGCACCATTTTTGAGACAATTGCCGAAAGTCAGATTTTTTCTGAAATTGTGACCCCGGGGCTTAGGAATTTTTTCAAAAAATCTTTTTCCTCCGGTTAAGTTGTCGAGGGCTGATTTCTTGTCCTGTGATAAGAAGTCTTTTGTTTCGACCGCCAAAACTTTCACGGGAGCATTTGCAATTGTTGGGCACCATTTTTGAGAGAATTGCCGAAAGTCAGATTTTTTCTGAAATTGTGACCCCGGGGCTTAGGAATTTTTTCAAAAAAATCTTTTTCCTCCGGTTAAATTGTCGAGGGCTGATTTCTTGTCCTGTGATAAAAAGCCTTCTGTTTCGAACGCCAAACCTTTCAGGGGAGCATTTGCAACCGTTTGGCACCATTTTTGAGTGAATTGCCGAAAGTCAGATTTTTGCTGAAATTGTGACCCCGGGGCTTAGGGATTTTTTCGAAAAAATCTTTTTCCGCCGCTTAAGTTGTCGGGGGTTGTTTTCTTGTCCTGTGATAAAAAGCCTTCTGTTCAGACATCCAAATCTTTCAGAGGAGCATTTGCAACCGTTTGGCACCATTTTTGAGTGAATTGCCGAAAGTCAGATTTTTGCTGAAATTGTGACCCCGGGGCTTAGGGATTTTTTCGAAAAAATCTTTTCCCGCCGGTTAAGTTGTCGAGGGTTGATTTCTTGACCTGTGATAAAAAGCCTTCTGTTTAGACCGCCATACCTGTCAGAGGAGCATGTGCAACCGTTGGGCACCATTTTTGAGTGAATTGCCGAAAGTCAGATTTTTGCTGAAATTGTGACCCCGGGGCTTAGGGATTTTTTCAAAAAATCTTTTCCCGCCGGTTAAGTTGTTGAGGGTTGATTTCTTGACCTGTGATAAAAAGCCTTCTGTTTAGACCGCCATACCTGTCAGAGGAGCATGTGCAACCGTTGGGCACCATTTTTGAGTGAATTGCCGAAAGTCAGTTTTTTGCTGAAATTGTGACCCCCGGGGCTTAGGGATTTTTTCAAAAAATCTTTTTCCGCCGCTTAAGTTGTCGAGGACTGATTTCTTGTCCTGTGATAAGAAGCCTTTTGTTTCGACCACCAAACCTGTCAGAGGAGCATGTGCAACCGTTGGGCACCATTTTTGAGTGAATTGCCGAAAGTCAGATTTTTGCTGAAATTGTGACCCCGGGGCTTAGGGATTTTTTCAAAAAATATTTTTCCTCCGGTTAAGTTGTCGAGGGCTGATTTCTTGTCCTGTGATAAAAAGCCTTCTGTTTCGACCGCCAAAGCTGTCAGAGGAGCATTTGCAACCGTTTGGCACCATTTTTGGGTGAATTGCCGAAAGACAGATTTTTGCTGAAATTGTGACCCCGGGGCTTAGGAATTTTTTCAAAAAATCTTTTTCCTCCGGTTAAGTTGTCGAGGGCTGATTTCTTTCCTGTTGTAAAAAGCCTTCTGTTTCGACCGCCAAAGTTTTCCGAGGAGCATTTGCAACCGTTTGGCACCATTTTTGAGTGAATTGCCGAAAGTCAGATTTTTGCTGAAATTGTGACCCCGGGGCTTAGGGATTTTTTCAAAAAATCTTTTTCCTCCGGTTAAGTTGTCGAGGGCTGATTTCTTTCCTGTTGTAAAAAGCCTTCTGTTTCGACCGCCAAAGTTTTCCGAGGAGCATTTGCAACCGTTTGGCACCATTTTTGAGTGAATTGCCGAAAGTCAGATTTTTGCTGAAATTGTGACCCCGGGGCTTAGGGATTTTTTCAAAAAATCTTTTGCCGCCGGTTAAGTTGTCGAGGGCTGATTTCTTGTCCTGTGATAAGAAGCCTTTTGTTTCGAACGCCAAACCTTTCAGGGGAGCATTTGCAACCGTTTGGCACCATTTTTGAGTGAATTGCCGAAAGTCAGATTTTTTCTGAAATTGTGACCCCGGGGCTTAGGTATTTTTTCAAAAAAATCTTTTTCCTCCGGTTAAATTGTCGAGGGCTGATTTCTTGTCCTGAGATAAAAAACCTTCTGTTTCGAACGCCAAACGTTTCAGGGGAGCATTTGCAACCGTTTGGCACCATTTTTGAGTGAATTGCCGAAAGTCAGATTTTTGCTGAAATTGTGACCCCGGGGCTTAGGTATTTTTTCAAAAAAATCTTTTGCCGCCGGTTAAGTTGTTGAGGGCTGATTTCTTGTCCTGTGATAAAAAGCCGTTTGTTTCGACCGCCAAAGCTGTCAGAGGAGCTTTTGCAACCGTTGGGCACCATTTTTGAGTGAATTGCCGAATGTCAGATTTTTGCTGAAATTGTGACCCCGGGGCTTAGGGATTTTTTCGAAAAAATCTTTTTCCGCCGCTTAAGTTGTCGGGGGTTGTTTTCTTGTCCTGTGATAAAAAGCCTTCTGTTCAGACATCCAAACCTTTCAGAGGAGCATTTGCAACCGTTTGGCACCATTTTTGAGTGAATTGCCGAAAGTCAGATTTTTGCTGAAATTGTGACCCCGGGGCTTAGGGATTTTTTCAAAAAATCTTTTCCCGCCGGTTAAGTTGTTGAGGGTTGATTTCTTGACCTGTGATAAAAAGCCTTCTGTTTAGACCGCCATACCTGTCAGAGGAGCATGTGCAACCGTTGGGCACCATTTTTGAGTGAATTGCCGAAAGTCAGATTTTTGCTGAAATTGTGACCCCGGGGCTTAGGGATTTTTTCAAAAAATCTTTTTCCGCCGCTTAAGTTGTCGAGGACTGATTTCTTGTCCTGTGATAAGAAGCCTTTTGTTTCGACCACCAAACATGTCAGAGGAGCTTTTGCAACCGTTGGGCACCATTTTTGAGTGAATTGCCGAAAGTCAGATTTTTGCTGAAATTGTGACCCCGGGGCTTAGGGATTTTTTCAAAAAATATTTTTCCTCCGGTTAAGTTGTCGAGGGATGATTTCTTGTCCTGTGATAAAAAGCCTTCTGTTTAGACCGCCAAAGCTGTCAGAGGAGCATTTGCAACCGTTTGGCACCATTTTTGGGTGAATTGCCGAAAGACAGATTTTTGCTGAAATTGTGACCCCGGGGCTTAGGAATTTTTTCAAAAAATCTTTTTCCTCCGGTTAAGTTGTCGAGGGCTGATTCCTTGTCCTGTAATAAAAAGCCTTCTGTTTCGACCGCCAAACCTTTCAGAGGAGCTTTTGCAACCGTTGGGCACCATTTTTGAGTGAACTGCCGAATGTCAGATTTTTGCTGAAATTGTGACCCCGGGGCTTAGGGATTTTTTTTAAAAAAATCTTTTTCCTCCGCTTAAGTTGTCGAGGGCTGATTTCTTTCCTGTTGTAAAAAGCCTTCTGTTTCGACCGCCAAAGTTTTCCGAGGAGCATTTGCAACCGTTTGGCACCATTTTTGAGTGAATTGCCGAAAGTCAGATTTTTGCTGAAATTGTGACCCCGGGGCTTAGGGATTTTTTCAAAAAAATCTTTTTCCTCCGGTTAAATTGTCGAGGGCTGATTTCTTGTCCTGTGATAAAAAGCCTTCTGTTTCGAACGCCAAACCTTTCAGGGGAGCATTTGCAACCGCTTGGCACCATTTTTGAGTGAATTGCCGAAAGTCAGATTTTTGCTGAAATTGTGACCCCGGGGCTTAGGGATTTTTTCAAAAAATCTTTTCCCGCCGGTTAAGTTGTTGAGGGTTGATTTCTTGACCTGTGATAAAAAGCCTTCTGTTTAGACCGCCATACCTGTCAGAGGAGCATGTGCAACCGTTGGGCACCATTTTTGAGTGAATTGCCGAAAGTCAGATTTTTGCTGAAATTGTGACCCCGGGGCTTAGGGATTTTTTCAAAAAATCTTTTTCCGCCGCTTAAGTTGTCGAGGACTAATTTCTTGTCCTGTGATAAGAAGCCTTTTGTTTCGACCACCAAACCTGTCAGAGGAGCATGTGCAACCGTTGGGCACCATTTTTGAGTGAATTGCCGAAAGTCAGATTTTTGCTGAAATTGTGACCCCGGGGCTTAGGGATTTTTTCAAAAAATATTTTTCCTCCGGTTAAGTTGTCGAGGGATGATTTCTTGTCCTGTGATAAAAAGCCTTCTGTTTCGACCCCCAAAGCTGTCAGAGGAGCATTTGCAACCGTTTGGCACCATTTTTGGGTGAATTGCCGAAAGACAGATTTTTGCTGAAATTGTGACCCCGGGGCTTAGGGATTTTTTTAAAAAAAATCTTTTTCCTCCGCTTAAGTTGTCGAGGGCTGATTTCTTTCCTGTTGTAAAAAGCCTTCTGTTTCGACCGCCAAAGTTTTCCGAGGAGCATTTGCAACCGTTTGGCACCATTTTTGAGTGAATTGCCGAAAGTCAGATTTTTGCTGAAATTGAGACCCCGGGGCTTAGGGATTTTTTCAAAAAATCTTTTGCCGCCGGTTAAGTTGTCGAGTGCTGATTTCTTGTCCTGTGATAAGAAGCCTTTTGTTTCGACCGCCAAACCTTTCAGGGGAGCATTTGCAATTGTTGGGCACCATTTTTGAGAGAATTGCCGAAAGTCAGATTTTTGCTGAAATTGTGACCCCGGGGCTTAGGGATTTTTTCAAAAAAATCTTTTTCCTCCGGTTAAATTGTCGAGGGCTGATTTCTTGTCCTGTGATAAAAAGCCTTCTGTTTCGAACGCCAAACCTTTCAGGGGAGCATTTGCAACCGTTTGGCACCATTTTTGAGTGAATTGCCGAAAGTCAGATTTTTGCTGAAATTGTGACCCCGGGGCTTAGGGATTTTTTCGAAAAAATCTTTTTCCGCCGCTTAAGTTGTCGGGGGTTGTTTTCTTGTCCTGTGATAGAAAGCCTTCTGTTTCGACCGCCAAAGCTGTCAGAGGAGCATTTGCAACCGTTTGGCACCATTTTTGAGTGAATTGCCGAAGGACAGATTTTTGCTGAAATTGTGACCCCGGGGCATAGGAATTTTTTCAAAAAATCTTTTTCCTCCGGTTATGTTGTCGAGGGCTGATTTCTTGATTTGTGATAAGAAGCCTTTTGTTTCGAACGCCAAACCTTTCAGGGGAGCATTTGCAACCGTTTGGCACCATTTTTGAGTGAATTGCCGAAAGTCAGATTTTTTCTGAAATTGTGACCCCGGGGCTTAGGTATTTTTTCAAAAAAATCTTTTTCCTCCGGTTAAATTGTCGAGGGCTGATTTCTTGTCCTGAGATAAAAAACCTTCTGTTTCGAACGCCAAACGTTTCAGGGGAGCATTTGCAACCGTTTGGCACCATTTTTGAGTGAATTGCCGAAAGTCAGATTTTTGCTGAAATTGTGACCCCGGGGCTTAGGTATTTTTTCAAAAAAATCTTTTGCCGCCGGTCAAGTTGTTGAGGGCTGATTTCTTGTCCTGTGATAAAAAGCCGTTTGTTTCGACCGCCAAAGCTGTCAGAGGAGCTTTTGCAACCGTTGGGCACCATTTTTGAGTGAATTGCCGAATGTCAGATTTTTGCTGAAATTGTGACCCCGGGGCTTAGGGATTTTTTCAAAAAATCTTTTGCCGCCGGTTAAGTTGTTGAGGGCTGATTTCTTGTCCTGTGATAAAAAGCCGTTTGTTTCGACCGCCAAAGCTGTCAGAGGAGCTTTTGCAAGCGTTGGGCACCATTTTTGAGTGAATTGCCGAATGTCAGATTTTTGCTGAAATTGTGACCCCGGGGCTTAGGGATTTTTTCGAAAAAATCTTTTTCCGCCGCTTAAGTTGTCGGGGGTTGTTTTCTTGTCCTGTGATAAAAAGCCTTCTGTTCAGACATCCAAACCTTTCAGAGGAGCATTTGCAACCGTTTGGCACCATTTTTGAGTGAATTGCCGAAAGTCAGATTTTTTCTGAAATTGTGACCCCGGGGCTTAGGCATTTTTTCAAAAAATCTTTTGCCACCGGTTAAGTTGTTGAGGGCTGATTTCTTGTCCCGTGATAAAAAGCCATTTGTTTCGACCGCCAAACCTTTCATGGGAGCATTTGCAATTGTTGGGCACCATTTTTGAGAGAATTGCCGAAAGTCAGTTTTTTTCTGAAATTGTGACCCCGGGGCTTAGGGATTTTTTCAAAAAATCTTTTTCCTCCGGTTAAGTTGTCGAGGGCTGATTTCTTGTCCTGTGATAAAAAGCCTTTTGTTTTGACCGCCAAACCTTTCAGGGGAGCATTTGCAACCGTTTGGCACCATTTTTGAGTGAATTGCCGAAAGACAGATTTTTGCTGAAATTGTGACCCCGGGGCTTAGGAATTTTTTCAAAAAATCTTTTTCCTCCGGTTAAGTTGTCGAGGGCTGATTTCTTGTCCTGTGATAAGAAGCCTTTTGTTTCGACCGCCAAAGCTTTCAGGGGAGCATTTGCAATTGTTGAGCACCATTTTTGAGAGAATTGCCGAAAGTCAGATTTTTGCTGAAATTCTGACCCCGGGGCTTAGGGATTTTTTCAAAAAATCTTTTGCCGCCGGTTAAGTTGTTGAGGGCTGATTTCTTGTCCTGTGATAAAAAGCCTTCTGTTTCGACCGCCAAAGCTTTCAGAGGAGCATTTGCAACCGTTGGGCACCATTTTTGAGTGAACTGCCGAATGTCAGATTTTTGCTGAAATTGTGACCCCAGGGCTTAGGAATTTTTTCAAAAAATCTTTTTCCTCCGGTTAAGTTGTCGAGGGCTGATTTCTTGTCCTGTGATAAGAAGCCTTTTGTTTCGACCGCCAAACCTTTCAGGGGAGCATTTGCAATTGTTGGGCACCATTTTTGAGAGAATTGCCGAAAGTCAGATTTTTTCTGAAATTGTGACCCCGGGGCTTAGGGATTTTTTCAAAAAAATCTTTTTCCTCCGGTTAAATTGTCGAGGGCTGATTTCTTGTCCTGTGATAAAAAGCCTTCTGTTTCGAACGCCAAACCTTTCAGGGGAGCATTTGCAACCGTTTGGCACCATTTTTGAGTGAATTGCCGAAAGTCAGATTTTTGCTGAAATTGTGACCCCGGGGCTTAGGGATTTTTTCGAAAAAATCTTTTTCCGCCGCTTAAGTTGTCGGGGGTTGTTTTCTTGTCCTGTGATAGAAAGCCTTCTGTTTCGACCGCCAAAGCTGTCAGAGGAGCATTTGCAACCGTTTGGCACCATTTTTGAGTGAATTGCCGAAAGACAGATTTTTGCTGAAATTGTGACCCCGGGGCATAGGAATTTTTTCAAAAAATCTTTTTACTCCGGTTAAGTTGTCGAGGGCTGATTTCTTGATTTGTGATAAGAAGCCTTTTGTTTCGAACGCCAAACCTTTCAGGGGAGCATTTGCAACCGTTTGGCACCATTTTTGAGTGAATTGCCGAAAGTCAGATTTTTTCTGAAATTGTGACCCCGGGGCTTAGGTATTTTTTCAAAAAAATCTTTTTCCTCCGGTTAAATTGTCGAGGGCTGATTTCTTGTCCTGAGATAAAAAACCTTCTGTTTCGAACGCCAAACGTTTCAGGGGAGCATTTGCAACCGTTTGGCACCATTTTTGAGTGAATTGCCGAAAGTCAGATTTTTGCTGAAATTGTGACCCCGGGGCTTAGGTATTTTTTCAAAAAAATCTTTTGCCGCCGGTTAAGTTGTTGAGGGCTGATTTCTTGTCCTGTGATAAAAAGCCTTTTGTTTCGACCGCCAAAGCTGTCAGAGGAGCTTTTGCAACCGTTGGGCACCATTTTTGAGTGAATTGCCGAATGTCAGATTTTTGCTGAAATTGTGACCCCGGGGCTTAGGGATTTTTTCGAAAAAATCTTTTTCCGCCGCTTAAGTTGTCGGGGGTTGTTTTCTTGTCCTGTGATAAAAAGGCTTCTGTTCAGACATCCAAACCTTTCAGAGGAGCATTTGCAACCGTTTGGCACCATTTTTGAGTGAATTGCCGAAAGTCAGATTTTTGCTGAAATTGTGACCCCGGGGCTTAGGGATTTTTTCGAAAAAATCTTTTTCCGCCGGTTAAGTTGTTGAGGGTTGATTTCTTGACCTGTGATAAGAAGCCTTCTGTTTAGACCGCCATACCTGTCAGAGGAGCATGTCCAACCGTTGGGCACCATTTTTGAGTGAATTGCCGAAAGTCAGATTTTTGCTGAAATTGTGACCCCGGGGCTTAGGGATTTTTTCAAAAAATATTTTTCCTCCGGTTAAGTTGTCGAGGGCTCATTTCTTGTCCTGTGATAAAAAGCCTTCTGTTTCGACCGCCAAAGCTGTCAGAGGAGCATTTGCAACCGTTTGGCACCATTTTGGGGTGAATTGCCGAAAGACAGATTTTTGCTGAAATTGTGACCCCGGGGCTTAGGAATTTTTTCAAAAAATCTTTTTCCTCCGGTTAAGTTGTCGAGGGCTGATTCCTTGTCCTGTAATAAAAAGCCTTCTGTTTCGACCGCCAAACCTTTCAGAGGAGCTTTTGCAACCGTTGGGCACCATTTTTGAGTGAACTGCCGAATGTCAGATTTTTGCTGAAATTGTGACCCCGGGGCTTAGGGATTTTTTTAAAAAAAATCTTTTTCCTCCGCTTAAGTTGTCGAGGGCTGATTTCTTTCCTGTTGTAAAAAGCCTTCTGTTTCGACCGCCAAAGTTTTCCGAGGAGCATTTGCAACCGTTTGGCACCATTTTTGAGTGAATTGCCGAAAGTCAGATTTTTGCTGAAATTGTGACCCCGGGGCTTAGGGATTTTTTCAAAAAATCTTTTGCCGCCGGTTAAGTTGTCGAGGGCTGATTTCTTGTCCTGTGATAAGAAGCCTTTTGTTTCGACCGCCAAACCTTTCAGGGGAGCATTTGCAATTGTTGGGCACCATTTTTGAGAGAATTGCCGAAAGTCAGATTTTTTCTGAAATTGTGACCCCGGGGCTTAGGGATTTTTTCAAAAAAATCTTTTTCGTCCGGTTAAATTGTCGAGCGCTGATTTCTTGTCCTGTGATAAAAAGCCTTCTGTTTCGAACGCCAAACCTTTCAGGGGAGCATTTGCAACCGTTTGGCACCATTTTTGAGTGAATTGCCGAAAGTCAGATTTTTGCTGAAATTGTGACCCCGGGGCTTAGGGATTTTTTCGAAAAAATCTTTTTCCGCCGCTTAAGTTGTCGGGGGTTGTTTTCTTGATTTGTGATAAGAAGCCTTTTGTTTCGAACGCCAAACCTTTCAGGGGAGCATTTGCAACCGTTTGGCACCATTTTTGAGTGAATTGCCGAAAGTCAGATTTTTTCTGAAATTGTGACCCCGGGGCTTAGGTATTTTTTCAAAAAAATCTTTTTCCTCCGGTTAAATTGTCGAGGGCTGATTTCTTGTCCTGAGATAAAAAACCTTCTGTTTCGAACGCCAAACGTTTCAGGGGAGCATTTGCAACCGTTTGGCACCATTTTTGAGTGAATTGCCGAAAGTCAGATTTTTGCTGAAATTGTGACCCCGGGGCTTAGGTATTTTTTCAAAAAAACTTTTGCCGCCGGTTAAGTTGTTGAGGGCTGATTTCTTGTCCTGTGATAAAAAGCCGTTTGTTTCGACCGCCAAAGCTGTCAGAGGAGCTTTTGCAACCGTTGGGCACCATTTTTGAGTGAATTGCCGAATGTCAGATTTTTGCTGAAATTGTGACCCCGGGGCTTAGGGATTTTTTCGAAAAAATCTTTTTCCGCCGCTTAAGTTGTCGGGGGTTGTTTTCTTGTCCTGTGATAAAAAGCCTTCTGTTCAGACATCCAAACCTTTCAGAGGAGCATTTGCAACCGTTTGGCACCATTTTTGAGTGAATTGCCGAAAGTCAGATTTTTGCTGAAATTGTGACCCCGGGGCTTAGGGATTTTTTCAAAAAAATCTTTTTCCTCCGGTTAAATTGTCGAGGGCTGATTTCTTGTCCTGAGATAAAAAACCTTCTGTTTCGAACGCCAAACGTTTCAGGGGAGCATTTGCAACCGTTTGGCACCATTTTTGAGTGAATTGCCGAAAGTCAGATTTTTGCTGAAATTGTGACCCCGGGGGCTTAGGGATTTTTTCGAAAAAATCTTTTTCCGCCGCTTAAGTTGTCGGGGGTTGTTTTCTTGTCCTGTGATAAAAAGCCTTCTGTTTCGACCGCCAAAGCTTTCAGAGGAGCTTTTGCAACCGTTGGGCACCATTTTTGAGTGAATTGCCAAATGTCAGATTTTTGCTGAAATTGAGACCCCGGGGCTTAGGGATTTTTTCGAAAAAATCTTTTTCCGCCGCTTAAGTTGTCGAGGGCTGATTTCTTGTCCTGTGATAAAAAGCCTTTTGTTTCGACCGCCAAATCTTTCAGGGGAGCATTTGCAATTGTTGGGCACCATTTTTGAGTGAATTGCCGAAAGACAGATTTTTGCTGAAATTGTGACCCCGGGGCTTAGGAATTTTTTCAAAAAATCTTTTTCCTCCGGTTAAGTTGTCGAGGGCTGATTTCTTGTCCTGTGATAAGAAGCCTTTTGTTTCGACCGCCAAATCTTTCAGGGGAGCATTTGCAATTGTTGAGCACCATTTTTGAGAGAATTGCCGAAAGTCAGATTTTTGCTGAAATTCTGACCCCCGGGGCTTAGGGATTTTTTCAAAAAATCTTTTGCCGCCGGTTAAGTTGTTGAGGGCTGATTTCTTGTCCTGTGATAAAAAGCCTTCTGTTTCGACCGCCAAAGCTTTCAGAGGAGCTTTTGCAACCGTTGGGCACCATTTTTGAGTGAACTGCGGAATGTCAGATTTTTGCTGAAATTGTGACCCCGGGGCTTAGGAATTTTTTCAAAAAATCTTTTTCCTCCGGTTAAGTTGTCGAGGGCTGATTTCTTGTCCTGTGATAAGAATCCTTTTGTTTCGACCGCCAAATCTTTCAGGGGAGCATTTGCAATTGTTGGGCACCATTTTTGAGTGAATTGCCGAAAGACAGATTTTTGCTGAAATTGTGACCCCGGGGCTTAGGAATTTTTTCAAAAAATCTTTTTCCTCCGGTTAAGTTGTCGAGGGCTGATTTCTTGTCCTGTGATAAGAAGCCTTTTGTTTCGACCGCCAAATCTTTCAGGGGAGCATTTGCAATTGTTGAGCACCATTTTTGAGAGAATTGCCGAAAGTCAGATTTTTGTTGAAATTCTGACCCCGGGGCTTAGGGATTTTTTCAAAAAATCTTTTGCCGCCGGTTAAGTTGTTGAGGGCTGATTTCTTGTCCTGTGATAAAAAGCCTTCTGTTTCGACCGCCAAAGCTTTCAGAGGAGCTTTTGCAACCGTTGGGCACCATTTTTGAGTGAACTGCCGAATGTCAGATTTTTTCTGAAATTGTGACCCCGGGGCTTAGGAATTTTTTCAAAAAATCTTTTTCCTCCGGTTAAGTTGTTGAGGGCTGATTTCTTGTCCTGTGATAAGAAGCCTTTTGTTTCGACCGCCAAACCTTTCAGGGGAGCATTTGCAATTGTTGGGCACCATTTTTGAGAGAATTGCCGAAAGTCAGATTTTTTCTGAAATTGTGACCCCGGGGCTTAGGGATTTTTTCAAAAAAATCTTTTTCCTCCGGTTAAATTGTCGAGGGCTGATTTCTTGTCCTGTGATAAAAAGCCTTCTGTTTGGAAGGCCAAACCTTTCAGGGGAGCATTTGCAACCGTTTGGCACCATTTTTGAGTGAATTGCCGAAAGTCAGATTTTTGCTGAAATTGTGACCCCGGGGCTTAGTGATTTTTTCGAAAAAATATTTTTCCGCCGCTTCAGTTGTCGGGGGTTGTTTTCTTGTCCTGTGATAGAAAGCCTTCTGTTTCGACCGCCAAAGCTGTCAGAGGAGCATTTGCAACCGTTTGGCACCATTTTTGAGAGAATTGCCGAAAGTCAGATTTTTGCTGAAATTCTGACCCCGGGGCTTAGGAATTTTTTCAAAAAATCTTTTTCCTCCGGTTAAGTTGTTGAGGGCTGATTTCTTGTCCTGTGATAAAAAGCCTTCTGTTTGGAAGGCCAAACCTTTCAGGGGAGCATTTGCAACCGTTTGGCACCATTTTTGAGTGAATTGCCGAAAGACAGATTTTTGCTGAAATTGTGACCCCGGGGCTTAGGAATTTTTTCAAAAAATCTTTTTCCTCCGGTTAAGTTGTTGAGGGCTGATTTCTTGTCCTGTGATAAAAAGCCGTTTGTTTCGACCGCCAAAGCTGTCAGAGGAGCTTTTGCAACCGTTGGGCACCATTTTTGAGTGAATTGCCGAATGTCAGATTTTTGCTGAAATTGTGACCCCGGGGCTTAGGGATTTTTTCGAAAAAATCTTTTTCCGCCGCTTAAGTTGTCGGGGGTTGTTTTCTTGTCCTGTGATAAAAAGCCTTCTGTTCAGACATCCAAACCTTTCAGAGGAGCATTTGCAACCGTTTGGCACCATTTTTGAGTGAATTTCCGAAAGTCAGATTTTTGCTGAAATTGTGACCCCGGGTTTTTAGGGATTTTTTCAAAAAATCTTTTGCCGCCGGTTAAGTTGTCGAGTGCTGATTTCTTGTCCTGTGATAAAAAGCCGTTTGTTTCGACCGCCAAAGCTGTCAGAGGAGCTTTTGCAACCGTTGGGCACCATTTTTGAGTGAATTGCCGAATGTCAGATTTTTGCTGAAATTGTGACCCCGGGGCTTAGGGATTTTTTCGAAAAAATCTTTTTCCGCCGCTTAAGTTGTCGGGGGTTGTTTTCTTGTCCTGTGATAAAAAGCCTTCTGTTCAGACATCCAAACCTTTCAGAGGAGCATTTGCAACCATTTGGCACCATTTTTGAGTGAATTGCCGAAAGTCAGATTTTTGCTGAAATTGTGACCCCGGGGCTTAGGGATTTTTTCAAAAAATCTTTTGCCGCCGGTTAAGTTGTTGAGGGCTGATTTCTTGTCCCGTGATAAAAAGCCATTTGTTTCGACCACCAAACCTTTCATGGGAGCATTTGCAATTGTTGGGCACCATTTTTGAGAGAATTGCCGAAAGTCAGATTTTTGCTGAAATTGTGACCCCGGGGCTTAGGGATTTTTTCAAAAAATCTTTTGCCGCCGGTTAAGTTGTTGAGGGCTGATTTCTTGTCTCGTGATAAAAAGCCATTTGTTTCGACCACCAAACCTTTCATGGGAGCATTTGCAATTGTTGGGCACCATTTTTGAGAGAATTGCCGAAAGTCAGTTTTTTCTGAAATTGTGACCCCGGGGCTTAGGGATTTTTTCAAAAAATCTTTTTCCTCCGGTTAAGTTGTCGAGGGCTGATTTCTTGTCCTGTGATAAAAAGCCTTTTGTTTTGACCGCCAAACCTTTCAGGGGAGCATTTGCAACTGTTTGGCACCATTTTTGAGTGAACTGCGGAATGTCAGATTTTTGCTGAAATTGTGACCCTGGGGCTTAGGAATTTTTTCAAAAAATCTTTTGCCGCCGGTTAAGTTGTTGAGGGCTGATTTCTTGTCCCGTGATAAAAAGCCATTTGTTTCGACCACCAAACCTTTCATGGGAGCATTTGCAATTGTTGGGCACCATTTTTGAGAGAATTGCCGAAAGTCAGTTTTTTTCTGAAATTGTGACCCCGGGGCTTAGGGATTTTTTCAAAAAATCTTTTTCCTCCGGTTAAGTTGTCGAGGGCTGATTTCTTGTCCTGAGATAAAAAACCTTCTGTTTCGACTGCCAAAGCTGTCAGAGGAGCATTTGCAACCGTTTGGCACCATTTTTGAGTGAATTGCCGAAAGTCAGATTTTTGCTGAAATTGTGACCCCGGGGCTTAGGGATTTTTTCGAAAAAATATTTTTCTGCCGCTTCAGTTGTCGGGGGTTGTTTTCTTGTCCTGTGATAGAAAGCCTTCTGTTTCGACCGCCAAAGCTGTCAGAGGAGCATTTCCAACCGTTTGGCACCATTTTTGAGTGAATTGCCAAAAGACAGATTTTTGCTGAAATTGTGACCCCGGGGCTTAGGAATTTTTTCAAAAAATCTTTTTCCTCCGGTTAAGTTGTTGAGGGCTGATTTCTTGTCCTGTGATAAAAAGCCGTTTGTTTCGACCGCCAAAGCTGTCAGAGGAGCTTTTGCAACCGTTGGGCACCATTTTTGAGTGAATTGCCGAATGTCAGATTTTTGCTGAAATTGTGACCCCGGGGCTTAGGGATTTTTTCGAAAAAATCTTTTTCCGCCGCTTAAGTTGTCGGGGGTTGTTTTCTTGTCCTGTGATAAAAAGCCTTCTGTTCAGACATCCAAACCTTTCAGAGGAGCATTTGCAACCATTTGGCAGCATTTTTGAGTGAATTGCCGAAAGTCAGATTTTTGCTGAAATTGTGACCCCGGGGCTTAGGGATTTTTTCAAAAAATCTTTTGCCGCCGGTTAAGTTGTTGAGGGCTGATTTCTTGTCCCGTGATAAAAAGCCATTTGTTTCGACCACCAAACCTTTCATGGGAGCATTTGCAATTGTTGGGCACCATTTTTGAGAGAATTGCCGAAAGTCAGATTTTTGCTGAAATTGTGACCCCGGGGCTTAGGGATTTTTTCAAAAAATCTTTTGCCGCCGGTTAAGTTGTTGAGGGCTGATTTCTTGTCCCGTGATAAAAAGCCATTTGTTTCGACCACCAAACCTTTCATGGGAGCATTTGCAATTGTTGGGCACCATTTTTGAGAGAATTGCCGAAAGTCAGTTTTTTCTGAAATTGTGACCCCGGGGCTTAGGGATTTTTTCAAAAAATCTTTTTCCTCCGGTTAAGTTGTCGAGGGCTGATTTCTTGTCCTGTGATAAAAAGCCTTTTGTTTTGACCGCCAAACCTTTCAGGGGAGCATTTGCAACCGTTTGGCACCATTTTTGAGTGAACTGCGGAATGTCAGATTTTTGCTGAAATTGTGACCCTGGGGCTTAGGAATTTTTTCAAAAAATCTTTTGCCGCCGGTTAAGTTGTTGAGGGCTGATTTCTTGTCCCGTGATAAAAAGCCATTTGTTTCGACCACCAAACCTTTCATGGGAGCATTTGCAATTGTTGGGCACCATTTTTGAGAGAATTGCCGAAAGTCAGTTTTTTTCTGAAATTGTGACCCCGGGGCTTAGGGATTTTTTCAAAAAATCTTTTTCCTCCGGTTAAGTTGTCGAGGGCTGATTTCTTGTCCTGAGATAAAAAACCTTCTGTTTCGAACGCCAAACCTTTCAGGGGAGCATTTGCAACCGTTTGGCACCATTTTTGAGTGAATTGCCGAAAGTCAGATTTTTGCTGAAATTGTGACCCCGGGGCTTAGGGATTTTTTCGAAAAAATATTTTTCCGCCGCTTCAGTTGTCGGGGGTTGTTTTCTTGTCCTGTGATAGAAAGCCTTCTGTTTCGACCGCCAAAGCTGTCAGAGGAGCATTTCCAACCGTTTGACACCATTTTTGAGTGAATTGCCAAAAGACAGATTTTTGCTGAAATTGTGACCCCGGGGCTTAGGAATTTTTTCAAAAAATCTTTTTCCTCCGGTTAAGTTGTTGAGGGCTGATTTCTTGTCCTGTGATAAAAAGCCGTTTGTTTCGACCGCCAAAGCTGTCAGAGGAGCTTTTGCAACCGTTGCGCACCATTTTTGAGTGAATTGCCGAATGTCAGATTTTTGCTGAAATTGTGACCCCGGGGCTTAGGGATTTTTTCGAAAAAATCTTTTTCCGCCGCTTAAGTTGTCGGGGGTTGTTTTCTTGTCCTGTGATAAAAAGCCTTCTGTTCAGACATCCAAACCTTTCAGAGGAGCATTTGCAACCATTTGGCACCATTTTTGAGTGAATTGCCGAAAGTCAGATTTTTGCTGAAATTGTGACCCCGGGGCTTAGGGATTTTTTCAAAAAATCTTTTGCCGCCGGTTAAGTTGTTGAGGGCTGATTTCTTGTCCCGTGATAAAAAGCCATTTGTTTCGACCACCAAACCTTTCATGGGAGCATTTGCAATTGTTGGGCACCATTTTTGAGAGAATTGCCGAAAGTCAGTTTTTTTCTGAAATTGTGACCCCGGGGCTTAGGGATTTTTTCAAAAAATCTTTTTCCTCCGGTTAAGTTGTCGAGGGCTGATTTCTTGTCCTGAGATAAAAAACCTTCTGTTTCGAACGCCAAACGTTTCAGGGGAGCATTTGCAACCGTTTGGCACCATTTTTGAGTGAATTGCCGAAAGTCAGATTTTTGCTGAAATTGTGACCCCGGGGCTTAGGGATTTTTTCGAAAAAATATTTTTCCGCCGCTTCAGTTGTCGGGGGTTGTTTTCTTGTCCTGTGATAGAAAGCCTTCTGTTTCGACCGCCAAAGCTGTCAGAGGAGCATTTCCAACCGTTTGGCACCATTTTTGAGTGAATTGCCGAAAGACAGATTTTTGCTGAAATTGTGACCCCGGGGCTTAGGAATTTTTTCAAAAAATCTTTTTCCTCCGGTTAAGTTGTTGAGGGCTGATTTCTTGTCCTGTGATAAAAAGCCGTTTGTTTCGACCGCCAAAGCTGTCAGAGGAGCTTTTGCAACCGTTGGGCACCATTTTTGAGTGAATTGCTGAATGTCAGATTTTTGCTGAAATTGTGACCCCGGGGCTTAGGGATTTTTTCGAAAAAATCTTTTTCCGCCGCTTAAGTTGTCGGGGGTTGTTTTCTTGTCCTGTGATAAAAAGCCTTCTGTTCAGACATCCAAACCTTTCAGAGGAGCATTTGCAACCATTTGGCACCATTTTTGAGTGAATTGCCGAAAGTCAGATTTTTGCTGAAATTGTGACCCCGGGGCTTAGGGATTTTTTCAAAAAATCTTTTGCCGCCGGCTAAGTTGTTGAGGGCTGATTTCTTGTCCCGTGATAAAAAGCCATTTGTTTCGAGCACCAAACCTTTCATGGGAGCATTTGCAATTGTTGGGCACCATTTTTGAGAGAATTGCCGAAAGTCAGTTTTTTTCTGAAATTGTGACCCCGGGGCTTAGGGATTTTTTCAAAAAATCTTTTGCCGCCGGTTAAGTTGTTGAGGGCTGATTTCTTGTCCTGTGATAAAAAGCCTTCTGTTTCGACCGCCAAAGCTTTCAGAGGAGCTTTTGCAACCGTTGGGCACCATTTTTGAGTGAACTGCCGAATGTCAGATGTTTGCTGAAATTGTGACCCCGGGGCTTAGGAATTTTTTAAAAAAATCTTTTTCCTCCGGTTAAGTTGTCGAGGGCTGATTTCTTGTCCTGTGATAAGAAGCCTTTTGTTTCGACCGCCAAACCTTTCAGGGGAGCATTTGCAATTGTTGGGCACCATTTTTGAGAGAATTGCCGAATGTCAGATTTTTGCTGAAATTGTGACCCCGGGGCTTAGGAATTTTTTCAAAAAATCTTTTTCCTCCGGTTAAGTTGTCGAGGGCTGATTTCTTGTCCTGTGATAAGAAGCCTTTTGTTTCGACCGCCAAACCTTTCAGGGGAGCATTTGCAATTGTTGGGCACCATTTTTGAGAGAATTGCCGAAAGTCAGATTTTTTCTGAAATTGTGACCCCGGGGCTTAGGGATTTTTTCAAAAAAATCTTTTTCCTCCGGTTAAATTGTCGAGGGCTGATTTCTTGTCCTGTGATAAAAAGCCTTCTGTTCAGACATCCAAACCTTTCAGAGGAGCATTTGCAACCATTTGGCACCATTTTTGAGTGAATTGCTGAAAGTCAGATTTTTGCTGAAATTGTGACCCCGGGGCTTAGGGATTTTTTCAAAAAATCTTTTGCCGCCGGTTAAGTTGTTGAGGGCTGATTTCTTGTCCCGTGATAAAAAGCCATTTGTTTCGACCACCAAACCTTTCATGGGAGCATTTGCAATTGTTGGGCACCATTTTTGAGAGAATTGCCGAAAGTCAGTTTTTTTCTGAAATTGTGACCCCGGGGCTTAGGGATTTTTTCAAAAAATCTTTTGCCTCCGGTTAAGTTGTCGAGAGCTGATTTCTTGTCCTGTGATAAAAAGCCTTCTGTTCAGACATCCAAACCTTTCAGAGGAGCATTTGCAACCATTTGGCACCATTTTTGAGTGAATTGCTGAAAGTCAGATTTTTGCTGAAATTGTGACCCCGGGGCTTAGGGATTTTTTCAAAAAATCTTTTTCCTCCGGTTAAGTTGTCGAGGGCTGATTTCTTGTCCTGTGATAAGAAGCCTTTTGTTTCGACCGCCAAACCTTTCAGGGGAGCATTTGCAACCGTTTGGCACCATTTTTGAGTGAACTGCGGAATGTCAGATTTTTGCTGAAATTGTGACCCTGGGGCTTAGGAATTTTTTCAAAAAATCTTTTGCCTCCGGTTAAGTTGTCGAGAGCTGATTTCTTGTCCTGTGATAAGAAGCCTTTTGTTTCGACCGCCAAATCTTTCAGGGGAGCATTTGCAATTGTTGAGCACCATTTTTGAGAGAATTGCCGAAAGTCAGATTTTTGCTGAAATTGTGACCCCGGAGCTTAGGGATTTTTTCAAAAAATCTTTTGCCGCCGGTTAAGTTGTTGAGGGCTGATTTCTTGTCCTGTGATAAAAAGCCTTCTGTTTCGACCGCCAAAGCTTTCAGAGGAGCTTTTGGAACCGTTGGGCACCATTTTTGAGTGAACTGCCGAATGTCAGATTTTTGCTGAAATTGTGACCCCGGGGCTTAGGAATTTTTTCAAAAAATCTTTTTCCTCCGGTTAAGTTGTCGAGGGCTGATTTCTTGTCCTGTGATAAGAAGCCTTTTGTTTCGACCGCCAAACCTTTCAGGGGAGCATTTGCAATTGTTGGGCACCATTTTTGAGAGAATTGCCGAATGTCAGATTTTTGCTGAAATTGTGACCCCGGGGCTTAGGAATTTTTTCAAAAAATCTTTTTCCTCCGGTTAAGTTGTCGAGGGCTGATTTCTTGTCCTGTGATAAAAAGCCTTCTGTTCAGACATCCAAACCTTTCAGAGGAGCATTTGCAACCATTTGGCACCATTTTTGAGTGAATTGCCGAAAGTCAGATTTTTGCTGAAATTGTGACCCCGGGGCTTAGGGATTTTTTCAAAAAATCTTTTGCCGCCGGTTAAGTTGTTGAGGGCTGATTTCTTGTCCCGTGATAAAAAGCCATTTGTTTCGACCACCAAACCTTTCATGGGAGCATTTGCAATTGTTGGGCACCATTTTTGAGAGAATTGCCGAAAGTCAGTTTTTTTCTGAAATTGTGACCCCGGGGCTTAGGGATTTTTTCAAAAAATCTTTTTCCTCCGGTTAAGTTGTCGAGGGCTGATTTCTTGTCCTGTGATAAAAAGCCTTTTGTTTTGACCGCCAAACCTTTCAGGGGAGCATTTGCAACCGTTTGGCACCATTTTTGAGTGAACTGCCGAATGTCAGATTTTTGCTGAAATTGTGACCCCGGGGCTTAGGAATTTTTTAAAAAAATCTTTTTCCTCCGGTTAAGTTGTCGAGGGCTGATTTCTTGTCCTGTGATAACAAGCCTTTTGTTTCGACCGCCAAACCTTTCAGGGGAGCATTTGCAATTGTTGGGCACCATTTTTGAGAGAATTGCCGAAAGTCAGATTTTTTCTGAAATTGTGACCCCGGGGCTTAGGGATTTTTTCAAAAAAATCTTTTTCCTCCGGTTAAATTGTCGAGGGCTGATTTCTTGTCCTGTGATAAAAAGCCTTCTGTTTCGAACGCCAAACCTTTCAGGGGAGCATTTGCAACCGTTTGGCACCATTTTTGAGTGAATTGCCGAAAGTCAGATTTTTGCTGAAATTGTGACCCCGGGGCTTAGGGATTTTTTCGAAAAAATATTTTTCCGCCGCTTCAGTTGTCGGGGGTTGTTTTCTTGTCCTGTGATAGAAAGCCTTCTGTTTCGATCGCCAAAGCTGTCAGAGGAGCATTTCCAACCGTTTGGCACCATTTTTGAGTGAATTGCCGAAAGACAGATTTTTGCTGAAATTGTGACCCCGGGGCTTAGGAATTTTTTCAAAAAATCTTTTTCCTCCGGTTAAGTTGTTGAGGGCTGATTTCTTGTCCTGTGATAAAAAGCCGTTTGTTTCGACCGCCAAAGCTGTCAGAGGAGCTTTTGCAACCGTTGGGCACCATTTTTGAGTGAATTGCCGAATGTCAGATTTTTGCTGAAATTGTGACCCCGGGGCTTAGGGATTTTTTCGAAAAAATCTTTTTCCGCCGCTTAAGTTGTCGGGGGTTGTTTTCTTGTCCTGTGATAAAAAGCCTTCTGTTCAGACATCCAAACCTTTCAGAGGAGCATTTGCAACCGTTTGGCACCATTTTTGAGTGAATTGCCGAAAGTCAGATTTTTGCTGAAATTGTGACCCCGGGGCTTAGGGATTTTTTCAAAAAATCTTTTGCCGCCGGTTAAGTTGTTGAGGGCTGATTTCTTGTCCCGTGATAAAAAGCCATTTGTTTCGACCACCAAACCTTTCATGGGAGCATTTGCAATTGTTGGGCACCATTTTTGAGAGAATTGCCGAAAGTCAGTTTTTTTCTGAAATTGTGACCCCGGGGCTTAGGGATTTTTTCAAAAAATCTTTTTCCTCCGGTTAAGTTGTCGAGGGCTGATTTCTTGTCCTGTGATAAAAAGCCTTTTGTTTTGACCGCCAAACCTTTCAGGGGAGCATTTGCAACCGTTTGGCACCATTTTTGAGTGAACTGCGGAATGTCAGATTTTTGCTGAAATTGTGACCCCGGGGCTTAGGAATTTTTTCAAAAAATCTTTTTCCTCCGGTTAAGTTGTCGAGGGCTGATTTCTTGTCCTGTGATAAGAAGCCTTTTGTTTCGACCGCCAAATCTTTAAGGGGAGCTTTTGCAACCGTTGGGCACCATTTTTGAGTGAATTGCCGAAAGTCAGATTTTTGCTGAAATTGTGACCCCGGGGCTTAGGGATTTTTTCAAAAAATCTTTTTCCTCTGGTTAAGTTGTCGAGGGCTGATTTCTTGTCCTGTGATAGAAAGCCTTCTGTTTCGACTGCCAAAGCTGTCAGAGGAGCATTTGCAACCGTTTGGCACCATTTTTGAGTGAATTGCCGAAAGACAGATTTTTGCTGAAATTGTGACCCCGGGGCTTAGGAATTTTTTCAAAAAATCTTTTTCCTCCGGTTAAGTTGTCGAGGGCTGATTTCTTGTCCTGTGATAAGAAGCCTTTTGTTTCGACCGCCAAACCTTTCAGGGGAGCATTTGCAATTGTTGGGCACCATTTTTGAGAGAATTGCCGAAAGTCAGATTTTTTCTGAAATTGTGACCCCGGGGCTTAGGGATTTTTTCAAAAAAATCTTTTTCCTCCGGTTAAGTTGTCGAGGGCTGATTTCTTGTCCTGTGATAAAAAGCCTTCTGTTTCGAACGCCAAACCTTTCAGGGGAGCATTGGCAATTGTTGAGCACCATTTTTGAGTGAATTGCCGAAAGACAGATTTTTGCTGAAATTGTGACCCCGGGGCTTAGGAATTTTTTCAAAAAATCTTTTTCCTCCGGTTAAGTTGTCGAGGGCTGGTTTCTTGTCCTGTGATAAGAAGCCTTTTGTTTCGACCGCCAAATCTTTCAGGGGAGCATTGGCAATTGTTGAGCACCATTTTTGAGAGAATTGCCGAAAGTCAGATTTTTGCTGAAATTGTGACCCCGGGGCTTAGGGATTTTTTCGATAAAATCTTTTTCCGCCGGTTAAGTTGTTGAGGGCTGATTTCTTGTCCTGTGATAAAAAGCCTTCTGTTTCGACCGCCAAAGCTTTCAGAGGAGCTTTTGCAACCGTTGGGCACCATTTTTGAGTGAACTGCCGAATGTCAGATTTTTGCTGAAATTGTGACCCCGGGGCTTAGGAATTTTTTCAAAAAATCTTTTTCCTCCGGTTAAGTTGTCGAGGGCTGATTTCTTGTCCTGTGATAAGAAGCCTTTTGTTTCGACCGCCAAACCTTTCAGGGGAGCATTTGCAATTGTTGGGCACCATTTTTGAGAGAATTGCCGAAAGTCAGATTTTTTCTGAAATTGTGACCCCGGGGCTTAGGGATTTTTTCAAAAAAATCTTTTTCCTCCGGTTAAGTTGTCGAGGGCTGATTTCTTGTCTCGTGATAAAAAGCCATTTGTTTCGAACGCCAAACCTTTCAGGGGAGCATTTGCAACCGTTTGGCACCATTTTTGAGTGAATTGCCGAAAGTCAGATTTTTTCTGAAATTGTGACCCCGGGGCTTAGGGATTTTTTCAAAAAATCTTTTTCCTCCGGTTAAGTTGTCGAGGGCTGATTTCTTGTCCTGTGATAAAAAGCCTTTTGTTTTGACCGCCAAACCTTTCAGGGGAGCATTTGCAACTGTTTGGCACCATTTTTGAGTGAACTGCGGAATGTCAGATTTTTGCTGAAATTGTGACCCTGGGGCTTAGGAATTTTTTCAAAAAATCTTTTGCCGCCGGTTAAGTTGTTGAGGGCTGATTTCTTGTCCCGTGATAAAAAGCCATTTGTTTCGACCACCAAACCTTTCATGGGAGCATTTGCAATTGTTGGGCACCATTTTTGAGAGAATTGCCGAAAGTCAGTTTTTTTCTGAAATTGTGACCCCGGGGCTTAGGGATTTTTTCAAAAAATCTTTTTCCTCCGGTTAAGTTGTCGAGGGCTGATTTCTTGTCCTGAGATAAAAAACCTTCTGTTTCGACTGCCAAAGCTGTCAGAGGAGCATTTGCAACCGTTTGGCACCATTTTTGAGTGAATTGCCGAAAGTCAGATTTTTGCTGAAATTGTGACCCCGGGGCTTAGGGATTTTTTCGAAAAAATATTTTTCTGCCGCTTCAGTTGTCGGGGGTTGTTTTCTTGTCCTGTGATAGAAAGCCTTCTGTTTCGACCGCCAAAGCTGTCAGAGGAGCATTTCCAACCGTTTGGCACCATTTTTGAGTGAATTGCCAAAAGACAGATTTTTGCTGAAATTGTGACCCCGGGGCTTAGGAATTTTTTCAAAAAATCTTTTTCCTCCGGTTAAGTTGTTGAGGGCTGATTTCTTGTCCTGTGATAAAAAGCCGTTTGTTTCGACCGCCAAAGCTGTCAGAGGAGCTTTTGCAACCGTTGGGCACCATTTTTGAGTGAATTGCCGAATGTCAGATTTTTGCTGAAATTGTGACCCCGGGGCTTAGGGATTTTTTCGAAAAAATCTTTTTCCGCCGCTTAAGTTGTCGGGGGTTGTTTTCTTGTCCTGTGATAAAAAGCCTTCTGTTCAGACATCCAAACCTTTCAGAGGAGCATTTGCAACCATTTGGCAGCATTTTTGAGTGAATTGCCGAAAGTCAGATTTTTGCTGAAATTGTGACCCCGGGGCTTAGGGATTTTTTCAAAAAATCTTTTGCCGCCGGTTAAGTTGTTGAGGGCTGATTTCTTGTCCCGTGATAAAAAGCCATTTGTTTCGACCACCAAACCTTTCATGGGAGCATTTGCAATTGTTGGGCACCATTTTTGAGAGAATTGCCGAAAGTCAGATTTTTGCTGAAATTGTGACCCCGGGGCTTAGGGATTTTTTCAAAAAATCTTTTGCCGCCGGTTAAGTTGTTGAGGGCTGATTTCTTGTCCCGTGATAAAAAGCCATTTGTTTCGACCACCAAACCTTTCATGGGAGCATTTGCAATTGTTGGGCACCATTTTTGAGAGAATTGCCGAAAGTCAGTTTTTTCTGAAATTGTGACCCCGGGGCTTAGGGATTTTTTCAAAAAATCTTTTTCCTCCGGTTAAGTTGTCGAGGGCTGATTTCTTGTCCTGTGATAAAAAGCCTTTTGTTTTGACCGCCAAACCTTTCAGGGGAGCATTTGCAACCGTTTGGCACCATTTTTGAGTGAACTGCGGAATGTCAGATTTTTGCTGAAATTGTGACCCTGGGGCTTAGGAATTTTTTCAAAAAATCTTTTGCCGCCGGTTAAGTTGTTGAGGGCTGATTTCTTGTCCCGTGATAAAAAGCCATTTGTTTCGACCACCAAACCTTTCATGGGAGCATTTGCAATTGTTGGGCACCATTTTTGAGAGAATTGCCGAAAGTCAGTTTTTTTCTGAAATTGTGACCCCGGGGCTTAGGGATTTTTTCAAAAAATCTTTTTCCTCCGGTTAAGTTGTCGAGGGCTGATTTCTTGTCCTGAGATAAAAAACCTTCTGTTTCGAACGCCAAACCTTTCAGGGGAGCATTTGCAACCGTTTGGCACCATTTTTGAGTGAATTGCCGAAAGTCAGATTTTTGCTGAAATTGTGACCCCGGGGCTTAGGGATTTTTTCGAAAAAATATTTTTCCGCCGCTTCAGTTGTCGGGGGTTGTTTTCTTGTCCTGTGATAGAAAGCCTTCTGTTTCGACCGCCAAAGCTGTCAGAGGAGCATTTCCAACCGTTTGGCACCATTTTTGAGTGAATTGCCAAAAGACAGATTTTTGCTGAAATTGTGACCCCGGGGCTTAGGAATTTTTTCAAAAAATCTTTTTCCTCCGGTTAAGTTGTTGAGGGCTGATTTCTTGTCCTGTGATAAAAAGCCGTTTGTTTCGACCGCCAAAGCTGTCAGAGGAGCTTTTGCAACCGTTGCGCACCATTTTTGAGTGAATTGCCGAATGTCAGATTTTTGCTGAAATTGTGACCCCGGGGCTTAGGGATTTTTTCGAAAAAATCTTTTTCCGCCGCTTAAGTTGTCGGGGGTTGTTTTCTTGTCCTGTGATAAAAAGCCTTCTGTTCAGACATCCAAACCTTTCAGAGGAGCATTTGCAACCATTTGGCACCATTTTTGAGTGAATTGCCGAAAGTCAGATTTTTGCTGAAATTGTGACCCCGGGGCTTAGGGATTTTTTCAAAAAATCTTTTGCCGCCGGTTAAGTTGTTGAGGGCTGATTTCTTGTCCCGTGATAAAAAGCCATTTGTTTCGACCACCAAACCTTTCATGGGAGCATTTGCAATTGTTGGGCACCATTTTTGAGAGAATTGCCGAAAGTCAGTTTTTTTCTGAAATTGTGACCCCGGGGCTTAGGGATTTTTTCAAAAAATCTTTTTCCTCCGGTTAAGTTGTCGAGGGCTGATTTCTTGTCCTGAGATAAAAAACCTTCTGTTTCGAACGCCAAACGTTTCAGGGGAGCATTTGCAACCGTTTGGCACCATTTTTGAGTGAATTGCCGAAAGTCAGATTTTTGCTGAAATTGTGACCCCGGGGCTTAGGGATTTTTTCGAAAAAATATTTTTCCGCCGCTTCAGTTGTCGGGGGTTGTTTTCTTGTCCTGTGATAGAAAGCCTTCTGTTTCGACCGCCAAAGCTGTCAGAGGAGCATTTCCAACCGTTTGGCACCATTTTTGAGTGAATTGCCGAAAGACAGATTTTTGCTGAAATTGTGACCCCGGGGCTTAGGAATTTTTTCAAAAAATCTTTTTCCTCCGGTTAAGTTGTTGAGGGCTGATTTCTTGTCCTGTGATAAAAAGCCGTTTGTTTCGACCGCCAAAGCTGTCAGAGGAGCTTTTGCAACCGTTGGGCACCATTTTTGAGTGAATTGCTGAATGTCAGATTTTTGCTGAAATTGTGACCCCGGGGCTTAGGGATTTTTTCGAAAAAATCTTTTTCCGCCGCTTAAGTTGTCGGGGGTTGTTTTCTTGTCCTGTGATAAAAAGCCTTCTGTTCAGACATCCAAACCTTTCAGAGGAGCATTTGCAACCATTTGGCACCATTTTTGAGTGAATTGCCGAAAGTCAGATTTTTGCTGAAATTGTGACCCCGGGGCTTAGGGATTTTTTCAAAAAATCTTTTGCCGCCGGCTAAGTTGTTGAGGGCTGATTTCTTGTCCCGTGATAAAAAGCCATTTGTTTCGAGCACCAAACCTTTCATGGGAGCATTTGCAATTGTTGGGCACCATTTTTGAGAGAATTGCCGAAAGTCAGTTTTTTTCTGAAATTGTGACCCCGGGGCTTAGGGATTTTTTCAAAAAATCTTTTGCCGCCGGTTAAGTTGTTGAGGGCTGATTTCTTGTCCTGTGATAAAAAGCCTTCTGTTTCGACCGCCAAAGCTTTCAGAGGAGCTTTTGCAACCGTTGGGCACCATTTTTGAGTGAACTGCCGAATGTCAGATGTTTGCTGAAATTGTGACCCCGGGGCTTAGGAATTTTTTAAAAAAATCTTTTTCCTCCGGTTAAGTTGTCGAGGGCTGATTTCTTGTCCTGTGATAAGAAGCCTTTTGTTTCGACCGCCAAACCTTTCAGGGGAGCATTTGCAATTGTTGGGCACCATTTTTGAGAGAATTGCCGAATGTCAGATTTTTGCTGAAATTGTGACCCCGGGGCTTAGGAATTTTTTCAAAAAATCTTTTTCCTCCGGTTAAGTTGTCGAGGGCTGATTTCTTGTCCTGTGATAAGAAGCCTTTTGTTTCGACCGCCAAACCTTTCAGGGGAGCATTTGCAATTGTTGGGCACCATTTTTGAGAGAATTGCCGAAAGTCAGATTTTTTCTGAAATTGTGACCCCGGGGCTTAGGGATTTTTTCAAAAAAATCTTTTTCCTCCGGTTAAATTGTCGAGGGCTGATTTCTTGTCCTGTGATAAAAAGCCTTCTGTTCAGACATCCAAACCTTTCAGAGGAGCATTTGCAACCATTTGGCACCATTTTTGAGTGAATTGCTGAAAGTCAGATTTTTGCTGAAATTGTGACCCCGGGGCTTAGGGATTTTTTCAAAAAATCTTTTGCCGCCGGTTAAGTTGTTGAGGGCTGATTTCTTGTCCCGTGATAAAAAGCCATTTGTTTCGACCACCAAACCTTTCATGGGAGCATTTGCAATTGTTGGGCACCATTTTTGAGAGAATTGCCGAAAGTCAGTTTTTTTCTGAAATTGTGACCCCGGGGCTTAGGGATTTTTTCAAAAAATCTTTTGCCTCCGGTTAAGTTGTCGAGAGCTGATTTCTTGTCCTGTGATAAAAAGCCTTCTGTTCAGACATCCAAACCTTTCAGAGGAGCATTTGCAACCATTTGGCACCATTTTTGAGTGAATTGCTGAAAGTCAGATTTTTGCTGAAATTGTGACCCCGGGGCTTAGGGATTTTTTCAAAAAATCTTTTTCCTCCGGTTAAGTTGTCGAGGGCTGATTTCTTGTCCTGTGATAAGAAGCCTTTTGTTTCGACCGCCAAACCTTTCAGGGGAGCATTTGCAACCGTTTGGCACCATTTTTGAGTGAACTGCGGAATGTCAGATTTTTGCTGAAATTGTGACCCTGGGGCTTAGGAATTTTTTCAAAAAATCTTTTGCCTCCGGTTAAGTTGTCGAGAGCTGATTTCTTGTCCTGTGATAAGAAGCCTTTTGTTTCGACCGCCAAATCTTTCAGGGGAGCATTTGCAATTGTTGAGCACCATTTTTGAGAGAATTGCCGAAAGTCAGATTTTTGCTGAAATTGTGACCCCGGAGCTTAGGGATTTTTTCAAAAAATCTTTTGCCGCCGGTTAAGTTGTTGAGGGCTGATTTCTTGTCCTGTGATAAAAAGCCTTCTGTTTCGACCGCCAAAGCTTTCAGAGGAGCTTTTGGAACCGTTGGGCACCATTTTTGAGTGAACTGCCGAATGTCAGATTTTTGCTGAAATTGTGACCCCGGGGCTTAGGAATTTTTTCAAAAAATCTTTTTCCTCCGGTTAAGTTGTCGAGGGCTGATTTCTTGTCCTGTGATAAGAAGCCTTTTGTTTCGACCGCCAAACCTTTCAGGGGAGCATTTGCAATTGTTGGGCACCATTTTTGAGAGAATTGCCGAATGTCAGATTTTTGCTGAAATTGTGACCCCGGGGCTTAGGAATTTTTTCAAAAAATCTTTTTCCTCCGGTTAAGTTGTCGAGGGCTGATTTCTTGTCCTGTGATAAAAAGCCTTCTGTTCAGACATCCAAACCTTTCAGAGGAGCATTTGCAACCATTTGGCACCATTTTTGAGTGAATTGCCGAAAGTCAGATTTTTGCTGAAATTGTGACCCCGGGGCTTAGGGATTTTTTCAAAAAATCTTTTGCCGCCGGTTAAGTTGTTGAGGGCTGATTTCTTGTCCCGTGATAAAAAGCCATTTGTTTCGACCACCAAACCTTTCATGGGAGCATTTGCAATTGTTGGGCACCATTTTTGAGAGAATTGCCGAAAGTCAGTTTTTTTCTGAAATTGTGACCCCGGGGCTTAGGGATTTTTTCAAAAAATCTTTTTCCTCCGGTTAAGTTGTCGAGGGCTGATTTCTTGTCCTGTGATAAAAAGCCTTTTGTTTTGACCGCCAAACCTTTCAGGGGAGCATTTGCAACCGTTTGGCACCATTTTTGAGTGAACTGCCGAATGTCAGATTTTTGCTGAAATTGTGACCCCGGGGCTTAGGAATTTTTTAAAAAAATCTTTTTCCTCCGGTTAAGTTGTCGAGGGCTGATTTCTTGTCCTGTGATAACAAGCCTTTTGTTTCGACCGCCAAACCTTTCAGGGGAGCATTTGCAATTGTTGGGCACCATTTTTGAGAGAATTGCCGAAAGTCAGATTTTTTCTGAAATTGTGACCCCGGGGCTTAGGGATTTTTTCAAAAAAATCTTTTTCCTCCGGTTAAATTGTCGAGGGCTGATTTCTTGTCCTGTGATAAAAAGCCTTCTGTTTCGAACGCCAAACCTTTCAGGGGAGCATTTGCAACCGTTTGGCACCATTTTTGAGTGAATTGCTGAAAGTCAGATTTTTGCTGAAATTGTGACCCCGGGGCTTAGGGATTTTTTCGAAAAAATATTTTTCCGCCGCTTCAGTTGTCGGGGGTTGTTTTCTTGTCCTGTGATAGAAAGCCTTCTGTTTCGATCGCCAAAGCTGTCAGAGGAGCATTTCCAACCGTTTGGCACCATTTTTGAGTGAATTGCCGAAAGACAGATTTTTGCTGAAATTGTGACCCCGGGGCTTAGGAATTTTTTCAAAAAATCTTTTTCCTCCGGTTAAGTTGTTGAGGGCTGATTTCTTGTCCTGTGATAAAAAGCCGTTTGTTTCGACCGCCAAAGCTGTCAGAGGAGCTTTTGCAACCGTTGGGCACCATTTTTGAGTGAATTGCCGAATGTCAGATTTTTGCTGAAATTGTGACCCCGGGGCTTAGGGATTTTTTCGAAAAAATCTTTTTCCGCCGCTTAAGTTGTCGGGGGTTGTTTTCTTGTCCTGTGATAAAAAGCCTTCTGTTCAGACATCCAAACCTTTCAGAGGAGCATTTGCAACCGTTTGGCACCATTTTTGAGTGAATTGCCGAAAGTCAGATTTTTGCTGAAATTGTGACCCCGGGGCTTAGGGATTTTTTCAAAAAATCTTTTGCCGCCGGTTAAGTTGTTGAGGGCTGATTTCTTGTCCCGTGATAAAAAGCCATTTGTTTCGACCACCAAACCTTTCATGGGAGCATTTGCAATTGTTGGGCACCATTTTTGAGAGAATTGCCGAAAGTCAGTTTTTTTCTGAAATTGTGACCCCGGGGCTTAGGGATTTTTTCAAAAAATCTTTTTCCTCCGGTTAAGTTGTCGAGGGCTGATTTCTTGTCCTGTGATAAAAAGCCTTTTGTTTTGACCGCCAAACCTTTCAGGGGAGCATTTGCAACCGTTTGGCACCATTTTTGAGTGAACTGCGGAATGTCAGATTTTTGCTGAAATTGTGACCCCGGGGCTTAGGAATTTTTTCAAAAAATCTTTTTCCTCCGGTTAAGTTGTCGAGGGCTGATTTCTTGTCCTGTGATAAGAAGCCTTTTGTTTCGACCGCCAAATCTTTAAGGGGAGCTTTTGCAACCGTTGGGCACCATTTTTGAGTGAATTGCCGAAAGTCAGATTTTTGCTGAAATTGTGACCCCGGGGCTTAGGGATTTTTTCAAAAAATCTTTTTCCTCTGGTTAAGTTGTCGAGGGCTGATTTCTTGTCCTGTGATAGAAAGCCTTCTGTTTCGACTGCCAAAGCTGTCAGAGGAGCATTTGCAACCGTTTGGCACCATTTTTGAGTGAATTGCCGAAAGACAGATTTTTGCTGAAATTGTGACCCCGGGGCTTAGGAATTTTTTCAAAAAATCTTTTTCCTCCGGTTAAGTTGTCGAGGGCTGATTTCTTGTCCTGTGATAAGAAGCCTTTTGTTTCGACCGCCAAATCTTTCAGGGGAGCATTGGCAATTGTTGAGCACCATTTTTGAGAGAATTGCCGAAAGTCAGATTTTTGCTGAAATTGTGACCCCGGGGCTTAGGGATTTTTTCAAAAAATCTTTTTCCTCCGGTTAAGTTGTTGAGGGCTGATTTCTTGTCCTGTGATAAAAAGCCTTCTGTTTCGACCGCCAAAGCTTTCAGAGGAGCTTTTGCAACCGTTGGGCACCATTTTTGAGTGAACTGCCGAATGTCAGATTTTTGCTGAAATTGTGACCCCGGGGCTTAGGAATTTTTTCAAAAAATCTTTTTCCTCCGGTTAAGTTGTCGAGGGCTGATTTCTTGTCCTGTGATAAGAAGCCTTTTGTTTCGACCGCCAAACCTTTCAGGGGAGCATTTGCAATTGTTGGGCACCATTTTTGAGAGAATTGCCGAAAGTCAGATTTTTTCTGAAATTGTGACCCCGGGGCTTAGGGATTTTTTCAAAAAAATCTTTTTCCTCCGGTTAAGTTGTCGAGGGCTGATTTCTTGTCCTGTGATAAAAAGCCTTCTGTTTCGAACGCCAAACCTTTCAGGGGAGCATTGGCAATTGTTGAGCACCATTTTTGAGTGAATTGCCGAAAGACAGATTTTTGCTGAAATTGTGACCCCGGGGCTTAGGAATTTTTTCAAAAAATCTTTTTCCTCCGGTTAAGTTGTCGAGGGCTGGTTTCTTGTCCTGTGATAAGAAGCCTTTTGTTTCGACCGCCAAATCTTTCAGGGGAGCATTGGCAATTGTTGAGCACCATTTTTGAGAGAATTGCCGAAAGTCAGATTTTTGCTGAAATTGTGACCCCGGGGCTTAGGGATTTTTTCGATAAAATCTTTTTCCGCCGGTTAAGTTGTTGAGGGCTGATTTCTTGTCCTGTGATAAAAAGCCTTCTGTTTCGACCGCCAAAGCTTTCAGAGGAGCTTTTGCAACCGTTGGGCACCATTTTTGAGTGAACTGCCGAATGTCAGATTTTTGCTGAAATTGTGACCCCGGGGCTTAGGAATTTTTTCAAAAAATCTTTTTCCTCCGGTTAAGTTGTCGAGGGCTGATTTCTTGTCCTGTGATAAGAAGCCTTTTGTTTCGACCGCCAAACCTTTCAGGGGAGCATTTGCAATTGTTGGGCACCATTTTTGAGAGAATTGCCGAAAGTCAGATTTTTTCTGAAATTGTGACCCCGGGGCTTAGGGATTTTTTCAAAAAAATCTTTTTCCTCCGGTTAAGTTGTCGAGGGCTGATTTCTTGTCCTGTGATAAAAAGCCTTCTGTTTCGAACGCCAAACCTTTCAGGGGAGCATTTGCAACCGTTTGGCACCATTTTTGAGTGAATTGCCGAAAGTCAGATTTTTGCTGAAATTGTGACCCCGGGGCTTAGGGATTTTTTCAAAAAAATATTTTTCCGCCGCTTCAGTTGTCGGGGGTTGTTTTCTTGTCCTGTGATAGAAAGCCTTCTGTTTCGACCGCCAAAGCTGTCAGAGGAGCTTTTGCAACCGTTGGGCACCATTTTTGAGTGAATTGCCGAATGTCAGATTTTTGCTGAAATTGTGACCCCGGGGCTTAGGGATTTTTTCGAAAAAATCTTTTTCCGCCGCTTAAGTTGTCGGGGGTTGTTTTCTTGTCCTGTGATAAAAAGCCTTCTGTTCAGACATCCAAACCTTTCAGAGGAGCATTTGCAACCGTTTGGCACCATTTTTGAGTGAATTGCCGAAAGTCAGATTTTTGCTGAAATTGTGACCCCGGGGCTTAGGGATTTTTTCAAAAAAATCTTTTTCCTCCGGTTAAATTGTCGAGGGCTGATTTCTTGTCCTGAGATAAAAAACCTTCTGTTTCGAACGCCAAACGTTTCAGGGGAGCATTTCATCGTTTGGCACCATTTTTGAGTGAATTGCCGAAAGTCAGATTTTTGCTGAAATTGTGACCCCGGGGGCTTAGGGATTTTTTCGAAAAAATCTTTTTCCGCCGGTTAAGTTGTCGGGGGTTGTTTTCTTGTCCTGTGATAAAAAGCCTTCTGTTTCGACCGCCAAAACTTTCAGAGGAGCTTTTGCAACCGTTGGGCACCATTTTTGAGTGAATTGCCGAATGTCAGATTTTTGCTGAAATTGTGACCCCGGGGGCTTAGGGATTTTTTCGAAAAAATCTTTTTCCGCCGCTGAAGTTGTCGGGGGTTGTTTTCTTGTCCTGTGATAAAAAGCATTCTGTTTCGACCGCCAAAGCTTTCAGAGGAGCTTTTGCAACCGTTGGGCACCATTTTTGAGTGAACTGCCGAAAGTCAGATTTTTGCTGAAATTGTGACCCCGGGGCTTAGGAATTTTTTCAAAAAATCTTTTTCCTCCGGTTAAGTTGTCGAGGGCTGATTTCTTGTCCTGTGATAAGAAGCCTTTTGTTTCGACCGCCAAACCTTTCAGGGGAGCATTTGCAATTGTTGGGCACCATTTTTGAGAGAATTGCCGAAAGTCAGTTTTTTTCTGAAATTGTGACCCCGGGGCTTAGGGATTTTTTCAAAAAATCTTTTTCCTCCGGTTAAGTTGTCGAGGGCTGATTTCTTGTCCTGTGATAAGAAGCCTTTTGTTTCGACCGCCAAACCTTTCAGGGGAGCATTTGCAACCGTTTGGCACCATTTTTGAGTGAACTGCGGAATGTCAGATTTTTGCTGAAATTGTGACCCTGGGGCTTAGGAATTTTTTCAAAAAATCTTTTGCCTCCGGTTAAGTTGTCGAGAGCTGATTTCTTGTCCTGTGATAAGAAGCCTTTTGTTTCGACCGCCAAATCTTTCAGGGGAGCATTTGCAATTGTTGAGCACCATTTTTGAGAGAATTGCCGAAATTCAGATTTTTGCTGAAATTGTGACCCCGGGGCTTAGGGATTTTTTCAAAAAATCTTTTGCCGCCGGTTAAGTTGTTGAGGGCTGATTTCTTGTCCTGTGATAAAAAGCCTTCTATTTCGACCGCCAAAGCTTTCAGAGGAGCTTTTGCAACCGTTGGGCACCATTTTTGAGTGAACTGCCGAATGTCAGATTTTTGCTGAAATTGTGACCCCGGGGCTTAGGAATTTTTTCAAAAAATCTTTTTCCTCCGGTTAAGTTGTCGAGGGCTGATTTCTTGTCCTGTGATAAGAAGCCTTTTGTTTCGACCGCCAAACCTTTCAGGGGAGCATTTGCAATTGTTGGGCACCATTTTTGAGAGAATTGCCGAATGTCAGATTTTTGCTGAAATTGTGACCCCGGGGCTTAGGAATTTTTTCAAAAAATCTTTTTCCTCCGGTTAAGTTGTCGAGGGCTGATTTCTTGTCCTGTGATAAGAAGCCTTTTGTTTCGACCGCCAAACCTTTCAGGGGAGCATTTGCAATTGTTGGGCACCATTTTTGAGAGAATTGCCGAAAGTCAGATTTTTTCTGAAATTGTGACCCCGGGGCTTAGGGATTTTTTCAAAAAAATCTTTTTCCTCCGGTTAAATTGTCGAGGGCTGATTTCTTGTCCTGTGATAAAAAGCCTTCTGTTCAGACATCCAAACCTTTCAGAGGAGCATTTGCAACCATTTGGCACCATTTTTGAGTGAATTGCCGAAAGTCAGATTTTTGCTGAAATTGTGACCCCGGGGCTTAGGGATTTTTTCAAAAAATCTTTTGCCGCCGGTTAAGTTGTTGAGGGCTGATTTCATGTCCCGTGATAAAAAGCCATTTGTTTCGACCACCAAACCTTTCATGGGAGCATTTGCAATTGTTGGGCACCATTTTTGAGAGAATTGCCGAAAGTCAGTTTTTTTCTGAAATTGTGACCCCGGGGCTTAGGGATTTTTTCAAAAAATCTTTTTCCTCCGGTTAAGTTGTCGAGGGCTGATTTCTTGTCATGTGATAAAAAGCCTTTTGTTTTGACCGCCAAACCTTTCAGGGGAGCATTTGCAACCGTTTGGCACCATTTTTGAGTGAACTGCGGAATGTCAGATTTTTGCTGAAATTGTGACCCTGGGGCTTAGGAATTTTTTCAAAAAATCTTTTGCCTCCGGTTATGTTGTCGAGAGCTGATTTCTTGTCCTGTGATAAGAAGCCTTTTGTTTCGACCGCCAAATCTTTCAGGGGAGCATTTGCAATTGTTGAGCACCATTTTTGAGAGAATTGCCGAAAGTCAGTTTTTTTCTGAAATTGTGACCCCGGGGCTTAGGGATTTTTTCAAAAAATCTTTTGCCTCCGGTTATGTTGTCGAGAGCTGATTTCTTGTCCTGTGATAAGAAGCCTTTTGTTTCGACCGCCAAAGCTTTCAGAGGAGCTTTTGCAACCGTTGGGCACCATTTTTGAGTGAACTGCCGAATGTCAGATTTTTGCTGAAATTGTGACCCCGGGGCTTAGGAATTTTTTCAAAAAATCTTTTTCCTCCGGTTAAGTTGTCGAGGGCTGATTTCTTGTCCTGTGATAAGAAGCCTTTTGTTTCGACCGCCAAACCTTTCAGGGGAGCATTTGCAACCGTTTGGCACCATTTTTGAGTGAATTGCTGAAAGTCAGATTTTTGCTGAAATTGTGACCCCGGGGCTTAGGGATTTTTTCGAAAAAATATTTTTCCGCCGCTTCAGTTGTCGGGGGTTGTTTTCTTGTCCTGTGATAGAAAGCCTTCTGTTTCGATCGCCAAAGCTGTCAGAGGAGCATTTCCAACCGTTTGGCACCATTTTTGAGTGAATTGCCGAAAGACAGATTTTTGCTGAAATTGTGACCCCGGGGCTTAGGAATTTTTTCAAAAAATCTTTTTCCTCCGGTTAAGTTGTTGAGGGCTGATTTCTTGTCCTGTGATAAAAAGCCGTTTGTTTCGACCGCCAAAGCTGTCAGAGGAGCTTTTGCAACCGTTGGGCACCATTTTTGAGTGAATTGCCGAATGTCAGATTTTTGCTGAAATTGTGACCCCGGGGCTTAGGGATTTTTTCGAAAAAATCTTTTTCCGCCGCTTAAGTTGTCGGGGGTTGTTTTCTTGTCCTGTGATAAAAAGCCTTCTGTTCAGACATCCAAACCTTTCAGAGGAGCATTTGCAACCATTTGGCACCATTTTTGAGTGAATTGCCGAAAGTCAGATTTTTGCTGAAATTGTGACCCCGGGGCTTAGGGATTTTTTCAAAAAATCTTTTGCCGCCGGTTAAGTTGTTGAGGGCTGATTTCTTGTCCCGTGATAAAAAGCCATTTGTTTCGACCACCAAACCTTTCATGGGAGCATTTGCAATTGTTGGGCACCATTTTTGAGAGAATTGCCGAAAGTCAGATTTTTGCTGAAATTGTGACCCCGGGGCTTAGGGATTTTTTCAAAAAATCTTTTTCCTCCGGTTAAGTTGTCGAGGGCTGATTTCTTGTCCTGTGATAAAAAGCCTTTTGTTTTGACCGCCAAACCTTTCAGGGGAGCATTTGCAACCGTTTGGCACCATTTTTGAGTGAACTGCGGAATGTCAGATTTTTGCTGAAATTGTGACCCCGGGGCTTAGGAATTTTTTCAAAAAATCTTTTTCCTCCGGTTAAGTTGTCGAGGGCTGATTTCTTGTCCTGTGATAAGAAGCCTTTTGTTTCGACCGCCAAATCTTTAAGGGGAGCTTTTGCAACCGTTGGGCACCATTTTTGAGTGAGTTGCCGAAAGTCAGATTTTTGCTGAAATTGTGACCCCGGGGCTTAGGGATTTTTTCAAAAAATCTTTTTCCTCCGGTTAAGTTGTCGAGGGCTGATTTCTTGTCCTGTGATAGAAAGCCTTCTTTTTCGACTGCCAAAGCTGTCAGAGGAGCATTTGCAACCGTTTGGCACCATTTTTGAGTGAATTGCCGAATGTCAGATTTTTGCTGAAATTGTGACCCCGGGGCTTAGGAATTTTTTCAAAAAATCTTTTTCCTCCGGTTAAGTTGTCGAGGGCTGATTTCTTGTCCTGTGATAAGAAGCCTTTTGTTTCGACCGCCAAATCTTTCAGGGGAGCATTGGCAATTGTTGAGCACCATTTTTGAGAGAATTGCCGAAAGTCAGATTTTTGCTGAAATTGTGACCCCGGGGCTTAGGGATTTTTTCAAAAAATCTTTTTCTTCCGGTTAAGTTGTTGAGGGCTGATTTCTTGTCCTGTGATAAAAAGCCTTCTGTTTCGACCGCCAAAGCTTTCAGAGGAGCTTTTGCAACCGTTGGGCACCATTTTTGAGTGAACTGCCGAATGTCAGATTTTTGCTGAAATTGTGACCCCGGGGCTTAGGAATTTTTTCAAAAAATCTTTTTCCTCCGGTTAAGTTGTCGAGGGCTGATTTCTTGTCCTGTGATAAGAAGCCTTTTGTTTCGACCGCCAAACCTTTCAGGGGAGCATTTGCAATTGTTGGGCACCATTTTTGAGAGAATTGCCGAAAGTCAGATTTTTTCTGAAATTGTGACCCCGGGGCTTAGGGATTTTTTCAAAAAAATCTTTTTCCTCCGGTTAAGTTGTCGAGGGCTGATTTCTTGTCCTGTGATAAAAAGCCTTCTGTTTCGAACGCCAAACCTTTCAGGGGAGCATTTGCAACCGTTTGGCACCATTTTTGAGTGAATTGCCGAAAGTCAGATTTTTGCTGAAATTGTGACCCCGGGGCTTAGGGATTTTTTCGAAAAAATCTTTTTCCTCCGGTTAAATTGTCGGGGGTTGTTTTCTTGTCCTGTGATAGAAAGCCTTCTGTTTCGACCGCCAAAGCTGTCAGAGGAGCTTTTGCAACCGTTGGGCAGCATTTTTGAGTGAATTGCCGAATGTCAGATTTTTGCTGAAATTGTGACCCCGGGGTTTAGGGATATTTTCGAAAAAATCTTTTTCCGCCGCTTAAGTTGTCGGGGGTTGTTTTCTTGTCCTGTGATAAAAAGCCTTCTGTTCAGACATCCAAACCTTTCAGAGGAGCATTTGCAACCGTTTGGCACCATTTTTGAGTGAATTGCCGAATGTCCGATTTTTGCTGAAATTGTGACCCCGGGGGCTTAGGGATTTTTTCGAAAAAATCTTTTTCCGCCGCTGAAGTTGTCGGGGGTTGTTTTCTTGTCCTGTGATAAAAAGCATTCTGTTTCGACCGCCAAAGCTTTCAGAGGAGCTTTTGCAACCGTTGGGCACCATTTTTGAGTGAATTGCCGAAAGTCAGATTTTTGCTGAAATTGTGACCCCGGGGCTTAGGAATTTTTTCAAAAAATCTTTTTCCTCCGGTTAAGTTGTCGAGGGCTGATTTCTTGTCCTGTGATAAGAAGCCTTTTGTTTCGACCGCCAAACCTTTCAGGGGAGCATTTGCAATTGTTGGGCACCATTTTTGAGAGAATTGCCGAAAGTCAGATTTTTTCTGAAATTGTGACCCCGGGGCTTAGGGATTTTTTCAAAAAAATCTTTTTCCTCCGGTTAAGTTGTCGAGGGCTGATTTCTTGTCCTGTGATAAAAAGCCTTCTGTTTCGAACGCCAAACCTTTCAGGGGAGCATTTGCAACCGTTTGGCACCATTTTTGAGTGAATTGCCGAAAGTCAGATTTTTGCTGAAATTGTGACCCCGGGGCTTAGGGATTTTTTCAAAAAAATCTTTTTCCTCCGGTTAAATTGTCGAGGGCTGATTTCTTGTCCTGTGATAAAAAGCCTTCTGTTTCGAACGCCAAACCTTTCAGGGGAGCATTTGCAACCGTTTGGCACCATTTTTGAGTGAATTGCCGAAAGTCAGATTTTTGCTGAAATTGTGACCCCGGGGTTTAGGAATTTTTTCAAAAAATCTTTTTCCTCCGGTTAAGTTGTTGAGGGCTGATTTCTTGTCCTGTGATAAAAAGCCTTTTGTTTTGACCGCCAAACCTTTCAGGGGAGCATTTGCAACCGTTTGGCACCATTTTTGAGTGAACTGCGGAATGTCAGATTTTTGCTGAAATTGTGACCCCGGGGCTTAGGAATTTTTTCAAAAAATCTTTTTCCTCCGGTTAAGTTGTCGAGGGCTGATTTCTTGTCCTGTGATAAGAAGCCTTTTGTTTCGACCGCCAAATCTTTCAGGGGAGCTTTTGCAACCGTTGGGCACCATTTTTGAGTGAAATGCCGAATGTCAGATTTTTGCTGAAATTGTGACCCCGGGGCTTAGGAATTTTTTCAAAAAATCTTTTTCCTCCGGTTAAGTTGTCGAGGGCTGATTTCTTGTCCTGTGATAAGAAGCCTTTTGTTTCGACCGCCAAATCTTTCAGGGGAGCATTTGCAATTGTTGAGCACCATTTTTGAGACAATTGCCGAAAGTCAGATTTTTTCTGAAATTGTGACCCCGGGGCTTAGGGATTTTTTCAAAAAAATCTTTTTCCTCCGGTTAAATTGTTGAGGGCTGATTTCTTGTCCTGTGATAAAAAGCCTTCTGTTTCGAACGCCAAACCTTTCAGGGGAGCATTTGCAACCGTTTGGCACCATTTTTGAGTGAATTGCCGAAAGTCAGATTTTTGCTGAAAATGTGACCCCGGGGCTTAGGGATTTTTTCGAAAAAATATTTTTCCGCCGCTTCAGTTGTCGGGGGTTGTTTTCTTGTCCTGTGATAGAAAGCCTTCTGTTTCGACCGCCAAAGCTGTCAGAGGAGCATTTGCAACCGTTTGGCACCATTTTTGAGTGAATTGCCGAAAGACAGATTTTTGCTGAAATTGTGACCCCGGGGCTTAGGAATTTTTTCAAAAAATCTTTTTCCTCCGGTTAAGTTGTTGAGGGCTGATTTCTTGTCCTGTGATAGAAAGCCGTTTGTTTCGACCGCCAAAGCGGGCAGAGGAGCTTTTGCAACCGTTGGGCACCATTTTTGAGTGAATTGCCGAATGTCAGATTTTTGCTGAAATTGTGACCCCGGGGCTTAGGGATTTTTTCGAAAAAATATTTTTCCACCGCTTCAGTTGTCGGGGGTTGTTTTCTTGTCCTGTGATAGAAAGCCTTCTGTTTCGACCGCCAAAGCTGTCAGAGGAGCATTTGCAACCGTTTGGCACCATTTTTGAGTGAATTGCCGAAAGTCAGATTTTTGTTGAAATTGTGACCCCGGGGCTGAGGAATTTTTTCAAAAAATCGTTTGCTGTCGGTTAAGTTGTCGAGGGCTGATTTCTGGTCCTGTGATAAGAAGCCTTTTGTTTCGACCGCCAAACCTTTCAGGGGAGCATTTGCAATTGTTGGGCACCATTTTTGAGAGAATTGCCGAAAGTCAGATTTTTTCTGAAATTGTGACTCCGGGGCTTAGGGATTTTTTCAAAAAAATCTTTTTCCTCCGGTTAAATTGTCGAGGGCTGATTTCTTGTCCTGTGATAAAAAGCCTTCTGTTTCGAACGCCAAACCTTTCAGGGGAGCATTTGCAACCGTTTGGCACCATTTTTGAGTGAATTGCCGAAAGTCAGATTTTTGTTGAAATTGTGACCCCGGGGCTTAGGAATTTTTTCAAAAAATCTTTTGCTATCGGTTAAGGTGTCAAGGGCTGATTTCTTGTCTTGTGATAAAAAGCCTTTTGTTTCGACCGCCAAAGCTGTCAGAGGAACATTTGCAACCGTTGGGCACCATTTTTGAGTGAATTGCCGAAAGTCAGATTTTTGCTGAAATTGTGACCCCGGGGCTTAGGGATTTTTTCAAAAAATCTTTTGCCGCCGGTTGAGTTGTTGAGGGCTGATTTCCTATCCTGTGATAAAAAGCCTTTTGTTTCGACCGCCAAAGCTGTCAGAGGAGCATTTGCAACCGTTGGGCACCATTTTTGAGTGAATTGCCGAAAGTCAGATTTTCGCTGAAATTGTGACCCCGGGGCTTAGGGATTTTTTCAAAAAATCTTTTGCCGTCGGTTAAGTTGTCGAGGGCTGATTTCTTGTCCTGTGATAAAAAGCCTTCTGTTTCGATCGCCAAAGCTTTCAGAGGAGCTTTCGCAACCGTTTGGCACCATTTTTGAGTGAATTGCCGAAAGTCAGATTTTTGCTGAAATTGTGACCCCGGGGCTTAGGGATTTTTTCAAAAAATCTTTTCCCGCCGGTTAAGTTGTCGAGGGCTGATTTCTTGTCCTGTGATAAAAAGCCTTTTGTTTCGACCGCCAAAACTGTCAGAGGATCATTTGCAACCGTTGGACACCATTTTTGAGTGAATTGCCGAAAGTCAGATTTTTGCTGAAATTGTGACCCCGGGGCTTAGGGATTTTTTCAAAAAATCTTTTGCCGTCGGTTAAGTTGTCAAGGGCTGATTTTTTGTCCTGTGATAAAAAGCCTTTTGTTTCGACCGCCAAAGCTGTCAGAGGAGCATTTGCAACCGTTGGGCACCATTTTTGAGTGAATTGCCGAAAGTCAGATTTTTTCTGAAATTGTGACCCCGGGGCTTAGGGATTTTTTCAAAAAAATCTTTTTCCTCCGGTTAAATTGTCGAGGGCTGATTTCTTGTCCTGTGATAAAAAGCCTTCTGTTTCGAACGCCAAACGTTTCAGGGGAGCATTTGCGACCGTTTGGCACCATTTTTGAGTGAATTGCCGAAAGTCAGATTTTTGCTGAAATTGTGACCCCGGGGCTTCGGGATTTTTTCGAAAAAATCTTTTTCCGCCGCTTAAGTCGTCGGTGGTTGTTTTCTTGTCCTGTGATAGAAAGCCTTCTGTTTCGACCGCCAAAGCTGTCAGAGGAGCTTTTGCAACCGTTGGGCACCATTTTTGAGTGAATTGCCGAATGTCAGATTTTTGCTGAAATTGTGACCCCGGGGCTTAGGGATTTTTTCGAAAAAATCTTTTTCCGCCGCTTAAGTTGTCGGGGGTTGTTTTCTTGTCCTGTGATAAAAAGCCTTCTGTTCAGACATCCAAACCTTTCATGGGAGCATTTGCAATTGTTGGGCACCATTTTTGAGAGAATTGCCGAAAGTCAGATTTTTGCTGAAATTGTGACCCCGGGGTTTAGGGATTTTTTCAAAAAATCTTTTTCCTCCGGTTAAGTTGTCGAGGGCTGATTTCTTGTCCTGTGATAAAAAGCCTTTTGTTTTGACCGCCAAACCTTTCAGGGGAGCATTTGCAACCGTTTGGCACCATTTTTGAGTGAACTGCGGAATGTCAGATTTTTGCTGAAATTGTGACCCCGGGGCTTAGGAATTTTTTCAAAAAATCTTTTTCCTCCGGTTAAGTTGTCGAGGGCTGATTTCTTGTCCTGTGATAAGAAGCCTTTTGTTTCGACCGCCAAATCTTTCAGGGGAGCCTTTGCAATTGTTGGGCACCATTTTTGAGTGAATTGCCGAAAGTCAGATTTTTGCTGAAATTGTGACCCCGGGGCTTAGGAATTTTTTCAAAAAATCTTTTTCCTCCGGTTAAGTTGTCGAGGGCTGATTTCTTTTCCTGTGATAAGAAGCCTTTTGTTTCGACCGCCAAATCTTTCAGGGGAGCATTTGCAATTGTTGAGCACCATTTTTGAGAGAATTGCCGAAAGTCAGATTTTTGCTGAAATTGTGACCCCGGGGCTTAGGGATTTTTTTAAAAAATCTTTTGCCGCCGGTTAAGTTGTTGAGGGCTGATTTCTTGTCCTGTGATAAGAAGCCTTTTGTTTCGACCGCCAAATCTTTTAGGGGAGCATTTGCAATTGTTGGGCACCATTTTTGAGTGAATTGCCGAAAGACAGATTTTTGCTGAAATTGTGACCCCGGGGCTTAGGAATTTTTTCAAAAAATCTTTTTCCTCCGGTTAAGTTGTCGAGGGCTGATTTCTTTTCCTGTGATAAGATGCCTTTTGTTTCGACCGCCAAACCTTTCAGGGGAGCATTTGCAATTGTTGAGCACCATTTTTGAGAGAATTGCCGAAAGTCAGATTTTTTCTGAAATTGTGACCCCGGGGCTTAGGGATTTTTTCAAAAAATCTTTTGCCGCCGGTTAAGTTGTTGAGGGCTGATTTCTTGTCCTGTGATAAAAAGCCGTTTGTTTCGACCGCCAAAGCTGTCAGAGGAGCTTTTGCAACCGTTGGGCACCATTTTTGAGTGAGTTGCCGAATGTCAGATTTTTGCTGAAATTGTGACCCCGGGGCTTAGGGATTTTTTCGAAAAAATCTTTTTCCGCCGCTTAAGTTGTCGGGGGTTGTTTTCTTGTCCTGTGATAAAAAGCCTTCTGTTCAGACATCCAAACCTTTCAGAGGAGCATTTGCAACCGTTTGGCACCATTTTTGAGTGAATTGCCGAAAGTCAGATTTTTGCTGAAATTGTGACCCTGGGGCTTAGGGATTTTTTCAAAAAAATCTTTTTACTCCAGTTAAATTGTCGAGGGCTGATTTCTTGTCCTGAGATAAAAAACCTTCTGTTTCGAACGCCAAACGTTTCAGGGGAGCATTTGCAACCGTTTGGCACCATTTTTGAGTGAATTGCCGAAAGTCAGATTTTTGCTGAAATTGTGACCCCGGGGGCTTAGGGATTTTTTCGAAAAAATCTTTTTCCGCCGCTTAAGTTGTCGGGGGTTGTTTAATTGTCCTGTGATAAAAAGCCTTCTGTTTCGACCGCCAAAGCTTTCAGAGGAGCTTTTGCAACCGTTGGGCACCATTTTTGAGTGAATTGCCGAATGTCAGATTTTTGCTGAAATTGTGACCCCGGGGCTTAGGGATTTTTTCAAAAAATCTTTTGCCGCCGGTTAAATTGTTGAGGGCTGATTTCTTGTCCTGTGATAAAAAGCCGTTTGTTTCGACCGCCAAAGCTGTCAGAGGAGCTTTTGCAACCGTTGGGCACCATTTTTGAGTGAATTGCCGAATGTCAGATTTTTGCTGAAATTGTGACCCCGGGGCTTAGGAATTTTTTCAAAAAATCTTTTTCCTCCGGTTAAGTTGTCGAGGGCTGATTTCTTGTCCTGTGATAAGAAGCCTTTTGTTTCGACCGCCAAATCTTTCAGGGGAGCATTTGCAATTGTTGAGCACCATTTTTGAGAGAATTGCCGAAAGTCAGATTTTTGCTGAAATTGTGACCCCGGGGCTTAGGGATTTTTTCAAAAAATCTTTTGCCGCCGGTTAAGTTGTTGAGGGCTGATTTCTTGTCCTGTGATAAAAAGCCTTCTGTTTCGACCGCCAAAGCTTTCAGAGGAGCTTTTTCAACCGTTGGGCACCATTTTTGAGTGAACTGCCGAATGTCAGATTTTTGCTGAAATTGTGACCCCGGGGCTTAGGAATTTTTTCAAAAAATCTTTTTCCTCCGGTTAAGTTGTCGAGGGCTGATTTCTTGTCCTGTGATAAGAAGCCTTTTGTTTCGACCGCCAAACCTTTCAGGGGAGCATTTGCAATTGTTGGGCACCATTTTTGAGAGAATTGCCGAAAGTCAGATTTTTTCTGAAATTGTGACCCCGGGGCTTAGGGATTTTTTCAAAAAATCTTTTGCCGCCGGTTAAATTGTTGAGGGCTGATTTCTTGTCCTGTGATAAAAAGCCGTTTGTTTCGACCGCCAAAGCTGTCAGAGGAGCTTTTGCAACCGTTGGGCACCATTTTTGAGTGAATTGCCGAATGTCAGATTTTTGCTGAAATTGTGACCCCGGGGCTTAGGAATTTTTTCAAAAAATCTTTTTCCTCCGGTTAAGTTGTCGAGGGCTGATTTCTTGTCCTGTGATAAGAAGCCTTTTGTTTCGACCGCCAAATCTTTCAGGGGAGCATTTGCAATTGTTGAGCACCATTTTTGAGAGAATTGCCGAAAGTCAGATTTTTGCTGAAATTGTGACCCCGGGGCTTAGGGATTTTTTCAAAAAATCTTTTGCCGCCGGTTAAGTTGTTGAGGGCTGATTTCTTGTCCTGTGATAAAAAGCCTTCTGTTTCGACCGCCAAAGCTTTCAGAGGAGCTTTTTCAACCGTTGGGCACCATTTTTGAGTGAACTGCCGAATGTCAGATTTTTGCTGAAATTGTGACCCCGGGGCTTAGGGATTTTTTCGAAAAAATCTTTTTCCGCCGCTTAAGTTGTCGGGGGTTGTTTTCTTGTCCTGTGATAAAAAGCCTTCTGTTCAGACATCCAAACCTTTCAGAGGAGCATTTGCAACCATTTGGCACCATTTTTGAGTGAATTGCCGAAAGTCAGATTTTTGCTGAAGTTGTGACCCCGGGGCTTAGGGATTTTTTCAAAAAATCTTTTGCCGCCGGTTAAGTTGTTGAGGGCTGATTTCTTGTCCTGTGATAAAAAGCCTTCTGTTTCGACCGCCAAACCTTTCATGGGAGCATTTGCAATTGTTGGGCACCATTTTTGAGAGAATTGCCGAAAGTCAGTTTTTTTCTGAAATTGTGACCCCGGGGCTTAGGGATTTTTTCAAAAAATCTTTTTCCTCCGGTCAAGTTGTCGAGGGCTGATTTCTTGTCTTGTGATAAAAAGCCTTCTGTTTCGACCGCCAAAGCTTTCAGAGGAGCATTTGCAACCGTTGGGCACCATTTTTGAGTGAACTGCCGAATGTCAGATTTTTGCTGAAATTGTGACCCCGGGGCTTAGGGATTTTTTCAAAAAATCTTCTTCCTCCGGTTAAGTTGTCGAGGGCTAATTTCTTGTCCTGTGATAAGAAGCCTTTTGTTTCGACCGCCAAACCTTTCAGGGGAGCATTTGCAATTGTTGGGCACCATTTTTGAGAGAATTGCCGAAAGTCAGATTTTTTCTGAAATTGTGACCCCGGGGCTTAGGGATTTTTTCAAAAAAATCTTTTTCCTCCGGTTAAATTGTGGAGGGCTGATTTCTTGTCCTGTGATAAAAAGCCTTCTGTTTCGAACGCCAAACCTTTCAGGGGAGCATTTGCAACCGTTGGGCACCATTTTTGAGTGAATTGCCGAAAGTCAGATTTTTGCTGAAATTGTGACCCCGGGGCTTAGGGATTTTTTCGAAAAAAATTTTTTCCGCCGCTTCAGTTGTCGGGGGTTGTTTTCTTGTCCTGTGATAGAAAGCCTTCTGTTTCGACCGCCAAAGCTGTCAGAGGAGCATTTGCAACCGTTGGGCACCATTTTTGAGTGAATTGCCGAAAGTCAGTTTTTGGCTGAAATTGTGACCCCGGGGCTTAGGGATTTTTTCGAAAAAATCTTTTTCCGCCGCTTAAGATGTCGGGGGTTGTTTTCTTGTCCTGTGATAGAAAGCCTTCTGTTTCGACCGCCAAAGCTGTCAGAGGAGCATTTACAAGCGTTTGGCACCATTTTTGAGTGAATTGCCGAAAGTCAGATTTTTGGTGAAATTGTGACCCCAGGACTTAGGGATTTTTTCAAAAAATCTTTTCCCGCCGGTTAAGTTGTCGAGGGCTGATTTCTTGTCCTGTGATAAAAAGCCTTTTGTTTCGACCGCCAAAGCTGTCAGAGGAACATTTGCAACCGTTGAGCACCATTTTTGAGTGAACTGCCGAAAGTCAGATTTTTGCTGAAATTGTGACCCCGGGGCTTAGGGATTTTTTCGAAAAATCTTTTTCCGCTGCTTAAGTTGTTGAGGGCTAATTTCTTCTCCTGTGATAAAAAGCCTTTTGTTTCGACCGCCAAAGCTGTCAGAGGAGCATTTGCAACCGTGGGGATCCATTTTTGAGTGAATTGCCGAAAGTCAGATTTTTGCTGAAATTGTGACCCCAGGGCTTAGGGATTTTTTCAAAAAAATCTTTTTCCTCCGGTTAAATTGTCGAGGGCTGATTTCTTGTCCTGTGATAAAAAGCCTTCTGTTTCGTACGCCAAATGTTTCAGGGGAGCATTTCCAACCGTTTGCCACCATTTTTGAGTGAAATGCCGAAAGTCAGATTTTTGCTGAAATTGTGACCCCGGGGCTTAGGGATTTTTTCAAAAAATCTTTTTCTGCCGCTTAAGTTGTCGAGGAATGATTTCTTGTCCTGTAATAAGAAGCCTTTTGTTTCGACCGCCAAACATTTCATGGGAGCATTTGCAATAGTTGGGCACCATTTTGGAGTGAATTGCCGAAAGTCAGATTTTTGCTGAAATTGTGACCCCGGGTCTTAGGGATTTTTTCAAAAAATCTTTTGCCGCCGGTTAAGTTGTTTAGGGCTGATTTCTTGTCCTGTGATAAAAAGCCTTCTGTTTCGACCGCCAAAGCTGTCAGAGGAGCATTTGCAACCGTTGGGCACCATTTTTGAGTGAACTGCCGAATGTCAGATTTTTTCTGAAATTGTGACCCCGGGGCTTAGGGATTTTTTCAAAAAAAACTTTTTCCTCTGGTTAATTTGTCGAGGGCTGATTTCTTGTCCTGTGATAAAAAGCCTTCTGTTTCGAACGCCAAACCTTTCAGGGGAGCATTTGCAAGCGTTGGGCACCATTTTTGAGTGAATTGCCGAAAGTCAGATTTTTGCTGAAATTGTGACCCCAGGGCTTAGGGATTTTTTCAAAAAATCTTTTGCCGCCGTTTAAGTTGTCGAGGGGTGATTTCTTGTCCTGTGATAAAAAGCCTTTTGTTTCGACCGCCAAAGCTGTCAGAGGAACATTTGCAACCGTTGAGCACCATTTTTGAGTGAACTGCCGAAAGTCAGATTTTTGCTGAAAATGTGACCCCGGGGCTTAGGGATTTTTTCGAAAAATCTTTTTCCGCTGCTTAAGTTGTTGAGGGCTAATTTCTTCTCCTGTGATAGAAAGCCTTCTGTTTCGACCGCCAAAGCTGTCAGAGGAGCATTTGCAACCGTTGGGATCCATTTTTGAGTGAATTGCCGAAAGTCAGATTTTTGCTGAAATTGTGACCCCCACGGCTTAGGGATTTTCCCAAAAAATCTTTTTCCTGCGGTTAAGTTGTCGAGGGCTGATTTCTTGTCCTGTGATAAACAGCCTTCTGTTTCGACTGCCAAAGATGTCAGAGGAGCATTTGCAACCGTTGGGCACCATTTTTGAGTGAATTGCCGAAAGCCAGATTTTTGCTGAAATTGTGACCCCGGGGCTTAGGGATTTTTTCAAATAAATCTTTTTTCTCCGTATAAGTTGTCGAGGGCTGATTTCTTGTCCTGTGATAAAAAGCCTTCTGTTTCGACCGCCAAAGCTGTCAGAGGAGCATTTGCAACCGTTGGGCACCATTTTTGAGTGAATTGCCGAAAGTCAGATTTTTTTCTGAAATTGTGACCCCGGGGCTTAGGGATTTTTTCAAAAAAATCTTTTTCCTCCGGTTAAATTGTCGAGGGCTGATTTCTTGTCCTGTGATAAAAAGCCTTCTGTTTCGAACGCCAAACGTTTCAGGGGAGCATTTGCTACCGTTTGGCACCATTTTTGAGTGAATTGCCGAAAGTCAGATTTTTGCTGAAATTGTGACCCCGGGGCTTAGGGATTTTTTCAAAAAATCTTTTGCCGTCGGTTAAGTTGTCGGGGGTTGTTTTCTTGTCCTGTGATAGAAAGCCTTCTGTTTCGACCGCCAAAGCTGTCAGAGGAGCATTTGCAACCGTTGGGCACCATTTTTGAGTGAATTGCCGAAAGTCAGTTTTTGGCTGAAATTGTGACCCCGGGGCTTAGGGATTTTTTCGAAAAAATCTTTTTCCGCCGCTTAAGATGTCGGGGGTTGTTTTCTTGTCCTGTGATAGAAAGCCTTCTGTTTCGACCGCCAAAGCTGTCAGAGGAGCATTTACAAGCGTTTGGCACCATTTTTGAGTGAATTGCCGAAAGTCAGATTTTTGGTGAAATTGTGACCCCAGGACTTAGGGATTTTTTCAAAAAATCTTTTCCCGCCGGTTAAGTTGTCGAGGGCTGATTTCTTGTCCTGTGATAAAAAGCCTTTTGTTTCGACCGCCAAAGCTGTCAGAGGAACATTTGCAACCGTTGAGCACCATTTTTGAGTGAACTGCCGAAAGTCAGATTTTTGCTGAAATTGTGACCCCGGGGCTTAGGGATTTTTTCGAAAAATCTTTTTCCGCTGCTTAAGTTGTTGAGGGCTAATTTCTTCTCCTGTGATAAAAAGCCTTTTGTTTCGACCGCCAAAGCTGTCAGAGGAGCATTTGCAACCGTGGGGATCCATTTTTGAGTGAATTGCCGAAAGTCAGATTTTTGCTGAAATTGTGACCCCGGGGCTTAGGGATTTTTTCAAAAAAATCTTTTTCCTCCGGTTAAATTGTCGAGGGCTGATTTCTTGTCCTGTGATAAAAAGCCTTCTGTTTCGTACGCCAAATGTTTCAGGGGAGCATTTGCAACCGTTTGGCACCATTTTTGAGTGAAATGCCGAAAGTCAGATTTTTGCTGAAATTGTGACCCCGGGGCTTAGGGATTTTTTCAAAAAATCTTTTTCTGCCGCTTAAGTTGTCGAGGAATGATTTCTTGTCCTGTAATAAGAAGCCTTTTGTTTCGACCGCCAAACATTTCATGGGAGCATTTGCAATAGTTGGGCACCATTTTGGAGTGAATTGCTGAAAGTCAGATTTTTGCTGAAATTGTGACCCCGGGGCTTAGGGATTTTTTCAAAAAATCTTTTGCCGCCGGTTAAGTTGTTGAGGGCTGATTTCTTGTCCTGTGATAAAAAGCCTTCTGTTTCGACCGCCAAAGCTTTCAGAGGAGCTTTTTCAACCGTTGGGCACCATTTTTGAGTGAACTGCCGAATGTCAGATTTTTGCTGAAATTGTGACCCCGGGGCTTAGGGATTTTTTCGAAAAAATCTTTTTCCGCCGCTTAAGTTGTCGGGGGTTGTTTTCTTGTCCTGTGATAAAAAGCCTTCTGTTCAGACATCCAAACCTTTCAGAGGAGCATTTGCAACCATTTGGCACCATTTTTGAGTGAATTGCCGAAAGTCAGATTTTTGCTGAAGTTGTGACCCCGGGGCTTAGGGATTTTTTCAAAAAATCTTTTGCCGCCGGTTAAGTTGTTGAGGGCTGATTTCTTGTCCTGTGATAAAAAGCCTTCTGTTTCGACCGCCAAACCTTTCATGGGAGCATTTGCAATTGTTGGGCACCATTTTTGAGAGAATTGCCGAAAGTCAGTTTTTTTCTGAAATTGTGACCCCGGGGCTTAGGGATTTTTTCAAAAAATCTTTTTCCTCCGGTCAAGTTGTCGAGGGCTGATTTCTTGTCTTGTGATAAAAAGCCTTCTGTTTCGACCGCCAAAGCTTTCAGAGGAGCATTTGCAACCGTTGGGCACCATTTTTGAGTGAACTGCCGAATGTCAGATTTTTGCTGAAATTGTGACCCCGGGGCTTAGGGATTTTTTCAAAAAATCTTCTTCCTCCGGTTAAGTTGTCGAGGGCTAATTTCTTGTCCTGTGATAAGAAGCCTTTTGTTTCGACCGCCAAACCTTTCAGGGGAGCATTTGCAATTGTTGGGCACCATTTTTGAGAGAATTGCCGAAAGTCAGATTTTTTCTGAAATTGTGACCCCGGGGCTTAGGGATTTTTTCAAAAAAATCTTTTTCCTCCGGTTAAATTGTGGAGGGCTGATTTCTTGTCCTGTGATAAAAAGCCTTCTGTTTCGAACGCCAAACCTTTCAGGGGAGCATTTGCAACCGTTGGGCACCATTTTTGAGTGAATTGCCGAAAGTCAGATTTTTGCTGAAATTGTGACCCCGGGGCTTAGGGATTTTTTCGAAAAAAATTTTTTCCGCCGCTTCAGTTGTCGGGGGTTGTTTTCTTGTCCTGTGATAGAAAGCCTTCTGTTTCGACCGCCAAAGCTGTCAGAGGAGCATTTGCAACCGTTGGGCACCATTTTTGAGTGAATTGCCGAAAGTCAGTTTTTGGCTGAAATTGTGACCCCGGGGCTTAGGGATTTTTTCGAAAAAATCTTTTTCCGCCGCTTAAGATGTCGGGGGTTGTTTTCTTGTCCTGTGATAGAAAGCCTTCTGTTTCGACCGCCAAAGCTGTCAGAGGAGCATTTACAAGCGTTTGGCACCATTTTTGAGTGAATTGCCGAAAGTCAGATTTTTGGTGAAATTGTGACCCCAGGACTTAGGGATTTTTTCAAAAAATCTTTTCCCGCCGGTTAAGTTGTCGAGGGCTGATTTCTTGTCCTGTGATAAAAAGCCTTTTGTTTCGACCGCCAAAGCTGTCAGAGGAACATTTGCAACCGTTGAGCACCATTTTTGAGTGAACTGCCGAAAGTCAGATTTTTGCTGAAATTGTGACCCCGGGGCTTAGGGATTTTTTCGAAAAATCTTTTTCCGCTGCTTAAGTTGTTGAGGGCTAATTTCTTCTCCTGTGATAAAAAGCCTTTTGTTTCGACCGCCAAAGCTGTCAGAGGAGCATTTGCAACCGTGGGGATCCATTTTTGAGTGAATTGCCGAAAGTCAGATTTTTGCTGAAATTGTGACCCCAGGGCTTAGGGATTTTTTCAAAAAAATCTTTTTCCTCCGGTTAAATTGTCGAGGGCTGATTTCTTGTCCTGTGATAAAAAGCCTTCTGTTTCGTACGCCAAATGTTTCAGGGGAGCATTTCCAACCGTTTGCCACCATTTTTGAGTGAAATGCCGAAAGTCAGATTTTTGCTGAAATTGTGACCCCGGGGCTTAGGGATTTTTTCAAAAAATCTTTTTCTGCCGCTTAAGTTGTCGAGGAATGATTTCTTGTCCTGTAATAAGAAGCCTTTTGTTTCGACCGCCAAACATTTCATGGGAGCATTTGCAATAGTTGGGCACCATTTTGGAGTGAATTGCCGAAAGTCAGATTTTTGCTGAAATTGTGACCCCGGGTCTTAGGGATTTTTTCAAAAAATCTTTTGCCGCCGGTTAAGTTGTTTAGGGCTGATTTCTTGTCCTGTGATAAAAAGCCTTCTGTTTCGACCGCCAAAGCTGTCAGAGGAGCATTTGCAACCGTTGGGCACCATTTTTGAGTGAACTGCCGAATGTCAGATTTTTTCTGAAATTGTGACCCCGGGGCTTAGGGATTTTTTCAAAAAAAACTTTTTCCTCTGGTTAATTTGTCGAGGGCTGATTTCTTGTCCTGTGATAAAAAGCCTTCTGTTTCGAACGCCAAACCTTTCAGGGGAGCATTTGCAAGCGTTGGGCACCATTTTTGAGTGAATTGCCGAAAGTCAGATTTTTGCTGAAATTGTGACCCCAGGGCTTAGGGATTTTTTCAAAAAATCTTTTGCCGCCGTTTAAGTTGTCGAGGGGTGATTTCTTGTCCTGTGATAAAAAGCCTTTTGTTTCGACCGCCAAAGCTGTCAGAGGAACATTTGCAACCGTTGAGCACCATTTTTGAGTGAACTGCCGAAAGTCAGATTTTTGCTGAAAATGTGACCCCGGGGCTTAGGGATTTTTTCGAAAAATCTTTTTCCGCTGCTTAAGTTGTTGAGGGCTAATTTCTTCTCCTGTGATAGAAAGCCTTCTGTTTCGACCGCCAAAGCTGTCAGAGGAGCATTTGCAACCGTTGGGATCCATTTTTGAGTGAATTGCCGAAAGTCAGATTTTTGCTGAAATTGTGACCCCCACGGCTTAGGGATTTTCCCAAAAAATCTTTTTCCTGCGGTTAAGTTGTCGAGGGCTGATTTCTTGTCCTGTGATAAACAGCCTTCTGTTTCGACTGCCAAAGATGTCAGAGGAGCATTTGCAACCGTTGGGCACCATTTTTGAGTGAATTGCCGAAAGCCAGATTTTTGCTGAAATTGTGACCCCGGGGCTTAGGGATTTTTTCAAATAAATCTTTTTTCTCCGTATAAGTTGTCGAGGGCTGATTTCTTGTCCTGTGATAAAAAGCCTTCTGTTTCGACCGCCAAAGCTGTCAGAGGAGCATTTGCAACCGTTGGGCACCATTTTTGAGTGAATTGCCGAAAGTCAGATTTTTTTCTGAAATTGTGACCCCGGGGCTTAGGGATTTTTTCAAAAAAATCTTTTTCCTCCGGTTAAATTGTCGAGGGCTGATTTCTTGTCCTGTGATAAAAAGCCTTCTGTTTCGAACGCCAAACGTTTCAGGGGAGCATTTGCTACCGTTTGGCACCATTTTTGAGTGAATTGCCGAAAGTCAGATTTTTGCTGAAATTGTGACCCCGGGGCTTAGGGATTTTTTCAAAAAATCTTTTGCCGTCGGTTAAGTTGTCGGGGGTTGTTTTCTTGTCCTGTGATAGAAAGCCTTCTGTTTCGACCGCCAAAGCTGTCAGAGGAGCATTTGCAACCGTTGGGCACCATTTTTGAGTGAATTGCCGAAAGTCAGTTTTTGGCTGAAATTGTGACCCCGGGGCTTAGGGATTTTTTCGAAAAAATCTTTTTCCGCCGCTTAAGATGTCGGGGGTTGTTTTCTTGTCCTGTGATAGAAAGCCTTCTGTTTCGACCGCCAAAGCTGTCAGAGGAGCATTTACAAGCGTTTGGCACCATTTTTGAGTGAATTGCCGAAAGTCAGATTTTTGGTGAAATTGTGACCCCAGGACTTAGGGATTTTTTCAAAAAATCTTTTCCCGCCGGTTAAGTTGTCGAGGGCTGATTTCTTGTCCTGTGATAAAAAGCCTTTTGTTTCGACCGCCAAAGCTGTCAGAGGAACATTTGCAACCGTTGAGCACCATTTTTGAGTGAACTGCCGAAAGTCAGATTTTTGCTGAAATTGTGACCCCGGGGCTTAGGGATTTTTTCGAAAAATCTTTTTCCGCTGCTTAAGTTGTTGAGGGCTAATTTCTTCTCCTGTGATAAAAAGCCTTTTGTTTCGACCGCCAAAGCTGTCAGAGGAGCATTTGCAACCGTGGGGATCCATTTTTGAGTGAATTGCCGAAAGTCAGATTTTTGCTGAAATTGTGACCCCGGGGCTTAGGGATTTTTTCAAAAAAATCTTTTTCCTCCGGTTAAATTGTCGAGGGCTGATTTCTTGTCCTGTGATAAAAAGCCTTCTGTTTCGTACGCCAAATGTTTCAGGGGAGCATTTGCAACCGTTTGGCACCATTTTTGAGTGAAATGCCGAAAGTCAGATTTTTGCTGAAATTGTGACCCCGGGGCTTAGGGATTTTTTCAAAAAATCTTTTTCTGCCGCTTAAGTTGTCGAGGAATGATTTCTTGTCCTGTAATAAGAAGCCTTTTGTTTCGACCGCCAAACATTTCATGGGAGCATTTGCAATAGTTGGGCACCATTTTGGAGTGAATTGCTGAAAGTCAGATTTTTGCTGAAATTGTGACCCCGGGGCTTAGGGATTTTTTCAAAAAATCTTTTGCCGCCGTTTAAGTTGTTTAGGGCTGATTTCTTGTCCTGTGATAAAAAGCCTTCTGTTTCGACCGCCAAAGCTGTCAGAGGAGCATTTGCAACCGTTGGGCACCATTTTTGAGTGAACTGCCGAAAGTCAGATTTTTGCTGAAAATGTGACCCCGGGGCTTAGGGATTTTTTCGAAAAATCTTTTTCCGCTGCTTAAGTTGTTGAGGGCTAATTTCTTCTCCTGTGATAGAAAGCCTTCTGTTTCGACCGCCAAAGCTGTCAGAGGAGCATTTGCAACCGTTGGGATCCATTTTTGAGTGAATTGCCGAAAGTCAGATTTTTGCTGAAATTGTGACCCCCACGGCTTAGGGATTTTCCCAAAAAATCTTTTTCCTGCGGTTAAGTTGTCGAGGGCTGATTTCTTGTCCTGTGATAAAAAGCCTTCTGTTTCGACCGCCAAAGCTGTCAGAGGATCATTTGCAACCGTTGGGCACCATTTTTGAGTGAATTGCCGAAAGTCAGATTTTTTTCTGAAATTGTGACCCCGGGGCTTTGGGATTTTTTCAAAAAAATCTTTTTCCTCCGGTTAAATTGTCGAGGGCTGATTTCTTGTCCTGTGATAAAAAGCCTTCTGTTTCGAACGCCAAACGTTTCAGGGGAGCATTTGCTACCGTTTGGCACCATTTTTGAGTGAATTGCCGAAAGTCAGATTTTTGCTGAAATTGTGACCCCGGGGCTTAGGGATTTTTTCAAAAAATCTTTTGCCGTCGGTTAAGTTGTCGGGGGTTGTTTTCTTGTCCTGTGATAGAAAGCCTTCTGTTTCGACCGCCAAAGCTTTCAGAGGAGCTTTTGCAACTGTTGGGCACCATTTTTGAGTGAATTGCCGAATGTCAGATTTTTTCTGAAATTGTAACCCTGGGGCTTAGGGATTTTTTCGAAAAAATCTTTTTCCGCCGCTTAAGTTGTCGGGGGTTGTTTTCTTGTCCTGTGATAGAAAGCCTTCTGTTTCGACCGCCAAAGCTTTCAGAGGAGCTTTTGCAACTGTTGGGTACCATTTTTGAGTGAATTGCCGAATGTCAGATTTTTGCTGAAATTGTGACCCCAGGGCTTAGGGATTTTTTCAAAAAATCTATTGCCGCCGGTTAAGTTGTTGAGGGGTGATTTCCTTTCCTGTGATAAAAAGCCTTTTGTTTCGACCGCCAAAGCTGTCAGAGGAGCATTTGCAACCGTTGGGCACCATTTTTGAGTGAATTGCCGAAAGTCAGATTTTTGCTGAAATTGTGACCCCGGGGCTTAGGGATTTTTTCAAAAAAATCTTTTTCCTCCGGTTAAATTGGCGAGGGCTGATTTCTTGTCCTGTGATAAAAAGCCTTCTGTTTCGTACGCCAAACGTTTCAGGGGAGCATTTGCAACCGTTTGGCACCATTTTTGAGTGAAATGCCGAAAGTCAGATTTTTGCTGAAATTGTGACCCCGGGGCTTAGGGATTTTTTCAAAAAAATCTTTTTCCTCCGGTTAAATTGTCGAGGGCTGATTTCTTGTCCTGTGATAAAAAGCCTTCTGTTTCGTACGCCAAACGTTTCAGGGGAGCATTTGCAACCGTTTGGCACCATTTTTGAGTGAAATGCCGAAAGTCAGATTTTTGCTGAAATTGTGACCCCGGGGCTTAGGGATTTTTTCAAAAAATCTTTTTCCTCCGGTTAAGTTGTCGAGGGCTGATTTCTTGTCCTGTGATAAAAAGCCTTTTGTTTCGACCGCCAAAGCTGTCAGAGGAGCATTTGCAACCGTTGGGCACCATTTTTGAGTGAATTGCCGAAAGTCAGATTTTTGCTGAAATTGTGACCCCGGGGCTTAGGGATTTTTTCAAAAAAATCTTTTTCCTCCGGTTAAATTGTCGAGGGCTGATTTCTTGTCCTGTGATAAAAAGCCTTCTGTTTCGAACGCCAAACGTTTCAGGGGAGCATTTGCAACCGTTTCGCACCATTTTTGAGTGAATTGCCGAAAGTCAGATTTTTGCTGAAATTGTGACCCCGGGGCTTAGGGATTTTTTCGAAAAAATCTTCTTCCGCCGCTTAAGTTGTCGGGGGTTGTTTTCTTGTCCTGTGATAGAAAGCCTTCTGTTTCGACCGCCAAAGCTTTCAGAGGAGCTTTTGCAACCGTTGGGCACCATTTTTGAGTGAATTGCCGAATGTCAGATTTTTGCTGAAATTGTGACCCCGGGGCTTAGTGATTTTTTCAAAAAATCTTTTTCCTCCGGTTAAGTTGTCGAGGGCTCATTTCTTGTCCTGTGATAAAAAGCCTTCTGTTTCGACCGCCAAAGCTGTCAGAGGAGCATTTGCAACCGTTGGGCACCATTTTTGAATGAATTGCCGAAAGTCAGATTTTTGCTGAAATTGTGACCCCGGGGCTTAGGGATTTTTTCAAAAAAATCTTTTTCCTCCGGTTAAATTGTCGAGGGCTGATTTCTTGTCCTGTGATAAAAAGCCTTCTGTTTCGTACGCCAAACGTTTCAGGGGAGCATTTGCAACCGTTTGGCACCATTTTTGAGTGAAATGCCGAAAGTCAGATTTTTGCTGAAATTGTGACCCCGGGGCTTAGGGATTTTTTCAAAAAAATCTTTTTCCTCCGGTTAAATTGTCGAGGGCTGATTTCTTGTCCTGTGATAAAAAGCCTTCTGTTTCGTACGCCAAACGTTTCAGGGGAGCATTTGCAACCGTTTGGCACCATTTTTGAGTGAAATGCCGAAAGTCAGATTTTTGCTGAAATTGTGACCCCGGGGCTTAGGGATTTTTTCAAAAAATCTTTTTCCTCCGGTTAAGTTGTCGAGGGCTGATTTCTTGTCCTGTGATAAAAAGCCTTTTGTTTCGACCGCCAAAGCTGTCAGAGGAGCATTTGCAACCGTTGGGCACCATTTTTGAGTGAATTGCCGAAAGTCAGATTTTTGCTGAAATTGTGACCCCGGGGCTTAGGGATTTTTTCAAAAAAATCTTTTTCCTCCGGTTAAATTGTCGAGGGCTGATTTCTTGTCCTGTGATAAAAAGCCTTCTGTTTCGAACGCCAAACGTTTCAGGGGAGCATTTGCAACCGTTTCGCACCATTTTTGAGTGAATTGCCGAAAGTCAGATTTTTGCTGAAATTGTGACCCCGGGGCTTAGGGATTTTTTCGAAAAAATCTTCTTCCGCCGCTTAAGTTGTCGGGGGTTGTTTTCTTGTCCTGTGATAGAAAGCCTTCTGTTTCGACCGCCAAAGCTTTCAGAGGAGCTTTTGCAACCGTTGGGCACCATTTTTGAGTGAATTGCCGAATGTCAGATTTTTGCTGAAATTGTGACCCCGGGGCTTAGTGATTTTTTCAAAAAATCTTTTTCCTCCGGTTAAGTTGTCGAGGGCTCATTTCTTGTCCTGTGATAAAAAGCCTTCTGTTTCGACCGCCAAAGCTGTCAGAGGAGCATTTGCAACCGTTGGGCACCATTTTTGAATGAATTGCCGAAAGTCAGATTTTTGCTGAAATTGTGACCCCGGGGCTTAGGGATTTTTTCAAAAAAATCTTTTTCCTCCGGTTAAATTGTCGAGGGCTGATTTCTTGTCCTGTGATAAAAAGCCTTCTGTTTCGTACGCCAAACGTTTCAGGGGAGCATTTGCAACCGTTTGGCACCATTTTTGAGTGAAATGCCGAAAGTCAGATTTTTGCTGAAATTGTGACCCCGGGGCTTAGGGATTTTTTCGAAAAAATCTTTTTCCGCCCCTTAAGTTGTCGGGGGTTGTTTTCTTGTCCTGTGATAGAAAGCCTTCTGTTTCGACCACCAAAGCTGTCAGAGGAGCTTTTGCAACCGTTGGGCACCATTTTTGAGTGAATTGCCGAATGTCAGATTTTTGCTGAAATTGTGACCCCGGGGCTTAGGGGTTTTTTCAAAAAATCTTTTTCCTCCGGTTAAGTTGTCGAGGGCTCATTTCTTGTCCTGTGATAAAAAGCCTTCTGTTTCGACCGCCAAAGCTGTCAGAGGAGCATTTGCAACCGTTGGGCACCATTTTTGAATGAATTGCCGAAAGTCAGATTTTTGCTGAAATTGTGACCCCGGGGCTTAGGGATTTTTTCAAAAAAATCTTTTTCCTCCGGTTAAATTGTCGAGGGCTGATTTCTTGTCCTGTGATAAAAAGCCTTCTGTTTCGTACGCCAAACGTTTCAGGGGAGCATTTCCAACCGTTTGGCACCATTTTTGAGTGAAATGCCGAAAGTCAGATTTTTGCTGAAATTGTGACCCCGGGGCTTAGGGATTTTTTCGAAAAAATCTTTTTCCGCCCCTTAAGTTGTCGGGGGTTGTTTTCTTGTCCTGTGATAGAAAGCCTTCTGTTTCGACCACCAAAGCTGTCAGAGGAGCTTTTGCAACCGTTGGGCACCATTTTTGAGTGAATTGCCGAATGTCAGATTTTTGCTGAAATTGTGACCCCCGGGGCTTAGGGATTTTTTCAAAAAATCTTTTGCCGCCGGTTAAGTTGTTGAGGGCTGATTTCTTGTTCTGTGATAAAAAGCCTTCTGTTTCGACCGCCAAAGCTGTCAGAGGAGCATTTGCAACCGTTGGGCACCATTTTTGAGTGAATTGCCGAAAGTCAGATTTTTTCTGAAATTGTGACCCCGGGGCTTAGGGATTTTTTCAAAAAAATCTTTTTCCTCCGGTTAAGTTGTCGAGGGCTGATTTCTTGTCCTGTGATAAAAAGCCTTTTGTTTCGACCGCCAAAGCTGTCAGAGGAGCATTTGCAACCGTTGGGCACCATTTTTGAGTGAATTGCCGAAAGTCAGATTTTTGGTGAAATTGTGACCCCGGGGCTTAGGGATTTTTTCAAAAAATCTTTTTCCTCCGGTTAAGTTGTCGAGGGCTGATTTCTTGTCCTGTGATAAAAAGCCTTCTGTTTCGACCGCCAAAGCTTTCAGAGGAGCTTTTGCAACCGTTGGGCACCATTTTTGAGTGAACTGCCGAATGTCAGATTGTTTCTGAAATTGTGACCCCGGGGCTTAGGGATTTTTTCAAAAAAATCTTTTTCCTCCGGTTAAATTGTGGAGGGCTGATTTCTTGTCCTGTGATAAAAAGCCTTCTGTTTAGAACGCCAAACCTTTCAGGGGAGCATTTGCAACCGTTGGGCACCATTTTTGAGTGAATTGCCGAAAGTCAGATTTTTGCTGAAATTGTTTCCCCGGGGCTTAGGGATTTTTTCGAAAAAATTTTTTTCCGCCGCTTCAGTTGTCGGGGGTTGTTTTCTTGTCCTGTGATAGAAAGCCTTCTGTTTCGACCGCCAAAGCTGTCAGAGGAGCATTTGCAACCGTTGGGCACCATTTTTGAGTGAATTGCCGAAAGTCAGTTTTTGGCTGAAATTGTGACCCCGGGGCTTAGGGATTTTTTCAAAAAATCTTTTTCCTCCGGTTAAGTTGTCGAGGGCTGATTTCTTGTCCTGTGATAAAAAGCCTTTTGTTTCGACCGCCAAAGCTGTCAGAGGAGCATTTGCAACCGTTGGGCACCATTTTTGAGTGAATTGCCGAAAGTCAGATTTTTGCTGAAATTGTGACCCCGGGGCTTAGGGATTTTTTCAAAAAAATCTTTTTCCTCCGGTTAAATTGTCGAGGGCTGATTTCTTGTCCTGTGATAAAAAGCCTTCTGTTTCGAACGCCAAACGTTTCAGGGGAGCATTTGCAACCGTTGGGCACCATTTTTGAGTGAATTGCCGAAAGTCAGATTTTTGCTGAAATTGTGACCCCGGGGCTTAGGGATTTTTTCGAAAAAATCTTCTTCCGCCGCTTAAGTTGTCGGGGGTTGTTTTCTTCTCCTGTGATAGAAAGCCTTCTGTTTCGACCACCAAAGCTGTCAGAGGAGCTTTTGCAACCGTTGGGCACCATTTTTGAGTGAATTGCCGAATGTCAGATTTTTGCTGAAATTGTGACCCCGGGGCTTAGGGATTTTTTCAAAAAATCTTTTGCCGCCGGTTAAGTTGTTGAGGGCTGATTTCTTGTCCTGTGATAAAAAGCCTTCTGTTTGGACCGCCAAAGCTGTCAGAGGAGCATTTGCAACCGTTGGGCACCATTTTTGAGTGAATTGCCGAAAGTCAGATTTTTTCTGAAATTGTGACCCCGGGGCTTAGGGATTTTTTCAAAAAAATCTTTTTCCGCCGCTTAAGTTGTCGGGGGTTGTTTTCTTGTCCTGTGATAGAAAGCCTTCTGTTTCGACCGCCAAAGCTTTCAGAGGAGCTTTTGCAACCGTTGGGCACCATTTTTGAGTGAATTGCCGAATGTCAGATTTTTGCTGAAATTGTGACCCCGGGGCTTAGAGATTTTTTCAAAAAATCTTTTTCCTCCGGTTAAGTTGTCGAGGGCTCATTTCTTGTCCTGTGATAAAAAGCCTTCTGTTTCGACCGCCAAAGCTGTCAGAGGAGCATTTGCAACCGTTGGGCACCATTTTTGAATGAATTGCCGAAAGTCAGATTTTTGCTGAAATTGTGACCCCGGGGCTTAGGGATTTTTTCAAAAACATCTTTTTCCTCCGGTTAAATTGTCGAGGGCTGATTTCTTGTCCTGTGATAAAAAGCCTTCTGTTTCGTACGCCAAACGTTTCAGGGGAGCATTTGCAACCGTTTGGCACCATTTTTGAGTGAAATGCCGAAAGTCAGATTTTTGCTGAAATTGTGACCCCGGGGCTTAGGGATTTTTTCGAAAAAATCTTTTTCCGCCCCTTAAGTTGTCGGGGGTTGTTTTCTTGTCCTGTGATAGAAAGCCTTCTGTTTCGACCACCAAAGCTGTCAGAGGAGCTTTTGCAACCGTTGGGCACCATTTTTGAGTGAATTGCCGAATGTCAGATTTTTGCTGAAATTGTGACCCCGGGGCTTAGAGATTTTTTCAAAAAATCTTTTTCCTCCGGTTAAGTTGTCGAGGGCTCATTTCTTGTCCTGTGATAAAAAGCCTTCTGTTTCGACCGCCAAAGCTGTCAGAGGAGCATTTGCAACCGTTGGGCACCATTTTTGAGTGAAATGCCGAAAGTCAGATTTTTGCTGAAATTGTGACCCCGGGGCTTAGGGATTTTTTCGAAAAAATCTTCTTCCGCCGCTTAAGTTGTCGGGGGTTGTTTTCTTGTCCTGTGATAGAGAGCCTTCTGTTTCGACCACCAAAGCTGTCAGAGGAGCTTTTGCAACCGTTGGGCACCATTTTTGAGTGAATTGCCGAATGTCAGATTTTTGCTGAAATTGTGACCCCGGGGCTTAGGGATTTTTTCAAAAAATCTTTTTCCTCCGGTTAAGTTGTCGAGGGCTGATTTCTTTTCCTGTGATAAAAAGCCTTTTGTTTCGACCGCCAAAGCTGTCAGAGGAGCATTTGCAACCGTTGGGCACCATTTTTGAGTGAATTGCCGAAAGTCAGATTATTGCTGAAATTGTGACCCCGGGGCTTAGGGATTTTTTCGAAAAAATCTTCTTCCGCCGCTTAAGTTGTCGGGGGTTGTTTTCTTGTCCTGTGATAGAAAGCCTTCTGTTTCGACCACCAAAGCTGTCAGAGGAGCTTTTGCAACCGTTGGGCACCATTTTTGAGTGAATTGCCGAATGTCAGATTTTTGCTGAAATTGTGACCCCGGGGCTTAGGGATTTTTTCAAAAAATCTTTTGCCGCCGGTTAAGTTGTTGAGGGCTGATTTCTTGTCCTGTGATAAAAAGCCTTCTGTTTCGACCGCCAAAGCTGTCAGAGGAGCATTTGCAACCGTTGGGCACCATTTTTGAGTGAATTGCCGAAAGTCAGATTTTTTCTGAAATTGTGACCCCGGGGCTTAGGGATTTTTTCAAAAAAATCTTTTTCCGCCGCTTAAGTTGTCGGGGGTTGTTTTCTTGTCCTGTGATAAAAAGCCTTCTGTTTCGACCGCCAAAGCTTTCAGAGGAGCTTTTGCAACCATTGGGCACCATTTTTGAGTGAATTGCCGAATGTCAGATTTTTGCTGAAATTGTGACCCTGGGGCTTAGAGATTTTTTCAAAAAATCTTTTTCCTCCGGTTAAGTTGTCGAGGGCTCATTTCTTGTCCTGTGATAAAAAGCCTTCTGTTTCGACCGCCAAAGCTGTCAGAGGAGCATTTGCAACCGTTGGGCACCATTTTTGAGTGAATTGCCGAAAGTCAGATTTTTGCTGAAATTGTGACCCCGGGGCTGAGGGATTTTTTCAAAAAAATCTTTTTCCTCCGGTTAAATTGTCGAGGGCTGATTTCTTGTCCTGTGATAAAAAGCCTTCTGTTTCGAACGCCAAACGTTTCAGGGGAGCATTTGCAACCGTTTGGCACCATTTTTGATTGAATTGCCGAAAGTCAGATTTTTGCTGAAATTGTGACCCCGGGGCTTAGGGATTTTTTCGAAAAAATCTTCTTCCGCCGCTTAAGTTGTCGGGGGTTGTTTTCTTGTCCTGTGATAGAAAGCCTTCTGTTTCGACCACCATAGCTGTCAGAGGAGCTTTTGCAACTGTTGGGCACCATTTTTGAGTGAATTGCCGAATGTCAGATTTTTGCTGAAATTGTGACCCCGGGGCTTAGGGATTTTTTCAAAAAATCTTTTGCCGCCGGTTAAGTTGTTGAGGGCTGATTTCTTGTCCTGTGATAAAAAGCCTTCTGTTTCGACCGCCAAAGCTGTCAGAGGAGCATTTGCAACCGTTGGGCACCATTTTTGAGTGAATTGCCGAAAGTCAGATTTTTTCTGAAATTGTGACCCCGGGGCTTAGAGATTTTTTCAAAAAATCTTTTTCCTCCGGTTAAGTTGTCGAGGGCTCATTTCTTGTCCTGTGATAAAAAGCCTTCTGTTTCGACCGCCAAAGCTGTCAGAGGAGCATTTGCAACCGTTGGGCACCATTTTTGAGTGAAATGCCGAAAGTCAGATTTTTGCTGAAATTGTGACCCCGGGGCTTAGGGTTTTTTTCGAAAAAATCTTTTTCCGCCGCTTAAGTTGTCGGAAGTTGTTTTCTTGTCCTGTGATAGAAAGCCTTCTGTTTCGACCGCCAAAGCTTTCAGAGGAGCTTTTGCAACCGTTGGGCACCATTTTTGAGTGAATTGCCGAATGTCAGATTTTTGCTGAAATTGTGACCCCGGGGCTTAGGGATTTTTTCGAAAAAATCTTTTTCCGCCGCTTAAGTTGTCGGGGGTTGTTTTCTTGTCCTGTGATAAAAAGCCTTCTGTTTCGACCACCAAAGCTGTCAGAGGAGCTTTTGCAACCGTTGGGCACCATTTTTGAGTGAATTGCCGAATGTCAGATTTTTGCTGAAATTGTGACCCCCAGGGCTTAGGGATTTTTTCAAAAAATCTTTTGCCGCCGGTTAAGTTGTTGAGGGCTGATTTCTTGTCCTGTGATAAAAAGCCTTCTGTTTCGACCGCCAAAGCTGTCAGAGGAGCATTTGCAACCGTTGGGCACCATTTTTGAATGAATTGCCGAAAGTCAGATTTTTTCTGAAATTGTGACCCCGGGGCTTAGGGATTTTTTCAAAAAAATCTTTTTCCTCCGGTTAAGTTGTCGAGGGCTGATTTCTTGTCCTGTGATAAAAAGCCTTTTGTTTCGACCGCCAAAGCTGTCAGAGGAGCATTTGCAACCGTTGGGCACCATTTTTGAGTGAATTGCCGAAAGTCAGATTTTTGCTGAAATTGTGACCCCGGGGCTTAGGGATTTTTTCGAAAAAATCTTCTTCCGCCGCTTAAGTTGTCGGGGGTTGTTTTCTTGTCCTGTGATAGAAAGCCTTCTGTTTCGAACACCAAAGCTGTCAGAGGAGCTTTTGCCACCGTTGGGCACCATTTTTGAGTGAATTGCCGAATGTCAGATTTTTGCTGAAATTGTGACCCCGGGGCTTAGGGATTTTTTCAAAAAATCTTTTGCCGCCGGTTAAGTTGTTGAGGGCTGATTTCTTGTCCTGTGATAAAAAGCCTTCTGTTTCGACCGCCAAAGCTGTCAGAGGAGCATTTGCAACCGTTGGGCACCATTTTTGAGTGAATTGCCGAAAGTCAGATTTTTTCTGAAATTGTGACCCCGGGGCTTAGGGATTTTTTCAAAAAAATCTTTTTCCGCCGGTTAAGTTGTCGGGGGTTGTTTTCTTGTCCTGTGATAGAAAGCCTTCTGTTTCGACCGCCAAAGCTTTCAGAGGAGCTTTTGCAACCATTGGGCACCATTTTTGAGTGAATTGCCGAATGTCAGATTTTTGCTGAAATTGTGACCCCGGGGCTTAGAGATTTTTTCAAAAAATCTTTTTCCTCCGGTTAAGTTGTCGAGGGCTCATTTCTTGTCCTGTGATAAAAAGCCTTCTGTTTCGACCGCCAAAGCTGTCAGAGGAGCATTTGCAACTGTTGGGCACCATTTTTGAGTGAATTGCCGAAAGTCAGATTTTTGCTGAAATTGTGACCCCGGGGCTGAGGGATTTTTTCAAAAAAATCTTTTTCCTCCGGTTAAATTGTCGAGGGCTGATTTCTTGTCCTGTGATAAAAAGCCTTCTGTTTCGAACGCCAAACGTTTCAGGGGAGCATTTGCAACCGTTTGGCACCATTTTTGATTGAATTGCCGAAAGTCAGATTTTTGCTGAAATTGTGACCCCGGGGCTTAGGGATTTTTTCGAAAAAATCTTCTTCCGCCGCTTAAGTTGTCGGGGGTTGTTTTCTTGTCCTGTGATAGAAAGCCTTCTGTTTCGACCACCATAGCTGTCAGAGGAGCTTTTGCAACTGTTGGGCACCATTTTTGAGTGAATTGCCGAATGTCAGATTTTTGCTGAAATTGTGACCCCGGGGCTTAGGGATTTTTTCAAAAAATCTTTTGCCGCCGGTTAAGTTGTTGAGGGCTGATTTCTTGTCCTGTGATAAAAAGCCTTCTGTTTCGACCGCCAAAGCTGTCAGAGGAGCATTTGCAACCGTTGGGCACCATTTTTGAGTGAATTGCCGAAAGTCAGATTTTTTCTGAAATTGTGACCCCGGGGCTTAGAGATTTTTTCAAAAAATCTTTTTCCTCCGGTTAAGTTGTCGAGGGCTCATTTCTTGTCCTGTGATAAAAAGCCTTCTGTTTCGACCGCCAAAGCTGTCAGAGGAGCATTTGCAACCGTTGGGCACCATTTTTGAGTGAAATGCCGAAAGTCAGATTTTTGCTGAAATTGTGACCCCGGGGCTTAGGGTTTTTTTCGAAAAAATCTTTTTCCGCCGCTTAAGTTGTCGGGGGTTGTTTTCTTGTCCTGTGATAGAAAGCCTTCTGTTTCGACCGCCAAAGCTTTCAGAGGAGCTTTTGCAACCGTTGGGCACCATTTTTGAGTGAATTGCCGAATGTCAGATTTTTGCTGAAATTGTGACCCCGGGGCTTAGGGATTTTTTCAAAAAATCTTTTTCCTCCGGTTAAGTTGTCGAGGGCTGATTTCTTTTCCTGTGATAAAAAGCCTTTTGTTTCGACCGCCAAAGCTGTCAGAGGAGCATTTGCAACCGTTGGGCACCATTTTTGAGTGAATTGCCGAAAGTCAGATTTTTGCTGAAATTGTGACCCCGGGGCTTAGGGATTTTTTCGAAAAAATCTTTTTCCGCCGCTTAAGTTGTCGGGGGTTGTTTTCTTGTCCTGTGATAAAAAGCCTTCTGTTTCGACCACCAAAGCTGTCAGAGGAGCTTTTGCAACCGTTGGGCACCATTTTTGAGTGAATTGCCGAATGTCAGATTTTTGCTGAAATTGTGACCCCCAGGGCTTAGGGATTTTTTCAAAAAATCTTTTGCCGCCGGTTAAGTTGTTGAGGGCTGATTTCTTGTCCTGTGATAAAAAGCCTTCTGTTTCGACCGCCAAAGCTGTCAGAGGAGCATTTGCAACCGTTGGGCACCATTTTTGAATGAATTGCCGAAAGTCAGATTTTTTCTGAAATTGTGACCCCGGGGCTTAGGGATTTTTTCAAAAAAATCTTTTTCCTCCGGTTAAGTTGTCGAGGGCTGATTTCTTGTCCTGTGATAAAAAGCCTTTTGTTTCGACCGCCAAAGCTGTCAGAGGAGCATTTGCAACCGTTGGGCACCATTTTTGAGTGAATTGCCGAAAGTCAGATTTTTGCTGAAATTGTGACCCCGGGGCTTAGGGATTTTTTCGAAAAAATCTTCTTCCGCCGCTTAAGTTGTCGGGGGTTGTTTTCTTGTCCTGTGATAGAAAGCCTTCTGTTTCGACCACCAAAGCTGTCAGAGGAGCTTTTGCAACCGTTGGGCACCATTTTTGAGTGAATTGCCGAATGTCAGATTTTTGCTGAAATTGTGACCCCGGGGCTTAGGGATTTTTTCAAAAAATCTTTTGCCGCCGGTTAAGTTGTTGAGGGCTGATTTCTTGTCCTGTGATAAAAAGCCTTCTGTTTCGACCGCCAAAGCTGTCAGAGGAGCATTTGCAACCGTTGGGCACCATTTTTGAGTGAATTGCCGAAAGTCAGATTTTTTCTGAAATTGTGACCCCGGGGCTTAGGGATTTTTTCAAAAAAATCTTTTTCCGCCGCTTAAGTTGTCGGGGGTTGTTTTCTTGTCCTGTGATAGAAAGCCTTCTGTTTCGACCGCCAAAGCTTTCAGAGGAGCTTTTGCAACCATTGGGCACCATTTTTGAGTGAATTGCCGAATGTCAGATTTTTGCTGAAATTGTGACCCTGGGGCTTAGAGATTTTTTCAAAAAATCTTTTTCCTCCGGTTAAGTTGTCGAGGGCTCATTTCTTGTCCTGTGATAAAAAGCCTTCTGTTTCGACCGCCAAAGCTGTCAGAGGAGCATTTGCAACCGTTGGGCACCATTTTTGAGTGAATTGCCGAAAGTCAGATTTTTGCTGAAATTGTGACCCCGGGGCTGAGGGATTTTTTCAAAAAAATCTTTTTCCTCCGGTTAAATTGTCGAGGGCTGATTTCTTGTCCTGTGATAAAAAGCCTTCTGTTTCGAACGCCAAACGTTTCAGGGGAGCATTTGCAACCGTTTGGCACCATTTTTGATTGAATTGCCGAAAGTCAGATTTTTGCTGAAATTGTGACCCCGGGGCTTAGGGATTTTTTCGAAAAAATCTTCTTCCGCCGCTTAAGTTGTCGGGGGTTGTTTTCTTGTCCTGTGATAGAAAGCCTTCTGTTTCGACCACCATAGCTGTCAGAGGAGCTTTTGCAACTGTTGGGCACCATTTTTGAGTGAATTGCTGAATGTCAGATTTTTGCTGAAATTGTGACCCCGGGGCTTAGGGATTTTTTCAAAAAATCTTTTGCCGCCGGTTAAGTTGTTGAGGGCTGATTTCTTGTCCTGTGATAAAAAGCCTTCTGTTTCGACCGCCAAAGCTGTCAGAGGAGCATTTGCAACCGTTGGGCACCATTTTTGAGTGAATTGCCGAAAGTCAGATTTTTTCTGAAATTGTGACCCCGGGGCTTAGAGATTTTTTCAAAAAATCTTTTTCCTCCGGTTAAGTTGTCGAGGGCTCATTTCTTGTCCTGTGATAAAAAGCCTTCTGTTTCGACCGCCAAAGCTGTCAGAGGAGCATTTGCAACCGTTGGGCACCATTTTTGAGTGAAATGCCGAAAGTCAGATTTTTGCTGAAATTGTGACCCCGGGGCTTAGGGTTTTTTTCGAAAAAATCTTTTTCCGCCGCTTAAGTTGTCGGGGGTTGTTTTCTTGTCCTGTGATAGAAAGCCTTCTGTTTCGACCGCCAAAGCTTTCAGAGGAGCTTTTGCAACCGTTGGGCACCATTTTTGAGTGAATTGCCGAATGTCAGATTTTTGCTGAAATTGTGACCCCGGGGCTTAGGGATTTTTTCAAAAAATCTTTTTCCTCCGGTTAAGTTGTCGAGGGCTGATTTCTTTTCCTGTGATAAAAAGCCTTTTGTTTCGACCGCCAAAGCTGTCAGAGGAGCATTTGCAACCGTTGGGCACCATTTTTGAGTGAATTGCCGAAAGTCAGATTTTTGCTGAAATTGTGACCCCGGGGCTTAGGGATTTTTTCGAAAAAATCTTTTTCCGCCGCTTAAGTTGTCGGGGGTTGTTTTCTTGTCCTGTGATAAAAAGCCTTCTGTTTCGACCACCAAAGCTGTCAGAGGAGCTTTTGCAACCGTTGGGCACCATTTTTGAGTGAATTGCCGAATGTCAGATTTTTGCTGAAATTGTGACCCCCAGGGCTTAGGGATTTTTTCAAAAAATCTTTTGCCGCCGGTTAAGTTGTTGAGGGCTGATTTCTTGTCCTGTGATAAAAAGCCTTCTGTTTCGACCGCCAAAGCTGTCAGAGGAGCATTTGCAACCGTTGGGCACCATTTTTGAATGAATTGCCGAAAGTCAGATTTTTTCTGAAATTGTGACCCCGGGGCTTAGGGATTTTTTCAAAAAAATCTTTTTCCTCCGGTTAAGTTGTCGAGGGCTGATTTCTTGTCCTGTGATAAAAAGCCTTTTGTTTCGACCGCCAAAGCTGTCAGAGGAGCATTTGCAACCGTTGGGCACCATTTTTGAGTGAATTGCCGAAAGTCAGATTTTTGCTGAAATTGTGACCCCGGGGCTTAGGGATTTTTTCGAAAAAATCTTCTTCCGCCGCTTAAGTTGTCGGGGGTTGTTTTCTTGTCCTGTGATAGAAAGCCTTCTGTTTCGACCACCAAAGCTGTCAGAGGAGCTTTTGCAACCGTTGGGCAACATTTTTGAGTGAATTGCCGAATGTCAGATTTTTGCTGAAATTGTGACCCCGGGGCTTAGGGATTTTTTCAAAAAATCTTTTGCCGCCGGTTAAGTTGTTGAGGGCTGATTTCTTGTCCTGTGATAAAAAGCCTTCTGTTTCGACCGCCAAAGCTGTCAGAGGAGCATTTGCAACCGTTGGGCACCATTTTTGAGTGAATTGCCGAAAGTCAGATTTTTTCTGAAATTGTGACCCCGGGGCTTAGGGATTTTTTCAAAAAAATCTTTTTCCGCCGCTTAACTTGTCGGGGGTTGTTTTCTTGTCCTGTGATAGAAAGCCTTCTGTTTCGACCGCCAAAGCTTTCAGAGGAGCTTTTGCAACCATTGGGCACCATTTTTGAGTGAATTGCCGAATGTCAGATTTTTGCTGAAATTGTGACCCCGGGGCTTAGAGATTTTTTCAAAAAATCTTTTTCCTCCGGTTAAGTTGTCGAGGGCTCATTTCTTGTCCTGTGATAAAAAGCCTTCTGTTTCGACCGCCAAAGCTGTCAGAGGAGCATTTGCAACCGTTGGGCACCATTTTTGAGTGAATTGCCGAAAGTCAGATTTTTGCTGAAATTGTGACCCCGGGGCTGAGGGATTTTTTCAAAAAAATCTTTTTCCTCCGGTTAAATTGTCGAGGGCTGATTTCTTGTCCTGTGATAAAAAGCCTTCTGTTTCGAACGCCAAACGTTTCAGGGGAGCATTTGCAACCGTTTGGCACCATTTTTGATTGAATTGCCGAAAGTCAGATTTTTGCTGAAATTGTGACCCCGGGGCTTAGGGATTTTTTCGAAAAAATCTTCTTCCGCCGCTTAAGTTGTCGGGGGTTGTTTTCTTGTCCTGTGATAGAAAGCCTTCTGTTTCGACCACCATAGCTGTCAGAGGAGCTTTTGCAACCGTTGGGCACCATTTTTGAGTGAATTGCCGAATGTCAGATTTTTGCTGAAATTGTGACCCCGGGGCTTAGGGATTTTTTCAAAAAATCTTTTGCCGCCGGTTAAGTTGTTGAGGGCTGATTTCTTGTCCTGTGATAAAAAGCCTTCTGTTTCGACCGCCAAAGCTGTCAGAGGAGCATTTGCAACCGTTGGGCACCATTTTTGAGTGAATTGCCGAAAGTCAGATTTTTTCTGAAATTGTGACCCCGGGGCTTAGAGATTTTTTCAAAAAATCTTTTTCCTCCGGTTAAGTTGTCGAGGGCTCATTTCTTGTCCTGTGATAAAAAGCCTTCTGTTTCGACCGCCAAAGCTGTCAGAGGAGCATTTGCAACCGTTGGGCACCATTTTTGAGTGAAATGCCGAAAGTCAGATTTTTGCTGAAATTGTGACCCCGGGGCTTAGGGTTTTTTTCGAAAAAATCTTTTTCCGCCGCTTAAGTTGTCGGGGGTTGTTTTCTTGTCCTGTGATAGAAAGCCTTCTGTTTCGACCGCCAAAGCTTTCAGAGGAGCTTTTGCAACCGTTGGGCACCATTTTTGAGTGAATTGCCGAATGTCAGATTTTTGCTGAAATTGTGACCCCGGGGCTTAGGGATTTTTTCAAAAAATCTTTTTCCTCCGGTTAAGTTGTCGAGGGCTGATTTCTTTTCCTGTGATAAAAAGCCTTTTGTTTCGACCGCCAAAGCTGTCAGAGGAGCATTTGCAACCGTTGGGCACCATTTTTGAGTGAATTGCCGAAAGTCAGATTTTTGCTGAAATTGTGACCCCGGGGCTTAGAGATTTTTTCGAAAAAATCTTTTTCCGCCGCTTAAGTTGTCGGGGGTTGTTTTCTTGTCCTGTGATAAAAAGCCTTCTGTTTCGACCACCAAAGCTGTCAGAGGAGCTTTTGCAACCGTTGGGCACCATTTTTGAGTGAATTGCCGAATGTCAGATTTTTGCTGAAATTGTGACCCCCAGGGCTTAGGGATTTTTTCAAAAAATCTTTTGCCGCCGGTTAAGTTGTTGAGGGCTGATTTCTTGTCCTGTGATAAAAAGCCTTCTGTTTCGACCGCCAAAGCTGTCAGAGGAGCATTTGCAACCGTTGGGCACCATTTTTGATTGAATTGCCGAAAGTCAGATTTTTTCTGAAATTGTGACCCCGGGGCTTAGGGATTTTTTCAAAAAAATCTTTTTCCTCCGGTTAAGTTGTCGAGGGCTGATTTCTTGTCCTGTGATAAAAAGCCTTTTGTTTCGACCGCCAAAGCTGTCAGAGGAGCATTTGCAACCGTTTGGCACCATTTTTGAGTGAATTGCCGAAAGTCAGATTTTTGCTGAAATTGTGACCCCGGGGCTTAGGGATTTTTTCGAAAAAATCTTCTTCCGCCGCTTAAGTTGTCGGGGGTTGTTTTCTTGTCCTGTGATAGAAAGCCTTCTGTTTCGACCACCAAAGCTGTCAGAGGAGCTTTTGCAACCGTTGGGCACCATTTTTGAGTGAATTGCCGAATGTCAGATTTTTGCTGAAATTGTGACCCCGGGGCTTAGGGATTTTTTCAAAAAATCTTTTGCCGCCGGTTAAGTTGTTGAGGGCTGATTTCTTGTCCTGTGATAAAAAGCCTTCTGTTTCGACCGCCAAAGCTGTCAGAGGAGCATTTGCAACCGTTGGGCACCATTTTTGAGTGAATTGCCGAAAGTCAGATTTTTTCTGAAATTGTGACCCCGGGGCTTAGGGATTTTTTCAAAAAAATCTTTTTCCGCCGCTTAAGTTGTCGGGGGTTGTTTTCTTGTCCTGTGATAGAAAGCCTTCTGTTTCGACCGCCAAAGCTTTCAGAGGAGCTTTTGCAACCGTTGGGCACCATTTTTGAGTGAATTGCCGAATGTCAGATTTTTGCTGAAATTGTGACCCCGGGGCTTAGGGATTTTTTCAAAAAATCTTTTGCCGCCGGTTAAGTTGTTGAGGGCTGATTTCTTGTCCTGTGATAAAAAGCCTTCTGTTTCGACCGCCAAAGCTGTCAGAGGAGCATTTGCAACCGTTGGGCACCATTTTTGAGTGAATTGCCGAAAGTCAGATTTTTTCTGAAATTGTGACCCCGGGGCTTAGAGATTTTTTCAAAAAATCTTTTTCCTCCGGTTAAGTTGTCGAGGGCTCATTTCTTGTCCTGTGATAAAAAGCCTTCTGTTTCGACCGCCAAAGCTGTCAGAGGAGCATTTGCAACCGTTGGGCACCATTTTTGAGTGAAATGCCGAAAGTCAGATTTTTGCTGAAATTGTGACCCCGGGGCTTAGGGTTTTTTTCGAAAAAATCTTTTTCCGCCGCTTAAGTTGTCGGGGGTTGTTTTCTTGTCCTGTGATAGAAAGCCTTCTGTTTCGACCGCCAAAGCTTTCAGAGGAGCTTTTGCAACCGTTGGGCACCATTTTTGAGTGAATTGCCGAATGTCAGATTTTTGCTGAAATTGTGACCCCGGGGCTTAGGGATTTTTTCAAAAAATCTTTTTCCTCCGGTTAAGTTGTCGAGGGCTGATTTCTTTTCCTGTGATAAAAAGCCTTTTGTTTCGACCGCCAAAGCTGTCAGAGGAGCATTTGCAACCGTTGGGCACCATTTTTGAGTGAATTGCCGAAAGTCAGATTTTTGCTGAAATTGTGACCCCGGGGCTTAGGGATTTTTTCGAAAAAATCTTTTTCCGCCGCTTAAGTTGTCGGGGGTTGTTTTCTTGTCCTGTGATAAAAAGCCTTCTGTTTCGACCACCAAAGCTGTCAGAGGAGCTTTTGCAACCGTTGGGCACCATTTTTGAGTGAATTGCCGAATGTCAGATTTTTGCTGAAATTGTGACCCCCAGGGCTTAGGGATTTTTTCAAAAAATCTTTTGCCGCCGGTTAAGTTGTTGAGGGCTGATTTCTTGTCCTGTGATAAAAAGCCTTCTGTTTCGACCGCCAAAGCTGTCAGAGGAGCATTTGCAACCGTTGGGCACCATTTTTGAATGAATTGCCGAAAGTCAGATTTTTTCTGAAATTGTGACCCCGGGGCTTAGGGATTTTTTCAAAAAAATCTTTTTCCTCCGGTTAAGTTGTCGAGGGCTGATTTCTTGTCCTGTGATAAAAAGCCTTTTGTTTCGACCGCCAAAGCTGTCAGAGGAGCATTTGCAACCGTTGGGCACCATTTTTGAGTGAATTGCCGAAAGTCAGATTTTTGCTGAAATTGTGACCCCGGGGCTTAGGGATTTTTTCGAAAAAATCTTCTTCCGCCGCTTAAGTTGTCGGGGGTTGTTTTCTTGTCCTGTGATAGAAAGCCTTCTGTTTCGACCACCAAAGCTGTCAGAGGAGCTTTTGCAACCGTTGGGCACCATTTTTGAGTGAATTGCCGAATGTCAGATTTTTGCTGAAATTGTGACCCCGGGGCTTAGGGATTTTTTCAAAAAATCTTTTGCCGCCGGTTAAGTTGTTGAGGGCTGATTTCTTGTCCTGTGATAAAAAGCCTTCTGTTTCGACCGCCAAAGCTGTCAGAGGAGCATTTGCAACCGTTGGGCACCATTTTTGAGTGAATTGCCGAAAGTCAGATTTTTTCTGAAATTGTGACCCCGGGGCTTAGGGATTTTTTCAAAAAAATCTTTTTCCGCCGCTTAAGTTGTCGGGGGTTGTTTTCTTGTCCTGTGATAGAAAGCCTTCTGTTTCGACCGCCAAAGCTTTCAGAGGAGCTTTTGCAACCATTGGGCACCATTTTTGAGTGAATTGCCGAATGTCAGATTTTTGCTGAAATTGTGACCCTGGGGCTTAGAGATTTTTTCAAAAAATCTTTTTCCTCCGGTTAAGTTGTCGAGGGCTCATTTCTTGTCCTGTGATAAAAAGCCTTCTGTTTCGACCGCCAAAGCTGTCAGAGGAGCATTTGCAACCGTTGGGCACCATTTTTGAGTGAATTGCCGAAAGTCAGATTTTTGCTGAAATTGTGACCCCGGGGCTGAGGGATTTTTTCAAAAAAATCTTTTTCCTCCGGTTAAATTGTCGAGGGCTGATTTCTTGTCCTGTGATAAAAAGCCTTCTGTTTCGAACGCCAAACGTTTCAGGGGAGCATTTGCAACCGTTTGGCACCATTTTTGATTGAATTGCCGAAAGTCAGATTTTTGCTGAAATTGTGACCCCGGGGCTTAGGGATTTTTTCGAAAAAATCTTCTTCCGCCGCTTAAGTTGTCGGGGGTTGTTTTCTTGTCCTGTGATAGAAAGCCTTCTGTTTCGACCACCATAGCTGTCAGAGGAGCTTTTGCAACTGTTGGGCACCATTTTTGAGTGAATTGCCGAATGTCAGATTTTTGCTGAAATTGTGACCCCGGGGCTTAGGGATTTTTTCAAAAAATCTTTTGCCGCCGGTTAAGTTGTTGAGGGCTGATTTCTTGTCCTGTGATAAAAAGCCTTCTGTTTCGACCGCCAAAGCTGTCAGAGGAGCATTTGCAACCGTTGGGCACCATTTTTGAGTGAATTGCCGAAAGTCAGATTTTTTCTGAAATTGTGACCCCGGGGCTTAGAGATTTTTTCAAAAAATCTTTTTCCTCCTGTTAAGTTGTCGAGGGCTCATTTCTTGTCCTGTGATAAAAAGCCTTCTGTTTCGACCGCCAAAGCTGTCAGAGGAGCATTTGCAACCGTTGGGCACCATTTTTGAGTGAAATGCCGAAAGTCAGATTTTTGCTGAAATTGTGACTCCGGGGCTTAGGAATTTTTTCAAAAAATCTTTTTCCGCCGCTTAAGTTGTCGGGGGTTGTTTTCTTGTCCTGTGATAGAAAGCCTTCTGTTTCGACCGCCAAAGCTTTCAGAGGAGCTTTTGCAACCGTTGGGCACCATTTTTGAGTGAATTGCCGAATGTCAGATTTTTGCTGAAATTGTGACCCCGGGGCTTAGGGATTTTTTCAAAAAATCTTTTTCCTCCGGTTAAGTTGTCGAGGGCTGATTTCTTTTCCTGTGATAAAAAGCCTTTTGTTTCGACCGCCAAAGCTGTCAGAGGAGCATTTGCAACCGTTGGGCACCATTTTTGAGTGAATTGCCGAAAGTCAGATTTTTGCTGAAATTGTGACCCCGGGGCTTAGGGATTTTTTCGAAAAAATCTTTTTCCGCCGCTTAAGTTGTCGGGGGTTGTTTTCTTGTCCTGTGATAAAAAGCCTTCTGTTTCGACCACCAAAGCTGTCAGAGGAGCTTTTGCAACCGTTGGGCACCATTTTTGAGTGAATTGCCGAATGTCAGATTTTTGCTGAAATTGTGACCCCCAGGGCTTAGGGATTTTTTCAAAAAATCTTTTGCCGCCGGTTAAGTTGTTGAGGGCTGATTTCTTGTCCTGTGATAAAAAGCCTTCTGTTTCGACCGCCAAAGCTGTCAGAGGAGCATTTGCAACCGTTGGGCACCATTTTTGAATGAATTGCCGAAAGTCAGATTTTTTCTGAAATTGTGACCCCGGGGCTTAGGGATTTTTTCAAAAAAATCTTTTTCCTCCGGTTAAGTTGTCGAGGGCTGATTTCTTGTCCTGTGATAAAAAGCCTTTTGTTTCGACCGCCAAAGCTGTCAGAGGAGCATTTGCAACCGTTGGGCACCATTTTTGAGTGAATTGCCGAAAGTCAGATTTTTGCTGAAATTGTGACCCCGGGGCTTAGGGATTTTTTCGAAAAAATCTTCTTCCGCCGCTTAAGTTGTCGGGGGTTGTTTTCTTGTCCTGTGATAGAAAGCCTTCTGTTTCGACCACCAAAGCTGTCAGAGGAGCTTTTGCAACCGTTGGGCACCATTTTTGAGTGAATTGCCGAATGTCAGATTTTTGCTGAAATTGTGACCCCGGGGCTTAGGGATTTTTTCAAAAAATCTTTTGCCGCCGGTTAAGTTGTTGAGGGCTGATTTCTTGTCCTGTGATAAAAAGCCTTCTGTTTCGACCGCCAAAGCTGTCAGAGGAGCATTTGCAACCGTTGGGCACCATTTTTGAGTGAATTGCCGAAAGTCAGATTTTTTCTGAAATTGTGACCCCGGGGCTTAGGGATTTTTTCAAAAAAATCTTTTTCCGCCGCTTAAGTTGTCGGGGGTTGTTTTCTTGTCCTGTGATAGAAAGCCTTCTGTTTCGACCGCCAAAGCTTTCAGAGGAGCTTTTGCAACCATTGGGCACCATTTTTGAGTGAATTGCCGAATGTCAGATTTTTGCTGAAATTGTGACCCCGGGGCTTAGAGATTTTTTCAAAAAATCTTTTTCCTCCGGTTAAGTTGTCGAGGGCTCATTTCTTGTCCTGTGATAAAAAGCCTTCTGTTTCGACCGCCAAAGCTGTCAGAGGAGCATTTGCAACCGTTGGGCACCATTTTTGAGTGAATTGCCGAAAGTCAGATTTTTGCTGAAATTGTGACCCCGGGGCTGAGGGATTTTTTCAAAAAAATCTTTTTCCTCCGGTTAAATTGTCGAGGGCTGATTTCTTGTCCTGTGATAAAAAGCCTTCTGTTTCGAACGCCAAACGTTTCAGGGGAGCATTTGCAACCGTTTGGCACCATTTTTGATTGAATTGCCGAAAGTCAGATTTTTGCTGAAATTGTGACCCCGGGGCTTAGGGATTTTTTCGAAAAAATCTTCTTCCGCCGCTTAAGTTGTCGGGGGTTGTTTTCTTGTCCTGTGATAGAAAGCCTTCTGTTTCGACCACCATAGCTGTCAGAGGAGCTTTTGCAACCGTTGGGCACCATTTTTGAGTGAATTGCCGAATGTCAGATTTTTGCTGAAATTGTGACCCCGGGGCTTAGGGATTTTTTCAAAAAATCTTTTGCCGCCGGTTAAGTTGTTGAGGGCTGATTTCTTGTCCTGTGATAAAAAGCCTTCTGTTTCGACCGCCAAAGCTGTCAGAGGAGCATTTGCAACCGTTGGGCACCATTTTTGAGTGAATTGCCGAAAGTCAGATTTTTTCTGAAATTGTGACCCCGGGGCTTAGAGATTTTTTCAAAAAATCTTTTTCCTCCGGTTAAGTTGTCGAGGGCTCATTTCTTGTCCTGTGATAAAAAGCCTTCTGTTTCGACCGCCAAAGCTGTCAGAGGAGCATTTGCAACCGTTGGGCACCATTTTTGAGTGAAATGCCGAAAGTCAGATTTTTGCTGAAATTGTGACCCCGGGGCTTAGGGTTTTTTTCGAAAAAATCTTTTTCCGCCGCTTAAGTTGTCGGGGGTTGTTTTCTTGTCCTGTGATAGAAAGCCTTCTGTTTCGACCGCCAAAGCTTTCAGAGGAGCTTTTGCAACCGTTGGGCACCATTTTTGAGTGAATTGCCGAATGTCAGATTTTTGCTGAAATTGTGACCCCGGGGCTTAGGGATTTTTTCAAAAAATCTTTTTCCTCCGGTTAAGTTGTCGAGGGCTGATTTCTTTTCCTGTGATAAAAAGCCTTTTGTTTCGACCGCCAAAGCTGTCAGAGGAGCATTTGCAACCGTTGGGCACCATTTTTGAGTGAATTGCCGAAAGTCAGATTTTTGCTGAAATTGTGACCCCGGGGCTTAGGGATTTTTTCGAAAAAATCTTTTTCCGCCGCTTAAGTTGTCGGGGGTTGTTTTCTTGTCCTGTGATAAAAAGCCTTCTGTTTCGACCACCAAAGCTGTCAGAGGAGCTTTTGCAACCGTTGGGCACCATTTTTGAGTGAATTGCCGAATGTCAGATTTTTGCTGAAATTGTGACCCCCAGGGCTTAGGGATTTTTTCAAAAAATCTTTTGCCGCCGGTTAAGTTGTTGAGGGCTGATTTCTTGTCCTGTGATAAAAAGCCTTCTGTTTCGACCGCCAAAGCTGTCAGAGGAGCATTTGCAACCGTTGGGCACCATTTTTGATTGAATTGCCGAAAGTCAGATTTTTTCTGAAATTGTGACCCCGGGGCTTACGGATTTTTTCAAAAAAATCTTTTTCCTCCGGTTAAGTTGTCGAGGGCTGATTTCTTGTCCTGTGATAAAAAGCCTTTTGTTTCGACCGCCAAAGCTGTCAGAGGAGCATTTGCAACCGTTTGGCACCATTTTTGAGTGAATTGCCGAAAGTCAGATTTTTGCTGAAATTGTGACCCCGGGGCTTAGGGATTTTTTCGAAAAAATCTTCTTCCGCCGCTTAAGTTGTCGGGGGTTGTTTTCTTGTCCTGTGATAGAAAGCCTTCTGTTTCGACCACCAAAGCTGTCAGAGGAGCTTTTGCAACCGTTGGGCACCATTTTTGAGTGAATTGCCGAATGTCAGATTTTTGCTGAAATTGTGACCCCGGGGCTTAGGGATTTTTTCAAAAAATCTTTTGCCGCCGGTTAAGTTGTTGAGGGCTGATTTCTTGTCCTGTGATAAAAAGCCTTCTGTTTCGACCGCCAAAGCTGTCAGAGGAGCATTTGCAACCGTTGGGCACCATTTTTGAGTGAATTGCCGAAAGTCAGATTTTTTCTGAAATTGTGACCCCGGGGCTTAGGGATTTTTTCAAAAAAATCTTTTTCCGCCGCTTAAGTTGTCGGGGGTTGTTTTCTTGTCCTGTGATAGAAAGCCTTCTGTTTCGACCGCCAAAGCTTTCAGAGGAGCTTTTGCAACCGTTGGGCACCATTTTTGAGTGAATTGCCGAATGTCAGATTTTTGCTGAAATTGTGACCCCGGGGCTTAGAGATTTTTTCAAAAAATCTTTTTCCTCCGGTTAAGTTGTCGAGGGCTCATTTCTTGTCCTGTGATAAAAAGCCTTCTGTTTCGACCGCCAAAGCTGTCAGAGGAGCATTTGCAACCGTTGGGCACCATTTTTGAGTGAATTGCCGAAAGTCAGATTTTTGCTGAAATTGTGACCCCGGGGCTGAGGGATTTTTTCAAAAAAATCTTTTTCCTCCGGTTAAATTGTCAAGGGCTGATTTCTTGTCCTGTGATAAAAAGCCTTCTGTTTCGTACGCCAAACCTTTCAGAGGAGCTTTTGCAACCTTTGGGCACCATTTTTGAGTGAATTGCCGAATGTCAGATTTTTGCTGAAATTGTGACCCCGGGGCTTAGGGATTTTTTCAAAAAATCTTTTGCCGCCGGTTAAGTTGTTTAGGGCTGATTTCTTGTCCTGTGATAAAAAGCCTTTTGTTTCGACCGCCAAAGCTGTCAGAGGAGCATTTGCAACCGTTGGGCACCATTTTTGAGTGAATTGCCGAAAGTCAGATTTTTGCTGAAATTGTGACCCCGGGGCTTAGGGATTTTTTCAAAAAAATCTTTTTCCTCCGGTTAAATTGTCGAGGGCTGATTTCTTGTCCTGTGATAAAAAGCCTTCTGTTTCGAACGCCAAACCTTTCAGGGGAGCATTTGCAACCGTTTGGCACCATTTTTGAGTGAATTGCCGAAAGTCAGATTTTTGCTGAAATTGTGACCCCGGGGCTTAGGGATTTTTTCGAAAAAATCTTCTTCCGCCGCTTAAGTTGTCGGGGGTTGTTTTCTTTTCCTGTGATAAAAAGCCTTTTGTTTCGACCGCCAAAGCTGTCAGAGGAGCATTTGCAACCGTTGGGCACCATTTTTGAGTGAATTGCCGAATGTCAGATTTTTGCTGAAATTGTGACCCCGGGGCTTAGGGATTTTTTCAAAAAAATCTTTTTCCTCCGGTTAAATTGTCGAGGGCTGATTTCTTGTCCTGTGATAAAAAGCCTTCTGTTTCGAACGCCAAACCTTTCAGGGGAGCATTTGCAACCGTTTGGCACCATTTTTGAGTGAATTGCCGAAAGTCAGATTTTTGCTGAAATTGTGACTCCGGGGCTTAGGGATTTTTTCGAAAAAATCTTCTTCCGCCGCTTAAGTTGTCGGGGGTTGTTTTCTTGTCCTGTGATAGAAAGCCTTCTGTTTCGACCACCAAAGCTGTCAGAGGAGCTTTTGCAACCTTTGGGCACCATTTGTGAGTGAATTGCCGAATGTCAGATTTTTGCTGAAATTGTGACCCCGGGGCTTAGGGATTTTTTCAAAAAATCTTTTGCCGCCGGTTAAGTTGTTTAGGGCTGATTTCTTGTCCTGTGATAAAAAGCCTTTTGTTTCGACCGCCAAAGCTGTCAGAGGAGCATTTGCAACCGTTGGGCACCATTTTTGAGTGAATTGCCGAAAGTCAGATTTTTGCTGAAATTGTGACCCCGGGGCTTAGGGATTTTTTCAAAAAAATCTTTTTCCTCCGGTTAAATTGTCGAGGGCTGATTTCTTGTCCTGTGATAAAAAGCCTTCTGTTTCGAACGCCAAACCTTTCAGGGGAGCATTTGCAACCGTTTGGCACCATTTTTGAGTGAATTGCCGAAAGTCAGATTTTTGCTGAAATTGTGACCCCGGGGCTTAGGGATTTTTTCGAAAAAATCTTCTTCCGCCGCTTAAGTTGTCGGGGGTTGTTTTCTTGTCCTGTGATAGAAAGCCTTCTGTTTCGACCACCAAAGCTGTCAGAGGAGCTTTTGCAACCTTTGGGCACCATTTTTGAGTGAATTGCCGAATGTCAGATTTTTGCTGAAATTGTGACCCCGGGGCTTAGGGATTTTTTCAAAAAATCTTTTGCCGCCGGTTAAGTTGTTTAGGGCTGATTTCTTGTCCTGTGATAAAAAGCCTTTTGTTTCGACCGCCAAAGCTGTCAGAGGAGCATTTGCAACCGTTGGGCACCATTTTTGAGTGAATTGCCGAAAGTCAGATTTTTGCTGAAATTGTGACCCCGGGGCTTAGGGATTTTTTCAAAAAAATCTTTTTCCTCCGGTTAAATTGTCAAGGGCTGATTTCTTGTCCTGTGATAAAAAGCCTTCTGTTTCGTACGCCAAACGTTTCAGGGGAGCATTTGCAACCGTTTGGCACCATTTTTGAGTGAAATGCCGAAAGTCAGATTTTTGCTGAAATTGTGACCCCGGGGCTTAGGGATATTTTCGAAAAAATCTTTTTCCGCCGCTTAAGTTGTCGGGGGTTGTTTTCTTGTCCTGTGATAGAAAGCCTTCTGTTTCGACCGCCAAAGCTTTCAGAGGAGCTTTTGCAACCGTTGGGCACCATTTTTGAGTGAATTGCTGAATGTCAGATTTTTGCTGAAATTGTGACCCCGGGGCTTAGGGATTTTTTCAAAAAATCTTTTTCCTCCGGTTAAGTTGTCGAGGGCTGATTTCTTTTCCTGTGATAAAAAGCCTTTTGTTTCGACCGCCAAACGTTTCAGGGGAGCATTTGCAACCGTTTGGCACCATTTTTGAGTGAATTGCCGAAAGTCAGATTTTTGCTGAAATTGTGACCCCGGGGCTTAGGGATTTTTTCGAAAAAATCTTTTTCCGCCGCTTAAGTTGTCGGGGGTTGTTTTCTTGTCCTGTGATAGAAAGCCTTCTGTTTCGACCACCAAACTGTCAGAGGAGCTTTTGCAACCGTTGGGCACCATTTTTGAGTGAATTGCCGAATGTCAGATTTTTGTTGAAATTGTAACCCCCGGGGCTTAGGGATTTTTTCAAAAAAATCTTTTTCCTCCGGTTAAGTTGTCGAGGGCTGATTTCTTGTCCTGTGATAAAAAGCCTTTTGTTTCGACCGCCAAAGCTGTCAGAGGAGCATTTGCAACCGTTGGGCACCATTTTTGAGTGAATTGCCGAAAGTCAGATTTTTGCTGAAATTGTGACCCAGGGGCTTAGGGATTTTTTCAAAAAAATCTTTTTCCTCCGGTTAAATTGTCGAGGGCTGATTTCTTGTCCTGTGATAAAAAGCCTTCTGTTTCGAACGCCAAACCTTTCAGGGGAGCATTTGCAACCGTTTGGCACCATTTTTGAGTGAATTGCCGAAAGTCAGATTTTTGCTGAAATTGTGACCCTGGGGCTTAGGGATTTTTTCGAAAAAATCTTCTTCCGCCGCTTAAGTTGTCGGGGGTTGTTTTCTTGTCCTGTGATAGAAAGCCTTCTGTTTCGACCACCAAAGCTGTCAGAGGAGCTTTTGCAACCTTTGGGCACCATTTTTGAGTGAATTGCCGAATGTCAGATTTTTGCTGAAATTGTGACCCCGGGGCTTAGGGATTTTTTCAAAAAAATCTTTTTCCTCCGGTTAAATTGTCAAGGGCTGATTTCTTGTCCTGTGATAAAAAGCCTTCTGTTTCGTACGCCAAACGTTTCAGGGGAGCATTTGCAACCGTTTGGCACCATTTTTGAGTGAAATGCCGAAAGTCAGATTTTTGCTGAAATTGTGACCCCGGGGCTTAGGGATATTTTCGAAAAAATCTTTTTCCGCCGCTTAAGTTGTCGGGGGTTGTTTTCTTGTCCTGTGATAGAAAGCCTTCTGTTTCGACCGCCAAAGCTTTCAGAGGAGCTTTTGCAACCGTTGGGCACCATTTTTGAGTGAATTGCTGAATGTCAGATTTTTGCTGAAATTGTGACCCCGGGGCTTAGGGATTTTTTCAAAAAATCTTTTGCCGCCGGTTAAGTTGTCGAGGGCTGATTTCTTTTCCTGTGATAAAAAGCCTTTTGTTTCGACCGCCAAACGTTTCAGGGGAGCATTTGCAACCGTTTGGCACCATTTTTGAGTGAATTGCCGAAAGTCAGATTTTTGCTGAAATTGTGACCCCGGGGCTTAGGGATTTTTTCGAAAAAATCTTTTTCCGCCGCTTAAGTTGTCGGGGGTTGTTTTCTTGTCCTGTGATAGAAAGCCTTCTGTTTCGACCACCAAACTGTCAGAGGAGCTTTTGCAACCGTTGGGCACCATTTTTGAGTGAATTGCCGAATGTCAGATTTTTGTTGAAATTGTGACCCCCGGGGCTTAGGGATTTTTTCAAAAAATCTTTTGCCGCCGGTTAAGTTGTTGAGGGCTGATTTCTTGTCCTGTGATAAAAAGCCTTCTGTTTCGACCGCCAAAGCTGTCAGAGGAGCATTTGCAACCGTTGGGCACCATTTTTGAGTGAATTGCCGAAAGTCAGATTTTTTCTGAAATTGTGACCCCGGGGCTTAGGGATTTTTTCAAAAAAATCTTTTTCCTCCGGTTAAGTTGACGAGGGCTGATTTCTTGTCCTGTGATAAAAAGCCTTTTGTTTCGACCGCCAAAGCTGTCAGAGGAGCATTTGCAACCGTTGGGCACCATTTTTGAGTGAATTGCCGAAAGTCAGATTTTTGCTGAAATTGTGACCCAGGGGCTTAGGGATTTTTTCAAAAAAATCTTTTTCCTCCGGTTAAATTGTCGAGGGCTGATTTCTTGTCCTGTGATAAAAAGCCTTCTGTTTCGAACGCCAAACCTTTCAGGGGAGCATTTGCAACCGTTTGGCACCATTTTTGAGTGAATTGCCGAAAGTCAGATTTTTGCTGAAATTGTGACCCCGGGGCTTAGGGATTTTTTCGAAAAAATCTTCTTCCGCCGCTTAAGTTGTCGGGGGTTGTTTTCTTGTCCTGTGATAGAAAGCCTTCTGTTTCGACCACCAAAGCTGTCAGAGGAGCTTTTGCAACCTTTGGGCACCATTTGTGAGTGAATTGCCGAATGTCAGATTTTTGCTGAAATTGTGACCCCGGGGCTTAGGGATTTTTTCAAAAAATCTTTTGCCGCCGGTTAAGTTGTTTAGGGCTGATTTCTTGTCCTGTGATAAAAAGCCTTTTGTTTCGACCGCCAAAGCTGTCAGAGGAGCATTTGCAACCGTTGGGCACCATTTTTGAGTGAATTGCCGAAAGTCAGATTTTTGCTGAAATTGTGACCCCGGGGCTTAGGGATTTTTTCAAAAAAATCTTTTTCCTCCGGTTAAATTGTCGAGGGCTGATTTCTTGTCCTGTGATAAAAAGCCTTCTGTTTCGAACGCCAAACCTTTCAGGGGAGCATTTGCAACCGTTTGGCACCATTTTTGAGTGAATTGCCGAAAGTCAGATTTTTGCTGAAATTGTGACCCCGGGGCTTAGGGATTTTTTCGAAAAAATCTTCTTCCGCCGCTTAAGTTGTCGGGGGTTGTTTTCTTGTCCTGTGATAGAAAGCCTTCTGTTTCGACCACCAAAGCTGTCAGAGGAGCTTTTGCAACCTTTGGGCACCATTTTTGAGTGAATTGCCGAATGTCAGATTTTTGCTGAAATTGTGACCCCGGGGCTTAGGGATTTTTTCAAAAAATCTTTTGCCGCCGGTTAAGTTGTTTAGGGCTGATTTCTTGTCCTGTGATAAAAAGCCTTTTTTTTCGACCGCCAAAGCTGTCAGAGGAGCATTTGCAACCGTTGGGCACCATTTTTGAGTGAATTGCCGAAAGTCAGATTTTTGCTGAAATTGTGACCCCGGGGCTTAGGGATTTTTTCAAAAAAATCTTTTTCCTCCGGTTAAATTGTCAAGGGCTGATTTCTTGTCCTGTGATAAAAAGCCTTCTGTTTCGTACGCCAAACGTTTCAGGGGACCATTTGCAACCGTTTGGCACCATTTTTGAGTGAAATGCCGAAAGTCAGATTTTTGCTGAAATTGTGACCCCGGGGCTTAGGGATATTTTCGAAAAAATCTTTTTCCGCCGCTTAAGTTGTCGGGGGTTGTTTTCTTGTCCTGTGATAGAAAGCCTTCTGTTTCGACCGCCAAAGCTTTCAGAGGAGCTTTTGCAACCGTTGGGCACCATTTTTGAGTGAATTGCTGAATGTCAGATTTTTGCTGAAATTGTGACCCCGGGGCTTAGGGATTTTTTCAAAAAATCTTTTTCCTCCGGTTAAGTTGTCGAGGGCTGATTTCTTTTCCTGTGATGAAAAGCCTTTTGTTTCGACCGCCAAACGTTTCAGGGGAGCATTTGCAACCGTTTGGCACCATTTTTGAGTGAATTGCCGAAAGTCAGATTTTTGCTGAAATTGTGACCCCGGGGCTTAGGGATTTTTTAGAAAAAATCTTTTTCCGCCGCTTAAGTTGTCGGGGGTTGTTTTCTTGTCCTGTGATAGAAAGCCTTCTGTTTCGACCACCAAAGCTGTCAGAGGAGCTTTTGCAACCGTTGGGCACCATTTTTGAGTGAATTGCCGAATGTCAGATTTTTGCTGAAATTGTGACCCCCGGGGCTTAGGGATTTTTTCAAAAAATCTTTTGCCGCCGGTTAAGTTGTTGAGGGCTGATTTCTTGTCCTGTGATAAAAAGCCTTCTGTTTCGACCGCCAAAGCTGTCAGAGGAGCATTTGCAACCGTTGGGCACCATTTTTGAGTGAATTGCCGAAAGTCAGATTTTTTCTGAAATTGTGACCCCGGGGCTTAGGGATTTTTTCAAAAAAATCTTTTCCCTCCGGTTAAGTTGTCGAGGGCTGATTTCTTGTCCTGTGATAAAAAGCCTTTTGTTTCGACCGCCAAAGCTGTCAGAGGAGCATTTGCAACCGTTGGGCACCATTTTTGAGTGAATTGCCGAAAGTCAGATTTTTGCTGAAATTGTGACCCCGGGGCTTAGGGATTTTTTCAAAAAAATCTTTTTCCTCCGGTTAAATTGTCGAGGGCTGATTTCTTGTCCTGTGATAAAAAGCCTTCTGTTTCGAACGCCAAACCTTTCAGGGGAGCATTTGCAACCGTTTGGCACCATTTTTGAGTGAATTGCCGAAAGTCAGATTTTTGCTGAAATTGTGACCCCGGGGCTTAGGGATTTTTTCGAAAAAATCTTCTTCCGCCGCTTAAGTTGTCGGGGGTTGTTTTCTTTTCCTGTGATAAAAAGCCTTTTGTTTCGACCGCCAAAGCTGTCAGAGGAGCATTTGCAACCGTTGGGCACCATTTTTGAGTGAATTGCCGAAAGTCAGATTTTTGCTGAAATTGTGACCCCGGGGCTTAGGGATTTTTTCAAAAAAATCTTTTTCCTCCGGTTAAATTGTCGAGGGCTGATTTCTTGTCCTGTGATAAAAAGCCTTCTGTTTCGAACGCCAAACGTTTCAGGGGAGCATTTGCAACCGTTTGGCACCATTTTTGAGTGAATTGCCGAAAGTCAGATTTTTGCTGAAATTGTGACCCCGGGGCTTAGGGATTTTTTCGAAAAAATCTTTTTCCGCCGCTTAAGTTGTCGGGGGTTGTTTTCTTGTCCTGTGATAGAAAGCCTTCTGTTTCGACCACCAAAGCTGTCAGAGGAGCTTTTGCAACCGTTGGGCACCATTTTTGAGTGAATTGCCAAATGTCAGATTTTTGCTGAAATTGTGACCCCCGGGGCTTAGGGATTTTTTCAAAAAATCTTTTGCCGCCGGTTAAGTTGTTGAGGGCTGATTTCTTGTCCTGTGATAAAAAGCCTTCTGTTTCGACCGCCAAAGCTGTCAGAGGAGCATTTGCAACCGTTGGGCACCATTTTTGAGTGAATTGCCGAAAGTCAGTTTTTTGCTGAAATTGTGACCCCGGGGCTTAGGGATTTTTTCAAAAAAATCTTTTTCCTCCGGTTAAGTTGTCGAGGGCTGATTTCTTGTCCTGTGATAAAAAGCCTTTTGTTTCGACCGCCAAAGCTGTCAGAGGAGCATTTGCAACCGTTGGGCACCATTTTTGAGTGAATTGCCGAAAGTCAGATTTTTGCTGAAATTGTGACCCCGGGGCTTAGGGATTTTTTCAAAAAATCTTTTGCCGCCGGTTAAGTTGTTTAGGGCTGATTTCTTGTCCTGTGATAAAAAGCCTTTTGTTTCGACCGCCAAAGCTGTCAGAGGAGCATTTGCAACCGTTGGGCACCATTTTTGAGTGAATTGCCGAAAGTCAGATTTTTGCTGAAATTGTGACCCCGGGGCTTAGGGATTTTTTCGAAAAAATCTTTTTCCGCCGCTTAAGTTGTCGGGGGTTGTTTTCTTGTCCTGTGATAGAAAGCCTTCTGTTTCGACCACCAAAGCTGTCAGAGGAGCTTTTGCAACCTTTGGGCACCATTTTTGAGTGAATTGCCGAAAGTCAGATTTTTGCTGAAATTGTGACCCCGGGGCTTAGGGATTTTTTCAAAAAAATCTTTTTCCTCCGGTTAAATTGTCGAGGGCTGATTTCTTGTCCTGTGATAAAAAGCCTTCTGTTTCGAACGCCAAACCTTTCAGGGGAGCATTTGCAACCGTTTGGCACCATTTTTGAGTGAATTGCCGAAAGTCAGATTTTTGCTGAAATTGTGACCCCGGGGCTTAGGGATTTTTTCGAAAAAATCTTCTTCCGCCGCTTAAGTTGTCGGGGGTTGTTTTCTTTTCCTGTGATAAAAAGCCTTTTGTTTCGACCGCCAAAGCTGTCAGAGGAGCATTTGCAACCGTTGGGCACCATTTTTGAGTGAATTGCCGAAAGTCAGATTTTTGCTGAAATTGTGACCCCGGGGCTTAGGGATTTTTTCAAAAAAATCTTTTTCCTCCGGTTAAATTGTCGAGGGCTGATTTCTTGTCCTGTGATAAAAAGCCTTCTGTTTCGAACGCCAAACGTTTCAGGGGAGCATTTGCAACCGTTTGGCACCATTTTTGAGTGAATTGCCGAAAGTCAGATTTTTGCTGAAATTGTGACCCCGGGGCTTAGGGATTTTTTCGAAAAAATCTTTTTCCGCCGCTTAAGTTGTTGGGGGTTGTTTTCTTCTCCTGTGATAGAAAGCCTTCTGTTTCGACCGCCAAAGCTGTCAGAGGAGCATTTGCAACCGTTGGGCACCATTTTTGAGTGAATTGCCGAAAGTCAGATTTTTTCTGAAATTGTGACCCCGGGGCTTAGGGATTTTTTCAAAAAAATCTTTTTCCTCCGGTTAAGTTGTCGAGGGCTGATTTCTTGTCCTGTGATAAAAAGCCTTTTGTTTCGACCGCCAAAGCTGTCAGAGGAGCATTTGCAACCGTTGGGCACCATTTTTGAGTGAATTGCCGAAAGTCAGATTTTTGCTGAAATTGTGACTCCGGGGCTTAGGGATTTTTTCAAAAAAATCTTTTTCCTCCGGTTAAATTGTCGAGGGCTGATTTCTTGTCCTGTGATAAAAAGCCTTCTGTTTCGAACGCCAAACCTTTCAGGGGAGCATTTGCAACCGTTTGGCACCATTTTTGAGTGAATTGCCGAAAGTCAGATTTTTGCTGAAATTGTGACCCCGGGGCGTAGGGATTTTTTCGAAAAAATCTTCTTCCGCCGCTTAAGTTGTCGGGGGTTGTTTTCTTGTCCTGTGATAGAAAGCCTTCTGTTTCGACCACCAAAGCTGTCAGAGGAGCTTTTGCAACCGTTGGGCACCATTTTTGAGTGAATTGCCGAATGTCAGATTTTTGCTGAAATTGTGACCCCGGGGCTTAGGGATTTTTTCAAAAAAATCTTTTTCCGCCGCTTAAGTTGTCGCGGGTTGTTTTCTTGTCCTGTGATAGAAAGCCTTCTGTTTCGACCGCCAAAGCTGTCAGAAGAGCATTTGCAACCGTTGGGATCCATTTTTGAGTGAATTGCCGAAAGTCAGATGTTTGCTGAAATTGTGACCCCGGGGCTTAGGGATTTTTTCAAAAAATCTATTGCCGCCGGTTAAGTTGTTGAGGGGTGATTTCCTTTCCTGTGATAAAAAGCCTTTTGTTTCGACCGCCAAAGCTATCAGAGGAGCATTTTATGGCTCATAAGCCAGCTCCACGAAGGTACCCTTGCCAGAGTGAGATTCACTCCAGCGGGCGACCTTACAAACTCGATACCAATAAACAAGGGAGTGCACCAAGGATGTATATTGGCTCCCTGCCTATTCAACCTATTCATCAGCGACATGCGAGCACCCCTAGTCAACTCATCTCCAAGTACACACGCGCCTAGACTAGCGGATTACCGCTGCCCACTCCTTTTATATGCGGACGACGCGGTAATTCTATCCTATACACGTGTTGGACTAACCAGAGCTCTGAAGATCTTTGCCACGTATTGTCAACTCAATCAATTAACCATCAACCATGCCAAGTCCAAGATCTTGATCTTCTCCAGAAGCCGGAGATTATACAAATGGAAGCTTGGTGGGGCAAAAATAGAGCAAGTCCTAAAATTTCAATACCTAGGAGTTATTTTTCAATACAATTTGGGGTGGAAAGCTCACATTCAACACCTACTTAATAAGGCCAAAACCTTGTCATATGCGCTCCTCCGATTCTTCTTTTCGGACGGAGCTTTGCATGTTCCCTCGGCCCTAAAGGTGTTCAAGGCAAAAGTGGTTGCCGTGCTTGCTTATGCTGCCCCGCTCTGGGCCGTGATGACAGATCTTGCTCCCCTTGAGACTCTGCAAAGCCAATTCCTACGTCGGCTCCTAATGCTCCCCCTGTGCGTAAGCAACGCAGCCATGCGACTAGAATTGAAGGTCGCATCCCTAGAAACTTGCCTGTGGAAGCAAGTCTTCATATAATGGTTATCATTGTGGCATAGATTACCAAACCATTACCTTGCCCAATGCTTATGGCGAGATGAATTCTCTAGCCTTTGGACTAGCAGAATTCATGCCAAACTCCTGAGTTATGGAATCTCTCCCTCAGATTCCCTAAAACTAGACCAAATCACTGCTCAGAGACTGATCCGCCAAAGACTGGATGACATCGATTTACAGCGAAATTATACGCTGGGGGGAGGTGTTTGTTCGCCCCAGAACATTGGTATCACTGTAACTTACTGCGTTCCATCATACCTCTCCTCCCTTTCGACTGTTGCACATAGACTGGCCTTCACCAAAGCGAGGTTTAACGTTTTCCCCTCCAATGTCCTGAGACATAGGTTCTCAAAGGGTCAAGCCCCCGCCGTGTGCGAATGTGATAAGGTGACGCCGGAGTCGCTCCAGCACATTATGTTCACTTGCCCCTTGTTTAATGTGCTACGGGCAAATTTGTTGGGATCAATCATACAGAAACTAGAGGGTACCCCACCAAAATTCCACCTTGCCCAAATCTTGCAGGACAAGGATACCCACACGACCCTGAAGGTGGCTAGGTTCCTAGTTGCTGTCCTTTCCCAAAAGCGACGCCAAGGAGCTCTACAAGCTAATTAAGGCGTAGTATGCCTTTCCATTTTATAGTATTTTATTGTTATAGTAGTGTTTTAGCGATTGCTTTTTTTCTCCTTACGGCACAAGCTGTTATTTATGTGTTGTTTTTACCTGTATGGGCCTATGGCCGTAATAAATGATATTCTATTCTATTCTGTGACCCCGGGGCTTCGGATTTTTTCAAAAAAATCTTTTTCCGCCGCTTAAGTTGTCGGGGGTTGTTTTCTTGTCCTGTGATAGAAAGCCTTCTGTTTCGACCACCAAAGCTGTCAGAGGAGCTTTTGCAACCGTTGGGCACCATTTTTGAGTGAATTGCCGAATGTCAGATTTTTGCTGAAATTGTGACCCCGGGGCTTAGGGATTTTTTCAAAAAATCTTTTGCCGCCGGTTAAGTTGTTGAGGGCTGATTTCTTGTCCTGTGATAAAAAGCCTTCTGTTTCGACCGCCAAAGCTGTCAGAGGAGCATTTGCAACCGTTGGGCACCATTTTTGAGTGAATTGCCGAAAGTCAGATTTTTTCTGAAATTGTGACCCCGGGGCTTAGGGATTTTTTCAAAAAAATCTTTTTCGTCCGGTTAAGTTGTCGAGGGCTGATTTCTTGTCCTGTGATAAAAAGCCTTTTGTTTCGACCGCCAAAGCTGTCAGAGGAGCATTTGCAACCGTTGGGCACCATTTTTGAGTGAATTGCCGAAAGTCAGATTTTTGCTGAAATTGTGACCCCGGGGCTTAGGGATTTTTTCAAAAAATCTTTTGCCATCGGTTAAGTTGTCGAGGGCTGATTTCTTGTCCTGTGATAAAAAGCCTTCTGTTTCGACCGCCAAAGCTGTCAGAGGAGCATTTGCAACCGTTGGGCACCATTTTTGAGTGAATTGCCGAAAGTCAGATTTTTTCTGAAATTGTGACCCCGGGGGTTAGGGATTTTTTCAAAAAAATCTTTTTCCTCCGGTTAAATTGTCGAGGGCTGATTTCTTGTCCTGTGATAAAAAGCCTTCTGTTTCGAACGCCAAACGTTTCAGGGGAGCATTTGCAACCGTTTCGCACCATTTTTGAGTGAATTGCCGAAAGTCAGATTTTTGCTGAAATTGTGACCCCGGGGCTTAGGGATTTTTTCGAAAAAATCTTATTCCGCCGCTTAAGTTGTCGGGGGATGTTTTCTTGTCCTGTGATAGAAAGCCTTCTGTTTCGACCACCAAAGCTGTCAGAGGAGCTTTTGCAACCGTTGGGCACCATTTTTGAGTGAATTGCCGAATGTCAGATTTTTGCTGAAATTGTGACCCCAGGGCTTAGGGATTTTTTCAAAAAATCTTTTGCCGCCGGTTAAGTTGTTGAGGGCTGATTTCTTCTCCTGTGATAAAAAGCCTTCTGTTTCGACCGCCAAAGCTGTCAGAGGAGCATTTGCAACCGTTGGGCACCATTTTTGAGTGAATTGCCGAAAGTCAGATTTTTGCTGAAATTGTGACCCCGGGGGTTAGGGATTTTTTCAAAAAAATCTTTTTCCGCCGCTTAAGTTGTCGGGGGTTGTTTTCTTGTCCTGTGATAGAAAGCCTTCTGTTTCGACCGCCAAAGCTTTCAGAGGAGCTTTTGCAACCGTTCGGCACCATTTTTGAGTGAATTGCCAAATGTCAGATTTTTGCTGAAATTGTGACCCCGGGGCTTAGGGATTTTTTCAAAAAATCTTTTGCCGTCGGTTAAGTTGTCGAGGGCTGATTTCTTGTCCTGTGATAAAAAGCCTTTTGTTTCGACCGCCAAAGCTGTCAAAGGAGCATTTGCAACCGTTGGGCACCATTTTTGAGTGAATCGCCGAAAGTCAGATTTTTTCTGAAATTGTGACCCCGGACCTTAGGGATTTTTTCAAAAAAATCTTTTTCCTCCGTTTAAATTGTTGAGGGCTGATTTCTTTTCCTGTGATAAAAAGCCTTCTGTTTCGAACGCCAAACGTTTCAGGGCAGCATTTGCAACCGTTTGACACCATTTTTGAGTGAATTGCCGAATGTCAGATTTTTGCTGAAATTGTGACCCCGGGGCTTAGGGATTTTTTCAAAAAATCTTTTTCCGCCGCTTAAGTTGTCGAGGACTGATTTCTTGTCCTGTGATAAAAAGCCTTCTGTTTCGAACGCCAAATGTTTCAGGGGAGCATTTGCAACCGTTCGGCACCATTTTTGAGTGAATTGCCGAAAGTCAGATTTTTGCTGAAATTGTGACCTTGGGGCTTAGGGATTTTTTCAAAAAATCTTTTTCCGCCGCTTAAGTTCTCGGGGGTTGTTTTCTTGTCCTGTGATAAAAAGCCTTCTGTTTCGAACGCCAAACGTTTCAGGGGAGCATTTGCAACCGTTTGGCACCATTTTTGAGTGAATTTCCGAAAGTCAGATTTTTGCTGAAATTGTGACCCTGGGGCTTAGTGATTTTTTCAAATAAATCTTTTTTCTCCGGTTAAGTTGTCGAGGGCTGATTTCTTTCCTGTGATAAAAAGCCTTCTGTTTCGACCGCCAAAGCTTTCCGAGGAGCATTTGCAACCGTTTGGCACCATTTTTGAGTGAATTGCCGAAAGTCAGATTTTTGCTGAAATTGTGATCCCAGGGCATAGGGATTTTTTCAAAAAATCTTTTTCCTCCGGTTAAATTGTCGAGGGCTGATTTCTTGTCCTGTGATAAAAAGCCTTTTCTTTCGACCGCCAAAGCTGTCAGAGGAGCTTTTGCAACCGTTGGGCACCATTTTTGAGTGAATTGCCGAATGTCAGATTTTTGCTGAAATTGTGACCCCGGGGCTTAGGGATTTTTTCAAAAAATCTTTTTCCTCCGGTTAAGTTGTCGAGGGCTGATTTCTTGTCCTGTGATAAAAAGCCTTTTGTTTCGACCGCCAAAGCTGTCAGAGCAGCATTTGCAACCGTTGGGCACCATTTTTGAGTGAAATGCCGAAAGTCAGATTTTTTCTGAAATTGTGACCCCGGACCTTAGGGATTTTTTCAAAAAAATCTTTTTCCTCCGTTTAAATTGTTGAGGGCTGATTTCTTTTCCTGTGATAAAAAGCCTTCTGTTTCGAACGCCAAACGTTTCAGGGCAGCATTTGCAACCGTTTGACACCATTTTTGAGTGAATTGTCGAAAGTCAGATTTTTGCTGAAATTGTGACCCCGGGGCTTAGGGATTTTTTCGAAAAAATCTTTTTCCGCCGCTTAAGTTGTCGGGGATTGTCTTCTTCTCCTGTGATAGAAAGCCTTCTGTTTCGACCGCCAAAGCTGTCAGAGGAGCTTTTGCAACCGTTGGGCACCATTTTTGAGTGAATTGCCGAATGTCAGATTTTTGCTGAAATTGTGACCCCGGGGCTTAGGGATTTTTTCAAAAAATCTTTTTCCGCCGCTTAAGTTCTCGGGGGTTGTTTTCTTGTCCTGTGATAAAAAGCCTTCTGTTTCGAACGCCAAATGTTTCAGGGGAGCATTTGCAACCGTTCGGCACCATTTTTGAGTGAATTGCCGAAAGTCAGATTTTTGCTGAAATTGTGACCTTGGGGCTTAGGGATTTTTTCAAAAAATCTTTTTCCGCCGCTTAAGTTCTCGGGGGTTGTTTTCTTGTCCTGTGATAAAAAGCCTTCTGTTTCGAACGCCAAACGTTTCAGGGGAGCATTTGCAACCGTTTGGCACCATTTTTGAGTGAATTTCCGAAAGTCAGATTTTTGCTGAAATTGTGACCCCGGGGCTTAGTGATTTTTTCAAATAAATCTTTTTTCTCCGGTTAAGTTGTCGAGGGCTGATTTCTTTCCTGTGATAAAAAGCCTTCTGTTTCGACCGCCAAAGCTTTCCGAGGAGCATTTGCAACCGTTGGGCACCATTTTTGAGTGAATTGCCGAAAGTCAGATTTTTGCTGAAATTGTGATCCCAGGGCATAGGGATTTTTTCAAAAAATCTTTTGCCGCCGGTTAAGTTGTTGAGGGGTGATTTCCTTTCCTGTGATAAAAAGCCTTTTGTTTCGACCGCCAAAGCTGTCAGAGGAGCATTTGCAACCGTTGGGCACCATTTTTGAGTGAATTGCCAAAAGTGAGATTTTTGCTGAAATTGTGACCCCGGGGCTTAGGGATTTTTTCGAAAAATCTTTTTCCGCTTCTCAAGTTGTTGAGGGCTAATTTCTTGTCCTGTGATAAAAAGCCTTTTGTTTCGACCGCCAAAGCTGTCCGAGGAGCATTTGCAACCGTTGGGATCCATTTTTGAGTGAATTGCCGAAAGTCAGATTTTTGCTGAAATTGTGACCCCGGGGTTTAAGGATTTTTTCAAAAAATCTTTTGCCGCCGGTTAAGTTGTCGAGGGCTGATTTCTTGTCCTGTGATAAAAAGCCTTTTGTTTCGACCGCCAAAGCTGTCCGAGGAGCATTTGCAACCGTTGGGATCCATTTTTGAGTGAATTGCCGAAAGTCAGATTTTTGCTGAAATTGTGACCCCGGGGCTTAAGGATTTTTTCAAAAAATCTTTTTCCGCCGCTTAAGTTGTCGAGAACTGATTTCTTGTCCTGTGATAAGAAGACTTTTGTTTCGACCGCCAAACATTTCATGGGAGCATTTGCAATTGTTGGGCACCATTTTGGAGTGAATTGCCGAAAGTCAGATTTTTGCTGAAATTGTGACCCCGGGACTTAGGGATTTTTTCGAAAAAATCTTTTACCGCCGGTTAAGTTGTCAAGGGCTGATTTCTTGTCCTGTGATAAAAAGCCTTTTGTTTCGAGCGCCAAAGCTGTCAGAGGAGCATTTGCAAGCGTTGAGCACCATTTTTGAGTGAACTGCCGAAAGTCAGATTTTTGCTGAAATTGTGACCCCGGGGCTTAGGGATTTTTTCAAAAAAATCTTTTTCCTCCGGTTAAGTTCTTGAGGGCTGATTTCTTTCCTGTGATAAAAAGCCTTCTGTTTCGACCGCCAAAGCTGTCCGAGGAGCATTTGCAACCGTTTGGCACCATTTTTGAGTGAATTGCCGAAAGTCAGATTTTTGCTGAAATTGTGACCCCGGGGCTTAGGAATTTTTTCAAAAAATCCTTTTTCTCCGGTTAAGTTGTCGAGGGCTGATTTCTTGTCCTGTGATAAGAAGCCTTTTGTTTCGACCGCCAAACCTTTCAGGGGAGCATTTGCAATTGTTGGGCACCATTTTTGATTGAATTGCCGAATGTCAGATTTTTTCTGAAATTGTGACCCCGGGGCTTAGGGATTTTTTTCAAAAAAATCTTTTGACGCCGCTTAAGTTGTTGAGGGCTGTTTTCTTGTCCTGTGATAAACAGCCTTCTGTTTAGACCGCCAAAGCTGTCAGAGGAGCATTTGCAACCGTTTGGCACCATTTTTGAGTGAACTGCGGAATGTCAGGTTTTTGCTGAAATTGTGACCCCGGGGCTTAGGGATTTTTTCAAAAAATCTTTTTCCGCCGCTTAAGTTGTCGAGGACTGATTTATTCTCCTGTGATAAAAAGCCTTCTGTTTCAACCGCCAAAGCTGTCAGAGGAGCATTTGCAACCGTTGGGCACCATTTATGATTGAACTGCGGAATGTCAGGTTTTTTCTGAAATTGTGACCCCGGGCCTTAGGGATTTTTTCAAAAGAATATTTTGCCGCCGGTTAAGTTGTCGAGGGCTGATTTCTTGTCCTGTGATAAGAAGCCTTTTGTTTCGACCGCCAAACGTTTCAGGGGAGCATTTGCAACTTTTGGGCAACATTTTTGAGTGAACTGCCGAATGTCAGATTTTTGCTGAAATTGTGACCCTTGGGCTTAGGGATTTTTTCAAAAAAATCTTTTGCCGCCGGTTAAGTTGTCGAGGGCTGATTTCTTGTACTGTGATAAAAAGCCTTCTGTTTTGACCGCCAAACGTTTCAGGGGAGCATTTGCAACTGTTGGGCACCATTTTTGAGTGAACTGCCGAATGTCAGATTTTTTCTGAAATTGTGACCCCGGGGCTTAGTGTTTTTTTGAAAAAAATCTTTTTCCTCCGGTTAAGTTTTCAAGGGCTGATTTCGTGTCCTGTCATAAAAAGCCTTCTGTTTAGACCGCCAAACCTTTCAGAGGAGCTTTTGCAACCGTTTGGCACCATTTTTGAGTGAACTGCTGAATGTCAGATTTTTGCTGAAATTGTGACCCCGGGGCTGAGGGATTTTTTCAAAAAATCTTTTGCCGTCGGTTAAGTTGTTGAGGGCTGATTTCTTGTCCTGTGATAAAAAGCCTTCTGTTTCGACCGCCAAACCTTTCAGGGGAGAATTTGCAACCGTTGGGCACCATTTTTGAGTGAATTGCCGAAAGTCAGATTTTTTTTCAAAAAAATCTTTTTCAGCCGGTTAAGTTGTCGAGGGCTGATTTCTTGTCGTTCGATAAAATGCTTACTGTTTCAACCATCAAACCTTTCAGGGGAGCATTTGCAACCGTTTGGCACCATTTTTGAGTGAATTGCCGAATGTCAGATTTTTGCTGAAATTGTGACCCCGGGCCTTAGGGATTTTTTCAAAAGAATATTTTGCCGCCGGTTAAGTTGTCGAGGGCTGATTTCTTGTCCTGTGATAAGAAGCCTTTTGTTTCGACCGCCAAACGTTTCAGGGGAGCATTTGCAACTTTTGGGCAACATTTTTGAGTGAACTGCCGAATGTCAGATTTTTGCTGAAATTGTGACCCTTGGGCTTAGGGATTTTTTCAAAAAAATCTTTTGCCGCCGGTTAAGTTGTCGAGGGCTGATTTCTTGTACTGTGATAAAAAGCCTTCTGTTTCGACCGCCAAACGTTTCAGGGGAGCATTTGCAACTGTTGGGCACCATTTTTGAGTGAACTGCCGAATGTCAGATTTTTTCTGAAATTGTGACCCCGGGGCTTAGTGTTTTTTTGAAAAAAATCTTTTTCCTCCGGTTAAGTTTTCAAGGGCTGATTTCGTGTCCTGTCATAAAAAGCCTTCTGTTTAGACCGCCAAACCTTTCAGAGGAGCTTTTGCAACCGTTTGGCACCATTTTTGAGTGAACTGCTGAATGTCAGATTTTTGCTGAAATTGTGACCCCGGGGCTGAAGGATTTTTTCAAAAAATCTTTTGCCGTCGGTTAAGTTGTTGAGGGCTGATTTCTTGTCCTGTGATAAAAAGCCTTCTGTTTCGACCGCCAAACCTTTCAGGGGAGCATTTGCAACCATTTGGCACCATTTTTGAGTTAATTGCCGAAAGTCAGATTTTTTTCTGAAATTGTGACCCCGGGCCTTAGGGATTTTTTTCAAAAAAATCTTTTTCCGCTGGTTAATTAATTAGGCAGTTGATCTCTTTTTTAAAAAGCCTTAGTACAAGTACATCGGTAAACAGCAGGTGGCTAACACTATCTCAAGAAGTTTGGGCTTTTGCAGAGGTGGCAAGTTGCCATTGGCTTAGAAAGGAACACTCCTTCCTGTTTCCGGATCATTCTGAGCTGTACTCAGTGGCAATAATTTGGCCTGACACACAAGCTGTCAGGGAAAAATCTTCTGGGGACTAGGTGAAGGGTAAAGGGACCCCTGAGCATTAGGTCCAGTCGTGACCGACTCTGGGGTTGCAGCACTCATCTCGCTTTATTGGCCAAAGGAGCCGGCATACAGCTTCCGGGTCATGACTAAGCTCCTTCTGGCGAACCAGAGCAGTGCACAGAAACGCCGTTTACCTTCCCGCCGGAGCAGTACCTATTTATCTACTTGCACTTCGGCGTGCTTTTGAACTGCTAGGTGGGCAGGAGCTGGGACCGAGCAACGGGAGCTCACCCCATCATGGGGATTCGAACCGCCAACCTTCTGATCGGCAAGTCCTAGGCAGGCCACCAAAAATGGCTCAGTGGGCCTATTTTGGCCCGTGGGTTGTGGCTTTGACACTCCTGCTGTCGGTTCCAAGCATCCACATGTTGCTATTTTAGAAGCTCAGCTCAGCAAAAGTCAGCATGGTGTAGTGGTTAGCGTCAGACTAAGTCCTGGCAGGACCAGGGTTCAAATCCCCCAAACTCATTGGGTGTGTGTCCTTGGGCCAGTCACCTTCCCCCAGCCTATCCTACCTTGCAGGGTTGTTGTGTGGATCAAATGGGGAGGCAGGTGAACCATGCAGGTGAACTTCAGCTCTCTGGAGGAAAAAAAGCTGGGATAATTCATGGAATAATAAATATGCTTAGCTCTTGGGCAATGGACACAGCCGTGGCCTAGCAGGTGGTAGGGCGGACCAACTCCCTCCTCAGGCATGAACTTCACCATGTGACCTTCAACTTAGTTACCATCTCTCTGCTAGCCTATCTTACAGGGTTGTTGTAAGGAAAATGGGAATTCAGCACATACACCACTCTGAGCACTTCTCAAAGGAAAGTAGGAGGAAAACGTAATAACTTTCATATTAATGGATGGGACCACGGGGAACAGTCAGAGGTCAATGGGAGACCCCAAGCCTCATTTGTGGAAAGTCCTTCGTTCATTCCCCAGTTCCAGCAGGCATGGGGAGCCCAGAGCCCCTCAGATCTGCTTTGTATGCAGAAAGTCCTGGGTTCAACCCCAGCTCAGGCTGAGCGAGACGTGTCTGGAATCCTAGAGTGCGGTTGCCAGTCTGCGTAGACCAGTCCTCTTCAACCTGGTGCCTTATTTCAGACTGAAACAGGTGCCCAAGCCACCTGGTTTCTCCCACCATGATGAGATGTATCATTTCCCCTTTTAAAATGATTGCAGTTATTCCAAACATCTACAAAACCCCTCCTCCTTCTCTGGAGCCATCATGCAAAATGTGGTTATGGCGTTTTAAGAGGCATCCAAACTCATCGCCAAACGACTGTCCAAAATATATTGCACCTGGGCCTATAAATCAGCATGTGCAAATTAGCACCTTTTTTGCTTTCTCTTTGAGATGGTGAGTTTCCTTTGTTTTTGGCCACCGTTGTCCTCTTTGACGCTGAGGTTTGCACTGGGAAGAGAGCAGTAGAGTCAAATATGGGCATGATGCTACTATGAGCTGTGGTTCGCGCCCCCCCCCCCCTTTCGCTTTCCAACACTGCCAATTATTATCTATTTGTCACCATTTGCGGTTCTCTGTCCCTTCTTTAAAAATATCAGCGGCAGTGTCCTTTCTAAAAATGGGACGGAACAGTACCTCTAATCTAATTAGCCTTTTCTCTTACCCGGAGGGAAGAAACAGAAAAGCAATAACCCATAACCCTTAGTTTTCTGCACGATATTTTGCAGTCTTGCTTTGATGAGTCCAGCGCATCTCAGCAGTGAGCAATCTTGAGCAGGGTCTGCTCAGGCAGGGGTGAGATACCCGAGGACTGCGGGCCTAATGTGGCCCTCCAGGCCTGTCAACTGGCCCCCGCAGGACTCACTCCAAGCAGCATTCCTCCCCAGGTGACATCCTTTCTTCGCAGGCCTTCTTCGTCGCTGGCAAAGCTCCTTATCTGGAAGTGTCCTTGAATGGCAATAAGGCCTTCCCTGGATGGAGTGCAGGAACTTCAGAATTTGGCACAACTGGAATGTAGCCTACTCTACAGACAGTGTCCTGTCAGTTGTTCCACCCACTTTTCCTTCTAGCCCTGCCAACCTTTGCCAGGTGGTCGTTGAAAGGTTGCGCATGAGGCAGCATGGGCTAGGGCATAGACACGTTTAAAATGGGCATCAAAAGATGTCAAGTTAAATTAATTGGAAAAAGCTTGCAAATACCGGATAGGCTTAGGATTTAAATATGTAATGTGTGATGAATTGATATGTTTAATACTGAATTGGGAAGGAAGAAAGATGTTAAGTGATTAAGTTAATTTTATAAGAATACTGATTTGGAAAACCGTTAAAATGATATCCACTGAAATCAAACCAGGGGGATACGAGGAAGTCACTTAACAATGTTAATTAGATTAAGGTTTAAAAAGGCTATGATTTATGTTTGTTTGTTTATTTGTTTGTGTGTTTAAATTTTTGTGAAAAAATCAATAATTTTTTTTTTGAAAAAAATAAAATAAAATGGGCATCAAAAGAGAGGTTTTTGCACAAAGGAAGAAGCAAAAGGAGCCTCTGGCAGGTGTGCAATTCGGGAACAGTCTTCCCCCATCAAATCATAGTGTGTTACTCCAAGGTTGGTTTTTTTCTGAAGTTTTTTTATTAAGTTTTCCAAAATTCCACACATACATTTCAATACATAAAAAACCTTTTTTTTTCTTTTTACTTCCCACCCTCTTTTCCATGGTGTTTCTGTTTCTCTCCCTCTGCTGCACCCAGTTTTCTATGTCTTAAACCTTAACAAAACTACTATACTGTAATCTTTAATCCCTTCTGTTGCTCATCGTTCAAATCCTGCTCGTGTGTTCATCATAGAATATTTCTTTAAATAATCTGAAAAGGGTTTCCACTCTTCCACAAAACCTTTGTCATTAGGTTCTCTTAGTTTAGCTGTTAATTTTGCCAATTCTACATAATCCACCATCACCTTGTTTATCCATTCTTCCCCCAAGGGTCATCCAGTCCAACCCCCTGCAGTGCAGCGAAGAACAGCTCTGGAACATCACTGATTTCCGGATCAAACTGGTTGCATTTAGAAAAGCTATCTTGTGCCTCCTTAGCCACTGGCAATTTCACCCTAAGTGCTGGGGAGCTGGTGCCCTTTGGAGCTGGCTGAGCGGAATGTCGGGAGCCCAAACGGTGGGCGGAGCTGGAGCCAACAGGAGGCGGAGTCAAGAAACAATAGTTGTGTCTCCATCCTCCTCCCTGCTAAGTTCTCCAAGGTGTAGGTCAGGGGTCAGCAGGGGGCCGGTCCACTGTCCCTCAGACCTTGTGGGGGCCAGACTATATTTTGGGGGGGAAATATGAACGAATTCTTATGCACCATAAATAACCCAGAGATGCATTTTAAATAGAAGCACACATTCTACTCATGTAAAAACACGCTGATTCCTGAACCGTCTGCAGGCTGGATTTTGAAGGTGATTGGGCCGGATCCGGCCCCTTCGCCCTGATGGACCAGCCTCCGCTGTGCATGGCTGCTTTGAAATTTAAGAAGGTGCCTTAGACAAAGTCAGGCTATTGGCCCATCCAGCCCAGCATTGTCCAATCCAGGGTTATGGAATCTTTGCCAGCATTTCCTTTTAGCCAAACTCCCAAGGGCCACATGCCAGCATTGGGCAGAGCAAGAAATGCAAATGTTATCTTGGCACACTAGGCTGGTTTCTATAGACATGGAAGCACATAGGAGCTTTATACTGTGCCAGACCACAGGGCTATCTAACTCAGTACTGCCTACACCATGGGTAGGCAAACTAAGGCCCAGGGGCCAGATCCGGCCCAATTGCCTTCTCAATCCAGCCCACGGATGGCCCAGGAATCAGTGTGTTTTTACATGAGTAGAATGTGTCCTTTTATTTAAAATGCATCTCTGGGTTATTTGTGGGGCCTGCCTGGGGTTTTCCATGAGTAGAATGTGGGCTTTTTTCCCCCTTTGCTTTTTTTTGAGAACGATTGAAAGCTTTTTACACAAGACTTTATTGGATAAGACATGATGTTGAATAAATATCTGGTGCTTTTAATTGTTATTTTCTTTTTCTTTTCTTCTTACTTTTAATTTTTTTGTATTTTTTGATGTGGAGAATTTTTTCCTTTTCTTTTTCTTCTTTTCTGTGTTTAACTTTGTTGTACTTACCTTTATTGCAAGATTGTATTCTAAACCAATAAAGATGTATTTATTTAAAAAAAGAAAAGAAAATGTGTGCTTTTATTTAAAATGCATCTCTGGGTTATTTGTGGGGCACAGGAATACGTTCATTCCCCCCCAAATATAGTCCGGCCCCCCACAAGGTCTGAGGGACAGTGGACCAGCCCCCTGCTGAAAAAGTTTGCTGACCCCTGACCTACACCAACTGGCACCAGCTCTCCAGAGTTTCAGGCAGGAGTCTCTCCCAGCATTATTTGGAGGTCCTGGGGATTGACCCTGAGGTATTCTGTGTGCAGGGATGCAGGTGGTGCTGTGGGTTAAACCACAGAGCCCAGGGCTTGCTGATCAGAAGGTTGGCGGTTCAAATCCCCGTGATGGGGTGAGCTCCCATCGCTGGGTCCCTGCTCCTGCCCACCTAGCAGTTTGAAAGCACGTCAAAGTGCAAGTAGATAAATAGGTACCGCTCTGGCGGGAAGGTAAACGGCGTTTCCGTGCGCTGCTCTGGTTTGCCAGAAGTGGCTTAGTCATGCTGGCCACATGACCCTGAAGCTGTACGCCGGCTCCCTTGGCCAATAAAGCGAGATAAGTGCTGCAACCCCAGAGTCGGCCACGACTGGACCTAATGATCAGGGGTCCCTTTACCTTTACCTATTCTGTGTTCAAGACAGGTGCTCTACTACTGAGCTACATCCCCTGCCCTTCTCTAGTCTCCATCCAGAAATGCAAGAGGCATTATCAGAGTTCAAGGAGACACTGCAGCCAGATTTTTAAAAAACACTTTGCGTGCAAAGCAGGGCTGGGAAGGGTCATGACCTGGAGAAGAGCTTGGAGGGACAGATGGAGAAATATCGAGGGTCACATTCAGTCTACTCTGGACCTCAGGGAGAGTGTGTTTTTTTCCATTCCCTGCCAGCGTTTCAGTAGGCGACGCCAAGGATTCAGGCAGGTGCCTTCTGCACGCCAAGCACGTATCCAGCCATTTGAACCACGATCCCTCTCTTTTGAGCAGTTTCAGCGCGGGGGGGGGGGGGTGGCAGGAAACACCCTGCTGCACGAACTCTTGGCTTGACCCAGCAAATCTGCTGTGGCCCATTAGACAGATTGTATTCTAAATTTGGCTTCATTTGCAAGCGAGACGGCCCCGTGTCCCCAGCGATCTTTTATTAATGAGCCTTTTTGCAAGGAGCTCAATGTTCCCTGGGCAGAGCAGGTCACCCGGAGCAGCCAAGGGGCAGTTGGAAGGGAAGCATAGACATTTGTCAAAGCAGCCGCTGCAAGGTGCGATGTTTTGCTTGGGCAATTTCTTTTTCTTCTTCTGCTGCTGAATTCTCTCCCTCTCTAAATGGGCGTTAAATAGGAATAGGAAGCCAGAGGGGAAATGACTCTGTTCAGACTGTGACCTGGCAAGCCGAACGCAGCACTTGCTAGACATGCAACAAGGTCTTCCAAATGCATTACATTCCCCCTCGCCCCCCAAAACCCCATTTATGCAACTAAAATGGAGCTGGTAGCAGACAGATGATTTTAAGATTATGGTAAGACATGGTGGTTAGGGACACGGGTGGCGCTGTGCATTAAACCATAGAGTCTAGAACTTGCCGATCAGAAGGTTGGCGGTTCGAATCCCCGCAACGGGGTGAGCTCCCGTTGTTCGGTCCCTGCTCCTGCCAACCTAGCAGTTCAAAAGCACGTCAAAGTGCAAGTAGATAAATAGGTACCACTCCGATGGGAAGGTAAACGGTGTTTCCGTGCGCTGCTCTGGTTCGCCAGAAGCGGCTTAGTCATGCTGGCCACATGACCCGGAAGCTGTACGCAGGCTCCCTCGGCCAGTAAAGCAAGATGAGTGCCACAACCCCAGAGTCGGCCACGACTGGACCTAATGATCAGGGGTCCCTTTACCTTTACCTATTCTGTGTTCAAGACAGGTGCTCTACTACTGAGCTACATCCCTTGCCCCCTCTCTAGTCTCCACCCAAAAACTATGTGTCTCCTCTAAAAACTATGTGTGTCTTATGGTCAGGTGCGTCTTATGGAGCGAAAAATACAGTAAGTGTCCAACCAGAAGGCTCTTGGGAAGCCTGCAAGCAGGATCTGACCACAAGGGCTTCTCCACTCCTGCAGTTTCCAGCAGCCGGTATTCAGAAGCATTGCTGCCTTAACCATGAATTGGTCTAATCCTCTTTTAAAGCCATCCAAGTTGGGGGCCAACACGGCTTCCTGTGGGAGTGAGTTCCACGGGTTAAACTATGCACTCGGTGAATAAGCACTTTCTTTTTTGTCTGTCGACATTCAGTTTCATAAGTCCTGAAGTTGTAGTGTTCTGCGGGGGATATATAAACCATGCATAGAAACCAACTCCTAGGGGCCGAGGTCCCTTAACTCACTCCTTAAAATATTTCAGGGGGCCGCTCCCCCCCCCAGTTCATGGGCATTGCCATTCAAAAGGTGTGTATGCGCCCCCATCATGTGATTGATTGATTCTGTGACATAAATCAAACCAGCTTCAGCGGCTCTACTCTGGAACCAGCTCTGGATATGACCTCACTGACTGCAGAAAAGCAGGGACATCAGACAAAGGTTCATATAGTTACAGCTATGGTTTTCCCAGTAGTGATGTATGGAAGTGAAAGCTGGACCATAAAGAAGGCTGATCGCCGAAGAATTGATGCTTTTGAATTATGGTGCTGGAGGAGACTCTTGAGAGTCCCATGGACTGGAAGAAGTTTGAACCTATCCATTCTGAAGGAAATCAGCCCTGAGTGCTCACTGGAAGGACAGATCCTGAAGCTGAGGCTCCAATACTTTGGCCACCTCATGAGAAGAGAAGACTCCCTGGAAAAGACCCTGATGTTGGGAAAGATGGAGGGCACAAGGAGAAGGGGACGACAGAGGACGAGATGGCTGGATAGTGTTCTCGAAGCTACCAGCATGAGTTTGACCAAACTGCGGGAGGCAGTGGAAGACAGAAGTGCCTGGCATGCTCTGGTCCATGGGGTGACGAAGAGTCGGACACGACTAAACGACAACAAGCTGCGTGGTGTTCCCAGCAACAACCCTGTGAGGTACGTTAAGCAGAGAGCGAGTGGCTGGCCCAACGCTTCAGAGCCAAGGCCGAATTCGAACCCAGGTCTCGCAGGGGTGGCGCTCTACCTACTACACCACACTGCCTCTATACAAAATGCACTTTTAATGGTTCCCACACGCACCCCTTCTCTCCGATTCCACCTCCCAGACCCAGCGAGAGTTAACCGCGCCGCCGCCGCCGCCGCCGGGAGGAGGAGGGCCGCTGGGCGGCGCCCGAACCTCCCGGATCCCACCCGAAAGGAGGCGCCACCGCCGGCGCCAGCGCCGCCGCCTCGCCCTCTTCAAGTTGGCACTTTGAAAATGTCCCTGCCGTTTGCCCGGGAAAGGCGAGGTCGCCGGGGTCCCGCCTCGGCCTGCCTCCGACCGGGGCTTCCCTTTGCGCCCAAGCCCCGCTAGAGCGCGCCGGATCCCGGCCGGGGAAAGCCCTTTCCCCCGCGCTGCTCCTGCTCCTGCTCCTCCATGCCCCGGCGCCAGCCATGCTTCTCCGGCTCCTGCTGCTCGCCCTGCTCGGCCTGGGCCGGGCGCCGCGGCCGGGAGGCGTCCCGACGGCTTGGGGAGCCTCGGAGGCGCGCGGCGCGCACAGGGACCCGCCGCCCGTAGGCGCCGAGGACGCGGGTGCGGAGGGAGACCCGTGGTGCCCGTACAAGGTGCTGAGCGAAGGCCCCGACGGCGGCGGAGGAGCCTCGGGGGCGCCGGGCGGGCGCCTGTGTTTCCGCAGCCGGGCGCGGGGCTTCCAGTGCGCGCCGCGGAGCTGCAAAGCGCACCGCTCGCCCGGGCGCGCCCTGCTGGCCAACGTGCTCCTCAACGGCAGCGTCCTCCTGCAGTGGGGCTGGCCTCCCTTGCTGGCCGAGGGGGAAGAAGACGGCGACGACGAGGGAGCCGAAGCTCCCACCTCCTCGGCCGAGGTCGGCCTGCTGCGCGGCTTCTCGCTCTCGTGCTCGTGGGAAGGCGCCTACACGCGTTTCCAGTGCGACCGCGTCCAGCTGGGCGCCGCTTGCCGCGACTACCTGCTGCAGGACGCGCACGGCAGCGTCCGCTACCGCCTCTGCTTGCAGCCCCTCTTCTCCGCCGCCGCCAACGGCACCGATCCTGATTCTGCTCCTCCTCCCCGGTGGCCTCCGGAATGCGTGGAGTTCACCGTGGAGCCGGCCGGCATGCGGGAGATCGTGGTCGCCATGACGGCCGTCGGGGGCTCCATCTGCGTCATGCTCGTCTTCATCTGCCTCCTGGTCGCCTATCTCACCGAGAACCTCACGCCCCCCGCCGCGCCCGCCGCCAAGAGGGGAAACTGAGGCGGGGGTTAAGCCCCGAGGAGCGCGCAGTGAGACCCTGGCTGCCCTCGGGTGGACGGGGGAAGAGAGCCCCAGCGAGCAACCTTTGAGCGTGCGCATCATGCCGAGGACGCACAGCTGTGATCCCTGCTCCGAATTACTTTATGTAATCACGGGAGTAAGCCATAACGGGGTGTAGCATCCGAAGCCCACCCCCCTTTCAGATTGGTTTCAAATCGGATGGGGGACCTGTGTGTGGAGATTCTTGCATTGCAGGGGGTTGGACTAGATGACTCTGGGGTGCCTTCCAATTCCGCAATTCTAGTATTCTTTCAGGTTTGCTTGGCTATAAAGCCCCCCTCCCGGGAATTGCTTTCTGAGTAAGCCTGCCCAGGAGGAAGGGGCTGTGCAGGTGGGATCCTTGGTCACATTTACTTGGGAGCAAGTCTGGACTTTAACTGGGGAGCGGATCCAGTTGCAAATTAGGGCTGCAAAGGGTCTTGGCCTGATTGGGGAAGCACTTCTTTTCAAAATCCTTTTTAGCTCATTTAAAAGGGTGCCTTCTTTGGATTAATGCCACACTTTTAAAAATAGATATATTTAGGTTAATTTCTAATATTCCCCCTCTTCTCACACATCCAGAGATGCTTCTTCCAACCAGAGACATTACATTCTTTATCTCTCTCCCCCACCCCCCCACTGATGGGCATATTTATGCAAATTTAATTGGCTGGCCATTTAATCAATGAAAACTCATAGGATGAATCGACATGGGGCCCTATTAGATTACCTGTTTATGTTGCATTCATACTGATTTTTTTGCAGGGTGGTTAGACAATGCCTCAAAGGAAGTGTTGCCCTTCCAGTGCGTTTTCACTGTTACTTTCCTTATTGCAAAAACTCCAGTCTTTGGGGGAAGCAGGTTTGCTGCACAAGACCTCCCCACTATAATTGGCCAGGCGGTAGGTAGCTCAATGGTAGAGCATCTGCTTTGCATGCAGAAGGTCGCAGGTTCAATCCTGACGTCTCCTGCAAGGGCTGAGAATGTCTCCTGTGTCTAAAACCCTGGATCACTGCTGCCGGTTGGTGTTGCCAATACTGGGTTATATGGACCAAGAGTCAGCTTCCTGCATTTCTAGAACCTGAATTGGACCCCGCTCAAAGAGAGCGACGGTCTGGAAGCACCCTAATATTTGTGAAGTGGTTATGAGGGTGATAGGGACGTGGGTGGCGCTGTGGGTTAAACCACAGAGTCTAGGACTTGCTGATCAAAAGGTTGGCGGTTCAAATCCCCGTGACGGGGTGAGCTCCCATTGCTCGGTCCCTGCTCCTGCCAACCTAGCATTTCGAAAGCACATCAAAATGCAAGTAGATAAATTGGTACCGCTCCGGTGGGAAGGTAAGCGGTGTTTCTGTGCGCTGCTCTGATTTGCCAGAAGCGGCTTAGTCATGCTGGCCACATGACCCGAAAGCTGTACGCTGGCTCCCTCAGCCAATAAAGCGAGATGAGTGCCGCAACCCCAGAGTCGGCCACGACTGGACCCAATAGTCAGGGGTCCCTTTACCTTTACTATGAGGGTGATGGTAGACTGCACTGGACCTCCCCTTTCTGTTGGGGGTCAAGGAGAGGGAGGCTCCCTCCCCTACTTTATGAAACAGTGGTTCTGGTCCTCTCTGGCTAGAGACCTCTGGGGGAAGCCCTCACGCAGTTGCCCAGGGCTCATCTCCACACCTGCGCACATCACGTGACAACTGCACCATCAAGTGACGACTTGACTTGGATTGTGGGTCAGTCACCACCTAATAGGAAGTCCACTTGCTCCAGGTCACCCTCCTTTCAGTAGTGTGAGCTCCCCATTCACTGCCTTTTCTGGTTCTTTGAGAAATTTGCAGGTAAAGTCCCACATGCTTTGTTAACCCCTCACTGACTTCACTCACTTTGCCTGCCTGCACAACGTACAGATGTTGTATTTTAAAGAGGCATCTCCATTTTTTGGGGAGCAGCCCTTTTTGGCGAGAAGCGGTGCAAAATGCCTCCAGTCTTGGAGATCCCAGAGATAGGGACCATGTCTGTGGGGCTGCTGGCTATTAGGAAAGAGACTAATGTCTGCTCTGGAAGCAGGAGGGGAATAAGAGGGGAAGCTAGGACCAAGGGGAATCCCTTGGGTGGGTGAGCAGAAATATAAGGGCTAGCTGAAGATGATGCTGGGAGCAGCTGTGATGGAACAAAGCAACCTCTGGCTGTGCATTCATTTTTCCCCCTCCCCAAAGAATCCTGGGAACTGTAGTTTGTTATGGGTGCTGGGAATTGTAGTGCTGTTCAGGGTAAACTGCAGTTCCCAGGTTTCTTGGAGTGGGGTATGCTTCAAAGGCACTTTGTGTATGCAGCCTCTGTTTCTTCCTTGTTCAGAAGTCTGTTCTGAATGCCAAAGCTCAGGTGGTGTAGGAAGTGCAGGAATAAATGCAAAGTGTGCAAAGTGCCCCTGAGCGTGCGCAGAGTCCTCTCCGAGCTAAGCAGCGGTTCCCTCCACCAGCTGGTTGGAGAAGTGGGGGAAGTTGGACACCTTCAGAAAAAGTATAGAAGCATCTCTCCACGGCACCTGGCCCTGTTGAAGCAAAGTAGGGTTGCCTCCATTGCATCAGCTTTAGCTTAGAGACACACCTGGACTGGTCCAGAATATGCATCTTCTCATCCATCATGCCTGGGACTTGTTAGCCTGCATCTGGACCGTAGATGGAACTGATGCCTCAAGTAAGGAGAACCAGGCACCTCTCTTCCCCAGGAGTTGAGCTGAATTGTTGAAGCAGAAAACCCCAGAACTCAAATGTGAGAATCTGCCGTCTGAATTTTTGAAGTTTTGAAAATGCAATGTTTTAAAAAAACGATCTCGAAGTAACTTTTTCCTATGCTGTCGTAATCCAACACCTGCTTAGACGGGGGACAGCATGTAGCAATGAGCACATATGTGGGTGGCTCTTAGGTATGTCCCCAAACCTTTGACCTTCAGCACAAAGAAGTATATTCTTTTTAAAAAGAAGGGGGGAAAGTGGTTTTCAGGTTTTATATATGGGGGGGAAATGAATTTGAAGTCATTCGTTTCAAATTGTTGTCAAACATCGTTCTGTGTCTAACCGTTCTCAAATAACTTTAGAGGGAGATGGAGGCTTCCTTGAAACTAGTTTCCCAGAGACGAAATTCAGGTTTCAAACGAATTTTAGCATATATGAGTTGGACTAGGGGTGGCTAAGATGATGACTTCTGGATGTCCCTGAGTTTTAGCTCGCATCATCTGCTGGCTTGGGCCCTCCGGGTGTCGCTGAACTACAATTCCCACCATCCCTAGCTATTGACCATGCTTGCAGGGACTGATGGGAGTTGTAGCCCAACATCAGTCGGAGGGCACCAGGTTGACTGTCCCTGAGGCCAGACTTTGCATTAAAGCAGATGTGGGGAACTTGTGGCCCTACAGACATTGCTGGACTAAAGCTCCCATCCTCCCTTGCAAGTGTAGCCATAGCCAGGGAAGATGGGAGTTGTAGTTCAGAGACACCTGGCAAGCCAGAGGTTCCCACACCTGCTTTGAATAAGATTGGTAATAGTCAACGGTCCTGTTGCTCTGTTTGCTGAATTTTCTCTGGCTTGGTTTCAAGGGAGGAAAAACTTTCATCTCGCTCAGGTGCTTAGATACCGTTTTCTGTTTCTTTGATGGGAAAAGGTAACACAGTGGTGAAATGGGGAGCATAGATGCTCATTTGATCAGACTTCCTTGTTTGGGTAGCAGTAATGTATGTGACGCGGGTGGCGCTGTGGGTTAAACTACAGAGCCTAGGGCTTGCTGATCAGACGGTTGGCAGTTCGAATCCCCGCAACGGGGTGAGCTCCCGTTGCTCGGTCCCAGCTCCTGCCAACCTAGCAGTTCGAAAGCACGTCAAAGTGCAAGTAGATAAATAGGTACCGCTCCGGCGGGAAGGTAAATGGCGTTTCCGTGCACTGCTCTGGTTCGCCAGAAGCGGCTTAGTCATGCTGGCCACATGAACCGGAAGCTGTACGCCGGCTCCCTCGGCCAATAAAGCGAGATGAGCGCCGCAACCCCAGAGTCGGTCACGACTGGATCTAATTGTGAGGGGTCCCTTTACCTTTACCTTTAACATGTGTGAATTTTCTGCCAGTTTTAGTTGAAAGTCCTGCATCGCCAGGGGTTGGACTAGATGTCCTTCGGTGTCTCTTCCAGTGCTACTGTTCTATTAAATGCTCGCTCTAGGGCAAGGATAGGAAATCTGTGACCCTCCAGATATTGTTGGACTAGCGCCGCACACCAACCGATTTGTTTCTTTATCTATCTACCCACCGTAAGGTCCTTCTGCAGGTCGCAACAATACGGAAATACAGTATTAAAATCAGTTAAAACAATTGGTAATTGGAAGAACAGGGTGGACCCTAGAAATCTCTATCGGGGCAAGTTTGGGGACCTCCCAAGTATGTGCCACCAGTGAAAAAGCTCTCCTCCTGTGCCCGCTTTCAACTAAGCGTCAGGCCGTGGTGATAAATAACTGGACTTTGTTAGTGGTGCCCTTACCAGGCAGTGAAGAAGAAGGTGATTTTTCAGGTAATCAGCTCCAGAGTTATTTGGGGCTTTGTTCGCAAGGACCCTAAACTGGTTTGGTGGCTAAATAGGCGTGGAGCCTGACTTGGTTCCCATTGGGATAGCTCAGTCGGTGGAGCACCAGGTTGTGGGTTCGGTTCCCCATCCTTGTCTGGCCTTGGGGAGGAAGGGCAGGCCTCATTTAAAGACCCCGGAGTCTGAAAAGTGGAAACGTGAAGTGTAGTAAATGCTGGCCCTTTGGGGCAAATGAGGCAGTGCCCTACTAACCCCTGGCTGCCCTCCGCCAGGCCGTTCCCACCTCCCTGCCTTCTTACAATCAGTCCCTGGCAGGCGGCCTTCCTCTTACCGCTTGTAAAACTCACCAGGGAGGAAAATAGGGCAAAACTTGCCTGCCATTGCCTTTGGCTCCCCCTACTGTTGGCCTCCTGCATTTCAGCCCGACGGACACCAGTCACCGTCACCGGAGTGAGGAGAACTTTTAATAAGCATGATGTAAAATTGACATACGTGGGTGATTTCCCCTGTCACCAATGCACTGAAGCTGTCCTTTGGCAAAGGCACCTCCCATCACTGTGGTCCACTAACTGTTGTCAACTATTTGGCCATCTGGCTCTCAGCCCTTCTCGCTTGCTGCTTCTGTAACACCCCAGTTGTCGCCATGCTTTGGTATTAACTATCTTGTGCCTTAAGTGTCCCCTCTCCCTTTGTGCTCTCTCCACACACACACACACACACACACACACACACACACACACCACTGGTTTCCACTCCATCAGTTTTATGGGATAACAAATACTTTGCTGTTGTCACTTTTACAGTAGCTGTAAAGGCATTTTAGTTAACGAGCTGTTAAATTACTTTCAATTGGTTTAATTTGGTTTGTTGGTGATTTCCCCCACAACCACCAAAAAAAAGCAATTGCCAGATCTCATCGTAGGAGATCCGTTTGAGGACCTTTGAATGGTAGCTGTGGTTTTCTCTTTTTTTTCGTTAGCACGATCTGTGTCTAGTCGTTCAGCATTTCTACAGCAATACCAATGTGTGTAGATGGTTTTAAAAACCATTTCTGCTAGTTTCCCCCCATGTTAACAGATGGGAGCTGTGCCCCATAGAGAATAACTAGCCCAAGGCTATATGCCGTGTTCCCAGCTGATTTCTTTTGTCATTTTTTTAAATAAAAAAAAAACCACACACATTATTATGAATGCTTTTGGGAGCAAACACGCAAAGTGGCTTACACACAATTACATATGTATTAAAAATCAGTTTCTGGATCCTATCTCTTTGTCACCGTGTGGCGTGACCAAGAAATGGAATTCAGGGTGGAGCTATGCAAATAAGGAGCGGGCTCGATTCTCAGTGGCTCCCATTACCTTCTGTCAGGAGCAAATAAAAGTTAATAAAAACAAGTATATGTCTCAGTGCGTTGTTTCTTGCATGAAGATCAGGTTGCCAGTCCGTCTGTGTTGATTTATACATCCAAGCTTTAAAGCAGCACTACGCCTCTGCCCACAAAGCACCCTGGGAACTGTAGTCAGTTAAAGGTGCTGAACGTTGCTAGGAGACCCCTATTCCTCTCCCAGCACTACCATTTCCAAGGTTCCTTGGGAAGAGCGGTTGCCTGTTAAACACCCCTGGAATGGTAGCACTGGGAGGGGAATAGGGTTCTCCTAGCAACTCTAAGCACCCTTAACGAACTACAGCTCCCAGGATTCTTTGGGAGGAAGCCAGGACTGTTTAGAGGGGCATGATGATGTTTTAAATCGGTAGTACATGTGGGGCCTACTGGAGAGATGTTTGGCTCTCTTTTTCAGGTACAGTTGCTTGCAAGGATAAGACAAGCACAGAAGCAGTAGCAAATCGGATACCATGTGGGTTTGCCCAATACATAGTAGATGCTGGACCAATTAAGCTGAGCGGGGCACAGCCAGCACCCACCTGCCTGCCTTCTGATATCCAGGCCAGAGGGTGGAGGCACTCTTCCTTAGTCTCAATGCTGCCCTTGTAAAACGCACCAGGGAGGAGGATGGGGACAGAACTAGAATAAGTTGGAGCTGCCTGTCGTTGTCTCTGGCGCCACCTGCTGTTGGGCTCCCTGCTTTCCACCCTATCGGTTCCAAGAGGCACCAGCCACCACTGCTGATACAGGATTAGAATGCCTCCTTTTCATTGCAAACTTTTGCCCCTGCTCTTCCCACTGTCAAAAGAGTCCACTGGAAGCTGTCTTCCTTGTTCCAAAGAACCAAATGACACAGACTTCCTTGGATTACAGCCCTTCGTTTTGTGGGTGTGGACAGGTGCAGAATCACATGACTGAATTCTCCCATGTGCACCTCTGCACGTGGAAAGCTAGCACGTCGAGGAAAAGGGCTGGATCTAATGCTTTACCCTGCCAGACTAGATTTCAAGATGCAGGGAAGTTTGTTTGTTTAAAATGGAGCATTGCAATAACGGGTCAGCAAACTTTTTCAGCAGGGGCCGGTCTACTGTCCCTCAGACCTTGTGGGAGGCCGGACTATATTTCAACGAATTTCTATGCCCCACAAATAACCCAGAGATGCATTTTAAATAAAAGGACACATTCTACTCATGTAAAAATATGCTGATTCCCGGACCGTCCACAGGCCGGATTTAGAAGGCGATTGGGCTGGATCCGGCCCCCGGGCCTTAGTTTGCCTACCCATGCAATAAAGGTTTCCTCAGGTGAAATTGGAATCTGTACAATCAAAGCAAGATTCAAACAAATACATTTGCCAATGAGCCCCGGATCACCTTGGTGCTGATGTTTAAGAAGCTGCCAGCATGGCGGAACCCGCTGTGTAAGAAAGTGGAGGAAAATAAATGTCAGAAAACATGTGGTTCTAGGCTACCAAATTGGGCAGATCGATGCTAGTGGGATTGTGAAAAGGGTATCCCATTGAGTTTTTCTCGCTGTCCATTTGATGCTGCCGCCTTGAGCTGGCGGTGGATATAAATAGTGTCTCTTCCCTTCCCCGCCTCCCTGCCTGGCAGGTTTGGCAGATGGTGTCGCATGTGACAGGGGACCCAGCTGAACAGATGGTTCTGTGAAGAGCTTATATCCTGTGCCATGCTGCTCGCCGGAATCCACACAAAACAGCGCATCTGCCTTCTGAGGAAATCCTGGGTTGCCAAAACCCTTCTCTCCCAGCTCCCACCCTCAGACAAAAGCCTTCGGCTCTCAGTGTGGGAGGTTATAGGGTTACACAGCTCCAAAAGCCAAATCCACACCATAGATTCAAAGCACTCTTAAACTGTCATGGCTTCCCCCCAAAGGATTCTGGGAGCTGTGGTTAGCGGTGCCGAGAGTTGTTAGGAGACCCTTACAAGAGCAATAAATAGGAATATGGTATCTGTGTAAGCCTCTGAACAACGATCTAGACTTGTTTCAGTGTTTTTTATGTTCAGATGGGCAAGGGTTTCGTTTTAAAACAACTGAGCCTCTCGCAGATAGATGAAGAATTGGAGTTCTTCCATTCTTCCTTCCTTCTTTCCTTCCTTCCTTCCTTTCTCTCTCTCTTTCTTTCTTTCTTTCTTTCTTTCTTTCTTTCTTTCTTTCTTTCTACCCCCCCCCCACTTTTGTGTTTTTATTGTACACAGATAAAAGTATTGGTTTGTTTTTTTTAAAAAGGGGAAATATATTAAGTCTTGTATGTTTCTCTATAAACCTTAATAAAATCTAATTCAAAATAAATAAATGGAACAACTGAGCCCACGCTAAGTTTGTGTGTGGAGGTTTAACACACACAGCCTCCCCCCCCCCAAAAAAAAACAACCTTCAGAAGGTATCACAACCTCTGCACAGGTGAATCAGACTCTATTCACCTCTCCTCCCCACTCTCTCCTTTTACAAAGGACATTAATATCCCTAAAAGCAATCCCCTGCCCTTTCCACGCCCTGGAAATTGCAGCTCTTAAGAAAATGCAGCCAGGGCAATTCTTTATCAACCCAAAGATTTGTTCTGGCCTATCAGGGCGACAAAATAACTCCCTCTCCTACTTTTCAAAGGGATAAGAAGAGGCGCCAAGATCAATATGACCGACCTTGAGCTTAAAAAAACGGGAGGCAGGAGAACGATCCATTTAGGATGCAGCAGTTTCCTTCCTCCTTTTAAATGGGGGTAATTTGATTTATTGGCAAGATAACACTGCAGAGGCTTGGAAACAGAGCACTGGGGAGAAGGGGGATGGTTGTGCTCAATGGACAGTGTTTTTATTTAGGGGAGAAGGAGGGGAAACACCTGAGTTGAATCAGCAATAAATAAAGCTGGCAGTAGCCAGACTTCAGGCTAATGATTACTTGCATTTCTGTCTCCCATCCTTCCACCAAGGATATTAGGGCAGAACTCCTCCTCCCTTTTATCCTCTCAAACAGCCTTGCAAGGTAGGTTGGACTGAGAGAGTGAGGCTCATTTACAAGGTCACTCCTTTAGCTTTGTGGCCTAGTGGAGATTTGAATGCAGCTCTCCTAGTCTGGCAGTCTAACCACTGCATATACACTGGCATTTGTTGAGTTGTGGGGTCCTCTTTGGCTTGGGGAATACAGTGATACCTCTGGTTACGTACTTAATTCGTTCCGGAGGTCCGTTCTTAACCTGAAACAGTTCTTAACCTGAAGCACCACTTTAGCTAATGGGGCCTCCTGCTCCCGCTGCGCCGCCGCTGCACAATTTCTGTTCTCATCCTGAAGCAAAGTTCTTAACCCAAGGTACTATTTCTGGGTTAGCGGAGCCTGTAACCTGAAGCGTCTGTAAGCCGAGGTACCACTGTAAAGGATTCGACCAAAAGAGACATGTCGAGGGCAGTAAGGAGCCAAATAGAGCCTCCAGGCTCAGGGGCAAAGTACCATAAAATGACAGCCATTGTGGCGCACACAATAGGGGACGGATGTTTCCTCCCAGTCTTGCTTTCCGGAAATGTATTTTTGGCCGCAGCGGAGAACCATTTTCTGGGCTAACAGTACTCTTGCCTCTGTTGTTGCATATAAGAACAATTTAACATCTCTCACCCAGGGCTTTTCACAGTGGTGTGAGGCGCCCCCTGCCCCACTTTTAGGACAAAGCTGGCGGTCCCTATTGGCAGTGGTCATCAAAGAGGATTTGTATATTTTTTTCTTGTGGGGAGGGGGGGGGTTGGCTTCCTTATATACCTCCCTGTATCTGAGACCAATTTCTATGGCCAGATCAGTCTGTAAGAGAGACATGTTGACTTTTGCAGACTCCTCTCCCCTCTGCTAACAGCTTCTGGGTCCAGAAGACTTCAGGACGGTCCTTCTGTGAAGTCAGGCAGTCAAGAAGAGACAGAACCTCTTCTTCGCTGCACACAAAGAAATGCATTTGCTCACACCCCTGGACACAATCAGAGGCATTTCAGATAATAGAGGGCTATATTTGGAACAGACAGGCACGTGTGTGCGGCAGGAATAGAATGTGGTGATCACACCACTTCTCTTCCCCAAAGGACTGTAAATAAAGGTGGCACCTTGTCCCCAGGGCAGGGAGAGGAAAGTGGAAGAATAAACACACAGGAATGGGGGCAGAAGGTTCAGAATCAATGGTAGGTTTGCCCCATTTCTCCCGGCCCTACCTGGAGACGCCAGGGATTGAACCTGTGACCCTCTGCATGCAAAGCAGATGATCTGCCGCTGAGCTTGTGCCCTTCCCTTCAGCCAAAGAAAGGTAGAAGGCTACCTTATACCAAGCCAGGTTGCTGGTCCATCTAGATTAGTATTGTGTACTCTGACTGGCAAGGGACGCGGGTGGCGCTGTGGGTTAAACCACAGAGCCTAGGACTTGCCGATCAGAAGGTCGGCGGTTCGAATCCCTGTGACGGGGTATAGCTCCCGTTGTTCGGTCCCAGCTCCTGCCAACCTAGCAGTTCAAAAGCACGTCAAAGTGCAAGTAGATAAATAGGTACCACTGCGGCGGGAAGGTAAACGCTGTTTCCATGCGTTGCTCTGGTTTGCCAGAAGTTGCTTAGTCATGTTGGCCACATGACCCAGAAGCTGTACGCCAGCTCCCTCGGCCAATAAAGCGAGATGAGCGCCACAACCCCAGAGTCGGCCACGACTGGACCTAATGGTCAGGGGTCCCTTTACCTTTATCTTACTCTGACTGGCAGCAGCTCCCCAGGGTTTTCAGACAAGGAGCCACTCCCAGACCTACACGGAGAAGCCAGGGAATGATCTTGGGACCTTCTGCACCCAAAGCAGATTCTCTAACCACTTAGCTATGGCCCTTCCCCAATCCATGATGTTTACCTATATATATATGTATGTGCTGAGTCAGTTCAGTTTGATGGGGTGGGGTGGGGGGAATGATTGTGTACATCCAGCTTCATCTTCCTTTCCCTGTTTTGCATGTTGACGGATGCTCCAGGTGGCGGGTTTGGCTTCCCAGATCAAGCTGTTGGGTGTTTAGCATGCAGGGCTCGTTTCTGCTGAGTCACTGATTGCAGGTGAAGCCTTTTATAGCAACAGAGGAGAGAGAAGGTTGAAACGGAATGCAAAAGAGCGTGACTTAGAGAAGAAAGGAGAGGGGGAAACCCCACCTCTGTGGCCTTAACGTGTGCCAGGACTTCCTATGGCTCAGCCGCCCCCTTGCATCCATTTCCCAGTGCCGGGCTGTACAGAACGCTGGAAGCAAGGGAAGATCAAAGTGTTCCTGAGCTGGTGCAAAGTGCATTTGCTTTAGCACTGGGAAACTATAGTGAAGCCTTTTAAATTAGGGTTCCTTGGGAAAGGTTCACCAGTAGGAGCCTTCTGGACTCAACCAGGGCTTGCAGGAAAGGGTTCTGGTCCCTTTAAGCCCCAGCAGTCTCCTTAACAGAGAGCGGAGATTCAAATGCCAACTAGTGAGCCTTCAGGTTTATCTATCTGGCCCTTGGTGCTCTCTCCAGGCCACGCCCCTTCTCTCCAGGACACGCCCCTCACTCCTCTTGCTTTTTCCCTGGCTGAAATATTTGCTTGAAATCTGAAAATGCTGCTATTTTATTTTATTTTTAAAATTTCTATACCACCCTTCATCCTAGGTTCACAGGGCGGCTTACAACACGACAACAGCACATGCCATAGTAACAAACAAAAACAACACCTGCCCAGCAGTTCAATGGGCCATAGATTGCTTAATCAGCCAAAGGCCTGGGAAAAGACGTTTTTGCCTGGTGCCTAAAGATATGTAACGAAGGCGCCAGGCGAGCCTCCTTGGGGAGAGCATTCCACAAGCAAGGAGCCATCGCAGAAAAGGCCCCGTTCTTGTGATGCCGCCATCTGGACCTCTGGTGAAGGAGGCACACAAAGAAGGGCTCAGAGGAGGCCGGGATAAAGGGGTGTGTGGAAACTAGCCTGCCACACAAAGCTAATGTTCATTGCTCTGTCCACTTTTGCCTCTGGCTCTGCTCACTAGGTGACTGTGGCCCCTGATAGGTTACTCATGTGGCCCGCAGGATGAAAAAAAGGGATTCCCAGCGCTGGCTGAAGCTCTCCATCCGCTCCAGACGATTGCTGCAGCAACATTCCACACTGGCTGCTTTTGGGGAGCCTTGCGTCCTGCTAGGATGTGTATCTTGCTTCTCAGTGAGCTGACCATGGTCCTGCTTTCTGAGAATTAGCCTGCACTTCCGCTAGATTTACCCCATCCAAAAAGCCCTCCTGCAGAATCCAGCCTAGAACATGATAGGAAAGGGCAGCGATCTCTTTGAATTCTGCAACCAACCACACCTTCTAAGTTTTTGTTGTTATTGTTCATCCGGCAGTGTGGTAGCCTAGAATTCTTCAGTGGCGGGAGATGTGCTTCAAACATGCTTAAAGGCAGTGTGTACAGCCATAGTATCTCAGAGCAGCCTACCTCACAGGGTTGTTGTGAGGATGAAACAAAAAAGGGGAGAAACATTTTGTGCCACTTTGCAGTCCTTGGAACAAAACACAGAAGTAGTAGTAGTAAAGGTAAAGGTAAAGGGACCCCTGACCATTAGGTCCAGTCATGGCCGACTCTGGGGTTGCGGCGCTCATCTCGCTTTATTGGCCGAGGGAGCCGGCGTACAGCTTCCGGGTCACGTGACCAGCATGACTGAGCCGCTTCTGGCGAACCAGAGCAGCGCACGGAAACGCCATTTACCTTCCCGCCAGAGCGGTACCTATTTATCTACTTGCACTTTGACGTGCTTTTGAACTGCTAGGTTGGCAGGAGCAGGGACAGAGCAACGGGAGCTCACCCCATTGCGGGGATTCGAACTGCCAACCTTCTGGTCGGCAAGTCCTAGGCTCTGTGGTTTAACCCACAGCGCCACCCACGTCCCTAGTAGTAAATGCAATGACTAAGAAGCTGGGGTAGCTTAGTTGGCAGAGCATGAGACTCTTAATCTCAGGGTCATGGGTTCGAGCCCCACGTTGGGCCAAAAGATTCCTGCATTGCAGGGGGTTGGACTAGATGACCCTCGTGGTCCCTTCCAACTCGATGATTCTCTAATAAACATTTTGGCTCTCGATGCAGCTTTCCCCTCTATTCTCCAACAAAATGCCAATTTGTGTAGGTGTTTAGACTGGTGGGACCTCCCCCTCCTGCTGCTCCTCTCTTAAGCTCCGTAAGGAGAAATGAGTCTTGCGGCAATAGTCTGACCTTCAGCTGCGCTAACTGAGCCAGGAGCCAAGAGTACATTAGGCGGCAACTGATTCATTTGCTTGCTGGCTTAGATTGATACCCCCCCCCCTTTTCCGCGGACTCAGAAGGGAATCAATCGCTCTGCACTTCCAAGAGGAGGGTACGGCAACTGGCAGCCTCTGCCCCGTGGGCTGCCCCCAGCCAATCCTCTGATCCCAGCTGCCCCCTCTAATCGCATAACGGTGACAATGACAAGGCCATTATTGCGCCATTAGATGCTGGCTTGGGATCAGTGAAATTGGCTGGGGGCGGCAGACACGCGGCCAGCTGCTCTTATTGCGGCCTTCATCTCAGACGCTGGAGGAGGTGCACACTTTCTGCTCATTCGCAAATGAAAATCTCACACCCTTCCTAACTGCAGGGCTCCCCTCCTACCGTGTCGGTTCCCAGGCACACCATCTTGGTTCAAAATAGTGTCCTAAGGTATCGAAATGTGGACCGAAACTAGCTGCTCTATCTCAAGAACTGCTGTGGCAAATTGGCCGGCGATATCTTGAGAGGTGTTTGAATGCACAGAAGACAGACAAATTGCTTTGCAAAATATTGAGTAGAGAAATAGAAGTTAGAAAGAGAGTGATACCCCTCTTGTTGGTGGCATTGCATCAAAAACTGCAAGCCAGGAGCGATTTGTTACATGGCTGGAACTTCATAATGAAGTTGTTGTTGTTGTTGTTGATGATGATGATGATGTTCCACCTTTCCCCCAGAGTAGGACTCAAGGTGACATAGATAAAATAGAAACAGCTAAAAACATAGAGGGGGAAAAACAAGCATTAATTGTTACAGTGGTACCTTGGGTTACAGATGCTTCAGGTTACAGACACTTCAGGTTACAGACTCCACTAACCCAGAAATAGTACCTCAGGTTAAGAACCTTGCTTCAGGGTGAGAACAGAAATCGCACAGTGGCGGCATGGCGGCAGCAGGAGGCCCCATTAGCTAAAGTGGTACCTCAGGTTAAGAACAGTTTCAGGTTAAGAATGGACTTCCAGAACGATTTAAGTTCTTAACCCGAGGTACCACTGTATTGTTATTTATCCCATTTCTATACTGCTTTATATTCTTAAGAGAGAAAAAAATCTTAAAGTGATTTACAGCACGTTAAAACGTCAAATATAACAACCCAGAATAAAACATGGCTGATGAAAGTCAAATATAAACCATACGTTCAAAGCAACACAATTAAACATTGACTAGAATCAAAACAATGTCGATACGGAAAAGATCTATTAAAACATACAGGTAGTTACAATGAACACTTCGCAGCACCAGCCCTTTCCTTAAAGACAGTTGGTTCCCCAAAGCCTGCTGGAACAAGGAAGTCTTCACCTGTGGCAAAAGGGCAACAAGGCAAGGAGAGTCAGTCTAACTTCTCTAGGGAGGAAGTTCCAAAGTCTGGGGGCAGCCACTTAGAAGGCCCTTCCTACATCCACATCAAGTGTACCTGCGAGGGTGGAGGGACTGAGAGAAGAGCCTCCCCTGATGATCTCAAAACCTGGGCAGGTTTGTATGAGGGAATATGGTCTTTCAGATAGCTTGGACCTAAGCCATATAAGACTTTATAGGTCATAAGCAGCATTTTCAACTGTGTCCAGAAACAGACCAGCTGAGCTGTTATAACAAGGGAGTCATGTGCTCCCTATAACCATTAGAAGTTATAAATAGTCCCCATTGACACCCCCCCACACACACACAAAAGATGCACAGCTGGCTAGGGCTGATAGGAGATGCAGTCTAAAACATCTGGTGAAGGCTGCTTCAGCACACACACCTTCCAAATAACTCAGTTGATCTGCACTCCAAACAAGTGGTTCTCAACACCAGGTTTTCCCTCCCAGATTGGAGCTTTTCCATTTTTAATTTTGACAAGACACTTTTAATAGCAGATTGATTTTTCCTCAAGAGCGATTCCACAGGCTGGAGATAGACTTTGCAAACAGATGGCGGTCTGTGGTGTTTCAATGCGGCCACAGCCTGGACTAGAGAAGGATGAAATGGTGTCTGAATGGTTTCTCTGGGTGTCATAGAAAATGTCTTGCCAGCTGCCAAAGAGCTGTGGATTTTGTTTTGCCCTGTGTTTTATAATTATGCGGGGGGGGGGGGGGGTTCCTACCTTGCATGATCTCTCCCCAGCCAATAGATTTCCCTCCCAATTACATTATCTTGACTTCCACACCATTACCGATCACTGATGTGTGAGCAGAAAATACAAAAAGTCATGCAGAACAATTTGTATTATTATTAATATTACTTGCAGTATCAGTATTATTATGATCAGCAGATGAACTGGGTTGATTAATTTCTCAGCCTTTGGGCTAGCATCAAGTATCCTGCAAGCATTATTACTGCAGGGTTTAACTGCCAAGGATCCACAATTGAAAGCTGCAATTGGGGGAAGATGATATTCCCTAATCAGACTTTCTGGCCTCCTATTTTCTCAAGAAAGGACTCACATGGTTTATTATATGCTGCTACTTACGATTGATTACTTGCTAAAACTGCTTCAGCATGTACCCAATTTCCACAGGAAAGATATATACTTCTTCTCTGCCTGTACTTTGATTTGTGATCAGAAAATCTCTACTAAAATATTGATTATCTGTCTTTAGCTAAGGGAAACAGGTATTATTGGGTCACATCCAATTAAATCTGACCCATAGCAGACCCACTGAAATTAACGGATCTAAATTAGTCATGGGCACAAATTTTCACGGTTCTACTCTAAGTATAATTGAGATTGGGTACAGCTGTTTTTATGGTTCTTGTTGCAGTTTTTAGCCAATTAATTGATGTTACCGCTACTACTAGAGTGGCCATGAAGCTCATCATTTCCCCTCTTCTACTCACATGTTTTTCTGCTTTGACGATTTAAGTCTGGCTTTACTGAAGTAGTGACAGACAATTCCAGTATATTGTATTGTATTGTATTGTATTGTATATTATATTACAGTGGTACCTTGGGTTACATATGCTTCAGTTTACATACACTTCAGGTTACACACTCTGCTAACCCAGAAATAGTGCTTCAGGTTAAGAACTTTGCTTCAGGATAAGAACATAAGTCGGGCTCCGGCAGCACAGTGGCAGCAGGAGGTCCCATTAGCTAAAGTGGTGCTTCGGGTTAAGAACAGTTTCAGGTTAAGAACGGACCTCCGGAACGAATTAAGAATGTAACCAGAGGTACCGCTGTATATTATATTACCAGTGCTTTTTTCCCCTAAAAAAATGTTTAGGGGTACTCTCATTTTGACTCAAGAAAATCACCATTTTATAGTTCAATTCGGGGGAAATACAGGAAAGGTACAAAGACTCACAAAATGTTTAGGGGTATCCGTCCCCCCCCCAGAAAAAAGCACTCTGTGTGTGTGTGTGTGTGTGTGTGTGTGTGTGTGAATGTAGAAGTGAATGTAGCTTGTTTATCTCCCCCTGTTTGTGGCACCAGGCTGCCATCTAGTGGTCACCTGGCCTCTTAACCAGCTGGGGAATTAACACGAACAGGCTCTCTTTGCAACAATTTGGAAACATAGAAGCAGCGAAGAAGGCTTGATTCAGAAGTATCTTCTGGCTCCCCTTATGTTGGTGAGTCACCTTATACAAGGGACGGGGAACGCGGCCCCCCCAGATCTTTCCCTTTGGCCCACAGGACTCTCTCCCAGCTACCTCTCCCCTCCCCAGGCCATTCCTTTCCCCATCCCCGCTTTCAGGCTCTCCATTGTGTCCCTATTTTCTAGAGACAGCCCCGGATTTACAGAAGCCATCCCAGTTTCTGATTTGAACACAGAACATCTCTATTTTCATCAGAGAAATGTTGGAGGGCATGGTAGGACATTCTTGTTTTAATTGGACTTTATGTGACCCCCGAACCAAGGAGATAAGTAACTACACAACATTTAGAAGACATCCGAAGGCGGTCCTGTACAGGGAAGGTTTTTTTGTTTTTTAAACGTTTAATGTTTTTATATATTGTTAAGGAAAAATCTGGGTGTGAGGCTGCTCAGTCACCCAGCTCGTCGGGCAGGTCCCTGCGGAATAAAGGAAGGAGTCCAGCCAACCGGAGCAAATAGACCAAAGTTTATTGCGCAATAGGTTCAAAGAGCAAATTTTGAACCCCAAGGATGGGGTGACAAAGACTTTTAAAACTTTCCCACCACATCCCAGAATACAGTTCGAAGGGGAGGGGTTAACCTTGGCAAACATGTCCAGACAAGTCCTTGGGACAAGAATAGCATAAGCAGACATGGCAGGGCAAGACTCAGGTATAAGATTAACATAGACAAATATGTCTTAAGTACCCACCACCCAAAAGTACAATAGAAGTTCCTTTGCATGTCTGGAGCCTGAGGCGAGTCAGGTGATGAGATTTGGCTTCCTTTGGCTAACAATGAGCCCAGCAAATTTTCACCTCTGAGAACTTCCTGGAGTCCTTTTGCAAGAGGAAAATAGCTTTGGAATGGGGGGAACTGGGAAAGGAGATGATTTTATATTATTTTTAAAGCTAGGTGACTTTCCTGAGCTGTCAAGTTGGAAGGATATATTCAGGCATAATATTTGTATTATTTAACTTTAAAGATGTCCCCCCCCCCCTGTAATTTCCGTAACAATATGTTGGAAGCCACCTAGAGTTTTATCTCAGTGTATTATAAAAAGATACTTTGTAATGGGTACAGTGGACGCTTGGATTGCGAACGTGATCCGTGCGGGATGCACGTTCGCAACCCGCAGCAGCGCGTCTGTGCACATGCGGGTTGCGATTCGGCGCTTCGGCGCATGTGCAAAGCGTGATTTAGCGCTTCTGCACATGCACGACCACCGAAACCCAGAAGTAACCTGTTCCAGTACTTCCGGGTTTCGGCGGGTCCGTAACCCGAAAAAATGCAACCTGAAATGTCTGAAACCCGAGGTATGACTGTATGCCTTTTTGTATATCTTTGAATAGATATTGTGATAGGAATTTTGAGGTCTTAGATATATGTTAATGTTCATAAGTGTACCAACCAAGCACATACATAGATCAGCACAGGAAGGCCAACCTGGAACCATTTTGATTCCTAAACTGACCAAATGTTTTCTCTGCAAGGTCAAAGTGGGAAACCTCCCCATTGTCTCTTTCCTCACAAATCCTGTCTTAAGGACATTTAAGATATGAATAGGGTGTGAGCCTGTGACCTGGCACAGGAACTAAGTATTTATCACTACAAAAGAATGGCCGGGCTCCCCAGGCAATCCAATCAAGTAACCTGCCAGACAGGAGATAAACAACAACAGGAGAAAAACAATATTCAAATTTCTGTTTTAGACCGCCTCTTCTGTGATGTATGTTTCTGGGGGTGGTCTTGATCTACAGGGTAGCAATTTCAAAAGTCTTTATAAGGCCTTGCACGCCATTTTTCTGGGTCCCTCCTCTCTCCTGCGGGTGAGGGGAGCACCCTGTTGCAACAGATCAATAAAGATCAAGCTTACTAGCTGCTTTGCTTCTCAATATTCTCTGGTTGGCCTCTGTTATTCTCTCCTACCAATAGGGAACCTATGTGAGGACTCTATGTGGGCTCTTGGGTACCCCATAAGGGAAAAGGGCAATTTTCATTTACAACAGTATCAATAAATAAATTTAAAAAGAGAGAATGAGAGCTTAGTGACGCATCCCAGCTGGACAAGAATACTTGCTAGGTGGGGGGCATTGAGGGGGGTGGCTAGGGGAGAATTCCCAGGGCCAGGTAGAGAGGCCTGGGGGCCGCATTTGGCCCCCTGCCCTACGGTGCCCCATCCTTGTCCAAGCCAAATAATTTACTCACAGCGTTCCACCAGTTTCTGAAAACTTTGCTGCAGCTCTTTGAATTCTTTTCTGTTGGGCAACTTTCTGCACAGAAAGGAGAGATGGAAGCGGAGGTGGAAGGGGGTGGGGGGAGGAGACACAGTAATTCTCCCTCAAACCACACCAAAGCTGCTTTGCACGTCAGTTTTTGATGGAAACCCTTAATTAGGTTAACGTAGTCACTGTCCTTTCCCAGATGGCCAGCCCTTTGCGTTCCACTGCAGTCTAATTACGGCCATTCCTCAGCTGCCCGCACAGCCGGCTGATTGCATTAAAGGAAGGATGTCCCTGAATATCTTTGATGGGCTTTTTCTTCCTTTTGGTGTTAGCAAAGGCACTTAAATAATGCAGGCAGAGTCTGGGGAGAGAAGAAATCATCACGACACTCTACTGAGGAATTGGGGGGGGGGAGCAATGTATAATTTGAGGAGAAAGAAACAGAGATAGCATTGATTTTAATTTTGTTGTTGTTTAGTCATTTAGTCTTGTCCGACTCTTCGTGACCCCATGGACCAGAGCACGCCAGGCACTCCTGTCTTCCACTGTCTCCCGCAGTTTGGTCAAACTCATGCTGGGAGCTTCGAGAACACTGTCCAGCCATCTCGTCCTCTGTCGTCCCCTTCTCCTTGTGCCCTCCATCTTTCCCAACATCAGGGTCTTTTCCAGGGAGTCTTCTCTTCTCATGAGGTGGCCAAAGTATTGGAGCCTCAGCTTCACGATCTGTCCTTCCAGTGAGCTGGCTTTACTGGCTGAGGGAGCCAACGTTTGTCTGCAGACAGTTTTTCCGGGTTATGTGGCCAGCATGACTAAGCCGCTTCTGGCGAAACCAGAGCAGCACATGGAAACGCCATTTACCTTCCCGCTGAAGTGATACCTATTTATCTACTTGCACTTTGACGTGCTTTCAAACTGCTAGGTTGGCAGGATTTAGGGGTAGCTAAATCACAGCCTGCAGGCCGCATGCCCCACCCAATTCTGTGAATTGGCCATATTTCTACTGTTATTTGTAGCACAACACTACTTTTAATGTCATATTTTTATAAATTGCTTCCTGGTCACTGACCGTATTAAAGATATTTGATTTGCCCCACCCGGCAAAAAAAAAAAAAAGATGCTCAATTTTTTAAAAATCACTCTTTAAAAAATATTGACCATTTCCAGGAGTTTCCGACGGTGATAGAGTGATGACTGTTTAATCGGGGGGGGGGGGAGGCACACAAAAACCCCTTTGTACTGACTGCTTCCATACGTCCCGCACTGTGATGCTAAAAGTCCCCCAAGGCTTCCTCCACATAGTTCGTTTCAAAAATGAAAGAAAAAAACATTACTCTTATAGGTTTACACATTGTGATACAGTCCTGTGATAGCCAAAGGTTTTCCCCAAAAAACCCATCTCCTTCAAAACTGTAATTCTCTCTCTCTCTCTCTCTCACACACACACCACGTACCATAGAGTTGTAAATTAGAATGGGACCCAAGGGTCATCTAGTCCAGCCCCCTGTAATGCAGGAATCACAGCTAAAGAATCGCTGACAGATGAGCATCTAACCTCTGTTTCAAAAACTTCTCTCTGTGTGTACCCATAGAATTTAAAATAATGTAGAATAACTGATAGGTGAGTCTTTTATTATTTTATTTACTTAAACAATTTATATACAGTGGTACCTCGGGTTACAGACGCTTGAGGTTACAGACTCCGCTAACCCAGAAATAGTACCTCGGGTTAAGAACTTTACCTCAGGGTGAGAACAGAAATCGTGCGCTGGTGGCAGCCGGAGGCCCCATTAGCTAAAGTGGTACCTCAGGTTAAGAACAGTTTCAGGTTAAGAACGGACCTCTGGAACGAATTAAGTTCTTAACCCGAGGTACCACTGTACAGCTTGGCTACAATCGTCCGTAGAGGGAAGTGAGGGGCAGATGGGGCTCATCAACCTGGTAATGTAGCCCATCTAGGAGAAGGAAAACTCTTATCCTGAACCTCTTCAGCCTGGGATCTTGTAAATGCAAGGAGAAAATGGAGGGGTCACCTTTGGGGGTGAACGAAACTGTTGGAAAGTTGCAGTGCCTGCTGTGGCTGTAGAGACTGATCCAGGAGAGACATGTTTTGTTGCAGCTGGGGCAGATGAAGGCGTCGGGTTGTGCTGCTGCAGATGTACCACAGTGTTTCTTTTTCCTGTGCTCTTCCCAGCAAGCATCTCTCCTCTGTTCACTGCTATGGGTGGACGACCCGTCTGTCTTTAGGCAGGGTTGACATTGCCAGCCTTCACGTGACATTCACAGACATCTTTGTAGCACAGGCCTGGTGCCTGAAGCCCTATAGAGCACATCCTTAGGGATGCTGCCATCTTCCATTCTGTGAACATGACCAAGCCCATGTAGGCAATCCTGAGACAGGAGCGTGAACATGCTGGTGAGTGTGGGTTTGGCAGAGCACATCTTTGTTTGAGACTCTGTCCTGCCATGTGCCACCTGACTTAACTAGCATACCCAGGATTATTTGGAAGAAGCTTGAAACCCACCCATCCATCCTTTTTACTGGGCGTTCATGATTATTTGTGCTCACGATGACATTGGGACAGTTTTAAATGACTCTGCTTTCAATGCTGTACATGTTTCAGGGTGTACATACTGCTTTGTTTCCAGAAATGCATGTCCCATAACTTCTGAAACCCTGTAACTTTTAATACCACAAATGTGGTTTTGTGTTTGTGTATGTTCTGTTTTTGTTGAGCTGTTGAGCTTTTATTGTTGTATACCTGAAGGAGCATCTCCATTCCCACTGTTTGGCCTGAACACTGAGGTCCAGCGCCGAGGGCCTTCTGGCAGTTCCCTCCCTCCGAGAAGCAAAGTTACAGGGAACCAGGCAGAGGGCCTTCTCAGTAGTGGCACCCGCCGTGTGGAACACCCTCCCATCCGATGTCAAAGGAATAAACAACTATCTGATGTTTAGAAGACATCTGAAGGCAGTGCTATTTAGGGAAGTTTTTTAATGGCTGATGTTTTAATGTACAGTCATACCTCAGGTTAAATACGCTTCAGGTTGAGCATTTTCAGGTTACGCTCCGCGGCGACCTGGAAGTAAGGGAACGTGTTACTTCCGGGTTTCGCTGCTCAAAATGATGTCATGTGCATGTGCGGAAGCAGCGAATCACGACACGCGCAAACGCGGGTTGTGTTCGCTTCAGGATGCAAACGGGGCTCCGGAACGGATCCCGTTCGCATCCAGAGGTACCACTGTATTTTTAATCTCCTGTTGGAAGCCGCCCAGAGTGGCTGGGGAAACCCAGCCAGATGGGTGGGGTATAAGTAATAAACGATGATGATGATGATGATATTAATTATTAATATTTACTTTTACACCCCCTTCATCCACTCATTACAGGGTGGTTAACAACATAAAAATACAGAATACATAGCATAATAACAAACAAAAACAATAACCCCACCACAGTTTAAAGAGCCATAGATTGTTTAATTAGCCAAATGCCTGGGAGAAGAGGAATGCTTTTGCCTCGCATCTAGAGATAATGTAATGAAGGAGCCAGGCGAGCCTTCCTGAGGAGACCACCCTGAGGAGTTCCCTTCTAGACAGCAATATTATGGTAACACTGGAGAAGCACCGCAGAACAACTAATACAGTGGAATTATGTGCGAATGTATAGGTCTCCCAGCAACATGCTTATTGTGTCAATGGCACATTGCAGAATATACCTGCAAAACACACAAAGGAGCGCCCATGATAAAGTAAGGGCCGCAAGTAATTTAAGTGGGACAAGTACAAGATAAGTTCACGTTCCTGCCAACATTTTTTGATGAAAATTCGGCCTACTGGAAGGTCTCCCAGGCCTGTGCTGCTTTGGGAGGCGTGGTGCAGACTGGAGGAGCCTACCAGAAAGTCATGCCAGCTTCCACTGCATCTAGAGATGCTGTGTGGACCAGAGAAGCCTACTGAATGGTCGACCCAGCCTGTGCAGCTTCGGGAGACACTGCATAGACAAGACCTGCCTCCTCCTCCTCCTCCAGCGCCACAGACAAAAGTGCCATGGTGGAAGGGTGGAAGAGGAGAGATGACACATGGGGTGAATGTAACTTTTCCTTCCATTTCTTGGTCTTGCAATCTGGTTTGAGCCAACTGACTTGTGCCAGAACTGAAAAATGCCCGCCTTTTGGTCCCACGCTCTGGCGTGGCTGGAGCACAGGAGCCAAAAGGGGCATTCGTGATTGGGATCAGAAGCTGGGGCGGCTTCTGTCAATTTGGGATGTCCTGGTTAAATTGGGACACTTGAGAGGTATGAGTTCAGGGTATAAACAGAGCTGGAATTTCAAGCAGCTTTGCCTGTTTGTGATGCCAGGATTCTAGAATGTTCTACGATCAGATGTTGCAGCATGTTTTAGAGGTCCCTCATGGAAATCACTGAGCTCTTAGTATTTGGGTTCTTTTGCCAACAGTGCAATGTTGGATCTCAAGTTGCTCCAAACGCCAGCCGTGATCATTGATAATGGATCTGGGTCATGCAAAGCTGGGATCTCAGGTGAGTCTGAACCACGATCGCTTATTACATCCGTTGTTGGACACCTTAAACAGAACACAGAGGATTACTACATTGGGGAGAAGGCTTTCTCTAAGAATGGTGCCGTGTTGCTGAATTATCCTGTTGAGCGTGGCGTGATTACTTCTTGGGATGACATGGAGAACCTCTGGAAACACATCTATAAACAGGAGCTTAAAGTGAAAGCCAACGAGAGGCCTGTGCTGCTCTCTGAACCACCACTGAATCCACTGTTGAATCGGGAGAGAACAACAGAGATGATGTTTGAACACTTTCAGGTTCCAGCTTTGTACCTCTCGGTCCAAGCCACACTGGCACTTTACGCGTCCGCACGCACCACTGGGTTGGTGATGGACAGCGGAGATGGAGTAACTCATACTGTCCCCATCTATGAAGGATATTGCCTACCCCACGGAGTGTCCAGACTTGATGTGGCGGGGAGGGACATTACCAATTACCTCGCCAGCCTCCTTTTGGAAAACAGCCAGCCTTCCTTAAGCAGGGCCAAGAAAATCATGGTGCAGAGCATCAAAGAGAAGTCCTGCTATGTGGCTTTGGATCCCAAGCAAGAAGCAGAAAGAAAAGCTGAGGTCTTCAAGCTGCCAGATGGAAGCACCATCACACTCAATCTCCACCTCTGCCAAGCACCAGAAATCCTTTTCGTGCCAAAGATCATCGGTGTTGAGGCGCTGGGCATCCAGGCCATGATCACCAAGAGCATTAGAAAGTGTGACAGGGATATTTGCAGCCTCCTCTATGGGAACCTGGTCCTCTCAGGCGGATCATCACTTTTCCAGGGTCTAGATGAGAGGATTTTTAAAGAGATAGAACACCAAGTCCCGCAGGGGGTTCCGCTGCGAATCATAGCACCTCCAGATACAATGTGCGCTGCCTGGCTGGGAGGATCCATTCTAACTCACCTGGACTCTTTTGTACCCATGTGGATTACCAGTGAGGACTACCAAGAATTTGGTGCGGGTGCAATCCACCGAAAGTGCTTTTAAGAAGGGTGTATACTTATTATGATGATTATAAAGCTGATCTGCAAGATTGTAACTTTAATAAAAGTACAAAGAGTGTTCAGTTCTCCAGTCTCTTTCTCTTTGTGTTTATGAGTGTGACCTTCATGTTATGATAATTATGTTTGTACTGTATTTTGTTCTGAAGGGGCTTTTGAGACAGTGAAAGAATAGCTTTCACTCATTACTCTGAAAAAAGCAGGGGGCGTGAGGGTTTTTTCTTTTTAATTCTCCCAGTTTTCAATTCTTCTCAATGAAAATCAAGAGGGGGAGAAGAACAAACCCAATTTTTCCAAGAATATCCCTTTTTTTCACCTTCCTTCACCTTCTGGGCTCTGCCTTAACTCTTGCAATATTTTGTGTGCTTTTCCAGAATTGGCAGCTTTGTGACACCACAGGCACTCTCTTATAACATCACCAGGGCCCTGCATTGTGACATCACTAGCTTTGGGATACTGCTGTCATGGCAACCCTGGGCTGTAACCCTTCCCTAAGGGTCTTGGCGAGGGATACGGGTGGCACTGTGGTGTAAACCACTGAGCCGTGCCAACCTAGCAGTTCAAAAACATGCCAAAAAAGTGCAAGTAGATAACGCGACTGGATTTAACTGTCAGGGGTCCTTTACATTTTTAAGGATCTTGGGAAACTCTTCTGCAAAGGTTCATCAAAAGAGAGGGATCGCTATCGAGAATTTCCAGCACCACCATCCAACTATGCTTTTAATGCCTAATTTTTAACTTTTTAATTGATAATTTTAATATTTATTGTAAAGCACTTAAAGCTTTTGCTTAAGTGCTATATAAATGTTGTTAAACAAAACAAAACAAAAATACAGATCCCAGCATCCTTTGTGATAAGGCGTAAAAGTTTTAATAACCCTTTCAGTTTTGGAAAGGCCACACATTTCTACCTCAGAGTTAATCCTGCTTTAACTGCCATTTCCTCTGAGAGCCCCTCAGATATGTTTTTGGCTTTCTGAGGATTACATTTCCCAGGTTTCCTGAGTGGAGGGCAAAGCAAACTGGGAAATGTAGTCCTGAGAACAGAAGGACTCTCTACCAGGGAATTTGTTTCATGAGCCTCCCCAACTACAATTCCCAGAAGTCATTGGGGGAAGCAATGACAGTTAACACTGAGGCGGCGGCGGCTGCTCCCCGCCCCTTTTCAAAAGTTCTCGCTCGGCCCTTTGCCCTTCTATCCGTTTCCATAGAGATATGCAAATATCACTCCGCAGGGGCGCATAAATACCCAACTTCCCGCTCATTGTCGTCGTCGTCATGGGAAACTACGAGAAAGAGGTTGGGGAGGTAAAAAACCCCCCTTGACCAGACACTCTGCCCCTCACTTCCGCTTCTCTATGATTGGAAAGGGAAGGCGAAAAAGGTCGCAGCGAAAGCAGGCGGGGCGCGGCTCATAGAGCCGGACACGTCGGCCAGCCCCGCCTCTTCCGGTCCCAGTGGACGCCATTTTGTGTATGTGAGAGTGAGAGAGACGAGAAGGGAAGCGCCGCCGCCGCCGCCGCCGCCACCACCGCCTGGGAACCTCATCGCGGGCCCTTCGCTGCCGTCACCCGCCGCCTTTCCCTCTTCGACCCTTCCCCTCCCCAGGCCCCCGCCCCGGCCCCTTCCTCGCCGCCGGGCGTCCAGCCATGCCCTCCTCGCCGCTCCGGGTGGCTGTGGTTTGCTCCAGCAACCAAAACCGCAGCATGGAGGCCCACAATATCCTCAGGTAAAGCAACTCTGGGCCTGGGTAGGCCTCGCTCAGCTACCTCACCCCTCTCCAATTCCGTTCTCTGGTTCCCCGTTTGAAGTGAAGTGGGGGGGGGGTGTTCGACGCCACATTGGATCAAGGTGGGGCCCCCTCATCGTCGTCACAGTGACGTCACTTAACCCTTACAGTCCCCCCAGATTCTCTTGGAAGCGGGAGATAACGTCAAGGAAAGCTCTTCCACATCGGGTGGAATAATATACGGCAAGGGGCTCCGTGACGTGGATCGAACTCCCAATTTTGTCAAGAAGCTGGGCGGTGAATAATTATTATTATTATTATTGTAGTTAGTACATTTCTTAACTGCCCTTCCCTGTAAGGTCACGGGGCGAGTTCCAATAGTGTGAAGATGCCACTTTCAGAGTCGGTTAAAACGATTATTGCTTACTGTTAATTGGCTTTAAAAGAGACTTAGGCAAGTTCATGGACGAGAGTGGTGTCAATGGCTGCTGGTCATGGCGGCCGTGGTCTTCATAGCTGGAGGCAGTAAAGCTTCTGAATGCCAGTAGCAGGAGGGGAGAGTGCTCTTGTACTCTGGCCCTGCTTGATGGTTTCTCTTTGGGGCATCTGCTTGGACACGGAGAACAGGGTGCTGGACTAACGGACCATTGGCCTGATCCAGCATCCTTCCCTTAGTTATTATTTAGGTTTCTTACCTGGCATCCACCATAAAGTCCTGTGCATGGGTTGCAGCAGTGTAAACATGCAATACCGAAAATGTTTACAACACTTAACAATAATAAGAATAGAGCGGGGTCTTTTAAAACATATCTCTTAAAGGCCAGGATGAAGAGTACGTTTATCCCACTTTATACCCCTGAGAGGCTCTCAAGACTGTCTTACGAAAATATTTTTACACAACAACAAAGCATTTAAAAATCTGGTATCAAGAATGGAAGTAACATGAGTTTCCTGTGGTGGTGGGATTATTCCTTTCTTCATCCTGCTCCTTCCCTGGTGCTGCCCTTGAACATCTGCCTATTGGGGAAGAGCCATATCTGATGTTCTCTGACACAAGGGGGTAGGGGCTGATCCGATCACAGTAGAGCCAAGTCTTGACTTCTGTTTATAAAAAAATATGTATTCCAGGATGTGTTGTGCAATACATTCTACATAAACCAAAATTAAAACAGAACCAAAATACAGCAATCTGGCAAGTAGAACAAAACTGCTTTATGCTTATTTTGTGGGGTCGAGTTTATATATCATGACAATCCCTTGGGAGAGTGTGAAAACAAGGCTGCTGCATTATAAGACTATGCAAATATTGAGGGGTAGGATGTCATAATTGTCATTGACATGATTTAATATATTTTTTGTTACAGGGTTTTTATACTGCCCTTCAATAAAACTCATTTTATTTTATTTGAGGCTGTGGCAGCGTCACAGTTCTTTATAAGCTTTATGTAAAATGAGAGTGAGGGAAAGAGAAGAGATAGTGTTGATACAATCTTTAAAGGATGTGGCAGTTTCCTTTTCTGTCTCATTTTTACTTCCTCCTCCGATGCTAGCATGTGAATCTTGAAGTAAAGGAACTGCAACCTTATTGTGATTATAGATTCCCCTCCCCACTCTGGTTGAAGGGCTGCAGAAGGAAAAGATGCTGCTCTTGAACCCTTATTTGAGGGCTCTACTTGCTGTCATTCTCTTTTTTTCCACCCTTCAAATTCACTTAAAGTTCCTAGGTAGGACCAATGTGTTTTCATTGTGTCTTTTCCCACCTTACAGTCTTGTCATAAATACAATATTTATATTTTGTTTACAAATATTCAACAATGCTCTAATAGTGAATTGTGGGGGTGATGTGTACCTGGAGATATGTAGCTAAAAGAGGACAACTGAGAAATGGGAGGGAAGTATCTTTATGCTTGGGAGGTACCCTGACATTTGCAGGTGTGTAAACACCCTAGAGAATCCATAGGAAAAGCAAGGGTGGAGTAGAATGGAATGGAATATCCAGGAGGACGGCAGCTTGACTGGTTGTCAGCCACCCTAAATAGGCGCACTCCTGCCTAAGGGGTGAAGAGACACCACTTCATTTTGTCCTAAGTCCCACTTGTTATCTCCACAATCCTTACAACAACCCTACGAGTTTGGTGAATACCATCACATTTTGAATTGCGTGAGCTGAGGAGGGGTGAGAGTGTCTTGCCCAGGGGTAGGCAACCTAAGGCCCATGGGCCAGATGCGGCCCAATCACCTTCTCAATCCGGTCCATGGGGAATCAGCATGTTTTTACATGAGTAGAATGTGTCCTTTTATTCAAAATGCATCTCTGGGTTATTTGTGGGGCAACAGGAATTCGTTCATCCCCCCCCCCAAAAAAAAATATAGTCAGGCCCACCACATGGTCTGAGGAGCAGTGGACCAGCCCACGGCTGAAAAAGGTTGCTGACCCCTGGTCTTGCCTAAGGATCTCAGTGAGTGACTGATAAGAGAGTAGGCTCAAACCAAGGATTTTTCTTAGTACACTTTCTTAGCCATAACTCTGAACACTTCTGTCCTCCAAACACACAATCCTTACAAAATCCAAGTGTGGTCGCACCACATTTCTCCAGCATTTCTAAACAGACACAAACACAAGCACCTGAGGGATACCCAGCAGCAAGCAGCCTACCTGTGGGCTGGAGGCAAGATGTGTGTTTTCATGGGATAATTGCTTTGTGTTTGAGGAACACTTCTGGAAATGCTTAATGATATGGAGACTTGCTAGTCTGACTCATTAAGTACTACTCCCCAGACAATGTGGAAGTACCAGGGGTGGGGAGCAACTGTCAACAAGGAACTGGCTGTAAGGCATTGACTCACGGGGCCATGTAATGCATACTTCTTAGCACTGTTAGCTTTGCTCTTAAGGATTAAGTGTTTAGAAGTTTTCACAGTTTACATATTAAAATACTTGGACATATTCAGGTATCATACAGTGGATGTGGAGAATGCAAGGGGGCGCTTTACAAACCCCACACATATCCTGTACCTATTCCAGATTCTAGTTAGAATCATAGAATCATAGAGTTGGAAGAGACCACAAGGGCCATCGAGTCCAACCCCCTGCCAAGCAGGAAACACCATCAGAGCACTCCTGACATATGGTTGTCAAGCCTCTGCTTAAAGACCTCCAAAGAAGGAGACTCCACCACACTCCTTGGCAGCAAATTCCACTGTCGAACAGCTCTTACTGTCAGGAAGTTCTTCCTAATGTTTAGGTGGAATCTTCTTTCTTGTAGTTTGGATCCATTGCTCCGTGTCCGCTTCTCTGGAGCAGCAGAAAACAACCTTTCTCCCTCCTCTATGTGACATCCTTTTATATATTTGAACATGGCTATCATATCACCCCTTAATCTCCTCTTCTCCAGGCTAAACATGCCCAGCTCCCTTAGCCGTTCCTCATAAGGCATCGTTTCCAGGCCTTTGACCATTTTGGTTGCCCTCCTCTGGACACGTTCCAGTTTGTCAGTGTCCTTCTTGAACTGTGGTGCCCAGAACTGGACACAGTACTCCAGGTGAGGTCTGACCAGAGCAGAATACAGTGGCACTATTACTTCCCTTGATCTAGATGCTATACTCCTATTGATGCAGCCCAGAATTGCATTGGCTTTTTTAGCTGCCGCGTCACACTCATGTCAAGTTTGTGGTCAACCAAGACTCCTAGATCCTTTTCACATGTACTGCTCTCAAGCCAGGTGTCACCCATCTTGTATTTGTGCCTCTCATTTTTTTTGCCCAAGTGCAATACTTTACATTTCTCCCTGTTAAAATTCATCTTGTTTGTTTTGGCCCAGTTCTCTAATCTGTCAAGGTCGTTTTGAAGTGTGATCCTGTCCTCTGGTTGGCATCAAAGGATATGTGTCCCAGAGCCCAGTGTCTTAAATTTGATTGATTTACTCTCAAACAACTTGGTATCTTCAGCCATGCTTAACTACAACAGATGCAAATTAGAATTTTTGCTACTCCATGGGTAAGCATATATCAGGCTTCCTCAACCTTGGCCCTCCAGATGTTTTGAGACTACAATTCCCATCATCTCTGACCACTGGTCCTGCTAGCTAGGGATCATTGGAGAGGGAGGGTGTCTACCCTTTTGCTGCTTGGGCATTTGTTCAATAGTTTGCGTCTGGGTAGCTAATGAATATTATGTTTGTAGTTAAGTAGGTACCAGTGAACATCTAAGACACTAATTGAAGAAAGAGTGATGTTTTATGTTTGATTAAATGACCCCAGAACTGATGGTCATGTGGTTTTGAGTGGCTCCAAATTTTAGGGTTGATAATATTTAATCCAATAAATGTGTGTATATTCTTTTTGAGTATTCTGAAGTGCTTAAATCCCTCCAATCCTAAACTCCAGGTGGGTGCTGACAGCTGTTGATGTTTAGGATAAGATCCTGATCTTTTGGAGAGATGTGTGGCTGAGCCTCCTGTCTCCTCTTATCACATACCATTTCCTGTAAGGACTCTTTGCTCCTGATGGGTGTCCTCATCAATTTACAAACCGTATTGTCTTTTTGCTGCATCTAACCAGATTTGTTGATTATTGGCCTCCTCTGCATAGTGACTGTGTATTTGGCAGCTAGGATCCAAAAATGCTTTGGGTGGATGATCTTCCCCATATTAGTGCCACCTCCTTCCAAAAGCCCCCTAAGATAGGTCTCCCTCTGGCATGCAAACTCTTATGAAGGGCAGCTAGTAAAAGGAAATATGGCTTCTCTTTGAAGCATGTGAAAATGCACAGAGGTGGAGTTTGGATTTGGTGAGACAGAATGTGGAAGTTTTTGTCCAGTGCTAGACCTACTAGTTCATTCTGTACAATGGCTGATACTATCACCAAGGGGTTGGCATTTTCTGTTGCCACTTGAAGAAGACTCCTCTCCCTCTGTGGGGGTGCTACAGCCATCCCAAACTAGGATACAAGTCTCTTAGCTAATATTTATGCTCAGCTGACCTCTGCTCCCTGTATTAGATAAGGCCAGACAGCTCTGTTCTGTAGAGACATTTGAAGCTGGCTGCCCCAGGCTTCCTGCTAGCTAGAGGATATCCCAGGAGACAAGCGCCAGTATTACCACTGACTATCAGGGGGCTCGTATATCACCTTATTCATAAAGTGAACTGTCCTGTTGGAAAAATAAGTTTTGAGTTCTTAGCATTGCTTGCAGATAGCATCATCCTCTGTATGCATACTCAGAAGTCTCACTTTGTTCAAGGGAGCTTTGTAATAGAGCCTAATCTGCTCACGCAGAAAGTGTTAGTCATTTCTGGCCTGAAAGGAAAAACAAAAGCCAGCTTCTGTATAACTTCTCTTGGGGCCTTGCTCAGGCAACCGGACAGCCTACTGCTCATCACCATGGTTTAATGGGTCTGCTTAGGATTACTGTTATAAAGTCCTCTTCAGACCATTTATCTGCCTTCATCTCCTCACGTTTCACCAAAGAACAGCTGCACAGTTCAAGCCAGTTATAGGTGTTAGGATGAGGGCGGGGTTTTCTCCTTGAAGAGGAAGCTGCCTCTTTCGGTGAGAGAATGGTTGCTTGTTTACCAGCACTAGCTGACCTTTTTCAGCCATTTGCTCACAGTACATTATAAGTAGGAAGTGCCAGTATCCACCCCCCTCCCCATGGCTTTTAGGTGATAAGAACTTACAAAGCGCCAAAGGTCTATTTAGCAAGGATCCTTCTGCCCACAGTGACCAACCAGATGGCTCTGGGCAATACAAGACAAGAGGGCATGTCTGTTCTTCAACAACTGGTGTTCAGAGATGCACTGTCTCTGAACCTGGAGATTAACAAATCATAGTTAACCATTAATTACCTAATCTTGCATGAATTTTTAAAATTCCCTGTGGGCCTGCATTCAATCAGGCTGTTTACTCAGTGGGTACAGACTCAGACATTCACCATTTCCTGGTTTGCTCTGACCATAGGCGGTGTGATGTCTGAGTTGGGGCAACACCTTTTGTTACACTTGAATCCTGCACTTTTCCCAAAAACTCAGTGAGACAATGTCCATTGTTCTCTCTGATGCTTTTTTCCTTCACAACCTCTGTGAGGAAGGTTAGGCTGAATATGTGACTGAGCCATAGTCACCTACACCCAGATTTATGACTGAGTTGTCTTGGTCCTAGTCCAACACTATAATGATCCTTAACTATAGTTAGCTATAGTTAGTGCTGTTTCTCAAACTGTGCAGTATACGATTGGCACAACACAGCAATAGTTTGACATGATTAGTGCGCCAGAAGAGGGGTGGTCTACATTGAACCCAAACTTGGTTTTTCCAGTTGTTGATTTGTATGAGAGATGGGCTGTACATTTCATTGTGGTGTCTAGTACTAAATGCAGCCTTGTAATTAAACCTTTATAAGTTATTGGCCTACACATCCCACCTCCGAAGCCTGCATTTCTCTGCTAGCCGTGGAGAAAGGGATGACTCCTCCTTTGCAGACAACATGGCAACTCAGGGTTCAAAGCTTTGTCTTCTGCTAAGTAGGCTGGCAGAAGAAAGATAGATTGCTCCATTACTCCTCTGCCAGCCCACTTGGATTTTGTGCTGGGTACAGGGCAAGGGGCTCTTTTCTGTCTCTTAACATGGAAATCAAGCAGCTGCAGAAGGAGTGATGGAGCATTCTATTTCTTCTCTGCCTGCCAGTGTGTCCTCTCACCTGCATGGAATTCTTTGCTTCCTGTAGAGACCAGGCTTGTTACTTACAAGATTGTCCCAGTGAACAAGCCAGTTAAACCTGACTGCTTTGAGTCAAGCCTATTTTGTTCCACATCTTTCATGAAACTTAAATAGCCTTGAATCCAATTCCCTAGCTTGCAAGTGCCAGTGGATTGGGCTGCTTATATACTTCAGTGAGAGATACTGGCTCCATCAGAATTCATAGCGATGAGTAGTTGTCACTTCACCCACCACCTACCTATCTGATTTGAGAACATGTGCTTTTCTTGCAGTTCAGATAAACATTAGAAGCACCTTCCATGTACAGGATGTTCTGTGCTTTCTTAAAACGGCTTCAAAGCAAAATGTAAGAGTTTTGTATAAGATGAATCATGTCCCAAAATTTCAAGCTGGTGCCCTTTTAAGCAGATGATGTAAGATTACTTAACATCAGAAGATTTCTATAAATGTCTTAAACTCCATTCTGGGTGGACGTGAGTAGGTTGTGTTTATTGCCACACTAGTTTCTCTACACTGGTATTTCAGGGATTTGTCACATCCCTAGTTTTATGCAGCAAGCTCTCACTTAAAATCCTGGTTATTGCTGTTGTGCCTTCCAGCCTAATTTCTTTGCTTTAGTTTCTGTAGCTCCTTAATTTGTCAGATACTTGAAGAAAGTGGGCTTGAATTATTGACTGTTTCTCATTCTTTTTTAAAAAATCCTGCTCTGCCAAGGAAGATTGCATACATGGATATTCTCTCACTATTCCTCAGAACAACCCAGGCAGGTGTGTTAAGCTGGGATATTCTAACTGGCCATGGTTTCATGACTGACTATGGAATTGAACCCAGATCCCTCTGGTCATTTCCAACATGGCCCACTAGGTGATTGCCTACAGTAGCTCAGAACATAATCAAGTTAGCTTTTAAATTGCCACAGCATTATTTTGAATGTTACTGCTGCAGACTAACTGGTGGCTCTTTTTTCCTTTTCTGATGTGTCTTCCAAATCCCAGCTTCTTCATTGGGCGAGAATCATTGGAGACCTGTGCAAATTCAAGGATATTTTTGCTCAGAAATCTATCTTGTCTCACATGTACATGCACATAAACACCCCCCACAAACATCTATTTACAGATATATTGTTTAATAGACACTGCCTTGGTGAGCAAAAGAGTAGGACTGTGCAGTCAGGAAAACCATTGGTGTAGGGAGTACATACCGTATTTTTCGCTCTATTGGACGCACCGGACCACAGGACGCACCTAGTTTTTAGAGGGGGAAATCAAGGGAAAAAATATTATTCCCCCCCAGCCCCAAAGAGCAACGGACAGGCTGCGCGCTTCCTCTTTAGCCTTGAGCAGCATCTTTAGCCTTGCACAACGGGATGGATCGTGCCCGCTGTCCACCGGGGCTGGACTAGATGACTCCTGGGGTTCCCTTCCAACCCTGTTATTCTGTGACCTCGGAAGTTGTTGGGGGTCTCCACCACTGGAGGCTTTTAAGTAGCGGTTGGGGGACCATCTGCCTGGCGTTCTTTAGCTGTGATTCCTACATTGTGAGGGGGCTGGGCTAGATGACCCTCGGGTGGCCCTCCCAACTCTATACAGTCCTACACTTCTGCGGCAGGAGATCCACAGCCACTTCACACAATGCCCACTCCCAATTTTCATTGGAGAGACATGTGGCTTCACTGTCTAGGTAGGTACCCCCCTACCTGCCACTGTTCCCTCACCCCACTTAAGCCGAGGGAATTCCTGCCCAGAGAAGCTCCCAGGTGAGGCAAGGGTTAAGATCTACCTCTGGTAAATGGCTTTGTATCCTCCCTCTTTCCCTTTTCTCTTCTTCTATGCTAGTTCCTTCTCTTGTGTTTTGTTTACCGGTAATCTGTTTTTATTGTATACTAAAATAAAAGCTGCAAAGTTTCCTTTTTTATAACATTCCCCCCCTCCAAACTAAAACGTTAATCTAGATAAAAACACTGATACAGAGGAAAATAAGGGGGTGGAGAAAGGACGAAAAAAGAAAAAGAGGTAGAGATAGAGAGATTTTTAAAAAGTTGGCTTCTTTAGCCTTGCGTAGCATCCCGCGGCTGGAGAGGCGCGCACGGCTAAAGAGGAAGCCCGGACAGCGAGTGGGATGGATCGCGCTCGCTGCCCGGGCTTCCTCTTTAGCCTTGCACAGCCTCCCGCGGCTGGAGAGGCACGCACGGCTAAAGAGGAAGCCCGGGCAGCGAGCGGGATGGATCGCACTCGCTGCCCGGGCTTCCTCTTTAGCCTTGCACAGCCTCCCACGACTGGAGAGATTGCGCAAGGCTTTTCTAGAGGAGGGAGAAGGGACTGACTGGCCGCGTCAGTCCCTTCTCCCTCCTGGGGAAAAGCCCACAAGAGCCGTGCGAAGCTTGTGTGTGGCTCTTGGGGGCTTTTCCTGCTTGCCTCCCCCCTGCATTTGCTCCATAGGACGCACAGGCTTTCCCCCTTAGTTTTTAAGACGGAAAAACTGCGTCCTATGGTGCGAAAAATACGGTACATATCCAATGCCCCATTGTTCCCAGTGTCTAGAGGGCAGTGGGTGTCCCTTTTCCCCCATCAAAATTTTCCCTGCTTTCTGATCCCTTCATTCCTCACTTGGGATTTGTGTAGAGGCAGAGGTAGGGGTGTGTGTGTGTGAGAGAGAGAGAGTGAGAGAGAGCAGGGAATGAAGTGTGTGAGACAGAGGTGTGGGAAGAGTTATTGTGTAAATGGATAATGCTTGTTTTCCACTCCAGCCTTGGTTGTTCTTGGACCCTGCTTTCCTCCATGCTGTTTGGTTGCAATTCTTCTCCCTTCAGTGGAATCCTGGTTTTCCTTTCGAACATGGAACTGCGCACTTGGCAGCTGCTTTTGGGGGGGAGGGCTTTGGAAGTTCTGCAGGCCCCACCCCTGTGGTGAGTCTCAGGACAATATCTTTCACATAGGGTCTGAACAATTCTTTCTTCACCCACTTGCTATGAAAGGCAGCTTGGAAGAGTAAGATAACAATGAGTTATACACATAACACTCTGTTGCATCTGATTTGCCTCTGAAAGCTTTGCATAGCTATTTTTGGCTTTAACTGTGTCTATATTTCATCAGGTGAATAGGTTGCTTCACTAGCCTGTTGCATACACAACCCTGTACTGTTCACACTCTAAGCATTCACTGACACAGAAGGCCATCCTGTGATGGGACTTTCATGTTATAATGTGCCATTTATTCTCTGTGTGTCATTTATTTACTGATTATTGATTTGTATCCTGGCTCTTCATCCAAAGATTCCTTCCCCATTTTTATCCTATCAACCCTGTGAGATACATTGATATTGACTAGCTCAGTACCACCCAGTGAGTTTGTGGCTGAGTGGGGATTTGAGCTAGTGCCCAGCCCTGAACTCACACTACATCTGTAATCACCACACCTGCATAAACAGTGAACATTTATCAGTATATCTAGACGTTTAAATTGTGGATCTTCTGGCTCAGTTTCTACATTGTGCTAAATTGTTATTTATGCCTACTTTATTTTTTAACCCAAGCCATGGTTTGAGTTTCCAAATGGGCCACAGGCAAACCAAGGCTTACATTTCATTGTCCGCTTTTCATTTCCACCTTCAGTACTTCATTTGTTCCCACTCACCTCCATAATATAAGTAAGGTAAAGGTAAAGGACCCCTGGATGGTTAAGTCCAGTCAAAGGAGACTATGGGGTACAGCGCTCATCTCACTGTATCATCTCAGATACAGAAGATGGCGCCTATCAGTCAGAGATTTCTAGGCAGCTCAGTAAATTAAGTGCTGTTCTGCAGATGTCTTTGCTGAGAACTTCCATTGGTCTCCCAAACATCAATTCTAACTTGTTAATTTCTCAGTGAATTTTGCTGTTGTGTGCAGATTGTTTCTCATGCATATCCTTTGCTATTCTTCTGAAACCACCTAACCTTTGGTGTGCGGCTCTAGATTTGCAGTGTGCAATCTGCTGCTCCTGGATAACACAGGCCTTATTGTTAGTGGCGGCTGCTTAAAATCTAACACCAAAGGCGAAACATCATCAGATAAACTTTCTGCAATGTGTGTTTTCAGTTGTCGCAGCAGATGTCCATCTGTAAACCATTCTCGGTGAAGCCTGACTCATCTCTCACGTCCTATAATTAGTCCCATAATTTACATTTGGAATGAGACGCAGTGTTCTCTCTGGATGGCATTCTCAGTTTGTAGAACAGGACTGCATTATGTACTGTGGTGTGGTTAGGAGTGTGAATGAGTGTGTGTTGTGTGGAGGGGGGAGCAAATGAGCCTTTCATGAGGAATGATTGTTCTCAGTTCTAGGCCAGTTGAATCAGTTTTGGGTGTTGTGCTATACTAAACTCAGTTGGGATCTGGTGGATGAAGAGCATTGCTGGGCTTTGAGTGTGATCATCTGCTGTTGGGAGACGAGCAGTGACTGGTGCTTTGAGAGTCTTGAGTAAGAGTTCAACCCCTGTAGCTCTGTTTCACTGGTCTCTGTTCCTAACCCAGGGATTAATCACTGTAGTACTATCTGGATGCTGCTGGACTCCAGCTCCCAATATCCCTGACCTTTGGCCTTTCTGGACTGTAGCTGTTGTGAGTCCAGTACATCTGGAAGGCACTACGTTAGCTACCTCTGTGCTAGGCTAAAGGATGGAGTGAGGGGAAGAGAAAAAACCTCACTAAAATTTAGGGGTTTTATTGATTGTCTTCCACTGCAGGGTACATACTGTGGTACAGAAGACTCCCATAAGTCTCTCTCTTCCACTACAAGGGGTTCAGTCACTGGGGTGGACCTGGGTGACTTAAGGAGCTTTCGAAATGTGTTTACAGTAGTTAGCTGGTTCACGAAAACTGATGCAATGCAACAGGGTTTCAGCTCCAGAATACGTGAAGAAAGCAGTGATCTCTGGGCACTACTAAAATGCCTTTTAATGTAAAGAAGGAAATTGCATTGTCCTGGCTGTTTGTTGTTTTTTGCTAAAGCAAAGAGGTGTGAGATCAATCCCAATAGCATACAGTCAGCAGGCAGAGTCATAATAGGTGCTCATATTTTGTATCAGTTGAATGCTGTGGTGCTATATTCCTGTTTGAAATGCCATCTTCAGGATAAATTAATACAGTGTAGCAAAGGAAGGCAACGCTGCATTCCTGTCAAATGATCCAGTTATGTTTTAACTGCTATATAATGTATTCTCAAAGACAGTACTGTCAGCTGCACTGGGAAATCCACAATCCAGTCTCTTAAATGGCATTGGCACTTTTACTTGGCTCTGCCTATTACTGTTCTGCAGGAAAGGCAAACAGCTAATTGAGAGTTCACTTCACACCTTTTCCCTGAGGGCAGCCTCTGGCAAGGCAGAGGTAAATGGGGGATAAATGTTCTTTTCAAAGATGAGTGCCAAGCAGTTTGTTGACTTGGGGTGCTTCCAGTTGGGTGGATGTGTTGTGGGATCTGTGCTGCTCACATGTGCAGATTTTTCGGTGTCCATGTGACATTGTCAGCATCAAAACACCAGCCTGTGTTTTCTTCCATTTAACCCAGATTAGCCCTTTTGTGAAAAATCTGATGTTTTAAAAACAACCAATTGCCAGCGACCAATTTGTGTTATCTGAATAGCCTGTTAGGCTCCCATCTGGAATCACGTTTGGTCTCTGCTTCACTGGGTCTTGTTCAGTGCAAAAGATTTAAAAAGCAGCAGAGCTCTTTCACAACAGAAGTCTCTTGCTTTGCTTAGCAAAGTACTGCTTGCCCACTGAGTTATAAAGACCAAGGCTGTGTATAATCACTGTATTTAAAGCACTCCCACTACAGCCTGGGAACTGTAGTTTATTCTTCCCAGAGCTACAGTTCCCAGCATCCTTCACAAGCTACAGTTCCCAGAATTGGGAGGGGCATGCTTTAAATGTATGGTGGGAATGCATTCCAAGACACATGCTGGGGAATGTGCTGTAAATCAGGAACTCTTGAGCTGCCGCTTGCTTGCCCAAGCCAGTTTTCTAGTTTCTGGTAGCTGTCAGCTAGTATATTTTGAAATACTGCTTCTCAGGCAAAACTAAAGCAAGTCTCAGCAATTAAAAATTCAATGCACAATTCTGTATGTAAATTGAAACATGGCTCTGCCACCAGGCTTGTGAACTAATAAAATGGGAGGGGGGGAGGGATTAGAGGGTGAAAGGAGTTGGGTGTGGGATCTACTTGGCAGTGCCAGCAAAAAATGAGAGCTAGGCTTTTACATTCTGTTGTGGGGTTAGGCTTATGTTTTCCTGTTGCTTCTTGTTGAGGGGGCAATTATGTATTGTCCCTATGGTCTTTAGGCCCCTGCCATCTGCCAGAGTACTAAGTGGCCTTCCTCTTGTGCCTGCAGATACAAATATTGGTTTGTCTGGTTTGCTTGTCATGCTAAGCCAAACCATAGCTTGGCAGAGGCTCTGGGAGAGGATTTCCTTCTTTCTGGTCATTGTACTGCTGCATCCAAACCAGGACATGGTTCTGCACGCTCTCCCAGGTCTAACTGTGAGCTATAACCAAGGTTGGTCCTAGGAGTTACGGCTTGTAGTTTGTCCTGGAGAGCAAAACCATAAGCCCAGGTTTGGACAACTTATTAAGCCTGGCTTGGACAACTCATTGGTGAGGAGCAGAGTAGCCACAGTCTCTCTGAGAGCCTGCAGTTGTGCTAAGCCAGGCATCCCCAACCTTCGGCCCTCCAGATGTTTTGGACTACAATTCCCATCATCCCTGACTACTGATCCTGTTAGCTAGGGATCATGGGAATTGTAGGCCAAAACATCTGGAGGGCCAGAGTTTGCCTATGTCTGCATCTTCTTCCCCTCTCACACGGTCAGCAACAAAAGCCAGCAGAGAGAAAATGAAATTACAAGTATTAAAAGCAGCCAAATTCATTCATTTTCCATTTTTGGTACTGCAGCAGCTGTGTGACTCAGCAAAGTGTTTTGCTGCTATCCAGACCCCTTTCTGGTAGGAGTGGTGGGAAATCCCTCTCATTGGATTGCCTCAAAAGCTGGTGCTTTGAAATTTGAACACTCTGTCTGGCCCTGCTTTAGGTTACTTCAGCTCAATTTCACTGATTGTCATGTACAGTTTCCAAAATGAGTGACTTGAAGCTTGCAGTGAACTTCGGAAATATTGGCGGCCAAGTCAGAAAGGTGCCAAAACACGGGAGTTTTTTATATCTCACCCCAATTCCACCCCCCCCAAAAAAACCCTTTCCTGGACCTGCAAGGAGAGACTCTTATTTCCAGCAACATAAAAGGTCTCCGATAGTCACAAATAAGGGCTGGTAACTATGTGGAAGAGCACTTGTGTTGCACATGAAAGGTCCCAGTTTCTGGCATTCCTAGATGTGGCTAGGAAACAGCCCTCTCTCAGATTCTGGAAAAACTGTTTTTAGCCAGGGTAGAAAATACTGAGATTGCTCTTTATAAGGCAGTTTCCTGTGGATGCAGCAGTCTCTTAGGCCTATCTGTCTGATTCTGCTAAAACACAGAGTATAATATTTAGTTTTTTGGGAATCACTGCTTTTTTTTTTGTAATAGCAAAGTATCTAGCGGCCCTTATTCTGTCACTATGTTGGTAGTGTATGGGCAGCATCTGGTTGAATTACCACAAAGCTAGTGAGGTTGCCTAGTAAGAGTCTTAAGTAGACAGAGGGGTGGGGCTTTAGTGTACCGTATTTTTCGCCCTATAGGATGCACTTTTTCCCCTCCAAAAATGAAGGGGAAATCTGTGTGCGTCCTATGGGGTGAATGCAGACTTTCGCTGAAGCTTGGAGAGCGAGAGGGGTCGGTGCGCACCGACCCCTCTCGCTCTCCAGGCTTCAGGAAGCGATCTGCAAGCCTGGGGAGCCCTGCGGGAGTTCCCGCAGGGCTCCCTAGGCTGCGGATAGCAGCCTGCTGCCCGGAGCGCAGGGCGCTCTGAAGCAGAGCGCCCGCGCTTTGTGCAGATATCCGCAGCCTGCCACCCGGAGCGCGGGGCGCGCTGAAGCAGAATGCCCCGCGCTTCGGGAAGATATCCGCAGCCTAGGGAGCCCTGTGGGAGTTCCCGCAGGGGTCCCTAGGCTGTGGATAGCAGCCTGCCGTCCCGGAGTGCGGGGCGCGCTGAAGCAGAATGCCCCGCGCTTTGGGAAGATATCCGCAGCCTAGGGAGCCCTGTGGGAGTTCCCGCAGGGCTCCCTAGGCTGCGGATAGCAGCCTGCCGCCCGGAGTGCGGGGCGCGCTGAAGCAGAGCGCCCCGCACTTCAGGCAGATATCCTTTTCTCCTCTAAAAACTACGGTAGGTGCGTTTTTAGAAGCTCGGGCTTCCCCCGCGGCTGGGGGGGAATTATTTTTTTTTTAGTTAGGTGCGTCCTATGGGCCGGTGCGTCCTATAGGGCGAAAAATACAGTAGTTCTTTTTGCCCTTTCCTATAACAAATAGAATAAATTACATTTTAGAATTTAGAATGTTAGCGCATGCGTGCTTGGAACAGGTTGCGGAATTTGGCTTGTGTTGATGTGGAATACCGTTTCTTAGTAAAGGTTATAAGTAGCCTTGTTGGTTGATAAGTGAATGGCGCTTGCCAGTGAGTTGGAGTGAGCATTCAAGATGAAAGTCAGCTTGAGCAAAAGAGCAAACAAATCCTGGAGTAAAGTGGGATTGAACACAGTGAGAGTTCTTTTCTGCCAAGCACACCACTTGGGCATCAAAAGTGCAAGGCAGCGGACTTCCGGGTTGGCGCCATCGCCGAATGGCGGACTCCCTCCGAGCTCCGGAGGGAGCCGGCTCGGCAGGGGCTGGGTTTTACCGCACCGGCGATGCGGGGACCCTTAGAAACCACGGCCACGGGGGCCGTGGACTTGGAGACTCGGCTAGCACCGCTAGCGCCCTCCCGACTCGTGAAGGAGCCTTTTTAAAGGCTACGGATCGGGTGCCGGGGAGAAGCGTGGTGCTTTGAGTCCTCTGCCACCCCTGCCGAGCGAAGCCGCATGCCATCCGGCGGAGAGCGCTGACTTCTTCCATTGAGAATTTGGACTTTTAACAACAACCCGTGAGTAAATTGGAAATCGGGTTTAAAAGAAGAAAAATTTTTTGGATTTGAGACGAGCGGGGGGGGATCTAAAAAGGAAGTCAGTCCCCCTCCCTATTGTAGACATTTTAAAACAAGGATTGGGAAGCCAAGGCCCAAAAAGAACGGTATCTTTGCTAAAATCAAGAATTCCATGATGGGAAAGTACAAGAATTGTGCTGGAGGAAGAATTGAAGGAGAAGGAAAATGCACCCCCCTCCCTGGGAACCGGGGCGATTGAGGAGTGAGCCTGGTGAAAAGAGCCGGTGATTTTGACAGCTGTCAAAGTAGCTGTCAAAGTCGGAATTTTAAAGAGGATTTTATTACAAGGACCTTGCTGGTCAAATTTGTTACAACTTGATATAATTTGTTAAGACTTGAATACAAAATGGCGAAAATACGGAGAACAATCGGATTTTTGGAAACAAAGTTACAACAACCCCCCTAGAGGAGCTTCGGGACATTACAAAGATGGGCGTAAGCCGGGAAAAATACAACACTTCGGAATTTCACAGAACTGGTTATCTCCTGGGAAAGCTGCAAAACTGAAACTGAATCTCGTCTACAGGGTGTTTAGACTAAAAGGAGACAACAGAATACTTTACTGAAGAAGGAAGGGACTGAACGCAAGTTTTTGTTCCTGAATAACAACAACCCATGTAGAGTTACTAAACTTCTGAATAAGAAAGTTTTAGCAGCGGAACAAGAGGAAGCTGGACTATAACCTTGAAAGAACAATGGGGGGAATTTTATAATTTGACATTTTTAAAGATTTAGGAATTAATTTTTAAAAAGTAATCCTAAAAATGGGAAATAATTCTGCAAGGAGTTGGGGGAAAAATGGGATTGATGGACTTAAGACTTCCAGGCTGGAAACATAGATTGGAGGATAAGGGAAATTAAACCGGGGAAGGGGAGGGAGAATTAGAATCCAAAGGCTTGCAACTATTTTCTGAATTGGTTTTCTTTTTTCTAATATATTTCTTATTTTTTTTATACTTTTATTCTGTGTGCTTTTACTTTAATGGGAAAAAAGGGGGACATTGTGGAAAGAAAAGGGGGCGGGCTATGGGGAGAGATCTTTTGCTTTTTTTTATCAAGGGTGTTGCATAAGGTTTGTATAAATTTAAATTTGAACAATGGGGTATATAAATTGTGCTTTAAATCAGAAACAGAACTTGTGGAAACAACAATATGAAAGGGGAATACGGTAGGGGTGGGGGAAGGGGGGAGTCCCAGAAAGTGGATGTTTGAAAATAAGGTTCTGAATGTATCTTCATAATTTCTTTTCTTCTCTTTCTGTATTTTGGAAACTTCAATAAATATTATTTAAAAAAAAAAAAAAAAAAAACAAAAGTGCAAGGCAGCGACTCCTTTGTAGTGGGCTTCTCTCAAGGTAAGTGCATCACAAAGTATCTTAAAATGATCTGCAGGTTTTATTTGTTTGTTTATATGTACACCACTCCTGTGACACTTAATATTTTAAAATTTTTCTTAAGTGGTGTACAAAAAACTGAAGCGTCAACAGACAACTTGAAACAAAAATACTACAAAAATACACAGTTACATATGAAACTTTGTACATTAATACAAAGTTACTAATATATAAAAATCTATATCGTTTCATTCTTCTTCCGACACAACCTCCCTCTCAGCCTCAGGGTTCTCACCCAGGGTCCAAACAAAACCCACAAAAGTATCATGATAAGAAGAGTTCCTGTAAACAGCAGACATCACCATAGTCTCTTACTATAGACTTGCTTTTTATGGGCAGGCCCAAGGTGGATGGTAGCTTATGTGCCTTTCATTAAACTTAACTGACTAGAAAACCACCACATGGGCCTAGCGCAGGTGGAAATATCCTTGTCTCTTAGCCATAATTAAGAGGTGGTCTCTTCTTCTCTTCCCTCTGCTGCATTGGTGGTGTAATTATGATTGTGGATATGTTGGACGCTAACCATGGTTAGCTTTAAATCTGGGTTTGAGGTGTGGGATTTAAAGTGGATGTACACACTGGCTAACTTCATTGTAGACACAACATTACACTTTAACACTGTAGGTGAAGGTGTGGACTTCGGTGAGATGGAAAGGAAGGGAGCGTTAATGTCTGGCAGTCTCCTGATCTAACCATGGGTAAGAGGCTTGGAAGTGTTGAATCAGCAGTGCCAGAATGTCTGCTTTTATTTTGTTTGATCTCAGACAACAGGCAGGTATCCTCACTGCAGAATATCACCTTTTTCCTTTCATGCTGTCTGTACTAAAAGTTCAACATTCTGTGCTATTTGCAGTATTTATTTATAGTATTTGGACCCTGCTCTTTAGTCAAAAAGGCCCTCTGAGTGGGTTACATGCACATTTATTGAGTAACTTCAGAAAATTTCTCCTAAGTCTGGTTTTGCTGGTCATGGTGAGCAGTAGCCCTACTTTCAACCTCTGGGATCTTATTCAGCCATCTCCCTAGCCTCTGAGATTTTAGCAGACATTACATAATATTTGTAGCAACATGGATTAGAAATTCACTCTCTTAAAAACTAGCTGAAGTAGGAACCACATCTAGGTGATATTTCAGTGCTTTCTACGCAACACTATGATAGGAATAGGGAACATGTGGCCCTCTGGATGTTGGACCAAAACTTCCATCAATCCCATCCAGCATGGCCCAGTGGTTAGGGATGATGGAAGTTGTAGTCCAGCAACATCTGGAGTATCACAGGTTCCCCATCCCTGGGGATGTAGCTGATTTATCTGATACTATATCTCATTGTCTCCAGCGTCTGGTAACCATTCTTTCAAGTAGTGGTTAAGACCCACAGAGAGGTCTCACCCTGACGTCAGGTGGGTTGCATTAGTGGTTCTACCATGTTAAAAATAGTTTGGTGGGAAGCTGACTAAAAGTGGGAGAATAGAGGGTGACTAGATAGAGGGACAATTCTTCAACTTACCACCTAATTTGAGAAGCTTGAGCCTGACAAAAAAATTCCTCTGCAACACCTATTTGGGGCAGTCTTGTATTTAAGTGCTAGCCTGATACCCACAAGTGAAACAGTTCCATGGAGACAGGTCACTGGGCTGGCAGATCAGAGGTGGAGGCCTCCCTCCTTTGCCAGTTCACAACAGGCTAGTAGACTTTTTTTTTTGCTTGTTTACGAGGCTGTACCAATGTCCATTAAATCTGGAAATAAAAGCAAAAGAGAGAAGTGGGCATACACAGCAAAATAACAGCAACCTCCATTTATTTGTTATAGATTGAGGTTACGAATGTGTCCTGAATTCAAAAGTGAAGTTTATTTTTTTTCACAGTGTGCATCCAATCATTTATGTTTGACTGCTTACACTTGGTTATTCCGCCGGTGTTAGAGCTCCCTGTTGGGAATGTGTTACGTGTCCAAGTGGCAATTATCTGTGTGCAGGAGAGCACTTCCATGAGCAATGGCACTTGTGTAACACTGTTTGGTAAGCATTTATGCAACCTCTGCATTGTGGCTCTCCCACCGAGTGGCATTAACACAATTCCAAACCACTTATTTTCCAGCTTCGAGTGAGGCTAATAATTTCCTAGAAGTGACACAGGCGGCGGCGATAATAAAAAAACCTTTACCAACAGTAGTTACTCATGTTCTAAGTCATTCGTTTAATGATTCACTGGTTTACGCTTGGGATGTTTTCAGAAATTATCCCTGCAATCATAAGGGCTAAACAAATTTTAAGTACACATGAAAGAACAAAAGTGGTTCCGGTTCCCCTTGGTGAGAAAGCGTCTAGAAACACGTTCCCCACAAAATAAGGGCAGAACGAATTTCCTTGCAGTGCTGCTGGTCTTGAGTGGTTAAATATTTCCACTTGATGATCAAAGCAGTAGGAAAAGCACTTGGTGATTGGTCCAAAGCGGTTTGTGAGTTGCTTAGCAGGGAGGAAGTTTGAACCCTGGTGCATGTTTCATAATAGCGCTCCAGTGTGGGGCAACTGACTTCAGCTAACTTCAAATGATCTCTTTGTTGAAAGCCAGTTTCTGTTGAGAGGAAGTGGCATGTCAAAGGGTTGCCTGCCTTGCAGCAATGGGGAGAAAATTCATAACAACTAATGCCAGGTGATGTGCTGAAAACCGACTCCAGGCTATAGTATTGTGAGTGGAAGAAGTTGAGAGCTCCTGTTGTGCACTAATAACTGAGCACAAAACACAGACGTCATAATTCTGGTTCAGGCTTGTGGTCCAGCATTCTTCAGCTTCCTGTTTATAGCTTTGCTTTGTGTTTTTAAAGCATTTAATAAAACCTAAGTGTCACAGTCAAAGAGTCTCAGACCCTTCAGAGGTTAGAGTGGGTGGTGAAGAATCTTTATTCAGCCAGAGGGCCATGTTCCCTGCTGGACAGCTTTCCAAGGGGTCACCTGCCATGGGTGAGCAGGACCTCAAGCCAAAGGGGGTGGGGCAACAGAAGCAAATACAACCTTTGTACACAGAAGGCTGATTTTTACACAATACCCTTCTGTAGCCTCCATCCAGACAAGCAGGAGGCATTATTGGAGTTCAAGGGCAAATCCCTGTCAGGCAAAAACAGGAGGGGGTGAAGCAGGGCCATTGAGGGGTGCGGCCTAGGGAGAGTTCCTTGGACCAGAGGCCTTGAGGACCACATTCTGCCCCCTGGCCTGAGATTCCCCACCCCAGACTTAGAGCAGCTGGTCCTTCCTTTCTCTATGTCTCATTGTGTGAAGAGATAGCCTAACCTACTACTTTATCATCCCTCAAGATTAAGCCTCCACCTTCTTCAGGACTCTCCACTGACTCCTTTCCCTAATTCTCCCTGAGGCTTATAGGCCAAGAGGAGGAGCTGGGAGCCTCTTTTCAGCTTAGCCCTTGTGCCACCTTGCTGATTACTGGTTGAACTACTTGTGAGCAAGCAGCTGGTCTTGCGGCATTCCCCGCTCCCCCCATTAAAAAATTACAGAGCTGTTTAAATGCAGGTTTGAAATTAATGTAGCAAGGTTGGGAGGCCAAAGCAGAGATTCTGGAATGGCAAGGCTATGGAGACAAACCAGATTCAGTAAGTCTAGTGCCTTTCCTAATTTTTCACGTAAAGTTGCTTGGCTGGTAACCACCATCTTGTTGTAACTTATAACAAGCACCTTAGAAATGCTGGGAACCCATGATCTGGTTTTAGGACTGTGGGAAAGCTCGCTTTCTGGTTGTCATTTAGATTTTCCCAACACTGAGAATATCACTGAATCAGAAATATATTCATGATATAAGGCCAAGGACCTGCCAAGCGGCTTGCCAGGGTTGGTCCCGGCCCACTGGTGAACAGAACACCCGCCATTGCACAAATTCCTCTCTAGAGGTCTAACTTCCAATACAGAATAAGAGAAGACCCTGGCTTGTATCCTCTGTTAGTCCTACTCAGAGTAGACCCATTGAAATGAATAGGCATGGCTAACACAGGAAGGCCAGTGGGTCTGCTCTGAGTGAAATTTGGATATAGCCCTGTGCCTCTTTCCCTATCTGCATACTGCAGAATGTGGGGAAAGGAATTGGTGGTAACGCTAAATAGTGACTGGCTGGCTAAACCAAGCGAAACACTTGACTTCCTAACCAAGTAGCAGCTAGATAATAAAGTAGGCTGCTCTGTTTTACTTTACTATCTTCTGACACCAACCCCTTTTGCTGACAACAACTATCTAGGCAGCAATGCACATGGAGTTCTATGTCACATAGCAGTCCAGAAGTGTTAGAATCATAGAATCATAGAGTTGGAAGAGACCACAAGGGCCATCGAGTCCAACCCCCTGCCAAGCAGGAAACACCATCAGAGCACCCCTGACATATGGTTGTCAAGCCTCTGCTTAAAGACCTCCAAAGAAGGAGACTCCACCACACTCCTTGGCAGCAAATTCCACTGTCGAACAGCTCTTACTGTCAGGAAGTTCTTCCTAATGTTTAGGTGGAATCTTCTTTCTTGTAGTTTGGATCCATTGCTCCGTGTCCGCTTCTCTGGAGCAGCAGAAAACAACCTTTCTCCCTCCTCTATGTGACATCCTTTTATATATTTGAACATGGCTATCATGTTCAAATAGTCAGCCATTATTTTTGACTGCTTCCAGTTCCCCTTCTTCTTGGCATGCAAAGGGGGCTTGATTCTTGCCTTATTTTTGTAGGATATGGGGTAAGCAAGAAATGGGGGGGGGGGTTGATCCTCCCTGGCTGCTTCAAAGAGGATCATGCTTCAAAATACAGTTGAAATGAGACCTGTGGGAGTAAGAGACAAAAACGCCTCTCAAAGTAGTTAGCTGTGTAGAATGCAAAATGAGAGATCTGTGGTGCTGAGGTGTCGTGGTCACTAGAAGGCAGTGGGGACTTGCTCATGAGAAATGGATTTGTTGATATGTGTGCATTAAAGAACATTGTGGTTGAGGATGAAGATACAGTAATACAGCATCCACTCCCTGCATCAACCACCATTCTTTTCCCTCTCATTCCCTTACGTGGCTCTACTTCTGCTTCCCAACCAAGTTGACAAGCTGCTAGCTTCAGAATTGCAAAAATATTTTTAGGGAGAGAAATTCTTTCGTTTTGTTCCCTGGTGGGGAAAAAACAGCCTTCTGTTCATTTAAACAAGTGGGTCTCTTGTTTAAAGTGCCCCCCCAGCCGCCACCCCTCCCGGCATGATCTGCAATAGGGAAATGTTCTATGCTGGTACTTCTGCAATCCAGTTTGCTCATGTAGAAGGAGAAAAGTAACTAAAAATAGTGCTCGGCATTCACTGCACAGCTGACTTTATTTCGGAGATTGCTGGGTTCTCTTTTGAAACGTCACATGTTCTTTCTGAAATGGCAAATCCAGGCCCTTGAGGAAGACTTGTCTTTGAGGGTCAGAATTGCTTTCTGCTTAATGGCTTAATTGAGGAGTGCTTTAAAATCGGCCAGTCTTCTGAAAGAGCTGTGATTAAGAGTATTTTTAAAAAAAGTATGTGAAGCCATAGAAAAGTTACACAAGATCTCTACTTGTGTCATTTTCTCTCTCACTAAGTGAAATTCTTGTCTTGGTTGCTCTTATGAGAGCAACAAAGTTAAAAATAGCTGATTATGTTGGGAATAAGTAGCAAAATCAGAAGCTATCATATTCAGAACCTGAATAACCAGCACAGAGTGCTAGATTGCTTATTCTGCCGTAAGGGATCAAGAAGTGGTAATGCTTGAGAGGGTCTTCTCTGAGGTGGGCTCTCAGATTGTGGAATGACCTCCTTTCTGATGTGCATCTTGCGCCATCTCTGTATGCTTGCTTTGCAGTAAGTGCACCTCTGTGCCCAGGCCTTTGGTTATTGCCCTGTCCTGCTGTTTCCCTTCTGTCATTGGTGGGTTGTGGTCTTATTTTATGTTATCAATGTAAAATTATACTTGATTTTCAATGGTGACAATTTTGTAACCCGCCCTGGGACCATTAAAAGTGGGCTGGAGCATTTCAAATGTAGAATGAACCTGTGAATTAAACCTTCCAGTGGTGCAGTAGCCTCAGTATTTTCCAGAGTTTCTCTTATTTATCTTTCAGATTTATAAATTGCTTCATAGCCAGAATCTATTGAAGCAGTGCATAATAAGATAAAATGAGGTAAAGCACAAAAGATGCAGACACTTAAACAATAAAACTAATTCTTAAATTTGCGCAGTTAATATTCCATAAGTGATTCAGGGAAAGGCTTATTTAACAAATATACTTTCAGTAGCTTCCGAAGCATCAAGATACTAGGCACCTGTTGGATTCCAGAGGGTTGTGTAGTTGCTATTTACTATGTATTGTTTTGGCATGTAAACATGAATCCATCCAGAATAATTAAGCTTCCCTCTTTTTCCCCCTTTTTGTCTTTCAGTAAGCGTGGCTTCATTGTTCGATCCTTTGGGACGGGGACTCACGTGAAATTGCCAGGACCAGCGCCAGACAAGCCAAACGTTTATGATTTCAAAACGACATACGATCAGATGTACAATGACCTGCTTAGGAAAGACAAAGAACTGTATCCCTGTGGAATGCCCCTTTCAAAACCCTGCTGTTCACCTTTCCGAAAGCTGTTCTTCGCACGTTTGCATAAGGAATATGCTGCTACTTGACTGTGGCAAGGTCTTGGTATTTTTCCAGTTCTAGGCAGGTGCTTCACATGATTGAAGGGCTCTTACCACATCCCTTTAAATGCTCTCTTTACCTTCCAACCCCCGGTCCATTAAGTAGTGGTGCATGCGGTAGAGGAGATTTGACACTTTATTGGGATGTGATTTGCACTTCTGTGCTCTGGATGACTATGTTGGGTTGCCCCCATAACTGGCTACTCAAACGGCAATAGCTCTATAGTCATGAAATTCACTAGGAACCTGACAGCTGAAGGTGTCGGCTTGATAACCCAATTCCTGACCGTACACAGCTGCTTTCCTTTCTGGCAATTCTCCCTCTTAGTTTTCTGTCCTCTCCCAGACTTTTCCTCAAAACCAATCCCATCTCCTGATTCATTCCCCAAATCCCCCTGCCCCCTTTGGCCAGCCCTGACCCCCAGGCTCCTGTTGACCCTTCTGCCTTTCCCACCTCTCTGTGAAATCAGGGGTAGCTCAGCCACTGACTGCCAGAGACCACCACTACAAAATCTTCTTTAAAGTATATATATAGAACTGCTCAGATGCTAAGCATCTTGTCTCTCCCCCCCCCCCCCCGCCCCCAGTTGTAGTGGAAAAAGCACTTTGGACATTATCCTTCAGAGAGAGCTACAGTAGAAGCATTTTGTCCTAGAATAATTCAGTTCGATACGGGTTCCCCCAAGATGATCAGAGCTAGTGTAGCATCTTTCCTGCACTAACAGGTTTAAAATATACCTCCCATTGGATGTGTGAACCCTACTGTGAATGGATTGGAGCAGTACAACGAGTGGTGTGAATGCATCCTTAGAAACAGTGTGAGGGTCTGGCACCTTTCCCACATGGCCTGGCAAAGATTTGTTCTTTGCAATGAGCTGTGGACTACAGTTCAGGCAAGGAAGCAGGTAAGAACTATAAAAGTAGACCAGCCTGTACCTTGACCAAGACGGAGGTGTGTGATTAGGTGTCACCATCACTTTCAGAGCAGCTAAAATGCAACTCTTCAGCACACTCATCCATATTCAACTCTAGCATATAGACTTAGATGTTCTTTCTGGTGCATCTCAAAGTGTTCAGGATCCATTGGTATCCTGGATTTACTGGGGTGGGGTTTTTGTCAACCTTGAGGGGGGGGATTAACCCTGCTTAAGCAAAAGCATGCCTGCTCCTTTCCTAGGTTTAACTAATGGCATTTGTAACAAGAATGACACACTTTCAAAGGTGTGTTTGGTCTAATGGGGTTCCCCCTTCATCTCAAATATCACCTGGCTGAATTTTAAAAACAAAAACAGGAAAACTGCAAACACTTTGGAAATAAAGGGGCTTTAATGAGTTATTACCAGCCAAAGGTTTAGGCTGTAGCAGCCCTGGAACCTTTCCAATACCAGATATGAAACTCACATCTTTTGAGAAGTGGTATTTAAATGTAACCTTTCCAGGTGCCTTAGCATCTGAGGACAGCCAGGAAAGTCTGCCTTGCTTGAAACCTGGGGCCAGTAGTTCCTGCTACTTCCTTTTTCTCTGGAGCTTGAACAGGAAGTAATGAAAGGGATTGGCCAGGAGAGACAGCACTGTTTACACTCTCAGAGGCTCAAATAGGTTAAAAGAAGATGACATCCAGAAATAGATGCTTAAAAACTAGCATAAAGCTGGTCCCAGGCTGCTGAGTTGAGAGGATATTGATAACCAAATACCCACAAGGTCAGTACAGAGAACAGTCTGGCAGTAACAGGCCCTCATTTCGTCTCCTAGTCTTGCTTTAGATTGTTAAAGTGATTGTCAGAAGACTTGAGGGAGACATCAGTGGGTCCATAAATCTACATGTTTTGGGGCAGAGTATCAGCTCTGTGTGCGTGTGTTAACTGGTGGGAGACCATTAAACCTGAGAGCCTACAGCTCCCAGTAGTTACGGTTTTCATTTTGTTTCAGGCTTTCCTTAAACCCGCATCACCACGTTTCTCTTTGGGGGCAGCATACACCACACCTGGAGCTATTCATTTAGGGGATGTCTCATTTTATAAAAGGATTTCCCCATCACCAGTATTGCTGTATGTGCCAGGGCTTGAGGAAACTTGGAAGGACTGCGGTGGGGATTGAACTGGGATCCTGTAGCCCTTGAGCTTCTTTTGTAGGTATAGTTCTCACTGAGGTCGCAGAACTGTGTCTGGGCCCTTCTACTGTAAGCTGGGAGGTGGGGGGCTTTGTCTGCCATGGTGCCTAGATGGCTCCAGATCACAAGCTGGGCATGTCCCACTAGAGGTAATACTGGTTCTGAACAGTTGAGTGTCTCTCTTTAACTATCATGGCTAATGGCAGATAAATCCTCCATGAATTTGCTCTTCTTGGCCACCTGAGTCACTGGCGGCTGTCACACCCCCAAGTAAATTATGCATTGTTTGAAAGATGTTCTTTTTCTTCTACCTGTCTTACTTCTGCTGCTACTCAGTTTCAGTGGGTGAACTGAGTGCTAGTACTGTGACAGAAGAGATGAATATTTCTGTATCCTTGTTTTTTCTCCACAACACACACAATCCTCCTATCATTCCCCATGTTGGTTATCTGCCCCCAAAATTAAATTGCCCCAAATTAGCCAGGGATGGGAAACTTTATGGCACCCCAAAAGAGTGATAGGAGTTGTGGTCCAACAACATCGGGAGAGACACAGTTTCCCCATTCCTGCCCTGTACATGGCAATGTAGCTGGTTTTGGAGAAGGTGAGATTAGTGCCCCTTCATGGCATTCTGTGTACAGGGATTTGGGGCGGGGATTAATACTGTCCAGACACAGTCAAGACCTCAGTGAGAATTAGCACCCAAGAAGCAGCACGAAAAAGGACTGGTCCCATAACATACCTCATATGGTTGGGCTGGTTTTTGTTTTAAATATACTTTTCTCCTGAGTTGGTGACCATCTCAGTGGGGCACTAGCGATTCTGTTAGAAAATGGGGAAGACTTTACCATAGACATTTTGAGGATCTATGTGATGGTTGCCTTTCTTGTTAAAATGATTTGTTGTACTGAGAACATAACAATTAAAAAAGAAATACAATTGGCCCCCTGTCCACGCTCCTGGAGTTGCTTTTTTCTTAGTTCAGCGCTGCATTGAGAGGCAGAACTGTGGCCACCAAGCACTCCTTGCGATGGGGTGGGGTGGGGGAAGTGGAGCAGCCAGTTGCATTTGGGGCCCTAAGGGTCTATGAAAGGCACCAAAAAGTTTTTAGGGGCTCTGACCTCTTGTTCAGAAGGCAGTCCTCCTCTGGATTGCAGTTGAGAAGGCAAGAGCAATCTTCCACTCACTGTAAATTACCAGTTCTCTACCCCCCACCCCCACTTGCTGTCATTTTGGGGGCAGATCTACGTTTGGCCTGGTGGGATGGAGGAAATGAGATGAATTGTTCTAATAAAATAGTTGCTGCAGGATACTTGGGCAGAGAAGAATGGCTACTGAGGAGCTCTGCTTTTTAGATGGGAGAGCCCATCTTAAGATGGGCAAGTTGCGTGGGGTATCTCAAAAGAAGTGTGGATGGGAACCGTCATCCAGAAGCTGTAGCTCAGGAACGGGGAACCTGTGGCCCTCCAGCCATTACTGGACTTTATCTCCCATCAACCAGTAGCCAAGGATGATGGGAGTTGGAGTTCCAGCAACTCCTGCTTCCCCAGTTCTGCTCATTTTCAGGTAGGTGAGGGCTTCTCCTTCCAGCCTTCCGTGTCTGAAAAGAGCAGCTCCTCTTGTGTATAAATGGGCAAACGTTTTGTGTCTGCGCCTCCATGGTGTGTGGAAACAGGTCCGTGTCTCGGCACCACAAGGGGGTCTCCCTGCCCTAGCAGAGCATGGAAACTAGGGTACACGGTGAACGTTTGTGGAAAGGCTTCTGCTACCCATCTTCCCCCCCACCTCCCACCCACCCCTCCAGTCCATCTGGTCAGTCAAGGAAGCAGCCATCCCAACCAGGCAGAAAAAAAGCGCTACAGCGACTTACATCAGGAAACCAAGGTAAAAAAAGAACAAGAAACAGCTGCTTAGAATGGCAACATGTATGTTTAAAAAACAACAACTTTTTTCTACCCTTTATAGAGAAAACGGGCAGGGGTGGGGAATGAACCCCATTTGGTGTTTAAAGGAAATGGAAGAGAGTCGTTGTTTTGGCTGAGATGACTTTGACTGAGTTGCACGACGCACAGTCATACATGCAGGGCTGCTCCCTATTTCTCCTTTGAGAAGGTGTGGAAATGTAGGCAGCTCCATGTGTACTTGGGAGGATGAAGAGTGGCCATAGTTCAGTGGTAGACCACACGCTTTACCTGCAGAAGGTGCCAGATTCCATCTTTGGTATCTTTCTAGGGAAAGGATCTTGAGCTGGAGATATGGGAAAGACCCCACAGAGAGCAATTCCCTGTCAGGAGGATTCCCAAGTGCTGAGCTACATAGACCAGCAATCTGATTTCAGTACAGTGGTACCTTGAGTTAAGTACTTAATTCGTTCCGGAGGTCCGTTCTTAACCTGAAACTGTTCTTAACCTGAAGCACCACTTTAGCTAATGGGGCCTCCTGCTGCCGCAGCGCCACCAGAGCACGATTTCTGTTCTCATCCTGAAGCAAAGTTCTTAACCTGAAGCACTATTTCTGGGTTAGCGGAGTCTGTAACCTGAAGTGTATGTAACCCGAAGTACCACTGTATAGGACAGTTCCTACACTGGAAGATGGCGCAGCCTGTTTGAACATGAACAATTTGAAGCATATTTGGATGGATAGGAGGAAATGGTAAAAGGCAGTTGTTGACAAGACTTCAAGGTGGGGTTGGGGAAACCAGTGGCCCTCCAAATGTTGGACTTCCAACTTGACTCAGCCAGCATGGGCAGTAGTCAGGGATAAAGAGCCAGCTGTGGGGCCAAAAGTTCCCATCCCTGCTGGAAAGGGCTATGGGTGAGCAAGGCTCATCCAAATCTTGCCAGAGCAGCTTACGGAGTCGGCAACCCAGACAGAACACCCTTAGTGAAAGCTATTGTTGAGGGATTCAGTTCTGCAGCCCATTGGCACCAATTCACACAAAGCCCATTTCTCATTGCAGCAGATGGTCATGTGACAAGAGCATAGCAGGTAGCACTTAACCTATTAAGCATTTATTTTTATTACAGTGGTACCTCGCAAGACGAATGCCTCGCAAGACGAAAGAATTTTTCGTTTTTTGAGTTGCTTCGCAAGACGATTTTCCCTATGGGCTTGCTTCGCAAGACGAAAACGTCTTGCGAGTTTGTTTCCTTTTTTCTTAAAACCGCTTGAAGAGGTGCAGTTGCGACTGACCGTGCTTCGCAAAAACCGCGCAAGACGAAAAGACTTGCGGAACGAATTAATTTCGTCTTGCGAGGCACCACTGTATTGCCTTTGGATCCCACCCGTCCTCCAAGGAGCTGAAGGTGGCATACATACTTCTCTTCCTCCTCCCATTATCCTCACAACAGCCATGTGAGGTAGGTTATGCTGAGAGACAGTGACTGGCTCAAAGTCACCCAGTGAGCTTCATGGCTGAGTGGGGATCTGAATGGTCTCCTAGGTGCTGCTCCAACTCTGGCCAACGCACCACACTGGGTGTACCATTCCATGGAGTTGAGCAGCTTTTAGTGAAGCTTCCATGCTACTAAAACACCAGTACATGTTTCTTCTTGAGAGGCTGAAGGAGCTTCTGTGTGTAAGAACTTAAAATGTAGTGAAACATAGCTTTATTAGTCTTTGGTAAGAAGGCAAGGTATCTTCATTGGTCATCATTTCCTCCAGAACCAAATCAGCACCACACAAACAAGAATCACAGACTTAACTCCATCACTTTAAACTGTCCTGCACAGGTGAATCAAAAGCTTTAGTTGATCAGTCTGCTGATTTTAAATTTTGCAATTTTAAAAAGCAATATTAATTTCACCCTCTGTAACCTTTCTAACACTGCCCAGCCATGAAGCGTTTGCTTAAAATACTTGATGTATAGCATCACTGTGCTTAAAAGACAGTTGAATTAGGCTATGTCCATGGATTTGGTTTTTCAGCTATATTAGAAGTGCTTCATAAACCATTTGGCTGAATGGGGTCTCTGTAATTGGGGAAACTTTTAGGCTAGATTCCCACCCCCCTTAAAATTCAGAACATAAAAGATTAGCTGATTAATTATTTTTAAAAGTTTGTTGTAGGGAATTTTTTTTATCTCCCTCTTTCTCAGACCCAGCCACCAAAATCTTAAAATAACATGATTGGCCATAACTTTAGCTCTTGGAAAACGGTTTTCAACTTGGGTTGGAAATAATGCTTTTTAAATTACTTATATGTAAGTCTCACACATATTCATGTGCGTGCACACTGCAGTAAGCTAGTTTAAATGAGTTAAAGTTACTTCGTTATGCACTGAATGTGCATTTCCAGCAGTGTGGCCCATTCTGGTTGGCTTCAGTGTGCTCTGACAGTATCTGTGCAAAAATAATTATGTGTAAGCCCCCTTGAGCGCTGTTGATGACGATGGAAGGGTAGCACTTTGTACTTCACCATACTACTGCAGTTTATATGGCGAGTTCAAGTGTTCAAGGCATTTCACTCACTTTATCCTGTAATTCTAACCATTGCCTTTGTAAGAGGCTGATTTTCCCAAATTGCACATGGCAGGAGGGAGAGGTGGGACGCTGCAGGAGACCTCTTGAATTGAGGAATGGCCACAGCGCACTGGTAGTGCATCTGCTTTGCATACAAGAAGTCCCACATTCAATCCCAGCCATTTTTAGGTAGCTCTGGGAGAGACCCCTGCCTGGAGAGATGCTGACAGTCAATGTAGGCAATATTGAGCTAGATGGACTTAGTATAAGGCAGCTTCCTATGTTAGACACACACGTACGTACGTACGTACGTTAATCATAGGGACTTTCTGATCCATTGTGTGATCTCGGCTGCATCAGTGTTTCAGGCTTTTTCATCCTCCTGCTTAGAGGGCAATCCCTGGGCCAGAAGATGGCTAACAAAGTGATAAAATGCAATGCAGAATCAAAACAAAGGAGTAAAATTAAAGGAGACCATATCACTTCATACCCCCAGCAGCTTATAATTCAAAACCCAGTAAAGTAATTGTTGCTCTCTTTCAAAGGGCCAGTAGAGGACATCTGGCAGGTCTCCTTTAAAAGGGGATGGGCTTCAGCAACAACCCCCCCCATCTGCATACTTTCTCTCTGGTAGATGCTAATCTTAACAAGTGATGGTGGTGATGGATCATCACAACCTCCTTTGGTTACGGAAGTGGGGGAAGGGCTGGGCCAATTACATTGCTTCCAAAGCACTTAAGCCAGACCTTTGTGTTCTGCACCAGCACAAAACCTGGTGGTCAGGATTCTGAGGTTCCCAGTGTTAGGGGAGTATGGGAAGTACCCTGTTTCAAATCTCGCTTCTGCCATGAACTGTTTCTCCCCTTCTCCACACTCAGCCCAGGCAGTTCAGGCATGAAACCCACATCTCTATAGTAGACTGCATGCATCTCCTGTTGAAAGGTTTGGGCGCCTGTTATGAGAAAACGGCCTTCATGATCTAGAGATGCTGGAGAGCTGTTGCCAGACAAATTTGACCAGATATGGGGAACTTTTGACCCTCCGGATGTTGCTGGACTACAGTCTCATCTCTGGTCAGTGGCCATGTCTGCTTGGGCTGAAGCATCCTTGCAGTTCAGCAGCATCTGGAAGGTCAAAGGCTCCCCACACCCAAACTAGGTAATGCAAGGCTAGATGGGACAGTTACACAGACCTGGTATAAGGCAGCTTCCTCTTATGTGGGGCAACTTCTGTGCTTCAGCTTCTGTCGAGAGAGAAGTGAAGAACACCTGCTAGCAAGAAGGGACCTAAATGATCTTCTCTTCCAACCCCCTGCAGCTGTAGCATCTCTGGCAGGTTCGTCATCCATCCTCAGTTCAAATGCTTCTGGTTGAGAGCCTCCCTCCCCTTTCCATGGTGGTCTGTCTATCATTGTACCGCTCAACCCATTAAGAAATTTCTCCTAACTTTTAAGCCAAGATATGCTTCCCAACATATCTAAGCAGTTTGCAAAAATATAAAGTAAAGCATCAACATTCTCAGTAATTAAAAACAGTTGAAAGCAAGTACAGTGGTATCTCAGGTTTTGAACGTAATCCGTTCCGGTAGACCGTTTGAGTTCTGAAACGTTCGAAAACCAAAAACTCAACAGCTGACAGCTAGGCCTCAGAATCTTGCACTCAGCAGAAGCTGCGTGGCATGTTCAACTTCCGAGGCGTGTTCGAAAACCAAAGCATTTACTTCCGGGTTTGCGGCATTCGTTACCGAAATGTTCGTCAGCTGAGACATTCAAAAACTGAGGTCCCACTGTACTTAAAAGCATTCAAAATATGACTAAGACCAACAAGCACTAAAATGTGATAAAAACGCATATAACTTCTCCATGTCTGGATAGGCTTGTCTAAACAAGAATGTTTTAAGCAGGAGCCAAAAAGTACTGCAAAGATGCCTGTCTGATGTCAATAGGCAAGGATTTCCAAAGTGTGGGTGCTGCCACACTGAATGGTGGATTTCTTCCGAGTGTGGAATGGATCTCATGTGGCACCTGTAACAGGGTCACTTCATTCAAGTCCTCAGAGCAACAGAGAAACCAGTCTCTCCAATCCTCATTGTGAAAGCCCTTCAAATATTTTTCCCAATTTCACCAGGCTAAGTACACCAGCTCTCCTCAACTGTTCTTCATAGTTTTCAGGCCCCCTCACATTCTGGCTTTTTCCCCCCTTTTTTCTGGATACCATAGTACTACAGATGCTGCCTGGGCTATTACTGCTTCTGACCCGGATACCACTTCTGTAACCTGAGATTGCATTAAGCTGCTTTGGATTGCACATTGCTGGCTTGTGTTTTTCGCTTTTGGCCTTAGATGCCCCTAGATCCTATTCACATGTATGACTGCCCTTCCAGAGCTCTTCTACCTGATAGATGTGCCACGGATTCTTCATATCTAAATGCAGGTTTTTACATTTTAATCTCTGTTGAGGTCCATCCTGGAGTAAGTTAGCTACGTCCATTAATTTTAATGGGTCTGCTCTGAGTAGGGGTAATGTTGGGTACAACCTAGAGTTCCGTTGGTACTCTTGACAGATTGATTCAGAACTATTCATGATCACTCATTGGGATCCACCTAACAGTAGTATTAGGTGTCATGGAAGACCTTGTGAAATGCGTCACTGAAATCAAGATAAACGACTGTCCTTATCTATAAACCTTAGTAACTCTATCCCCCCCCCCCAAAAAAAAAGGAAGGAAAAAAAAGATAAGGTTAATTTGGCGCAACTCAGTCTTTATAAAGCTTGCCTGGCTCCCAGTAATCCATTCTTTTTTAGTTGCTCACGTACAGACAGTTTAATCTGTTCTAGAATTTTGCCTGTTACTGACGTTGAGTTGATTTTTCTCTAGCTTCCCAGATTTAATTCCCCCCTTTCCTCCCCTTCTGAAGATATATAGGGACAACATTCATTTCTAGTCACCTGACAGCTGTTGTACCCTGAAATAAAATCTTGTTGCAAGCCCCTTCAGCAACCTGGGATAGGATTCCTCTCGCCCTGGAGACCTGACCTCCTTTAAAGGAGTAGTTAGGTGTTCTCTAGCTACCTCCTTAGCAATCCTGAGTTGCAAATCCCTCCTTGCATCGTTAGTTCTGCTTTTCCTGGTCAAACTCGGTTCCCTTTTTGGGAGAAGACCAAAATAGGAATTGAATGGTTCCTCCTTTCTCTGTCAACTCTTAACACTTCTCCACCATCCCTAAGCGGCTGTCATTATCCTCCCTTGGTCATTTTGCTCCAAACATGGCCTGATAAGTTCTTTTTGTTGTTCTGAGTGTCCCTTAAAAGCCCCTGCTCATTTAGCTTCCCTGATACCATCCTTACAGCTTTGGACCTCTTTATTGTGCTCCTCCTTAGTTATAAATCCCTCCATTTCCTACATGTATTCTTTAAAAGTCTCAGTTCCTTGGAGGCTTCCCTGTGATGTCTGCAAGTGGTAGAGCATCTGCTTTACATGCAGGAGGTCCCAGGTTCAGTCCCTGACGTCTCCAGCTAGTGCCGAGAGAGACCCCTGTCTGAAACCCTGGAGAGCTGCTGCCAGTCATTGCATACAGTGCTTAACTAGATGGACCCAGTGGTCTGGCTCTGTATAAGGCAGCTTGCTAGGTCCCTTACAAGTCTCCTGTTTATCATGGTTATTGGGAGAGTCTGAGATTGTGGTATCTGCAACATACTTCCCTGCTAGACCTCACGAAATTTTTACACCAGCCGCTGATTTTCACAGTGTGTGGTGGAATAGATGCTCAGCGGCTGGACCCAAATCTTTCTTTAGTTTCTTGGACTTTTTCAGGTGGCACTTTAGAAACACCAAGCACTAATACAACCAAAATTAAAGGGTAGAATAAAATAGCAGCAGTGCAGCAAACAATTGCTGGAGCTGAGTCAAGAATCAAATGGTCTTTGCCTGTAGGGAGTGCCACATTGGAGACGGTGCCTGAGGAGAGTATTCCACAATAGGGGGCCATCACCGAGAAGGCTCTTCCACTGCTTTCCACCTGCTTTGTGACATATAGCATGCCCTGTACCATGTGCCTGTTCAAATTCTATCCCATGCAAACGTGGAGCTGATCTACTGCACCATGCTTGTGCTTCTTGGCCATCATCTACTTATAAGCGATTCTGTCTGTATGGGGGACCTCTGGCCCTCCAGATGTTGAACCACATCTCCCATCAGCCCTAGCAAGTGTGGTTGATGGCCAGGGGTTATGGGAGTTGTAGTTCAGCAACTTCTTGAGGACCAGAGGTTCCCCACACCTGACATATTTTTGTGGGTCACAATCATCTTCAATAGATATATTTACCGTTATCCTGAGCTGTAGGTATCCATGTACAGTGGTACCTCGGGTTAAGTACTTAATTCGTTCTGGAGATCCGTTCTTAACCTGAAACTGTTCTTAACCTGAACCACCACTTTAGCTAATGGGGCCTCCTGCTGCTGCCACGCCTCCGGAGCACGATTTCTGTTCTCATCCTGAAGCAAAGTTCTTAACCCGAGGTACTATTTCTGGGTTAGCAAAGTCTGTAACCTGAAGCGTATGTAACCTGAGGTACCACTGTACAGGATAAGATGCAATTATATTTGGTGAGCACAGAGGGAATGAGATGGAGTAAGTACACTCCATCTTTTTCTTTTGCAGAAAAGAAAAAATAGCCCTGAAGGCCCATGATCTTCCTTCTGCCTGCCTGGAGTTACATGATGTTTCAGCTTCATTGGATAGACCCCAGTTCTCCCTCTTGGTCCTAGAACTTGGGATCATCCAGCAAGGCTGGAATGTTGGATGATTCAGGAAAGGAGAAAAGGAACTACTTATTCATGGAGTGTATAGTTGAGCTATGGATTCCATTCCCACAACATGTAGCATTGACCAATTTCAGTGGCGTTAAATGTGGATTAAACAAATTCACGGAGAAGACTATTGGTGGCTACCATCTACGATGGCTGTGTCCTACTTCCACCGTTGGAGGCAGTATGCTTCTGAATGCTGGTTGCTTGGAATCACAAGTGGGGAGAGTTGCTCAGGTCCTGCTTTGGGTCTTCATATGTAGGCATCCGGTTGGCCACTAAGAACAGGATGGTATGTTAGGTGGCCTTTGGGCTGATCTAACAGCCATGCTCCTCTTACATTCTTATGATACAGTTTACTGCAGGGTAGTGGCATTTAGCTGAAGATTCATTTTCATTTAAAACTTTGGAAATGTCAGCCTGCCTCCTCTTCGATCCCTGTGGAGCTCTTCTATTTTCCTGATAGGGTTGCCAGCTGGCCCAAGTAAAATGCTGATGTTTTTTCAACTGGGCTTCTGCTGCCCGGTAACTAATTGGGCTTGACAATTGTGCATCCATCAGATTAAACCTACAAATAAACCTAGCTGAAATGCCACTTGCTTAAGAAGCTTTCTGATTTCACCAGTGGTCTCAATAGTTTACTGCACCTCGATGAAGGTGGGAGCTTAGACATGTTATGTCCTAAAGCATAGCATTACAATTAATACTCTCTCCAACCGAAACTTCAAACCCCACCTTCCCTTTACAAACTCCCGAACCAGCAGCATTCCTTGAGAGAGAGAAAAATCTGTGTTAGATTTATAACGTCGAGTTGTCCTCCAAAGAGGAAGCTTTACAGCATCTGCACTTGGTGGAGAGAAGTTAGGATTGGGGAGAGTCTTAAAAGGTTTGAGGAAAAGCTAGAGAGATCAGGAGGTCTTGAACCACAAATGGTTCTGCAGCCTTTCTGTTTTCAACTGGTGAGTTGAGGAGAGGGAAGCAAAAGCAGATCCCTGCCCCAAGGAGACGACAATCCTAACTCTCAACCGTGGGGCAGATGATGATGATGGGAGAGGAGATAGGGAAAACATTGGCAAGGAGAAATGAAAGTGAACAGATTTTCTTAAGTTAGTTTCATCTTGTTGAAGGCATCATGAAATAACGTGAATCGTACTGGGGGTGTCATCACTTTCTTTTCAGTTGTTTCTTTAAAGGGGGGAGCAAAGTGAGGAGGAAGAAGTATACAGCAATAAAAACAGATTTAGAAGTGAGTTTCATATTTTAGGTCGAACCAGTCCTCAGTTGCCAGTATTGTAGTATCCACCCTTGGCACCCAACTGAGTGTCTTCCCTTCCCCTAGCAACCCTACACTTGTGGAAACCCTGGGATGTGTCCATTGTAGCACTAGGTTTAAGTCACTTAGTGGTATACTCGTTGCACTGGTATAACTGGTTGTGCAATGGGAAACATGAGTACATTCCTCTAGACCACAGTGCAAACGTCTAGACCAGGCATAGCCAAACTTGACCCTCCAGCTGTTTTGGGACTACAATTCCCATCATCGCTGACCACTGGTCCTGTTAGCTAGGGATGCTGGGAGTTGTAGTCCCCAAATAGCTGGAGGGCCACGTTTGGCTATGCCTGGTCTAGACGGTTGCACTATGGATTGCACAACAAACCTCTGCCAGTACAACTTCTTGCGTTGGATTCCTTTGCTGTGCCTGCTTTAAAACCGCCATCCATAGTGCAAAGGGGTCTTGCATTAGTGGGCAGAGAATGTTGGATGCAGCCCCCTGTAATCATTTCTGTGGCCAAATAGCTTCCTATGTCGCTGCAGGAAATCCATTTTAAGCCTTTGGCAGCTTCTGCCCGTCCCAAAGATGGGGAAAATATATTTGGCAGCCGTTTCTCAGTTAATCTTAACAGTAGTGTTCACCTTACTGCCAGTTAGCTCTCCGTGGAGCAGGAACAACTCCTTCAGTGCATGCCCTGTGAAATGCATTCCTACGTCTACCCAATCATGCGCTAGTTTGGGGTCATGAATAACTTAACAAAAATACCCTTCCTGATTAACTTATAATTAATTATGCAAAGCAAGTGAGGTGTATGCGGCAATGGTCCCTTGCCATTTTATTTTGCTGAAAGCTTTTTTTTAATGTTTACTTCGCTGTTCAGCCAAGCCAACCCCCCCCCCCCAGAGCTGCTTACAAATGCCAGTGATAAGACAGTCTCAGTCCTTAGGCGTACAATCTTAAAAGTCACAACAGGAAAGGGAGGAGGAGGAGGAGAAAAGCAACATTGGGCTTTATTCCCCAATTACTGGATTCTTGTAATGGCCAGCTGGGGTTGAAAGATTTCCATGAGAGGAGGATTTTGTTCCTACTGTGAAGAAGAAATACTCTTGTGGCAGCTAGGCAGTTGATGGCTGTCCCAGTGAAAGGGGGCTGCCTTGCTTGTGGCAGGATGAGGATGAGGAACCTTCAGACGTTGTTGGACTCCAACTTCTATCATGTCCATCCAGCACGGCTAACAGTCAGGGATGATGGGAGTTGGTAGCCCAGGGACACCTGGAGGACTGCAGCTTCCCCATCGCTGCCATAGGACTGCCTCTGTCCCCTGCTTGCTTGGGATGGGAGAGGGGCACAGACAATGCTGCAATGTTCCTAGTGTCACGTCCACAATGTAAGGGGTGGCTCCTTGCCAGAATGCCCTTTAAAGGGGGGTTAAGACACAGCTGTGACTTTGTTGTTGTTTAGTCGTGTCTGACTCTTCGTGACCCCATGGACCAGAGCACGCCAGGGACTCCTGTCTTCCTCTGTCATAACTCCCTAGCCCTTAGACCCATCTTTCTGAAATTTTGCAGGCTACTTTCCTAGAGGCACCTCTCCCAATACATTGGTACCTTGGGTTACAGACACTTCAGGTTACAGACTCCGCTAACCCAGAAATATTACCTCAGGTTAAGAACTTTGCTTCAGGATGAGAACAGAAATTGTGTGGCGGCAGTGCAAGGCCCCATTAGCTAAAGTGGTACTTCAGGTTAAGAACAGTTTCAGGTTAAGAATGGACCTCCGGAATGAATTAAGTACTTAACCCGAGGTACCACTATATATACCTTTTACATAGCAAGACGCATTTCTCACAAAGCCACAAGGAAGAAAATAAACTTTTCATGTACTTGCCCCCAAGACTGTGGACCTGTTCGTTTGTTTGCCAGCCCCTGCCCACTCAGGTGGGAGTACTTACTGTGCCTTCACATTTCACCCAATTCCATCAAAAAGGGGGGAGGTTTAAAACTTCTTTTAAAATTACCCCAAAATAGTGAATTGGGGGGAGTCATGATTCACCCCCTGGAATCAGGATTTGGCTGGAAACCCTAAGGTGATTCGGGCATCCTCCAAATAGGTTAGGAGCAATTTGGGCTGTTTTCCAAAGTGCCACATCAGGGTCTGAAAAAGACTTGGCGCACTTTCCTAATAAGCAGGAGTTTAGAAAGATTAGGAGATCAGGTTATCACTAATTATCTATTATACACCTTAATATGACAGGTTTCATGTGCTAGACTGACAGTCCTTAGTTGCACTGGAAGGGAATATTCAGCCTCCCTTGGCAGAGTAAAATTGCAGAGCGAAAATTGTTTTTAAAAGGCCCTTAGTTTACAGCCTCCCTTAAAAGCCTTAATTGATTCATTTTGATGCCTTCTCCTTATAAAACATGTTTTCTGATATTATATAATTTATTCCAGCTTTACTAGTCATGGCAGTAACTCTGACTTCTCACCACTGGAGCTCCTGTCTAGCATTCACTTGTGTTGTTTTTTTGAGATTTTCACAGGCATTGCTGATAAGGCTTCGAGTTCATCTTCACAGTCTTAAGGTTCATTTGCTAGAGCATGAGACTCTTAATATCAGGGTCATGGGTTTGAGCCCCATATTGGGCAAAAGATTCCTGCATTGCAGAGGGTTGGACTAGATGACCCTTGTGTCCCCTTCCAACTCTACAGTTCTGTGATTGTATGACTAGAAATGTGATCCTCCCCCATCAATAAATGAAAGAAAAACAAGAATTGGGATGCTAAATTTTGAGTTTCACTTTCACTTGCCAAATGCAGAATGCCTGACTTAATCCAAACAGAAAACTGACATATGGCTGTTTGAAAGAACACCACAGATTTATTATTATCAATAGTAATAATTTGCTAGAATCAAATTAGATTAAACATGTTTTTAACAATTCGAAGTAGTTACTTGACATTCTTCCCCACCACTGTCATTTCTCAAAAACTGGAGCATCTAAGGGAATTCTGTGCTGATTTATCTCTTGAGCGAGCTGAACTGGATGGGAATTAACTTCCTACTAAAATAACACAGAGGGTTTGCTTTGAAAAACAAGAGATTTTGCTGCATCAATAGAAGAAGATGGGGTAGTGGTGGGATAACACAGGCAAAACATTCCCAGATAGTTCGGTACAGTACTAGTTGCCCTCCATGTCTGGGAGAAGATAAGAGAAGGAAGATAAACATGTTCCAGAAGGGATGCAGCAGTGAAAAGACAAGGACTCGGTTCTGCTCTTCTGACCACGAGATGCTTCTTATCCATGCCCCTGCTCTGAAACGCTGAACGAGACAGATGTTTTGCGTACAGGTGCGTCATACAGCTACACTTGAGGAGCTGGGATGTGCTGCCGGTTTCTGTTGAGCGTACGCTCTTAACCCACAAGGCAGCCCAAAGAAGTGGTGTCTGCGCTGCGGGTTGCAAGAATGGTGGTGGTGGTGAAATCTTAGCTGCATGTAAAACTTGGCAAACTTTCACCACAGGGGAATGATAATTGCTACACTGCAAATCTCTTTGCTCTGGGAGAACTGGACTGGGGCTCTGGCCCACAGGGCAGATTCTCCATAGACAGGGTGGGACAAGGGTGAGTTTCTCCCCCTCCCCCAGAGACTATTTTGAACAACACAATGGGGGCCTTGGCTCGATTTATACCCAAAGTGAAGCAAGGGTTTAAAATAAAACTATGGTTTGTAACCCTCACAACCACTTTGCCCCTCCCCTGCTTCTAACTGGGGCATTCAGGGGAGGAAATAACCTGGGAGCCTGTCTTCTTGCCATGTTCAAACCCGGGCTTGTGGTTTGTTTCCCTCTAAACCAGGGATGGGGAACCCGTGGCCTTTCAGATCTCTTTGGACCACAACTCCCATCATTCCCGACCTTTGGCCATGTTGGCTAGGACTGATGGGAGCTGTTGTCTAAAACATTGGGGAGCAGGAGCCTGGGGTGCGGGGAGCAAAGGTTCCCCATCCCTGTTGTAAACAACTCACGAAAAGTAAACCACAATGTGTTATTGGCTTGCGGCTCGTGATTGATTTGGAGGAGATGGACCGCAAGTGCAGGCTTGCATTATCACAGGGAGCCAGACTCTGGCTTGTTGCTTCCCCCGTTCTGCACAGTTGCCAGCAAAGTGCTCGTGCGCTGCAAACCATAGTTTTATTTTAAAGCATGGCTTAGTGTTGCATGCGAACTGGCCTGTAACATACTCTGCTGCTGCAAACGCAGCCGTTAGAAAATGTTCAGGTAGGGCTGTGAGGGACTCCAGCTCCCATCAGCCCCAGCCGGCAGGGCCAGTTGTCAGGGGTGATGGGAGTTGTAGTCCAGGAGTAGCCGGAGAGCTTCGGATGAGCTGCCCCAGCCGTGGAGCCACACGTGGAGAAGGCAATCAATGGCTACTAAACACGATGTCTCTGTTCTCTCTCCACTGTCGGAGGCAGCATACTGGAATCCTAGGTTCGAGCACTGTTGGCACTCAGGTCTTGCTTTCAGGCTTCTCATAGGCATGTGGATAACCACTGTGAGAACGGGAGGCTAGACTATGCGGGCCTTTGGCCTGATCTAGCAGGGCTGTTCTTATGTTAAGGGGACCAGGATAGGATTGCACAGTGAATGCCTTCCAGGTGCCGTGCGGGAGACAGAAGAGAGGGCTTGAGCCCTGGAGTAACTGTAGGATCCTGTTCCTCGATACCATCCATCTGGCATCATCTAGATCAGGCTTCCAACAACCTCTGCCCTCCAGATGTTTTGAGACTACAATTCCCATCATCCCTGACCACTGGTCTTGCTAGCTAGGGATGATGGGAGTTGTAGGCCAAAAACATCTGGAGGGCCAAGGTTGAGGACGCCTGATCTATATAGAGGGCAGCTTTTTGCAAGTCCTGCCAAGAGCAGTAAAGGGTACATTACCACATCTGGTAGGAGCAAGAGGCAGCCATTAGCTAACCTTTCAAGTTGGTGCATGTGGTACTTTCCAGTCTAGGGTAGGTGAGTATGGCTTGAACGAAACACAGGTCAAAAGGGAAAGTCTGGTGTGGTTCTCTGCCATAGCTTTACAATATTAAGTATTGTAAGGACCCCGAGGCCTTTTGCAATGCAAGACAGATGCTCTAACCACTGAGCCCTTCTCCCGTCATGGAAGTGTGCTTAGTGTTGTATCTGTGGCTCTGTTAGCTAAAGCTGTAGTGTAACACCTACCTGCAAAAGAAAAAGGTAACTGGCAATAGAATTTGACTTCTCAGGCAGCCCTTTTCACAGCTGGCCGGCACATTTGATAATCTTTAAACTCCATTTGATATACTTTGCTGGGGGTGGGGGGCATTAGCAGAAAGAAAGATAGATGCCTGCTGCTCAGGACTTGGTAAAGGAGGAGGTTGGGATAAAAGTGGTTGTGATCGGATAACAAATGAATGTGGTTATATGGACTTTGATGTGATGCTATTGGGGCTTCACTGTTTAATTCAGGGATCAGGAACCAGGGGCTGCTGCAGATACTGGATTCCATCTCATCATCCCCAGTCACTGGCCTTGATGGATGGGCCTGATGGTCTCGTAGACCATAACGTCACAAGGACACTTGTTTGGGGATGGCTGTTTTAAGATTTTCAGGTCCCCCATTTCCAGCTATAGACAGCGCATTGGACCAAGTCGATGCATGTGAAATCTCAGATTCCTGACTATTTCAGGTTGGTTTGCAAGAAAGCAAGTTGCTAGTCCTTGTGACTACCAAGAGTGCTAGGGAGATTTTAAAAGCAAAAGGAAGCTTTTTTATTTTATTTTACAACAGAAGCGCTTATAAAAAAATTGAGGTAGCAAGCATCGTCATAAAAAAGAGGGCTTTCCCCCTTCTCTGTCAGATAGGTGGGGATTCTCTTTCCATGAAGCCAGCTTCTATGGCATGCATTATCAGGAAAAAAAATGATGTTGTGTTTCTTGTGTGAGAAATGTTTTACTTGTGTGCGAATTCAATCCACACACTTGTCATTTTAATCAGCTAAACCGTTTCAAGGCTTCTTTGATCTCTAAGCCTTATTTTACCACATAGAGATTTCATATCCTAGAGGAGCGCAAGGGATTGTCTTGTACGTTCAAAGAGTTAAACTTGGGAGGGCAAGGGGAAATCTGATGGGATCGCTTGTTCCAAATTTACCTTATCCCCCACCCAACTGTCTTAAGTGATTCCCAAACAAACAAAATGTAACCACTAAAATCAACCCCAACGACAGCAACCTTTTTGACTTGTAAGTTCCTTAACCCTGGTAACCTCAGCTATACACAGAATGGGATTTTGCACATGTTGGACAGAAACAAGCGGATCAAGCCACGGCCGGAGAGATTCCAGAACTGTAAAGACGTCTTTGATTTGATCTTGACGTGCGAAGAAAGGGTCTATGATCAAGTAGTAGAAGGTAAGGAGCTGAAAGTTGTTTGCTTTAATGGCAAGGACCAGTATGCTATGGTGCCAGGGGTGGGGGAGATGAATATGGCCCCCTGGACTTTCCTATCTGGCCCCTTGGGCACTCTCTGGGCCACAGCCCTCCTGGAATTCTTCTAACATAACTGGAATGTGTCCTTGAACTGTTCATCCCTCTAGCTTGCCTGAATAGAGAGAGGGGGGGTGTTTGTGTGTTTTGCCTCTGGCCCCCGGAATGCTCCTTGTAAGGGAAGGTGGCCCCCGAGCTAAAGAACATTCACCACTGCTCCTTAGCTGTTGGCGTATTGGACTAGGCCGCAAAGATTTTGATTCAAATCGCTGCTCACTTCTCAAGCTTGCGGTGTGACCTGCAATCAGTCGCTCTTTTTCTTTCTGGCCCACTTTGCAGGGGTTGTCGTGAAGATGCATTTGCTGGAGGGCAAATTTTTCACAGAGGCTGGGTGGCCATCTGTACTTGTGTTGCAGAAGTCCATCAATCAGGGGGTTGGTCTCATCTACCTTTAAAGACCTTTCTAACTCAAAGCCTCTTTATGATTCCAGACAGGGTTGAGAGTGGGCAGTGGAGACTGCCTACCATTCCCCTGAACTCTCTGAAGAAGGGATGGCGTAAAAATATGGTGGAAACAATCTGGGCTCAAACTCGGATGGGGTTGTGTGTTTTGTGGTTCAGCAGAAGTTTCAGAGAGAGAATTCTTCCTGGGAACTACAGACCTAGGAAGCACCTTTCCCCCCCCAAACACAGTTCTGCAGTGGGACCAACGAAATGCAAATCCAATTAGGTTTCTGCAGTGACACTGCATTCCTGTTAGTGCATCATTTATTCTGCTCTGCTATCCTGCTGTTCCTCCAAAGAGGCCTGGGAATCTATGCATTGGATTATTTCTGCTTCACCCTTGCATCAGGCTTAAGAGCCGATTATTGGCCAGCTCTTGACTCATTGACTTTTGTGGCTGAGCAAGGATATGGAGGTAGGCCTCCTTGGTCCAGCAGTCTTATTTGCCGGGTGAAGTCCCAATGGCAGCTTGCATATCCCCAAAACAGGAGACAGGAGAGAGCACGGATTTGCATCCGGTCTCCATTAATGAGCAGCTTCAAGGGCCCCTCCTCTCCCTTTACAAACCACGCATGGGACAGGCTGCTCTTCAAATAGAGGACTGCCCTCTGGAAAGTAGGCCATGTGGCCATCTTAGGTCTGGGCCTTCCTCACAATGGAATGGGCCCATTATTGTCCCTGCACATTCGTTTGCCCTCTCCCTGAGTTCATCAGAAGGGCCTCACTGGGTCCAAAGGTCTGTCTAGTTCCGCCTTCTTATATCCCACAGTGGCCAATGAGATGGCTGCAGGAAGGCAATGGCCCTCCCTCCCTGTCACTCATAAGAAGTGCCCTGCAGATAACTGGCATTTGGAGGCACAGTGCAGAGGGGGAGAACATGCCCACAGTGACTGGTAGGCCACCCAGCACTGCCCATACAAAGAGAGTGAGGCCAGCAGGCAGCCATCGCAAGGGGGAGGAGAAAAGGATGGCCTTGTCTGAATCACAAGCGGGAAAAGACACTGTTGCACTTGCGGGCTTCCCATAGAACAGTGTTTCTCAAACTTGGGTCTCCAGCTGTTGCTGGACTACAACTCCCATCATCCCTGGCTAGCAGGACCAGTGGTTTGGAATGATGGGAGTTGTGGTCCAACAACAGCTGGGGACCTACTGCCATAGAGGCCCCTGTGGTTGGCCAAAATAAGAACAGGATGTTAGACTAGACAGGCCTTTGGCCTGATCCAGCAGCCAGGCTCTTATTGTGGCTCTTCCTCGCTTTTTAAATTTAAACTAGGCATTTATACAACCCCCGTGCAGCAACTCTGGCTAAGCCTTAAAAACAAAAAAACCCAGCCTGGTTGGTGGTGTTGGCAGATCTGCCGCTCATCGTCTCTCCAGCTCCCTGGCTTTGCCTTGCCCCCTGCTAGGATGTGGCAGATCTTCTTCAAAGTTAGGAAGCAGCCGAGCGGACACTGTGGTGTCTCATAAATAAAAAATGCCCGGGGGCAAGGTGGGTTCATCACCAGCCAGACTCTGCCTTCACTCCAGGGCTGTCCACTCAGTTGCTGCAGAGCTCAGAGTGCATTACAGGGAGCCGTCTTGGAGCCTTCGCCGGTTTCCTTAATGAGTCGCCGTGCCGAGAGATGAATGAAATCTTCACTCTTTGCTTGGGGGGAAGCTGTCCTCCTTGAGACAGAGGGTTCATTTTGCAGCAGTTGGGGAAGGCGAAGGCCGTCTGCTTGCTAATTTCCACCTTCTTTACCCTCTTCCCTCTCTCTTCTGAATGCAATTCTTCACATAAGTGGCACAGGAGAGAGCCCGAATCCCTGCTGGCAGTCCCTGCTATGAACAGATGATGAGATTTTTAAGCTGGACTGGCTGCCTCGCTTTGCTTGGCCTGATCTGCAGGAAACACTGTTCAGGGAGGGGGAGGGGGGCGGTGGACCAGTTTCTGAGCTTTACATTTGCAGGTCAGCATCTTGAGGCTCCTTAACGCTGCCTGGGAAACCGTGTCTCTTTGGCCGTGCCGGATCCGTGTACGTGACGGCGTTGTCTGCACACCGGTCTTAAAAATAAGCAAATCTCCTGTCCTGCTGTGGGTTCCGTTGGCGGAACAAGAGAAAATGCAGTTATATTAAGAGAGATGCAGTACAACACAAACCTAGGCCCACATTCCCTTCTCAGTGCCCTTCTGGGGGCTGCATGCAAGTGATAGGCAAGGCTTGAGACAAACGTGGGCCGAGCAATGAATGTCAGTGTGTTACCTTTTTAAAAAAACAGTAGGCTGGTTTCTACGCTCGCTCTTCTCTATTTACCTGGATGAGTAAGAGGTGTTCAGCGCAACTCAAGGACATCTTCCAGCCAGGCAGAAGCACTCCAGGAGAGTTTGGAGTAGGGTGTTGCTTGGGGCCCAAGGGCCAGAGTTTATAGAGGGCCACATTTGGTTTCCCAATCCTTGCATTCAAAAGAACCAGCCAAGTGGCCACCAGATTAGAAGCCTCAAAACTGGGATTCCACCAACGTCCGTGCTGCTGTCAGACCCAACGCAAGGAGTGTTTCTTCAAAGAGCCTGGGGAAAGAGGCCTTAGCTCAGTGGCAGAGGCCCTACTTTGCCCAGGGTTCAGACTCCCAACACCTCCTGTTTAAAATAGTTTTGGCAGCAAGCCGTGGGAAAGAGCTTGCCTGCATTTGTGGAGAGCCACTGGCAGTCGAGTTCCTAGACAGGCAGATTGCGGACTTGTCTAAGGCCACTTCCTGCACTCCTTTGCATTATTTTAATTCCAGTCGCCCAAGACATGCAAATGTTGCTCCCTTCCTTCCCCTGATGTAGCCTTTGCCAACCTGGCAACCCCCAGACGTTGTTGGACCCCCAACTCCCCATCAGCCCTGACGGTCGGCCAACACCGGCTGGGGCTGATAGGAATCAGACTCCCAACAACATCCAGAGAAGACACGGGTTGCCTGCTGCCAGTTTGAAGGCTTGATTTCGACCTGCACCCAAAACCACTTTTCTTTGTTTTTGCCCCTCAGACTTAAATTCCAGAGAACAGGAGACATGCCAGCCTGTACATGTGATCAACGTGGACATTCAGGATAATCACGAAGAGGCAACGCTGGGAGCTTTCCTTATCTGCGAACTATGTCAATGTGTAAGTATTTTTATTTTAACCTTTTTACTCCAATTTCCTCTTTGGGGTACCAGAGGATGCCTTTCTCCTGTGGTGATTTTGAACCCTTGCTAAGTCCTTCTGTTCCTAAGAAACCTCTGTGAAGCTCACAAACGGGGTGAAAGCGAAACGCTTCCCCTCCTTGCTGCTCAGGTACACTGCCCCTGAACATGGCTGTTCCATTACTCGCTATGCATAAAGACACCACCTGGACCAGCAGCCTTGCAGTAGCCGGCCTGATCCCTCCAGGACAGTGGCCTTCTGCTGGTGAGTTAGGAACCACCAGTGGGCCGCTGCCGTGATCCAAGGCAGGCTACAACGGGAGCACTTCTACCATGCAAATTCTGAAGCAATGGGCCCCCCAATGCATTTGCGCTGGCTCTGGAAAGGTCGAAGGTCTCTGCTCCAGCGTAATCTGAAGCCAGAGGCTACACCTCCCTCCCATTCATCCCCAGCATCTGCTTGGGAAGTTCAGATCGCACAGCCAGTTCTTACCTTTGGCAGCCATGTGTGTGTGAGAGAAAGAGCGCTATCTCGGCACACATGCACAAAATCATAAGGCAAACTGCCTTCCTTCCTGGGCAACCTTCCGAGGGCCGCTTGCCAGGGGCGGCCGCAGCCAGATAATAATAATTATTATTATTTATTATTTATACCCTGCCCATCTGGCTGGGTTTCCCCAGCCACTCTGGGCGACTTCCAACAGAATATTAAAATATAATAACCCATTAAACATTAAAAGCTTCCCTAAACAGGGCTGCCTTCAGATGTCTTCTAAAAGTTTGGTAGTTCTTGTTCTCTTTGACATCTGGTGGGAGGGCATTCCACAGGGCGGGTGCCACTACCGAGAAGGCCCTCTGCCTGGTTCCCTGTAACTTGGCTTCTCACAATGAGGGAACCACCAGAAGGCCCTCGGCGCTGGACCTCAGTGTCCGGGCAGAACGATGGGGGTGGAGACGCTCCTTCAGGTATACCTGACCGAGCCAGAGAGTGAAAGCAGCTGGAACACCAAAGGAGCAGCTCTCGCCTCTCTATCCTCTGCCCCAGCAAGCAAGAGGCATTGTCACGGTTTCAAGGGCGCTTTCTATCCAGGCCAAAACACTCAAGGAAAGGTGCCGAGCAGAGCCACTAGGAAGGGTGCCCAGGGAGAGAGGCAGCTTGAAGGGCTGTGTTTGGCCCCCAGTTCCCCACCCCTGCTGTAGAATCTAGGAGGCAAGCATGGAAGTCCCTTCCTTCCACTGCCCGTTGGCCATTGACGCACTATGCTCCGTTCCAGGGTGTTGCTTGCTCTGTGCGCAATTTGAGTGAAGGGCGTTGTATTTGCAGCCACCATGGCTTTTTACCTGCCCAGCCTGCCATTGTGAGCATGTAGGGAATTAAGGCGAAACCCCGAACCTTGAACGGAGCTGAGGCATCTTCTCTGCTTCAAAGAGAAGAAAAGAAACCAGCTCACTTCTGTGTTGGGTTTGTTTTTTGTTTTTAAAGTGGGTCAGCCCAGGGCAGACTTGGGAATAGAACTCTCCTCTCCACGGGGTCCCACTCCTGCGGAAACTAGGCCACTCTGCCTGCATCTGAATGGAGCATCAAGGAAAATGAAAGAAAGGCTTGAGCTCCTTGTCCGCTTGTCAAGTCTGGAGGCACTTTGTTTGGGCCAAATGGGGAAAGGCTGCGTTCACTCCCGGTGGTGTGTGATTTGCATGTGTGTGTTTCGAAGCAGGTCCAGAGGCTGTTAGATTATATAAAAAGAGTGGTTTAGAGCCATGCTCTTCAACCTGGAAACCTGGTCTTTCCAGATGTTTCAGAACTTCCATCACCCCAGCCTGCTTAACCAGTGTTGGGGCCCGCGGTGGCTTGGGGGACAGTCCTGGGGTCTGTTCCTTTGGCGAAGCTTATGCGGCTTTCTTAGGCATGGGGTTAGCCAACGCAGTGCCTTCCACATGTTTTGGAATGCCGTTCCCATAACTCCTAACCTTTGGCTCTGCTGGCTGGGGCCGATGGGAGATCATGGAATTGTAAGAGTTGCAAGGTGCTCCTAAGGGTCATCTAGTCCAACTCCCTGCAATGCAGGAATCTCAGCTAGAGCATTCATGGCAGACGACCATCCAATCTCTGCATAAACATCTGAAGGGCACCATGTTGACTATCCTAGGCTTAGAGCAGAGGTGGGAGTCCTGGGGCCTTCCAGTTGTTCCCATAACTGCATCCTGACCATTGGCTGGGGTTGGCCCCAAGCCCAACAACATCTGGAGCATCACCGAGTTCTCCATCCCTGTTCCTTAGTAGATCCAGGGTGGGGAGCCTTTGGCCTTCCAGGTGTCGCTGAACTACAACTCCCATCAGCCTCATCCACCATGGCCGTTGGCCCAGGACAGTGGGCATTTTAGTTCAGCAACACCTGGAGGGGTTTCCCCGCACCTGTTTGAGATGATAGCATGTGGTCTTCTTGTAGCAGACATCGTTTCAGAAGAGGTGTCTGCCCTTCTGGTGCACAGGAAAAGTGCTTCTTTTAAGGCGGGTGGCAGCGGGACTCCTCTTCTTCAATGGGTGCTTTCCATTGGGGTTTTTTTTGTTTGCACTGCTCTTTTTTTGTAAGAGAACAGAGCAGCACAACCCTCCTTTCAAAATAAATACTTGAGCCCTAACCCTTCCCCTCTTACCTGTTTGCTTCCAGATACAGCATACGGAAGACATGGAAAATGAAATAGATGAGCTGTTACAAGAATTTGAAGAGAAAAGTGGAAGGACTTTTCTGCACACGGTCTGCTTTTATTAAAAGCACGCCCACCTCTTCCTCTTAGGCCTTACTTGCGGATGAAAGAAGCATGTGTTAGTTCTGAATCTACTGGACTGTTTTCTCCCTTCCTCTCGGAGAAGTCGACTTAACAACCTCTTTCATTGTTGCTGTTTAATTTCTCTCCCCAAACCAACCCGCGCGTGTGTTCGTTTTTTGTTATTTTTTAAATTGTTTGTGGGATGTTTCCACGCAGAAACACAAACGAACTTTGTGTGTAAAATGAAAGGAATTCTTTACATGAAACGCTGCTTTATTTAAGAGATTTTTTTTAACGAAAAAGAAATCAAGGTTTTGTTTAACTCTTCCCCTATCTCCTGTCTTACCGCCTCCCTCTCTTGGATGCCCTTCTTTAATTGTTATAAGTAGGGTTTTAATTATAAAGAGAATATATGCAGATGATATCATTTATATTTTCCACCGTAAATATCTTATTTCAGGTGTTGGGGGGCGGGGGGCGGGGCGGCAGTGAAGGGGAGATGCTTTTCTTTTAATGCAACAGAACTGAACGGCTGGGATATGCAAAGGTATGAATGGGACAATTAATATCTGTATAATATTAGGAATGAAAATTGGAAGTGTCCAATAAATATAAACTGCGCCATTTCTGTCCTGTTCCTTGTGTTCATATAGAGATGTCTAATATATCTTCCTATATACGTAAACATGAAGGTTATCGTCGCACAGCCCCCGTTGGAGGAATTGTAGTGCCACATCGCAATCCTAGAAATGAATGAAGCTGGGGTGCGGTAGGGGAGCAAGACTGAAGACAGGTTGCACAAGAGCGACCACGGCATGAGAGTGGGATGAGGGAGAAACTGATGGGGAAATTGGTGGTTTTAAACAATGGCAGGTGTTTGAGAAAAGTACCTTCATAAAGTGGCGTATTTGAGGGTTCTGCATCCTGTATCTTCACACGAGGCAATGAGGAATGGAAGAGGCAGAAGTTTGAGTACAGTGAGAAGGGAGTTACACTGTAAGGAAAACAGGTGACTATTTTAAACAACAGCAGGGACGGAGGGAAATGGAAAATGTGGCAATTTTCAACAATGGCAGAGGTTTGAGTAAAGTAGCAAGGAGGGGACGTGACAGTTTAAAACAAGGCTTGACTACAGTGAGAAGGAAACTGAAATATGTCCTTTTTTGGTGTTAGCTTTTGTGTTGTACCCATCTCTGCTTTCTCTCCTTGTTAAAACGAGTTGATTCAAAACAAATCCCTCAATGTTTCTCCAACTCCTGCTTTACTCAAACTGACGTAGTTTGAATACAGCTAGAATGGAGGCACACTGAAAGGAAAGAATTTGACTGTTTTAAATACCATTTAGTGTTTGACTAAAACTCATTTGTTTGCTCCAGGTTTGCAGCCTTTGGAATTACCATTATGCTTAATTCACTGTGAATTCTGCCACCCAAAGGTACCTTATCAAGATCCGTTCTGACCTTGGGACATTTCAAGATCGGGAATCCTTCCAACAGCAACAAATACCTTTCAAGATAAATTTTGAGAGTGGCAGGCATGAGCATAAAGTGATGAGCTGTCCTAATTTGTTACAAGAACATGGCAACACTCCACAAACTTAATGGATTATGCTGTGTGTGGCAGGGGGAAGGGAATCCTACAATGGGCCGGATAGATAGATAGATAGATAGATAGATAGATAGATAGATAGATACATGGCACTTGGAAACTTTATACAGTGGTACCTCAGGTTAAGTACTTAATTGCTTCCGGAAGTCTGTTATTACCCTGAAGTGTTTTTAACCTGAAGCAGACTTTCCCATTGAAAGTAATGGAAAGTGGATTGATCCGTTCCAGACGATGAAAAAACACCCCCTAAAACAGCAATTTAACACGAATTTTACTGTTTCACGACAACATTGATCCATAAAATGAAGGCAATAATCAATGTGCTGTACTATAAAATAAATAAGACAGTATTTTAGATGAAAAAAATTAAAATTTATTTCCAAACTCACTGTTTGGAGGGGCTCAGGGTCCTCTTCCACAATCACAATCGGCTTGGCTCCCGGCATTCGTGGAGGCCTCAGAGAGCTCCTGCGGCTGGAGCCCAGTCGCAGAGCCTCTGCAGCTACCGTGGATGTCGGGGCTTGGCTCCCTGCATTCGCGGAGGCCTCCAAGAGCTCTGTAGGCCCCGCCAATGTCCGGGTTTGCCTCCAGGCAGCAGCGAGGCCTCCAAGAACTTGGACAACTTACTTCCAGGTTACAATCATTCTTAACCTGAAAAAACATAAGTTGAAGCATTCGTAACCTGAGGTACCACTGTAGTAGTTTGTATGGTACACATGCCAGAATTTTCAGCCTGGGTTTCTGAAGGGACACAAGTTGCCAATGATAAGAACGATTAATAATACTAGGCATTTGCAGAGCCCCTCACTTACATTAACTTGCTGCCACTTTACAACAACCTTGTAAGGTAGGCTGGCTGAGAGCAGGCTGAGCTTAGTGGAGCAATGCCCTGTTCTCCCCACTGAATCGGCCTCCATTGGGTGATGGGAAAGGCCTGCGCTTGTTGAGATCCATGGAGAGATTCTGCTAGGGTAAAGAGCACAGGACTTGATGAGCAGATAACCTCTCCTAGGGGTTGGGGGAGAAATTTGGTTGGGTTCGCATTTTCATGTGGAACTCCCTCGTTCCTGAAACGAGAGGACCAAAACAGAACCGCGGTTCAAAGCGTGTGCTTCTCCTAAGGTTGCAGGTGCAGTTCTCCAGCCAAACGATGTCTCCAAAGAACATCTGTTCATGCATAAAGTAGTGAAAATAGGGCATATATTGGGAGAAATTTGCACGCAAATGCTGGTGAATTTCTATCAGGACATTTGGTTTAAAACTGAAGTTTGGAAACAATGAAAAAGGAGAGAAAATGAAACTGACAGATTTGACCCATCTTTAGCCTGACCTGGTATTGGACAATTTCTTGGGCTCCTGAATTAAGAGAAATAGAAAAGGTACTATTTAAATATATATGGATACAGGTTGAAGAATAGGGGAGTGTGGTCTGAGCAGAGTCTTGATTCTCTGGATAAAGTTTTTGAGATTGTTGTGTTTTTAAAGAAACACACTCCAATTTATACACCGAATCCTGGCTCCGAATGATTCCTGTTGCCAGTTAATGATATATTTCTGCTTCTAATGACTGAGCATCCTTGATCTCCGCTGTTCTTTCCTAATTTGGGCTCTGGACCAGTGGCTTTTGGCAAGCCTGCTCAAGCTGATCCTCACATGATCTGTGCTCGTAGTTTAAGGACAGGAGGTGGCAGAAAGGGGTTCCTGACCTACAGCTTCCTTCTCTGTGTTTTCCAAGACTTTCACTCAACAGCAATTCGAAGAGGCTTGACCAAAATTCCTGATAGCTGTTGAGGTTTGTGTTTGTATTTATCTGTAATAATAATAATAATAATAATTTATTATTTGTACCCCGCCCATCTGGCTGGGTTTCCCCAGCCACTTTGGGCGGCTTCCATAGAAACCAAAAATACACTAAAATATCACAGATAAAAAACTTCCCTGAACAGGGCTGCCTTAAGATGTCTTCTGAATGTCAGGTAGTTATTTATCGCTTTGACATCTGATGGGAGGGTGTTCCACAGGGCGGGCGCCACTACCGAGAAGGCCCTCTGCCTGGTTCCCTGTAGCTTTGCTTCTCGCAATGAGAGAACTGCCAGAAGGCCCTCGGCGCTGGACCTCAGCGTCCGGGCAGAACGATGGGGGTGGAGGCGCTCCTTCAGGTATACTGGGCCAAGGCAGTTAAGGGCTTCAAAGGTCAACACCAACACTTTGAATTGTGCTCGGAAACATACTGGGAGCCAATGTAGGTCTTTCAAGACCGGTGTTATGTGGTCTCGGCGGCCGCCCCCAGTCACCAGTCTAGCTGCCGCATTCTGGATTAGTTGTAGTTTCCGAGTCACCTTCAAAGGTAGCCCCACGTAGAGCGCATTGCAGTAGTCCAAGCGGGAGATAACTAGTGCATGCACTACTCTGGCAAGACAGTCCGCGGGCAGGTAGGGTCTCAGCCTGCGTACCAGGTGGAGTTGGTAGACAGCTGCCCTGGATACAGAATTGACCTGCGCCTCCATGGACAGCTGTGAGTCCAAAATGACTCCCAGTCTGCGCACCTGGTCCTTCAGGAGCACAGTTACCCTATTCAGGGCCAGGGAGTCCTCCACACCAGCCTGCCCCCTGTCCCCCCAAAACAGTACTTCTGTCTTCTCAGGATTCAACTTCAATCCATTAGCTGCCATCCATCCTCCAACCGCCTCCAGGCACTCACACAGGACCTTCACCGCCTTCACTGGTTCTGATTTGAAAGAGAGGTAGAGCTGGGTATCTGGGTAATATCTGGGTAATATTTATTACCCCAACCCACTTCACCAATAGTGACCCAAGGCAGGCTTCAACAATGCAGTATTGAGGTATATAAAAAAAGATGAAAACATTCTGTGTCATGTCCTTCCCCTTGCCATACATGAAACGACAACCATCTGGTGCTTCCGACATATTGTAAAGACTTATCTTTTTGTCCAGACTTTCCTTGACCCATAGGACTGGACACTGATTTATATGAGTGAGCCCCTTGACTCTCCAGTTTTCTATCCTGTTTTATTGATTTTTAGGCTATATTTTGTTGTTGTTGTTGTTGAAATGGATCATGCTTTCCTATTGCATGTAGCCTACACCGCTTGGAGATTTTAAAATATATTAGGTGGTTTAAAAAATGCTTTTAAACAAAACAAATAAATACAAATAATCGTCAAAACAAATAAAACGGTTCAAAATGGAACAGAACAATTTGAGTTTTCTACCACTCAGTGCACAGCCTTTGGAAGCAATGCACCTAAATAAGTCCTGTCCATTAATTTTGATGACTCAACTCTTGAGTAGGATTGACGTTTTTTATTCTTAGTTATTAAAATTTTATACCGCTTTATACTCGCGGGTCTCTGGGCGGTAACAACATAAAAAACATCATATAGAAACAAAATACATAATCAAAATAACGCAGCCCAATAAATTCAGCAGAAGAGGTGTTTCTCTTTCACACACACACACACACACACACACACACACACACAACCTTAAGTGTCAAAGAGGTGTGTCTTCACCTCATGGTAAATGCAAGGTGCATCTCTGTGGGTTCAGAGTGCCACAATCTGGGAGCTGCTGCAGAGAAGCCCATATCCTGTGCTCCCAATCCCCAAACCTCTGTGGGTGGCAGTGCTGCCAAGAGAAGCAGTCTTCTCTACCAGTCTTAAGAAGGTCAGTACAGATGGAGACAGACTTTCAGATATTTGAGGCCTCTGGCTTGTGTAAGCAACACTCCGAAGAAACCCACTTAAACTGAGTTAGCCATGGTCAGTGGGTCAACCCTGAGTAGGGCCAGCACTGGCAATACACTTAAGCTCTCTAGGGTTGGGTTGGGCCTGCTATGCAGAGACTGCCACCCTATACCGGCATCTTACCTGGGAGTAAGTACCATTAAAGACAGCGGGACCTCACTGGCAAATGATCTTGCCCAGGATTGCTGTGTTAGGCTGTAAATCATAAGGATGCTTGACCCGGGATGGCATAAGGCCTGTGGCGATCATGGGCACATAGCTCCAAGCAAATGTGTGTAAGACTGCACTGTTAAAAAAAAAAAAAAGGATTTTGAAATTGAAATGAAAATTTTCTCTCTGGGAGGCACCTGCCTGTTTGGCTTCCAATAGTTTTGCTTTGGGAAAACGTGTGTGTGTTCCTATTTTCCCCTTGAATAATAATTTCATCTCAGGGAAATGTATGTCTTCCGCCACATCATGGAATTTATTTGTCACCTGAATTCATTTTAATCTCTTTTTGTAAGGAGAAGTGGGGGAACCCCAATTGCCTATTACAGAGTACAGTAGTACCTCGGGTTAAGAACTTAATTCGTTCCAGAGGTCCGTTCTTAACCTGAGGTACCACTTTAGCTAATGGGGCCTTCCGGTGCTGCCGCGCTGCTGGCACACGATTTCTGTTCTCATCCTGAGGTAAAGTTCTTAACACGCGGTACTATTTCTGGGTTAGCAGAGTCTGTAACCTGAAGCGTCTGTAACCTGAAGCGTCTGTAACCTGAGGTACCACTGTATTGCAAAGAGCCCAAAATACAGATGCATCATTAAAATTAAATGTTGTCCTCAAATTAAAGCACAAATAACTCCAGGAATGTCGGGGGGGGGGAGGGAGAGAGAGACCCTGCCAAAAGCAGGATAGAAAGAAAATTCCAGGCCAGTGTCTTAAATATCTGTGTGGCTTGTTAAAGTGGTACACCATTTTGCCTAAGTCCTGCTGTGATGTCTCCACAATTAACTGCAGGTTTCAGGTTGGCCTAGTGCAGGAATGAGGAGCCTAGTCCTTCCAGATGTTACTGGACTCCTCCTCCCATCATCCATGGCTGTACAAGCTAAGGCTGATGGGAGATGAGTCCAACAACATATGGAAAGTGACAGTTCTCCCCATCTAGTGCCTGCTTTTCCAAGCTCTACTCATTGGACAATACTGCCTCTCAATATCAGTTATGGTTTGCACACTTCCCCCTACCCTGTGCACATATTGACAGTAGTTTAAGGTTACCAGATTTTTTTCAATGAATCTGGGGACACTTTTCAACTTCCTCCAAAATAGATGGATTTTGTCAGGGGACTAATTTGTAAATCCGGGGTCTGTCCCCGGGAAAAGGGGATGTCTGGTAACCTTACTGTAGTTTATACGCACAAACAGGCACATGATTTTGCATATGATATGGTGCTTAATATGGGAGGATAAAATAACTTGGTTCCAGGGATGGATCTGTCAATTTTGCTTCTCTCCATTTCTTCCGACTAAACATTTAAGAGGAACTTTCTGATGCTTTAACAGTGGAACATACTCCCTTGGAAGGTGGCCAAATCTCCTTTGCTGGAGGTTTTCAGCATCGGTCAGGGGTCACTGAGCTGCAATCCCTGCATTGCTGGGTTTTGGACGACTCAGAGAAGACCCACTGAAATGAATGGGGCCGAAATGAGTCGCGACTCGCACCTGCTAATTTCAAGGACTAGCGTTCGGTTGCAAGCCGATTTTTGTGTGTGGATCTTTCTTTTTTCCTTTAAAGCCTAAAGGTAAAGGGACCCCTGACCATTAGGTCCAGTCGTAACTGACTCTGGGGTTGCGGCGCTCATCTCGCTTTATTGGCCGAGGGAGCCGGCGTACAGCTTCCAGGTCATGTGGCCAGCATGACTAAGCCGCTTCTGGCGAACCAGAGCAGTGCACGGAAATGCCATTTACCTTCCCGCCGGAGCGGTACCTATTTATCTACTTGCACTTTGATGTGCTTTCGAACTGCTAGGTTGGCAGGAGCAGGGACCGAGCAACGGGAGCTCACCCCATTGCGGGGATTCGAACCGCCAACCTTCTGATCGGCAAGTCCTAGGCTCTGTGGTTTAACCCACAGCGCCTAATGTGCAAATGAAGTAACCTGAACTTAATATTGGATCGGTTGTGGGAGGGGTGGGGGATGATTGAAAGGAACCCAGACCGCGAGATATGCTCCCATCTCTAGCCTAGCAAGCTCCTTTCTAGTGAGCCTGATCTCTGAGCGTACCGAGAGCGTCCAGCAGAGGACGCCCACGAGAGCAGCACTTCCTACATCTGGTAATCTCAATTTCTCAGCCTTATGGGGAGAGGTCGCTCAGGTCCCTGCCTAAGGAGCGGAGGTGTGCTTCGTGTCCTTTTGCACTTGGGTCGTAACTTTTGCAATGGAGAGCTCTCCTCTGGCAGGAAGAAAGACACTCTCCACCCATAAACGAGACCCCCTCCCTTCCTCCAACCATCTCCCCCCCCCCGACTCAAATTTCCTTCCTTTTCTAATTCTGCACCCTTTCACAACAGCAGCACACAAAACCAGCCCTTCCTGATGGTGAAAATCACTTTTGTGGGTGTGTGGAGTGGGCGGGGGGGGGGTCACTACCGTCCCCAGGTAAGAGGTGTCAGTGAAGATCTGTGCGAGAGAGAGAGGGAGAGAGATGAACGGAGCCTCTTTTCCACCGGGGATTTCCAGGGCAAAATAGGAGAGGTGTGATGGCTTTTTCTCCCCCGTTTCTTTTTTTGGTGTGTGCTAATACCAAGCTAGAGATCCTAGGGAAAAAAGGCAGAGCGGAGAGAGAGCGAGAGAGAGCAGGGAGAAGGATTCCAAATTTGATCAAGCACCATTTTGATTAAAGGAAGGGAGAGTGGGGAAATTTGTGCAGAGAGAGAGGGAGGGAGGTTAGTAAACACACACAGAGAGAGCACAGGATCTGCAGCGTGGAGGGTTTTTCCCCCCTTTCCTCTCTCCCCCCCACCTCTGTCCCTCCACCCACCCACCCCCCTCCCTCCTTAAGCAACGAGCCTTTAAGATGGAGCGGCGCCACCTCAAATAGGTAAAAAAATCCTTTCTCTATGCAAGCGGGTGGGTGGGAAGGGGAGAGAGAGAGAGAGAGTGCGCGCGAGCAGGGGGAGCAAAAAACCCAAAAAACCCACCTTGCTAATTTCTTAGGATGAAATCGACAAGACCCAGTTGCAAGCCCCTTTTTGCAAGCGGCGAGAGCACCCCCCAACCCAAAAGGAGGGTGCCACCCACCCTGCCGTCCCACATCTTAAAGTCCCGGGGCGGGGCTGGCTTGGTGCGGTGGGTGGGTGGGTGCGCTGGGGAAAGGAGGGCTAGGATTATGATCATGGTTAATTATGATGATGATGATTTAAAGAGCCTGATTTTGGGGGGTGGGAATCGTTCATGCTGACTTTGCAAAAGCACTAGCTTGTTGTTGTCTTTTTTTAAAAAATAATAATGTATGTCTCTCTTAAAAAAACACACATTTTAAACAAAAATGCATCTAACTTAGATGGTGCAGGAGGTATTTATTCCAGCTTCAATGTCACCAAGAGAGAGAGAGAGAGAGAGAGAGAGAAGGAGGGAGGGAAAAGGGGGTGGGTGGAGAAAGAGAAGCTGCCAAAATCCATCCTCAGGTCACGTTTTGTGGGGTTTTTGATTCCTCCTCTCCATCCCACCCCCCCGGGAGGAAAAAACACAGCAGCAGTTCCAGGCAGGCAGCAGAGCCTGGGGTCTGTGTGTGTGTGTGTGTGTGTGTGTGTGTGTGTGTGTGCGCGCGCGCTCTCTCTCTCTCGTGTGTGCGCGTGCCTTTCCTCCCCAGCGATGGGTCTCCTCCCCAGCAAATGGAACAAGACCAGGCGACTATCTTTTTAAAAGACTCCAACATGACGCCACCCCGTGCCCACCAACATCTCATCTTGCCAGCCGCCTTCTTCCATTTTCCCCCCTGCTAAGGGGGGGGGGGGAGTGGAGGAGAGAGAGAGAGAAAAGAGAGCAGAAAGGGGAAGCAATTTTTAACAGCCTTCCCTCTCCCAGTCTTCTTTGCACCAATTGCTCACCCATACCTTCCCCCCTCCAAAAAAAAAGAAAAAAGAATGGATCCTTATTTTGAGCAGAGGATGCCGTGAAGCTCCAGAGTGTCATCTGATGGCCCCAGAAGCAGAATCTACTCTTTATCATTCCTTTCCACCCGCCTCCTCTCTTTCTCTCTGCATGTTGGGTTTTTTTTTTTTCATTTCTTACTTGGTTTCGTGTTTTGCTTTTCTTAACAAAAAACCAAAAATCCCCACAAATTATTATTTTTGGGGGCTGGATCAATTCCTCTGCCTGGTGTTGGCGGTGCACCGCTGTGATGTGGTCGACCTTTCGCTTGGACGGCTTGAGTGGATCGCATGATTTGCCCTAGGAATCTTTCTCTTCTGCCTACCTGCCGATCCCTTCTATCTATCGATATATGTTGGACTAATCTGAGGAAGAAGAAGAAGAGGAGGAGGAGGAGGAGTTGGAGGAGAGCGGGGTGGAAAGCAAAAGACCCAAACAGACCAACAAACCAGCCAGAAGGTTCAGCTTGGATAAGAAAATAGAGGAGTGCATTTGTGTATGCTTGGAAATTGGGGGGGCCAGGAGCCTGCCCCCCCTTCAGGACTGCAGATCGGTTTGAAGACCTTGTACCTGACCATCTCTGACCTCTATAGGAAAAGCTGGCACCCCTTTCTCTCCTTTTTCATTCTGGGCAAGGGGGTGGGGGGTGGGCTGGGGGGTAGTGACACAGCAGCTGTCCATTTCCAGTTGATGTCCATGAATACAAACACCATGATATTTATGATCTTGGGGGCCTCAATTGTTATGGTAAGGAGACACTTCGATTTCCTCTTATTCCCTTCTCTCTCTCGTCTTCCCCTTCCCCAAATTCTTAGGTGCGGTTGTGGAACGTCTGATCTGTGTGCCCCATTTCAATGTATGTGTGTGTGTGTAATATATAATTCTGAGGGCAAGTCGTTCTTTCATAGGCCTAGGTTTCCTTTAATATATATTAGCAATCAAACACGAGAGACTGTTTTATTCCAACACTTCTAGCCTTATGGGGTTGTGTGATTATTTTTATTATTATTATTATTGAAACAGGCAATTGCGTGCTTGATGGATATGAACGCACTTTTGGACCGATTTCACAATTATATCTTACCGCATTTGAGAGGTGAAGACAGAGTCTGTCACTGCAACTGTGGAAGGTAAGGCCAGCGGCCAGCGGCCATGCACCATCCCATCCCATTTTTGGGGGGGGGAGTTTGTACACTGCATTTCTCACCTCCCATTGGGAGTGGAGGGGTGGGGGTGAGAAAGAGAGAGGCAGAGAGAAATGTGGCCACGCAGAACAAGGAAGGATGAGGGATGTACTGTTTGGGTATTTTGCCAAATTCCAGGGAATCTGTTGCCTTGGAAAGTGGATGTCATCAGGGATCTCTTGAATGTTTCAAATGGTCACAGGAATCACCCTTAGCCATTCTGCCGTACGCTCCCTTGTAGTTTTTCCTCACAACAACCCTGTGAGGTAGGTCGCGATGGCAGTGTCTGTACTGCAGTCTGGAAAGGGTGGTCTTGTTGGGGGCCTTACCTGGCGAGTTTACATCAGGTGAGATTCAGCTGCTGGGGTGCCCATTGCTGAGTTTGTTCGTTCTCATCATTTAACCCATCCACCGATGTGCAAATAATATACGTATGGATATACCTCTGCAAGGTTTGTGGTGATGGCTGGCAGCTTAGAGGACTTAAAAAAAACAAAAAAACCCACGAGGGGGACATCAAGCAGATTCATTGAGAATAAATTGGCAGCTGTTTACTTTTGAGGAGAAAATGGAACCTGCATTGCCAGCAGCAGTCTACCCTCCAGCGCCAAATTACGGGGGACGGCCAATCAGGGAAGGCTGTTCCCTTTGTGGTTTTTTTTGCTTCTGAGTTCCCCAGTGACATCTTGACTTCCCGCTCTCGGAAGACAGGACGTAGGGACCCGGTGGATCTTTGATCTGACTCGACAAGCCTGATTTTTAAGAGCAGTTGTGGCAGGCGCACAAATGGGGCGGTGGTGGTTGCGAAAGAGAGGCTGAATTTCCTTTGAAAACACTTGGTGTCCCCCCCATAGTTCAAAGACCAGTGCCACTTCCTAAGGGTGTTTTGTGGATATCTGAGAAGTTAGAATCAGGAGCTGCTCAGGAATGTACGAGCACCATTCGTTCAGTACTGTGTACACTGACTGGCAGCATCTCTCCAGGGCTTCAAACAGAAGTTTCTCCCGGCTCTACCTGGGGGGATTTGAACCTGGGACCTTTTGTATGCAAGGCCGATTCTCTACAAATGAGCTACAGCCTTTGGCTGTGTTTTATAAGCTCTTGGCATCAGCTGAGCATCTTGGCTCCTAGGCTCTCTCTCTGCTCCCATTTTAGGGCTTTACTTTCAAGATCTACAGTTTTCCTCACATTTTTAGTGGTGTCTTTCTTTGATGGTGGTGTTGGAGGAGGTGTTGGAATGGATGAGCTTCTGCTTTTAAGAATTCAAATGCAGGCGATGCCCTTTCAGAGCAGAGAGAGGTGAAGTGAAATGGGTTTCAGAGGAGGCCAGAAGCCTCTGTTTCCCATTGCCAAGTGCCGCTGGTGCCAATTCCCGTCATCTCTAACCATTGGCCATGCTGGCTAGAGGAGGTGAAAGTTGAAGCGCAGCAAGATTCGGAAGGCAAAAGCCTTTGCTCATCAAGGGTACGTCCAACGAGTCCTAGGTTGAAGGAACTCGGTTTGGGGAAGAGTTGAGGGGGACTTGCGTACCTAAAATGTTGATGCATAGGAACACAGAAAAATGGCTTATGAGTCAGATTGGTTGGTCTAAGTCATGGATAGGCAAACTAAGGCTTGGGGGCCAGATCCGGCCCAGTCGCCTTCTGAATCTAGCCTACGGACGGTCCAGGAATCAGTGTGTTTTTACATGAATAGAATGTGTCCTTTTAAAATGCATCTCTGGGTTGTTTGTGGGGCCTGCCTGGTGTTTTTACATGAGTAGAAGGTGTGCTTTTATTTAAAATGCATCTCTGGGTTATTTGTGGAGTGTAGGAATTCATTCATCCCCCCCCCCAAAAAAAATATAGTCCGGCCCCCTCACAAGGTCTGAGGGACAGTGGACTGGCCCCCTGCTGAAAAAGTTTGCTGACCCCTGTCTAAGTAGCTCAGTAATGTCTGCTCTGATTGGAAGCAGCTCTCCAGGGTTTCAGATGGGAATCCTTACCTGGAGATGCTGGGGTGAAACCTTGGGCCAAAGCAGGTCTCTGCCTCAAACCTGCGATCCCTTTCTTTAAAGATAAGTAAGACCCTAGTCCTAGACATGAGGTTTTTCCAACAGGAAGCTGCCTTTGTACTGCATCGGACCATTGATGTATCTAGCTCAGCGCTGCCTACACTGACCAGCAGCAGCTGGCCCTCCAGGGTTTCCGATGGGGGTCTCTCTCAGACCTCCTTGGAGATGGCGCCTATTGTACCCAAGGCCCCTCCCCAATGAAACAACACCATAGGAGCATAAAGGTAAAGGTAAAGGGACCCCTGACCATTAGGTCCAGTCGTGACCGACTCTGGGGTTGCGGCGCTCGTCTCAATTTATTGGCCAAGGGAGCCGGCGTACAGCTTCCGGGTCATGTGGCCAGCATGACTAAGCCGCTTCTGGCGAACCAGAGCAGCGCACGGAAACGCCCTTTACCTTCACAGGGATTCGAACCGCCGACTTTCTGATCGGCAAGTCCTAGGCTCTGTGGTTTAACCCACAGCGCCACCCACGTCCCTTGCATTATACCAAATCAGACTGTTGGTGTATGTAACACAGGGTTGTCTACACTGACTGGCAGCAGCTCGCCAGGGTCTCTCCAAGCCCTCCCTTTCGTATGCAGGCACCCGCAGCCTTCTGTATTCAAAGCAGATGCTCTGCTGCTGCACTGTGGCCTTGAGGAGGGCAAAGGCTGGGCCTTTGCTGCCACAGGGCACAGGTACGACCCTAATGGGCTCAAGATGCCAGAGGGCAGTGTGTGGTTGAATCTAAGGAGATGGTGAGAGCCGTTCAACAACTGGAATGATCCCTCATTGAGCCAGTGGGCATTCCCTGACTGGGACAGTGGAGGCTGGTGCATTAGCGCAAAGGGGGCCCCGGCCCTGCCAACTTCAGCTAGCCCCCACCTGCCTGTCTTCTTACTAAGATCCAGTCTAGCTTCTTCCTTCTAATTCTCAGGGTTGTAGAGCTCAGCAGGGAAGAGAAGGATGACAATGAAGCTGGACTGAGTTGGTTTGGCCTCTTGTGGGCTCTGGCGCCACCTACTGTTCAGCTCCCAGCCTTCTGCCCAAACAGTCGCAACGGGCACTGGGCACCCCCTGATTGGGGATGCCCTGGTTTCCGATATTCCTGCTGAAGCCGGAGGGGCGAAGTACCATACATTCCCTGCAAGACCCTCTACAGCTGCGTACAAGCCATACGTTGAAAGCACATAACTTTCTCCCCAAATAAGTGCCGTTTGACCCTGCAGAACTACAGCTCCCAGGGTTCTTTGGTGGGGACACCATGTACTTTAAACGTATGTTGGGTACGGTGACTGGAATTTGGCCTCCTACTGTTTAGCCAAAACCTGTCATTTCCACCCATTTGTTCTAGCTCTGACTTCTGAAGTGACACTGTACATTTCAAACACATTGAAAGCTTCTGTCAAAGAATCCTGGGAACTGTAGTGCACCCCTTGGGAACTGTAGTATACCCCTAACAGCTCTCAGAAGCTGCAGTGTCCAGGATTCTTTGGGGGCTTGAAAAAGACAGCGCATGATGCCGTGGTGATCGTTCAACTTTCTTGTCATGTCGTGGTCAACTTAAGGTGAGCGATGAAAAATGCACCGCAAATAAACCTAAGCGAGGAAGTGGTTTACAGAGCTGTGTGTTGGGCGCATCATGCTCCTTTCGCTTGGGAGAAAAGGAACAATCATGCGCATGACCAAGGAGCCAATTTATAGGGGCTGAGGTCCCTTTGGGGCCCCCCAATAAAATATTTAAGGGGGTTTGGCCCCCGTCGATCAGCACTGCCATTCCCGATTATGTGTGGCAGGACTTACCCCCCCCCCAAAGATATTTTATTCAAGTTGGCACTCCGATGCGCATCATGTAAAGTTTGGACTCTGGCGGTGCTGTGTCCACACCATACATTTCTCCAAAGGGCTCTGGGAACTGCAGTTTACCTCTGCACCTCCCGGCACCTTTAACAGACTACAGTTCCCATGATGCTTTGGCAGAGAACCATGTGCTTTAAATATATGGAGTGGACAAAGTTTTGCAGCAATTAGCAGCCTTCCTCAAGGGAATCAGCATGGTGGAGTTATCTCAGGGAGTTGAATGAGAGCAGAGCTACGGACCCCGTGTCCTTTTTGCAGGAGAGGCAGTGTGGAACAGTGGGCGGATTTGTGGGACCTGAACCAGAGATGTCTGCGTTTATTTCATTTTAAAAATATCCACATTTTTATGTGCTACTTGATTGATCAAATTAATTTGTTATGCATTGATATCCCACCTTTTTCTGCAAGGAGCTCCTGGTAGCATGCAGGGCTTTTCCCCTCCTCATTTAAACCTCACGACAATCTTGTGAGGTAGAAAAGTCTGCGAGAGGTCTCCCAGGCCCTAGTCCAGAACTCTAACCACTACACCAACTACCCCCTCATTACCGGTATATCTAGGCCTTCCTCCTTAAGCAGCCCACGGAGGCCATCAAATACAGAGTGTGAGCAGCAAACAGATTTTGACCCCTTCCCTTGAAAGACATGTAAATAATAATAATAATAATAATAATAATAATAATAATAATAATAATAATTTGAGATTCGTTTTAGACAAGAGACACCTTTAGCTTGACAGATCACTGGGTGGAAATAATGAGAGAGAGAGAATGAGAATTGCTTCCATGTCAATTGATTCAGGAGTGTAATGTCAGAAGAGTCGTAAATCTCACTTTGTTATCGCGTTCCATGTGTTTTGCCTCCACTTTGGACCGTTGTGCCAGTGGGCTTGCGGTGATTTTCTACTGGTCATTGGTTAGCGTGGGGGACATATTAATGGAGGATCTTTCAAACAAACAAACAAACAAACAAACATCTCCCCGCCTGCCGTGAGCAATTAAACTGGACTTTGCTCAATTGCTTTGGGCTGCGGTCAGAAACTCGCTCTTCGCGGTTGTCATCCGCCCTCTGACAAGGCCTCAGGTGGGGCAGGGATGAGAGAGGGAGGACCTCAAGGTCGCCTCCTTCCGTTTCAAGAGCTGAGCATGAGTTAAGGTCCCTCACCCCCAATATAAGGGCCTTAAAGGACAAAACTAACCCTTCTAATGGGGCCGGGAAACAACTAGGGAGGCAATGGTGACCAGCAGAGAACTGACGGCATGGGGTACTGGTGCTGGGCGTCTAGAGGGACAAACTTGTTGCGTGAGAGAACATGGCTTCAAATCACTGCACTCTCCACTCAAAGGGCTTCTAGTAGCCAGAACAGGAAAACCTTTAGCGGAGGTCAGTGGAGGCTGGTCCTTCAAGGCAAATAAGAAAATAAGACCCTGCTAGATCAGGCCAGGGATGTGGGTGGTGCTGTGGGTTAAACCACAGAGCCTAGGACTTGCTGATCAGAAGGTCGGCGGTTCGAATCCCCGCGACGAGGTGAGCTCCTGTTGCTTGGTCCCTGCTCCTGCCAACATAGCAGTTCGAAAGCACATCAAAGTGCAAGTAGATAAATAGGTACCACTCCGGCAGGAAGGTAAATGGCGTTTCCGTGCGCTGCTCTGGTTCTCCAGAAGCCACTTAGTCATGCTGGCCACATGACCTGGAAGCTGTACGCCAGCTCCCTCAGCCAGTAAAGCGAGATGAGCGCCGCAACCCCAGAGTCGGTCACGACTGGACCTAATGGTCAGGGTTCCCTTTAGATCAGGCCAGTGGCTCAACCAGTCCAGCATCCTGTTCTCACAGTGGCTGACCAGATACCCATTATGGCAAGCCTAAAGGCACAACCCGAAGACAAGAGCCCTCTCCCTTCCTATAGTTTCAAACAACTGGCATTGCTGCCTCTGAACGTGGAGGCAGAGCATAGGCATCATGGCCGGTAAGGTAAAGGTAAAGGGACCCCTGACCATTAGGTCCAGTCGTGGCCGACTCTGGGGTTGTGGGACTCATCTTGCTTATTGGCCGAGGGAGCCAGCGTACAGCTTCCGGGTCATGTGGCCAGCATGACTAAGCCGCTTCTGGCGAACCAGAGCAGCGCACGGAAACGCCGTTTACCTTCCCGCTGGAGTGGTACTTATTTATCTACTTGCACTTTGACGTGCTTTCGAACTGCTAGGTTGGCAGGAGCAGGGACCGAGCAACGGGAGCTCACCCCGTCGCGGGGATTCGAACCGCTGACCTTCTGATTGGCAAGTCCTAGGCTCTGTGGTTTAACCTACAGCGCCACCAGCGTCCCAGGTAAAGGTAAAGGGACCCCGGACCATTAGGTCCAGGCGTGAATGTGCAGGCAGAGCATAGCCGACATGGTCAGTAGCCTCTGTGAATTTGCCCTGTCCTCTTTTAAAGCCACCCAAGTCGGTGGCCACCATTTTTTCCTGTGGCAGTGAGTTCCACAGTTTAACTATGAAGAAGTGCTTTTGGCTATCTGTCCCGAATCTTCTAACGTTCATCTCCGTTGGGTGTCCAGTGTTATGAGAGCAGGAGGAAAACTTTCCTCTGCCCACGGTCGCCCTGCCACGCATGATTTTATAACCTTCTGTCATTTCACCTTTTCTCTAAACTATAAAGTCCCCAGTGTTGCAGCCTTTCCTCACAGGAGAGTCCTCCATCCCCTGAATCATTTTGACTGCCAGCCTTTTCCAACTCCACAATAACCCTTCGGAGGCGAGGCCAAACGTGGCACTGCCTGCCTGTCTACTTACAAGTCCAGCTGCTTGGCTTGGCCAGAGTGTAGCCGCTGTGTCCTCAGTTCTGAGGTGTGGGGTGAAGAGGAGGCCGATATATCATTCGGCTTCCCCGAGGACCGCTCTGCCCAACACCCAAATCCTCCGCTTGCCAGCTTGGTTGTGTGAATTGGCTGCCTGCATGTCCTTTCATTCCAAAGCTGGCCAGTTGGCTAGGAAAATAATACCTGGCCCGTTCCTCGCCCTCCTTCTCTGGGCCAATTGCCGTAATGTTTCCCGCAAGAGCCAAAAATGTGTCCCGGTTGCCCCAAAGCCTTTTCCCCTCCCCCAAATTAGTAAACGGTCACACGGTCAATTTCACTCGGCCCGGACACAAATCAGCTGTGTATCTGAATGGGAATCAAGAGGATCCCCGGTTTCTGATCTCAGCTACCCGGCTGGGTGTTGCTACCCAATGGTAATTGATGACATGATCCAGCCCTGGTAGGTTTGCCAGCTTCAGGGGTGCGGTAAGGTCATTTTGGACTCTGGGCTTCGTGGTCTCTTTTTTTTATACATATATAAATTTTATTAGGTTTTTTTTTTTAACATACCATTTTCAACAATAATTACTGTATTTTTTGCTCTATAAGACTCACTTTTTCCCTCCTAAAAAGTAAGGGGAAATGTGTGTGCATCTTATGGAGCGAATGCAGGCTGCGCAGCTATCCCAGAACAGGAAGAGGGATTGCTGCTTTCACTGCGCAGCAATCCCTCTTGCTGTTCTGGCTTCTGAGATTCAGAATACTTTTATTCTTGTTTTCGTCCTCCAAAAACTAGGTGCATCTTATGGTCTGGTGCGTCTTATAGAGCGAAAACTACGGTAAACATAGTTTTACATCTTATACAGTTTTTGGACTTCCATCAATCACATCTGAGAATTTTTCCAATCTATTCACTTAATATACATTTCTTACTTTCACTATTACATTTAAATCTCATAACTAATACCTCTCTTCTTTCTCTACTTTGCAATGTTTCATATATTTCTCTTTACAAAACTTCTTGTAGTCCTACTAGTGTAATCTGTTGATTACAGTTGCTCTTCAAATAGTTTGTATATTTCTTCCAATCTTCTGTGAATCTCTGGTCCCGCAGGTTTCAAATCCTTCCTGTCATTTTATCTAATTCTGTGTAGTCCATTAATTTTGTCTGCCATTCTTCTTTCGTCGGAATCTCTTCTTCCTTCCATTTCTGGGCTAACAATACTCTTGCCGTTGTTGCTGCACATAAAAACAATTTAACATCCTGTCTATTAATATCCTCACCTATAATAACAAGTAAAAATGCTTCTGGTTTTTTTTTAAATGTATATTTCAACATCTTTTTCATCTCATTATACAGTGGTACCTCAGGTTAAGTACTTAATTCATTCCAGAGGTCCGTACTTAATCTGAAACTGTTCTTAACCTGAAGCACCACTTTAGCTAATGGGGCCTCCCGCTGCTGCCGCACCGCCAGAGCACGATTTCTGTTCTCATCCTGAAGCAAAGTTCTTAACCTGAAGCACTATTTCTGGGGTGGTGGAGTCTGTAACCCGAAGCTTATGTAACCTGAAGTATATGTAACCCGATGTACCACTGTACAGTATATCATTTCTCGGAAGTTTTTTACTTTCTTACATTCCCACCACATATGATAAAATGTTCCTTCCTTTTCTTTACATTTCCAACATTTATTATTTGTCTTATACACGGGCTTCGTGGTCTCAATGGGAGCATAGAGATAGAACATCTGCCTTGCCTGGAGAAGATCCCAGGCTCAATCTCCAGCGGTGTCAGGAGCAAGCCAGCAATAAATCACATCAGGCATATCGGAGTTAACCCTTTATTAGCAAAAGCAGGCTCTGTGCAGGCCTAATGAGCACAGCAACTCATTAGATCAGGCATAGGCAAACTCCGGCCCTCCAGATGTTTGGGACTACAACTCCCATCATCCCTGACCACTGGTCCTGCTAGCTAGGGATGATGGGAATTGTAGTCCCAAACATCTGGAAGGCCGGAGTTTGCCTATGCCTGCATTAGATCTTGCCCCCATGAAGCAGTTGCTGAGACTGAAGGTCCCTGCCTCCCATCAGCTGTCTTAAGTCCCCTCCTCCAGGGTTTTCCCCAAGCAATCTGAGACTGCGCCTGCGTACAGCCTGCTGCTGCTCTGCTCATTTCAGCCCTCTGCTAGTTCTGGGAGGCAAAAAGGGAGGGGAGCTTGTCACTAGCAGGACCAGTGGTCAGGGATGATGGGAGTTGTAGTCCAAAAACAGCCGGAGACCCAGGGTTGAGAAACACTGGCGAAGCATCACGATGCTGAGAGGGCAGATGGGGCCTAAGTCCCTACACAGTAAAGCGGAGCCCTTGAAGTCAGCACACCTAAGTTAGTTGTGCCCATTAACTTCCGTGGGTCTACTCTGAGTAGGACTGGCATTGGATGCAACTCAAAGTCCGGACGATCACGTGCTGCGTTTAAAAAAAAAATGGTGAAGGCCCAGCCATACCGTGAGGAAGAAGTGATCGTAGAAGGTTGCTTTCTTTGTACGACCTTGGAGCACTTCATTGATGGATAAAGTTAGATGGTGGCCATCTGTCACATTCCTGCATTGCCGGGGGTTGGACTGGATGACCTTTGGGTTCCCCTCCAGCTCTACAGTTCTGTGACTCTGTGAAGCGGTTCCTCTAAATAGGTAAAACAGTATTTGAAAAAAATTGTTCAGAGCATTCCCATAAGCTGAGTAGACCTGAAGCTCTTTGAGAGCACCAGTTATTTCCAAAAAAAAAATCATAATGAGAAATACATATTCTGTCACCCTTATGGGTGTGTATGTTTGGGGTGTGTGAGAGCAGCTTAAAGGGGGAAAGACCCCCGGTTCCTTGCCTTTACCTGTTACATGTAGAGGTGACCTGCTCTAACCATCTGTGCTTTCTTAGGAGGACACACTGTTTTATTTTATGTTTTTAAATCTCCATTGTTTCCCCGTAGTCTCCTGGAATAGCTCTCCCACTGAGAGCCAAGTGCCTTCCCCCTTTCTATTACCTTTATGGATGTTGCTCGCAAGCCTTTAGGAGGAAAACTGGTCTTTCAAGCCAATTCTGACTTCCCTCAAACCGGAATTGTCAATTAATTTCTTTGAAAGAGCCAAAGAAAACCACACACACACACAGAGGCCTCGTGTAACAAATCATTGCAGGCGTTTTGATCTGCGTTACGAGAGAGAGAGAGAGAGAGAGAGAGAGGGAGAGGGAGGGAGAGAGAGAGGCATACAGATGTATGTGGAGATCAGGATCCAAAGGGGTGAGGAAGGGCTGCTCCGTGACAGAGCACGTGCTTGGCATGTAGAAGGTCCCAGGCTCACAACCCAGTGGCATCTCCAAATAGGGCTGCCCGACCAGCCTTGAGATTTCAGGGCCCAAACTTGAGACCTAGGGGTGACTCCTGGTGATGTCACATGGGTAGGCCCTGGAGATGGAGGTTAATTGGGAATGAGGAGCATGTAATTCGCAGATGGCTCCTGCGGGGCTATAGCTTGCAAGCTGCATGTACAGCCTTCTTAGTACACATATGTCTTTATTAAATACCGTATTTTTCGCTCTATAAGATGCACCAGACCACAAGACGCACCTAGTTTTTGGAGGAGGAAAACAAGAAAAAAAATATTCTGAATCTCAGAAGCCAGAACAGCAAGAGGGATCGGTGCGCAGTGAAAACAGCAATCCCTCTTGCTGTTCTGGTTTCTGTGATAGCTGCGCAGCCTGCATTCGCGCCATAAGACGCACACACATTTCCCCTTACTTTTTAGGAGGGAAAAAGTGAGTCTTATAGAGCAAAAAATACGGTATATATGTTTACTAAAGGGGCTCTCTCCCACTTGCCGAGTCAAGCTCTGCTCCCCCGCCCCAGCCTGTCAGCTGGAGAATTCAGGTCAGTCCACGAGGTCTGGCAAATCTTAGCTGAGAGAACTTCCCTGTCTGAAACCCTGTAGAACTGCTGCCAGCCTGTGTAGACAATGCTGAGCTAGATGGACCAATAGCTTATGATGGACCTATGGTCCTGTAATGTGGGCTCCTTGCTCTTTAAAACCTGGGGGAAAGGACCATCGCTGAGAGAACAGAAAGTCAATCCCTGGTTTTTCCAGTTTAAAAGAGGATCAGGTTACATAGGGGTGAGGAACTTCATATCTGGTGTGTGTGTGTGTGTGTGTGTGTGAGAGAGAGAGAGAGAGAGAGAGAGAGACCCTGCCAAAAGCAGGATAGAAAGAACATTCCAGGCCAGTGTCTTAAATATCTGTGTGGCTTGTTAAAGTGGTGCACCATTTTGCCTAAGTCCTGCTGTGATGCCTCCACAATTAATGGCAGGTTTCAGGTTGGCCTAGCGCAGGAATGAGGAGCTTATGTCCTTCCAGATGTTACTGGACTCCTCCCATCATCCATGATCCATGGCTGTGCTAGCTAAGGCTGATGGGAGATGGAGTCCAATGACATATGGAGAGTGACAGTCCCCCCCCCCCATCTAGTGCCTGCTTTCCTAAGCTCTACTCATTGGACCATACTGCCTCTCAAGATCAGTTATGGATTGCACACCTCCCCCTACCCTGTGCACATATAGACTGTAGTTTACACACACACACACACACACACACACACACAGGATTTGGAGTATGATATGGTGCTTAATATGGGGGATAAAATAACTTGGTTCTAGGGATGGATCTGTCAATTTCACTTCTCTCTATTTCTTCCAACTGAGAGAGAGAGGGAGAGGGAAAGTGAATGAGGCCCTTCAGGGCTCTGTTTGGCCCCCAGGTGACAACCCTCTCCAGCCCTACTTTGAGTGCTTTGGCCTGGCTGAATTGTGGCACTGACGTACAGTGGTACCTCGGGTTACAAACGCTTCAGGTTACAAATGCTTCAGGTTGCAGATTCCGCTAACCTGGAAGTAGTTGCTTTGGGTTGTGAACTTTGCCCCAGGATGAGAACGGAAATTGTGCACCGGCGGCGCAGCAGCAGCGGGAGGCCCCATTAGCGAAAGCGCGCCTCAGGTTAAGAACGGCTTTGGGTTAAGAACGGACCTCCGGAACGAATTAAGTTCGTAACCTGAGTTACCACTGTATGATGATGCCTCTTGCTAGCTGGATAGAGAGATGTGTGTTTCGGGTGTTGTGTTGTGTGTGCAAACATCTGACTTGTGCGGGCCAGGATTGCAGCATACTGTGCCCACCCATTGCTGCGCCCACTTTCCCTGTGGACCTGCTCCCACCTATAGGAGATTCTCGGTGAGCTACTGTGGTGCTCAAGCTACAAAGAGAGCCAGCATGGTGTGTAGCGGTTAGAGGATCAGACTAGGGCCTGGGGACCAGGGTTCAGGTCCCTACTCAACAGGGGGTGACCTTGGAAGCCGCTCACTCTCAGCCTAGCCTACCTTACAGGGCTGTGCATGTTGCCTTGAGTGCTTTGGAGGAAATGGTGGAATAATAATAATAATAATAATAATAATAACAACAACAATAACAATAATAATAATTTTTATTTATACCCTGCCCTCCCCAGCCAAGACCGGGCTCACGGCGGCTAACAACCAATAATAAAAACAAGTTGATTAAAATACAATTTAAAATACAAGATTAAGGATTTTAATCTTGCAGCCTCTTCACAGGGGGAGAAGGAAAAAGGGGGAGGGAATCAAACTGATTCTAAGCCAAAGGCCAGGTGGAACAACTCTGTCTTACAGGCCCTGCGGAAAGAAATCAGATCCCGCAGGGCCCGCAGGATAAAATAAAATAAAATAAAATAAAATAAAATAAAATAAAGTTCCCTGCCCCTAGGTTAGAAGCAGGTGAAGGAAAAGATGGAAATTTGATTCAATTTGCATTAAAAGCTGAATCTATCAATTGCACACTTTCTGAAGCAACATGAGAACCAAAACACAGCCGCTCTAAAGAAAGAGGCACTGCCCTGACTTTTGCAATGCAGTTCGCCAGCCAAACAAGGTTAACCCAAAATGCATCTGTTAGGGGAAAGCATGCATAGAAAGGAATTTATTATTGGCAATAAACATACAGAAATGCAATATATTATGAGAAATTGCCTGCAAAAATGTATACAAAACTGTACACAGGATAAATTTGTTCTCGGACGCTCAATACTTTTTAAATGAGGATTTCTTTTTCAAAAAATGCAAATTGCTGCAGAAATGTAGAGAACCGCATTTAGAATGGGAAAATGAGAAAGGGAGAGGACCCCAATGGATAAGATCCTTCTACCCCTACTGGGGAGAAGTGAAATTGACAGGTCCTTCCACCCCTGCTAGGGAGAACCACATCCAACCTAGCCAAGTCTTGTTCAAATTCGCAACACTAAGGTAGAGAGACAATTAGTCTGACACAACTTAAGGCCTCTTTCTGCGTTCCTAACGACACAGCAGCGTCTTCATACATGCCTGCTTTTCTCAGTGACGGAACACACCTTAGTTAGTAGAGCATGGGTTGTGGGTTCAAGTCCCATGCTGGGTGAAAGATTCCTGTATTGCAGGGGGTTGGACTAGATGACCCTCGTGGTCCCTTCCAACTCTACAAATCTGTGCTTCTGTGACAATCCTCCATTTGGCAAGTATGGGGAATGTTTCCCAGGGCCACATTCCATGCTGCACAGCCTTTCAAGGGCCACATGTCAGTGGCAAGCAGAGCTAGAAGCAAATGTGGACAAAGCAAGGCATGTAAATTTTACCCTTGTAAAGTAGTTTATTGGTTTGCTTTTGTTCTCTATGTATTTTTCTTTTTTACCTTGTATTTTCATGTTGTGAACTGCCCTGAGAACAACATATGAAGGGCAGTATACTGCTACTGCTATTATTATTGTTATTATTATTATTATTATTATTATTAGGTTTGTTGTTACACACATTTGCACTCACACCTCTCTCTAGCCTCCAAATTTCATTTGTATGCCGCTTTTCCATAGTTAAAGCCATGCTCCAAGTGGCTTGCAATATGAAAAGAATTGCATGATTGCAAAAGGAGCCATAAGCAATAAATAAAACACACTGAAAAGTGCACCAAATCGAACAGTTTCCGCATAAAACGTAGCAAGAGCCAAACATAAAGATACAAAAAAAAATTAATATCGGTAACCCAACAAAAAAAACCCAACAACCCTCCCTAAACAATACCGCAGCCCAAGAGTCTGTTCAGCAGCCTCCGTTTTTTGTAGCTGGAGTCAGTCTGGGCCCCGCCCTCCCAGGCCAGGTGAGGAAAGGCCTGCAGGTCTTCCAGGACTTGCAGCCGAGATGGTCAGCGTTCAAGCGCTGAAACACTCAAGGAGGGAGGATAGCAGGGCTGGGGAGGAGTGTGGCCTGGGCAGAGTTTCAGGGGCGAACAGAGAAGCCCGGAGGACCGAATTTCCACCCCTGTCCTGGGTCTGAAATTTGCTGCCGCCACCGCTGCAGAATAGCAACCATTGGAAACAAACAGAGGTGTGGGAAGGGGGGCGGTGGGGGTGGGCCGCCCCGGGTGCCCTCACTGAGGGGGGGTCATTCGGCGCGCCACCTGCCCGCGGCTCCCAAGCCTACCCCGAGCCGTCGGGGGAAGGGGCGGAGCTGCGCCACCTTGGCAACGGCCATCCCCCTTCCCCCTTCGTTTTGACGGCTTGGGAGTTGCGGGCGGGCGGTGCGCCAAATGTCCGCCATCGGCGGCTCGCTCCACCCCTGGCTGCAGGGCACGCATGCCGCGCCGGGCACCCAAGCGGCTATCCCGTGCCTGGGAGGGCACCCTCCGTGCCATGCCCCCCTCGGGAGCGTGCCCACTCTGGGCACCATGGGCATATGCTCTGCCGCTGGCTACAAAGCAACTCAAGAGCAGATTGTGATCCTTGAGCAGAGAAACGAGGCGGCGCCAGTTGCATCTCACGTTGCAAATGAACAGCTAGTCTCAAAGCCGAAGAAGGTTGCCAAAACAAACAAACAAAAGCAGCAGATTTTGCTGGGGGTGGGGGTGAACGGAATCTTTTGTGAAACGCTTGGAAAACTGAGGCAATCCTTTGAGCTGGGCTGGCGCGTCCAACATTTCTCTGATGAAAATGGGGACGTCCTATTCCATCATCAACATCATCATTTTATTTATACCCTGCCCATCTCACTGGGAAGGCCCAGCCACTCTGGGCAGCTTCCAGCATACTGTGGTACCTCAGGTTAAGAACTTAATTCATTCTGGAGGTCTGTTCTTAACCTGAAACTGTTCTTAACCTGAAGCACCACTTTAGCTAATGGGGGCTGCCGGTGCGCCGCCGGAGCACGATTTCTGTTCTCATCCTGAAGCAAAGTTCTTAATCGGAGGTACTATTTCTGGGTTAGCAGAGTCTGTAACCTGAAGCGTATGTAACCCGAGGTACCACTGTATATAAAAACATAACAAAACATTTTAAAACTTCCCTATACAGGGCTGCCTTCAGATGTCTTCTCAAGTTTTTATTACATCTTATCTCTTTGGCTGCATGACTCTATACCCTTTGACATTTCGAAAATAGCAGGACATTCTGGGAGCAGAAACCGGGATGGCCTCCGTAAATCTGGGACTGTCCTTGGAAAATAGGGACCCTTCTGGGTCTGCAGTCCCTGCCTGCTTGCTCTTCCTCCTCTGGCTCCGATTGGGTGGGCAGGTGAATGGCAGTGATGGGGTGATAGAGGTGGGGGCTCAACAGAAGCATCCTCCATCTGTTTGTTTGCCGCCTTGTCATCCGGCCAGTGTGTGGGTGGCATCAGGAGCAAGCAGAAGGGGGAGCGGCAGCTGGCGACCGTGGCGGCATGGAGGAGGTAGGCCTGCTGACTGAGGGAGGAGGGGACCTAGAGTGAGACCCCCGCTAAGCAGTCATTGAGGAGAGCTCTCCCCCAAACCCTCTGAAACCCAAAGCCGGCATTTGCACATGGATGTCAGTGCACACATCTCACTTGACTACTGTTCCTTTAAATATATATATTTATTCAGTTTTCACATTTAACATTTAGAATCACATGTAAATCAATCAACACAAACACACAGGGTTCTCCGAATCCCTTGACTTCCCTCCACGGGTTCCATAGTTACTCTTTCTCAACTGCATTGTATAATGTTCTCCATATTTCCTTAACACTCAGTTCTTACCATAGTTCTTGTTACATTGCAAGTGTTTTTAAAATCCTGCCAATGTTTACAGTGTTCTTTTAAGTAACTTATAAATTTTCCCCATTCTTTATTAAATTTATCATCTTCTTGGTTTCTGATCTTCCCGGTCATTCTTGCCAGTTCAGCATAGTCCATCTTTGTTAACCATTCTTCATCAGTAGGTATATTATCTTCCTTCCATCTCTGGACCAGCAGTATCCATGCAGCTGTCGTAGAATACATAAACTGTTTTTTTTCTGTTCCTTTGGTATTTCTGGACCTAAAATTCCTAATAAAAAGGCTTCTGGTTTTTTAAACATTTTATTCAACTCATTATAAATCATTTCCCAATATGCTTTTGTCATCTTTCACGCCCACCGCATATGGTAGAATGTGCCTTCCTTCTCTTTACACTGCCAATAGATATTTGTAGCAGTCCTATACATTTTTTGCTATTTTAGTAGGAGTTAGGAACCAATTATACATCGTTTTAATGACTACTTTTCCAGCTAGTGAGGTTTGTTTTGATCTGTTGGCAACCCAGGGCACATGGTGCGTCATTTGTAACCACCCCATTTCCCACCCCTTTGGAATATCTCTCCCCAAAAGAACCAAACAACCTTGTGGCTTTTGCATCCCTTGTAGGAGAAGGCTCCCACAGTCTGTATGGGGAGGTCTTGGTGTGGAATGAGAGTCATATTGCCTTCTGAATGTTGGTGGACTCCGACTCCCATCAGCCCTAAGCCAGCATGACTATTGATGGAGGACAATGGGAGTTGTAGTCCAGCAATATTGATAGGGCCACAATTCTTGTCATCTTTGACCCTTGCCCATGTTTTAGGGGTGGGGGAGAAATCTGACTGAGTTCGCATTGAGAGGTGAATTTACATGCACTTTCTGGAAAAAAAATACAAGAACCAAAGTGCCCCAACCTTTGAAATCTGTGCTTCTCTGAAGTTTGCTATGCAGGTCAAGCTGATGAATGTGTACCAAAATTGCATCTTATTAGGATACAGTGTGCGTAAAAATGCATATATTTGTAAAAATTAAATCTGGGCATGCATTACGTAAGGGGAAATTGTTTTGCAACAATATGAATAATGGGCAGGAACTGCATGCGAAAAAAGGTGAGAAAATCGCACCAGAATGCAAACAGATGTGGGGTTGTGGAGAGCTGAGTATAAGATTCAGATATTAGAAACTGAGAGAAATAGGAATTGACAGGGTTTTCCTGTCCCTTCGCGGTCACCTCTGCAGTCTTCTTTTTGGTGCCGGCTTAAAAAACATTTTCGTTTGGGGAAGTCTGTCCAGACGTGTAGATGGTTGACACATGTTTTATCTCCATCTCTGCTGATTTTCGCCATCTTCTGGATCGTTCTAAATACAGTATATGGTTTTGCGCTGGTCATTTTAATCAATGATTCTAAAGCTTTTGTAAACCATTTAGTGGTTTGTTCGTTGCTGTGGTTGCTGTTTTACAGTCGCGGTATATAGATTTTGTTGAATAAACGAAAATCCCTAGCCCTGCTGGGGAGATGGAGTCGATGTGCAGCTCCACAAACCCTGGCCTAGGCAGCCTCCGTACCGGATTTTGGGATGCCTGGCGCCCTCACTGCCTGTCCAAAATACCTGGCTGGTGGGCACCAGGTTGGTGAAGTCTGGCCTAGAAGTTGGTGAAGTTTCTTTCTCCGTTCCCAGGCTCTTTTATTCTTTACAGTGGTACCTCGGGTTAAGAACTTAATATGTTCCGGAGGTCCGTTCTTAACCTGAAACTGTTCTTAACCTGAAGCACCACTTTAGCTAATGGGGCCTCCTGCTGCTGCCGCGCTGCCGCCATGTGATTTCTGTTCTCATCCTGAAGCGAAGTTCTTAACCCGAGGTAATATTTCTGGGTTAGCAGAGTCTGTAACCTGAAGCGTCTGTAACCCGAGGTACCACTGTATAGTGGACACTCGGGTTGCGAACGTGATCTGTGTGGGAGGCATGTTTGCAACCCGCAGCACCGCGTCTCCGCACGTGCGGGTTGCGATTCGGCGCTTCTGCGCATGCGCAAAGTGTGATTTAGTGCTTCTGCGCATGCGTGACCGCCGAAACCCGGAAGTAACCTGTTCCAGTACTTCTGGGTTTCGGCACGTCTGTAACCCCCCAAAAATGCAACCTGAAGCGTCTGTAAATGTATTGCATGTCCTCCAAAGTTCTTCCCGTTCCTTCTTTAATCCCTATTACAACAGTCCTACGAGGTAGGCTGGGCTGAGATGCAGTGACTGGCCCAAGGTTGCCCAGGGAGCTTCACGGCCGATTGGGGGATTAAAGAAGGCAAGTGGTAGGACACCTGCTATGCCTGCAGAAGGTTCAATTCCCTGGCACCTCCTAGGAGAGCAAGGATTGCCCTCGACGTGCAACCCTGGAGAGCCACTGCCATTCAGTGTAGGTGATACTAAGTTTGCTGGGCCAGTGGCAGACTCGGGATAAGGCAACTTCCTGTGTCTCCAGCAAAGGACCGCAGATCAGGATTGGAGCAGCTGCCTGGCAGGCAGAAGATCGCAGGTTCAATCTCCAGTCTGTCCAGGAAGGGCTGCCTCTAAAGTGCTAACAGTCATTACTGACTAGGGCGGAATCTAAAGGTAAAGGGTAAAGGGACCCCTGACCATTAGGTCCGCTCGTGACCGACTCTGGGGTTGCGGCGCTCATCTCACTTTATTGGCCGGGGGAGCCGGCGTACAGCTTCCGGGTCATGTGGCCAGCATGACTAAGCTGCTTCTGGTGAACCAGAGCAGCACACGGAAATGCCGTTTACCTTCCCGCCAGAGTGGTACCTATTTATCTACTTGCACTTTGACATGCTTTCAAACTGGTAGGTTAGGAGGAGCAGGGACCGAGCAACGGGAGCTCACCCCGTCGTGGGGATTTGAACTGCCGACCTTCTGATCAGCAAGCCCTAGGCTCTGCGGTTTAACCCACAGCGCCACCCACATCCCTATTATTATTTAGGACATCCGTATTTTCGTCAGAGGAATGTTGGAGGGTATGATCTTCCCAGACGATTGACGTTTGCCTTGAATTCAGAACCTTGAGGACTAGAACCTTAAGGGCTTATACTGTAGCTCAGTGCCGGGGTGTGGATTTTGCCTGGCTCAGGGCTCAGCCGGGCTAGCCTTGTGTTCAGCGCCGCACACGGAGGCCTGCCTATTCTCTTGGGGCGGCATCAAGACGTTTGCCGAGAACCAGAAAAGACCAAACCCGGAGGGTGGGCAGGAGCGATGACAAGGGAGTGAATTAGAAGCAGGGAAGTGTGTGGAGCCTTGTCTGATTTCGTCTCTTGTCTTCCCAGCCCGGCTCTATAGAGTGACACACTTTCCCCCAGCTAATGAATTCAAGACCGTTTGCACGTTCCCCATCTTGCGTTGTCAGTCGGCGTTATGCTCACCCGTGTGTCAGGAGAGAGGCCTACCAGCCGATCTGGGTGGTTTGTCTCTCTTTCTCTCTCTCTCCACATTCTGGCACTCTGGAAAAATAATAATATCGAATTTGGATCCCTGCTCCTGGGGAAATCTGGCAAAGTGGCTGCGATAACGATCTGCTGGTCCTCAGAGCCACCTGTGATGGGAGCATCTTCTTCTCAGAGTGACATGGAGGGGCATGTTCACCGCGAGCGACGAACGCCGGTGTGCTGCCGGGTTTGCGAAAGGCTTGGCTGCTTCTAGGGACGTAGGAAGCGGCCTTGTGCGGAGTCAGAGCATCGGCACTTTGAGTTTGGTATTGCCTGCACGGACTGGCAGTATCTCTCTCCAGGGTTTTTTATTTTATTTATTTACTTTCATTTATCGATTCGATTTACAGACCACCCTTCGTCCTGAGATCTCAGGGCGGTTCACAAACAAAATACAGGATAAAAACAAGTAAATAATTAAAAACGAAACATCGAAACAATAACCCACTTACATCTCTTCTGTCTTGGCTGGTTAGTCTATTTGGGTGTTTCTGTTAAATCTGTGTTTTCTGTATGATTTAAGTTTTGTTTTAAACGATAAACTCAAGCTACCTTAAACCTTGGGAAATCAACTAATAAATGCCTTTCATTGCCTTTCAGAGAGGGGCACTTCCCAGCCCGCAGCCTGTAACTATACTGAGTCAGACCATTGTGCCATTGAGCTCAGTATTGCCTGCACAGATTGGCAGCAGCTCTGCAGCGTTTCAAAGACAGCCTCTTTCTCAGACCTGTTTGGAGATGCTGGGACCTTCTCTATGCTTAGTTGCTTGAACTACTGCATTAGAGTCCTTCCTCATCAAAGGAGGAGGTTGCGCCCCAGAGAGCAACACTGCCAGTCAGTGTAGACAGTATGGGGCCTGATGGCCCAATAGTGTGACTTGTTATAAGGCATCTTTCTGCACAGGGGAGAGAGGCAGTGGCCATGGAGTCAGTTGTGAATTTTCCCTGGTTCAATTCCAAGTGGTAGGAAAGATGGCGACCTCTTGCTGCCAGCTGGGCACAGAGGGCACTGATTTCTTGAAAACTCTTCTGTCCTGCCTTTCTTAAAAGTTCAAGGTGGCTAATACAGGGCTCAATGGTGAAAAAGGAGTCAGATTCCGGGGTAAGGGGGCGTGCGGATATAGGCACCTGCCTTACCATTGGTCCACCCGTCTCAAAAGTGGGCGGACAAATGCAAACGTTGCCTTTGTCCAGTAAGCTTGAACACACTCCATCCTCCATCCAGGCAAGGAAGATACAGGTGCCCAAAGTTGGAAGCCACGAGGACTGGAAACTTATTTAGGGAGGGAAAGCAACCGAGGCTCTTTGCGTGCCAAATTCCTCACTGGATACTCCATTCCGGGTAGGACAGAAGCTTGATTTGTCTGGCAGCGGAGAGCTGCAGATGTCCAGTTATGGAATTGTTATCATTGTTATTTTTCTCCAGTGTGTGTGTGTGTGAGAGAGAGGGGGGGGGCAGGATGAGATCTGCAAGCAGGGTGACTCCGGGAAGCCCCTTGCGAATAAGCGCAGCCACTAATGGATTTGTGTAATCGCCACATAACACGATGGAGCATGAACAGCCTTGTGGGGGTCTTTCCAATGACCTTGTTAGCAGCCTGGCGCAGGGAGAAGGCGGGCAGTGCCCAGCCTGTCTTAATGCGCTGGCTTTTGCTGCTATCAGCAGCGATCAACTTAGGAAAATTATCCCATCGATCGGCCCTTTTAAAAAGCAATGGAAACTTCTATTGCCTTTTAATTCATCTCGTCTTTTGGGACGCTGGCAGAGAGGATGTCTGCCCCCGCCCCCGATGGCTTTCTCCTGCGTTGTGCATTTTGCTCCCCCTCCAACCTCGTTGTCAATGGACGCATTTGTCGCATTTGTCGTTTGAACGACTTGGTTGCCTCAGAAAAGGATATTATAAAGGTTCAGAAGAGGAAGACCAGGGTGATCAAGGAGGTGGGGCGACTCCCCTGTGAGAAAAGGTTTGGGGTTTTTTGGAAATTACTTTAGCCAAAAGTGGAGGCATGACAGAAGCACAAGAACAGACAGAGAAAAGCTTTTCTCCCTGTCTCGTAACTCGAGAAACAGTGGACATCTGGTGAAGCTGAATGTTGGACGATTCAGGACCAGTGGAAGGAAAGACTTCTTTCCACAGTGCTTAAACTATGGAACTCACTGCCCCAGGAGGCTGTGGTGGTAATAATAATAATAATAATAATAATAATAATAATAATAATAATAATTTGTTATTCATACCCTGCCCATCTGGCTGGGTTTCTCAGCCACTCTGGGTGGCTTCCAGCAAAATATTAAAACACAATAATTCATCAGATATTAAAAGCTTCGCTAAACAGGGCTGCCTTCAGATGTCTTCTAAAAGTCAGATAGTTGTTTATTTCCATGACATCTGATGGGAGGGCATTCCACAGGGTGGGCGCCACCACCAAGAAGGCCCTCTGCCTGGTTCCCTGTAACTTGGCTTCTCGCAGCGAGGGAACTGCCAGAAGGCCCTCAGCGCTGGACCTCAGTGTCCGGGCAGAACGATGCGGGTGGAGACGCTCCTTCAGGTATACTGGGCTGAGGCCGTTTAGGGCTTTAAAGGTCAGCACCAACACTTTGAATTGTGCCCAGAAACATACTGGGAGCCAATGTAGGTTCTATGTGGTCAGCTTGGATGGCTTTAAAAGGGGACTAGACAAATTCACGGGGAATGAGACGGTCATTGGCTACTATCCCTAATGGCTGTGTTCTCCTTCCACCGATGGAGGCAATATGCTTCTGAACCTCAGTTGCTAGGGATCCCAAGTGGGGACAGTTTCTGTTGCTCTCAGGTCCTGCTTTTGGGCTTCCCATATAGACACCTGGTTGGTCAGGTGGGCCTTTGGCCTGATCCATCACCCACAGTCTTCTAATGTTCTTACGACATGGTCCACTGCAGGGTAGCGGCATTTTGCCAAAGATTCCTTTTCATGCAGAATCATAGAATGGGAATCATCTAGTTCAACCCCTCGCAATGCAGGAATCTCTGCTTTTCAAATAAGCATCAACCCGCCACCTCCTTGATCTGATTGGATGGAGCTGTTTTGTTTTCCAGATGGGATGGCCCAAGTAAAATGCTGACATTCCCTCTCTTGGTTTTTCAACTGGGCTTCTGCCGATGGATAACTTTCATATTCAGATAGAACTTTCTGGGAATCAGTTTGGCGACAACTGTGAATCCATTGGGTTAAACCAAAAAAATAGACCTAGCTCTTCTAAGCAGCTTCTTGCTGTTTGAAGCTTCTGGGTGGCTCTGAAAGGGGATCACATTTGGGGAGGAGAAGGCAATTGAGGGCTGCTGAATCCCCACGACAGGGTGAGCTTCCGTTGCTCGGTCCCTGCTCCTGCCAACCTAGCAGTTCAAAAGCACATCAAAGTGCAAGTAGATAAATAGGTACCACTCTGGCGGGAAGGTAAATGGCATTTCCGTGCGCTGCTCTGGTTCGCCAGAAGCGGCTTAGTCCTGCTGGCCGCATGACCCGGAAGCTGTACGCCGACTCCCTCGGCCAATAAAACGAGATGAGTGCCGCAACCCCAGAGTCGGCCACGACTGTACCTAATGGCCAGGGGTCCCTTTACCTTTACCTTTTAACCCTGATGTCAGCGTTTTCCCTCCTGCATCGGAGACAGTAAATGCCTCTGAATACTAGTTGTTGGGAATCACAAGTGGGGAGATCGGCGCTTGCACTTGGAACCTGTGTGATGACTGTGGCAGTTTCCTGTGCTTTGGGTTTGGAAAGGCTGCCTCGGAAGTTGATTACCTCTGAGTTTCTCAGCTCCTTGGGGAAAGGACTCGCGTTTTTAATATCACTGGTTAAAGCGCCGTGTGCTATGGAGATCTAACGTTGTTCTGAGTACGTTTGTAGAAAGGGGAACGAAGACAGCAATTTGAAACACACATTCTGGGAAGGAGGCCTGATTTCCTCCAGTGGAACTTGTTTCCGATGAGGAAAGCACTGCAAAGCTTGCCAAAAGGCTATTGGAAATGAAGGAAACTGCCTGATTGCGAGTCAGACCATTGGTGTAGTGAGCTCAGTGTTGTCTGTACTCTCTGGTAGCGGCTCTCTACAGTGGTACCTTAATTCGTTCTGGAGGTCCGTTCTTAACCTGAAAGTGTTCTTAACCTGAAGCACCACTTTAGCTAACGGGGCCTCCCGCTGCTGCATGATTTCAGTTCTCGTCCTGAAGCAAAGTTCTTAACCCAAGGTACTATTTCTGGGTTAGCGGAGTCTGTAACCTGAAGCGTATGTAAGCTGAAGCGTCTGTAACCCAAGGTACCACTGTAGAGAGTTTGAGGCAGAGGTCTGTCTCTCCTACCTGGAGACGTCGGGGATTGAACCTGGGACCTTCTAGATGCAGAGCAGGCGATTGTCCCATTGAGCTGCGGTCCCATTCTCCCACCAACTCATGGCAAAGAGAGCAGTGAATGGGTAGGCTTTGCAGAAGCAAGAAGTACCATTCCCCTCCCCCCCCTGTAATAATGGATCCAGTTCTCCCCAATGATGCTAATTTAAGCAAATGGGAAACTGGCTGGGAGAATTTGTGACTTGGGCTCCCTGCTCATAAGGAAGTATTTGGTTGCCAATGCAAGCTGGCAAACTCCACCTTCCATTATCAGATTCCCTTGGTGTGAGCCAGGGCTGTACCTCTCCCCCCACCCCTGTCCACCCACCAATGTCTCTGTTCCATGAATAGCTCCCCGGGCAAAATGTATCAGTCCTCGTGAATAGAATCATACAATCATAGAATTGGAATGGGCTCTGAGGGTCATCAGAAATGAGGGGGTTCTCCAAGGAGTTTGGCAGGCTGTAGAGAAAGAGCTGTAGCTCATTGGCAGAGCGTCCGCTTCTCATTCAGATGGTCCTGGGTTCAATTCCTGACATCTCCAAGTAGGGCTGGGGAAAACCGCTGCCTAAAACCCCAAAGAGCTGCTGCCAGTCAGTGTGGACAGTACTATTCTAGATAGGCCAGTGGCATGAACTGATAGAAGGCAGTGTGAGAGCCAGTGTGGTGTAGTGGTTAAGAGCGATAGACTCGTAATCTGGGGAACCGGGTTCGCTTCCCCGCTCCTCCACATGCAGCTGCTGGGTGACCTTGGACTAGTCACACTTCTGTGAAGTCTCTCAGCCCCACTCACCTCACAGAGTGTTTGTTGTGGGGGAGGAAGGGAAAGGAGAATGTTAGCCGCTTTGAGACTCCTTCGGGTAGTGATAAAGTGGGCTATCAAATCCAAACTCTTCTTCTTCCTTCTGAATCCTATTTATTCTTGTTGGTGGGAATCCCAGCTTTCATTTTTTTGGGGGGGAAAAAGCCCAAGTATCTAGTCCTTATGCTTGAAAATGTGCAAGAAGTCCTGATAAGGTCTCAGAAGGCAAAGGAGTGGTCCTGGTACCTTCTGAATTCAAAGCAGCTGTTCTGGGACTGAACTGCAACACCAGCAGCGCTCCCCCCCCCACACACACTTTGAAAGGTGCCTGGAGGTTGATTTCACAAATGAAAACGGTGGATCTGTTATGGTCCACACCAAAGACCCCCGCTTCCATTTCCACACTTACAGAAGCAGGCTTTATTCCACCGGGGCATTATTCCAGGGATGGGAAGCTCCCAGATGTCGACTACAACTCCCATCGTCCCTGACTGTTGGCTTTGCTGCCTGGGGTTGGTGGGAGCTGAAATCCCAGCAGCAACCAGAAAGGCCACAGGTCCCCCATTCTTGCCTCTGTTCATTGACTCAGCAATTGCCCGTCCTGAGCCGGCCTCTGAAGCAGGGGGCGTTGCCTTAGTTCAGCTGACAATTCCCTTTTTCTATTAGGAGAGAGAGAGAGAGAGGTTTCATAGAACATTGAATCCCAGAATGGAGTTGGTCTTTGCTATAGAACAGCTGACCCTCAAAATACATTCCAGCAATGTTTCCGTATTTCTGCGTCAAAGATCTCCGTGCACTTGCCCCTTCATCCCATCAGTTCAGAGTCTCTGCAAATGTGTGCCTAGGACATGGGTATGCAAACTAAGGCCCGGGGGCCGGATCTGGCCCAATCGCCTTCTAAATTCGGCCCGTGGATGGTCCGGGAACCAACATGTTTTTACATGAGTAGAATGTTTGCTTCTATTTAAAATACATCTCTGGGTTATTTGTGAGGCATAGGAATTTGTCCCTTTTTAAAAAAAAATAGTCTGGCCCCCCACAAGGTCTGAGGGACAGTGGACTGGCCCCCTGCTGAAAAAGTTTGCTGACCCCTGGCCTAGGAGGAGCGAACTGCCAAGGCCACCGCAGAAATGGAAGTTCACTCGATTTACAGTGGATCAAAGCGCCCTCTGGCACAACCAATCCACTTAAAAACAAACAAGCTTTATGCGGTTAGGAAAGTGCGTCGCAGGGGGTTGGAATAGATGACCCGCGGGGTCCCACACAACTCCACAATTCTATGATTCTATGGGGGAAAGGGTGAGAGGAAGGCGTGATTAATAGGAAGGCATCTACATGCCCTGAAAGCACATCAGAAAGAAGGCTCAATAAGGAGCAGTCATAGTGTCTTTCCAATTCTGGGGTTTTTAATACAGGCGTATTCTGCAACATGCCATTGCCGTGATAATAGCATATTAGCAGTAGATTTGTTCAGGACTGTCTGCACAGTGTTCTGCTCTGCTACTTGTTCTGCGATGCTTCCTCCGTATAACCGTGTGATTGCCATCCAGGGGAACACTCTTGCATCGCGGCATGGCAAAAGTGCACTGTTAAACCATGGAACTCTCTGCCACAGGAGGCAGCGACAGCCACCAACTTAGGTGGCTTCTAATGAGGGAGAGACAAATTCGCAGAGGACAAAGCTATCAAGGGCTACAAGACATGATGGCCATGCTCTGCCTCCACAGTCGGAATATACTTCTGAATACCAGTTGCTGGAAACCACAGGGAGGAAGAACGCTCTTGTGCTCCGATCCTGCTTGTGGGTTTCCCACAGGCATCTGGGTTGACCACTGTGAGAATAAGAAGCTGGACTAGGTGGGCTAATGGCTCGATCTACCAGGCAGTGGTGTAATGTATTGGTGGGGCCCCGGGCGCAATATTGTTAGGGGGCGCAAACTTTCAATACAGCTGCATGCTTATCCATGCAAACAAGGAAGTGACTTCTCCAGATAATGGAACGACTCTTCTTTTCTTATCTCTGCAGTTGCGATCTCCTGGGTGCTGCAGACAGTTGAATGTGCATGCATACTCTGCCCATTTCCCTCCCTCCGCATCACCCCGGGTACTGACAACCCATGCTACACCACTATTACCAGGCCTTATTCTTATTCTTGGATGGCTTTAGAAGAGGATTAGGCAGGTTCATGGAGGACAAGGCTATCAGTGGCTATGAGCCCCAGTGGCTATGTTCAGTCTCCACCAGAAGAGGGAGCACGTCTCTGAATATTAGTTGCTGGAGAGTTGCTTTGGTCTTCCTATGGGAGCATCTGGTTGGCCACTGTGAGCAAAGCCAGTTTAGGGTGGCGTGACCGGTTCGGATGCATCTGGTGCCATGCAGGGGGTGCCACAACCGTACTGTGGAATGGAACGAGAGAGGCAGGGGGCACAGGATTTTAGCACAGCACAAGGCGCCGCTGAAATTTGAAAGCCCAAAGTCTGCCAGTGCTGTGAGAACAGAATGCTAGAGAAGATGGGTCACTGGTCTGATCCAGCGGGCTCTTTTTTTAGGTTCTTACAATGAGAAATAAGCCAGAACAATTATTTCAGCAGGAAGTTACAGGACAGACACTGATTGGAAGCGAAGAAGTATCCCCACATCGAACCACTCTGTAACCACCATAAGCACAGATAACCTCCGTGTAAGCTTTGGGCGAGCAAATTGGGATGAAGGCTCAAGAAATGGGTTATCTGGAGGAGCCCTCTGGGTAAATGCATACCCTCTGGCATTTCTCAGATGAAAATAGGGATGTCCTATTCAATAATAACAATAATAACAATAATACTTTTATTATTTATACCCTGCCCATCTGAGTGGGTTGCCCCAGCCATTCTTCCAACATAATAAAAATAATACAGTGGTACCTTGGGTTACAGACGCTGCAGGTTACATACGCTTCAGGTTACGGACTCAGCTAACCCAGAAATCGTACCTCGGGTTAAAAACTTTGCTTCAGGTTGAGAACAGAAATCGCATGGTGGCGGCGCGGTGGCAGCGGGAGGCCCCATTAGCTAAAGTGGTACCTCAGGTTAAGAACAGTTTCAGGTTAAGAACAGACCTCTGGAATGAATTAAGTTCTTAACCTGAGGTACCACTGTAAACATAATAAAACATAATAAAACATAATAAAACATTAAACAGTAAAAAAACTTCCCCATACAGGGCTGCCTTCAGATTTTCTTCTAAAGGTTGTATACCCCCTTGGCTCGGGGTGTGTGTGTGTGTGTGTGTGTGTCTCACATAACTCCTTACTCTCCAACATTTCTCCGATGAAAACAGGGACATCCTAAGAAAAAGCGGGACATTCCGGGATCAAATCAGAAACCAGGACGGCTTCTCTAAATTTGGGACTGTCCCTGGAAAACAGGAACACTTGGAGGGTTTGCAAACGCACACCCACTCCACCAAAACTTAACTTCTTTGACATCTGGGCAAGGTTGTGACTTGATACAGAAACTCTATGCCCATATGGAGATGCGGAAACACTTTCCATTATTTTAAGGGACCCCCCCCCCAGCATCTCGCCACCGTGGGCGCAAAGAGGAGCGGCGCCTGTCCCTGACAAAACAGGGAGCGAGAGTCGAGGGAGCGCTTTCCTGCCGCTGTGCTTGGAAGTAATCGGGAGATGTGCTCTTTCGCTGCTGCTGCTGCTGCTGCAGTGACCAAGTTTGACTCTGCAGTGGCTCGATGCGGGCTGTTGCGTTGCCGAGGGGGATGTGGGGGATGCTGGGCGTCCTTCTTCTCTGTTGCAGCCTGGCTGTCCGGCTGCCAGAGCGAGGTGCGCCACCAGGGTGGTCCCAGGGGCTGGGTGAACAGAGGGAAGAGGCCGGGAGTGCAGCAGAGAGGGAACTGGGGAAGGGTCGGCTGCTGGGGAGGGAAAACAGCATGCCTCCCAGCCGTGCCTGAGCCTCCAAACGGGGCTTGCGGTCGAGGCGGCTGTGGCATGACGCAAGGTGACAAAGCTGCTTCAGCGGAGCATTTCTGGACACCGTTTACAAGGCACTTAGGCGCAGGGATTTAGGAAGGCGCCGGATGCGGAGTCAGCTGATTGGTGCATCCAGCTTGGTGTCGTCCGCACTGACTGGCAGCTGCTGTCCAGGCTTTCAAACAACCCTACCGGGAGATGCCAGGGATTGTGCTGAGTCAGATCACAATGTGGCCTGCACGGACTGGCAGCAGCTCTCTAGGGTTTCGGATAAGGGACCTTCCCAGCTCTACCTGCAGATGCCATTAGAGTATGGTTACCAGATTTTTTTCAATGAATCGGGACACTTTTCTTTTTCTTTTCTTTTTTTTTTTGAATCTGAGTAGCAACAGGGAGTCAGTTGTGGGGATGGTGAGGCAAAAGACCTTGGGCCCAAGCACACATGCATATTGTATAAAGGTGCAAAGCCCTTCTTTCGCACCCTGTGAAACATAAATGCACAGAGTTTTTTAAAAACTTGGCAACGGCGCGCTGCACACCCGTGATTCCCGAGCCTTCCCCGATCTCCTGCTCCCTTCCCCCTTTGTTTTGACAGATTGGGGGAGGCTCAGGAGTCAAGGGCAGGTGGCCATTGCCCAAGAGGGGCGCAAGGCACACGGTTTCTCTGCCAGGCAAGGTGCAAAGCCCTTCTTTCACACCCTGTGAAACATAAATGCGCAGAGTTTTTAAAAAACTGGGCAACAGCCACCCGCCCATGACTCCCGAGCCTCCCCCGATCAGTCAAAACAAAGGGGGCAGGAGATTTGTACCACTGGACGTCCCCGGTTCCCCTTCAGCAGTGGCTGCGGCGGCAGCAGTCAGCAGTCCGGAGCCAGCCTGGTAGCACAGTTGGCTCTGGCTGGCTTCAGGAGCTGCTCGCTGCCGGAAGTTCCAGCAAGGAAAAATGGTGGGCGCCAGGCTGGCTCCGGACTGCTGAGGCTGCCGCTGCCGCTGCCACATTTCCCGGGGACAAATTTGCAAATCTGGGGACATTCCGGGGACAGAATTTGTCCAGGGACAGATTTGCAAATCTGGGGACTGTCCCTGGGAACCAGGGACATCTGGTAACCCTACATTAGGGATTAAAACTGGGACGTTCTGTGTGCAAGGCAGATTCTCTGTCCCGGAGCTACGGCCTCACCCTGAACCATTTGGCCCAATTTATTGGGGAGGAGGGAAAGGGCAGGGTCCCGTTAATGGTACCCATGAGTTCCACCCCCTGAATCCCTCTCACCCCACTGCCAAATTGCAGCCTCCCCTGTAACCTTGCAAAACCTGCAAGGGGTAGCATAAAAATGGCCTCCTCTCTTCACCCCCTCCCCAGGAATTTACCTAAAGTACTGTAGTTAAGTTAGCCTCTCCTACTCTGCGCTGCTCATATTTTAGTGGGCGGAAGGTTGTTGGATGATATAGAGCAGGGGTCAGCAACCTTTTCCAGGCATGGGCCGGTCCACCGTCCCTCAGACCATGTGATGGGCATGACTATATTTTTTTGGGGAGGGAATGAATGAATTCCTATGCCCCACAAATAACCCAGAGATGCATTTTAAATAAAAGGACACATTCTACTCATGTAAAAACACACTGATTCCTGGACCATTCGCGGGCCGGATTGAGAAGTTGATTGGGCCGCATCCAGCTCCCGGGTTGCCTACCCCTGATATAGAGCAATCCATATAGCTCAGTTGGTAGAGCATGAGACTCTTAATTACAAGGTTGTGGGTTCAAGTCCCACGTTGGGCGAAATATTCCTGCGTTGCAGGGGGTTGGACTAGATGACTCTCATGGTCCCTTCCAACTCTATGATTCTATGATCCATTTAATGGATTTGCATTGTACATTATGTTTTTCTGGTTTTTATGTTTCCCTGTTTGTATTTTACTTGGTTAGGTGGCTTTGGGATACACATACACACACACACAAAGGACTGACATCCCTGCTTACTGTGCTTATCAACCCTGCTCACTCTTTTGCCTGCTGTCCTTCCCCCACATGTAACTACACACCCTCCTGTCACAGCCCCTCTCACATATCCCACCACAACTCGCCTCCCTCCTTCCATTAAACCTTGCAGGAGGCATGTTTCACGAAATACTTGCCTGCATGCCTGCTATTCAGCATGCTGCAGTTGCAGCGGCCACCTTCTGTCGGCCACAAGAACTGCAGCGTGACAGCATTTTACATTTTCATGTGTATAGGAAGATATGATACAACTAAGTCATGCAGTAAATAAAATAAAGATACAGTGGTACCTCGGGTTACAGACACTTCAGGTTACAAACGCTTCAGGTTTCAGACTCTGCTAACCCAGAAATATTACCTCGGGTTAAGAACTTTACCTCAGGATGAGAACAGAAATTGTGCGGCGGCAGCGGGAGGCCCAATTAGCTAAAGTGGTACCTCAGGTTAAGAACAGTTTCAGGTTAAGAACGGGCCTCCAGAACGAATTAAGTTCTTAACCTGAGGTACCACTGTAATTACTTTGAGCCCTGTGACGAGCTCTGCTAAGGGGACACCATCCAATTGAACATTTACTGGTGCAAGCCTTGTTGAACTGAAATGCTTCCTGCAGGGAAATATGCTGGATCAGCTCCACATCGTTCAGTTGGTTGTGGGTGGTGCTATTTGGATTCTCTCTCTCTGTTTCTCTCTCTCTGTCACACGCACACCCCAAACCTGTTGAAATTAACGGACCAAAGCAAGTCATTGCGATTAGGAGACCCCTATTCCTCTTCACAAAACTACAAACCCCTTAGTTCCCTGGGAAGAGGGACTGATGGCTAAACCAGTCTGGGAATTATAGTTCTGTGAGGAGAACAGGGGTCTCCTAACACATCCCGGAACCCTAAACAAACTATAGCTCCCAGGATCCTTTGGGAGAAGCTATGACTGTTTCATAATGCTTTAGATGTAGGTAGCCAGAGATGCGGGTGGCACTGTGGTTTAAACTACTGTGCCGCTTGGGCTTGCTGATCAGAAGGTCGGCAGTTCGAGGCCCCATGACGGGGTGAGCTCCCGTTGCTCTGTCCCAGCTTCTGCCAACCTAGCAGTATGAAAGCACGTAGTGCAAGTAGATAAATAGGTACCACTCCAGCGGGAAGGTAAATGGCGTTTCTGTGCGCTGCTCTGGTTCGCCAGAAGCAGCTTAGTCATGCTGGCCACATGACCCGGAAAAACTGTTTGCAGAAGTGGACAAACGCTGGCTCTCTCAGCCTGTAAAGCGAGATGAGCGCCACAACCCCAGAGTCGTTCGCTACTGGACTTAAATTTTAAGGGTCCCTTTACCTTTTAGCCCTGTTTAGGTATCCGAGGCAGTATTGGCCAGTGACACAGGAGCTAGTGAGCCAGCAGAGGGGGTGAACTTAACACGCACTGATGTTTTTAAACGATGCCCCACCAGATCCAGTATCCTACCGATCAGCTTTGGGCTGTTTCATTGCAAGAGCCCAGACAAGGGCTCAAGGATTCCACCCGATGGCACCGGCCTAGGACCTGGACGGAATCCCTAATGGCTGCAAATCCATCTGTTCTCCTTTTTTGCCCTCCAATCTTTGATGCTTTCCTCCTTTTCTCTCTCTCCCTCCCTAACCTCACAGGCACCATGTTCATTACGTCATCCCCTACGACGGAGACCAGTCCGTGGTGGATTCGTCGGAGAACTACTTTGTGACTGACAATGTCACCAAGCAGGAAATCGACCTGATGCTGGGACTCTTGCTGGGATTCTGCATAAGCTGGTTTCTGGTGTGGATGGATGGAGTGCTCCACTACGCCGTACGGGCCTGGCGGACAAGCCGACGGTATGGTAAGTGAGTGCTCACTGGCCTGTTGCCGGAGGGGTTTTGTTGTCGCTGGTGATGCGCCAAGGGAGGGGTTTTCGCGTGCCCCGGGGGGAGCAGGTTCCTCGTGGTTTCTGGGTACCTCGTTTCTGTTCCTCAAGCTTTCGTCCCCATTTTGAGGATCACGTTTCTAGTCCTCAAAGATGTGAAAATGTGCTTATGTTGAAAGGAAAGCCAGGTGAACACCACCTTTCCAGTTTCTGAGCTAAAAGATGTCCAGCAGAAACGAAGGGTTGTCTCCTCCAGCAAAGCCCTACTCAGAGTTGACCCATTGAAATTACCATATTTTTTGCTCTATAGGACTCACTTTTTCCCTCCTAAAAAGTAAGGGGAAATGTGTGTGCATCTTATGGAGCGAATGCAGACTGCGCAGCTATCACAGAAGCCAGAACAGCAAGAGGGACTGCTGCTTTCACTGCGCAGCCATCCCTCTTGCTGTTCTGGCTTCTGAGATTCAGAATATTTTTTTTCTTGTTTTCCTCCTCCAAAAACTAGGTGCGTCTTGTGGTCTGGTGCGTCTTATAGAGCGAAAAATACGGTAGTGGGCCAAAGTTATTCATGTCCATTTATTTCACGTGGGCGAGCAGAACTTTGTATTGGATGCAGCCCTGAGTGTTTGAACCATGAGTCAACAAATTTATGGCACCTGTATTTATTTTATTTTATTGGGGCTTTTAGATTTAGAGAAAAGATGGGGGGGCGGAGAAGGGAAAACATGGGAGAAGCGTGTAAAATTATGTTTGGCGCAGAATCATAGAATGTGACCCTGCTCTGTGTTTCCTGCCTGTTTGGTTTTAATTAAAAGCAACAACTACCCAATGTCACAGCAAGCGATTTAAAAAAAACAAACAAAAACAATTTATTATTTATTAATTAAATTTGTTAGCCCTTTGACTTTGCCCAGGGCAACCCAAAACAACTACCATCCGAAGCAGCTTACAACCAAACAGCTGCCCCCCCCCAAACACCACGTAGATACATTAAGACAAAGTGGGGAAAGAAATGCACTAAAAAAACACCCCACCCACTTCTGAAATGCCACAGAAAGTTAAGGGCTGGAGGTTATAAGGTCTTGTTTTCTTGCCACCTAAAGATGTCTAATTAAGGCACCGGGCAAGCCTCCTTGGGGAGAGCATTCCGCTAATGGGGAGCCACTGCAGAAAAGGCCCCCTTCACTTGTTGCCACCCTCCAGACCTCTAGCAGAGGAGGCGCATGAAAAAGGGCCTCAGAAGATGATCTCAGGGTCTGGGGCGGCTCATATGGGGAGAGGCAGTGCTTGTGGTCCTGAGCCATCTAAGGCTTTATAGGTGAAAACCAGCACTTTGAATTGGGCCTGGAAACTAATTGGCATCCAGTGCAGTCGGGCCAGGATTGGCGTTATATGTTCAAACCGTCTTGCCGCATTGAGCAACCCAGCTGCCTAATTCTGCACCAGCTCAAGTCTCTGAACTTATCTTCAGAGGCATCCCCATGTATAGTGCATTGCTGTAATCTAACCTAGAGGTTACCAGAGCATAGACAACAGAAATTAGGCTATCCCTGCCCAGAGAGGGGTGCAGCTGGGCCAACAGCCGGAGCTGATGGAAGGCTTTGGTGACACTGAGGCCAGCTGAGCCTCAAGTGACAGCAAAGGATCCAGGAGAACCCGCAAGCTACGTACCTGCTCCTTCAGAGGGAATATAACCCCATCAAGAGTGCAGCAAATCAGAAATAAACTGGTCCCAAGCTGTTAAGGGCTTTTTTATGCCCATATTAGCACCTGTAACCTGGACCAGTAGCAAATCAGCCACAAGTGCAGATCTCTGGTGTTCTACACTGAAAGAGTCTAGCATGCAAACATGTACATTAGTCCATTAAAATGTTATTCAAACCCGTGGGTTTGATTTTTGGAGATGTATTTCCTCTGTTTGGGGACTCTGTAGTTCAAAGTAGGACGGCTGCCTGATTAAATAAATCTTAACTAATCGTAGGAATTAAATTGAGCTAATTGATTAAATTTGCATATAAATTAAAGGAGAGTTTCAAAGCCCAAAACTCCATAAATCATGATAGGTAAATCATAGATCGGGATCTATTGGTAGATCAGTGGATAATTTGATGTATATCAGCAAGGAATTTCTTCACTCTTTCTAGAGTGCAGCCCTGTTTAGGGAAGTTTTTAATGTTTGATGTTTTATCATGTTTTTAATATTCTGTTGGAAGCCGCCCAGAGTGGCTGGGGAAGCCCGGCCAGATGAGTGGGGTATAAGTAATAAATAATAATTATAATAATTATAATAATTAATAATAGTTCCAGCTGGGGGGGAAACCCTATTACAAACTTACAAAAGTAGTCATAAACAAGAAATGCTTCTCAAAGTCTACCACCAAATTTAACAATCGTGGGCTGGGTTTTTAAGCATGGCTAAGCTTTTGGACGCGAGTGGCGCTGTGGGTTAAACCACAGAGCCTAGGACTTGCTGATCAGAAGGTTGGTGGTTCGAATCCCCGCAACGGGGTGAGCTCCCGTTGCTCGGTCCCTGCTCCTGCCAACCTAGCAGTTCGAAAGCATGTCAAAGTGCAAGTAGATAAATAGGTACCACTCTGGCGGGAAGGTAAACGGCGTTTCCGTGCGCTGCTCTGGTTCGCCAGAAGCGGCTGAGTCATGCTGGCAACATGACCTGGAAGCTGTACACCAGCTCCCTCGGCCGATAAAGTGAGATGAGCACCGCAACCCCAGAGTCGGTCACGACTGGACCTAATGGTCAGGGGTCCCTTTACCTTTGCCTAAGCTTTTGCTGAAGTCTCTCTCTCTCTCTCTCTCTTTCTGTTGACAGACACCACTTGGTCTTGGATTCCAAAATTTTGTAACTTCAAGGAGTTCAGGAAACGTCACCACCGGCAGTACGACGAGCCGACCGGGAACATGGTGCACATCAAACAGAAGTTGTACCATAACGGGCACCCCAGCCCCAGACACCTCTAAGAAACCCAAGACTGTCAAGGGGTTGTAGAACTTGGCCTTTTTGCTGTCTGTCGAGGGGCCCCGCCCGTTCCTCAATGGACGCCACTTTAAGGACTTGCGTTTAGTTACCCTTATCGGTGTGTGTCAGCCCGGCACACCCAGAGAATGCACAATCCAATCCTGTCCCGGCTGCGAGGCTCCCGGGACATTGCACTGTGGTTACCATTTTATTGGTGGACTCCTGTATATATGTAAACAAAAAAACAAACACAAAACGGGAAAGAGAATTTGCATTGTACTTCCGCAGCCCACCAAGCTCCTCGATGGTGTGTCCTGCAACGCCGATGTACCCTTTTTGCGTTTTGTTCGTTATTTATTTGTTTTTTGGGGGGGGTTCTTCTTCTTTTCCGGAAATCTGTTGTTGTTCAAAGTCTTCGTAGGTGAGTTTGGACAGAAGATGTAATGTTTAGCCTAAAGTGTGTCCATGTCCCACCCCACCCCCTGCCCTGCCGCCGCCGCCACCCCCGAAACCCTTCCCTGATGCAGAACGCGTCTCGTTTCCAGTTGCAGATTTGGCTTGAGGTTCATAACGCCCGGTAGCTCTGTTGCGTATAATAGACGGCGCCCCGTCTTGGTTCCTTTGGAATCAAGTTGCTAGCTTAGTGTCACGACACCCTCTCCCTCCCCATTTTTACAATTTTGTTCCGTTTCTTAAATTAATGGGATCTGTAGTTCATCCTGTCGGATTTTTTTACTAGCTCGGAAGAAGCGACCGATGCTGGTTTGCCGTGGAAAAAAAAGTTGTTAGAAGCCAGGCGGAAGGACACCGGCTTTTGTGGAATGTGTTTGAGGGCCTGTTGACGCTTATCTCTGACCGTGTCAGCCCCCCGGGTGTCTCTGTCAACTGTTCACATCACCCTGCCTTGAGAATGATTTATCCCTTGATAAATGTTGCGTCGCTAATGCGTTAGGAGCTCAAAACGCGTCGATTCCCAAACGACATTTGTTGGTGTTTGTAATAACTTAACCACTTGTCCAGAACACATGACAGGGTGCATGGCAGTGGAATGAAAGCTAGTTCAGGCAGCCATTGGTCTCATGGTGAAACCATTGAGACCTGTATATGTTTGTGTGTTGTGAATGTAGAATCGCAGAATCATAGAATTGTAGAGTTGGAAGAGACCCCCTTGGGCAGGCATAAGCAAACTCGTCCCTCTAGATGTTTTGGGACTACAACTCACATCATCCCTGACCACTGGTCCTGTTAGCTAGGGATGATGGGAGTTGTAGTCCCAAAACACCTGGAGGGCCGAGTTTGCCTATGCCTGCCCAAGGGGCATCTATTCCAACTCCCTACAATGCTAGAATATGTTTCTTGAGAATGGAGAGCGCTGCTTTATACCAAGTCAGGCTCTTTGTCCATCCAGCCCAGTATTGTCTGCACTGACTGGCAGCCACTCTTCAGGGTCACAAGAAGAGAAGGGTTTTCACCATCACGCTGTCCTTTTCACTCAGGGGTGGGGAACCTTGGGTCCTCCAGATGTTGCTGAACTCTCAACTCTCCCAGCAGCCCTTGCAAGCATGGCCAAGAGCCAGGGATGATGGGAGTTGTAGTTCCGCAACACCCGGAGGGCCCAAAGTTCTTCCGTGCCTGTTTTAAGTAGAGATTTGCTGGCCAGATTCAGAAGGTCTTCTTGGCCAGGGGTGGGGAAACCTGTAGCTCGCCAGAGGTTGTCCAACTACAACTCCCATCAGGCTGACAACGCCTGGAGGGCCACAGGGTCCCCATCCCTGTTTTAGACCTCGATGATTCTCAGCTTACCATGGCTGGAGTCTTCTGTTTGGATGGAAAATGGGGCCCAGAGTCCAGGCATAGCCAACAAGCGTAGATGTTTCTGGACTACAATTCCCATCATCCCTGATTGGCAATGCTGGCTGAGGCTGATGGGAGCTGGAGATTGTGACTACGCCTGAACCAGACTGTCAGGGACTCCCATCTCTAACTATTGTAGCATTTCTAAGACCGGCTACCTCCAAGGCTTAACTCCGCCGTGGCTTAAGGATGTTGAAGGAACAAACCATCGTCGTGTGAGTTGGCCGTAGACCTTTTCATGCACTCAAAAGGACATGTGAGGCACCAAGTGTGTAGAGGGTGTATGTGTAAGAGAGAGAAAATGAAGGGCAGGGGCGAAATTGGCTTCATTTAGGATTTTAATGCAAACCTACCTGATTCGGACTTCCCAAAACAGGATGCAAACCAAGACACAGCTGAAATTTTCGGAATTCTGAAAATTTGCAATGCAGTTCTCCAGTGCATAACAAAATGTGTACATTAGGGGAAAGCCTGCATCAAAATGCAAATATTAGGGTTTTTGTTTTTAAAGAACCCACCAAAATGCGTTATTTCAAGGAAATTTGCGTGCAAATTTCAGGGGAAATTGCGTATGAATTTTGGAAAGACTTAAGAGCCAGCATGGTGTAGTGGTTAAGAGCGGTGGACTCGTGATCTGGTGAACCGGGTTCGATTCCCCGCTCCTCCACATGCAACTGCTGGGTGACCTTGGGCTAGTCACACTTCTCTGAAGTCTCTCAGCTTCACTCACCTCACAGAGTGTTTGTTGTGGGGGAGGAAGGGAAAGGAGATTGTTAGCCGCTTTGAGACTCCTTAAGGGGAGTGAAAGGCAGGATATTAAGTCCAAACTCTTCTCTTCTTCTTCTTCATAATAATAATAATAATAATAATTTTATTATTTATTATTTATACCCTGCCCATCTCTTCATAATAATAATAATAATAATTTTATTATTTATACCCTGCCCATCTGGCTGGGTTTCCCCAGCCACTTATAGACTTATAGATTATAGACTTACAGATTTCCGTGAGGATTTAAAAATAATAATCGCAATTGTAAACAGGAGCAGAAAATGTGGAGAACTGAATTTAGGCTTGGAAAAAGCAGAAATTGGGCGAAGTGAAATTATTAATTCTCATTATTCTTAAGAATAGTAATAGTAACAACCTGCTCTTCACCTTCTAAGGCTGCAGGGCGGGTTTCAACAATGGGAATGCAATGTTTAAAACGTGTTTAAAGCAGCTTCCAGCCGCAGAGAATAAGTTGGGTCCTAAAAATATAAATCTTTGGGTGCCCAAAGCCGGGGAGAAAGGGGGGAAATGGACAGATCTGTTCATTCCTTGGTGGCACAGGGCTCCCAGCATCCTCAGTCAGTTGCTCAATTGCTAGGTGGCTTCTGAGCTCATTCAGCCAGATTCCTTCCTCAATACTGGAAGGTGAGAGGTGGGGTTGGTGAGGACTTTAGGAACGGTACTGATCCTCTGACACTTTATGCCCACATGTCTTCTTTTGGACGCATGAAGTGGGCACCTGCCATTTTCATGCATGCAGAGATAACTCCCAGTTCCATTGCTGCCTGTTTATTAACTCACCAACCAGGATTCATATGAAGAGTGATTTATTTATTTTTTTAATGTGTATTTATGGGGAAAGGCTTGGTCCATTTTGTGTGTCAGGTGGCCTCATCCAACCAAGGGGTGGTCTCTTGACTGCTCTGGCTCATAAAGGGGCACGGGACTTTGTTACGAGGCAGAAATTCCACCGCCAGACATTAAAGTTGCTGCCATACCTGCAAGAGCTATGTGGCAGGCAGATATCAAGTGCTGACTCATCCATCATTGCTGGGGGGGGGGGGAGAGGAAGCGGAAGCAGCTGCACCTGTTGAATTCCTGTCTGCCAGGCACAAACTCCCCCCACTTTGAATGCAGACAAAGCCATTTGCATCTGTCGTCTTTTCCTTTTTCCAAATGCCGGATGTCCCACCAGCCAACCGTTTCGACCGTTTATTTATTTTTGAAATTTGAAACGATATCCCGCTTAACTTTTCTTTCTTTTTATATATATAAAAAATATAGACTCTAGGTGGCTTACAATTATACAGAAAAGAAAAAAAAATCAATAATAATCCAAACGGAATTGCATGCATGCATTAGTGCGGATGAATACCCGTGTTAAAACAAGGAACATCCTCGCCAGGCAATATTGAGAATGTTGTCTCTGTGCTGATTTGGGGAATTGGGGTTTTTTTTGGGGGGTGGGGAGGGGAGCGGAAGACCCTGATCTGACACAGAGTTGAGTGTGCTTAAGCCTTTGATTTGAGTGGCTTTACGTGTGTCCTGGCAAATGCTAACGACGGCTTTCCAACTGAGGGGTATTTGTACCTTACGTCCAAACTGTGTACAATCTGCGAACAGAGATTGTGCGAGCTGTGTACCCCTAGTTATTTGCACGTGGTGCTCAATGAGTGTACGGTCTGTGTGCCTGTGCTTGCGGCTGTTGTACACAAATGCCCTCCGAAGCAACAAGTGTACACACTCTTGCCACGAAGGGATGGAGGCAGTGTTAATGTACGAAATCTGAGGTTTGCCATGGAAGTAGGACCGGAGCTGGTTTCTGTGTGGTTGGGTGTGGGGATGAGTAACCTAGGAAAGACTTTGGGAGGTTGCAGGATTGAACCAGCGCAATAGGAAGAGCGAAAGGGGCTTGCTTTTATTTTATTTTTTAAAGAAAATTATCCAGTGGGTCTCTCTGCCTGGGGCTGTTTTGCTTCTGAAGAGTCCAACCTCTCATTCTTTGCATATTTCCGGAGGACAGAAATGCACCAATCAGGACTAGCGGGCTACATTTGGTAAAAATAAATCTTCTCGTTGCCTCAAAGTACCTGGTCTGCTGAAGACAAACACCTGATAAGGGGAATGCCAAATAAATATTAAATATACCCGGTGGCTGCTCTGGTTTAAGCACATTTAACTCTCGTCATCTAAATTGTGCACTCGCTTTACTTGGAAGTAAGGTCCGTCCAGTACAAAGGACTTTCCGAGTGAAATCTGTTTAGGATCAGGGCCCTGCGCCAGAAACCCAATTCTCCACCCTTCTCACTTTCAAGTAAACACGGCAAAGAAAGGAGAGGGAAAGCCCACCATTGTTATTATGATTTAAAATGTTGCAGGCTTTGTGTTTTGAAAAAAAGAGAGAGAGAAGCTGCCCCCTTGTTAAATGTTACCAAAAAAATAATAATAAGAGGGGAGGGGGGAAATTGGACAGACCCTCCTTCTGAAAAAAATATTGACAATGTCTGTGATTACTCTATTGTTTGATTGCAATGTCTGTGATTAAAAGGAAAAACAAAACGAAACACGAGAAATCTACTGCCAAAGTTAACCCCATGAATCTGACGGCTCATTTGATTCGATGGTTCCCGACAGAGAGCGGATTTGTGAATGTGTGTGTGATGTGGAAGGCTACTCCAAAGGTTTGGGGTTGTATCCAGGCCAGATTTAGACCCATTGAAATGAATGGACCCATGTTAGCCATGCCCATTAACTCTGATCCATCTGCTCAGAGTAGAATTATATGCGACCCGTTGCACAAAAGCTACATTTTTGTTTCGTCTCTTGATATCCTATATGTATATTTATCTATACATTATTACCAGGGGGGTGTAAGTGGTTAGAGTGTCGGGACTGTAACCTGGGGGACTGGGGTTCAAATCCTCCTGCTAAACTATGAACCTGATTGGGTGACCTCACAAGCCAGACAGTCTTTCTCAGCTTAGCCTATGTCACAGATTGCCACTGAATATAGTTGTCAGGGAACAACGGCAAGGACGGTATTTTGCTGAGAAGCCGCCTTGGGGGAAAAAGCTGGAAAAGGTTCGGAATGGGGAAAACAGATATCAAGGGGGTGGAACAACTCCTGTGAAGAAACCTTACAACATTTGAGGCTCTTCTGTTTAGAGAAAAGACGAGGGAAGGAGGACCAGAAGCGGATTTAGGGGTGCAGAACTGGTTCTCCCACACTTGGTGCCAAGCCGAGAGGACACTGTGACAGTGATAAACAATGGAAGGTGAGAGGTTGGGGGTTGCGCCAAATTTCTGGTGTTGCACAGGGCACACCGCTGGAATTTCAAAGCTCACTTTAAATGCCACTGAGAGGGCACCATAGAAGTTTGCAACATTATGTATGGCAAGGGTATGAATAAAAATATTGGTTTTTTGTGTAGCCGAAGGCTTTACCCCCAAAAAAGAGAGACAGAGACATAAGACGAAATAAAACACGTTACAAAATAAAACACATTACACAATTAGAATATTTATTAAAACCAGGCATTCTGTCAGATAAGGGCTTGTTCCTCTGAAACAAAATTCACTTAACATCCCCACGAACTTTCTCCTTAAAATTGCTGCTCTAGAGGTAAAACAGGCTGGCACCATGGCTTGGAGAAAGTGAGAAGAGAAGTTTTTCTCTCTTCATGACAGAACTTGTGGAAACCTAGTGAAGCTGAAAGTTGGAAAATTCTGGTCAGATGAAGGAAGGACTTCTTCATGTAGCACATAGTTCAACTATGGAACTCGCTGCTGCAGGAGGGCCACCAACTTGGATTTGGTTTTAGAAGCAGATGAGATAAATTCATGGAGACGTAACACTTTCAAGGGCTGCCAGCTGCCAATGGCCATGCTCTGCCTGGTCCATGGTGGGAGACAGCTATGCTTCTGAACACCAGTTGCTGGAAAATGCAGGTTGGGGAGAATGCAGTGGTGCTCAAGTCGGGCTTTGGGCTTTCCGACAGAGGCATCTGATTGGCCTCTGTAAGAACAGGATGCTGGACTAGATGGGCCATTGGCTTTTCTTATGTTCTTGCAAGAGGCCCTGCAGAAAAATGCTTCTCTGCTTCTGCAGGAGAGAGTTCCTTCGCCTTGGGGTGAATGCTGCTTTCAGAGCAGCCCAGAAGTTCTTGATCACAGGGGACACACACACACACACACACACACACAAAATAACATCAAAAAGCTTCAGCAACAGAAAGACAGAGAACGCAAGGGCAGGGTGGAGCAACAGGTTGGAAGGAGAAGGTGGGGACATGTCTGAAGACATGCTTCCCTCTTGGTTCCATCTGCAGGGCTTACTTTGAACAGCACCCTCGTTTTTAAAAATAGTTGAGGGCCACATTCCCTACTGGGCAAGCTTCTGGGGGCCAAATGGTGGGAGGAGCTGGCCAGGTGTGCGTGTGGTGGGGGAAGCAGGTGAGAGTGCTTGGTCCTTCAGGACAGAAAAATGATGCCTTCCCCTAAGATTTACTGCCCTTCTGTTTACATGATGGCAAGTGCTTCCATATACACATCAATACATGCACAAATATTATGCAGATCTGTGCGGCTACCCTTCTCCAGGTGCATTGGCTGTGGAGGGAACGGGCAGGCGAAACCACCACCAATTTGCCTGCTGCTATTCTTGGGAGATTTCAAGGTATAGGATTGTTCCACAGCATCACAATTTGGCAACCTGAACGGGCAGGCGATGGTTGTGCCGGCTCCCTGGCGGCCAGGGAAGGGCCTTTGTGCCAACTCGCCCCTTTTGTCTGCCCAGGCTGTGGGCTCTCCTTAATGGTGCTTGGAGCAGATCTTGGTTCCAAGGATAGTCATAAAGAAGTACATATATTTTCATTCTGAAGGCAGCCTCGAAGGAACTGGCTTTCCTCGAAGAGGATTAAGAAAACGCCCGTCACGTTAAAAGTGCTCTGATGCAACGAGAGCGAGGAGCGGATCAAAAAGGGGATGATGGAAGGTTTTTGTTTTTCAAAATAAAGTCCGCCCCCCCACAAGGTCTGAGGGACAGTGGACCGGCCCCCTGCTGAAAAAGTTTGCTGACCTCTGATCTAGTGCAACCCACCAGATGCTCTAAAAGTGAACACACAAGCAGGACCTGAGCGCAAGAGCACATTTCCCCACCTGTGGTTTCCAGCAACTGGTATTCAGAAATATACCGCCTCTGACTGTGCAGGAAGAGCATAGGTTGGTGGCCATCACTACCTCCTGTGGGAGTGAGTTCCATAGTTTAACTACGTGCTGTGTGAAGAAGTCATTTCTTTTGTACATTCAGGCCTACAGAATCATAGAGCTGGAAGGGACCCCCAAAGGTCATCTAGCCCAACCCGCTGCAATGCAAGAATCTCAACGCACACGGTCCCCCATCCAATCTGCAACCCCACCAGACCCTGCTTAGCTTCGCAAATGTGCTAGCAGTTTCATTGGTGCACCACTAGGAGGTAGGTAAAAAGGTAAAGGACCCCTGGATGGTTAAGTCCAGTCAAAGGTGACTATGGGGTTGCGGTGCTCATTTCAGGCTGAGGGAGCTGGCGTTTGTCCACAGACAGCTTTCTGGGTCAGGTGACCAGCATGACTAAACCGCTTCTGGCACAACGGGACACCATGATGGAAACCAGAGCGCATGGAAACCTTTACCTTCCTGCCAACGTGGTGCCTATTTATCTACTTGCACTGGCATGCTTTATAACTGCTAGGTTGGCAGAAGCTGGGCCAGAGCAACGGGAGCTCACCCTGTCACGGGGATTCAAACCACTGACCTTCTGATCAGCAAGCCCAAGATAATCAGTGGTTTAGCTCACAGCGCCACCTGCATCCCTGCTGCCACTAGGAGGATGCAGCTCTTGCAGTGAGCAGGTGAGAAAACTCCAATGCTTTGAGCCCAGGGTTGAATGTGGCCCTGCAAACCTCTCCACCTGGCCCCCAGAACTCTCCCTGGGCTGCCCTCCGTCTCCCCAGGCCAGACCCCTCACCCAACCTGCAGCACACTATTGCTTTTGCTTGGCAGGAGGGCATCCTTGAACATCAATGCCTGGTTGGAGAGAGGAGGTGTAGCACTTAATTGGCTGAGGTGGAGTATTAGTTTAAGGCACTAGACATTCAGAGGCTAGAGTCAGTAGCAGTGGCTCTTGAGTATGTGGAAAGTGCCATCTAAGTCCCCAATATGGACATTAGTTTTTCCCTTTGTGTATGAAGATCCCCTTAATAAGCCCACTTATTTATCCCGCCTCTGGTAGTGGTGTTCATCTCACGTCCAACTTCAAGCCTAGCCACGTTCCTAAGAGGTCGCGAAGCCTCCTGAGGGAAGTGGGTATTAGTGGCAGGATTAAAAACACAGGAACTTGTGTGTGTATAAGTGAGGCTGAGCAACTGTGATCCCCGACGATCCAAAGGAAGCTTGTGTAAAGTGCTGCTTGATGCTCTTCTAGTACGCTATCTGCCTATATAGATATAAAGGCAAGGCTGTCATCATGCAGCAGTTCATGCGGCCGCCACGACGCAGCCACCTCTACTCCAGCATGATGACAGACTGGCAGGTGAGAGAGCAAGCAGGTAGCAGGCAGCCCAGGCAAACGGGGAAGGCATTTCAAAGAGCTGTTTGCCAAACCACTCTCCGAAGCGCCTCCCCCCTTCCTTAAAAGAGGTTTGAGAGAGCTGTGAAGGGAAAGGTGAGGTGTAAAGGGAGGTGGTTCCCCCCCTCCCAGGTGTAAAGGAAGGAGGTGGCCAGGTGGAGGGGGTGAGAGTTCCTACTCTGTGTGTATGGATCTCTCTGACTTGTGTGTGGTTGAAATTTAGCCTATAACATTGAGGTCACATCCATTGCTCCACCCACTTCCCCCCTGGCCCCACTCCCCACTAGAATGCGGCCCCTGGAAGGTTGCCTATGATGGAATGTGGCCCCCAGGCCGAATACCTTTCAAATTCCTGTTTGCCTTCTCTGCTTACTAAAATATTGGGAGTCTACATTTTTGCCCAGCAAAGGCTGCCTCTTCCAGACACTGAAGGATTGTAGCTTTAACATTCCTTCCCTGCAGTTTAGCTGGATCAGAAATTATCTAAGCATTCCCTGCAGTTTAGCTGGATCGGAAATTATCTTGGTGTGCTTTTTCCCTTCTTGGATTCCTTATTTTTTTTAAAACGGGGTGCTAAATTGACTACCAAATAAGCAGGCCCAGTAGCAGGATGGAAGCAATCCAGGACTGGAGAGAGAAAGAACTCTCTGAATCTGGAGACATGATTTGACTTACGAGCTTGTAGAGAAAGCCTATTATAACTGTATTCCCTGCCAGCTGGTTGAATGTGGGGAAGAGGTGAGGGAAATGAGATTATCCATCACAAGCAGTCACCACCAATACCAGCTCAATGTACCTTTGACATGGGATAGCATCACATCGTGGAGACAGACTAATTGGTTCTCTTTCTCTCATGCCACCTCTCGGCTTCGCCATCAATCACAGGCTTGTATTTTGCTCGGGATAATGCTGGCAGGTATAAAAGATGGGCAATCTGTTGCTGTAGCAGGTGCCAGGAAGCCAGAAACACAAAGCCAGGTCAACACTGGCCTATTTCTAAGGTGCCAAGTGACGCCTCGTTGGAGAGATGCTTGGTGCATTATTTTTTGGGGGGTGAGGGCCCCCTGAAAATATTAGTTGACGGCCAGAGGAGCAAGAATCTGTGGCGATGTCTCACCTTGACCAAGGTAGATGGTGCCAATGAGCTACTGAGCTAAGTTCAAGGTGCTGCGTTTGGTACACAGAGCCGTGAAAGTTAATCTCATGTTATCTTTCCATTTGATCACTGCAGGTGAGAGCCTCATATGGACACCATGGAATCAGGAGGTACATTCTGCATTATGTAGGAACTGGACCCACTTAGGTAGGAAGAACCAACTGCACAAATGTAATTTGGGGAACACATGGCTTGCCAGTAGTACATGCGAAAAGGATCTAGGGTTCTTTGTAGACCATTAGCATGACATAAGTCAACAGTGTGATGCAGCAGCAAGAGAGGCTAATGCTATTCTAGGCTGCATCGTCAGAAGTTTAGTGTTTCGATCAAGGGAAGCAATAAAGGTAAAGGGTAAAGGGACCCCTGACCATTAGGCCCAGTCGTGGCCAACTCTGGGGTTGCGGCGCTCATCTCACTTTACTGGCCGAGGGAGCCGGCGTTTGTCCGCAGACAACTTTCCGGATCATGTGACCAGCATGACTAAGCTGCTTCTGGAAAACCAGAGCAGCGCACGGAAACGCCGTTTACCTTCCTCCTGGAGCGGTACCTATTTATCTACTTGCACTTTGACGTTCTTTCAAACTGCTAGGTTGACAGGAGCAGGGACCGAGCAACGGGAGCTCACCCTGTCGAGGGGATTCGAACCGCTGACCTTTTGATCGGCAAGTCCTAGGCTCTGTGGTTTAACCCACAGCGCCACCAGCAATAGTGCTGCTCTATTCTGCTTTGGCTGGCCCACACCTAGAGTCCTGTGTTCAGATCTGGGCTCCACAACTTAAGAAGGATGTTGACAATCTGGAACATGTGCAGAGGAGGGTGACCAAGATGAAAAAAGGTCTGGAGTTGGGTTTCTTTAGCCTGGAGAAGACTGAGATATGATGTTGTTGTTTAGTCGTGTCGTGTTGTTTAGTTCGTGACCCCATGGACCAGAGCACGCCAGGCACTCCTGTCTTCCACTGCCTCCCAGAGTTTGGACACTCATGCTGGTAGCTTCGAGAACACTGTCCAACCATCTCGTCCTCTGTCGTCCCCTTCTCCTTGTGCCCTCCATCTTTCCCAACATCAGGGTCTTTTCCAAGGAGTCTTCTCTTCTCATGAGGTGGCCAAAGTATTGGAGCCTCAGCTTCAGGATCTGTGCTTCCAGTGAGCACTCAGGGCTGATTCAAATATCTGAAGGGTTGCCTCATGGAAGCTAGCCTGTAGGACCCAAACTAACGGATTCAAGTCACAAGAAGGGAGATTCTGACTAAATATCAGGAAGAACAGTAAGTACTGTTTGACTGGAACAGACTCCCACAAGAGGTGGTGAACTCTCCTTCCTTGGAGGTTTTTAAGCAAGGGTTGGATATATCGGTCATGTATGATCTAGTTTAGATCCCTTCTTAGAATGTTAGAACCAGAACAGCAGGCTCTGTGCTGTGGAGAAGAGAGTGGAACTTTTTTACTTTTTGTGATTATGCAAGAAAGGTGCCAAATGAGTTATTTCCACTTGCCCTCGGCTGTCCTCCTCGCTTCCTTCCAGAGCTCCTGTCAAGGCCAATTTCCTCAGAGCTGTCCAGCACTTCTCAGCAAAGTGGCCAGAGCAGAGAACCCTGTCATTTAGTGTAGTAGTCTAAAATCTGATGCCAGGTGTGTGTGGGAGACAGAGAGGTAAGGAAGGTAAACATAAAAAGCTGCATGGCATGGGCAGGAAGGAAGGAACATGTTTTCCTCCTCCAGGAACTCTTGGGTCAGCCTGCGTTCAACTCCAAATTAAGAGGTAGTTGTTTTCTTAACCTGCCCTGCAACACGTAAACAAGCTGCCTATGAGGCTGTTAGTCCAGAGGGGAATGATTAAGCGCCTTCACATCAAAGGGACATCAAGAAATCAATGCTAAGAGCCCTGCTGAAAGCTCCATTTAGTCCAGAATCTTCTTTTTCAGAGGCCAAACAGATGCCTTTGTTAAACCCAAAAGGACATGAGGGCAACCACCTTCTTCTGTTGTTCTCTGGCATTGAGGCACACTGAACGTGGCAGTTGCGTACAGCCATTACGCACAGGAAAGACTATGAATGATTACCTCTTTGAAAACCGTAATAGCCAGAGAGCCACTCTTAAGTTAGCAAAGGCAATACTGAGCTAGGTGGTCTGAACTGGTATGACAGCTTCATAATACAGTCATAAGGTAAAGGTAAAGGGACCCCTGACCATTAAGTCCAGTCGTGGCCGGCTCTGGGATTGCGGTGCTCATCTCGCTTTACTGGCCGAGGGGGCCGGTGTACAGCTTCCGGGTCATGTGGCCAGCATGACTGAGCCATTTTTGGCAAACCAGAGCAGCGCACAGAAACTCCGTTTACCTTCCCGCCGGAGCAGTTCCTATTTATCTACTTGCACTTTGACGTGCTTTCCAACTGCTAGGTTGGCAGGAGCAGGGACCGAACAACGGGAGCTCACCCCATCATGGGGATTCGAACCGCCGACCTTCTGATTGGCAAGTCCTAGGCTCTGTGGTTTAACCCACAGCGCCACCCGTGTCCCAGAATACAGTCATACCTTGGGTTAGACACTTCAGGCTGAGTTTTTTCAGCTTGCGTTCCGAGGCGACCCGGAAGTAACGGAACAGGTTACTTCCGGGTTTCACTGCTTGCGCATGTGCAGACGCTCAAAATGATGTCATGAGCATGCGCAGAAGCGGTAAATCGCGACCCGCGCAGACGCAGGTTGCGCTCTGCTCAGGATGCGAATGGGGCTCCGGAACGGATCCAGTTCGCAACCAGAGGTACCACTGTACAAGCCACAGCTTTCATGCAAAAGAAAAAAAGGTCCCAGGTTCAACTCCCCCAGGATCTCCAGGTAAGTGCTGCCAGTCAGCGTAGGTAATGCTGAGCTACTGGGAACAAGCGTCTGACCCGGCAGAAGGTTGCTTCCTACGTAGTGGTGCTGCGATCCTAAAATTTGGGGGGAGGGAGCTGCAAATCCGTGTGCAGAAGGCCCCAAGCGGAATCACAAGGCCTCTTAAGTAGGGCTGGAAAATCCTGCCAGTTGTAAATAAAACTGAGCTAGATTAACTGTGTGGCCACTTTGGCTGGTTTGCATCCAGGGCTCCTGGCTAGAAAGCGAAGAACAGAAGAAAAGCCCTGCTAGATCAGGCCAGTGTCCTTTCTAGTCCAGCACTTACAGTGGCCAGCTAGATGCCCCAAACAGAAAGCTCTCATACAGGACACGAAAGCTGATCTCTGAATGCAACTGGCATTCAGAGGTAAATAATAAATAATAATAATAATAATAATAATAATAATAATAATAATAATAATAATAATATATTATTATTATTATTATTTATACCCCGCCCATCTGTCTGGGCTTCCCCAGCCACTCTGGGCGGCTTCCAACAAAATATTAAAATACAGTATTGCATCAAACATGAAAAGCTTCCCTAAACAGGGCTGCCTTCAGATGTCTTCTATTTACTGCCTCCAACAGAGGAGGGAGAAATCTAGCTGCTGTGGCTCCATGAATTTCCTCCAAGACTTAATCTACAACGAAAAGACAGATAAAAATAAAAATCTACTGAGTGAAAATGCCTCTTTTGTTTCCCAAGCAGAATCTAAACCAAGACTGTTTAAGATGGTTCATGAGGGTCGTGTTCAAAAGAAACAGATACACAGAAGTACAAGGTGCTGAGGTGGGGTGCCGTTTGGCAAAAAGAACTCTTTTTTTTTAATGTATTGGTTGATACACACACATACACGCACATGGTTATTCAAGGTGTCACCCTGAGGTGTGTGTGTGGGGGGGTGTGTGTGTGTGTATATATATGTGTGTATATATATATATATACACACACACACACACACACACACACACACACACACACCAAGAAAGCAGACTCCAAAGATTGGCCCTCCCTTTCACCAGCGCGACGTTGTGTTCACTTTCGACATGATTCCAGGTGGACCGCGGCTGCAAGGCGAGAGTCGGTTTCCCCAGCATCTTTTGCTCCACACGTCGCAATGGTCTGTTGCGTCCTCCCCATTCTCTCCTGTCCTTCCCTCTCCCGCCCCCAAAGCTTCCTCATAGGCCCTTCCCCATCGTGAGAGGCAACGGTTGGCTCTTGCCCGGCTCCACCCCCTCAGCTTTTAACCACTCCATCTTCTGCTTGTGTTGCTGAACGGCATCGGCCACCCGGGCGTCGATCATGGCTTCCGTGAGGACACCGTCCTCGGAGGCATACGCTGCGGCCTGAAGAGGAGAAGGAGAGGGAAATAAACCTGGTTTGGTCATTCCTTGAATGGCACCGCAAGGTGGAAAAAAAACCCTTTTCTGCATGGCATGGATAAATTGGTTCTTCGACAGCCCCGCTTTTAAGTGAGCCTCATTTCTGTCCCAGGATCCTTCACTGCTGACTTGCAAAGCTGCCATTCCCCCAACACAGAGCAGGGGGGTGGCCCTGCGGGCTTCTCAGTCTGGCCCTCGGATCTCTTCCGCAGGCCGCACCCCACAGTGGCCTAGCTTTTGCACGCTCCCTTGAGTGTTCATGCCTCTCTAAAATGTATCCTTGCGACTCTTGCTTGCCTGGATGCCAGATGGAGAGAGGGGTTCGAGTTGCGCAGTGCACAAAGGCAACATTTACATCCATTGCTCCGCCCACATTTCCCTCTGGCCCCTCCCACCACTGGCATGTGGCTCTCAGGCTGAAAACCACTTCCCACTCTGCAGCACACTAACAGCGAACTCCTCCTCAAGTGTATGGATCCTGGTGTAGATGAAACGCAAGCGGGAGGTGGTTTGGAGAAGTACAAATTGAAACCATTTTTCAAAGAGAGCCTTAAAGGGTGGGAACCCCAGAAAAATCCCTTTGAGGTCCGTAGGCATTCAGCGGGCTTGACATTCATACCAACTGTTGGGGGGGGGGAGGAAAAAAATCTGAGAAAACTAGGGAGGAATGGAATGGAGTAGCCTGGGGGAGGGGGGAAGCATGGACTGGCGTAGCCTGGGAGAGGGAGGAATGGAATGGAGTAGCCTGGGAGAGGGAGGAGGAATGGAATGGAGTAGCCTGGGAGAGGGGGGAAGGAATGGAATGGAGTAGCCTGGGAGAGGGGGGAAGGAATGACATGGCGTAGCCTGGGAGAGGAAGGAGGAATGGAATAGAGTAGCCTGGGAGAGGGAGGAGGAATGGAATGGAGTAGCCTGGGAGAGGGGGGAGGAATGGAATGGAGTAGCCTGGGAGAGGGGGGGAGGAATGGAACGAAGTAGCCTGGGAGAGGGAAGAATGGAATGGAGTAGCCCATGAGAGGGTGTGGCCAGGGGGAACCTGGGCTACAGGCACTCTGCAATGCAACATTTTGTAGAATTCTACATCTTAAGTTTGTCAGCTAGAGGAGTGACAGCTGAATGATGCTTGGGAGCCGCTGCCTTGAAAAAGCACTTCACAACACAAGATGCCCGGGGCAGGCAGCCACTGGTGGCTTGGCATGCTCAAAGCTTGCCCAGGTGCCGTCACTAATGGAGCTGCAAAATGTAGGTGCTCCCTGGCGAGACGGGGCTCAGCTCCAGGAAGGATCCAGTGTTTGTTCAATGGGCGCCGAGTGCTTTCCATTTGCTGTGTTTTGTGTTTTTTGCAGGGCGTGTGTGCACAAGGGTGCAACCTTCATCCCCCCCGGCCAGACCGCCTGCAAATTTTTATTGTGAAGACTCCAGCTGGGGCCGTGCGATGCACGCTTGGCTGGTTCTCTCAATGACTTTCTAAAAATAGACCTGCCTGGGGCCCCGACTGTCAGGAAAGGAGTGGGTGAAAGCAGATACCCCTTCCAGGAGGAGCTTTAACTCCTTGAAATTGAACACACCGGGCTTTTTCACCGTTTTTTAAGATGCAAACACCGCACCACTCACCAGGCTGGACTTCTCACTGAGATAAAAAGGCTCTGGGACTTCTTATCCTGTCATTTCCACACTCCCCTCCCTTCTACTTCTATCTTCCTAATAATGAGGGCTAGAAACTTAGAAACAACCATAAAAGCTGTGTTTTCAGGAAGCTGGATTTTGTGTGGCACAGAGGAACTGTGGGAACACAGAACAATAGCCCCATTGGCTTCCAATTCCTCAACCACCGCTCTTCCATGAGTAAAAGTTTTCCCCAAAGAACATCATTCTGCACTATGTATGCGAGAGAGAGATATTCTGCAACTGCAGAACATTTAGGCCTGCATGAAGTATGCAAATTGAGCAGCAAGAAGCCTGTTGGATGAGGCCATCAGCTCATCTAACCAACCAGATACTAATGGGAAGCCTGCTTGAGTGCAAAAGCCACTCTCCCCACTTGTGACTTTTGGTAACTGATATTCAGAAATATTGCCCATGGTGGAGGAAGAAGCAAAGTCAGCGTGGCAGGAGGGGAGAGCTGCTGCTCTGCCCAGGTCCTGCTTGTGGGTTTCCCATGGGCAGGTATCTGGAAAAGGTATTGCAAAATACCGTACAGAGCAACTTTGTAATGGTGCAACTGTGAAGGCACGCGGCAGCTTTCTTAAGATGCGTTTGACGTGTGTCAAACGGTTCTAAATGGTTCTGAAATGTTTTAAATTAACTTTTTATTTTAAAATTGCATTGTTTGAACACTCTGAGCCTTCCCCGCACAGGGCTCCTCTGGGAGGGAGGGCGGAATAGAAAAAAGGAATAATAAATAAATCATACGAGATTTCCTGGTCTTGTTGACACGTCGTGCAATGAAACAACGGCAACATCCAATGCACGTTTTTATCAGCAGCCCCCCGCCCCCCCGAGGGTTCACAGCAGGGAACTAGCTCTGCTGTGCCACCCATCCATGTCTCTTTCAACCCTTTCCATGGGCCAGCTTTGATGGGCGGGCACAGTACCCAGTTAAGTCCTGCTCAAAGCAGATCCATTGAAATCAATCCGTTTCAATGGGTTGCCTCAAACTAAGCCCCTGCTTAGAGCAGATTGCCTGCAATCAATGGACCCAAGTCTGTCATGTTCCTTTGTTTCGTATGGGCTTACTCTGAGTAGGAATTAGTTGCCAAAGAGGTCAAGGTAAGGGTTAAAGGGACCCCTGACCATTAGGTCCAGACGTGGCCGACTCTGGGGTTGCGGCGCTCATTTCGCTTTACTGGCCGAGGGAGCCGGTGTACAGCTTCCGGGTCATGTGGCCAGCATGACTAAGCCGCTTCTGGCGAACCAGAGCAGCGCACGGAAACGCCGTTTACCTTCCTGCTGGAGCGGTACCTATTTATCTACTTGCACTTTGACGTGCTTTCGAACTGCTAGGTTGGCAGGAGCAGGGACCGAGCAACGGGAGCTCACCCCACCGTGGGGATTTGAACTGCCGACCTTCCGATTGGCAAGTCCTAGGCTCTGTGGTTTAGAACACAGCACCACCCACGTCCCTAGTTGCCAAAGAACATAAACATAAAAAGAACCTGTTGGATCAGCCCAATGTCTCACCTAATCCGCTGTCCTCAAAGTGGCTGAGATGCCTATGGAAAACCTCCACAGAAAACTTACATAGTTTAACTGGTAGGGTTGCCATATTTTGAAGAGCAAAAAAAGAGGACACATCTGCCAACTTCTACTTTTAACTATGGATCGCTGTGATGACTCTACACTCATGAAAAAGAGGACGTATCCGGTAAAAAGAGGACATATGGTAACCCTACCATGGGATGCATAGATAAGTTGCTTTATTTCATCCCAAAGTTCAGCTTCGTTGGATGGCCATGAGGTCTAGCATTATGAGAGAGGAAGAAAAACTTTACCCTACCAATTTCTCCATAATATGCATATTTCAGTGAACTTATTTCACATCACTTGCCTTTTCTGTAAACTAAAAATTCCCAGATGCTGCAACGTACAGAAGTTCTGCCCCGTCCCTTGAGAATTCTGGCTGCCCTTTTATGATCCTACATCGGTTGAGAGTAGGACTGAACTGTAGTCTGCCAGAGAGGTTTTCTAAGCCTGCAAAATGAGGCGGGGAGAGAGAATGCTGCAGTGTGGATGGTGGCGAGGCAAAGTAATTGAAAATACGAATTGGAGGTGAATTAAGCAGCAGTCGTTAGCAGCAATTAAGCCTCCCCCCCCCCTTTGGGATTATACTGAAGGTGCTCTGACCAAGGGAAGGCTTGAGAAATTGCTTCATTAAATCGTTTGGCTCCAGGAGGCAGAAATCGTGGCTTTCGCTGTCCTGAGGTGCTGGCTAAAAAAACAGGTTGTGAACTTTCATTCCTGGTTAGACTCTTTTCTTTTAAAGCACCGCAGTGCCCTTCCTTCCCCGCCCCAAGGCTGTCGGAAGCAGACCAAGGCAGGCAGGCAGGCAGGCAGGAAGTGAGAGAGAGAGAGAGAGAGACTGAGGCGGGGGAAGGAATTCTAAAACACCTTCCACGAGGCATCCACTTGCGTCAAGGCTGTTTGAAGGATGCGCACAGCCGCACCTGGCTCGCCACAGCTGCTGTTTGTCAAGATCAGGAAACGCAAGCACGCTCACAAGGAGGGAAAAGGACCTGGGAAGGTGACAAAGTCACTCTGCGCCACCCAATCGCGTCATAAGCTGGCGGGCGTCAATGTCCAGCGTTCTCAGAAGAGGCAAAGAACAGCCTTGGTTCCCCCTCTAAATTCAATCCCTAGCTAGGCCTAGGATGAAGGGCTGGGGGAACCTGTGGCCCTCGAGATGTGCCTGGACCCAAAAGGCGGGGATGATGGGCTTTGTAGTCCCTCAATGTCTGGAGGGCTTAGGCTCCCCAACCCAGCACCTTATGGGTTGGGGTTAAGACCAAATTTCAGGGGTTGATTTCCCTCCCCCTATGGATTTAGGCTCCCCTCCCTTCAAAAGGACAGATCCTGAAGCTGAGGCTCCAATACTTTGGCCACCTCATGAGAAGAGAAGACTCCCTGGAAAAGACCCTGATGTTGGGAAAGATGGAGGGCACAAGGAGAAGGGGACGACAGAGGACGAGATGGTTGGACAGTGTTCTTGAAACTACAAACATGAGTCTGACCAAACTGCGGGAGACAGTGGAAGACAGGAGTGCCTGGCGTGCTCTGGTCCATGGGGCCACGAAGAGTCGGACATGACTAAACGACTAAACAACAACAACCCCTCAAAAAGTGCCATGGTGCTCAGGTTCTGCTCGTCTTAGGTTCTTAAGGGGTGCCCCAAAATTATATATATATAATTGCCACAGTTCCTGACGATGGCTGGCTGTCCCCCCCCCCCCGAGGATAACAACACTACTGCCAGTGACACCCCCATTGGCGGCAAGTATTCCTGTCACCACACAAGAAACTCTTTGCGAGCTCCCCGCCACCACCAATAGTACCCCATTCTCCCCACGGTTGTGAATGGGGAGATGAATTTGGGAGGGATTTCATCTCAGCACTAGTCAGCTGTGTGTGTTGCAATTCCATAGAAGCGAAAACTCCACAAAATTGCACTTACGAAGAGTTTCAGCTCTCTTTTCTATTCAAAACTACATTCACAGTCCTTATGACTGCTTGAAAGCATGTGAAATCTCACAAGTGCTCCCTCTCTTGCAATGTAACATAATGTAACACTGGGCAAAGAAATGAACTTGTAGAACATGTCAGCTCTCTCTTCTTTCCAAAAGCAGTCCTTACGACTGCAAAGTTTTGCTTGAAAGCGTGTGAAATCTCACAAGCTCTGTGCGTATCTGTGGGGTGGCTGGTGTTTGACCCCCGACAACACAAGCAGTTATTTAAAAACAAATTTGCCCCGGGAGAATGCTAAATGTTGTAGTGTCATGTCTTATTTACTGAAGTTTAAGCTGCTGTTTTATTAATGTATTTTTCAAAATTAATTATACAGTTTTATCTGGGCCACATTGTCCTTTTTTTGCTGATATTTCGTAATTGTTGTAAACCACTTAATATTTTAAAAATCTCTAAGTGACCTACAACATAAAACACACAAATTATACCATTAACTTGAAAGTACAGCCTGAACCCACCGTCTCTCTCAGTCTAACCTACCTCACAGGGTTGTTGTGGGGATTAAATGAGGAGGGGGAGAACCACCATGAGCTCCTTGGACGAAAAAAGGCAGGATATGAATGAAATAAATAAATATCCAGATTGGTGGGGATTTGTTTTTAGAGATAATATGGTTGCTCTGGTCTTATTTTGGGTGTTATTATTTAATAGGTTCAGGTACATTGGTATGCCCCATCATTATATCCATGGTGAATTTTTGTTATTGTTTACTTGCCCCTGTGGTTCCATAATAATTTGCAAACTAATAACAAAATATTAAAAATAAAGAATATAGATATACACAAACTCCTCTCTCACATGTCTAAGCCCAGCGTAAAAAGGTGCTGTCTTCAGCATACGACAAGAGATGGAAAGCAGAGTTTTCAGGAGGCATTACGCAACCTGAGGCTCTTTGGAAAAAGGAGTCAATGGGCAATTTTATTGCGGCTGCCTTAATCGGTCCCAAGGGGCTGGATGCGCCAAGGCAGTGTTTTCTTTCTTTTTTAAAAAGACCAACTGAAGCTTGCACACAGCAAATTTGCAAGCTCGCACACCTTACAGAACTCTCAAACAGAAAACCTGCAATATTTTGGACGAGGTGTGGCAGCCCAGCCCCGCCTAAGGCTTGCTTTATTTTTCAAAACGTATTTATAAACTGCATGGAACGTTTTCGTCAGTCTTACCGGGGTTCTACAGGCGCCAGGCGGAAACGTTACTCTTCAACCAGGCCTTTTGCTGCTTAACACCCGATACCCTTTTAAATGTGTTGTAGGAGGAGGTGGGGTGAAAGCTATGGGTTTGTTTTGATCATGTATTTTGTGCTTTTTTCACATTGTGTTTTTCTGTGCGAGCAGCCCTGAGATCTATGGGTGAAGGGTGGTATACAAATTTAATAAACAGCAAAATAAAATAAATACCGTATTTTCGCCCTATAGGACACACTTTTCCCCCTCCAAAAATGAAGGGGAAATGTGTGTGCGTCCTATGGGGCGAATGCAGGCTTTCGCTGAAGCCTGGAGAGCGAGGGGGGTCGGTGCGCACTGACCCCTCTCGCTCTCCAGGCTTCAGGAAGCTATCCACTAGCCGTGGGAGACGCAGCTCTCCCACGGCTAGCGGAGAGCTTGCCTGCACCCAGAAGCTTGGGGCGCGCTGAGCTCAGCACGCCCCAAGCTTCGGGCTTCGCGCAGCCCTCCACTAGCCATGGAGAGCTGCGCGACTTCTCGCAGCTCTCCCACGGCTTGCAAATAGCAGCCTGTTCTGGGGGCTGGGGTCGGGGGAAGCTCGGGCGGGGGAAGCACCTGGGGGGGAAATAATTTTTTTTTTCATTATTTCCCCCCCAAAAAACTAGGTGCATCCTATGGGCCGGTGCATCCTATGGGGTGAAAAATACGGTAAATACTCCTGTCTCTAGTCTCCGTCCAGGCAACAAGAGCTAGCAACAACAAAAAAGCAAAGCTGCCTGGATGTCGGTCTCTGTGCTTAGCCCATTCCTGTGTTGAATCCATGCATTTACTGCAATTATATTCTGCTTTTCCTCCAAGGTCAAGGCAGTGAACCCAGGTATCCCCACTCCATTCCATCATCACAATGATTTTGCGAAGTGGACTACCAGAAGCAATTTCCCCTGATCCCAGGTGTATGTGGGGTTATGGTTACAGGGAAGAAAGAGCATGTTCAGCAACATCTAGAGGGCCAAAGGTTCCCCAGTGCTGAGCTCAGCCAGAGCTAGCTGAAACCAAGCAGACTGGTCTGAGCAGGCAAGACTGCGGTCGAAGGACCGGCTCTCTCATAGGATGCTGGACTTACCTGCCAGGCCACGGCGAGCTGAGAGATCTCTCGGCCAGACATGCCTTCGGTCAGCTTGGCGATCTCTGAACACTTCTTCCCATAGTCAAACTGGGCGAGCTTCAGACGCCTGGACAGGAAAAAGCACACCAGTTCGCATCAACACTGCCATGTTATATTTATTGCAAGCTGCCGGGAAACACCGTAGGTAGGGTCTAAGGCGGTGTTTCCCAAACCTGGGTACCCAGCTGTTTTTGGACTACAACTCCCACCATCCTTAGCTAGCTGGACCAGTGGTCAGGGATGATAGGAATTGTAGTCCCAAAACAGCTGGAGACCAAAGTTTGGAAAACCCCGGTCTAAGGTTTATAAGTTGTATTCAACTACGTACCCATCAAAAGAGTTCACCCGCTGAAATTAATGGGCAAAATTAAATCACTTTAATTTATGAAAGCACTCTTGAGTAGGGCCAGCGCTGGATGCAACCCTTTATCCAGTAAATAAAACTATTACCATATTTTTCGCCCCATAGGACGCACTTTCCCCCCTCCAAAATGAAGGGGAAATGTGTGTGCGTCCTATGGGGCGAATGCAGGCTTTCACTGAAGCCTGGAGAGCGAGAGGGGTCGGTGCGCAACGACCCCTCTCACTCTCCAGGCTTCAGGAAGCTCTCCGCAAGCCTTGGGAGCCCGGCGCGACTTTTTCTTTATTCCCCCCCCCCAAAAAAAACTAGGTGCGCCCTATGGGCCGGTGCGCCCTGTGGGGCGAAAAGTACGGGTATATGATTTGCTAGCCAGTGAAGCAGTTCGGTTAGGATCCACGTTCAAACCCCTGCTCAGTCTGCGACGACTTGGCTCGTCATTCCCTCAGACTGACTCGCCTTAAGGGCTGTTGTGAGGATTAACAAAAGAGGAACCGTGAAGAAGCTTTATACCAACTCAGGCTCACTGGTCCACCTTCCTAGGTATTGCCTATACTGGATGGGAGCAGCTCTCCTGGGGATGCGGCTGGGGTTTGAGTCCGGAACCTTCTGCATGCCAAGCAGCTGTCCTCCAGCTGAATTCATGGGGAACTCTATTTTATCATATTGCTTTTTGATATAGGGCAGACAAAAGTAAGTTCTTCTTCATGCAGAGTTAGAACGATGGAATTTGCTCCCACAAGAGGCTGTAGCTACCCAGACAGGGACGGTTGATGCCAAGCCGACTCCGGCCCTGTACAAATGAAAATCTGCCTGGGTAGACCAAGCGATTGCAGGAGACGAGCTTGACAAGGCAACCCCTCCTCCCACTCCTGCGGGATCTTGAAAGAAGTGGACTGGAAAAGGTTTAAGATGCGCTCCCTGTTGCAAGAGATCTTTGCCCGATACAGGGGGAATCCTCTTGTCAATTCTGCTTCCGCTATTCAGTTGCAAACGATGACAAGTGACTCATGTTCTCAACAGATTTCATAACCCAAATAGGATATATCTGGGAGCAGCAGGGCCCAGTAGTAACATTAGCCAACCTTCAAAGCTAGGCCTGTGACAAAATGCTGCTCCGTAGCCACTGCTGTCGTTCCCTTTTGCTCACCTACCCTGTCCTGACTTCATGCCAATACAGTGGTACCTCTAGTTATGAACTTAATTCGTTCCGGAGGTCCGTTCTTAACCTGAAACTGTTCTTAACTAGAGGCACCACTTTAGCTAATGGGGCCTCTTGCTGCCGCTGCGCCGCCAGCACACGATTTCCGTTCTCATCCTGAAGCAAAGTTCTTAACCTGAGGTAACTCTTCCAGGTTAGCGGAGTTTGTAACCTGAAGCGTTTGTAACCTGAGGCGTTTGTAACTCGAGGTACTCAGATTTAAGAAAAAGGGGGGGAGATGTATAAGACGCCTAATTTTTGACATTATTTTTAAGGGGGGAAAACCCTAGTCTTATACACGGAAAAATATGGTAATTAATTAAAAATAAATAAATATACTGACTGCTTTCCCTCAGTGGCCGGCTTCAGGACGTGCTTGTCAAAATACATCCGGACCAGACGCTCTCTCTCTTCCAGCTCTGGAAGCTTAAAATTAACCATTTCGTCTATCCGGTCATTGATGGCCCAGTCAAACTGCTCCGGTTGGTTGCTGGCTAAGACGAGCATGAACCTGGGGAGACAGAGGAGAGGAGAACCATCATTTCTCCCCTCTCTTATAAAGCAAGGCAGTTCTATTGGGATTCACTCTCCACATGCGCAACCCCTTCCATGTCAAACAGAGTTGTGCACGCAGGGAGGGTGGGAATACTTCGAGGGACTGTACCAGTGATCAAGTGCGCATCCCCCAAACACCATAAAATCATTCAATGCTCATTTGTTCAATACAGAAAGGCACGCATTGTGTGTGTAGGCTTGTATCCAATGCCAGCCGTACTCAGATGAGATCCACTGAAGTTCACGGACTTAGGTCCACTGATTTCAATGGGACTTGGTTGGGTACAACCCATAACATCTTCATAGAGGCATAAAAATGTCAGGATGCAATTCATGCGGCTGCAGCGAACTGCTCTGGGAAGTGCCTGTCCCCTCGATTATATAAGGCTGCAGGAAGGTCTAACAGAGGGTTTGAGGGGCTTCCAAAAACTGCTCTCAGAAGCACCTCCCCCACCCCCTTTAAAAGGCAGTCCCTAATAAATGCGCGCGCACACACACACCCTCCTCCCACTGCAGAAAGTTTTGGCAGCACACTAATGCAAATCAAACCGAATTTCTCCCTCATTCTTAACCAATAAATACCACATTCCGCTTTTCTGCAGAATCAAAGTATTTTTATATATTTCATAAAATTTATACACCACTTGCTGGTAAAAAAACCCCCCAAAACTCATTCAAAACACTACCATACCCTTTGTCACGTAAATACAAAACTGGTAACATCACAAATCAGACGAAGTACCTGCAGACAAGGAGCGCTAGAATTCTTAAAAGCATCTTGACGTGGAACACTACAAGATTGATATAAGAATTCCACACCATGGATATTGCCAATATAAGAACTGAATAGATTGTATTTCCTGATGAATCTGCTGGACTTTAATTTCTCATAATATGTTTCGTTTATATGACATGTTGGTCTATAGAATGATATATTTTGATATACCGTATTTTTCGCTCTATAGGACGACTTTTTCCCCTCCAAAAATGAAGGGGAAATGTGTGTGCGTCCTATGGAGCGAATGCAGGCTCCTTGGCTTCGCGGTGACGCGCCTGTCCAGCGAAGCCGGAGGAGGAACAGAAGGGTCTCCTGTTCCTTCTCCCGCTTCGCAGCGACGCGTCTGTCCAGCGAAGCCCGAGGAGGAACAGAAGGGTCTTCTTCTGTTCCTTCTCCAGCTTCGCTGAAGGGTGCTGCGCCTTCTCCCTCTCTGCGAAGCACCTCTCCTGTGAAGGAGGGGCGCTGCGCGGAGAGAGAGAAGGCGCAGTGCACCTTCAGCGATGCGCCTGGCCTGGCTTCTGTCTTAGCTGTGTGCAGCTTCTTCGGGCAGGGGGAGCCTTCATCCCGCTGCCCTGAAGAGGCTTGGCGCGGTTACCCCAGAAGCCAGAACAGCCACACGGTATCCCAGAAGCCAGATCCCTCTTGCTGTTCTGGCTTCTGGGGTTCAGAATAATTTTTTCTTGTTTTCCGCCTCCCAAAACTAGGTGTGCCCTATGGTCCAGTGCACCCTATGGTGCGAAAAATACGGTATGTTGAATCACATTTAAAAAGAATTTATATAGTCACATACAGTGGTACCTCTGGATACGTATCAGGTAAAAAAAACCCCTCAAAGTGGTTCCCCCCCCCCAAAAAAACGTGTGTGTGCGCGCACACACACACACACACACAGAATGAGTATATGCTGGTGAAGCTTAAAAGCAGCAATCCTATGCCTATCTACTCATTATTTTATATCCCATGGGTCTCACTTCCCAGGACTTCTGTGTTTAGCACCGCAGACTAAGGCACACCCTCTTCTGCCTCTTGCCTCCTTTACTTCTCTGAAAACTCTCCCAGCTCCTTCCCAAAACTTCACGCACTGCTTTAAGCATCCTTTTGCTTCACAGCCAGCGCCTGCCGCCTCTCTTCTGCCCGCAACCCCCTCCGGCCCTCTCTCTTGCCGACTGACAATAAGCCCTGATTTAATGGCGCATTATGATTTGAATCAGCCTGTTTTCCTAATGGGCGCTGGCGGCGACACTCTCGCCATCTGTTCCGAGATGGCCCCCCTGGGGTCAGCAGGAGGGGAGGGGGGGGAGGCCAGGGGGGTGCCACCATCTCCACATTCATTCGGAAACCGGCTACTTTTCTTGATTTCCCCATTCCTGGCTTGCGGCTATGCAGCCCTGACAAGATCCCAGAGGGACAGACACAACGACCCTAAATGCTTTCCCAGACAACAATGGCAAAAAAGGGGGCAATTTCTTACCTGTTACCGTATTTTTCCGTGTATAACACGACCCCACGTATATGGTGACCCCTACTTTGGGGACCCCAAAATTAAGAAATCAGTATTTTAAAGTTGTTCAGCTTTTGGAGGAAATCGCCCCAAATCGCTTCTTCTTTCTTTTGAAAATCGCCAAAAAAAAGTTGTTCTGGCACTCAAGTGACTCAGGAGCTGCCAGCTCACCCAAGAATTACCGTATAAATCTGCATATAAGACGACCCCCCAATTTTTGACTAAGAAAATGGGGGGGGCATTGTCTTGTACACGGAAAAATACGGTATTTAAATAAAATCCTTTTAACTTGCACAATATTTAACAGACTATTTCTGATAATGACAATAAACCCCAGAAGGTATTTATTTATTTCAGGGGTAGGGAAATTTTTTTTCTCCAGCCCGAGGGCCACATTCCCCTCTGGGCAACATTGTGGGGGCCACATAACAGGGCTGGGCAAGGGCAGAGCCAAAAGTTGGTAGTGCCATGGACTTGACCCTTCCCGATGCACAACTCGTGCAGAAAGCTTAGTGCTGCATCCAGCTAAGTTCTACTCAAAGCAGACAAAATTAATATTTCTATGTTAGTCGTATGCATTAGCTTCAAGGAGTCTACTTGGAGTGGAAGAGAACACACACACACACACACACACTCACATACAAACAAACAAGGCAAGCAAGAAGCATTATTACAGTCCAAAGGCAGCTCTGTTGAGTTTTTATTTCTCCTCCTTTCATTTCAATGGCTTTAACCCGACAAAAATCTCCTTCTCCTCTGCCTTTTTATAGTGATACCTTATTTTACAAGGCGTATTATAAGGTGTATAAACTGCATTATACTGATTTACTGTAAATTTTGTTCCATTTAATCCGTGGCAAGATGGACACAAATATAGCTTGGCTTATACAGCGGCCAATAAATAAATAGCTTATTAGGGATGTGCACATTTGGTACAAACTGGAAACATCCTCCCTTTCCCCTCCCAACCAAAATAAGCAGAAATCTGTAGTATTATTATTTAATGTTTCCAGTCTAAGGCAAAGCATAAGAGCAAGAAAACTATTTAGACTGTCCTGGAGCTGTTTCGCTTCACATTTAGCACACTCCTAGCGCAGGCCCTGAAATGAAGAACCTCAGAGTGGCTGGTTTGAACAGCAGGTACCAGGAGGGCCGTGGATCAGGGTTCAAATCCCCATGCAGGGCTGAGGAAGACCCTGACCACAAACTCTAGAGAGATGCTGCCTATCAACATAGACTGGCTTTCTCCAACTCTAGATGTCACTAGACTACAATTCCCATCATCCTTGACTGTTGGCCATGCTGGCTGGGGCTGATGGGAGTTGGAGTCCAACAACATCTGAGAGGGAAGAACAATACTGAGCTAGATGGACCATGTCTGACTAGGGAGGCGTATACAACCGTACATTTAAAGCACATGACTCCCAACCCCAAAGAACCCTGGGAATTGTAGTTTATGCCTCACAGAGCTACAATTCCTAGCACTCTTAACAAACTACAGTTCCCAGGATCCTTGGGGGTGGGGAATGTCATGTGCTTTAAATACATGGTGTGTACACAAGCCTGTCTGACACAGCTTCTTACGCTACTATTTTTCTGACCGAATCTCTCTATCACGTTTAAAATTCATATAGGTTCCCCAGACCACCTCAGATTCACTCCTCAAAGAAAGTAAAAATGCACAGAGCAAAACAAAAACAAGAATTACAGGGGTCAAGTGGTGGTTTAACCAAATCTGCCAATCTAGCAGTTTGAAAGCACACCAGTGCAAGTAGATAAATAGGTACCACTGCGGCGGGAAGGTTAATGGCATTTCCGCATGCTCTGGTTTCCATCACGGTGTCCCATTGTGCCAGAAACGGTTTAGTCATGCTGGCCACATGACCCGGAAAGCTGTCTGTGGACAAACGTTGGCTCCCTTGGCCTAAAAGCGAGCTGAGCGCCGCAACCCCATAGCTGCCTCTGACTGGACTTAACCGTCCTACCTTTTTACCTTAACCAAACTTCAGAAGCATAAAAAAGCTTGAGTGAGAGGCGTCTCCCGTTTGCGCTTCTGGGGGCACTCTGAATAGGAGAACTGGCAGGCATTTTGGAAGAGGATGAGAGGGCAGCCATCTTGGACCCAACCAGTTACTCTTGGAAACAGTAACTCTGAGCGTCCAGGACTCGGCGTTCCTGAAGGGTTTGCTAGAAGCGTAAAATTGGCTACTTAAAAGCACACATTTTCCTGACAGAAGGCAGAATTGCCAGTTAACTGTCTCCCGGGGGGCTCATTATTGGTGGATTCGCATACGTTACTGTGGCGTTGAGTGACTGGAGTCAATTCCTTACAGGCTCTGCAGAACATTGTTTTTTTAAGAGGGAACCCAGAACTATTCCCTAAATGAAGATATGCACCAATCAAATTTGCTTTTTGTGTGTGTGTGGGGGGGGGGGAGTAGAACCATCAAAACAGGATAACTAGAGTGAAGCCAAATGTATAATTAGACAGGCCTGCGGGCAATAAGGAATTCTGCAGTGGAAAGCAACGCTGAGATAATATCCCATTTCATCATTTATTTATTTTAAAACAAAATGGGTTGGCTATGCCCAGCGAAGGCTCAAAATCCAAGAGTAATGCATATGTCTATGGTATGGGGGAAACGTTGTTCAGCCTGAGGGCCAGATTCCATTCTTGACAACCTTCCAGGGGCCACATGGGCGGAGCCAGAGGCAAAAGTGGGTGGAGCTATACAGTGGTACCTCGGGTTAAGTACTTAATTTGTTCCAGAGGTCCGTACTTAACCTAAAACTGTTCTTAACCTGAAGCGCCACTTTAGCTAATGGGGCCTCCTGCTGCTGCTGCGCCGCCGGGGCCCGATTTCTGTTCTCATCCTGAAGCAAAGTTCTTAACCTGAAGCACTATTTCTGGGTTAGTGGAGTCTGTAACCTGAAGTGTATGTAACCTGAAGCGTATGTAACCCGAGGTACCACTGTATATGGAAGGTAAGGCGACCTTGCAAGTCTATGGATCTAATCTGAGTAGGACAAATGTTGGGACACAACCCAAAGAGTCTGTTTCATCTTCTGCATGACACACCTTCAGACACTGGAAGATGGCTCTTATGTTTCCCCTGAATCTTACTTGTTGCTGTGCTGCCCCGTCCTGTGCAGGAAGGCATTCAACGTGGCTCGTAGGTCTTCGCTGATTTTTTCCTGCAAGGAGGAGAAATCACAATTAAATTAACCATGCATTAAAATATAAAAATACAGAAAACACATACTCCTTCAGTTTGTTATTATCAAGTATTTATAACCTGCTTTTCACGGAATATTCCACAATCCCAAGCAGAGAATAACAAAACTAACTAAATATGTGTGTGTGTTTTCTGTATAGCCATATTTTAATTATTTTATTTCGTGGTTCCCCACTCTACGATTGCGAAACATTCCACGAAAAGCGGTTTATAAATACTCAGTAAAAACTAAACGATAGCATGCGTACAACATGCAAGAGAGAGAAGGGAGTGTGAAGTACTTGCCGTCGACCTCTTCCGCAGGAACGCATCAGCTTCGTCCACAAACAACAAGAGGCTGTTAAAGAAAATGAATAACCTGGGTGAGCTTGGCAGGAGCAGTGGGTCAAGCAAATGGGCCCACCATCCTTGCAGAGTTGGGCCATCACCAATCCAAAATTCACCCAAGACGCTTTGGTGTAAAAAAAGAACAAATATAGGATTGTGCCTAACCAAGAGCTTCTCGGAGCATGCCCACCGGAGGACCTAAGTTAGACAAGTTCATTCATTTCAACGCATCTGCTCAGAGTAGGTTTTGTGGCATCTATTGCTTTTGGGTTGTGACCTACGTTAGTCAGTCCTACTCAGAGTAGGCCCGTTAAAATTTAACACACACATGAGTAACTTAGGTTCGCTAATTTCCATGGGGCAGCTCTGAGGACTGCATGAAAGCCTTCGATTTTTATCCATGATACGGTCTAAGAGAGAATTTTGCTTTCTTATCCATTACGCTGCTTTAAAGGTACATTATACACGCAAGCTTCATCTGTTAAGGTTTCGATCTGCTATTGTGCAATTTTTTAACTTGGTGCTTTAAACTGGGTTGTCAACAGCTTTTGAGATTGAATAACAGCAGCAGCAGCAGCAGCAGCAACAACAACAACAATGCACGGAAACAATTGAAATAAATAAATAAAGCGACTACAACAGTAGCAACAGCTCCTCTCATCAGCATCTGACAGGTATGGATGATGGGAGTTGTAATCCAAAAACAACTCCTCCCATCAGCCAGCATGTCCAATGGCCAGGTGTGAACTAGACTGATAAAACCATGGATATGTTTTTCTGTGTTACTATGCTCCCTGGCATACAAACCACAATGCTTTTTTTATTTTTAAAAAGACTCCTTAAGGATGGAATAGCATGAAAACACCCATAGCTCTAGGGTTTGGCTTGTAAAGCACCACAGGGGAGGAGGGTTCCAAAAGTCACTCAGGGAGCTATGAGAGGCTGCTTTGTCACATTCTGGGATCTGCAATTCTGCTGGCTTTCTCTCTCCCCCCCCCCCCCCGGCCGGTGAATAATTTAACATGGACCGCCAATGCATTTTTAAACACATGCAGCATTTCAGCTTTTCTTGCCGTTTCCCCCCACAAAAAGGTGGGCCACGAAAAACCCTCTGCAAAAGGAAGTTTGTTTTGCAGTGCTCTAAATATTTCATTTCATGGGTGGCTTTCCATTCTCTGTCTCTCCCCCCCCTTTCTTTTTAAGGAAAGAAAAAGGTGGAAAATAGAAACATTCTGGTGATGAATGTGCCTGCGTATCAGTTTGGACAAAGGGAGCGAATGTCTGTCGGAGCCAATCAAGGGACACATACATCATCAATTAGCCACGCTCAGCGCCATCCCCGAACCTCCCTCCTTTGGCACCCCCCACAAAATAGGACGGCATAGGCACACAGCGCCGGACCCCCAGTTCCTCTTATTCGGTTTTAATGGGTCTCTGGGAGACGCTTAGAGGTGCAGGGGGGAAGAGACGAAGAGCAAAACAGCACCATCACTGTGGAAGGTATTTGCTTTCTCTTTACAGTGGTACCTTGGGTTAAGTACTTAATTCGTTCCGGAGGTCCGTTCTTAACCTGAAACTGTTCTTAACCTGAAGCACCACTTTAGCTAATGGGGCCTCCCACTGCCGCCATGCCGCCGGAGCACAATTTCTGTTCTCATCCTGAAGCAAAGTTCTTAACCTGAAGCAATATTTCTGGGTTAGCAGAGCCTGTAACCTGAAGCGTATGTAACCTGAAGCGTATGTAACCCGAGGTACCACTGTATTGTAGAGAACATGCTGGGCACCACAACAGGAGGACTGTAGAACCTCTTTCAACCTGATGGCTGCATGCGAGCAGCAGGCGGGGCCAGAGGCAAAGGTGGGCGGGGCCAAGAAGGTCAACTTAACCTCTGCACAGTAGGCTTTAAGTTTCGGGGAAGTGCCGTGGCTCAGGGGCAGTGCATCCGCTGCGTGCGCAGAAGAGTCCGAGTTCAATCCCAAACAGTATCTCCAGGTGGGGCTGGGAGAGACTCTCTGCCTGAAACTCTGGACAGTTGCTGCCAGTCAGTGTAGACAGAACCAAGCTAGATGGACCATTGGTCTGACTCGGTGTAAGGCAGGGGTCGGGTCGGCAAACTGAGGCCCGCGGGCCGAATCTGGCCCAGTTGCCCTCTGGATCCAACCCACAGACGGTTCTGCAATTGCCACTTGGATTGGTGCAATCAGCATTAAAAAAATAATAATTGGGCACCATTTTTTGCAATTTCCCCCCTCCCTCCCTCCCCGTGGTGGCGTCTGCTCCCTCCCTCTTCCTGGTTTCTCCCTGCCCTGCGGAGGAAGGGGGCTGGGCTTTGATAGGAAGCCTCGCCGCCTGCCATTCCCCATGGCTGCGCTGTGGGCTGGAGCTTGGCGCACCTGTTTGCCCCACGCCTGGCACCCGGGAAAGCTGGCCCGAAAAGGAGAGGCACTGACACCGGCTCCCAACTGCAGGCAGAGCGGCGGAGGTGGTAGGCATGGGGGGAGAGAGAAGCCCCCTCCGCTGCGCTCCCATGCGCGCAGTCTGGCCCGCCACTAGGTCTGGGTGACGGTGAACCAGCCCCCTCCAAAAAAGGTTTGCTGGCCCCTGGTGTAAGGCAGCTTCCTATGTTCCCACGTACGCAGCCAAATGGATAGCTCAGCTGGTTAGAGCGTGGTGCTGGAAACACCAAGGTTGCAGGTTCAATCCCCTTCATGGGACAGTTGCACATTCCTGCATTGCAGGGGTTGGACTAGATGACCCTCAGGGTCCCTTCTGATGCTACAATTCTATGTCCCTCTCTATCCTCTGTCCAGACAAGGGAGAGCCAGGATCAGAGTTCAAGGACGCAACCCAGCTGGGCAAAAACACTCAGGATGCAAAGCAGGGGCAGCAAGGGGGGGTGGCTTGGGGAGAGCTCTGCAGGCCAGAGGCCTGGAGGGCTGAATCTGGTTCCCCACCCTTCCAAAACAGCATTTGCTAGATTCAAAATAATGCCCTTTGTTGGACCCAAGAATAAGAGTTGCTTCATCCACCCACTGGTCCACCCTCTTCTACTCTTATTAGCGACACCTTGGACTACTCCAATGGGCTCTACATGGGGCTACCTTTGAAGGTGACCCGGAAACTACAACTAATCCAGAATGCGGCAGCTAGACTGGTGACTGGGGGCGGCCGCTGAGACCACATAACACTGGTCTTGAAAGACCTACAGTGGCTCCCAGTACGTTTCCGGGCACAATTCAAAGTGTTGGTGCTGACCTTTAAAGCCCTAAACGGCCTCGGCCCAGCATACCTGAAGGAGCGTCTCCACCCCCATCGTTTTGCCTGGACGCTGAGGTCCAGTGCTGAGGGCCTTCTGGCGGTTCCCTCGCTGCGAGAAGCCAAGTTACAGGGAACCAGGCAGAGGGCCTTCTCGGTGGTGGTGCCCGCCCTGTGGAACACCCTCCCACCAGATGTCAAAGAGAAAAATAACTACCAAACTTTTAGAAGACATCTAAAGGCAGCCCTGTTTAGGGAAGTTTTTAATGTTTGATGTTTTATTGTGTTTTTAATATTCTGTTGGAAGCCACCCAGACCACACCACGATTAAATGAAGCAACTGAAAACTGCAACAGATTGTGCACTGAAATTCTAGAGGAAAGCAAAATCTTTTTGTGCATGTATATAAAAGCAACATGGAACTCTCAATCCTAGAAAGTCATGGGAAACGGATCCAAGCTTACCCTCTCCGGCTTGTATTTGCCCAGTCAAAGACCTTGTGCATGGCAGTAACTCCTTCCCGCCCCATGGGGGCGACGTCACCACCAGTCATGATGGCGTAATCCATGCCAGAATGCATGGCTAATTTCTGGAGCAGAGAAAAAGACAGAGGGGGGGGGGGAGGGAGCGAGAAAGAAAGAAAGGGGGGGGGAAGGGAGAAATCAAATAACCATCAACATTTGCCCTGTGGTATTTACATAAAGGGACGCAAGTTATTGGACTGTTTTTGTTTTTTGATTATGTATTCTGTGTTTTTATATTGTGATCTCATCTTGCAAACCGCCCTGAGACCTGCAGGTATAGGGTGGTATATGAATTTAATTAATTAATTAAATAATAATAATAATAATAATAATAATAATAATAATAATAATAAACATTTGCCCTATGGTGTTTACACAGCTCTGTACAATCTATTGCAAAACCCCAAATTCCAAAAGTATCATTTACAAAAAAATTAAAAAGCATCCTAGCCCTCATGAATAAAGGTCACAGAAACATACTCAGGTGGTCCTATCAAAGGCTCAGTGACTAGGGCTAGCCTGAAGCCCCAGACCCTCAACTTTAAGCCAACCAGAGGGCCCCAACCCTCTGGTCTGATGCTGACCAGAGCAGGATTTATAAGTGTGCCCTGATGCGAAGAGCTCTCCCCTGCCTTCAGGAGTGGTGACCCCAGAGGCTGTCAACTGAGCTGCTGCCAGTGATCACATCGTGATGATGCCACTGGGGCTACCTTGGCAAAGAGAGTCTTCCCCGTCCCAGGGGGGCCGTACATGAGGATGTTCCTGTACAAGCTTTTGTTGTTCCGCGTGTTCCGTGTCGCAATGGCAATGTCTCTCACTCGCTCCTCCAGCTTTGGCTGCAAAAAAAAAAAAAAAAAATGTAAAAAGGGCAAGTTTGAACTAACAAGACATGGAATAAACAGCGGGTGGGCCAGGGACTCTACCCATGCATGAGCCCTCGGACTCAGACCAAATTTCCAGTTAGCCCAGTATCCTGTTTCCGTCACGATGCCTCTGGGACGCCCACAATCAGGGCATGGAGGAAACCATCTTTGGTGCTTGCTCATGCGTGTGTTCTTGTGATGCATGCCAGAAGCAGCGTGGGGCTTCCCTTGTGCTTGACTCGCAAGCTGCAGCTTGTGCAGAATGTTGCAGCAAGATTGCCGGCAGGAGTGAGACCTGGTCGGCATGGAATAGCTGTGCTCAGAGACCCAAACAGAATACTCTTTGCTACCAAGCTGTTACCATGAATAGGTAAAGCCCTCAGCAACTTGGGACCTGCGAGAACACTTTCCCCCGTATCTGCCCACTCGACCATTTTGATCTGTGGATCTGGCACTGTTATAGCGGCTGAATGACATTGCATTTGTAAGAAATCATTCTTTTAGAGAGCATCTTTGCTTTAGAACTCCCTGCCTACTGACACCAGGCAGGTGTCACCACTGTACTGCTCAAAAACGTTAGGCGAGCTGACACGTGTTTTGATCTGGGGAAAACAACTATTTAAAACATTTTTAAAAAAAGTTAAAATCAGTTATAATTTTAACTTTTTAAAAAAGTTTAAAATAGTTGTTTCCCCCAGCAATTGCATCCTTTTGTTCTTTCCGTAAACAACCTTGCAGGTTTCTTTACAATCGAGGGGCACACAATTTTTACAAAATAAAAAATGAACGCGCTTTCATTTCGTTGCTTGCTAGTGTGTGGGATGAGCAGCTCCCGGTGCATGCTGGGAACAGATGGCATGCTCTTGCCTATGGCCTCGTTTACATTACTCGCTCCTGTGAATGTGCAGGCTTGCTTGTGGGTGGTTTGAGCAGCCCAGGTGTATGCTGATGTGTGGCGGGAGCGGTTCCTGTGTGTGATGCTCCCACAAATCATTCTTGGAGATTTTTGGCAAAAGAAATGCCCAAGGCTCTTTTAGCCAGCGGTGGGGAACCTCCAGATGGCAGGCTCAATCAGTCCGCATTTGGCCTGCAAGGTCGTTTTGACCAAACCGCGGGCTGCCCGCCCCGCTACACTTGACACCAGGTCAGCTAGAATGGGGGTTGTAGGCACAAACCCTGTGCAAATTCTGACAAGACAGATGACTGGATGGTCTCGCCAAGCCCCTGTGCAGTCAGCTGATTGTGGTCGGATCCTGTGGAATGTGGAACCTCTTGCAAAGTGCTCTGCGAGACTCAACAATCAGCTGAGAAGCCCTATAGCAAAGTGATCCATACAATCCGGTCAGACACCTGATGGCCTTCTGCCAAAAGTGGCCCACGAGCAGTGGGGGAGATAACCGTCTGTCAGCCCGACCCAGTGCCCCACCCTTGCTTTTAAGCGAAGACACCCAGCTCTTTTTGAAGGAATGGCAAAATTCCTGAATAAGGTGCCATTAGTGAGAGCAAGGGGACGCGGGTGGCGCTGTGGGTTAAACCACAGAGCCTAGGACTTGCTGATCAGAAAGTCAGCTGTTCGAATCCCCACAACGGGGTGAGCTCCCGTTGCTTGATCCCTGCTCCTGCCAACCTAGCAGTTCGAAAGCACGTCAAAGTGCAAGCAGATAAATAGGTACCGCTCCGGCGGGAAGGTAAATGGCGTTTCCGAGCGCTGCTCTGGTTCGCTAGAAGTGGCTTAGTCATGCTGTACGCCGGCTCCCTCGGCCAATAAAGCAAGATGAGCACCGCAACCCCAGAGTCGGTCATGACTGGACCTAATGGTCAGGGGTCCCTTTACTTTTACGTTTAGTGAGAGCAAAGGGCAGCCTCAACTTTGACTAGCATGCTTTTTTGCTAGGAAAAGAGAGTCGTCGGACTGTGGCGTTATTCCCACAATTATCCACGACAAGCGGCGCCCAGGCAGAAATTATTAGCCCATTAAGGTGCTGGCATAAGAGGGGGGGGAAAGCTTGCAAGTGCTGGCTCAGGGATTTTTTCTGCTGGCTGCTGTGCGGAGGTGAGCAAAGGTTCCCCACATGTGGATTCTTGGCTCGGAGTAAAGACTCACTCGACCCCTCTTGAGCGACGTTTCTCTCCAACAGTCTTGGCAAATGAACAAAGCTGGGAAACGCTTTTTTGACCCCGAGGAAGCTGCTTTTGCAATCTTCAAGGGGAGCAGAAGGAGAAGACCAGCTCCTCTTTCAGAAGTTGGCGCAGTTGAAGCGGAAAGCCGAGGTTCCAAATCTCGTCCTGGCTGAGAACTTACTGGGGTGGGGAAACCTTCATCCAGTGGCCATTGGGGGCAATTCACACCATCTGGCGAATTACCTGACGGCAGGCACAGGAAAATTAAAGCCTTTAGTGCGCACTCCCAATGGCCCCTTGGCAGATGTGGCTCGAATTCGGCCAAAACCGAGGTACTGTTGGAATTTGGCACCTCTTCCCCATCACACCGCTCTGGGCAGGGACCAAAAAATGTAACACAAAAGCATCCCTGCTGGCCCACCTAATCCATCCCTGGCCATTGGACATGTTAGCTGAGGCTGATGGGAGTTGTAGTCCAGGAATGCCTGGAGGGCGACAGGTTAGCCGTCCCTTCTTTATACAAATAGTCTTTTAAAATTTAATTATTATTATTTTTTACTCACACTGAGAATGACTCCTTCGAGGGCATCCTGGGCCTTGCTGGTGAGTCGCTTGCCAAGCTAGGAAAGAAGAGTGAAGGCAGTCGGGTTACCTGTTGTGGTGGGCGATGGACAAAGGGCACGAGAGAAGCCTACTTCCCACCGGTGGGGACACACTGCCCCAAACCGAGATGGCTTTGAAAGAGAATTAGGCAAATTCATGGGATGGAAGGCTGCCAGTGGCCATGAGCTATGATTTGCTGCTGCTTGCAGGCTTCCAAACGGGGCATCTGGTTGGCCGTTTGCACCAGCAACTAGTCTTCGGAATCACACTGCCTCCGTCAATGGCGGTAGAATATAGCTTATTCACCCCATGAATTTTGTAACACATGCAGGCAACACCAATACCCGTTTTTAATTTCTTAAGTTTCTGTTATGCAGCATGCTCAGTTCCAACCCCCCCCAGAAACACTTCACCTTTTGGCCACTAGGTGGCAATCTCGTAAACGGTATCTTAAGCTCCTCCCCCTTCAGTTTATAACACTTCACCGTTTGGCCACTAGGTGGCAATCACATAAACAATATCTTAAGCTCCTCCCCCTTCAGTTTATATTGTCAACATATCTATAGGCGATATGAATACCGAAAGGTATTTGTGGCAGGGCGGGACTAATCTCCATATATCTTGTTTTTGGCATCTGTCTGTCTCCAGAGAGAATGCTGATAATGCCAAGGTTGCAGGTTCGATCCCCAAATAGGACAGCTGCCTATTCCTGCACGGCAGGGGTTTGGACTAGATCAGGCATAGGCAAACTCCTGCTCTCCAGATGTTTGTTGTTGTTTAGTCGTTTAGTCGTGTCCGACTCTTCGTGACCCCATGGACCAGAGCACACCAGGCACTCCTGTCTTCATTGTCCATGCAGTTTTCTTGGCAGGGATACTGGAGTGGCTTGCCGGTTCCTGCTCCAGGTGGATCATGTTTGGTCAAAACTCTCCACTATGACCTGTCCATCTTGGGTGGTCCTGCACGGCATAGCTCATAGCTTCTCTGAGTTATTCAAGCCCCTTCGCCACGGCAAGGCAGTGATCCATGAAGGATGTTAGGGGACTACAATGTCCAGATGTTAGGGACTACAATTCCCACCATCCCTAGCTAACAGGACCAGTGGTCAGGGATGATGGGAATTGTAGTCCCAAACATCTGGAGGGACGGAGTTCGCCTATGCCTGGACTAGATGACCCTAAGGATCCCTTCCAATTCTACAGTTCTATGATTCTGTTGAGTCTCCGGGGGTGAAATCAAGCCGCTTGAGGATCACAGCACCTGCTGCGGCTGTAGTGACCGGTAACTTGTAGCTGCTGCCTCCCATGTTGTTTTTGCAACATTAGCAGCACCGAAATGACCTCTCTGGGGCGCAAACCTGGAGTGCTGTGTATGGAGGTCCTGGGCTGCCCAAACGACAAGACCCCATTCTTGGCCTTGTTGATGTGGACCAAAGGGGAACAGAGCAATATATTTTGCACCAGCTTGGCTGCGGGAGTTGCCAGAAGGGGGCACCGTATTTTTCGCTCTATAAGACGCACCTGACCATAAGACGCACCTATTTTTAGAGGAGGAAAGGGGGAAAGCCCCATTTTTGGGGGGATCAGCTCACAGTTGTGCAGCTTCTTTTGCAAAGGGGAAAAGCCCTGGTTTTTTGAGGATTAGCTCAAAGTTCTTGAGCTTACTTTGCAAAGGGAAAAAATCCTGTTTTTATGGGGTTCAACTCATAGTTCTGCAGCTTCTTTAGGAAAGGAAAGGGAGCCGTTTCTACAGTTTCCACACAGATAATCTAATCAGCCAGTCACATGTTGCTGGGGAAACAAACAGCCTCCGTCTGCAGAACATTCAGCAATGGAGGCCTGGGCAAGGGGGCAGGGCCAGAAAGGGAGCCAGTGATCGACCACACATTTGCTCCATAAGATGCACAGACATTTCACCTTACCTTTTAGGAGGGAAAAAGTGTGTCTTATGGAGCAAAAAATACGGTATGTACCTGCTGTCTTGAGGGAGCCAAGAAGAAAAGGCTAAGGAGTAAACCCTACACAAATCTGGAGTGAAGTCTCCATGCATATATAGAACTAAATAACAGGTGCATTAGTTTCAGCCCGTAAAATCCCTTCTGTTTATAAATTCAGAATCTCCCTGGGCTTGAAAATTGAGAACATAACTGTCCTGCTGGATCAAGCCAGTAGTCTAGCATCTTGGGCAACCAACTTTGTGGGGGGAAACCTGCAAGCAGGACCACACGGACAAGACCATTCTCCCCTCCTGAGGGCTCCAGCAAGTGGTATTCAGGCGCATTCCTGCCTCTAACTATAGTGGCAGGGCGTGGCCACGAACTCTACAAACTCTTTAGGGAAAAAAGGTGGAATACAAATGCCACAAATAAGTTAAGTACAAATGCGTTTGACTATGATGTTGCTGAATGTACCTTCCACCTGGTTATTCCACCCCCCGAGAGGAGCCGTGCGGTACGTTAGAAGGGATTACCTTAATGGGATGCTTGAGAGCTTCCAGGATGGTGAAACGAGAGGTTTCCCTCACCAACGACGGCTTGCCCAGGCGGGCCTCAATGTACCGGCCAGCGACCGCAGTTGCATTCTTGGCGCTGTAAATGCCAACAGCCAGGAGGGTCAGGCCGGCCACCTATCGAAGGAAGGAAGAAAGGAAGGAAGGAAAGAAAGAAAAAAAGGAAGGAAGGAAGGAAGGGAGGAAGGAAGGAAAGGAAATAAAATTTGCTGGTTTTGTTCAAGGTTAATTTACAAAAAAGCAAACAAACCCCCAAACCTGCCTGATGGTTCGCTTTTTTAAAAAAAAAAGTTTTAAATCAGACTTTTTGGGGGGCGGCATGGGCAGATATAGACAAATTGAAAATTGAAATTGAAATACTTTATTGTCACTTATACAACTTGTATACAGTGAGAGTACAAATCTGAATTTCAAACAAACTAAATGAGAGCCTTCCTTTGGGGGTGGGGTGGGGAATTCTGGAGTTTGCCTTGCACCCCCCCCCCCCAAAGTTGACTCACTGGAATTAATAGGCATAATTCACTTAGGTCCATGAACTTCAATGGATCTATGCTGGGCAGAAGTTTGATACCACCCAATAGATAACACCTATTCTATGTTTCAAGTGGCTCGGAGTTTATATTTTGTTTAAAATGTGACTAATAAGTCCAATAAATGATATAGTATTAATAAATAATAATAATAATAATAATAATAATAATAATAATAATAATAATAATAATTCCATCCCACCTTTCTCCCTGCAATGCGACAAGAAACTATTGGGCTGTTTGAAAAAGCTCTCCTTAGGTGGTTCTGTTTGAAATGGTGGAAGTCTTGCCCTGAAGAAACCTCTTAGGTTTTATGTTTTTGCACCGCAACAGTGAGGACTAGAAACCTGAGACAAAGACAAAACGCCAGGATCCTCAGACTTCCAATCTTAGCCAGCCAATCCTAAATTGCTGGTGTGTGTGTGTGTGCGCACACACAAAAATGATAGGCTTCAGGGTCTCTTGCGCGGATGACTCATCACAGCTCTTGCTCCCCCCTTTCTGCTTCCAAGACACGCATGCCGCAAGGCCCCTTAACCCCCCCTCCCCATCTCAGTTCCTGTCCTTTAGGAGGACAAAAACCTGCCAGGCTCCTCCGCTGCAGACGCTCTTTGCCTCTCTGCTCAAGCTGAAGGAATCATAATAAAAACAAAGGGAGGCCAGGGTTGATTAATGGGCCATTTTGATGTCGCTAAGAGCTCCTCTCCCTCTCCTCTCTTCCCTTTTAACACAAGCATCAACAAATTACAGCTGCAGGCAGAGGGTCCCAGTTGGCAGGATGTTCGCAGTGCCTGTTGAGTTATGCAGAATAACTTCACCAGAGTCGCAGGCACGATGCGGAACACGGTCTCCCGCTGCCTTCCTCGAGCCCACCAGAGGCTATTTCTCTTCCACGGCACGCTCAAAATGAACCCGTGCCCCCTCTCTCCTCAACCCGCCTCCAGGGTACGGCTGTCACAGGGGTTGCAAGGCTGGGCTCGATGGGGTGTCTGACCTCCCTTGTTTTGCTACGGGCAGTTCCGATGCCATCAAAGAGTCTCAGGCTGGCTGCCGCTACATAAAACTCTCTCCCCTTGCCAAGGTTCCTGATGCCTGGCGGCACTCGTTAAAGGAAAATACACACCGGATCAGGAGGAGGTACGGAAAAGAGGGGAGGGGGGAAGCAACAGTACAGCAAAGTTGCGCAAAACGGCACTGTGGTTTGATGGGCTCCAAATCCCATCTGCCCCCCAATGGTCAGGCTGAACACACGAAGAGCTGGATTAAGCCAATGGCCCATTTAGTCCAGCGTCCTGTTCCCACAGTGGCCAGCCAGAGGCCCCTGGGAAGCCTGAAAGCAGGATTGAAGCAAAAGATTCTCTACTCCTGTAGTTTCCCGCACCCGATATTCAGAAGCAGAAAGCAGGGAGCCCAAGAGTAAGATGGCACCAGAGCCAACGACAGGGCTGAGCCAACTCATTCTAGTTCTGTCCCCATCCTCCTGCTGGTTTCCACAAGGGCAATGTTTAGACTAAGGAGGAAGAAGCTGGCCGCCATATTTTGGTGAAACAGAAAATGGATAGCTGCTATTTAATTATCTTGAAACTTGTGCCCCCTTGCCTGCTTAGGAATACTTTTCATTGCATAGTTCCAAAGAAATAAGTTGCAGAGGTCATAGAATCATAGAGTTGGAAGAGACCACAAGGACCATCGAGTCCAACCCCCTGCCAAGCAGGAAACACCATCAGAGCACTCCTGACATATGGTTGTCAAGCCTCTGCTTAAAGACCTCCAAAGAAGGAGACTCCACCACACTCCTTGGCAGCAAATTCCACTGTCGAACAGCTCTTACTGTCAGGAAGTTCTTCCTAATGTTTAGGTGGAATCTTCTTTCTTGTAGTTTGGATCCATTGCTCCGGGTCCGCTTCTCTGGAGCAGCAGAAAACAACCTTTCTCCCTCCTCTATATGACATCCTTTTATATATTTGAACATGGCTATCATATCACCCCTTAAGCTCCTCTTCTCCAGGCTAAACATGCCCAGCTCCCTTAGCCGTTCCTCATAAGGCATCGTTTCCAGGCCTTTGACCATTTTGGTTGCCCTCCTCTGGACACGTTCCAGGTGATTAACAGACGGCTTTCGGCACTGATCTGTCCTTGCCAGTTATGAACAGCGTGTTGCGTTGTTCTATACCATGGGCAGGCAAACTAAGAATCACCTTCTAAACTAAGAATCACCTTCTAAATCTGGCCCGTGGACGGTCCGGGAATCAGCATGTTTTTACATGAGTAGAATGTGTGCTTTTATTTAAAATGCATCTCTGGGTTATTTGTGGGGCCTGCCTGGTGTTTTCACATGAGTAGAATGTGTGCTTTTATTTAAAATGCATCTCTGGGTTATTTGTGGGGCATAGGAATTTGTTCTTTCCCCCCCTCCAAAATATAGTCTGGCCCCCCACAAGGTCTGAGGGACAGTGGAGCGGCCCCCTGCTGAAAAAGTTTGCTGACCCCTGTATCTATACGTTACTGTGGATTAATTGGGGGATTTTCAAACTGCTGTTTTATTGTTGTCAGTATCGACGTGCTTCCAACTTGCACATTAAGCATTGGAAGACGGTATATAAAGTTGACATGCACGCTACAGAGCTCGAGGACTGCGTTAAGAAAATAAGAAGAGATCTACTGGATCAGGAGAATGACACATGTAGTCCAGCATTCTGTTCTCCCTACTTGTGATCTGTAGTGACAGCCATTCCTTTCTGGGCAACCTTCCGCCACATGCCACTGGCAGGCAGGGCCCAAGTCAAAAACTGGGCAGAACAATGAGCTTATGTTTTAGCTTTGTACAGCAGAACAACAGAGGCCTCCCTATCCTCTATCCAGGCAAGCAAGAGAAATGCTCAGAGTTCAATGACACATTCCAGCCAGGCAAAAACTCTCAAGGAGGGTATGAAGCAAATGTGAGAAGGGGGTGTGGCTAGAAACAAGTTGCTAAATCACAGGCAACAAAGCAATGATGGGCAGCCTTTGGGGGAGGGAATTACACGGCAGTGGTGGGCGGGGCCAGAAGCAAAAGTGGGAGGCAGCGGACATGGCAAAGCTAACAACAAAATTAATTGATCAAAATGATGAACTTTCTAGAGAAGAGTGGAGGCGATTTGCGGACTATTAGAAAAAATATTGTAGTCAAATGAAATCACTGGCATGATTTGAGATACGAGCAGGGGAAATAATTGTATTAGAGGGAATTGGTTTTTTTATAAAGAGCTTGAAATACAACACAGTAGAAAAGGGTTTGAATAAAAACACTGCAGAGGTGTGGGTGGGAAGTCAACCTATGAACGAAGATGTAATTAAGTTTTTGTGAAATTCTGGAAATTTAATAAAAATTTTATTTTACAAAAAGAATCACATAATTGTAGACTTTGAAGGGACCCCAAGGGTCATCAAGTCCAACCCCCAGCAACGCAGGGATCTCAACACACAGTCTCCCATCCACTGTGAAACCCTACCAGACCCTGCTTAGCTTTGCAAATGTGCAAGAAGCCTTATCAGCGTTACCAGGCTGCATTCCCGCAAGGATTAATAAGCACTCTGGTTGTGAAAATAGCGCCAGCGAGGGGTGTGGCTTGGGGGAGAGTTACCAGGGCCTGACAGAGAGGCCTGGAGGGCCACATCTGTCCCCCGGGCCCAAGGCTCCCCACTCCTGCTTGGCAAAGTCACGTAAACAAGAGGGGCCATGTATTGAGAACCTTGCAACCTTGTGGAGAGACACAAGAGATTCACGGTGCATTTCCCAGCAAACTGCTGAGGCCATTCTTGGCCTTTTCTGGGAAGCTTGAGTCTTCCCACCACAAGGGATTTCTCATTCCACCTGGAAACAGACGACAGCCAGGGACCATCTCCTGGGCCAAGAAGCAGCTGCGGAAAATCCTCTGGCAGTTGCCTGGCAACTGCGGCAGGCCCCCTTCTCTCCCTTGCCCATCGGCTTTCGGCAAAAACAGGCTGGGAAGGAGCTGGAGGCGAGGAGGAGCTGGGATCCGAAACACCAGCAGCCTCAAGAGATGCCTGTTCCATTTAATGCCCGAAGTGTTACACAAGGGCTATATTTTTGGCGTTGGGGAGAGAGGGGAAAAGCGTTGCTTCAACAGCTTTCCCGCTGCTGCAGCAGCAGCTGATGATCAGTTGCAAGCCGAAAGGCACGATTCGAGCTCCACTACCAGGCTGGCAGTGGCAAAAAAAAAAAAAGGGGGGGGGAAGAGTAGTGACTGCGTTCAGGTGGATTGCGCCACTAAAACAGCAAAGGCGCTACCTAGTGTGCCTAAAATGCAATTACGATTTGTATCAAAAACCCAATGCAGGGAGGGATAGAAAAATCAGATCGCACCATGTCTCTCCACCCCAATGATCTCCCATCTTTAAGAGCAGGCTTCCTCAAACTCGGCCCTCCAGATGTTTTTGGCCTACAACTCCCATGATCCCTAGCTAGCAGGACCAGTGGTCAGGGATGATGGGAACTGTAGTCTCAAAACATTTGGAGGGCCGAGGTTGAGGAAGCCTGTTTAAGAGTGTCATATCTCTGAATGCTTCGCTCAGTGTCCCATCTGCAAGGCAAAATACAAGCTCTAACAAACCTTTTTTTTGCCCCAGTGTAAAGAAGGTTTGTTGGAGACCACCAGTGTGGTATAACGGTTAAGATTGCTGGACTGCAGCCATGGAAACCCAAGCTCAAATTTTCCCCCCTCGGCCATGAAACTCATCAAATGACTTATTGGGAGTCAGAGTCCACCTCGCCTACCTTTCAGGGTTCTTGAGAAGAGAGGAAGCTGGGGAAGACAACCAAGTACAGTCATACCTTGGCTCCCGAACGCTTTGGTACTCAGACGTTTTGGCTCCTGAACACTGCAAACCCGGAAGTGAGTGTTCCGATTTGCGAATGTTCTTTGCAACCCGAACGTCCGACGGGGCTTCCGCAGCTTCCGATTGGCTGCAGGAGCTTCCTGCAGCCAATCAGAAGCCACGCTTTGGTTTCTGAACGTTTTGGAAGTCGGACGGACTTCCAGAACGGATTCCATTCAACTTCCAAGGTACGACTGCACGTTGTTCTGAACTCGTTGGAGGAAGTGTGAATGGAAAGGGCACAGCTCAGTTGGTAGAGCATCTGATTTGTGTGCAGAAGAGCCCAGGTTCAATCTCTGGCATCTCAAATAAAATAAAATCAAATCTCTGGCATCTCCAGAGCTAGGGCTAGGAAAAACTCTGGGCCTGAAACCCTAGCCACTGCCAGTCAGTGTTGGCAATGCTGGACTAGGCAAACCAATGGCTTCTGATGCCCTTGTAACAGGTAAATAACTTCCAACACGCATGGAAGGATTTTGGGAGCCTTTTTCTATTCCTATATAAAACCCCGGGAAGAGCTGCTTGCTACACAATTCTCTTCCTATGTCTCACCAGCCAGCATTTGATTAGCGCTCCCAAAAATATAGAGCTCCCGCCAGCGTAATATCTGATGAAACAGGGACTGCTTGCAGCCAGTTCGAAACCGTCCTCTGCCCCACCTTATCCCGAGCCTGGAGGTCTGGGCCCACATTCTCAAGTAGCGCTTAATGTCTATCCTGTAGACTGTATATTACTCTAAGGCAGGGGTGCCAAGCTGAATAAAATATTGGGGGAGGGGGCCAGGGAAGCCCCACCCCACATAATCAATCACGTGATGCAGTGCACACACCCCATTTGAATGGCAACGCTCATCAACTTTGGGGAGGCACCAGTCCCCTCAAATATATGAGGGGGGATGAAAACCCCTCGGCCCCTAGGAGTTGGCTCCTATGCTCTCAGGCTAATGCCCACTTTGGTCGGTCCAATATGTGAGGTTTGTGGTTTAATAAATGCTAAGACGGCAGACGAGGTATGTTTTCTGTCCAAGACTTTTCAGTGACCATCTGTAAAAAGGTAATTTTACTCTAGCTTTGATTAGGCCAATACCTGAGGCCTGGTAGAGTCAGGCCCTCATTGTTAGGCCTTACCTGGGTGCTGCTCCAATGGTTATTATTGTTCCTAGAGTTACTTATTTTATTGCTTTTAAACTATGTATGATGTGCCTTTAGCTGTATTCGTTTTAATTTATACCGCAAACCACCTTGAGAAAGGCAGGATATAAAATAAAAAAGAATGTCGTCTCAATGAAGACTCAAGGCCCCTTTTGGAAAGCCTGGCTTCATTCCACCATAAGGGCAGAATGCTAGGAAAAACCCAGAACTATACGCCAAGGAAACACTTGATCCTCTGACTGTCCCAGCCTTTTACATCTTTTAAAACAGGCTCTTTAAGCTCTCCCGGCTGAAAATACATTACTGACATCCCATCTGCTCTTGAAGATGCACCTGTTCAGACAAGCACCCCCCTGATCTCCCAGCATAAATCCTCCTGCTTTAATTGTTTTAATTGCTGTTCTAAACCCTTGCGCTGTTGCAACGGGCTGGTTTTTATTGCACATTTTAATTGCGTGTATTTCAATGTTTTGGTGAAACTGTTATATTGCATTACCCTATGCTAAAGCTTGGAATTTAATGCTGTGTGATGAGTTAAAGAAAAGCCAAAGGAAGAAGTGGGAAAGACTTTGGTTGAGAACAGATGGACTGTTTATTTCTCTGTGTGAAGATTTTGCTCTTCTTACAATGGGAGGGCCAGCCATGGCCTACCTTCTGTGCAAAACTGTGTCAGATCTTGTGCATTTGTGTGTGTGTGTTTATATGTTCTAATAAATGGTATATATTCTAATATAAAGGCATTTTGTATCCCACCCACCATGAAATTGTTTTGCAATCATACAAAGACAATGCAAAACAAAAACTAAACAGAGAAATAAAGAAGGAGGAATAAAATTTGTTACACTGAACTTAACTAGATAAACGTTTAAAAGCATTCCCAGTGAAGTATATTGATACGAGTGTTCTCGTAATTTATTATACCCTCTAACTCAGTACTGTCTACACTGGCTTGCAGCAGCTCTCCAGGGTTTCAGAGAAGTTTTCCCCAACCCTACTCAGAGAGATGCTGCGGGGATTGAACCTGGGACCTTTTGCATGGAAAGCAGGTGCTCTGCCAGTAAGCTACGTCCCCTCCCTGTTTCTCTCTGCTTCCCTTCTCTCTCTACTTCAATAGCTCCCTGGACACCTCCCCGCCTTCCCAGGCCACGGAGAGAGAAACCGGGTATTTGCACCTTTGCACAGTGCCTCTGCCCACCAGACCCTGGCTCACCGTAGCTGTCACTTTGTCCCAGTCAGTCACAAAGGCACGAAACCCTTCTCCAAACAACGTCCCAGCAGTCCTAGGGAGACAAACGAGCAAAAGATGTCAAGAAGGAGGCAAAGAGAGCTACCATCACCCTCATATCAGGCCGCAAGCTGGAACTGAGCTTCAAATGAGCACCTCCTCTCGGTCCCATCAACACCAGGAGCAGAGTTGGTGATGACGTGATGCAGGGCCTTTTCCGCGGCCGCTCCCAGAACATGGAATTTCCTCCCAAGAACAGTTAAGACTGGCTCCTTCTTTGTTATTTTTCCCACTAGCAACCTAAGAGCTTCCTAAGACAGGCCTACGGGGAAACTAAGGTTCAGACGATGCTGGTCTCTGGGCTGCTATCAGGGCAAATTACATTTTAATCCCTGGTATAAGATACGTCGTAATCTACTTTGATTATTGTTCTCAACTAGCACGTTCTCATTACTCTGCATTACTCTGCCGGTGTTCCTAAATGCTGTAGGCCGCCTTTGAATCCAAACTTGAGAGAAAGGCGGAATATAAATATATCAAATAAATAAATACACTCGGTGGCTCAATTTGTTCATTTCAGTCAAGGGTTTGGATCTTGGGTTGTACTTTTATTTATTTTTATTACGTATATTGTGTTTTTATATTGTGATTTTTTGTTGTGAACTGTCCTGAGACTTGTGAGTACAGGGCAGTATACAAATTTAATTAATCAATAATAGTGAATACAGTGGTACCTCGGAAGTCGAACGGAATCCATTCCGGAAGTCGGTTCGACTTCCAAAATGTTCAGAAACCAAGGCACAGCTTCCGATTGGCTGCAAGAAGCTCCTGCAGCCAATCAGAAGCCGCGGAAGCCCCGTCAGACGTTTTAGTTCCAAAGAACGTTTGCAAACCGGAACACTCACTTCCGGGTTTGCGGTGTTAGGGAGCCAAACCGTTCGACACGCAAGGCGTTTGAGATCCAAGGTACGACTGTAAAGAGTTTGACGGTGGAGAAGAGGGCAGCTCCCAATTATGGGAGATGGGGAGGAGCTGGAAGAGGAAGGAGGGGTGTCTGGAAAGGAAAGAAGCTGTAGTTGCAAAACCACAGGCCTGCATGGAACGGAATGAAATGTGTTTGTTCAAACCTACTTGAGGGAATCAAGCACTGTCTGGCGATGCTCAGCTGCTTTTAACCGGATCTGCTCCCGGATGAGGTCGGCGTTCTCCCGCTCGGCCTTCGCACGGGCGCGTGCCTCGGCCTCGATCCGCAGCATCTCATTCTTGTGCCGGAGCTCCATCTCCCGCTCCACGGTAGCTGGAAGAACGGCAGACAGAGGCACCGTTAGTATCTGGGGACTCTGCCTTCATCCACCAAGGATGCTAAAGGTGGTTTTTCAACTACTAGCCTGTGTGAGCTGTCCCTCCCCACCCCACTCTGACCCGGAAAGGAAAAAAGGAAACAGCTTTGCCTTCCTTGGGCCTGTGGGAGGCTCTTTGCTCTTCGTGGCTCAGAAAATGTGGGTGGCACACCCTCGCCCCCACACCGTTAACTGAAAGAGCAAATGGTGTGTCTCTTTGCGTGGCTATAGCAGTCCTATTGCTTTGCTTCCAGTGTCATCAGAATGGAAGGATAGCCCTGCCCATTTAGTTCAGCATCCTGTTCTTGCAGTAGCTAGTTGGACGCCTTTAATTGGAAGCCCACAAGCAGGACCTGGGCACAAGAGCACTCTCCTCTCCTGTGGTTTCCAGTAGCTGGTATATGGTAGCATGTACCAGAGCATAGCCATTGTGGCTTGTAGCCGTAAAAGAGGACCCACTCCTAAGATTTGACACTTACCACGCCTCATTGCCTCCTGCTTCTGAACCGATTCCTCCTGCTTCCTCAAGTTCTCCTCATTTAGGAGTTGCTGAAGGGAGGAAGAGAAATCACAAAATGGGGTCAACCAAGAGGTTTTCTTTTATATTCTTTATTGAGAAATAAGAGCACAAGGTAAAAGAAGATGTGAAAAGAAAAAAAAGGGGGACTTATAAACATTACATGATTGTTATTGTAGTTTACCTAAATGTAACTTAATACAGTGGTACCTCAGGTTAAGAACTTAATTTGTTCCGGAGGTCCGTTCTTAACCTGAGGTACCACTTTAGCTAATGGGGCCTCCCCCCGCCGCATGATTTCTGTTCTCATCCTGAAGCAAAGTTCTTAACCCAAGGTACTATTTCTGGGTTAGTGGAGTCTGTAACCTTAAGCGTTTGTAACCTGAAGTGTCTGTAACCCGAGGTACCACTGTACAGTGTTTATAAAAAATGAATTCCAAATGTCGTTAAATTTGTGCATGCCAAGTCTACGTTTATACGCACTTGTTCGTGTGTTCTAAGTTTGTCACAGGAGTTGAAAAGTCAGTGGAAAATGCAAATCCAGGGCTACCGAAACTCTTGACAGTAGAAGCACATGTTTTCTGAATTAAGATGGGAGCCTTTCGTGTCGTTTCAAAGACTGAAGGAGGGAAAGGCGCTAAATGGATTCCATTTTAAGTGGGTGGGGAGGGACACAGCTCAGTGGTAGCGAATCTACTTCGCATGCTGAAGGGTCCAGGTTCAATCCCCAGTATGCCTAAGTACGGCTGGTAGAGAGCCCCTTTCTGAAATCCTGGGGAGCTGCTGCCAGTCAGTGCAGACAGGCCTAATGGCCTTACTCCGCAAAAGGGGGCTTCATATGTTCCTAATCTGTTGCTCTCCAGATGTTGTTGAACTCCATCTCCCATCAGCCCCTGCTGGCATGGCTCCTGGGGTCAGGGATGATGGGAGTTTGAATCCAGCAACATCTGGAGGGGCAAGGTTCCCCCATCCCTGGACTAAAGGCTAATGGGAGCAGGAACTGCTGCCAACCAGTTCCCATCGTGGCCTCTCTCTTCACCCAACTGCCACCTGAAGGACTGTCCTTCCCTGAGGAGAAGCAACAACAGTAAAAGCTTTTTTCTAAACAAACAACTTATCTTTTCCATTTTTTTGCAACTTTCTTTAAAAAACAAACTAACTAACTGATGCTTTCCTTTCGTAATCTGGTGAAACTTCTTTGTGAAGTCTTCCCGAGAAACAGCATATAAATCCTGCAAATAACTGCATTCAGAAAGGAGGCTGTCTGCCGCATCTCTGCGTGAGTGACTGCATGACTCAAAGCATGCTGATAAATGGCAGGGAACCCTATTTGCACAACGTTTTCAAAGGAGAAGTAGATGGGTTCAGGGTTGCTAGCTCTAGAGGCATATTTCAATTAAGAATTCTAGACGTTCCCCCTTTTCTGGCTTTGATTTTGTCCCTGCAACTCATGGCAGTCTAAGCACAAATGGAAAAATGGGAGGACATTTTCAGGAGACGGGCGGGACTGACCTGCTGTCGCAGTTGGTCTTCGTAGCGTTGCCTGGCCAGCTTGTCTTGGTACTGCGCTCTCTTCATGGTGGTAGGGGGAAAAAAAACACCATAAATGGAAAATCGATTCCATACACAAGAACACAGTGAACTAAGCAAACAGGGCTTTGCGAAGTAACCTCTGGAACAATGGAATATATATAATTTCCAAAAGTTTTTTATGAAGGTAAAATAAATTTTCAAACTTATGAAATTATATATAATTTTTCTAACCTTTATGATGAAATTAAAATAGCAATATGAAATAATATGAATTAATTTTGTTAAGCACAACCCTCCCCCCCCATCTTCACAGCCATTACATCATAAAATAAAATACCTATCAATGGTTTTTTTACTCCCATCTGCCTTTCCATATTATTTAATGATTCTGTATTTTTTAACAAACATGTGTATACATATATTACACATTGATTTTTTAAAATACATACACACACACACACACACACACACACACAAATATAAAAGTTTATCCACACTGCTAAAGAAATAAATAACAAAAGCCAGCCTTGTACCGCTTGCTGCTGCCTTGTCTCTTCAGTAAGCGTCTTCCTCCTTTCCTCAGCTTGCACGCGGATCTGCTCGTTTTTCAGCTGCTCTATGGCAGCCTCATATTCCTTAGGATAGGAAGAGAAAGATCAGTAGGAGATGAACTGCCTGTTCATGGAACCTTGTCCACTATTACGGTCCGAGTCAATGATGAACCTCTGAAAAGACCCTTAGGATTCTTTTCCAGTTGGGAAGGGGTGCCTCACTGGAAAAAAAGGATAATTTTGGAGGCTAATGAGCTGTAAATCAGGAAGTTCCCTGTTCAAATCTTGCCTCTGCCATGAACTCTCTAGGTCAGGTGTGGGGAACCTCTGGCCCTCCAGATGTCGCTGGACTACAACTCCCATCAACCCCAGCAAGCCTATTCAATGGCTGGGGATGCTGGAAGTTGTGGTTCAGCAAAAAATGTCTGGTGGGTCAAAGGTTTCCCCACACCTGCTCTTCTAGGTGGTCATAGGAAAAGTGCTCTCGCTCTCTCTTAGTCTCTCCATTTGCAGTATGGGGAGAGAATACTGATCTACTTTACAAGGTGGTTGTAAGAATTACAACTAAATAATACACTAGAAGGGATTTGAAAACTGGAGCACCCAATACAGGTGCCAATTATCTTAATACCATTGTCATCACCGCCGCCTTTCCTTTTGAAATGCTGAAGGAACCTCATTTATATATCATATAAATGATAATATGGAATTCCAGGAGGGTGCCACAGTGGAAAAAGTGCAGTCCCATCAGATTCCTCCTGTCCCTGAACTATATTCATTCCACCCAGTCATTAAAATAACTACAGTGGTACCTCGGGTTAAGAATTCTTAACCTGAAACTGTTCTTAACCTGAAGACCACTTTAGCCTCCCACTGCCGCCGCACCACCGGAGCATGATTTCTGTTCTCCTCCTGAAGCAAAGCTCTTAACCTGAGGTACTATTTCTGGGTTAGTGGAGTCTGTAACCAGAAGCGTATGTAACCCGAGGTACCACTGTACTGTTTTAACTTTTAAGAATTGGGACCAAGGTTTATTTCCTCTTCCCTCCTCATTCCTTTTTTCCTTTAGCGTTGTGTAGTTTTTAGTCTGTTAAGCCGGGGTGAGGGTGGGGGCTGTCTTGCTTTAAGTAATTGTCAGGCAAGCCTTTTCGACAGCAGGATACGAATGTGCCAAATCGACAAACACAGGCAGAAATAATAAAAATACTGGTGGCAGAGTAAGCAATATGAGATAAAAATATTCTGCAAAAGCTCAGCGAAATAAATAAAAAATGCTTTATCTTCAACCAGACTGTGTGCTGTCTTTTCTCACTGGCAAAAGGTCTGAGGGTTTCTGCAAGAACAGGGTAAGCTGCCTTACACCAAGTATAGTCTGCACTAACTGCTAGCCACACTCCAGCGTTTTGGATGGGGATGTTCCTAGCTCTACCTGGAAATGTCCGGGACTGAACCTGAGGCATTTTTCATGCAACATGGTGCTTTTTTGCTGAGCTACAGCCCTTCCCCTATTGGTCTATTTCAGGCATAGGCTAACTTGGCCCTCCAGATGTTTTGGGACTACAACTCCCACCATCCCTCGCTAACAGGTCCAATGGTCAGGGATGATGGGAGTTGTAGCCCCAAAATATCTGGAGGGCTGAGTTTGCCTATGCCTGGTCTATTTTGCCATCTACCCAAGCATTGACTATGCTGACCAGCAGCATCTTCCCAGATCTCAGCCAGGAGCCTCTCTCATTCCTACCTGGAGATGCTGGGGACTAAACCATAGACTGACCTATGGCCCTTTCGCCAAAATTTAAAGGGAAAGCGATTGAGGGTTGAATCGTAGGAAGCTGACTTATACTGAATCAGGATTGTCTATGCTGAATGGCAGCAGCTTTCCAGGGTTTCAGGTCTTTCCTAATCCTACGTGGAGATGCCAGAGATTGAACCCAGGATCTTCTGCACATCAACAGACGCCCTGCAACTAAGCCATGGCTTGTCCGCTAAAGCAAATGTCTTTCATAGCCTTGCTGTGATCTTTGGTACTGAAGATGCCAGACCCAGAATCTGGGAGCATGGCCTCTAGCACGGAGATACGGCACCACAAAGAAACAACAACAAAAGGTAAATGCAATCACACAGTGCAATTTGGGTACCAGAACTGGGCTTACCTTCAGCTTGGACTGCTGTTCTAACTGGAGGGTCTGTTCCTGCATCTGGGCCATGTGGAGGGCCTCTTTTGCATGTCCTAGAAAAGAGCGTGTCCCAGTTAGTCCGTTTAAGCTGTAAAGAAATTGACCCGCCACCACCTGACATCCTTCTGTACAAGAGCTGGGTGACCACAGCCTAGTGTGAGCCTGTTAAATTCCAACAAGCCATCTGCTTTATACATTTAAAAGGAGTATCAACGCTGCATGGTTTCCCACAGGAGACGAGAGTTGTTAGGAACCCCCCCCCCCGCAAGCAGCTACAGTTCCCATAGTGGTTTAATAATCAATCCCTCTTCCTTGGGAATGTTGGGAATTGTAGCTCTGTGAGGGGGAATAGGGGGTCTCTTAACAATTGTCAGCACCGTTAATGAACGACAACTCCGAGGATTCTTTTGGGGAAGTCACAACTGTTTAAAGTGGCATGATGCTGCTTTAAATGTAAGGTGCAGATACAGCCTAATTCGAGCCTATCTCACAGGCTTCTCTTAGGAACGAAAGCTCCTCTGCCCCTTCAAGGCAGGTACTGCAAATGGTCAAACTATTTGGGCTTCAGGTGAGCAGAGTTGTAACACTGTCTCTCATCTGCAGTTCAGACATTGAGGCACAGTTTTTAGGCAGCACAAATAACAAGGAATAAGATAATCGTGGTTAAGATGGAGCAGGTTTCTCCCAGGCCCCACTGACTCCAATAGACCTACTCTAAGCATGACTAAGTACAGTGGTGCCCCGCAAGACGAATGCCTCGCAAGACGGAAAACTCGCTAGATGAAAGGGTTTTCCATTTTATGAGCTGCTTCGCAAGACGAATTTCCCTATGGGCTTGCTTCGCAAGACAAAAACGTCTTGCAAGTTTGTTTCCTTTTTCTTAACACCGTTAATACAGTTGCGACTTGACTTCGAGGAGCAACTCATAGAACGCAGTGTACATAGTAGCCTTTTTTGAGGTTTTTAAAGACTTTGGTGATTTTTGAAGCTTTTCCAAAACTTCTTTTGCAGCCATTTGGTAAGTTAAGCTTTTAAAACTTTTTTGGGGGGTTTTGGATTTTGGGTTGGGTGTTTGGAATTCAAGGACTTGGTGTTGGGGAGGGGTTTGCAAGAATCTGGAAGCTTGTGGTTTTTTTCTGCATTTTTATGATTTTCTGTGACCATTGGGCCACTCTGCTGTTTTTTAAAAAAAAATCTGGGTTTGAATTTTGAAATGCTCTTTACAGTATGTGTGACTTTAAAGAGCACTTAATAAACTCTTGTTGTACCAAATTTGGCTTTGTTTGGACTTTTTTTGACCATAGGAACACATTAATTGATTTTCAATGCATTCCTATGGGATTTCGTGCTTCGCAAGACAAAAAATTCGCTAGACGAAAAAATTCGCAGAACAAATTAATTTCGTCTTGCGAGGCACCACTGTATGGACCAAACCTATAAATCAGGAGTTGCAGAAAATTTTTGACCCGAGGGCATCATTCTCTTCTGTACAACCTTTTGGGTTTTTGTTTGTTACTCTGTTACATACTTCTGTGTTTTTATATTGTGAACTGCCCTGTGATCCTATGATGAAGGGTGGTATAGAAAGTAAATAAATAAAATAATAATAGCAATAATTCTGGGGCGATGCAGCCCCTCTGGCCAACCTCTGCTGTAACAAAGAAATCTTAAGAGTCGCTGAACGTCTGCTGAACATTTACACAGCCTGCTGGAGTCATATGACTGTTGCAAGGTCAAAGGGCAATCCTCCCTCGGCTGAGCACTGATGCAACCACTGTTGGGGAAACTGCAACACGGCTCTCCAGAGTTTGAAACATGAGGGCACAAATGCCGGTTCAGAAATGTGCTCTCAGACTCACATTCCTGGCATTTTGCAGCAGTTTCTGGAGCCTGGTTTATGGATTTCCCATTTCTGTCCTGTAAAAACAGAGCTTCTGGGGCACACGAGAGAGGACCTTGCAGATGCAGCTCACATGTTGCTCTTGTCTCCCTAGCATTTTAAAGAAGGGATTTTTTGAGGGGTGGGCATCCTTTAGATCCAGTTAACCCTTTACACACACGCACACTTATTGCCCTCACACCCTGCTTTTCAAAGAAGTGCTCCAGCCCTGTAGATCCAACCAGCCCTATCACCACCCCTTACAAAGGTGCTGACCTTTAAAGCCCTAAACGGCCTCGGTCCAGTATACCTGAAGGAGCGTCTCCACCCCATCGTTCAGCCCGGACACTGAGATCCAGCGCCGAGGGCCTTCTGGCGGTTCCCTCAATGCGAGAAGTGAGGTTACAGGGAACCAGACAGAAGGCCTTCTCGGTAGTGGCACCCGCCCTGTGGAACACCCTCCCTTCAGATGTGAAGGAAATAAGCAGCTATCCTCTCTTTAAAAGACATCTGAAGGCAGCCCTGTTCAGGGAAGTTGTTAATATTTAACGCTGTACTGTTTTTAACATTTGATTGGGAGCAGCCCAGAGTGGCTGGGGAAACTCAGCCAGATGGGCGGGGTATAAATAATAATAATAATAATAATTATTATTATTATTATTACACATGACCTTCCTTCTACACTACAATCAGCTACCTGTTCCATCTGGAACCCATACACTCCCAGCACCTGCCCACCATGCGCTCATGCATTCATGCCCCACGTATTACAGTGGTACCTCGGGTTAAGTACTTAATTCGTTCCAGAGGTCCGTTCTTAACCTGAAGCACCACTTTAGCTAATGGGGCCTCCTGCTGCCGCCACACCGCCGGAGTCCGATTTCTGTTCTTATCCTGAAGCAAAGTTCTTAACCCGAGGTACTATTTCTGGGTTAGCAGAGTCTGTAACCTGAAGCGTATGTAACCCGAGGTACCACTGTAAAAGGTTTTTTTCGTGTGTGCATCCAACTAAGTCCTATTCATAGCAGACCCACTGAAATCAATGGCCCCAAGTTAGCTGTGACTCCATTAACTTCAGCGGGTCTACTCCTGAGTAGGCCCTAGGCCTGCCCGCGGCCCTGGCTTTCCTCCCCTCCCTCCTCCGACTCACGGGAGGCGTCCAGCTCCCTGGCAGCCTTGGCCGCGCGCTCCAGGCCGGTGGGGTCGAAGTTGCTCCATTTGTCCTTGGGGCGGCCCCCTTCGCCCGGCCCTTCCCCAGAGGCCCCCGCCGGCGAAGGCGGCAGCGGCGGGGCCCCGGGGGGAGCTCCCAGACCCGCATCTCCGCCGCCGCCGCCGCCGCGGTTCAGCCCGAAGAGCCACGACATGAGCGCCGCTCTGCTTTTTGCAGCCCAGCCGGCAGGCAGCAAGCAGCGGAGCACACGCGGACCCAGCGCCGCTCACACTGCGCAGGCGCCATCACCGCCCCTTCCGGTTTCCGGCGCGTTGCCATTGGTGGGAAACACACGAGCACAAAAAAAATAAATGTGAGGAACCATAGAGTTGGGGGACAGACGGGCTCGTTCCGGCTTCATCCGTACAGTTTCGTTTTAGAGCCAAGGGCGCAGAACCGGAAGTCCTGTGAGTATTTGCTGCACTACAACTCCCATGGATCCTTTGCCATTGGCCAGGCTGGTGGGACTTGGAATATAGCAACGGCTAGGGGAGGGATGGAGAATGTGTGTGAGAGAGGAAAAAATATAAATATATCTATAGTAATTTATTCAACTTATCACTCTATGCCAGGCATCCCCAAACTCGGCCCTCCAGAAGTTTTGGGACTACAACTCCCATCATCCCTAGCTAACAGGACCAGTGGTCAGGGATGATGGGAATTGTAGCCCCAAAATATCTGAAAGGCTGAGTTTGGGGATGCCTGCTCTATCCTTTTACTATCTCTGCGGCTTCTCCCTTTCAGGATTGCTTATTGGTCCGAAGCAGAAGCGAACGCAGAAGGCGGGACTCCTAAATCACGTGCCTTTGATTCTTCTCGTCTTTTATTGGCTCCCAGCACAGTGAACCCACCCTCCCCGTGGAGAACAGTGATGCGATTGGGTGATCTGAAAAGAAGGGCGGGAACTGAGAGAGAGAGAGAGAGAGAGAGAGAGAGAGAGAGAGAGAGAGAGAGAGAGGGGCAGGGAGGGAGGGCAATTCAACCAGTAGCAAAGAAGGAGGCGGTCCTTCTCCTTAGCAACGGGAATGTTGAGGCTGTCGCTAAGGAGGATGCCAAGTGATGCTTTGCAGAGAAGGGCGCGCATGGCGGAGGCTGGAGCTTTGCGGGTGCGGGGCAGTGGAGTCACCCTCAGGTGCTGGGAGAGGGACGGGAGATTCGGGGAAGGCTATATTTTATTTATTGTATGTTTTATTTATGTATTTAAATAAATAGGAGAAATGGAGGTGGGTATGTTTTGTTTTTTTATGTATATTTACTGCATTTACCCCAAAAATGGCTCTCAGGATGTATTACAAATCAGCTCCTGGGTCTGTTTTTGACCCTCAGTCTTAAAAAGTCATGACACATGAGCAAAATAGGAATAGGAGGGTAGAAGGGAAAGCAAACTCAAACACTTGTCTTTACGGTTCTCAAAATTACAAGCAAAGACACCCCTCTTTTTTTAAAAAGCTGGGACTTGGTTTAGGAAGGAGGGATACATTATCCCAATTTGAGGCTTTAAATCTAAGGGGAATTTCTGGGAATTGATCTCTCAGCTCCATTCTTTCAGTTCCAGTTTGAGAGTGGAAGTATGTCATCTACTTAGAAGTAAATCCCAGTTGCCGCCAACTAAGTCCTACACAGGGTAGACACATTGAAATTAATAGACCAAAATGAGCCATTTCCATTAATTTCACTGTGTCTAATCTGAGTAGGACTAACACTGGCTACAACCTACAGAGTTCACCAAGGCTTGTGATGCAGTCCTATGTATGCCTACTCAGAATTTAAATTGGGATGGTCTAAATACAGAAATCCAGAGCCAGATTTAAGGTGTTTATGTTGTCATTTAAAGCTCTAAATGAACTAGGTCAAAGATAAATGAAATACCATATCCTCCTGCCACTGTGTTAAAGATCTGTGGGTAAACCCTTTTAGTAGTCCATCGGCTGGGGACTCATGGGTGGGCTTTTTCAGTGGTACCCCATGGAGATGGGGCAAGTATGTGAAGCACTCTAAAAACTAATACAAATAGTAGTTTCTTTACAGTGACAAGAGAATGACAGGAAATGTTGGCGAACATTGTTGGTGAACAGTGTTTGTTTTTTCTTTTAAAGGGAGGTGCCAAAAGTGTGCCTTAGCAACAGCCAAAGAACCAACACTACACAGAACTTTAGCTTCTCAAGCCTAGGGAGATACCAGGCTCCTGATAAGCAGGGAAGATCATCACCGGTTGAAGGAGAAAATGGTAAGAAGACTGGACTAGGAACCAGGTTCAAATGCCCACTCAGCCATGAAGGGCGTTGGATGAGCATGAGCTAGTCATCATCTCTTAACCTAACCACAGAGCTGTGCTGAGGACAAACTGAGGTGGGGGTCCATCTCTTGCCAGCCTGCTTTGTAAAAGTCAAGGGGGTGGAGTTTATTCTTCTAGCCTGATAGGTGAGAAGGCCATAGCTCATTGGAAGAGCATCTGCCTTGCATGCAGAAAGTCCCAGGTTCAGTTCCCAGTGGCATCAGCTGGTAGGTCTGGGAGAGAGAGCCCTGGAAAGCTGCTGCTAGTCTATAGACAATAGTGAGTTAGATGAACTCAGTTCTTTGCCAATGAAAATTCACAGTCTTCCTTTAACTGTTTTTGGGTCATCATCCTCAGGGTTTTCCCTGCTAAAGTCCCTCCCCGCCTTGCTTCCACAAATACAGTGGCACCTCGGATTGAAAATGCTTCAGGTTACATACACTTCAGGTTACAGACTCTGCTAACCCAGAAATAGTGCTTCAGGTTAAGAACTTTGCTTCCGGATGAGAACAGAAATTGTGCTCCAGTGGCGCGGCAGCAGCAGGAGGCCCCATTAGCTAAAGTGGTGCTTCAGGTTAAGAACAGTTTCAGGTTAAGAACGGACCTCCGGAACGAATTAAGTACTTAACCCGAGGTACCACTGTACTGGGGTTCCCTCAAGCTTGCTGATCTCTCTTGTGCATTGATTATTTTGTTTGGGGCTACGTTAGAGTTCACACTCACTATTTAATATATTTACTGTACTGTATTTTTAAATATTTTTATTAAATTCTTAACAATACATCATATATCAAAAATAGGAGTTGGGAAAAACTTATTTGGGAATTCCCTAGTAGTAACATACACCATATTTGTTGTTAAGCCAGTGTAGCTTACAAAATAAATGAAAAGGAATATGAGAAACTAATCAAACTAATAATATTATTATACTAAATCACGATACACATAGAAAATGAAACCAAACCAAACCATAGTGTAAAATTTTAAAATAAAAAAATGCTTTGAGATGGATTGAAGTAACAAAAATAATGAAACCTTAATTCAGAATATTTACATAACTATAGCACCACCTAGAGGTATAAGAGATGTTATTTTTTCCATAGGTGAGCCTAGTTCACCAAAGAAGCAGAAGTTAGGAATGTTATGTCAACCACACAATATGAAGAGCTGATGCCAGAAGATTACCATGTTCGACTACAGTCATAAAATCTATAAAGTTAACCCAGATTGCAGTGCTTTTTTTTTATTTGTCCTCATGCAAGTCTTGAATTATTTGTCAATTTTTGTAATAGTGCAATCTGCCATACCTCTTTAAACCAATTTGTAACCTGCTCACCTCTGATGTAATGATGCAACAAAACATCTATGAAATTAACATGTAGTCTCACACATATTCCTTTACAAGCAAAACTGTGATCAAAAAACTGTATTCATTGTTGAATAAAAATGGGTAAATTAACTACAAACCTTAGTTAATGAATGCCAGTTAACCACAGTTAGTAAACCATAGTTAAGCCATTGGGTTTGGACAATAATTTTTAACTGTGGTTAACTAAACCGTGTTTTATAAACCATGGCTTAGGTGTTATGCAAACCAGGTGTTTTGGGGCAGTGTCAGGTTTGCTCTGCTGACCGTTTCTTGGTTGTTGCTTCTTCTAAATAAATGGCTTTTCCTTCCACCTAGGCAGTTACTCATCTTGCCACATGGGGGAGATCCCAAGCATTGACAACTTGGAAGAAAGCTTGCGGAAGCTTCAGCTCCAAGTGGATAGCTTGGCTTCCAGTCTCTGCTCACACCCAAATCTCGAACGCACTGTTGACCTGCAACCTGCAGCTGACTCAGGTCCTTTCAGTTCCAGGTGGCCTGCAGCTCCTACTGGAAGCTATATGGAACCAGGTGTTGGAGGCCCAGCCAAGACCCCGGTGGAGACGGAGTGGTTCCTGAAGCCAAAACACTTGCTCAAATCCTTAGGAGAGTATTCAGCCCTGACTAGCCTGGGCATTCCAACCTTTACCACGTCCCCAGTGAACCGGCTGGCAGGGCTGCTGGGGAGCGAGATTGCAAGTCAAAACTCTTTGCACCCCTCGGCAGATTTCGCTTTCCCTCTGAAACTCGGAGCCCCTCATGTGATCGGCGTCAAGTCTTTGTTGCCTCCGAAGACCCCAGTCAGAGCATCCTTGCTGAAAAGGACCTCTTCGTCCCTCGACAGAGGCCGTTCGCTCAGTCTCGGTTCCTCTGGGAGCAACCGTGAGCGTTCGCTCTCGCCTGCCAACAAACGCACCCGCTGGCTCCGATCTCGATCTCAGTCTCCAAAGCCTGCCTGGAGACCCAGCTCGGCCAAGGCGAATGCCTGTGCGCAGCCCCCGCCTCAGCTTGGCAAGTCCGGGGAAAATGGTAGCAAAAGTGGGTCAAGTAGGCGTTCACGGTCGAGGATATACAGGCCAGGGACATTAGCCTCCAGATCCTGGATTCCCAGCAAGGCAATCGAGAGGGGAGCTCGGAGCAATCCTTGGACTCCTTACAGCTTGCCGTCTGCTGCCATTTCCTCACCCACAGCCCAGGAGCTCAATGAACGGTAAGTGGAAACCTTTGCCATGACGCCCAGTCGGCTTCAGCCCTCAACAATTCTCCATTCTGCTCTTGTGATAGTCTAGATGAAAAGGTAAAGGTACCCCTGCCCGTACGGGCCAGTCGTGTCCGACTCTAGGGTTGTGCGCCCATCTCACTTAAGAGGCCGGGGGCCAGCGCTGTCCGGAGACACTGGCCATCGTGATGAAGCTGCTCTGGCAAGCCAGCACCAGTGCAGCACACGGAAACGCCGTTTACCTTCCTGCTATAAAGCGGTACCTATTTATCTACTTGCACTTAAGGGTGCTTTCGAACTGCTAGGTGGGCAGGAGCTGGGACCGAAAGACGGGAGCTCACCCCGCCGCGGGGATTCGAACCGCCGACCATACGATCGGCAAGTCCTAGGCACTGAGGTTTTACCCACAGCGCCACCCGCGATAGTCTAGATTATCATGCTCTAAAGGAAGGATGAGGAATCGTGGCTATCCGGGTATTGCTGGACGACAATTTCCATCATCCCTTACTGTTGCCCATCCTGGCTGATGGTAGCAGCAGTCAGCATCTGCAGTCAACCTGCCTTAGGACCTCAATACCTTAAGGACCGCCTCTCTGCGTACAGACTGACCCATACTCTGTGCTTGTCATCCAAGGCCCATCTCTATGTCCCCCCTCCCTGAGAGGTTCAGAGGGTGAATTATCTAGCTGTGTAACCAGGGCTGGGGAACCTTTTTCAGTTCACGGGCTGCATTCCCTTCTGGGCAAGTTTCTGGGTGGCTACATGGCAGTTCTAGGTGGGGCCAGAGGCAAAAGTGGGTGGAGCAATGTATGCCAATGTTATCTTCGTACTGCAGGCTGATTTCTAAACCCTCTCTCTCTCTCTCTCTCTCTCTCTCTCTCTCTCTCTCTCTTCCAGGCATGGCCAAACTCAGCCCTCCGGATATTTTGGGACTACAATTCCCATCATCCCTGACCACTAGTCCTGTTAGCTAGGGATGATGGGAGTTGTAGTCCCAAAAACATCTGGAGGGCCAAGTTTGGCTATGCCTACATTCTCTATCCATATAAACAAGAGGCATTATCAGAGTTCACAGACACATTCCAGCCAGGCAAAAACACCTGGGGTGTGAAGCAAGGCCAGTGATAGTCCCAAGGGCCAAAGAGAGAGATGCCTAGAGAGCCGTGATGTTCAGGAAAGGAAAGGAAAGTCCCCTGGGGAATTCCTTGATTTGTGAAATACTCCCCTCTCTTCAACCTTATGGACAGCATAGCAAATAGGTTGTTAGGCCTGAAAACATTTGACTAACCCCCAGCAGCCCATATCCCCCCAACATTTCTCTAATGAAAATAGGGACATCCTAAGGAAAAGTGGGACATTCCAGGAAACCGAGATGGCTTCTCTAAATCAGGGATGTCCCTGGAAAATAGGGACACTTGGAGGGTCTGGCAACCCCAAGAAAAACGACTAGCTTGCATTAGTCATTTATCGTCCACAAGAAACAAACAATTCACCCTGCAAAATATCCCTGCCTTACTGCTTTTAAGAAATGGCTTTGAAAGCAGGCTTGAAAAGAGTCACTCGCCTGGCAAATCTGTGCCAGATGCTTTCAAGGCTGCTTGGAGGCCTTGCAGAAACCGTAACAAGGCCTCGTTGGCTCCACAGGTTCCTGCAGACTATTGCTGAAGGTGATGTCGGTAGAGCCCTGGTTGAGATGTCTCCGTACCAGCAAGAGCTGGCTCGCCTCCGGCTCGAGAGTCTGCGTATGGAAGAGGCGTGGTTGTTAGAGCAGAAGAGGCAGCAGGAATTGGAACGGACCCGAGGTCCCAAGCCTAAATGGTAAGTGGTGGCTGTCAAGCTTTGGGGTGGGGCTGTGGGGGAGTGGTAAGGTGTGGGGAGTCTAAAAGCAGGGAATCTGGCAGGTTGATCACTGGGCAGCAGAGGGAGCTATTGGCTTGCTCTCTGCTGCAATCATTGTGGAGGACAGTTTTATTGGGGCTTCCTGTGGAGGACAGTTTTATTGGGGCTTCACTGGAATGCTACATGGAGCTATAAAGGTTCTAACTGGTTCTTCACTTCAGAACAAGTTATTTTTTGGGTACGGACTGAGGTTCATTGTTATAGCTACCATACAGATTGCAATGTATTTGTTTTGGTCACTACAGTCTGCATTTGGACACCACTTAAGATATTGTAACCAAAATTGTGCGTGATGGTTCCTGAGACCAAGAAGCAGGTTTTCATCTATGCCTGGATACAATTGGGTGCCATTTTGAATTAAGATGGCGGACTGAACTTTTCAAAACTCCACTGATTTACTGATTTGAACCGCTGTTTTCAAAACTGCACTGATTCTTTGGTTTCTTAGAATTCCTAGGCGATGGCTGGCGTAAGTCACATAAAGACTAACAGCATCTAAGTCAAGCTTTGCCTTTGATGAATTGTAAGGCCACCCAAGAGGCAGGCAGAGAAATCTGGGGGAGATTTTGGAGCCATGAGCAACCATTTCCCATGTCCAGTTTATGCTATCCTTATTTACTTTCGTAGCTAATTGCCCCTGTTCTTTCTCTTGTCTGAATTAGAGAGATTAGATGCGTATGATGATGGAGTGTGAATATAAGCATAGATTTATTTATTTTTTAAGAACCCAGGAGACGTGTAGCCAGAGCCTCTGCGATCCCTTCCATTTTTCTCTTTCCGTGGTGGACAATGGGTTGCTCCTCCCATTTGCTTCATAGGCAGGGCTATGCAAATGAGGAGCATTTCCCATTTCTGGTCCTCCCTACATCAAAGCAAGGAACGTGGGTGGCGCTGTGAGTTAAGCCACAGAGCCTAGGACTTGCCAATCAGAAGGTCGCAGTTCGAATCCCCACGATGGGGTGAGCTCCCGTTGCTCGGTCCCTACTCCTGCCAACCTAGCAGTTTGAAAGCACGTCAAAGTGCAAGTAGATAGGTGGGAAGGTAAACGGCATTTCCGTGCGCTGCTCTGGTTCGCCAGAAGTGGCTTAGTCATGCTGGCCACATGACCCGGAAGCTGTACGCCGGCTCCCTCGGCCAATAAAACAAGATGAGCACCGCAATCCCAGAGTCGGCCTTGACTGGACCTAATGGTCAGGGGTCCCTTTACCTTTACCTTTACATCAAAGCACCAGGCCTTTCCTGGAACTTCAGTTCTGTGGGTTTATTGTTCCAACTGTTGTAGCTTGGACTTGTGTGGCTTACTTTGACACCCGATGGGTATAATGATCTGGGCTTCCTTTCCATGCCTCTTACCTGCATGCTTGCCTCCCTGACCATCAGCCAGACTGAGACTTTGCCTGAATTAACCTCAGGAAACCCCAATTTGTGATCAGACTAAGTGACTTAATTCTCCCCCCCCCCGCCACCCCTGTCTCAAGGTACGAGATGCGTAACTCTCAGTTCCACTACGAAGCCCGCAAGAATAACGAACTGTTGAGAAACAGCCAGGATGTACAGTCTGTCTATGACTACAGGCACGAGCTGGCAACAGCCTCCAAAGAGTTCCAGCAGCAGCCCTGCTCCACCCACCTGGAGTCCCATGGATAAAGATCAGTCTTCATAAATCTGCATTGTTGGGTGAGGATCTTGATTCTCTCTTCCTTGTCGCTGGTGGAGGTCCAGCGGTGAGTGGGCAAGTCAACCTTCCCCAAACTGGTGCCCTCCAGGTGCCTTGGACCAATGAGATGTCTTCCAGAAGTTGAGGACTACAACTCCCATCAGCCCCAAACAACATAGTTCACGGTTAGGGAGGATGGGCGTTGCAGCAGGGGACTGTGTTGAATGGTGCAGTTTTGGACTATAATTCCCATCATCCCTGACCATTGGCCATGCTGGCTGGTGGGAGTCCAAAATATTTAGAGGGCCACCAATTGGGATAGGCAAACAAAGTTAATCTTTGGGGGAACCAGCTAATGCCTTGACCTGACCTCAGCCAACCACACCCACCTTGGTGGGATGACCAATTTTTGATTAAAAGCAGCAGGTTGAGGTCAAGCACAAATGATTTTGGATTGCACAAAGCTACACTTTTGTGCAGCAAAGCTGTTAGTGTTTACGTAGCCTTGGTTATGAGGGTGATACCAGGAGAGTTACACTCTGCATCGATGGGCCAGACCCATCGGGCCTCCCCTCCCCTGTCACTTGGGGGCAGCCACTCCATCAGGAGAGATCTCCGTGGGAGAGATAGGAAGCAGAAGGCTCATTTCATCAGCTTTGATGGAGCTCCTTCTATACCAGGCACCTCCTGCCCCTGAACTGTACAGACTGGTCAGTATGGGAACAACTTGACTACTGCCGGATAGCTCAGTTGGTTGGAGCATGGTGCTGAGAACACCAGGGTCACAGGTTTGATCCCCACAAGGGACAGCTGCATTTCTGGGGATTGGGCTAGATCATGGGTAGGCAAACTAAGGCCTGTGGGACGGATTCAGCCCAATCGCCTTCTAAATCCGGCCCGCGGACTGTCCGGGAATCAGTGTGTTTTTACATGAGTAGAATGTGTCCTTTTATTTAAAATGCATCTCTGTGTTATTTGTGGGGCATAGGAATTTGTTCATCCCCCCCCAAAAAATATAGTCCGGCCCCCCACAAGGTCTGAGGGACAGTGGACCGGCCCCCTGCTGAAAAGGTTTGCTGACCCCTGGGATAGATGATCCCCAGGGTCCCTTCCAACTCTACAATTCTATGAGAACTGTTCAGAAATGGTTGCCAGAGCTTTTCATTTTCATTTTCCTCCTCCCTTCTTGTCCCTTTCCCCTTCTATGTTGCAGTGTATGCGTGTGTTTATTAAGCTTGTAAGCCTGCAGGTAAGGACTGCCTTGTTTTGACTGTATGTAATTGATCTGGGAGCCTTTTCGGCTGAAGTGCGGGGTACAGTTTCTCCAGATAAATAAACAAATGAGCAAGCCAGCCTTTAATGTGCCTTTTAAGATTCCCCCAAGGTGTCTTTGTAGCAGCACTATGCAAGTCAATTATTTTCAGGGCTAACAGGTCAGCCGAGTTTCATCCAAAGTTGAGATTTCTGGATGAATAATTGTGGTTGTTCCCTCTTCACCTCACAATTGTTGAGTTGAGAAGCCAGTCCTCCATTTCACTGTTATTTCACACGCATTGATCTCATCCTGAACCACTGGAAAGGCGACTTGGATGACGAACCTTCCAGCCCAAGAAAGTGCAAACAAAATAATGACCTGAAATAGTCTGACCAGTTGTCTTATATTTTATACCCATTCCACTGAGAAGCCTGTGGAGGAGGATGGTCAGGAGAGAAACAGGTACCCAAAACCTCTTACTAGGCAAGTAGTAATGCCACAGAATAGGGGAATGGGCAAATCACTCATTAGATAAATGACTGAGCAGATAGGATAGCCCAGCTGTCCAGCCTCTGTCTGAAGAACAAGGCCAAAAACAGAAGCTTTTATAGGACTGTTGGAACTACTGGTCCTTCGTATCACCTGATCCCTATTCAATATCTAAAAGAACAACTTCTGCAGACCCTCAGGTGCTGAGATGGGCAGAGTGGGCCCTCTTGGCAGTTCTGCCCTCAGAGGCTCAGGGGTGTCCGTGGTCTGGGAAAGGGCCTTCTCAGTGGCAGCTCCTAACCTGTGGAACTCCCTCCTCATAGAACATTCATTATACATCTCCTGGCAAATGCTGAAGCTGCACGTGTTTACCCTGGCTTTTGTCACCTGAGGTGTATATTTTTAGGACCCACCTTATTTCTGTGATTGTAAGTTGTTTAAAGTGGTTTTTAACATTGTGTTTTAATGCTGTAACCTGCCCCGGGACCTTAGACAAAGGATGGGTAATAAATTCAGTCATACCTCATGTTACGTTTGCTTCATGTTACATTTTTGCAGGTTGCGTCTCGCACGCGGCAACCCGGAAGTACCAGAAAGGGTTACTTCTGGGTTTCGCTGCTCGTGCAGTAGTGCTAAATCGCGCTTCGCGCATGTGCACAAGCACCAAATCACGCTGCGCACCTGCACAGATACGGCGTTTCAAGTTGCGGGCTTTTCATGTTGTAAACGGGCCTCCAGAATGGATCCCGTTCGCAACAAGAGATACCACTGTACCCAAATCATAATTGTAATAATTCGGTATCTGCAATACCACCCTGTGGCCACCTGCAGTGGTGGTGCTAGAGTGCAGCAATTTATTCATCTGGGATTCTACTGTAATCTGGGCTGGCCCTGTTCTCTCTCCTTGCCCCTGTCTGCCACCATCTAAGAGCCCTGGACTAATCATTTTTCATGGACCATGCTATTCCAAAATATATTTTCCCTAAGAGTCAAACACTGGATTTGAAAGCTAGAGGGGGGGGGGAACACCAGCAGGCACTTAGCTTTTGTTCTCTTGTTTAATTCACTGACTTCCAAAGGGATGCATTATAAGGAGACAGAGAGGCAATCTTTACCACATTAGCAAAACAACACATGGAAGAGTTGTGCAAGAGTGAAACGCTTTCCGGCTTACAAGAAAGAATAAGGAAGGGGACATTTTTGATGCAGGGAAAATCCAGGTCATCCTCTCCAAAGAGCTCTTATGGAATACATGCTATGAGGGTTTACATCTGCCTTGGAGGCCTGACATCTTCTTATCCATCCTGTGGCCAGAATGGAAATCGATCCCGTGAATACTATCAGGCGTTCGCTGTTGCTGCTGCTTTCAGTCCGCAAATTGTATGAAACTGATTACATTTCCCCCATTTGCATTGTGTTTCCATTGCACTGAAATGAACAGAGCGGGATAAAGTAACGGCAACGTAACCTATGTAATGATTAATTACGTGAATTAGGGAAGTTGCAGAATTTCGGCACAGCATACAGCGAGATGAATGATGTAGAGTTTGGAGGAAGGCCAACCGCAGCAGAAGGGAAACAGTGCTGCTTGCAATGAATACAGGGCGGAATGGAAAACGATGCCTTCTCCCATCCTTAATTAACTCTGGCATTAACTAGGTCCTCATGGAATCCATCTTTATCTTCCTTGCACCTTTACACTGCGTGCCTCCGACTGAATTGCAGCTGTATCAGTTAAGGAGCACATCATATAGCAAGTGTTGGCTTAAAGGGGAGGGGAGTGGTGTCCTGTGACATTCTTCCCCAGCTACAGCACATACTAAAACACAAATAAATAGAATACAGTAAGGAAAGAGGAATTCTGAGTCCCAGTCTCTCTTTTTTGGCTCATCCCCGCAGCGGAATCTCATCTTCCAGGTGGAGCCCTTTTTCTGAACACCAAACTGGAGCTTGGGATCTTGTAGGCAAGATGGCTGCTAGGGGGAGGGAGCCAGAGTGCTTCGGGGGGCTTGCGCAGGCTTGGGAGGGTGACCACGTCGTACGGGTTCCTCCAGCCTTCCTCCTTGTCCAGTCTTTCCCTCTGCTCTGCAGAGGTGCTCCTCGAGTCTCTTTAACGCTCACGCTCTCTGTCTGTGCCTGTAGCTTCCCACTGCCGAAGCTGGAAACGGGGGAGAAAGCGCAGGAGGTTAGTTTTGGCAGTCAATGAACATGTAAAACAGCTATTCGGCCTTTCGCCTGGGGCGAGCAAAAGGGACAGGCAGGCGATTAGGCCCCAAACAGTTTATAAAATGAAAAAAGAAAGGTAGTTGTTTGGCTCTTCTGGCCTACAGGGGTAGGCAACCTGTAGCCCTCCAGATGTTAAGCTACAACTCCCATGGTCCCTGACATCTGCCATGCTGACAGGCGGAACTGTCACTGCCACGTAATACCTTTTCCACTTTTGTAAGAAAGCAATCTTTTAGTGTGGCAGCACCCACACTCTGGAACTCCCTGCTTATAGACGCCAAGCTGGCACATCCCTTGTCCTCTTTTCAGTGACTGCCCAGAACGTTTTTGCTTAGACCGACCTATGCAGGCTATGTGGAATACGGATGTACTCTTGAATCTGTTTTGAGTTCATTGCTGATTATATCTTTTGCTTTATGGTTTTTAGGGCCTGCTTGGCAGTGGCGCCCTGCCTGTGGATGTCAAGGAGATAAAGAACTACAGAACTTTTAGAAGACATCCAAAGGCAGCCCTGTACCAGGAAGTTTTTAATGCTTGACATTTTATTACATTTTATTATATATGCTGGAAGCCTCCCAGAGTGGCTGGGTAAACCCAGCCATATGAGCGGGGTATAAATAATAAAACTGTTATTATTATTTTACTGATAATTTTATTGTTTTGTTCTCTTTGTGAAACATGTACGTACATCTAGACCTCTGTATGTGTGTAACAAAGTATAGTAACAGATGCCAAACAAAATTAAGGAAATGGGGATCTCTAAAGCTAAGCACATAGGAGTAGATCTCCATACCAAAATCAAACCTAATATACTGGTATCACAAAGTTCCAAGCAAATTGGGGTGTGTGAATTTTATGGGATGAATGAATAAATCGTGACTCTTCAGTCACGGGTGATCAGAGGCATAACTGCCTCCAACAATGGCATCTACAACTAGTAGATGCTGCCAACCTTCTCCTCCATGGACCCATCTTATCTCCTTCTCAGGCAAGGCCATCCACATTGGAGGGTGTCGCAGTCTCCCCACAGCTTACCCGGCTGTTTGTGGACCATCCGGCACACGCCTTTCCCTTGCTGGTTCCTGTACACAGGCTTGACACACACTTTGTTGGTGCTGCCCTCCGCCAGGTCCGACAGCAGCACACTGTGGATCTGCGGCGAGACGCTGAGGAGAGTCGAAGAGCCGGCCTGCCTCCGGCACCTCACCCGGTAGCCCAGGACACTGCCGTCGGCAGGCTCCCATGAGGCCTTCACGGTGGTGGGGCTCAAGTCTTCGAAGCGGAGGTGCTTTATCCTGGAGTTCTCTGCCCAGCAAGAAGAAAGAGGGCATAAAGACAGTGGATTTCCATCAGCAAATGTCAACAGAAATAACTGTATGCTATTGGCAGCCTGGTCCCCAAAGCTCCTCCCCGTCTCATAAACCACGCCCATTTTGCCATGGGACAAATAGATCTGTCAATACCACCAACAAAAACAACAATTAATTATTATTAATTTATTTATATCCCACCCGTCTGGCTGGGTTTCCCCAGTCACTCTGGGTGGCTTCCAACAAAACACTAAAATACAATAACCTATTAAACATTAAAAGCTTCCCTAAACAGGGAATGTCTTCTAAAAGTTTGATAGTTATTTTTCTCTTTGACATCTGGTGGGAGGGCGTTCCACAAGGCGGGTGCCACTACCGAGAAGGCCCTCTGCCTGGTTACCTGTAACTTGGCTTCTCGCAGCAAGGGAACCGCCAGAAGGCTCTTGCAGCTGGACCTCAGTGTCTGGGCAGAACGATGGGGGTGGAGATGCTCCTTCAGGTCTACTGGGCCGAGGCCATTTAGGGCTTTAAAGGTCAGCACCAGCATTTTGAATTGTGCTTGGAAACATACTGGGAGCCAATGTAGGCCTTTCAGGACCGTTGTTGTATGGCCTCGGCTGCCACATATTAGACAGAACACGTTGGGCTATTTTGGAAAGGGGAAAATCCACATTTCTTCAGCATCTTGAGACACATTCTCTTTGGTTTGTGGCCTCCGAGCATGTAGGAAATGCACCTGTGCCACCAGTTTAATTCGTTAGCACTACCCTTCCTCCCTTGTCTCCAAATTTTGTCCCTGTGGAGGGCATGGATACCTCCTCACCTTCTGCTGTGCATGCCTTGGCCGACAGTGCTTTCTCCTTGCCCGATTTATAAATGGCAGACACAGTCACCAAGTAGGTGGTGTTGGCAGTCAGGTCATCCAAGATGGTGGAGTTGAGGCTCCCATCAACCTCCACCAGCTTGACTGCGTTTCCAGGCAGGGGCCCATACAGGACCTGGTAGGCGGACACGCTGTCCGGGGTGGGCGCCCAGCTGACCCGGATGCTGTGGGGCCTGGAATCTGAGATGAGGACTCTTGCTGGGCTGATGGGCTCTGTGGAGAGAAGGTAGACAGATTGGAAAGGGGGCACTGTCAGGGAATGGTCTGAAGACGAGGACTGGGGAATAAAGACCAGCTTCTCGCTGATGGAGAGCTGACGGGGAAAGAGTCGCCCCCTCCTTGTCCACAGCATGTTCAGAAGCAGAGAGAGAGAGACAGAAGCTGAATAGCTTAGAGAGGAGTTACGCAGACTTCCTATTTCTGGTGGCGGGAAATGGCTGACTCCCACAAGACCAGACCCCAGCCGTGCCAAAATTCAGGTAAAAAAACAGTTGAAAAGGTACATTACACAAACAAATCTGCACTCGACGGATGAAAGGTTATCTGATTTCTGACATGATTGAGGATCGCAGAGCCAGAGACAAAGAAGTTTGGAGAGATAAAATTGAGATATGGAAATATCGATGAGAGGCAGGACTGAGATTTGGACATGCTCAAGGTTCAGACTGTGGGAAGTTGTAAAATTAAAAATTACAATTCAGAAGATAATTTGAACTTTTTAAATTTAGTTTTTTATTTTTATTGGATTATGATTTGATATGTTAATTGGATGTCTTTTATTGGAAAATTAATAAACGTTCTAACAAAAAGAAGAAGAAGAGAGGAGTTACCCAGTTATGAGATAATGACAACAGAACCAGAAGGGAGGGGGCAGCTAGTTGAGACGTCTCTTGAGGGCGTGGGGGACCCCCCCCAACTCACCACGGACTCAGTGGTCTGAATGTATCATAGAGCAAAGGAGTCAGAGGGAGGGAGGAACTTCCCATTGGAGCCCAAAATGCTGCAGACGTCGGAAGGAGGAATAGACTAGCCAACTGCCCTCTTTGTGGAGAGCTGTGTATTTGTGCTCGCAACATGATGCTACAATAAAAGGATGCGGGTGGTGCTGTGGGTTAAACCACAGAGCCTAGGACTTGCCGATCAGAAGGTCGGCGGTTCGAATCCCCGTGACGGGGTGAGCTCCCGTTGCTCGGTCCCTGCTCCTGCCAACCTAGCAGTTCGCAAGCACGTCAAAGTGCAAGTAGATAAATAGGTACCGCTCTGGCGGGAAGGTAAACGGCGTTTCTGTGCGCTGCTCTGGTTCACCAGAAGCGGCTTAGTCATGCTGGCCACATGACACGGAAGCTGTACGCCGGCTCCCTCGGCCAATAAAGCGAGATGAGCGCCGCAACCCCAGAGTCGGTCACAACTGGACCTAATGGTCAGGGGTCCCTTTACTTTTTTTAAACCTATTAACTGCTCGTTAGTTCTGATCTGCGAAGTTATTGAAGGGAGGGGAGGACTCTCCATGCCTGACAGGCACAGACAGATCTGGTGCAAGGCAACTTCTGACACACTCCCTCAGTTAAGATGGGAGCAGAGCAATCATGGCCATATCTGTAGTATCAATTGAATAAGATTTTATTCCGAACAACAAAAACAACAACAACAACAGAAGGAGGGCTCAAACCTCGGCCACTCCCTGCCTATTGTTCTCGGCATCTGTCTTGTCTCGAGAGACAATGGAGTGCGCCTCCGGGGGTGAAGTCAAACCTGCATTAGTGACCCCAGCAGGGCGCAAGCCTGGGCAGTGTAAGGGGCTCCCGGGCTGCCCAGAAAACAAGCCTTTCCCCTCAGCCTCAGTGATGTAGACCAAAGGAAAGCAGAGTAATACGTTTGGCACCTGCTTGGCTGGAATGAGGTATACACTCTGGGCGGAATGAGCCACCCAGAGTGGTTGGGGAGGCCCGGCCAGATGGGCAAGATATAGGTAATAAATTATTATTATTATTATTATTATTATTATTATTATTATTATTACAGTGGTACCTCGGGTTACATACGCTTCAGGTTACATACACTTCAGGTTACAGACTCTGCTAACCCAGAAATATTACCTCAGGTTAAGAACTTTGCTTCAGGATGAGAACAGAAATCATGCAGGAGCAGTGGGAGGCCCCATTAGCTAAAGTGGTGCTTCAGGTTAAGAACAGTTTCAGGTTAAGTACAGACCTCCGGAACAAATTACCGGTAAGTACTTAACCCGAGGTACCACTGTATTATACAAGGCACCATCCAACCATCTTAGGGACTCCACTCTGGATTTGTGTAAGGTTTACTCTCTTAGATGGGCTCCATTCCCAGGTTGACAAGCCTCATCTGCCCCTCACTTCCCTCTACAGCAGCCTTTCTCAACCTGTGGGTCCCCAGATGTTCTTGAACTACAACTCCCATCACCCCTAGCTAGCAAGGCCAGAGCTCAGGGATGATGGGAGTTGTAGTCCAACAACATCTGGGGGACCCACACATTGAGAACCGCTGCTCTACAGCATGTGCAGAAAAGGCCTTCTTGACCGTTGGACCCACTATTGGTCTTGTCTGCTCAATCCCCCAGAGCCTGTCTTCTCAGGCAGGTGAGATCTCTAACTCACCAAGTCTTGGGTTTGAGACCCATAGGGTGTCCTCATCTGGTTTAGCTGGCCAGTCAAAGCCATTTTCTGGGGTGTGGCAACTGCTGCATGCTGACAGCTTCTAGGAGCGAAGAATTCAGGGAATCTATGGCAGCGTAGAATATGAACCCGGAGCAAGGACTCCTGATATTGGGGTTCCTGTGACAACCTTTCAGCAGTTGCCTTCTTGGTAGTGGCGCCCTCCCTGTGGAACGCCCTCCCATCAGATGTCAAGGAGATTAAGAACTACACAACTTTCAGAAGACATCTGAAGCCAGCCCTGTATCGGGAAGTTTTCAATGTTTGATGTTTAATTATGTTTTTGTACATGTTGGAAGCTGCCCCAGAGTGGCTGGGGAAACCAGCCAGATAGGCGGGGCATGATTAATAAAATTATTACTATTATTAACTTATTTCCCAAACTAGGTATAAATGAAAGTTGAGGCAGATCATAGCCATTGTGGCTGGCTGCCACCAACAGCCTCCTCCTCCTCCGTGAATTTCTCTATCCCTCTTTTAATGCCATCCAAAAGTTATTGGCCTTCACTGCCTCTCATGGGAGCAAATTCCATACTTAGGCTCTTGGCTGCATGAAGAAGTCCTTCCTTTTATCTATCCCAGCTGTGACATAAGCGAACAAAGTGTAAGAGCTGCTCCAAAGTGGAATGGCACTAGCATCCCATAATAACCCCCTTAAGAGCAGTTTCCAACACAATGCAGAGACTGAGCCATGCCAAACCTCATCTCACCATCTGCTTCCTGGGGTTTTTTCCCCCTACTGAGAGGAGTTTCACCAATGGCAAGAATTAGGTGCCTGACGTGAAAACTTGCTTATCCCGGTAAGAGGTAATTATTTCTCGGCCCTTAAAATCCTGGAGCTGTCATTGCAGTGAATGAAAGGAAAACATGACCAATCGCTTCCATATCTATTGCGTGGATCAGCAAACATTGGGAAGGATGAATTGAAGCTATTTTTTTAAAAATTCCATAGGAACATTGGAAGGACCTTATGTCCCATCAGATAATGTGACCATCTAGTTTTGGGGCAGGAGGAAACCTCATGCCTGGAGGCCAAATGTGTCCAACAGGCTTCTCTGAGTAGTCCTTGAAAATCTCCCCAGACCGCACACCCCTCACTGATTCTCTTTTGCCCCTACTTGAGAATTTTTACCTGGCTAGAATGTATCCTTGAACTCTGACAATTTATTTTATTCATTACTATTTATTCAGAGTTAAAGCTATGGTTTTCCCAGTAGTGATGTATGGAAGTGAAAGCTGGACCAAAAAGAATGGCCAGAGAACTTCTGCCTCTCAGTTGGCCACTGGCTCAGTTAGGATGGCTTTCCATTGTGCCCGCCCCCCTCCAGACCTTCTTTGTCTTACCTTCCAAGGTGGTGACCCTGGTGGTTTGGGGTGGCATGTATCTCTCGTTGGACTCGGGAATGAGGGCGACCTCGTACGTGGTTTGGGGCACCAGGTTGCTCACCAGGAAGCTGGTGTGGTCACCTGTCAGCTGCTTGGTCAGTTTCCGCCTGGGGTCTCCAGTTGCGGCGTACTCCAGGACGTAATAGCCCGTCTCCCGTGTCAAAAACTTGGGCCAAATGAGGCGGAAGCTGCTTGTTGAGATATCGGTCGCACGTAGACGCTTGGCCTGGATCACACCTGGAGTGGAGAAAGGCAAGGTGATTCACTGATCAATGTTTTTTTCTTAGGTAGGGAAGGGTGAATATATCCATTCCAGTTTCTCTGGGTTAGACATGTCCATGAAATGATTTACAGTGGTACCTCGGGTTACATATGCTTCAGGTTACATACGCTTCAGGTTACAGACTCAGCTAACCCAGAAATAGTACCTCGGGTTACATATGCTTCAGGTTACATACGCTTCAGCTTACAGACTCAGCTAACCCAGAAATAGTACCTCGGGTTCAGGATGAGAACAAAAATTGTGCAGCGGTGGTGCAGCGGCAGCAGGAGGCCCCATTAGCTAAAGTGATGCTTCAGGTTAAGAACAGTTTCAGGTTAAGAATGGACCTCCGGAACGAATTAAGTTCTTAACCCGAGGTACCACTGTATTTGCCTATCTAGACGATTTACACACTGCTTCTGTTTAAACAAAACTCTGAGCGTTTGCAACATAGGCTAAGGTATCTTAAATAAACAGCAAACACCCAAAATATCAGAGGGTTTCTACATTTTGTGAAGCACAATTAAGTATGGCATCTTCTTTAGTACGAAAAGCAACATTGCACGTAATAATCGGCTATGAAAGCAAGGGAAATTCATGGCAAACAAGGAAACAAAACAGGCTCAAAACAAGTGGTAAAATGTGACAAATGAAAATCAACAAGAGAGTATTGAAATAATATGATTAGACAACTAGGCAAAAGAAAACCGACTTGCTGCTCTCAGCCACCATTGTTCAACCAATTAACTGTGCCATTAAACCAGTGGTTCTCAAAACATGTGGCAGGAGAGGATGGAAAGTGTGGAGGAAAAATTGAAGGACAATCAAAGAAACATTTAAACAGGGTTAGTATCAAAATAATCTTGTTTGGATTTACAACCAGAAACAGCACCCACACATTGGCCATTCTTCTGCAGTTTTCCATGATATATTGTTGCGAACAGGGATTTTCAAACTGACAGGTATCAAGGAAATAAGCAACTATCTGACTTTTAGAAGACTTCTGAAGGCAGCTCTGTATAGGGAAGTTTTCAAGGTTTGATGTTTTACTTTGGTTTATAATTTGTTGGGAGCCGCCTGGGGCAACAGTCAGGTGGGTGGCATGCAATTAATAAATTACTATACTTATTACTACTATTATTAAGATCAGAAAAGAGAAAGGTTTCCTTCTGTTGATAAGGAGATGTTTGTCTCAAATTAGACATATAAATGAAATTACCCAGCAAAATCAAGCTCACACATCTCCTTGAGTTTGTATACATACTAAAGTGCACATGTAAGAGGCTTGCTTATAATTATATTTTGGGAATGATTTGTGTTCTTATGTAACTGCATTGCTTTACACTTTATCGATGTCCCATGATCATATTGTAAAGTACTGTAGTTGTTTTCTGTTATAAATCAAGCACTGCTGGGGGTTGTTTCTTTAGGTTTTCCAATGTATTTCTTATCAATAAAAACGTTGGTGTGGTGTGAGCAAATTTTTATTCTTAAAGTGTGACCCAGAGAAAAAAAAATTGGAGACCCACTGCATTAAAGAAACCAATTCAATTACATTTCCAGACCCCAATATAGCAATGAACTTCAGTAGGTCCGCTCTGAATAGGACTAGTGCTGCAGACAGCCCCACAACTTGATATTAAAGCCCTAAACGGCCTCGGTCCAATATACCTGAAGGAGCGTCTCCACCCCCATCATTCTGCCTGGACGCTGAGATCCAGCACCAACGGCCTTCTGGCGGTTCCCTCATTGCGAGAAGCAAAGCTACAGGGAACCAGGCAGAGGGCCTTCTCGGTAGTGGCGCGCGCCCTGTGGAACGCCCTCCCACCAGATGTCAAAGAGATAAACAACTACCTGACATTCAGAAGACATCTTAAGGCAGCCCTGTTCAGGGAAGTTTTTAACGTATGATATCTTACTGTATTTTTGGTTTCTATGGAAGCCGCCCAGAGTGGCTGGGGAGGCCCAGCCAGATGGGCGGGGTATAAATAATAAATTATTATTATTATTATTATTATTATTATTATTATTATTATTATTATTATTAGATTAAAAGTACTTATTCAGGAGGTGGAGAGGCTCAGGTGAGTCAAACATGCCCCATCCCCCCAAGTGTTTCTGCTCTCTGCATCTCTCCCCCAAGACCAGCAGGTGGAAGCAGAGACAACATCATCTACATTAGTGTGAGCAATCTGAAGGTTAGAAATTGGTGGGTCTCTTCGCTTCTTATTAGGGAGAGAATGCCTAATATACAAATTCAACAAATGAAATAAAAATAAATAAACGCCTGGGGATATTCCAGGGGGCAGGGTTTGAAGATCTCAAGCTTGGGCCCGAGAATTGGATTTTAGGGACTATTCTTGGGGCTGTGAGCTACTCCTAAATCACTGCATTTCAGTCTTGGGTCTAGGATAGGGTTGGGGAGCCAGTGGTCCTCCAGATGTTCCTGGACTCCAACTCCCAGAATCCCTCTGGCCTTGGACCATGCTAGCAGGGAGCGATGGGGAACAGCAGCTCAGCAACATCTGGAGGGTTAGATGTTCCCAACTCCTGGAGTGAACGGCCAGATGTTCATCCTTGGCTCCTATTCAATTGCACGAACATCTCCCTGCAGACCCAAGCAAGACCTTGATTAACCCCCAGGTTAAATCCCTTCCTGGTTATGAGGGCAACACCAGGAGAATCCAGCAAACCAGACTTTAATGTGCCAAAAAGGTCGGCTGACATCAGTGTGACACCAGCTGATTGACAGGTGGGCAGCTCAGCCCACCAGTGACACTCAGCCCTCAAGAGGTGAGGTGGGAGAGAAAAGGACTTGATCCGCAGGGGTGAAAAAGGTTCCCCCCCCCATTTTAGGTGGTGATGGGATGTTCCATTCCGTGTAGACCCATTTGAATGAATGGACATCTGTTAGGCATGCCCATTCACTTCAATGGGTCTACTTTGGGAAGGTCTAGCATTGGATACAACAAAGCAATGTTTATTACATCATACGTTGTAAGGCAGCCCTGCCATGGTGACAGGTGGGATGTCTTCTTTCTTATTCTGCTGAATGGGGACACAGTTTCATGCTTCAAACTCCTGCCCTGTGGTAGGGTTACCAGACGTTCCCGGGGACAGTTGCTGGATTTGCAAATCTGTCCCCGGACAAATTCCGTCCCCAGAATGTCCCCAGATTTGCAAATCTGTCCCTGGGAAACGTGGCAGCGGCAGCCTCAGCAGCCCGGAGCCAGCCTGGTAGCACAGTTGGCTCTGGCTGGCTTCAGGAGCTGCTTGCTGCCATGGTGCCCACATTTTCCCCTGCGCCACAGCACTACCAGGCTGGCTCGTCCTGGGTAACGGACGCCTGCCCATGACTCCCAAGCCCCTGATCTGTCAAAACAAAGGGGGAAGGAGATTGGGGAAGGCTTAGGAGTCACGGGTGGCCTGTTTTTTGTTTTTTGTTTGAAGCTGAGTAGCAACAGGGAGTCAGTTGTGGGGATCGTGAGGCAAAAGACCCTGGGCCCAAACACACATGCATATTGTATAAAGGTGCACTGTTGCCCAGTTGTTTTTTTTAAAAAAACCTCTGCACATTTATGAAGAGTTTGGATTTGATATCCCGCTTTATCACTACCCGAAGGAGTCTCAAAGCGGCTAACATTCTCCTTTCCCTTCCTCCCCCACAACAAACACTCTGCGAGGTGAGTGGGGCTGAGAGACTTCAGAGAAGGTCACCCAGCAGCTGCATGTGGAGGAGCGGGGAAGCGAACCTGGTTCACCAGATTACGAAGCCGCCGCTCGGTGCGAAAGAAGGGCTTTGCACCTTTATACAATATGCATGTGTGCTTGGGCCCAGGGTCTTTTGCCTCACCATCCAACACTACTGACTCCCTGTTGCTACTCAGCTTCAAAAAAAAAAAAAAAAAGTGTCCCTGGATTCATTGAAAAATATATGGTAACCATACCCTATGTTGCCCCTTAAAGGACATATTCTGTCCACCCCACCCCCCTTAGCTGCCAGGCTCCTAACCAGGCCTGTTGATCGCTGTCAGTGAAAGAGGGAAGTCGATAGAGGGAGGAAGGAGCTTGCTGCGGGTCTGGAGGAAGCTTTAAGCCTGCTTTGCCTTCAGTTAAAAATAAATAAATCAGGCACCAGGCAGGCCAGGGGCATGTGAGCTCCTTGCGTTTGGCCTGGCCAGTTTTCTGCTCGCTACTGTACAGAGACAGGCTCCAGCCCATCCCAAGCCAGGCCCTGCCAAGGCACGGAAATCTCTCCAGCACGCTCGGCAGGCCTTGAAACTGTACAGACATTACCCCAGAGGGCCGCCAGGTTGCTAGAACCGTGCAGGATCACGTCGCTCCCCGCCCAAAGCATCCAGACAGATGCAAGCCCTCTGACAAACCTGAGAACGTTGAAAGCTTCATTCATTTCCGTAGCTGAGATTTGGAAATCGGATCTTAATTGCTTCCTATCTATCTGTAGGCGATGCATAAATTCTCCCTGTCCCTCTCCTCTCTCTTAGCCTCAGTCCTCCCATCTGCAACATGGGTACACCCACATTGTGGTTGCATTGCAGATGAGAGTCAACTGCCTACAGGCAAATAAATGCAGGTTGCTCAGTTAAAGTGGATTTGGTGCTCTTGTGCAAAAAAGATCAAAATAAAAAAATGCTTTGGGTGGGTGGGTGGGGGAATCGCCTTATTTTTTGTTGGAAGGGATGTGTCAGGGAATTGCACTGAAAAGTGTGGAAGTGGTAGATGGGGCCAGAGGCAATAGGGAATGGAGCGATGAATATAAGTTTTTAATAGGCTAGTTTCTAAACACACCCTTCTCTATCCTCTGTCCAGACAAGCAAGAGGCATGATCAGAGTTCAAGCATGCATTCCAGTTAAGCAAAAACACCCAAGGAGGGTGCTGAGCCAGGCCAGTGAAGAGTGTGGCTTGGGGAGAGTCCCGATGGCCGGATTTGGCCCCTCAGACTGAGGCTCACCATAATTCAAAAGCACCATAATGCTTTTGAATTATGGTGCTGGAGGAGACTCTTGAGAGTCCCATGGACTGCAAGAAGATCAAACCTATCCATTCTTAAGGAAATCAGCCCTGAGTGCTCACTGGAAGGACAGATCCTGAAGCTGAGGCTCCAATACTTTGGCCACCTCATGAGAAGAGAAGACTCCCTGGAAAAGACCCTGATGTTGGGAAAGATGGAGGGCACAAGGAGAAGGGGACGACAGAGGGCGAGATGGTTGGACAGTGTTCTCAAAGCTACCAGCAGGAGTTTGACTAAACTGTGGGAGGCAGTGGAAGACAGGAGTGCCTGGCGTGCTCTGGTCCATGGGGTCACGAAGAGTTGGACACGACTAAACAACTAAACAACAACAACTGAGGTTCACCACCACTGCCTGATAGCATCCACACTCTTTTTGCTTCAAACCCTCATTGTCTTAAAGCTTTCTTGTGCCGTTTCTCCTCTTTGAGCTGGTGAGCAGCTCTCCCTCCCTTGAAGTAGCTGTTTGCAAAGCATCTCTTAAAAAACCGAACTCTAGGGCATTCTCTTCTCGACATTCTATTTGGGTTTTAGACTCCCTCCCTCTTGCCGCTGAGTTAATATTGACCCAGGCCATGCCTCCTCACCAGCCACGCCCCTCTCTACAGGCCACACCCCCTTCCCCAGGCCACACACACCTCGCCAGCCACACCCATTTTCTCCCCAGGCCACGCCCCCCTCGCCAGACACGCTTTGCAACTTCCTTGAGTGTTTTCTCCTGGCTGGAACTCTGATCCTGTCCCTCGCTTGCCTGGCTGAAGAATGAGGAGGAGCGAAGGACCGTGTGTGTAGAAACTAGTTTACAACAACAACAACAACAACAACAACAATTTATTATTTATACCCCGCCCATCTGGCTGGGTTTCCCCAGCCACTCTGGCAGCTTCCAACAAAACACTAAAATACAATAATCTATTAAGCTTCCCTAAACAGGGCTGCCTTTAGATGTTGTCTAAAAGTCTGGTAGTTATTCTCCTCTTTGACATCTGGTGGGAGGGTGTTCCACAGGGCGAGTGCCACTACCAAGAAGGCCCTCTGCCTGGTTCCCTGTAACTTGGCTTCTCGCAGCGAGGGAACCGCCAGAAGGCCCTCGGCGCTGGACCTCAGTGTCTGGGCAGAACGATGGAGGTGGAGACGCTCCTTCAGGTATACTGGACTGAGGCCGTTTAGGGCTTTAAAGGTCAGCACCACCATCCATCCTCCAACTGCCTCCAGACACTCACACAGGACCTTCACCGCCTTCACTGGTTCTGATTTAAAAGAGAGGTAGAGCTGGGTATCATCCTCATACTGATGAACACCCAGCCCAAACCTCCTGATGATCTCTCCCAGCGGCTGCATGTAAATGTTGAAAAGCATGGGGGAGAGGACAGAACCCTGAGGCACCCCACAAGTGAGAGCCCAGGGGTCTGAACACTCATCCCCCACCACCACTTTCTGAACACGGCCCAGGAGGAAGGAGCGGAACCACTGTATGACAGTGCCCCCAGCTCCCAGCCCCTCAAGACGGTCCAGAAGGATGTTATGGTCGATGGTGTCAAAAGCCGCTGAGAGATCCAGCAGAACTAGGAAACAGCTCTCACCTTTGTCCCTAGCCCACCAGAGATCATCAACCAGTGCGACCAAGGCAGTTGTTTTTAAAATCAATATTTGCATTTCTTGCTCCGCCCACTTTGGCCTCTGGCCCCACCCACCCCTGGTATCCCCCCTGCAGAAGGTTGCCCAGAAGGGAAGGTGGCTCTCAGGATGAAGAGAGCTCCCCTGCTATAAAAGGTAGGGGAACAGAGATTGCACCGTTGCTGTCTGTGCTCTCTCAGCCCTGTTCCTGCGGACACAGACAGCCCCAGGGAAGAAAGGTGACATCACTCAGCCTGAGAAGAAGCAGCTACAAGTGTGTGGGGGTGTGTGTGGAATCCAGGTTGTCAAACGTGCGATTGGCATGTGAACCTCAGACCATGCCTTCCTGCTGCACCTCATTCTCGGCATGACACACGCCTTGCCTCCCTGTCAACTTGGTGATCAAACCTTGGCAGGCGCCCCGGACGCAACATGAGCGGCCTGCTTGCCAGCTTGCAGCCAATCTTCACAAACTGAGGAAATGGCTCCTTTAAAAAGGTAAAGGGACCCCTGACCATTAGGTCCAGTCGGGACCGACTCTGGGGTTGCGGCGCTCATCTCGCTTTATTGGCCGAGGGAGCCAGCATACAGCTTCCGGGTCATGTGGCCAGCATGACTAAGCCGCTTCTGGAGAACCAGAGCAGCGCACGGAAATGCCGTTTACCTTCCTGCTGCAGCGGTACCTATTTATCTACTTGCACTTTGACGTGCTTTCGAACTGCTAGGTTGGCAGGAGCAGGGACTGAGCAATGGGAGCTCACCTTGTCATGGGGATTCGAACCGCTGACCTTCTGATTGGCAAGCCCTAGGCTCAGTGGTTTAACCCACAGCGCCACGCGCGTCCCTATGGCTCCTTTAGAAACCTGCAAATGCCTGGAGCTCCAATCCCCAGAATCCAGTTCCTAGGAGTCTTTGGGAGAAGCCGTATGCTTTCAATGAATCTATGGCATAGATCTGATCTAATACCGCGTCAAGGGCACCCAGTTCACAGTTGTTCTGATTGACTGACAGCTGCAATATTGGTTGCTTCGCCCACTTTTGCCTCTGGCCCTCCGCACACTGGCATGTGGCCCCTGGAAGGAAATGTGACCCTCAGGATGATTTTAGAATGTATTTTAATTAATTGATTGTGATTTTATGTGAAGTGTGTTACTTTTACTGTTGTTAGCCACTCTTAGTCTGGCTTCGGCCGGGGAGGGAGGGAAATAAATAAAGTTGTTGTTGTTGTTGTTGTTGTTGTTGTTGTTGTTGTTATTAAAGGTTCTGCCCCACCAAGCCAGCCCCCACCTGCCTGCCTTCTTACAACCAGTCCAAGAGGTTGTCTCAGTGTTGCTCCTTGTGGAACTCAGCAGGGAAGAGTATGAGAGGGACAACACTAGAACCAGTACGCTCTGCCTTTTATTGGCTCTGGCGCCACCTACTGTCATGCTCCCTGCCTTCCGTCCTATCAGCCCCAAAGGGCACCACTGCCCAGATCTCAAAATAATAATATCTCAGCCTGTGAGTTCAACAACCCTCTGAATTTTATGCCTGCCCTGTCATTCCCTCTCTTTCTTTGCACCTGTGGGATGGCAAACAGAGAACAGAAAATATTGGGGGAATCCTGCACCCTGGAATGGAAGCAGTGACGGAGTTTGGGCTTGAAAATTTCAGCAGCTCGCTGTGCGACGCCAAAATTTGGTGCCTCCTGCCTCTCGCCTTCCATTGTTGTCATGGTTGCAGCACCATCTCAGCTCAGCACCCAGTACGGGCAAACTGGTTGTGCTCTCCGAAATCCAGCTCTGATCGAAGGCCAAAATCCCGTGGTGTGTCTATCTCTGAAAAGCACAAGCTGCCCTTTCTGCTTTGCGCAGATCATATGCAGCCGAGGAGAATTCTTCCTTTCTGCCTCTTCCAGGTTAAGGGAGTCCACGGAGGCGGGGCAGGGAGGGATGGGCAGCCAGGAAGCATTGCTTTGGCTTGAGCTGAGCCAGTCCTGCGGGCAATGCCAACCAGCTGCTGGCAGATGCGGGGAATTCAAGGAGAAACCAGCCCAGCTTGACGGAACAATGCCCGTCTTGTGCCTCTCGACAAAGGGGGCCTTTGAAAAAAAGGCCTCCTATGATATCATAGTGCAACTTCTGGGCGTCCTCCCGGGCAGCCAAGTCTGGGTGGTTCGGACGCCCTCCCAGCCCCGCAGCTCAGAAGCTGGTCATCATTCTGATCTGTGGCTTTGCAGCAGCCTTTGCCAACCTGGTGCCCTCCAGCGGGTTCGGGAGACCAGACATTGGAGGGCACCAGTTTGGCGAGGACGGCTTTATCTGCTCAGAGGAGTCCTGATGGGTGCCAGTGGGTGCAAGATGGGGAATGGCCTTGGGGTGAAAAATGGAAGCCCCCCCCATTGCTCTGAAGGCCGCAGCCATGTGCTGCAAAGGAGTCAAGGGCCACAGAGGTTTCCATGGCAGTGGAGATTGTTAATCTCCCAAGGCCTGATTTTTCTTGAACAGAGTGGTTGAATGGACAGAGAACAGTCTCCTGGAACCTTTCTCCATCCAAGGGGGAGCGGGGGGAGGGAGCAACAAATCTGATTATTACCTTTGGGCACTAAGCTGCTTTTCATACAGACTAACACCTCCGCTCCACCTCTATCCTACATCCAAACAAGCAAGAGTGTTTTTTTTATCCTTTTAAATTCCAATTCATTTTATTCTTGCATGATTTTACTTTGCTGGTATTTTTGCTGTCATTCTGTGTTAACGACGCCGTTCCTTCTTTTTATGCTGCACACTGCCGAGAGATGTTTAAATCTCGAACGGTTTATAAGTGCTTTGAATGCAAGAAGGAGCAGAGTTCCGGGACACTCATGAAAGCCGTACTGGAGGTGTGGGGCAGGGAGGGTGTGGGGAGCTGAGGGGAAGGGTGTGTGGCCTGGGTACAGATCTGAGGACCAGAGAGGGAGACTTGGAGGGCCACATGATGTCAGCTGGCTGGCTGACTAATCAGTGGGCACTCCTGCTCATCTGTTAGACTTGACCCAAGGGACGGATGGAGGGGTCTAACTCCCAAGTGCTTTTTCCACAGTACCCAGCAGGATTCAGACCCTCCACTACCCAGCTGACGAGAGGAGAGTCCAAACCTGCTGGTCAAGCAGGAGTGAGCCCTGCCCATCAGCTAATGTCACATTGGCTGTCATCACCCAGTGACATCATCATCCAGCGACACGGTTGGAGAGGCAAAGATTAGTGGGCCCCAATTGGCCCATGACTGACTCACAGCTGTCCTTGGAGGCACAGGTCAATTCTGTGTCCAGGGCAGCTGTCCACCAGCTCCATCTGGTACGCTGGCTGAGACCCTACCTGCCTGTGCAATGTCTTGCCAGAGTGGTGCATGCTCTGGTTATCGCCTGCTTGGACTACTGCAATGCACTCTATGTGGGGCTACCTTTGAAGATGGCCCAGAAACTGCAATTAATCCAGAATGTAGCAGCTAGATTGGTGACTGGGAGTGGCCGTCAGGACCATATAACACCAATTCTGAAAGACCTACATTGGCTCCCAGTACGTTTCCGAGCACAATTCAAAGTGTTGGTGCTGACCTTTAAAGCCCCAAACGGCCTTGGCTCAGTATACCTGAAGGAGCATCTCTACCCCCATTGTTCAGCCCGGACACTGAGGTCCAGCTCCAAGGGCCTTCTAGTGGTTCCCTCACAGCTAGAAGCGAAGTTACAGGGAACCAGGCAGAGGGCTTTCTTGGTGGTGGCGCCCACCCTGTGGAACGCCCTCCCATTAGATGTCAAGGAAATAAACAACTACCTTACTTTTAGAAGATATCTGAAGGCAGCCCTGTTTAGGAAAGTTTTTAATGTTTGATGTTTTGTCGGTTTATCATCATCATTATTAATATTCTGTTGGGAGCTGCTCAGAATGGCTGTGGAAACTCAGCCAGATGGCATGGGTATAAAAATATTATTATTATTATTATTATTATTATTATTATTATTATTATCCCTGGCGAAATGAATTTGTGCCAGAGCTGTGGAGCAAAATAAGGCTGAGGAAAGACTTTAGTGCTAAGCAACTATTCAAGCTGCAGAAGGGACTTTAAAAAATAATAAAAATACATGAAACAAAAACCATCCCCTAAGATTAAGGAATGCAAACTTGCCAAGGAATGGGTGGAAGCTTTCCTGGCTCCATAGTAACCCTCGTGAGTTTCCAAACCATTAGCAGCCCCAAGAACTGCCTGCAGCTGCAGGGAAAATGTCCAGGGTGAAAGCAATAAAGGAGCAAGGAGGTGCCTTGTGGGTAATAGACATGCAAGCAAGTCGGATCAAGGGGTTTCGGCCTTTGCTTGGGGAACGAGGCTTGTGATCTGGAGCATGCTGGATTCCCTGCTCGAAAGACGGACCTCTTAAGAGACAGGGATTTAAGAAGGCATCGTTTTCCTGTTCTGCCCTGTGCTCGGCGCCCAGTTTCCATTCTGCTGCAATTTGTCTTCTGCCAAATGTTAGGTTATTCATCTCATCGTCTGCTGTGCTGAAATCATGTAACTCGAGTAACAGATCATGTACACGACACTGTCATGCTATTCTGCCCCATTCATTTCGAAGCAAAGGATGTGTAATTCAAATTGTGGGTGGGTGCCTTGTTTGCGGACTAAAAGCAATGACAAGATTGATCGCTGATCATGTTTGTTGAATTTATTTCCATTATGGGTGTTATGTACTGAAGTTCTCACCCTGGGCCAGCAGGGGGATACTGTAGATAGTTATGCAAATGAAGGATCGAAAGTGACGTTCAGTGATTGGATAGTTTTAGAAAGCTGCTACAGTTACGTTGTTCTGGAGCTCTATATAAGCAGGCTGACTGAGCTCTTCAGTTCAGTTCTGTTCCAGCTTACAAATAAAGAGCTGCTTTGGAAGAATCGCTGTGTCGTCTGATATGTTCACGCACAACTTAACAATGGGCATGGCACAGATACACAAACACTGGCCATTTCCAACCCTGCTTTTATTTCCATTGGAATTTCCTCAGTGGTTTAACAGTCCTTCCTTTTCCCCAAGGAACTCTGGGAATTGTAGCTCTGGGAGGGGAGGGAAAGGGGTCTCTTAACAGCTCTCCTCACCCCTTAACAAATGACAGCTCCCAGAATCCTTTGGGGGAAGCCATATGTTGTAAGCCACCCAGAGTGGCTTACCCAAATGAAGATGATAAAGGTGACTGTTTAGAGTGGCATAATAGTATGGTGTGAATATGGCCTAACTCTGGCATTCCAATGGGTCTAGCATTGGCTACAACCCACAGTTTGGAAACCATGGGGTATAGCGGATGCTGATCCTGCTCAGATTAGGCCCATTGATGTTAATGGACATGACTAACTTAGGTTCATCCGTTTCAATGGGTCTGCTCTAAGTTGGACTTAACTGAATTAATGAACTTTGAAAGATGCTGGATTGAATTTATGTGGTCTCTAGCTGTTATGGTAAAAAGAATTGGTATAAATATTGTTCAAGTTACAAAATTTAAGAAGTTGATTGGAAAATAAGGTGTTAGTTAAATGGAATGTTAAGAGATTAGGATTTGCTGGATAAACAATTTGAACTAGAAAACAAGAAGGGGAGGTATGAGGAAGTCAAGGAAATATGTTATTGAAAATTGGTATTGAAATTGATTTGTTTTTAATATTTCTTTTTTCTTTTTCTTTTTTGTTTGTATAAAATTGAAAATTCTAATAAATATTTATTAAAAAAAAAAAGTTGGACTTAACTGAAGATAACCCTGTGGAATTTACCTCTAAGTAGATGACATGAATGGGATTCTACTCTCAAAGCAGAACTGCAGGAATGAAGTTGAGAGAGTCATTCTTAATTCATAGTTAGGTATTACAAGATAAAAAAAGGGTAAAGGACCCCTGGACGGTTAAGTCCAGTCAAAGGCGACTATGGGGTTACAGCACTCATCTTGCATTCAGGCCAAGGGAGCCAGATGGCACTGTGGTCTAAACTGCTGAGCCTCTTGGGCTTGCCGATCGGAAGGTCGTGAGTTTGAATCCCCGCGACGGAGTGAGCTCCTATTGCTCTGTCCCACCTCCTGCCAACCTAGCAGTTCGAAAGCGCGCCAGTGCAAGTAGATAAATAGGTGGGAAGGTAAATGGCATTTCTGTGCGCTCTGGCTTCAATCACGGTGTTCCATTGTGCCAGAAACGGTTTAGTTATGCTGGTCACATGACCCGGAAAGCTGTCTGTGGACAAACGGCAGCTCCCTCAGCCTGAAAGCGAGATGAACCCCATAGTCGCCTTTGACTGGACTTATCTGTCCAGGGGTCCTTTACCTTTTATGTATTATAGTAGGCTTTGTGTATGTGTCAATTTAATGTACCCACAATGTACTGGGGCTTCTGCCAAACTGCATTCTGGGACTTGGGCAGGCCAGAGACAAGACCCAACAGATCTGATCTGGCCGGGCATTTGTTTGTTTTGACACGCTACCCAATTACCTGCGATGGAGTCTCTCAGGTCCTTGGTAATGATGGTCAGGTCGTCCACGTCCACAAAATGCAGGTGTTTCTCTGGAGGCTGGCTGGCAGCGGCGGACAGCTCCAAGTAGTTCCCACGCCCCGTGCTGACGATGAAAACCGTGACCCCCATGTCCTTCAGGAGCTGCATTGGCTGGGAGATGTCGTCTGTAGAGAAGCCGTCGGTCACCCACACCATCACCTTGGGGACATCAGCCCGCGCTCCGGCCTTCCCACTGAAAAGCATGTCTTTGGCGAAGGAGAGGGCTTTGCCTGTGTTGGTGTCGCCCATCACCTGTTGGATGCTGCGAATGGCATGCTGGACCGCCCCAGTGGAGAGGTAGCGGTCAAAGGGGAACTCCATCGTGGGCGTGGTGCTGATGTGGACAACCCCAGTCTGGACATCGTGTGGGCCGAAGGCAAATGGCCTGAGGAGGTCCGCAATGAACTCCTTGACCCGGGAGAATTCGTAGTAGGAGACGCTACCAGAGCTGTCCAGGAGGAAGAGAAGGTCCCCTTCTAAATCCGGAGCGATGGGACGAGGACCTAGAACAGGCACAGGATGAGAATTAATGGGGCAGAAAGGGCGAAATTGACCGGGAAAATCAGAAACCAGGAAGAGAAGAACTTTAAGAAGGAACGGGGAAAATTTACAATGTGTCTCAGAGAACACTGTAAACAACTAAAAACTTTGGCAGCAGTTGAGTAACGCTTGTAATGTACTAAAAACTAAAAATGGGTTATTTAAGAAAAACAGAAAATAAGTGAAGTAGTTGAAAAAAGATGGATAATAGTAACCATGGAAGGGAGGAGGATTCAGGGAATCCTAAATGACGATGTTGGTGTTTAATGCTTGAATTTAAATTTGTAACGTAAAACTTAATAAAAAAAGATTTTACAAATAATCATAATCATAAGAGAATTAATGAAGCAGAACCTAAAGAAAAAATTACATGTAGGCTCTAATCTTACTAGGGAGTAAGAGCTGTTGAGATCAAAGGGGCTTACATCGGACTAAACATGCGCAGGGCCTTTGACCTGTTTGAGCAACGAATCTTAAATTTTGCACATTGAATTTTGGGCCTCAAATCAAACCTTTTCCCTCACCCACTCAATCCAAAGTTCTGTTAGGGATTGGAAAAAAAATATCCAACCATCTGAGGTTCCCGGTTGCCTCAATTCATGCATTAAATGTAATACAATCTTTCATCATTGCTGTTGCAAAGTGGTCTGTCTGGGTCAAATTGTTCCCAGCAACACTGGCTTTGGGATATAGTGATAATGGAGAAAATGACGCATAATTTTAGATTTCAACAAGGTCTGGAACCTCCAGACGCTTTTAAAATATGACTGCTTTATCACATATAGAGCGGAACTGCCGTTTTCAAGGCAGCCCCCGTCGCAAGTCTGGAAAATCTGGAACTGTACTCAATCAAATAGCACAAATATTCCTTCTTTATTCTTTATTCTTTAATTGCTCAGACTCCATTACTTAACCCATGTTGAAACTGCACTTATTATACGTGCATATTTTTTTGGGTTTGGTCTTTAGATTTTCATCTCTTGTTATAATTGTTCTCTCTGTCTTACGTATGTACAGTGGTACCTCAGATTACATACGCTTCAGGTTACAGACTCTGTTAACCCAGAAATAGTGCTTCAGGTTAAGAACTTTGCTTCACAATGAGAACAGAAATCGTGCTCCAGTGGCACAGCGGCAGCTGGAGGCCCCATTAGCTAAAGTGGTTCTTCAGGTTAAGAACAGTTTCAGGTTAAAAACGGACCTCTGGAATGAATTAAGTACTTAACCCGAGGTACCACTGTACATCATAAAATGAAATAAAAAATATTCCCCTCCCAAAAAAAGTCACTCCCAGCTGCAGTGATTGGATGTTTTGTGGCTGCTGTGATTCCTTGCCTGTGACCTGGTCTTTCCTTCCCCACTTAGAGAACCAGCCAGGCTCCCCATCCCATCTGCCTTTTCCCCCTTGGACATATTGCCATTCCAGGCAACGTTAATGCCTTCCCCGCCACAACATACTCTCCGACTGTTTATGGGGGGAATTATTGTTTCTGAGTGGGGAACCTCCAGGCCCTGGAGGGCAGAATGTGGTCCTCCAGGCCTCTCTGCCTGGCCATTCAAGACTTTTCCCTGGCCCCTCCCCTCCCCAAGCCATATCCCACTTCTGACAACATGTGGCATCAACAGAGAGTCAGGACACTGCATTGGGAGAGAGAAAATCTCTTAAGCCTCAGCCCAATAAGCCAGAAAGTCCCGTTAAGAGTTTTCCCTCATGAAAGCTCTCAGGGATAGAAAGTGGGGCAAAGCGGGGGACAAAGTCTCTCTCCTCTCCAACTCTCACCCTTGAAACAGGGGTGGGGGACCTTCTGACAGGCTGGGGTCCACATTCCCTTCTGGGCAAGCTTCTGGGGACCATATGGTGGCAGTGGGCAGGGTCAGCGGTCAAAATGGGCAGAGCAATGCGAGGGATTTGGGGCATAATATCCAACTCTCATCTTGGGAGAGGTTATGGAAAGCTGATTTAAAATTCTTGGCATGCTGTACGTTGAAAGAAAATTATATGGAAATGATGTACCGTTGGTATCTAACTCCTAGTAAGTTAGCAAAAATGTCTAAGACTAAGACTACAAACATCCGCGGGAAATGTAAAGAAAAAGAAGGCACCTTTTAGCATATGTGGTGGATGTGTAAAAGCATTCTGGGAAATGATATATAATGAATTGCAATGCGCAATTCATACTGCAATGCGCTCTACGTGGGGCTACCTTTGAAGGTGACCCGGAAACTACAACTAATCCAGAATGCGGCAGCTAGACTGGTGACTGGGGGCGGCCACCAAGACCACATAACACTAGTCTTGAAAGACCTACATTGGCTCCCAGTACGTTTCTGAGCACAATTAAAAGTGTTGGTGTTGACCTTTAAAGCCCTAAACGGCCTTGGCCGTTCTGCCCGGACACTGAGGTCCAGCGCCGAGGGCCTTCTGGCGGTTCCCTCATTGTGAGAAGAAAAGCTACAGGGAATCAGGCAGAGGGCCTTCTTGGTAGTGGTGCCCACCCTGTGGAACACCCTCCCATCAGATGTCAAAGAGATAAACAACTACCTGATTATTATTATTATTGGGAAAAAATGTTTAAAATAACTTTTATAAAACAACAACACAGAGGCTTTTTTATTAGGAATTGTAAGTGCTGAAATTCCAAGAGAGCAGAAAAGCCTTTTTTTGTATGCGACGATAGCTTCATGGATGTTATTAGCCCAGAAATGAAAGGAAGATAAAGTCCCTACCAGAGAAGAATGGCAAATTAAGTTGATGGACTATGCCAAGATGCCAAAACTGACCGGAAAGCTCGGGAACCAGGAAGACCAAAACTTTAATAAGGAATGGGAAAAAATTATAATTTACCTTAAAGACCACTGTAAGCAGATGAAAACACTAGCATACTGCAACAACACTTGTAATGTAACAAGAAATATGGACATAGTGGAGTTATAAAAAATTTGGATTATTGAAAAAAGATGCAGCAGAAAAGGTTTAACAACAGAATCCATGGAGGGGACGGTGGGAAGTCCAGAGTTTCGGAGGAATCGTTTAACTGTGGATATGTTGTGGTGTGATTATAATTTAAAATATGTACAACCAAATAAAAATATATTTTTTTAAAAAAACCAAACAGAATGGGTGAAGCAATGAATGCAAATTTTACCTTTGCCCTCTAGACTCATCCCTCTCTAACCTCTATCCAGGAGGATAGAGACATGACCAGAGATCACCAGGCAGGTGGAAAAAATTTGAGAGAGGGTACAAAATGGGATTTGGGTGTGACTTGGGGAGAGTTCTGAGGGCCTGATCGAGGGACTTGGAAGGGCCACTTTTGGCCCCACAGGACTGAAGTTTCCCACCTCTGATAAATATCTATTATTCAAAATAAAAATAAAAATAGTATTACAAAAAAGGGCCACACATATCCAGCATGTGTCTTCTCACAAGGAAACGGATCTGGTATAGCCTCGTGGAGAACCATGCAGAACAATATAGCTCTCATGACTTAGCCAACACTGAGGTCTTGTCAATGAATAACAGACAGAGTCTGAAGGAAGTCATATCCACAGGTGCCTTGCTTTTACTAATCCCTTTCCTCCTCTGTGCTAGACAATCGTGCCTGGAAGCGATGAAAGGCAATTTAAGTCTCCAGCCGTAAACTTCCTGGCATATATCCTCTCACTTACTCTGCCGGAGGCAAGAAATTTGCTGGGCCACGGACTGTCCCGAGCTGGGAATATGTTCCCTCAGCCTGTGTGTCAACAGGAGAGAAGAAGCTAAAGTCAATTTGCTCCAGTTGTAAGAGGGGTTTGCTGCGGGATATGGGAAAACCTACCCCCAAATTATATTTGCCTGAGAAGGGGTAGTGTCACCAACATTTGGGGGTAGTTCTAATAATACCGTGAATTGTTTTCTGCAGCTTAAAAACACAAATAAATACATTATTCCACCTTCTGCCAGTTGAAACCCTTTCACTCCACCCAGGGAATATTTTGGAAATGCTGCTTTAGATTATGGGTGGGCAACTTTGTTTTCTGTTGGGGACCACATGTCAACAGTGTGAGAAACTCAGATATATAAGCTAAGCACCAAATGGCTCCTTAAACTAGGGTTACAGTCGCCAAACTGGAATAATATCTAGTTGCCATTTTGGAGCCATTTTGGAGTCGTATTTTTTCAATATGACTTTTGGGTTCCTGAAATCCGTTCTGATTGTGCAGATAAAATATCATGGGGAGAATACTATAGGATGTGTTGTTAGTGTGTGAAAACAGTCAAGATCCGAGGACCCCCAGGCATACGTCTCCAGATGGTGAAGACATCAGACAGCATCCTGGGGTTGCAAGTGGCCAATAGCCAGGCTCAAAATGCGCCTGGAGCCCGGAGAATTTCGAACATTGCATGCCATCTGTGAGAGTCAAAATACCAGAGTCAAAAGAGGATTCTCTTAGATTTTGCTTGAGTTTTCTAAGGAGAAATAGAAATACAGTGGTACCTTGGTTTACGAACTTAATCCGTTCCGGAAGTCCGTTCTTAAACCAAAACCATTCTTAAACCGAGGCGTGCTTTCCCTAATGACGTCTCCTGCCACCGGTGCCCTTCCACCGTTTGGATTCCGTTCTTAGTCTGAGGTAAAGTTCGCAAACCGGGACACTACTTCTGGTTTTGCAGAGTTCGTAAACTGAATAGTTTGTAAACAGGGCTGTTCTTAAACCAAGGTACCACTGTAATATGTACAGAAATGCATATACTAGGGTAAAGTGTCTATACTAGAAAAAAATAGATTGCAAAAATGAGCCTGTTAGAAGAAACTGCACAGAAGAATGTGGGGGTAGATGCTCAGTGTTTCAGCATCTGCTCAGCATGCAGAGAGTGCCGGGTTCAAGTCACAGTATCTCCAGCTAGAACCAGGAATGTCCCCTGTCTGAAACCCTGGACAGTTGCTACTGGTCAGTGTAGAACAGGGTTTCCCAAACCCTGGGAATCTCCTGCTGTTTTTGGACCAATACTCCCATCATCCCTGGTTAGCAGGACCAGTCATCAGGGATGATGGGAATTGTAGTCCAAAAGCAGGTGGAGATCCAAGTTGGGGAAACCCTGGTATAGATAATACTGAACCAAATGGATCCAATGGTCTGGCTCAGTATAAGGTAGCTTCTTATGCATACCGGGAGAAATTCACACTCAAATGCTGCTGCATTTTTATGAGGACTTTTCAGAAAAATTGCAAGCTGGTGTGCAAAATGGAACTTACAACTGGAAGAATGAAAAGCCAAGAAACACACACACACACACACACACACACACACACACGGATAGATTCACCCCTCACTAGGAGATGGAGAGAAGGAAAACAGGGATATAGTTTCAGCGCTGGCATTGCAACTGACTCAGGTTTACCACGCCAAGAATGTGTGTGCTGGGAGGAGGAAGATGAAGGAAACTGACCACAGTTGTGAAATGGGTGGTTGGTCATATGCAGCTGTAAAGAAAACCTCAGACTCTCTCAGGGACCTTAAATTACATTTGATGGAGAAACTACAAGAGGGAAAAAATGCACCTGAAGAAAGGGGGAAAGAGAAATGCAATATACCCTTCAACCTTTCACAAGTGGAAGCAGGGGGTGACCCTCTTGGGACACCGTCCACTGTTATGTCACACGTCCATGGTGGGAGGGGCCTGAGGCAAACGTGGGTGGAGCAACTACAAATGCAACTCTTTTTTTTTGTACAAGGGATGGAAGGATCTTTGGGCTTCAGTTCTCTCACTTTCTCAGTTTCTTCCAATCTTAAATTCAGTTCTCCATATTCCTACAGCAATTTTCATGCAGATTTTGCCCAATGAACACATTTTTAGAGGTAGCTTTGATTCACGTACACCTTTTTGCAAGCAATTTCCCCTGAGAGAATTCCCTTCTCTCAGTTATTTTCACTAATATCTTCATAATTCTGCACGCCTTCCCTTGATAGATGCACCTTTAGAAACATTGTTCGGTTGGAGAATTGGGTCGCAAAATTCAGATGGGTGAGAATTTCGAAGGAGGGCTGTGCATATATTATTCCGGAAAGTGTGAATTTGAGAGATTCAGTTTTCAGTGTGAACGGAACTGATTTTCTTCTCCGCCCTTGCCTTGTATGGTAGACCATGCTTAAGTCAGAAGCTGCTACACAACTGCTACACATCCTTCATACTAGCAAGCAAGGGACATCTTTGTGGTTCAAAAGAGATTCCAGCCAGGTGGAAAGCACTTGAGGAGACTGGCAAAGAGCATCGCTTGTGGGGAGTCCCAAGATCTGGAAAGAGAGGCCAGGGGGTGCCTCCATTCCCTGAGCCCAAAATTCCATTCCTCTGCACCACCCATTGCTGAAAGTTTGACCCAGTTTGCAACCTGCCTGCACTCCCTGCCTTCCCAGCCGCCCCGATCTTTCTTCAGACCGTGTGACTGACCTTTCAAAGATAAGATCTCCCTGCTTTCTTGTGGGGCTGCCTTGAAAAGTAGCCTGGAAATGTCAACTTGGTGAAGAATGCAGGCAGCACGTTGTTACATGAGGTCCAAAGATCAAATCGCATTGCCCTGGTCTTACAAGATCTGCATTTGCTAGCTATCAGTTTGCCAGCAAAATTTAAAGTGCTAGTTTCAGCTTTAAATCATCACAATCCTTTGCATGTTTAGAATGTGGCCATACCAGCAGCTATTCCATCAGGCTTGGCAACAAAGGAAATATAGGGAAGCAGGTCCTGTTCATCTGTTCTGCTTAAGAGACCGGCAATGGCTTTGCTCTCTTTCCAATTTCATAAGAACATATGACGAGCTCTGCTGGATCAAGCCATGCATCCTGTTCTCACAGTGGCCAACCAAATGATGATGATGATGATGATAATAATAATAATAATTTATTTATATCCCGCCCTCCCCAGCCGAAGCTGGGCTCAGAGCGGCTAACAACAATAAAAGTAACACAATTTACATAAAATCACAATCAATTAATTGAAATGCATTCTAAAATCAACTCATTGTAAAATCAATTCAAAATCAAATTAATGGCAACCATTGGGCTAGAGTTCTGTGAGGATTACTGAAGGAGGGGGTCAGACTGTGCCTTGGTCAAAGGCCTGGTGGAACAGCTCTGTCTTGCAGGCCCTGTGGAAAGATGTCAAGTCCCGCAGGGCCCTAGTCTCTTGTGACAGAGCGTTCCACCAGATTGGAGCCACAGCCGAAAAAGCCCTGGCTCTGGTTGAGGCCAGCCTAACCTCCCTGTGGCCCAGGATCTCCAAGATGTTTTTATTTGAAGACCGTAAGGTCCTCCGTGGGACATACCAGGAGAGACGGTCCCGTAGGTACGAGGGTCCTAGGCCGTATAGGGCTTTAAAGGTTAAAACTAGCACCTTAAACCTGATCCTGTACTCCACCGGGAGCCAGTGCAGCTGGTATAGCACAGGGTGAATGTGATCCCACAGCAAGGACCCCGTAAGGAGTCTCACCACGGCATTCTGCACCCGATGTAGTTTCTGGGTCAATCTCAAGAGCAGCCCCACGTAGTCTCCAACCAAGCCCCAACCAAGCAGGGTCCAAGCAATGTTGGAGGCAGTGGTTTGTGTCCAATGAATGCTAGCCCTACCCAGAGCAGACTCGCTGAATGCAGGCGAAACCAGCTAGAGCAAATTCTTCTCCAAAGAGTTTCTCTTCAGGTTCTGCAGCTCTAATCTACAGAGGAGCCTGAGTGTCTAATGGACATTGAGGTCCCAAATCATCTGGAAGCTGCCAGGCTCACAAAGGCTGCTCTAGGAGAAGAGCTTGCAGTTGGAATAAAGAAAAGCCCATTCACAGAATCACAGAATCGTGGAGTTGGAAGAGACATCAAGGGTCATCTAGTCCAAACCCACAGCTAAAGAATCCTTGACAGAATACAACCTCTGTTAAAACAGCTCCAATGGAGGAGCGTTCACCAGCTTCCGAAGGAATCTGCTCCACTGTTGAACAGCTTTCACCACCAGAAAGTTCTTCCTAATACTGACCCCCAAAGCACAGCTGTCTTGGGATCACTGCAATCCTGTTGCTCACCCCACCCCGGTTAATGGCACACCCTCCTCAGGCAATGGAAGCTGCCCCACCTAGCCATTTAATTAACCTCTTCCCAGGTTGGGTCTCTTAATCATCAAAGGATGGGGAGGGAGGCATACCAGCTACGTGACAAAGCACCGCAGGGAGCAGCAGGGAGAGGAGGAGGAAGAACAGAAAACAAACTGCCTGATATCCCATCATGAAACCTCAGAAGGTGCTGTTTCTTCCTTGCCTCGGGCTATCGCAGCCACCTCTGCCTGCTGGAAGGCAGGGTCTGTTCGAAGCGGTGACCCAAAAACAATTCAAATTTGTGTTCTGTCAGAGGGAAGAGGAACCTCAGGCCACGTTTGGCCCTCTAGGGCTTTCTGTCTGGCCCGCAGGACTCTCCCCGTGGCCCACCGCTTACGGTACGGCCTTGCTTCCCCACTTGAGTGCTTGGGACATGTCCTTAAATGCCTCTTGCTTGCTTGCAAGGGTAGAAAGAGGGGTGCGTAGAAACCAGCCTTCATTAACATTTACTGCCCCGCCCACTTGTTCCTCTGGCCCCACCCACCAGCGGTGAATGGCCCCTGGAAGGTTGTCTGGAAGGGAATGTGGCCCCCTGTCTATAAAAGGTGGCCCACTCCTGTTCTGTCGTCTCCAACCTCCATCACTTCCCCGATCAATACAATGACATGCTTTACAAACCAGGACGGATGAAAGATCGTTTGACCAATTCTGCAAGGCTTAGTGGGTTAATTGAGTCATCTACTGAATGAACGTGCCTGTGGGTTAACACAGCAGGTCGTAGCCATCATCACACAGATAGCTCAGTATTGTCGACACGGACTGGCAGGAGCTCTTTGGACATTGAGAGAGGGGACCATTCCTAGCCCCTACCTGGAGATGGCAGGGATTGAACCCGCGCCCTTCTGCATGCAAAGCAGATGCACTGTAGCTGATGCAGTGGTACATCTGTCCATGTAAACATGCTGTAAGCAAAACAGACCCCAGTTAGGGGAGATGAGCTGTTCTGTGGCTCCAGTAAGGAGAGTTTCCTTTTCTTTTTTATAGGGTTGGAAGCCCAGACTTGCTGACTAGAAGCTGCTATACAGGCCTAATTTGGGGATATTCTGGAGGATGAAAAGCCCACTTCATTAATGTCTTGGCTTTCCATCTCCCAGCTTTATGATTCCAGGATGCTGGCTGCCAATTAAACCGTCACATTCCCCATAATAATATAGAGAGGGGGCAAAGCGGTCTCTTGCTCTGTGAAGTGCGCCTGGAGCCAATTGGCTCTTGGTGTTTTTTGGAGCTGTGCTTTACGATCCCAGTCCTGGAGTTCAGCCTTGCCAGAAGGAACGGTCGGGTTTTCCAAAAAGCCCCCCAAACAGAAGCAGCTGGGTCTGTTCTAATGATGCTTGATGCTGACAACTATCTCATAGCGGAGCCAGATCTGATCCGATGCTGCCAGCTAATCTGAAAGAGTGAGGCGGATGGAGCAATAATTTATCTACTTGTGGGCCTCCCTGCTGTGATGCGTGGCAAAAGCGGCCGAGATCGAGCAGAGGAAGGCACAGAGGATGAAAAGTGCACCTCTGGCTGTGAGCCAGGGATGGCTAAATAGATCCTGCATGTTCAAAGGCAGCCTATCTCTGAATACTGATTGCTGGAGAATAACAGCAGGATAGGGTGGCTGCCTTCGTGCTCTTTTTTGTGGAAGCCACTGTGGGAAACAGGACACTGGGAGGAGATGGAGACTTGCTCTGATCCAGCAGGACGCTTGTTCAGTGACATAGCGTGGGTTGCCAGTGCCCGGGGAAAGACAAGCTACAGACATCCAGGCACCCATCGAAGCTCAGTTAGACATGGAGGGCTGTACTCATCCTTTGTTTTCTCATTTCTGCTGGTCAGGATACCCCTCCCCCCACCAATCCTCTCACACTACTGCAATTCTCAGAGGGATTGATTGTTAAGCCACTCTGGGAATTGTAGCTCTAAGAACTCTCAGCATCCTTAACAAACTACAGTTCCCAGGATTCTTAGGGGGGAAGCCATGACTCTTCATAGTGGTATGATACCACTTTAAAAGTGGACCTTAGGCTGGTGGCTTCTCTAGCTGACATCCAGACACAACATTAGCTGAAGGAATGTGTTGCTTTTTCCTGTAATCTTTTTAATTATTATTTTTATTATTACATTTTCATCCTGCCTTTCGTCCAAGCAGCTCAAGGGTGGTGTACATGGTTCCCACCACTCCCCCATTTTAGTCTCACAACAACCCTGTGAGGTAGTTTAGGTTGAGAGATCGCAACTGGCCCGAGGTCACCGAGCTGGGAGGGGGATTTGAACCCAGATCTGCCAGGACTTAAAGGTAAAGGGACCCCTGACCATTAGGTCCGGTCGTGGCCGACTCTGGGGTTGCAGCACTCATCTCACTTTCTTGGCCAAGGGAGCCGCGTACAGCTTCTCCTTGCACTTTTTGGTGTGCTTTCAAACTGCTAAGTGGGCAGGAGCAGGGACCGAGCAACGGGAGCTCATCCCATCACAGGGATTCGAACTGCTGACCTTCTGATCGGCAAGCCCTAGGCTTTGTGGTTTAACCCACAGCGCCACCCACGTCCTTGCTAGGACTTAGTCCAGCGCTATAAACGACCATGCCACAGAAGTAACCCTGAGGAAATCTGAGCAGGTCTCTCTACCTGCCAGGGAGACACAATATCAGTTGTCTCCATGACCTGCTGCCTGCCTTTCAAGCATGTGGGAAGAAGTGCAGACAGGAGCTTTGGAGAGGCAATATTTGTTGTGACCATGTAAAGGAAATGAAGAGTTAAATTCAACCCTCCTCATCCCCCCACCCCTATAGTCCTGAGGGTGCTCAGGCTTCCCCAGCAGCTGAAGTTTACATAACAAAAAACCCTGCAGTCAATTCCACTCACATAAGTGCCACGCTGAGTAATTTTGTAGCTGCTGCTACAGAAGTCTTGTTTAGCCCTTATAGTTTTGGTGCAGCAGCTCAGTTTTGTCTCTCTCCCTCTCTCTGTATGTGTAATGTACTTCTGCTGCCCGGCTAAGGGTTTCTGTTGCAAAACACAGCTGCGTCAGCCCAGTGCTCTGCGTTTCCATAATAGCAGGCAAATGGGTGGCAGAGGGCAATCAACAATGCAACAGCAATGTGGGCAGCCAGAGGCGGGAGGAATCCCGGCACAGCGCCAGAGCTGTGAGCTCCATCCCCTCTTGGGTGTCAGAAAACAAGCACAGAAGCAGCTCGGTTTCCAAGGCACCTAATAATAATAATAATAATAATAATAATAATAATAATAATAATAATAATATATTATTATTTATACCCCACACATCTGGCTGGGTTTCTCCAGCCACTCTGGGCAGCTCCCAACAGAATATTAAAAACACAATAAAACATCAAACATTAAAAACTTCCCTAAACAGGGCTGCCTTCAGACGTCTTCTAAAAGTCAGATAGTTGTTTACTTCCTTGACATCTGATGGGAGGGTGTTCCACAGGGCGGGCGCCAATACCGAGAAGGCCCTCTGCATGGTTCCCTGTAATGTCACTTCTTGCAGTAAGGGAACCGACAGAAGGCCCTCGGCGCTGGACCTCAGTGTCTGGGCTGAATGATGGGGGTGGAGACACTCCTTCAGGTATACTGGGCCGAGGCCGTTTAGGGCTTTAAAGGTCAGCACCAACACTTTGAATTGTGCTCAGAAATGTATTGGGAGCCAATGCAGGTCTTTCAAGACCCGTGTTATATGGTCTCAGCAGCCACTCCCAGTCACCAGTCTAGCTGCCACATTCTGGATTAGTTGCAGTTTCCAGGTCACCTTCAAATGTAGCCCCACATAGAGCGCATTGCAGTAGTTCAAGCGGGAGATAACCAGAGCATGCACCACTCTGATGAGACAGTCCACGGGCAGGTAGGGTCTCAGCCTGCGTACCAGATGGAGCTGGTAGACAGCTGCCCTGAACCCAGAATTGACCTGCGCCTCCATGGACAGCTGCGAGTCCAAGATGACTCCCAGGCTGCGCACCTGGTCCTTCAGGGGCACAGTTACCCCATTCAGCACCAGGGAGTCCCCCACACCTGCCTACCCCCTGTCCCCCCAAAACAGTACTTCTCTCTTGTCAGGATTCAACCCTAACCCTCTGCTCATTCTCTGCTGGCCTTTCCTTGCAACTCAGGCCCAGCACCCAGATGACACCCTCCAGACCTCTCTAGCTGGCCCTCAGGACTCTTCCCCAGGCCACACCCCCTCCTTGGCCACACCCACCCTCCTCAAGCCACACCCCTCTAACTAGCCTTGCTCCGGACCCTCCTTGAAGGTTTTTGCCTGGCTGGAATGGGCCCTTGAACTCTTGCTTGGACAGAGAGAGAGGAATGTACAGAGGTAAGAATTTCACAGTCGTTGCTCTGCCCGTTTCTGCCTCTGGCCCCACCCACCGCCAGCATGTGGCCCTTGGAAGGTTACCCAGAAGGAAATGTGGCCCTTAGTCTAAGAAAGGTTCCTCATCTGTGGAGTGAATCTTCATGTTAAGGAAAAGCCGGGTATACATAATAAAATGATACTGAGTGCAGTTCTTAAGAATTTTACTGCCAGATAAACACACTTTTGTACGCAGTTTTGACAAATATGCACATTCCCCCCTCACTATTTTCCCTAACTTATATGCACACTTTCCCCTAATATATACTTTTCTGTACACATTGCTTGAATGGAGAATAATTGCACTTCAACCTTCCTCTGCATGTCTCCCAGCTACGGACGAGGCCTGAGCTAAGAAATGCAACCCCTTTTTTTGTTCCTTTCCCCTCACAGTATATATTGTTTTTGTTCAGTTTTCTCAGTAAAGCGTTGTCAGGATTTCTTTTCTCTCTGGGCACTGTCTGGGTTATTTAAGTGGTGTTGCTAACAGGAGGAGCCCCCGAGATTTGCAGGAGAGCAGAAAAACCTTTCGGGAACTGTACTCCTCAATATCTAGAACGCACCAGATTGTCAAAGTCTGCTTTAGGTACACAACCGAGTTCCTTGTGATTCACATCACCGGTTGCAAAATAAGTTGTATTTCCACACTGCACAAAAAGGGTCTGGCTGCATATTAGAACCAGTGTTGCTATGTTTTCAAAACTGACCTGCCTTGTATCAGGGTCACAACCTCCAGGTCAGCCCCTGATAAATCTGAGGACCTTTCAGACCCCTTTGAAGGATTTTGCTGAGTGATAGAGCCCATGCTTTGGAAAAGGAAGGCCCACAAGGTCAATCCATTCATTGCTATCTCCAGTTAAATGACCACATGTTTATTTATCAAGAAGTGGGGTGTGTGAAATCTCCCAAAAGGATGTTACTTTTTTCTGTATGCCACAACAGCTGCGAGAATATTACTAGCAAAGAATTGGAAGAAACAAGATTTACCAACTATCGAAGAATGGCAGATGAAGATGATGGACTATATGGAACTTGCCAAACTGACCGGGAGACTCTGAGACCAGAGAGAAGAGACGGTGGAAGAAGATTGGAAGAAGTTTAAAGAACATTTGAAAAAATATGTTAATATTTAAATCTTAGAATAGATTTGGAAGTGGATATAGGCTGTAGGGTTAGAAGTAGAAGATAGTGTATTTTAAAATAGTATTATTTGTAAGTGATAAAATGTGAAGATTTTATGGCAAAAGTAAGCGTGATCAAAAAATGGTTCAAAATTATGATATATGTAAACTACTAAAGATGAGGTAAAATGAAAATCAGATAGGGGGGACTTGGGGAAGCCCACCTAACAATGTTTAGAAAAAATAAGGATAAGAAAAGAATTTGTTTGTATTGTTTGTTTTTCTGTTTGTGTTGTTTAGTTGTGTTATAAAATGAATTAAAAAAATTTGAGGGGGGGAAAGTGTTTCCCAAAGGGAGCAGTACTACCTGCCGGGGGGGCAGTGGGGTTATTTAGGGGGCAGCTAAGAGGCAAGTGGGTGGCAGGGGGGCATTGGAGGTGTAAACGACTATCAGACTTTGGAAAGCATGTATCACTGGATCAAGTCCCTTAGTTTGGCTGAATTCATTAAACTAAATAGTTTTAATTGGATTCTGAATAAGTGTGCAATTAACTGTTACTGTTTTGAATTTTATTGTGCTGTTATCTTTCTCAGCAGGTTGTCCAAACTGCAATTCTGAATAATAATTTATAGGGTTGGCGCCAGTGAGGATGACTTTCTGGCACCAAGGGGGTGGCAGCCCCAGGGCTTTTTGTCAGCCGGAACTCACCGGAACTCAGTTCCGGCGCCTCTCAGGTGGGCACCATTGCCATTCTAAGAGAACAGGGGAGGCGTTCATGGTGAGTTCTGGCTCCTCTTTCCCCAGAAAAATAGCACTGAGTAGCCTCAAAGTCTTGAGAACCACTGAGAACAAAATGCATAGAATGCCAAATTAAAAAGCCCTCTCTAAATGGTGAGAATTAGCAGGAACGTCTCCTGTCCAACTTTACACGTTCAACGAGTTGTTCTCAATTCCCACCACCACCTGCAAAGTCTCCTTCTCTTTTATTTTTATTACATGATTACATTATTCTTACATGGGTTGTATCCAATGTCTGAACAAACCCCTCTGAAATCAACAGACCAGTGGCGTAGCGTGGGTTGTCAGCACCCGGGGCAAGGCAAGCAATTTGCGCCCCCTAACCCGTGGATTTGTGCCCCCTAACCCTAACCCCCAGATGTTGCGCCCGGTGCGGCCGGCCCCCCCTGCACCCCCCACGCTACACCACTGCAACAGACTTAAGTGAGTCATGGCTATTAATTCCAATGGGTATACTCTGACTAGGACCAGAATACAACCCATACTATTTAAAATCAGTCTGAGGTCAGTTTGAGATCAGCTTCAGTCACATAGAAATCAATGGTCCTTACTAACTAAGGTTCCTTAATTTCAATGAGTCTACTCCCTGCAGGACTAGCATCGGCTATAACCCATTATTATGATTTATATTTATTATTAACAACATTTATTATTATTGATATTATTCTCTTTACGTGTTCAAGCAGTCGTGCATCGCAGGGGGTTGGGGGGTTGGATCAGGTGAACCTTGGGGTCCCTTCCAACTTTACAATTCTATGATTCTCGATGTCTCCTAATTTATTTTGATTCAATATATCTATAGCTCATCGTTCCTCCAATGAGTGCAAAGCAGTGTCTGGGGTTCTCCCTCCCCCCCATTTTATCCTCACAACAGCCCTGTGGGGTAGACTAGGCTGAGAGATAGTGACTGGCCCAACTTTCCCAGCTGAGTGGGGAATCAATCCCTGGTCTCCCCAGGTCCTAGTCCGGCAGTCTAACCTCTACACCACACTGGCTATAATTCCTAGCAGGAACCATCTGAGCAGGGATGTCTTGTTTACCAGTAGCTGTGGAGCTGTCGGTGGTTTGCCCACAAAACAACATGTGGCCATGTCAAATTCCACAGCAGATGGGACTTATCTTCTAGCAGCAAGCTGTTTGGCTTGGACTAACTGAAAGGGACTTTGCCAAATGTTCAGAAACTGTCTTATTAGCCTGTTAAAAAGCACCTTAGTGCTTCAAAATGACCTGTTGACTGAGAATTCAGCCCAATTTGCTTGCACAAAACTTGCCGGTCAGATTCCATTGGTGATTTACCAAGCGTTCTTTCCAGATATGTTTGCAGAGGGGTTCAACAGTGTTGCCTCGAGAAACCTTAACACACATCTCCCCATCACTTTCCTTATTGCAAATAAATAAATAAATTCAGCTTTGGTGGGAAATCTCCAAAGCAACTTTCATGGCACAGCCTAAATTTCCCGAGACGTGATGAAATCACACCTGCAAAATAGCATCAAGTCTCTGGAAGCATCCTTGAGTCGCCCATCGAGACGCAACCCTCTTAACGCTCACCCACCAAAACAAAGTTGTAAAATACACGTCACTGCATTGGCCTGCATTCCTCTGGTGGTGGGAACCAAGGAAGCAGAGACTGTAAGTTCACTGGGGCAGAGATTTGTTGTTTGTTTGTTTGCCTACGTGACTCTCTGCAACGTTGCGCATGTGGCCGGCGCTGCGTAAATAACAGACAGTATCTTTTCATCTCGGTTTCTCTGAGAGTGTCACACTCCTAAATGTGAGCATAGGGGCAGTGAGAGGGGGGGTGCGTTAGGAAAATAAGAAGAGGCTGTCTCAAGAAGAGGCAGTGTGGTGCAGTGGTTAGAGTGTCAGACTAGGACCTGGGAGACCAGGGTTCAAATCCCACCACTAAGCCATGAAGCTCACTGAGTGTAATCTTGGAAGCCAAACACAGACTCCCTGCCCAGCCGACCTCGCAGGGTTGTTGTGGGGGACAAATGAGGAGAGGGAGAACTACATATGCCACTTTGAGCTCCTTGGAGAAAAAGATGGGATATAAATGAAATAAACAAATACAGTGGTACCTCGGATTAAATACTTAATTCGTTCCGGAGGTCCGTACTTAACCTGAAACTGTTCTTAACCTGAAGCACCACTTTAGCTAATGGGGCCTCCCGCTGCTGCCGTGCCGCATGAGCACAATTTCTGTTCTCATCCTGAAGCAAAGTTCTTAACCTGAAGCACTATTTCTGGGTTAGCGGAGTCTGTAACCTGAAGCGTATGTAACCCAAGGTACCACTGTACAGCACATTGAAAGTTAATGGCTTCCCCCAAATAATTCTGGGAACTGTAGTTTGTTATGGGTGCTGGGAATTGCAGTTCTGTTAGGGGTGAACTACAATTCCCAGGACCTGGGAGATCAGGGTTCAAATCCACACTCAGACCTGAAGCTCACTGGAATCCAGTCACTGCCTCTCAGCTGAAACTCCCTCACAGGGTTGTTGTGGGGATTGAATGAGGAGGGGGAATAATCCTACCATGTTGTAATAACCTGCAGTTTTATAAGAATATATATTTAAAGTAGAAGAATAAATGAGCAAATTGAGTTAATTTGGATATGCAGAGGATATTAAAAAATAAATTTAAGGAACCGCACAAAGAGGGGGAAGGAAGTCAAGTTCTGAAATGCTAAAATGATTGAAAAATTAGTGAAATGTATAAACTTGAAAAGTATAAAAATATTGAAAAATAAAATAAAATAAATGAGGAGCGGGGAAGAACCATGCATGCTGTTTTGGTCTCCTTGCAGGAAAAGAGGGTACTGTATATAAATGCAATAAACAAATAAATAATAGAAGTTATGCACCCTTTCTTTCCCTTGGCATTTCCTAGGAGAGAAAGCTCAGTTGTGTGCGAAAGCAACTCCAGGAAATATTGACTTTGGAGAGCACCCAACGCACCTTTTTCTTAAAAATATATATTTAAATAAATATATAAATATATAAATAAATATATAAATAAATAAAGAAGCAGCAAAACTCAGAGCTGGAGGAAAACAGACGCTCTCCGTAGCCAGCCACTCACTCACCTCTTTGAAGGAGGGTTTGTCCCAGCGCAACATGAAGCCAGAGAAGGAAGAGCAGAGCTCTGGAACTCATAGCAACTCCTGCGAGCGCAGCTACCTTAAACCCAGAACCTTGACGCCGCCGGAGAGACAGAAGGGAAGTCTGGGCGCAGTCATGTTAAGAGGACCACGCAGAGAGAATTCAGATTGGTGCTTGCTGTGCCACTCTCGCCTTGAGCTGAGATGCCCACCCTCCCCAGACTTTGCGAAGAGAGAGAGAGAGAGGAGAAAAATCTCCCTGCTCTCTTGCGAAATATCCAAGTCAGTTTTTTCCTCCGTCTCTCTCTCTCCCCCTCGTAAATCCTTTCTGACAGGAGTGGCTTGCAGAACAACACACACCCCCTCCTTCTCCTCTTGTGGGTGCTGCTGACTTTTTTTCTTTTTAAAAAAAAGTTAGGCCAGCCTCCGCGGACTGGCGGACAGCTAAAAAGCAGGCATGGTCAGGCCAGTCCCTTGGGATGCTAGCCTTGGAAAAAGAAAAAAGAGAAAAAAGTTCCTGTGCTTTGAGTAGAGTTGCCAACTTCCCCCCTGGATTCTGTAGTTGTGTCTGGAGCAGCGGCTCGATTTGAGGCAATTAATAGGCAATTAATGTCTGTGCTTCAGGGGTTGTTTTAATGTTTTTTTTTGGGGGGGTACTTAAATTGCATTAGGAAAAACTTCACATTTTTTTAAGTGTCACCTGCTAAATGCTGTAAACCCAGCTGTTGTTCCTCTGCAAGAAAGGTTCACAAATGGTTGTCAACTTTTTCCTCTGGCAAAGCTCCAGTGCCTTTAGCAATTGAAAAAATTGGCAATTGTTGCCTTTAAGACACACAGGGATTTTTTTTTTAAAAAAAATAATTGGTAGCTGGTGAAGTTCCCTGGTGTTGTTTGCACTAGTCTACCTGCTACACTTCTAGCAGGTACTTTTAAATACACAGGAACCTGGCTGGTTTAAAAAAGGTGGCAAACCTACAACATGACCTGGTGCAACTGAAACCTGTGTGTGTGAGAGAGAGTGTGTTTCTTCTCTTGGAGGTATATTCCCACTGATTTCAGTGGGGTTTTACTTCCCAAGAGACTACACGTGTCATCACGGTCCTGAGGTTGCCAACTTTCCCCTGTGGCAAAGCTCCTATGCCTTCAGCACCTAGGGAAGTCAGTGTTACTCATCAGGTGAAGCTTTTCCTGGCATGGAGACACAGTGAGGGCACAGGATGGATTTCTGCTTGCAATACAACTGCCTTAATGCATCGGAGCCCTTTCTGAAAAAAAGTTGGTAGAATTTTGGGCAAAATTGATAATCTCCCTGGGAGTGAAGCCTGGCTCCCTTCCACTTCCCTTCTGCCTTTCCTCCCAATATATCCCAAGGCCCTTGACTTCCCTTTTAAAGGAGAGAAATCTTTCCATATCTGCGGCTTGTTATTCCGTGCTACTTTTCCCCAGTGGAAAACCCATTAAAAGAAACTCTGCTCACGGCCCACGCAAATCCATCCTGGGCATTGAAAGAGTTGTCATAATTTCCTATCTCCTCCCTTCATAAAAACATATTAAGGCCTTACGGACGGATCATATTTTCGCACACACCCCAATGGCATTTTTGTCAACACAAACTTCCTGGTATTAAATTCCAGAGGAATTTTAACAACTGACTTTCCCCCTTTAAAAGCCTTCTGGTTTTGAGAATATGAAAGGGTTTGTTTCAGGGTGTTTTGGGTTTTTTTAAGTGTTTAAATTCCCTCAAGTATGGGTTGGACTTTAGGGTGGAAGTGTGGGCATCCCACAGTCCCCGGGGGATCTGCTAGTAAACACTGACACCAGAACATTTCTAGAAAATTAGGCACTGGATTGCAATCCAGGGCAAGTCCCTGGAAATAAACTGGCATACACACAGTACCATCTGCAAGCTATCCATGGCCTGATCCAGGTAGGGGTTGCCAAATCCAGATTCCTGGATAGGATACAGAGAACAACGCAACCTGCTCTGGAGAGAGGGAGAGATGCAATTTCAGTCCAGTGGAAAAGTTGGCAACTGCAGCTTTTCATTGCAGCCTAAGTGCCAGAGATTGAGCTGCCGAAATCTTTCCCAAGCTTCTCATGGGCATGTCTGAGGCAGCCCATAAAAGATGGAAACCAAATAATCGGTGGCACTCAAAAGCGCCCTGTCCTTTGGTTGTTATGATACGAAGTCAATGGCAGGTTGCAAAGTTGGCCTAGGGTTGCAGCTGGCTCGGTCAAATGTTGAGTTCAGTAATACTATCTGAGTGACTCAGACTCACATGCCCACTCATTCAGACCAGCCAAAATAAGTCCACAAATTTAAGGAAGCACTCTATCGAGAGAGGGTTAAACAGGGGAGAGAGAAACAGGGAATCTCACATGTAGTACTGGTATTTATTTCTTATATTTGATTCCCACTGCTGCTCTAAGGAGTTAAAGGTGGCCCACACATAATTCTCCTCCTCCACGCTTTACAACAAGGTAAGGCACATACCGGGATGCGGGTGGCGCTGTGGGTTAAACCACAGAGCCTAGGACTTGCTGATCAGAAGGTTGGCGGTTTGAATCCCCGCGACGGGATGAGCTCCCGTTGCTCGGTCCCTGCTCCTGCCAACCTAGCAGTTCGAAAGCACCTCAAAGTGCAAGTAGAATAAATAGGTACCGCTCCAGCGGGAAGGTAAACGGCGTTTCCTTCTCTGGTTCGCTAGAAGCGGCTTAGTCATGCTGGCCACATGACCCGGAAGCTGTATGCCGGCTCCCTTGGCCAATAAAGCGAGTTGAGCGCTGCAACCCCAGAGTCGGTCATGACTGGACCTAATGGTCAGGGGTCCCTTTACCTTTAAGGCACATACCCAGCATATTGGTTATATATATGCAATCCCACTTCCAGTCAATCTGGACCAATCTGTAGGGGCCCTTTGATTTCCGCAGGCATTTAAAGCAAGTTTTCTGATCTTCTGGTTGATTTTAACTGATTGCATCTTTATTGTATCTCCCATTAACTTATCGTGCAGAGCCAAGGGACGCCGGCATTAAGCAGTATTGAAATTGAAATACTTTATTGTCACTTGTACAACTTGTATACAGTGAGATTAAACGAGCACCCGCCACTCAGCTCTCTTAGTCTTAATTCCCCTCATTTACTGACACCCACCCACCAAACCCGAAAGTCAGTTGCCCTGTTGTTATCTTTTCATTCAGCAGCCTAACAGCCCAGGGATAGAAGCTGTTCTTTACCCTGTTGGTGTGACTAATCATGCTTCTATATCTTCTGCCTGAGGGCAGGAGATCAAGAAAGTGCTGGCCAGTGTGTGAATCATCCCTGAGAATTTTCCTCACTCTCCTGAGGCAACCTTCTTCCGCTATTTCATCCAGGGGATTCACGGGTCAGCCCATAATATCTTGTGCTGTATTCTCCACCCTCTGTAGCCACTTCTTATCAGTTGATGTCAAACCAGCGTACCACACCATGATGCAGTATGAAAGGGCACTTTCTATTGTGGACCGGTAGAAGGAGATCATCAAATGTTGATTGACATCGTTCTTTCGCAATACTCTGAGGAGAAGGAGTCTCTGTTGGTATATAAATTGTTGACATAAATACGAAATAAATCGTACGTCCGTATATATCTGATGATGGACAACCTAGTTGTAAACTAATCACCCAGGGAATGACACAGCAGGGTGAAAACCAGGTCGCAATGTTTCTGGCAACAAGTGTCAAAGTCCAGACAGGTCACTTGTCATCACTTTCGCGTGGAATCCAGCTCTGCCGTAAATAATGAAATAAGTTCGCCCCACAAGCCATTGGGGCACCAGTTTGAAAGGTGACACCTCAGACCATCGAAACAGCGTTGACTCTGATCGCACTCTTGGGCTGGTCCACCAAAGCTATTTTTAATTGCTTGCGGATGCCCTGAGACACCTCCAAGCCAAATAATGACGTTGTACATCCCTTATGGCTGATTTTATTGGAGGGGGGGAGTGCCGTCACTTGGTGGTGACTGAGCATCTGCTTTGCGTGCAGAAGGCTTTGCGTGCAGAAGGTCACTATAAGGCAGCTTCCTGTCTTCTGATGTCATAAGGGAAGGGCTGTAGCTCAGTGGTAGAGCATCTGTTTTGTACATAGAAGGTCACAGGTTCGACTCTCAGTGTATCTAAGTAGGTTAGGAGAGAACCCTGAACATTTATCCGATGAAAATAGGGACATCCTATTGTATTATTATTATTATTATTATTATTATTATTAATGTCCCGTCCATCTGACTGGGTTGCCCCAGCCACTCTGGGTGGCTTCCACTATATATAAAAACATTATAAAACATTATACATTAAAAAAAACTTCCCTAAACAAGGCTTCCTTCAGATGTCTTCTAAAGGTTGTATAGTAAAGGTAAAGGTAAAGGGACCCCTGACCATTAGGTCCAGTCGTGGCCGACCCTGGGGTTGCGGTGCTCATTTCACTTTACTGGCCGAGGGAGCCGGCGTACAGCTTCCGGGTCATATGGCCAGCATGACTAAGCCGCTTCTGGCAAACCAGAGCAGCACATGGGAACGCCGTTTACCTTCCCGCCAGAGTGATACCTATTTATCTACTTGCACTTTGACGTGCTTTCGAACTGCTAGGTTGGCAGGAGCAGGGACCGAACAACGGGAGCTCACCCCATCGCGGAGATTCGAACCGCCAACCTTCTGATTGGCAAGGCCTAGGCTCTGTGGTTTAACCTACAGTGCCACCCGCGTCCCTAGGTTGTATAGTAGGGGCGTCCTAAGGAAAAGCAGGACATTCCAGGATCAAATCCGAAATTGGGATGGATGGCTTCTGCAAATCTGGGTCTGTCCCTGGAAAATAAGGACAGTTGGAGGGTTTGCGTAGGTTGCATCTGCACTATGTATTTAATGCAGTATCATACCACTTTAAATAGTCATGGCTTCCCCCAAAGGATCTTGGGAAGTGTAGTGTGTTAAGAGTGTTGAGAATTGTTAGGAGGCTACCTGTTCACTCTCACAGAGCCAAAATTCCTGGAGTTCCTTTGTAAGAGGGGTTGATCATTAAACCACATTGAAAATTCTATGCACTCTACCTTTAAAGCACATTCTTTCCCTCAGAGAATTCTGGGCGCTGTAGTTTACGCCTCACAGAGTCACAAATGCCAACAACTTAACCAAACTACAGTGCCCAGAATTCTCTGAGGGAAAGAATTTGCTTTAAATGTAGAGTGTGTACACAACTTTTGCAATTGGTCCTCTACCAACCCTCAGCACCCTTAACAAAGGACAGCTTCCTCTGGGGGGAAGCCATTACTGTTTAAATAATAATAATAATAATAATAATAATAATAATAATAATAATAATAATATTTTTTTATTTATACCCCGCCCTCCCCAGCCAAGGCCGGGCTCAGAGCGGCTTACAAGCAATAATAAAAACAAGATGAATGATTACAACTTAAAAACAAAAGAGGTACAGTGGTGCCTCGCAAGACGGAAAACTCGCTAGACGAAAGGGTTTTCCGTTTTTTTGAGCTGCTTCGCAAGACGAATTTCCCTATGGGCTTGCTTCGCAAGATGAAAACGTCTTGCAAGTTTGTTTCCTTTTTCTTAACACCGTTAATACAGTTGCGACTTGACTTCGAGGAGCAACTCATAGAACACAGTGTACATAGTAGCCTTTTTTGAGGTTTTTAAAGACTTTGGTGATTTTTGAAGCTTTTCCAAAACTTCTTTTGCAGCCATTTGGTAAGTTAAGCTTTTAAAACTTTTTTTTGGGGGGGGGTTGGATTTTGGGTTGGGGTGTTTGGAATTCAAGGACTTGGTGTTGGGGAGGGGTTTGCAAGAATCTGGAAGCTTGTGTGTGTTTTTTTCTGCATTTTTATGATTTTCTGTGACCATTGGGGCACTCTGCTGTTTTTTTAAAAAAATCTGGATTTGAATTTCTGTGTGCTGGGTGGGTGGGGGAACAGTTGGGGAGGGGTTTGCAAGAATCTGGAAGCTTGTGGTTTTTTTCTGTATTTTTATGATTTTCTGTGACCATTGGGCCACTCTGCTTTTTTTAAAAAAAAATCTGGATTTGAATTTCTGTGTGCTAGGTGGCTGGGGGAACAGTTGGGGAGGGGTTTGCAAGAATCTGGAAGCTTGTGTGTTTTTTTTTCTGCATTTTTATGATTTTCTGTGACCATTGGGCCACTCTACTGTTTTTTTAAAAAAAATTCTAGGTTTGAATTTTGAAATGCTCTTTACAGTATGTGTGACTTTAAAGAGCACTTAATAAACTCTTGTTGTACCAAATTTGGCTTTGTTTGGACTTTTTTTGACCATAGGAACACATTAATTGATTTTCAATGCATTCCTATGGGATTTCGTGCTTCGCAAGACGAAAAATTCGCTAGACGAAAAAATTCGCAGAACGAATTAATTTCGTCTTGCGAGGCACCACTGTATTGTTGGCACCTGTTTCTATCAAAAGACAATGGAGTGTGCTTCTTGGGGTGAAGTCAAAACACTGGCGAATCGCAGACACGCTTTTAAAACCGTGTTTATGAAAGACAATCTTACTCAGCTATGAGTGGTTGCCAAAGAAGAAAGAAGAAGAAGATACTGCATCAAATGTCTAGTCACAAATGGGGCCTTGGTGTAGACAATACTGAGGTACCGTATTTTTCACTCTATAAGACGCACCAGACCATAAGATCCGCCTAGTTTTTGGAGGAGGAAAACAAGAAAAAAAATATTCTGAATCTCAGAAGCCAGAACAACAAGAGGGATGGCTGTGCAGCGAAAGCAACGATCCCTCTTGCTGTTCTGGCTTCTGGGATAGCTGCGCAGCCTGCATTCGCTCCATAAGATGCACACACATTCCCCTTACTTTTTAGGAGGGAAAAAGTGAGTCTTACAGAGCAAAAAATACAGTATATAGTCCAAAGGTCTGACTCAGTATAAGACAACTTTCTATGTCCATAAGACTTCCTGAACCTTTTTTTTTTTAAAGCAAAATTATGACCTTTGGAAAAATGAAAAGCTGAAATTGACATATTCCCCTGTCTTTAGTTACAACCCACTCCGTGAGCTTAATGGTTCAGGGTAGGGGTTAAGAAGTATTGTAAAATTACTAAGAAAGCCCACCTGGGTTTTGGTTCCTCGTAAAGGAAACAGTAATAAGATGCAGAGTTTTTGAAAAGGGGGTTATTTTAGGTGGACACTTCTACAGTTCTGCTTCCCCTTGAGTGACTCCCTAGCATAGAAAAGTGAACAGAGGCCTGCACACTCCTGTCTCCAGTTTGCCTTTGGCACCGGGTGGCGGGTCCGCAAAATCGCTTTGGATCAGAGTGCCAGCCACTTGAGGATGCCCGAGGGCAGCCAGCTTGTCGCACCATGCCAACCACTCAGGGCGAGTGGCAAAACCCAAAGTGACGTGGCATTCCGAGGGAGCTGGGGAAGAAGAATGGGGAAGCGGGGGGGGGGGGGAGAGAGAGAGAGAGAGAGAGAGAGAGAAATCACGTTCCACTTTTGAGTCACAAAGGAACGCCAGAGCCAGTGGGATGGAGGTGGGATAAGCACAGAGAGAGAAGGAATCGACAGGTACAGTGGTACCTTGGGTTAAGAACTTAATTCGTTCTGGAGGTCCATTCTTAACCTGAAACTGTTCTTAACCTGAGGTACCACTTTAGCTAATGGGGCCTCCCACTGCCGCCACGCGATTTCTGTTCTCATCCTGAAGCAAAGTTCTTAACCCGAGGTACTATTTCTGGGTTAGTGGAGTCTGTAACCTGAAGCGTCTGTAACCTGAAGCGTCTGTAACCCCAGGTACCACTGTATAAGGAAGAGTCTTTCCCTAGGAACATTGGAAGCAGCCTTATTCCGAGTTAGACAGTTGGTTCATCTAGCTCAGTGTTGTCTACACCAGGGTTTCCCCAGCTTGGGTCTCCAGCTGTTTTTTGGACTACGATTCCCATCATCCATGCTAGCTAGGGATGATGGGATTTGTAGTCCAAAAACAGCTGGAATGTGGTGAATGTGCCCCAAGGTAAAAGACTTCTGGGAAAAGATTTATAATGAACCGGGAAAAGTGTTGAAAAACACATTTATTAAAAAATCAGAAGCCTTTTTGCTTGGTATACTGGGGGGTGAAATCCCCAAAAAGGATGTTACTTTTTTTCTGTATGCCACAACAGCTGCGAGAATATTGCTAGCGAAGAATTGGAAGAAACAAGATTTACCAGCTATCGAAGAATGGCAGATGAAGATGATGGACTATATGGAACTTGCCGAACTGACTGGGAGACTCCCAGACCAGAGAGAAGAGACGGTGGAAGAAGACTGGAAGAAGTTTAAGGAATATTTGAAAAAAATATTTTAATATTTAAATCTTAGAATAGCTTTGGAAGTGGATATAGGCTGTAGGGTTAGAAGCAGAAGACAGTGTATTTTAAAATAATATTATTTGTAAGTGATAAAATGTGAAGTTAATTTTAAGTATAATAAAAAAAAAAGATGGTTAGAAACTATGATATATGTAAACTGCTAAAGATGAAGTAAAATGAAAATCAGATAGGTGGGACTTGGGGAAGCCCACTTAACAATGTTTAGGAAAATAAGGATATGACAAGAATTTGTTTGTATTGTTTGTTTTTCTGTTTGTGTTCTTTATTTGTGTTATAAAATGAATAATTTTTTTTGAAAAAAACATCCAAAAAACTGCTGGAGACCCAAGTTGGGGAAACCCTGGTCTACATTGATTGGCAGCAGCTCTCTAGGGTATCAGACAGGGAGTCTCTTCTAGCACTACCTGGAGATGTTGGAGATTGAACCAGAGACTTTCTGCATGCAAAGCAGATACTCTACAGCCCTTCCCTTAAGACAAAGGAACAACAAGAAGTCCTCATTAAAAAGATGTACCTCTTTAACCTGGCCTTTGACACCCGAGAGGTGTTTTCAGGACCCACCCCTTTCCCGTGGCTGTAATTTGCTTTTCTTCTGAATTTTCACCCACCCTAGCACCACCACCACCACCAAATTTTTGTATGCATTTTTCCCCTAATGCATACATTTTTTTGCAAAGCAACGTCTCCTAATACAATGGACGTTTGTATGTTATTTTCACCAATGGATGAATTTATATGCACATTTTACCCTGGTATATTTTTGCATCCATTTGTTTGGCTGCAAAATTTGAAGAAGCATGAATTTCAAAGGATAGCTGCGTTTCATAGAAATGTAGGGTTGGAAGGGACCGAAAGGCCCTGTAGGCCAGGCCTCTTGCAATGTGCATTTCCGCTTGCATATTGTTTCAGAAAGTGTGAATTACCGTATTTTTTGCTCTATAAGACTCACTTTTTCCTTCCTAAAAAGTAAGGGGAAATGTGTGTGCGTCTTATGGAGCGAATGCAGGCTGCACAGCTATCCCAGAAGCCAGAACAGCAAGAGGGATTGCTGCTTTCACTGCGCAGTGATCCCTCTTGCTGTTCTGGCTTCTGAGATTCAGAATATTTTTTTTCTTGTTTTCCTCCTCCAAAAACTAGGTGCGTCTTGTGGTCTGGTGCGTCTTATAAAGCGAAAAATACGGTACTTGGGTTTGCCTTTAAATGGAAGCTGAATCGAATCTGTCTCCCCCTTCCTAGCTGTAGTCCAGGACGCAGTTCTCAACTCAGAGGTAGGTGGACCTTTGTTCTCAAGTTCTCACATCTCAGTGCAGGGGGAAAGAAATATTGGCTGCAGAAAGCTTTGAATGGTGAGATCCGTGTTGATTGTTCCATTCTACCTTGGTTCGTTTTTACGTGCTTCCAAATCGACTCCACATTTCAGGTCGGCTTCCCAAGGTGTGACAGCCAAGCAAATTGTCTGTTTTCCTGAGGCTAGGAAGTGACCCAAGGTTTATTTTGTTGCCTATGGAGAGAAAATCTTGAAGTTCCACCCAAACTTCTCTTCCTTGCAGCCTGCTGAGAGAGTCTTGCGCAGTCACACAGCCTATATAGAATGATCACATTTTTCCGCAAGCCCAGCAACGGAAAAATATATACATTGATTTGAGTTGTGATGTTTCGTTTACGGAATGGAAGGTTGTGATGAGTGCATTCCTCCCCTTCGCACCATTTTTTTTGGAAAAAAAATTAATAATGCAAAGGCTTTTTATTTCCATTTCAAAATAGATGGGGATATTTACAACCCAAGACAGAAGCTTGTGAGGAGGCCAGGAAAGAGTAGTGTGTTGACAGCCTGATTTTTCTCTGTCCCCCCCCCCCACCAGCTGGAACAGATTAGGAGACCGATAAAGAGAAGAAGCAGGGTGAAGTAAGTGTCAGGTGGTTCTCTCCAAAGGAGAGGAAGGCAATGGCTACGTTCTTGGAAATGTGGGCAGTTTTGCACTCAAACACACACGCCGCAAAATGTGCTTCTTCTTCTTCTTTGGCAATCACTCATAGCCAAGTAAGATTGTCTTCCATAAACACGGTTTTAACAGTGAGTCTGTAAGTGACTGTGGAGATCAATTCTGGATACACACATCCTTCCACAGTGGGGACATAGGTTTCCAGGCGGGAGTTGATCAAGGTGAGGGTTTGCCTAGCGTCTTAACATGTTTCTTCTTTTCGTCCTGAGTTCGAGCGTCGTCAAAGTCCATTACACCTTTGGTAAAGGCTGCTCTCCAATTGGATCACTCGCAGGCCAGTGTTTCCCAGTTGTCGGTGTTTATACTACATTTTTTTTTAGATTGGCATGAGAGAGTTTTTTTAAACCTCTTTTGTTGAGCACCAGCATTACGCTTTCCATTTTTAAGTTCGGAATAGAGTAGTTGCTTTGAGAAGACTCCCTGGAACAGACCCTGATGTTGGGAAAGATGGAGGGCACAAGGAGAAGGGGACGACAGAGGACGAGATGGTTGGACAGTGTTCTCAAAGCTACCAGCATGAGTTTGACCAAACTGCGGGAGACAGTGGAAGACAGGAGGGCCTGGCGTGCTCTGGTCCATGGGGTCACGAAGAGTCGGACACGACTAAACAACAACAACAAATCAGGTATCTGAACAACATGACCAGTCCAACGAAGTTGATGTTGAAGAACCATTGCTTCGACACTGGTGATCTTTGCTTCTTCCAGTACACTGGCATTAGTTTGCCTATCTTCCCAAGTGATGTGTAAAAAAATTTCAGAGATTTTTTCAGTGACACCGTTGATGGAATGTGACCACCTTGTGAGCAGAGAATTCACTACTTTCAGCAGAATTTTGCATCATGGCACCCAGGGGTTCAAGAAGGGAGGAATTCTGGCCATATCTGGTGATTGAACCTGGGGCTTTCTGCATGGAAAACAGAGGCTCTACCCTGAGTGACAGCCTGTCCCTTAAGACATAGGAGCATGGGTGTGCTGGTCCCGGGGGGGCGGGGCGGGGTTACCGTGCGGCATGGTCTGAGTCCGGTCCTAGGTTGAGGCTATGGAAGCTGTCCGTCAAGGGCAAAGCGGGGTCCAAGGCAAGGAGCCAGGCATGGTCAGGAACTCTGGAAGAGCAGGACAGGGTGCTGGCAGGGACAGGTTACCAACGATGTTGCTCCCGCAACTTGGGACTGGCCTTTATCTCATCTGAGGCATAGGGCGGCCCCGGCCCACAGGTGACTCGCCTCTCCTGGCCTTAAGGCGAGCACTGCTCCTGTGAGAACTTAGTTCCCTCCGCCTCTCTGCCCTGAGCCTCTGTAGGTCAGGAGAGGCTGGAGGGTTACTGGACCCAGAGGCAGCCTCACCTTCCCCTGACCGGGCTGGGAGAGGAGCACCTGCAGGCAATGGGTCCTCCATCACCTCCGGAGCCAGAGCGGATTCAGCTGATGTCTGCTCCTGAGGATCTGGCACAGGTGAGGGCCCTTCAGATTCAAGCCCCCGCCCCAGCTCAGCTGGCCCTGGAGGCAGGGACTCCTGTGCAGGCTGGGATTCCTCAGGTTCAGCCTCTGAATCGGATTCCCAGGCCATCACAATAGGATGCTGCCTTGTACTTAGTCAAGCCATTGGTCCATCTTGTTCACTACTGTCTACACTGACAGGGAGAAGCTGTTCGTACCAGAGGGTATCCCCAGCCGAAAGGAGAGCCTGCTGCATCAGGCCAATGGCCCATCTAGTTCAGCATCCTGTTCTGTCAGCGGCCAACCAGATGCCTATGAGAAACCTGTAGGCAGGATTCAAGCACAGGAGCACTCTCCCCCCTCCTGTGGTTTCCAGCAATGGGTATTAAGAAGTAGTCCTGTCTCCAGCTCTGCCCTGCCTGGAGAACCCAGGGATTTGATCTAGGACCTGCATGCAGGGCAGATGAGCTACAGCCTTTTCCCTAAGTAACTATGGTCCTGCTTTGTCTAGATCAGGCTTCCTCAAACTCGACCCTCCAGATGTTTTTGGCCTACAACTCCCATGATCCTTAGCTAGCAGGACCAGTGGTCAGGGATGATGGGAACTGTAGTCTCAAAACATCTGGAGAGCTGAGTTTGAGGAAGCCTGGTCTAGATTTCACTCTGTTAGGGTCAGGATGGAGCCAGGGCTGGCTCCAAACCCAAATCATGTGTTATCAACAATCCAGGGTTCCAGTGGCAGGTGGTGAGTGGACTTGGGGGACTAGGCTAATCCCTTAAATGTCCCCCTGGAGCCTCCTGGGAAGCTTCTGCCTGGCTTAGGGAGGAAGGTACGGTGCTCACACATGCAACGTCAGGACACCACAACATCACCCCCCCATTGCCCTCAGAACTAACAGACCCTAACTGTTCCCCTATGAAAAATTTCACTGCGCACCACTGCAGTGTTCCTATGTAGCTGCTGGTGGCTTAATCTGGTCCTGAAAACATAGCAGCGGACAATCCTGCTTTGTTGACCAGAGAAGCAGAGAAATACTGGATATTTATTTATTTCATTTATATAATTTTTATTAAATTTCTCTTTTACAATTTAGAATACTCATTTAAACATCCTTAAAATATCAATGACTTGCCTTCTTCTCTTTCCACGGTTCATTTTGCATATCATAAATCCCTGCATATTTTACATAAACAGAACCCTTCAGTATTTCATTATTACATCCATCAAAACTTACTTACACTGCTGAATTCATCTTAATGCTGGCAACGTTTTCAAGCGCACACAATTCCCCCCCATATATTCAATAAACATTTTCCAATATTCTCTAAACGTTATGTTCTTCTTGTTCTCTTATTCTGTATGTTGAATCTGCGAGCTGCGCATGTTCCATCAGCTTAAGTTGCCATTCTTCTTTAGCTGGGACCTCGCTCGTTTTCCATGAGAAATATTGCATATTTATGCCAGTTCTGGCTTCACATGATGAAGGCTGAGGAGCAGGGTGCTTGACTAGGCAGGTCTTTGCTCTGGTCCAAAAGCAATCTTCTTACCTTCTGATACAGTGGTACCTCAGGCTAAGTACTTAATCCGTTCCGGAGGTCCGTTCTTAACCTGAAACTGTTCTTAACCTGAAGCACCACTTTAGCTAATGGGGCCTCCTGCTGCTGCTGCTGCGCTACTGGAACACGATTTCTGTTCTCATCCTGAAGCAAAGTTCTTAACCCGAGGTACTATTTCTGGGTTAGCGGGTTCTGTAACCTGAAGCGTCTGTAACCTGAAGTATCTGTAACCTGAAGGGAATGTTACCCAAGGTACCACTGTATTTGATAATCACTGGACTTCAGGAGACCATATTATTCCTGTAGCAGAGGCATGGGGGACCTGTGGCTTTGCAGATGTGATTCATCAGCCCATTGCCAGCATGGCCAACACTCAGGGACAACAGGAGTTGTAGTCCGACCACATCTGCAAGGCCACATGCTCTTCCCCCATCCCAGCACAGCGGCCCACGATCTTAACCCAAAAAAAATGCCAAGGGAAAAATAATCGCTTACTGAGAGAAGCTTAATCCTCCAACACTTTAAAAGACACAATATTGACAAGTCCAAAGGGTTTTAGTGTTTAGCTGTGACTGACCTCCACAGCTGCCCTCTGTGCAAGATTTAAGACAGATGTTTACAGCTGGCAAAGAAACAATTCTGCAGCGATCCCTCGGGGAGAGTTTTGGATCAGACAGACCTTCCAGTGGTGTGTTAGGCAAAACAGCCTCCATCTGATTGCACATGCCCTTCCAGATTTCAAAAAGAGCAGCCACACTGATGCTTTGACTATATGCAAATGCATTTAATTTGAATGTCGGATGAACAAACAGCCTATCATTATTTAATTGGCTGACATTACATGGATAGATGATAGATAGATAGTTAGATGATTAGATAGATGATAGATAGATAGATAAATAGATAGATAGATAGATAGATAGATAGATGATAGATAGATAGATAGATAAATAGATAGATAGATAGATAGATAGATGATAGATAGATATAGATAGATAGATAGATAGATAGATAGATGATAGATAGATAGATAGATAGATATAGATAGATAGATAGATAGATAGATAGATAGATAGATAGATAGATAGATAGATGATAGATAGATAGAAAGTAGCAGGAATGCTATTGGTCTGATTCAAGTGAAGAAAAGACTAGAGATTATATCTATTTACTATATATCCATCAGCCCAAAGATCCATTTGTAAGGTTGGTTTTGGGCACAGGTGAATCTGCCAATTTCACTTTCTCTCAATTTCTCACATTTCCAATCTTAAATTCAATTTTCCACTTTTTCACACCAGTTTCTTGACTTTTTTAAAAAAAGTCCTCATGAAAATTCACCAGTATTTTACTGCTAACATACATGTTTCTTTCTTATGCCGTCCCTGTAACAGATACACATTTTTTTTGCAAAGCCATTTTCCCACAGCATATTGCATTTTTGTACATTATTTTCACTGACCGATGTATTTTCAAGCATTCTTTACCCCAGTATATGCAATTTTGCACACATCACATGGCTGCAGAACCGCGCTGCAAAATTTGGAGAAATGCAGATTTCAAAGAATGGCTATGTTTCGTGTTGTGTTCTGAGGTGAATAGGATCCAAAAGGCAGCAGTCTGATTGGTCCTAGAACAATAGGATTCAGAATGCAGCAGTCTGATTGGTCCACAGGAGCCACCCAATCCAGCTCCAGGTGGTAGTGAATCCGCAACCTGATTGGCCTACAGGTGAATCCCGGAATTAGCCAATCACGTGGGGCCCATTGTGTAAATAATGTATATAAAGCAGACATTCTGGGGGAACTTCCATTCCTCCTCACCACTATGAGCTGAATAAAGAGCATGAAATCCACACTTGACTCCGAGTATATTCCATTTCGTTCATGTATTATTTCAGAGAGTGTGATTTAGGTAGGTTTGCCTGAAAATGCAAATGGAATCAAACTTCTCCCCCAGCCCTGATTGAAGCCAAGGTCTCCAGAACTGAGCAGGAACCATTTAAGAACAAAGAGCTTCCTGACTGGAGGTGGAACACTGAAAACTTATGTCAGGGAAATCAATCAATTTGGTTTAGGACTGAGGATTTTAAGATACTGAACCAGTTAAAACGGGGAGTTAAAATGTGAAGCAGCGTGATCTGGTACAAAAGGTGAAGTTGACCACTTGGCCACGAAAGGAACAAATATCGCGGAGAATGTTCTTACATGTGTAACCACAAACGGCCTGGAACAGGAAGGCGATTGCTATGTAGAGCAAACATTTTTTTAAAGAAAAGGTTGAAAGTGAGTTGAAACTTGCTTTGTGCTTTTCCAGCACAATTTGGGGAAGCAAAAGTCGAACCTCACGTGTCAAACAATCTACAAAATCTTCCTTGCGATTTACATGTGCCGAGGACTCCGTGACTCCCGTGGGGTTGGAGACCCCTCTCTCAGGTACCTGAGTAAAGAGCTAAGGTGAATCTGTGCATGGTTGGTTTTTTATTTTATTTCCACAGGACCTGCCTTTGTATATTGTTTCGGGAGCGGCAAATTCATACCCTCCAACATTACTCCAGTGAAAACAGGGGTGTCCTATTCCATGATAATGGTTTTATTATTTCTACCCTACCCATCTGACAGGCTTGCCCCAGCCACTCTGAGTGGCACCAACATATATAAAAACATAATACAGTGGTACCTTAGTTTACGAACTTAATCTGTTCCGGAAGTCCGTTTGTAAACCAAAGCGTTCTTAAACCAAGGCGTGCTTTCCTACAGCAGCGGGGGACTCAATTTACAAATGGAACACACTCAACAGGAAGCCAAACATGTCCTGCTTCCAAGGCAAAGTTCACAAACCAAAACACCTACTTCCGGGTTGGCAGTGTTCTTAATCCAAGTTGTTCATAAACTAAGCTGTTATTAAACCAAGGTACCACTGTAAAACATTAAAAACTTCCCTATACATGGCTGCCTCCAGATGTCATCTATAGGTTGTATAGTTACAGTCATACCTCGGGTTGAAGTAGCTTCGGGCTGAGCGTTTTCGGGTTGCGCTCCACGGTGACCCATAAGTAACAGAATGCGTTACTTCCGGGTTTCGTCGCTCACGCATGTGCAGACGCTCAAAATGACGTCACACGCATGTGCGGAAGCGGCGAATCGCGACCCACGCACATGCAGACGCGGAGATGCAGGTTGCATTCGCTTCAGGATGCGAACGGGACTCCGGAACGGATCCCATTTGTATCCAGAGTTACCACTGTACTTATCTCCTTGTCTCAGGGGTCATATAACTCCATACCTACCAATATTTCTCTGATGAAAATAGGGACGTCCTAAGGAAAAGTGGGTCATTCCAGGATCAAATCAGAAACCAGGACAGCTTCTGTAAATCCGGAACTGGCCATGGAAAATGGGGACAATTGGAGGTTTGGCAAATTAGGTTTGGTGCACCCTTAAATGTGAACTAAACTGGTTTTTCCCCTCTGTCCCTGATTGGTTCACAATGGAGTACTGTGGAGTATTTAATCTCTGCTGAAGCCCCCGCCACTGCAGCACTTGGAGAGTGTCTGTCGCGGTTGGGGGCCTGTGCGTGTAGATTGTTCCTTTTATGCCAGAACATCCCCATTGTCTCTTTCCAGCAGCAAGGTTGGCCGGCCGCCACCAGTAGCAATTTATGTGCATTTTTGGATGGCATCTGTGTCCTTTTGAGAGAAAGAGGAGCTTGGCAAAAGCAGGGAGGGACGTGCCCAGCGATATTTACGATCCCCTCCAGACACAGATGCTTTCTTGGCTTCTCTTGAAGGCAGGCGAGTGAGCGACACATGATTTCATTCCGAGCTGGAAAGGACACCATGGGCTTTTTGTACAAAGGAGGAGGAAGAGGGAGGGGGGAACAGACCTATGAAGAAAACAAACCCCCAAATCAGAGGAGGCCTCTCTGTGCCAAGTTTATGCTGCGTCTGCAGAGCAAAACAGATTCCAGAACTTCCAAAGAGTCTATATGATTTGGAATTTGAATGTGCTGGAATAAGGTTTTTGGTTTTTTTTTGCTGGACACATTTCTTTATTGAGCAGAGCCTGGAAGAAGATCCAGGGTTTTTGCAAATTGTTCGGAACAAATGAGGCCTTGGATTTGTGGATGGCAGCTGGGGTTGTCACACTTGATCTGACTACTGATTGGATGGGTGAACATTGGAGGAAGTTCTCCCACATCACTGGCTTGCCATTAAACCAGTGTGAGGATTACACTGTCTTGGAATGTGCAGCTAGGCTTGTGAGGTGAGGAGCATCTCGGGCCTTGAAGTTTCAGAGCCCAACCTGAAACCTAGGGGTGGCTCCTGGTGATGTCATGGAGGCAGGCCCTGGAGATGGAGGTTAATTGGGAGAGGAGGGGGGCAGATCCCCACCAGAGTGTTTGCAGCCAGCTCCTGCCAGGAAGACAACTGTCCCAGATCTAGCCCTGGATTTTAAACCCTAATTAAACACATAAAATAATGGGGTGGGGGAGACAATTGAATCCTCTTGGTTGCATTTGGCCCTATCCCTTACTGGGTAATTTGAGGCCAGTCTGTCTCTCTCTCAGAGCCTAGCCTACCTTTTAGGGTTGTTGTGAGGAGAAAAGAGGAAACCACATACACTGTAAAAAGCAAGTTCCCCTGTGTGTATGAAACCCATGTACCCCGTCTCATGGTAGCGAATCCCAGAGTTGAACTCCGTGCTGTATGAATAAGTCGTTTCCCTTTTCTGCCCCGAATCTTCTACCAAATGCTTTCATTGGAACACTCTGTGATCTAAATTAAGGATAGCCAATGTGGTGCTCCCCAGTCATAGTTGACCTCGAACTCCTATCAGCCTGAGCCAGCATAGCCAATGGTCAGGGAGAATGGGAGCTGTAATCTAACAATATCTGTAGGGCACCCCATTCTAAACTAAACAAACAACAACAACAAAACCAACACTGAAGTTTTTCCTCCTAGGGGAGTTGCTCCCTGGTCATTTTGGTTCCCTTTTTCTTTACTGGGTGAGGGCAGTTACGTAGTTCAGCCCCATAACCCCCTCACAAATTCATTCAACGCATTAGAGCATTCATGTGAACATCCTGTGTTGTTATCCTGTTCTTGGCAGAGTGCTCAGGGAAGACTAGGAAGCTGAAGAAAGAGTTCAGGCGAGGGAACAGGACCACAGACAGCTCCATATGCAGGAATCATGCTGGAGGGAGGCATCTGAGAGCAGCAGGTAGAATATGTTGCTTCAGCAAAGTTCTGGAGGCCACTTAGGACCATGGACAGCTCCATGCAAAGCAGTGCAGGAGTCAGGCTGAAGGGAGGCAGCCAAGAGCAGCAGACTTAAGATGTTGCTTCAGCAAAGGTTCGAAACCGACCGAGGCAGTAAACAGGCTGCAGGGAGGTCAGGGGTTCTAGCTCCACCTCCAGTGCTGAGGCTAAAAAAGGTAAAATGTAAAGGACCCCTGACAGTTAAGTCTAGTCACAGTCGACTCTGGGGTTGCAGCACTCATCTCACTTTACAGGCCAAGGGAGCCGGCGTTTGTCCACAGACAGTTTTTCTGGGTCATGTGGCCAACATGACTAAGCCGCTTCTGGTACAATGGAATACTGAAACCAGAGCAGCGCATGGAAACGCCATTTACCTTCCCACCGGAATGGTACCTATTTATCTACTTGCACTTTGGGGCGTGCTTTCAAGCTGCTAGCTTAGCAGGAGCTGGGACAGAGCAATGGGAGCTCACTCCGTCATGGGAATTCAAACCGCCTACCTTCTGATCGGCAAGAGGCTCAATGGTTTAGACCACAGCACCACCCGAAAGGCTATTGGTTCTTAAATGTACCTACTCAGTTCTGGAGGCCTTGGCTCCAATGAGAGGTGGGGGAGAAATTTGATTTAAAGGCAAACCTACGTATTAAAGGCAAACCTACGTATTAAAGGCAAACCTACCAGACTTGCGGTCTCCAAAATGATTTGCGAACTGAACTCAGCCATCTTTTAAAATTCACACTTCTCTGAATTTTCAGTGTAGTTCTACAGCCCAGTGAGGCATACAAAAACAATTCTAGGTTAATGTGTGCATACAAATGCATATGTTGCTGAAAACAACTTACAAAAGTGCATTATATTATATTTAATTTTTCATAAAATTCATACATCACTTTATTGTAAACAACAACAACCTTAAAGTGGTTTGCAAAAGATAAGACAGTAAAATCAAGTACATTTTAAAACATAGAGAAATTAAAATACTAAAGCAGGTTAAAATTGCCTCAACTTTCAAAGCACCTGGGTAGGATTTTCTAAGCAGGAATGTTTTTAGCAGGCTCTGAAAAGAGTACAGAGAAGGCTCCTGCTTGATCTCAATGAGCAGGGAGTTCCAAAGAGGAGATGCCGCCACACTCAATGATTGAGTTCTTACAGATGTGGAACGGGTATTATGTGGCAGCTGCAGGAGCGCCAGTTCTGCCAATCAAAGCAATTGAATGGGCACCCCTTAGTGGAAATCGCTTTGCAAAAATGTGCACTTTAGGCAAAATTGCATCCCAAAATGTTTATATTATGGGGGAAATCTATCTTAAAAGTGCTGGTGAGTTTTCATGAGGACTTCAAAAATAATAATTTTTGCAAACTGTTGTGGAGGTGTCGAGAGCTCAACTTCAGAATGGAAAAATGGAAAACTGAGCGAAACCTAAATTGACACATTCAGTTCCAACGAAGTGGGGAAGACCACACCTCTTCTGAAAGTTTGGGGCAGAATCTTCAGAGCCTTTTGACAGGGCAACATCATCAGTTTGTATGGATTGTGTCTGGGTGAGATACTGTGATGGTCCTATACAGTGGAACCTTGGGTTACAGATGCTTCAGGTTACAGACGCTTCAGGTTACAGACGCTTCAGGTTACAGACTCCGCTAACCCAGAAATAGTACCTCGGGTTAAGAACTTTGCTTCAGGATGAGAACAGAAATTGTGCGGCAGCAGTGGGAGGCCCCATTAGCTAAAGTGGTACCTCAGGTTAAGAACAGTTTCAGGTTAAGAACCGACCTCCAGAACAAATTAAGTTCTTAACCTGAGGTACCACTGCACAGAACTTTTTTCTGGCGGGACACAGGGGTACACATACCCCTAAACATTTTGTGAATCTTTGTATTTTTGTCCATTTGTTGTATTTATTTTCCCCGATTTGAACTATAAAATGGTGATTTTCTTGAGTCAAAATGAGAGTACCCCTAAACATTATTATTTTTTTAAGAAAAAAAGCACTGGTCCTATATATAAATTATCCTCCCCTTTGCTTCTTTTCTCCTGCCTTGCTCAGTGAATCAGTCAGTTTGACTGAAGTCAGAGACTTCTGTGAGTTTGTAAATCTGAAGGACATTTAGAGAAAACAGGCGAGGCAAACTGGATGTGATCTCTTCGCTCATTGATGCTCGCAGGCTTCCCATTGTGGGCATCCGACTGGCTGCTGTGAGAACAGGATGCTGGACTTAGATGGGCCTTTGTTCTGATCCAGTGGGGTTCTTCTTACATCGCTCTGTCGTTTCCTCGCTTTCATTTTTACCTCCACAGCCTGTTGCTAAAGAGAAGTGAAAGGATTATGAAGCAGCGAAAGAGAATGAGAGCTGCTACATTTGTATTTTTTTTTTTAATGAATATTTATTAAATTTTCCAATTTTATATAAAGACAAAAAGAAAAAGCTGCTACATTTGTAAGGAGGGGGTTCTAAGCTCGGCGGAAGAGCACATGCTTTGTGCCCAGAAAACCCCAGATTATTCCTGGCATCTATAGACAGAACTGGGAATGATGGGAAAGAGTGTGGCCAGTCAGCTTAGGTCAGGAATAGGGAGCCCCAGGCCAGTGGCCAAAATCCTCCCAGCCTCTCTACCTCTCAGAACATTATCCAGGACAGACCCTTCACTGGCCTCACAGTGCTACCTCAAGTTACAGACGCTTCAGGTTACAGACTCCGCTAACCCAGAAATAGTACCTTGGGTTAAGAACTTTGCTTCAGGATGAGAACAGAAGTCATGCGGCAGCAGTGGGAGGCCCCATTAGCTAAAGTGGTACCTCAGGTTAAGAACAGTTTCAGGTTAAGAACCGACCTCCAGAACAAATTAAGTTCTTAACCTGAGGTACCACTGCACAGAACTTTTTTCTGGCGGGACACAGGGGTACACATACCCCTAAACATTTTGTGAATCTTTGTATTTTTGTCCATTTGTTGTATTTATTTTCCCCGATTTGAAGTATAAAATGGTGATTTTTTTGAGTCAAAATGAGAGTACCCCTATTTATTTATTTTTTAAGAAAAAAAGCACTGGTCCTATATATAAATTATCCTCCTAGCTTCAGGTTAAGAACAGTTTCAGGTTAAGAACAGACCTCCAGAACGAATTACCAAGTTCTTAACCCGAGGTACCACTGTACTTTCTACTATGATAGTATTTTTTGCCTGGTTGATACATACCCTTAAATTCTGAGCATGCCTCTTGCCGCCTTTTTTTAATTTACAATTTTTTAATTGATTTTTGCAGTTTACATTTATATTCAAATCATAATCAAAATCATACACATAAAGGGATCCCTGAATCCTTGGACTTTCCCCGTCCCTCCATGGGTTCCATTTACATTCCCTTTTCCAATTGCATCTTATAGTATTCTCCATTTTCTTAAAATTCCCTATCTTCCCATAGTTCTTGTTACATTACAAGTGTTGTTACTGTCCTGCCAAAGTTTTTAATTGTTTACAATGTTCTCCGAGCTAAGTTATAAATTTCCCCCATTCCTTAGTAAAATTTCTATCTTCTTGATTTCTGATCTTCCCAGTCATTTTCGCTATTTCAGCGTAGTCCATCATCTTTATCAGCCATTCTTCTCTGGTCGGGGCTTTATCTTCCTTCCACCTTTGGGCCAAAAGTATCTGTGCTGTCGTTGTCGCGTACATAAATAGTCTTTTCTGTTCCTTTGGTATCTCTGCACCTAAAATTCCTAATAGAAAAGCTTCTGGTTTTTTCCACAAATGTTATTTTTTTTTTATTTTTTAAAAAATATTTATTGAGATTTTACAAAAAACAAAGGTTTACAGAATAAAAAGAAAACATATAAGAAGAAAAAAAATAAGAAAAAACATACAAAAATACATAAAAAAGAAAAAAAATGAAAATACAAAATGCAAAAAGCGAATAGATAAGAAAAAATTAAAAACAAATCCATTTTTTTGTATCTTTAAACTCATTTGCTTGTTTCCTTGACCTCCTCACACCTCCCCTTTTTGTATTCCCATTTACATAATCAAATCAGCAAATCCTTACCCTCTTTCATTTATCTTAACTCTATATCTTAACATATTATAACTCTATATTTTCATCCATTATCAATCCATTTTTGCATATTCTTATTAACTTTGTTGCTAATGCCACTTATTTTCAATCCAGCATCATTTTAACATTCATTAATTTTACAGTGTTTCTGCAGATAGTCTTTAAATTTCTTCCAATCTTCTTCCACCAACTCTTCTCCCAGGTCTTGGATTCTGCCAGTCATTTCCACCAATTCCATATAGTCCATCACCTTCATCTGCCACTCTTCCAGGGTGGGTAAATCTTGTGTCTTCCAATACTTTCCAATAAGTATTCTTGCTGCTGTTGTTGCATACATGAGGAAAGTTCTATCCTTCTTTGGCACCAATTGGCTGACTATGCCCAGGAGAAAGGCCTCTGGTTTCTTCAGAAAGGTATATTTAAATACCTTTTTCATTTCATTATAGATCATCTCCCATAAAGCCTTAATCTTTGGGCACGTCCACCAAAGGTGAAAGAATGTACCTTCACTTTCTTTACATTTCCAACATTTGTTATCAGGCAGATGATATATTTTTGCAAGCTTGACTGGTGTCATGTACCACCTGTATATCATTTTCATAATATTCTCTCTTAAGGCATTACATGCCGTAAATTTCATACCGGTGGTCCACAACTGTTCCCAGTCAGCAAACATAATGTTATGTCCAACATCTTGTGCCCATTTAATCATAGCGGATTTAACCGTTTCATCCTGCGTATTCCATTTTAACAGCAAGTTATACATTCTTGAAAGTATCTTAGTTTTGGGATCTAACAGTTCTGTTTCCAATTTTGATTTTTCCACCTGGAAGCCAATTTTTTTGTCCAAATTATAGGCCTCTCTTATTTGATAATAATGAAGCCAGTCTCGCACTTTATCTTTTAATTTCTCAAAACTCTGCAATTTCAATTTGTCTCCTTCTTGTTCCAAAATTTCCCAATATTTCGGCCATTTGGCCTCCATATTGAGCTTTTTCTGAGCCTTTGCTTCCATTGGTGACAACCACCTTGGGGTTTTATTTTCAAGTAAGTCTTTATATCTTATCCAGACATTAAACAATGCTTTCCTGACAATATGGTTTTTAAATGCTTTATGTGCTTTAACCTTGTCGTACCACAAATATGCATGCCACCCAAAAACTCTGGTTTCTCTTCAGATCGTATAAATCTTTCGCCTTTTTCACAAATGTTATTTTAAACATTTTTTTCAGCTCAGTATATATCATTCCCCAGAATGGTTTTGTTAATTTGCACATCCACCACATATGGAAGAATGTGCCCTCTTTCTCTTTACATTTCCAAGAAATATTTGAAGCAGTTCTATGCATTTTTGCTTATTTAGTAGGTGTTAGATACCAACGCTACATCATTTTCATATAGTTTTCTTTCAATGTACAGCTGTAGATTTTAAATCTTCCCTCCATAACCTTTCCCAAGTTGAAAATTTTATATTATGCCCAATATATTTTGCCTCTGGCTCCACCCACCCCTGACAGAAGGTTGCCCAGAAGAGAATTTGGCCCTTTGGGCTAGAAAATGGTCCCCCAAATACTGAGCCAGATGGACCAATGGTTTGCCAAAAACGAAGGCGGCTGCATCGTCAGGAGAGCAGGGGTCCAGCTCTGTGATGCTTGCAGGGCTATTGCAAAACTAAGGAAAATCAAGAGAAATAAACAATGAGCAAGAGCCGTAAAGCAAAGAGAACTAAAGTCTTGCAGTTGAAAGGTTCTCTGTTCTCCAGGTCAGCCGGAGAATTGCTTCGCTGAAGCTCTCGCCTCCTCCCATCTACGTGATTTTTTCTTTTAAAGCCCTGTTGAGTGGGTCGTACTTGTAAAGGGCCCTGCTGTCAGAACAGATCCATGTCCTCCTCTTCTTCACCGCAGATGCGAGTCGTTGTCTGAATAGATTAGGCTGACTCCCAAGAAGGTGCAGGCAGCCAAGCGAGTGCCTGGCAAGGCTGTGTTTTCCTACCTCGGCTTCTAGAAGGAAGGTATACCGCGAGAGAGCAAAGTAGATGCTTGGGAACCTTGCTGGAAAAGGCTAGAGAAGCGATGGGGAACCTAAAAGTCTTGCGGACATCCAGTGGTTGGATGTTGGACAGTTGGACATGTTGGACAGTTGAAGACAGGTAAAAGAAAGCAATTCTTGGACTACTGCAATGTGCTCTATGTGGGGCTACCTTTGAAGGTGACCCAGAAACTACAACTAATCCAGAATGTGGCAGCTAGACTAGTGACTGGGGGCGGCCGCCAAGACCATATAACACCGGTCTTGAAAGACCTACATTGGCTCCCAGTACGTTTCCGAGCACAATTCAAAGTGTTGGTGCTGATCTTAAAGCCCTAAATGGCCTCGGTCCAGTATACCTGAAGGAGCGTCTCCACCCCCATCATTCTGCCCGGACACTGAGGTCCAGTGCCGAGGACCTTCTGGTGGTTCCCTCACTGAGAGAAGCAAAGCTACAGAGAACCAGGCAGAGGGCCTTCTCGGTGGTGGTGCCCGCCCTGTGGAACACCCTCCCACCAGATGTCAAAGAGATTAAACAACTACCTGACATTTAGAAGACATCTGAAGGCAGCCCTGTACAGGGAAGTTTTTAATGTGAGACATTTTAATGTATTTTTAATCTTTGTTGGAAGCCGCCCAGAGCGGCTGGGGAAGCCCAGCCAGATGGGTGGGGTACAAGTAATAAATTACTGTTACTATTACTTCTCCACACAGCACATAGTTAAACTATGGAACTTGCTCCCGCAGGAGAAAGCGATGAGCCACCAACTTGAATGGCTTTAAAAGAGGGTTGGACAAATTCATGGAGGGCTACCAATAAACACGATAGCTTGGCTTTGCCTCCATGACTGGAGGCAGTAATGCTTCTGAATACCAGTTGCTGGACAACTGAGGATGGGAGAGGGCTCTTGCACTCAAATTCTGCTTGAGAGTTCCCCACAGGCATCTGGTTGGCCACTGTGAGAGCAGACTGCTGAGCTAAATGGGCCATTGGGATGCTCCTGCAGGATCTTAGGATGTTCTTGTGACTTGTTTGCTACTTGCCTCAGGGGGCAGGTCTAGATCTAATAATGGGCTTCATCTGCAGGAGGGCAGGTGTGATGGCCTGGGATTCGGACTCAGAGGCTGAACCTGAGGGATCCCAGCCTGCACAGGAGTCCCCGCCTCCAGAACCAGCTGAGCCAGGGCTGGGGCCTGAGCCTGAAGAGTCCTCACCTGTACTGGATCCTCAGGTGCAGGCACCAGCTGAGTCTGTTCTGGCTCCTGAGGTGATGGAGGACCCATTGCCTGCAGGTGCTCCACTCTCAGCCCTGTCAGGGAAAGGTGAGGTTGCCTCTGGGTCCGGTAACCCTCCAGCCTCTCCTGGGCTGCAGAGGCTCAGGGCAGAGAGGCGGAGGGAACTAAGTTCCCGCAGGAGGAGTGCTCACCTCCAGGCCAGGAGAGGCGAGTCACCTGAGGATCGGGGCCACCCTATGCCTCGGGGCAGATAAAAGCCAGCCAGCCCCAGTCCTAAGTTGTGGGAACAATATTGTTGGTAGCCAGTTCCTGCCTGAACCCTGTCCTGCTCTTCTGCCGGAGCTCCTGACCTCACCCGACTCCCTGCCTTGGACCCACTTCACTTTTGACGGACTGCCTCCATACCGCACCCTCGACCTCAGACTGGACTCGGACCTCGCCGCACGGTTAACCCTCGGGAGCAGCACAGGCATGCTCCTGCAGGTTCTTATTATGTTCTTATGACTTGTTTGCTATTTGCTTCAGGGGGCAGGTCTAGATCTAATAATGGGCTTCATCTGCAGGAGGACAGGTGTCAATTGAACATTAAGATAATGTTTCTTGACAGTAAGAACAGTTGGACTATGGAACCAATTCCCTAGAGCAGGTATGGGGAGCCTGTGGTCCTCTGGATGTTGCTGGACCATAGTTCCCATCCTGACTATTGGACGTGCTGGCTGGGACTGATGGGAGTTGGAGTTCAACAACATGTCAAGAGCTACAGGTTCCCCATCTACACCCTAGAGGAATAGACTGGCTCTCCCTCACTAGGCTAGATGGCCTTCAAGGTCTCCTTCCAAATTCTGTGATTCTATGAAGATGGTATTTTCTCAGTCCACCTATCTTAAAGGTAAAGGGACCCCTGACCATTAGGTTCAGTCGTGGCTGACTCTGGGGTTGTGGTGCTCATCTCGCTTTACAGGCCAAGGGAGCTGGCGTACAGCTTCCGGGTCATGTGGCCAGCATGACTAAGCCACTTCTGGTGAACCAGAGCAGTGCACGGAAACACCGTTTACCTTCCCGCCGGAGCGGTACCTATTTATCTCCTTGCACTTTTTGGCGTGCTTTCAAACTGCTAGGTGGGCAGGAGCAGGAACTGAGCAACGGGAGCTCACCCCGTCACGGGGATTCGAACCACCAACCTTCTGATCAGCAAGTCCTAGGCTCTGTGGTTTAGCCCACAGCGCCACCCGCATCCCCCACCTATCCTACTTAATAATAAAACTGTAATGCTGTTGTCACACTGCATTTTGCATAGCCACCAATAGGTGAAGGTTTGAGTGACCCGTGAAGGGATGGGATGGGGGTTTAGGTAACCTGTAAGGGGAAAGAGTTTGGGTGATCTGTAAGGGGAGGGGTATGGGGTTTGGTGAGATGTAAGGGGGGGTTGACATGGGGGGGGATAGGCAAGGTTGGCAAGCAATGTGAGCAGAGGCACAGCCTGGGAATGATACTACAAGTTCAGCGTAAAATGTTGTTTTAAGGATTATTACCATAATGGATGTAAGATATTTTGAATACTTGATTGTTTAAAAGAGTGTCAAGGATAGTTAACCTAAGAATAAACATTGTTAGATTAAGCATTGTTAGCTGTAAACATTACAGCAAGAACAGGGCATCATCAAGCAGGATTTGAGCTAAACAATTCTCTCAGGAGCATATCCTCCCCCCAGCCGTTTTTAAAAAAACAAGAAATGTGAATTAGTTTGCATTCAATTGTGAACTGAACTGAATGTCTCACCAACTTTCTGCTCTGAACCAACAGCGAGCACCATTTCCTTCTTGGCTATTTTCCAGCATCTATCTCTAAACATTCTAATTTGCTTCTGCAAAATTAACATGACAGCCTTCTATTAATAGCATTGGATAGAATAGAATCTTATTGAATTAGCCCTTAGGGCATATCAAAATAACATACATCTAAACGAAGCGTAAAAGTATTCCAGAAACAAAAAAACGTTGTGTTTTGTTTCTGATGGAACTCAAAATTACATGTGGAAACAAAACAAAGAGGTGAGGTACAAATCAGAATTAATTTATTGCCCTTAAAACTTTCCCCGCAGTTGTCAAAAACGGGTTCCAAGGGTTGTTGCCAGCGAATTTCTACTCAGAGTAGGGTCACTGAAATCAACGGGTCACGCCTATTAATTTCAGTGGGTCTGCTCTGAGTTGGGCTGCAACCCCAGATACGTTGGAATGTAGCAACCACAACACACACTGACATCCAAAATAACAAAGTTAGATTGGGGGCCCCAAATTGGGGGGGGCATGCCCTCTCCCTCCTTCAGCACAGCAGCTGCCACTAGAAATTTATAAAATTATGCATGGCATGGAGAACGCGGATAGAGAAAAGTTTTCCTCCCTCTCTCATAACACTAGAACTCGGGGACATCCAACAGAATATTGGAAGATTTAGGAAAGATAACAGGACACAATGCATAGTCAAACAGGAGGCAGTGATGGCCACCAACTTGGACGGCTTCAAAAGATTATTGGACAAATTCCTGGAGTCAGTGGCTATCCGTGGCTACTAGTCCTGATGGCTCTGCCCTGCCTCCATAGTTGGAGACCTTGTACCTTTTGAATAACAGTTTATTGGAATTGCAAGTGGGGAGTTAGGATTTGGGTCCTGCTTGTGGGCTTCCCATAATGGGTATCTGGTTGGCCACTGTAAGAAAAGGATGCTGCACTAGACGGGCCATTGGCCTGATCCACTAGAGCTCTTCTCATAGAATCATAGAGTTGGAAGGAGAATCTGTTGTAGGAATCTTTTGCCCAATGTGGGGCTTGGACCCACAACCCTACGATTAATAATAATAATAATAATAATAATAATAATAATAATAATAAATAATTTATATCTCACCCATCTGGCTGGGTTTCCCCAGCCACTCTGGGCGGCTTCCAACAAAATATTAAAATACAGTAATGCATCAAACATTAAAAGCTTCCCTAAACAGGGCTGCCTTCAGATGTCTTCTATAAGCCTGGTAGTTGTTCTTCTCTTTGACATCTGGTGGGAGGGCGTTCTACAGGGAGGGTGCTACTACCGAGAAGGCCCTCTGCCTGGTTCCCTGTAACTTTGCTTCTCTCAGTGAGGGAACCACCAGAAGGCCCTTAGCTCTGGACCTCAGTGTCTGGGTAGAACGATGGGGGTGGAGACGCTCCTTCAGATATACTGGACCGAGGCCGTTTAGGGCTTTAAAGGTCAGAACCAAAACTTTGAATTGTGCTCAGAAACGTACTGGGAGCCAATGTAGGTCTTTCAAGACCGGTGTAAGAATCTCATGCTCTGCCAACTGAGCTACAGTGGTACCTCGGGTTAAGTACTTAATTCGTTCCGGAGGTCCGTTCTTAACCTGAAACTGTTCTTAACCTGAAGCACCACTTTAGCTAATGGGGCCTCCCGCCGCCGCCGCACTGCTAGAGCATGATTTCTGTTCTCATCCTGAAGCAAAGTTCTTAACCCGAGGTAATATTTCTGTGTTAGCGGAGTCTGTAACCTGAAGCGTATGTCACCTGAAGTGTATGTAACCCGAGGTACCACTGTATCATGTTCTTATGTTCTCAAGGTTATACCTGTACCATCCATTTAAATCACTCTTATTCCACATAACAGTCATGGCTCCCCAGCCCAAGAATCTTGGGTACTGTAGTTTCATAAGGGTCTCCTAGCAACTCTCAGCACCCTTAAAAAACTACAGTTTCCAGGATCCTTGGAGGTGAGTCTTGAGTGCTTGAACATTTTTAATGGACGATCTGGATGTAACTTAAAGGGGGGAAAGTGGCCTGTGTCTTCAAGAGCTGTTTGGGGTATAGGAGATAGATTCTGAAATAAGCACACAGCAGACTGGCTTCTTTCAAGGACTCTTTCCTCTTCAGCAGCCCAAACCATTGTTCCCTGGGATCATGTCCAAATCTTTCAACTTGCAAGAGTAAGAAAAAAATCTTGGTATCTCTCCCAGGGATAAATGAGATGCCTGCGGTCGAAGAGGACGACAGGCTATAAAATAGGCAGTGAAAGGTTCCCGAAACAGGGCCAAACTCTTCAGAACAAAATACCAGGGGCTGGGAGATGAGACAGGAATTTGGCTGAGGTTAAAACAAGGCCCCTCAGCCCTGTACTTTGAAGACTGATGGCCTCCAGCAAAGAATCTTGGGAAGTGTCATTTGTTAAGGAGGCCCCTCAGGGGTGGCCTGTGCTGGTCCTGTGGGTTACCTGAGAGGTGAGGGCCAAGTCCGGTCCATGGTCAAAGGTGCAACGTGGAGGCAGTCCGTAGTAGCTGCAGCTGGGTGCAGGGCAGGGAGTTGGGTGAGGTCAGGAACAGGCTTGCAAGCAGGGAGCAAGGGCGGATCAGGAGCTCAGGCAGGAAAGCAGGACAGGGTTCAGGAAGGAACTAGCAACCACAATGTTGCTCCCGCAACTTGGGACTGGGGCTGGCCGGCTTTTATCTGCCCCGAGGCATAGGGTGGCCCCGATCCTCAGGTGACTCGCCTCTCCTGGCCTGGAGGTGAGCACTCCTTCTGCGGGAGTTAGTTCCGCCACCTCTCTGCCCTGACCCTCTACAGCTCAGGAGAGGCTGGAGGGTTACCGGACCCAGAGGCAACCTCAGCTTCCTCTGACGGGGCTGAGAGTGGAGCACCTGCAGGCTATGGGTCCTCCATCACCTCAGGAGACAGAGCAGACTCAGCTGATGCCTGCACCTGAGGATCCAGCACAGGTGAGGACTCTTCAGGCTCATGCCCCAGCCCTGGCTCAGCTGGTTCTGGAGGCAGGGAATCCTGTGCAGGCTGGGATCCCTCAGGTTCAGCCTCTGAGTCTGAATCCCAGGCCATCACATGGCCTGTCCTGTTCTGTTCCAGCGCCTGAGGTGAAACAGGAAGGTCCCCCCACCACCGCCCCCAGCTGATGTCTCATTTCCTGCTACTGTGTGGCCCTGGTGGCAGCAGCAATGGCAAGTGGAGTGCCTTTGTGAGCTTCCTTGAGTTATGGGGGGAAAGTCAGGATGTAAATTAATGATCATGATGACGCAAAGAGAGCATCAGGATTCAGGGGTCAGATTCCTTGTCCTGTGAGGGCTCCAAACCTGAGGGTGAGGACCTCCCATCCCTATCCTCAGAGGCACTGCTACCAGACGAAGCTGGAAGGGCCAGTGCCTGAGGATGTGCCATCTTCTGACTCCACTGTTAGAAGACCCTGGAAGACCTCCTGAGCCTCCAGTGCTCTGTGTGCAGATATAGAATCAGGATACCAGCACACCCAGCCTCTGCAGGTCACCTGGAGGGCAGATTTTAATGCTGGGGTATTGTTCTCCTTCTCGGATGTTACGGCAACAAATGACCCGGCCATGTCGGGAAACGTGGCACAAATCAAGGGATGACTGTGTGATGTTTACTCCTTTGGGTGTGCTCCGGCAGCCCTCAGATATGAGGAAGCTGGTGACAGAGACTTCCTGTGACAAACACTGCATTGTGTACAAAGGTAAAGTGGTGACAATGAAGGCCAACTTGGGATAAAAGAGGAGAGAAGGGAAAAGATGGAGTCACAGGCAGCTGCCTGCCCTTTTCTGGAAAGGATGGGATTTGCTCCCAGAAGAGTTGGTGAGCAGACCACCAACATGGATGGGTTAGACGGGCCCAAGAGGATTTTCTCTCCTTATGTAATTCTCCCAAATTAGGAACCATGATCAGATTCATAACTACTGCTGTATCTTCTTCTCATCCATAATTTCAAGTTATTTTAAATGAAACTTCTTGACCATTGGACCATCTAGGACGGAATTGCCCACCAGGGTGCCCTCCAGATGTTGTTGACTCCAGTTCCCATCATTTCCAGCCAGAATGGCCAATGGCCCAACAACATCTGGAGGGGTACCACTTTGCAGTCTGTGCTGGCTGGCACTAGCTCTTTGGGTTTTCAGACTAGTCTCATTCATTGTGGGCTTTGGGCTTGGCTTAGGTCTTGATGTGATTACATTCCCTCCAAAGGATCAGGTACAAAGTTTGGGGGGTTTCTTCTATCACTTGGGGCTCAAGTTGCCTTGGTGACACAAATGCCTTCCATCAGTTTAGACAAGTGGCTCAGCTACTCCCCAATCTGGGCAGGGGTAGCCTATGCTCTGGTTACCTCCAGGTTAGATTACTGCAGTGCATTATGCATGGGGCTGCCTTTGAAGATTGTACGGAAAATGCAGCTGATGCAGAATTCAGCGGCCGGGTTTCTCACCTGGCAAGACAGTCTTAGCTCCTAATGCCAATCCTGGCCTGACTGGCTACCAGTTAGTTTCTGGGCCCCGTTCAAAGTGCTCCATTTGACCTATAAAGCCTTATGCGGCTCAGGACCCCAACACATCAAGGACCACCTCTCCCCATATGAACCCACCAAGACCCCGGGATCATCACCTAAAGCTATTCTCCATGCGCCTCCTCCATGGCAACACGGCCTTTTCAGGGCTGGCTCCCAACTTATGGGATGCTCTCCCCAGGGAGGTTTGCCTACCACCCTCTTTGTCCAGTTTTAGGCACCAGCTGAAAACTTTCCTTTCTACCTGGGCTTTTGGCTCTTTGACTGAAGGGTATTTAAATAAACAGGAACAGCTGGCGGGCAGCAAAGAGGGAGATCTCCGGCCGCGTCCTGCCTTTATAGGGCAGGCCCCGCCCCCGAGCCAGCCGATTGGCCGGCTAGGGGGTGACGTGGCCAGGAATCCCCCCCAATCACGTGGGGGCGCTGTGCGCATGGGGGGGCATGAAGCCTGCAACCCCACCTTCTCCTTAGTGCGGAAGTGGCCTTGTGGACTCATTTGCTGGGAAGGATATGCTAAGCCAATTTGTATAGCTGTTTGTTGCCCCCCGGGGTTTTTTTATCCCTTGTCTTTATTGTAATTGGTTTTAGTGTTTCTCTTGTGTTTGCAAGTCCCTTTGAGTCATGTATCTGAAGAAGTGTGCATGCACACGAAAGCTCATACCAAGAACTAACTTAGTTGGTCTTTAAGGTGCTACTGGAAGGAAATTTTTTTTTTGTATAAATTAAAAACTATAAGAATAGCTGTAGACTGTAAGTGTCAAAATCCACTGAAATCCTTTTATGGCTGTAACAGAGCAGACCCAGTGGATACTATGGACATAACTACCTTGGGTCCATTAATTTCAATGGTAGTGGAGTCAGAGACGGGTTGATGAGATAGTGCTCCCTTCACCCTAATTGACCAGCCTCTGCAGATTCCATATGGCAGTATAGATCTTATCGGTGGCCACACTGTAGTTTTCCGATGTGATTGGCTAATGTGTGGCCAATAAGCAAGTCTTCCAAGGATTAGGATGGGAAGGGAGCTCCAGGATGTCACATAGAAGAAGAAGAAGAAGAAGAAGAAGAAGAAGAAGAAGAAGAAGAAGAAGAAGAAGAGGAGGAGGAGGAGGAGGAGGAGGAGGAGGAGTTGTTTGGATTTGATATCCCGCTTTATCACTACCCGAAGGAGTCTCAAAGCGGCTAACATTCTCCTTTCCCTTCCTTCCCTTCCTCCCCCACAACAAACACTCTGTGAGGTGAGTGGGGCTGAGAGACTTCAGAGAAGTGTGACTAGCCCAAGGTCGCCCAGCAGCTGCATGTGGAGGAGCAGGGAAGCGAACCCAGTTCCCCAGATTACGAGTCCACCACTCTTAACCACTACACCACACTGGCTCTCATATCTCTCACATATCTTCCGAATCTCTTTGGTTCCATGATATGGACAAATAAGGGCCTTTAATATCCCAGGGCTGAAAAAAGACTTCTTTTTTTTAAAAAAAACCAAGAAAGCGGAGGGCATGAGGGCACATCCCAATTTAGCCAACTAAACAACATACACCTTAGAAATCTCTCTTTTCGCCAGCCAGATTCAATATTTACTCAGGCTGGATGAGGCCCAGCTGCAGCTGGTTCATTTAGCCCCAACCGAACCCCCGGGGGATGAAATCGGCAGGTCCTGCAAAAAGTGACCTTTACATTTTTCCTTGTGTTTTTTTTTACATATTATTTTATTGTCATTTTGCTGTGATAAGGAATAAATCAAAGATGAAAGAACCCTCCTCAAGACCCTTCAGGACCTTGGAGAACAGGGAGAACTGGTAGAGGAGGGCGGTCTTGGCGACAAACTCCAGACATCAGGGAGTTTCAAAAGAGCTGGGACAGGATCCTTTGTTCTTCGCTCTGTGCCTTACGACAGTGACTCAGCTCACTGTATTTTTTTCTCCCAGATGGGAATTTTTTTCGGATGCTGCCGGGTCTGCTTCCTTCTTTGGCGATCAGCCTTCCTTATTTATTCCTCTGTCTTCTTGGCAAAGGAAGATTTAGCTGCATTGTGCGCAAGCGTTGAACTCTTGTTCCAGGAGGGCTGTGTGTTTCGCGCAGCCCCACAAATGCCTAGAGAGAATATAATGTTGCGCTCATACCAGTCTTCAAATGGTGGAAAGGGTTCCTGTGTCTATCCAGGGTTTGGTTTCCTTGGAACGAAGGTCAATGGAGGCTGTGATGTGTTTAGGATTGTTTTATGAATTTTAAGGTCTCAAATATAGGGTAAATATTCATAAATGAGGGACGCGGGTGGCGCTGTGGTTTAAACCACAGAGCCTAGGACTTGCCGATCAGAAGGTCGGTGGTTCGAATCCCCGTGACGGGGTGAGCTCCCGTTGCTCGGTCCCTGCTCCTGCCAATCTAGCAGTTCGAAAGCATGTCAAAGTGCAAGTAGATAAATAGGTAGCGCTCTGGCGGGAAGGTAAACGCCGTTTCCGTGTGCTGCTCTGGTTTGCAGGAAGCGGCTTAGTCATGCTGGCCACATGACCCGGAAGCTGTACACCGGCTGCCTCGGCCAATAAAGCGAGATGAGCGCCGCAACCCCAGAGTCGATCACGACTGGACCTAATGGTCAGGGGTCCCTTTACCTTTATTCATAAATGCACACATATCTAAATATATGAACCATGTGTCTGAAATAGTATGGGATCCTCAAGCCATTTTGACTCTCCCAATGACCTCAAATATTCCTCTGCAGTAGGGGAGGCAAATGGGGAAAGCCTTCCCATCGTCTTTTTGCTTGCAAATCCTGTCTTAAGGCTGTATTTGTGTATGAATAGGGTGAGCCTGTGGCCTGTATTCAGGAACTAAAGCATTAACAAAAGGATGGCCAGGCTGCCCAGGTAATGCGATCAGTGACCATTGTCAGGTATCCTGGCAGACAGGATTTCTGCTGTGGACCGCCTCCTTCTGTGTCGTATGGATGATGTCTTGGAGGGTGGTCTTGGGCTAGAGGGTGGGCAATTTCAAAGGTCTACATAAGGGCTTGCACACCATTGTTCAGGATTCTTCTCGCCCCTGTGTACGGTGAATGGGGACCCTGTTACAACAGTTTATTTCTTTTAATAAAGATGAGGCTTACTAGCCACTTTGCTTCTCAATATACTCTGGTTGGCCTCTGTTTTCTTCTACTGATAAGGAACCCACTTAAGGACTCTATATGGGCTCCAGAATACTCCATAAGGAAAAAGGGATATACAGTGGTACCTCGGGTTACATACGCTTCAGGTTACAGACTCCGCTAACTCAGAAATAGTGCTTCAGAACTTTGCTTCAGGATAAGAACAGAAATTGTGCTCTGGCAGCGCGGCGGCAGCAGGAGGCCCCATTAGCTAAAGTGGTACTTCAGATTAAGAACAGACCTCCGGAACGAATTAAATACTTAACCCGAGGTACCACTGTATGGTCTTATTTACACACATAGAAAAATACCTGAGCACAGAGTGAAGGGGCTCCCAGCATGAACCCTCCAACAGTCTTGCCTTCTCATTAGGTTCCCAGAGAGGGATCTCCAAGCAGTGGTGGACTTGGGTACTATGGCATACCGTTCAACATTTTCAGACCCAAAACTGGGATGTGCATCTTCCTGGACATGCCCTTGAGCGAATCACGTGACTTGCGCCTTGCTCTTGCCTTTAAAAAAGTGCTTTTCTCGGGGCGAAATCTCACACGGAACCCAAAGATGTGCATTAGGGGGAGCTGTGCGAGATCGCAGTCTTCCCCCAAAGAGCTTTTTTTCAGGGCAAGAGCACGGCACTCAAAATGGCCACTGTGTTCTTGCCTGAAAAAATGGGATGGCAGGTATGCTATGGCACCATGTGCCAGGCCAAAATTTGTCCACCGCCACCCCTGCACTCACAATGTCTTTCCAAATGCAGGCAAGAAGGTACCCAAAGGGCTCTAGCAGGATCCTAAAGCACTTCCGTCCAGTGGTGGAGCATGCGTTCACCGTGGCTGGGAGACCGCCATACGCCAGCCCAGCCTTGGCCACCGAAGTGACGTCAGCCCTGAGCAGCTTTGCATGGCTGGAAGGATGCCAGCCTACCAAAGCAGGGTTGGCTCAGGGAAGGCAGAGTGAGAAGGGCACCATGTTCAGTCCCAGCCTTGACCTCGATCTGATGCTGGAAACCCCCTTGTGAAAATCAAAGCTGGTTTCGCATTTCATTGTGGCAGGGCCCATCTCGTAATTTCTCGAGCCTGTGAACATCTGCGTGTTTTAATTGCCGGGCTGATGAGCACCGAGGCTCTCTCAACAGGAAATGTTTCCTGCGTGTCACTTCATTCTTGGCAAGAGGCTCCCCGTTTCTGAGCAAATGTTTCTCAGCACCGGGGCCATAAGAATGTAAACGGATGCCTTGATTGACTGATGGTCAGCTGTGAAGTAGGCTCAGGAATGCTGCTTGAACTCTTCCTTCCCATGTCATGCAACCAAGCTAGCTGTGAGGCTCAAATGTTGGTGGTGGGTGTCAGGGAACCAACAAGTCATCATAATAATGGCAGAAAAGATCTGTTGTTCAGTTGTTTAGTCGTGTCCGACTCTTCGTGACCCCATGGACCAGAGAACGCCAGGCACTCCTGTCTTCCACTGCCTCCCACAGTTTGGTCAAACTCATGCTGGTAGCTTCGAGAACACTATCCAACCATCTCGTCCTCTGTGGTCCCCTTCTCCTTGTGCCCTCAATCTTTCCCAACATCAGGGTCTTTTCCATGGAGTCTTCTCTTCTCATGAGGTGGCCAAAGTATTGGAGCCTCAGCGTCAGGATCTGTCCTTCCAGTGAGCACTCAGGGCTGATTTCCTTCAGAATGGATAGGTTTGATCTTCTTGCAGTCCATGGGACTCTCAAGAGTCTCCTCCAGCACCAGAATTCAAAAGCATCAATTCTTCGGCGATCAGCCTTCTTTATGGTCCAGCTCTCACTTCCATACATCACTACTGGGAAAACCATAGCTTTAACTATATGGACCTTTGCTGGCAAGGTGATGTCTCTGCTTTTTAAGATGCTGTCTAAAGGCTTAGTTCAGAAAACACAGCAAACCATGGATTTCCCTAACCATGGTTTAGCACTCCAACAGTCTTCAGAGCTCCCAAATGTGTGGGCCAACCACAGTTTACTGGTGAATGTTTCCTTTCTTTCCCTGCCTGCTCTGCTCCCCCATTTTGATGGTGCCGGCAGTGAAGGCTGATCCGTTAGGGCAGAAGAGGCACTGCCCCAGCAATTTCAGTCTGCCCTCAGTCAGTCCTGACTGGACTGCTTTCTTACGAACTTCCAGTTCAAGCTTCCTCCTCCTTAGCCTCAGTGTTGCCCTTGTAGAGGAGGGGGGACTAGAATTACTTGGCTCTGCCAGTCATTGGCTGTAGTGCCACCTGCTGTTGGCCTCCTGCCTTTATGCCCTACCAGTCCTAATGATCACCAACAGGGAGGAGGAAGATGGGGAGAAAACTAGAATTCATTGGAACCGCCCTGCCTATCATTGGGTCTGCTTTCTGCCCTACCAGTCCCACTGAGTATAGGAAACACAGGAAGATGCCATATGTAAGAATCCGTTTGGTTAGTGTGGCAGCACCGGCACTTTGGAACTCCCTGCAGATTGAGTGCATTCCCTGTACTCTTTTTGGCGCCTGCTAAAAAGATTGTTTCGACAAGCCTCCCTGGATGCTTAGAAAGTTGAGGTAATTTTAACTGGTTTTAGTATTTTAACTTCTGTATACTTTCAAGCATGGTGGGGTTTTTTTCTTGATTTCGTCGTTTTTTCTTTTTGTATGCTGCTTCAAGGTTTTTACTACAGTGGTACCTCGGGTTAAGAACTTAATTCATTCCAGAGGTCCGTACAAAGAAGCTGAATGTTGGTAAATTCAGGATGGACACTATACACACACACACACACACACACAGAGTGGTACGTCGGGTTAAGTACTTAATTTGGTCTGGAGGTCCGTTCTTAACCTGAAACTGTTCTTAACCTGAAGCACCACTTTAGCTAATGGGGCCTGCTGCTGCCGCCGTGCCGCCAGAACACGATTTCTGTTCTCATCCTGAAGCAATGTTCTTAACCCGAGGTACTATTTCTGGGTTAGTGGAGTCTGTAACCTGAAGCGTCTGTAACCTGAAGCGTATGTAACCCGAGGTACCACTGTACAATCAAGCAGCATATAAATCTTGTGAAATAAAAATTAATTAAGTATATCGATTCAGAGAACAATAGTTCTCTATTGTGTGGTAACTCTTCAGGGTTTGGGGTATGAATTCCCCCCCCCCCAGCCCTGAATATTCCTGGGATTGAACCTGGGACCTTCTGCATGCCAAGAGAGTGGATAAACAGCAGGTACGTGCTTGGCCATAATGAAGAACAGCTCCTTGATCCAGTATACCTGAAGGAGCGTCTCCACCTCCATCGTTCTGCCTGGACACTGAGGTCCAGAGCTGAGGGCCTTCTGGCGGTTCCCTCACTGTGAGAAGCAAAGCTACAGGGAACCAGGCAGAGGGCCTTCTCGGTAGTGGCACCCGCCCTGTGGAACGCCCTCCCACCAGATGCCAAAGAGAAAAACAACTACCAAACTTTTAGAAGACATCTGAAGACAGCCCTGTTTAGGGAGGCTTTTAATGTTTAATAAGTTATTGTATTTTAGTGTTCTTTTGGAAGCCACCCAGAGTGGGTGGGGTATAGATAAATTATTATTATTATTATTATTATTATTATTATTACTACTACTACTACTACTACTACTACTCATCGGTCATTACTCTGCTCAGAAGAGGAAAGCTCTGGAAGCTGACCATGTGATGCCCTTGGGAAACCAGAGCTCAGACTCCGCAGAAACTCTCTCTATGCCCTGTGTGACCTTGGCTGGGCAAAAGGTCCCCTTTCCATGCTCTCTCCCCTTCCCCCCGCCTGCTCTGCTTAGCAGGGCTGTGACCCAGCCAGGATGAAAATAGAATGGCCAACTTGTTCCTCAGCAGCCAAGCCAAGGGCACATGGGTTGTGTGCCCAGGCCCGAGCAGGGAGCGTCATGGAAACTGCATGAGGTAAATCCCCTCCGGGGACAAGGGGTGTGTGCGGCTGTGACGCTGAACACTAAAGGCAGGCACCTGACTCAGGTGAGCCTCGCTTGTTCAGGCACAGCCAAGTTCCCCTCATGCTTCAGAAACTCCATTAGATCAGAGCCAAGATTCCAGGGCGTCTGAGGCTCGACTTCTTGAGCTGTCTGAGGCCAAGGCTTTTGTTTTGTTTTCTTTTGGATCTGATGGGAACTTCCTCTGTCTTTTCCCACTCTTTTCCTTGTCTCCAGGTGGGAGCATTTGCTTCTGGGCGATTTTCTGAGGGCCACATGCCAGTAGTGAGGAGCACCTTGAGGAGGAGACGGGTGGAGGAAGGAATGCAGATTTCACCTTAGTACAGGAGGCAAGTTTCTACACACGCTCACACGCCCCTCTCTATCTTCCATCCAAACGAGCAAGAGGTAATCTCAGGACACATTTCAACCAGGCAGGAACACACAAGGTGAGGTGCAAAGGAGAGCCAGTCAATAATGTGGCTTGGAGTGGGACTCTTGATTTGGGTAGAGTCACTAGGACCAGGGAGAGAGGTCTAGAACAAAGCTTTCCAAAATGTGAATATAGAGTTATAATATGTTAAGATATAGAGTTAAGACAAACGAAAGAGGGTAAGGATTTGCTGATTTGATTACTTAAATGGGAATACAAAAAGGGGAGGTGTGAGGAGGTCAAGGAAACAAGCTAATGAGTTTAAAGTTACTAAAAACGGATTTGTTTTTAATTCTTTTTTATCTATTTGTTTTTTGTATTTTGTATTTTTATTCTTCTTTTTTCTTTTTTATGTATTTCTCTATGTCTTCTTTTTTGTATCTTTTTCTTTCTATGTGACTTTTTTCTATTTTGTAAACTTATGTTTTTGTAAAACTTCAATAAATATCTTTAAAAAAAACAAAAACAAAGCTTTCCAAAATGTGTGTCATGACATATTAGTGTGTCAATTGCAGTGTGTCGCGCAAACACTCCCCACGCTCCTCCTGGGGCTGGAAAGTTTAACCTCTGGTTTTCTAGTAAAACTGCGGCCTGGGCAGGCCGGGTCGTCCTCTGATATACCTGCTGGGATTGACAAGGCATCTGACCTTCACCTGAATCTCATAGCTCTCCTGTAGCTGCCTCTGATTAGCTATCATTTAACTCTTGGGACACGGGTGGTGCTGTGGGTTAAACCACTAAGCCTCTTGGGCTTGCTGATCAGAAGGTCAGTGGTTCGAATCCCCGTGATAGGTGAGCTCCCGTTGCTCGGTCCCAGCTCCTGCCAACCTAGCAGTTAGAAAGCACCTCAAAGTGCAAGTAGATAAATAGGTACCGCTCTGGCGGGAAGGTAAATGGCGTTTCCGTGTGCTGCTCTGGTTCGCCAGAAGCGGCTCCCTCGGCCAATAAAGTGAGATGAGCGCCGCAACCCCAGAGTCGGTCACGACAGGATCTAATGGTCAGGGGCCCCTTTACCTAACTCTTGGGGGAAATAATTAGCCTCACTCATCATGTGCATGGAAGTTGCCGAACCAATTAACCAACTAGAAGGATTACTGTTAATAGCACCAGTTTTCCTATAACTTGATATTGCTGGATAGTTTTGACGAATTGCAAAAGCATTTTTAGTTTGCTTTCTGTTGCCACCCTTTATTAGGCTGACATGCCCAGTTCCTTTTTCAGACTCTGTTCGCTCACTTTCAAACCAGCCCCAAAGGGATGCATGCAACACAGTTTCTGTGTTTCCTTTGGCAATGCCAGGAGCCCAGCTGAGAAGGAAGGAGTCTTGCAAAAAGTTAAAAATAGAGTACCTTCGGAGAGGCTACTGTGATTTCCTTCACTTCCCCTGAATGGGGCATTTAAGTTTATGTCTCCAGAGAGGGTTCAAGGCAATCTGAATCGGGAAGCAACGTCTGCCACAAACAGGTTCTCTTAAAGCTGACGTTGGGGCTAGAGAGACAGAGGAAGTTGTTTACGTGTGCAAATGGGTTCAAGTTGGCCGTGCCCATTCATTTCAGTGGGTATACTCTGTGTAGGCAAACCTAGACAGCATCTTAAAAAGCAGAGACATCACCTTGCCAACAAAGGTCCGTATAGTTAAAGCCATGGTTTTCCCAGTGGTGATGTATGGAAGTGAGAGCTGGACCATAAAGAAGACTGATCGCCGAAGAATTGATGCTTTTGAATTCTGGTGCTGGAGGAGACTCTTGAGAGTCCCATGGACTGCAAAAAGATCAAACCTCTCCATTCTGAAGGAAATCAGCCCTGAGTGCTCACTGGAAGGACAGATCCTGAAGCTGAGGCTCCAATACTTTGGCCACCTCATGAGAAGAGAAGACTCCCTGGAAAAGACCCTGATGTTGGGAAAGATGGAGGGCACAAGGAGAAGGGGACCACAGAGGACGAGGTGGTTGGACAGTGTTCTCGAAGCTACAAACATGAGTCTGACCAAACTGCGGGAGGCAGTGGAAGACAGGAGTGCCTGGCGTGCTCTGGTCCATGGGGTCACGAAGAGTCGGACACGACTAAACGACTAAACAACAACAACTCTGTGTAGGACCAATGTTGAACGCAAAACCACAAACTTCCCAAGAACCTTGACTTTCACCCATGTCAGAGTGGAAAAATGTTTCCCATTCTCTTGGCAGGGAAGGGGAAATTTTGGGTGCCCCCACGTCACCCACAAAGGAAAAGCCAGACAATTCATGCTTCTTTTGCTCATAAGCATCTGTTGTTCTTGAGCCTCTCTCGGTCATTTTTGGCCCCCAAAGGAAATGTCAATGAGGCGAAGGAGCTATTCCATCCACCCCCTTACAAATGACGCAGCTTGCGGAGAGAAGAGGCCCCACTCCTTTTTTTGCTACAAAGCAGCCTGCGAGCGTGAAGATCTCAAGGGAGCTTTTGTTTACTTCAGCAGCGAAACAAGAAGCCAGATCTCTGATAAAACACAAGGACACAGGTTGGCAAGGAAGGAGAGTTTCACCTACTTGTGGGCTGCTTGTTATTCTCCAAATATTTATGAGGCCAGTAGTTCATGCCATGGGTTCCCAGAACTGCTTGGAGACGCAGCCTACGGGGGGGGGGGAGAATAAATGTAGCAGGGTTTGTGGGGGGCGGAAGATAACCAGAGGGAGGGTATTAACAGAGAAAGGTGCCTTTGAATGCCAATTGCTGGGGATTGCAAGTGGGGAGAGCACAGGAGCACTCAGGCCCCACTTTTGGTCTTCTTAGAGGACCATCTGATTGACCACTATGAGAAAGAGATGCTAGACTAGATGCCTTGCATGGTGAAAGTGGACAGAGGGAATATTTTCTCCCTCTCTCATAACACTAGAATTTGTGAATATACAAAGAAGCTGAATGTTGGTAAATTCAGGATGGACACCACACACACACACACACACACACCAGTAGCGTAGCGTGGGTTGTCAGCACCCGGGGCAAGGCAAGTAATTTGCGCCCCCTAACCGGTGGATTTGCGCCCCCTAACCCATGGATTTGCCCTAACCCCAGATGTTGCGCCCGGTGCGGCCCGCCCCCCCTGCACCCCCCACGCTACGCCACTGACACACACACAGTGGTACCTCGGGTTAAGTACCCGGTACTTAATTTGGTCTGGAGGTCCGTTCTTAACCTGAAACTGTTCTTAACCTGAAGCACCACTTTAGCTAATGGGGCCTCCTGCTGCTGCCGCGCCGCCAAAGCACAGTTTCTGTTCTCATCCTGAAGCAAATTTCTTAACCCGAGGAACTATTTCTGGGTTAGCAGAGTCTGTAACCTGAAGCCTCTGTAACCTGAAGCATCTGTAACCCGAGGTACCACTGTGTGTGTGTGTGTGTGTGTGTGTTTCACTCACAGCATAGCTTTTATATATTGTTGTATGCCACTCCAATCTCAAATCAGTGTGAGATTTTACGGGTTCCAGGTATTTACCCAGGGTTTGGTTTCCTTGGATTGAGGGACAACAGAGTCTGTGGTGTCTTTATGCTCTATAGTTTATTTACACACCTATACAACCTGATGCGGGTGGCGCTGTGGTCTAAACCACTGAGCCTCTTGGGCTTGCCGATCGGAAGGTCGGCGGTCCAAATCCCTGCGACGGGTGAGCTCCTGTTGCTCTGTTCCAGCTCCTGCCAACCTAGCAGTTCGAAAGCAGTGTAAGCAGATAAACAGGTACTGTTGCGGCAGGAAGGTAAGTGGTGTTTCTGTGCGCTCTGGTTTCCATCACGGTGTTTCCATTGCGCCAGAAGTGGTTTAGTCATGCTGGCCACATGACCCGGAAAGCTGTCTGTGGACAAACACCAGCTCCCTCGGCCTGAGATGAGCGCCACAACCCCATAGTTGCCTTTGACTGGACTTAACCGTCCAGGGGTCCTTTACCTTTTTTACCTTTTACAACCTGAGCCTATGATGCAGGGGCTCACAGCATTGGCAGCCCAGAAGGTCTTGCTTCTCCCATAGCAACAGCCTTGGATTCAAGCAGAAATCGAGCATGGCCCTCACTCTCAGACTTCTGCCTGCTTCTAGCCCATGCTGGCTATTGACTTTAAAACTACCAGCCAAGTGAGGGAGGTGGCCCCCCATTTGCCCTCTGGCACCAAGCCCTAAATGGCCTCGGCCCAGTATACCTGAAGGAGCATCTCCACCCCCATCGTTATGCCCGGACACTGAGGTCCAGCTCCGAGGGCCCTCTGGTGGTTCCCTCCCTATGAGAACTGAGGTCACAGGGAACCAGGCAGAGGGCCTTCTCGGTAGTGGTGCCCACCCTGTGGAACGCCCTCCCTTCAGATGTGAAGGAAATAAGCAGCTATCCTATCTTTAAAAGACATCTGAAGGCAGCCCTGTTTAGGGAAGTTTTTAATGTTTGATGCATTACTGTATTTTAGTATTTTGTTGGAAGCTGCCCAGAGTGGCTGGGGAAGCCCAGCCAGATGGGCGGGGTATAAATAATAAGTTGTTGTTGTTGTTGTTATATGTAGGCACCAGGACAGACGTAATGGATTTGAGAACTTTGGCATCAGGATGGGGTCCTATTGATGGTAGGGCCTTCCATGGGAAGAGGATTTCACAAGCAGAGAAAATGTGAAAAACGCGGTCTGCAGCATTTACTCTGAAGTGGTCTAGTTCGGGAAAGGCCAGAAAGGACTATATCACATGCTTTTGGGGTACATCGCAAGAGTCTTTTAAACCTTAACACAGTAAACGGCTTTATACAGAGTCAGAACAACCATCAATTTAGCTCAGTATTGTCTACACTAGGGTTTCCCAAACTTGGGTCTCCAGCAGTTTTGAGACCACAATTCCCATCACCCCTGACCGCTGGTCCTGGTAGCTAGGGATGATGGGAGTTGTAGTCCAACAACTGGAAACCCCGGTTTGGGAAACTCTGGTCTACATTGACCTGCAACAGCTATCCAGGCTTTCAGGCAGGGAACATTCTCAGCCCTACCAGGAGAGGCTGGTAATTGAACCTCGGACCTTCTGCATGCAAAGCAGATGTTCTAACCACTGAGCTGTGGCTAAAGGTTTTCCTGGGCCATTCATAAGCCTTCGCCCAGCATTTCGTTGTTTAGTTGTTTAGTCGTGTCCAACTCTTCGTGACCCCATGGACCAGAGCACGCCAGGCACTCCTGTCTTCCACTGCCTCCCGCAGTTTGGTCAAACTCATGCTGGGAGCTTCAAAAACACTGTCCAACCATCTCGTCCTCTGTCGTCCTCTTCTCCTTATGCCCTCCATCTTTCCCAACATCAGGGTCTTTTCCAGGGAGTCTTCTCTTCTCATGAGGTGGCCAAAGTATTGGAGCCTCAGCTTCAGGATCTGCCCTTCCAGTGAGCACTCAGGGCTGATTTCCTTCAGAATGGATCGGTTTGATCTTCTTGCAGTTCATGGTGTTGGGATACTGCCAGGGAGATAATATCCATCTGAGGCCCCAAGCTCGGTGCCGGACGATCCATCGACCTCCCGTAGTCACGCAGTATCAGCAATTTAGCGACACTAAGCCTCAGGCTTAGTGCACACTCTGACAGCAGAATTCACACAGCAAGAAGTTGCACAGCATGAGAGCAGAACATGCATATTTACAGTTTATTTGGCGTTGGTCAGAACAAAGAAAACATGACCGTCTGCTCCGACTGCTCAGGCATAACAGACAGAAAACGAAAGGAACATATAGCATAAACATCCTGTGAGACAGGAACTTACGCAGGCTGTTATACAAACATCCTGCTCCCTTTTAAGGTGGAACGGAAATATCCTAACATCCTCCCCCTTTCCGTGTAACCTGTAGTACCTGTGGTTCAACCCAATTGCAACCTTTGTACGTAAACCTTAAGTTGTTCTCTGTTAACAACCTTAGACAACAGATCAGCAGGAATTTCATTTCCTGGCATGTAGGACACCTGAATGAGTCCTTTCTGAATACACTCTCTTGCACGATGTAGCTTAATCTGCAAGTACTTGGTCCTTTGCTTGCAACTCTCCGAGTTCAGCAAAGCCAAACAAGATCTATTGTCTTGATACACTTGTATAGGACATTTCACAGAAACCCCAATGTCCTTAAACAGTTGCATCAACCATTCACAATCCATGAGTGAAAATGACAGAGCATTGAGTTCTGCTTCACAGGAACTTAGGCTAACTGTCGTCTGCTTTTTGCACAACCAGTCAAACAGGCAGTGGTTGTACATGTAGCATACTCCAGACGTGCTTGTACCATCCGTGGTGTCACTTCCAAAACTTGCATCTGCAAAGATTTCAAGACCTCCAGTCTTCTGACTGGTGAACCTCAGCCTGTAGTGCATAGTCCCTTTCAAATACCGGGCTATGCGCTTCAGAGCTTTCCAATCCTGAACAGTAGGATTGTTAGCATGTCTGCTAAGCAGGTTAGTGCTTACAGCAATGTCAGGTCTTGAACATCTAGCAATGAAATTCAACTTGCCTAGAATGCATCTGTACAGCGTTGTGTCAGAAAACGCTTCAGCAGTACTGTCTACCTGGTAACCTGTCACCATCGGTGTGTCTGCTGGGTTTGCATCAACCAAATTCAACCTGGTTAATACATCAGCAATTTTCTGTGTTTGGTGTACCAGAAAATTACCTGCTTGGTCCCTCTCCACCTGCAGAGAAAGATAGTTGGATACCTCACCAAGATCCTTCATGTCAAAGTGCTCCTTCAGCTGAGCTAGGGTGCTTTGGTAGAAAGCCTGATTCTTCCAAAACATCAGAAGATCATCAACAAAACATAAACAATACAGTTTGTTTTGCCCCTCCTCCTTGACAAACACACACGGATCAGCTTTGCCCTGGTGAAAACCTAGAGAAAGCAACGTTTCAGTGAGTTTTGTGTTCCAACACCTGGCACTCTGCTTGAGACCATATAAGGATTTCCGCAGTTTACAGACCATTCCCTTCTGTATCTGCATCCCGTCAGGTGGAAGCATGTATAGCTCCTCCCCCAAAATCCCGTACAAAAAAGCTGTATTTATGTCATGATGGGAAACATGCAGTTTCTCCTCCGCAGCGATCTTGAGCATCAGCCGAATGCTCTCATATTTGACCGTGGGTGAGTAGGTCTCGTGGTAATCCTGCCCTGGTACCTGTGAAAAACCTCTGGCAACCAATCTGGCTTTGTGTCTGACAACCTTGCCATTCTGGTCTTTCTTGGCCTTGAAGACCCATTTGCTGCCAACCAGTCTCATCCCTGGGACTACCGGTACCAGTTCCCAAGTTTGGTTCCTGTTCAAGGAATCAACTTCAGCCTTCATGGCATTAAGCCAAGGCTCAGCATCTTTAGAGGTTAACTTCTGGACCTCTTTGAAGCTTGAAGGTTCCCACACCTTCTCTGAGCTACCAAGAACAGCAGTTGCTGTCTTAGCAAACTCATCAGCAAATCTCTTTGGAGGTTTGCCTTTGGTCGCCCTTTCAGACCTGCGAACCAGACGCAAGTCTTCTGGACTCATCTCCTCCTTCTTAGGAGAAAAGTGACCAATGGTGAACAGTGGTTCTTCCAGTTCATTGTCAGACGCATCAGATGGTCTGACTGAGGCCTTTGCGCTCTTGTAGTCTGCTGTGTCATCACTGTCACTGACAGCAGCAGCAGCGCCGCCCACTGAACTGGAATCCGAACTCTGATCATCATCATCATCATCATCCTCAGTTTCCTCAGCTTTCTCAGCATGATCTGCTTTCTTCACATCACCTTCATCCTCCTCTGGGTAACTCTGGAAAATTCCCACATTTTCCCCCCACTTAGGATTGTACTCAACACTCCTTGTGAACTTTATGGATTTAGAGTTAGTCATCCATACTCTGTATGCACCTTTTTCGTACCCCATGAACAAACCATGTGCCCCACGCTTCCCAAGCTTGTTGCTTTGTGGGGTGTGTACCCACATGTCAGAACCAAAGATTCTCAAGTGCTTGGTGTTAGGTTTCTTACCAAACATTTTCTCATAGGGAGTGCAGCCAATAGGTGATGACAGTCTGCGATTAAAAGTGTAAACAAAATTCGAGAGAGCCTCCCCCCAAAACTTCTCAGGGAGGTTGGCATCATGCAACAAGGTTTTTATTCCTTGCAGCAACGTTTGATTTGCTCTCTCCGCAAGCCCATTCATCCATGGCGATCTAGGCGTTGACAAGTCATGCTGGATTCCCTTCTCAGTCAGGAAAGCTTCAAACTGCTGAGAAGTGAACTCCCCGCCCCGATCAGTAAACAGACAGCCAATACGTTTACCATGAGCATTCTCCAACCAAGCACAGAATGCCTTGAACCTAGGAAATGCTTGCGATTTCTGCTCGAGCATAAACACATGAATGTACCTGGAAAAAGAATCAATTAGAACCATGAAGTACCTTGCTCCTCCCAAAGAGGGCGCTAGAGGACCTACCAGGTCTGCGTGAACTAGCTGGTAGGGTTTGGAAGCCTGCCTGCTAGACTCCTTGCCTTTTGGAGCAACCTTCACCTTGTTCTCTGCACAAGATACACACTTCATGTGAAATTTACAAGGTTTGATGTCCAAACCTTCAACCAACTCAGGCATCTTGGCTAGCGCTTGCCAAGAGAGGTGACAAAATCTTCGATGTGCATCATGAATGCATCCTGCATGAAGAACCTTGTTAGTTTGTGCAACACAACAAGTATCAGCATTAGATATAACAGCATTGTCCTCATGAAGGAAACCTCAAAACCACGCCCAGTCAGCTGTGGTACACTAATCAAATTGTCCACAGCTCCTGGAACAAAAAGAACATTACTAATGGTAGTATGCAGACTTTCAAGTTTCACAGTCCCAACTCCTGTAGCTTGCAAAGTCCTTCCATCAGCCAGCTGGACCTCTCCATCTTGAGGTGTGAAGGAGACAAACAGATGGCGGTCTTTGGTGAGATGGCGCGTGGCCGCAGAGTCAACAATAAACCTGGCCTTCCCCTTCGAAGCAGATTTGCTGGCAAACAAAACCTTGTTTTCCACCAGCGTGGGCTTTTGCAGCTTGCCTTTAGCCTTTGGTGAAGCTGTGCCAGCATACATAGCCTTGTTTTCCACTGGCGAGGGCTTTTGCAACTTGCCCCCCTGCTCCTGGCCATCAGACTTGCCTTTAGCCTTTGGTGAAGCTGTGCCAGCAAACAAAGCCTTGTTTTCCACTGGCGTGGGCCTTTCACCCCCCTTCTGCTTCGGGCCATCTGCAGGCATCCGTCTCTGTTTACTTCTGGCCTTCCGGCCTCTGCAAAGTTGACCTTGGCTCCCATGGGAAACAGAGGTCTCAGCTGCCGACTCCTTGGCTCCCCCTGGAGGCTGGAATGCTGCCTGGGATGACATCACAGTCAGCTCCCCCTGCAGCTTGCAACCGGTGCCCTCGGCATTCCTGCATTCACCCGCATTCTGGGAAACAGCCAGGACCTCCGATGCAGTCAAACTCTGGGCTGGGATGACTGGCAGATGGGCTATCTTCAAAGCATTCCACATCTGACGTGCAGTGGTGTTGCCAGCTAGCGTAGCAATTTCCTCCAGAGAGACGGACAAGACTATTACGTCTATGGCTCTCGAATTCTGAGCCTCCCATCTCCCTGTCAGAGGAACTGGAGGGGCTTCACAGACAGTATGCCACACCCCAAACTGACGCAGCAAACTCTCACACCATTTTGCCCAGGTCTCATAATTGTCCCGATTTAATTTTGGGCACTCAGCAGCTTCAGAGGCTTGGAAAAACTCCATTCCACCTCTTAACGTCAGCCGTGAGTCTTTATCACTTCAGAGACTCCTTATCTTGGCACCCATAAATCTTGAGGCCTGCTTGGCTCGGCTCCCAGGCCAATTAGGCCAGCCGGACATCAAAGACTCTTGCCGCGGCAAACAGAAAAGCCTCTTCTTTCGCTTTTCCCACACATACCTTTCAGCAGTCTGTCGCTGTCTTACTCTCCTGCAAGTGCCGTGAATCTGGGCCCGAAACCTGTTGTTGGGATACTGCCAGGGAGATAATATCCATCTGAGGCCCCAAGCTCGGTGCCGGACGATCCATCGACCTCCCGTAGTCACGCAGTATCAGCAATTTAGCGACACTAAGCCTCAGGCTTAGTGCACACTCTGACAGCAGAATTCACACAGCAAGAAGTTGCACAGCATGAGAGCAGAACATGCATATTTACAGTTTATTTGGCGTTGGTCAGAACAAAGAAAACATGACCGTCTGCTCCGACTGCTTAGGCATAACAGACAGAAAACGAAAGGAACATATAGCATAAACATCCTGTGAGACAGGAACTTACGCAGGCTGTTATACAAACATCCTGCTCCCTTTTAAGGTGGAACGGAAATATCCTAACACATGGGACTCTCAAGAGTCTCCTCCAGCACCATAATTCAACATAACTGATAGCAAAGCTATCATTTGCAGAGACTGCTGATGGGAAGGTGAACCAAAGCAGCCAACAAGGAGCCTTGACTTCAAGCTGAAACAACGTTCTTCAAACTTGGGTCCCTGGGTGAGTGTGGACTACAACTTCCATCATCCTTGAGCATCAGGCTAAAGTGTCTGTGGATGATGGGCTTTGTAGTCCATTCACATCTGGGGACCCAAGGTTGAGGAACACTGAGCTAAAGCAAAGGCTGTGTAGTATATGAAAATGGTTTGGCTGAAATCCAGCATATAAGAAGTCTCTGAAAACGGATGACACTACCAACCCCATAATAACAGGGAAGCTAATTGCAGAAAAAGCACTCACGGCTTATTTAATTACATGGCTTCACAGGTTTATAATTATTCTCTTACTGATGGGCTACTTTTGGGATGGCGGGGGAGGGAAGAAGAACCTCCTGGAAGTGAGTTATAATTACTAAGCTGTGCTGTATCTTTTGTTCTGTTCAAGTCTTGAACAGGACAAAAAAAAATATTAACACACCTTAATGAGAATTCTGGATACACACACACACATTAACCCTTGAGATGTTGAGATTGGGGGAAATTAGATTATGTTCACATTTTAAAGGCAAACCTACCAAAACTCATATGTCTTGAAACAATCTGTGAAGTGCAACGCAGCGATCTTTTAAAATGCACGCTCCTCCAAATGTTACAATGCACCTTCCAGTCATTTGTGCAAGAATGCATACGTTAGAGTAAAGCGGGCATAAACATGCATTATATTAATGGAAATAACATGAAAAAGTGCATTGTATTCAGGGAGATTGCTTGCAGAGGTGTATGTATATTAGTTGAAACTGCATACAAAAATATGTTAATTGTGATAAATTGGCACTAAAATGCTAATGAATTTCCATGAGGTTTTTTTATTTTTAAAAACCCCCACAAATTTCTGTGGTAATGTGGAAAACTGAATTAAGATTAGGAAAATGAGTAGCTTTGACAATGTAAATCGATAGGTTTCCAGCAACTGGGGGTGGATCTAAACAAAGGAAAAAAACCCGCTATAAATAAAACAGAAATTAGATTGCTATAACAAAAGAAAAAAATCTTTATGGAAAATCGTGTTTTAAAATTTCCTGCTCTTTGGCGCCATCTGGTGTTGCATGTTTATAGCACCTTCAAATGGCTGTTTCTTTCTAATGTAGCTGAATCCTGACAAACAGAAGCATTCCTGCCTCAGCATTATAGCCATCATGGCTAGCAGCCGTTGAGAGCCTTCTCCCCCATGAATTTGTCTTTTAAAGTTGTCCAAGTTGGCAGCCATCACGGCTTCTCTTGTGGGACTGAGTACCACAGTTTCACACGGTGTGTGAAGAAGGGCTTTCTGTTGTCTGCCCTGAACCTTCCGGCGTTCAGCTTCCTCGGGTGCCTGTGAGTGCTAGCGCCAGGAGAAAGGGAGATTCAAGTTTACCCTACGCCTGGTTTTTATGAACTTTTGTCTTGTCGCCTCTCGCTCGTCATGGCAGGTCCCCCCCCCCCCAATCTGAGCTGGAAAGCGAGTTCAGTCAGAGCCAATGCATCAGCCAGGCACCGGAGGGAGGCAAGGTTCTGAGCGGAGAAGAAGGGTGTTTTCATTACAGCGCTCGGTTCTGGCCAGAGGCCTGCCTGTGACGGCATTTTCATGAGCAACGTTTGATGGATGGAGATGGAGGGGTTACTTACTGCACAGCACACACACAGAGGCCGAGGGAGAAAGAGAGAGAGAGGGAGAGGAGAAAGCCAGCCTGGGACTCAGCGCTGGAATTAATGATGCCGTTTAAATGCTAAGCAAACACTAGCCGTTCCAAGCCCCGAATGTAAACTATGGAGAGAAAAATCACATGAATGGCACACAGCCCATTAAGTCATTATATATCATATGTATGTGTATATACACACACACACATATATTCATGGCAATGACTAATGCTAAAGAAAGGAACCTGTCCAAAGAGAAAATTGGCCCCATTTCTGGCTTCCCTTCCCTTTCATCCCGGCATTATTCCTTCTGTGTGGAGAGAAGGGGGTTTATTCCCCTTTGTCCCTAACTGGTGTTAGGGGATAACCTAAGGAAGCGGGTCAAGAGTCAGCTACAACAAGGAAGGTGAGTTACGTAACTTGCGGAACTCACTGCCACCAGAAACGGTGAGGGTCACTGGCTTAGGCGGTGTCGTTTCAACTTTCTGAAGAGAAAAGGTACAAATCCGGTTTCTTCTGCAATGGGATGTTTGCTTGTTTTTGGAGGAGTTCTCCGGGAATACATTTTTGACGGGAAGAGGGAACACCTCAAATGTTCTCTGAAGGAAAGCTCCCACCACCACCATCTTATTTGTCCTGGTTCACTCAGCTGTTTTGGTGTGATTGAAAACAACGGCAACAACAACTTTACTGCCCTTGCTCTAGATTACACACACAAAGCTACAGGGAACCAGGCAGAGGGCCTTCTCGGTAGTGGCGCCCGCCCTGTGGAACACCCTTCCATCAGATGTCAAAGAGATAAACAACTACCTAACATTTAAAAGACGTCTGAAGGCAGCCCTGTTCAGGGAAGTTTTTAATGTGTGACATTTTAATGTATTTTTAATCTTTGTTGGAAGCTGCCCAGAGTGGCTGGGGAAGCCCAGCCAGATGGGCGGGGTATAAATAATAAATTATTATTATTATTATTATTATTATTAGTTACAGATGATGTCAGGGGTGGTTTTGGCTCTCTTGCCATTGATAGAGAGCAGTGCCTCCCTTGAAGCTAACTCCTCTTGCCATGAGATCCAGGAGCATAAAGGTAAAGGGACCCCTGACCATTAGGTCCAGTCGTGACCGACTCTGGGGTTGCGTCGCTCATCTCGCTTTATTGGCTGAGGGAGCCGACGTACAGCTTCCGGGTCATGTGGCCAGCATGACTAAGCTGCTTCTGGCGAACCAGAGCAGCGCATGCAAACGCCGTTTACCTTCCCGCCAGAGCGGTACCTATTTATCTACTTGCACTGGCGTGCTTTCGAACTGCTAGGTGGGCAGGAGCAGGGACCGAACAGGAAGCATAGCAGGTGGCAATCTCCTTCCTCTCCGATGGCAGTAGCAGCTCAGACTGTCTTGCCTTTGAGAAAGAGCAGTTGCTCCCTGGAAGCGTTCTCCTCTCGCCTCAGATCCAATCGGGATTTTATGTTTTGCAAGAACTAAGCATCTAAATGCTTTCTTGGCTCGGAAAAGAAAGAGACTTCCCCAATGCTACTTAACTCGTCTGGAGACTGAATGGTGAAAAGAAAAGAAAAGGAAAAAAGCTCTTTCCAAGACAAGGCACTTGGTTTTCGTGTTCTCGCCAGACATCCTTGAAGCCATCAAACAAACAACAGGCACACACAAAACGGAAGATTGCAGGCGGTGACTTTTTTGTTCAGTGTCTGAAACTCCGGGGGAAGATTTTTTAAAGGAGCCATAAACAGAACCTCAGGCATGAAACGAAGAGAAGCAAAACAGTTATTTCGCCCCTTGAGATGCAAAGCGAATTGTTTGCTGATTTGGGACAAACATGGCGTCAAAACGCAGCAGGCGAGAGTGTACAAAAGGGTCCCTTTTTAGCACACATTCACATCTTACAGTGGTACCTCGGGTTAAGAACTTAATTCGTTCTGGAGGTGCGTTCTTAACCATAAACTGTTCTTAACCTGAAGCACCACTTTAGCTAATGGGGCCTCCTGCTGCTGCTGCGCCGCCGGAGCACAATTTCTGTTCTCATCCTGAAGCAAAGTTCTTAACCCGAGGTACTATTTCTGGGTTAGCGGAGTCTGTAACCTGAAGCGTATGTAACCCGAGGTACCACTGTACAATTAAAGTGCATTCAATGCGCATTTTGAGCATGTGACTTCCCCCAAGGGACCCTGGGAGTTGCGGGTTCTCCTCCCCCGACTTACAATTCCAAACAGCCTTAACAAACGACTGTTCCCAGAATTCTTTGTGGGGAGTCATGAGCTTTCAGTGTGCAGGTGATGCACGTCAACTGTACGCTGTAGATCAACCACTTATCTTTATCCTACGCAGACAACTAAGCACAGCTACTCAAAGGATCGCCGTAGCTCAGAGTGGACAAACTTGTCCATTTCAGTTTCCTTCAGGTCGCCTTCACACCATACATTTAAAGCACTGTGATAGCACTTTAAATGGGCATGGCACCCCCAAAGGATCCTGGGAACTGTTGCTTGATGCTGAGAGTTGTTAAGAGGCTCCTATTCAGCTCACAAAACTACAATTCCCAGAGTTCCCTGGGAATTACAGTTCCCAGAGTGGTTTAACAGTCACTGCTTCTTCCCAGGGAACTCTGATGGATGGGCAACAGGGGCCTTCTAAAAACTCAACAAACTACACTTCCCAGGATTCCTTGGGGGAAGCCATAGCTGTTTCATGATGGGGCCTCGATTTCTCTTCCCCCGCATCTTAAATTCAGTTGTTCCACATTTCTACATTAGTTTGCCATTTTTATTTTTTAAAAACAAAAGTCCTCACAAAAACTCAACAGCATTTTAGTGCCTGTATGTATATACAGTGGTACCTCGGGTTAAGAACTTAATTCGTTCTGGAGGTCCGTTCTTAACCTGAAACTGTTCTTAACCTGAAGCACCACTTTAGGTAATGGGGCCTCCCGCTGCCACTGCGCCTCCGGAGCACAATTTCTGTTCTCATCCTGAAGCAAAGTTCTTAACCCGAGGTACTATTTCTGGGTTAGCGGAGTCTGTAACCTGAAGTGTCTGTAACCTGAAGCGTATGTAACCTGAGGTACCACTGTATATACATTTTTGTAGGCAAGCTTTATCCAACATACTCATATTGGAGGGCAATTTTCCTTAACGTGAGGCATTTCCGTCAGTTATTTTCAAGCATGCTTTACCCTAGAATAAGAATTTTTGTACACATCCCTTGGTTCGCGAACTGCATTGCAAAATTCAGAGAAGTGCAAGTTTGGAAGAGTGGTTTCATTCTGCTTTATGTATCATTTCAAGAAGTGCGAATTAAATCATTTCCCATTAAAAGGTGCATGGGAACAAATTTTCCCCATCTCTCCGGTTGTCATCTAACAACCCCTGTTGCCTACCACTGTCCCTGACCACTAGGCATGCTGGCCGGGGCAGGAGGGAGTTGAAGTCCTCCATCTCCCTGCTTAGCTCAAAGGGCGAACTCCAAACAGGAAAGAGTTAAATAACTCTTGGCACCTAGGAAAAAAACCCTCCTCTCTATAGTTTTCTTTCTCTCTCTCTGGGGGCCGCTATGCAAAACAGCCTCCCTCACATTCCTCCGCTTGGCTAATCAGTTGCTACTGAGGGGGACGAAAACCTTGTATGTGCACACAGAAAACCTTTTGCATCAATGGCTGCAAAGAAAGCATCTCAAAGAGGTTATCTCACCAGGAACGTTTATTCCTCATTTCATCTCCCACTTGGCTTCTCCAAGGCTGTGGATAGCTTGTTAGTCTAAACAAAGTGGACTGGCATGGTTTCTTGGAAATGTTTTTCTGGGGGAAGGGAAGGGATAGAATCAAAGGGTCACTGACAGCTGGAATGGATAACCAGGAGGTGTGGAGAACATATAATCTGCAGGCTACTGTCCGATGTGATGAACCACTAAATTGGGCTATGGGTTAAAACAGATAGTGGGGTGCTATGTACGTACGCTTCAATCACATCCAAATAAATGTGGGTTAAACCACAGAGCCTAGGACTTGCCGATCAGAAGGTCGGCGGTTCGAATCCCCGCGACAGGGTGAGCTCCCGTTGCTCGGTCCCTGCTCCTGCCAATCTAGCAGTTTGAAAGCACGAAGTGCAAGTAGATAAATAGGTACCGCTCTGGCGGGAAGGTAAACGGTGTTTCCGTGCGCTGCTCTGGTTCGCCAGAAGTGGCTTAGTCATGCTGGCCACATGACCCAGAAGCTGTCTGCGGACAAACACCGGCTCCCTCGGCCAATAAAGCGAGATGAGCGCCGCAACCCCAGAGTCGGTCATGACTGGACCTAATGGTCAGGGGTCCCTTTACCTTTACTTTAAGTGAGCTTGGCTTCTGAAGAAGAAATCTCTTTCCATAAAAGCTGTTTATCCCAAGTCTTTAAGACAAATTTGTGAAAAAAGAAAAGGAAAACGCAGCAAGCTTGAAAGGGGACTGATTTAGACGGGGTGGGAGTGAGGGTATGTTTGCTGGATGGATTTTGCAAAGATGGGGAATGTATATAACATGTTCCTGAGTCACCGAAAGGTTTTAGCATCCCATTCCTCTGATTCACAATTTAAACATAACCCAGGGATGTTTCATCCAGCGAAGGCAGATAATCTGGTTGGAATGTGCAACCTTTAAAGAATTCCTTGTCCCTGCGCATGACAAAATCTGATGTGGCCAAAAGGCCCAGTGAGAGTTCACAATTCCACTCCACCTCGTGGTCTCGTGAAGCTGCTGCTGATTTGAGCAGGAAGATTTCCTGCTGAGCGCCAAACCTACCGACTGCTAACTGCAGCTCGAGGGTAAGGCCATCTCTGTATAGCAGAGAGGAGGAACCCCAAGCCTGGGAACCAGATGCAACCTTCCAAGACTCCCTATCTGACCGGGACCGTCATGGCTTCTCAGTTTGTCACACAGAGTCCTGAATTCCCAAGGGGCCTTCCCTTCAAGACAGTGTTTCAACATGTTACTGGAAGATCAAATCCGTGTGTCCCTCTAACACATTTCTTAGATCTATGGCTCCTGCTCCTTCACCCGCCTCCCCACTCAATAAACAACGCTTCCTGTTTTTATGCAAACAAGATCCAGGTCACTTGATTGTTCTTTGCTGAGGGAGAATTATATGAAGATGATGTATAGATGGTATATGACACCAGTGCAGCTAGGGAAAACGTACAAAACTAGCTCAAATATATGTTGGAAGTGTAAGGAAAAGGAGGGGACTTTTTATCATATGTGGTGGGATTGTGACGTGATTTAAAAAATTTGGGAAATGATATACAATGAATTGAAGAAAATGTTCCATCTAACATTTGTCGAAAAACCTGAAGCATTTTTGTTAGGGATTGTAGGGAAAGACCTGCCAAAGAAGCTGAAAAACATCTTCATGTATGCGACAACGGTGGCGAGAGTCTTAATAGCACAAGGATGGAAGAATGAGGAAACTCCGAAGAAAAAAGTATGGCAAGAGAAACTGATGGACTATGCAGAATTGGCAAAATTGACACATAAACTACGCGACAAGGATAACTGTGACTTTAAAGATGAATGGGAACCTTTTACAAAGTACTTAAAGACACAACAAAGTGAATTGGACTCTTTTGCAGGTTTTGAATAAACAATCACAAACTTTTTATTGATAACAAACAGCTAGACAAATTAAGGATCTATACAAATCTGTAACATGCAGAGAATAGCGTTCATAGAGAAACCAGAGATTGGAACTGAGGGAAGTCAGGGTGGGGTGGGGAGGGTGGGTTGTTTTATGGGAGGGAGGGGGAGGGGGAAATGGGGGGGAGAAATTAAGGATGATATGTTTTAAGTTAATATGTTCTGTTTAATTTTTTAATAAAAAAACCTTTTTTTTTTAAAAAAAAGATCCAGGTCACTTGAATGCCCCTAAGAAAGTCTCGACTCTGACTTGCTTTGCTCTGTCTCTGCGTCCCCTTCCCTGGCCTCTGCGGAGGAAGATGCATGGGGTAGGGGAGGACACTGATGTCGAATAGAATGTCCCTATTTTCATCTGAGGAATGTTGGTGGATCTGAGATGGAGGATGGAGAGGGGTGGGTGTGAAGAAGCTAGCCTACTGCACAAAGGTTAATATTGCATCCGTTGCTCCACCCACTTTTGCCTCTGGCCCCGCCCACCAATGGCCTGAGGCCCTTGGAAGGTTGCCCCAAAGGGACTGTGGTCTTCAGGCTACAAAAGATCGGATTCAAAAGAAGGCCCTGGACTTCCGGTGGAGCGCGAGCTGGTCGCAAGCGAGGGATTTTTCGGAGAGAAAGATCCCAGCTATTTCGGGTGAAAAGGGGGTGTTACAGGGCGCAGTAACCCCCCAAAAAGCCTCTGGAGGGTGTCCGAGGCCCCAGGTTCCCGGCAGTGCCCTAGAGCCGCCCGTCCGGCCGTCAGGTAGCCCCCAAAAAGGGTGAAGAGTACGGCGGAACGGGATAGCGGGCTATCGGGAAGCCATTGCTGCACTCGAATAGCGAAGCCCCGTGCTTGCAAGGAACAGCGCTCCGCTCTCAAAACTAAAGGAATTTGGACCTATTTGGACTAAAATTAAAAGATTTGGACCTAAAGGAAGCTCCAGATTATCAAGAATTTTTTTTCCGAGTTCGGCTTTTTGTCTGGGATCAGCTTTGACGCAGCGATACAGCAGAGCAGGAAAGCGAAAGTAAGTTGCCTCTAGCGGCTACTGTTTCCGTTTCTCCCATAACTTTTAAAACTTTTCGAAACTCTTTGAAACAAAGTTGAAGTATCTTGCCAGCCTAAAGAAACCTAAGTTATATGCTAAAAGGGAGAACAGAAAGTATTTGGGTTCATTTCGAGATTGTCGATGGAACGGAGGAGTTAAAAGAGAAGCCTTCGGTCTCTGGAATTTTCTTTTTTTTTTTTTTTTTCCCTTTTTTCCTGTTTTTTTCTGAAGATAAACAGCATTTGATACTATGGACAGAGGGCAATTTGAAAGGGCCACAACCCCAACGTCTGAGATTTAATATATTTGGATTTTCCTTTTGTTTGCGTCTCTTCTATTAAATTGAACAAAAACTTAAATCTAAATGGGACTTACAAACCATATTCTCTAATTGAACTTTGGCCCCTAGTGGCAGAAATTGGTAACTACAACTTGTTTTTTTTTGAGATCTTTCTCGGCCAGTGGAAAATTTTTCGAACTGTTTCTGTATAGAAATCCCTAGTTTATGTGACTTTGATAGCTCCCAGCTCCTTTGTACTCTCTGGACGGAAAATTCCTCTGAGATGTGGTAGAGTGAAAGAAGCCGACTTGCCAGCAGAGAACTTTGTTTATTTTTATGACTCCAACAATCAATGGAAGAGGAGATGGCTATATTTAGGCTGTGAAGAACATCTCCTTTTGGATTATAAATTTGGTCTCTAAACCAGTTTGGCGACAAGACCCACAACCCTTTCTTTCTATAAATACTATACAACTTGGATTTGTAAGAGGGACAATACATCACTTGGATTATAAATTGGACTACATTTGGATTATAATTGCAAAATTAAAAGGAAAGCCGAATTAAGGATTAGCCCGATTGGGGGCATGAAGATTGGCTTTCATCTGTGACTGAGATGTTGGACTAACTTTGGCTTATAAGTCATGTTTTTCTCTTAAATATTTAATGCATTTATTATATATTTGAATCTAAGTTTTGAAATTCGACTTTGTTGTGGGGATTTGGTGAAAAGGGGACTATATTTAAAGATACTGAACTAAAATGACACACCAACAAAAGAAAGGGATGGAGGGGGGAACGCCAACTGATAGGAGAGCATCTAAACAAGAATCTGACTTTAGAGCAGAAATATTGAAAATGTTCGCAGAAATTAAACAGAGTGAAAAGAATTTGGATACTAAACTGGAACAAGTGAATAAGAAAATGGAACAAGTGGATAACAAAATTGGGAAAATGGACAAAAAAATTGATGAGACAGTGAATGAACTGAAGGGGCAAATAAAAGAGGTGTTTAAAAGAACACAATCTGTGGAAGAAGGCCTGAAAAAAACTAAATTGGAGATGAAGGAGGTGAAACGGGAGGAAGAAAGGCTGAAAGTGGAAATAACAGAAATTAACAAATCTCAGGAGGAAATTAAAGATACAATTGCCATGAATGAATTGAGACAGAGGGAGGTTAACCTGAGGCTGAGATCGGTACCGGAAATACAGAATGAAAATATTAAAGAGAAGCTGATAGTAGAAATTGCGAAGTGGCTGGAACTATCAATGGAAGATGTGGCAAAAACAGTACAAAATGCATTCAGAATGAGAGTAAGAACAACAAAGGCAAGGAAATTCCCAGGTGATTGTTTAATTACATTTAAAGATCGGGAGATGAGAAATTTGATACTACAGAGGAACAGAGAGAAAAGACTGTACATCGATGGAAATTACATAATTATTTTTAAAGACATACCGATTAGGCTGTTGAAACGAAGAGATCCATATAAGCCACTGGTACAGATACTTAAGAAAAATAAGATCGATTTTAGATGGGAATTTCCGGAAGGAGTTTCATTCTTTTACAAAACTAAAAAACGCAGGTTGACAAGCCCAGAAGAGATTGGGAAATTTACGAGAAGGTACAAGGAACTACAAGTTGAAGAAGAAGATGTGAAGGGTGCAGGAGTAGGAAGAGGATTAGGACTTAGAGACGAGTTAGAATCAGTGGAAGAGGAAGAGGAGCAAGGGAAAAGATCTGAGGAAGAAGAAGACGAAGAAGGAGGTGAGGAAGAGGAAGAGGAAGCAGAAAAGGAAGATAGATTATAAGTAAACAAATAAAACTATTTAATTCGACTGCAAGATGGCGTTAAAATTATGGAATTGGAATATTAATGGGATGAACGATAAAAGAAAACGAAATAAAATTGAACAATTTCTTAAGAAGAAAAATTTGGACATTATATGTTTGCAGGAAACGCACGTGGCAAGAAGACACAGGAAAATTTTGATAAATAAGAGACTAGGGAATGAATTTATATCATCAGATAAAGAGAAAAAAAGAGGTGTGGTTCTATACATCAAAAACAAAATTGAAGCTAAACAACTCTTCAAAGACGAAGATGGGAGAATTATAGCAGTCCAGATCAAGTGGCAAGGCGAAAATTTAATAATTGTCGGGATCTATGCACCCAATGGAAATAAGACTGATTTTTATAAAATTTTGGAAGAAAAACTATTTGATTATATGGATCAGAAGATCATAATAATGGGTGACATGAATGGCGTGGTTTCTCTACAGATGGATAGATTAAGAGAAGGAAGAAACAAAGAAGGGAAACTTCCAAAGACTTTCTTCTCAATGACTAAGAATTGTAATTTGATTGATATTTGGAGGCTCAGACACCCGCTGGAAAAACAATTTACATACCATTCAGAACCGAATCAGTCAATGTCAAGAATCGATCAAATTTGGGTTTCAAACGAATTGACCCCAAGAATTCAAAAGATTGAAATTCAACCTAAAGTAATTTCAGACCATAATCCAATAGAATTGGAATTAAAAGGATTTGAGGAAAGATCTTTTAGATGGAGAATTAACGACTATTTATTAGATGATGAAAAGATCATGGATAAGGCACGAAAGAAACTAACTGAATATTTTACGGATAATCTTAATAAAGGTACAAAGATTAGCATTGTTTGGGATGCAAGCAAAGCAGTGATGCGAGGTTTCTTTATTCAGCAGAATTCATTGAAGAACAAACTTAGGGAAAAAGGGAAAAAAGAAATCTTGAATCAGATTATGGAAAAGGAGCAAAAATTAATTAAAAAACCAAACAGTTTAAAGATTAAACAAGAAATTAAGATTTTACAGACGCAATTTTCAATTATTATAAATAAGGAAATAGAATGGAACATCAAAAGATTGCGACAGAGAAACTTTGAATATGCGAACAAATCAGGCAAATTGCTTGCATGGCAAATTAAAAAGAGAAAAGAACAGAATACAATCAACAAAATTATGGTGAATGGAGAAGAGAAAGTTTCCCCAAAAGAAATTAGGAAAGGATTCTTGGACTTTTATAGACAATTATATAAGGACAAAGAAAGAAATAATGTGAAAAAAATTGAAAGATTTCTAAGAAATAAAAAGGTGCAGAAGATCCCGACAGAACAAAAAGACAAGCTGAATACCCCAATTGAAGTCGATGAGATTAAAGAGGTCATAAAGGAATTGAAGAGAGGAAAGGCCCCGGGACCAGATGGATTTACATCAGGATACTATAAGGAAATGAGTGAAGTTTTGATGACCCCATTGAAAGAAGTAATGAATAATATTTTAAAAACAAGAGAGATTCCAGAAACATGGAAAGAAGCATTTATAACATTAATTCCCAAACAAGATTCAGATTTAACACAAGTAAAAAATTATAGGCCTATTTCTTTGCTGAACACAGATTATAAAATATTTGCGGGTATTTTAGCAAAGAGAATCAAAAAGATATTAATGAGTATTATCCACAAAGACCAAGCAGGGTTCCTGCCAGGCAGACAATTGAAAGACAACGTAAGAAATATAATTAACACTTTGGAATATCTGCATGCCAGAAACGAGAAGCAAGCGATATTAATGTTTGTGGACGCTGAAAAGGCCTTCGATAATATAATATGGGAATTCATGTTGAAAAATCTTGAATATATGGAGGTAGGAGAAGAGTTCTTTAATGGTATCAAGGCAATATATACAGAGCAGCGAGCTAAATTGATAGTTAATAATGTGGTTTCCGAAGATATAAAAATATCTAAAGGAACAAGACAGGGATGTCCGCTCTCGCCACTGTTATTTATAACGGTTCTGGAGGTCTTTTTAAATGCAATAAGACAAAACAGTCGAATAAAAGGGGTAACAGTAGGTCAGAATGAATATAAAGTGAAAGCTTTTGCCGACGATCTGGTTATAACGATGGAGGAACCATTAGAAAGCGTTGGAGAGGTACTGGAGGAGATTGAACAATTTGGGATGGTGGCCGGGTTTAGATTGAATAAGAAAAAAACCAAAATAATGGCTAAAAATATGGAGCAGGATAAGATAGAAATATTGCAACAACAAACGGAGATAGAAGTAGTGAAGAAAATAAAATACTTGGGAATATGGTTAACAACTAAAAATATTGACCTATACCAGAATAACTATGTTCAAATATGGAAAGGTATAAAAAAAGACCTGGAGGTGTGGAATAGAATGAAGTTGTCCTTTTGGGGCAGGATCTCTACAATTAAGATGAACGTGCTCCCAAGGTTGTTATTCTTGTTTCAGACAATCCCCATAATTAAGGGGAGTGGAACCTTCAATGATTGGCAAAAAGTGATATCAAGGTTTATCTGGCAGGGCAAGAAGCCAAGAATAAAATATAAATTACTTACGGATGCGAAAGAGAGAGGAGGCTTCGCCCTGCCAGATTTGAAACTATATTATGAGGCAGCATGTATTTGCTGGCTAAAAGATTGGATTAAGCTTGAAAATAAGGAATTATTAGATCTTGAAGGTTTCGACAACAGGTTCGGGTGGCACGCTTATTTATGGAGGGATAAGAAAAAGGTTCACAAAGGCTTTGGAAACCACGTCTTCAGAAATTCGTTAATAGAAGTATGGGACAGGTACAAAAGCCTCTTAGAACCAAGGGTTCCACATTGGTTATCTCCGTTGGAGGCTATGAGTATAAAGAAAGTGAACATGAGAGGCAATTGGGCTACATACGGAGATTTGGTAATGAAGGAAGGAGGAAAATGGAAACTAAAACCATATGAACAAGTTAAGGACTATGTATATGACTGGTTACACTACTTCCAGGTAAATGAAATGTTTAAGAAAGATGCAAAGGAAAAGGGGTTTATAGAAAAAGACTCTAGGTTTCATATGGATATAATTAACAGTGATAATAAGATTTTGTCAAAAATGTACAAGATATTGCTGGAATGGTGCACGAAGGACGAAGAAGTTAAATCAGTAATGATACACTGGGCTAGAGATTTCGGATATAATATCCAATTTGATGATTGGGAGAAATTATGGAAAGAAAATTTAAAATTCACTGCATGCATGGGATTGAAAGAAAATGTGATGAAAATGTTCTATAGGTGGTATATCACACCTGTCAAGTTAGCTAAAATGTATAAAATGGACAATAAGTGTTGGAAATGCAAAGAAAGGGAGGGAACATTTTATCACATGTGGTGGGAATGCAAGAAAGTTAAGAACTTCTGGGAAGGGATATATAACGAACTAAAAAAAATGTTAAAATATACTTTTGTCAAAAAACCAGAAGCTTTTCTTTTAGGTATCACAGGAAAAGAGATAAGAAGGAAAGACTGTAAGCTATTCCAGTATGCAGTTACGGCAGCAAGAATCTTACTAGCCCAGAAGTGGAAACAGGAAGAAACGCCGACAATTCAAGAGTGGAGAACGAAACTAATAGACTATGCGGAGCTAGATAAACTGACTGGAAAAATAAGATACTATAAAAATCGAAAGTTCATCGAACACTGGGGGAATTTTGTAGATTATCTGAAAAATCTATGTGATTCACAAACAACGCTAGTGGGGTTTCAAGAAGCACTGTAAAGGTTAAGATGTATTGTTTGGGAAAATATATATTGGTAAAGGAGAAAGTTAAAAGACAATGCAAAAAAGGAAATGCGTTATAGTTAGGAGTATATATGGATGATTACCAGAAAAATCGAAGGAAGTCTCAAAAGTATAATTTGTGAAAATTTGGCTAGAAATATATGATTTTTGCTGTAAACTAATAAAAAGTATATTGAAAAAAAAACAAAAGAAGGCCCTGGGCTCCCTATTCTTGGTGTGTGGATCGAGGTGCCTTGGCAATACTGCTGGATCCTCAAGTTCAAGTTCCTCAATGCCTGAAGGAGCGTCTCCACCCCCATCATTCAGCCCAGACACTGAGGTCCCACTCCGAGGGCCTTCTGGCAGTTCCCTTCCTGCAAGAAGTGAAGCTACAGGAAACCAGGCAGAGGGCCTTTTCGGTGGAGGCGCCCGCCCTGTGGAACGCCCTTCCATCGGATGTCAAGGAAATAAACAACTATCTGACTTTTGGAAGACATGTGAAAGTAGCCCTGTTTAGGGAAGTTTTTAATGTTTAATGTTTTATTGCATTTTTTATACAGTGGTACCTCGGGTTAAGTACTTAATTTGTTCCGGAGGTCCGTTCTTAACCTGAAACTGTTCTTAACCTGAAGCACCACTTTAGCTAATGGGGCCTCCTGCTGCTGCCGTGCTGCTGGAGCACGATTTCTGTTCTTATCCTGAAGCAAAGTTCTTAACCTGAGGTACTATTTCTGGGTTAGCGGGGTCTGTAACCTGAAGCGTATGTAACCTGAAGTGTATGTAACCCAAGGTACCACTGTATTCTTTTGGGAGCCACCCAGAGTGGCTGGGGAAACCCAGCCAGATGGGTGGGGTATAAATAATACATCATCATCATCATCATCATCAATCATTATTATCGTCGTCGTCGTCGTCATCATCATCATCAATGCCTTGAACTGGTATTTCATTCTTTCAGCAGCAAGGAAAGTTGGAGTTTTGAGGTCTCTAAAGAGATGGAAGAAGCAGTTGGGAACAATGATTTGATCGCAATAGTTATAGACCTTGAGAATGTAAGAAGAGCCCATCTAGTCCAGCAACCTGTTCTCTCATTGGCCAGCCAGTTGCCCCAATGGGAAGCCTCCAAGCAGGACCTGAATTCCACAGGGCCTCTCTCTCCCCTTGGGATTCCCAACAGATGGTATTCAGAGGCACCTTTTCTCTGACAGTTGGAGGGAGGACTTAGCCTTCATGGCTGGTAGCCTTTTATTCTCCGTAAGCAGTGAGTGATTGGTTCACTTCAATGCAAAGCCCCATGGGGGAAGTTCTCTGGTCTTCCCGACTCAGGATGGAAATGTTGTAATGTTCTCCACCCAGAAACTCTCCCCAAACGTTTCCTCTTGGGCTCAAGTTCCATGCAAACAGCCCATTTCGGATTATTTTTAGACTTCCTCTCCTGGGCCCAGCTGGAAACCGGACACGAAAACACAGCTTCAAATGAAAGAGATGCTAAAGGAAGGATGGGGAGGCTGTGGTCCTCTGGGTGGTGTTGGACAGCAATTCCCATTAGCCTCAGCCCACATATCCAATGGTCAGGGATGATGGGAGATGTAGTCCAGTAAGATCTGGAGGACCACAGGTTCCCTCATCCGTACCCTAAAAGGCAGACCCAGATTTCTCTCAGCCCTCCCCAAACCAGGATGAACTCAGTGAATAGCTCCTTCCAGAACATGGAGGTGGTATCCATTGTTTCCTTCTCACCCTTCTTATCCTGGATACAACCCTGTGGTATAAGCTAGGTGGTGGGTCCAAAGTTCACCCAAGGAGCTTCATGCCTGAGCAGAGATTTGAACTCAGGTCCTCCAGTCCCGGCCTAGCACTCTAACCACTGCACAACACTGCCTCTTCAGCTGAAGGGTGAGATGTTCTTTGGTGCTTATTAAGATTTGGGTTCAGGAAGGAATTACCTTGCTTCACCTTGGGCGATGTCTGAAGAATCCCTCAACTAGGGATGGATGTATTCGTCAATGTTGGTTTCCCTCCATTTCTCATTTCTTTCTAGGCTTAAGTTCAGCCTTTCACATTCTGAGACAGTGTTGTTGTTTTTAAGAATTTTAAGAAATTCATCAGTATTTTAGCATACATTTCCCCTGCCATACACATTTGCAAGGAATTTTGCCTAATTTACCATCTTTGCGATGGGGGGGGGGGGAGAGGCGATTTCCCTTCACCTAATGCATTTTTGCATGTTATTTTCACCCACAAAAACATTTTTAAAGGCAGTTTCTCCCCTCAGTGCACATATTTTTGTACAAGTCATTTGCTTGGTGAACCGCATCACACAGTTTGGAGAAGTACGTGTTTCAAAGGATGCCTGCATATTGATTCAGGTAACATTACACAAAGTGCGAATTAGGCAGAATAAAATAATGTAAAAATAATTAAACAGTTGACTAGTTTAAATCTTACTATTATTGCTATTATTATTATTACTATTATTATTATTATTTTCCTGTCTTCTTCTTCACAGACCAGGAAAAAGTAAAAAGCATATGGATAAAATACAGAAAGCTAAAACACATAAAATATAAGAGTTAAAGTGTAATTCAACTAGGACAGAACAGGAGGAGAAGGAGGAGGAGGAGGAGGAGAAGAAGAAGAAGAAGAGTTTGAATTTGATATCCTGCTTTATCACTACCCGAAGGAGTCTCAAAGCGGCTAACATTCTCCTTTCCCCCATTTGCCCTAGTGGACAAGCTCTCACTGGTTCCTACACACAAAAAAGAGGGTGCCTCCAAGGCTCTCAGGTCCCTGTCCTCTGCCCAAATATACGTCATGAAGGTGCCAGGTTTTGATTGGTGGGGCAGTTCCCTTTAAGCCCCAATGGACCAGCCTCCCTCGCAATTTGGACTGGTTACCAGTCACGACTGGTGATGCGTTCTCCTCCATCCCAGGCCTTCTCACTTGCCTCCTGCTCTCTCCTGACCCCCTCATGGCTCTCTCTCCCTCCGGATGTTGTGGCTGGTATTGTTTTCGAACTGTCTCAGTTTCAGACTCCCAACTCCCTTTTGTGCTTGGACGGCCACCAGCCAGCATCATGTCATACCAAAGGCCGCACATGCAACACAGGATTTGGAGAGACAATGCTCCATTGTGGTCTACAATCTGGAAGCGGCAGCTGCCGCTGCCCAGAACGGATGTCTCATTGCAGCATCAGTCGGACCCTAGAGATTTGTCTCTCAGAGTGCGACCCACTCCCACCCCCTGCACCAGCAAACACTTCCCATAAGTTCGTCTGGCTCATGATATCATTCCTGGAATCGACTTCCTTGGCCGAAATCTATCCTATTGAGGATGGGGAAAGAAAACAAAATTCCTTCTTCCTGAGGCTGTGCTTCTTTGGACAGCTCGTCCCACGCTTTCCCTGCAAGGCTTAAGGAGACACCTGCTCAAGGATCTCTGACTAAATGGGTTCTCCAAACCCCAAAGGGTTTTGAGACTGTTCACACAGCGCATCTTTGAACTGTGGAACTCTCTCCCACAGGGACAGCTTTCAAAGAGGATTGGACGGATCTGTGGAGGGCAAATCTATCAATGGCTATCGTGATGGCTATGTTCTTGCTTCCATCGTTGGAGCCAGAGGTGCTTCTGAATGCCAGTTGCTGGAAACCGCAGGAGGCAAGAAAGCTCCTGTGCTCAGGCCCTGTTTGCTGGTTTCCCCACGCGCATCTGGGACGCGGGTGGCGCTGTGGGTTAAACCACAGAGCCTAGGGCTTGCTGATCAGAAGGTCGGCGGTTCGAATCCCCGCAAAGGGGTGAGCTCCCGTTGCTCGGTCCCTGCTCCTGCCAAACTAGCAGTTCGAAAGCAAGTCAAAGTGCAAGTAGATAAATAGGTACCACTCCGGCGGGAAGGTAAACGGCGTTTCCGTGCGCTGCTCTGGTTCGCCAGAAGCGGCTTAGTCATGCTGGCCACATGACCCGGAAGCTGTACGCCGGCTCCCTCGGCCAAGAAAGCGAGATGAGCGCCACAACCCCAGAGTCGGCCACAACTGGACCTAATGGTCAGGGGTCCCTTTACCTTTACCTTTACCACGCGCATCTGCTTGCCCACTGTGAGAACAGGATGCTGGACTAGATGGGCCTTTGGCCTGATCCAGCAGGGCTTTCCTTATGTCCTTAAAAGTAAGTCTTCCTTATGGATTCAGCCTGGATAGATTCTGGGACATCTGAAGTCATTCCTTTCATCTGGAGAAGAAGACAATTCCAAGCTGATCTTGGCTTCCCAGAGAAGCCTTGGGGAGGTGAAAGGATGTAGATAGTTGGGGTGCAAGCGCCACGCTTTTCTGTACACAGCCTGTTACCAAGGGTTATGTTGGAGAAAAGGGCCATAGCTCAGGGATAGGGAATCTGCTGTGTATGCAAAAGGCCCTTGATTCAGTCCTTGGCATCTTCACAAAGAGCTTGGAATGCCTCTTGCCTGAAACCCCTGGAGAGCTGCTGCCAGTCAGTGTAAGCATTACTGAACTGGATGGACTAATGGTCTCACTCGCTGTTAAGGCAGCTGCCTATGCTCCTGTAGCCCATTAAGCTTTGCTCAGAATAGACCGTTTGAAATTAATGAACCAAGGCTGGACATGCCCCTAAACTTCAATGGGTCTACTCTGACTAGGACTAGCATTGGATACAACCCTAAATGCTAATTTAGCAACCCTAAATTATAATTATTTTGAACCTTCACCATAAGGTCCCAAGAAGGGGTTACAGCAATTTAAAAATACAATGTGAAAAACAGTTTAGAACAAATGACAGTCACGGGAATAGGGTGGGTCCATATATGTATATATATATATATCCCAGAAGACGAGGGTAAAGAGCTGTGTCTTCAGCAATTGATGGTAACTATACAATGAAGGTGCCAAATTTACAATTTTAGGGCAGCCACAGAGAACCATACCGCTCAACCATCCCAATTTGAGTGGGACATCCCAGGATTACAGAAGCCATCCCAGCTTCTGACTGGATCCCAGAATGTCCTGTTTTTTTGGTCCGGCAATCTAGCGTGAGTCAGCTGGTTTACACCAGAGCACCGGACCAAAAGACACTTATTCTTTTGGTCATGAGCAAGACACCTGGCTCCTGCGAGAGCTCAGGACCAAAAAAGCGAGCATCCTTATTTTGATCTGTGGGCTGTTGGAGGGTATGGAGAAGGTCCTCTCCCAGGTCACCAGCTCCTGAAATTCTCAGGGCAGCAGAAGTTCCCCTCTGCTGATGTTAACACCCAAGAGGATCTGTAGGATCCACCGAGACCATATAACACAGGTCCTGAAAGACCTACTCCCAGTACATTTCCAAACATAGTTCAGTGTTGGTGCTGACCTTTAAAACCCAGTATACGTGAAGGAGCGTCTCCACCCCCATCGTTCAGCCCAGACACTGAGGTCCAGCTCTGAGGGCCTTCTGGCAGTTCCCTCCCTGCGAGAAGTGAGGTTACAGGGAACCAGGCAGAGGGCCTTCTCGGTACTGGCTCTCGCCCTGTGGAATGCCCTCCCTTCAGATGTCAAGGAAATAAACAACTATCTGACTTTTAGAAGACATCCCTGTTTAGGGAAGTTTTTAATGTGTGGTGTTTTATCGTGTTTTTAATATTCTGTTGGGAGCTGCCCAGAGTGGCTGGGAAACCTGGCCAGATGGGAGGGGTATAAATAATAATAATTATTATTATTATTCAGATAGGTGAGCCCTAAGTCTTTTTGCGTCATTTCCCCCTTTACAGTAAGTGTAAAGAAAACTTCAGAGAGGCCCAGAAAACTTCACAGAGGCCCAGATTATTTGCTATCTTCTCCCAAATGCAGTTCAGTGCATAGAATCATAGAATTGTAGAGTTGGAAGGGATCACGAGGGAAAATATAAAGCAGGGTTACCCATTAAAGCCAGGAAGGGGGAATGATTGTTTCTTGTGTTGGAGAAGTGTTGGCAGAATGATGGATATTTTAATGCCTTTTACTGATGGTATGTAAACTTTTGTCTCTCAGGGGGAATTGCCGTGGCCTTAGGTTGATACAAGCCATTAGCTGGAGTCGACTCACCCCGTTCTGGATTCCTAAGAAGATAACCCTGGCACGGCCTTACCTGTGGAGATAACAGAGGAGCCATCCATCTACCATCGAAGCAAGAGAATGGGAAGGTACAGGTCAGCAGCTGTAATGACAGGTGCTTTTAACCTTCCATGAAGATATTTCCTCCCATGCAAGCTTTTAAAGCTGATGGGAGAAGTGGCGACGACTAGTTTTTGTGGACCTTAATGTCCTCCGCGGGGCATACCAGGAGATGTGATGATGTCCCATCAACCTTTGCCTCTGGCTCCACACACCACTAGTATGTGGCCTCTGGAAGGTTCCCCAGAAGGCACTGCGACTCCCATCTTATTCCCTGTGTGAGTTGGGTCTTAAGAGGCCTTTGCTCTGCTGCCTGCCCTTGAGCCCGTAGCTCAGTGGTGGAACATCTGCTTTGCATGCTAAAGGTCCCAGGTTCTAATCCCGACATCTCCAGGTAGGGCTGGGAGAGAGAACCCGGTCTAAAATCCTGGAGAGTCGCTGCCAGACAATACTGAGCTCCACGCGCCACAATCCCCAATCTGATGGAGGCAGGAGATTGAAAAACAAACAAACGAGCCAGTGGAAAATTGAAGTCAGTTGTCACACACACAAAAAAGTCACCTTCCTAGATGTCACATCGCTGGTTTTCTCAACCAGTTTAGGCCTCCAGGGAATTCTTGGCAGCTTTCGCTTTCAATTTGCCCACATCCTCGTCTGGCCCTGGAGAGGGTGGAAATTCTGCTGAGCAGCTTCAACAGGAGTGGGAGAGGGGGAACAGTTGGATATGTTCAGCGAGGCATCAGCAAGGTGGGTGGACTACAAATGACAAGGAACTGGGTCATGGCCAAACAGAGAGGTCAGCAGTGGAGATACGGGAGAAATCCAGTGAGAGCTGGACCATAAAGAAGGCTGATCGCCGAAGAATTGATGCTTTTGAATTATGGTGCTGGAGGAGACTCTTGAGAGTCCCATGGACTGCAAGAAGATCAAACGTATCCATTCTGAAGGAAATCAGCCCTGAGTGCTCACTGGAAGGACAGATCCTGAAGCTGAGGATCCAATACTTTGGCCACCTCATGAGAAGAGAAGATTCCCTGGAAAAGACCCTGATGTTGGGAAAGATGGAGGGCACAAGGAGAAGGGGACGACAGAGGACAAGATGGTTGGACAGTGTTTTCGAAGCCACAAACATGAGTCTGACCAAACTGCGGGAGGCAGTGGAAGACAGGAGTGCCTGGCGTGCTCTGGTCCATGGGGTCACAAAGAGTCGGAAACGACTAAACATCAACAACATGCTTGTGCTGGGCCCAGGGGTAACCCGAGAACCACAGTCCAGGTCCAGTCCAGAATCCAAAGGTTCCGCTAGGAGTCAGTCTGACAGAATCAAGGCAGGAAACCAGGCAAGGACAGGTACAGGATCTTGCATACAGCAATGTTGCTCCCGCAACCTGGGGCAGGGTCCGACAGCCTTTTATCTTTGTCGGGGTAATGGCCGGTCCTAATCCCCCGGCGACTCACCTCCCTGTTTCGCCCAAAGGCGAGCACTCCTCCTGCAAGTACTCAGGTCTCTCCTTCTCTTAGACCTCAGTCTCTGCAGCTTGGTAGATGTTGGTGGGTTACTAGACCGAGGGGCTGCCTCAGCCTCCCCTGACCCAACTGGTAGTGGAGCAACTGTAAGTGATGGCCCAGCTGAAGGCAACGAGGTAATCCCCGCATCTGGAGCCAGGGCAGGCTCAGGCTCAGCTGGTGTTTGTTGCAGGGGAATCTGTGCAGACTGGGACTCTTCAGGATCAAGCCCCAGACTTGGTTCAGGTGATGCCTGAGGCAAAGGATCCGGTGCAGACTGTGACTCCTCTGGTTCCGAGTCCGAGCCCGAGTCCCAGGCCATCACAATGCTTCAATTTATGCATAATCCATACTTTCATACAATACTGCACTTAGAGAGTTGGACTAGGACCTGGGGCACCAAGGTTTCAATCCCCTCAGCCTAAGCTCACCTCACAGGGTTGTTGAACCATGATGGACCATGCACACTACCTGGAGCTCCGTCGAGGAGAAGGTGAGATACAATAAATAAATAGTAATAATAAAATATATCAAGGTGGATTACGAAACATACGAAATCGGTCAATAAATGTCTGGGAAACATTATGCAAAACATCAATAAAGCATCCATACCAATTTATATGATGGGAACTTAGGGTTAGCCATGCTGGATAACATCAGTGGGTCTACTCTGCGTAGGACTGGCACTGGATGCAACACTTTTTTGGGCCTGTTTAAAAGCATTTCTAAACCGCTTAATATTTCAGAATCCTTAAGCGGTATGCAAAAACACAGCCACAAAGCTTCAATGGGTGTTATGTACTGAGTTGAATAGGATCCAAACTGCAGCAGTCTGATTGGTCCTAGAACAATAGGATCCAAAAGGCAGCAGTCTGATTGGTCCTAGAACAATAGGATTCAGAATGCAGCAGTCTGATTGGTCCTAGAACAATGCAGCAGTATGACTGGTTGGCAGGAACCACCCAATCATGCTCCAGATAAAAGTGAATCCACAACCTGATTGGCTTACAGTAGAATTCCGGAATTAGCCAATCATGTGCAGCCCATTGTGTAAATAATATATATAAAGCAGATACTTTGAGGGGACATTCATTCATTCCTCCTCACCACTATGAGCTGAATAAAGAGCATGAAATCACTTTGCGACTCTGAGTATATTTCAATGGGTCTACTCTAAGTAGGGCTAACATTGGATACAACTCTGTTTCTGAATTTGAATCTCTGTATGTGTGCTAACTTGGGGTCACTAAGTTATGTTGGCTCAATTAGTGCTATCCAATGTTAATGCCACGCAGAGTAGACCTGCTGAAGTTGATGGACATGGCTAACTTAGACCTATTGATTTCAATGGCCTATACTCTGAGTAGAACTCAGTTGGAAGACAGCCCACTTTGTGAACACCACACCCTGGATTTAGCCTTCGCAGGGGTAACATCGGCAAAGAAGACATTTGGATTCTCCTTAGAAAGATGTCAACAGTGAGGCTGCTGGAGACCTAGACATGGCCCCACAGCGCCACCTCGAGGTATGGTGTGGACCTCCTCAAGGATGATCATGTCCACTTTCACCTTGTAACTATGTTGATGTTCAAAAACTCGTTGTAATGGCTGCTTTTTTCTGTTCAGGGTCAATCCCAGTCCTACCTGGCATGCCAAAGACAGAATCTACAGCATACCCTCTAACATTTCTCTGATGAAAATAGGGACGCCCTATTCAAGAGGAAGAAGAAGAAGAATTTTGCAATTTATACCCCACCCATCTGACTGGGTTGCACTATGGGCGGCTGTGGTCGCCCATAGTGTGGTACCTCTGGTTACGAACAGTGGTACCTCTGGTTACAAACTTAATTCGTTACAGAGGTCCGTTCTTAACCTGAAACCATTCTTAACCTGAGGTACCACTTTAGCTAATGTGGCCTCCCGCTGCCGCCGCACCGCTGCCACATGATTTCTGTTCTCATCCTGAGGTAAAGTTCTTAACCTGAGGTACTACTTCCAGGTTAGTGGAGTCTGTAACCCGAAGTGTTTGTAACCTGAGGTACCACTGTAAAACATTAGGCATTGAAAAAAACCTTCCCTACACAGGGCTGTCTTCAGGTGGCTCGGGGGTCAGATAACTCCATACCTGCCCACATATCTAGGATAAAATAGGGACATCCTACTGTACCCTCTATGCAATCTCTATAACAGAAGGTATCCTCCTTTCTTTTTTGAAAAAATAATTTTTATTTGATTTTACAAATACGAATTTATAGCATTCCAAATGCATATCCATATATAGAGATTACTCTGAATCTCGAGACTTCCCCCCACCCCCTCCACGGATCCTATTGTCAACATTTGCAACTGCATATATTATTCCATATTCTATATTTTATATCAATCCATATTGTCCATAGTATTTGTTACATTACAGGTGGGTTTCAGATCCTGCTAATGTTTCAATCTGCTTGCAGCGATCTCCTAGATAAGTTATAACATTTTCCCATTCTTTTTAAAAAGTTTTCGTCCTCTTGGTTCCTGAGTTTTCCAATCAGCTTTGCCATTTCAGCATAGTCCATCAGCTTAGCTTGCCATTCCTCTCTGGTAGGGGCTTTATCTTTCCATCTCTGGGCTAGTAGCATCCGAGCGGCAACAATATGTATCCTCTTTTAATGCTGATGGTCTTTCCAGTGGTGGAGCTTCATGCTCCGGCACTGGGGGTTGTGGAGAGCAGGTGGTGCGGGGCTGGTGCGCATCCCAGGGGCGCACGTCCTGGGGTGTGGCACCCAGCGCAGGCAAGGGCGCAGCCGCAATGGCACCCATCTGGGATTGCGCTGCCGGTTGCGGTGCGCTCCCCCCGCACTCTTCTTCCTCTGCCAGTGGGTCTTTCTCCAGAAAGCCATAGCAGTTGTCCGCCCAAACCACGCCAATCCCTTAAACAATGTTCTGGGCCTTAACCATCTGGCAGTCAGCTCTTGAGGCTCACTCTGCCCTCCCCCAATTTCTGTGACGGACAGTTCCTGCTGGTGTTGAGTCATGATGCTGAATCCTGAATATTGCATCAATGATATGAACCAGCTCAGCAAGATTCCATAGCCCAGCCCACCCCCCGGGTCTGAGGGTTAAAAGCACCATCTGCTGAAGAGGCAGAACATCAACTTCATTGGTCAGGATGTCCTAAGAGATCTGGCCTTATAAAGGAGTAATGAAAGTTTGATCCCCAGCTTCTCCCACATAGATTTTCCCAGCAAAAAACAAATTCAGTGGGGTCTGTGTGTGTGTAGTCCAGCATTTTCCCAACATGGCACCCTGCAGATGTTCTGCACTACATCTCCCAGCAGTTGGCTGAGGCTGATGGGAGTTGTAGTCCAAAACATTTAGAGGGTGTCAGGTTGGCACAGTCTATGCTTAATGCAATTGAAATTATGTACCACTGTAAATCCATTTTCCCTAAAGGCCCTTACAGCACAAGCTCTCCCCATAATCTTCCACTCTACCCATAACCAAGAATGTGCACCTGTCCTTTAGAAACACTGAATCACAAGGGTCATTGGGAGTTATTTGTGGGGGACCTGTGCCCTGACAGAGAGAAGCAGCGCTCCCATGTGGCATGGCAGGGCAGATCAAGGAGCACACAAAGCGCCTCATGTTGCTTTGTAACTCATATATGAGAATTCCTGGATGCCAAGACCCTAGTTTGGAGCCAGTACTCTTTGGTGAAAGAACCCCAGCAGAGATTTAAAGTCACTAAATATGCAGCAAAGTAAAGTGTGGAAATAGACTGTTAGACCTTTACGTGCCACTCCAAATGAGTTCCAAAATTTCCCCCTGGAAAGTTTCTTTCCAAATCTTCCCTCTTCCCCCAGCATAGGAAAAAGACCACACAGATGGTAAGTTAAAAAATGGTTTACTTACAAACTCTGCAAAGGTCAGGTTCATAGGCTTCAGAAAAGTTGCACAGGCAGTAAAACTCAGCTTAGTTACAAAGTGGTGAAAGATCCTAGATTATTGGTATAGGAACTCATTGTGTGGCTTGTGAGAGCCATGCGGCTGAGCTGGAGCAATCAGCTCAAGCCATGTGCTTTAAGTGTATTGTGTGGATGTGACCATGTCCAGTCTTTATTGAGCACTTGTTCTGATTTGTTCTCATTTGTACAGGGTGGCTATACAATGATTAGCATTCACCCCAATTTGCTTGTGGGATGTTTTACACATCTTCTCATTCACCCACACTTTCCCTATGTATTTTCCCATTACTTTTCCTAACCTCAGAAAGTGGATTGCCTTTATGTGGACTCGCTGCACCAATTTGCTTGGACCCACTTCAGTTGTGCAAACCCAGACAGCTGGCATGTTCATAAAATACATAAGAATATCTTAGGTTTCTATTTTTCTGCCTGAAAGAAATGAATTCAGTTCATGTTTACCAGCTCCTAATCTCCTCCTTCCCCCCTCCTTTTTTTCTTTGGTTTGGAACTAAGCAACAAAAACAGGATGGCGGTTTTTTATATTAAAAAAAAAAAATCCCCCAAAAGAACAAATACTCACTCGAACTGGGTTATCTCATTTATAATAGCACCCTTCATTTCAGAGAGCGAAAGCTTACCTCCGGCAATGTGTGAGTAGCTTCGTAGCGAAACCAGCACGGCTGACAGAAATGCAACTGCTTCGGTCTAATGGGGTTCAGGCGACCCTATTTGAGAGGGAATCTGCTTGCTGAGCTTACAAAATGAGCCAATTTGCGAGCGTCGGCATAAAGGCGCCCTAGAAATAAAAACCAGTGAACTGTAGATCTTTCAATTTTTATAACATCTATTGAGGTGGGCGGTTGAAATGCAGCGAAAGCCTACAGCTGCCTGTAGCACATTTTTCTCCTGGTTTGAACCTCAATGCAGAAAAGGGGACGTGTGCGGGGGTGGTCAGAAAACTTTCCCCCAACTTCCGGTTCAGCGCGACTTTGAGTCAGGCGGGGATTTCTTCCTTAGAGAAGAGTCCCGAGCTTTTCGGAGGAAAATAGGGGTTCCACAGGGCGCCGTGGTCCCCTGAAAAGTATCTGGTGGGCGTTCAGATACACTGTTTCCCGCGGAGCCAAAAAGCGGAACTCTCAGCCGTCAGGTAACTCCGTTTTGGAGCGAAGAGTACGGCGGGGGGAGAAGCGGGCTGAGGGAAGCCATAGCTGTCTCCGAAAACGCGAAGCCCCGAGCCTGCAGGAGAAGCGCTGGATTCTCAAAAGAAAGAAATTCGAGCCTAAAAAAGAGTTAAAACTAAAGTGGATGTCATCTAAGGAAAGACTCGAAGAAGAGGAAGTCAAAAAGAGCTCGACTTTTATCTGAAATCAGCGTGGACGCAGAGACCTAAGCAAAGCGGGAGAAAGTGTAAGTGACGCTAGCGGCTAAAGTTCTTCTCTCCGCTCTACACCCTCTGAGACTATATTAGAGGATACAAAATATCTGGCAAGAGAGGAAGTAGAGGGGGAGCAAAGAGGTAACATTTAGAAACTATTTGATATAATCTAGCCCTCTTTGAGATAGTGGGAAAGAGGAAGAATTTAGCTTCATCTCTGAAAGTTTTGCGTAACGGAGGACTCCATTGCGCTACGGCGTGGGCGCCATTACATTTTTTTTTTTTTTTTTTGCCTTAGAAGAGAGAGGGAAGGGGGAGGTACGGTAGTGCCGCTTCCCTCCCCCCCCGAAACTCGGAAACTCAGAAACTTTAATAAATAGACTGTTTATAGTTGATATTACCCTTCCTTTTTCGAGGAAGGGAATTGGAAAGGTTTTCTCCTCCCCCTCCTTCTTTCCGTGTGCTTTCCTTCCCCATTTCACTGTTGGCTGACCTCTGGTGGATGGGAGAGAAACTGCAACTCATTTTGCTAGCATTTGCTAACCTCCCTGGGCTGGCTTAACGTTTCTGAAAGTATTTGAAAGCCGGACTTAAACACTTGAGGGAAGGATCTTGATCGATTTGAATTTCTTGGTTTACTTGAATTTCTTCTGGATTCTTCGGCTGACCGGACTTGTAGTGGAATATAGCCCAATTGAGGGCAAGAAGACTAAGAGGATAAGAAGATAAAGAGTGGTCCCATGAAAAAGACATATTCTGCAAACGACATTGTAAGGAATAGACTATTAAGAGGCAGGAAGAGCTGGTTTAATTATCGGATTTGACTGGACCTAGACTCAAACTTTGGATATTTCTGACTGGAATATAATTTGAACTCTGACCTGAGCTCAGAACTTTGATCTTTGATTTTCTTTTTGGTGGGATGCTGGAATATTTCATTTAGCGGATTAGTTTAACTGGGGACACCAAGAAGAAATTATTGGAATATTACTTCAGATGTCCTAGTGGAACTGGTTCTGAGCTTTGTAATTATCGATAGAATTGAATTATCATTATTATCATTATTACTAGTATTTTCTTATACTTAATTGAAAATGTCCCACCAACCAAAGAAAGGTGGGAATGGGGGAACCCCAGTAGAAAGAAAAGGGTCCAAGCAAGAATCAGATTTCAGATCGGAAATCTTAAAAATGTTTGCAGAAATTAGACAGAGCGAGAAGAATTTAGAAACAAAGATAGAACAGGTAGACTTAAAGATAGGGAAAATGGATAAGAAAATAGATGAAACTGTAAATGAATTGAAAGGCCAAATTAAAGAGGTATCCAAAAGAACTCACGTATTAGAGGAGGGAATGAAAAAGACAAAATTGGAAATGAAAGAACTGAAACGTGAAGATGATAAAATTAGAGTAGGTCTCTTAGAAACTAATAAATCACAAGAGGAAATGTGGGATGCGATCTCCATGAACGAACTTAGACAACGGGAAGTTAATTTAAGGTTGAGGGGGGTCCCAGAAAACCAAGGTGAAAATATTAGACAAAAACTAGTAATAGAATTGGCACAATGGTTAGAGTACCAAGTAGAAGAGATAGCATGTATGGTACAGAATGCCTTCAGAATGAAAGTGAGAACGACAAGGGCAAGAAAACTGCCAGGGGACTGTTTGATAACCTTTAAGGATAGAGATATGAGAAATTTGGTACTCCAAAAAAATAGAGAAAAAAGACTAATGATAGATGGGAGTTATATAATTATTTTTAAAGACATTCCAATTAGGTTGTTAAAACGAAGAGACCCCTATAAACAACAGGTGCAAATTCTTAAAAAGAACAATATTGAATTTAAATGGGAGTTCCCGGAGGGGATCTCCTTTACTTACAAAAATAAGAGACATAGATTGTCCAGCCCGGAAGAGATAGGCAAATTTCAGAGGAAATATAAGGAATTGCTAGTAGAGGAAGAAGAAGAACTTAAAGGAGCAACAGGAGGAGTGGAGGTTAAAGGCGTGAAGGATTTGGCGGAGAGGGGAAAAATGGGAGAAAGGCTAGCGGGAGAAGAGGAAGGGGAGGGAGAGGAGGAGGAGGAAGAGGAAGAAGAAGAAAGACTATAAAGAACTAATATATAGAAAAATTTCTTTTATCTTGATTATTCGGAAATAAAATGGCGTTAAAATTATGGAATTGGAATATTAATGGACTGAACGAAGAAAAAAAACGGAACAAGGTGGAACAATTTCTAAAGAAAAAAAACTTAGATATAATCTGTTTACAGGAGACACACGTGGCGAAAAGGCATAGGAAAATTTTGGTTAATAAAAGACTCGGAAATGAATTTATATCCTCAGACAAAGAAAAGAAAAGAGGAGTGATATTGTATATAAAAAGTAAACTCGAGGCTCAGCAAATATTTAAGGATGAAGAGGGAAGAATTATAGCTGTCCGAATCAATTGGCAAGGTGAAAAATTAATAGTTGTTGGGATTTATGCACCTAATGGAAGTAAAACTGACTTTTATAAAAATCTGGAAGAAAAACTGTTGGAATATGTAGATCAAAAAATAATTCTGATGGGTGATATGAATGGGGTAGTGTCAATAGAAATGGATAGATTGAGAGACGGTGGGACAAAAGAAGGAAAACTACCCAAAACATTTTTTGAAATGGTTAAAGACTGTAATTTAATCGATATTTGGAGATTAAAACACCCGCTAGAAAAACAATTCACTTTTTACTCAGAACCAAACCAATCGATGTCCAGAATTGATCAAGTTTGGATTTCGAGTGAATTAACTCCAAGAATCACTCAGGTAGAAATTGAACCAAGAGTAATTTCAGACCATAGTCCAATTAAATTAGAACTTAAAGGCTTTGAAGAAAGATCATTCAGGTGGAGATTAAATGAAGGCCTATTCGATGATCAAAATCTTATCCAAGAGGCACAAAAGAAAGTGAATGATTACTTTGTGGATAATTGTAATAAAGGAACGAAGATGAGTATAGTATGGGATGCAAGCAAGGCAGTGATGAGAGGGTTTTTTATACAAAAAAACTCACTTAAAAAGAAGAACAGAGAGAAAGTAAAGACAGAGATTTTAAAACAAATTATGGAAAATGAGAAAAAGCTAATTAAAAAACCAAACAATATAAGAATTAGACAAAGTATTAAAGCCCTGCAAACTCAATTTGCAATGATAATAAATAAAGAGGTGGAATGGAACATTAAAAGAATTAGACAAAAAAACTTTGAGTTTGCAAATAAATCAGGAAAATGGCTTGCTTGGCAGATTAAGAAAAGGAAAGAACAAAGTACAGTAAACAAAATCAATGTGGAAGGAGAAGAGATAGTCAGCCCCAAGGGTATTAGAAAAGGATTCTTGGATTTCTACAGACATTTGTATAAGAATAAAGAAAAGAATAGTATGAGAAAAATAGAAAGATATTTAAAAGAAAAAGAAGTGCAAAAGATCCCAACAGAAGTAACAGAAAGGCTGAACACCCAGATTAATAATGAGGAGATCAAGGAAGTAATTACAGAATTGAAAAATGGGAAATCCCCAGGACCAGATGGGTTTACAGCAAGGTATTATAAAGAGTTGAGAATAGCCCTAACAACACCATTAAAAGAAGTAATGAACAACATCTTAAAAGAGAGAGAGATTCCGGGGACTTGGAAAGATGCATTTATAACCTTTATTCCAAAAGAGGATGCGGACCAAACACAAGTAAAGAATTATAGACCGATTTCCCTATTAAATACGGATTATAAAATTTTTGCAGGAATAATGGCAAAGAGATTTAAAAAGGTGTTACAAGAAGTCATTCACGAGGACCAAGCGGGTTTCCTTCCCGGCAGACAGATGAGGGATAATGTGAGGAATATAATAAATACGTTAGAATATCTGACAGCTAGGAACGAAAGACAGGCAATGTTAATGTTTGTGGATGCCGAAAAGGCATTTGACAATGTATCATGGGATTTCATGTTGAAAAATATGGAATACATGGGATTGGGAAATGACTTCTTGAACGGAATTAAGGCAATATATACTGAACAAAAGGCGAAATTAATAGTGAATAACGTGATAACAGAAGAAATCGAAATATCAAAAGGTACTAGACAGGGCTGTCCGCTTTCACCTCTGCTGTTTATAATGGTCTTGGAGGTTTTTTTGAATTCAATCAGGGAAAATGAAAGGATAAAGGGGGTGACAGTAGGCCAAAATGAATACAAAGTTAAGGCCTTTGCCGATGATTTGGTAATAATGGTGGAAGATCCGATGAATAGTGCCTCTGAAGTGCTAGAGGAGATTGAAAAGTTTGGTGATGTGGCAGGCTTTAAGTTAAACAGGAAAAAAACTAAAATTATAATCAAAAATATGGACCAAACAATGACTGAAGTGCTGCAGCAACAAATAGGTATTGAAGCTGTTAAAAAGGTTAAATATTTGGGAATATGGTTAACTCCAAAAAATATCGATCTGTTCCAAAATAATTATGTCCCGGTTTGGAACCGAATTAAGAAAGATCTGGAGGGATGGGGAAGGTTAAAACTATCTCTCTGGGGTAGAATCTCAATGGTGAAGATGAACGTGCTCCCAAGGATGCTATTCTTATTCCAAATGATTCCAATATTAAAAGGAGTAAAGATATTTGAGGAATGGCAAAGAACGATCTCAAGATACATCTGGCAGGGCAAAAAGCCGAGAATTAAATATAAATTATTAACAGACGCAAAGGAAAGAGGAGGCTTTGCCCTGCCAGATTTAAAACTATACTATGAGGCATCATGTCTTTGCTGGATAAAAGAATGGATAAAACTTAAAAATACCAAACTACTGGATCTAGAGGGCTTTGATGCAAGATTTGGATGGCACGCGCATTTATGGCAAGAGAAGAAATTGGGTTATAAATCTTTCGAAAACCACATCTTCCGGAAATCGTTGTTGGAAGTGTGGGACAGATATAAGAACATATTGGAAATGGGAGTTCCACACTGGCTATCTCCACTAGAGATTATGGGAGTTAGAAAAATCAATATGAGAAGTAACTGGATTACTTATGGAGATTTGGTGGTAAAGGAAGACGGGAAATGGAGACTAAAACCATATGAGCAAATAAAAGAGCATGTATCTGACTGGCTGCACTACTATCAGATAAGTAATATGTTCAAAAAGGATATGAAAGAGAGAGGGTATAAGGAAAAAGATTCGAAATTCCAAATAGAAATTGTTAACAATGATTGTAAGATAATCTCAAAAATGTATAAAATTCTATTGGAATGGTATACGTTGGATGAGGAAGTCAAAGCAGTAATGATCCATTGGGCCAGGGATTTAGGGTACAGTATAGATTTGGAAGATTGGCAAAAAATATGGAATGAAAACTTGAAGTTTACAGCATGCACTACGTTGAAGGAAAACACCATGAAGATGGTATATAGATGGTATATGACCCCTGCTAAATTAGCAAAAATGTATAAAATCTGTAATAAATGTTGGAAATGCGGGGAGAAGGAGGGTACATTCATACATATGTGGTGGGAGTGCAAAAAAGTGAAGGGATTCTGGGAACTGGTTTATAATGAGTTAAAAAAAATGCTGAAATATAGCTTTGTGAAGAAACCAGAGACCTTCCTGCTGGGAATAACTAGAAATGATATAAAGAGGAGGGATCGCAAAATCTTCCAATACGCAATAACAGCTGCGAGAATATTGCTAGCTCAAAGATGGAAGCAGAAAGAACTTCCAAATATTGAAGAATGGAGAGAAAAACTGACAAACTTCGCAGAACTCGATAAATTAACTGGGAAAATCAGACTTCAGAGAGACTATGAGTTTCTAGAGGACTGGGGGAAATTTAGAGATTATTTGAAAACTGTATGTGAGGAAAATACAACGCTAGTGTGTTTCAAAGAAGCTTTGTGAAAAAAATAAGGAATATTGCAAAAAAGGTAAAAGAGGACGGGAAGATGTATTAAAATGGTAATACTATAATTAAGGAATGTGTTGATAAGAAATTAAGTATGGATGATTATCAGAGGAGTTGAGGGAGGTCGAATAAGTCAAAATAAGTGATGCTTAAAATTGTATGATTGGAGAAATTATGAAAAAACTCAATAAATATTATTTAAAAAAAAAAAAGAAAACTTTCCCCCAACCTACCCCCTGCCCTGGCAAATCTTATCCATTTCATGCTGGTGTTCTCAATCTCCAAGTGCAGTTTTGCTTCACTGCCTTTTTATCCACATAAGAACCCTGTGAGGGAGGCGAGTCTGAGAGACAGTGACTGGGCCGAGTCACAGTGTGTCATGACCCCTGTACCCAGCGGTGCCCTGGATTACAGAGTTGGAGGCTGTGTCTCAGCCAGGGCTCAGAGACGACTGCAAAAGACAGGGAGACCAGTGCACCCAAGGAAGCTAGACAAGAACTTCCAGTAGGAATTCCCAGACCACCAGGGCTTTCAGGGCCTGGACCTTCACGGACACCTGGTGCTAAAGAATCAGATTCCTCCTATCCCATCCCAACAGTCTGGCAGTGCCAGGAGCACATCAGGAGGGAAGCTGTGGAGTGTTATCTTCAGGCCAGAGGGCTAGCTCTCCAAGGCTCTGCAGTTGTGTAAAGACATGAGAATTCCTGTCAAATGTCCAATCCAGGTTTATCGGGACAACAAAGCATGCTTGGCTTTGAAGGTTGTAAGCAAAGCACGAAGCACTTGCGACTGAAGCTGCAACATGCTAGAGAATGTGTTCAGAAAGGACTCGTAACGGTGTCCTACATGCCAGGTAATGAAATTCCTGCTGATTTGTTGTCCAAGGTTGTTCCGAAGGATCAACACTGTACCTATGTACAGAAATTGGGTTTGTACTGAGATTGTACTGACACGCTGCCCAGTGGTGTTCACAGAAAGGGGGAGGATGTTAGTTTCTGTTTGCCACTGAGCAGCTGCTTAGAGTCACAGGACTCTGTTTACATTCCAGACACATTCCATACCGTTGGAAGTCTCACGGGAGACGAGAGACGGATGTGACGTTACTGGTTTCCTGTTCCTTTGTTGTTCAGTTGCTCTCTGCTCTCACAGAGAGAGGATGTGTATTTATTTGCTCTTTGCGTAGCTTAGTAATAAAGCATAGCATGTAGCCATAAATCTCATCACTTCCGCGTGCTGCTTTGGATTCTCTGCTGAATCGGAAATGCACCTGAGGCCTCATCAAAGCTCAGGTCGGTAATTATTGTCAGGGGCGATTCTGGAGGAAAATGAGCTTTATCAGCTTGGCCGAAGCGGAGATCCCGACAGGCAGCAGTCTGCCTGCCTACATCCTTCCCGCTGTCAGGGCTGCTGGTATGTTTGGTGATGCCCCAGGCAAAGCGCTCTCTGGTGGGCCTGCTGCTACATTGCTGGCTCTCTTCCACCTTACCTGCCAAGGTGGACAACAAGTCAGCTTGCTGAGTCCACGATGCATTAAAATATTGCATCATGTCCTCCCAATGTTGCTTTACTCACTCAAGGATGGACAATTGCCCCTTACCTGGTGGCCCCTCCAGAAATTTTTGACTCCAGTTCCCAGCATCCCTGGCCACAGGCACTATGCGGATGGTCAATGATCCCATCTCCTCCCCGCCCCTCCCAGCAAGCAGCAGGGGAGTTCAGGTGCACCTTCTGCAAGCAAAGCAGGGACTCTAGCACTGAGCTACAGCCTGTGTTGAACCACTAAGTCCATCTAGCTCAGCACTGTCCACACTGACCAGTAGTGGCTCTCCGGGGTTTTCAGGTAGGAAGCATTCTCAGTCCTAGCTGGAGATCCTGGGGACTGAACCTGCAACCTTCTGCATGCAAAGCAGATGCTCTACCACTGAGCTACAGCCCTTCCCCTTTACAGTAGGGTACATGGTCACCCCAGAACCAGGATGCAGCACTAGATGTTTGGTATGATAACTAAAGCATTCTGGGAAATGATATTTAATGAATTGAAGAAAATGTTTAAAATAACTTTTGTAAAAAAACCCAGAAGCTTTCTTATTAGGAATTGTAGCTATCAACATCCCAAAAGAGCAGAAAGGACTTTTTATGTACACAACAACAGCCACACGGATGCTACTAGCCCAAAGATGGAAAGAAGACAAAGTCCCTACCAGAGAGGAATGGCAGATCAAACTGTTGGAATACTCCTAAATGGCAAAGCTGACCGAAAAGCTCAGGAACCAAGAGGACAAAAACTTCAAGAAATAATGGGGAAAATTTATAATTTATTTAGGAGATCACTATAAACAGATGAAAACATTAGCAGGATTTTAACAAAGCTTGTAATGTGACGAATACTGTGGTCAATATGGAGAGATATAATACATGGATTGCGAAATAATATGCAGTTGAAGATGCTGACAATAGGACACATGGAGGGGAGGGTGGGAAGTCTGGAGATTCAGAGAAATCTCTATTTATGGTTATGTATCTGGTTTTCGTATAACCTTTTGTTTGTAAAATCAAATAAAAATTATTTCAAAAAAAGACATATGATCCCGCAGAGCTCTTCTTAATGTTGTTCTGCTTCTTACGTTAAGAATCCCAGTCCGCCAAATAGAATAATCATGCTGCCATCATGCTGCCATTTGTTAAATGCACTAATAATAACCCATAACCATCAGTGTAGCTATTAACGAGATGCAAAATGACAATGTTTTCAATAACTCTTTTCGAGACACGTTGGGGAGGGAGAGAACCGTCTCGACAGTACAGAATGTGTCTGTTTGTATTCATTGTGAGACGACGGAGGCAAAATTAAAACCTTTCTTCCCCAACTGCCCACACGTTTCCAGTGGTTGCCTGAGCAATAGTTGCTCTATCAGGAAGCCGGAAAATATTCATGACACCAGACATGGGACTGTGAAAGTAGCTATCGTTATGTTGCTGTCGTCGCAGGACAGAGCTGTCTCCCGCGATGGCTGGGCTTTTGTTTCTCGTCTTTTACGCTTGACGTTCCTCAAGCTCGTTTGTAATTGTTAGCTCTGTCACCCAATGGAAGGCATTTTCCTTGAGTCATTGTGTGTGTTTGATTTAATTTGCATGCATTTCAATTAAAAATAGTTCCGAAGGTTGTATCCATAGGCGTGCACAACACATTTTATGAGGGTGAGTGTCCAGGGAAATTTAATTTATTTTTTAAAGGCAAAGATTTGTTGAATATTCTGTCGTAAAGATAACATCTTAAAAAGCAGAGACATCACCTTGCCAACAAAGGTCCGTATGGTTAAAGCTATGGTTTTCCCGGTAGTGATGTACGGAAGTGAGAGCTGGACCATAAAGAAGGCTGATCGCCGAAGAATTGATGCTTTTGAATTATGGTGCTGGAGGAGACTCTTGAGAGTCCCATGGACTGCAAGAAGATCAAACCTCTCCATTCTGAAGGAAATCAGCCCTGAGTTCTCACTGGAAGGACAGATCCTGAAGCTGAGGCTCCAATACTTTGGCCACCTCATGAGAAGAGAAGACTCCCTGGAAAAGACCCTGATGTTGGGAAAGATGGAGGGCACAAGGAGAAGGGGACGACAGAGGACGAGATGGTTGGACAGTGTTCTCGAAGCTACCAGCATGAGTTTGACCAAACTGCGGGAGGCAGTGGAAGACAGGAGTGCCTGGTGTGCTCTGGTCCATGGGGTCACAAAGAGTCGGACATGACTAAATGACTAAACAACAACAACAACTGTCGTAAAGGACATTGTTTTCATTCATAAAATGGACAAAGGAACCTAAACTAAAAAACAAAACAACTAAACTTAATACAAACTAAAAAGAGAGAGATTCCAAGTACCAAATTCTGTCCCTAGAAGCAGCCTCTTCCCTTATTGCCAATCACACCACCATCCTTTCCAGAGACAGACATAGGCAGAAACTGCAGATCCATTCCAGCTTTTTTATTCTGCCTGCATCTCTCCCTGCTTCCCTCCTCCCCTCTTCTGCCTCTGTCTCTCTCCCACCGTTTCCCTGTGGCAGCTGAAGGAGCTGGGTTGCTGCTCCATAATCTCTCCTCTTTGGCACAATCTCTGGGTTTTTTAAACACCCCATGCACACACTTATGGTTGCATCTGATTCTAGCCCTGCTCAGAGTAGACCCACTGAAGTTAAGGAACATAATTACCGTGAGCGACTAGTATTGGCTGCACCCCAAAGGTTTGTTCAGTTCAATGTGTCTATTCCGAGTAGGACTAACATTGGATCCAACCCTATCCTTTGTGCAAGTACCAAAGACTGGCTAGGGTCCTTGTGGATGCGACTGTTCTTAATCTGGAACTAATAGTGCAGGGAGAGCGGGAGAGGAACCAATATTTATACTGAATATACATTCCAGTTGATGCTCTCTGTGGTTTTGTTTTGATTTATTTGAAGGACAAATGCAGCAAAAGCACAATGTCGCTTCTGAAAATGGTTGTATTAATTGGGGGTATAAATTATGCTGCACTTCAAAATTCTTTGCCAAGGTTACTCTGGTTGCTGTTTTCTGACTGAAAATAAAAGCCGTGTTGGATCAGGTTAAGGACCTGTCTAGTCCAGCAATTATATTTCCAGTATCAACCGGTAAAAAGCCCTAGTTTGTGTGTGGCCAAACATTTCCCCTGTGTTTTCCCTGCTACCATCCAAGAAATGGCATTTAAAAATTATCAAGGGGGAAGGGGTTTATTTATTTATTTGTCAAATTCTCCTGGTGGGATGCAGGTTTTTCTTGTGACTACCTCACTTACCTGCATTTTTCTGCCTGCTAGTCCCAATGGGCACCAGTCACCAATGGTTATAGCTCAGGGGAAGAAATCACGATTTAACTCAGGGGTTGGGAAACTTTTTATTTATTTATTATTATTTATTGAATGTATATACCACCCTATACCTGGAGGCCTCAGGGCGGTTCTCCAACCCAAAGACCACATTTCCCTTTTGAGTAACCTTTCCAGAGGCAGACACTAGTGGTGGGTGGAGCCAAAGGCAAAGTGGGAGGAGCAACAGATGCAAATTTTGCCTTTGTACATTAAGGCAGTTTCCGCATCCACGCACCCTCTATATCCTCTTCTCCAAGCGAGCAAGAGGCATGGTCAGAGGTCAAGGACATATTCCCAGGAAGGCATTTTCAGGGCCCTCAAAGAATTGTGGGAACTGTGGTTGGTCTTAGCCTAAACCCCTCCGTACTGAGAAGCACTCCCCAAAAACCCCTTCTGAAACAAGCCAACAAGGAATGAAACCAGCTGTATAGTATTTAGGAATGCGGAAGAAGTCTGTTCTGTTTGGATTGTAACACAGACCGACACTTCCGGATACAATATGCAAACTGAAATTTCCTGAACGTTGCAATGCACTTCTTCAACCAAATAGAAATACATATACAGTGGTACCTCAGTACTCGAACTGCTTGGCTCCCAAACAAATCGGCTCCTGAACAGCGTAAACCCAGAAGTGAGTGTTCTGGTTTACAAACATTATTCAGAAGCCAAACGTCCAATGCGGCTTCCGATTGAGTGCAGGAAGCCCAAATTTGTTCACCTCTAGTCATAGCATACCATTGTTCCAGAAGAACAGGGAGCGCGGCCTTATATTGAGTAAAGCCTTTGGTCCACCTAATTCAGTATTGCCTTCACTGATTAGCCACCAGGGTCTCTCTCCCAGCCCAACATGGAGATGCGAAAGATTGGACCAGGGACCTTATGAACAAAAACCAGCTGCTGTGACACTGAGCTATAGCCTTTCCCCTAAACATAACGCAATATTCCAGTGCCCTTGCTTCTGAAAAAAGGGGGGCTGGTTTAAATAGGAAGCTCTCCTTTACAGAGTCAGACCTGTAGTCCATCTGGCTCTATATTGTCTACACTGACTGACAGGGGTTCTCAGGGGCTTCAGGTAGGGGGCAATCCCAGCCCTACCTGGTGCTGGCAGGGATCAAACCTTGAACTAGCTGAATGCAAAGCCACTGCTCTGCTACCCACCTACCTCCTTTCCTTAAGAAAGGATACTGGGATGTACTTTATATCAATTCTGATTATCAATATCAGTGTTTTGTCTCCTGGTTCTCCAGAGTCTTCACCAGATCTACTGACACATGATCCCCTTTCAGGGGAGATGTGGAGAATTTTACCTCAGACTTTCTGCACGCAAAGCAGATCCTCTCTGCTATTGCAATACAGCCCTTTCCCTTGCAAATTGCCCCAACTGAAATCAGAGAGAGGGAAACAGCACGGCAAATTAATAATAATAATAATAATAATAATAATAATAATAATAATAATAATAAAAACCCTCCAGAACAGGGACCATTTGCTCACCAGGGCCGTTATTGCTGTGAAGCCCTTCCCCTAGAGCATTCTGGGAATAACAAAATGGCAGCCACAGGCTGGATAAATGCTGCATGTTTGCCACCCCCAGGCATGAGAATAGCCCAGGGGTCAACAACCATTTTTTAGTCATGGGCTGGTCCACCGTCCCTCAGACCTTGTGGGGGGCTGGACTATATTTTGAGGGGGGGAAATGAACGAATTCCTATGCCCCACAAATAACCCAGAGGTGCATTTTAAATAAAAGCACACATTCTTTCTACTCATGTAAAAACACCAGGCAGACCCCACAAATAATGCAGAGATGCATTTTAAATAAAAGGACACATTCTACTCGTGTAAAAACACGCTGATTCCCGGACCATCCATGGGCCGGATTGAGAAGGCGATTGGGCTGCATCTGGCCCACAGTCCTTAGGTTGCCTACCCCTGAAATAGCCCAAATGACCTCTTGAAAATGGAGCTCCAGTGCTGGAGAGGACATTTTGTTGCGGTGCCGAGATACAGTCACCAGCACCCCCTCCGCAAGCAGCCAATTGGGGATGTATTTTTGCTAACTCGACAGGCGCCAGTTATTTCCCCTCCGAGAAACGAAGCCAAACAAAAGGCAGGCAGTCAAGATGGGTGATTCCCTGCAGGGGTGACAAAATTAATGTCGGCCAGCCGGCCTACGCTTTCATTTTTCAATGTAATAAACAGAAAACAGCCAGGAGGGTCCTGTTGTGAGCTTATGATGTGCTGTTTTCAAAGCAGCCAGAAAACAGATTGTTTGGGGCTTTTCTTCTCGCTCGCTTTCCTGCCTCGGCTTACAAACAACCTGCTGTTTCTGACAAGGGAGGGGGACCTCCGTTTCTAAGCAGGCTGCTTTGTAAACCCATTAAGCATGTCAACGAGACATCTGCTGTGGCTTTTCGATGCCGAAATGCAAAACAAATTTGTTTTGCATTAACTGGAGCATCCCCCCTGCACAGGAAGGAAATACAGGGTTGTATTGAACTAAGTCCTACTTGGGGTAGACCCATTGAAAACAGCATACCCTCCAACATTTATCCGATGAAAATAGGGAGGTCCGATTCCATAATGATAATTTTATTATTTATACCCCGCACATCTTACTGGGTTGCCCCAGACACTCTGGGAAGCTTCCAACATATATACAAACATTTTCATTTTTATTTTTAATTTTTAATACTTTATTTAGGGTTCAACAATAACAAAAAAATCCACAGTAACTGCTACATCAGTTCATTCTAACATATATACAAACATAATAAAACATTAAACATTAAAAAATGTCTCTATACAGGATTACCTTCAGACGGCTCGGGAGTCAGATAACTCCATACCCTCCAACATTTCTCCAATGAAAATAGGGACATCCAAAGGCAGGGGTCAGCAACCTTTTTCAGTCGTGGACCAGTCCACTGTCCCTCAGATCTTGTGGTGGGTCGGATTATTTTTTTTTTGGGGGGGGGGGATGAACAAATTCCTATGCCCTACAAAAGACCCAGAGATGCATTTTAAATAAAAGGACACATTCTACTCATGTAAAAGCATGCTGATTCCCGGACTGTCCGTGGGCCAGATTTAGAAGGCGATTGGGCCGCATCCGGCCCACGAGCCTTAGGTTGCCTACCCCTGTCCTAAGGAAAAGTGGGACATTCCGGTATCAAATCAGAAACCGGGATGGCTTCTCTAAATCAGGGACGTCCCTGAAATATAGGGACACTTGGAGGCTCCATGATTTACAGTAGTAGAACCAGTGCTGGATACAACCCATATTTTTTTAAAAGAACAAAATCCTATAGGGTTGCATCCCTGGCCATGGTTAACCTAAGTTCATTAATTTCAATGCTTTTTGCAGAGCAAATGATGCAGAATGTGTGGGCAGTCCCGGATAATAATAATAATAATTGCTCCATTTATTTGTATCCTGCCTTTTCCCCAGACCAGGACTCAAGGAAGCTTACACAAATTAAAATGACAAGGCTGAAAACATATAAAAGGCAATGATGAGAATGTAACTGAATGCTAATGGGATTTAAACAATATTAAAAAAAATTATTGAAATACAGATAATAAATACAGCACAACACTATTAAAAGCCCTTCCTTAAAAAAGAAGAAGTCAGTCAGTTCCCCAAAGACTGTTGGAACAAAAAGTCTTCAGCTTCCGGTGGAAGGTCAACAATGAGAGAGCAATCTAGCTTCTCTAGGGAGGGAGGTCCAAAGTCTGGGAGCCACCACTGAGAAGGCCCCCAGTAAACATATCTGTGAAGGTGGCGACACAGAGAAGAGGACCTCCCCTGAAGACCTCAGAGCCCAAGGCAGTATAAATCCACCACTAATTGATTATTATTGGTGGCCACAGTCACACCAGGCATTTAAAACACTATGACACCATGTTAATGTTCTGCCTCCACAGTCCAAGGCAATCATGTTTCTGAATACCAGTTGCTGGAAGCCACAGGAGGGGAGAGGGCTTTTGTGTTCAGGGTCCTGTTTGCCATCTTCCAACAGGCATCTTGTTGGCCACTTGTGAGAACAGGATGCCGGACTATTTATATTATTTAATTATTTCACTACTTTTATACACTGCTAGATGGTGGGGAAAGCCGACAACCTCAAAGCAGTTGACAAAGAGAACAGAACAACAAAATAATCAGTAAAAACAACTATTTAAATGGGCCACATGGCCACATCCAGCAGCCAGGTTCTTATTATGTTCTTCTTGTGAGGATGCCTGATTATCGTCTTCCAAAGCAACTACTCTATTCCGAACTTAAAAATGGAACGCGTAATGCTGGTGGTCAACAAAAGAGGTTTAAAGACTCTCTCAAGGCAAATCTTTTTTAAAAAATGTAGTATAAACACCGACAACTGGGAAACACTGGCCTGTGAGTGCTCCAACTGGAGAACAGCCTTTACCAAAGGTGTCATGGGCTTTGAAGAGAGAAACGTGCTAGGAGGAAGGCACACTTGGCAAATCCACACCGTGATCAACTCCCGTCCGGAAACCTATGTCCCCACTGTGGAAGGTTGTGTGAATCCAGAATTGGCCTCCACAGTCATTTACAGACTCACTGTTAAAACCGTGTTTATGGAAGACAATCTTACTCGGCTACAAGTGATCACCAAAGAAGAAGAAGAAACAGTCCTGGCTAGACAAAGGGGATTGACACCCAGAACATTTAGAAAATGGGGACAGGGGTGTCACAGGTGGCAGTGAGACGTCAATGGTTACCTGTCCCAAGGAAGGAAGAGAAGGCTGGGATGTTTGCTTGTGATTTGCCGTGGCCTGTAGGATATGATTGGGGTCAGCCTGAGGCAAGGATCTTCTTGAACAACCTGAAATCAGGTAGTCTCCATCATGATTATTTCAGAACAAACGTTCCCTTGAATTGCCACCATGCCAGTCATTCTTTCCAAAGCTAATATCGAGTTCGAGTGAAACGGCTCAGCCCCCTGGGCTGCAATCTTTACCTAGTGCAGTTGGCAGGTCATGAGAGGGGCCAGTTTAAGCTGGAAAATCTCCTTAAAATAGATGAAATCACATTTTCAGCATATTCCCTACGTAGGTAGCATTCCTCTTTTTCAATACCACATTCCTTTGGCAGGTGCTGATTAACTGTTGGAAATTATGAAAAAATGAGGGTTGAAAACTTTTCTCCGGAAGGGGTGTGGCTGGCTGGTTGAAGCCCTAGACAGGAGCACTCCACGCTGTAACATTTTGTTGCAGACCCCCACTTCTGCCTAGGAGTGGGTAGTCTAGATTGATTTCATCTTTACTGAGAGGTATGCTTGCTTCTTTTCTCCTGATAGGTCTCCAGGGCAAACAGACACAGAAAGCTTGTTTGAAAACCATCAGCCAAACTGCATCCTTGCCTGCTTATTTTGGAATAACCATCTATTTCTCTTCTGGTAGCTCCCTTGCCCAGCCACCTAGCTGCCATTTCAGAGCCAGGACTGTTATGTACTGAAGTTCTCACCCTGGGCCAGCAGGGGGATACTGTAGATAGTTTTCACTCAGGTCCATATATGCAAATAAGGAATTGAAAGTGACGTTCAGTGATTGGATAGTTACAGAAAGTTGTTACTGTTGCGTTGTAGTGGAGCTCTATATAAGCAGGCTGGCTGAACAGTTCAGTTCTGTTCTGGGCCTGTGAGTAAACAAGACTTGTTTGAAGAATCGCTGTGTCATCTGATATGTTCACCTACAACTTAACAAGGACAATACTGGAAGGCAGTGGCAGCTGATAGGGCAGAAGGCAGGGAGGCCAACAGTAGGTGGCGCCAGAGCCAATGGCAGAGCCAAAGGATTCTAGTTTTGTCCCCATCCTCCTCCCGCCTGGAGAGGGCGACACTGAGGCTGAGGAGGAAGCTGACAGGCAGGGCAATCCCATGGACTGGATGGAAATAGGAAAGCAGGCAAGTGGAAGCAGGATGAGGGCAGACGGAGGTTTGTGGGGCACTGCCCCATCCTCCATAACGGATCAGCCTCCTCTGCTTCACTCTTTTGCTTAGCATAATCCTCAGGGTCATGTGCTACATATCTTTTCACTCGCTCCATCTCAGTTTGCAAATAATTTCAGGCTTGTCAGCCAGCGATGTTGACTTCCTGGCTTGGGCTGATAAATGTTTCATAACGCAGGAGAAGGCTGACGACGAGAGCCCTGAAATGCTGCCCGCAGCAACCATGAAATATTTAACGGGGTATTTTTAAAAGCCAGAGTTGCATAAGGGACCTTTGTAGGTCTGGATTTTGTTCTTTCTTTAAGTAACGCTACGGACACAGTGGCCGGTGGCCAGTATGTGTTTCTCTGTTCATCAGAGATAACAGTGAAAGCGTTAGGTAATTTTCGATTCTAGACTTAATGGTCTTATTCCCCCCCTCCATGGCAACAGACACATACACACAAAACCTTTAGCTCAGGGAAATTGCCAAACTTTGGGGGCTTCTTCTAGCCAATCAGGGATCACCATGCATAATGAGATATTACTATGCCATCGTGCAACTGGTCAGATTTGCCCATACAAATATTTCAAGAGTCTATAGGCTGATGCTGTTGGAGTTTGGCTATATATATCCACAGTAGAGGCGAATTCAGAAGTGCAGGGTTCCTTCATGGTAGTCATAGCCATGCCCCCTTCTGTTACATACAACCTTCTAAGATTATGCAATAATCCTATAATTATGGAATAATAATAATTAGAGATCAATGCAGACCTCTATCTGTTTCTACTATTTTCTGGGCACATACACAGGTGAATCATTCCGAGTGCTCCAGTATAATATTTTGAGTGAGTTAAGTTGCATTTTCCCATTGTGCGTAAAATAACTTGCACACCATTCTCTAAAAACTGTGCTTTCAGTGTTCCTAAGTGCGGAGCTTTGGAGCATGCAGAACAACTCCTCCTTGGTGCTCTTCCCACAGCCTTTCTCCAGAGTGATCCTAGGAGCCAATCCTCGGTGGTTGACTCACCTCCTTTCACTCTGATTGGCTCAAAAGGCACAAAGGGGCGAGAATACTTTTTTCAGTGACTAAAAAGTTCTACTTTCACACTGATTGTTAGGGACTTCGCCTGCGTGTAAAGACAGGCTCTGGCGGATTGAGCAGATGAGACCAATAGTGGGTCCAGCGGTCAAGAAGGTGGTTTCTGCATGTGCTGTAGAGGAAAGTGAGGGGCAGATGGGGCTCGTCAACCTGGGAAGGTAGCCCATCTAGGAGAAGGAAAACTCTCATCCTAAACCTATACTGCCTTGCAGGATATATTTGGGAAAAGAAAAGGCTTAGGCGTAAACCCTACACAAATCTGGAGTGGAGTCCCTAAGATGGTTGGATGGCACCTTGTAGGCCTCCTTCTGGCAACTCTGACAGCCAAGCTGGTGCCAAATGTATTGCTCTTCTTTCCTTTGGACCGCTGTGTTGCAAAGAGAACGTCAGCAATGTCTAGGCAACACGATGACCATGTACATACGCAATAGACAATCTTTATAGAATTCCTTCAAACCATCACAAGTACAAAATGAAATCTTTAGTCTCAAAATCTCTGAAAATCTTTAAATGAAGCGAGGTACCAGACCGTGTACGATGAAAGACAAGCTGTGAAGCTTTGTGTATTCATTCAGCAAGTATGATGTCCAACACTGAACAGTGATTCCGGATATTGACTACTGTTTCGTAGAATTCTTTGTCAGCGTGGTGGGAGGATATAGAATTGCTTTATAAACTGAAAATAAAATTTTACAGTTGATGACCTACATGCATTGTATTGCTCTGCTTTTCTTTGGACCACATCAGCGAGGCTGAGAGGGGAGTCCTATTGTCTGGGCAGCCCAGGGGAAGTCACTTGGGTGCTGCCACTTGGGAGAGCCAGAGAGTGTAGTGGTTAAAAGCCGTAGACTTGTAATCTGGAGAACCAGGTTTGTGTCCCCGCTCCTCCACATGCAGCTGCTGGGTGACCTTGGGCCAGTCACACTTCTCTGAAGTCTCTCAGCCCCACTCACCTCACAGAGTGTTTGTTGTGGGGGAAGAAGGGAAAGGAGAATGTTAGCCGCTTTGAGACTCCTTCGGGTGGTGATAAAGCGGGATATCAAATCCAAACTCTTCTTCTTCACCCCTGGAAGCGCACTCCATTGTCTCTTGAGTAGGAGACAGATGCTAACAACATGCTGGTTGGGTGACTCTAGGATGCCGGAGAAAGGGACCTTTTGGGTTTTACACACACACACACACACACACACCAGCAGAGTGCAGAAATAAATAGTCTGGCAAGACTGCTGGTTGAAAGAACAAAGAAAGTTAGGATAATAGAGACTTTTTAAAAAGACTGTGAACCTTTTGTGATGTATATACAGAAGCAACGTAAAGAAACAGACTCACTTGCCGGGTTTGATTAGACACTTACTGTCAGGGAACTGCCATCGGAACTAGAGGAGGAGGCGAGGCCCCACAACGATGCTGGAGAGGGGCCAAGCAGGGAGAGAGGCAAGTCTCCTGTTGGGGAAGAAAATCAGCGCTACACCAGGGATAGAGGGGGGCCAATGGGGGAAGCAGAGAGCAGGCTCCGGGACTCTTCACTGGACACCAGCGGGGAGAGCACAGGTCCTCCGCTACCCACGCCCTCCCTGCGCAGAAGACTTCCGCGCAGGGAGAGTAGGAGGAGACTGGGCGTCAAACAACTTTTATGTTGGAAAAGGTTTAAGAAACGCCCACTGACGGATTGTGCCAGCGACTGAACAGCCACGGAGTGGATGGCTGTCCAGCGAGAAATGGTGTAACCAGCCAACCTAGCCCAGAGCGGCGGCTATTTACGCACAAGCAACCCCTAAAGCCATTACACTTACAATTAACTAATAAAATATAATAATGATCTATAATTTCAACTCTACTATATTAGGGAATAAGATAATATGCAGGAGAAGCAAATGCATTATAAACCAGAAAGGGAAGTTGGGAGAAGTCGTGGGGGGGCATTTGGAAACTTATTTTGTGATTATATTATCAGCAGTGAATATGCTAAAATTTGTTGTAAAACCTAATAATAATATTGGAGGAAGGGGGGAGAGAAAGAAAGAATAAAGGAACTTAAGGTGTTTTTTATTCCTGGCAAACAAAGCCATTCTGAGTAGAAGCTTATATGGGACCATCATAGAGTCATCAGGTCAAGAGATTAACAAAAGATCCAAAGCAAAGTGGCTTGGAGAAGGAGGAGGAAGGAAGGAAAGCATAAGGACACACGACATGAGAAAGAATCAGCGAGGGAAGAACAGGGTGGAATCTACACACATGCTGAAAACGTTAAAATGCTTTAAAAAAATCGTTTTGAAAAATGCATTGAATTTGCTATAGCTCACCGTCACCATCTAGTGTCACAATTGTACATTGCACTTTACAACACATTCAAAACGTTTTATTTGCAGCTGTGTAGCTGAGTCCTCTGTTGCCTTTCTGACCATCACCCTCCACTGGTTCAGGTAGCTTCTGGCATGCTTTTGTTGCTTTCCTCCCAACTGAGACTTCTACTGCCTTACGTAGAAATCGCAGAAGGAATCCAAAGGCAATCACGCAACACAACACAAGCCTAGTCAGTCATTGTGAATTCAAGGCATGCCGCTCTACAGCAGAAAGCAAGATCCTTCCTTTGACGTCACAGCAGCTGCTAATTTCGCAACAGTGGCATTAGAGAGGTCATGCTGAAAACTTGATTTTCATATATCTAGATGCCTTTGAAAACAATTCACTCGTCCTTTCTCTCTTCCCCCTCTTCTCTTGCTATTCAGTATGTACCCTTATCCCATCTTTCCCCTAAAACTCGATGAATATATATTAGGATTAAATCATCCAGTTGTTGTTTTACGTTCATTTCAGCATCAGGAAAATTATACAGCCCTTTGTTTTCCTTATTAGAAATGGCATGTTCTGCAGGGGTCAAAAATGCATCGCTCAGCATCCTAGAAAACCATGAGCTGGAAAAGTGAATAATTCAACCCTCAGCAATTTTTGAGCAATCTCCTTGTTTATTTAAGGGCTGAGCCAAATGTTCACTCAGGAAACTGCTCCAGTTGAATCAAGAGGCTGCAGAGAGTGAAAAGTAGTAGTAGTAGTAGTAGTAGTTTATTAAATTTGTATCACACACACACACACACACACCACTTTCCTTGTTCATATACTGGTCACAGTTCTGTTTTCTGATCTGTACACTATAATGACCTTCTTGAAACAATTCCAGCCAATCAGGGGGTTGTGTCCACTGATCCAGGTTGGCTCTCGTGTGCTATTGGCTAGAAACAAATTTAAAATTAAATTTGGTGCCACGTCAAACAAAATATCTCTTACATAAGCTCTCTGGTGGCTTAAGGGTCTCGTCCCACCAAGCAATCACAGGTAGCTTCTGCTATGTCAGCCGTGTAATGAGTTCGTCTTGCATCATTTACTTACACACACTTAGTTTGTGGCTAAGCCCAGTGGGAGGAAGCAAATTCCACGCTGAACAGATAAGCAGCAGTAAGAATTCTCCCTTACCTCTGTGCTGCTTTTCTCTAGGCCCACAAATCATCTTCTTCTTCTTCTTCTTCTTCTTCTTCTTCTTCTTCTTCTTCTTCTTCTTCTTCTCTTGAAGGAGGGCTGCCTCTCAGTTGTTTTAAATCGACTTGTTACTGAGTTTTATAAACAGGGATCATAGGGGTGATAAATGATACAAATAAACAGACCGAGTCTTCTCATGCCATTTGTACGTCACAAAAACAGCACAATAAATTGGCAATAATATATGCAACGTATGTTTTGTTCTTAGTGGTCAATGTACATTGTCTTGGTTCACGGTTTAAATAAAAACAATAACCATAGCAAAGAGAAAACGGGACAGAACAGAGCTAACAGATAACATTCAACCCGAGTGCGTTGCTCATCCCTGGTTTGTCACCAGTACCTATTTCTGGAAAGCCAAGATCTTGTTCCGGTGAAATGGCATCAGGACCAAGTTCTGCAGAGTCATTGGCCTTGCAGAATCCCTCAGAATGTTGCCATTGATCTATGATGACTATGTGTCAGGGACTGGACCGAGGAGGAATGGTAGGGACCGCCGCCCCCTCTTCCTGAACCTTCCCGAGAAGAGATCTACAACAGTGGTTTGCAGAAGGTCATAGAGGCTGCAGAAGGGAGAAACTGTGAAATATTGGGAGGGGAGCAGCAGGAAGAAGAAGTACTGGGGGAGAGACAGCTGACAGACTCAGCATCCTTAGAAAGTATTCCTGACCCCTCCCCTTCCAGTGTGGTGTAGTGGTTAAGAACGGTGGACTCGTAATCTGGTGAACCGGGTTCGATTCCCTGCTCCTCCACATGCAGCTGCTGGGTGACCTTGGGCTAGTCACACTTCTCTGAAGTCTCTCAGCCCCACTCACCTCACAGAGTGTTTGTTGTGGGGGAGGAAGGGAAAGGAGAATGTTAGCTGCTTTGAGGCTCTTTCAGGTAGTGATAAAGCGGGATATCAAATTCAAATTCAAATTCTTCCTCTTCCTCTTCCTCTTCCTCTTCCTCTTCCTCTTCCTCTTCCTCTTCCTCTTCCTCTTCTTCTTTCCAGGACCAGGTGAGCATTGGGAGTAGCAGAACAGAAAGCTCAGAGGCAGAAAGCACAGATCAGCGGACGCAGGGATGACGTACAGTAGGAGAGACAGAGGGGGTGGGACTTGGAGCAACGCTATTATCTGAGACACTGCTTCCTACGTCTCTCTCTGTGAATATTGAATAAAATACCTTGCTAAGAGTTTCTTGTTTTTTCCATTACTGGCAGCCTGCCATGAGGCGGGGGGGGTCAGATTCCCTGAAGCCTGACGCTATGTTCCCCCTTCGCTGTCAAAGGCAGCACACCTCTGAACGCCAATAGCCAGGAATCACAAGTGGGGAGAGTTCTGCTGCACTCGGGTCCTGCTGGTGAGCTTTTTAAAAAAGAAGAAGAATTTGGACTTGATATCCCGCCTTTCACTCCCCTTAAGGAGTCTCAAAGCGATTAACAAACTCCTTTCCCTTCCTCCCCCATAACAAACACTCTGTGAGGTGAGTGGGGCTGAGAGACTTCAAAGAAGTGTGAGTAGCCCAAGGTCACCCAGCAGCTGCATGTGGAGGAGCGGGGAAGCGAACCCGGTTCACCAGATTACGAGTCCATCGCTCTTAACCACCACACCATGCTGGCTCTCTTATAATGGTTATCTGGTTGGTCAATGTGAGAACAGAATGCTGGACCAGGCAGGCTGGTTGACCCAGGTTCTTCTTAGGCTCTTATGAATAACATTGATGGACGGCTGTTGCTTTAATGTCCTGCCAGGGGACTTCCTGGAGCCATCTGATTGGCTACTGTGAGAATAGGATGCTGGACCAAATAGGCTGGTCCAGCAACCAACTGGGCTGATCCAATGGGGCTCTTTTTAGGTTCTTATAATATGGAGTTTGGTCCTAAGATCCTCCAGCCAAACACATCTTGCTTAACTGCAGGCAATTGGGCCCCAATATCAGATCAGAGAAGCACTTTTTATCCATTTGCTTTAAAATGTTTGCTGCTTTTTACTGTGTGCTTTGAAGAAGCTCTGTAAATGCCATATATATATATATATATATATATATATATATATATATATAGTTAACGTCCTACATCTTGCTCAGATAACCATTTTACTACCTGTGCTCTCTCCAAATGCCCAGATATACAGCCTTGGTCCAGCCGGGATCTCTCTGCTAACATCAAACATGTGTGCCTGCTGTTTTACAGAGGTCTGGTTAGGAAAATATATAGCTGAGACTGAACACCCGTTTGACTTCATGAAGGTCACTGGACTTTAATGTTGCAAACAGACACTTCTGGGATATTTATGAACCCTGCACTAACTTGTCTCTACTTTGCTTTTTTCACGTTTTTGAGCTTTGTTGTAGTTGACCTGAGGCTTGCACATCTCTGCAGGAGAACCCTGGATATGATACGCCGCATTGCATGCAAATGCGCCCCATTAATCTTGGTGACGGAGCTCAATAAAATGATACAGCAGAAAGCTGTATCAAACTCGCTTTAGGCTACAGGCAGAGCGCAGGAGGGTTGCGGCATTTCTTCGATGAACCCTTCCCCAGCCAGGAGTTAACTTCCAAAACAAGTCTTTGCACGTGCTCTGAGAAAGCCACAACCTCTGGGAGTTGATTAATTGTGCGGATTTGGTTTGGTCTCTGAAACTGCATAAGTCACTTTGATAATACTTTGGGAGAAATCTGTCAAGGTGGCACGGCCAGCCTTACGATTAGGCCAAGTGAGGCAGAGGCAGCAGATGCCACAACACTGATGGGTCCCATCTTCTGACTTGTAGTTTGTAGTTTATGGTGCTGGAGGAGACTCCTGAGAGTCCCATGGTCTGCAAGAAGATCAAAACTATCCATTCTGAAGGAAATCAGCCCTGAGTGCTCACTGGAAGGACAGATCCTGAAGTTGAGGCTCCAATACTTTGGCCACCTCATGAGAAGAGAAGACTCCCTGGAAAAGACCCTGATGTTGGGAAAGATGGAGGGCACAAGGAGAAGGGGACGACAGAGGACGAGATGGCTGGACAGTGTTCTCGAAGCTACCAGCATGAGTCTGACCAAACTGCGGGAGGCAGTGGAAGACAGGAGTGCCTGGCGTGCTCTGGTCCATGGGGTGACGAAGAGTCAGACACGACTAAACGACTAATCAACAAGGGTGCTGAGAGTTATCAGGAGACTCTCCCCTTTTCCCCTACAATATTCAGAGTCCATCTCTTTCCCCAAGGATCTTTGTGAACTGCATATCTACCAGTCCTCATTAATAACCTCACTGCCGTACTTTGGGCTGGCTGGAGTTTCCTAACTGTTTGTAAAGGCAGCCCAATGACGAACAACACACTGCAGTAATCCATCAGGAGGTTTTTCTAAAGCAGAGCTAACCGTAGCAAGACGTATCTTGCCATCTTGTTGAGAGATAAGCTGCAGGCCTAATAGTGGTAGTACTCTTCTTCTGTTACATCAGGGTTGGGGAAGCTTTTTCATCTTCCCTTCTGGGCCATCTACTGGGGCCACCTGCCAGTGGCCAGAGGCCAAAGTGGCTAGGGCAATAATGTAAACATCACCTTTGCACAGTAGGCTAAATTTACACACATGCAGACACCTCTCTATCCTCCATCCAGGTGAGCAAAATTATGAGAGTTCACCTCAGACATCTCATGGAAGGGTGTGGAGCAGGGACTGTGATGGCCTGGCCTGGAGAAAGGGGATGTTCTGGAGAAAGTTGAGGGCCACGTAGAGTGGACTAGAGGGGCACATTGCGCAAAAAATCTGACATTCACTCCAAAATGGCACCAAACACCCAGAAAAGCCCCCATGCAACAGTTGGCAGTGAAAACACTATGTTTCCCAGAGACCAAAAAACAAAACAAAAAAGCCCTTGGCACCCTAACCCCCGGGGTCAGGATTTTGCCAAAAATCCGACACCATCCGAGTCACTCCAAAACGACGCCAAACACCCAGAAAAGGCCCCCTGCAGTGTTTGGCGGTGAATACACCACGTTTCCCAGAGACAAGCACTGCTGCAGTGCCACAGGCAAGAGGCTAAGTGGTGGTGAATGTGGCACCTGGTAGTGGTGTGGGAGAGGAGGGTGGCACTTCCTGTTTTGCCTCAAGTGGCAAAATGGGACGTACCAACTGTGACTTCAGGATTCCAGAAGGAACAGCTGCCAGTTTGGAGGGAAGGAGTGCAAGGACTCGCAGGTCAGGTGGGGCTTGTTAGCTCTGGGAAGAGTTGCCTGATTCCTCAGCTGGAGCAGGCTCAGGGAAGGTGAGGATCACATGCCTCATTAACCCCAGAAGATATAACAGGAAATAGATAGTGCCTGCTTGAGGTGTGACTGGAGGGTCGGTGCCACTACACCACATGGAATTGACCACCTGGAGAAATGGCACCTTCAGGAGCCAGTGTGGTGTAGTGGTTAAGAGCCGTAGACTTGTAATCTGGTGAACCGGGTTCGCGTCTCCGCTCCTCCACATGCAACTGCTGGGTGACCTTGAGCTAGTCACACTTCTCTGAAGTCTCTCAGCCCCACTCACTTCACAGAGTGTTTGTTGTGGGGGAGGAAGGGAAAGGAGAATGTTAGCCGCTTTGAGACTCCTTCGGGTAGTGATAAAGCGGGATATCAAATCCAAGCTCCTCTTCTTTTTCTTCTTCTGTCTTGCTCTGGGATCAATTGGGCATACAAGGGAAGAGATTACCTGTCAGGTATCCAGGACCTAAGCTGTATAGGGCTTTTGTACAGTGGGACATGACTGCAGTCAAACCAACAATTCATGTTTTGCCATATGGGCACGTGAAGGGGCTGAAGCTCACAGAGCTTTCATGTAAATTATTTTACATGAACTATGTGAGATCACTTCCTTTGTCTGCCTTGGCAGGAAGCTGTAACCCTGCATACTTCCTTTCTTCCTGGGTGGCCTCCTCTTTCTTCATCATGCTTCCCAAACTGAACACATGCGCATGTCTGAGCACTGCAAGTCAGATACCATTTTTGAACTTACATTTTGTCCTTTTGTGATTTAGATAGTGGTTATAACCTGCCTTCATTTTGCAACTGTGATTGCTGCTAGATTATGTAAGTAAATACTACTTTTATATCTTCACAAAATGTGTGTATGATTGTTATTTCTAAGGGGGAGAAGAGGGGTAATACCAGGGAAAATTGAGTCTGCCTTAAAGCAACCTGGATTATTGTTTCTTGAAGGTTAAATCAACCTTGCCTTAGCTTCCAAGTTTAAGGTGCAAAGGATGGCATTCTGCTGATCTCACTAATGTGAGCAAGGAAGGATAATAACTAAACAATATTCCCTTTCCTAGTGCCTAAACACATTCCTACATGTACACCACTTCCAACACCTTGAACTTGGCTCAGTTCATTGCAATTCTTTCAGCAGGAACTCCCAGTGAGCAGTTGAGAACCTGGGACCTTCAACATTCCAAGCACATCCTCTTGCTGCGCTCTGGACTCAGCTTTCAGCTTGACCCTTGCCTCGCATTTTCCCCCTTCGCATTTCAAAGCTCGACGGCTCAATCAGAGAGGCAATTGGCAGGAAAATCCCTGTTGTCTTCCCCAATCAGGTTAATGGGGGAATTGAATTTCCATGGTAACCAACAGTCCCCTGCCTCCAGCACAGCCAAGTAACCACCACCTCTTTGATAAGACAGATGGAAGGTCACATCTGGATCAATTAGACCTGATCCTTGAGATTTAGATTGGATTATGCTCAGGAATAGCCAAACCTGTCAAATTTGGTTTCTCATTTGGCTTTATTTTACAAAGCCCTGAGCAACTCAAGGTCCAAGGTATCTTAGGGTCCAAACCCTTATCTCAGGCTTCCTCAAACTCAGCCCTCCAGATGTTTTTGGCCTACAACTCCCATGAACCCTAGCTAGCAGGAGCAGTGGTCAGGGATGATGGGAATTGTAGTCCCAAAACATCCAGAGGGCCGCGTTTGAGGAAGCCTGCCTTATCTCCTGGCTCAGACACTGAGCTTATCCACAGGAGTGTCATTGGTGAGTTGCCAAGGCTCATCTGACAACAAGAAGAAACTGTGTCATCGACCATGTCATTGACCCAGTGAAATGCTTTGCCAATAAAAAATTTGGCAGGCACCTTCCGCTTTCACCTCTACCCGTGTTTCCCAAACTTGGGTCTCCAGCTGCTTTTGGACCACAGTTCCCATCATCCCTGACTACTGGTCCTACTAGCTAGGGATGATGGGAATTGTAGTCCCAAATCAGCTGGAGACTCAAGTTTGGGGAAACACTGCTCTGCATGCCTGCTGAAACTTTTCTGTGCTGGGGAGCTTATGCAGGCAATTAAGAAAGCATCTTTCCATAATAGTTGGTTGTGGTCTCTGATTTGCAGCAGGGCCGTAGCTCAGTTGCAGAGCACAGGCTCTGCATGCAAAAGGTCCCAGGCTTAAGACTCAAAATCTCCAAGTAGGGCTGGGAATGTCCCCTCATTGAAACCCTGGAGAGCTTCTGCCTGCCCGTGTAGACAGTACTGAGCTAGATGGGGCCATAGCCTGGTTCCATAGACGACAACTTTTTAATGCCGACATTGGCAGATTGCCAGCCCAGGGAATCAAGAGGGCATGGAAAAGGCCAAGTCATCAAGGCATTTTAGCTACCTGATATGGGAAATGAAATCCAATTTTATTTCACCCCTGAAAGCCTCTCCTGCGCTGCGGGAAGGTTAATGGCGGTTCCCCGGCAATTTCATTTTTCTGTTAATGATATTAAAACCTCTCATCTGGGGAAATAATAGAAAAAAAGGGCAAATTCAATCTTCGCCGACATTATTAACAAGGCTTGTTCCGGGGAAGAGGGCTTGTTTCTTTGCTATCGCTGATGGAAAAGCCACAGCATTGATAGAAAAGCAATGTTATGTGTTTGGAGATTTGGGAGGAACATTGTTCTCTGGTCTGGCATCCACATTTATAAAATGACACCAAATGATGGAATGCAGCCAGCAAATTCGGATTCTGAAGGTGACTTAGAGACACCAGCATAACAGCTTCCTCTTGGGGGGTGTGTCAGCAAATTTTTTCATCAGGGGGTTGGTCCACTGTCCCATAGACTTTGTGGGGGACCGGACTATATTTTGAAAAGGAAAAAAACGAACGAATTCCTATGCCCCACAAAGAGCCCAGAGATGCATTTTAAATAAAAGCACACATTCTACTTATGTAAAAACACCAGGCAGGCCCCACAAATAACTCAGAGATGCATTTTAAATAAAAGGACACATTCTACTCGTGTAAAAACATGCTGGTTCCCGGACCGTCCGCAGGCCAGATTGAGAAGGCGATTGGGCCACATCCGGCCCCTGGGCCTTAGTTTGCCCACCCATGGTGTACTTCTTTCTTTTCTTTCTTTCTTTCTTCTTTCTTTCTTTCTTTCTTTCTTTCTTTCTCTCTCTCTCTCTCTCTCACACACAAAATTTATAAACTTCTTAACACCGTAGTTTCTTAATGGACTATAATCAGGGTATATTGCTAGGGGGCAGCTGACATTTCTCTCAACCCAGGTTCGTCAACGTAATATCTGTGGGCATAATGGTGCCCTTGAAGTCTTGCCCTGGTGCCCACAAAGGGGGCTCACTGCCCACTTGGTCACGAGCTGCATTGAAAACTACATAATGCTGAAGGAGGAAGTGGGGCAAGTGATGCTCTTCCAAACTTCCTGTTTCAGCTCTATGTGCTTTTCAAGACTCAGAATAATTCTACTGGGTCTGACTTTTACCCAGATTCCTTAAAAGGCGAAATGTGCATGTACACACATATGCTTTCTAGTTTATATATATATATATATATATATATATATATATATATATCTGAAGACAGGGGTTTGATCCTGAGGAGGTGAGAAAAGTGATCGGGGGGGGGGGGTCACGCATGGCCCTTGCTCCAAAATCCAAACGCGCCCATGAGCCTCAAAAAGTTGTCAGCCCTTCCTCTAGCCATGTCTGTATCCTCTTGCCTGCTCGGTTGTCCTGAATTTACTGGAAGGGAAGGAGGGAGATGAGAATAAGGGAAATCTATTGGGGCATAATATTCAGATGGCAGATTGGGAAAGGTTATGCAAAACAGATCTGAAATTTATGACATGTTGTATGCTGAAAGAAAATTATATGAAAATGATGTACCGGTGGCATTTGACTCCTAGTAAGCTAGCAAAAATGCATAGAACAAGTATGAATACCTGCTGGAAATGTAAAGAAAAAGAAGGTACCTTTTATCACATATGTAGTGGTCATGTAAAGTAATAAATTCGGCCCTGAATGGGAAGCCTGGACTTTGAAAGTCATCTAATCTTCCTTGCTGTACTATACTGTATTGTTTTAATTAGTGTTTTTATGGAGCAGTCAAGTAATTTCGTTGTCCCTGAGAGGGGGCAATGACAGTAAAGATATTATTATTATTATTATTATTATTATTATTATTATTATTATTATTAAAGGCTTTCTGGGAAATGATATATAATGAACTGAAAAATAACTTTGAAATAACTTTTGTAAAACACACACACACACACACACACACACACCCAGAAGCCTTCTTATTAGGAATTGTAAGTAGGTACCAACATATCAAAGGAACAGAAAAAACTTTTTATGTATGCGACAACAGCAGCACAGATGCTACTAGCCCAGAGATAGAAAGAAGAGTCCCTACCAGAGAGGAATGGCTCAGGGACCAAGAAGACAAAATTTTAAAGAAAGAATGTGGGGGAAATATAATTTATTTAGGAGACCACTGTAAGCAGATTAAAACATTAGCAGGATTTTAACAACACTTGTAATGTAAGAAACACTATGGGCAATATGAATAGATATAAAATATAGACTATGATATAAGACGCAGTTGAAAATGTTGACATTAGGACCCATGGAGGGGATATGGGGAAGTCTCAAGATTCAGGGAAATCTCTTTATGTGGATATGTACAGGTATTTGGTTTTGTTATAAATTCATATTTGTGAAAACAAATAAAAAAAGTTGTTTTTTTAAAGAAAATAATGGAAATCTATTAGTATAAAAAATGATATTTAATATATAGGCAGAGATTACAGGAGCATCAGGTATCACATGGAAATCGTACAGGTGGAGTCCAGAATAACCACATATTTATACATCAGGAGCAGGAGCTGGAAGAGTTACAGAGAACAGATAGCAGAGTTTCACACACCATTTCAAAGAAGAGGGTTGAGATTGTCGCTCCCCTCCAACCCACTGTAAACAGGTTAAAGAAATGCACTTTAAATGAGCCAGAGGTTCTGCACATAATATGCATTTGTGGAAGGCGAGCGGGCGGATCATAGAACAATGCGTGCACATTTGTTTCTGTTAAAAGGTAGCATGAAGGTAGAGGAGAAGCCTCCTTCCAAGCTGGGTCTACTTTGAGCAGGGTGTGGGGAATCTGTGGCTGAACTACAATTCCCATCATCCATCCGGCCATTGGACACACTTGCAGGCCTGATGTCTGTGTGAATGGATTGTGCATCTAGAGGACATGTCTCATGGGTTCTGGGACACGACGTCCTCCATCAACCAGGAAAGCATTTTGTGATGGCCTGGGATTTGGACTCGGATGCTGAACCTGAGGGATCCCAGCCTGCACAGGAGTCCCCGCCTCCAGAACCGGTTGAGCCGGGGCTGGGGCTTGAGCCTGAAGGGTCCTCACCTATGCTGGATCCTCAGGTGCAGCCACCAGCTGAGTCTGCTCTGGCTCCTGAGGTGATGGAGGACCCATTGCCTACAGGTGCTCCACTCTCAGCCCCGTCAGGGGAAGCTGAGGTTGCCTCTGGGTCCGGTAACCCTCCAGCCTCTCCTGAGCTGCAGAGGCTCAGGCAGAGAGGCAGAGGGAACTAAGTTCCTGCAGGAGGAGTGCTCACCTCCAGGCCAGGAGAGGCGAGTCATCAGAGGATTGGGGCCGCCCTATGTCTTGGGGCAGATAAAAGCCAGCCAGCCCCAGTCCCAAGTTGCGGGAGCAACATTGTTGGTTGCTAGTTTCTGCCTGAACCCTGTCCTGCTTTCCTGCCTGAGCTCCTGACCCACCCTCGCTCCCTGCTTGCAAGCCTGTTCCTGACTTCACCCGACTCCCTGCCCTGCACCCAGCTTCAGCTACTACGGACTGCCTCCACGTTGCAACTTTGACCACGGACCGGACTTTGACCATGCCTCTCGGGTAACCCACAGGACCAGCACACATTTCCTTCAAGGAAGAGTGTTTGCCAAACCATGGCAGTTCACAGTTTATTGGAATTGGATCTCTGCACTTTCAGGGGAAAGAACGTCTGTTTAATCACATCCTCACAGCTATTGTGCATTTTCTTCCTCATGAAGGTAGCTATGTTGAGACCAAGCATGCCTGGCAGTGGTGAAGACAAAGCATGTGGGAAATATAGTGGCTCTCTTTTTCCCCAAAATGGCAGCTGGTAATCCCTACTTGGATATTCTGATTCTTCCCCAAACCTGAGACTCATATGACCTGTGTGGCAGTAGATGGGTTTGTTTAAACTAGGTGTGTCCCAGTTATGTATAAGCCATGTAGATGGGAGTAATACCTTCTCAAGAGAAGTTTAACAATCAGTTCCTCTTCCCAGGGAATTCTGGGAATTGTAGTTCTGTGAGGGAAATAGGAGGGTCTCTGAATGAATTTCAGCACCCTTATCAGAAAATAGATGCGAGTGGTGCTGTGGGTTAAACCACAGAGCCTAGGACTTGCCGATCAGAAGGTCAACAGTTCGAATCCCCGTGATGGGGTGAGCTCCCGTTGCTCGGTCTCAGCTCCTGCCAACCTAGCAGTTCAAAAGCACGTCAAAGTGCAAGTAGATAAATAGGTACCACTCCGGCGGGAAGGTAAACGGCGTTTCCGTGCGCTGCTCTGGTTCGCCAGAAGTGGCTTAGTCATGCTGGCCACATGACCTGGAAGCTGCACACCGGCTCCCTCGGCCAATAAAGCGAGATGAGCACCGCAACCCCAGTCGGCCACGACTGGACCTAAATGGTCAGGGGTCCCTTTACTTTTACCTTTACTGAATGAATTTCAGCACCCTTAATAGAAACAGCTCCCAGAACTCCTTGAAGGAAGCTGTTGATGTTTAAAGTGGTGTCATAGTGCTTTAAATGTCTGGTGTGAATGTGGCATAACGTAGGTACATTGATTCTGATTGGTCTACTCTGAGCAGGACTTAATGGGGTACAACCCAAAGATTAGGATCTTTGGTATATGATAATGATTCAAAATATAGATGACTACCATTAAGGGGGCGGGGAAGCTGTCAGGGTCCTGTCAGGTTGTCAGTTGAAGGGTGGCTGCCATGGGAGTCTGGTCTCTTAGCGGTTGTGGGAGCTCCAGAAGGCGGTGGGTTCAGAAGACAGCTGTCCTGTTCAGCATAGCCAGGGGAGCACTAGAAATAATATTGCTTAGCACTGATAGAACTTAAATCAGAAATTGTGACAACAGTCGGTGCGCACCGACCCCTCTCACTCTCCAGGCTTCAGGAAGACATCCGCAGCCTAGGCAGCCCTGCAGGAGTTCCCGCAGGGATGTCTAGGCTGTGGATAGCAGCCTGCTTCCCGGAGCGTCGGGCGCCCTGAAAGCAGAGCGCCTGGCGCTTCGGGAACACATCCGCAGCCTAGGCAGCCCTGTGGGAGGTCCCGCAGGGATGTCTAGGCTGCGGATAGCAGCCTGCTTCTCGGAGCGTCGGGCGCTCTGTTTTCAGGGCGCCCGGCGCTTCGGGAACACATCCGCAGCGTGGGGAGCCCTGCAGGAGTTCCCCGCAGGGCTCCCCACGCTGCGGATAGCAGCCTGCCGCCCGGCGGGCGGGGCGCCCTGAATCAGAGCGCCCCTCGCGCTGGGCAGACATTGGCCAGCCCCACAAGCTCGGGGAACAGCAGGGAGGCGCAGCGCCGCCATCCCACTGTTCCTCGACCTGGTTCGGTTTCTCTGACCTGCTTTTTGGGGGGGAAATAAAGGGGAAAAATTTCCTTTATTTCCCCCCCAAAAAACTAGATGCATCCTATGGGACGGAGCGTCCTATGGGACGAAAAATACGGTAGATTGGATGTCTAACACAAAGGTGGGGTGAGGGGTGGTGGATGGTGATGGGAAAAGGAATTATCTGTGGGATTGAGGGTACGTATGTTTGAACATTTTTAAGGATTGTATGAAATGTATGTTTGTATATTTGCAATATGTGTGTATTAATGCTGAATTATTTTAACAATAAAAACTTTTCAAAAAAAAAGAATGCCCCTATTTTCATCTGAGGAACATTGGAGGGTATGTTGTCATCCTTGCATGGGGGGCTGAAGTGAAGAGAGTGGTAGCTACCCTAAGGTGAGAGTGGGGAACCAAGGTCAGGACCAAGGTCAGCATGTGGCCCTTCGGGCTTCTCTATCTGGCCCTTGATACACACTGCCATACACACTACACCAACTTAGCCTTGCGTCCTCCTCAAATGTTCTTGCCTGGCCTGGAATGTGTCCTTGAATTCTGATTCTTGCTTGCCTAGATGGAGGTGGGTGTGTAGGCCACTTTCCAAAGGTAAAATTTGCATTTGTTGCTCCGCCCATTTGTTGCTCCGCCCACCCCAGGAGGTTACCCGGCAGAAGATGTAGCCCTCTAGCTGAAAATGTCCCCCACACTCATGCCCTTGGGTGAACCTCAGAGTTCATGCTGAAAGCAAGATGCTCCATCTCACGGAATGTTCCAGAATCAATGGGAGGCCCAGCGCCCCCTGGTGGAAGGAGAAGAAGCCATGGAAGTTTCCTCTAGATGGGTTTAGCCGTTGCCTGCTTCTTCATGGCGCCCTTATGGGGAAAATGAGATTTGGAGGACCAGAGAGAGGGGTGTGCTGGCAGGGAGACCAAGGAGCGAGAAGCGCTTAAACCCAGGCCTTGACTTGGCTGCTCCACTCCTTGGCACAGCCGCACAGCCCCCCGTCTTCATACCACCTCCACTTCACGCCCTTGTACGTGGCCCGGGCCCAAGGCTGGAAGCACAGGAAGAGGCGGAGACGCCTGACCAGGCCGCAGTAGATGGCCATAGCCACCACGATGAGCGGAGACATGATGACGAAGCCGAGGATGATCAGGGCGGAGGAGCTGTTGTCGTCCAAGATGGTCTTGCAGTAGGAGGCTGTGGAGTGGAGCACCTGCAAGGGGGTGAAGAGAGAGCGAGTCAAAAGCTGAGGCTGACATGGGAAGGGAAAAGAATCGGGACCAGTTCATTGTTACCCAGGCCGCCTATTGAATCATAGGACTGTAGAGTTGGAAATGTTATCAGAATTCTAAGGTCTCAAATATAAATTAAACGTTCATAAATGTACAAGGCAAACGCATACGTAAGTATATAAACCACGTGTCTGAAATAGTACAGGAGAGCAATCCTGAAGCCGTTTTGACTCTCCCAAATATTCCTCTGCAGTAAGGGAGGCAAATGGGGAAAGCCTTCCCATCGTCTTTTTGCTTGCAAATTCTGTCTTCAGGGCATATTTGTGTATGAAAGAATGGATTCAGGAACTAAACTATTAACCATCACAAAAGTATGTCCAGACTGCCTAGGTAATGCAATCAGTGACCATTATCAGGTATCCTGGCAGACAGGATTTCTGCTGTAGACCGCCTCCTTCTATGATGTATGTATGATGTTTTGGGGGTTGGTCTTGGGCTACAGGGCGGGCAATTTCAAAGGTCTATATAAGGGCTTGCACACCATTGTTCTGGGTTCTCTCCTCCCTCCTGCATGTGGTGAGTGGGGACCCTGTTGCAACAGTTCCTTGAATAAAGATCAGGCTTACTAGCCGCTTTGCTTCTCAATATGCTCTGGCTGGCCTCTGTTTTCTCCTACCAATAGGGAACCCACTTAAGGACTCTATACGGGCTCTTGGAAACCCCATAAGGGAAAAGGAGAAGGGTTTCTTTTTTCTTATAACAGAAGGGATCCTGAGGATCATCTAGTCCAACCCCCTGCAACGCAGGAATATGTGACCTGGATTGAACCCGCAACCTTGCACTCTCTAACCACCTTCACTGTACTTTCTCTTTGGCGCCTGCTGGAAACATTCCTGTTTAGACAAGCCTTCCCAGACGCTTATAAAGTTAAGCTAATTTCAATCTGTTTTAGTATTTTAACTTTTGAAGTGCGGCTGTGACTTTTATTGATTTTACTGTTTTGTTTTTTTGTAGAGGTTTGTTCGTTGGTTGGTTTTTTGTTTTTTTGCAATCAAGCAGTGTATAAATTATACAAAACGAATAAGTAAATCATTACCACAACAAATAATGTGTGCTCCACTTCTACAACTTGCTATTGGCTACATTCATACCATACATTTAAAGCGGGGGAGGGTAGCACTTCCAACAGCCTTGGCTATTCTGGGTTTGTTGCTTAAGACCTGAGAGGACCAGGGTTCAAATCCAGTTTGGCGTAAAAGTTAGAGTGACTGACTATGACCTGGGAAAGACCAGGGTTCGAATCCCCACTCAGCCATGAAATTCACCGGGTGACCTTGGGCCATCTCTTAGCCTAACCTACCTCACAGGGTTGTTGTGAGAATGAAATGAGGAGGAGGAGAACCACATACACCAGCTTAAGCTTGGAAGAAAAATGTTGTCTATAAATAAACAAGCAAACAAACAAACAAACAAATCCCCACTCAGCCATGAGGAGATAGGGAGGAGGAGAACTATAAGCTCCTACCAGGAGATGCCAGGGGCCTTCTGCATGCAAAGCAGACACTCTGCCCCTGAGCAGATAATAGTCTAATAGCCACCACTGTGCTCACCGAAAATTAATTTTCAGCCGTTCACCATTTGCAAAGCATTCATTTCACTCAGTTCTCCCCACCCTGATGTCAAAAAGGTGGTGTTATTTGTATCTGACGCCCTCTCTAGGTTAATTAATACTGAACAGATACTGTTAGAGCCAGAGGGGAGGAAAAGAAATGGAGTTTAATGTTGGAGGGGAAAGATGAGACTCGACGGATGAGCAATGATGAGGGGGCAACCTGAGCTGGATGACGCTTCTCCTTCCCTCTGTGCCAACCCCATCCCTCACTTTTGCCAGTGAAAAGGCAGCTTTAAGAGGTAGTGCTTATACTTGGCCAAGCAGGAAATTAGAAATGAAACAAGCTTGTAACAAACCACTGCTCCAACTCAAAACTGATGCTCTACATACTGTGGAACTAGGGGTGTTTCTGAATATTATTTGCTGGGGACTCCAAGTGTGCTTGTGGTCTTCCCATTGAGGCATCTGGTTGGCCACAGTGACCCCAGGATGCTGGACTCGATGGGCCTTTGGCCTGAACCAGCAAGAATTTCTGAGATTCCTATGGTCCTAGCAAACTCATGAGACTACCTTTGGCCATGGCCGATCATCAGTCTGTTTAGCTGGGAACTGGCAACGGCTCTCCAAGGATTCAAGCAAGGGATATTCCCAGCCGTACTGAAGAACCAGTGTGATGTCATGGTTAGCGTGAACTTGGGAGTCATGGGTTCATCCCACCCACCACAACCAGGAATCTTGCTGGGTGGCAGAGAGAGGTCCACAATCAGAAACCAGAGAGGCGAGAGACCAAGAGGCAGAGATGAATCAGGCTGGTGAAGACGCCAGGGCGTTTCCCCCTCCTGCTGTGACCAGTTCCCCTCCCACCCCCCGGTATCCCAGGACCAGAAGAGGTATGAAGAGGGCAGAGGAGGGACAGAAGTCTCAGATTGCTTGGGAAAGTACCTGAGAGAGGAGGGAATTTAGGCAGCTGTCTTCAGCCTTCATAACTGTCTCCTTGAGGCAAGACCTACCGATAAGCGTCGTTGTGCTCATTAGGCTTGGCTCCCCTAAGCAGCCTTGGTTTTTTTCAGTAAAGAGTTAACCTTATTTACGCCGTGTGATTTATTGCTGGCTGGCTCCCTGACAATGTCCCAATGAGGAACCACCTCTGGAAAAGGTGCAAATCAGGCCCCGTGAGGAGCATAGCCTGGGCAGGGAGGCTCAAGGGCCAGACAGAGGACCACATTTGACCTCACCCCCAGACCTGAGGTTCACCACCCCTGCCTCAATGCTCCAGGATCCTACCACAAGCCCGCCATCATGGCGTCGAGTTTCTCAGCATGACAAACGTTCCTCGTTCAAAAAGAAAACCAGGAGGGGGAAATAAGTGAGCTTCTATGAGCCATTGCTCCTTGGGCTCATCCATCGGCTTCAATCTCATAAAGGGAAATGAAATGACAAAATGAAACTGCCTACAGATTGAGTTCCCATGTGGCTGCTCTGCCTCTTCTTCCCCTGTTGTATATTCAATCTCCAGCCTGCCAGCCTGCCCTGATAAATTGCCGAGAGAAGCTAGCAGTCATCAGATTAAAGGTTTAATTATCCATTATGTCTGCCTGGCCTGGTGACAGCTTCTCAAGCTCTTACCCGGGGAACAGGCCGGCGGGAGATGCAGGTGACAGCTCTCACCTGGATGGCTTCCCAGTTCTGCTCAAGGGGACTTGGGGGTTTCTCAAAAGGGTTTGAGAAATGTCCAGCAATGGCATTAAAGTCTCTGTGTAATAGAACACCTGCATTGCATGCAGAAGGTCTCAGGTGCAATCCCCAGCATCTCCAGGTAGGGCTGGAGAATCTTCTTTCTTCCTTCTTCTTCTATCACTCGTAGCCAAGTAAGATTGTCTTCCATAAACACGGTTTTAACAATGAGTCCATAAGTGACTGTGGAGGCCAATTCTGGATCCACACGTCCTTCCACAGTGGGGACATTGGTTTCCGGGCAGGAGTTGATCACGGTGTGGATTTGCCAAGTGTGCCTTCCTCTTAGCATGTTTCTCCCTTGCGTCCTGAGTTCGAGTGTCTTCAAATCCCATGGCACCTTTGGTAAAGGCTGTTCTCCAACTGGAGCACTCACAGGCCAGTGTTTCCCAGTTATCAGTGTTTATACTACATTTTTTTAGATTTGCCTTGAGAGAGTCTTTGAACCTCTTTTGTTGACCACCAGCATTACACTTTCCATTTTTAAGTTCGGAATAGAGTAGTTGCTTGGGAAGACGACCATCAGGCACCCGCACAACATGACCAGTCCAACAAAGTTGATGTTGAAGAATCATTGCTTTGACACTGGTGATCTTTGCTTCTTCCAATACACTGATATTAGTTCGCCTGCCTTCCCAAGTGATGTGTAAAATTTTTGGGAGACGCCGTTAATGGAATCTTTCAAGGAGTTGGAGATGGAGTTTATATGTGGTCCATGAAACCCTGGACAGCTGCAGACAGTCAGTGTAGTAGGCAATACTGAGTCTGCAAACAGCTCCCCCCCCTTCAAAAGTAGAGTGTGGATATCTAACTGTTGGAGATGCAATAGGGATAATGCTTCTCTAAAACGTATGTTTTTTCATTGTCCTATATTGACAGATTTTTGGCAGGAGGTAACTGAAACCATCAACAGAACTGTACGGAACAACCTTACATTTGCAGAGCAAAATATGCTCTTGAATTACCATATTTTTCGCTCTATAAGACGCACCAGACCACAAGACGCGCCTAGTTTTTGGAGGAGGAAAACAAGAAAAAAAATATTCTGAATCTCAGAAGCTAGAACAGCAAGAGGGATCGCTGCGCAGTGAAAGCAGCGATCCCTCTTGCTGTTCTGGCTTCTGGGATAGCTGCGCAGCCTGCATTCGCTCCATAAGACGCACACACATTTCCCCTTACTTTTTAGGAGGGAAAAAGTGAGTCTTATACAGCAAAAAATACGGTATATACCCAGCACATGGAACCTTACAAAAGGACAATACGAGCGGACTCTCCATGCCCATACCACAGCAGAAAGACTGATACTGATAAACTGGCAAAATAAAAATGTGGCTCCCTTCTATGATTGGATTGAAGACTTATACAAACTCGCAACATATGAACAACTTGCATGTAAACGCAGACTTGCCATGGACAAATTCAATGATATTTGGAATCCATTCTTACAAATACTGTTAATAGGTTAAGATCTGGTGAAGCACAGTAACAACCTTGTAAAATATACAGTTTTGGGGGTTTTCCCCTCCCCCCCCCCCAATGTTTTCATTTCTGAATGGGTTCTGTTTCTCTTTTTCTCTTTTTTGTTTGTGTCTCACCATGTCTTGTGCACATATGGTTATGTACTTTTTGAACATTCAATAAAGATATATATATATATTTTTTTTAAGGAGAGTGCAGGGGGTATGTTGAGTGTTGGAGCAACATAAATGTTCCCTGTTGTGCTTTTACCTGCTGTAAAACTATCCAAACCTCCAGTTTTGAGTTTGATTTTCCAAGTAACAGTTTGAGTTTCCAAGGGGGAAAGTCAGGATACCCCACAAGGTCAGGGCAGTGAGGAGGACACAGCACTGAGAAGAAGCTGGGTGCATTTAACCTGGAGAAGAGATGGCTGAGAGGTGATATGATCGCCGTCTGCAAATTATCTGAAGAGCTGTCACATGGAAGATGGAGCAAGATTGGTCTGCTGCTCTGGAGGGTGGGACCCCAACCAACAGATTCAAATGACAAGAAAGGAGATTCTGATTAAACATTAGAAAGAACTTTCTGGTGGCAAGAGCCGTTGGATAGTGCAATGGTCTAGGTCGGAAAGTGGTGGACTCACCTTCATTAGAGGTTTTTAAACAGAGGCTGGATGGCCACCTGTCAGGGATTGTTTAGATGTTATTCCTGTATTGCACGGGTTGGACTAAATCAGGCATCCCCAACCTGTGGCCCTCCAGATGTTTTGACCTACAACTCCCACGACCCCTAGCTAACACAAGGATGGGCAAACTAAGGCCCGGGGGCCAGATCCGGCCCAATCACCTTCTAAATCCAGCCTGCGGACAGTCCGGGAATCAGCGTGTTTTTACATGAGTAGAATGTGTCCTTATAGTTAAAGCCATGGTTTTCCCAGTAGTGATGTATGGAAGTGAGAGCTGGACCATCAAGAAGGCTGATTGCCGAAGAATTGATGCTTTTGAATTATGGTGTTGGAGGAGACTCTTGAGAGTCCCATGGACTGCAAGAAGATCAAACCGATCCATTCTTGAGGAAATCAGCCCTGAGTGCTCACTGGAAGGACAGATCCTGAAGCTGAGGCTCCAATACTTTGGCCACCTCATGAGAAGAGAAGACTCCCTGGAAAAGTCCCTGATGTTGGGAAAGATGGAGGGCACAAGGAGAAGGGGACAACAGAGGACGAGATGGTTGGATAGTGTTCTCGAAGCTACCAGCATGAGTTTGACTAAACTGCGGGAGGCAGTGGAAGACAGGAGTGCCTGGCGTGCTCTGGTCCATGGGGTCACAAAGAGTCGGACACGACTAAACAACAACAAGAATGTGCCCTTTTATTTAAAATGCATCTCTGGGTTATTTGTGGGGTGTAGGAATTCATTCCTTTTTTTCCCCTTCAAAATATAGTCTGGCCCCTCACACGGTCTGGACTGGCCCCCTGCTGAAAAAGTTTGCTGACCCCTGAGCTAACAGGACCAGTGGTCAGGGATTATGGGAATTGTAGTCCAAAACATCTGGAGGGCCAAAGGTTGGGGATGCCTGGACTAAATTACCATTGGGTTCCCTTCCAACCCTAAAATTCTATGATTCTGCCACCACAAGGGATAATGGAGAATCCCAACAGAAACAGAGAGCCACTGTGGTATAATAGAGTGCTGGAACAAGACTTGGGAGACCAGGGTTCGAATCCTCACTCATCAATGAAGCTCACTGGGTGACTTCGGGCCAGTCACAGTCTCTCAGCCTGGCCTACCTTGCAGGGCTGTATGAAGAAGAAACAGGCGGGGAGGGAGGAGCTATGTGCACGACCTTGAGCTCCCTGGGGGAAAATATGGGCTGTAAATCCAATAAGTAAATAAACATCTGATTTTCACTTCTTCGTTCCATGTCTGCACCAGAAATCAATCCAGCAAATACAATCGGTGACCACAGTTATTGTTCGTTCCAGTATGCAAATAGTACATAATTGATTGCACTCCACCTCGGTACCCATTTGCACTGTGTTTCCTTTGCAATGAGATGAATGGGGTGGAATAATGTAAAGGCTACATAATTAATCACGTGGCTTTGCTGCAGCCAACAATGAAGTGAACAGTCAACTTTTTTGGCAGAAGGCGGATTGCAGCGGAATGGAAACGCTGCTCTGTGTCACGAATGGAAAAGGATGCCTTTCTCCAACTACCACCACTCTATGTGTTGCCTTCTGCTGCTTGCTAACTGAAAGGTTTGGCGCCCTGCCCATCAGAGCCTGTCCGCCTTTTGTCTTGCCTGCTCTCTTTTTCCGTGGCCAGCGTGCCTTCGCTTCGCCTTCGGCTGCAAATCACGCAAAGCAAAGAAACAGATGCCGGCTTTATGAGTGGCGCTTTATGACTCAGCCTGAAATTAAAACCGTCTGAGTCCAAACGCGGCTGCTTGCTGCTGCTGCTGCTGCTGTTTCTTTTGTCACCCAAGAGGCCGGCGAGAAATGGAAATTCTTGTCTTGTCCCGAAACAAATGAAAAAGGGCTGCAATATTTGTCCTCCTTTACTACCGCAGGAGAGGTTGCCGAATGGGCTCGCGCTGATTTGAAAGGCGTCCGCAGCGCCAGGATATTGGATGTTGCAAGGCAGGGGGGAAATTCTGGAAAGGGCAGCTGAAAAGGATCAAGGGGTTGGAGCAACCCCCTGGTGCGGAAAGGTTGCGGCATTTGTGCCTTTTCATCTTAAAGAGAAGGAAATGAAAACGACTTAATGGAGCCATTTCTCAAACGTTCTCCCTTTTTTGGAGCCCTTGCCCATAGGAACACAAGCAGAGCCTGCTGGGTCAGGCCAATGGCCCATTAGTCCGGCATCCTGTTCTCACAGCGGCCCACCAGAAGCCTGTGGGAAACCCAAAACCAAAACATGAGCATCACAGCCCTCTCCCTTTCCGTTGTTTCTTGCAGCTGCTATTCAGAAGCATTTCTGCCTCCAACCGTCGAGGCACAGATAATAATAATAATAATAATAATAATAATAATAATAATAATAATAATAATGGGCATTGTTGTCTTGGAAGATGTTAGACACTGGAGAGACCTGTCAGGGGTAAGCATGGACCAATGGTACCAAATAGTATGGGAAACAGCCCTACTAGAAAAAATAACCAATAATAATAATAATAATACAGTGGTACCTCAGGTTACATACGCTTCGGGTTACATATGCTTCAGGTTACAGACTCTGCTAACCCAGAAATATTACCTCGGGTTAAGAACTTTGCTTCAGGGTGAGAACAGAAATCGTGCTCCAGCGGTGCAGTGGCAGCAGGAGGCCCCATTAGCTAAAGTGGTACCTCAGGTTAAGAACACTTTCAGGTTAAGAACAGACCTCCAGAACAAATTAAGTTCTTAACCTGAGGTACCACTGTAATAATATATTATTTATACCCCGTCCATCTGGCTGGGGTTCCCCAGCCACTCTGGGCAGCTTCCAACAGAATATTAAAATACAATAACCTATTAAACATTAAAAGCTTCCCTAAACAGGGCCGCCTTCAGATGGTCGTCTAAAAGCCTGGTAGTTGTTTTTCTCTTTGACATCTGGTGGGAGGGCAATCCACAGGGCGGGTGCCACTACCGAGAAGGCCCTCTGCCTGGTTCCCTGTAACTTGGCTTCTCGCAGCGAGGGAAGGTGGAGGGTGAAGACGCAGTATACCTTCAGGTATACTGGATCGAGGCCGTTTAGGACTTTAAAGGTCAGCACCAACACTTTGAATTGTGCTTGGAAACTTCAGAGCCCGTCAGACTTGACAACACTAGCTTGATGGACCACGAGTCCATCAAGGCAGCTTTCAAAGTTCTCTTACTGATGCCGCGACGTCTAATGAGAACTATTTTCCACTGCGTGTTTGAGAAACGGACGTCGAGGCCATTCATCGTGGCAAGAGGTTTCGTCAACAGCTATGATGAGCTGCCCTTGCTAGAAAGGGGAAAGGATGAAAGCCATCAGCCAAAAGGGAGCCCTTTTCAAAAAGCCAAGCGGTGATGACTGCTTTCCCCCTTGTTAGCTGCGCCGGGCAGGATCAAAGAACAAAAAGCCAAACTGAAATGCGAAAGGTCAAGCTAGCATCCTTAAGAGTAGACAGCCATGACCCGCTTCAGAAGATCTCACCGTGAGACTCTGAATTCTGCATCAAAGCTAGACTTGATTGATAGGTAGGAGCAGCAGGGCAAACTCCTCGAAAGTCTGCCCCCAGCTGGTGAGAAGGGGCAGCGCTTCAGCGACACTTTACTAATGATGCAAATTCATAACCAGTGGCAGATGTGGCTCCGGTCAATTCCTCTGTTACTTGTTGATTTTATTCAGGGGCGCCAACTGCAATAAAATATGGAGGGGGGGCACATAATCGATCACAAGACGTGGCACCTGGCCTCCTCAGATATTTTATTGGGTGGGATGAGAGTGTTGCAGCACTGGGAGATTGCAAAAACTGACCCCATAGAGCAGCAGCGCGCAGCTGGATTTTCCCTGACTTCTCCTGAGGAGACTCCTCTTGAGAAAATGTCTCAGCAGCTAAACCCCTGCACAAATTGTGAGCTTTTCTGGAAATCCGGGGGGGGGCGCTGTTGAGGCATGACTTGGTTAGATAGGTTGCTGGGGGGGTAGGAGGAAACATATAAGACCCTGATAAGAGTTGTATCTAGTCCAGCAATGTGTTCTCAAAGTGACCGAGCAGATTAATTAATTTGTTTGCTTGCTTATTGCATTTATATCCCACCTTTTTCTCCAAGGAGTTCAATGTGGGGTACATGCTTTCCCCCACCCTCCTTATTTAATCCCATAATAACCCTGTGAGGTAGGTTAGGCTGAGAGGCTTGCATCAGGTCATCCAGTGAGCTTCCTGGCTGAGTGGGGATTTGAACCCTGTTCTCACAAGTCCCGGTCTGGCATTCTAACCACTATGCCACATTGGCTCTCAGTGGAAATTTCCATTTGCATACCAGACTGGTTTCCACACTATGCTTACAAATGCCTTCTCTGTTCTCTGTCCTGGTGAGCAAGAGGCATTGTCGGGGTTTAAAGGCATATTCCAGTCAGGCCAAAACACTCAAGGAGGGTATGAAACAGAGCCAGTGAGGGGTGAGGCCAGGGGACAGTTCTGAGGTCAAGGCAGACAGCTCCGAAAGGGTGATTGCATATAACATGGGTAGGCAAACTAAGCCCCGGGGGCCGAATCCAGCCCAATCGTCTTCTCAATCCAGCCCGCAGACGGTCCAGGAATCAGCATGTTTTTACACGAGTAGAATGTGCCCTTTTATTTAAAATGCATCTCTGGGTTATTTGTGGGGCATAGGAATTCGTTCATTTTTTTTTCAAAATCGGCCCCCCACAAGGTCTGAGGGACAGTGGACCGGCCCCCTGCTGAAAAAGTTTGCTGACCCCTGGCTACCCCAATAACATCATGAGTACAAGCCACCCCAAAGGCACAACGGGCGTGCTTTTGTGTGGGGCTGTGGTAGAATTATAGAATTCTAGGGTTGGAAGGGAAGTTTTTAATGTGTGACATTTTAATGTATTTTTTAATCTTTGTTGGAAGCTGCCCAGAGTGGCTGGGAAAACCCAGCCAGATGGGCGGGGTACAAATAATAAATTATTATTATTATTATTATTATTATTATTATTATTATTATTATGAGCATCATCTAGTCCAACCCCCTGCAATGCAGGAGTCTCAGCTAAAGCATCTAAGACAGATGGCCATCCAACTTCTGCTGCTTGTATCCATGCCAGAAGATGCAAATAGTGCAGGATGTAGGGGCCACACTGGTCCCAGGAGCAGGCTACTGGTGGCATATTACTTCTCTGCTGGTCATCACTTTGGGCAGGTTCAAGTTTCTTGTGTTAATCACAAAGCCTGGAACAACTTGGGCCCAACGACCACCTGATTCCTTATTCTCCACCTTGGTCATTGAGATCCTCTGACTCCCAAGACTCCCAAGGTTCAGTCGGCCTTTACCAGTGTGGAAGGCGTTGCCCTGTGGAACTCCCTGCCAGTTGAAGCTGGGCAAGAACGATCCTTGCCTTACCTTTTCGCTTCTCTCGGAAAACTGTGTTACTCAGGCAGGACTTTGAAATGTGACTTCCGCTTTTCCCCCAACCAGCTTTTAATTGATTTTAAAAAAAAAAAAGATCTTCCTGTAATTTTGCACGTTCTATGCTGTCTCGCTGTATTTTTCCTGGACAACGTGGTCTATAAATATCTAAATAATGAAATGAAATGAAAAGGGTCTGGAAAGGCGGCCAGAACAAAAAAAGGACAGATGAGGAGAGAAGGCGGCCTTGCAGGCATCGGGACTGATTCCTTTTCAGGGCTGCCTATTTTAGCCATTAGTCCAGCGAAAGGATCTGCTCATCAAGCAGAGCCTAATGCAGGGAGAGAGGAAAGCTTTCTCCTCCTTCGCCACCCTCTGCTTTGAAAATGGCCCAGAAAAAAAAGAAAAGCCCGAAAGCACATAGAGAGAACATTATTTAGTGGACAAAAGCAAAGGTTTGGATAACCCTTTTCGAGCAGGCTGGTCTGTTAGAGAGAGAACCAGGCAGGCTTTGAGAGCGGAGCTGCTAAATGGAGGGGGGGGCATTTGTTGACGCCCCACCCCCCGACCTTGCTAAAGTGGTCGGTGGCTTTTTTAAAAATAAAAAGGAGAAGGAAAACTCAGCAACAGGCAAGCCTAAAGAAAAGAAACCAGCAGTTCCCAAACATTTGGAGGCCACTGACCCCTTGGCTCCATAAACTCATCTCCAGCCAATGCCCTCTACCCAATAAAAAGGGATTATTCAGAATAACAGTTTGCACGGCCCACTAAGGAGCTAGGAGACAAGGGACAAGGAAGAATGAGCGAAGGGGGAAACTGTCATTTGGAGCTTGGGGGAGGCAAATCCAGAAATCAGGACCAAATATTAGATCTAAAGGATGCAGCAGAGCTAGGAAGACTTCCCAGTCCAAATAAAAGGTAAGGGGACCCCTGACCATTAGGTCCAGTCGTGGCCGACTCTGGGGTTGTGGCGCTCATCTCGCTTTATTGGCCGAGGGAGCCGGCGTACAGCTTCTGGGTCATGTGGCCAGCATGACTAAGCCGCTTCTGGCGAACCAGAGCAGCGCACGGAAACGCCGTTTACCTTCCCGCCGGAGCGGTACCTATTTATCTACTTGCACTTTGACGTGCTTTCGAACTGCTAGGTTGGCAGGAGCAGGGACCGAGCAAAGGGAGCTCACCCCATCGCGGGGATTCAAACCGCCGACCTTCTGATCGGCAAGTCCTAGGCTCTGTGGTTTAACCAACAGCGCCACCCACATCCCACAAATATGCGGCCTTTAATGGTCCTTTCCAAGGTGCAATCCCTGTCTGAAACCCTGCAGAGTTTCTATCAGTCGGTGCAGACAATACTGAGCTACACAGACCCCCTGGTTTGACTCTGTATAAGGCAGTTTCCTACTTCCCCCAAACATCATGCCATTTCTTCTCCAGCAAGTTGCTCCAGCCGTCCATAACATTTCTCCACACCTTTCTGGCTGCTTAACAATAGGCTTTTGGGATGTGCTGAGATGCTGGATGGGGAGATCTCCTGCATGACAGGTAATTAGGACCTATAAAATCTTGGAGAGCTTCCTTGTTCCTTGGAACACTGACAGTAAACAACCCCAATGAGGTAGGCGGTCTTGCTCCTCTGTGGCTGAGAAAATGTCAGCGCTAACAAATATCCGGAAGGAGGAAGCTAAAAAAATAAAATAAAAGGGGGGGAGTGAGGGACACAGAGACTGTACAGATTGAAACAGCATCGAGCTATTCCCTTACTCTTTTGAGGGAAGAGAGAGGGAGCTGTGTTTAGAAGAGCTAATTGTGTTTGGAGGGAGGTATGGCGTCCCATTGTTCTTTCCACCCACTTTTCCTGCAGGTCAAAGAGGCACAGCAGGTTCTTAAAGCAGCTAACAAACCTGACAAACCTGTTCAGCCAAAGGCAAAAGTATGAAAGTTCTGCAGGGAAGGGGAAAGGGAAATTAAACTTGACATCATCAACAAATCTCTCTTTCTCTCTCGAGACATAAAACATGGGTAGACAAACTACCCGGGGGCCGGATCCGGCCCAATCGCCTTCTCAATACAGCCCGTGGATGGGAATCAGTGTGTTTTTACATGAGTGGAATGTGTCCTTTTATTTAAAATGCATCTCTGGGTTATTTGTGGGGCATAGGAATTCGTTCATTTTTTTTTTACAAAATATAGTCTGGCCCCCCACAAGGTCTGAAGGACAGTGGACCGGCCCCCTGCTGAAAATGTTTGCTGACCCCTGCATAAATAGATTCGGTAGGTAAGTAGGTAGGTAGATAGGTAGGTGGAAAGCAAGATAGATAGCAGACCCTCCAAATGTCCCTATTTTCCATGGATGTCCCTGATTTAGAGACAACGTCCCGGTTTCTGATCTGATGCCAGAATGTCCCGCTTTTCCTTAGGACGTCTCTATTTTCACTGGAGAAATGTTGGAGGGTATGGAGTTATCCGATCCCTGAGCCTTCTGAAGGCAATCCTGGATAGGGATTTACGTTCTTATCTATGTTGGAAGCTGCCCAGAGTGGCTGGGACAACCCAGTAAGATGTGTGGGGTACTCAGGGGTACTCAGTACTGGCACCTCCCAAAAAGGTTAAAAGTGTGGCACTTACTCTAACAACGCCTTGGTGAGTACTGGCACCTTTTTCTTCTTAAAAAGGCAAAGCACTGATGATGGGCTGCTGCCAGGACAGACTGTATTTTAATTGCTGGTTCTAAATGTGTTCTGTGTATTTTGTTCATTCTTTCTCACTAGTTTGCTCCTATTACTTTGTATTGTTGTTTTTCAATGTTGTAAGCTGCCTTAAAGCCCACAAGGAGACAGGTGCTTTCTCTCTCTCTCTCTCTCTCTCTCTCTCTCTCTCTCTCTCTCTCTCTCTCGTTATCCACACACACACACACACACACACACACCCCAGGGCCGGATTTAGGTTTGATGAGGCCCTAAGCTACTGAAGGTAATGGGGCCCTTTATATGTCCAGCTGTCCTTTGTCAACAACAAATTGTCACTGGTTTTTGGTGTTGAATATATCCTATTTGGTAATTTATGGACCTAATAGGTATCTAAAGCCATTTGCCACTGTTGCTGTATGTAGGTTTTATTTTATTTGTTTTTTATCTTATATTTTGGAAATGTACATCCAGGTTTTTTCCCTTTAATTTTTTTGGGGGGCCCCAAGTGAGTGGGGCCCTAAGATATAGCTTGTTTAGCTTATACATAAATCCAGCACACACACACACAGGGCAGGAACCAATATGGCCCCCAAGCCTCTCTGTTTGGCACTCAGGACTCTTCCACATCACACATCACACGGCTCAGTGGTAAAGTATTTGCTTCCCATCTGGCAGGACCCAGTTCCATCCCAGGAACTCCAGACAGGCATGGGAATGTTCCCTGCTTGGAATCCTGAACATGCCAGTCAGCATGGACGCTACTGAGCTAGATACCATACCCTCCAACATTTCTCCAATGAAAATAGGGATGTCCTATATATGGCGCTGTGGTTTAAACCACAGGGCCTAGGACTTGCCGATCAGAAGGTTGGCGGTTCGAATCCCCGCGACGGGGTGAGCTCCCGTTGCTCGGTCCCAGCTCCTGCCAACCTAGCAGTTCGAAAGCACGTCAAAGTGCAAGTAGATAAATAGGTACCACTCCGGCGGGAAGGTAAACGGCGTTTCCGTGCGCTGCTCTGGTTCGCCAGAAGCGGCTTAGTCATGCTGGCCACATGACCCGGAAGCTGTATGCCGGCTCCCTCGGCCAGTGAAGCGAGAGGAGCGCCGCAACCCCAGAGTCGGTCACGACTGGACCTAATGGTCAGGGGTCCCTTTACCTTTACCTATTATTATTATTATTATTATTCCTTGCCTATCTGACTGGATTTCCACAGCCATTCTGGGTGGCTTCCAAAATATATAAAAACCTAATGAAACTAATGAAGGGCTGCCTTCAGATGTCTCCTAAAGGTTGTATAGTTACTTATCTCCATAGCTGTCAACTTTTCCCTTTTCTTGCAAGGAATCCTATTCGGAATAAGGGAATTTCCATTAAAAAAAGGGAAACGTTGACCGCTATGCTTATCTCCTTGGCTCGATGGAAATAGGGACGTCCTAAGGAAAAGTGGGACATTCTGGGATCAAATCAGAAACTGGGATGACTTCTGTAAATCCAGGACTGTCCCTGGAAAATAGGAACACGGAGGGTCTGAGATACTGCAGTATATGACAGCTTCCTATGTTCCTATATCTTCAGGGAAGGACCGTAGCTCAGTGACAGAGCATCTGCTTTGCATGTAGAAGGTTGCAGGTTCAATCCCCGGCCTCTCCAGGTATGGCTGGAAGTGTCCCATATTTGAAGATGCCAATACTGAGCTAGATAGACCAACTCAGAATAAGGCAGATTCTCATGTTCCAATGGAACTGAATCAGGGAAATAGAGATCTCCCTTTGTAAACCCTGTGTATAATCAGAAATGGCTGGTTTGGTTATGGTAAGGAAATTTCCACTCACGTGGAAAACAAGCAACGCATGCAGCCCCTTCTCCGCAGGGACTGATTGCCGCAAAACCCATCTCATTTGTTCATTTTATTAGCCAGCGACACTCTTGGATGCCCAATTGAGCAAGCTGCCTCCTCGATGATGGCAAAGCCATCTCAAGCAAACAACCACAACCGTCTCCCAGGCGAGGGCTGGATCAGCAGCAGCAATCAATGCGCAATTAATCTCCCGATCAACAAATTGTAGGAGAGCCTACTTTTCGAGCTGTACGGGGCCACACAAATGGCTTTGCCTTATACCCCCCCTTGATCCCAGGGTTTGATCACGAAACAAAACCGCACACCGAGGCCATTTGAACGCCTTCGTTCGTGCACTTTATTTACGGTAAGTTAGTGCCTCGAAGCTGCTTCAGCGCAGACGCTCTTAAATCAGTTCAAGAGTAACCGAAAAGATAAAAGGAGAAAGGAAGCCTTTAATCATTGAAGAGCTGAGGGCAGCTCCAGAGGCTTGAGGATTTGTGGGTGGGTGAGAGGCTGGAAGAGGATCCCAGTTTTGTCAGCACCGTCAATCTGCAAAGGGCACCTGAAGGAGGGGAAAGCTGGAACAGAGACCTCCCAGAGCCAGTGAAGGGTGTGGCTAATAATAATAAGAAGAAGTTTTTTGTACCCAGTCCATCTGACTGGGAGTCAGGCTTCAGGGAATCAGCTCTCCCCCCGCCCCCTTTGGCAGTAGATAAGCAGAACAAAGAGGAAGGAGTCTTCTTACCAGTTAGAAACTTTAATGATCAAAGTGAGAGAACAAAGAATCCATTCCTCGGAATGAAGGTGCTCCCAATTAAGGGTTACACCCACTTCCTCCCTAGTCACCCACATCGCTAACGCGTCTTGTAACCTGATCTCGCAACCACTGTGCTTTCTGTGCTGCCACCTTATCTGCCCTTCTTGACCTTGGGCTGAGCAGATGAATACTTTCCAGAGACAGTGAATCTGTTAACCCTCTCTCTCCCAGTTCTCCTCCTCCTAGCTGTTCCCCGTCCAGTACTTCCCAGCTTCTGCCTTCTGAACTATGTCCCTCTGCAAACCGCTGTTCCAAATCTATACTGTCCTGCTCCTGGGAAGATTCAGGATCCTGATCAGGAGCAGGGGGAGGGGGAGGCACCCCCCATTCCTCCTCAGTGTAGCCCTCCTCAGCATGGTCCCTGACACTGGGTTGTGCCAGCCACCCTGGGTGGCTTCCAACAGCATATACACAAACACAACAGAGCATCACACATTAAAAGCTTCCCGATACAGAGCTGCCTTCAGATTTCTATGGAAGGTCTTATAACATTTATCGCTTTGACATCAGATGGGAGGGTGTTCCAAAGCTTGGGGGCCACTGCTGAGAAGGCCCTCTGCCTGGTTCCCTGTAACCTCCCTTCTCCCAGTGAGGGAACCGCCAAAAGGCCTAGAGAGAAGGGAGGGGCCTGGGGGAGAATCCCAGGGGCCAGAGAGAGAGAAATAAATTGGAGGGCCACATTTGTAGAGGAGCCTGATGTTCCCCCGCAACTGTTGTACAAGGGGTGGGGAATCTGAGAACTATCAAAACTTGAGTCGGCAAGCGCAAGCTCCTCAGCAGCCCCAAGGCAGAATGATGAAGGGAGAAACGAAGCCAAATATTCTCAGCTCTCCCCTTAACGGAAGAATCAGAGAGCAGTGCATCCACGCACAGCCCATGTGCGGAATACCTAATGAGAACGAAATTAGTTTGTCAATTTGAATAAATTGCAGGTTGTCCAGTGGAGGCTGGGAAGGAAGCCTGCACAGCGCTCTGGGATCCGCAGCTGTAGGGTGGATTCTGTTTCTACGGTGGCTGCCGGTGGTCGAATACCGCCCCCCAAACACACACACTCTTCCTTTCTCTGTTTAATTGAATAGACGAATTGCAGAGGCCACGTCTAGCAGGGAGCAGCCTTAATTAAAATGAAATTAAAGAGATTTCAGCCTGCATGAAGGCAAGCGCAGACAAAAGCAGGAGAGCAGGAGAGCTGTTGGCAAAAGCGGGGAGGGAATCGAGGGTGGCGAGGAAATGGAGAGAAATATTGTGACAATAAAATGCAAAACTGCGGTGAGTAATCAGCGCTGGGAAGGATCGTCTGTCAGCCGAGACGTTACTGTATTTATCCAGATTGTCACAGAGGTTTGGTAATTACTGCAAAGCTATTTTCGTGGGCTTTTTTTTTTTTTTTTTTAAAGAATGCATAATAATTTGCTTTCCTCCCCACATCTCCTGGCTCCAACTTTCACGCTTGCTTTTCTTAAATCTGCAGCAGGAGTAGGGACACTTTGGCCCTCGGGATGTTGTTGAACTACAACTCTCATCTGACCCAGCAAGCATGATGTTGGGAGTTGATGGCTATGCACTTGCTTCATGGTTGGAGGCAGTAACACTTCTGAATTCCAGTTGCTGGAAACTGCAGGAGGGGAGAGTTGCCGTTGTGCTCAGGGCCTGTTTGTGGGCTTCCCAGAGGCATCTGCTTGGCCACTGCAAGAAGAGTGTGCTGAACTCAATGGGCCTTTGGCCTGATCTACACTTGAAGGAGCGTCTCGACTCCCATCATTCTGCCTGGACACTGAGGTCCAGCTCCGAGGGCCTTCTGGTGGTTCCCTCACTGTGAGAAGCCAAGTTACAGGGAATCCGGCAGAGGGCCTTCTCGGTAGTGGCTCCCACCCTGTGGAATGCCCTCCCTTCAGATGTCAAGGAAATAAACAACTTTCTGACTTTTAGAAGACATCTGAAGACAGCCCTGTTTAGGGAAGTTTTGAATGTTTGATGTTTTATCGTGTTTTTTATATTCTGTAGGGAGCTGCCCAGAGTGGCTGGGGAAACCCAGCCAGATGGGCAGGGTATAAATAACTTATTATTATTATTATTATTATTATTATTATTATTATTATTATTGCTCTTCTCATGTTAAAGGATTCTGGAGAGTATTCAAGGATAAATGCCGTACCCCAACACATGCATCCTAGACCATGACATGATAGACGTTTATAAGATTATGCATGGCATGGAGAACATAGATCGAGGAAAGCTTTTCTCCCTAGAACTCATAGACTCCCTAGAACGTTAGATTTCAGGGCAAACGGAAGAAAGGACTTTGTCACGTAGTGCGTAGTTAAGCTATGGAATTCGCTTCCCCCAGGAAGCAGTGAAGGGCCACCAACCTGGATGGGCAAGTTTAAAGCTATTATCAGTGGCTACTGGCCATTATGGCTATTCTCTGCCTGCTGAGTTGGAGGCTTCTGAATACTAGATGCTGGAAAGCTCAGGAGTGGAGAGGACCCTTGTGTTTGGGTCCTGCTGGAGGGTTTCTCAACAGGACATCTGTCTGGCTACTGTGAGAACACGATGCTGGATTAGATGGCCCATTGACCTGATTCAACAGGCTCTTTTTGTGTCCATTAATTTTTCCAACTCTACTCTTCGTTTGATACAGCCCAGTGGGGATTTACTTCTGAATCAACATGCATAGGATGGCACTGATTTGGTGTGTTTACTAATGCTTTCCTGGGCCCTGATGATTTCAGTGGCATTATTCACCAATAAAAGGGGAATCCTGCTCAGCATAAGGATGGACCAATCTATCCATTTCCGTTTCTCATTTTCCCAGCCTTAAATTAGTTCATCAGATTTTTGCATCAGTTTGCAATTAATAAAACAAAAAGTCCTTGTGAAAGTTCACCTGTGTTTAGTGGCTCTAAAATGAGAACGGAGCCAAATTTTTGTGCGTGAGTGCACACACCCTTCTTCTTGGCCAAGTTTCAGCTTCTCACACCCCATCTAAACCAGAGCTTTAGTCCAGCCAGGTTTCTGCAACCTAATGAACTGCTAGAACAGAAGAGTGTGAAGCCACAGAGGGAGAAATGTCAAAGCCACATCCTGAGAAAGGTACTGGCAAATTGGCGCTGTCCATTGCTAGCTGGTGCTGAAAATTTGGAGTGGCGTTGGCTTTTTTCCAGAGCTCTGACAGTGAAAGCTACTTCATAAGCCCATTGGTTTCTAATGGAGACTGGCCCCTTAGTATGGCTAACTGATCCACCAACCTCAGTCTGTCCTCGGCCAGCCCCCATTTGCATCCCCATTTCTTACTTGCATCCAGACCAAGAGGGTGCTGTTTGACCTCCTTAGTTTCAATGTTGTCTTGAGCAGATGAAGAACTAGAATGAGTTGCCTCTGCATATTAATGGCTCTGACTCAGCCAATCATTGGCTCTGGGTCCACCCACTGTTTGGGCTCCCTGCACTCTGCCCTGCCAGCCCACAATGGGCCCCAGCCAATGTTTTTTATATTATTTATTATTATTATTGTTATTTATTAAATTCATATACGGCCCTTCATCCAAAAATCACAGGGTGGTTTACAGCATAAACATACAAAATGACACATAGAATGATATGTTAACACAATGAAATTCGACACACTGGAAACCAAGCCATATGAGGAAGGGTTGAAGGAGTTGGTTATGTTTAGCCTGGAGAAGTCTGAGAGGTGATATGATAGCCACCTTCAAGTATCTCAAGGGCTGCCAAATGGAGTGTGGAACAAGCTTGTTTTCTACTGCTCCGGAGGGTAGGAACCAAACCAATGGATTTCAAGTAACAGGAAAGGAGATTCCAACTAAATATTAGGAGGCACTTTCTGAAAGCAAGAGCTGTCTTCCGAGCTATCCCATCCCAGTGGAATGGGATCGCTTGGAAGGTGAGGGACTCTCCTTCTTTGAAGGGACGTTGTAAAGCAGAGGTTGGATGACCACATTCCCTTCTGGAAGATTTCCAAGGGCCACATGGCAGTGGTGGGCAGGGCCAGGGGCAAAAGTGGGCAGAGGCACAAATATAACTTTTACCTTTGCCATTTCAGCATACACTGACACACCCCTCTCTAGCCTCCATCCTGGCAAGCAGAAGGCTTTATCAGAGTCCAGCCTGGCAGGGCTGATGGGGTGTGTGGCTTGGGGAGCATTCCAGGGGCCAGCTGGAGAGGCCTGGAGGGCCACACTTGACCCCCCCAGGCCTGAAGTTCCCTATTCCTGTTTTAAGAAGCACTGCCTCCGAGCATGTTGTAGGCAAGGGAGGAGGCCAATTCCATCAACGCTGCCTTCTCCATGATCGATACGTCTCTATGATGTCTCCCATTACCCAACATGTTCTTCCTAAACTAAAACAGCGTCATGCTAAACTGGAAGCACAAAAAAAGTTTTACAGAAGATATTATACAAGACCAGCCATAACCTGCCAATACAAGGAAAATGAAACCACCACCACCGTCGTCATCATCATCATCATCATACTGCCCTATACCTGGGGGTCTCAGAGTGGTTCACAGAATAAATTCAAGATATAAAACCACAAAATACCTAATAAAAATAAAAACAGCAACTCAATACCCGCCCCCCCAAAAAAACACATTTTAAAAGGGCATAGGATGTAAATCGGATCAACCAAAGGCCTGGTTAAAGAGGAACATTTTTGCCTGGTGCCTAAAGGTGTATAATGAAGGCACCAGGCAAACGTCCCTGGGGAGAGCATTCCACAGATGGGGAGCCACTGCAGAAAAGGCCCCGTTCTCGTGTTGCCACCCTCTGGACCTCTCAAGGAGGAGGCACATGCAGAAGGACCTCAGAAGATGATCTCAGGGTCTGGGTAGGTTCATACGGAAAGAGGTGGTCTTTTCCCCCACCATTATGTTATTGGACTACAGCTTCCATCAGCTGTAGCCACTATAGCCAGTGAGTAGAGGGTGATGGGATTTGTAGTCCACAAACCTCTGGTGGGGCCAAGCTGCTGCCACTTTGGGGAGTAAGGTATGTGGCCTCCCACTATCTCTGGAGCCTCTTTGTTTGAATGCAAAGACTCATCCTGGGAACATGTGAAAGAATAACACAGACTATGGGGCATCTGGGAGTGTGCAGAGGTGACATCTTTCATCATTTAGTAATCACGTCCTGCCCGCTTCATCCATCCTTTTATAAATGTATAGGTAAAGTTAGTGCAAGAAAATACCACCCTAGGAAAAAATGCTTTGAGAACTCTACAATCTTATCAGCCATTCTAAGAACAGTTGGCCAGGGGTGGGAAATCTGTGCCTCTCAGATTACATCTCCCATCAGCCCCAAACGGCAGAGCCCATGGTATGGGATGATGGGAGTTGTAGTCCAGCTATAAAAGTAAAGGTAAAGGACCCCTGGACGGTTAAGTCCAGTCAAAGGCGACTATGGGGTTGCAGTGCTCATCTTGGTTTCAGGCCGAGGGTGCCAGCATTTGTCCACAGACAGCTTTCCAGGTTATGTGGCCAGCATGACTAAACCGGTTCTGGCACAACAGAACACCGTGACGGAAACCAGAGCGCTTGCAAATGCCACTTACCTTCCTGCCACAGCAGTACCTATTTATCTACTTGCACTGGCATGCTTTCAAACTACTAGGTTGGCAGGAGCTGGGACAGAGCAATGGGAGCTCAGCCCATTGCAGGGATTTGAACCGCTGACCTTCCAATCAGCAGACCTAAAAGGCTCAGTGGTTTAGACCACAGTGCCACATGCATCCCTAGTCCAGCTATATGGGGCAGGGGAGCACCACGTTGCCTAACCCTCTGAAGCAAGGTAAGGGACTGGGCTTCCTAACCAGAAGCATCTGCAAGTCACATGTCACTTACCCGGGAATGGCACTGGAACCCAAAGTAGACCACCACGATGGTGGGCAGGAGCACGATGGCAAAGATGGCGGCCATCAAGAGGAAGTTCAAGAGGAAGGCCAAAGAGTTCATTGCTGCCACCAGGCATGTCCAGGCCCAGCAGCCGCAGGTGCTACGGCGCTCCATGGGCAGCAGCTGATCATCCATGTTGTAAGGCGGAAGTCCCTTGATCATCCGCGATGTGTCAGACAGGCTGTCCATGTCATAGTCATCCATCTCCTGATCAGACATTATTGAAGGGATCAAACAGGGCTTCCAGCCACCGAAGAATCTCTTTTCAAAAAATCCCCCTGCTCTTTTCTGCCCTTGAACGCCTTCGGAACTGAGAAAGTTGTTGTTAATGTAGGCTTCTCAAAAGAATCTGTGTAGGCTTCTTGGCAGGATCTGGCTGACTTCTGCTGGATTTGATGGGCTTTGATCCAGCAGTGCTGCACTTCTACACAATTAGCCAACACCAAGCATTAAATGGAATGGGGTGGAGAAGACCTACCAAGAGTCCTGGTGGACGTTTCCAGTGTCTGGTTGTCCCCCAACCTCCTTCCCACAGAAGTTGATCTTCGCCCTGGGCTTTGTCCAGATCTTCTGTTCAAGCAGAGATGCTCTAGCTGGAAGTTTGGGAAGAGAGGGAGAAGCCACACACTTGAACGTGGGTTGCTGCAGGCATGCTTTCCGCTGTGATGTCTCATTCTACAGGAGTCCCTGCCCTGTTCTGGGACAACCCATGATGCTCAAATCACCTTCCACACAGCCTCTTCAGAAGGAGCGATCTAGCAGTCACCTTTGCGAGAATCAATCTTTGGACTTCAAATCATTCCTCCTCTCTCTCTCTCTTCTGCAGTTCTGGAAGGCAGAATTTCTCTCTGCCCAAAGTTTTCTCTTTCTTTCCAAAATCCCCCAGAAACATCAGCAGACCAGATTCTTTGCTTTGTTCAAGGATCCCAGGGATGCACAGCAGTGAGCGCAGAAGGACAGATCCTGAGTTTAATGGGAGGGTGCTGCATCTCCCTGGCTTTAGTCTACATCAGATGCTTCCTCGCTGTTAGCCAGCTCCGATCGCTGTGCAGTGCTTCAGGGTTTGCAGGCAGTTTCATTGACTCTCTCGCTCTCCCCCGACATTAGCCAATCATTGGCAAGAGCTGCTCCTCAACCCCCCCTCCCCTCCCCTATCAGCACCACTTACTAAACACAGTGCCATCAAACCAGCCCATTATGAACTCAAGTATACATATTGCAGAAAGAAAATAAATAGACCAGCATTTCATTTTCATTTCACTTTTAATTTGCACGCTGCCTTTCCATGTTGCTGTACACAAGGCAGCGTACGAGCTGTTGAAGCCACAAAATATACAAAGGTCACACGTCTGATAACAATCCAATCCAAAGCAAATAAGTCACATGACTTGAAAATAAACGCACATCGAATAAAGCAACATTCAACAATTCATTTCAAATATAATATTGCACAAGAACATTAACTCTCAAAATACCAGCAAATAAGAAACAGAAATTCACCCTCGACGATTACAACAATTACTAGACTGTAATCAATGAAAATAACAACAAAATCACAAGACCTAAAAGACCACAGCACATAAAAGATCATGTAAAAAAATTGAGCTGAGCAACCAAGTCACACAGCTTATAAAATTACAAAATGCGCTTGCATAACTGGTCAGTTATGTTTGCCTTAACACCAGCTTGCCTTAACAGTAAGAATAATCCAACAATCCAAATTTAAACTATTATTACTACTACTATTTTTACTGTTAGAATTTATTTGCTGCCTTTGATGTCAAGCAGAAATATCACAGCAGTTCACAAACAAATAAAAGCCAACTAACAAGGGTAAAATCAGTTCTGCAAATACAGCTACCCGTAAATAAAATATCTAGTAAAATAAACTACTTTACAACTTCCATAATTAAAACCTGTCCATTAAAAAACAGTGTAACAGTTAACAGACAAAGTAGGAGACAGAATAGTGGAATGGTTGAGCTGGGAGGGACCCAAATCGAGTTCAACTCCCTGCAATGCAGGAATCACAGCTAAAGATTCAAGTCAGGAGAGAAGGAAATAAGCAGGCGTGTCTTTAAGGGCCGGTGGAATGCCAATACTGATGAGGCTTTTTTCATTTCAGCTGGGGGGGCATTCCACAGCAATGGTGCCACCAATGAAAGAGTTACCAAGTCATCATCAGGCTGTGGCAAAACGAACTGAGTGCCAGGTGGGTGTCCAAATAGATATCCAAATGAAATTGATTATAAGATAGAATTGAGTGTTTTTGCCTGGCTGGAATGTGTCCCTGAACTCTGATAATAATTCTGGCTTGACTGGGTTGGAGGAGGAGGGAGAACACAAGGACATAGGAAGCTGTAGTGGAAATGCGGAAGACAATTGTATTTCGAGGAGTTAGGTGGCATGTCCCTTTCCCTTTAGCATCCCCAGTTTGAGGTCTGCTGGATTCTTGTGTTTCACACACCTGTGGGGAGTTTCTTGGCTTCTTCTGTGTTGCAAATGCCGGCTGGATGCCCAGCTGCAGGTAGTGGGAGACTCTCAGCCGCTCTGTATTAATTCCATCTCAGGGTCCTGGGCTAATCATGAGTAATGTCAGGTGCACTTGATTACACCAAGGAAGGCTATAAAAGCCATAGGTGGGAGGGGCCCAGGAGAGCTTCTACCCAGATCAAAGGACCTGATGCTGGGAGACTGACAGTCAGGGTCTTTCTCTTGCTGGTCTACTTGGGGCTCCGGGCAGCTAAAAGGGAGATTGGGTAGCCCCTGTCGGGTATATTTTATTTTATGCTTTGTATGCCTGCTGTTTATTTGTTAATAAAACTGTTTTGGTTCCCCTTCCACCTCCTCATTCCTTTTGTCCTGACATCCTTGGAAAGAACTGCTGTATTTGGCAGCACAGAAGCTGTCTGTGATGGCCTGGGAATCTGATTCAGAGGCTGAACCTGAGGAATCCCAGCCTGCGCAGGAGTCCCCGCCTCCAGGACCAGCTGAACCGGGGCGGGGGCTTGAACCTGAAGGGTCCTCACCTGTGCCGGATCCTCAGGAGCAGACACCAGCTGAATCTGCTCTGGCTCCTGAGGTGATGGAGGACCCATTGCCTGCAGGTGCTCCACTCTCAGCCCCGTCAGAGGAAGCTGAGGTTGCCTCTGGGTCCGGTAACCCTCCAGCCTCTCCTGAGCTGCAGAGGCTCAGGGCAGAGAGGCGGAGGGAACTAAGTTCCCGCAGGAGGAGTGCTCACCTCCAGGCCAGGAGAGGCGAGTCACCAGAGGATTGGGGCCGCCCTATGTCTTGGGGCAGATAAAAGCCAGCCAGCCCCAGTCCCAGGTTGCGGGAGCAACATTGTTGGTAGCCTGTTCCTGCCTGCACCCTGTCCTGCTCTTCTGCCAGAGTTCCTGACCACACCCGACTCCTTGCCTTGGACCCCGCTTCAGCCTTGACGGACAGCCTCCATACCACACCCTCGGACTGGACTCGGACCGTGCTGCATGGTAATCCCCCGGGACCAGCACACTGTCCAACTAGCTTAGCATTCTCCGCACTGACTGGCAGCAGTCCACCATGGTTTCAGGCAAGGGACATTTCCAGTCCTGCCCATAGATTTTTGGGGATTGAGCCTGGGACCTTCTGCATGCAAAACAGATCCCCTGCCATGCAAGTATGGCCCTTCTCAAAGGAAAATAGGAAGGTGTCTTCTCCAGGCTCAGACTGTTAGTCCACCTAGCTCCATAGTGCCTGCACTGACTGGCAGCCGCTCTCCAGGGTTTCAGACCAGAGGTCTTCCGCGCTCCTAACTAGAGAGTGAACCTGGGAACCTTCTGCATGCAAAGCAGGTGCTCTGATAGGGAACGATTGCCATGTGTGAGTGCATGCAGAAAGCAGCCTAGTGTACAAAGCAAAACAAGGATGTCGAGCTGACAATGGGGTGAAGGAAATGCATCCAGGGAATGGGGTGCTAATGGAGTCTTGGATCCCACCATGCCCGCAGAATCTCGCTCCATTTTTTGCCTTTGCATCTCAGTGTTGTTTCCCCTCCAGCATCAAGTTATGGCAGTGGAGATTGCCAAGTTTTGCGGGTGGGAATGCAGCTTGCAAACCTGCCAGGAGGCACCTTTAGAGGAGAGAGTAAAAAGACGCTTTTTCTGGGAGCGTGGGAAGTGTTCCTGCCAGACTTGTGAAGAGAAAAAGAAAATATATGGAGGGCTGCACAGGGCCCCCGCTTGGACTACTGCAACATGCTCTACGTGGGGCTACCTTTGAAGGTGACCCAGAAACTGCAATTAATCCAGAATGTGGCAGCTAGATTGGTGACTGGGAGTGGCCGCCAGGACCACATAACACCGGTTCTGAGAGATCTGCACTGGCTCCCAGTACGTTTCCGAGCACAATTCAAAGTGTTGGTGCTGACCTTTAAAGCCCTAAACGGCCTCAGTCCTGTATACCTGAAGGAGCATCTCCATCCCCATCGTTCAGCTCGGACACTGAGATCCAGCGCCAAGGGCCTTCTGGCGCTTCCCTCATTGCGAGAAGTGAGGTTACAGGGAACCAGACAGAGGGCCTTCTCGGTAGTGACGCCCACCCTGTGGAACACCCTCCCTTCAGATGTGAAGGAAATAAGCAGCTATCCTATCTTTAAAAGACATCTGAAGGCAGCCCTGTTTAGGGAAGTTTTTAATATTTAACACTGTACTGTTTTTAACACTTGATTGGGAGCCGCCCAGAGTGGCTGGGGAAACTTAGCCAGATGGGCAGGGTATAAATAATAAATTATTATTATATATTATTATTATGATCCTGATCAGGAGCAGTGGGACAGTATAGATTTGGAACAGTGGTTCGCAGAAGGACATAGTTCAGAAGACAAAAGCTGGGAAGAACTGGGTGGTAAACAGCTAGGAGAAGAACCACCGGGAGAGACTCTGGTTCGCTGGAAAGTGTCCAGCCGATCAGTCCAAGGTCACGGAGATTAGACAAGGTAGCTGCACAGAAGGCACAGTGGTTGCAAGATCAAGTTGCAAGAAAGGAAGAGACGAGGGTGAATCGGGGGGGGGAGTGGGTGAAAACCTTAATTGGGAGCACCTTTTCTCCGAGAATAGACTCTTTGCTCTTTCACTGTGATCATTAAAATCTCTTTAAGTGGTAAGAGACTATTTTCCACGGCCAAAGGGAGGGAGGACGCCGTTTCCCTGAAGCCTGGCACTCTTTGAGGTGCAAACCGTGCTTGCCATTAAGACACCATGTCACCTTGCTTGCGGGACCAAGGGCTGAGCCAGAGTCAGGATCGAGCTCAGTAATCAAGCTCTGTGTTGTCTACACTGGCCGGCAACAACTCTCCAAGGTTTCAAGCAGGGACCTTCTGCTTGAAGATTGATCCTGAGACCTTCTGTATGTACAACAAATGCTCCACCACCGGACTACGGGTCAGGTCTGACAAGGATGGAGCTCACAGGTGTACGACTCATGGTCGGTCTTTGAAGCCAAGGCTTCCAAAACCTTCAGGTGACATCACCATCCACTTTTCATCTGACAGATGACCTTCTGGGTTTCCAAACTGTTGGAAGGAGAAGGCAGCAAGGCAGTCCTGTGGTGCAATGGGTCTGTACATCTGGTTGTGAACAAGAAGGTTGTGGTTCAAGGTGGGCAGGGTTCCTGCATTTCAGGGGGTTGTACTAGATGAGCCTTGGTGTCCCTTCCAACTCTATGATCTATGGGGTGATCAGGTTGCCAGACCTCCAAGGGACATTTTTCAAGTGAATTTTCTCCACAGCTGCCGTGTTTAATATAGTGCAGAATGACAGAATAAACCCCATATGGCACCCTTAGTGTGATAAACAGGAAATAGACCGCACAAAATGTTCCTTCGGATACACTTGTTCTCTGTCGCCCATATTTGAGGATTAAAGTGTTTGTGGGGGGGGGCTTTCATCTCCAGGGGATGGCTGCATTGTTCACTCTGCCATAATCCCAAATAAGCAAAGGAATCATAGGGATAGACTTGGAATATGACGTCCCAACCAAAGAAGAATGGCAACTTAAGCTGATTGGAATATGCGCAGCTTGCGGATCTAACGTACAGAATAAGAGAACAAGAAAAACATTTGTTTGAAAAAGATTGGAAAATGTTTGTTGAATATACAGGAGGAAATTGTGTACACTTTATAATGTTGTCAGCATTAAAATAATGTGCCTTCACCCCCACCGTTTAGCCCAGACACTGAGGTCCAGATCCGAGGGCCTTCTGGCGGTTTCCTCAGTGCGAGAAGTGAGGTTACAGAGAACCAGGCAGAGGGCCTTCTTGGTAGTGGCGCCCGTCCTGTGGAACGCCCTCTCATCAGATGTCAAGGAAATAAACAACTATCTGACTTTTAGAAGAAATCTGAAGGCAGCCGTGTTAAGGGAAGTTTTTAATGTTTAATCCTGTATTGTGTTTTTAATATTCTGTTGGGAGCCACCCAGAGTGGCTGGGGAAAGCCAGCCATATAGGCGGGGTATAAATTATTATTATTATTATTATTATTATTATTATTATTATTATTATTATTATTTATTTATTTCAACAGTGTAAATAAGTTTTATAGATGTAATAATGGAATATTGAATGGTTTAGATTATATAAAATATGAAGAAATTTATACTATGAAAAATGAACCATGGAAAGAGAATTATTTATTTATTTATTTATTTATTTATACATATATACATACATACATACATGCATACATACATACCCCACCCATCTGGCTAGGCTTCCCCAGCCACTCTGGGCGGCTTCCAACAAAATATTAAAATACCATAATACGTCAAACATTAAAAGCTTCCCTAAACATGGCTGCCTTCATGGAAGTCACTGATATTTTAAGATTGTATAAATGAATATTCTAAATTGTAAAATAGAATATATATATATATATATATATATATATATATATATATATATATCCTTGTCTTCTTGTGATGTCACAGCAGCTCAGCCAGTCACTGCCCAAGACTTTGCCACCACCCATATTTCTTAAAGTCATCACGCTTTCTAATTCCCTCCTTCTTCCAGACAATCCCAAACACAGACTTGTTTGCTCTCAAGCCTTCCTTTCTCACCTCCTACACTCAAAGTATGTGATGCTGGCGTTCTTTTTTTTTTTTTAAGTCGTCAGTGGCCAGATCTAATTTTATTTTCACTATTCTATTTTTTCACACACAGAGAGAGAGCAGCTGTGACTTGGAAGAGGATGATTCAAGTGAGAAGGTGAGCTTAAAAATAACAGCAACCCACACCAAGCAAACCTAAAGCTATTGAAGGGAAGTGGCAAAGATGAGCTCTTTAAGGTCACCATGTTCCCAGGAAATTATCTCATCCTGTATTAAACATTGTTGTCCAACCTTTTCAAACCCAGTGCCCTCCGGACTATTTATTGTGTTTTATGTATCACATTGGGACGCGGGTGGCGCTGTGGGTTAAACCACAGAGCCTAGAACTTGCTGATCAGAAGGTCGGCGGTTTGAATCCCCGCGACGGGATGAGCTCCCGTTGCTTGGTCCCAGCTCCTGCCAACCTAGCAGTTCGAAAGCATGTCAAAGTGCAAGTAGATAAATAGGTACCACTCCGGCGGGAAAGTAAACGGTGTTTCCGTGCACTGCTCTGGTTCGCCAGAAGCGGCTTAGTCATGCTGGTCACGTGACCCGGAAGCTGTACGCCCGCTCCCTCGGCCAATAAAGCGAGATGAGCGCCCCAACCCCAGAGTCAGCCATGACTGGACCTAATGGTCAGGGGTCCCTTTAACTTTACCTTTATGTATTGCATTTATAACTCACCTTTTTCTTCAGGGAGCAAAAGGTGGGGTACAGGGTGCTCCCCTTCATCTTTCAATCCTCACAACAACCCTGTGAGGTAGGCCAGGCTAAGAGTCAGTGACTGGCCCAAGGTGAGCTTCATGGCTGAGTGAGGTTTTTGAACCCTGGTCTCCTGGATCCTACTCTGACCCTCCAACCGCTACACCACACCAGCTAGGAATGGATGAATATCTTACGTCCAAATGCACCCCTCTTGTGCACAGATCTGAGATTTTTATTTTTTATTTTTATTTTGAGTTTCACAGGAAAAATGTGCAGATCTTCATATCCATTCCCGCTCATGTGATGTTACGGTTTTCCGGGAGGGGCAAACTCGCCATAATCTCTATAATCAGTAAAGAGCTAAACTTTGAGCAAGCTCATAAATTTCAGGAAGTAAGAAAAAAAAATTGGTTAGTTAAAAGCAAGCCAAGCACTGTTGCTGCGTTCGGAACACAAGCCCTGGCAGCTTCACACAGCTAGCTGCAGATAAGCCAAGCCCAGTGCCAGATTTACGTGTAAACTAAACAAGCTATAGCTTAGGACCCCACTCTCTTGGGGGGCCCCCAAAAAATTAAAGGGAAAAAACTGGATGTACATTTCCAAAATATAAGTTAGAAAACAAATAAAATAAAACCTACATACAGCAACAGTGTTTTGTGTTGTGTAGGCTCCTAGGATGTAAGTAATGGTCCCCGCCTGCTAGCCTGCTCCCTAAAATATCGCTGGTTTGCTCATTTCTGTATATAGGGTATCTACATGCTGCATGTGCAAATGGCTTTAGATACCTATTAGGTCCATAAATTACCAGATAGCATATATTCAACACAAAAAAACAGGGACAATTTGTTGTTGACAAAGAACAGCTGGACATATAAAGGGCCCCATTACTTTCAGTAGCTTAGGGACTCATCAAACCTAAATCCGGCCCTGGCCAAGTCGTTGACAAAAAGTATTGATGGCCAGTCTAAGAGGAATCCTTGGGCCTAGGCAGACAGAGGTTGCCAGGGTGATGGGGTGTGAGAGAGAGGTGTGCTGGGAATAAGAAGGGGGATAGCAAAGAGAGATCCATCTTCTAGCAGGCTGGACTCCAGGTCTGCACTGCCGTGAGGAACAAGTACCTCTTGAGATGACCATGCTGTAAGATTTGTATTCTCTTCATCTAGATACAGTCGTAAAAATGTGAATAAAACATATTTCTTAGCTGAAGGCAGCCCTTTTAATGTTTGACGTATTACGGTATTTTAATATTTTGTTGGAAGCCGCCCAGAGTGGCTAGGGAAGCCCAGCCAGATGGGCGGGGTATAAATAATAAATTGTTGTTGTTGTTGTTGTTTGTTATTACCTATGGCAGTTTTCAGTGCAGATCCTGGGTGAGCACCTGGAAATCTCCTGGAATCTTGCTGCAGTTCGGCAGAGAGTGGTGGGTTGTCATGCTACCTTTGTGGCAATCTGCACTATTTGCATTTCCCCGAAGCTATTTGAACCCCATTAGAAGGCATTCTTACGCACCGTTTGCCCTCAGATGTATTTTCTGTATGCACTTTGCACTAATATACGTGTCTTTGTACACATCCTTTGGTTTCAGAAAAGCATTGCAAAATTCAGAGGGTGCTTTTTGACTGACCAGAAGGTTTCCTTGAACTCTGAGGAGTGCTTCTTGCCTGCCTGGGTGGAGAATAGAGAAGGTATGTTGCAAGTACAGTGGTACCTCGGGTTACAGATGCTTCAGGTTACAGACCCTTCAGGTTACAGACTCTGCTAACCCAGAAATAGTACCTCGGTTTAAGAACTTTGCTTCAGGATGAGAACAGAAATCGTGTGGCGGCGGCGGCAGGAGGCCCCATTAGCTAAAGTGGTACCTCAGGTTAAGAACAGTTTCAGGTTAAGAACAGACCTCCAGAACGAATTAAGTTCTTTACCTGAGGTACCACTGTATTTGTAGAAACTAGCCTACTGTACAAAAGTCAAACTTGCCTGTGTTCCTCTGCGCCCACGAAACGTTGCCCACAAAGGGCTGGAAAAAGTTTCACCACCTCTGTGCTAGACTAAAAGACCTGTTATTGCCTCCCACACCAGCCTGATATTGATTCTCACCCAGCCTGAGCAATACCCATCTTGGACAGATCAGATCTGATGGCAGGGATTCAACCTCGGCTGTGCACCTTCGCTCGGAGATCTGTTCTTGAAGCTGAAATGTAACGTTGACATGATTCACCTCAGAGTTTCTTCTTCCTCTCCCGTGAAATATAGGTTTGTGTTTTTTTCTAAAAGAGGGGGGAGAGGTGGAATAAAAAATTCATGGCGATGCATGTTGTCAAACGGCGGCTGTCAACAGCAGCTGCTATTGCAAGAAGATTGATGCCACCGCTTCCCGGAGCTTATCCTGGTCTCTTTGCGTGACTGGAATCCATAGAGTGCCTAGGCCATGACAGCCTAGGCCAGAGGGGGAAGTGGCTGCATAATAATGTAGGAAAAGTCAGGTGGACCAGGCCAGTGGCCCAACTGGTCCAGCATCCCGTTCTCACAGTGGCCAACCAGATCCCTGAGGGAAACTCAGAAGCAGGACTCGAGTTCGAAAGCAACATTGCCGTACCAACGAAAGAAGAGTGGCAGATGAAGATGATGGACTTTGCAGAACTGGCGAAGCTGACAGGAAAAATCCGAAACCAGAGTGATCAAGTATTCCAAAAGCACTGGAGTAAATTTATACGATATCTGAAAGATTATCATAAGCCATCACTAGCAGGGTTATCTTGTAATGAGAAGTTTTCTACCTTTCTATGTTTGTTTGTTTTTAGGGACGCGGGTGGCGCTGTGGGTTAAACCACAGAGCCTGGGACTTGCCAGTCAGAAGGTCGGCGGTTCGAATCCCCGCCACGGGGCGAGCTCCCGTTGCTTGGTCCCTGCTCCTGCCAACCTAGCAGTTCGAAGGCATGTCAGAGTGCAAGTAGATAAATAGGTACTGCTCCGGCGGGAAGGTAAATGGTGTTTCCGTGCACTGCTCTGGTTCGCCAGAAGCGGCTTAGTCATGCTCGCCACATGACCCGGAAGCTGTACGCCGGCTCCCTCGGCCAATAAAGCGAGATGAGTGCCACAACCCCAGAGTCGGCCACAACTGCACCTAATGGTCAGGGGTCCCTTTACCTATTTCTGTTTTTTTTTTAATTTTGAGCTATTTTGTAATGAGTGTAATTAGAATTGGAAAACGTACAAAATACAATGATATAGTGCCATGAGCCCATTTAAAAATAAATAAATAAATAAATAAACACATATTTTTGCCATTTTGTCACCCCCTCAGTGCTGACACCCGGGGCCCTCACCCACCACACACCCCTTCCTACGCCACTGCCTCTCCCCACTTGTGTTTTTTTTATATAAAATATTTATTAAAGTTTTACAAAAAACAGAGGTTTACAGAATAAAAAGAAAGCATAAAAAAGAAAGAAATAAGAAAAAATACAAAAAATACAAAAATACATAGAAAAGAAAAAAGAAAAAAATACAAGATACAAAAAGCGAATAGGTAAGAAAAAATTAAAAACAAATCCATTTTTTGATATCTTTAAGCTCATTTGCTTGTTTCCTTGACCTCCTCACACCTCCCCTTTTTGTATTCCCATTTACATAATCAATTTAGCAAATCCTTACCCTCTTTCATTTATCTTAACTCTATATCTTAACATATTATAGCTATATATTTTCATCCATTATCAATCCATTTTTGCATATTCTTATTAACTTTGTTGCTAATGCCACTTATTTTCAATCCAGCATCATTTTAACATTCATTAATTTTACAATATTTCTGCAAATAGTCTTTAAATTTCTTCCAATCTTCTTCCACCAACTCTTCTCCCTGGTCTCGGATTCTGCCAGTCATTTGACTCTCCCCACTTGTGATTCCCAGCAATTCAGAGACAAACCACCTCTGACAGTGGAAGGAGAACCTAGCCATTGTGGCTAGTAGCCATGGATAGCCTTTTTCTCCATGATGGTTTACAATTCAGTTATGGTTTATATGGGAAAGGGGCTTTTCCTTCAAGCCACAGGGTGAAGATAGAGGGCAACCAGCTTCTCTGAGGGGCAGGGGCCTTTACCCACCCTGGCCCCCCATGGCACCACCTCTGTAATGGAAAGCAGGCATGATGAATGCTCTTTGCAGGAATACAAATAAAAGAAAGGACATTTCAGAGCCGAATGTTCAGGAGGGAAGAAAAACAAGCTACCAGCTTGTGTAATAAAGACTTTCATTCCCTTAGGTGGCTTTCGAAAAAGGATAAGCGGTAATGAACCTTATCTAGTGTTTAGACAGAGAGCGATCCCCCAACCCTCGGCTCTGAATCAATTTTGCTCAGCCAGCCCCCACCTCCCCGGCTTGGAATGGCAGCTGACAGCTGTGGAAGGCAAACGTATAAGTCGATTATATTTTAAATTGCTGTATAAATCACTCTCCTGGAATACCCATCCCTCCCACCCAGGACACCTAGACTCAAATTGTCAGGTTGCAGCCTAGTTTAGATACAGCCTAAGACTCTTAAGCTCACAGTCGTGGGTTCGAGTCCAACGCTGGACAAAAGATTCCTGCATTCCAGGGGGTTGAACTAGATGACCCTTGTGTTCCCTGCCAACTCTACTATTCTATAATACTGCTTTAAATGTAATATGCAGATAGGGTCAGAGCTGATGCCCTGGGTGGCGAATTCAACCCCTTTTGGATCGAATGTGTAAATGAGTTGCTAGTGGAACCCTGTGTTATAAGAATTTTAAGGTCTCAAATGTAGAATAAATATTCATGAATGCACACATATCTAATTATATGGACCATGTGTCTGAAATAGTATGGGAGAGCAATCATGAAGCCATTTTGACTCTCTCAGTGACCTCAAATATTCCTCTGCAGAAAGGGAGGCAAATGGGGAAAGCCTTCCCAATGTCATTTGCTTGCAAATTCTGTCTTCAGGGCGTATTTGTGTATGAATAGGGTGAGCCTGTAACCTGGATTCGGGAACTAAATCATTAACCATCACAAAAGAATGGCCAGACTGCCCAGGTAATGCAATCAGTGACCATTGTCAGGTATCCCGGCAGACAGGATTTCTGCTGTAGACTGCCTCCTTCTGTGATGTATGGATGATGTTGGGGGAGTGGTCTTGGGCTACAGGGTGGGCAATTTCAAAAGTCTACATAAGGGCTTGCACACCATTGTTCTGGGTTCTCTCCTCCCTCCTGCATGTGGTGAGTGAGGACCCTGTTGCAACAGTTCCTTGAATAAAGATCAGGCTTACTAGCTGCTTTGCTTCTCAATATACTCTGGTTGGCCTCTGTTTTCTCCTACCAATAGGGAACCCACGTAAGGACTCTATATGAGCTCTGGAATACCCCATAAGGGAAAGGGAGCAGTTTTTCTTCTAACACCTACCTAGTAATGTGATAGCCGCACCACTAGACCGGATCTCATGAAGGCAAAGAGATAATATTAACAGCCCAGCTTCCCCCTCTTTCATACCTGACACCTCCCACCCGCAGCAACACTGATGCACCTCGGAGGGAAGACGGATCATTTAATTACCTTCCCAGCTGCCTTTTAGCATTGCAAATGAGGCTGGGAGAGTTGTAAACAGCAGTGAGTTTGCCTTCCCTTGAAAACTTAACCGGATTCTTGGCTGACAAGGGTAATCATTAATGTAGATTAGCGGAATACATTCAAAGGCTGATAAGATCCATCTCTCCGTGAGCATTCCCAGAAGCAAGTTTTATACAGATGGGTTGGGTCTGTTTTGAGCTTCTTTTCCACGGGTCCTTCGTAAGGTGATGGAACAGTGCCAACCTTAATAGGGGTGGGACTGGAAAGGAAAATTTGGCATGGGTCAGCCTTTCGAGTGGATGTTGCGCCGGTGGTATAACTAGGGGCGAGGCGGTTTCTTGCAGGTAATGTGGGTCTCTTAGACATCAAGGGGCATTTTAACACTTTCTTCCCCCGGCTGCAATTCTAAATAAGATCTCTCCTCTGAAGCTGGTTCCATGCACTGAGAGAAAACAACCACCCCCTCCAGAGGCATAGCTCAAGAAGAGAGATTTTCCTCTGAGCTCTGTGAGTGCTGCTTTCTCCCAATTGAAGTGCAGAGTGTTTGGGGACCGGGACATTCGCAGGGAAACCAAAAAATGCTTGTTTACGAAACTATTGTACTACCAACCTTACTGTATGCTTGTGAAACATGGACCACTTAAATCTCCATCTCGAACTCCTCAAAAGAATCCATCAAGGGTGCCTCTGAAACTTTTTATACATCACTTGGGAAGTTGTTGTTTAGTCGTTTAGTCGTGTCCGACTCTTCGTGACCCCATGGACCAGAGCACACCAGGCATTCCTGTCTTCCGCTGCCTCCCACAGTTTGGTCAAACTCATGCTGGTAGCTTCGCGAACACTTTCCAACAATCTCGTCCTCTGTCGCCCCCTTCTCCTTGTGCCCTCCATCTTTCCCAACATCAGGGTCTTTTCCAGGGAGTCTTCTCTTCTCATGAGGTGGCCAAAGTACTGGAGCCTCAGCTTCAGGATTTGTCCTTCCAGTGAGCGCTCAGGGCTGATTTCCTTCAGAGTGGATAGGTTTGATCTTCTTGCAGTCCATGGGACTCTCAAGAGTCTCCTCCAGCACCATAATTCACTTGGGAAGACAGGTGAACTAATAGCAGTTTACTGGAAGAAGCAAATATCCTACATGAACCTGTCTAATCCTCTTCTAAAGCAATCTCAGTTGGTGGTCATCATCACTGAGATTCCCAACAGCAGCTCACTTAAATAAAAAATAAATAAGCTCTTGATGTATATGTGGATCTTACTGATTGCTTTTGCTCACTTGTAAAGTCATTTATATGCAGCCTTTCAGCCATAAAAGCAGCCCTCAAAGTGTATCACAATATAAAAAAACCCAACACATTAAAATGCAATAAAAACCACTTCTAAATACAATAAAATCAGGAACAGGTGAAGGGAGTCACAGCATAATGAAGAGCGGAGAAAGAGCTTAGAACCAGATCAAAGCCGGGAGAAATTAAAGACTCTGGACAGCTCATCTAAAGCTTAACCAGGTTATCTAAATCTTGAAACGAAAAGGATTACAAGTTCTGCTGCTGTCGTTAAACAAAACATGATGCGCCCTTGAGTGTCACGCCCACACATGACATCTCTGAGGCTTATTGTTGGGGGTCGTATCCAGTTAAGTTGTTGAAATGCATGAACCTCGGTTAGTCCTGTCTGTTAACTTCAATGTGTCTACTCTGACCGGGCTGCAACTCTGAGATCCTGAGTTAGGTGCACATATTTTATATATCACTCAGTTGGTTAGAGTGTGGTGCTGGTAACACCAAGGTTGCAGATCTGATCCCTATAAGGGACAGCTGCGTATTCCTGCACTGCAGGGCGTCAGACCAGATGATCCTCAGGGTCTCTTCCAAGTCCACAATTCTATGGTTCTGTATATGCACCTGCCAACTGTGGGTAACTCTTCATGCAACTTGATGGTGGGCTCTGATGCACAAGTTTATTCCATAATAAATGTGCCGGTCTTTCTGGTGCTGCAAGACCATCTTCATCACAATAGGCCAACACCGCCAACCCATCTAGAAACCGGATTTTGCTCTTAAGCGACTCCTGCTCACTTGTACTCAGAGCACCATCTTGTGGGCAGCTGGAGAAATGGTCCTTATTTTTACAACAGGGGCATGGTGATGATTCAGATGCTATTCGCACTATACACTTAAAGCTCTATGATGTCACACTGTGTGTGTGTGTGTGTGTGTGTGTGTGTGTGTGTAATTTTTATTAAATTTTCTGTTTTACAATTTTGAATACTCATTTAAACATCCTTAAAATATCAATGACTTGCCTTCTTCTCTTTCCATGGTTCATTTTGCATACCACAAATACCTGCATATTTTACATAAATGAAACCATTCAGTATCCCATTAGTACAGCCATCAAAACTTATTTACACTGTTGAATTTATCTTAATGCTGCCAACGTTTTCAAGTGTACAAAATTTCCCCCCATATATTCAATAAACGTTTTCCAATCTTCTCCAAACGTATGTTCTTCTTGTTCTCTTATTCTGTATGTTAGGTCTGCAAGCTGCGAATATTCCGTCAGCTTAAGTTGCCATTCTTCTTCAGTTGGGACCTCGCTCGTTTTCCATTTGGGGGCTAACAAAACATGGGCTGCAGTAAATAACCTTTTTTGACACCTGGGAATTTCTGTCTGAAATATACCCAACAGAAAGAATCCTAAGAGCTGCTGCAGTTTGTTAACTCTGCTGACAAGGGAGTCTTATGGAGGGCTTCTTCTATGTATCTGTGTCAGGCCCTGTCTGCATTATAGATTTGAAGTCGTATCATACCACTTCAAACTGTCATGGCTTCCCACTAAAAATCTGGGAAACGGTGGTTTGTTGAAGGTGCTGAGGGTTTGTTTGTTAAACCACTAACTACAAAACAACCCCCGTAGCCCAGACTTGATCTGCCAGGCAAAGCTGTCTTGTCACTCCCAGAAAGCTCTGGGTGGGTGACCTGGGACCAGAGAGATGCCAACTTTAGCAGAACGAAACAAAACAACACCAGGAGATCTTGTTACAGACAGTCTGGCATGCTCCGACATGCCTCCTCGGCGAGGTTCTTCCTGTTGCGCAGCGACCTGCTATTCCTCACAGCACTTGATCTTCTCAGAGGGGTCGTGCTTCAGGGCTCAGGTGCAGGGATGCAATAGCAGGGACTTAAATCATAAACCTCTTTCCACTGGGGCCCAACAAGGTAACCTCTGGCATTCTGAGTACCAGTGCTCAGTTACTGCAGTTGTTATTGCCAACTTACCAGCAATCAGGTGGAACAAGTTGCTTGTTTTGTTGATTGCCTCAATTCCCATCTGCCCCACATCCTCCCCCAGTGGGATGAATATAGCAGCTTCAAGAGAGTCATTAAGACCAGGGAAATGGCTTGACCCCCCCTCCTCCTCAGTGCCCCTGCCCACACCAAAATCAGAAGGCAGAAACAGGTGCGGTGTGAAACTGGATTGCATCCTACACCATTAGCAAGTCAAAGCAGGACCTGCTACTCAGTGTTCCAGCACAGAGCCCATTGACAGGATACTCCATCCCGTTCCGCCTCTGTCCAGGTTTTCCAAAGAATCCACCAGCCTTCCACGGATGACGCTATAATTAATCCCTCTTGCTTCTGAACCAGTGAAGGATGGTCCATTAGGGCAAACAGAGTACTGCCCCACCAATCTTAGTCTGCCCACCCAGCCCCCTGCCAGCCTGCTTACTTACAGCCAGACTAGGGGTAGCCCTGCAGATCCACAGTGTGTTTAAAGCACATCCAATGCACATTTCAAGCATCTCTCTCTCTCTCTCTCTCTCTCTCTCTCTCTCTCTCTCTCTCTCTCATATACACACAGAAAGAGAGACATGAATCCTGGGAACTGTAGTTCGCTTATGGTGCTGGGAAATGCAGGACTGTGAGGGAAAAACTCACGGAAGCCCCATGTAGAATGCATTGCAGTAATCCGATCTGGAAGTTAGCAGAGAATGGAATGCAGTGGCCAAGCCATCTCTGCCCGAAAAGCATGGGGAAGCAAGGCACCTCTAGTGACAGTGCTGATTCTGGGAGGAGCATCCCCAAGCTGCTCACCTGCGCTTTCCAGGGGATGCAACACTGTCCAGGGCAGGCCATCTCCCCACCTCCTGGGCATGAGAACTCAGTATACAGAACACCTCTGTCTTTTCAGGATTCGGTTACAGTCAGGAACATAAGAAGAGCCCATTCAAAATCAATCACTGCCTTTGATCACAGGGGTAGAGCATAGCCATCGTGGTTATTAGTCTTCGTTAGCCCAGCCCTCCATGAATCTGTCCAGTCCTCTTTTATAGCCATATAGCTTGGTGGCTTCCACTGCCTCCTGTGGAAGCGAGTTCCGTAGTTTAACTGGGCGCTACATGAAGAAGTGGAATGCGGGTGATGCTGTGGTCTAAACCACTGAGCCTCTTGGGCCTGCCGATCAGAAGGTCACCGGTTCGAATCCCCGCGACGGGGTGAGCTCCCATTATCTGTCCCAGCTCCTGCCAACCTAGCAGATCGAAAGCATGCTAGTGCAAGTAGATAAATAGGTACCACTGCGGCGGGAAGGTAAACGGCGTTTCTATGCACTCTGGTTTCCATCACGGTGTTCTGTTGCACCAGAAGCAGTTTAGTCATGCTGGCCTCATGACCTGGAAACTGTCTGTGGACAAACGCCGGCTCCCTCAGCCTGAAAGCAAGATGAGCGGCGCAGCCCCATAGTCGCCTTTGACTGGACTTAACCATCCAGGGGTCCTTTATGTTTACCTTTACATGAAGAAGTACCTTCTTTTAACTGTCCTGAAGAGTCCAACATTCTGCTACATTGGATGTTCACACAGTCTAGTGTTATGAGGAGAAGGATATTTTTATTTTTATTTTTTAAAAAGGGCCCCCATGTGAAAAAGGTTCCCACCCCCCCACCCCCCCACCCCCGATCTACAGTTTCAGAACTTCGACTTGGAAGAGCTCACAAATGTGCCCTAGGCAGGGAGCCAAGAAGTCTGTCAGGCCAATATCCTATTAACCATTAGCGGTCAGGCACCCCTCCCTCTTCTTAGAATCCATTTAGTCATTAAATAAACAGCTCTCGGTACACTCCAGAATGCACGGATCGTAACAAAACAAGGAGGCGAAGGGAGCTGGCTGGTGGACTCTGCTTCTGAACGGGCTGGATATTAATGAGGCAAAGGCTTTTGGGGTTAAAATATGGTCTGGCAGCCGGTTTCCTTTCCATAGGAATGGTCCATTTGTGTGTTCAATCGAAGCTTTGCTTGCGCAAACAAATCTGATAGTTGCTGCTCCGACGACCCACCAAGGAGCAGGAGAGACGACCTTGGGGCATGAGGACAGCCGAGTGCTGGGGAGCAAATAGCCGTACGCGCCTCCTCGCACTCAGAACCCACGGGATAAGGGAACCACGTTTTGTTCGGGAGCAACCTCAGAATAAATAAAAGAGCGCCAGTCGGCCGTGGAAGAGAAATGACTGGTAAGAAAAATATATTTCTCTCTCGCTCTCTCCATTAAGTGATAAATGTTCTCAAAAGGGAGGTTCAGTTCCTCCACTCTTGGCTGCTATGTGCAGAAACGTGATACCAGCCCCCCCCCCCCCACTTTCTAGATCCAGTATGATGCCCTGGGATATCAGAAGGTCACATGCGAGGCATGGGGCGGGGCCAAAGGCAGAAGTGGGTGGAGCAATGGATGTAAATTTTGCCCATGCACAAGAGGCTAATACTGTGATAGTAATTTTGAGGTCTTAAAGGTAAAGGTAAAGGTAAAGGTAACGGGACCCCTGACCATTAGGTCCAGTCGTGGCCAACTCTGGGGTTGCGGCGCTCATCTCGCTTTACTGGCCAAGAGAGCCGGCGTACAGCTTCCGGGTCATGTGGCCAGCATGACTAAGCCGCTTCTGGAGAACCAGAGTAGCGCACGGAAACGCTGTTTACCTTCCCGCCGGAGCAGTACCTATTTATCTACTTGCACTTTGACGTGCTTTTGAACTGCTAGGTTGGCAGGAGCAGGGACCGAGCAACAGGAGCTCACCGTTAGCTATATGGTAACGTTAGCTATATGGTAATGTTCATAAGTGTACCACCCAAGCACGTACATAGATCAGCACAGGAAAACCGACCTGAAACCATTTTGAGTCCCAAACTGACCATGTGTTTTCCCTGCAAGGAGGGAGGGGGGTCAGGGAGCCTTCCCATTGTCTCAGGAATTGAGTAATCAGCATTTTGATGGGTGACAGACTATCAGGAAAGGCAATCAGATAACTGGCAGACAGGAAAAACAACATTCAAATTTCTGTTTTAGACCGCCTTTTCTGTGATGTAGGTATGATGTATCTGAGGGGAGTGGTCTTAGGTTACACCCCTTCTGTGATGTATGTATGATGTTTCAAAAGGACATCACGTGCATGCGCATAAGCGACAAATCACGACCTGCGCACGCGCAGACGCTGGGTGCATTCGCTTCAGGATGCGAACGGGGCTCCGGAACGGATCCCATTTGCATCCAGAGGTACCACTGTAATTTGCTCTTAAACTGTAACACGCCGTAAATTTTATATCTATATTCCACAATCATTCCCATGTCTATATTATGGCCAAATATGTATTGTCAAGATTGAGAGCATCTTAACGGATTTCTTGTCCTTCTTCCTGAGAGGCACCAGAGTTGAGGCCGAGGCAGCAAGGAAATGGATGGTGCTGAGCGAGGAGGAGGATGCTGAGGAGGGGACCCTGACTGGGGAGCACAGCCACGAATTTATCCCCGAGAATCACCTGATCCCGACTGCTGTGCAACCGAGCTGGAAGGAGCTGCACCGGGCGGCCCGGAATGGACACACACATCTGGTCAAGCAGCTGTTGAAGCAAGGGGCGGACACAGAGAGCAGGTGAGGTGAGAGGGGAGGGCCCTCTGCTGCCCCTTCTGGTGTCCTGGAGGAAGTGCAAGCACTGGGCCTATGGTAGCGCTGCCTATGAGTCAGCAACGCTATTAGTTAAGAACAGGAAGGTCCAACTTCCATACCGTCCAACATTTCTCTAATGAAAATAGGGACATCCTATAGTATTATATCTATATCTATAAAATCTATACCTACCGTATTTTTCGCCCTATAGGACGCACTTTTTCCCCTCCAAAAATGAAGGGGAAATCTGTGTGCATCCTATGGGGCGAATACAGGCTTTCGCTGAAGCTTGAAGAGCGAGAGGGGTCGGTGCGCACCGACCCCTCTCGCTCTCCAGGCTTCAGGAAGCTATCAGCAAGCCTGGGGAGCCCGCGGGAGTTCCCGCAGGGCTCCCTAGGCTGCGGATAGCAGCCTGCCGCCTGGCGCGTGGAGCGCCCTGAAGCAGAGCGCCCCTCCCGCCGGGCAGACATTCGCAGCGTGGGGAGCCCTGCTGGAGTTCTTGCAGGGCTCGCCACGCTGCGGATAGCAGCCTGCTGCACGGAGCGCGGGGCGCCCTGAAGCAGAGCGCCCCGTGCTTCGGGCAGACATCGGCCAACCCCACAAGCTCGGGGGACAGCAGGGAGGCGCAGCGCCGCCATCCCGCTTTTCCCCGACCTGGTTTTGGGGGGGAAATGAAGGGGGAAAATTTTCCTTTATTTCCCCCCCCAAAAACTAAGTGCGTCCTATGGGACGGAGCATCCTATGGGACGAAAAATACGGTATATTATTTATATTTATATTCCGTGTTATTTTCTAAAAAATGTTTAGGGGTACAGTGGTACCTCGGGTTAAGTACTTAATTCGTTCTGGAGGTCCGTTCTTAACCTGAAACTGTTCTTAACCTGAAGCACCACTTTTGCTAATGGGGCCTCCTGCTGCTGCCATACCGCCGGAACACGATTTCTGTTCTCGTCCTGAAGTAAAGTTCTTAAACCAAGGTGCTATTTCTGGGTTAGCGGAGTCTGTAACCTGAAGCGTATGTAACCTGAAGCATATGTAACCCGAGGTACCACTTTACTCTCATTTTGACTCAGGAAAATCACCACTTTATAGTTCAAACCGGGAAAAATAAATACAGTAAATGGAAAAAAGTACAACGAATCACAAAATGTTTAGGGGTATGTGTACCCCTGCGTCCCCTCCAGAAAAAAGCACTGATATTTATATTTATATTTATATTTATATTTATATTTATATATTTATTTATATTTATATTTATATTTATATCCCGCTCATCTGATCGGGTTTTCCCAGCCACTGTGGGCGGCTTCCAACATATATAAAAATGTGATCAAACATGAAGCATTTGAAAACATTTAAAAACTTCTCTTGGCTCAGGGTCCCCATACCCTCCAACATCTCTCCAATGAAAATAGGGACTTCCAAAGGGGAAAAAATGAGACGTTCCAGGATCAAATCAGAAACCAGGACAACTGGCTGTAAATCCAGGAAAATAGGGACACTTGGAGGATCTGAACTTCTCACACCAAGGGGGCCGCAACAGGAATTCGACACGAAACCTGCAGGCGGCACACTGCATTGTTGCATGGGAGGGGGAGAGCGGGACCCTAATTCACCGCAACCCCCCCAAAAAACCCTTCGTGCAGCCTTCCCAAAATTGGCTAAGTGGGGAACTGGCTTTGGGAAAGAGGCAGAAGGACTCAAGGGCTCTGTCAGATCCTGTAGGCCTCCTTTCCAAAGCCCAGTGCCTCACTTACCCAACTTGGAGAAGGCAGTACAAGGGCTGCAGGGGGAGCGTCAAATGATTGACACCAGGCAGGCTCCCTCACCTGCTTAAAAACTTCTTAGCTTAGGGAAACCTATTCACATAGAATGTGGCTGAGTGTTTTAACCTGGTTTTAAAGCTTAATGTTAGTGTCAATTTTTGAATGTTCTAAATACAGTCAAACCTCGGTTCCTGAACGCTTCTGTTACCGTACGTTTCAGCTCCCGAACGCCCCAAACCCAGAAGTAAGTGTTCCCGTTTTTGAACGTTTTTCGGAAGCCAAACATCCAACGCAGCTTCCGCTTGAGTGCAAGAAGCTCTTGCAGCCAATCGGAAGCCGCGCCTCGGTTGTCGAACATTTCAGAAGCCGAATAGGCTTCCGGAACGGATTACCGTATTTTTTGCTCTATAAGACTCACTTTTTCCCTCCTAAAAAGTAAGGGGAAATGTGTGTGCGTCTTATGGAGCGAATGCAGGCTGCGCAGCTATCCCAGAAGCCAGAACAGCAAGAGAGATTGCTGCTTTCACTGCGCAGCGATCCCGCTTGCTGTTCTGGCTTCTGAGATTCAGAATATTTTTTTTTCTTGTTTTCCTCCTCCGAAACCTAGGTGTGTCTTGTGGTCTGGTGCATCTTATAGAGCAAAAAATACGGTACGTTCGACAACCGAGGTTTGACTATAGTTGTTTTCAGTGTTTTCAACAGTTTGTTTCATTCTCCTTGCAAACTGCGTCGAGGCTGCTGTTCCGTTCCGTTTCACAACCAAGCAGTATATAAATCTTACAAAACAAATAAGTAACGGGAAACCACCCTTTCAGAGATGAGAATGGCTGGACGCCTTTACATGCCGCCTCCTTGAACGGTAGTGCCGCGTTGGTGAAGTTTCTCATCCAGCGTGGAGCGTTGGCCAATGCCAGCGACGCTTCCGGCTACATGCCTCTCCACTGCGCCGCTTGGAGTGGCCACAGCCAAGTGGTGGAGCTCCTCCTGCGCCGGGGTGCAGCAGCGGAGGCACCGACCAAAGGAGGCCTCACCCCGCTCCATTTTGCCGCTGCCAACGGGCACACCCTGGTGGTACAGCTCCTCTTGCAGAACGGAACGGACCCGGCCGGCCTCGATCGTCACCAGTGGTCGGCCCTGCATTGGGCAACGGCCAACAACCGGTTGCACATTGTGGACCTGCTGGTATCGCAGGGCGTCAGCCCGGATTTAGGAAGCGGAAGGAGTGTCACACCACTGCACGTAGCAGCCGAGAGCAGAAAAACGGAAGCTCTGAAGTTCTTGCTTGCCAAAGAAGCCAGCGTGAATGTTCAGGACGGCCTAGGGAGAACACCGCTCTCCATTGCTGCTAACAACGGCCATCATGAGGTTAGATTATTTGTTTGTTTGTTTGTTTGTTTGTTTGTTTGTTGTCTTTATACAGCCACAGGGGGGGAGCCTGTGGTGTTCTCCAGATGTTAGCCAATGAGTTCTTATTGCTTTTCAAAGATTTTAGCAAATTAATCCAAATTTAATACAGATTTTAAAGTTGACTTGCTACGCTGCTTCCATGATGTTTCTCTTCCTTTACTTGCTGCTGCATGTTACGTACTTCTCCTAATTCCATTTCAATACTTAAAGTAATAAGAAATACTCAGGTTAAGTACTTAATTCGTTCCAGAGGTCCGTACTTAACCTGAAACTGTTCTTAACCTGAAGCACCACTTTAGCTACCATGGCTTCCTGCTGCTGCCGCGCCGCCAGAGCCCCATTTCTGTTCTTATCCTGAAGCAAAGTTCTTAACCTGAAGCACTATTTCTGGGTTAGTGGAGTGTGTAACCTGAAGCGTATGTAACCTGAAGCGTATGTAACCCGAGGTACCACTGTATTTTCCTCTCCCTTTCACTAGATGGTGAAGCTTCTGCTGCAGAGTCAAGCAGCTGTGAACCTGACTGACCGCTATGGCTGCACTGCCCTCCACAAAGCTGCGACTGAGGGTCACCTGCCAGTTGTCTCCTCCCTGGTCTGGGAAGGTGCTGCGAGCATCGATGGGAGGGACCACCTCAACTTGACTCCACTTCACCGGGCTGCCAGCCGCGGCCACGTCGCCGTCGTCAGCTTCCTCCTGGACACGGGGGCAGACGTCAACGCCGCTGGCTGGCTGGGCAAAACCCCCTTGCACCTGGCTGCAGAGAAAGGGCACTTCCCTTTGATGGAACTCTTGTTGGCAAAGGGGGCAAGCCTTTTCCAGAGGACTCAGTGGAAGGAGACAGCGCAGGAGCTGGTCTCAGAGAGGACAAGTCCTGGAGGCATCCCTAGCCTGGAGGACCCTGGGCCACCTCAGTCTCCCCCCTCCTGTAACTCTATAGCCTCCTGACTCAGCCCTCTGCCTGGTCTGATCACATATTAAATGCTTGTCTTTTTAGTATTGTTATTTATGGTTTGATGTACAGCGGTTCAGTTGTAACATCGGTACAGTACTGGTGGGTGGGTGTATGAGAGCCAGTCAGGTATAGCAGTTAAAATGTAATGATAATAATAATTTATTATTTATACCCCACCCATCTGGCTGGGTTTCCCCAGCCACTCTGGGCGGCTCCCAACAGAATATTAAAAACACGATAAAACATCAAACATTAAAAACTTCCTTAAGCAGGGCTGCCTTCAGATGCCCTCTAAAAGTCAGATAGTTGTTTATTTCTTTGACATCTGATGGGAGGGCATTCCACAGGGCAGGCGCCACTACCAAGAAGGCCCTCTGCCTGGTTCCCTGTCACCTCACTTCTCGCAATGAGGGAAGCGCCAGAAGGCCCTCGATGCTGGACCTCAGTGTCTGGGCTGAACAATGGGGGTGGAGATGCTCCTTCAGGTATTGGGAATCTGGGGGACTAGGGTTCAAATCCCCCCAAGGTAAGGTTACCAGACGTCCCCCTTTCCTGGGGACAGTCCCTGGATTTACAAATCAGTCCTCTAACAAAATCCATCTATTTAGTAGGAAATCAAAAAGTGTCCATGGATTCATTGAAAAAAATCTGGTAACTTTACCCCAAGGGCATGAAACTCACTGGGTGACCTTGGGCCAGTCACCAGTCCATCAACCTAACCTACCTCACAGGGTTGTTATGAGGATAACACGGGGAGGAAGAGAATTGTGTAGGCCTCCTAGAGTGTGAATGTAATAAATCAGGTTTCCTCAAACTCGGCCCTTCAGATGTTTTTTGGCCTACAACTCCCATGATCCCTAGCTAGCAGGACCAGTGGTCAGGGATGATGGGAATTGTAGTCTCAAAACATCTGGAGTTTGAGGAAGCCTGTAATAAATAAAGAAATGTAAGGGAGAGGCAATAGCTTTGTGTAGTCCCAGGCAATCTCTGGAGGTGGAGCACAGCACACCTGCCCCCAAGTCTCTCTTGCTGGCCACTGAGTCCCTCCCAAGACCACGCCCTCTCTCCTCAAGCCACACCCCTCACCAACCACACCCACTTTCCTCAGGCTACACACATCAGTAGCCCTGGTGATTGTTTTGCCAGGTTGGGCAAAAGATAGGGCTCTAGGAAAGACCCCCAACAGAAATCCTGGTGAGCTGCTGCCCCTCAGTGTGGACCCTGTGGTCTGACTCGGTATATGGCAGTTTCCTATGGAGATGTGTTAAATTCTCTAACTGGTTTTTGTGCTGATTATGATGATAGAAAAGGGATTCCCTGGTGGAGTTTGGGGAAGAGAATGAATTCACTTGGCATTTAAAGGGGAACCTACCAAATTCACAAGGGATGCGGGTGGCGCTGTGGGTTAAACCACAGAGCCTAGGAATTGCCAATCAGAAGGTCAGCGGTTCGAATCCCCGTGACGGAGTGAGCTCCTGTTGCTCGGTCCCTGCTCCTGCCAACCTAGCAGTTCGAAGGCATGTCAAAGTGCAAGTAGATAAATAGGTACTGCTCCAGCGGGAAGGTAAACAGCATTTCCGTGGACTGCTCTGGTTCTCCAGAAGCGGCTTAGTCATGCTGGCCACATGACCCAGAAGCTGTACGCCGGCTCCCTCGGCCAATAAAGCGAGATGAGTGCCGCAACCCCAGAGTCGGCCATGACTGGACCTAATGGTCAGCGGTCCCTTTACCTTTACCTTACCAAATTCAGTTTCCGGAACAATGCGCAGACCAAACCGCAGGCATCCTTCAGAATTTGCACTTCTCTGAATTTTGCCATGCACTTCTCCAATCAAGCAATGTTTACAAAAACACAGACATTACGGGAGAGGATGCATTTTTTAAAAAAAATGAATAAAATGTGTTAGCGAAGTCAGCATACACAGATGTGTGAGGGGAAATTTAGCAAAACTGTGTTTATTGGGAGAAATTAGCATGAAAATGCTATCGGATTTCCACGAGGATTTTTAAAATAAACAAATAAGTAGCAAATTGCTGCATGAATGTGGAAGACTGAATTTAAGGTTGGGGAGATGGGAAATGGAGGGTGGAAATGGACAGATTGGTTATATATGAACGATGTTTGATAACTCAGTCAGTACAGCACTGTAGTTTACTCCTCCGTCCATTTTTGAGCTAATTGGATAATGTGGGGTTTCTGGCGAAACAGTGACCCCCGTGGGTTAGGGCGCTGAGGGCTCATTTTATGGCCTACCGTGAAATGTGGGGTTAGCACCGCCAAACGGTGCAGAGGCCGAATTGCAGGTGTTTGGCACGTTTTCGAGTGAATCAGAAATTTTGTCACTGTCAGAATTTTGGCGAAAACATGACTGCCACAGCTGCCTATGTCCTTCCTCTTCTAAAAGCATAAGCTTTTCATGGAAGGTAAGAAGATGAGTGGCTACTAGCCATGATGGCTACCATAATCTGAGGGAAAATGGGTGTGTAAGTGGCAAAATCCCCAACAAGACACACTTCGGACTGCATTACGCCAGACAGTCCTTTCAGTGGAGCTGCTCTGACAAACGCTGGCTTGCAACCCTTGCGGTGCATTCCTATGTCTACTCAGAAGTAAGCCTTGTGAGACTTGCTCCCAGGTAAGTGGGGCTAGGGCTATGCCCAAAATTAATCCTGCCCAGAGTAGACATTAATTGAAATTAATGTCAGGACCATTGATTTAAATGGGTATAGATAATAATTTTATTAGTTTTCTTTTTAGATATTATTATTTTTATTTCAGTGGGTCTGCTGTATTCCCAGTGGGACTGGCGCTGCATACAATCTTTGCCTCAATGACCTGGAAACAGCCCTTAGTCTTTAAGATGCCCAAAAAAACTTCATTTCATGTGTTTAAAGCACATCCTGGGAACTGTAGTTTCTATGGGTGTCAGGAACTGTAGTTCTGTGAGGGGGTAAACTACAGTTCCCAGGACTGTGGTAGGGCAATGCATAGCATTATGAGACGCTTGACTCCCTAAATACCATACAGTTAGTGCACGGTTCTTCCCCTACCCGAAGAATCCTAGAAACGGTAGGTTGCTGGGAACTGTAGCTCTAGGAGGGGTGGACTACAGTTCCCAGGACTGAGGTGGGAAAAAGCATAGTATTATAAGACTCTTGGCAGCCTAAAACACAATACATTTAGAACACGTTCCTTTCCCTGCCAACAAAACCCGCAGAGAACAGTAGCTTCAGCGAGCTACAGTTCCCAGCACCGTTAACAAAACTACCGTTCCTATATTTGGGGGGTGCTCTTTGGTGTTCCAAAGAGAGGGTGCGTCTCTTTTCTGTGCTTTTGATTTCTGTGCTTTTGATTTCGATGGAGACCCGCGCCATACCCCTCACCCCTTAATAGGGAGTCCCAAAGAGAAGCGGAAGGCAGGGGGCGCGCGCCTGCCTTCAACCTCTTCGGCTCGCCCTTTGCACAGCGTTGCAAATCGCCGCTGTTTGCAAGCCCGGAAGGGAAGCCTTGCAGTTTGCACCGCGTGGCTTCCGCCCTTGCTTCTCCTCCTTTGCAAATCCGAGGAGGAGGAGGAGGAGACGGTGGGGAAAAGCGGGCTGGGATGGTTTTCCTAACGGCCAGCCTTTGGGTCCGGGCCCGTTTGACCGATCGCTTTTGGCGGAAGCAGGAGGTGCTGAAGCATGCACGGGTAAGAACTGGGGATCGCTGCCCTGCTTCTCCCCCCCCCGCCCATAACGCCCACCCTATTGCCCTGCCCAGCTCCTTTGCGCTTTTGCAGCCTGTTTCCTCGCTGCCCACGTGAATCCATTCATTTTCTAGCTTCTGCGGTGGGTAGGCCTGCTTCCTGGTCTGTGTTCGAGTAAGCCCTGCTCCGAGTAGACCCATCGAAATTAACGGGAGTGTCGGAAGATCCCTAGGGGGTTACCTTGGGCCGGTGACTGCCTCTCAGCCGAGCCGTCCTCGCAGGACTGTTTTAGGGCCTGAAATATTATTATTATTATTATTATTATTATTATTATTAACATTATTAACATTATTAACATTATTAACATTATTATTATTATTATTACTGTATTAGCATTGGAGGCAGTCCTCTTTTTTATCTGCATAGTTCACTTTGCAAGAAGCACCAGATAATATAGGACATTGTAATATCTTTTTTTTTTTAATTCTTCAGTGTTTTTGCCTATTTATTTCACTCATTGCATGGTGTTGTCATTCTTCTTGAGTCCTCAATATTTCTTCCACCAGTCCCTTCTCTATTGAAAACTGAGATGCTCAAAAAAAGGGTGTAGGAGATTAGCAGCACATGCTAAAACTTCATTTTTCCAAGGCGGCTTTTGGGTGGAGGTAATTTATTTTAATCCAGTTTGCGTTGACATTGAATTTGACATTGTTTTTTCTTTAAAATAATAATGACACATAGGCGGTATCCAATTCTAGTCCTTATTCAAAGAAGACCCACTGTAGTTAATATTATGCTTTATATTTATTAGTCAACTTGCTCAAAAAAGGTCACCCAAAGCAATGTAGAAGCACCATTTAAATATTAAAACCAGCTAATAGACATGATTTAGGTTCCTTCCTATCAGTGGGTCTACTCTGAGTATGACTAGCATTGGCTACAACCCTATGGTTTTCTTTCCCTAAAAGGAAGTTGAAAAATGCCCCCATCCAAAATATTCTGTGGAACGCCCTCCCACCAGATGTCAAAGAGAACAACTACCAGACTTTTAGAAGACATCTGAAGGCAGCCCTGTTTAGGGAAGCTTTTAATGTTTGATGTATTACAGTATTTTAATATTGTTTTTGGAAGCCGCCCAGAGTGGCTGGGGAAGCCCAGCCAGATGGGTGGGGTATAAATAATAATAATAATAATAATAATAATAATAATAATAATAATAATAATAATTCTGCAGGCGAATCCTAAAAGGGCAACCAGAACCGCCTCTCCTATTAGGATATGTCAAAACATTTGGCGTCCTGCAACGGCCATGACACCCAGAGCTCCTTATTTCTCCCAAAGAATCCTGGGGATGTAATTTGTTAAGCGGGCTGGGAATTATAGGTCTGGGAACTGCAGAATGTTCAGGGTTCTGCGACGAGGAAGTGCAAGGTGAGAGGAGATAACCTTCTTCCCTTAGCGGAAGACCATTTGGGTATTTTGTTTTTAGTGTGTTGTGTGTTTTGCCTTTCCAGCATTTCCGGGGGCGGAAGAACCGTTGCTACAGCTTGGCCGTCCGCGCCGTCCAGAGGGCTTTCGTGTACGCCACGAAGGCCAGACAGCGGAAGAAGAAGGACATGAGAATGGTAAAGATGGCGGCTCGAAACGCCGCTCCGTTTGTGAGGTTTCCGCGTTCCCGTAACACGGCGAAATTTGCGCAGGCTCGATTAAGGGGTGGTTTGCTTGCTGTGTTCACTCTCTCTCTGTGGGTGAGAAACTATAGCGCAGTCCTCCATTGGAGGCTGGTCTATTAGAACTGCCCCATCAGTCTCGGTTTGCCTTACAGCAGACCCTGCCTACCTGCTTCCTTACTCACCACCACTCACCTAGATGATGATGATGATGATGATGATGATGATGATGATGATGATAATAATAATAATAATAATAATAATAATAATAATATTTATATCCCGCCCTCCCCAGCCAAAGCTGGGCTCAGAGCGGCTAACAACAATAAAAATAGCACAGTTTACATAAAATCACAATCCATTAATTAAAATACATTCTAAAATCAATTCAGAATCAAATTAATGGCAACCGTTGGGCTAGATGGGCCTGCGTCTCATCCACCTCCATCTCAGTGCTGCCTTTGTAGATTTCAGCAGGGCGGCTGGAGATGAAACCAGAAAGAGTTGGCTCCCCCCATTCTCATCTCTGTCTGTGCCTGCCCTTGGTTCTTGCGCCACCTGCTGTCGGCCTCCTGGCCTTCTCACCTACCAGTCCAAATCAGTAGCAGCCTCCTCGAGAGGTGTGGAGGGGGGCAACACAAAAACGGGCCTTCTCTGCAGTGGAATGCTCTCCCCAGGGAAGTTTGCCTGCCGCCTTCATTATACACTTTTAGGTGCCAGGCAAAGACGTTCCTTTTTAACCAGACCTTTGGTTGATCTGATTGACATCCTTTTAAAATGTGGCTCCTTTTGGGGGAGGGGTGTTATTGGGTTGTTGTTTTTATTTTGATTATATATTGTGGTTTTTTATGTTGATCTTTTCTGTGAACTGCCCTGAGACCTCTAGGTATAGGGCGGTATAGAAATTCAGTGAATAATAATTGCATTTATTGAAAGAAATGCAAAATGTATACTTTGACGGAACAGGTTTCTTTTTTACTTAATTAAAGGTGTTTTGAAAAGACTGGCCAGCCCTGGGTGCCAAATGTGGCCCTCTGTACCTCTATCTGGCCCTCGGAACGCTTCCCAAGCCACACCCCCTTTCTCCAGGCCACGCCCCCCCACTGGTCCTACTTTTTACCCCCCTTGAGTGCTTTTGGCCAACTGGGATGTGTCCTTTAACCCTGATAATGTTTCTTGTTTGATTGGATGGATGGAGGGGTGTGTGTAGCCTGCCAAATGGAGGTAAAAATTACTTTCGCTGCCCTACCCCTTTTTGGCTCTGGCCCCTCCCACCACTGGCATGTGGTCCCTGGAAGGTTTTCCAGAAGGTTATGTGCCCTATCAGGCTGGAAAAAGTCCCCCCACATCCGCATTAGATCAGCCCAGAGAAAGATGGCTGCCTTAGTAAACGTATCTCTGAACGCTCCCGTTTCTGCTTTCAGCTTTGGCAAACCAGGATCGAAGCAGCATCACTTGAGCATGGTCTGAAGTATCATGTTTTCCGTGGCGGTCTCTCCCAGGTAAGTGGCTTTCCCTCACCCCTTCCTTAGCATACGGCCTGCTTCTGTAATAGCCCTTTTGGACCACCACCACCTCCCTTGATGAGCCCACCAGACACGAATGACAGTTGAGCAAAGGGCTGGATCATGGGTAGGCAAACTAAGGCCCAGGGACCGGATCTGGCCCAATCGCTTTCTAAGTCCGGCCCGCAAACTTTCCAGGAATCAGCGTGTTTTTACATGAGTAGAATGTGTGCTTTTAGTTAAAATTCATCTCTGGGATATTTGTGGGGCATAGGAATTCGTTCATTTTTTCCTCCAAAATATAGTCCGGCCCCCCACAAAGGCCTGAGGGACAGTGGACCGGCCCCTTGCTGAAAAAGTTTGCTGACCCCTGGGCTTGATAAACAGCAAGCCAGAGCTGCAAAAATGAAAATGGTGATGTGCCTAAATGCATGAGTTGCTAGGCATCTATTGGGCCGTAACGGGCTGCGTTTAATTTGCTAGCTGCAAGTTCTGTGTGTTTCCTTCTCTCGTTTCCCCACAACCTTTTTTTAAAAAATAAAATAAAATCTGCTTTTTAGTTTTCCACACTTTGGGAAACAGGAAGCTGCCTTATATTGAGTCAGATCATAGGCCCATCTAAGTCAGTAATGTCTACACGGACTGGCAGCACCACTCCAGGGTTTCAGACAGGGATCTTCCTTCCTTACCTGGAAAATGCTTACCGGGACCTTGTGCCAACAAAGTAGATGTTGTAGCATTGCCTCAGGCTCTTTCGGCTGCTCACACCGGGTTCCAGCTAGGCTGAGTGCTGGATAATGGCTGGAGTGTTGGCCTAGGACCCAAGAGACCAGGGTTCAAACCTCCACACAGCCATAATGCTCTCTGGGCGACCTTGAGCCAGTCACCGTTCACAGCCTACCTCACTGGGGTGTTGTTGAGGGTAAGAGGGAAAGAACCATGTTGTCAGAAGGGAGTGTGGATGCCTGCGAAGATAACAGCCAGGACTCCTGCCTGTCTTTTCAGGTTTTATCGAGCGCAAAACTTATGTACAGTGCAGAAGTTTCAAAACCATGTCTGCCTCAATTGCTAGCAGAATCCGGAAGTGCCTTCTTCCTATTTCTCCTCTAGCATAGAAAACCAGGAAAACCCTCTCTCCACCTTTTTTCCTTACGGTTCTGAGAGATCTGCATTGGCTCCCAGTACGTTTCTGAGCACAATTCAAAGTGTTGGTGCTGACCTTTAAAGCCCTAAACGGCCTCGGCCCAGTATACCTGAAGGAGCGTCTCCACCCCCATCGTTCAGCCCGGACACTGAGATCCAGCGCCGAGGGCCTTCTGGCGGTTCCCTCATTGCGAGAAGTGAGGTTACAGGGAACCAGACAGAGGGCCTTCTCGGTAGTGGCGCCCACCCTGTGGAACACCCTCCCTTCAGATGTGAAGGAAATAAGCAGCTATCCTATCTTTAAAAGACATCTGAAGGCAGCCCTGTTCAGGGAAGTTGTTAATATTTAACGCTGTACTGTTTTTAACACTTGATTGGGAGCCGCCCAGAGTGGCTGGGGAAACTCAGCCAGATGGGCGGGGTATAAATAATAAATTATTATTATTATTATTATTATTATTATTATTATTATTATTATGCGACGGAAGCTGCACATTCCCTTCCCTGGTAGCAAATTTTTGGCTCCCCTTTCTCTCGTCTTCCGTGTCTCCTGCAAGCTTCCCCTCCCCAGACCCTGACAAAGTGCAGCTGCTCAACAGAGGAGGAGGCGGCTCTCTGTACGTTCCTGTCTCTCCCCCCTGCCCTGCAAACCGATCCCTGACACATGTATTGTCAACTTGAGCACCTTGGAGGAACTGCGGTATAAACCCGTATCAACAGCTTCCTGCCGTACTTTATCCACTTCCAGAAAGGTTGAGTTGCCTCTTAAGTTTTCCTCCTCTTCTTTTTTTCCATATTTCAGTGTCAAGTGGAACTGAACCGGAAAACGCTGGCCGACCTGGCGATCTACGAGCCAAAGACGTTCAAGTCCTTAGCCTCTTTAGCCAAGAGGAGAGGACAAGAAGGCCTTCTTGCCGCCCAGGGAGGTGGAAAGGAACCCGAAGGGATATTTTCACGCATTGTGAGATGTACTTGAAGCAGGGGGCTGCTGCTGGCTTGTGGAGTTGTGCTAGTATTAAAAGAGGAATATTTATACTAAAAAAAAATTCTGTCTCAATCTGTGATCCAAAATTAGTTCTTTCCAAACCCTCATAATCAACCCAGTTGGATTTGTGATTTGTTGAGGCGATACAGAGATTCTCTTTGTTGCGTTTTAAGGTGCATGGATTATAACCCAGTCTGCAGAAGTCATTTGTGTGCTTTTGTATGAAGAACTTGTGCCTGGCAATTAATTTTTTAATTGTTGCCTAGGTTTTCAACTGAGCAAAAGGCTAGTGGAGTGTGAGGCTCTGCCCACTGACAATTCAGTAAGTAAGAAGCTGCCTTTATACTGAATCAGATGATTGGTCAGTGGAGTTCAGTGTTGTCTGCACTGACTGGCAGCAGCTCTCCATGGTTTCGGACAGGAGTTTCTCCCCATCTTGTCTGTCAATGCTGGGGATTGAACCTGGGACCTTGTGCATGGAAGGCAGATGCTCTTACCTGCTCCTTGATCTCGGGAGCCATTGTGCAAAATTCATTACCATATCTTAAGAGGTGTCTAACAACTTTCCAAAATATCTATAGCAGATACAGCACCTCAACTTATTTCTGAGCATATGCAGAATGTATACAGGTATGAATATGCAACTGTGGTGTTTTTAAACAGATACACTGGGCCTTGGTGATTTATGAGCACAGCACCTTTCCTTTTTAAAAATCTTTTAAATAAAGGGTTTAAAATAAACCCATCTAAAGACATATTGCTTCTTTGCATTAAAAATAAATAAATCTAGTATTTTATGAGAAACATTAAACAATGAGCAGATTCTGCTATGACCTGACCTGCTTTTTTATTCAGAAGTAGGTCCTTCTGAGTTCAGTGGGACTTATTCTCAGCAAAGTTTGTATAACTTTGTCGTCCCCTGGTATTGAAGGGGCCGTGAGACTCCGTCGTAAGTGTGCATAATGCCTTGCTCTGTGGGGTCACAATCTTCATAAGCAACACATTATACAAACAAAACCTCTAACAATTTCTGTGCAGCAAAAACAAGAGACTTGTGGCCCCTTATGGTGTAAGCTTCCGTGGTCCATGGTCCTCTGATTTCCCTGCCTCACATGAAAAGAATGACATAAATTAATCAAAGTTCTTAATTTTCTTTGGTAGCTAGACTGGGGCCTGAGTTTCTACCTGGGGCAGTCAAATTCTTGCCAGTGCGGGGGATGTAAAAATGTTGCAGAAAATTGATTTTTGCTTTGAAGTTTACCCAATGAATATTGAAGCTACTGCTCTTTTAACACACAAGCTGATAAAGGTGTACAGTGGTACCTCGGGTTAAGAACTTAATTTGTTCCAGAGGTCCGTTCTTAACCTGAAACTGTTCTTAACCTGAAGCACCACTTTAGCTAATGGGGCCTGCCGCTGCGCCGCCGGAGCACGATTTCTATTCTCATCCTGAAGCAAAGTTTTTAACCCGAGGTACTATTTCTGGGTTCGCGGAGTCTGTAACCTGAAGCATATGTAACCTGAGGTACCACTGTACTTCGCATAAGCCCCACTGCATCAGTGAAAAGGGCTTTAAAGGTAAATTGCTTCGATCCAGGATACCTTTATCTCATTGCATACCAACCTGTCCTCCAACTAAGGTCTACTGTCCTGCCTGGGACTGAGATATGCTTAAGACAAGCATGGGTCTTACTCTATGTAGGACATTCCTCTATTTGAAGGTTTGTCCGGCTGAAGAAATAAAGGGTAAAAGGGTTCAAAGAAAGCGGACTTCAAAGTTGCCTGTCAGCAATTAATTAACACAGATGAGCAGGGCATGGTCTTCTAACACTATGGTTAGATACTGTTCCTTGCGGTCTTAAATTCCATCCTGTTTTCTAAATTTGCATTTATACATATAAATTAGCTAGTGCTAATTTTATGCAGATCTGCCCTTTTCTTCAGGGGGGGGGAGATACATTTCCTCTTTAGAGTGACCTCTCATTCATCACTTTGTTACATGCTTGAATCTTTTCTGCCTTACTCATGAAATCCATCTGACATCCTCTTACAACAGATTGGTTAAAACTTTCCTGTTACACAAAATTCGAACATTGCTTGTATCTGACAAGACTGTTTCTAATCTTAAGGTGTTTGATTTCTTTTCTGGGGTTGTTTTAATTGATTTCTTTTATGGGATTGTTTTAATTGCTGTTTTAAGCTGCTTTAGGGATTGCATATGCATTGGGGAAGGGCATGTGTGTGTGCATCTACATTTTCCAAATATAAATGACAGAAATAAACAATCTACTGTTATAAGAATTTTAAGGTCTTATATATATAAAATAGATGTTCATAAATGTGCCAAACAAACACATACAAATATGTAAACCACATGTCTGAAAATCACAGTAAAGTCCTGAAACCATTTTCTCTCTCCCAAAATGACCTCAAATATGTCTCTGCAAGATAAAAGGAAATGAAAAAAAAACCCATTGTCTCTGTGCTCACAAATCCTTCCTTAAGGGCACATTTGAATAGGGTGTGTGAATAGGGTGAGCCTGTGAACTGTGACCTGGATTCAGAATTAAGTAGTTATAATAACAAAAGAGTGGCCAAAACCCAGATAATGCAATCAGGTAACCTGCCAGACAGGAGATAAAACACTCAGGATTCTGTTTTAGACCACCCCCTGTGGTGTATGTATGATGCATTGGGGAGGTGGTCCTGGGATACACTCTCCTGTGATGTATGTATGATGTTTCTGGGGGTGGTCTGGAGTTTGAGAGTGGGCAATTTAAAAAGTCTGTATGAGGGCGGGCACACCTTTGTTTTGGGTTCCTCCTCTTTCCTGCTTGTGGTGAGCGAAGACCCTGTTGCAACACTTTAATAAAAATCAGGCTTACTAGCTGCTTTGCTTCTCAATATTCTCTGGTTGGTCTGTTATTTTCTCCTACTGATAGAGAACCTACAAAAGGACTCTATATGGGCTCTTGGGTACCCCATAAGGGAAAAGGAGGTTTTTTTCTCATAACACTACTCAGTGGATAAGAGTGCAGCAATCCTTACTCCCCTTGTCCTTGGAAGTAATATTTTTCCTACATTGAGTTCAAAGACAGGGGTGGGCAGACTTTGGTAATATGGCACCCTGAGCAAGGGCAATATTTGGCATGCCCACTAATTATTTCTTATTTTCACAATAATTCCTTCTGGTGCAGTTGTTTGTTTGTTTAAAAAATCATTGTTATTTGATTTTACAAATATAAATTTATAACAAAACCAAATACATTTCCATACAGAGATTTCTCTGAATCACAAGACCTCCCTCCATCTCTGCAGGTCCTAATGTTGGCGTTTTCAACTGCATATTATAATCTATATTTTATATCTATCCATGTCATTCATAGTATTTGTTACATTACAAGTGAGATTAAAATCCTGCTAATGTTTTCAACTGCTTACAGCAGTCTCCTAAATAAATTATAAATTTTTCTCATTCTTTCTGGAAGTTTTTGTCTTCTTGGTTCCTGAGCTTTCCAGTCAGTTTTGCCATTTTGGCGCAATCTGACAGTTTAGTTTGCCATTGCTCTCTGGTAGGACCTAGGTCAGTTGGTTTTTTTTAAATGGGCCTTCTCAGTAGGTACCAGTATAACTACTGGTTTTATTATTATTTATGATGATGATGCTCCCCATGGGCTCAGCACCTGGGGAGGGGGGGAATTGCCCACACCACCATAAATAAATCCAGTGCTGAGTAGGGGCTTGCCCTTAAATGTGTATAGGATTGCAACCTTACTAATAGGGAGTATTTTAAGAGTGCAGCTTTTAAAGGCATGCGCTTCAAGAAGTCCCACTCCTGTTGGTAGGATTTCCTCCCAAATTGAAAACGAAGGGGATCTTTGGTCCCTCTTTCGAAGTTGGAAACAGGTTCAATTTCTGTGTTAAAACAAATTTGAGGACCGGGCAGGAAAACCAATGTTGTGGCAAAGAGTCCTCTTCAGAGCAGAACCATTGAAGATAATGGTCATGATTGATTTAGGCGCACCAATTTCAGTAGGTCTACATGGAATAACACTTAGTTGGGTACAACCCGAAGCTTCCTTTGTTTTTAGCTCGAGTCGAGAGTGGTCGATTCAGGCATTGACGCAACTGAGGCAAGGGAGCATTTTGGGCCCTGTTCTCTCGCCTGACGTAACCTGGACTGTACCACTTCAAAGTACGAGGTGGCATCTCACCTGTGTTTTTTAAAAGTAAGTGCCAGGGTTTTTTCCTGACATGGTGCTTTTCTATCGGAGGGTTTTTAAAAAAAAAAATAAGAAGAGGATAAAAACCGTAATTATTTAAATCTTCCCCCCCTTCACTCTGAAGTGGTACAACCCAACGTGAGCCAGCCGTGCCAGAGAGTGCGCGTAGCGCATGCCGGGAAAACTTTGCCTTTCTTCCATCTCCCTAACGAACCTTCACCCGCCTCGTTCTGAGACGGTTGAATTCCCAACCGTTGCGTCACAACGGAAAAAGCCGGCGCTTTCGTCCAATAGGAGGACGCGCGTCTTTGCGGCTGGCCAATGAGGAGGAGGAGGTGGGGAGACAAAAGGTTTGCGCGTGACGTAGGCGCGGACGGGGGTTTGGAGGCGGCGGCGAAGTGAGTCAGTCTGAGGGGAGCGACGTCGAGACAAGATGGCGGCGATAATGGCGGCCGCGGGAGGAGCAGCGGCGCTGGCGACGGTAGGGCCCGGCCTCGCCGGCTCAGCGGTGGCGTCGTCGTCGTCCTCGTCGTCGTCCTCCGGCGGCTACTGCCCGCCAGCCCTTCCTCCTCCGGCTCTCCCTCCGCCCCCCGGCGCGGTCCGCATCGGCGACCGGCTATACTCGGGGGTCCTCATCACGCTGGAAAACTGCCTTCTGTCGGCCGACGCCCTCCGCTTCACGCCTTCCATGAGCAGCGGCCTGGACGCCGAGACCGAGGCTCAGCTCCGAGTCACCGGCTGTGAGCTCATCCAGGCCGCCGGGATCCTGTTGCGGCTTCCTCAGGTGCGGAAGGAGCGAGCGAGCGCTAGGCCTAAACCTAAGGCCTAGGCCGCACTCGCCTCTGGAAGGGAGGCCTTGAAATGGGATTAAGGAGGGACGGGGAAGAAAAAGGAGAGAAAAGGTCAGAGAGAACCGGGAGGGGGCTTCGTTGGGCGGTTGAGGGCAGTTGGAAGGTTCTGGAAGACGGTTGGAAAAGAACCTGTTACAGATTCTGAGCGTGTATCTGTCGTGGTGTTGTTTTTTGTCCTATCTGAATCTAGACATCGAGGCTTCAGGATCCAGCGCTTTTATTTTTATAACTTAGTTCGTATTTAGTTCATACAAAAAAAATATGTATCTTGCCTTTGAGTCATTCAGGTAGCTTCACAAGTCGATCCAGAAGTCAGTGTAAGAGAATTGCAGGTAAAGCTAATGTACTGTGGCTTTTGTACATATGTATGCATTTATATGATAAAAAGTAAGCTATTTTCTTTAGCATCTTCATAAGTTGGGAAAGTGTACAAGAATTGTGGAGGGGGAATTCTTTTTTCCTTCCGTAATGAAACTCTAGGTGCTGTCCCATCCCTGCCCTACTTTCTTTATTCATTTTCTGCCCCCTCCCCGAAGCTCCTGCTTTTTATACCATCTCACCTGATGGAAAGTGTTCTGGCAAACTGAAAAGCTGCAGTGTTATTTGGTGAGTTTTTAGCTAGTAGTAGTATAGATATTGCCTAGCTCTGTGTTCTCAAAGCCTGGGTCGTTGTTAGTAGTATGTTTTTATACAGCTGTGAAAAAGTTCCGTTCTTCCTGGGAAGATACAGACAGCTTTAGATAAAGAATCACTATATTTCTATCCTGCCTCCTTACAGCAGTAAAATGAGGTAGGTTAGAAAGTTTCTGGCCCAAGGTCACTCAGTGATTTCATTGAATGGAAATTAGAGCCTGGGTCTTTCTGGCCTGGTCCAAGTTTAATAGTCCAGCCACACTATACCACCACACTGGATCTCTTTTAGCTAATTATTGCAGCTAGTTTATTTTACAATAAAGGTGCTACCATGCTATATATCTATATGTATGATTAAAAAGCATGACTCTCCAGTGTGTCTAAATATATTAATACATACCCAGTAAAAAGTGGAGAAGCCTATTATAGAGAGCAATAAAGTTCAAGCTTCTCTGTTTTTATTCCCCACCCCACTTCTCTTTCTGGGCACCTCAGCTTTCCTCTGATCCTCTGGATGTACCTGGCAACAGAATGAGCTTTTTTGAGAGGGGTAGCCTTGTTAATCTGTTGCAGCAAAAGCAACAGAGACCTGTGACACTTCAGAAGACTAGAAAAAGTATTCTCCTAGAACTTCTGGAGTTAGATCCAGAACTTAGTTCCCATTGAAATCAGTTGGAACCTAAGCACAACTAATTTCATCTGGATCCAATGTTTACCATTTAAGGTGTTACAATACAATACTTTGTTGTTAACATTGGTGTTGAATTCATCAAAGAAAATAGTCATATACCAGGTTGTTCTGTCCATTCTGGACTGGAATAGTACACCATCACACACACCCTTTTCTGAGTGTGACTTATTCAAGGAGGAGAGTGGATTCAATAGGACCTCTGGCTTGATTCATCAAGGCAATTTTTGACTTTTGGAGGATAAGTCTGTTGTAATTTAACAAGTTATTTTATAGCATTAAGCAACCTTCATGAATTTGCCTGGTAGTCATGATGTCTGCATCAAAACTCTCAGGTTCGTGGGTGGTATCCAAGTCATGGAAGCAAAAGTGGGGCTTTTGCATCCAGAGCAAAGTGGAGCCCCCAGGGGAGAGGACTCTTGCTCTCCCTTGCTTATGTAGTTTCTGGAAGTATTTGATTGGTCACAGTTGGAAACTGGCTACCAAACTAGGTGGATCTTTGGACAGATACAGAAAGACTGTTTCCTGTAATGGATTAAATAAAATTATGAAGGCTGGATTCATGAACAGGAGGAATTCATGGGCAGCTGGTTGACTGCTGTGTCAAACAGAACATTAGACTAAATGAACCATTGGGCTGGCAAAGCAAGGCACACCTAGATTTTTTTTGCTGGGGGGTAAGGATTTGGATAGATACATGGTGTGCAGGTCTGTCGTTAGTTCTTGGCACTGATAGCTTAGTGGAACCTCTATGCCCAGAGGCAGTATAACTGGATACTAAGAGCTGGATGCCAATTTACAAATAATGGTTTTCACTATAAACTAGACAGATATTGTTGGGAGGATAATGCTGTAAGACATGGACTGACTGATGCTTTGATCTGGGATTGGGGCAGGATGTTCTTAAAGGAAAAGAGTTCTATAGGGAGGAGTGTGTGTTTGTGTAATGAGGTAGGATTTACATTAAAAATTGAACATAGGGCCTTTTTAAAAGCTTGCTGAGAGGTGGTAGAATTGTGTTGTTGGGGCAGGGGTTATAACACACATTTCCCCAAGCAGAAACCATTTAATAATACACAGATGCAGTAGAGATAATGTACTGTTATAATTGTGCTTTATGCTGGGGCTTCAGTTGGGAGGGTTCCTAAGAAGCTGCTGTATTTTAAGGGAAAAGAAGAGTTGGTGGTCTTTTCCAAAAGCAAGGAAAGCAACTTGGAGAAGCACTGTTTGAGACTGTCTGACCTGGTCTTGATAAAGGAAAGCCTGCTGACTAGAACTCCCATGTTTTGGATGTAAATGTTTGGAGAACAGGAGAAAGGTGGTTGATTGGATTTGCTGCTTTGTTCAGTTTCCCTCACTAGCACTGGAAGGGGGTGTTGTTCTTCCTCCAGGACAGTTGAGCCCTAAAACTGAGGACCCTAGGCTGCCAAGGATGAGTAGATCTTAAAGATTCTGATAAGGATCCCTTCCCACCCTGGCATGGGGATTTCAGTGTCCCAAGAAAAGGAGGAAGGCAGAGAGGGAAAAACCCTGCTTAAAGGAGGAGGTTTGCAAGCCCATAGTTCTATTCCAGGAAATGAGTGATGTAACAGGTCTTGCCCGGAAATGACGCTATCCCCTCCCTTGCTAGTCTTGTATGTTTGCCAAGACATTCCGGCAAGCCTGCTGGTTACCACCCTTTTGAGGAGGATGTGGTGGTGTTTTTTTCTGTTCAAACTAGAAGAGTTTTTGGTAACATTTCTCTGATGCTGAAACTGTGACGAGTTCACTGTGGCTGATTCATCTTGCCTTGTATCTAGCGACTTGTTTTTGTTCTCATGTTTTTAGGGGAATCTGTTCTTGGTTTCTCCTTCCGGACTGCCTCTGATCAAATGTTTTGTGCTCATTGATTGGCTTTTGAAAGGACCGTGTTGCCTAGTTTTGAGGAGGAACTACGATCTCTTTCATTTAGCTCTTAAATTTAACAGATGGCTCTTTGGGGGGAAGCTTAGATGAGCAAAGCATTGTGGGCGGGTAAACTTTGTATGGTCTGAAGACCTGTATTAACACCAAGCAAATGTTTCAAACTCACTAGCCAAGTTAGAGTCATTGGATGAGGATGGTTACAATTTGGCTAGTTTTGTACCTAAAAATACTTGTGACTCCCACCTTCCCATCGTACAATTGACAGAGCACTGAGAAGTTCTTTTGAGTTCACTCCACCCCTTTTTAATTATGTTACTGTTTCTGTTTTATTGTAATTCACTCTGGTATCATGAAATTGAAGAAGAGCAAGATAGAAATGGTGTAAACATTATCTGTGGAGGAGGAAGGTTATCTTTTGAGGGTCTTCAGTGACTGTTTCTTTAGCAAGTGTTTGGCTTCACAGTACTAGGGCAGTCACACACATAGAAGCTATACTGTGTGACTAGGATTCTGGATGCATGCAGGAGTATTGGGCTACAATCCTAACCCACTTACCTGGGAGTAAGCCATATTAAAATTAGCTGGACTTATTACGGAGTAGGTATGATTAATATTGCAATGTTGAATAGGAAAGATTTCCTAAAACACCTTAGCAGACTGCTGCATTAGTGCAGAGCTAAGAAAGTAAGTAAGGTATGGGGATAAAAGGAAATAAATGTGCCTCCCCAACTATATAGTCAACCGTTCTTAAATATCCATGGCTTGTAATTGGTCAGGGCTTAAATCATTTATAGTGGTCTTACAGGTGCCGAATCAGTTGTGGTCTGTTAGCATTCCTTCCAACATCTCTACAGTCATACCTCAGGTTAAATATGCTTCAGCTTGAGCATTTTCAGGTTACGCTCTGCGGCGACCCAAAAGTAACTGAACATGTTACTTCCGGGTTTCACTGCTTGCGCATGCACAGACACTCAAAATGATGTTGCGTGCATGTGCGGAAGCGGCGAATCGCGACACACGCAGTCACGGGTTGTGTTCTACTCAGGATGCAAACGGGGCTCTGGAACGTATCCCGTTTGCATCCAGAGGTACCACTGTATTTACTGTCATATTAATATGGAGTCTCACTTTTCTTTCTTAGGTTGCCATGGCTACGGGGCAGGTGTTATTCCAGCGTTTCTTTTATACAAAATCATTTGTGAAGCATTCCATGGAGGTATGGGCTTTGTTCTATTCAATTAATAATTGGTATCAATTTGATTTTACAGTGGTGCCTCGCAAGACGAAATTAATTCGTTCCGCAAGTTTTTTCTTCTTGCGAGTTTTTCGTCTTGCGAAGCACGGTTTCCCATAGGAATGCATTGAAAATCAATTAATGCGTTCCTATGGAGACCGCCTTCAGACCAGGTCTGGGGAAGTCTGTCCCCGGACCTCTTCTGAAGGCTGGCGGCGGGGGCCTGCTGCCCCGCGCGAGGGGCGCTCTGCTTCAGAGCGCCCCTCGCGCGGGGCAGACATTCGCAGCTTGGGGAGCCCTGCAGGACTTCCCTGCAGGGCTCTCCAAGCTGCGGATAGCAACCTGCTGCCCCACACGAGGGGCGCTCTGCTTCAGAGCGCCCCTCGCGCGGGGCAGACATTCGCAGCTTGGGGAGCCCTGCAGGGAACTCCTGCAGGGCTCCCTAAGCTGCGAATGTCTGCCCCGCGCGAGGGGCGCTCTGAAGCAGAGCGCCCCTGGCGCGGGGCAGCAGGCTGCTATCCTCAGCCTAGGCAGCCCTGGGGGAACTCTTCTGAAGGCTGGCGGCGGGAGAAGGGCTTTTCTTCCCACCGCCAGCCTTCAGAACAGCCTTCTGAATGTTGGCGGTGGGGAGGAAAACCTTCCTCCCACCGCAAGTCTTCAAGACAGGTCCGGGAACAGAGGAGAAGCGCTGCGCACCTTCCCCTCTGTTCCCGGACCTGTCCTGAAGGCTTGCGGTGGGAGAAGGGCTTTCCTCCCCACCGCCAACATTCAGAATGCTGTTCTGAATGTTGGCGGTGGGGAGGAAAACCTTCCTCCCACCGCAAGTCTTCAGGACAGGTCCGGGAACAGAGGAGAAGGCGCGCTGCGCTTCCCCACTGTCCCCGGAGATTTCCCTGTGGGCTTTCGTCTTGCGAAGCAAGCCCATAGGGAAATTCGTCTTGCGAAGCCGCTAAAAAATCGGAAAACCCTTTCGTCTTGCGGGTTTTTCGTTTAGCGAGGCATTCGTCTTGCGGGGCACCACTGTATTGATTAAGCATGGTAAACTAGTTTGCTGAGCTTCCTGCATGTTACCCTAGTGTTAGTCACTGAAATGTATTCTGCAAGCTATTCTGCCATCTCTGTAACATAGTGATTCTTAATCCTGAGATTCTAGAAAACTTTTTTAAAAATGGTTTTCTGCCATAGTTTGCATTTGAGGCAAAAAGTTCCAGAAATCTATTTGTGGTCTCTCCTTTAGAGGGGAATTCCACAGTTGGGACTCAGCCATAGAAAAGAAGCTCTCTAAAGGAGCTTCCCTGATAAGGTCAAATCTGAACTGATGGTCTTTCAAGCACCCTGGTCCCAAGCTGTTCAGGGCTTTCAAAGATAATGCATATCCCTTTCTCAATGTGCCCATAAATGCATGGTGCAGCTCCTTGTACAAGACGCTTACACTAGTCTGGTGGCCATATTCTGCATGTTATTGCTCCTTCAACTGTTGAAGATAGTAAGAGATCAGAATAAAACTTAGCTATGTTCTATATTCTTTTACAGCATGTGTCGATGGCCTGTGTTCACTTGGCATCGAAAATTGAAGAAGCCCCAAGGCGGATAAGAGATGTCATTAATGTGTTCCACAGACTTCGGTATCTGAGAGAGAAAAAGTAAGTCAACTGTTACTCCAACTGTGTGCCTTTACACAGTACACACAGTATCTGTTTCCAGGGATCGTGGCAATTACTCAAGGGCCATTTGTGACTTGCATTATCCCCTGCCCAAAACTCCGGAGGATTTTATGCAACCCCAAAGAATGTCCCTGAACCCCGCCTTCCCCCCAAAAAACTAATTGGAAATAAAGTTTCGGTGAGTTCCAACTTTTCCAGCCCTCGTTGCATCCTCAACTAGTGGCAGTGTCTGGGTGAAATTTTCATTTCATTCAGCGGTGTCTGGGTGAAATTTTACAATTTCAAATTGTAACTTCAAAGGGTTGAAAGATTGCTTAGGTGGGTGCTTCTTCTCTGAGATTTTGGTAGTTTCTTCTTGAGAGGGGTCATTTTTGGAGTAAGTTTGCACGACTCCTACGAGTCGGCTGTTCCAGAAGGAAGTTTGGGGTTCAAAAAGGCGACCAGTGCCAGTGTTGCCTAGACAGTTACAGACTTGAAAGTCTCCACAGTCAATTCTCCAGTTGCTTGGATAACTTGGTCCAAATTTAATCTTCTCATGCTGTTCCCATGAGACACCAAAGTTGTGTTATTCCACTGAGGTATGTCCATTGTTGCTCTACTTTTGTAGGAGGGATTTAAACTGATTTTTTTTCTATTCCCCCCCCCCTTAAAAAAAATCCCAGGAAGCCTGTACCTTTGATACTGGATCAAGAGTACGTTAACTTGAAGAACCAAATTATAAAGGCTGAGAGGAGAGTTCTGAAGGAGTTGGGATTTTGCGTACACGTGAAGCATCCCCACAAGGTTTGTATTTCTTTTGTATTTTTAAGTTTGCCTTTTGAGCAGTGGATAAGAAATTAGCCTGTTCTTAATGTAGCCAAACCATTGGCAGTCTTTGTTTCTCATTTCAAGAATTGCCTGCTAGTTGATCCTGTCTCATTTGGTGAATGACGACTGGTTGCTTCAGGTATTAGGTGCTGCCTAGACTTAGCTATGCTTGAGTTCTCCATTCAAAGTCATTGGCATGAAAGCAGCTTATTCTTGTGCAAGCAGGTAACAACACCATTGTGTATCTATTGGGTAGTGTGGATAAGACTTTGGCGGGTCAGCCCTACAAGTGGCACAGTGCAGAACTACATTTGTGTTGCTAAGATGTTCCTACTTCAGAGAAGGACTGGTGGCTGCTTCTGTTCCTCCCACTTTACTGTTTGGCTTACTTTTTGCCCTGAAAATAATTGAGACATGTTCTATCACTTTAAAGAAGCAGGGAGACAGTTTTCGTTGGCCGCTTTCAATTTATTTTGTCCCAATTGTGCAATCATGGCTGGTACGTCACTTACAACATCCCACTTAATAAGTGGCACTACTCTAGCATCTCTTGAGTTTTATGTCTAATTAACTGCCAATAAGCAGGCAGCGCTGGAGAGGTAGTCAGGTGTGTGGACCCACTTCTGTGCCCAACTGAAGCTTACAGGCCTCCCTTGTTCCATTCAGGCATGGCACAATCCCCTTCTCTACCTCAGCTGCCCTTGGTGCTCATGTTCTAGCTATGCCACTTACATCATTACTTCAGCATTAGCCACTCATGGCTGGCTCCCCCAGGACGCTCAAGAGGTTAAAGCCCAGATGATGTCTTAGGTTTGCTGGATCGTCTTGGACAGGGCATGCTACAAAACCTGACATACCTAACAAGATTGTAAGTCTTGATTGTAAGATTGAATTCTGCCCTGTAAAGGAACGGCAGGATTAAAAAATGGGCAGGATACATTGTAGCATTTTCTAAGGTTAATTAAATCTGGTTTGACACCTGTCAGCTGTGGAAATGTGAACCCTTCAGTAGTAGGTGGGGTTACCATGAGTGGAAGCTTATGATAACCCAGTAGTGCAGGCTCCCATCTTCTCTGACTTTTTCAGTCCTCAGATCTGCACCATCCTTTATAATCTTTTTGCCTTCATTTGTTGGAACATCCTGGTGGTTCTGGGTCTTTTTTTTAAAAAAAAATTTTTTTTCTTAGTTTTCCATTTAATATACAATCACACCATTATTATGCACTTTATGTCTCTGGCTCTTTAGAGCCCTTCGACTTCCTTCCCTCCCGCCTTGTGGGTTTGATAATTAACCTTTATATTATTGCATTTTGTACATTTTCCAATTGTAATAAATTCCTTACCCCAAAAACTCAAAATTTAAATAAATATAAAATGGGAGAAAATTTCTCATTACAAGTCTTCAGACAACGCTGCTAGTGATGTTAATTGCTTACAATTAATCTTTTAAATATCCTGTAAATGTACTCCAGTCTTTTTGGAATACTTGATCATGCTGGTTTCGGATTTTTCCTTTAGCTTTGCCAGTTCCAGAGTCCATCATTTTCATCTGCCTCTCTTCTTTCGTTGGTACTTGTATTTTCCATTTTTGAAAAAATGAAAACTTGTGGTTCTGGGTCTTGATTCAGCAGAGCATATACTCTTCTCTCTACCTCCCCCCCCAAAATCTGACCTGTGGTACTAATTCATTGTAACAAATCTTTGTATAGAAGTGCTTCCACCATTTCCCTCTTTTGTTATTCCTATATCTTTGAAGCAAGCACTGAAGAAGGAAAGCTGCCAAATTATATTGGGGTAAAATAAGAGATACTTGTGAGCAGATTAAAATTATACATTTGGGACAGTGTCTGCAGACTTCAGTGCAGAGGAAAGAAGCTTTCCTGCACACATACTCTCAAGAGTACCACTTCTCTGACATCCTAAAACATATTCTTAACATTTTATACACACTGTGGAGTCTTATCAGGCCATTGATCCAGAGTAGAATAACCTGCATTGCATGGGTACCCTCCTCTGTCTAGATGAAAACCTCTTTCCACCACTTGGATCACCTGTATAACTCAATCACCCGTATCTTCCAGATAATCGTTATGTACCTTCAGGTATTAGAATGTGAACGTAACCAACACCTGGTCCAGACCTCATGGTAAGTTGATGTTTCTTGTTTTTATTGAGGCCAGCGGGGCAGTGGCAAAAATATGTCATGTGTGGGGTCAGTACTTTTCTCCTCCACTCATGTTCGTGGCATGAGTATGGTTCCAGTCTTAGCCTGGAATGCTGCTTCTATCACCCCAAGTTGACGGGCCTCTTTGTTAAAGATTCAGACACTGTCTTAAATGGTAAGAGAGCTTTACACCCTCACAAATGCACCCTTTGCTCTTTCTTCCTTTTACTCCTGCCCATTCAAGTTACTGCTCAGGAGCAGGGCGTGAAGGCACCCGCCCTCCCCTGTTTGCCCAACAGCATGTGTCATTCAGAAGTATGCTGCCTCTGAATAAGGTGTTAACCATAGATATACCCCCTTCATTCCTAGTGTGGGGAGGTGGTCACTTCTGCCATGCCATCATTTTACTTGAAAATTATTGTAAAAACAACCCTCCTCATACAGTTTTCAGCTTCTTGATATTGTTTATGCAATATATTGTGTCCATATGCAGTCTATCTGCCGCTTTCTTGGTATGGGTTTATATTAAATATCCCCCCCCCCCCGCGCGCTCCCAAGAAAGCATACATTGACAAATGGTAACCTGTGAAAACTGACATGATGTAAAAATTGACCTGAAAGCAAAGTTTGTGTTTCTACTAACTAAAATTGTCTGGCTGTTTTGAAAGAGAACCTCTTTTGACTCTTCTTTTCTGTACTCTTTTGATCAAAGGGTAGCCTCTGAGGGTAAGTGACTAAGACTTCTCCTCTGCTGCCCAAGCGCTATGGTGCAGGGATAACTGCCGTCTTCAGTCAAACCCAAGCAGGCTCCACAGAGAGAAGGCTGGCTCTAGACAGGTGGTATGCGTACACAAGTCGAGTTAAAACTGGCCGACTGCTGCTTGTGATTCTTCTTTTTTTTTTAACTTGTTAAATTTTATTTGTGCATTTTTCAGATAAGTCTGTGTTACTGTCAGGATGCTTTGTTCCCATTTTATGTCCTTTAAAAAAACCACAGACTTTTATAAAACTTGGGTTTAAAATCTTTGTGGGGTTGGGTTTTTAAAAACTTAATTCTTACTTGAAAGCATAAGCATTGCAATAAGAAGATATGTTACTTCATAGCACCTCAGATTTTTTCTGTTGTACTTTTTAAACTGTGTGTTTTGGGGTCCTGCACATATCTACTGATGTATATCCAGTAAAACTTCGGATGTATTTCTGCAGCGGGTTCCTTCCTCCATGCATCATAACAAATGCTTTTGGAACTTGGATTATATAGTGAGAAACTGCAGTTCAGTGTGGGGAAATATATACAGGACCACCCAGGCAGTCCCTTTGGTTGCACCTAAAATAGGACTTTCAAGGTCCCTGAAACACTTTTAAAGAATGATGTAAGCCTTTAAAGGGCTGGCCTACTCTTCAAAATCCCAGCTCATCTGGGTTAGTCTAAATGGCAATGGAAACATTTTGGATCCAGTTAACCATAGTATTTTTTCAAAACCTGCTAATTGAAGACTGAAAATCATTGCTACCCAAACCCAGAGTCCCCATATTCTTCAGCTGCTTTGGTTTTGAACAAATTGTGTAGGAATTATGTGCATAGCCTGATTTGGTATAGTGACATTGGTCACCTATTAATTTGCACCTTTTGACAGGCACAAACCATAGGCCCATTCCATTTTACAACTGTTTAAACTTTGTTCGGGGTTTTGTCCACTGTGCATTTTGGTGTGTTGTAAGGAATTATCCTTCAGATTTTCATTTTAAGGTCACAGAAATGCGTGAAATGTTCTGGCTGGGCTTTGTGCAATATTTTCACAGTGCAATATTTTTTACAGTTGCCTCATTCTGTGAACATTTGTGTTGAGAAACCTTGTTACAGTGGGGCAGTCTGGAAGCGGCCCAATGACAACCCATTGAAGAACATTGATCCTTCAGCAGTGACAATACCAGACACCTGGACTGAATATCTGTGGCGCTCTCTTGCTCTCTCTAAAAGCGATTTGTGTGTCAGATGCTTTCCTGAGTGGAGAATGGTCACTCCAAAAGAAGCTTGCAACAGAAGATTCTGAATGCTTGGGAAAAGCCCCGTTCCTTCAACAAAGAACTTCTAGCCGGACCTGTGACTTCAGACTGTCCGTTTTCAAGTTTGCATGTCGCTCTGCGTGACGGGATAAAATGTAGATTTTGACAGAATTCTTCAAATCATGCTTCAAAAGTTGTGCCTACCGTAAAATAAAATGAATTTTTGATGTTGTTTTGCATGAGAACAGGCCAGTAGCTCATAGCAGGGAGAAAAGTGAAGTTAAAATTGGTTCTCTTTCATAAAATGCCAACGTCCAGTTAATAAATACTTGGCAGTTGTCCTTCCCTGTCAAATCTGTGCACTCCAACTTCTTGTCAGGTTTCACAGGATTATCTAGGATTCAAACAGCTGTAGAATGCCCTAGACAGCTAGCTACAGTGTGCCTTAAAAACAGCATAGCCAAAGCAGGGGATTTCAGCAGACTTCTGCAACTTTCCCCCCTCCTTTTTGTCTTCTCAGGAACTACATGAATGACAGTCTGCGGACAGATGTCTTTGTAAGGTTCCACCCCGAGAGCATCGCTTGCGCCTGCATCTACCTTGCTGCTAGGACCCTGGAGGTTGGTGTTAACCTGACTCATGCTATATAAGATGCTCTTGTTTTCCTTGTGGAGTTTTTACTGCCGCAATGAGTGTGTTTAATGAACAAATCTGGAGGATTTAATAGTGGCTGCCTTTTTATTTTTGCTCTCATGTGCAGAAGGGAAATGGTGACTTACATAGACATTTCCCCCTTTCCCAAGTCAGTACCCTCCTACATACACAGAAGGAAAGTGGGAGCTCAGACCTAAGGAGAAAGGTATCCTTGATGTAAATCACACCACTTAACTCCTTCACAACCACCCATCTCCTTGGTTATAAACAGTAAAAGGCTAAGAGAGTGATTATTGTCTGAAAGGTGAAGTGATCCTTAGAGTGATTTTGAATGGGTTGGGGTTTTTTGGTGACTAATGGTGAACGGTGTCTTGCTCACAGATTCCGCTTCCAAACCGCCCTCACTGGTTCCTGCTGTTTGGAGCTACGGAAGAGGAAATCCAGGAGATATGCACGAAAATTTTGCAATTATACACACGTAAAAAGGTTGGTCCTGCTTATTCTTTTGAATTTTTCAAACGGTGGGAAAGCACACTGGCGTTTTTTTAAGACTTCAGGGCACATATTTTCAAAGTTCTGTTGATTAGAGTCTAAATTTCTTTTTTTCATCTTGAGTACCTTGAGAATTTTGTTCCATCCTCCCTGCCACACAGATTTGGGATTTGTGTTGCAGCCCAAATTCTGCATATAATAGCAATATTGCTTAATAAAGAAGGTAACCTTGCTAGTAGCACGTCTCACAAAAGTGCCTGGTGTTTTGTTCCTTTGCCTTACCTCGCGTTTTCCATTGTAAGCCTTTGGGGAAAAGCCTGTCTATGCAATGCTCTTACGTAAGTGCCAGATCAATATTTTGCTAAAGCACACACCCATTTCCACAGGTTGATCTAGCTATCCTGGAAAGCCGAGTAGAGAAGAAAAAGCTTGCCATCGAAGAGGCAAAAGCGCAAGCCAAAGGCCTCTTACCAGATGGAACACCCAATTTGGATACCGTGTCGGGATTTTCTCCTGCTCCCAAAACCGGTTGGTATCCCTGGTCCTGTATGTGTGGTTCCTCACATTATCTCAGGATAGCCAGGAATATGGGTGCAGTATCATTTTTGAATGCCCTCCCACCTTCAAAACAAAACTTCTTGCAAATGGAAAACTACCTTATCACTGGGAAAGTTCTAGTTCTTTATATGCAGTGCTGGTTTCTCCTTGCAAGGAGTTATTACGGTAGAGCATTAAGAAACAGACCCCCAAACTAAACCTGTGCATGTCATTCATTGCACTGCCTACCTGCTCTGTGTTGGCCGGGCCTAATTTCTCTAGATATGGGACGAATCCTCCCATCCTTATTAAGGTTTAGGCCTTAATTGTACCAAATTAGATGTCTGCTCGCATGTGCTGCCTTTTATAGGAAGAGGATGACTTTAGGCCTCACTTCAGCACAGTGATCCAATTGAAATTGATGACTGGGCATGTAGGAAGCCGGTACAGCATTCCATCTGGTTGGTATCTCATTTAAATCTGGTTCTCTGCACATGCAAAGTGAAATGCCTTCCCAGGCCGGAGTAATGATAAACAAATGGGTGATGGCAACCTAGTTTTAAAGGAGCTGTCAGCCACCTGGAATGTCACACAGGTAAATTACACATGCAGGATCCCATTTGAAGTTGTATCCCATTTAGCATGTACGCTGCACCCTAACATGCTAAGTAAAGTAGGACCTGTTGTTGTCTTGATAGTAGTTGTCAGCCTTTCTGATCAAAGCTCTCATTATGGTGAACTTGCAGATTTGTGTCAGCACTCCTGACTTTAATTTTTCCGGGGTTTTTCTGGACATGGAACATTGTAATCTAAAGGCCCTGGCTTGTCTCCAGTGCTGGCCCTACACTGAATATACCCACTGAATTTCCTGGACATGGTTGACTATGGTCCATTCATTTCAGTAGGTCTACTCTGAGTAGAACTTACTTGGATATGACCCCCTATCTGTAAAAGTGCATTGTGGGTGATGGTACATAGAAGCATGTCATCCCTTAAGTTTTGACTGGACTTTCCTCTTACGCATCTCTAGAGTCTCCAAAGGAAAATAAAGGCACCAAGCCTTCCCCACTTGCTGTGCAGGTGGTAAAAAACGCCAAGCGGAAAATGGAAGCGACGAAACGGACGAAATCCAACAGTCCCGTCAATGGGTAAGGGCCTTGCACGATAAACTGGTCTCTTTTTTCCCTCTGTATCTATTTCTTTGAATGCTTTTGCAGCAGTGCAGGTCTGTAACACTGCTCCATAAGGCCATGAGGGACTATAGGCGTGGCTTTGGCATAGTCAAAGCTTCTTTCCAGGGCTACTGCCTCCTGTCTGACTTAAATTACGTTGTGGGCAAAAGGGTCTCTGAGCCTCTTTGGGGCGATATTAGCACAGGCTAAAGTAGCTTTAAGGTTTTGGGACACACTTTCTGGAAACCCAGGTCATCACATCTCTAGGTCATATTGAGTCCAGATAAGTGTGACCTGCTTCTGTTAACTTCATCCTAGCCTTATTGTGACAGTGTTGCCCCAGAAGTGGGTTGTCCTCATTTTTGGCCTTGGGCATATGTGTACCTAGGTTGAAGGGCTGACTGGGCCACTTGTTGCTTTGACATCAAATTCTCTTGCTTTAACCTTCCAGCGTTCAGAAAGGCCGAGACAGCAGGAGTCGGAGTGGAAGTAGAGACCAGAGTTATTCCAGGTCTCCTTCAAGGTCACCATCTCCAAAGCAGAGGTATGTACTGCAGTGCCCTCTGGAAGGGACTAGAGTTCCAACTCTACCAATACCCAAGCTGGGAAGAGAGCAACCCCGTACCTCTCTAGAGCAGCGTCTCAGGTGAATGTAGTGGTAGTGATTGGCCAGCATTCTGTCTCTGGCATTTCAGATGATTTTGGGGCCTTGTCCTCACAGAGGCTGCAACACTTGGCTCTGTATTCCACCACAGAAAGAACCTCTGCATTTAGGGAAAAGCATTCCTGTTAAATGTCACAGGGGAAAGAGATTTCCCCAAGACTTTTCCTTGACCTGCTAGTTTCCCATGTGCTCGATTCGGTCATACAAGACCATAGCATTGCTTGCTTCACCCGTTAGTGTAGATATAAAAGGAGACGTTGAAACAGGCATTTTCATTTCCAGCATGGATTTAAAAGCTGTGAGGGAGGGGAGATCTTAGCTTGGCAAACACCTGGTCCTCATTTGCTGAAATCATGGGGAACATGTCTGGTGATAGGCACAATTGCTTGGTGATCTGCAGGCCAACCACATTAAGCCCAGAGACTCTGCTTCTCTCTTCCCCAAGCCCCACTGTTGCCAGAGCCAAAGCAGTATTTCTGCAGCCATGTTTCTGCTGCACCTGATGATGATGACAACATCATTAATGTCAAAACATGCCTGATCTGAGCCTGCAGCAAAGCTCTGTGATAGGACCTGGAGCACCCATCTATAGGTGCCTAGGAATGCTGTTGTCCCTGTGGGGTGTTCTTGTTCCACGATTGGAGCCACAGGGGTGTCTTTCTCAAATTTGCTATCAAACTGAAGCCTTTCCCCCCTTGTCCCCTCCACTAGGAAGAGTGAAAGCTATTCCCCATCGAGCGGCTCCAAATCCCACAGCCGCTCGAGGAGCCGAAGTGACTCTCCCCCGCGGCAGTTCAACCATGGCAGCTCGAGCTACAAAGCCTCCAAGATGAGGAGCTACAAGAAGGCCAAGGGGTACAAATACACCTCTCCCAAGCAGCGGAAATCCCGCAGCAGGAGCTCATCGCGGTCCCGGAGCCGCTCACGAGAACGCTCGGACCACTCTGGGAAGTACAAGAAGAAGAGCCACTACTACAGGGATCAGAGGCCCGAGCGGCCCCACTCCTACGAGAGGCCAGGCCACCGCTATGAGAGGGAGCACCCAGGCCACAGCCGGCATCGCAGATGAGCAGGACCAGAGAACAGACTACACGAGCTCTTGCTCTGTCTTCCGGGGGCTCACAGACTTAAAACTCTTGGTGCCTGCTTGGTGCAAGGAAGGATAGTTAGAAGGACTTAATTGTGACATGTCCCATTTACTATGGTTGGGGGTTTTTTTGGAGGGGCGGGTGTCTTTTGAGTCTCCTCATAATGTGGGAGAGCCTCCCTCTCTTCCTGGATCGTCTGTCTGTGTTCGACAGGCGATGCTCCTTTGCTGCTACAGAAGCAGGACTGTTTCCAAATAATATTGGACTCTGTGGAGAGAATTGCCTTATGAGGCTGGTCAGAGTGTTCAGACATTGCCCTTCCCAGCCCCAAAGGATTTTGGACACTCAGACCATACAGCGTTTCTTGGTGCTAACAGCAGTCCTTGTTCGTTTATTTCGCAGTGGACTTGATTGCGTTGTAGAACACAAGGTTAAATTTTTTTTTTTTTAATTTTATAAGAATCAATGCCTATATTAGGCGGCCTTTTTGTGTGTGTATATATCTGGTGTTGGAACAGTAAGGACAGAGAAAGGCCTTAACCTGTTGAATTTCACCCACAAAGTGCAAATGCATTGAATTAAATGGGGGGGGGCTTTGTAACCTGCATACTGAATATTGAGAAATTTAAATTCCTCAACTAAAGACTTCTCACCCCCTTCTTTCTTTTTGCATAAAGAACTCTGTGGAAATGTGAAAGTATTTAGATTCAGTGTGTTGGAAGTTGTCTATTTTTTAAAACGTGGTGAAATGCCTGGTGCTGGCCACCAGCTCAGGACTTCGGATGCTTTCATATAATATAACGTTTTATGTGGTTTAGATAAACTCTCTACTCAGGATCTTTAAAAACTCTTGAAGAACTGATAGTTTGCCCTCCCGTTGCTTGCTTATAAGAAGGTGTTTATATTAAGAGAGAAATTGTATGCAGCGCAGGAATATCCGTTTTAGTGGTATATCTGAGCTGTCTTCCTGTTCCCAGATTTTCATTAAAGTATTTGATTTTATATTTAAAAACCTTCTGCCTCTGTCCTCACCTAGGATGGTTGTTTAGTATCAGCATTGGAAACGAGACGGATTTGTTCTTAGCCTGTGCACAACCCCAGGGGGCTTAACTCTTAACTAAGGAATAGTTAATAAGAGTTTCTCCAGTGGTGGACAGGTGAAGAATGCAGTACAGTGGTACCTCTGGTTACAAACGCTTCAGATTACAGACTCTCCTAACCCAGAAGCAGTACCTCAGGATGAGAACAGAAATCACAAGGCGGCGGGAGGCCCCATTAGCTAAAGTGGTACCTCAGGTTAAGAACAGTTTCAAGTTAAGAATGGACCTCAGGAACGAATTAAGTACGTAACCAGAGGTACCACTGTATGGGGTGTTGAACTTGGCTTCCTGTACATCTCTACTCCTTTTAAAGCCTGCTTTTATTTTATGTAGCAGTGTCTGAGTGCATAGGCAAAAATTGAGTTTCCCGCTCCAATAAATCAGCAAGGGGGTGTAGAGAAGCTGGGGGCTGTGGGGGGGGATGGCTTGCCTAAGGTCACCAAGTGAGTTGAATACTGACCTGAGATTCAAAGTTCTGCAAGACAGTTCATGCCATGTGCTTAATAGCAGGATGCAGAACCTCTGACCCGTGGGCCATTCCTGGCTGGTAAGGCCATTTCTCCCAAAACCATGCCCACCTGTCCCAAGTGTTGTCAGTGGCTGATGTTGGAGGGATGGGGTTCAATCCTGCTGGGATCTGCTTTGCTAATGGGTTCCCTGAAGGAGTGCACCTGTGGAGCCATTCCCATGTGTCAGCTTTGACAGGTGCCCGATGGAACTGCCATCCAGGTTCCATCCTGACATCAGGTCAGGTGATGGGGCGGGACTGCCCACTTGTCAACACTGGCCCATTAGAGGAGATAAAGATCTAGCCTGTGATGCTAAAGAGGTTCTCCATGCCTGGCTTTAAAACTATTGCATTTGTAAATTGAGGATTAAGAGGGATAAACCAAAGGCATTTAAAGGGAGGTGGGAATGGAAGGCAGGTGACGCCACATGCACATTTCACAAGTTTCATGCTGGGGAGGGTGGCAGTAAAAGAGAATGGGAGGGGTCAGATGGGAGGAATCCCTAGGCATGGAAAGGTGGACCTCTCAGTGAGTGGTGGGTGAGTAACATTGCCAGTAGTGTTAGGAGCTTTCCTAATGGATTACAGACGGCGGCTTTTCTTGGTGCCAAATTTACACCAGCAGAGTAGAAGTGGATTCTGTTCCTGGTTCCAACTACCATCTTGCTGAAGTGTAATGGCGAGGGCTTCTAGTGATAGGTGAGGCTTTGGTTTCTGAAATTTTAAGACAGTCTGCTTTAATATGGGAGTCCCTCCACTTTAGCTTCTGCTTCCTAAAGTTCTGCCGAATGATGGAACCTCAAAGAAATTTCTGAAAATGAAAAGTCTCACCTACTCCAGAAGCCCTCACCATAACACTGTCCTGTTTGACCTACTTTAGAGGGCAAGCTATGGCTCTGGCCTGCCTTGAAATGCATGCCGACCCATTTGGCAGCTGAGCTAGTCACTGCTTAGGCTATATATTTAGCAAAGAGTCCTTTCTGGATTGTTTGTATATGTAAAATGAGACACCTGGCTAAAAATAACCACAAATGTTTCTAGCTATAGCTGTGGAATATTTGGGTTCTACAATCCAATGCTAGTCGTCTTCAGATTAGACCCGTTCAAATTAACAGGCATGACTAATTTAGGTCCATTCATTTGAACGGGTGTAGTGTTTAAAAAAAAAAACTTAGTTGGCTCCAACCCTCTGTTTGCAACTGGAAGAACTGTTAAGAGCTGCTGGCAGCAAGCAGGTTCACCTGCCAGGTGAGGCACTTGTACGTCCTGGCTTCCAGTTTAACAGGTGGAGCAGCGGTTCAACTGCTGTACAACCACAGCATTGAGATGAGTGATCGGAATGAGCACTAGTGGCCGCTGTTGAGCTTCTAAACTGCCTACAGTGGATCTTGATGGTGCTGCAAGGAGCAGATTAGAAAGGGAGCCTGGCAAGGAGAAGCTGGGATGTAGTAGTGGCTGTTTCAGTCACCATGCGGAGGAATTATATATTTATATAGGCATTTTGAACCCTAAAGTCAAAACGGCAGGGTGGAAATTCTAAAATGTTATTCCATGGCTGGCACAGGTCAGTCAAGGTCAGTACACTCCAAAGTGACTTGCAAGAATTATTTATTGCATTTATACCTCACCCTTTTATTGAAGGCACTGAAGGTGGTAGACATCGTTCACCCTGTCCTCGGTTAATCCCCACAACCATAAATCCTGTGAGCTGCATGATGGAGTGGGGATTTGAACCCTGGTATGTGGCTAGCAGTTCGAAAGGACGTCAAAATGCAAGTAGATAAATAGGTACCACTCCGGTGGGAAGGTAAACGGTGTTTCCGTGTACTGCTCTGGTTCGCCAGAAGTGGCTTATTCATGCTGGCCACACCACGCCAGCTCCCTTGGCCAGTAAAGCGAGATGAGCGCCGCAACCCCAGAGTCATCCGCAACTGGACCTAACGGTCAGGGGTCCCTTTACCTTTACCTATGTGGCTGTGAGAGAAGGTGAGCCCTCCAGAACTGGACACAATATGGGAGTTTCACCATAAATTTCTTCAACGGCATTGATCCTGGCAGTTTGCCACCACAAGCTGGGCCAAAAACCTGGGCTTGAATCCCAGTGGGATCTGCATTGTAACAACTTGAGAGCGGCCCTCTCCTGTACTTGAAGCTGAGGTCCAGAATAAGGGGAACCAAATCTGAGCAGTACCACCGTGCCCGTAAAAGGTCACTGTAAACATCCCTTCAAAAATCCACAATGTTTGTCTTTGCTCTTGAGTTCATCTTTGCACAGGCTCAAAGTCTCCCACATGGAACATGGTCACATTTTCATTGGCTGCCAGGACTGCACATCCATCTGCCTTTCTCTTCTAAGCAGAAGAGGGATACAAAGAGCTTCTTTTTGTGAGAGATTGTGGTAGTTGAAGTCAGTGCCTTTCCCATGGACAGACATGCCCATACCATCTTGCGGTCTTTTCTCTTTCTGTCTCATGCCATTCCCTTCCAGCAGCCATTTTGCGACTGGCACCCATGATGCTTTCTCAGCACCCTAAAGGCACCCACTAGCCCGAAAACCTTGACCATCCCTGTGAAGATTAAGCTAATGATCACGCTGGTGCACTCTTTGCAGGCAGATCTTCCAGGTTTCAGAGGGCCGGGAAATGAGAATAGACTTGTCCTAGTGTGTGCTATTTATTTTATTTTTAATTTGATAATCAACCTTCCCTTTTGATCTCCACACATCCTGGGACAATAGTAGGTTATGGCTCAGTCCCAGCGGTTGTTGGCGCCAGCTCACGGAGTGCTATAAAAAGCGGAAGCTTTCAGAACAAACCAGGGAATCCACATAATTGCTGGGTTCTTTGATAGGGCTCACCCTTAATGGTGGCAGCTGTGTGTTGGTTGTGGACAGCCCTGTCTCTGGAGCCTCAGTCAGCTTGCAGATGGAGCTGTTGGATTCAGGAGAACAAAGGGACTTGTGGGATCTCTAGGCCGCTTTAGCCAAAATAAAACCCCAAGCCCCCAGAGCCTAAAATCTGCCTTTACATGTGTGTCAAGAATTGGTGGTTCCCATAAGAAAAGGATTGGACAAGCTGTGGGGAGGGAGAGAGAACATCTTGTCCCAGGAGGGAATGTCCGTCTGCACATGTTTCTAATCCTATAATTTGATCCCTGCCATCTCCACCTGAAAAAGGAATTTAAGTAGCACACAACATCACTGCAAAGAAAGCAAGATGATGATCCAGCAAGCAGATTGAGAGATTGTATTCTAGATCCTGCTTGGGACCACGATTTCCATCCTACTGGCTGGTTTTAAAATTTCTGCCCTGTCCATTCTCCCAAAGGAGCCCATGACAGCACACAACAATGTAGCAAAACACTGCAATTAAAAGCATTAAGAATATATAAAAATAGTTTTTTTTAGTATTTTTTTAATAGTCAAACAGCCTTACAGCTAATCACCTAATGCACCTGCCCCATTGCAGGGATTGCTACTATATAGCTTAGTTTCAATGGTCATTGATACGGAGCGACTCTGACTGGCAACTTCTGCGTTCCTGTGGGCTACTCTCAGCTGAAAAAACTTACTTAAAAATCTCCTGGAAACCTTGTCACTGAAGAAGCCCAATGGGCGAAACAGGTGTATCCTGAGAACTGCCTTGTTGTTACTAAGTAGTTCTGTTTGTTACACTCTCAAGACATAGGACGATGCAAAAGGAAGATATCAGTATGAAATGGCATTGCCAGCAGGAACTGTACGTTGTAATCATTGGACTTGACAATCTTTGGACTTGACAATCCTTGGGCTTTACGATAATAAATACATATGGAAGGTTAATAGTAATATGATATGTTATTGGCATCAGGAACTGTGCTTTGCCATTTTTTGATATGACAATTAAATTACAGTTTTATTACATATAATGTTTTGTTACTTTACAGCCAGTTACGTGTGTGTGGTGGTGTTCTAGACATGATTTACGTAATGAGGCAATTGTGGTGTGTGATATCTTGTTCTCTGCTTGACTTAGTGTAGTTACGATGCTTGGCCGACTTCGTGTTTCGTTCATCCTTTCTGCTGCGCTGGGAACTGTAAGAGCACATAGACTTGTGCATACTTCCACTTAAAAACAGTTCACTTGCTCTCTTAGGAAACATTTAGTACTGTGCAAAATGTGCAAAATGGTTTCAGAGATGAAATAACATGGGGAGAGTCTCCTACAGATGTACGTCACCATAAAAGAACATTCCACAAAATGGTGAGCCACCACTAAGGAGGCCCTGTCAGTGATCACCACTAACCAGGTAGCAACAGCGCCATCAAGAGGGCTGTGCTGGCAGGGGCTAATGGGAGCTGGAGGCCCACAAGTTCTCCATGTCTATGAGTGGGGGAAGACTTTGGTTCAGTTCCTACTTAATCATAGCTGTCAACGTTTCACATTTTTAAAGGGAAATTCCCTTCTTCCGAATAGGATTCCTTGCAAGAAAAGGGAAAAGTTGACAGCTATGTACTTAATGCACAATTCCCAAAATGATACATGAACCAAAACACAGCCAGCCTTTGAGATTTGCCCTGCTCTGAATTTAGCAGTGCTGTTCTCTGGCCAAGTAATGTTTGCCAACATGCCTATGCTAGGGTAAAGCATGCATCTAAATGCATGTAAGCAAAATAACACATGAAAGCACATTACAGTGATACCTCGGGTTACATACGCTTCAGGTTACACACTCCACTAACCCAGAAATTGTACCTCGGGTTAAGAACTTTGCTTCAGGATGAGAACAGAAATCGTGCTCTGGCGGCGCGGCGGCAGCGGGACGCCCCATTAGCTAAAGTGGTGCTTCAGGTTAAGAACAGTTTCAGGTTAAGAATGGACCGCTGGAACGAATTAAGTACTTAACCTGAGGTACCACTGTACATGAGGCAAATATGCATACAAAAACGTGCCTATCAGTGAACCATTAGGAGGATTTTATTTTATTTTTTTAAAGCAAAGCGATGAGGAAATTTGGAGGGCTGAACTCAAGATTGGAAAAATAAGGACCTGAGGGAAATTGAAAGTGACAGATTTGCCCATCCCTAGCTGTGCCCAATCCAGACCCTATGTTCTTTTGCCTTGGTTATCCTTAGATAGCCTTTTGTTTTGTTCTTTATTGCAGTTGGGCATTTTTCTCCACCTTTATCAGGTGTTGAATCTCGCCACGTAATTGTGCTTGGCAGAACACTGTGTCACAAGAAAGGTGACTCATCTCGAAGCAGATGCTCTCAAGCTTTGTCGCATACCAGTGGCAAGCGGTAGTTCTGGCAACGTGGACTTCGGGGTTGGATTACCGCGATTCGCTAGGCATGGAGCTTCCCCTGCGCTCAGCTGCAGCTAGCACAGAGTGCTGTGTCACGGTTGCTGACAGGGATGAGACCCTCTCAGCATACAACAGCTCTGCTCAAGAGATCTGCAGTGGCGGCCCTAGTTCAACGTGTTATCAAAGGTTTATAAAGCCCTAAACAGCTTGGGACCAGTTTACTTGAAGGATCGCCTTCCCCCCGTACATGCCCACTCAAACGCTTTGATCTGCAGAAGTGGCATCACATTGGCTCCCAGTACGTTTCTGAGCACAATTCAAAGTGTTGGTGCTGTGGTGCTGACTTTTAAAGCCCTAAACAGCTTCGGGCCAGTATACCTGAAGGAGCGTCTCCACCCCCATCGTTCAGCCCAGACACTGAGGACCAGCTCCAAAGGCCTTCTGGCAGTTCCCTCATTGCGAAAAGTGAGGTTACAGGGAACCAGGCAGAGGGCCTTCTCGGTAGTGGCACCCACCCTGTGGAACACCCTCCCATCAGATGTCAAAGAAATAAACAACTATTTGACTTTTAGAGATCATCTGAAGGCAGCCCGGTTTAGGGAAGTTTTTTAATGTTTGATGTTTTATTGTGTTTTTCATATTTTGTTGGGAGCCGCCCAGAGTGGCTGGGAAAGCCCAGCCAGATGAGTGGGGTATAAATAATAAATTATTTAGGAGGAAGAGGAGGAGGAGGAGTATTTTATTATTATTAAATACTTGTTCTACACTTGTAAGAAATTGCCCTTGTAACACACACTACGGAACTCCCTGCCTATTGACACCACGCAGGAGCCTTCAATATACTCTTTCCAGCACCTGCTTAAAACATTTTTTGTATAGGCAAGCCTATGCAGTCATGTCAAAATTAACATGTGTTTATTTCTTTATTGCCCTCTGCAAGAAATAATAGCTGCTAGCAACTCTATAGACTCCACAGCTGATGGAGTGGTCCTGCTTCCCCTTTTTCTTTCTGCTGGAGCTTGGTAAAACTCTACATTTAACCCATTTGACTGTAGCATTGACACCGTTTTTGTTGTTTGGTGTGGTGGAGAACTGTCGTACCTCCAGATGTTGCTGAACTACAACTCCCATCCCATCCCAAGTTGCCCACGCTTGCCAGGGCTGATGGGAGTTGTAGTTCATGAACACTGGGAGGGCAAAAGGCTACCCGTGCCTGGAGTGAGAGGATAAAATGTTTGAAGTGAAGGCTAGAGAGTGACAGGAATGTATTCTGTGTGAGTTCTACTTGATGTAGTTCCTTCGATGTTAGTTTTGGAGACTTGCAGAAGTCAGTTGGTACTTCTTGTATTTTCCATTTTTGAAAAAATGAAAACTTGTGGTTCTGGGTCTTGATTCAGCAGAGCATATACTCTTCTCTCTACCTCCCCCCCAAAATCTGACCTGTGGTACTAATTCCATTGCAACAAATCTTTGTATAGAAGTGCTTCCACCATTTCCCTCTTTGTTATTCCTATATCTTTGAAGCAAGCACTGAAGAAGGAAAGCTGCCAAATAATATTGGGGTAAAATAAGAGATACTTGTGAGCAGATTAAAATTATACATTTGGGACAGTGTCTGCAGACTTCAGTGCAGAGGAAAGAAGCTTTCCTGCACACATACTCTCAAGAGTACCACTTCTCTGACATCCTAAAACATATTCTTAACATTTTATACACACTGTGGAGTCTTATCAGGCCATTGATCCAGAGTAGAATAACCTGCATTGCATGGGTACCCTCCTCTGTCTAGATGAAAACCTCTTTCCACCACTTGGATCACCTGTATAACTCAATCACCCGTATCTTCCAGAAAATCGTTATGTACCTTCAGGTATTAGAATGTGAACGTAACCAACACCTGGTCCAGACCTCATGGTAAGTTGATGTTTCTTGTTTTTATTGAGGCCAGCGGGGCAGTGGCAAAAATATGTCATGTGTGGGGTCAGTACTTTTCTCCTCCACTCATGTTCGTGGCATGAGTATGGTTCCAGTCTTAGCCTGGAATGCTGCTTCTATCACCCCAAGTTGACGGGCCTCTTTGTTAAAGATTCAGACACTGTCTTAAATGGTAAGAGAGCTTTACACCCTCACAAATGCACCCTTTGCTCTTTCTTCCTTTTACTCCTGCCCATTCAAGTTACTGCTCAGGAGCAGGGCGTGAAGGCACCCGCCCTCCCCTGTTTGCCCAACAGCATGTGTCATTCAGAAGTATGCTGCCTCTGAATAAGGTGTTAACCATAGATATACCCCCTTCATTCCTAGTGTGGGGAGGTGGTCACTTCTGCCATGAAAATTATTGTAAAAACAACCCTCCTCATACAGTTTTCAGCTTCTTGATATTGTTTATGCAATATATTGTGTCCATATGCAGTCTGTCTGCCGCTTTCTTGGTATGGGTTTATATTAAATATCTCCCCCCCCCCCCGCGCGCTCCCAAGAAAGCATACATTTACAAATGGTAACCTGTGAAAACTGACATGATGTAAAAATTGGCCTGAAAGCAAAGTTTGTGTTTCTACTAACTAAAATTGTCTGGCTGTTTTGAAAGAGAACCTCTTTTGACTCTTCTTTTCTGTACTCTTTTGATCAAAGGGTAGCCTCTGAGGGTAAGTGACTGAGACTTCTCCTCTGCTGCCCAAGCGCTATGGTGCAAGCACTAACTGCCGTCTTCAGTCAAACCCAAGCAGGCTCCACAGAGAGAAGGCTGGCTCTAGACAGGTGGTATGCGTACACAAGTCGAGTTAAAACTGGCCGACTGCTGCTTGTGATTCTTTTTTTTTTTTAACTTGTTAAATTTTATTTGTGCATTTTTCAGATAAGTCTGTGTTACTGTCAGGATGCTTTGTTCCCATTTTATGTCCTTTAAAAAAACCACAGACTTTTATAAAACTTGGGTTTAAAATCTTTGTGGGGTTGGGTTTTTAAAAACTTAATTCTTACTTGAAAGCATAAGCATTGCAATAAGAAGATATGTTACTTCATAGCACCTCAGATTTTTTTTGTTGTACTTTTTAAACTGTGTGTTTTGGGGTCCTGCACATATCTACTGATGTATATCCAGTAAAACTTCGGATGTATTTCTGCAGCGGGTTCCTTCCTCCATGCATCATAACAAATGCTTTTGGAACTTGGATTATATTGTGAGAAACTGCAGTTCAGCGTGGGGAAATATATACAGGACCACCCAGGCAGTCCCTTTGGTTGCACCTAAAATAGGACTTTCAAGGTCCCTGAAACACTTTTAAAGAATGATGTAAGCCTTTAAAGGGCTGGCCTACTCTTCAAAATCCCAGCTCATCTGGGTTAGTCTAAATGGCAATGGAAACATTTTGGATCCAGTTAACCATAGTATTTTTTCAAAACCTGCTAATTGAAGACTGAAAATCATTGCTACCCAAACCCAGAGTCCCCATATTCTTCAGCTGCTTTGGTTTTGAACAAATTGTGTAGGAATTATGTGCATAGCCTGATTTGGTATAGTGACATTGGTCACCTATTAATTTGCACCTTTTGACAGGCACAAACCATAGGCCCATTCCATTTTACAACTGTTTAAACTTTGTTCAGGGTTTTGTCCACTGTGCATTTTGGTGTGTTGTAAGGAATTATCCTTCAGATTTTCATTTTAAGGTCACAGAAATGCGTGAAATGTTCTGGCTGGGCTTTGTGCAATATTTTCACAGTGCAATATTTTTTACAGTTGCCTCATTCTGTGAACATTTGTGTTGAGAAACCTTGTTACAGTGGGGCAGTCTGGAAGCGGCCCAATGACAACCCATTGAAGAACATTGATCCTTCAGCAGTGACAATACCAGACACCTGGACTGAATATCTGTGGCGCTCTCTTGCTCTCTCTAAAAGCGATTTGTGTGTCAGATGCTTTCCTGAGTGGAGAATGGTCACTCCAAAAGAAGCTTGCAACAGAAGATTCTGAATGCTTGGGAAAAGCCCCGTTCCTTCAACAAAGAACTTCTAGCCGGACCTGTGACTTCAGACTGTCCGTTTTCAAGTTTGCATGTCGCTCTGCGTGACGGGATAAAATGTAGATTTTGACAGAATTCTTCAAATCATGCTTCAAAAGTTGTGCCTACCGTAAAATAAAATGAATTTTTGATGTTGTTTTGCATGAGAACAGGCCAGTAGCTCATAGCAGGGAGAAAAGTGAAGTTAAAATTGGTTCTCTTTCATAAAATGCCAACGTCCAGTTAATAAATACTTGGCAGTTGTCCTTCCCTGTCAAATCTGTGCACTCCAACTTCTTGTCAGGTTTCACAGGATTATCTAGGATTCAAACAGCTGTAGAATGCCCTAGACAGCTAGCTACAGTGTGCCTTAAAAACAGCATAGCCAAAGCAGGGGATTTCAGCAGACTTCTGCAACTTTCCCCCCTCCTTTTTGTCTTCTCAGGAACTACATGAATGACAGTCTGCGGACAGATGTCTTTGTAAGGTTCCACCCCGAGAGCATCGCTTGCGCCTGCATCTACCTTGCTGCTAGGACCCTGGAGGTTGGTGTTAACCTGACTCATGCTATATAAGATGCTCTTGTTTTCCTTGTGGAGTTTTTACTGCCGCAATGAGTGTGTTTAATGAACAAATCTAGAGGATTTAATAGTGGCTGCCTTTTTATTTTTGCTCTCATGTGCAGAAGGGAAATGGTGACTTACATAGACATTTCCCCCTTTCCCAAGTCAGTACCCTCCTACATACACAGAAGGAAAGTGGGAGCTCAGACCTAAGGAGAAAGGTATCCTTGATGTAAATCACACCACTTAACTCCTTCACAACCACCCATCTCCTTGGTTATAAACAGTAAAAGGCTAAGAGAGTGATTATTGTCTGAAAGGTGAAGTGATCCTTAGAGTGATTTTGAATGGGTTGGGGTTTTTTGGTGACTAATGGTGAACGGTGTCTTGCTCACAGATTCCGCTTCCAAACCGCCCTCACTGGTTCCTGCTGTTTGGAGCTACGGAAGAGGAAATCCAGGAGATATGCACGAAAATTTTGCAATTATACACACGTAAAAAGGTTGGTCCTGCTTATTCTTTTGAATTTTTCAAACAGGGTGGGAAAGCACACTGGCGTGTTTTTAAGACTTCAGGGCACATATTTTCAAAGTTCTGTTGATTAGAATCTAAATTTCTTTTTTTCATCTTGAGTACCTCGAGAATTTTGTTCCATCCTCCCTGCCACACAGATTTGGGATTTGTGTTGCAGCCCAAATTCTGCATATAATAGCAATATTGCTTAATAAAGAAGGTAACCTTGCTAGTAGCACGTCTCACAAAAGTGCCTGGTGTTTTGTTCCTTTGCCTTACCTCGCATTTTCCATTGTAAGCCTTTGGGGAAAAGCCTGTCTATGCAATGCTCTTATGTAAGTGCCAGATCAATATTTTGCTAAAGCACACACCCATTTCCACAGGTTGATCTAGCTATCCTGGAAAGCCGAGTAGAGAAGAAAAAGCTTGCCATTGAAGAGGCAAAAGCGCAAGCCAAAGGCCTCTTACCAGATGGAACACCCAATTTGGATACCGTGTCGGGATTTTCTCCTGCTCCCAAAACCGGTTGGTATCCCTGGTCCTGTATGTGTGGTTCCTCACATTATCTCAGGATAGCCAGGAATATGGGTGCAGTATCATTTTTGAATGCCCTCCCACCTTCAAAACAAAACTTCTTGCAAATGGAAAACTACCTTATCACTGGGAAAGTTCTAGTTCTTTATATGCAGTGCTGGTTTCTCCTTGCAAGGAGTTATTACGGTAGAGCATTAAGAAACAGACCCCCAAACTAAACCTGTGCGTGTCATTCATTGCACTGCCTACCTGCTCTGTGTTGGCCGGGCCTAATTTCTCTAGATATGGGACGAATCCTCCCATCCTTATTAAGGTTTAGGCCTTAATTGTACCAAATTAGATGTCTGCTCGCATGTGCTGTCTTTTATAGGAAGAGGATGACTTTAGGCCTCACTTCAGCACAGTGACCCAATTGAAATTGATGACTGGGCATGTAGGAAGCCGGTACAGCATTCCATCTGGTTGGTATCTCATTTAAATCTGGTTCTCTGCACATGCAAAGTGAAATGCCTTCCCAGGCCAGAGTAATGATAAACAAATGGGTGCTGGCAACCTAGTTTTAAAGGAGCTGTCAGCCACATGGAATGTCACACAGGTAAATTACACATGCAGGATCCCATTTGAAGTTGTATCCCATTTAGCATGTACGCTGCACCCTAACATGCTAAGTAAAGTAGGACCTGTTGTTGTCTTGATAGTAGTTGTCAGCCTTTCTGATCAAAGCTCTCATTATGGTGAACTTGCAGATTTGTGTCAGCACTCCTGACTTTAATTTTTCCAGGGTTTTTCTGGACTTAACCTGAAACTGTTCTTAACCTGAAGCACCACTTTAGCTAATGGGGCCTCTGGCTGCTGCTGTGCCGCCGGAGCACAATTTCTGTTCTCATCCTAAGGCAAAGTTCTTAACCTGAAGCACTATTTCTGGGTTAGCGGAGCCTGTAACCTGAAGTGTATGTAACCTGAAGTGTATATAACCTGAGGTACCACTGTATAGGTAAAAGACTAATTGGTCTGTAACTCGCCGGGTCCAGTGTGGGGCCCTTTTTATAAATTGGGATGATTATCGCCTCAGTCCACCCTTCGGGAAATAGCAGAAAGACCCAACTTGCTTTTGGCGTACCATATCTGGCCTACTGGACCAGGAGTGTAATGGACTCATTTGTACCACTGAACCCCAAGAGTGAGTCCGATACTTTCAATCATTGTTTTATGACAGAGGATGTGGAGACCCAGCAGAGTCTTCAGAGATCTCCTGCTCCCAGCAGAGCGACTTCTTCCAGAAAACTCTTCCGCACAGTTCAAAGCAGCAAAATGTTTATTGGTTCTAGACACAAGATGGAGCTAAACACTGCAATCTACTATAAACAGTTCTTCTGGTCTTTGAACTAAAGAGACATATGTATAGACAGATCCTCAAAAACTATCCCCATGCTAGCTAATGCTGCTATGTAAAACTTGCAGCCTCTTCCCCTGACTCTCACAGATTCAGAGTCAGACCCAGGGAGCAAATAGAACATGCCACAATTTTATCATATGTGGTTGTCTTGTAAAGCAATAAAGGCTTTCTGGGAAATAATATATAATGAATTTGGGGGGGGGGAAATGTTTAAAATAACTTTTGATTAAAAAAAAATCACACAGAAGCCTTTCTATTAGGAATTATAGGTACCGACATCCCAATGGAACAGAAATGTATGTGACAACAGCAGCATGGATGCTGCTAGCCCAGAGATGGAAAGAAGAAAGAGGAATGGCAAGCTAAGCTGTTAGACTATGCTGAAATGGCAAAACTGACCGGGAAACTCAGAGACCAAGAAGACAAGCAATTCAAGAAAGAATGGAGAAAGTTTATAATTTATTTAGGAGACCATGGTAAGAGACTATGAAATAATATGCAGTTGTGAATGTTGACAATAGGACCCATGGAGGGGATTCAGTCGCGAGATTCAGAGAAATCTCATCTTACGGATATGCACTTGGTATTGTAACTAATTTGCACTTGTAAAATCAAATAAAAATGATTTAAAAAAAAGACATGCCACAGGACATAATGAAAGCAATGCCCTAGAGACTATTATGCCCATATCTACATTCCTGAACCAATGGGAAGGTGAATGACTTGGCAAGTCATACACTCGACCTCGGCTCTGTTGCCGTGGTAACCCAGTGCACCTGACACCCTTATTTCAGAACATCCACCAAGAGTTTGCAGGCACGACTAACTTGGGTTTATTAATTTTGATGGAACTACTCTGAATTTGACTTAGCTGGATGCAACACCCAGATTCTAATCCCTACTCAGCCATAAAGTCTGTCATAGGGGTGGGAGAACTGCAGGCCTCAGGCCTGCATGCAGCCTAGCAGTCCTTGCTACCTGACCCTTGTTGGTCCTGTTTCAACCCCCCCCCAAAAAAAAGTGGTTTTTGCTTTGCTTGAACTCAGACCGTGCCTCTTGCTCGCTTGAATGTACAGGGGGAGATATGTGCAGAAACTAGCTTACTCTATAAAGGTAAAATTCATATCAGTTGCTCCACCCACTTTTGACTCTGACCCCGCCCACCACTGGCATGTGGCTCCCAAAAGCTTGCTCAGGGGGGTATATGGCCTCTGACTGGGAAAGGTCTGCCACCTCTGCTCTATGGGGTGATTTGAGGCTGGTCACTATTTCTCTTCCCGGCCTACTTCACAATGCTGTTGTGATGATAGAAGGGAGCTGTTGTGCGTGTTGCTTCTGCCACCACCAGGCCAAGGTAGACCTCTCTGTAGTGATGGTAGTCAGGGCTTGTTCTTGCTCTTTCTGTCTTCAGTGCTTAACAAAGGCACAGTTTATCCAGGAGATTACCCAGCTGTGACTCAGGGAAATCCAGCCTGTATTATTTGTCTTTGAACCGGAGGATTTGGGGTGCGTTATGTGAATGCTTTGATTTGAACCAGGCTGCTGGCATGCCAAATACCTGATTTTTTTTTTGCTTAATACCACTGCGTATTTGTTTTTTTAAGTCATGTTCAACGAAGATAAAACTCCTCTGCTGGTTTCGGTTTTGCTAAGAACAACTCAAAAGATGCTTCCTTGAAATGGGTTTTGTCATCTAGCAAACCCAGAGGGAAATTGAAGGCTAGGAGCTACTAGCCAGGGCAAACACCCGCCAGCCAGTTTGATGGCTAGGGCCAGTGATCCAGGAACATAAAGTAAAGGTAAAGGGACCCCTGACCATTAGGTCCAGTCGTGGCCAACTTTGGGGTTGCGGTGCTCATCTCACTTTATTGGCCGAGGGAGCCTGCGTACAGCTTCCAGGTCATGTGGCCAGCATGACTAAGCCGCTTCTGGAGAACCAGAGCAGCGCACGGAAACACCGTTTACCTTCCCACCGGAGTGGTACCTATTTATCTACTTGTACTTTGACTTGCTTTCGAACAGCTAGGTTGGCAGGAGCAGGGACCGAGCAACGGGAGATCACCCCGTCACGGGGATTCAAACCGCCGACCTTCTGATCAGCAAGTCCTAGGCTCTGTGGTTTAACCCACAGCATACTGAGATGCAATAAAACTGCTAGGATATTTGCAAAGCTATGCAAACCGGTGTGGTTTCAAATTGGATCCGTTATTGAATCCCGATTCTGTCTTCCACAGCACTGGACACCCCTCCCAGTTTTGTGTCATATGCAAAATGCATGAGCATCCTTTCAATTCCTTCATCTAAGTCATTGATAAATATGTTGAACAGCAACAGGCCCAGGACAGAACCCCACCAGACCCTCTGGACCACAAGACATTGCTGGGAGATAAACCTTTAGGTTGGAACAAAGATTGATGAGACCAGTCATCAACTCTTAGAGGAAGTCCTCATGGTCTAAGCCTGTGAGAGACAGGGACGGGTGAGGCTCCTCCTTCAGCTATGTGTGTTCATGGGCAGGGAAAGACAGGTTTAGGTTTTCAGATAGGATGATGTAGGCTGAAGGAAAATTGTAGCATTTTCCAGGTAACAAAGAGACAGCCAGAATGGCTGGCTCCTCTGTAGACCTATGCCTGCCTGCTCCTATGAGAGGAGCAAAGAACCATCTTGAGATGTGAATGCTGAGAGCCTTCTCTCCACTGTCGTCTTCTTCTTTGGTGATCACTCGTAACCGAGTAAGATTGTCTTCTGTTATGTACTGAACTCATGAACAATAGGATCCAGAATGCAGCAGTCTGATTGGTCCACAGGAGCCACCCAATCCAGCTCCATGTGGAAGTGAATCAGCAACCTGATTGGCCTGCAGGAGCAGCCCGGAATTAGCCAATCACGCGGGGCCCATTGTGTAAATAATGTATATATACCTAGATGTTTTGGGGATAGATTCATTCATTGCTGCTACGAGCTGAATAAAGAGCATGAAATTCACACTCGACTCCGAGTATATTTCATCTTCCATAAACACAATCTTAACAGTGAGTCCGTAAGTGACTGTGGAGGCCAATTCTGGATCCACACCTTTCCACAGTGGGGACAAAGGTTTCTGGGCGGGAGTTGATCATGGTGAGGGTTTGCCAAACGTGCCTTCCTCTTAGCACATTTTCCCCTTTCGTCCTGAGTTTGAGCGTCTTCAAAGCCCATGGCACCGTTGGTAAAGGCTGTTTTCCAATTGGAGCGCTCGCAGCCCACTGTTTTCCAGTTGCCAGTGTTCATATTACATTTTTTGTAGATTTGCCTTCCTTCCTGTTATCTATTTCGGCGCATGCAAAAGCCAGGGAAAGGGCTTTTGCAACAGAACTCAGTCAGGCGTCTTCACAAATCCTTCCTTATTCATGTGAAATTCCTCCCTGCTTCCCTTTCTACTCCCAACAGTCTCCGGTAGAGAATCGGTACCTGTCACAGATGGTACCTGCTAGTTCTCAGCGCATGTGTGTGCAACTATTTCAAGGCACACCAAGCACCATAACCATCAAGGGTAATATTTTGATGGCAAGCCACTGGAAGGCGTTTGGAGAGCAGAGATGTGTGTGAAATTGTCAAAGCATCTGGGCTGAGGAAGGATTGCAGAAGCTGCTGGCAGTTGTTTCAAGGATCAGTCAGGAGTCTTATAAAACAATAAACGTTATCTATACAAGCTTTCTTTAACTGCTAACTCTCACGAACCCTCCTGCTCTCTCCCTGTACTTTAAGTGCTAAATCGCCTTCCTGGCAGCTGTTCCCTTAACCTGTGCTCTCTCTCATTGGGACTAAGGGCTCACATGTCCTTGCCTTTGCTCTACATTTCTAGGAAGAGGTCTAGGATTTTCAGGTCTGTGTCCAAGCACTTATTCCCCACCCCCACCCCCTGCTGTTTCCCCTGCAAAAACCCACTCTTTAATGCTGGACCGGAACAAACAGCAGTCCGTGGAAAACCCACAATGCTGCTTGCTCTGATTCAGCGGTAGAGATTGGGTTTTACTGGGGAAAGTGGATGGTTGAAAGAAAAACACTCAGGCACAGACCAAGACAAAGCGCAGAGCAAAATGTAAGTGTGCAGAGCCCTGAGGTTCCTCAGGTTAAGGACTTAATTCGTTCCGGAGGTCCGTTCTTAACCTGAAACCGTTCTTAACCTGAGGTACCACTTTAGCTAATGGGGCCTCCCGCTGCCGCCACGACACTGCCGCACAATTTCTGTTCTCATCCTGAAGCAAAGTTATTTACCTGAGGTACTATTTCTGGGTTAGCGGAGTCTGTAATCTGAAGCATCTGTAACCTGAGGTACCACTGTACTACTGTCCTAACTCCTAGTCCTCTTACGTAGTTTTATATAACATGGACACACCTTTCCTTTATAACGTTAACAAAAGAAACCAAATATTATAGTTCTATATAACACGGACACACCTTTCCTTTATAACGTTAACAAAAGAAACCAAATATTACAGCTAACTATATAGTTTAAAAAGTCCATATACCCCCTTGGATGTAGACATCATCTTTTAAGTGATGGGCTTCCTGTACTAGCAACCTGCCCGGATCTTTATCAGTTTTGCCACGGGAGACGTAATTCTTTCCTGGTGGTGCTTGAAATCTGTGCTATCCAAAAAGGATGGAGATGAGTGTGAACGCTCATTCTACTTGTGCACGATAAGTCTCCAGGCTGCGGGCCAGCTGCTGTGGGCCAACTCTGCCCGCCAGGTGTCTGGTCAAAACTGATTTATTTTGGGAGGATTGAATTGCTTCTTGGGTATTTTATTCCGGCCACCTTTTTTCTTCTTTTCTTTTTTGAGATTTTAAATTTCAGGGGTTTATGCAGATGACACAACATTGATGGCAGAAAGTGAGGAGGAATAAAAGAAACTTTTAATGAGGGTGAAAGAGGAGAGCGCAAAGTATGGTTTGAAGCTCAACATCAAAAAAACGAAGATCATGGCCACTGGTCCCATCACCTCCTGGCAAATAGAAGGGGAAGAAATGGAGGCAGCGACAGGTTTTACTTTCTTGGGCTCCATGATCACTGCAGATGGTGACAGCAGTCACGAAATTAAAAGACGCCTGCTCCTTCGGAGAAAAGCAATGACAAACCTAGACAGCATCTTAAAAAGCAGAGACATCACCTTGCCAACAAAGGTCTGTATAGTTAAAGCTATGGTTTCCCCAGTAGTGATGTATGGAAGTGAGAGCTGGACCATCAAGAAGGCTGATCGCCAAAGAATTGATGCTTTTGAATTATGGTGCTGGAGAAGACTTGAGAGTCCCATGGACTGGAAGAAGATCAAACCGATCCATTCTGAAGGAAATCAGCCCTGAGTGCTCAGTGGAAGGACAGATCCTGAAGCTGAGGCTCCAATACTTTGGCCACCTCATGAGAAGAGAAGACTCCCTGGAAAAGACCCTGATGTTGGGAAAGATTGAGGGCACAAGGAGAAGGGGACGACAGAGGACGAGATGGTTGGATAGTGTTCTCGAAGCTAACAACATGAGTTTGACCAAACTGCGGGAGGCAGTGGAAGACAGGAGTGCCTGGCGTGCTCTGGTTCATGGGGTCACGAAGAGTCGGACACGACTAAACAACAACAAAATTGTGAAGGGTTGACTTGTTTTACATTTGGTATGTTGTGTCATTATAGGACTGAGGGTTGGTTGGATGATGCCTGTGGGTCCCAACCAAGCCAGTGATTTAGTATTTGGTTAGAGTGTAGTTTGTAGTAGGGGAAACTGCAGAACTGGCGGAACCAGTTTCTTTGCTAAGTTACTCCCCCCCCCCCCCCCGTGCTTTTCTATAAGCACCTTGCCCTTATAGCTGGGACACCTTCCTTTGTCTCCCTTTGTGCCTGCAAGGAGGTGACGCCATTTCCCTTGTTTTGTTTTTATAGAGCATGAAGTGAGAGAATGAGGGATTAAAAAGTACAAAACCAGTCCTGTAAAGTTGCCATCCTTTGGTGCTTACCGTATTTTTCGCTCTATAAGACGCACCAGACCACAAGACGCACCTAGTTTTTGGAGGAGGAAAACAAGAAAAAAAAAAATTCTGAATCTCAGAAGCCAGAACAGCAAGAGGGATCGCTGTGCAGTGAAAGCAGCAATCCCTCTTGCTGTTCTGGCTTCTGGGATAGCTGCGCAGCCTGCATTCGCTACATAAGACACACACACATTTCCCCTTACTTTTTAGGAGGGGAAAAGTGAGTCTTATAGAGCAAAAAATACGGTAATTTATTGTGGGTTCTTTAGGAGCACAGGCAGGGTTGTGATTGTGATTACTATTAAAACTGTGATTAACACAGTTTTAATAGTACAGAACAATCTCCTCCAAATGTCATAGAGGAGAGTCTAAAGTAAAGAAAAAAGGCAAGCCCGAAATATTAATCCGCCAGTGCGAGCCATCAGGAAGTATCAAAATTCAAGTCCACAATGTTCATAGCAGCCAGAAAGTTTTGTGTCACCTGGGAGATGGCTTTGTATTTCATCTTAGCTCATGTAAACAATAACACCAGGCTACAAAAGAATCTTTATACTGCATTCTTTTAGTCAGAGGTCGATTATTTGTGAATTTTTCCGACTTGCCAAGCCATCTTATACCAGTTAACAAACATGGCGCCCTTTAGGTCTTTTCAACATAAAGCAACTAGCCAGGCAGCTAGGAAAAGATAGCCAATTCGAGGTTTGAAATGACAACGGTAAGCCCAGTCATTGCTTCTCCATAAGGTAAAGGACCCATGGGTGGTTACGATAAGTCCAGTCAAAGGCAACTATGGGGTTGCAGCGCTCATCTCCCTTTCAGGCTGAGGGAGCCGGCGTTTGTCCACAGACAGCTTTCTGGATCATGTGGCTGGCATGACTGAACCATTTCTGGCACAATGGGAACACCATGACGGAAACAAGAGCACACGGAAACACCGCTTACCTTCCCGCCACAGCGGTACCTATTTATCTACTTGCACTGGCATACTTTTGAACTGCTAGGTTGGCAGGAGCTGGGACAGAGCAACGGGAGCTCACCCCATCGCGGGGATTCAAACCACCGACCTTCTGATCGGCAAGGCCAAGAGGCTCAGTGGTTTAGACCACAGCGCCACCCGCATACTGGGTTGTATCCAGTGCTGGTCTTCCTCAGAGGGGTCTCACTGGATACTCTATCCCTGCAGCGAGATGTCTAGAGCTTGCCCAAGTAGGAGAAATGCCCTCTGGGTACCCTTGTGGTTCTTGTTTCTTTGGGAGAAGATCCCTTGCGCGGGAAAGGCCTCTCCCTCAAATCACAGGTCCGCCGTGTTCCCTGTTACTGGTTTTGCTGTCCGGATTGACCTCAAGCACACACAACATGTGTGAGCACACAACACTCTCCAACAGCTGGCATCCCTGAACAGCTCCTGTTGTGTCAACAGACTTTTGAAGAACGCCAGAGCGTCTGGCACCAGAGAGCTTGACTGATGTGCTGACATCCAGGATTAAGCAAAGAGCAGATTCAAAGGCGTCTTAAGCCATTAATGAATGCTCCGATTGGCAAGGCGGCAAAAGCTGTCACCAAAACAGCCCGACGACGTGGGGAAGGCTGGGGTTTCCGTTGTTATGTAGGCTCTAGCTTTGGTGTGAGGAAATGGTGGACCTTCAGATGTGGCTGAACTACGACTCCCATCATCCCCGGCCATTGGGCCTGCTTGCAAGGGTTGATGGGAGTTGCACTTTAGCAACATCTGGAGGGTAAAGGTTCCCCCACCCTCAGCCTTGGCCAACCTGCTGCCCAACAGGTATTTTGGACTTCAGCTCCCCACAGTCCCAGCCACAGGACAGGGATAGCTTAACGACTGTTATCTTTGCTCTGGTAACCTCAAGCTTAGATTCCTGCAATGCGTTATACGTAGGGCTGCCTCGGAAGATGGTTCGAAAACTTCAGCTGGTACAGAATTCAGCAGCCAGGTTGCTCACGGGAGAAAACATTCCTCTTTAACCAGGCCTTTGGATGATTGACATCCAGTGCCCTTTTAAAATGTGTTTGGGGGGTGTTATTGGGTTGCTTTGTTTTTGTTTTGGTTATGTATTTTATATTTCTGTATTGTGGTTTTATGTTGCAACCACCCTGAGACCTGCGGGGGTCTACAAATTCAATAAATAACAAATAATAGGAACATAGGAAGCTGCCTTACGCTGAGTCAGAGTTAGCCCATCAAGCTCAGTAATGCCTACACTGACTGGCAGTGGCTCTCTGGGGTTTTAGTCGTCTCTTCCAGAGCCGGGTGGCAGGTGGCGCTGTGGCTGATGCAGGTGGCGTAGGGTTAAACCACAGAGCCTAGGACTTGCCAATCAGAAGGTAGGCAGTTCAAATCCCCGTGACGGGGTGAGCTCCCATTGCTCGGTCCCTGCTCCTGCCAAGCTAGCAGTTCGAAAGCACGTCAAAGTGCAAGTAGATAAATAGGTACCGCTCTGGCGGGAAGGTAAACGGCATTTCCGTGTGCTGCTCTGGTTCGCCAGAAGCGGCTTAGTCGTGCTGGCCACATGACCCGGAAGCTGTACATCGGCTCCCTCGGCCAATAAAGCGAGATGAGCGCCGCAACCCCAGAGTCGGTCACAACTGGACCTAATGGTCAGGGGTCCCTTTACCTTTACCCAGAGGATGCCAGGGATCGAACCTAGAACTTGCTGTATTCAAATCTGCCCCAGGCTGAGGCTGCTGAACTCTGGGGCTAGGGGAAATTCTGGGGATCTGCCACGGTTGCCAGGCCAAAAGGGACTATGCTCCAGCAGGTTCCGTTTCACTGACCCTGGGTTTGCTCTCGGGTGGATAAGCACAGATCTGCAGCCATAAAGAGCCATGGTGACTCCTGCCAAGTGTTGTCTTTATGGGCCGAGACCTTTTGGAGTTGGCAAGGTGTTTGGCATTGCATGCCAGACGCCCTTTCCCATGGGTGGGTCACTGTTTGTGAACCGTGCAGAGTGAGGACAATCATTTTTTTTTCGGCAATGCTGAGTTGCATTTTAACAAAAAGGGGGGGGGAGAGTATAAAGCAAAGTACAGTCATACCTCGGGTTACAGACACTTCAGGTTGCGTATTTTCAGATTGTGGACCGCCGAAACCCGGAAGTACCGGAACGGGTTACTTCCAGGTTTCGGCGGTCGTGCATGCGCAGAAACGACAAATCACAACCTATGCATGCGCAGACGTGGGTTGCGAACGCTGCGGGTTGCGTACGTGCATTCCGCACGGATCACGTTTGCAACGCGAGCGTCCACTGTACACAACTCAATATCAATTTTTAAAATATCTTTATATGTCTATACGCTTCAGGTCACATACACTTCAGGTTACAGACTCCACTAACCCAGAAATAGTGCTTCAGGTTAAGAACTTTGCTTCAGGATGAGAACAGAAATCGTGCTCCGGCGGCGTGGCGGCAGTGGGAGGCCCCATTAGCTAAAGTGGTGCTTCAGGTTAAGAACAGTTTCAGGTTAAGTACGGACCTCTGGAACGAATTAAGTACTTAACCTGAGGTACCACTGTATTTGTATCTATGTGTCAATATTAATATGGATATGGGTATCGATAGATATCTCAAGGATGAGTTGGGGTCTCAGTGTGGGGGGAGGCTTAGCTTGGCAGTGGTTCAAGGAAAGCCGCTAACTGCTGTCAGAGGAAGCACGTGCTTCCCCAGCCCCACGTGCCCCCCAGCTTGAGAGCACCCTGCTGGTTTCAATTTCAAATACTTTAAAACTTCTTTCCCCCGAAAAATTTTCACTGTTCTTTTTGTAAACCGTTTTGAGCTTTGCTTGTTTTACAATCACATCGCACGAAACGATGATTAAAAAAGGAATATAACTCAGAAGGGGGTTGGTGGTGCTTATATTTTTGGCTATACCCTCCAACATTTCTCCCATGAAAATAGGGGTGCCCCATTCCATAATGGTAATTTTACTATTTATACCCCACACATCTTGCTGGGTTGCCCCAGCCACTCTGTGCAGCTTCCAACATATATAAAAACACAATTAAACATGGATAAAACTTCCCTATACACAGAATTGCCTTCAGATGGCTTGGGGGTCAGATAACTCCAGTGCTTTTTTTCTTTTAAAAAATGTTTAGCAGTACAGTACAGTACTCTCATTTTCCTACTCATATTGAAATAAAAAGGTAAAGGTAAAGGGACTCCTAGGTCCAGTCGTGGCCAACTCTGGGGTTGCAGCACTCATCTCGCTTTATTGGCCGAGGGAGCCGGTGTACAGCTTCTGGGTCATGTGGCCAGCATGACTAAGCCGCTTCTGGCGAACCAGAGCAGCGCTTCCGGAGCGGTACCTATTTATCTACTTGCACTTTGAGGTGCTTTCGAACTGCTAGGTTGGCAGGAGCAGGGACCGAGCAACGGGAGATGAAATGCTGCGCCTCAATGAGGCCAAACTTAGATTCACAAAATGTTTAGGGGTATGCATATCTCTGCGCCCCCCCAGAAAAAACAGCACTGGATAACTCCGTACCTTCCAACATTTCTCCAGTGAAAATAGGGGCATCCTAAGGAAAAGAGGACAATCTGGAATCAAATCAGAAATCAGGGATTCTCTAAATCAGGGAAAATAGGGACACTTGGAGGGTCTGACAGGCCTACATATGCAGAGTGCAGAGCTCACGTGGGATCCCTTGTTTTTAGGACTCCCTTTTAATCAGGAGGCGGAAGCGGGGAGACTTTTTTGCCGCATCAATAAGTAAATAAACAAAAGCCTCTTCTCGCCTGGCTCCCCGCCACGTTTGTTGAATGGCGTCAAGATTCGGAGGGGGCGAGATTTGGGGCGTGGCCTCGCGGGAGGGGGCGTGGCCCTGCTTTTAAAAACCTCCTCGGCGCTCCAAAAAGTGGAGGCTCCCTGCGCGCTGCGATGGATCAAGCGCTCTGCCGCTCCGTGCTCATCACCGGCGCCAACCGGGGCATCGGCCTGGGCTTGGTCGAGGGGTTCCTGGCTGCCTCCCCCTGCCCAGAAGTCGTCATCGCCACCTGCCGGTGCCCTGAAAGCGCTCAGGTAAGGCGGACGCATTTCACCTGCACGCACCCGAATCCCCCCAAGCCCACCTGGACCAGGATCCTGATCCCCCCCATTGGCCAGCCAGGTGACAGAGTGGTGTAGTGGTTAGAGGCAACGCCGGCAAACGGGGGTTCGGATCCTGCTCCCCTCCCGCCATGAAGATCACTGGGCGACCTTGGACTAGTCCCCGGCTCTGCCAGACCAGCCTAACTCGCAGGGCTGTTTTGTGAGGATGAAACAGAGGGCGGGGGGAGATGAGAACTGCGGAGACCGCTTTGAGTTCCTTGGGAGGAAAGGGAGGATATAAATAAATATTGAGACCCTCCTCTCTCCTCCCCGCACCCAAATCTCAGATCTGGAGAGAGCATCCTAAATCATGCTCCTTATGCTTACTTTCCCGATAGTGGCGCTATAAGCCCTTCTGAAGATTTCCCCTCTGCTCCAGAATGGGGAGACCCTCAAGTTCCCCCTTTCCAAGACACTGTATGCCTGTACAGTGGTACCTCAGGTTAAGTACTTAATTCGTTCCGGAGGTCTGTTCTTAACCTGAAACTGTTCTTAACCTGAAGCACCACTTTAGCTAATGGGGCCTCCTGCTGCCGCCATGCCGCCGGAGCACGATTTCTGTTCTCATCCTGAAGCAAAGTTCTTAACCCGAGGTACTATTTCTGGGTTAGTGGAGTCTGTAACCTGAAGCGTATGTAACCTGAAGTGTATGTAACCAAAGGTACCACTGTATCAGCAATGGGGTTCTGGGGTCTACTATCTGCTTTTCCATAGATGCTAAGGAAAACCACACAGATTTTTTTCATAAAATTATTATCCGGCTCTCTTGGATAAGCGAGTTGAACAAAACCAGTCAGTCTTCCAGTGAGTGTGGTTGCATCATGGCTATATATATAAGGGCTAGATGACCTTGCCAGTTTTATTTTAAATCTCTTTCTTTAACTCTACCCAATGCAGACGGTTGCTATTGCTTTCTGAGTGAGATTTAATTGGCATACTGGCAAATTCAGGATTGCACAGTTAAAGTTGATTATGTCCATAGATTTGTACTTTTATTTGTACTTTTTATTTGCCGCTGCCTTTCCAAAGTTCAAACCATGCTCAAGGTGGTTTGCAGCATGAAAAAAAATACATAATTATGACATAACAAAAGCAGTCATAATAAATGTTAATAAATGTTAATAAAACATTTTAAAATACACAACCAAACCGAACAATTTCCACATAAATCACAAGAAGATCCAAAATAAAGATGCAGGAAAAAACACACCCAACAGCAACATCCCCCCCAACAAAAAAATGCAAACACCCCAGACCAAGAGGCTGTTCAGCCTCAGTTTTTGTAGCTGGAGTCTGTCCAGGCCCCCCCCCCCCCCCAGCTAGGCGGAACAGGCCTGCAAGACAGGGAGAAAATCTTCCAGGACTCACAGATAATATAGTCTTTGGCTACTTCCGCCTCAGGTTTTTTGATTGGCAGGTCAATCAAAAGGTCGGACTTTTTGAGCTAACAGACTATTGGTTGCTTTGAGGCAACATCGTCCAGGCTTCCCAGAAACAAGTGGGGATTAATGCTCATCATGCCAACATCATCTAATCTTCCCACAGGCAAATCAGAATGAATCTTTGGTGAACAACCTAAGAACAACCTAAGCTGGTGTTTCTCAAACTTGGGTCTCCAGCGGTTGTTGGGCTACAACTCCCACCATGCCTAGCTAGCAGGACCAGTGGTCAGGGATGATGGGGGTTGTAGTCCAACAACAGCTGGGAGAAACACTGATCTCAGGAACCAGCTGGAATAATTTCTTTCCAATATACCTCCCTCTACACTCGCTTAGTACACTGAACCCTCTCTGCTATTTTAATCCCTGTTCCCCAGTTTGGATAGATTCTTTTTTGCACCTCACTGCTGGGCAGATGAGTTCTGTCTGTGTCTATTTTGCAGGGAGGATAGAACACTCTGTGCATCCTCAGAGGCGCTCTTGTGATTGAGCAGCACCTTCTAGTTCCCTGGGCTGTGAATTCCATTGGGAAGAGCTGCCACTCAGTGTGGTAGAACGGTAGCTTTGCTTCCAAAGGTCCCAGGTTCAATCGCTTACGTCTCCAGGTGGGGCTGGGAGAGACTCTCAGATTTCCAAACTCTGGAAAAATGACTTGCAGTAGAGAAGAAGGACTTGCAGAGTAGATGTTAACATTGTAATTAGCATTTATTGCCTAGGAGGAAAGGCTGGAATCCAAATAACTATTTAGGGTAGTATTTCATCACAAAGCACAACGATTTCTGCTTTCATTAACGTACGTACTGCAATCCCAAAGTTTGTTTCCTGGTCAGTCCTTGCCAGCTCAGTGTGTTTGTGAAGTTGGGATTATTTTTACCTTGACCTGCCTTGTTCCATACTTTCTTAGTACAGTAAATTGTACTTCGCGTACCAGTTAGCTAAACATTAAAAGGACCCCTGACGGTTAAGTTCAGTCACAGATGACTCTGGGGTTGTGGCACTCATCTCGCTTTACAGGCCGAGGGAAGCCGGTGTTTGTCCGCAGACAGTTTTTCCGGGTCGTGTGGCCAACATCACTAAGCCGCTTCTGGCGCAATGAAACACCGAAACCAGAGCAGTGCACAGAAATGCCGTTTACCTTCCCGCCGGAGCGATACCTATTTACAGTGGTACCTCAGGTTAAGTACTTAATTCGTTCCGGAGGTCCGTTCTTAACCTGAAACTGTTCTTAACCTGAAGCACCGCTTTAGCTAATGGGGCCTCCTGCTGCTGCTGCGCCGCCGGAGCACGATTTCTGTTCTTATCCTGAAGCAAAGTTCTTAACCCGAGGTAATATTTCTGGGTTAGCGGAGTATGTAACCTGAAGTGTATGTAACCTGAAGCATATGTAACCTGAGGTACCACTGTATCTCCTTGCACTTTTTGGCGTGCTTTCAAACTGCTAGGTTGACAGGAGCAGGGACCGAGCAACGGGAGCTCACCCTGTCGTGGGGAATCGAACCACCGACCTTCTGATCGGCAAGCCCAAGAGGCTCAGTGGTTTAGACCACGGCGCCACCCGCGCTCCTAGCTAACTATTAGGGGTGTACAATTCTCCCTAGGGGGTGGAAAGGCGACAACCCAGTTAAACCCTTGACAGGAGAAGATTGGTCTTGCCTAGGCTGGATTCAAACACAGATAAAAATTGAGAGGCAGGTGGTTGCAGTCCCTTGCCGCTGCCCCATACAGACATGCAGCATATTGGGGGTCCTGTTGCATTATGTCAGGATTGCAATACCTTAAGTACCACCTCTCTCCATATGAACCTGAGATCATCATCTAAGGCCCTTTTCTGTGTGCCTTTGCCATGAGAGGTGCAGAGGGCGGCAGCATGAGAATGGGCCTTTTCTGTGGTGGCTCCCTGCTTATGGAATGCTCTCCCCAGGAAGGCTTACTTGGCACCTTGCTTATAAAATGCCCCTCTTCAACCGAGCCTTTGGCTGATTAACATCCAATGCCCTTTGAAATGTGTTGTGGGTGGGTGGGGGGTTATTGGTTCCCCCCTCTCTCGTAGCCCACTGGCTGAGCATCGAGGGGGTCCAGCCTGCCAGCCCAGAAAACCCACCCCCAGGTGAGTCACCCACTTTGGTTAATGCTGCGAATCTGATGGGGCGCTTTCAGCGTTACTTTCTGTAGGGTTGGATTGGTGCTCTTTTATGAAGAAGAAGTAGTAGTAGTTTGGATTTGATATCCCGCTTTATCACTACCCTAAGGAGTCTCTAGGGACGTGGGTGGCGCTGTGGGTTAAACCACAGAGCCTAGGACTTGCTGATCAGAAGGTCGGCGGTTCGAATCCCCGCGACGGGGTGAGCTCCCGTTGCTCGGTCCCTGCTCCTGCCAACCTAGCAGTTCAAAAGCACGTCAAAGTGCAAGTAGATAAATAGGTACCGCTCCAGTGGGAAGGCAAACGGTGTTTCCGTGCGCTGCTCTGGTTCGCCAGAAGCGGCTTAGTCATGCTGGCCACATGACCCGGAAGCTGTACGCCCGCTCCCTCGGCCAAAAAAGCGAGATGAGCGCAGCAACCCCAGAGTCGGTCACGACTGGACCTAATGGTCAGGGGTCCCTTTACCTTTACCTTTAAGGAGTCTCAAAGCGGCTAACAATCTCCTTTCCCTTCCTCCCCACAACAAATACTGTGAGGTGAGTGGGGCTGAGAGACTTCAGAGAAGTGTGACTAGCCCAAGGTCACCCAGCAGCTGCATGTGGAGGAGCGGGGAATCAAACCCGGTTCACCAGATTACGAGTCCATCGCTCTTAACCACTACACCACACTATACCACCTTTAATTAACAAGGGTTGCCCGTGTTTATGACGTATACGGCAAATCCGTCCTTTTCAAGACAAGCCTCGTCCCAAACCTGGCAAACCTGGAATGAGACTTGATACTCTGATAACACTACTATTCTTTACTTGGACTCATATTCTTTTTCAGATCTTTGCAACTGGGCTCATTCCACGTGCCCGCTTTACGGTTTTGTTTTTCATCCTTTAATTTTTGTTTGCTTGTTTTTCCCTTTTTATTTATTGATACTTGTTCAAAAATATACAGACGTTCGCACCCATTACAATGTGTACTTTTATAATACGCTGAAATTAAAACAGAGGATTAATATAACAAAGAACAAAGGCAGAAAGAAGCAAAGGGGGAAAAGAGACCGAAAGAGACAGAAAGCAAAAGAAGAGGAGGAGATTAAAGAAGCATTTTTATTATGTATGTTGTGGTTTTTGTATTGTATTTTTATGTTGTGAACCTGCCAGGGATCTACGGAAGATGGGCGGTAAATACATTTAATAAAGAAGACGAATAATAATAATACTATTGCTATCCTATGGGTGGAGGAAGACTGGCAACGGCTGCCATTAAAATGCATTTAGGCAGATGGGATGTCCACAAGTGTTGGTCCTGTTCTTTCTTTCTAGGAGCTACAGAAACTCTGCAAGCAGTACAGCAACATCAGGGTTTTGCCGCTTGGTAAGCAAAAAGTTTCCTCTTCTGCTCTGCGCCTGACGGCCCCCATGAATGTATCTGAAGCTTGGGTCCCCAGCTATTATTGGACTACAACTCCCATCATCCCTGACCACTGGCCCTACCAGCTAGGGATGATGGGAGTTATAGTCCAACAACAGTTGGGGGGACCCAAGTTTGAGAGACACCGAAAGAAATAGGATTGTATCCAGTGTTAGTCCTGCTCAGAGTAAACCCGTTGAAACTGAAGGACAAGGGGATGTGACAACTCTCCTGTTTGGAAGTATGGGATTTTCTAATTGAGAGAAAGGTGAATTGGAGGTGGCATGGCAGAAATTTACAAAATGGCATGGAGATAGTGGATAAGGAAATGTTTTCCTCCCTTATTCAGAAAGAGTGCATGTCTTTTCTTCTTCTTTCGTAACACGAGAACTTGGAGACGTCCAATGAGGCTGAAAGCTGGAAGGTTTAGGACAGGTGAAAGAATATATTACTTCATGCAGTGCATAGTTTAGCTATGGAACTCACTGCCACTGGAGGCAACGATGGCCTGCCACCAACTTGGATGGCTGTAAGTTGGGTCCTGCTTGTGGACTTCCCTTGGGGTCAGCTGGTAGGCCACTATGAGAACAGGGCTCTGGACTCGATGAACACCTGACCTGATCCGGCAGAGTCTTCTTATGTTCTGAGCATAATTAAGACGGGCCCATTAATTTCCATGGGTCTACTTTGAGTAAAACATTGGTTACAAACAACCGTGGATTGCACATCAATTGCAAATGCAAAGAACAACAATGAAGAGAACAAATCCCAGTCGTTGACCGATTTCCATTCTTGCACACAGACCAGCATGTGAACTGCAGCAAATTCTACTTCATTTCTCTGCAGAATTTTCTGACATCCCTAGTTGCCAGTCACTATAGACAAGGCTGACCTATGGATCATTGTTCTGGAGCAGTTACTCCTTAACTGCTCTCTCCTCCCCATCCGCTCTGGACACCTCGGTGAGAGAGAGCTATGCAGAAGTTGACAGGTTCAATCCCCAGGTAGGGCTGGGGATGTCTACTGTCTGAAAGCCCGGAGAGCTTCTGCCAGTCAATGTAGACAGTATTGGGCTAGATAGACCGGCAGTCTGACTCTCTCTCTTATGCATCATCTTCTCCTGTGTTCTCGAATCCAGATGTGGTTTCTGAAAGCAGCATCAAGGAAACGGTCAAGGAGGTGGAAGACATTGTTGGGGAGAAAGGGCTGAACTGCCTCATCAACAACGCCGGCATCAATGTCTTAGGTTCTCTGGAAGACGTCACCACGGAAGCCATGCTCAGGACCTTCGAGACCAACACTGTTGCCCAGCTAATGCTCTCCAAAGTAAGAACAAAGTCGGTAAATCTGGCATCTACCGTGGTCGCCTGGGGCAAGTCGTCCTCTGCCGCAGCCAACAGCTAGGGACATTTAACTAACAGTGGTTCTTCTGTTTGGTTGCTAAGCTGCCTGTTGCTTAACCTATTTTGTAAGATTTATATATCGCTAGAGTGTTTAAAAAAAGCTCAAAAGTGCTCGAACCTGTATGTGGACCTGTCAGCTTTGCAGCCTTAAGGCTGAGTTAACATGGAATGGCTTGGGAAGAAGGTAGATGTGGGTCCGTGGGTGGTTTGCTCTGGTAGAAGAATGGCTGTAGCTCAGTGGTAAAACATTTGCTTTACGTGCAGAAGGTCCCTGGTTCAATCTCTACCAGTATCTCCAGGCCAGGCTAGGAAATATTCTCTATCTGAAACCCTGAAGTGCTGCTTCTAATCGATGCAGGCAATACTGGTTAGTTGAGTCAATGCAGTGGCGTAGCGTGGGGGGTGCAGGGGGGGCCGGCCGCACCGGGTGCAACATCTGGGGGTTAGGGTTAGGGGGCGCAAATCCACGGGTTAGGGGGCGCAAATTACTTGCCTTGCCCCGGGTGCTGACAACCCACGCTACGCCACTGAGTCAGTGGTCTGATCTGGTGCAACACAGGCTCCTACATGTCTGTGACTGGCAAGAGTTTCTAACTCCCATGTCGTTCTAAACAATTATTGTCTTCCCTCCCCCACCCCACCCATCTAAAGTATGTTCCTAGAATTCCTTATCCACGATAGCTCAGATAAAAGTTGCACTTAGTCTGTACCCAGCGTATTGCTCACATTGGCTTGGCACAGATTTTGCATCTGCCTCCACACCTGGTTCCTGTAGATGGACTCTGGGGCTCTAGTAGAGAGGCAGTCAGTCATTGATGTCTTGGGAACTCTTCATTTCAGCTCTGTTTCACACAGGTGGTCATGAGAAACAGTCCACTGCGAAATTGGCTGCAGAATTTCACTTCACTGAGAAATCACAACTTTTGATCGTTTTTTTAAAAAAATCAAGTTTCTAGTCCTTATGTTCAGTCCCCCCCCCCCAATAAATTAATATATAGATAAATAAATTGAGTTTCTATTCCTTTGGACCTGGAGGATCGGTTTGAATCTCAGAACTGCCTGAATCTCAGAAGCTGGAAGAATTTCCAAATAAGATTTCTCAGGAGATAGGAAATTAGAGGATATGCAAATTTGCTTTAACTTGCAGAGTGTATTCCCCCTTTTGTAGGATTTGCTAACTTGCTGAAAGGTTGTGTTTTTATTCGTTTTAAGAAAATTCTAACCGCGTGCTCTTTTAAAAAATACATTGCCTGTGCAGACATCACCTTCCGATTTCCCGTTAAAAATAAATAAATCCCTTTAGGCATTTCTGCCGCTTTTGAAGAAAGCTGCCAAGCAAAGTGCCACCATGGGGTGTCACCGTGCTGCAATTGTCAACATGTCATCCCTCTCGGCCTCCATAGGGCTTGCAAAATCCAATGATATGTACCACACGATATACCCTTACAGAATTTCGAAGGTGAGTGTTCTTAGTAGGTAACTATATTGGGAGAATGGAGAGGGGGCGGGTGGGGGGAGTGGGAAGAGATGTAAGATAACTTTCAAAGTGATGAGTTGCATCTGACGCTACTCCTAACTTGGTGTACACCTCTTGAAGTTAATGGATCTACTCAGCAGTGCTCCAAACCATGAATCCTTAGAATGGATGGGCTCTAACTCAGTGTTGGAGCATCTGCTTTGCATGCAGAAGGTCCCTGGGCTCAGTCTCCACCATTTCCAGGAAGAGATGGGACAGACCTTATTAATCTGCAGGAGACAACTGGACGAATTTCACCTATTGACTGGGAAGAAAATCAAAATATAGCTCTGAAGGTAGCTTTGGATACAGCTTAGGCTCAGTCTATCTGAAGGACTATATTCTCCCGTAAGAACCTGATCAGGCTCTGAGATCTTCAGGGGGAGGCCCTTCTCTCTTTCCCGCCACCCTCACAGGCACCCTTGGTGGGGATACGGGAGAGGGCCTTCTTGGTGGTGGCTCCCAGACTTTGGAACTCCTTCCCTAGAGAAGCTAAACTGGTTCCCTCCTGGCTCGTCCCTCTGCTGGCAGTTGCTGTGAACCGCAGGAGGGGAGAGGGCTCTGGTGTTCAAACCCTGCTTGCGGGTTTCCCACGTACATCTGTTTGGCCACTGTGAGAGAAGAGAATACAGGACGCGATGGGCCATTGAGTTCAACAGGCTCTTCTTATGTTCTTGATGGGATGGGAACCTAACTGCACAATAAGAAAGGAAGTCGGCAAGGTAGAAGGTAGTGAACCAGGACAGAGAGGTGACTGGGTTTGCACAAAAGAGCATCTCAAATTCCAAAGAGCTAGCATATTACCATAGCTTGATATCCCCTGCCAGTAAAAGTTAATGTCCAAACAGTGGTTCCAGTTGATATCATCCCTCTGGTTAGATCTGTGGAGCTGGGTTCCCAACAAACAGATCTAATTTGACACCCGCTTTTATCTCCAAAGGGCCATTAAGGGTTTTTTAGCTCTTCTTGGGCGAGATGAGATTTTCAGAAGCAAACAAAATCATTCCTCCTGATGCATGCACAGTGAGTCAGCTACAAACACCTAACATTCCCTAGCCAGCCAGGGATTCAAATATTAGGTGTTACCTTGACAGGAATGATATTGTATTAGTTGAGGAAGGTTGCAGCACACCCTCTGCAAATTTAAGAGCTGGAGAAAAATACGTATGAAGAGAATAGGGGACAAAGAGCTGAGCGCTCTTATCGCCTCTTGACGCAACGTGAGAGTTTAGGGTCAGATAGGAATACCCGGTATTTTTCAGCCTTTTATGGAGGGGCATCACTTCAGACTTTTATTGTAGGTAAATCTCTTGGAACGTGGCAGGACTAGCTAACAAAATAACTGATAAGGAGGTGGTTACCCCTTTGAATAAATATTACATGACCGGCCTCCAAGAAACCAGGATAGGCTTGGACCAGACTGACATTAATATGAAGGGGTTTAATTATTGGATAAAACCTGCCCACAAGTTGCTAAAGTATGGTCTTGGGGTTTCGTCACATGTGTATCTTCTAGATATGATACATTATATTATTTGTGCTGTATTTGTGATGTTCTGTTATGGTTTATTATGCTGTTGTTGCTTATTGTTTGTAAGCCGCTTTGGGATTCATTTGAATGAAAAGCAGCATAGAAATGCAATCCATCAATCGATCCTGATTTTTCAGCTGCTTTTGATTCACTCAGTCATAATTGTCCTTGAGATAAGGATTGATAGAAGATTGCTGGTGCTGATGCAAGGACTTCATTGGGATGCCAAATTCCATCCAAATTATGATAGAATTTATCTCTAGGAAGAGATCAGTAGTCGCCACTTGAAACTATGCTTTCTTCCTTTGTTTTATTTATATTTTAAATGAAAACACTCTGTCTGACCTTGATAGTTTGGGATAAAAGTTGGCAGAGAGTGAATTGGTTCACATTAGCTGAAATGCCACATAACCTCCTTATAATAATTTATTTTGAGTTCTTTTTAAAAGGCGGTGGACTGCTGCCAACATTAGTCTTACTCAGAGTAGTTCCATTCAAATTAATGGGCAGGATTTAAGTTAGCTTCATTAATTTGGATGTGTCTTATTTGAGCAAAATTTAGCTATAATTCTATATCAAGATATGTGTGGTGGGGGGAGTGTTAATGCATAATTGCTATTATTAGAAATTTTTAAAAAAGAATAATTATCAGTGGGAACTAACATGAGTTGCGTCCAATGAAGTTTTACTCAGAAGACTCATTCAAATTAATGAACGTGGCAAAGTTAGGTCTATTGACTCCAATGAGTCTGCTTTGAGTAGGACAAGCATTGGCTTTGACCCGGTGTTTCGAATTCCTGATATTACTGACGTCTTGTTTGTTGCTTAGAAGCGGTTCATTGCTCAATAATAAAAGAATTTTGCGGAAAGGAAAAAGATGAGTTTTCATAGAATTGTCGAGATGGCGCGGGTCATCAGATTCAGCCCCCTGCGATGCAGGAATCTTTTGCCCGACGTGGGGCTCAAACCGACAACTCTGAGATTAAAAGCCTTGTGTCATCTAACTCTTTCCACTTCTCTCCCTGACCTCCCTCCAAGGCGGCACTAAACATGCTCACGAAGTGCCTTGCTACAGACCTGAGATTGGAAGGGATCCTCTGCATCGCCCTCCACCCAGGCTGGATCCAAACGGATATGGGAGGGACAAAGGTCAGTCAAGTCAATCTTTTCTCCCCCACCCTTGTTTAAGCAAGTTCTTTGCCCTCCATGTGTTGTTGTTCCTGTCAGTATTTTCATCCTTCCCATTGCAAGGATCACCCGTTCCTTGTGAGAAAGAAAGGAGGGGGCAGAAGCTACTCTTCCAGACTTCCGTCTCCAGCACTGTGTGGCTTTTTCTTTGATCTGTCAATAATAATAATAATAATTAATGATTTATTTATACCCCGCCCATCTGGCTGGGTTTCCTCAGCCACTCTGGCCGGCTTCCAACAGAATATTAAAACACAATAATATATTAAACATTAAAAGCTTCCCTAAACATCTTGTCTAGAGACAAGATGGCAGTATGAGAGACCTGTTTCTCTCGTACATGTTTGTTAAAGGTAAAGGGACCCCTGACCATTAGGTCCAGTCATGGCCGACTCTGGGGTTGCGGCACTCATCTCGTTTTATTGGCCAAGGAAGCCGGTGTACAGCTTCCGGGTCATGTGGCCAGCATGACTAAGCCGCTTTTTTCACTGTGCATTAATAATATTTTATTTTTTTAAAGGAAAGGGCAGACTAATCAGTGTCTTATGAACACGTAACATTGCCTTGCACAGATCCAGCCCATTTATCCTTGCATTTATCAATGGAGGCTGATACATTGGGGTGCAGGGGGCCCCAATGCTTCAGTCTGCCCTCTGCCAAGTCCCGCCTGCCTACTAACTTACAACCAGTCTAGGTGGTGGCCCTGCCTGCCAGCTGTTGCCCCTTGTAGAATTCAGCATGGAGGAGGACGGGGGCAAAACTAGAATGAGTTGGCTCTGCCTACTGCTGGCTCTAGCACCACCTACTGTTGGTCTCCCTGCCTTCCGCCCTACCAGTTGCCACTGCCTTCCAGTACTGTCCTGGCACCAAAATGGCAACTAGGCATTCCATTTTGGTGACTGTAACCCTGGTTTAAGGAGCCGTTTGGTGCCTAGCTTATATATCTGAGTTTCTAACACTGGCTACCAATGGACTACTAACTGAGGCCATTTAGGGCTTTAAAGGTCAACACCAACACTTTGAATTGTGCCCGGAAACATGCTGGGAGCCAATGTGGGTCTTTCAGAACCGGTCTTATGTGTTTTATGTGTAGGTCTCCTTTATATTATTTTGAAGGACACTGCTGCTGTAATAAGCTTGCCCTCTCTCTCTCTCTCTCTCCACCCTTCTCCTCTGTTCTCCTAGGCTCCGTTGAAGGTGCAAGATGCCGTCCCATCGATCATCTCTCTTTTAGCTCAGCTCAGCGAAAAAGACAATGGTGCTTTCCTGGATCGGGAAGGGAAAACTTTGCCCTGGTAGCAGTAGCTCCTGGATTCCAAGAACCTGAAGCAACAGCTTGAATCTGGATATACACATTTTAACAGGAATGGACTTTGATTTGCTCACTGGTGTTCCGCCTCACTGTGTTTTTAACTTACACGTAGCAATCTGGATATGCACATTTTAACAGGAATGGACTTTGATTTGCTCACTGGTGTTCCGCCTCACTGTGTTTTTAACTTACACGTAGCAATAGCTGTATTGAATGTGGTCCGAAATCCACCTCCGTCCATCGTAGCTAGTAGCTGTTTGACAGGCCTCCCACATAGGAAGCTGCCTCATATCACGTCAGACATTGGTCCATTTAGTTCTGTATTGTCTACACTGACCGGCAGCAGCTCTCTAGGGTTTCAGGAATGTGACATTCCCAGCCCTCCGTATGAGTTAGGCCAGGCTGCATCCATAGCTGGGACAAGTATTCTACCACACAAGCAATCAGAAAACTGTCTCAGCCTATCAAAGCATGGATTACCTCAGCAAGGATCATGCCAATCTGATTAGTTGCTCGGCAACACCTCCACTCTGAGAGTTCGTCTGGATGTCAATAGTGAACACTTACCTTACTAACTGAATGATCCCTGCTGTTGTATTCCCAATGAGGTCGTGGTGAATAGTGTCCAAGAGGGCTCAGATTAATTTGGATACTCAAGACAGAAAATCCCACTGGTGTATTTCCTCTTTCCTGGTAGTAAAAATACAAAAAAATAAATAAATCATTTATTAGTTGCTTCCCACAAGGCATCACAAAGCAATTTACAACATATAGTCCATAAGTTTATTGTTCTGGCCAGAGGCCATGACAAACTTGTAGCAATAGTATTAATAAAATAATACAGAACACACATCTATAATATAGGCCAACATCTATGATGTAACAGAGGCAAGATAGCAGAGATACCAAAAAGCTTAAATCTAGCTTGATTTCAGATTAAACCTCCGAATCACCACCACAACTTATAGTGATTTCATCTATCTCATTTTTCCTTATTTATTTTGCACCCAGTGCACAGAGGGCCACTCTGTGTGTTGCAAAGCTATTATTGTCACTCAAAAGAAATGGAACTATTTCTGTCAGGGTGTACCTGCTTGATTGTGTGAACAACGGTTTCAGAACGTGATCTTGGGTCTATGTAAGGTGCAGGCTAACAGATAATGAATGTCTTCCACCTGAGGTTGACCACAAATACAAAGCCTGTCTGCATACAGGACCTTGTAGCAGTCATCCCAAATTGCAGTGGAAATCACTTGGAAACGCAGCTCAATAAATACATTTCTTAAGGAAACTGGTGAGAGTCTGGTCAGATAATTATCTCTAAAATGCTCTGTTCTCAAGAGCAGATGCCAAGGGGGAAATCTGGTGTTTCTAATTAGTTGCGGGTCCCTTCTGAATTCTATCCAGAAGTGCTAATCCCATAGCTGACACTTACTCAAAGTCAATGCAGAGTTCAGTTCTGGAAAATAATAATAATCTGAAACATCTTGACAAGCTGGTTTACAGAGTTGCTTATCACTCAATTCCATATTGTACAGCGGGGGGGGGGGGGGGAATGATTGGCATGGTAGCAATTCTTTTAATACACATTAACTAAGCACAGTCCGCTCTTGCCTTAATTGTTGGCCACCTGGATTCTGTACGAAGAAGAGATTCTGATATTCCTGATGGTAGAGTGTTTTCTGCACAGTATTTAAATGGAGTTTGATTCGGAGCACCAGATCTCAACACCATAGAGCATTTGAGTAAGCACTTTACTACCAAATATCTTTAGGGTTCAATCAGCTCCCCTCCCTTTTTGTAATAAAACTTCATCAATGCCCCCATAGTTTGCTTTGTGTTGACTCTCACTGCCTCCATATGTCACTGCCAAGAGAGGGTTTCACTCAATACACCCAGAGATACCTAAATTAGGAAGTTTGTTCTAGAGCTTGCTGTTCTTAGTACAGTTCCTTATCATATGGTTCCAAGTAAAGCATTGGTCAATGTTACCATGTCCTCCTCTGACCCCTGCTTCTTCTTCATAGCTTTGGTGAGATATCTAACAATCTAATTGGCTAATAGTTTTGTGGGTCATTCCTATCCCCTTTCTTATAAATTGGGGAAATGATACTCATACCATCCAGAGGGCATTTGGACTGTGTTGTTTTAGTGGTAAATAAGCCAGGCAGGCCAGGCATCCACCATTCTATGTATTATTTATAGAACAGGCAGAAGCAAATCTCCAGGAGGTTTATTTGATTTCAGGCAGGAAATAAGGACATTTATCTCATTACAGGAGACTGGCTACTATTCAGGTCGGTTAGCGAAATCCTTACACGCTGTTAGTGCATGTGATTGACTAGACTGACCACTGAAAATACTGCAAAAATATTTAACCCAGTTGGAGGCAGGGATTGAGCCTTCCTGTGATGATCTCCCACTAATGCGCTTTTATTGTGTCAATGACATATTGCAGAAGACACACTGGAGTAAAGGGGAAACAAACCCAGTCTGGAGAGACCCTTAATCAGCCCGTCCAAGATTTCCTTTAATCAGGGGATGTGCTGGATGATTCCAAGTTCATTCTTCATAAACAACTTGAGTAACAAAGCAACAGGACAACCACAACTTCATACAGTGGTGCTGTTTGGTAACTATAGGGTTGCCATATTTCAAAACGTAAGAACCAGGACACCCCGAAAGTTGATCCAGCATGCCACCTTTCAGAAATTCCCCCCAGATGTCAATTCTGCCATTGAAATTCCGGTAATGTCCAGGAAAATCTGGACGCATGACAGCCCTAGTTTGTGGAGTTAATGGTCTGGGGAGTGTGATCTTTCAATGGGATTCCTTCAAAGCATTGCAAGCAGTAGGTCCTGCCATTTAGCATGCATGCCTGCACACACACAAACCTTTCTGCTGAGTGGAGCCCTGGACTTCTTCCCATAAGTCCACTTTATACAGTTGTACCTCACGTTAAGAACTTAATTTGTTCTGGAGGTCCGTTCTTAACCTGAAACTGTTCTTAACCTGAGGTACCACTTTAGCTAATGGGGCCTTCTGCTGCTGCTGCGCCGGGCCCGCACGATTTCTGTTCTCATCCTGAAGCAAAGTTCTTAACCCGAGGTACTATTTCTGGGTTAGCGGAGTCTGTAACCAGAAGCGACTGTAACCTGAAGCATCTGTAACCCGAGGTTGTTGTTGTTGTTTAGTCGTTTAGTCGTGTCCGACTCTTCGTGACCCCATGGACCAGAGCACGCCAGGCACTCCTGTCTTCCACTGCCTCCCGCAGTTTGGTCAAACTCATGTTGGTAGCTTTGAGAACACCATCCAACCATCTCGTCCTCTGTCGTCCCCTTCTCCTTGTGCCCTCAATCTTTCCCAACATCAGGGTTTTTTCCAGGGACTCTTCTCTTCTCATGAGGTGGTCAAAGTATTGGAGCCTCAGCTTCAGAATCTGTCCTTCCAGTGAGCACTCAGGGCTGATTTCCTTAAGAATGGATAGGTTTGATCTTCTTGCAGTCCATGGGACTCTCAAGAGTCTCCTCCAGCACCATAATTCAAAAGCATCAATTCTTCGGCAACCAGCCTTCTTGATGGTCCAGCTCTCACTTCCATACATCACTACTGGGAAAACCATAGCTTTAACTATACGGACCTTTGTTGGCAAGGTGATGTCTCTGCTTTTTAAGATACTGTCTTTTTAAGATGCTGTAACCCGAGGTACCACTGTATAATGAGTCACACCTTTCATCAATCTAGCCATGAGATGGGGAACCTGTGACCCTCCAGATGTTGATGGACTCCAGTTCCCATCACTTCCAGCCAGCACAGCCAATGGAATCAGGGATGGTGGGTGTTGGAGTCTAGCAACATCGGCAGGATCCGGACTGGCAATACCTCTCCTGCTCCTGAGCGGCGTTCCTGCTTTGTTGCCAGGGCGGGGATTAAGCTCGCTGCGTTGCTATCCCACGGACTACCGCCAGGGGGGAGCAGCGGCAAATGGGGAAAGAAATAATATAGGAACATTTTTTGCGCCGGAACTTCCGGATGACCGGGAGGGACCGAGCTGCTCTGCCGGAAGTTACCCGTTCAAACAGCCCCAATCGTCGTGAACGGGATGGTAAGCCCTTGTGGATGGTAAGTTAACATGAGCAGCGCTTCTTCTCTCTCTACACTCGGAAGTAGGGCAGATTGACTTTGCCGTGTATTCATTTTGGAGGCTACATTAGTGTGTTATCTATGGTAAGAGAGTTAATAAGAGTGGCTGTTAATACTGTATATACGAAGCAGCTTTTAAGAGGCGGGGAGAGGCTACGTTGGGGTCCTATCTTATTAAGGGGTCGCCAGTGATACGTGGTTTATGGTAGCCTACGGTAGGGAGGGAGGGTCTAATTCTGGGGGGTGGTTGACTGGTTAGTGGGGGACTCACCATCAGAAATGATGTTTCTGGGTGCGTTTCTGTACAGTAGTAGTAGTAATTTTTTATTTATACCCTGCTCATCTGGCTGGGTTTCCCCAGCCACTCTGGGCGGCTCCCAACAGAATATTAAAAACAAAATAAAACATCAAACATTAAAAGGTTCCCTAAACATGTGACCTTTAACACATCTGCATAGGGAGGCTCCTTACACATCTCCAAAAAAGAAGGCAGAGAATGATATGTGTATCAAAATCCACCTGCTAATTTTGAAAACAATTGCTGCAATTTAAACAGAGGTGCTATACATACATTACAGTGGGTTGGGGAAGATTTTGGCCCTGTAACCTGCATGCTTGACTACTCGGTATGTTGTTCAGGTGCTTAACTTTTAACTTGGGACACAGGAAGTTGCTTTCTGCACAGTCGGTTCATTGTGCCATCCAGTCTACACCGATGGGCAGCCAGGAAGTTTTGGGTTTCAAACAGGGACACTGAGTCATCTCTTCCTAAAGATGGCAGGCATACAAAGAAAATACTCTGCCACTGAGCTACAGCCCATGATTTCTGATGGCGTGTGGTTACGGGCACTGTATTTGAGGAAGGAGGGAACACAGTCCTATAACATTTAAAGGTTGTTTTTCCCTTTAAAAAATCTGTCTTGATTTCTGTTAGAGTGGTCCTCCAGTATGCTGCTACCACGACTGACGTCTCAGATAGCGAGGGCCTCTCGATTTGCAGGTAAGCGCAGCCATTCTTTGGGAATGTCGAGTAGATGCCATGCACCAGGTCAGACTATTTGCCCATCCAGACCAGTATAGTCTACCCTGGCTGGCAGAGGCTCCCCAGGGATTCGGACAGAGAGGGATTTTCACAGCACTTTGCAGGACCTTCCGGCAGCCAATCAGAAGCTGTCATTTGGTTTTCAAATGTTTTGGAAGTCGGACATACTTCCGGAACGGTTTTCATTTAACTTTCAAGCTACAACTGCATCTTAATTATATACACAGCCTGTCATTATGTAAGCCATTTTGTTTCCATGAGGGCATTAAACCAACTTTCCCCTAACTTTGTGTCCATCAGATGTTAGACTATAAACTCCCATCATCCCCAGCTAGCACTGCCAACAGTCAGAGATGATGGGAGTTGGAGTCCCAAAACCTCTGGAGTGTGTTATGTTGGACCCGGTCATCATGCCCTTTCTGTGACATTAAATGTGTCCTGCAGAATTTGTTTTATTTAGTCATTTTTCTTTATTTAATATATTAACAAACTTTATATATCACTTGCTTGTAAGAGAACCTCAAAGCGGTTCACAAAAATATAACACGAAATGTCAAAATTATTGATTAAAAATGGTTTTAAAAAGGCGTTTGAAAGCATTCGAAAGATTATTGAAATAGTAGCTGATGCGTTAATTTTTTAAAAAATAATGAATGTTCACATATTTGCAAACTGTGCTTCCACACAGAACGCTTTCTGTCGAGATCGGCCATCTCGCTTCCGGTTCCTAGACTTGCAGCTTCCGCAAATTACAGCACACTTCCCTCAAACAGAAATGGAGCCCAACCCCAGCAGTGGTACGCATTGGACCCTGAGCTGGAAGAAATCCTGGTGCCAAGGAAGATGTCGATCTCCCCCCTTGAAAGCTGGCTGACGGTCCAGTATGTCCTCCCTAAAGGTGGAGGCGCCATCAGTGTTTATGAGAAGCTAGGCTATGAACCCAACCATCAGTATGAGCTCCCCACATCTTCCCGGGGTGCAGAGGCTGAGGATGACAGCGAGGAGGAGGGAGGCGAGCTGAACCGGGGCAAAATGGAATGCAAGAACGTTCTGAAGATCCGGAGAAGGAAGATGAACAGACACAAGTACAGGAAGCTGATGAAGCGGACAAAGTTCTTGCGGAAGAAGGTCAGGGAAGGTCGGCGCCGGAGGAAACAAGTGAGTGTGGGAAGGGAGGATTCTGGGAACTGGTCTGGCATAGTCTGTTTAGCTCAGGGATGGGGAACGTCAGACCTGGGTGCTGAAACGTAGCCCTCCAAGCGTCTTTCTCTAGTGCTTTCACTAGGCTGCACCTCCTCTCTCTATTCCACACCTCGCACTGGCCCTGCTTCTCGCCCTGGAGTGTTTTTGCCTGGCCGGAATGTGTCCTTGAACTCTGATACAGCCTCTTGCTTATCTGGATGGAGGGTAGAAAGGTTTGCATGTGCGTATAGGAACTAGCCTACAGAATGAAGGCAAAATTCACATTTGTTGCTGTACCCGCTTTTGCTCCTGGCCCTGCCCAACACTGGCATGTGGCCCTTGGAAGGCTGCCCAGAGGGGAATGTGGCCCTTGGCCTGAATTCGTTCACACCTAACCACTTCCTGATTGCGCCCAGTCCCAAGGTTGAGCATTATCATAGAATCCTAGAATTGTAGAGTTGGAAATGACCACAAGGATCAGCTGGTCTAACCCCTTGCAATGCATGAATCTTTTGCACAACTTGGTGCTCAAAGCCATGACCCTGAGACTAAGAGTCTCATTCTCTAGTGACTGAGCTATTTCCCACTATAGTGCAAATAGATGTGTCAGAAGTGGGATATGAACCTATGCCTCTTTCTGTTCCTGTGTGATACTGGTTCTTCACACCATACCCCTTATCCAGTTGTCCATTTCTTATAGACCACCTGTTTCAGTTTTGATTTCTACTCGTCATTTTCTTGACCCACACGTAATTCTGCAATTTCTAGTTCTGCGCATTAATGGACTGCATCACTGCCATCCAGGACTTGCTGCCCCAAAGTACACAATATCCTAGGGGAGATGTCACTAGATCTTGGTTTTTTATGTCTTGTCTTTACAGAAAAGGTTTGAACGAGATCTGGAACGCGTCTGGAGGAGAGCTGGACTGAGGAAGGCTCCTGAGGCATGGACGGCACCCAAGATATATCTCAAGAATGTGAAGTCCGATTGACGTCGCCATGAGGTTTTTTTTTTTAATTAAACAATATTTAAAGCAGAAGGGCAATTTCTTACTTATTTATTCATTTGTTGTTTTTATATATCTTCCTACTACCAAGACACACAAGGCGGTTTACAATTTAAAGCATTAAGATAAATGATATAACATATAAAAGTGGGATGGGGGTAGTCTTGTAGCCTTATGAGGCTTTGCCCTTGGGTGGGAAAAATATTGCGCCCAGGGAAGGGAAAATGGGAGTCAACAGACACTCAAGGAAATGTTTCGGAGAAAAAGCTTTATTTCTACCATCCATGAACTGGTAGAAGGAGCAAGTGTGATAGTTCACAAACAAGCACGAGTTCACAGTCATTTGCACAGAGTATATATTCCCCTTCTAGTTCCCTCCCCTTTCTCCTCCTTCTCTGAAGTCCTGCCCCATGTGTTTCCTGAGCATGTACAGAAAGCTCCTGTCCTGGACTCTTCCCAGGAAAGGGGGGGTGAGAAGCCAAGGGGTTTCAGAGTGTTCAAGATATGTTTCTTTCTCTTGCTCTGGCATCGCTCCCGGAAAGAAAAGTTGCAGTCTGGTTAACAAGGCCAACTAGCCTGAGAAATGAAAAAAACATTGTTCTATTCAGCTACCTTTGTTACAGCAGAGTGAAATGCTTCTGATGCTTAGCTAATGCCTTTTAGCTGCTGAGAAAATGATTTTGAAAAGCTTAAAGAAGCTTTGAGCCTGCTTTGGGGGGGGGGTGACTTCGGGCCTAGGTGGCATCACCTGTCCTCACCTCCTTCAGTCTGACTAGAGCAGGCCCTGTTGTCTGTTGTCCTTTTGCATTCTTTCCCCTCCTCATAGGGCAAGATGTGTCCCCTGTGATGGGGGGAATGGGACAGTCTGAATGGAGTAGGCTGTTTTTTCCAGAATCGGTGAAGAAATCTAGGTGGGATTGGGCAATCGGCGTGTCCACCCAACATCTGCAAATGAATAAAATAACAACTCTGGAACAGGGCAATCTGTGACCTTGAACAGAAGCACTTCCACACAGCAGCATTTTGTTGGAGGGCCCCACCTGTGTATGCAAATACAGTGGTACCTCGGTTCTCGAACATAATCCATTCCGGAAGACCGTTCGACTTCCGAAATGTTCGAAAACCGAGGTGCAAAGGGCTGTCTCCAATTTCAATTGAGAAAACTGAGAAACACACAGCGGAGGCCGTTCGACTTCCGAGGCGCGTTCGAAAATGGAAGCATTTACTTCCGGGTTTTCAGTGTTTGGGTTCCGAAACGTTTGTCAGCGGAGACGTTCGAGAACCAAGGAACATGTACTGCACAGGTTCTCAAAGTGTGGATCCTTAGATAGAAGAGGGATGCTGTCAGAAGGCTTTGGGATCCTCCAAAGTTTGCAGAAGTACAAGAAATATTAAGGAAAAAGCCTATGATGGGAAGGGGACAGCCCAAAAGAGCCTGACGAGGACGGAGCGTGTTCTGTGGGCACAGAATGCTGGTGGGATGGATGGGACAGGAATAAAATGGAGGAGGGCGAATGGAATGGAGTATGCTGGAAGAGAGCATGGCTGGCTGGCTGTGCATCACACTGCAGCATTTTGTAACAAGCCCCAATTTATTTCTACATTATAAATTAGTCTTTTTTAAAAATCTGATTTCTGTTTACCATGGGACCTGCCTCTCCCTGGCAGTGGGGGCGTCAACCCATGGTTGTACTGGAAGCCTGCCACCCTCACCCCAGAAGGAGCATTCATGGTAAGTCTCCAACACACATTTGTATTGAAAGCTGCCGACTCAGTGTCCTGCTCCTGCATTTTTAAAGTTCATGTGTGAAAGGTGGAAATGAAGCATAAAACTCCATGTTTAGCAACAGGTTTCATTACTTAGGAACTTCTTAGTTTAGAAAAATGGTGAGTAAGATGGGGGATGTGATAGACGACTATAAACTTGTGGTCCCTCCAGATGTTGCTGGAGTCCCAACTCCCACCACCCCCAGCCAGTGACATTTGGTGTAGGGTCACTGGCTCCCCACCCCTGAAAATAATTTAATGACTTTTTCTGTGGAGAAGTTAAGACTCCTTCCCCTTCTGCGGCTGACAGGATTGGTGAGTTTTGGCAAGGGAGCGCCCCTCTGTCCAGTGAGGTTTTTCCCGCTCTTTTTGCCCTATAGCAGAAGAGGATTTTCCCGCTCTTTTTGTCCTGTGGCCAATAGGCAAGCAGGACCAGAAGGTTTCTGCTTGTGGAGCTGCCTCTCTGATCTAATAAGCCCTGATTTTGCTGGTATGGGGAAGCATTTCCAGTGGCAACAGCCGCAGTTTAGATAAATAAGGATTACCTCAGGAGTTCACGAAGATTTGAAAAGTCTTCATCCACATAAGGGGCAGCCCTGTAGTATATATATTTGGGAGCATTCCCTAGAGGCAACAATTAAAGAAAACCCCAGTTAGATCTTCCAAATGGCTACAGTTAAAAAAATAAATTACCTCATGAATCCTTGAGAAGTTTTTAAGGGTTCCCTTTGAGCAGAGGTGAGGAGCCTTAGGCCCTCCAGATGTTGATGGGATCACAGCACCCCATCATGCCCTACCATTGAACATGCTAGCTGTGACTGAGGGGTTTTTTTTGTTTTTGTTTTGAGGCAGATTCTGCCACAGATTCAGCACCTTTTTAAAAAAAATACAAAATATTTATTTGGTTTTTCATATTAAAGTTTTACAATCACATGTCCAACATATAACATAAAAACAAGATTCCAAAGAATCTCCTGGACTTCCCTCCTCCCCTTTGTGGGTCCTATTGTTAATCATTCCCTCCTGGTTCTTTTATAATCAAATCTTTTACATCTCCGTTATGTCCAAAATTCACTGTTAGATTCCAATCCTACTAACAATTTTAACTGTTTACAATGGTTTTTAAGATAAATTACAAATTTCCCCCATTCCTTATTAAAATTTTGGTTCTCCTGATTTCTGATTCTTCTGGTCATTTTAGCCATTTCGGAATAATCCATCAACTTCATCTGCCATTCTTCTCTGGAAGGGAGTATATCTTCTTTCCATCTCCGGGCCAATCCCTTGCGATTTTGGCACCTAGAATTCCTAAAAGAAAAGCTTTGGTTTGTTTTTTTTTAAAGTTATTTAAAAAATATTTAAAATAACAGATTCTGCGTTTTTGTTCCAGAGGATGGCCCATTAAGTTTTGTGCTACGGCTAGATAATTTTGGGACAGCCACCCTCCTAACTAACCTCCACTGGGTCCTTGGAAAGATAAAATGGGGTAAACTCTGTGCAAAGCTGTACCCAAAACCTGACCTCCTTAGAGGACAGGTAGCTTACAAAGCTGAATGAAGTGTCCCAGAGCTAAGCCAAGTGACCTTAGCAAGTAATTAGCAAAGTATTTGCCGCCTTGCAACACACAAAGAGAAGTGGGGTTAGAAGTCCAGGAGAATTCAGGTATACTGGGCCGAAGCCATTTAGGGCTTTAAAGGTCAGCACCAACACTTTGAATTGTGCTCAGAAATGTACTGGGAGCCAATATAGGTCTTTCAGGTTTGTTGTTTGCAAACCAGGGTGGTGAGGCTGAGTAGGGAGAAAATCCATGCATTCGTTTTGCTTTTAACTTTTTATGGTTTTGTTGTCTTTTTCCTATTGTTGCCAACCGATGTAACATTTTTTTAAATTATCATACAGCAGTATGCACATTTTTAGAAATAAAATGAAATAAATATTTGCTCAGATCAAAGGCACTTCTGACCTTCCAGATGCTGCTGGACTATAATTCCCCATATCCCTGATGACTAGCCAGTAATATATGTAATATGTAATATAAGGAAGGGCTTAGCTTGAGCAGCAGAGGGAGCCAAAGTCCAAGCAACCCAACAGCAGATAATCTGGAAGTTGCCTTCGAAGAGATCCTCTAGCCAGCAGGTTTATTGAGCATTTATCATGATTTGCTTTGTAGGCTAGACTACAAGCCCTTCAAGGCTCTTGTTAATTTCTGATGTGATTCAGTTGCATACTGGCAAATTCAGGCACATAATATTTATGATGTGGAAATGGTGTACAGATGTTTGAAGCCTGCGTTTTTCATTTGATGAGGCTGAAGAGAGGGGTTAAAAATATTTGCTGTAGTGTTGTCGTGAGAAAGCTGAACAAATGTGCTTTGAATAGTTGCAGAATATGAAGATGATAAAGACTGGCAACAAGCCTAGAACAGTGCATGCCTCTCAACCATCCCGATAAAACCGGGACATCCCTTTTTTCACACGAGCGCACAACAGCCATTTTAGGTGCCATTATCTGGCTGCAATCTTGCAAGGCACCCCAAAACACATGGTTTTTGGGCACTGCGCCCGAAAAAGCACTTTTTCAGGGCCATGATCTTCTGTGGATCACATGAGTCACGTGGAAATGCAGCCCTGGAAGGTGGAGTCTTGGTTTTTCAACGCATCATGTTGGAGGGTGTGCAGTGTTTGAGAATTATTATTATTATTATTTTTGCAACAATGAAAAAGAAAATGAATGAATGATGAATGTACAGGGCCTTGGGTCTGGAGAAGAACAACTATGAAACCAGAAGGATAGGTTAAGGTGGTGTGGTAAATCAACCCAGAATTTCCCTTCTAAAAGTCTACTTTCACTAAAGGTTTTGGATATTCCTTTGTGTGCTTGTGTAAGTATGACTTGAAAGTAGGGGCTGCTGTCTCTGCTCGCCAACCTCTGTTGGCCACGTGGACTGCACCATGACAACACCTTACATTTTTATGTATATAAGAAGACTAGTGAAGCGCGCTGAGATCTTGTGATGAAGGGCAGTGTATAAATTTAATAAATAAAAATAAATAGTGTAAAATTGACACATTGTCAAAGTAGTGATAAAAAGTAAAAGAGTGAAATGGTTTGGATTTGTTCTCTCTATATAAATATTCTTGCTATATATTTCTGGCTATTGGTTATGATCACTCACTGACAATGCTCCCACAACAAACCTGCTTCTTCCAAAGATTGAACTTTTTGTGATAAGGAAAGTGATGAGAAAATGCGTGGTAGAGAGTTGTTTAATCTCCAAATAATAGAATAAAAAAATTACAGAGTTGGAAGGGACCCTAAGGGTCAAGATGAATGCTAAAAACAGGTCTTCTGGAAGCACCCTTAGTCTAGTCCTTATTGAGCATTAGTTCTGATTGGTTCATGGGGCAGTTATATGACTTGGAACTCAGCTACATTAGTAAAGAAACAACTTGAATGTATTATAAACATGCAACACCAGATGGCGCCAGAGAGCAGAAAGTTTTTCTACACGAATTTCCAAAGGGTTTCCCCCCCCCCTTTTGTTATAACGATTAATTTCTGACTTATTTATATCGTTTCCCCCCCTGTGTGTAGATCCACCTAGTGAGCATTTGTTTAGCATGCACCTTTATTTGCTTGCAGGGTGTTTACATGTCTCCTTATAAATCATTTGTTCATTCCACCCTATTCAATAGTTTCCCCATCACTTTTCAAATGGCAAAAAGTTTTTCCCCCCTCCTTTTTAAGTGTATTTGTTGTGCTAGGGTGACAGAGCGCTTTATCCAGCACATTAACAGCACAAATCTAAATTTGTGGTTTGAATCCCTCCCACAAAATAATGGCTGTCTGGAGCTGCCCTTGGTCCCACTGAAGAGAAGTGAGGTTGTAAAGTGGGACATATGATATTGCAGGGCTATAGCTCAGAGGCAGATCATCTGTTTTGCAGGCAGAAGGTTCCAGGATCAATCCCCAGCATCTCCAGGTAAGGCTGGGAGAGACTCTGGGTCTGAAACCCCAGGGAGCTGCTTCCAGTCATTGTAGACAATACTGAGCTAGATGGAGGGCACCACGGTGGTGAAGGCTTGCCAGCACAAATATTGAATCTCATGCACAAGTGTCTGCATAGGAGGGAGTGTGTATGCAAAGCAATCACAGGAAGGTTTTATGGGGTACACTGAGAGCTTCCTTCCTACTCCATTACCTGGCATGAGAATCCCAAGCAAGAATGGAGAACATCTCTAAATGCTGGAGTTAACTAGTAAAAGCAGGGGTCAGCAGACTTTTTCAGCAGGGGGCTGGTCCACTGTCCCTTACTGTCCCTGACAGTGGGGGGCCGGACTATTTTTTTTGGGGGGGGGAATGAACAAATTCCTATGCCCCACAAATAACCCAGAGATGCATTTTAAATAATAGGACACATTCTACTCATGTAAAAACACTGATTCCCAGACCGTCCATGGGCCGGATTTAGAAGGCGATTGGGCCAGATCCGGGCCTTAGTTTGCCAACCCATGAGTAAAAGGGACCTTAATGGGAGTTGTAATCCAGAACACCTGAAGCACACCGGGTTACGTACAACTTCCATTATATGGCTGTGCTGATTCGGGCAAATGGGAGATGTAGTCCAAAACAGCAAGCGTTCAAGAGGAGAGTTGTGAAAATGCCTTGGTGCTGTTTTCACTGGGGAGGAGATGGCCCAGAAGCCCTTTCTCTTCGTGTTGGCATTTTTACAAGGCTGGGAAGCTTTAGTCAAAGCAAGCAAGCAAACAAACCTTCCTGCCATGGACTAAGGCAAACATAGGGAACCTGTGGCTCTGCAGATGCTGTTGGCCTGAATCTCCCAATATTTCTGACCATTGGCCATGCTGGCTGGGGCTGATGGGATCTGGAATCTTAACAACATGGCTAAACTACATTTTCCATTATTTCTGACCCATGGGGCTTGCTCACTCTATCATGACGGGAGCCAGAATCCAACAACATGATGAAATTACAACTCTCACCATCCCTGGCTGGGACTCATGGGAGCTGCAGTCTAGCAACATGGTTCAACTACAACTCCCAGAATTCCTGACCATGCGCCACACTGGCTGGCTCTGATGGGACATCAACGCCTGGAGGCCCACAGGACCCTCAGCCCTGGACTTGGGCAAATCGGCAGCTGTGATCCAGGGACAACTGTGGAAAAACTGACATGCAGCAAGAGGCTTTTCCTACCACCCCTTGCCTCACCTGCTTTTGCTTGCCAGTTTTCCTTGCCGTTTCGTTCCCCCACTTTTTACAAGCACCTGGGATACAAAGCAGCCTTTCAAAAAGGAAGCAGACAGGTTTGCTCTCCTGCTGCGGATCAGCCGGCTTTTTCGTCTGGAGCGCCCCAGGAGCCCCAGATGCCCTATGTTCTATTAATGGGAACAAAAGGGGCCTTTACAGTTGTGAGCTAAAAGAACTGTTTTTACCGTTCTTTTGTACGGTTAAATAAAAATAAAATAAAGCCAACCCAATGCTGGCTTTTTACCTTTTAGCTCTCTGAACAGTGGGGCAGCTAGGCTGTTCTTGAATTTGAACCATCCATTGTTGGAGCCATGATGAAAATTAATATTATTAATGCTATTGTAGCAGCAGCAGCAATAATATGGTATTAGTACTACTACAACTTAGCACAGCTAAACACATTATACTGACCAATGATTTCAGGGTTACCAGGAACTAGAACTGGGCGTAAGAGATGATATTGCTAAAACAATATCATCAGTGTCCAGGCTGAACGATGGGCATGGACACGCTCCTAAAGGTATATAGGGATGAAGCCATGACTGACAGTGACTCTCCAGGATATCAGACAGGGGATTGAACCTTAGACATTCTCTGTGCCAGACAGATGCTGTACCACTGAGCTTATGGCACTTTCCCAGTGCAGCCATACTGAGGGAATTAATATTACCACCGAAAGTGGGGTGATGGGGCCTGTACGGTGACTAAAGTCCAAAGCCTAATATTACCTGACTCCACCGGTGAGGCAATTCCTCACAGCTTGTAACTGTCTATTTTCTCAGGAACATGTATGTCCAGCCCATTCCATGGGGGAAAAACTGCTTAAAGTTCTCACCAAGAGGTTGCAATGTGAGTGGGACAGAGGGCTAAGCTTTTGCAGCTGGGGAATAGTCTGACTAAAGAGGGAAAGTCATGGATGATGATGTGAGTGTGTTTGGGTTGGGCTGGAGCGTAATCAAAAAGTGAGGACACCCTGCAAATATATAGATGTGGTGACTGGGCTTCTCGCATCCAAGAATGATCAGCTCCTTGAGTAACTCTGAGTCAAATCCATTTCCCTTCCAGCCCGTGTGAGGTCACCCCAGCAAGGCTACCCTAAGCCGGCTGGAGACATTTTGCTGTCTGAGGCAGAGCAGCAAATAGTGCCCCTTGCAGCATTCCAACAGACTTGTCTTTCAAGCGGAGGTCAGGAACCTTTCTCAGCCCAAGGGCTGAATTCCCTTCTGGACCACCTTCTGAGGGCCACATGCCAGTGGTGGGCGCAGGGCAATTGTTGTGAATTTCCCCTTTGCATAGTAGGCTAGTTTCTGCACACACACTCACACACCCCTCTTAATCTTCCATCCAGACCAGCAAGAAGCATTATTACAGTTGGAGTACTGATTCCAACCAGACAAATAAATTATGGGTGTGACGTAGGGTCAGTGAAATGTGTGGCCCTCCAGGGCTCTTTATATAGCCCTTGGAATGCTTTCCAGGCCACAGCCCTCACTGGCCCAGCTTCACAGCCTCCTTGAGTGATTTTTGCCTCGAACTCCAGTAATGCCTCTCACTTGTCTGGATGGGGGGGTAGATAGGGGTATTTCATCTTTCCTGACTCTTCCAACCTTCAGCTTAACTGGATGGCCCCGACTTCTAATATTATGAGGAAGGAAGGAGATTTATCTTCAAGGTTAATTTCAGTTAGGGTGCATTGCTCACATTCACGCCACACGTTTGAAGCACTCTTGTGCCACTTTTAAGGTCTTGGAGAATCCTGGGAGCTGTTGTTTGTTAAAGATGATGAGAAAACTATGGGTCTGCGAGAGGTCTCCCAACAGCCCTTAACAAACTAGGGTTCTTTGAGGGAAGCCATGATTGTTAGTGGTGCAAGAGGGCTTCAGATGCTTGGTGTGGATGTGATCACTGTGTAGTAATTCTGAGTTGAAATGTTATCGTTCAGATTTCTCCTTGTTATCATTCTCCTTTAGCTCAGCAACTCCAGATGTGAGAAACTGGCCATTCTCTGTCTCCATGCATCTAAATTTGGCAGTGGGATGGTCTTCTACCAACCAAAGCATACTTTGCACAGCCTTTTTCTTAACCTAAAAAAGCTCCTCTTTTTATAAAGCCTGAAGCGGCTTGGAAATTCCAGGCAAGTGTTAAGAAACAATTTTGGTGTGCCGCCATCAGGAGAAATAATACAGGCCCTCTTGCTCCCTGTAGAGTTTTTCTGTCCTCCTGCCTTTCTGGGACTCAGTTGGGCCATGATTATGGGCGGGTTTGGAAGCTGGGGTACAATTATGGGAGGGAATAAATGCTCTTCTTCAAAAGGTTGCAGCAACCCTGGTGTGGTTTGTGGGTGGAGTGGGTGGGGATGGCGCAGTTAAAAGTGTGAGGGCTTTAGGTTAGCAAAGTCGCATCTTTCCACCCTGCCACATGGCTATCTTCATCTGTGTACACACCATACATTTAAAGCAAACATCCCAGAATCCTGGGAACTGTAGTTTACCCTTCACAGAGCTACAATTTCCCAGCAGCCTGAACACTACATCCCCCTTTGCCTCTGGCCCCACCCAACACTGGGATGTGGCCCCTGGAACATTGTCCAGAATGGAATGTGGTCTTTGGACCGAAAAATAGTTCCCTACCCTCTGTTTTAAACATAGTTTTCTCATTTGCCTGGCTCTTCTGGGAGATTGTCTCTTTCGCTGACCAGCACAGATGAGTAACAGAGCAAGGAATGTCACTTTCTGGCTTTTTGTACTGAGTGTCGGAGAGCGAGTAGACTGGGCAAGGACTCTTGGTGCTGATTTGATCTCTTTGTTATTTCCTCCCAGTCCTCTGTCTGTGATCCATCCAGGACGGAGGAGTTGGAGGAACGTTTTTCTGCACAATCGTTAAGGATAGGAACATAGGAAGCTGCCTTCTACCAAATCAAACCATTCAGCGTTGTCTGCACTTACTGGCAGCGACTCTCCAGGGCTTCAGATAGGGTTTCTGCCCAGCCTCACCTGGAAATAACATGTGAAATAGATGCTCTTAAGAAGCATGACAGCATCTTAAAAAGCAGAGACATCACCTTGCCAACAAAGGTCCTATAGTTCAAGCTATGGTTTTCCCAGTCATGATGTATGGAAGTGAGAGCGGGACCATCAAGAAGGCTGATCGCCAAAGAATTGATGCTTTTGAATTATGGTGCTGGAGGAGACTCTTGAGAGTCCCATGGACTGCAAGAAGATCAAACACATCCATTCTTAAGGAAATTAGCCCTGAGTGCTCACTGGAAGGACAGATCCTGAAGCTGAGACTCCAATACTTGGCCATCTTATGAGAAGAGAAGACTCCCTGGAAAAGACCCAGATGTTGGGAAAGGTGGAGGGCACAAGGAGAAGGGGACGACAGAGGACGAGATGGTTGGACACTGTTCTCAAAGCTACCAGCATGAGTTTGACCAAACTGCGGGAGGCAGTGGAAGACAGGAGGGCCTGGTGTGCTCTGGTCCATGGGGTCACGAAGAATCGGACACGACTCAACGACTAAACAACAACAAGAAGCACGAAGATAGCTCAGTCAGTAGAGCATGAGACTCTTAATCTCAGGGTTGTGGGTTTGAGCCCCACATTGGGCAAAATATTCCTGCAGTGCAGTGGGTTAGACCAAATGACCCTTGTGGTCCCTTCCAACTCTACAACTCTGTGATTTCTCTTCTATTGAGCTGTAGCTTCTCTCAACAGTTACCACCTTAGGCTCCTCCAGGCAACCTGTTTATTAAGCATTCCTCCTGGGTTTGTTACTGGGTAACAGGTTCCTTGTACAAATCTCACATGGAGCTTAGATGGTCCATCTAGTCCATCATCTTTTTCTCACAGCAGCCAAGCAGGACCTGAGCACAATAAACCCTTCTGTGGTTTCCAGCAACTGGTATGGAGGCACTGTGGTATGTGTATTGCCGATCAGAAGGTCGACAGTTCAAATCCCTGTGATGGGGTGAGCTCCCGTTGCTCTGTCCCAGCTCCTGCCAACCTAGCAGTTCGAAAGCATGCCAGTGCAAGTAGATCAATAGGTACCACTGCGGCAGGAAGGTAAACGGTGTTTCTATGCACTCTGGCTTCCGTCACAGTGTTCCGTTGTGCCAGAAGTGGTTTAGTCATGCTGGCCACATGACCTGGAAAGTTGTCTGTGGACAAATGCCAGCTCCCTTGGCCTGAAGTGAGATGAGCGCTGCAATCCCATAGTTGCCTTTGACTGGGCTTATCGTAACTACCCATGGGTCCTTTACCTTATGGAGAAGCAGTACTGCCTCTAACTGTGGAGCTAGTAATCACCCTCCTATTTGAGGATGAAATATTTGTCTAATAAGGGGTGTTCCTTCTACTCATAAAAACAAATGTCCTTTGGCAGTGGTTGTCGGTGTGTGTGTGTGTGTGTGTTTGTTTGTGTGTGAGAGAGACCATACTTTGGTTTAATGTGGATTGTGAACCTTGTCTGTGCAGCATTCTCCTTGAAACTCCTGCTCTCCCACACTTTCTCCTTCCTAAAAGCAGAGAATCCCAGTGCCACTGATGTAGCTCTCATATTCGGATTCTCAAAGCTCGAAGCCCAAAGGGTTCACATTATGGAGAGGTATGGACGGGCCCTTGGCTTTAAATTAAACAGCATTTCTTGCAAATGGTATGCGACCGAAATATAGTAAAGCAAATGCCAAACTCCCCTGCTGTAACTTTCCTCCCAGCTGTTTTTGAAAAGGTTATATAACAGTATAGGTTTTTATAGCAGTCACCAACCAGGCATTTTTCTTTATATCTTTTTAATTTTATGCACCCGCACAAGTGTGTGTGGGGAAGGGGAGAGACAATTTCCTAAGTTAATGTCTGGATATAACTCCTTTTCTTTTAGAAGTGTTTTAAAAATTGCTTTCCTGGGCAAGTCTTCTGTTTTTCTAACTGGTTCCTATTAATGGTTTTGTTATGAATTCCAGGAATTCATAAAGAGGACGCTTGTCAAAAGGGGGAGAAGAGTGAATTTTGAGTGTGCTGTTCCATCCCAAGGTGTATAAATGAAAATGACTATCTGGACTGTGGAATCAATTGATGGGGGATAATAAACAATAGTTAAGCAGCATTCAGGGCTGCAAGATCTCAAGACTGTGCCAGTATTTTGTGCCAGGAGGGATTCAAGAGCATGCCAGAACTTTAGGTTTGCACGGTTAAAGTAGATTAACTTCCTGCCCCAGCACAACAATTCCACTTTTTTTTTTAAAGGACTTTATGCTGTTGTGAAAGTCATGGGGAAATGTACTGGGGCCAGAGACAAGAGCATAGAAGGCAAATTTTACCCTTCTTCAGTAAGTTAGTTTCTGCACACACTCAGACACCCCCTCTGTCTCCCAGCCAAGTAAGTAGGAAGTGTTATCAGAGTTCAAGGACACATTCTGCAATAACACTCCAGGAGGATGTGAAGCTGGGGCTGGTGAAGGGTGTTGTATGTCCTGGGGGGAGTTATGAGGGCCAGATGAAGAGGCCCAGAGGGCCACATCTCAGTTCCTCTTCCCTGCTATGTACTTAGGTATAAATATGGCTCCACTAGCCGGTCTATGGCTCTGACTTCTCAGTAGGCATACGTACATCTGCATTGTTGGTTCTGCCATGAGGAGGCTTCCATGCTCATTTGTGCGGGGCTAATCAGGGGCTGTAGTAGATGGTAATTAGAACACAGAAAGTACTCTGTAACACGATGTCCATCAGGGATTCCAGGCCTGGTGAAGTCATGGGAATAATAGAGGGTTGCAACTTGCAAGCCTGTAATTGTGGCTACATGTCATTTTGCCTTTGCTGCTCAAGGAACCAGGTCCCCCCAGTTTTCTGGACTGTGTCAGCCCTGCTAGCTGGATTCAATTTAAGATGTTGCTTGATGGCGTGTGACACCAGCAAGCAGTCCTAAGATTTGCTCCGACTGTCCCTATGGTCTGATATCTGGTGAAGGATTCCCTCTGTTTTGGGCCTTGAGAGCGCAGGACTTCACCCAAATAATCCTGGGAACTGTAGCTTGTTATGAACACTGGGAGCTGTTGTTGTTGTTTAGTCGTTTAGTCGTGTCCAACTCTTCGTGACCCCATGGACCAGAGCACACCAGGCACTCCTGTCTTCCACTGCCTCCTGCAGTTTGGTCAAAATCATGCTGGTAGCTTCGAGAACACTGTCCAACCATCTCGTCCTCTGTCGTCCCCTTCTCCTTGTGTCCTCCATCTTTCCCAACATCAGGGTGACGCTGTCTAGGTTTGCCATTGCCTTTCTCCCAAGGAGCAGGCATCTTTTAATTTCGTGGCTGCTGTCACCATCTGCAGTGATCATGGAGCCCAAGAAAGTAAAATCTCTCACTCTGGGTAAACTACATTTCCCAAGATTATTAGGGAGGGAGCAAGCAGCCTTTGACATGGTCGATCACGAACTCCTGGACCTCCGCCTTGCCGCTGTGGGGATCCAGGGCACAGTCCTTCAGTGGCTGCGCTCGTTTCTCTCTGGTCGGGGACAGAGGGTGGCGCTTGGGGGGGAATTGTCATCGCGCCACTCCTTGGTGTGTGGAGTGCCTCAGGGTGCGATACTCTCCCCAATGCTTTTCAACATCTTTATGCGCCCCCTCGCCCAGCTTGTCCGGAGTTTTGGGCTGGGTTGCCATCGGTATGCCGATGACACCCAACTCTATCTGTTGATGGATGGCCATCCTGACTTGGCCCCAGACACACTGACCAGATGTCTGGAAGCTGTGGCTGGATGGTTACGTGGGAGCCAGTTGAAGTTAAATCCTTCGAAGACAGAGGTCCTCTGGCTGGGACGGGACGATATGGGATTGAGGGGGCAACTCCCATCTCTTGCGGGGGTGCAATTAGTGCCAGCACCGTCCGTTAAGAGTTTGGGTGTAATCTTCGATACCTCCCTCTCTATGGAGGCGCAGATTACAGCTATAACAAAGGCGGCATTTTTTCATCTCTGCCAAGCTAAGCAGTTGGCCCCTTATCTCTCTCGCCCTGACCTAGCCACTGTGATCCACGCGACGGTCACCTCCAGACTGGATTATTGTAACTCGCTCTACGTGGGGCTGCCCTTGAGACTGACCCAGAAACTCCAGCGGGTGCAGGATGCCGTGGCGAAACTCCTTATGGGGTCTTCGCTGTGAGACCACATTCATCCGGTACTATACCAGCTGCACTGGCTCCTGGTGGAGTACAGGATCAGGTTTAAGGTGCTGGTTTTAACCTTTAAAGCCCTATACGGCCTAGGACCCTCGTACCTACGGGACCGCCTCTCCTGGTATGCCCCACAGAGAAACCTACGGTCTGCAAATAAAAACATCCTGAAGGTCCCAGGCCTCAGAGAGGTTAGGCTGGCCTCAACTAGAGCCAGGGCCTTCTCGGCTGCGGCTCCAATCTGGTGAAACGCTCTGTCACAAGAGACTAGGGCCCTGCGGGACCTGACATCTTTCCGCAGGGCCTGCAAGACAGAGTTGTTCCACCAGGCCTTTGGTCAGGGCGCAGCCTGACTCCCTCTTCTGGCAACCTGCACAGAATTTTGCTTAATGGCTGCCATCAACTTGATTTTAATTAATTTTTATAATGAAATATTTTTAGAATGTTGGATTATTTGATTGTTTGATTATTTGATTGTTGTTAGCCGCCCTGAGCCCGGCTTCGGCTGGGGAGGGCGGGATATAAATAAAATTTATTATTATTATTATTATTAAGATTCTCAGCTTTCAATGTACAGTGCATATACAGCCTTGTTTTGCCTTTTCCAGAAATGTTGGCATTCTAGAAGTTAACCCTTTGAGTTGGGGTGTTTGTTTATTTATTTATTTACTTCCTTTATATACTGCCATTATCCTCCAAGGAGCTCAAGGTGGAATAATTGGTTCTCCTCTTCCCCATTTCATCCTCACAACAACCCTGTGAGGTAGGTTAGACTGAGTGGCAATGACTGGCCCAAGGTCACCAGTGAGCTTCATGGCTGAGTGAGGATTCGAACCCTGGTCTCCCAGGTAATAGTCCAACACTCTAATCATTACACCACACTGGCTTAGAACAGGGCTGGCTCAACCATAGGGCAGAGTGAGACAGGACAGTTGATTATGGGTGTCATGAAAGAGCAGAAAACTGGTGCTTTAAAAACTTCTTATTACAATATTTTTACTTATGGGAAGAGATGCTTATGGGATTTTTCTGCGGCAAGTGCCAAAATTCCTTGGTCAGCCTTGGCTGCTATGCAGCTCTTTGATTGAAGGGGTGCCCTTTTCTTGTTCTGCCTCAGGCAGCCAAATGTCTTGGGATGGCCTTATATCTAATGCATGTGAAATAATGTGTGTGGACAGAGCATAACTGTGCTCTGCGTTGCTTCCATCCAGTAGTGTTGTGGCAAATTCAGAAGTGCAGCATCCCTTCATGATGCTCACACTATTGACCCCTCATAGCCACCCCCTTCTAAGATTATACAATAATCTTATAATTTTACAATTATGCAATAATAATAATAATAATAATTAGGAGTGCATTGCAACCATTGGTGCAGATCTCACATGCTGTCATTCAGCTAGACCTGCTATTTTCTGTGCACGTACATGGGCAGATGATTTGGAGGGCTACAATACCTTCTTTCGGAGTGACTCAGGTTGTGTTTTCTCTGAAGCTCAATTGTATGTAGCAGAACTTGTACCCCAGTCACTTGAAACTGAAGCCCCTTGTGTTTTCGGTGTTGCGCTTTGGAGCATATAGTGGCTAAAAAGTGTACCTATTATGCTGAGTCTTATGCCCTCCCCTCCCCCCCACCCCATGCCCCAGACGACTACACCACTGTTTCCATCTCATCTCCCAGAATCATCTGTATGAACTATGGGCAGGCTTTCAGCTAGTTGGATCGACTGCTTGCTAAAACTCAGGACTGTAAGGAGGCAGTGATTCCTGTCCTCCTGTCCGTCCCAATTAGCTACAGTTTGGCTTCCGCTTAAACCTACATTGTTCACCTTGCTATCTGCTACGGCCAACACTAATGTAGTTAATAACGTAATCGACTTCTGTGAATTTCAATGGAAGGAAAATGTCAAAAACCATACGGAAAGTAATGCCATTATTTCTGTACTCCTTCACAGACAAAGAAGAGAACAATAGCGAATACCACCTGGGTTCGCTTGTGTGGCTTCTGTTCCTGGCCTCGAATGGACATGCCAATGCCAGCAATTTCCCCTCCCGTTTCCATTTCTGATGGAATTCACTGTTGGACCTACAGTAAAACTCCTAAGATTCAGCAGCCAGGGTCCGGAGCAAAATAGTGACTCAGGTTGGAGAAACTGTTTTAAACACAAAAGCAGTTGCATGTTTTTGCAGGACTGGAATGTGTCCTTGAACTCTGATAATGCCCCTTGTTTGCCCTAGATGGAGGATCAAGGGGTCTGGGTGTAGAAACTAGTCTACCACACAAAGCTAAAAATTGTCTCTGGTCCCACCTTTCATTGGCATGTAGCTCCCAGAAAGTTGCACAGAAGGATTTGCGGCCCTGGAACTGAGAAAGCCTTCACCCTTGGGCTCAGCTACATTAGTAAAGAAAAAGCATTTTATATGCGTTATAACACTGTGACACCAGATGGCGCTGTGGAGTGCTGTCTTTCACCAACGTGATTTCCCATTATGAAGTTTACAACGCTTTTTTTTGATGTGTCTATATCTAGCCCTTGTTAAACATTTTACCCACCACACTGCACTCTGTACGTTGCAAAACACTGTGTCAGTATCAAGTAAATATTTTCACAAACGAGTTGCACTCAGTGCTAGTCATGGCCCACTTAAGTCCATTAATTTCAGTGGGACTAAAATAAAGGTAAAGGGGCCCCTGACCATTAGGTCCAGTCGTGGCCGACTCTGGAGTTGAGGCGCTCATCTCGCTTTATTGGCCGAGGGAGCCAGCGTACAGCTTCCGGGTCATGTGGCCAGCATGACTAAGCCGCTTTTGGCGAACCAGAGCAGCGCACGGAAATGCCATTTACCTTCCTGCCGGAGTGGTACCTATTTATCTACTTGCACTTCGTGCTTTCGAACTGCTAGGTTGGCAGGAGCAGGGACCGAGCAACGGGAGCTCACCCCGTCGCGGGGATTTGAACCGCCGACCTTCTGATTGGCAAGTCCTAGGCTCTGTGGTTTAACCCACAGTGCCACCCACGTCCCATTCAGTGGGACTACTCTTGAGTAAAATCTAGTTGGCTACGCAGCCAAATGTTTTAACATACCCTGTTTAGGGTTGGGGTTGTCTTTTTGCATTTTCCTCTTGAATGCATGGAAAGACAGGCCTGCTCCGCCTTTCAGACCTTGCAGCGTGTCTGTCTTGCACCCTCCCCAAACATGATCCCAGGGCCTCTCCTCTGACATACATCCCGAATGGCTGTGGTAGCCAAGAACAGCATGAAAACCTACAGCAGCAGCAGTGGAGCAAAGCAAGGGCCCCTTCAGCCCGCAATGTAGCCAGCAGTGCTTATAGATTCCAGAGCTTAGCCTGGTGTTACTTCCGCCTTTCTGCCTTTCATTCTCCTCCAGGGAGAATTACCCAGCCAGCCTTCTGGAAACCAGGAGCAGTCAAGTCATCCTATGTTTCCTATACCTCCGCTGCCGCCTCTTCTCAGGGCCTCCTGGTGATCATGCAAAGAGTTAGTAGAGAAACGCTTGCTCCTGGAGAAGGGACCCTTTCACATGGAATCGTTTGCACTAGATTAGCAAAACTTTTTTTTTTTTTTTTAAATGAGAACTTCCCTGAACAGGAGAATATGCAACATGGCCAAGAGTTTGCAGATACAGTTCCTCTCCTCTTCCCCACTCCAAAAAACATTCTGGCCTGGATCCAGTTCCTGAGAACCAGATGCTGGGAGACAGAATCGAACTTCCCACTCGTCCCCTTCATCTGTTGTTGCTCAGACCCAGCTGGCGTGTGCAGTAGAAACCTAGAGCTGCGTCCTACTAAATCACACTCAAAGTAGGCCTATTGAAGTTAATGGACCTAGGTTACCCTACTAATTTGAATGAGTCTAGTCTAAGAAGGCAGTTTAAAACATCAACAGCCCACGCATAAAATCAACTCACATCCAAGACAAAGAGGAATATAGGAAAAGCCTGGTTGCTAGATAGGCCAATCTGGTCCAGCATCCTGTCCTCACAGTGGCAAACCAAGTGCCTGTGAGAAACCCACAAGCAGGATCTGAACAGATGAGCACTCTCGCTTTCTGCAATATTCACACGTGTGCTGCCTCTATCTGAAGGCAAAGCATAGCCATCATGCCCAGTAGCCATTGACAGCCTTCTCCTGCATGAAGAAAAAGAGCCATTGATAGCCTTCTCCTTCATTAAAAGAATAAGAGTAAGGCTGGATCTAGACATATCAAGAGAAGCGTTTCAGGAAAACATGTTGTGAACGTTGTATGAGAATCACATTGGGAAAAATGGAACTCCACAGCGCCATCTGGTGTCACAGTGTTATAATGCATATACAGTGCATATAAAAAGCTTTTTCTTTACCAATCCAGCTGAGTCCAAAGTCTTTATCCCTCTTGGAAAGAACGCTGTGGAGCAAAATGTGTAGGTACCTTCTAAGCAATTTATGTGAAATGAGAGTGGTTTAATGACCACACGGAAGGCTGTTGCTTTTAATGGCTGGCGACTACTAGCAGCTTCCTTGGTGCGGGCTTGGTGAGAGAACCGTTTTGACATCTGGAACGTAACAAGGAGATGAGACAGAAGTCTGAGCTTGCAGCTGGTGGCTGAGAAGAAGCTTTTCAAGGGAGGGGAAGGCATGCTGTTTACTCTTCTGAGGCAGAGCAGGGGAGCAGGAACTGATACTGCTTTTAAGGCTGTCACAATGCAATTTGGGCCCGTCTGTAACTCAGCTTAATGTGGACCGTGGACCCCTTTGATTCCCCCTTGTTTTCCTCCAACTGCTACTGTCCCACAGTTTTCCTCCTTGAAGGAAGAGATTGCCTATGCTTTGAAAACCCAAATGGGAGAGCAACGTCAACTGCATATGGAATCTGCGGACTTAGGAAGAGGAAAGTGTGGGATAGCAGTAACTGGAGGAAAATGCCACATGGACGAGGGGGAATTAAAGGACACACAACGGGTTCACAAGCCGAGGTGTGGACAGGCCCTTTGTCGTTCTGCTGTAATGGAGGTCCCTGGCAGATACAGTGGTACCTCGGGTTACATACGCTTCAGGTTACATACGCTTCAGGTTACATACACTTCAGGTTACAGACTCCGCTAACCCAGAAATAGTCCTTCAGGTTAAGAACTTTGCTTCAGGATGAGAACAGAAATTGTGCTCCGGCTGCGCGGCGGCAACAGGAGGCCCCATTAGCTAAAGTGGTGCTTCAGGTTAAGAACAGTTTCAGGTTAAGTACGGACCTCCGGAACGAATTAAGTACTTAACCTGAGGTACCACTGTACAGTGAAAAGAGGCATCAGGTTTAGGATTCCATTACATAGGCGCTCGCTTGCCCCCTATCAATGTTCATTTCGAAACACACCAATATTAACAAAACCATCCTCAGTCTCTCCACCACTCTCATATCACAAGGAACTTGGGTCTATGGAGGGGTCTGGCCAGCTGTAAAAGACGGTTGTGTGTGTGTGTCAAACAATATTAGAGTGAAGGGGCACTGTTATTTCACGTATGCCTGGGGCCAGAATAGCAGATGTGGCACCCTCCAGATGTTTTGGACTACAGTGGTACCTTGGGTTACCTCGGGCTTCAGGTTACAGACTCTGCTAACCCAGAAATAGTACCTCGGGTTAAGAACTTTGCTTCAGGATGAGAACAGAAATCGCGTGGTGGTGGCGCAGCAGCAGCAGCGGGAGGCCCCATTAGCTAAAGCGGTGCTTCAGGTTAAGAACAGTTTCAGGTTAAGAATGGACCTCTAGAACAATTTAAGTTCTTAACCCGAGGTACCACTGTACAGCTCCCAGCGCCCCTGACCGTTGGCTGTGCCAAATGGTGTTTCTGGGAGTTGTAGTTCAAAACATCTGAAGGTCACCGCGGTGGCTACCCTGGCTGCAGTAGGGCCTTGTTAGGGCAGCAAAAGTGTGTGTTTTCCGAGCGATCTTGTAATAGCGAAAGGAAAGAACCGCAGAAGGCAAGGAGAGGGGAATACAGAAAAGCAAACAGGAACAGAACCCAGGCAGACATCTGGCGGAATGTCAAGGCGAGGAAAGAACAGCTGGATTTTGTAAATGCCCGAGAAAATTAATCCCATACCCTGGAGGGAGGTGGGTGGGGTGGGCGGTTGTTTTTGGAACTCTGGGGCCAGCAAAAACTCGCTCTGTTAACATCAAAAGGGGCTTGGGAGCTGCTTGCAGGGGGAAGCGTTGTTCAGAGAGCCCGCATGTTATGTAGAAGTTGAAGCTGAGCAGCGAAGTGTTGGGGAGAAGAGAGGAGGGGGGAATGGAGGAAGAAGGCAAGAAGTGAAAAACCTGGAGGTGGGGGCAGGACTGCTGCATGCCCATGTTCGCTGGGCTGTAAACTGATGAGATCATGTTTTCAAGCAAGGAAGGAGAGCAGGGAAGAGCAAACTGAAAGAGTTTGTCTTTTGGGCAGGGAAGGAGGGAGAAAGAAAGAAAGGGAGAGCAAGCAGGAGACATGGAGCACGCAACCAAATTCCTCCTGGGCCTGCTGCTGTTGCTGCTGCAAGGTAAGTTTCAAAGCAAATTCCTTTTGAAAGATAATAGTTTTGCTCAGGTGGCCCGCTAGGAAAAATTCCGTATAGGCCAGGGTTGTTGGGTTTTTTGCAGAAAAGCCAGCCCTATCTGCTTGTATTAGGAATATTTTGGAGGAAGCACAGCAGGCAGAAATCCCACAGGACAAACCTCACCGCTGCATCTGTATCCTTGGGGATGCTGCACCGGTTTAATTTCTGCACACACTACGGACAGAAGAATCAATCCTGTATCACTGAGGTGAAAACCGTGTGGGATTTCACTTACAAATACTGTTGCTTTTGTTTTGGCTTAGCTGCTATGCCATTAAATACAGCCCGAAATGCAAAAATCAGGCAGATGCAGCCTTTACTGTTGTAGCGTTGAGTGGTAAGAAAAGGCTTCCTTTGTTGGGTCTTCTCTGTGTTAGGTTGCTGTTAAAAGAAAAGAAGCAGGATCAGTAAAAAATAAAATAATGCAGCGACCTTAGAACACCTGGGGAAGCAAAGTGGTGTAGATAAGAGAACTGCCTGCAAAGGTGTCTCATTTTTTTCTGTCTTGAGCTCAGGGGAAAAGCATCTCTGTCTTTCTCTTTCTTTCTTCGCCCCCTCTGCCTCAACTCCCCATCTGTAAAAACAAACCATCTATAAAGTATGTTGTATGTTAGAGGTTTGCCAAATTTTACATATTGTTTAAAATCAGACAAAGCATGGCAAGTCAAAAGAGGAGGGAGTCAAAAGGCAGGCTGTTACAAATGTTAGACAATTTGTATTTGTAGATTAATCAACTATTAGTTCCGTTGATTAACTGTGGGAGCAGCACTAATTATCACTGGTAAAACATTTAGGGCATTGTTGTTGATGGCGTTTCCCTCTTATCAGTGAGTTTCTTAGCTCACATTTAAACCTTACAATAACTGGGCAACTTTTTATACTCTATAGTGGGCACACAGATCAGGGGTGGAACAGAAGCTAATGATTGATATAGAGCAGACTCTCATAATACTACAAATGGTGAGGCTTGAGTGAATTAGGGAACAGTTTGCTAAAGAAAGTTCAGGGGAAAAAGGTTTTGTCAGTGTAGAAGGATGCAAAGTTTTGACTTAAACCAAGTTCCTACTCATGCCAGTGAAGTATTCTGTATAACCTAAAAGCTTGCTTACATAGCTACAGTCTGCTCAAAACTGGTCTGCTAAAAGATTTTTTAGCATCTGTCTTTCCATTCCTTTATTCTTCTGGGAGATGGAAATAGTTACTGGCCCAAGATCCCTTAATGGGACGGATAGCTGACTCGGGATTTGAAATCCAGGGACTCTTCAGTCTTACATAACACTCTTTTATACCAAAATCCCTTTAGCCTTTCCCTCTCTTTCTGCTGCAAAGTGTGGTGGTGCTGCTGTTTTCCTTTTTTTAAAAATGTGGTTTTCCAAATACATCCAAAGCAAAGAGACTTTGCCTAGGGAGAGCCTAGTGGAAAATTACTAGGGACGAGGGAGAAATTTGATTCCGTTTGCATTTAATGATGAATTTGCTTAATTAGCACTTTCCAAAACAATACACACAAACAAAACACAGCCCTTCTTCAAAACTCATCCTTCTCAGGATCTTGCAATGCAGTTCTCCAGCCAATGTATGTGTGCAAAAATGCATATACTAGGGTTAAGTGTACATTAAGAGGCATATCAGTATAAACCACATATAGAAATGCATTATATCAGGGGAACTTGCTTTGCAAAAATGTCTTTATCAGGGAAAATTGCATTCAGAAATGTGCGTATTAGGAGAAATTTGCACAGGAAATGCTGATGGATTATCATCATCATCTTCACCACTGATTTATTAATCGCCTTCTAAACCACCATCTTAAGGTGATTTACGTATAATTAAAAACATTGTAAAAGAAAAGCAACAAATACATTGAAAAACAAGACTGAAAACCCAAACAAGTGGACACTTGTAGCAATGATCCATTTATCCAGCAGGAAAAGCCTGTTGGAACAAAAACGTTTTCAGTTGTTTCCGGAAAGCGCAGATAGTATATTTTCATGAGGATTCTTCCTTTTCTTAAATTGCAAACTGATGTGGAAATTGTAGAGAACTGAAGACTGGGAAAATGAGAAACGGAGAACCCAAAACTTGCATATTTACCAATCCCTATATATTACTGAGCTGTGTGGAACAGTTGCTGGCATCTTCCGTTCCCGGGCGCCTGTCAATTTTTTGCAACTCATGAAGCTAATACAGTGGTACCTCGGGTTAAGTACTTAATTCGTTCTGGAGGTCCGTTCTTAACCTGAGACTGTTCTTAACCTGAAGCACCACTTTAGCTAATGGGGCCTCCTGCTGCACCGCTGGAGCACAATTTCTGTTCTCATCCTGAAGCAAAGTTCTTAACCTGAAGCACTATTTCTGGGTTAGTGGAGTCTGTAACCTGAAGCGTATGTAACCTGAAGCGTATGTAACCTGAGGTACCACTGTATGAAGTTGCTAGAACTGTTACGTTTGACAAAAGTTGATTGTTTTGTTTTCAGTTCTGCCTTTTGATCCAGAACAACCTCCAGGACAGCTTATATTGAAAATAAATCAGATTTTTCTAGGAAGACCCCAAAAGCAGAGTGTTTAAGGCAATCACTCTCCCTCCTGCAATTGGCAAATAGAGAGCCACTGAAAGGTGCAGAGCTGAATGGGTGGACCGGCATCCTCTGTACAGCTCAGTGTGCACTGGGCATGGGCCTGATCCAGTCTGGATTCTCTGCATGATCCTGCCAGCAGAGAGAGAAGGCTCTTCTGGATGACCAATTCACTGAGCACCCAACCCAGTTTGCTTGCACAAAACTGATGTGGAGGTTAGACTATCAGCTCCTGCAGATAACCTGCACTGTCTCAGCCTCTCCTGCATGGAACATGTCCCCTTCAACATGCACACATTTCACTGGGTGCCAGGAATGAACACACACATCTGTTCTGGGGACAGTGCAAAGAGTAAGGAAACAGACTCATGCATTTTGTGGGCTTCAAAAAGAGGTCTTCTTCAAACTGAGGAGTGCCCTCTGACAGCTCTTCCATTAGAGGACTCTCCCCTGTACAGGGGGGCAAGTGGCCATCCCAGGTTCAGCGCACCCTGCATGCAAGATGACCTAGTTTCAGTCTTGTGACAGGTCTTACCTGGAACTTGGGTAGCAAAGCTAGGAGGGCTTGAAGCTCAGGAAACATGCTATCAGAGTTGACAGGAGCTTGCTGGGTCTGGGAGGGTGAGGCTCCTTCCCTCCTTTGCCTAAGGCAGCCAAGTGCCTAAGGAAGCCCTTGGGCTGGGATGAATGAGCCCAGGTGCAACAGCATCTGGAACGGTACAGGGGCCCCGCCCCCTTCCCTGCCTGCTTCTTTCTTAAACATCTGCATATTCTGGTGATTGCCAGACCGTTGGCATTTTGCATGAAGAATTCAGGTGCACACCAGAAATTCCGATTTCAGCACTTAAAGTGGATTGAAGCGCTATTTTGCCCAAGCACAACCTACCCACTTTAAAAGGAAGACTTTTGGGGATTGGGAAAGTGATGGAGAAATGCACTGAAAAGTTGGGGTGGGTGACAAACGATTAACCCCCACAAACACACACAATTGATCACCTGCCCTGGGTTCTGCCTGGATAGAAGCCCAAACGGACGTCAAAATGCCATGCCACATATTGATGAATGGTTTTCTTTCAGGATGGAATGAGTAGGTGTGTCTTCAAGCTGTCAGATATAGCTTGCTCAGAGGCTCAGCGAGGGCAGCAGGACGGGCAGAAGCGGGAACTGTTGCAGCTTCTCCCTTTCCCTGTGCTTGTAGCCTAACACAGTAAAGCAGATTCAGTTGTTGAAAACTGCAGGCAGCTAGTTATAGCACGGCAAGCGTGTCACAGCCCTGCAGGAGAACTAGGACTTGGGTGGTCTTTTATCGTGCTAGTAGGTAAGCCTGGCACAATAAAACAGCCCAGAAGCAGGGTTAAATGCTATTCATGGCTCAAGGATTGTGCTGTTCCAATGAAAAGGCACATCTGGTGAGTTTCCTGCTTTTTGGAAGGACGGCCAATTTTTTTATTTTTTATTTTGTAAGATATTGGATCTATGGGATCTGCGAGGGAGTTGGCATTTGTTGCATTAACCTGAAAAATAGAAACCGCATGTGTTTTTGGCCTTCAAATGTGAAATGAAATGGCCTTGCTGCTTCCTGTATCTAAAAAGGCAGGCACCATGTTAGATTAGATAAATTTATTGTCATTGTCCGTATATACACAGTATACACAACAACGAAAATCAAACACCCCCCCAAAGACCGGGTTCACATACACATTTACACGTATCTCCAACACTCTCATCCTATTCAGACATAATCTATAAAACATAACATAATCCAGAATATAACATAACCTATTTAAAGGCATAACATAACCTAAAACCTATCTCATTCCTTCCTACTCCCTGCTTGCTATTTCTTGCAACTGGCCCTGAGATCATTATTTAGTGCAATCAGAGCTCTTGGATAGAAACTATTCAGAAGGCGTGTGGTTCGTGTTTTCATTGTCCTATATCTTCTGCCCGAAGGCAACAGTTCAAAGAAGTTGTGAGCAGGATGGGTGGGATCTCTCAGGATATTGTGTGACTTCTTCAAAGTGCGAGACGTGAAGATCTCATCCAGGGTTGGTAGTTGGAGCCCAATAACATTCTGGGCAATTTTAATTATTCTCTGTAAAGCTTTTTTATCCGTTTCGGAGCTGCTCCCATACCACGATAATACACTATAGGTTAAGACACTCTCGATGGTACTGTGATAATAGGACAGAAGTAGGTGCTGAGATAGATTCAGTCCCCTGAGCATTCTCAGGAAATACAACCTCCCCTGCACCTTCCTCACAACCATATTAATATTTGCAGTCCATGAGAGGTCCTCAGAGATATAAATGCCCAGGTATTTAAAACTCCCAACCCTCTCCACCTCCTCGCCATTTATGTACAATGGTAAAAATACACTTTTCTTTCTCCTAAAGTCAATTATGAGTTCTTTGGTTTTTTTGGTGTTAAGCATAAGATTGTTTTCTTTACACCATTGAATTAACCCCTGTACTTCTTTCCTATAAGCAGTCTCATTGTTCTCACTAATGAGCCCCACCACTGTTGTATCATCCGCAAATTTGATGATTGTGTTGGACTTATACAGTGGGGTGCAATCAAATGTGTACAGGGAATAGAGAAAGGGACTTAGCACACATCCCTGAGGGGCTCCTGTGCTTAATACTAGAGTAGAAGAATAGTAAGGTCCCATTCTCACTGTCTGCGGCCTATCAGTCAAGAAATTCCTTACCCACAGACAGATCTTCTGATGTATACCCAAATTGGTCATTTTAAGAAATAACCTGTCTGGCAGAATTGTATTGAAGGCAGAACTGTAGTCCACAAACAACAGCCTTGCGTAGGTTCCCTGTCGTTCTAGATGACTCAGTACAGTATGGACAGCGATGGAAATAGCATCATCAGTAGATCTGTTTCTTCTGTATGCAAACTGGAACGGGTCTAGAGTGGATGGAAGACCAGCCTTAATATGATCTAGCACCAATCTCTCAAAACATTTCATAACAACAGATGTTAGAGCTATTGGTCTATAGTCATTGAGAGATACCACCACTGACTGCTTGGGGACTGGCACTATAATCGATGTCTTCAGGCAGGTAGGGACAGAACCCTGCAACAGGGATAGGTTGAAAATGTCCGTAAATACCCCAGCTAATTCTGCAGCGCAGTCCCTAATAACCCGTCCCATAATTCCATCCGGTCCAGCTGCCTTCCTAATGTTAATGCTCCGAAAGGCACGTTGTACGTCAGAGGTCTGTAATAAAAATGGTTGTCTATCAGTAGTAGTTTCTGATGATGTGCTGGTAGCCAATGCTGTAGTGACGGTAGTTCCAGTTCCCACCTCAAAGCGACTAAAAAATTGATTCAGTTGATCAGCCAGGTGCGCACTGCTACTGGCCAGTTCGTTTTTAATATTTTGCCCTGTGATTTGTCGCAGGCCTTGCCATACTCGACGAGGGTCGGAGCTCTCAAAATGTTTTTCAATCCTCCGGCAGTACATAGCTTTGGCATTCCTAATGCCCTTTTTCAATTTGGCTCTGGCTTCTCTATACTGTTGCGCATCACCAGAATGTCATGACTTTGAAGCAGTGGTGATGAGACTCAGTTCACATCCATACCATCCATTTGAAGTCGTCTTATACCCAGAGACGGCCCAGCCATTAGGCAGGGTGAGGTCACTGCCTCAGGCGGCAGAAACCCCCCCAGGCGGCACCTCTGCATGTGCCCCGCCTCCTTCTCCAGTGGTAAAGCAGCAGCGCCATTGGTGCCAATTTCAGCAGCAGCAGTGGCAGGAGCAGGTGGGTGGTAGCGGCAGGGTGGCACTTCCTGTTTCATCTCAAGGCCACGCCGCCCCTGCTTATATCACAAGTGTGGGGAACCTTTGGCCCACCAGAGGTTGCTGAACTACGACTCCCATCATCCCTCCGGCCATCGGCCATGCTTGCTGAGGCTGATGGGAGCTGTAGTTCAGCAGCATCTGGCTGGCCAACAACTTCCCTGTTATACCACGTTAACAGCCACGGCTTTCCCTTCCCCCAAAAGAATCCTGGAAATTATAGTTCGCAAAAGGTGATGGCCACACAGAGCTACAGTTCGCGGCACATTCAACACCCCTTCCAGGAGTAGGGCAAAGTGAAAAAGTACAGTGGTACCTCGGGTTACAGACGCTTCAGGTTACAGGCACTTCAGGTTACAGACTCCCCTAACCCAGAAATAGTACCTCGGGTTAAGAACTTTGCTTCAGGATGAGAACAGAAATCGTGCTCTGGCGGCGCAGCAGCAGCGAGAGGCCCCATTAGCTAAAGTGGTGCTTCAGGTTAAGAACAGTTTCAGGTTAAGAACGGACCTCCGGAAAGAATTAAGTACGTAAGCAGAGGTACCACTGTATGCTGAGATCTACAGATGAGGGGTGGTGTACAAATTAAATCTAATTAATTAATTAATTAATTAATTAAAAATCAAAGAATGAAGAGGGGAGCAAGTTAGTTTCTCACACAAAAATGGGAAGAAAGTTACTTTCTCTCTTTTTAATGAAAGCTGGGAATCTGAGGATTATAGTTCCTCAGAGGGAAGGAAACAGCTGATTCTCCCCATTGATGCCTGTGCTGTCTGCTCAGCTATCCACTCAACACCTGAAACAAACAGCACATAAGAGTTTGCCTTTGCTTGTAAATCTGGCAATGCCGAACTACATAGTGTGCACTGTATTAACATTAGCTTTTTGCGCAGGATAAAACGTACGGAAAAACTGACCTCTTTTTTTCCAGGCGTTTGATGGACTAGAAGGATGTTTGTTGGTTATGATGATTTTGTTGCAGCTTAAGCTTCTTCGTGCTATAGATTTCTTTTTTAAAAAAGAAAAAGAACGGTTGCATTTTTTTTATTATAACAGATTATTTTTATTTACGCTCTTAAAATGTTTTTGTAAGTCCCTTGGAGACCTTTTGTGCGTGTGGCAAGTGACTAGTAAGTTCGGATAGTAAATTATATGACACCAGTGCCCATTCTGCAAGCAGTGTGAGCGACTGTGATTCAAGAAGATCCGTGCGTGCAAACTGGGAATGTGACAGGGATAAATCGTGTGTGCAAAAGGCATGAAATGAGGTGCAAATATGCAAGGTAACAAATTACGCAATTACAAAGTTGAGCTTGTGGAAGGGATGAGGCCAAAGAGTAAGGGATGAGGCCCCACTAAAAGCTACCCCCTGGTACCCCCTCTGGCTGCTTTTACCCAGTGGTGGCTGGCACCCACTGAGAGTGGTGGGGCGGAATGTAGGGCACCCCAATAGTTGGCAGAGCCAACTGCTACCAGCTATGCCCCTTCTTCCTCCCCGTTCAGTTCTTCAAGGGCAGCTAAGGAAGAGGAAGTTGGCAGGCAGGGCCAACTGTTTATAAGAAAGAAAGCAGGAAGAAGAAGAAGAGTTTGGATTTGATATCCCGCTTTATCACTACCCTAGGGAGTCTCAAAGCGGCTAACATTCTCCTTTCCCTTCCTCCCCCACAACAAACACTCTGTGAGGTGAGTGGGGCTGAGAGACTTCAGAGAAGTGTGACTAGCCCAAGGTCGCCCAGCAGCTGCATGTGGAGGAAGGTCAAGGCTATTGGAGCACTGCCCCATCTGCCCAGATGGGGCAGCCTCCACTGCTTTTAGCCCCTCAGGAGTGGGGTGGAATATGGGTAACAGCATCCCAGCATTTCCAATGTGGTGCCCATGGGCAACACGAAGCCCTCACGACCCCCACATTGGCACCTTAGAACATCTGACTTGTCTGTTTCTTGGGGAAGAGCATTGCCTGCTTTTTTTGTCTTGTGTTTTATTTGTCTCGCAGAGGTGTGTGTGTGTGTGTGTGTGTGTGTGTGTGTGTGTTTGCTCATGTTTTTTGGGGGGTGGAGAGTAGGGAGGTCCGAGCATCACCAGAAAAACTGTGTTGTAGCAAGTTCCTCAAGGAAGGAAGGCCTTGAAAACCCTCCATGTGTGATTATTCCCATCTGCATTCCATCCTCATTCCTCTCTCCTCATTGCTTCTTGGCACCAGTTCCAGCGAAAACCAAGGCTGCAATCTGACCTCCTCCATGGAGCAGTAATTTGGGATGGGAACATATCTGCTGCCGGCACCGTTTAAAAACAAAAAAACCAACCCCCAAAACGCCCGGACTTTCCAAGGGCAAAGAGGGGAGTAAGAATTCTTTGCTTATGCAGTTGGCTTTTCCTTTCCCAAAATGTCCGCTGTGGGAGGAGATTCACCCATGAGGAAAACACTGGGAAACGTGGAAGGCCAGGCCTTAGCGCAGTAATTCCCAAAACAATGTGCAGCAAGTGGGAGCTGCTAATGTGCCACAAGAAAGAAATGAAATAAGAATGTAGGACTTTAGAAAGCTGCCTCATGCAGCGTCAGACCACTGGTCCATCTATCTCAGTATTTTCTACACTGGCTGGCAGCTATTCTCCAGGGTTTCAGACAGACCTGCCTTGTGCCCTGGAAAGGAGTGTGACAAAGCTGCCTTATGCAGAGTCAGACCAATAGTCCACTTGGCTCAGTATTGTCTACACTGACTGGCAGCAGCTTTCCAGGGTTTCAGGCAGGGAGCCTCTCCCAGCCCTACCTGGAGGTGCCTGGGATTGAAACTGGGACCCTCTGCATGCAAAGCAGATGCTCTATCGGTCTACCTCTGATAATATTACTTGAACAGCAAATAGACCTGCAGAAAAACTGTTGCAACGAGGTACCAGCTAGTCTCTTTATTGATCATGGGTGCAGAACGTGTGGCCCTCCTGATGTCGTTGGACTCCCAGCCCTCATCATGTGCAAACGGCATGGCCAATGCCCAAGGGCGATGGGAGCTGCAGCCCAACAGTGTCTGGAAGAAGGCCACAGTTTTTTCCATGAAAAAAACATCCAAGGACTCTTAACATAATCCGTAATAACAGATAATGTCATTTGCAAGCAATGAATGGCAGTAAGTTAAAAACATGTTAGATACCAATTAGTACAGAAAATGGCAGGGCGAAACAGAAACCAAGCTGGCTGGCTCTCTGGGGTTGGCGTCTTGACAGAAGGTTATCAGCAAGCGGGTTAGTGTTACAGGATTCCCATGTCCTGTTGGAGGCCTGGTAGTTTTGGGGATGACATGCCTGACGGCTACAGAGTTGGTGCATCCGCTTGGTGGGGATCTGTGTCCCTGAATCCAGCAGGATTTTGGTCAGCCCTACTGGGGAAAGGACAAATATCCTTTTGAGGCTGCATCCTGGCTTGCCAAGTCAAATCCCTGAGAGGAAACACAGCTAATCAATGCAGATCCACCTATTGTGTCACTAATATTTTCTTTTTCTTTCTCCTTTCAGAGTCTGTTGTCCATCCCTATTCAGGTAAATACAAATATTTCGTATGAACTTCAGCTGCTTTGTATGAATCATGTTAATGGTGTAATAATGCACTTATGTTTTTAAACTTCTTGTAAGTCACTTGGCAACCTTTTGGTAACAAGCAACTAACAAATCTAAATAACAGTAATACTAATAATTACTGCAATCAAACCATGTTGAATGTCACAAAAACTTTATTAATTTGTGGGCCTGGTGGTTATGGGGTTGGCGTAGATCGGGGGTGTGGGGGGGAATCTGTCTCCGTGACCTTAAAAATCCTTATAAATTGTTATGGTGGTTATTTATTTTTACATTTATAACCTGCATTTTCCTATAAGGAGCCAAAGGTGGCATATGCAGTTCTCCCTCTTTCCCCATTTTAGCCTTATGGCAGCAACAGCAACATCCTTGTGAGGGAGGTTAGGCTGAGAGTGTATGCCTAGTTCAAGATCACTCAGTTAGCTTCATGGCCAAGTGGGGATTTGTATCCTGGTTTCCCAGGTCCTGATCCAGCATTCCTAACCACTACAGCACACTGGCTCTCAGAGCTGGACTGATACCCCATGTACACTTACCTGGGAAAAAGCCCCATTGAACCAAATGGGACTTCTCAGAAATAAGGCATGTATGGGATTGAGCTGCTACAGTATGAGAGTTGTATCAGCTGAGATATGATCTGCACTAGGCTACGGTTGCCAGTGGTTAGGCTGTTAGCTATTACGGCTATTGTTGTAGCTCCACTGTTGGAGGCAATAAGCTTCTGTGTACCACCGATAGCCAGGAATCGCATATGGGGAAAGCAGCTCCTGCTTTTGGGCTTCCCATCGGGGTATCTGATTGGCCACTGTGAGAACAGGATGCTGGACTAGATGGGCCTTTGGCCTGATCCAGTGGGGCTCTTCTTAGGTTGGCCTCCATGCAGTTGTGGGTTCAAGTCCTGGTGGGCAGAGGAAGACAGGCTTTCGATTGTGGGTGCATCTCCCCACATGGCTTCTTCTTCTTCCCCCCTCTCTCTCCCATATGACAGCCCCAGTGGATGCTTCCAATCTCGAGAGCGTAGTAGTGTCTGTGCAGAACATCACTGCCAAGGCGGGCACTCGAACGGTCCTCTCCTGCAAGAGCTACAGGATGGTGTGGACCCAGGACCGCCTGAACGACCGCCAGCGTGTGGTCCACTGGGATCTGTACAGGAACCAGTATGGAGACTACAATGCCGAGCGACTGTGCGACATGTATTCGGCCGGGGATCAGCGAGTCTACAGCGGCTACAACCAAGGGCGGATTTTCATGCCGGAAAATGCATTTGTGGATGGCAACTTCTCACTGGTAGTCAAAGGTACCGGGACCCAAGATGGTTACACACACACACACACACACACACACACACACACACACACTTCGCCTGGGTATGAAATGAGCAGACAGGAAGAACCATACCTCAGTAGCAGAGCATCTGCTTTGCATGCAGAAGGTATCGGGTTCCATTCTTGGCATCTCTCAGTAGGGCTGCCAGCCAGTGCTGGCAATGCTGACCTAATTCGATGCACCCAATGGTCTGACTCAGTTATGAGGCAGCTTCCTATATTCCAAATCAATCCTTCTTTTTCTTTTACAGCACTCCCCCCTCAAAAACCCCCAGAAGTTAACAAAGAGAATAAATATTTTAAAAATAAACAAAAGCAGCATTTGTAAAAACCCAAGAGAAGTAAACACTGGATCAGTAGAAATCATAAAGCAGGATTTCAAACGTATTAATTTTCTTTTTGTTTTCGTTTGCCAGTTTGGGCCAAAGCAGGGCTGTAAATATAATGCATTAATGAGTAGCCCATCATGTAAAGATCTGATTAGTTAGTACTGGCAACAGGGCCTAAAGCAGCCCAGTAGGAGCTGAGCATGCTCTGTGGCCACAGAATGCTGCAATTCTGTTCTGGGGGAGCGCATAGCTGTGTACATTGGAGACTGGTCCAGTCCCAGTCTACCCTGACAGCCCCACCTTCCTTCCTCACATCCCCTCAAGGGTGGTTCTGCTTGTCATTGGCTCTAGCTCCACCTACTGTTGGTCTCCTTGTCTGCAGCTCCACCAGTCCCCATGAGCACCAGCCATCAGTGTGTGTGTTTTGTCTGAGTGTGAGGGGAAACCAGGGGGGAACAGAATGGAGTATCCCAGAACTGGGGTCTTTAGCATCCTGAGCGAGCTTGAAGTTTGGCTTGCTAAATACCAGCTCTCACCACACGAGGGCCCCTTCAATCCTATGATTCTACTCCAGGTGCAGTGGAAATGATCACCTTGTGGTGAATTTTCCCTGTTAGAAAGTGACATGATGAAGCTCAGGGAAATAGCTCCTTCCCCTGCCCTTCATCATCTACCACTGATCCTTAAACAGGAGATACTGATTGTTGGTTTATTTCATTAGGCTGTAGAGAACTGTAGCGCAGTGCCCGAGGGGTAAGCTACAGTTCTCAGGATGCTTTGGGGGAAGGGATGTGACCAACTTTGGGAGGTGGTGGACTCACCTTAGCTGGATATATTTTACTAGAGGTTGGGCAGGTATGTGTCAAGATTGCTGCAGCTGCAATACTTCTGCACCGAGCAGAGGGTTGATCTAGATGACCATCAGGGTCCCTTCCAACTAAGTTTGGCTTATAGTGGACCTGTGCAAATTAAGGAACTGAAGTTAGTCTTGCCCATTAACTTGGATGGGTCAACTCTGAGCAAGACTAGCATTGGCTGCAACCCCATGGTTTTGTTACCTGGATGCCAAGGTTCTCTCCATAGCTGTCAACTTCCAGATTTGAAAATAAGGGATCAGCAGCCTCGAAAATAAGGGATCAGCAGCCTCACCTGTCCCGGGGACAGTCTATGGGATATCTAACAATCTGGGATAGCAGTGGGAAGCAGCGGGAAACGGCGCTGGAATAAGGGAATTTCCCCCCCAAAAAGGGAAGGTTGACAGCTATGGTTCTCTCTCTCCCTCTCTCCTTACTGCATTTCAATCAAGACATCTCCAGGAGCGACCAAGGCATCTACTCTTGTAACCTCCACCACCATTACTGTCACCTGTACGAAATTGTGAAGATACAACTGGATGTAACCGAAGAAGGTAAATGTTGTTGTTGTTGTTGTAAAAGATGTGCGGCAAGATGAAAGCGGGAGGGTGTGTGTGTGTTTGTGCCTAGTGTTTTTGCTCCCCATCGTGTTCCTCTTTTATAAACTCGCACAAGTCTTGTTTGAGGCAGCCACATGTACAGAGCAAATGGATGGCCAGGGAGCTGTAATTAAGATGTTTGTGGGCATCGGAGCATTTCCTGTCACAAGGCTGCATCAAAAGGCTTAGAGGAGCATCAGCTGCACTGTGCCGAAAAAGAGGCCTAGGATAATTCCAGGCTTCTCCCTCTCTGTGCGGACTAGCAAACCCTTTGAAACCAGGAGGATTGCTTTCCCCTATCTGGCGTCTTCCAATTTGTGTCAGACTATGACTCCCAGCGGGTACGCGGGTGGCGCTGTGGGTTAAACCACAGAGCCTAGGACTTGCCGATCAGAAGGTTGGCGGTTCGAATCCCTGCGACGGGGTGAGCTCCCGTTGTTTGGTCCCAGCTCCTGCCAACCTAGCAGTTCGAAAGCACGTCAAAGTGCAAGTAGATAAATAGGTAGCGCTCCAGCGGGAAGGTAAACGGCGTTTCCGTGTGTAGCTCTGGTTTGCCAGAAGCGGCTTAGTCATGCTGGCCGCATGACCCGGAAGCTGTACGCCGGCTCCCTCGGCCAATAAAGCGAGATGAGCGCCGCAACCCCAGAGTCGGCCACGACTGGACCTAATGGTCAGGGGTCTCTTTACCTTTTTATGACTCCCAGCAGCTGCAGCCAGAAAGTTCATCAAGGATGATGGAGTCCAAAACATTTGGAGTCGGGGGGTAGCATCAGGTTCGGGAAGGCTGATTTAGGGGGTAGGGAGATTTGGGACTTTTCAAAAGACTGTATGGGCTTGTGCCCAGTATAGTTCTTAGTAAGCCTCACCTCAGAAAGCACATGGTAGCGTTAGAAAAGATTCAGAAAAAGGGCACTCAGAATGAGGCTAGGCTGACAGATGGCTCAGATGAGTGGGGGATTTGAACTCTGCTCTCCTCGGTCCAAGTTTGACACCTTCTCCTCACTACACGCTGCAGCTTTGTCATGATTTTCTTGTGATTCACTATGCTGGGAAAAGCTTGATTCAGTTTGTACCGTCATGCCATTCATCTGTGCAATAGCTCAGAATATGGCTCCTCTCCTGGTTTTGTGGAGGAGAAGATAAGGAGCAACAGATGTGTTCTTAATTGGTCGCTCACTTCTAAAGCTGCTTTGGAAAGTACCTTGAGTCATACATAGCATCTTGCACCAGCCAGTTTAAGTCTTGCTTTCTGAGCATCTTTGAAGGCAATTCCGCACAGCAAAGTCAACCACAGGCTGGAACCTTGGCCAGGGATGTGGAACAGGAGACTCCAAGTACTGTTGGACTCCAGCTGCCATCAGCTCCAACCAGCATGGGCAATGGTCAGGGATGATGGGAGTTGTAGGCTAGCAACATCTGGAGGATCACAAATTCCCCATCCTTGGGTGGAAGCTTCTTAGGAGCTGGGATCACTCTCCAGAAGGAAGACTCCCTCCTGTGTCTCAGTATGAGTGGTTGCTCTGGCTTTTATTAAGATGGATTAAAACAGGGATGGGGAACCTGTGGCCATCCAAATATGGTTAAGCTCCCAACTCCCACCTCTCCCAGCCAGCATGGTTAATTTGTCAGGGATGGTGAAAGGCCAGCATCATCTAGAGCAGCAGTTCTCAACCTGTGCGTCCCCAGATGTTGTTGGACTACAATTCCCATCATCCCTGACCACTGGTCATGCTGGCTAGGAATGATGGGAGTTGTAGTACAACAACATCTGGGGACCCAAAGGTTGAGAAACACTGATCTAGAGCAAGGTTTCTCAAACTTGAGTCTCTAGCTGTTTTTGAACTACAACTCCCATCATCCCTAGCTAGCAGGACAAGTGGTCAGGGATGATGGGAACCATAGTTCAAAAAAGATAGCTGGAGACCCAAGTTTGGGAAACCCTGATCTAGAGGGTCAGCGGTTCCTCATGCCTGGTCTAGGCAACACAAAGTCAAGTCAAACTAGAATAAAGCACTGAAGAACCAAGCATCGAAGACCAAAAGCTAAAGTCACTGAGTAGAATCAGGGAAGGTAACTGAGCTTCTCCATGGCTTCATAGTTCTAGAAGAAGAAGATGATTTTGGATTTGATATCCCGCTTTATCGCTACCATAAGGAGTCTCAAAGCGGCTAACAATCTCCTCTCCCTTCCTCCCCCACAACAAACACTCTGTGAGGTGAGTGAGGCTGAGAGACTTCAGAGGAGTGTGACTAGCCCAAGGTCACCCAGCAGCTGCATGTGGAGGAGCAGGGAATCGAACCCAGTTCACCAGATTACAAGTCCACTGCTCTTAACCACTACACCAAGATATGGGTCTTTGTTGGAGGACACACCTATTTCCATGCCTGTCTTTTTTCATAGCATGTTGGTGAGGAGAGTTGGAGCTATAGGCTTGTCACAGCAAAGGTTGCTTTGAACTTCCCAGTGCTTGGAAAACAGCACATGTAAAATGGTATCTCCTGAATCATAGTTGTTATTCTGTCACTCACAGCTACAATAAACCTACCATTAAAATTATGGACAGGTCATTTCTTTGTCAGAGGCAAACGGGCAAATTTAGCAGGGGATCAAATACTTTCCCCTCTCACTGTATCTTTTGCACGGTTCTTTCAACAGTCGAAGAAGTGCAGAAGTTTTGGGATGGGGAGAAAGTTGTGATCGTGGCCCTGAAGGGAAGCGCCGTCTTACTCCCCTGTATTAACCGGAACCAAATCTGGACCGAGCGGCATGACGAAGAAGACCAGCAGGTGGTCCACTGGGACTGGCAGCCACCAGGGGTGCCTCATGACAAGGCCGATCGCCTCATTGACCTGTACGCCTCTGGAGAGGGGCGCTCTTATGGTCCCTTGTTTATCCGGCAAAAGATGAATATCACTGACAAGGCTTTCGCCCAGGGAGACTTCTCCTTGAGGATATCCGGTTTGGAAGTGGCTGATGAAGGCACCTATTCCTGCCACCTCCACCATCATTACTGTGGCCTTCACGAGCGCAGGATCTTTCAGGTCTCTGTTGTGGAGCCGGAACCGGAAAAGAAGGTGGTGGTGGTGAACTTCACTCGTCACAATGCGCCGGCTGCAGGTAGGTAATTCCAACACGCACAGAGTCAAAATTGGTCTTCCATCAAAGGAGGCACTTTTTGCTGCATCAAAGGAGGCAATTTTGCTGCAGGAAAACATTTGCCCCCTTGTGAAAGATAAGGAACTTTGTTGTGAGAAGAAAATAGCTGCTTCTTTATCTATCTATAGAAGAGGTTGATGCCAACTATGTTTTACTCATAGCAGACCCATTGGAATGAATGGACTGAAGTTGGTTATGTGTATTAATTTCAGTGGGTTTACTCTAAGTATGATTAGCAGTGGATACAACCCAAGGAACTTGGTTGAGAGAAATTGGCTGCCCCTTGAACAAATTATTGTCTCCTCGTGAAAGATAAGGGTCTTTGCTCTGAAGAAAATGGCTGCTTCTTCAGCAATAACAACAACGACAACAAATAAGCCCCCTTAAGAAAGGCAAGGATCTTTCTTGCGAGAAAATGGATGTCACCCTCACAATGATTTCTCCACCACATGAATGTAAGATACTTATTTTCAGTGGTGGGGGAGGGGGGAGAAATGACCACCTCATCATAACAGTTTGCCCACTCATAAGAACAAGGATCTGAGGTGACACCTCCTCATGTAGGCCTCAGTTCGGAAGGGAGGTGGTTCAAGCTCACCTTCCTACCCCAACTCCTGTCCCAGTAAGGATAGGGATTCCTTCTCAGATGGCTTTTTTCCCTCCACCTGTGTCGGTTCCTGCTCTGGTTTTAGGAGTCCTGGTGCGGTGGGGTGTTTCAGGTTCAGTGAGCTCTTGTTCACCACCATCAAGCTCAGAGCCAGGAACATGGTTCAGCTCCTCAGCCCACAGTGACCCTGTGGACTTCAGGGTCATGACATCATCGTGGAACTCCTGTTGTGGAGGATTCAAGGGTGAATCAGTTACGTACCAGAATCCTTTGCAACAGGGGTTCCATGACAAACATGTGGAAAATGGTTGCCTAAAGCTCAAAAGAGCCATATCCTTCTCAGTTTCGTTCCATTCCATGTTTTCCATCTCCGGAATAAGTAGGTACCTTTCAATCTTGTTCTCTTTTTATAGCTATCCCAATCAAAACAGTGAGAAATATATGTGGAGTTTTGAAATCATTTTTTAAAGAAAACCTGCAGGGTACAGCTCAATGCTTATTAACATTTTAAAATATTTATCATTCTTTTAATATTTATTGGCTGTTTAATATTGAAGCTGAAGATGGCATGATAATTTTTTAATGGGCTGGTGATGGTAGTTTATGGAGCACCGCAGTGTGTTGGGTTCACGAGTGGTGGAATGGGGGGAGAAATCAGATGCCATATGGGAGCAGCTGGCCTTATGGGAGTAAGTCAGAAGGCACAATTCAAATTTGCACATGCAAAGTTGAAAAAAACAAACAAACCAATCATAGAGAAACTGAATGAGAAGAAACCGTTCCCATCCACCCCCCAAACAATGAGTGGAATTTATTTCGATTACAACCAGAAAATTGTCCCAAATCCTGAGGGAAATATATTTCTAAGCAGTGCATAACAAAAACGGTTGGTTTTTTTGGGGGGGGTGTTTCCTGCCCCCTTCCACAGCTCAAACTCCTGGGTGGAGTTTTTCCTTCTTTTCTTTTTCTGAACAGGAGAATTTGCTGAACCAATGGGAACAGTATTTATTTTCCTTCTGTCTTTTCGCTTCGGAAAGGCAGCTGGAAGTTCTCACCAGCTTGTAAAGATTACAAGGAGAGCTCTGCTGGATCAGACCTTTGCACTCAGCTCTCCTCACACCCCCCCACCCCCCCCCACAAACATCCCACTAATCTTAGCAATAAACAGTTAGGAATAATGCCCATCCTCCCATTACATCCAGTCTCAGCATCCTCGTCTGATACTGGTCAGCCAGATGCCCCTGGAAAGCCAACAAGCAGGACCTGAGGCCAAGAGAACTCTCCCCTTTTGTGATTCCCGCCAACTAGAACCTAGAGGTTTACTGCCTTCGACAGTGAGGGAAAGTACATAATACAGTGGACCTCGGGTTAAGTACTTAATTCGTTCCGGAGGTTCGTACTTAACCTGAAACTGTTCTTAACCTGAAGCACCACTTTAGCTAATGGGGCCTCCTGCTGCTGCCGCGCCGCCGGAGCACGATTTCTGTTCTCATCCTGAAGCAAAGTTCTTAACCTGAAGCACTATTTCTGGGTTAGCGGAGTCTGTAACCTGAAGCGTATGTAACCTAAAGCGTATGTAACCTGAGGTACCACTGTAATAATGGCTTCTAGCCATGGGTAGCCTTCTCCTCCATGAGTTTGTCTAATCCCCTTTATAAGGCACTACCTTTCACGGGATCAAACTCTGGTGGTTTAACTATTGCATTGTGTGAAGAAGTACTAAAAAACAAAACCAGAGAAGGCTGCTAGCTTCGATGGCTATCCTCAGCTTCCACTGTCAAAGGCAGGCAAGCTTCTGCTGGAAACCACAGGAGGGGAGAGTGCTCTGGTGTTCAAGGTCCTGCTTGCTGGTTTCCTACAGCTGGCCACTGTGAGAGAAGGATGCTGGACTAGGTGGGCCATTGGCCTGATCCAGCAGGTCCTTCTTATGTTCTTACTTTCTTCTGTGTATCGTGAATCTTCCCTCTTCACTGCATGTTTGGTTTCCCCCAATACAGTGGTACCTCGGGTTACATACGCTTCAGGTTACAGACTCCGCTAATCCAGAAATAGTGCTTCAGGTTAAGAACTTTGCTTCAGGATGAGAACAGAAATCGTGCTCCGGCTGCGCGCCAGCAGCAAGAGGCCCCATTAGCTAAAGTGGTGCTTCAGGTTAAGAACAGTTTCAGGTTAAGTACGGACCTCTGGAACGAATTAAGTACTTAACCCGAGGTACCACTGTACTGGGGGAAAGCGGCGGCGGTGGAGGAAGCCGCTCAGGCGCCTGGGGCGGCGTGCCCAGGAGCGGGACGAGCCCCCCATAGGGGCGAGGCACACCGCAGAGCCTACAGAGTCTGCATGCCTCCTCCCACTCAGCCACCCTACGCCTGCGGAGGGGGCAGCTGGTGGACCGTTTGGGCAGTGCGGAGCCTGCGCATGCCCAAGCCACTGTGTCTCTTTCAGGAGTGACGTGTGGCTCGGGTGTGCTGCAGACCCCGTGGTGAGTGCCCCCTAGGATTTTGTCACTCCCCTCAGTGGTGACGCCCGGGGCTGTCTGCACCCACCGCATCCCCCTTCCTCCGCCCCTGAAAAGCGGCACAGTGAGAAATGGATTTGTGTTTACTCAGCAGCGAGAGTTGCTGCAACCGCCTCTTGAACCCCCGCTGTGTGACCGTGTAAACTCCTACAGGGACAGAACCTTAAAACACACATGCGCACGTAAGGAAAGATAAAGAAAAATCATAGCCACGAAGCTTTTCCTTGGATCCTCTTAATCCTGGGCGCAGCTCCAAATCTGGAACAGTTCTCTAGACAGGAAATGTTATTCTGCTTACAATATCAACATGGCCTAGTTCTATTTTGGCTGATCCTCGCCGTCAAATCTGAAGTTAACTCTATGGTTTTCAGTGGAAGGTGCTTCTCTCCCCCCCCCAGCACTTTTTCTTTTTAAAACCGCAACAGCAAGAAGCCATCTGTTCCCTGTTTTTATGGATTGCTCATATTTTGTGAAAAGGGAAGGTTAGCGTGGCGTTATCATCATCAATTAGAACATATTCAACATATGTTGCAGTGTCTTTACTGGGCTTGAAGGCTGCCTTGTAGCTTAAGTTTTAGTGGGAAAAGAGTTGAATTTTTTTCTAATTTTGAGTTAGCCCTGCTTGATCAGATCGAACGCCTGTCTAGAGGAGGAGGCTTGCCATGGCTACTTGCCACAATGGCTCTGTAAATTGTATATAAATTTAATAATAATAATAACAACAACAACAACAACAACAACAACAACAACAACAACAACAATAATAATAATAATAAATGCTTCAGCTGTCAGAGGCAGTATGCCTCTGAATACCAGTTGCTGGGAATCACAATTGGGGAAAGTGCAGGCTTTCCATAGACATCTGGTTGGCCACCGTGAGAATTGCCTGCATTTTTTACTCATAACCAGTCCAGGGTGTGGCACTCCCCCTTAGTCTCAGATGGGGACAAAACTCGAATGAGTTGGCTATGTCTCCACCTACTGTCGGTCTCCTTGCCTTCCGCCTAGAGAAGAAGACTGAGAATTCCGTCGGAAACAGAAATGCGAGGGTTAATTGCCGCAATCAGCAGGTTTGTCCCAAGGTCAGGAATGGAAATCACGCAAGCGAAAACGAGCTGCGTTTGCTATCATTGTTTTCTTCTTCGTATATGTAACATAAACCGTTTTGTCACTTTCTGCGTTTCCCTCCCATTGAAGTTAATTAAGTATTTAATTTAATGGGGCCCTATCCAATGCTAGTGCTACTCATAGTAGAGCCATTGAAATCAATGGGCATATCTGACTTCCATTAATTTCAGTGGGCCTGCTCCCAGTAAAAATTCGTTGGACGCAACCCAGTACTTATTGCATTAGTTTCGGCCATAGTGGATAGCCAAATGAGCAACATAGGTTTTAGTGGAACCAGAACTCAAGCAGAAAGGAGGTAAGGCAGAGCGGGGTAGAAATCGCAGCCTTCTTGAATGTCTACAGTCACTCCATCAGTCCCAATGGGCACTAGCCACCACTGATAGGGACTGCGGTACAGACTTGTATTGGGTGTGGGTGGTGAGACATTCCACAAAGCAAAAGTAGCTCCTGCCCTAACCTCCTGCCCCGCAAGGTAAATTAAACAAAACAAACCCAGACTGCCGCTATCAGCTGCTCATCTGGATTTGTCTAACCCCTTTGAATGGCTCCAAATCTCTCTTTTAAACATGATCTGCCTGGTTAATCTGTCCAGAGAGATACATTCCGCACTGGCGACTTTCTCTAAAGTTTCCCTTCTCCAGCTCAACCTACGCCCCGCAAAGGAATGGATTTCTGGCTTACTCCCTGCATTGCTGTTCTTTTTTCAGTGTGCGCACGCATGTGTGGTTTTATTTTGTTTTATCTAAACTTGCTCTCTTGGCCTGCGTCAACATTCCTTCCCCTCGGTAAGGTTTACAGCACATAAGGTTCCTCTGAACGATCTGTTGATTGAGCATCCATTCTGATTTGCCTGCAGGAAGCTTACACAGAAGTTAGATAGGCTGTGCCCGGTTTTTCTTTAGGATTCATTCTGAATTGTTGGTGGATCGGTTATACAGCAATGAGCACTCATCCCGATTTGCTTGCGGGTTGTTGGTCGCAGAATTAGAATTGCAGAATCATAAGAGCTGGAAGGGAACCTGTGGACCATCTAGTCCAACCCCCTGCAAGCAGCTGTCCCATACAGGGATCGAACCTGCAACCTTGGCGTTATCAGCACCACACTCTAACCAATTGAGCTATCCATTTTACCGATATGGAAATGTGCAGAACTGAAGTTAAAATTTGGGAAAATGAGAAACTAGTTAAAAATACCCAACAGCAGGTCATTTGATAAACTTCTGGCTGAGAGAGTTGCTGCCGATCAGAGCAGGGGGCTGATCCACTGTCCCTCAGACCTTGTGGGGGGCCGGACTATATTTTGAAAAAAAAATTAATGAAGGAATTCCTATGCCCCACAAATAATCCAGAGATGCATTTTAAATAAAAGGACACATTCTACTCATGTAAAAACACTCTGATTCCCGGACTGTCCACGGGCCGGATTTGGAAGGCGATTGGGCCGGATATGGCCCCTGGGCCTTAGTTTGCCTATCCGTGGATTAGAGTATCCCAGATGGACAAATGGAGTAACTTGGTACGATGTGCGCTATGTTATTTTGTTCCATAGATGTTAGTGGTGGCAGCCATTAAGAGTTGAGCCTACAGTCTAATGGAAAACATTTATTTTCTCCCCCCCCCCTTTCTTCTGTGAGACTCATTGATTGAAGCTGATTTTTCAGAAGAGTTGAGACAGGCAAAAGGATATACTTCTCAGTGATAGGGCACGTGATTAATGTATGGAATCTACTGCCGCAAATGGATTAGACAAATGGATGGAGGAGGGTCAGTCTATCAATGGCTATTGGCCATGATAGCTAAGTGGCGCCTCCATTTAGCAGTATATCCCTGAATATGCAGCCCAGGAAAGGGCTGTAGCTGAGGCCTGTAGAGCACCTGCCTTGCATGCAGAAGGACCCAGGTTCAATCCCCAGCATCTCCAGGTAAGGTGCTGAAATATTCCTGACTGAAACCCTGGGATACTGCTGCATGTCAGTGTAGACAGCATTAAGCTTCTTTCTTTCTCCAAACCTTTATTAGGCATTACAGATATAGACCATCTTAAAACATCCATATACAATTTTCAAAAACGATATACAAAGAAGCAGCCATATCAGATATATAGAAACAGAAATTTTAATTGGAGTGTCTTCCTGCTAAACTGTGCCATTCATCACTCCAAGAGATACTATTGACAGAAGCTCAGCCACCCTTGCAGTTAATATCAGACAGGTAGAATCTGATATTTTTATTGTGCCATGACAGCACTAAGCTAGAAGGACCAGGGATCAGACTTGGGATAAGACAGCATCCTATGATCATGTGCTGAAGGTCAACCATTGGAATGGTCTGTTGCCAACATGGCCTGCCTATGCGCTTCCCAGAGACTGAGGCTATGACTTCCTACATGCAAAGCATGTACGCTATGCCACTGAGCTAAAGTCTGGCTTGTTATGAGCTGTTACCTAGTTTGTTAGTTTCTTCCCCTTTGCAAGAAGAACCATTGACCCACCTCTTCTTCTCGGTTTCCCTCTCTGCCACCCAGATCCGAACGCCGGCCGTGGCCACAACGTGATCAATGTCATCATTCCTGAGAGCCGTGCTCATTTCTTCCACCAGTTAGGGTACATCCTGGCAACGCTGCTGCTCTTTATTCTGCTCCTGATCCTTGTGGTACTTGTCACACGCAAGCGCCGGAGAAGAGGTGAGTTTCTGGGCATCTGGAGCCCTACTGATGTCCTATTTATTTTGTGTTCATGGTGATTTTGTGCTCGTGATGGTGTTGGGGGCAGTTATATGCAATCCCGCTTTCAATACTGTTTCAGGGGTGCCTGCTCTCTCCCAGGGTTCAGTTTCTTTGGAATGAAGGTCACTGGAGACTGGAGTGTCTTTATGGTTTTATTTACACATACAGTGGTGCCCCGCAAGACGAACGCCTCGCAAGACGAAAAACCCGCTAGACGAAAGGGTTTTTCCGTTTTGGAGGCGCTTTGCAAAACGAATTTCCCTATGGGCTTCCTTCGCAAGACGAAAGCCCATAGGGAAATCTCCAGGACAGCGGGGAAGCGCAGCGCGTCTTCCCCACTGTCCTCGGACCTCCTCCGAAGGCTGGCGGTGGGGCGGAGAGACCTCCTCCCGCCGCCAGCCTTCGGAAGGCTGCTCCGAAGGCTGGCGGTGGGAGGAGGTCTCTCCGCCCCACCGGCAGCCTTCGGAAGGCTGCTCCGAAGGCTGGCGGCGGGAGGAGGTCTCTCCGCCCCACCGCCAGCCTTCGGAAGGCTCCTCCGAAGGCTGGCGGTGGGGCGGAGAGACCTTCTCCCCGCGCCAGCCTTTGGATGGCTGTCCTGAAGACTTGCGGTGGGAGGAGGGTTTTCCTTCCCACCGCCAACATTCAGAATGCTGTTCTGAATGTTGGCGGTGGGGAGGAAAAACCCTCCTCCCACCGCAAGCCCCGGGAACAGAGGAGAAGCGCTGCGCGCCTTCCCCTCTGTTCCCGTACCTGTCCTGAAGGCTTGCGGTGGGGAGAAAAGCCCTTCTCCGCACCGCCAGCCTGGCAAGCGGTCTCCATAGGAACGCATTAATTGATTTTCAATGCATTCCTATGGGAAACCGTGCTTCGCAAGACGAAAAACTCGCAAGAAGAAAAAACTTGCGGAACGAATTAATTTCGTCTTGCGAGGCACCACTGTATTTTCAGCCTGAGCCTAGGATGGAGGGGCTCACAACATTAACACACCCATAGATCTTTCTTCCTCATTAGATTCCCAGGGCGATCCCCAAGCCACAGATTTCGGTCTAGTCCAGAGCAACACAAGCCTCTGTCTCTCCAGCTTCCTGCATCAGCTGAAGTCACACACGCACAGCCCCACCTGGTCTATTGCTCTCCATCCTAGGAAGGTCCACCCATTTGTGGGTTTTGAGCTGAGGTTTGAAGGAGTTCTGAGTAGAGGAGTGCATTTATTTTGTAATGAATGAAATCCATTCCTCGACTCCATTATAGCACAGATTGCAAGAGGTATGAACGGGGTTTCCCAAAAGAAAGTACCTTGTCTGATTCAGGCACGTATGTGTACCCCATAGTATCTTGTCAGTTCAGAATGGATGGCTGCTACAGTGGGAACTGGTTCGATCAACAAGCATCATGAAAATGAGATGTGAATTGGTTTGTGACTGCTTATTCATGCCTGCAAAAAATGGTTCCCTGATGTCAAAGCCCTTGAGTGACTTTTCTTTCTCTTTTCTAGGTTTTGAGTGCAACGTGAGAAAATTTGATGAGTGAGTAGAAACTGGTTCCTTGCACCAAAGGGACTTGTTGTCCATCAATAAGCAGAACATTGAAATTACGAATGCATGAGGATTTCATTTGTTAAAAAAATCCAGTATGAACTGATCTGATATGCCGTTCCTGGACTAATGTCTCACTTGGGTTGCTGCTAACCATCAGATGTTGCTCTTCTCCAGCTTATCATCTAAATACATCTATTTGTTTACTTATGGGGTTCAGGCAAACATCCTGACAAAGAGTGTTGCATTTTAAAGCAGCCTCAGTTTATATTAGCTAGTAGCCATCAATGTTCATTTAAGCAAACATCTTTTTCTAGCCTCTGTGCTCATTGAAATAACACCCTGAGTGATTAAAAGTTCAAAAGTGTCAAGCAGAGTCCATTGCCATCCGTTGCACGGATGTGATGATGTATAATCTAGTGCTAGAAATGCATCTGACTTAACAAAATATAATCAGAACCCTCCTCTTTTGCTTTGCCAGGAAAGAAGTGAATCTCAGTGAGTTCCCAGTCCACACACCAGATGTATCCAACTACAAAAGTGAAGACATTAAGCTGGGTAAGTCTTGGAGGATGTTGTGGAATGGTAGGTATGCCCTTAACACATTCTAGAGCTGAACTCTGAAAACTAGTGTTGCTTTGGAGTCAGCATGCCTGAACAATGGAGAGAAGAGGCAACATAGCTTGAACTGGTGTTTAATTAGCTGATGTATTGCACAAAGTTTCTTTTAAAAAACAGAAAGAACATTACAGTGGTACCTTGGTTCTCGAACAGCTTGGTTCCTGAGCAAATTGGCTCCTGAACACCGCAAACCCGGAAGTAACCCGGTTTGCAAATGTTTTTCGGAAGCCGAACATCCAACCTGGCTTCCGCTTGAGTGCAGGAAGCTCCTGCAGCCAATCAGAAGCCGTGCCTTGGTTTTCGAACAGTTTCGGGAGTTGAATGGATTAAGTTAGAGAACCAAGGTACCACTGTAAAACAAATTATGCAAATTATGAAGCTGAGTTAACAATACCCAGCTATGACTTCTCTTATTCATTATTTGTTTATTTTAAAAATGTATATTCTGCTTTTCACCATGCACTGTAGGTCTCAAAGCGGTTAACAGCAATAAAAAAAAATAAACATACGAAATTTAAAACATAAACCTCAGAATTTTAAAGAAAGAACATTCATGATGCAAAGTCCTCCTGAAGTAAAATGGTTTTAACTGGACATGTGAAACTCAGCAAATATTCTGGCTGACTTCTGGTGGGAGGGAGTGCCACACAGCCCACTGCAACTCAAAGCACAACTTTTTGTTGACACAGAGTTGTGCTTCTGGTTCATGAGGAAGCACCAGTAGTTCTCCCCCTGGATGATCTGCTTGGGACATACAGGGGAAGATGAGCCTAAGTTACTCAGGACTTTATACACCGGTACCAGAATCTTAAACTTGTAGCAGATGGGAAGCCTCTGCAGGTCTTTCAAGACTGGTGACATGTGTTAGCAATAGGCTGTTCAACAAACACTCGTGAGCAGAAAGATGTGTAATAAACGTATGAACACTCTTTCAGAGTATTTTCCATTCTCATGTATATTACATCAATTCGAAAAAAGATTGGTTAATGAAGAAATTACCTATCTTTCTGCTCATGAGTGTTTGTTGAACTAATTGACGATGAAGAACTGAACAAAACAGTAGTTGCTATCTGGAAACACTGTTTAGCAGAGTTCAGAGTTGGACATCAGAATTGGTCAATTGCCGATTATACAAAGTTTACAAGCTGGATGTGACTTATTCAAGGACTTTCAGAGACTTTAGTTTCATAATTTTGATGTTTTGCATTATTCCGTAAAGTTTTCTGTACTGTGATTGTTTCTGGCCATCATGTTGCTTTCGATATTGCATGTCACAAGTCTAGCTGCAGCGTTCTGCACTAGCTAAAGCTTCCAGACTAGCCCCAAGGACCAGCCCCACATATATTATGTTTCTTTCTTTGAAAAGTTCACAAATGGTCTGACCTCTTTAAAAAAGGTAAAGGTAAAGGACCCCTGACAGTTAAGTCCAGTCGCAGACAACTCTGGCGTTGCGGCGCTCATCTCACTTTACAGACCGAGGGAGCCGGCGTTTGTCTGCAGACAGTTTTTACGGGTCATGTGGCCAGCATGACTAAGCCGCTTCTGGCGCAATGGAACACCAAAACCAGAGCAGCACATGGAAACGTCATTTACCTTCCTGCTGGAGCGGTACCTATTTATCTCCTTGCACTTTTTGGCGTGCTTTCGAACTGCTAGGTTGGCAGGAGCTGGGACCAAGCAGCGGCAGCTCACTCTGTCACGGGGATTCGAATCACTGACCTTTTGATCAGCAAGCCCAAGAGGCTTAGTGGTTTAGACCACAGCACCACCCGCATCTTTAACCCCCCCCCCCATAACCAATCTGCACACTGTCTTTGGAACTTTGATGGGTGTTCTGGGGCTTTCGCCTCCACCAGCTTCTGTTCAGTGCTGCTCATTGAACTGAGATCTTTTCCTGCTACAGATTACAAGAACAATATCCTGAAGGAGAAGGCGGAACATAACAGGGTCCTCCCACCTAAGAACATTGACTTAGATAAAGGTAAGAGAAGGAGGTGAAGTTGGGGCAATTTGTGTTTCCCTTCCCGAAGTTCCCCATTGCATGATGGGAGAGGGTGTGTCACCCTCTGGTGTTAGCAAAGCCAGCCACAGATGGAGAAAAGGAGTTTCCATAGCTTTGACCCTCTCATCAGCCCACCACAGCCTGCTTACAAGGGGGTTATTATGAGCTCTGTGATTGATTTTTGGTTGCTGGTGATGAGTCACTGTTTCCCTTTGGGAGAAATGCTGGCATGCTGGCTTCTGATGTGTTAGCAGAATCTTCTTGACACTTTCTTCCACATTTGAGAATTCTGCCTGCCGTTTACCGTGCACTCACTGGGTTTTTAATCCGCATTCACACGACATTGTCCAAAATCCATGTGCTTCTGCCTTTTGCTATAAACTGCTACTTTTTAATGCACTGTTTCTCAAGCCAGCTGGCGCTCTCGTCTCACTGTGGAATGGTGAGATAAATCTAGCCGTTGAAACAATTGCTCCTGAGTGTCCTTATGGTTGCAGTGAGGCAAGCAGGTTGCCTTGGCATTCCAGTGACCTGCACGCTATGAAACAGGAGGGTCGGTGGCTAGAGCGCAGGTGGTGTAAGTCGCAATCTGAACCTGGGTGAGGCTGCGCCATCGTGCCTACCGCATGGTGGTAGCGGCATTGAAGAAAGCTTACTCCTCTGCTACCATTGCGTCTGCAAGTAGCCCTCTGGCAGCGCTTTTCTGGGTGGTGAATGGGCTTTTGTTTTCTGGCCAAGAGAGCATTGCTCTGACATCCTCAGAGGCAAGGCACTTTAGGGATCAAATTACTCAGATTTGGTTGCCACAGTTAGAGCATAGTCTGCTCCATCTATACTGGGTCAGTTTAGTTTCTTGTAGCCTGAGGATGCAGACAAATTACTTGGAGAAGTATGGCCAACCACCTGCCTCCTTGACCCGTAGTCATGTTGGCTGCGTAGAACTAGCCATAGCGAGTGTTAGGAGTAAGCAGTACTCCATCAACATGCCATGCCATTTCCAGTCTAACCCAATGCTTTTAATTGCTGTGGTTGCTTCAATTTGGTTTTGGAATTACCTGGATATTTGTTGGATGTCAAACTCAGCCAAGAGCATAAGGTCAAACAGATTCCTCACTGGCCTTGCAGACAACTTCATTGTCCAGAAAGTGGGAGAAGCAACAAGAGGAACAGCCATTTTAGATCTGGTCCTAACCAATGTTGATGACCTGGTTAGTGGGGTAGAAGTGGAAGGATCATTAGGCGCGAGTGATCATGCTCTTCTGAAGTTTACTATACAGCGGAAAGGAGCAGCCAAGCATACTAGGACTCAATTTCTTGACTTTAAGAAAGCTGACTTCATAAAACTTAGGGAAGTGCTGGGTGAGATCCCATGGACAGTAATACTAAAAGGAAAGGGAGTTCATGATGGCTGGGAGTTTGTTAAGAGGGAGATAGTAAAAGCACAACTTCAGGCAATACCAATGAGACGGAAACATGGAAGGTGCCTAAAGAAGCCAGGGTGGCTATCTAAAGAACTTTTAACTGAGTTAAGATTAAAAAAGGATGTGTACAAAAAATGGAAAAGGGGGGAAACCACCAAAGAGGAATTCAAACAAATAGCCAGCATGTGTAGACACAAAGTCAGAAAAGCTAAAGCACAGAATGAACTCAGGCTTGCTAGAGAGGTTAAAAGCAACAAAAAAGGCTTTTATGGGTATGTTCGTAGCAAAAGGAAGAACAAAGAAACAGTGGGGTCACTCAGAGGAGAAGATGGTGAAATGCAAACAGGGGACACAGAAAGGGCTGAACTCCTCAATGCCTTTGCCTCAGTCTTCTCCGATAAAGAAAACAATGCCCGACCTGAAGAATTTGGAGCAAATGATTCAGCAGAGGAAACACAGCCCAGAATAACTAAGGAGATAGTACAAGAATACTTGGCTAGTCTAGATGTATTCAAGTCTCCAGGGCCAGATGAACTGCATCCAAGAGTATTAAAAGAACTGGCAGATGTGATCTCAGAACCACTGGCAGTCATCTTTGAGAATTCCTGGAGAACAGGCGAAGTCCTGGCAGACTGGAGGAGGGCAAATGTTGTCCCTATTTTCAAAAAGGGGGAAAGAGAGGACCCAAATAATTACCGCCCAGTCAGTCTGACATCAATACCAGGGAAGATTCTGGAGCAGATCATTAAGCAAACAGTCTGTGAGACCTAGAAAGGAATGCTGTGATCTCCAATAGTCAGCATGGATTTCTGAAAAATAAGTCATGTCAGACGAACCTGATCTCGTTTTTTGACAGAATTACAAGCCTGGTAGATGAAGGGAACACAGTGGATGTAGCCTACCTTGATTTCAGCAAGGCATTTGACAAGGTGCCCCATGATATTCTTGTAAAGAAGCTGGTAAAATGCGGTCTTGACTATGCTACCACTCAGTGGATTTGTAACTGGCTGACTGACCAAACCCAAAGGGTGCTCATCAATGGTTCCTCTTCATCCTGGAGAAGAGTGACTAGTGGGGTGCCACAGGGTTCTGTCTTGGGCCCGGTCTTATTCAACATCTTTATCAACGACTTGGATGATGGACTGAAGGGCATCCTGATCAAATTTGCAGATGACACCAAACTGGGAGGGGTGGCTAACACCCCAGAGGACAGGATCACACTTCAAAACGACCTTGACAGATTAGAGAACTGGGCCAAAACAAACGAGATGAATTTTAACAGGGAGAAATGTAAAGTATTGCACTTGGGCAAAAAAAATGAGAGGCACAAATACAAGATGGGTGACACCTGGCTTGAGAGCAGTACATGCGAAAAGGATCTAGGAGTGTTGGTTGACCACAAACTTGACATGAGCCAACAGTGTGACACGGCAGCTAAAAAAGCCAATGCAATTCTGGGCTGCATCAATAGGAGTATAGCATCTAGATCAAGGGAAGTAATAGTGCCACTGTATTCTGCTCTGGTCAGACCTCACCTGGAGTACTGTGTCCAGTTCTGGGCACCACAGTTCAAGAAGGACACTGACAAACTGGAACGTGTCCAGAGGAGGGCAACCAAAATGGTCAAAGGCCTGGAAACGATGCCTTATGAGGAACGGCTAAGGGAGCTGGGCATGTTTAGCCTGGAGAAGAGGAGGTTAAGGGGTGATATGATAGCCATGTTCAAATATATAAAAGGATGTCACATAGAGGAGGGAGAAAGGTTGTTTTCTGCTGCTCCAGAGAAGAGGACACGGAGCAATGGATCCAAACTACAAGAAAGAAGATTCTACCTAAACATTAGGAAGAACTTCCTGACAGTAAGAGCTGTTCGACATTGGAATTTGCTGCCAAGGAGTGTGGTGGAGTCTCCTTCTTTGGAGGTCTTTAAGCAGAGGCTTGACAACCATATGTCAGGAGGGCTCTGATGGTGTTTCCTGCTTGGCAGGGGGTTGGACTCGATGGCCCTTGTGGTCTCTTCCAACTCTATGATTCTATGATTCTATGATTCTATTCTATGGAATCATTCTGCTTGCTTGTCTATTGAGAGTGATTTATTGCATGCTCTAGTTATCTCCTGCTTGGACTACTGCAATGCGCTCTACGTGGGGCTACCTTTGAAGGTGACCTGGAAACTGCAATTAATCCAGAATGTGGCAGCTAGACTGGTGACTGGGAGTGGCCGCCGGAACCACATAACACCGGTCCTGAGAGATCTGCATTGGCTCTCAGTACGTTTCCGAGCACAATTCAAAGTGTTGGTGCTGAACTTTAAAACCTTAAACGGCCTCGGGCCTGTATACCTGAAGGAGCGTCTCCACCCCTTTCGTTCTGCCCGGACACTGAGATCCAGCGCTGAGGGCCTTCTGGCGGTTCCCTCATTGCGAGAAGTGAGGTTACAGGGAACCAGGCAGAAGGCCTTCTCGGTAGTGACCCCCGCCCTGTGGAACGCCTTCCCATCAGATGTCAAGCAAATAAGAAACTATCCTATTTTTAAAAGACATCTGAAGGCAACCCTGTTTAGGGAAGTTTTTAATATTTAATGCTGAATTGTTTTTAATACTCAGTTGGGAGCTGCCCAGAGTGGCTGGGAAACTCAAACCCAGATGGGCGGGGTATAAATAAATTGTTGTTGTTGTTAATTATTCACTCAAACGTAATATTTGTTATTTCTCTTTTTAAATTATTGGAAGCTCTATGGTCCTTTGGATGCTATTTTTTTCGGGAGGGGGCATATGTTCAAATTTGGATACATGCAACTGTGGCTCAGTGGAATCCTGGCATGAAATCCCCCTGATCCTCCATCTCCTCTTTTTGATTTCAGAATTCAGGAAAGAATACTGTAAATGAAAACAAGGATGCAAAGCTGCTGGCTGGACCAGAAGCACCAATCGGAACTGAAATGTAACAAGAGAAGCGTCATTTTTGCTTATTGCAACATCCTTCTAGTTACCAAAGAGCTCTCTGTAGACTTCCTCCCTGTCTTGGTGGTAGCAAACACATAGATGATAACTTACAGCGCCATTCTATACATGTTGACTTGGAAGCAAATCCTATCGGATTGTATTCAGTGTTAGTCATACTCAGAGTTATGGGTTTTCACAGGTTTCTGATGACAACAGAAACAGGAGCAAAAATTGTCAGCGTTCGCTTAGTCGTCCCTTGTCCAGAACAGAAATCTTAAAAATAAAATAAAAATTATTTATATAATTAATTTTACAACATAAAAAAGTTCAAAAAAAGAGAAAAGCTTGAAAAGCAAACCGTTTATCGTATATATAGCTTATTTTGACTCCCCCTCTTTCTGCAGTTCCTTCTTTATATAATATCTTACTGGAATTATATATACAGTATAATATTTACTGGAATGCCCAGAACAAAAATCAATCCAAATGATACATAATTGATAACCTTCCCCCACAAAAAAATACATTGTGTTTCTTATGCACTGAACGAATGGAGTACAATAATGTAATGACAATGTAATAAATTCTGTAAGTTACATAAATTGTGTAATTTTGCCACAGCAGACAGTGAAACAAATAATGTAGTTTTTGGTGGAAGGCGAATTGCAGCAGAGCAGAAACAGTGCTGCCTGCAAAGAGTACAGGGCAGAATGGTAAAGATGTCTTCATACATCCCTACTCAGAGTAGACCCATAGATAAATTATGACTTAGGTCCATTAATTTCAATGAGTCTGCTCTGAGCATGACTAACTTGGATACAGTCCATTGAGTCCAATGTAGCTTATTCCTTTTCTTTTGTACACACTTATCTAGGAGTGAGTCCCATTGGATCTCAATAGGACAAGGGTATAGAATTGCACTGTTTAAAACTTCCTCTTTCTTATTCTATAAAACGATCATTTTTTTTCCTTTTCATAATTATTTTGTTGCATTTGTATATATCTTCTGAGAATTTTTTTTAAATGATCTTTTTCTCAAATGAGCTAAAAAACGTAGGAGCTTGGATTACTGTTAGACACAGAAGAGATTTTGCAGTTTTTCTTTTTGCACCAACATTTAAATGATTTTTTTTTTAAGATGGCTATCGACTTAAGCCTGCTTTTGCGGTTGCTGAAACATGCTGGCTTCCATGTTACACAGAACTCTTCTGCCAAACATTTGGGTCAACAAATCTGAATTGGCTCACCTTTAGCTCTCCTAAGGAACATAGTGAACTGAATCAGACCAATAGTCCACCTAGCTCAGTATTGTCAACCTTGACTGGCAGTGGCTCTCAATACAAACTTCTCTCCCAAGCCTACCTGCAGATCCTGGGGATTGAACCTGGGACCTTCTGCATGCAAAGGAGATGTTCCACCGCTGAGTTACAGCCCTTCCCTTTGGCGTTTCCACACTGCCTTTAAATTTCCTGCAGCCTTTCTTGAGAGGGTGTGGGTCTCTTGAGGCATCAAGGCTTGCATGAGAATATAGGTAAAGGTAAAGGGACCTCTGACCATTAGGTCCACTCGTGGCCAACTCTGGGGTTGCGACGCTCATCTCGTTTTATTGGCCAAGGGAGCCGGCGGACAGCTTCCGGGTCATGCGGCCAGCATGACTGAGCTGCTTCTGGCGAACCAGAGCAATGCACGGAAACGCCGTTTACCTTCCCGCCGGAGCGGTACCTATTTATCTACTTGCACTTTGACGTGCTTTCGAACTGCTAGGTTGGCAGGAGCTGGGACCGAGCTACGGGAGCTCACCCCGTCGTGGGGATTCGAACTGCGACCTTCTGATTGGCAAGTCCTACGCTCTGTGGTTTAACCCACAGCGCCACCCGTGTCCCATGAGAATATAAGGTGTGGGTTAAGTAGAGGATCCCACAAGATCCTCTGCTGCCTTCTCTCAAAACTCTTTCCAGTCCTGCAGATACCTGATACCTCATTCCATGGTTAGAATTGCAGAAGTGGAGGGGGCCTTGTTCCCAGTCTAGTCTCTCTCTCTCTCTCTCTCTCTCTCTCTCTCTCTCTCACACACACACACACACACACACACACACACGCACCACATTCAGTGCAGGAAAAAACAACCTCTGTTTGAACAACTCCAGTGAGAGAAACTGGAGGTAACTGGTTTACACTGTCAAACTGCTCTTCCTATTAAACAGTGTTTCACCATCTGTTCCTCTGAAATCTGCCCTCCTGTAACCATATGATCTGGTTCTCTGCCCAAGTCCTGCCTTCTTCCATGCGACCAGCCTTTGGGACTTTAAAGAGTGCTGTCGTGTCCTGCATCAGTGTTCCGGGGTCTGCCTAGCCTCTCACTGTTTCCCAGTGGGATGTAACCACAGACTGGCAAATGTAGGTTGTACAGTTACACTTGATTAGGAGTTATTGTGATGTAACAGACTTTTCCCAATGAGGCAAGTGTGTGGTAATACTGGTTTTCGACGAAAGATCATAAAGCCTCCCTGTAAACAAACCAGAACTAATGCTTACTAAATAGACAACACTGTCTAATCTCTCTGGAAGCAAATCAGGATGAATGCTCAGTAAACAGGCCCCTATTCTCTAGGCTAAACATGCCCAATTCCACATCCTAAGTCAGTTCACATACACACCATGCATTTAAAGCCCTCTTCAACTGTCATGGCTTCCCCCAGAGAATCCTGGAAATCGTAGTTCATTAAAAGCACTGAGAGAAAATCTTCCCTAGAGCTACAATTCCTAGCACCCCCAACAAACCACAGTTCCCAGGATTCCTTTTAGGGAAGACATGGCTGCTAAAGTGTTTTAAAATGTATAGTATAGATGTGACCTCGTTGATTATAGGGTGAGAGTTTTTTCTAGCTTTTACTTTCCAAGGCTGGAAGATAGCACAGTAAATAAGATGGCTGCTTGGAGTCCAGGGTTCTTCAGAAGAACTTGGCAATCATCTCTGTCTCTCTCGGAAGCCAAAACTGCCTTCTTGCCATGGACGGTGGCGGCATCTCATAAGATCCCTTTTATGTCAGTGAGTCAAAAATCAGATTGGTTTAAGCTGCCTGTTCCAAGCACAGCACACTGGCCAAGACTGAAATGGGGTCACTTATTCATCAAGCTCCTGCCACGTTTTAACTTGTCTTTCAGTTCACCCAATGCTGCAAAGCTGCTTAGAGGGGAAAGGAAATGAAGGTGTCTATGAGATCTGGACCGAAGTCATCTTCACACATGGCATAACTTCCAGAACAGTGATTGCTGCGCCCAGATTTCTAGTTTTAGGGCAGTATTCTGTAAATAAGCCCACAGAAGTTTGAAATGTTACTAGCCTCCTATGAGTGTTCACAAAATAGATCCATAGAATTGTAGAGTCATCTAGTCCAACCCCTTGCAAATGCAGGAATATTTTGCCCAGCGTGGGGCTCAAACCCACAACCCTGAAATTAAGAGTCTTATGCTCTACCAACTGAGCTATCCCAGCCTTCACCAACCTGCTGTTGTTCAGTGGTTTTGAACTACAAATCCCATCAGCAGCTGGCACTGATGGGAATTGTAGTCTAAAAATATCTGGAGGTTTCCAGGTTGGCAAAGGACAGTTTCCATGCGGGGCATGGAAGCTGGGAAGTGTTTCCATGCCAATAACTGAGGAGGGAGTTTTTTCCTCAGCAACTAGCTCAGAAACCAAGTGAGCTGGGGAGGAGGGGTAGAGTAATCTGCCTTCTCGCCTACATGGAATCCCCTGGTCACCTGTCATGATCAGGTTAATTGTTCCATACATGACTGTTTTAGGGGGAACCATTTCATGTAAACCTGTCTTTCAAGTAAACCCTGCCATGCTACAAAGGATTATGGGTAGTTTCTCTTGAGCATGTGCTTCGCTGTTTGCTCTTCAAGAATCGTCCTTGGCCATAGTTTGAAAGTCACTTTTTATAGAAAGTGCTGAGGGCTTATCCGCTTGCTAAATATGTTGAGGCACACAACACTGGCAACGCATAGAGGCTGGGATCCCCTGCCTGCCCCAAATTTCACACGTGCTGGTGACTTTTCAGCAGCAAGCCATTTTCTCTCCCATCCTCAGCTCCAGAACTGCAATATGGAAGATGAGGGTACTGACCAACCTACCTTACAGGGTTGTTGTAAGGATTGCAACATGGCGATACCATGCTGGAAATGCTTTCACACTGGGGGGAATCAATTCATAATAAATAAACAATTCAAAAACCCACATTAGGGCAATGCCTTTATTTGGCCAACCAAAATGCCACAAGATTTCAGGTAACTCTGTAACTCTTCATTAGGCTAGTTCAGATGAATTTTCATGGGGACGTGAAAAATAAATTGGCAGACTGATGTGGAAATGTGGACAGCTGAACTTAAGGCTGGAGAAATGAGAGAAACCCAAAATGGCAGTTCACGCATCTCAAGCTGTAAGTCTTGCTCATTGCTTTGGACATCAAAGGGACTGACTCTTACGGCATCCCACAATTAATTGTGCTGAGTAAAGCTGGTTTGTTGGGCATATTTCGGCCAGTAAATATTGAGATTTCTTGTTCTCCAGCGAAGATTGACATACATCCAAATTTATTTATTTTGCCCCTTTAAAACTATCGATACCACTAGCAAATATTCATTTCTTTTTTAAAAAATAAAAACTTCATTTGAAAAAGAAAACCCAGATATTTTTTGCATCCCGTTCCACCGCTAGCTGACAGTGCGGAAGTGAGAAGCATCTGTTGCAGCCATTACAATGTTTCTGGAAAAAAACTGTATTTTCGTTTTGAAACAGTGTACATCCTGCTGTGTCCTTAAAAAAGGGTTATGTTAAATGTCGTTATAGCTCAACTATTCGGAAGAACGCGTGTTCCAAAAAAGAAAAAGGAGGGGAGGAAATTCTTTGACACAGAAAAGGGGGGCTTAAAAAAAAATCCACCCAAAAAATTCATCTGGAACTCTGGAATCAATATTTGCTTCTGTGGCTTATAGCTGGTAAGAGTGCAGTCCTTTCCTCAGGATATATGACTGTTGCCTTGGCAACAGAGCTGACAGCAGCAGCCTGCTTTGGGAGAAAATTCCAGGCCTTTGGGACGGAGATTTCTTGACCTTCAGTACTGAAAGAGGGGGCAGCATTTTTGCTCTTGAACTTTTCAGAGCAAGTAACCCAAGTTTTTTTTCTATGTAGGCTATTATGAAAAGAAACGGGGGTTGCATGGAAGCTGTTTTCAGTGAATAGGGCTTTTGTCAGGGCCTCTTGAGGCCTTGGCTAGATTTGAGGCAGAGGCCTAGTCTACTAAGGGAATTGGCTTCAGTGCCCTCTTCTGGCATAAATGGGAACAGGAGCATGCAACACCGGCTCCAGCGATTGGCTGGCAGTACGAAGCCTTCGGATTCGTCGGGCCTGGTATATAAGTACCACAAAGGTTGGCGTCTCACACTGTAGTCAGGGCAGCACAGCAGCGACCTTCTGCTGCCTGGACTTTGAGCAGCAGCCCCCAGGGACTCTGGGAAATTTAGCGCCATTAGGGTGGGTGAAAGTAGGTTGGTTTGTTCACTAGCGGGCTTTTTTTGTGGTTAGAGAAACGATGGGGAACTGAATTGAAGAAAGTGGGATGAGCAAATGACCAATGGGAAGACATGTGAATATTGCACAAGCGAATCTGACCGAATGCTTGCTAAAGACCATAGTCTAACCTCTGCAATCTTGATAAACTGCTTGATAAAGACCATAGTTTAACCCTGTGGTCCCCAGTGTGGGACACACGCCCCACAGGGGGGCAATTTGATTTTTAAGGGGGCATAAGAATTATATGTCACAGTGGGTGGGCATCAGGATTTTAGAGATGCTTAGGTGGGGCATGGCCAAAAAAAGGTTAGGATCCACTGGTCTAACCTCTGCAATCTGGACGACTGCTTGATAAAGACCATAGTCTAACCTCTGCTTAAGCGAATCAGGATGAATGCTCATTGTGAAACCTCCCCACAAAGAAATCAAGACGACTGCTCGATAAGGACCAGGCATAGTCTAACTTCTGCTTAAGCTCATCAGAATGAACGCTCAATAAACAGGTCAACTGAAACAGCCAGTACTTCCAGCTTGGCCCTGGTAACCACTAGAGACTTCTTCAATCAAGGAAGGGATGGGACCATGCAGCCTTGTCCCCTGCTATCAATGGGACAAAGCCTCTGGATTGCTATAAATTCTACAAGCCAGGCATAGCATCATTAGCAACCTGCTTAATGCCAGGTCAGACTATTTGCCCATCCAGCCCAGTTTTGTCTACTCTGACTGGCAGCCACTATCCAGGAGTTTTTCCCATTGCCTATGATCAGATCCTTTGAACTGGAGATTTGAGGGATAGGACTTGAGACCTCCTGCACATGCTGTAGTGCTGAATGAAGCTCTCCTTACGGTTCCAAGAGTCGTCTGGTCACCAGAGCAGTACTAAAGGTAAATATGGTAAGGTGTGGAATAAATGAAATGCACACACAAGTTTAGGGCTGCAAGAGTTGACTGGGTCCTTCCCTTCCCATCAAATGAAACCAACTGATCTGTGCCCATAGACCAGGGTTGGTAAAACTTAGGTCTTCAGGCCATAGATAGTGAGTCCTTATCCTTACAGGCTTGAAGTATGTCTTTTAGTGAACGCGATGGCTTGTAAAGTCCATTTTTGTATCCCCTTCTGTGTGTTCTGCCTCCTTTAATAAATTTGCAATTTAAAAAAATCAACTGAAAAAGGGTTAGGGTTAATCCAATGCTGGTCCTACTTGGAGTATTACCTGTTGAAATTTATAGACACAACTAAATTAGGCCCATCAATCTCAGTGAGTCCACTGAGTGAGTAGAACTTAGTTGGACACAGCCATCAGATCCCACAAGTGTCATTAGGCTCCACTAGAGATGAGGGAGAAATTCAGTTCAGAACCTACCTAATTCACAATATGTGAACTGAAACACAGGTATCCTTTGAAAGCCACACACCTCTGAATTTTGCAATGCCATTCTTGAGCCAAGTGATGTGTACAAAAATACATATGCTTGGGCAGGAATGCATATCTTGGTGACAATAACATACAGTGCATTATATTAGGGAAAACTGCTTTGCAGAAAATGTGTAAAGTAGGCAGTACTGCGTATAAAAACGTGTATCAGGAGAAATTACCACGAAAATGCTGATGAAATTTTGTGAGGACTTTAAAAAATAAAAATAAAATCAAAGTGATGTGGCAATGTAAGGACCAAACTTAAAACTAGAAAAAAATGAGAAATGAAGAAGAATCGGAATTGACAGATTAATTTATCCCTAAGCTCCACCCCTCTGTTAGGGCAGGCACACCTCCTTCGCTTACAGGCTCCACCCCCTGCATAGTGTTTGAGCCCCAGGAGACTCCATTATATTTTGATTATCTGCATGTGCATTGTGAGGATTGATTACGTGGTGAGGGTGGTAGGGTGAAAATTGCAAATCAAAACTGTCCGTAATTTTGCCATGTTGGGAATTGAAGTGGATAATTAATTCATATGATTACGAGAGTCTAGGCGGGCAGGCTGATCTTTGCCGCAAACCAGCCCAGATCTTAGGGGCCTAATTTGCAAGACAGCTTAATTGGATGCAGCTTGTTTGGAGGGGGGGGGACCCGTGCAGGTGCGGAAATAAGTGGAAGTGCCACATTTATCCGATGTGAACATTTCGCATGCCCTTCCCCATTGCGCAGCTGTGGCTTGTCAGCAGGACGTGCTTATTTCCGGTAGATGATTAAAAATGTGTTAATTGCTGTATCTTTCTATCGGGATGAGAGCTTTCTGTGGGTGGGTGTCTTCTCACACTGCATTCACTAGGGACAGCGTGGGGCGCAGTCACAGAAGGAAGCTCCTTCTTGGAGATTAAAAAGATGCTTTTGAGATCACATGCTAGGAATGCAAGGTGTTTCCAGACAACCAGTTTACTGAGCGTTCGTCCAGATTTCTTTGCAAGGAGATTAGAAGACATTTCCAGTGCACCTCCACTTTCATTTCCTTCTTGGAAAAAGCCCAGTCTTTTGGGAAAGTGGGTTTGTTGCGCAGGATTTCTCTGTCGACTATAATTGCACAACGCTGGCTAACAGGAGCGAGATCCTGTCCGCATCTAACAGCTTTGCTCAGAGGCCTACACTGGTTGCTGATTTGCTGCTGGGCCCCATTCAAGACAACTTGGGACCAGTTTACCTGTGAGATCACCTTGCTCCATATATGTCTCCTCTACTGCTTTGACCTGCAGAACTGCCACTATCACAGGTGCCAGATAATACTTGTTCTGCATTTGTAAGAAATTGCTCTTTTAGCTTGATAGCACCCATACTCTAGGGACACGGGTGGCGCTGTGGGTTAAACCACAGAGCCTAGGACTTGCCAATCAGAAGGTCAGCAGTTCGAATCCCCGCGATGGGGTGAGCTCCCGTTGCTTGGTCCCTGCTCCTGCCAACCTAGCAGTTCGAAAGCACGTCAAAGTGCAAGTAGATAAATGGTGGGAAGGTAAACGGCGTTTCCGTGCGCTGCTCTGGTTCGCCAGAAGCGGCTTAGTCATGCTGGCCACATGACCTGGAAGCTGTACGCCGGTCCCTCGGCCAATAAAGTGAGATGAGCACCGCAACCCCAGAGTCGGCCGCGACTGGACCTAACGGTCAGGGGTCCCTTTACCTTTACCCACACTCTATTGACATCAGGCAGGTGCCTTCACTGTACAATTTTTGTTGCCTGCTAAAAACAGACTTGCTTAGGCAAGCCTATCCAGAGATGTAGAACGCTGGCTTTAATGTTTTAATCTGACTTTTAGCTAGTTGTTGATTTTATTTTTTTAATGAATTAAATAGCTTTTAGTAGTAGTAGTAGTTGTTGTTTTACTGGTAATCTCCCCCCCCCCCCCCGCCTTACAAGCCACTTTGAGTTTTTTTTGTTTTGTTTGCACAATCAAGCAGTTTATCAGTTTTGTGCGATTGTTTCCAGGCTGTTTGTATTTCCGTCTGGGAGTCAAATACCCAGTGTCTTGCAAAGCTCATCTCTACAACTGAGGGACAAATGGGAGCGAAATGAGTTACTGGGGATACTTCCAGACTGCTGGTATTTTACAGGAGGAATTCAAGTGTATATAGGGAGATGAACATTCGCTCAACAAATCCACTATGAGAAAAAGAAACTAGCTTTTTGTAGTTAGGAAAGTAACACGGAAAGACATTAAAAAGTCTCAGATTAACGAATAGCAGGAAGGTATATAAGCATCCTGCAAGCAATTCAGGACGAAGGTTTGATAAAGTCTGGATATAATTTTACCTTTGTGCAAGGAAATCAGGGTGAATGCTTAGTAATTTATAAATTATACTCAGTTTTTGACTTAGCTGGGCACAAGTTACGTGGCTTATAAGGAAAGGGTTGTTTGAAATTAGGGTTTGGGGTTTTTTTTTGAAAATAATTTGTTTTATTGGCCTAAGAAGAGCCCTGCAGGATCAAGCCAATGGCCCATCTAACCCAGTATCCTGCTCTCACTGTGGCAGAGCAGATTTCTCTGGGAAGTGTGCAAGCAGGACCTGAGTGCAACAACACCCTCCCCTCCTGCACTTTCCAGCAACTGGTATTCAGAGGCATACGACTTCTGACAGTGGAACTAGAACATAGGCACTGTGGCTAGCAGCCATTGATAGCCTTCAGCTCCACGAATCCCAAAGGCTCCTGGCCTTCCCCTTGTAACAGACGTAGGGAACCAGAAGGTCTCCCTTTCATCGTGCAGGAGTCTGGCCATTTGGAACTCTCCAGTGAGATTCCCATGTGCTTGAGAAATGAGCTCTTTTTCGAGTTTGATGAAGCATAGCACACCAAGCTTAGACACATGGTACAAAATGAGCACATTAAAAAGGTCACCTTATCAGTACAGCCTCCACTGTTCTCTGGGACTAACCAAGCAACCAATCTGTGGAAATACGCTTACTTTTGGAAATAGCGACGATCCCACGGCCTTCTTGGGTTTTTTAAAGTAGTTCCTGACCTACTGCAGCCAGTAGATTCAGGCAGGATTTGATGCAATGCCTTTGCTACACCCTAGTGGCCAACTGGTTTTTTACAAGCTCTCTGAATGTAGGGTTGTTGCATCGCAGTGTGCAGGCTGGGCTTAAATTTGCATCTCAGCCTGATTCCTGCACATCCCTTGGACTTGAAAAACTGTTCCTGAGCATGTGCAGAGTGCATTTTGTAATATGAAACCTGGGGCTCTCTGCATGCAAAGCAGGCTCTCTCTTCCACTGACCTCCTTCCCATCAACAACCCCATCAGCGTAACAGATTTGGGGGGGGGGGGCTTTGACACCAGGCTAAGAAGGGAGGGCAGGTGTGTGTGTGTGTGTGTGTGTGTGTGTGTGTTGAAGTTGTCCACCCAGTAATTCAAAATATCAGAAATGGCTGCTGAGCACCAAGCCTTTGTCAATTGACATTTTCTCTCTGGGAAGGGGCTTTTCCATCCTGTGCAGCAACCACACACTCCCCAGGCAACAAGATATTTTTCATCTTGACTTCTTTTCCACCCACAAAGAGAGAAATCACTTCTACGTTGTTTCTGGAGGGGTGGGGCATCAGGTTCCATAGAAGATACAGATTGTATGGGATGTTATTTATTCTGTATTTAAGACAACTCCTTTCCACGACCTCTTTTGAGGAGTGTACTGGACTCACTTTCCTTGGAATGGGCCCCAGGCCAAGTTCCCTTAATCTCTCGCCCTTCAGCTCATACCTCTGGCAAGCAGGAGCTTTAAAGGTTACCTGGAGAGGAGAAGGACAGCCCCAATGAGCTTAACAGGCATGGCTGGCTTGCTGAAATAGGGACATGCCACACAACTCAATTTTGTTACACGTCCCCACTTGCCCATTATATTATACCTGTATATAATATAATGCTTATACAGTATATACAGTGGTACCTCGGGTTACATACACTTCAGGTTACATACGCTTCAGGTTACACACTCCGTTAATCCAGAAATAGTGCTTCAGGTTAAGAACTTTGCTTCAGGATAAGAACAGAAATCGGGCTCCGGCGGCGCGGCAGCAGCAGGAGGCTCCATTAGCTAAAGTGGTGCTTCAGGTTAAGAACAGTTTCAGGTTAAGAACGGACCTCCGGAACGAATTAAATACTTAACCTGAGGTACCACTGTACAAGCATTTATAACCCACTCTTTAAGTGGAAAAGGTCCCAGACTGGCCTACCCATCAATTAAAAATAACAACCTCACAGCCCCTGGTTTCAGGCTCACAATCTACAAATATGTGACACATATTTGGGGAAAAGCTTAACCTGCTCTCCCGTTCCAACCTCTTACAGCAGTCTTTACATCATTAAAATTTCCATGTGTTTTACAAAAACTGTAAAACTGTAAAAACAAACGAGCCAGCGTAGACTATAAAAGCAGCAGTAACGACAGTAGGTAATAAGACATTTATAGGACAATATTCTTATTATATTTATTTGTTGCTTACTACAAAAAACCGTCTCAGAGCAACTTACCATTTAAAAGCACACACCTAAAAATATATTATAACAAAAAATACGCATCCATTGTAACTGACGATCTGCACCTTTTCAATATGAATTGTTCGAGAATGCTTGGGTGATCAAGTAGGTTTCCCTGCTAGCCTTTCTCCTACTTTCTTCCTTCATTTTTTTGGGAGTGTGAGAAGAGGCTCAGATGCAAAAGAAAGTGAGATACATCTATTTCAGGGATAAGGACTCCTTCAGGTTTCTCTATGTGGCCTGCAGGACTCTCCCCAAGCCTCACCCTTTTGCCCTGGCCGCACCCCTCAACCATTGGCCACACCCCTCTCCCTATGCCACACCCCTCCCGTTCCTCTTTTGCAATCGCCTGCCTTGGGCTTAGGCTGTGTCCTCGAACTCTGATAACGCTTTTTGTTTGTTTTGCTTGCGTGGATGGAGGCTAGAGAGGGGTGTGCCAGTATGTAGAGAAACGAGCTTGCTGTTCAAAGCATATAAAGAGCACCCGCTGCTCCGCCCGCTTTGGCTTCCAGCCCCGCCCACCGCTGGCATGTGGCCCCTGGTAGGTTGCCTGGAAGGGAGTGTGGCCCGGATCTCTTATCTACCTGCTAAAAAAAATATTTAAAAAATGAAATAAGAACCGCAGCCACTGGGCGACCTTAAGGCTGCTTGTAGAAACTTGCACCCCCCAATTGAGGGAAGCAGGAAGAGGTGGGCTAGTCACATGACCCCCCCCCCCCGGTGCAAATCTGCTCTGTGTGACTGCAGGCAGGAGGGGTGATCGCGGAGGTTTCCGCTCGGTGCTTCATGCAACACCCTCAAACGCGTGTCTGGACGACCAGGGCGACGGGAGCGTTTTGTGGCAGGCGCCCCTCCTGCTGGATCTGACCCACGCGCGGCGCAATTGTCCCTGCTTGCTGCAGCTGCTCCTGCGCGCCTTTGGAACACGGGCGCGCCTTTTGCCCGCGGACGGGGGCGCGCGCGCGGTTGCAACAACAAAAAAACCAAAACCCCGCGCCGTGGCCCTTTAAGCTGCGTGTGTGGGGAGGAGACTGCCGAGAAGAAGAGAGGATATTGGGTATAGAGAGAGGGCATTTGTGTGTGCGTGCCGAGGAGAGACCTCTGGTTTGCAGTTTGGGGAAGGATCTCCCTTCCTCTTTACCTCTCCGCCAGCAAAGCACGCCTGCAAGTCCGCCTTTGCAAGCCAAAGAGGCTCTTTAGATCTCCAGGTCGATCTCACCGTTGCAACATTTTCTTCTTATTAAGTGTCATTGCAATAAACCAGGATTTTGTGTGTGTGTGAGAGAGAGATCGGATACGGGGGCGTTGGGGAAGGCAAGGCTTACGCATCTCCTTTGTGGGTCTCCGGATTTTGGAAGCAGGTTTGCAAGGCAAGGCGGGGAGAGGAGGTCGATTTTGATGCTGTAAGCATCCAGCCCCCAACGTTGGGGATAATGCATACTGGCAAGCCCACCTCCAGGTGCCTGTCTCCGTCTGTGCCGCTAAGGGGCGGTGTGGGGCGTGACAACCCTTCTGCGTATGGCTCGCTACGGTAGCATTCCGCAGACACTGACATTTCCCTTCCTGTTTGGAAGCAAGCCTTGCATTGTAAAACGAAGGATCTGAGGGACTGGCACCTTGAACTTGGCCTTGATTCCCCCCTCCCTCACCCACCCACCCCCTTTTCTCTCCCCCCCTTTCTCTCTCTTTCTCTCTCTTTCCTCCCCTCCTTGGCAGATCTCCTCACACCCCCAACCTTCCCCTGTTCCCCCCCTCCCCTTCCAACCTCCCCCAACACCCCTTCCTTCGTCCATGGCGGAGACAAAAATAATCTATCACATTGACGAAGAGGAGACCCCTTATCTGGTGAAATTGCCCGTCTCCCCGGAAAAAGTCACTTTGGCAGATTTTAAAAATGTCCTCAGCAACCGGCCGGTGCATAACTACAAATTTTTCTTCAAATCTATGGATCAGGATTTTGGGTAAGTTGGCATTCTGTTATTATTTGGCGTTGAAAAAAAAATTAAAAAAGGGGGGGGGGAGGACGTTTGGAAACCCAGATCTGCCTTGCCACGTTCCTGTGTGTTTGCATGATTGCCTGAACGCGGCGTGACTTGTGCCTTTCTTAAAATGTGGCGAGCTTTCAAATCTGCTGGGGTTTGTGAAACAGCCCCCACTCGCCCCTATCACCAGGTTTACGCAAAGCTACTCTGAATCCACACCAGAGGCTTCCCTCTGCCGTTATACATGTCAACCTTTGTGGGGTCGGGGGGGGGGGAGAAGGGTGGTGTTTGGAAATGACATACATTAATATCACGGTTGTGAAAAAGGAGGGGGGTGACATATTCCACCCTCCCCTTTGGGTGTCAAAGGAAAACTGGATCTGAAATTGTGGATTTCTTGCTTTCTGGTGGCTTTGATCAGATAAAGGGGACTCTCAGGGAAAGGGAAAGGCTCCCGATTTTAGGTGGTTTACCATTCTGGAAGCGGTGTGCAGTTCTAGGCTGGTGAAGGTTTAAAGCCTGGAGGGGATGACTGTGGGGCGTCCGGATTTCCCGAAACGTGGGTCTCTGGGGAGAATCGGTGGATCTGCGATGATCATGGCTAAAAGTTCTGGGAGCAAAAAAAGGGGTTGCCTCCAACTCGGACCCTCCTCAGAGTAGACCCATTGAAATGAATGGGCCTAAAGTTGGCCATGTGCCAATCAATTCCCATGGGTCTGCCTCTGAGCAGGAGCAGCACTGGATCCAACCCAAAAGGTGTGAGGGGCCTCCTTGCCTTACCTGCTCATAAAGGTGTTGCTTTCTGAAATCTGGGTTGCCAGTAGGGGTTTGTGTTTGGCCTTAGACTTCTGGGGTCAGCTGTTTTTTAAGGAGATGCTAAGCCCCTCCACTGGGTATTTCCTGCTTACAAAGAGAGGTTCAGGGAGGCTGTGAGTGTCCCCTCTCCCAGATCTTTAGGAGTGGAAGGGGTGTGTGAATTTCTGTAGGTGCCGTTGGTGGGTGGGTCCTTTTTTTCTTCATTTTTTACTGTTTCTGCCTTGGCAGTGCCCCAGAGATGAACAAATTGTAATCCAGGGAACGGCCATGGCTTCTGCTTTGGCCTCAGAAGGTCCCTGGTTCCAATCCCAGTGGCACCCCCAGATAGAACTGGGAGAGGCTTCCTTCCTGAAACTCTGGGGCGCTGCTGCCAGTCAGTGTAGACAATACAGAGCAAGATGGACTAAAGGTCTGACTCAGTGCAAGACAGCTTCCTATGTTTTGGTGTGGGGGCATATCCCTTAAATTTAGCTTGCCAAGGAGAACTGGGAATGCCTATTCAATTCATTTTGGCTCTCTTGAGAGGTGGGGAGACTTCCATCAGGAAGCACTAGAGTGTCTTTCTATTTTATTTTATTTTTTGCTTTCCCCGCTTCCTGTTCATCCTCTCCCACTTTGGCAGCTGGTATATGACGGTGGTCCTCCTTTAATGTCCAGGGGTCTCTGTGAAGTGGGCCTGATTGCCCTCTTTCGGGGTGGGGTAGGAGCAGGATATAGAATTGTAGAGTTGAAAGGGACCCTGAGAGTCATCAAGTCCAACCCGCTGCAATGTAGGGATCTCTACTAAAGCATACCTTTAGAATCACAGAAGTAGTTTGCATTAGACCAATCCGTAAAAATGGAGACATTTCCAGGTGTGCTGGTGGTGGTGGGGCTTCCTTTTTTGTTTCATTACTGACTGGTGTCAGGAGATGGAACAGAAGAGGGATGAAGAGTGTGCACAATTTGGGGGACCCGATAACCACTGGAATTGGTAATACAACAACAACAGGGGGTTGTTCCTCAGATAGGTAGAAGGAGGGACCATACTGCTTACGTTTTTTGAGAGGAGGGGGAATATCGTCCTGTCTTAGGCCGAATTGATCACCCCACCCCTGCCAGCAGTAGTGGACAAAGGCATATAAATGTTAGCTGGCGGGAGCATGGCAATCTGTGTCCCCCTGACCAACGAAGGGGTTTAAAACAAGGGGTATTGTGGGTGCTGTGCCTTTTTGCGCCCCCACAAGGTTTTGCTCTGGGTGGTGGGTTCCAAAATCTCCCTGCAGGAGGTTGAAGAGCTTTTTGCTCGTCTCTGGGCTGTGGAGAAAGTGGCCGAGGTATGTCCAGAGGGCAAAGGGCTCTGCCAATGCCTCCCTTGTTGTTTGTGCATCGAGAAGGGAATTAAAGAGCCCTTTGTGCTGTGTCTCAGCTTGGGAGAAATCGGGTGAGGTGCATAATAGTTCATGTGCGCGAGGTGTTGATCTTTGGAAACATGTGTCTCCTTCGCTTACTTATCTGTAGTCTAGGGACACCTGCTCTGGGTGGTTCTAAAATGGCAAACTTTCTAGAAAAAGAGGCCTTGCCCCCTTTGAGGTGGGCAACTTGCATGTCTGAACGTTTCTGTATACATTTTTTTCAAAAGCCCCGCTCATAGAAAACTAGGCTAGGAAGCTTCTCCCTGATATGCCGGTCTTCTGGGGGCAGGGAATTATTATTATTACTATTATTATTATTATTACTTTGCGTCCAGGTGACTTCAGTCATGTGCAAACCTGCCATCAATCTGGTCGGACTCTGTTGCCTTCACCAACTGGCAACAGCTCTCCAGGGCTGCGGACAGGGGTTATGCCCAGTGTTACCCAGAAATGCCGGGATTTGCATGTGAAGCAAGTGCTAAAACCACTGAGACAAGCCTTTTTCCTTAAGACATGAGAACATAGGAAGCTTCCTTATATTGAGTCAGGCTATTGGTCCATCTAGGGACGTGGGTGGCGCTGTGGGTTAAACCACAGAGCCTAGGACTTGCTGATCAGAAGGTCGGCGCTTCGAATCCCCGCGACGGGGTGAGCTCCCGTTGCTCGGTCCCTGCTCCTGCCAACCTAGCAGTTCGAAAGCACATCAAGTACAAGTAGATAAATAGGAACCACTCTGGCGGGAAGGTAAACGGCGTTTCTGTGCACTGCTCTGGTTTGCAGTTCAGAAGCGGCTTAGTCATGCTGGCCACATGACCCGGAAGCTGTACGCCGGCTCCCTCGGCCAATAAAGCAAGATGAGCGCCGCAACCCCAGAGTCAGCCACGACTGGACCTAATGGTCAGGGGTCCCTTTACCTTTACCTTTATTGGTCCATCTAGCTTGGTGTTGTCTACACTGACTAGCAGTGGCTCTCCAGGGTGTAATGTGGGGGTCCCTCTCAGCCTTAATTGGAGATGACATTGAAACTTGATCCTGGCATCTTTTGCATGCAGTGCCGATGCTCTGCCACAGCACTATGACCCTTCCCTGCATTTAGGGACTAGATGAACCTTTGAGCTGACACAGCAATGCTCTCCTTATGTTTCTACGACGCAGACCTTTTTTAAAGAATAAAAATAGTAAGAAGCCCACCTTAAGGCCTTATGATGGCCCATACTCCCCCCAGTCTCTCCACCTCCAAGATCTGTATTGTCTGGTTTGGCACACAACCACTTGTTGGCATTTAGATAATTAAAAAAGGAAGGAAAAAACCCACAGGCCTCATCATCTCCAGCTCTTTGGATGGCAACCATGAATCAGCATTTGAAATCTAATAATCTCTTGGTAACAAGCCTCCCCTCCCCTCCGTGTCGGACGGCTCGTACCTGTATCTATTTCCGGCACTGCGATCTTGGTGTTGTGTGTCGCCTGCAAAAAGGTCAGACGGAGCGGAGGGAAGCGGAATGATGCAAGAGAGCCCCATGGAAAACAGATTTGTTTTATTCTGAGTGTTTTCCTGGACAGAGTCCTCTCAAGGCAGGGCACGGCGACATAAACCCCAAAGCTGGAACAATTTAATGTTAGACTGCACACATACACACCTTATGTTTAAAGTACATTTACTCCCCCATCAATAATCTTGGGAATTGTAGTTTGTTAAGGGTGCTGGGAATTGTAGCTCCATGAGAGGTAAGCTATGGTTTCCAGCTTTTTTGGGGGGAGGGGGCTGTTTTAAATTCATGGTGTGTATGTGGCTTTTTTAAAAAAGATTCATTTTAAAGATTTTTAAGATCCATACGAATGTAAGACAAGCCTGCTGGATCAGGCCAAGAGCTCACTTACCCCAGCATTCTGTTCTCTCGGTGGCTAACCAGATGCCTGTGGGAAACCCATCAGAAAATTCAAAGGATAAGCAACAGCATTTAAAAATATAAATGAGCCAGCATAAAATAATGACCATGAACCGCAGCATATTCAATATAAACACATCAGTTAAAATTCAGAACCCTCAAGTAGTTGCTGGAGCCCAGCTCCCCTCATCGTCTGTGACCATTGGCCATGCTGGCTGATGGGGGCTGGAGTCCAGCAACATCCCAAGGGTCAGAGGTCCCTCAACCACTGCAGAAGCCAAGATATTCAGAACCTTTTTGTACACCGAAGGGGCCAACTGTGCATCCCTTGGGGGGGATTTCCACACAGTAGGGGCCACCACTGAGAAGGCCCTGACCCTAGAAGTGATGCCACCAGGCCAAGACTTTGGAGGCAGAGGTCCAGGTGCCCCCCTCAGCAGAATAGGCAGGAGGGGCCCCAAAAGCAACACAGCTTGAAGTAAGTGAAGTATGAATGAATGAATGAATTTATAAATACGGTCATAGACCAGCTTCAACACACACAATATCACAGATCATAAAAAATATCAGGAATACAAGGGACAATATGCAATAACAAGAATTTAAATATAAAAATTAAAATTAATTGTTAGCGTGCCCCCTGTAATTAACATTTAGGGGATTGGACATTATGGGATACCACTTGCTTCCTGCGATTGATTGCAGACGTACAGAATTTAGCTACATTTAATGTAGTCTTGGGCTTCTTGTCCTCTAGCAGTAGTTTTAGACTATGGTATTCCGATTCTTTCCTAGACTTTGCAAAACAGTTGTAATAAAAGTCAAACGTATATCCTCATAAAGACAACAACGTAATAGTACATGTGAAGCAGTTTCAACTTCCAACGAACCACAAGGACAGACCCGTGCTGTGTATGGTTTACCCTCAAATCTGCCCAAGTAAGTGAAGTAATTCAGTTTACACCTGAAGAGCAAAGTGTGTGTTGCTAGGTGCTTCCAGGCTAGCTATCAAGTGGAAGGCAGGCTTCCACATTTATTTATTTTTTGATTGCCGTGGTAAGTGTGAGTTTTGTTTTCCTCCTAACCTTGGAGCTGTGAATCATTTCAGCAGTTGTGGAGGGGAGAGGAAGACTTGGATCCACAGTGGCCAAACCAGTTAAGCCCCCTTGTCCACTTCCTTCAGTCTTCAAATTCCTCACCCCATTTATCTATTTTATTTTATTTATTGCATTCGTTTCCCCCAAGGAGCTCAAGGTCGCATACATGGACCCTTTTCTCAGTTTTTATCCTTACAATAACCTTGTAAGATAGGCCAGGCTGAGATACAGTAACAGGCCCACAGACACCCACTGGCCGAGTGGGGGATTTGCACCCTGGTCTCCTAGGTCCTAGTCCCGCCCTCTAACCACTGCACCACACTGCCTTTCCCATGCGGAACTGTTGCAACCCAGAAGCATCCGGGAGCGTTAGATCCTCACACACAGCAGCTGCTTATCTTAATTTCCCCTTCCCTCTGGCAATTAAAGTTCCTTAACCCTGCTGACATCCAGCACCCTGGGGGATAGTGATGGTGTTAACCTGCATCAAGGAGACGGTTGCCTTGTTGATTGCCTTGCTTCTGTGCATCAGCTGGATCGCTCTGCTGTCATTATGAGTTCCTGCTCTTTGCTTGGGGTTAGGGACATCGCAAGCTGTCTTATGCCAAGTCATTTATCTGACTCAGCATCGTCTACACTGAACGGCAGTGGCTCTCCAGGGCTTCAGGCAGGCAATCTTCCCCAGCCCTCTCCTGCCTGAACAGCCATTGCCCGTCTGTGTTCACAGTATTGAGCTCAGTGGTCCTATGTCTTACAGGAAGGGCCATGGCTGGGTGGTAGAGCATCTGCTTCCATGCAGAAGTTCCCAGGTTCAGGCTCCAGTATCCCCAGATAGGGGTGGGAAAGTTCCCTAGCCTTAAGCCCTAGGCAGCTCCTCCCGTCCATGCAGACAATACCAAGCTAGGTAGACCAGTGGTCTGACTAAGTAGAAGATCTGCCTGTGGTTGTTTCTATGACTGACAGCGAATCTCGGGCACCCCCTGCTTCCTGATCCTTTTAAGTGGGGATGCTGAGGATTGAACCTGGGACCTTCTGCTTGCAAAACCAGGGCTCTACTGCTGAGCCACATCCCCTCTTCAGACCCCCCAGTCTCCCCTGGCAGGGCTTGCCTAGGATTTGAATCCCAGGATTTGAATCTCCCTGCTGTGAGGCTCTTGCCTCCTAGACCATGGGTAGGCAACCTAAGGCCCGGGGGCCAGATCCAGCCCAATCGTCTTCGCAATCCGGCCCACGGAGGGTCCGGGAATCAGCATGTTTTTACATGAGTAGAATGTGTGTTTTTATTTAAAATGCATCTCTGGGTTATTTGTGGGGCATAGGAATTCGTTCATTCCCCCCCCCCCCCATATAGTCCGGCCCACCACATGGTCTGAGGGACGGTGGACCGGCCCATGGCTGAAAAAGGTTGCTGACCCCTGTCCTAGACCAATAAGCCCCATGCCTTGTCTGGCGTGAAACCCCACCACCTTGGGAGAGCGGTTTTGAAATACACAGTCCAGACCCAAAGGTGGTTTTCTAAGCTGCTTGCAGGGGCGGCCGTGGTGTTTTTGATTGCAGTTGTTTGGAAGGCTAGCAAAAGCCAGGATCTTGTGAAGGCTGTTAGATGGGAGCTTGTATCTCATTTGATGTGGTGGCGGTACAGATTTCAGGAGTCGCTCCCTTTCTCTCTCTCTCTCTCTCTCTCTCTCTCTCTCTCTCTCTCTCTCTCTCTCTCACACACACACACACACACACACACACACACCTTATCTGCAAGCAGAAACCTGGAAAGACAGACACCCTTAAATTTCTAATTAACGGCCGGATTATAGACCGTTGTTACAACTGACTTGGGAGCCACTGTAAAAAATTGGATTTACAGCTGGAACAGCCGTAGGCAGCTCTGGGTTGCTGATGACCTCCAGCTGCCTGGAGTCAGGCGAAGAGAGGCTGAACGTGCAAAGTGTCATTATCTTCCTGTACCAGAGTCTCCCTGATGGAATCTCAGGGGCCGTCTCCAGTGCTAGCCCTGCGATGGGTAGGCCCATTGAAGTTAGTGGGCATGACCGACCTGGGCTCATCAGTTTCAATTGGACTTAGCTGGATACAACCTGATTTATAATCGGAAGAGCCTTCCAGATCTGAGCCAGGCTCCATTTAGGCCAGCGTCCAAGATAGGCCAGCCAGTTGTTTCTAGGAAGGCTACAATGCAGAGCAGAACCATCATGGCTAGTAACCATCAATAATAGCCTTATCTTCCAGGATTGTCCAGCAGATCCTCTTGCCTATGTAGTTCAGCGGTCCCAGGTTTATTCCCTGGCATCTCCGGGCAAGACTGGAGAGCTGCTGCTAATCAGTGTAGAAAGCGCAAACTGGCAAGTCAAGTAAGAATAATGTTGGCATCTGTCTGTCTCAAGAGACAATGGAGTGTATCTTTGGGGGTGAAGCCAAACCACTGCACCAAAGTGACCTCCCCAGTGCTCAAGCCTGGGTGGTGTGTATGGAGGTCCTGGGCTGCCCAAATGACAGGACCCCCTTTCGGCCTCACTGATGTGGTCCAAAGAAAAGCAGAGCAAGACGTTTGGCACCGGTTTGGCTGCCAGAGTTACCGGAAGGAGGCGTACAAGGCGCCACCCAACCGTCTTACGGACTCTACTCCAGATTTGTGTAGGGGTTACTATTTAACCTTGCCTTCTCCCAAAGATGTTCCACGAGGCAGCGGAGCTTTAGGGCCAGAGTTTTCCTTCCCCTAGATGGAAATAAGAATACAGTGGTACCTTGTGTTACACTTCAGGTTACAGACTCCGCTAACCCAGAAATAGTACCTCGGGTTAAGAACTTTGCTTCAGGATGAGAACAAAAATCGTGCGGAATGGCAGCAACGGGAGGCCCCATTACCTAAAGTGATACCTCAGGTTAAGAACAGTTTCAGGTTAAGAACTGACCTCCAGAATGAATTACAGTAAGTTCTTAACCCAAGGTACCACTGTAACATAGCAAGCTATCATAACTTAAACTTGATTTCTGCCATATGTAGGATGGGAAAGATGCTGACACCGCATGAGGTGGTAGAATCCTTTTGCCATGCCTCCTAATTTCTCTCCCCTCCTTCTCTCTCCACATCCTTTCACTCATAATTGCGACAGAACTCCTAGTTTAGCTTTCTCCGACAGGAAAAAAACCCAAACTTCCCCCTGGATATCATCACCGAAAGCAGTACAAACCTGTACAAACTCTGTAATTTCTAAAGCTTCTTCATTAGTGCAATTTGCATGTGTGTGTGTTGTTGTTTTTAAGCCTGGGACTTAGAATCAGCTGTGCAAAAGGGTCAGTATCGTAATGGCAAAGAGCAGAGGCAGTGTGTGTGTCGGGAATCAGCACTGTTCATATTCCTATACAGTGGTACCTTGGGTTACATACGCTTCAGGTTACAGGCGCTTCAGGTTACAGACTCCGCTAACCCAGAAATAGTACCTCGGGTTAAGAACTTTGCTTCAGGATGAGAACAGAAATCGTGCTCCGGTGGCATGGCGGTAGCGGGAGGCCTCATTAGCTAAAGCGGTGCTTCAGGTTAAGAACAATTTCAGGTTAAGAACGGACCTCCGGAACGAATTAAGTACTTAACTCGAGGTACCACTGTAGCGGGAAGGCATTGATGACTGGTGACGGCTTGCTATTAAGCACATTCCCATCTGCTCAGGCAGGAACTGAGCAGAAGTGGAGTGCAGTGGCCTAGCTGATGGAAGCTAGGCAGCAAAGGAAACAGAAATCTGGGCTTTGTGGCTGGCTTGAAATACATCTGACTGAGAGTTCCTGCTGATTTTTGTTGTTTGCTGCGAGCTTCCTCCTGCTTAGTCTCAGTGTTACCCCTTGTAGAACTCAGCAAGGAGGAAGAGGATGGGGACCAAACTAGAATAAGTTTGGCTTCTCATTGGCTCTGTCTCTGCCTATCATTGGCTGTGGCTCTGTCCAACTGTTGGGTTTCTTGCCTTTTGCCCCACCAGCCACTCATAGAATTAGGAAATTAGAGTTGGAAGGAACCCCAAGAGTCATCTAGTCCAAGCCCCTGCAACCCAGGAATCTCAACACACGGTTCCTCATCCAATTTGAAACCACACCAGACTCTGCTTAGCTTTGCAAATGTGCTAGCTAGCGAGGGGACCTCTGCCTTTCTCACTGGCCTGCAATGTTTGGAAGCTGCTGGCACAGGGACATTTTGTGCGTGTCTTTTCCCGCTAAAGGAAAAAAGCCCAGCAGACTTGAGTGTCCTGGAAAATATTTCTTAATATTTTTTTCTCTCTCCCTCTGCCCCACAACCGCCCCAGCCCGCCTTCTTCCTTGTAAGTGGTAATTAGATTCCCCATTGCAGCTTGAAATGTAAAATGCAGGCTTGCTGCAGACTCCCGTTCCTGGCTCTCTTACAAGGTGGCTGTGTAGGGCTGTAATTTGGCAAGTGGTTTCCACCTTGGCAAGGGGCCTTTCTGCCACTGAGCCAAAACAAGAAGGGGTGGGGGTGGGAGTTTTGTGTCAGGGAAGCAAATGGTGTTGTTGATTCTTTCTTCCCGCAACACACTTTTTTGGGGTGGGTGGGTGGGGGGGAACTGAGTCTTGCAGGGAGAGCAGCCTGTCCGGATCTGACTTAGCAGTAATGCACATGTTGTCACAAGGGCACGGCCCTTTTCCTGGTTCCTCCTGAAACAATAACCGAAAGACGTAATAAATAAACCCGCAGCTTGGGAATGAAATGTGCCGCTGAGTTTGCTCCCGGGCCGGAATAACAGAGGCAGAAAGAGAGTGGAGCGGCAATCTGGAGTGTGGCCAGTATCTGGGCGCAGCACAGCGACTGCCCCGTGTCAGTTTCCTAAAATATATTTATGTATGTATTTCAGCGGAATACTTGGCCAGGACACCGTAGAACCAGCGTTGCGGAGCTGGCTGCTTGCGAACTGTCCTTGTTGCAGTTCTAAGCTCTGATCCGCTGGCAAAGATGGTGTAACAACGCGATTCTGTGCCTTGGCAGGTGGAAAGGGGGGGGGAGAATCCTGAGTAGCTGCAGTGGTGCAATCAGGTAGTTTTCAAACTCTGGACTTTGTGGGTTGCAGCCAACTAAGTTTTACTCTGAGTGGACCCATTGAAAATCATGAACTTCTGTTAGTCCTGGCCGTTATTTAATTTATTTATTTCCAGGGTTTGTATCCCACTCTTCAGCCAAAAAGGCCTGCAGGGTGTTTTACGTACAGTCCAAAAAAGACCTTCCTTACAATCTTAAAAAACGTGACACACAAGGGAAAAGGGACAGGGAGGGAAGAGGAAAAGCAAAAGCAAAAGTCAGGCATCAGTTTCTAAACATGTGTTCCTATAATGAACAAAGGATGACACGGTTCAGGGGCAAAGAGGGCCCTGATGGAGCTGGGCCTCCAGCAGAGCTGAAGAAACCAGCCTTCTGCTTCCTGTCTTCCACTGAGGCAGCTTGGTGGAATGGTTGCCCCCAGATGACTGTTGAGGGAGAGGAAGCCTGATGGGACTAGCCTGTCACAGCAGAGCTGATGGAGGGAGTTCTGCTTCCCAGCTCTCCCAGTGCTGGAATCAGTGGGCCTGCTCTGAGCGGGACTAGCATAATGGTCTTATTGGACTCCCTCTTCTTTCAATGGGTCAGAATTGCTTACTTCAAAATTGCTACTGGTGTGTGGAGGGGTGTCGCCCAGCTCATTCTGCAAAGTGGGGTCCCAGGCCTCTGCCCCATAATCTGCTGCTGCTGTAGTCCCAGAAACCCCACCAGCGCCCACTGTCTTGAGGAGGGTGGCCACATGATCGATGCCGTACATTCGAAGCCCATTCAACGCACATTTTAGCCACTTGCCTCCCCTCCTTGCAAAGAACCCTGGGAACTGTAGTTTGTTAAGGGTGCCGTGAATTGTAACCCTGTGAGGCTGGAACTACAGTTCCTGGGATTCTTTCGGGGGCTTTAAATTTGCATTGGGTGTTTTTTTAAAAAAAACATATGGTGTGGATTTGCCCTTGCTGTACAGAAGACAGCTCTGTCTGACAGCTGTGTTTCCCCTCCTCTGGATACATGTTGATGTGAGTCACAAGTGGGGAGAGTTGCTGTTCAGGTTCTCCCTTTGGTTTTCCCACCAAGGCATGTGCTTGGTCCCTGTGAGAGCAGGATGCTGGATTAGATGGGCCTTTGGCCTGATCCAGCAGGCTCTTATCTTCTTAAGGACTGTCTAGTTCAGGGGTAGTCAACCTTTTTATACCTACTGCCCACTAATGCATCTTTCTGGATGGTAAAGTTTCCTTACCGCCCACCAGTGTGCGATGGAAGGCGGATTCAGCTTGTGCCGTAGAACCCCCTAGCGCCCACCTAGAATCCTGAAATGCCCACTAGTGGGTGGTAGGGACCAGGTTGACAACCCCTGGTCTAGTTTAAAGATGGTTTGAAGTTGCCCATCAACAGTGAGTATCTGGATAACAGACTGAACAGGCACACAACCCACCTGTTCGCAGGCATCCCAACTATATTGAGATATATATTGTGTTCCTATTTAAATCAGAGTAGCTCTTTTTCTGCTTTTGCATCTGTACGTCTCAGAGTTTGCAAATGTTACACAACACTGACATCCTCTTTCTCTCTCATTAATTGGTCTGATTGTTATTTTTAAGTGTGTGCGTGTGCATATGTTGGACTTCATTGTTCACTTGATATGTTGTGAGCCACTTTGGGCACAGTTTTATGGACAAGTGGCATACAAATAATAAAATCGTAGAACTGCAGAGCTGGAAGGGACCCCCAACTCCCTTGCAATGCAAAAATTGCAGCTAAAGCATCCCTGACAGATGGCCCTCCAACCTCTGTTTAAAAAGAACAGGTGATTGTGATGTAACCTGGAAAGAGGGCAAGGCATGGCTGGCTGGCATCCTGAACAGGAGGGCTCCCCAGGGCAACAGTTTGTTGCAGGCACTACTTTCCCCCTTAAAACGCCCAGAAAGGGCTCAGAAAACCGGGACTGTTTTTTGCAAGGCTTCAGAAAGTAGAGGCTGTTCTTGGTAAGCCAGGGCAGTTGGAGCGAGTGCATACAAATGGGGGTCGGGTGAGTTTTTGGAACTCCCCCACCCCAAGAACTGTGGGAGCTCTAGTTGAGATCTTGCACAGCTACAGTTCCCAAGCACCCTTGACAAATGACAGACTTACCAGGCTTCTCTGTATGTGGGTGGGGAGTCATGCTCTTTAAGTGGACGGTGTGTCTGCTGCCTGTGGCTAGCTTTCGCAAACCATTTCCAGCCATTTATCCTTTGCTGCCTCCCCAACAGCCCTGTCTCTCGTGGTCTGGGTGCGGCACGTTCTTTTATTACCCGCAGATGCTATGAAAACACAGCCGGGGGATGCAGGGGACGGGGCCCTTTTCCTGTGGCTTTTGTGCTCCGGGGGGGGGGGGGAACAGCTAAGCAAAACAAATCAATCAGGGGGCTCTGATCTGTGCGGCCCTCCCCTCTGAGTGAGCTCCCAGGCAGCTCCGTGTGCAAAAAAGGTTGAACTCCAGGCATTGAAGAGGTCTGGGTGTGTATGGGGAAATATACAGTTTATTGTCTTTGATGCTCGTTCAGCTTTGAATCTGCACCTGATATGTGGACAACATCTACTGGTATTCTACAGGGAATAGGATAGCTCAGTGGGTAGAGCATGAGACTCTTATTCCCAGGGTTGTGGGTTTGAGACCCATGTTGGGCAAAAGGGGGTTGGACTAGATGACCCTCGTGATCCCTTTCCAACTCTTAAGATTCTATGAATCAACCTTGATTCCGTCTCTATGTTAGCGGTAGAGAACCTTCTGAGCAACCCTTGGGAGAGGGCATGGGTGGTGGACTCTCCTTCCTTGGAGGTTTGTACACAGAGGTTGGATGGCCCTGTACCAGGGATTCTTTGGCTGTGTGATTCCTCCATTGCATGGGGTTGGACTAGATGACCCTTAGGGTCCCTTCCAACTCTGCAGTTCTATGACTCTGTGGTTGGAGAGCTGCATCACAAAATTCAGACAAGAGCAGATTTTGAGGGTTAGCCGTGTTTCGGTTTGCATATCATTTCATTGCTCCCACTGAGTTCCCTGCAGTGAACGGAAGCTGGCTATATTGGAAGCTGACTTCTACTGAGACAGGTGACTTCTCCATCTATCTCTGTTTCAGCAGCTCTCCAGGGTTTCAGGCAAGGGGAGTCTCCCCCAGCCTTACTTGGCGATGCTGAGAATTCAACCTGGGACCTTCTGCATACAAGACAGATGCTCTACCACTGAGCTGTGGCTCTTCCCTCTGACTCCCACCAGCCTCAGCTCATGTGGGATGATGCAAGTTGTCGTCCAACATTTGCAAGGCACCAACTCGGCTACCCCTGTGTTTTTTTTTTTTTAAAAAAAATAATATTTATTAAAGTTTCAAATAAATTACAAAAATAGAAAAAATAAAAAATAAAAAAGAACAAAAAATACAAAATACAGAAAAATAAAAAACAATTAAAAACAAATCAGTCTTTCCATATCTTATCTTTCATTTGCTTGTTTCCCTGACCTCCTCACACCTCCCTTTTTTGTATTCTATTTCAGTAGTTGTTTCAGCAAATCCTTACCCTTTTTGCTTTTATCTTAATATTTTATCTTAATATATTGTAACTTTACATTTTCACCTGTTAACAATTCATCTTTGCTTAATCCTTTATATCTTTTCTGCTAAAACCACATGGTTTAATTCCAACATCTTTCTAACATTCCTTAATTTTGCAATATTTCTGTAAATAGACTTTAAATTTCTTCCACTCTTCTTCCACCGAACGGCTACCCCTGTGTTAGCGATAAGTGCACTCAATTAAGACACAAAACCGGCTGCCACAAGATGTCTTGGGTAGCTTCAAAAGAGGGATCCGGCCAGTTGATTTAGTGGGGAGGACTGGTTTATCAGTGGCTATCGGCCGTGACTGCTCGATGGAGCCTCTTTGTTCAGAAGCAGCTTCCCTGTGAATACTCTGTGGTGAAAAGCAATAATGAGGAGAGCGCTGTTTCCTTCCTGCCCTGCTTTGAGGCTTCCGGATTGGCCACTCTACAAAGTGGAATACAGTCATACCTTGGGTTACAGACGCTTCAGGTTGTGTTTTTTTGGGTTATGGACCCACTAAAACCCAGAAGTACCGGAACGGGTTACTTCTGGGTTTCGGCGGCCGCACATGTGCAGAAGCGCCAAGCTGCAACCCACACGTGTGCAGACGCACTGCTGCAGGTTGCAAACGCTGCAGGTTGCAAATGTGCATCTCACACGGATAAGCTTCCACTGTACTGAGCTTAGATAGGCCTTGGGTCTGATCCAAGAGGCCTGGAAACGAGCTTGGAATTGGGAACTTGGAAATGGGAGCATCTCTCTTGTGAACTCTCGGTAGCCTCTGGCATTCCCCAGGCAAGGGTGTGTGGATGGACCACCTAGCAGGCTCACATTTCGGAAAATATCCTAGTCAAGGAAGCATCTGTTGAGTGTAATGCTTGAAACATCTGCCTTTGGGGAACTGATATATACCTCCCTGCCTCCAAGCACCCATCAGACACCTTTTCTTTTCCCATGTAATGAGGGCGGGGAAAAGAGATATTTCTTTCTCTCGTCTCTCTCCAGTGCTTGTAGGCTGACAGCAGGCAGAAGAGGCAGAAGAGGTCAAGCACACCCTGTAGCTGTAGCTGAGAATCTGCACCCTGATTTATCCGGAGGGAGGGAGAATCTTCATGTTCACACCCCCCATTCGTATTGGGCTTTTAGAATTGTACAATCGGGGTTGCATTCAATGCTTTACGTGCTCAGCATAGTCCCATTGAAAGTAATAGGCCTAGGTTAGTCATGACCACTAATTTCAATGGATGCACCCCTTGGAAAGGGTCTTAGAAGTCATTTAGTGTAACCCTCTTTACTCGATGCAGGAAACCTGTGTCCACAGCAACCCTGACAGATAGCTGTCCAGCCCCTGTTTAAATATCTCCAGTAAAAAATCCAGCGTAGTGATAAAACTGCTGGCATATTTGCAAAGCTAAGCAGGGTCCAGTCCAGTTTCCGATTGGATGGGCGACTGCATGTTGAGATTCCTGCATTGCTGGGGGTTGGACTAAGGACCCTTGGGGTCCCTTCCAACTCTACAATTCTATGATCCTCAATATGTCTGTCCATGATGTGAGATGACTGGCAGGTGGTTTGCCCCGCCCACCTGCCAAAGTCATCCCTTAGGTTTGGAGAAAGATAGTGCTCTGGCCAAAAAGGTTCCCAACCCCGATCTGGTGTGTCAGGAAGAAAGCTAGATTCAAACACTTCCCCCTAGCATGCTATATTTCTGTGTGCAGAGAGGACTGTGGGTTGTCCTCTTCCCCTTGGGTTGTCCAAGCTTCCCTGCACATAGAAATCCAGCATGCGAGGTGGGGCCAATCAGAACTAGCCCACAGAGCAGGGAAGAGGAACCAATGGCCTTTCAGATGTTGCTGAACCACAGTTCTCATCAGCTTCAGCCACATCAGTAGCAGTCAGGGATGATGGGAGTTGTAATCCAGCAGCATCTGGAGGGTTACAGGGTTCCCGTGCTTGCTATAGAGCAGTGTTTCCCAGACTTGGGTCTCCAGCTGTTTTTGGACTAGAACTCCCATCAACCCTGACCATTGGTCCTGATAACTAGGGATGATGGGAGTTGTAGTCCAAAAACAGCCTGAGGCCCAAGTTTGGGAAACACTTCTCCGGCCTACATTCCTGACTGCCTCTCCAACTCTGGGCCTCTGTCCACTTCCTGGTTCAGCTATCTAAGAGAGGAGACCACCTCCTAAGGAAACATGAAGTAGTAATTTAATTTAATTACAATCAATCAATCAATCAATCAATCAGATGTTCCGAAAAGGAATGTTGCAGAGCTTGAAGGCCTTCAGAAAACAGCAACAAAAAATGATCAAGAGGTCGGATGCCTCCCTTAGGACGAAAAGCCACAACATTCGGGGCTCTTTAATTAAATTAATTAATTAACAAACATTTAATTAATTAGAGAAAATACATAGCTAAGGGAGACATGAGAAAAGTGCATAAAATAATTCACATTGTTCAGGAAGTGGCTAGAGGAAAGTTTTCTCTCGTAACACTAGGACTCCTGGCCAACCAATGAAGCTGAATGTTGGAAGATTCAGGAAAGATAAAAGAGATGACTTTTACACGCAGTGTACAAAGTTAAGTTTAGGATTCGCTCCTGCAGGAGAGGTAGCAATGGCCACCAGATTGGATGGCTTTAAAATAGGATTAGAGAAAATTCATGGAGAAGAAGGCTTTCTGTAGCTACTGGCCGCAATGGCTATGTTCTGCCTCTGCTGTTGGCAACAGTATGCCGCCAAAAGCCAATTATTAGGAATGGCAGGTGGGAAGAGTGGCTGTTTCGCTCAGGCCAGGCTTGCGGTCTTCCCACACGGACATCCAGTTGAGAACAGGGTGAAGGGCCTATGGCCCAATCCAGCAGGGCTCTTACAAGTAATAAAATGTGATTAGAATTTGAGCACCAAAGTATCTCCAAACATCTGAAAGGCTGAAGAGTGGGCAGACATGTCCCAAAACCTAGAAGCCTCAGGAGATCAATGGATCCTTTTGGCTCCGTTTGAGATCTCTGGTGGCCTCACCCAGCTGCCCAAACAAGGACCACTGTGACAGAGCTTCCTTCAGAATCTGGGCTGAAAGTCTGGAACGGTTGGTTGTCTTCTGACAACTGCCATTCAGCACCCTCCAGTTCTAAAGAGTTTTGTATTATATAGCATGCAAGAGAATCGATACGGATTGATTTTTCTTTTGGTGTGTGCAGTTGTCTGAGCATGCAATTTTCTGACTTGGGGGCGTGAGGAGGGTGTGTTTGCTGCCTTTCGCAGAGTTGGACCATGTTATATTTTTGAGATTGCAATGGATTTCTCCCCAGTCGCTTGCCTGTTCTGAAATGCGATTGAAATGTCTAGCTGTCCATCTTGGGGTGATCTCCCACCGCACCTTGATAGGAACATAGGAAACTGCCTTCTACAGAGTCAGATTGGTCCATGTATCAGCTTTCCAGGGTTTCAGGCAGGGGGCAATCTTATCCCTACCTGGACATGTCCAGGATTAGACCTGGGACCTTCTGCATGTAAAGCAGATACTGTACCCCTGAGCTAAATCCCTGCTCTCTCTCTCTCTCCTTACGTCTTCTCAGCTTCCTGGAGTTCCTCACTGCAGAAATTATTTTTTAAAAACCTTGCCTCCTCCCCTCTTCCGCAGCTATGGATAAAGGCTCTTTGGAGAGAGAACAATTTTATTTCATCCTGCCTCTTTAAGTATGAAAAAGAATTCAAAGCTCCTCTCTTAGGTGTGAGAGGAACTCCCCCTCCCCATGTCTTGTATCTGGGGATGGAGTTTTCCATGTGGCAATGTGTAGCTCACAACAGGAAAAGCAAGATGGGTCACGAGAAAACCTGTCTGAATAGGAAGGACTTAACCTGCATGCAAAAGGAAAGCAAAGAGGAAGCCAATCTTGCCTTTCTTGAGAGGGAATTCCACAATCTGGGAGCAGCCACAGAAAAGGCTCTGTCTTGTGTCACCACCAACCATGCTTCCGGTGTTGGTGGAATCAAGAGAAGGTGCTCACCTGAGGATCTTAGTACATGGGCAGGTTTATATAGAGCAGGCTTCCTCAGCCTTGGCCCTCCAGATGTTTTTGTCCTACAACTCCCATAATCCCTAGCTAGCAGGACCAGTGGTCAGGGATGATGGGAATTGTAGTCTCAAAACTTCTGGAGGGCCAAGGTTGAGGAAGCCTGATATAGAGAGATATGAATGTTAAGAGTTTTGTGTGAGAATCTGTGCCCTCTTGTCAACTCATATATTGACTTATATTCACATAAATAGCTTATCTCCTGTTCCACTATGTTGCATTTGAGGTCTTATTAAAATAGGAACGCAGACTTGACAACCCTGGAATCTGCCCCTCTCTTCAGGACCTGGGAAATCAGATGTTTCTCTCGGAGTCCAGATCTGGATGATTCAGTGGGCTCCTCAATGGATAATCCTGAGTCGAGGTCATTATTGGAGGAGTTGCATTGGGTGAGCGGGCACACAAAAGAAGGTTTGGCCTGGTTCCCACTAAGATGTCAATAGCGGCTTGTATGCTAATGAATATTGGCTCTGTGTTGTCAGGGGTTGGGGAGGGACAGCGGCGTGGCCTTTGGCTCAGCTCTGTCTGTCTCAAGCATATTTTCGTTGCACAAGGGTGTTCCGTTCTCAAGTGCGGGCACATCCACGCGTGTCTGCCCCTTAGCAGTTAATTGGAGGCGACAAGCTGGTGAGCAAATACAGAAGTGAAATGTTCATGGAAGGCCTACGTCCTTGCCTTTGGTCACATGCTCAGAGGCCCTAGGGTGCTGGCTGACTGCTGAAGTGGGTGGTTGTGTAAGGTAAAGCCAGGGGAGACGGGAGTGGGATGAAGTATGCTGCAAAAGCGCGTGGGCAACTTCCTAGCATCCTGAACAGGAACTCTCTGTACAGCAACATTTTGTTGCAGACCCCACTTTTAAGCCTAATAATAATAATAATAATAATAATAATAATGGGATTGTATCTGTTGCTCGTTCTACTGAGAGAAGTTCATAAAGGTAAAGGGACCCCTGACCATTAGGTCTAGTCGTGGCCGACTCTGGGGTTGCGGAGCTCATCTTGCTTTACTGGCCAAGGGAGCTGGCGTACAGCTTCCGGGTCATGTGGGCAGCATGACTAAGCCGCTTCTGATGAACCAGAGCAGCACACGGAAATGCCGTTTACCTTCCCGCCGGAGTGGTACCTATTTATCTACTTGTACTTTGACATGCTTTCGAACTGCTAGGTTGGCAGGAGCTGGGACCGAGCAACGGGAGCTCACCCTGTTGTGGGGATTCGAACCACCGACCTTCTGATCGGCAAGTCCTAGGCTCTGTGGTTTAACCCACAGCGCCACCCACATCCCTAATAATAATAATAATAATAATAATAATAATAATAATAATAGGATTGTATCCGTTGCTCGTTCTGCTCAGAGAAGTTCATAGACGTGGCTAATTAAGGTTCATTAATTCCAATGGGTCTACTCCCATGATGATGATGAAATGCAGGAACCACCCCATGAAGTACAGATGATACAAATGAGTGTGACATAACGCATTGCATCCGGGGTGGGAAGCCTTTGGCCCTCCAGATGTTGCTGAACTACAACTCCCATCAGCCTCAGCAAGTAGGGTCGATGGCCTGAGGGTGGGTTCAGCAATATCTGGCGTTCCAAAGGCTCTCTACTCCCAGCATTATGAAAATAATCAGCTTTAGGCTGCCATCTTAACCTCACTTACCTGGGAGGAAGCTCCACTGAATTTAATAGGATTTGTTTCTGAGTAGCCTTGCTGGCTTTGGAGCAAATTGCTGCCTGCTGGCCACAACTAACCAGACTGCAGAGGAAATTAAAAAAGAGGAAAAGCATTGAAAATAATTATTGGGGGTGGAAAACAGACTGTAATGCCACCAGATAAATAAGGGAGTGAACTGTTGTGAACCCACCAAGTGACTGAAGGTGCTGCTGTCTTCACTTCCTGCAATAGGAGGAGGATGATAATAGTGGCCCACCTTGCAGGTATGTTGTTAGGGTTAAGTGATTGATGGCCCAATCATATACATGCTTACCTAGGAGTAAGTCTCACTGTACTCAGCAGAGCTTACTTCTAAGGAAATGTACATGGGTTAGCGCTGTCAGAGCCCTTCTCATTATACTTAAAATGCACAATACAGTGGTACCTCAGGTTACATACGCTTCAGGTTACATATGCTTCAGGTTACAGACTCCGCTAACCCAGAAATAGTACCTCGGGTTAAGAACTTTGCTTCAGGATGAGAACAGAAATCGTGCTCTGGCGGCGCGGCAGCAGCAGGAGGCCCTATTAGCTAAAGTGGTGCTTCAGGTTAAGAACAGTTTCAGGTTAAGTATGGACCTCCAGAACGAATTAAGTACTTAACCTGAGGTACTACTGTATACATGCTGCTTGTGAATAATATTTTGTGCATCTTATGCGATTGATTTTTATAGTGTGCTCTCTCCATGGTCCCCATGGATGGGAAGGCAGTATTTGGAACAAAAATAATGATGTACTTCGCAGGCCAATATGGAAAGCCTGCAAGCAGGACCTGAGTGTAGGTGCAGTCTTCCCACTTGAGATTACCAGGTTTCCTTAAACCAGTGGTGGAGGGAGAACATAGCGATTGAGCTGTTTGTTTATTTACTGCATTTCTTCCCCACCTTTTTCTCCAAGGAGCTCAAAGTGGTATGCGTGGTTCTCCTCGTTTGACCCCTGCAACAACCCTGTGAAATGGGTCGGGCTGAGAAGGCCGCCCCAGTTAGCTTCATGGCTGAGTGGGGATTTGAACCCCAGCTTCTCAGGTCCTAGTCCCGCACTCTAACCACTACACCACACTGGCCATTGATAACATTATCCTCTGTGTTCACTGCATCCGAGTGACATTGGAACTGGGCCCCAGGCTCCCGCGTCCTCCTCTTCGGGGCATATGTAGGGCGATGGGAGTGTCGCACAGAATGCATTCCCTGTGTACCATGGTTAATTGGTTCCTCTTTGTCTCAACGCTCCTTTCGCCCTGCAATAATTGTGGGGGTGGCCCAGGTGTTGTAAGATGCAGGCGCATAACACATTGTCTGCCAGTAAGCTCCGGTGCTCTCATCTCAGCTGGCTGGGGAAGGCTCCATTGTGTCATTTGCGCTGTTGAAACCCTGTTCAATGTGCGTCCCATGAGGAAGTGTGGGGCAGGGGCAACAGGAATCAGATGGGAGTGGGGTCACACAAACTGTGTTCTGAGCCTGTGACAGTGTGGTTTAAGTTCCTCCTGTTGTGTGTGTGTCCCAGAAAGTTCCTTTCCATCCGGTTGGGTCTTGACACGTTTGAATGAGTCATGAATTTATTTTCGGTGTACGAAGAATTTCATAGATGTTGAAGACGGGGTTGGGTGGGGGAGACATTTAGAGTGCCACAGTTCCCCCCACCATCTTAAGGAACATGTAGTGGGTTGTTGTTTTAAAACATAAAGAGGGGCAAAAGCAACTGAAGAATGTTGGAACAAAGATCTCAATTGGATAAAGGAGAGTGTCTTTTGTGCCCGCAACCGATCGGCAGAGCCAGGATTGGTGAAGCTGACGAGCCTGTGACATAATTGATTTTGCCAGGCTTGGCAGGCTGATGGAAAGCGACTCCCGGTGACGGCTTTTAGGATCCGATTGGTTTTGACAGCCTTGAGTCAGTCGCTGCCACCCCAAATGAGGCACATCGCTCTGGATGGAAGCAGCTCTGGTTTCCCCTTCTCTTCCTCTCTGCATCAGGAGCACTCAGCCTTCAGTCCTCCTGTCTTGACCCCTTGCCAGCTTTGCAGTTTCCTGGATGAATCTTTTTGGTCGGCCTGTAATGAGGCTGCTCTGATTCATTGGGAAGTCATGCATCCTTGAGGCCGATTGGAAGCAGGGCTGGAGAAGCATTAACTAGGGGAGAAGCATTAATTAACATTAGCATTAATTATTAGCATTAATTAACATCCCCTAGCATTAACTAGGGGAATCGACAAGTTTGTCTCTTCCCTGGTCAGCACAGGCCAAGCACGAGGTTGCTGGCTGGTTAGCTATCCTTGTCACCTCTGATGTCTTATCCCTAGTCTGTGACTCCAGGCTACTGGTAAAGGTAAAGGGACCCCTGACCATTAGGTCCAGTTGTGGCCGACTCTGGGGTTGCGGCGCTCATCTCCCTTTATTGGCCGAGGGAGCTGGCATACAGCTTCCGGGTCATGTGGCCAGCATGACTAAGCCACTTCTGGCGAACCAGAGCAGCGCACAGAAATGCCGTTTACCTTTCTGCCGGAGCAGTACCTATTTATTTACTTGCACTTTGATGTGCTTTCGAATTGCTAGGTTGGCAGGAGCAGGGACCGAGCAACGGGAGCTCACCCTGTCGTGGGGATTCGAACCGCCGAATTTCTGATTGGCAAGTCCTAGGCTCTGTGATTTAACCCACAGTGCCACCCGCATCCCTCCAGGCTACTGAGCCAACCTCAAAAGATCACAAACTTTGTAGGAACGGCTTCACACTCCCTGAAGTGGCTAGTCCCAGTCAGACCAGAGGGCTGGATGTTCTGGTACTGGAGACTCTCCAAGTCACACCTTCATTGAGTGTTCTCCCCCCACGCTCCCGCTGGAATGCTTCCTTTAATTCTGATCATGCCTCTTCTTTGCCAGGATAGAGGATAGAGAGGGGTATGTGAGTGGGTGTAGAAACTGGCCTTCTGCACCAAGGTGAAATTTGCTTTCCTTGCTCTGCCCACTTTTTCCTCTGGCCCTGCCCACCATGCCATGTGGCCCCCGGAATACATCCCAGAAGGGAATGCGGTCCTTTGGTTGAAAAACCAATCTGTGTCTTCTCCAAGCTGCCAGCAAACTGATTCTGTCTCTTTAGCAAGCCTTGGCATGCACTGAGAATCGGGCAGCCTGTGTGCTCTTGAACTTGGGAAGGCCGATTTGGCTTTCAAGTGAGCACAAGGCAAATAAAATTCTGGCGATGGCTGTGTAAACAAAGCAGGGATGTTTGTTTTTTTAAAAACCCAGAAAGCCTTGAACATGTAGCATTCCAAGAGTCTGAAAGAGGCCCTATCTGCACTGTGCATTTAAAGCAGTATGATACCAAATGGAACAGTCATGGCTTCCCCCAAAGGATCCTGGGAAGTGTAGTTTGCTGAGGGTGCTGAGAGCGGTTAGGAGACCCCCATTCCTCTTGCAGAGCTACAGCCTCCAGAGCAGTCCAACAATTAATTCATCTTCACAGGGAGCTCTAGGGATAGCATACAAAATACGATAGCATATTAGGTCAAAGTGCTGGCAGGGAAAATGTACACCAAAATGTTAAAAATTAGAAGCTGAAGCAGACAGGTTCACCCACTGCCAAAATCTGTATCGAACTTCCTTGAAAGTTGCAAATGTTAATCGAGGGATGAGAGAGCTTCTGCAGCTCCGAGCTGAGGAGCTTGCCTTGTTTATCGGAAGATCTGGGGCCTGGAATGTGTGTTTGGGGTGTGCCAGGAGTGCAAGCAGATGGCAGCGCTGTTTTAATGAGGGCATGGCCTTCCCTGCCGCAAGGAACTCGGAGAACTCTCAGGTGCTGCCTTCCTGCACCGGTTTTGCATTAGGCAGCTACCAGGGGACACCTTAAACGACTCCTTCTCGAAGCAGGCCGGCAGAGGCTCAAACCAAACAGCCCAGTAGAACGAGGCGAGTGAGCCAGATGCCTGTTGCCAGCTGGCTGTTAAGTGCCCCGCCTAGTACCTTTAGGGCTCCGCTGAATGCAAAGGACTGGCTGCGTGGTTCGTCCTTTATTTATTTATTTTTTAAAAAACTGTTACGGCACTGTGTTCTCAGGGCAATTAACAAGTTGGGCAATTCATTAAAGAGGGAGGGAGCCCAGCCAGCGGAAACAGGATTTGCGATTTAAATTGTTTCAGGGCCAGACCGGCTTAGGGAAGCAAGGCGACGGAATATGTTGTGCGATAATAGCAGCACGTTTTGTTTTGTTTTTCGATAATATGCCACTGTGTACCAAAGTCCACTGTTTAGTCGTGCTTTGGCAGATTCAGTTGCCTCCCGCTGCTGGCTTCGGTAGGTGGCGCTGTGGTCTAAACCACTGAGCCTAGGGCTTGCCAATCAGAAGGTCAGCGGTTCGAATCCCTGCGACGGGGTGAGCTCCCGTTGCTCGGTTCCTTCTCCTGCCAACCTAGCAGTTCGAAAGCACGTCAAAGTGCAAGTAGATAAATAGGTACCGCTCCGGCCGGAAGGTAAACGGTGTTTCCGTGCGCTGCTCTGGTTTCACCAGAAGCGGCTTAGTCCTGCCGGCCACATGACCCGGAAGCTGTCTGCAGACAAACGCCGACTCCCTTGGCCAGTAAAGCGAGATGAGTGCCGCAACCCCAGAGTCGTTCGCGACTGGACTTAACTGTCAGGGGTCCTTTACCTTTACATTTAACTTTACCTTATAAGACCGTTGTAAGACTTCAGGTCACATCCACATAAGAAGAAGAGCAATGCTGGATCAGGCCAGTGGCGCATCCAGTCCAGTGTCTTGTTCTCACAGTGGCCGTGAAGATGCCCCTGGGAAGCCTGCAAGCAGGATCCCTCCTGCATTTTCCGAAAACTGGCATTCAGAAGTGTTGCTGTCTCCAATCACGGAAGCAGAGCATAGCTGTTGTGGCTAGTAGCCATATCACACATTTAAAGCATGTTTAAAGTACAGTGGTACCTCGGGTTAAGAACTTAATTCGTTCCGGAGGTCCGTTCTTAACCTGAAACTGTTCTTAACCTGAGGTACCACTTTAGCTAATGAGGCCTCCCACTGCCGCCGCATGATTTCTGTTCTCATCCTGAAGCAAAGTTCTTAACCCGAGGTACTATTTCTGGCTTAGCGGAGTCTGTAACCTGAAGCGTCTATAACCTGAAGCGTCTGTAACCCGAGGTACCACTGTACATGGATCCCCCACCTCTGCAAACCTAGGAACTGTGGCATGTTAAGGGTTCCGGGAATGGTAGCTCTTGGGGGGGGTAAACTATAGTTCCCAGGATATTTGGGTGGAAGCTCGATACATTAAATGTGTTTTAAATATACAGCATGGATAGTCTGTTGGTGAGAGCCCTTCAGCTCTCACTCCTCAATTTTCACCAAACTGCAGATGGCGATTAGGAGCCAAATATGGGCTAAAACAGCAGGGGCCTTGCAGTGATGCTGTGCTTTCACCGCACACCAGAATGGTTTTCAACTGGTGCCAGCTCCTGCCACTGACTCAGCAAGCTTTGTTTGGGTTGGCCCCCGCGTGGACATGCGCACAAGGCGAGGCGATGTGTCACTGAGCACTTTCTCCCTCGCTCTTGCCAACGTGCAGTGCGCCACTTGGTTCCAGAGCCTCATTTTTATTTATTTTTTTGGCACCCAGCCCCTGACAGCGCGAGCTGCAGGCAGAGCCTCTTGCTCTGTGACTCATGGCTTCTTCTCAGAAAAAGAAGAAGGTGGGGCTGCAGCTGCAGATGAGGCAGCAGCAAGACCAGTATCTTCTTCACCTGGGTTTTGGAGATGTGTCTCACCTCTCAGGACAATCCTAAGTGCTTATAGTGAACTCCGTCTCCGTGTGTCTGAGACATCGGTCAGTTGCTTGCTGCTCTCCTTGAAGGAGCAGGTGCGCAATCCAGCGATGCTTCTGGATCCAGTTCTATCACTTGGACGTCCAAGTAGCCTCAGTGGCTAGAAACACCCTTTCCTAGCTGTGCCAGTCATGACCGCTGTCATTCAGGCATTGGTAACTTCTATGAGGGACTTCCCTTGTGCTTGATCCTGTAATAATAATAATAATAATAATAATAATAATAATAATAATAATAATAATAAAAGTTTATTATTTATACCCCACCCATCTGACTGGGTTTCCCCAGCCACTCTGGGCGGTTTCCAACAAAATATTAAGGGTAAAGGTAAAGGGGACCTGACCCCTAACCATTAGGTCCAGTCGTGGCCGACTCTGTGGTTGCGGCGCTCATCTCGCTTTACTGGCCGAGGGAGCCGGCGTACAGCTTCCGGGTCATGTGGCCAGCATGCCTAAGCTGCTTCTGGCGAAACCAGAGCAGCGCACGGAAACGCCGTTTACCTTCCCGCCGGAGCGGTACCTATTTATCTACTTGCACTTGATGTGCTTTCGAACTGCTAGGTTGGCAGGAGCAGGGACCGAGCAACGGGAGCTCACCCCGTCGCGGGGATTCGAACCACCGACCTTCTGATCGGCAAGTCCTAGGCTCTGTGGTTTACACCGCAGTGCCACCCATGTCCCTAACAAAATATTAAAATACGATAATTCATCCAACATTAAAAACTTCTCTAAACAGGGCTGCCTTCAGATGTCTTCTAAAAGTCGGATAGTTGTTTATTTCTTTGACATCTGATTGCAGCTAGTGCAGTAGTCTGCAGTACGGTTGGTAACAAGAGGGAGATCTTCTTATCTTATAACACCTCTGCTCAGAGATCTTAACCGGCTGCCAATTTGTTGCCAAGGGAAGTTCAAGGTGTTGCTGTTAGTATGTAAAGCCCTTAACAGCTTTGGACCAGTTTACAGCTGGGATCGCCTTACCCCATATGTGCCCGCATGAGACTGCTTTGATCTGTGGAACTGGCACTGTTACAGGTGCCACGTAAAGCATCCTGCACTTGTAAGAAATCAAACTCCTAGCATGGCAGCATGTACCCTTTGGAACTCCCTGCCTATTGACACCAGGCAGCTCCCTTCGCTGTACTCTTTTCGGAAACCTGTTTAAAACATATTTGTCTATGCAAGCCTATCAAGACATGTAGAATGCTCATCCATCTTGGTCCAATAAGTTGCCACAAAGGATAATTTACTATTATTTGTTTTACACTTGATTGCTTTCAGTATTAATGTGACATTAATGTGAAAATTCTCGAGGATTTTGTGCTCTTCCTTTCTCCACTCCCACAAAGCAGACTTGAGGTGGCCTACATTTCTTGCCTTTCCGCACTTGGTGCTGCAGCCGAGAGGCCTGGGAGTCGTTCTCTTGTGGAGGGCAACTTGATGGGTTGCGGTTTTCAAATGGAAAAAAATGTATTTTGAGAGTGCTCCTTCCTGCCCCCCTCTGCCTGCCTTTTCTTTGCCTGGATATCTCTGTTGGTTAGAGTGCAGTGCTGATAACACCAAGGTTGTGGGTTCAATCCCTGTATGTGACTGCTGCATCTTTCTGCATTGCAGGGGGGTTGGAGTAGATGATGCTCAGGGTCCCTTCTAACTCAAATGATTCCTTACAGGACCTGCACACATGGGGTGCCCTTTCTCCTGTTCTGCCCCAAATCTTCCAACATTCTACCTAACATTCTTCTAACAATCGACCTACGGGACCGCCTCTCCCGGTATGCCCCACGGAGAGCCCCAAGGTCCATAAATAGCAACACCCTAGTGGTCCCGGGCCCTAAGGAAGTTAGATTAGCTTCAACCAGAGCCAGGGCCTTTTCAACACTGGCTCCGGCTTGCTGGAACGCTCTGTCTCATGAGACCAGGGCCCTGCGGGATCTGATTTCTTTCCGCAGGGTCTGTAAGACAGAGTTGTTCTGCCTGGCCTTTGGCTTGGAGCCAGTTTGATTCCCTCCCCCTCTTTCTTTTTCCTTTCTCCTCCTGTGATGAGGCTACATTTTAATGTTTCAATATTTTAATTGTTGCATTTTAATCTTGTTTTTAAGTTGTATTCATTCAACTTGTTTTTATTATTGCTTGTTAGCCGCCCTAAGCCTGGCCTTGGCTGGGGAGGGCGGGGTATAGATAATAATAATAATAATAATAATAATAATAATAATAATAATAATAATTCAGCTGCGTTGAATGCCCCTGAGTTCTAGCGTTAGGAAAGAGGGAGAAAAACTTTTCTCTACCCACTTTCTCTAAGCCAGCCATGATGTTATAAACTTCTCTGATGTCACCTCTTGTTCACCTTTCCCCTAAACGGAAAAGTCCCAAATGCTGCAGCCTTTCGTCATACAGGAGTTAACTCCTTGCAGGCCACTCTTGCAAAACATATGAGCGTGCCAATCCATGGTGTGTGTGTGTGTGTGTGTGTGTGTGTGTGTGTGTGTTGGAAATGGCAAATCTAGGAGGGCTTTTTCTGACAGAAGAGGTGTCAATCAGGTGTCGCCCCACTTACGCAGGGGTTGCATTCCTGCTCCCTTACTCTGCATACTAAGGGCTTCAACAGGGAAATGGAACCAAATACAGTGGTACCTCGGGTTAAGTACTTAATTCGTTCCGGAGGTCCATTCTTAACCTGAAACTGTTCTTAACCTGAAGCACCACTTTAGCTAATGGGGCCTCCTGCTGCCGCCGTGCTGCCGGAGCACGATTTCTGTTCTCATCCTGAAGCAAAGTTCTTAACCCAAGGTACTATTTCTGGGTTAGCGGAGTCTGTAACCTGAAGCGTATGTAACCCGAGGTACCACTGTGCTGCAATACTTCCCATGGTTTGCCCTGTCAGTCCCAATGGGCACCAGCTTCCATAGGGCACAGGCAGTTATAACTTAGTGTTCCTAGTGTCACAAATTCTCTTTTCAGATCTAGGGATGGGTTTCATAGATTTGAGCGGTGTCATAGGCCATGCGCAGGCATAGCGGGCCCAGGGAATGTGAGTTCCGGCATTCCGAAAGAAATCAGTCTGCCAGTGTCCGCAGCGAACCAAGAGGGAGGCTACGGGGAGTTGGAGGAGCGTTCATCTTCAGCCCAGAAGACTGGCCCTTTAAGGCTCCGAAGTTCTTTCAAAGGGGTGGAGCCTGGAGGAGGTATAAGATACCCCAGTCTGCTCCCAACTTCTGCCAGAGCAGGTGGAGCTCTCCATTAGCCATGACGCTTTCCCTGTGAAGTCTGGCATTGGGCCACAATGCAATAGCTCTCCCAGGCAAACTGTAAACTAACAAACCATAGAACAAATCTTAGTTACGGCTCATGGTTAGTTGAGAGAGAAAGCTAAACTGGGAGCAACACGCTAGGGCCTGACTCAGTGTGGAGCAGCAGAACGGACCAGGTAGGAGGAAAGCCAGAGTCATCTATTCTGGAGCTCATGTGTTCGTGCTACGCCATGGTTTGGTTTAGCATCCTGTGCAAACCATGGCCAGAAGAACAGGCTCCTTCGCAAGAGGTATCTAAGCAGAAACTGGGTAGCCATCCCTCAGGGCTGTTGCAGTTGCAAGATTCTGGCGCTGAGTAATGGGTTAGACTAGATGAACCTGCAAGAGGGAAGGACTGTAACTCGGTGGCCGAGCATTTTCTTTTCTTTTCTCCCCCCCCCTTTTTTAGTTTTTATTAAATATTACAAGAAAATAAAAAGAAAAAAGAAATAGAAACAAAAATCAATACATTACACTGTAAACACATTTGTCTATGTATTTTCCAACATACAGACTAGAAAGGAAGAGACAAAAGATAAAAGGAAAAAGAAAAAAAAACTTTTCGTATTCAATAGTACTAAATTTATACATCAAACATTACAATATATAATGCATTTGTTTTTCATGCAGAAGGTCGAATCCCACTATCTCTGCCCGAAGCCCTGGAATGCCGCTGCTGGTCATTGCAGAGTTGGATGAATATATTAGGCAATTTCCTATGTTCCTACAAGGTTTCTTTCCAACACCACGATTCTGTAGAGGAGAGGAAGCCGGCGTAAGCCACACCCACCCAGCTTAAACTGGCGCTAGCTTTTTCCTGTGCCAAAGGTCCCGACCAAATATCAGCTTATGTTTTGAACCAGCTCCTCCTCTTGTCTGGAATTTCTGCCCAACCCTCGTCCTCCAGAGGGAAATAAAACAAAACAACCTTGCTATTTTAAGAGTTGGATGTTCCAACAGCTTGTGCATAATTGCTCCCTGGAGAGAAGGAAAGCCAAGCCAGCTGTTCTAGGGGGGCTTGTCGGGGGGGGGGGGGCTGTGGTGTTCGCAGCCCCCTAGCAGTTGAAAGAAACTCCTGCCCAGAGTAGTTTTGTTTTCTGCTCTTGGAAATGAGAGAGAAAAATGGGCTGAGAGTGTTGGAGTTAAGCAGGCCTGGGAGACCAGAATTCATTGGTCCTGTGAGGTTGGCTGGATGACCTTGGGCCAGTTGCTTGTTTTCAATATAACCCGCCTTGCAAGGTTGCTGTGAGGTTAAAGTGTTTATGTGTATATGTGAAAGAGAGAGAGAGAGAGATGACGAATGGGGGAGAATCTTGATTGCATTTAAAGCCAAACCTGCCTGATTTTCACTTCCCGAAACAAAATGTGAACTCAACTGCAGTCATCTTTCGAAACTCACAGATCTCTGAATTTCTGCCGTGCGATTTGCCAGCCGAGCCATGTGTACAAAAATGCATATACTCGGGTAAAGTGTGCATGAAAATGCACATATTAACGGAAATAACATAAACAAATGCATTTGGATTAATTTGCTATGCTGAAATTGGTACGTTTGGGAAAAATTAGTGGGATTAAAATGAATATTTAATTGGGGGGTTTTTTGGTCAACCATTCTAAGCCTGCTAATGGAAAGATGGGACATGATAGTATGTGATATTGCAGAGCCCCATAAGTGTGCATGTGTGTGCATGCATGTGCTCCATCTAAGCCAGCCTAAGGAGTTTCATCCTAAGGAGTTTCACTTTGCCAACAAAGGTCCATATAGTTAAAGCTATAGTTTTCCCAGTAGTGATGTATTGAAATGAGAGCTGGACCATAAAGAAGGCTGATCGCCGAAGAATTGATGCTTTTGAATTATGGTGCTGGAAGAGACTCTTGAGAGTCCCATGGACTGCAAGAAGATCAAACCTATCCATTCTGAAGGAAATCAGCCCTGAGTGCTCACTGGAAGGACAGATCCTGAAGCTGAGGCTCCAATACTTTGGCCACCTCATGAGAAGAGAAGACTCCCTGGAAAAGACCCTGATGTTGGAAAAGATGGAGGGCACAAGGAGAAGGAGACGACAGAGGATGAGATGGTTGGACAGTGTTCTTGAAGCTACCAGCATGAGTTTGACCAAACTGCGGGAAGCAGTGAAAGACAAGAGTGCCTGGCGTGCTCTGGTCCATGGGGTCACAAAGAGTCGGACACGACTAAACAACTAAACAACAACAACAAGGAGTTTCAGTTTCACAGTGCAAACATGAGATGTTAAAATCTGCAGGGTGTCTGTTCATTTATTTATTTATTTGATTTGAGAAGGTTTATCCACTGGCCGGAGGCAGGAACACTGGGAATTGCAAGTGAGGAGAGTGGCTGTTGCGCTGGGGCAACTCTTTGGGCCACCGTGAGAACAGGATGCAGGACTATGTGGGCCTCTAGGTGGCCTAATCTAGCAGTCAAGCTCTTCTTAATGTTCTTAGGACGTATCAGGATTAACGTTAGATAATGCCTGTGAAGGGCTTTGAACACTCGAGCGTTATGTGCATGTTCAGTTTGGTTAAGGAAGAACTGCTTTTCCTTGGTAATGTTTTAGCTCAGTGGAGGAGCAGGAGTGGACACCGTGGGGGGTTTTTTGGTACCACTTCCTGTCTTGTTGGCCGCACTCAAGATTGCCCTTCCTTAGCATGGAATGTGCCAGTGCAAGATCAATAACGCCAGTTGTAACTTGAAGAGCTTGAAAGAATGGTTGCGGCAGATCTTTTATTTATGATGTGCCAAAGCATTTGATGTGAGGATATTCCACTCTCTTTGGACCCCCTCCCCCTTTTCTTACAAGCGCTTTGCAGAATTTATATGTTAAAAGATGGTGCGTGTATGTATATAGAGCCCCTCCAGATGCACACTTGGTTGTGCATTCATGGTGATTTGTCCTCATGATGCTGTTGGGGTGGTTATACATGATCCCACTTTCATTACTGCAAACGCTTTGCGGCGAACATATTGTTTCTTTTCCAATGGGTGCATGTCCTAAAGCTTCTTGCTGAAATCCTGTAACTTTTTATATGCCATCAATAATATTACCGGGGAGTGGGAGGGAGGGAGGTTGTCCTGCTTTCACTGTACAGTGGTACCTCGGGTTAAGTACTTAATTCGTTCCGGAGGTCCGTTCTTAACCTGAAACTGTTCTTAACCTGAAGCACCACTTTAGCTATTGGGGCTTCCTGCTGCCGCTGCACCGCCGGAGCATAATTTCTGTTTTCATCCTGAAGCAAAGTTCTTAACCCAAGGTAATATTTCTGGGTTAGCAGAGTCTGTAACCTGAAGCATATGTAACCCGAAGCGTATGTAACCCGAGGTACCACTGTACTATAGCACCAGAGTGGCAATATTGATGGCAATAATCTGCGAACACTGGGGAGGCATTGCAGAACAACTAATAAAGTAGAATTACATGTCCAGGACAAATCTACCACTAACACACTATTACTGCATCAGTGACATGCTGCAGAATGTACAGTAGCATCAAACAAAACCAGCAGTCAGGAGATTGTGTGTATGGATGCGCATTCACCCCCCCCCCACACACATACATAGACCTCTTGCCCACGCGGCCATCAAGCTTTGGAGTTGGGTATTTGGTGTGGGTGCTGGGGGGGCACTGTGCCATTGCCTGGACAACCTCTGCCCACCTCTGCGGATTCAAAGTTGGATGGAAAGCTGACGTCACATCACACTTGCCAGAGGGCTGCATGTCACGTTCAGTGTGATGAGCATCTTGTCGATGCTTGCTCTGGATAAAGAGAAGTGTAGTCAAATCAGGTTCAGTGCCTAACTGTTGAAAATTGACTCTCTTGTTTGCTTGGTTGCCTGGCAGAAACCCTTACTCTCCACAGGCGAGTGGCAATTAGCCTGTCCAAATTTGCTACTTGCCACGGCCAACCTGTAAGAAAGGAGATAAGTACTGTTGAAAGAGATGACGATGATGCTGTACTAATTCGCTGCTCAATCTCTCTTCCCCACCCCACCCCATCTTAACCTGATTTGTTTTCCCCCAAGGCGACTCTTAAAAGGCTTCGAAAAAATAAAAACAGAGGGGGAGCAAACTCTCTTTAACTCGTTCTGCTGATTAAATTGCTGCCAGGAATGTGTGATGCAATAAAAAAAAATGTGGAGTATTGAGAGCGGAGCTATCGAACTCAGTGTTTTAATAACTAACCACCCGAAGCATGTGTGAATCAGAGGCGCTGTTCAACTTCTAATGTGGTTTTGTTAATTCACCTAATATATATTCTGCTTGTGTGCTGGTGGGGCAAATAAACAACCGACACGGCCTTGCAGTGCGAACCCAGTATTGTCTGCTCTAGCCGGTAGTGGCTCAGGACCGAAGCACGACCTGCAGGACCTAAGCAGAACAACATTCTCCCCTTCTGTGGTTCCATGCAGCTAGTATTCAGAATCATAATGCCTCTCTGTCCATGGAAGCAGAGCATATCCGTCATCAACTTCTTCTTTGGCGATCATTTGTAGCCGAGTAAGATTGTCTTCCCTGATCACAGTCTTAACAGTGAGTCCTTAAGTGACTGTGGAGGCCAATTCTGGATCCACACGTCCTTCCACAGTGGGGACATAGGTTTCTGGGCAGGAGTTAATCATGGTTAGGGTTTGCCAAGCGTGCCTTCCTCTTAGCACATTTCCCCCTTTCGCCCTGAGTTCGAGCGTCTTCAAAGTCCATGACACCTTTGGTAAAGGCTGCTCTCCAATTGGAGTGCTCACGGGCCAGTGTTTCCCAATTGATGGTGCTTCTGTTTTTTTTTAAAACAAAGGTTATTTTAAACATCCTCATTTCATTATATATCATTTCCTAATATTTAACAATTTTATAATCCCACCACATATGAAAAAAAGTTTTACATTTCCAACACTTGCTTTCTTTAGTTTTGTACATTTTGCTAATTTGACAGGAGTTAGATACCATCTGTACATCATTTTCGTATAATTTTCTTTAATCGCCACACATGCTGTAAATTTTATGTCATTCTTCCATAGTTTTCCCCCATTCCTCCATCTGAATATTGTGCCCAAATCTTGTGCCCAGGTCGCAAGGTGGTTAGATTGGTCTCAACTAGGGCCAGGGCCTTTTCAGTACTGGCCCTGACTTGGTGGAACGCTCTGTCACAAGAGACTAGGGCCCTGTGGAACTTGACATCTTTCAGCAGGGCCTGCAAGACAGAGCTGTTCTGCCTGGCCTTTGGTTTGGACTTAGTCTGACCCTTATGTTTCCCTCCCCTTACGGTCTTGATTTATTGGCTACTTTAAAATGCATTTTAAATTGCATTTTAACCTGTATTTTAAATTGCCCCCCCTCTCTTTCCCCCCTATTATGTTTTACTGTGATTTTATTGGTGTTAGCTGCCCTGAGCCCAGCTCTGGCCAGGGAGGATGGGGTATAAATAATTTTTTTTTATTATTGTTATTAATCATGACTGACCTGCCCAACAGTCTGGATCCAATACTGATAAAGCCTTGTTACACTTAGGTTCTCTGCAAGTAGATTTCAGGTGTTATCCTCAAGCAGGAGAGAAACACAGTCCTCTGTCTGATTTCTGCCTTTTGCAAACGCATGTGGGTTTTTAAGGGTACCTTTTTGAAGATGCTTTGAAGACTCACTCCTTCCTTTGTGCCCCCCACCCTCGCATGGCAGGAGAACCACGGAGGGAATCATTAAACAAACGGGGGGAGTGGTGTTTTTAAAGGAAGCAAACAACGCCAAAAAAGCCAAACCACACAACACCGGATTGATGAGGTTTCCAGTTGGTGGTGTCCCCCCTTGGGACCAAAATGGAAAGATCTGAAGCGAAGCAAGGAGGAAACAAAATTGTGTTTGTTTTGTGAGGGGAGAAGCAGCTCATTTCCCCCTCCGGAGATGAATTCTCAATTTGTGGGCTAGAGAGACACTAATATGGGTTGAAATATTGCAGGTGTGCAGCCAGAAGCAAGTTCATTAACTAATTAAACTCACACATGGGTACAAAGGATCAGTCCTAGAATCATAGAGCTGGAAGAGGTACCCCAAGGGACATCTAGTCTCACCCCTGTAATGCAGGAATCACAGCTAAAGATATAGGTATATCAGTACTCAAATCTGAATTGTTAAATTGTGTTGTTAGTGTTATTGTGGTTTTTGTTGTATGTGTTTTTTGTGGTTGCTGTTTGTATTGAAAAAATGATTAAAAAAAAAACCAGCTAAAGAATCCCTGACAAGCGGCCACCAGATCTCTGTTAAAATCAACAGCGACAACAACCAGTGAAGGAGAGTCGATCACCTTCCAAAGTCCAAAATTGTCAGTTTTTTGAAATTCCAAACCTTCATAACTCAAAAACAGGATGAGATGAAAAATTAAAATTTTAGATTTAAACTTAGTTTTGCTCATTCAGCGAGTGTACAAAATATTAAGAAAATTGGATGACATGAGGTAAAAAAGAAAGAAAGTTGGATCGCTTGAATGACCCCTCTGAGTCTTGTCTTCTCCAGGTTAAACATACCCAGTTCCCTCTATGCCTAGAGAAAGCTCACTGCTCAATCTCTGTGTGGGGGGACTGTGTTGCTCAAGAGGGAATTTCCTTTGCTTGCAACAGGTCTTGGGTTCAAACTCTGGCAGCTCCAAGTTCCTTAAAAGAGAGAGAGAAAGAGAGATCAGCTACAGTACTTGGCGAATAGTTTGAATGGGAAGGACCTTGGAGGTGATATAGATCATGGATAGGCAAACTAAGGCCTGGGGGCCGGATCCGGCCCAATCGCCTTCTAAATCCGGCCCGTGGACGGTCCAGGAATCAGTGTGTTTTTACATGAGTAGAATGTGTCCTTTCATTTAAAATGCATCTCTGGGTTATTTGTGGGGCCTGCCTGGTGTTTTTACATGAGTAGAATGTGTGCTTTTGTTTAAAATGTATCTCTGAGTTATTTGTGGGGCATAGGAATCCGTTCTCCCCCCCCCCCTTCAAAATATAGTCTGGCCCCCTACAAGGTCTGAGGGACAGTGGACCGGCCCCCTGCTGAAAAAGTTTGCTGACCCCTGATATAGATGAAGCCCCCTACCCAGTGAAGGAATTTTCCAACCACAACATCTCCAACAAATGGGGCTGGTTAATTGCTGGTTGTTGTTAAAATGTTTTTGATTACTCATTTTAAACAGTTTTTTTACTGATAACGTCAATAGTATTTTGTAAACCACTTGGGGTTTTTGTTACACTCAAGCAGGGCATATCTTTTGTTAAATAACGTAAGCAATGCTTTCCCACCCACCTGGGAAGACCTCTTTAACCCTTTCCATGCCAGCCTTCCAAGAAGACTGTCAATACAGTCATTTTTATTTTTACTTCTTTTGATACTGCTGGTCTTGTGTGTGTGTGTGTGTGTGTGTGTGTGTGTGTGTGTGTGTGTTGCTGTTTTAGTATCTTTGCTGGGTTATTAGTATCTTTGCTGGCTAATTGCATTCTGGGAGGGGTTAACCCCTTAGGGCTGATGACCAGCATCTTTAAAACAGTTTGAGACCAGTTTGCCTGCGAGATCACCTTGCTACATATACGCCCACTCAACTGCTGCAAGATCTACAGACCTGACTGTTACTAGTCCTGCATCATATTTGTTCCACGGTTGTAAGAAATTGATTCTTTAGTGTGGCTGCACCTACACATTGACATCAGACACTGTCCTCTTCACTGTGCTCTTTTCAGTGCCTGCTAAAAACATTTTTGTGTAGGCGAGCCTGTCGAGATATGTAGAATGTTGACGTGCGTTTAATCTGGCTTTCAGCTTATTGATTTTAATTATTATTTTGTGAATGTTTTAAGTTGTCGTTTTTAGCTGTTTTTTATTGATGGTTTCATTGTTTTCTTCTAGTTGTAAACCACTCTGTGGGTTTTTTAAAAATACAAGCAAGCAGTATATAAATTTTATGAAATAGATAGATAGATAGATGATAGATAGACAGATAGATGATAGATAGATAGATAGATAGATAGATAGATAGATAGATGCTAGATAGATAGATAGATAGATAGATAGATGCTTTCCTTCTTTTCAAAGCACTGCACATTAAAATGCCGTTCTCCGATATGAACTCCTGATGTTTTCTTGTTTCTCTCATCTTCCTCCATCCAGGGTTGTGAAAGAGGAGATCTCAGACGACAATGCAAAGCTGCCCTGCTTCAATGGACGCGTCGTGTCTTGGGTATGTAGAGCCCTTTCAGTTCTACGATCGGTAGAAATGTTTTGGGGCCCTGCAGGAGCCATTGCTAGATCTAATAACGTAAGAGTGGTTTTACAGTCCATCCCTTCTCTTGGAAAACTCAACGTTTACACAATGTTAGAACAGTTCAAAACAATTCCCAAAATTAGGCAGTTTCTCATTAAAATCCCATCAGATAATAATAATAATAATAATAATAATAATAATAATAATAATAATAATAATTTATTATTTATACCCCGCCCATCTGGCTGGGCCTCCCCAGCCACTCTGGGCGGCTTCCATAGAAACCAAAAATACAGTAAAATATCACACGTTAAAAACTTCCCTGAAACGGGCTGCCTTCAGATGTCTTCTGAATGTCAGGTAGTTGTTTATCGCTTTGACATCTGCTGGAAGGGCGTTCCACAGGGCGGGCGCCACTACCGAGAAGGCCCTCTGCCTGGTTCCCTGTAGCTTTGCTTCTTAACTGATAGCCAATCCAAACTATTTCCGCCCCATACCTAGTCTGAGAATACCACTGTGGGTGCGCAATTGTTTTGCTGATGTGTGCTTGCATTGCTTTGGAAAATGCGAATTCAGATAATTAATGGCCTTTAAGTGCGAGCTGTTTGGATGTGGGTGGCACTGTGGTCTAAACCACATAGCCTAGGACTTGCCGATCAGAAGGTGGGTGGTTCAAATCTCTGCAACGGGGTCAGCTCCTGTTGCTCGGTCCCAGCTCCTTCCAACCTATCAGTTTGAAAGCACGTCAAAGTGCAAGTAGATAAATAGGTACCACTCCGGCGGGAAGGTAAACGGCGTTTCCATGTGGTGCTCTGGTTTTGCCCGAAGCGTCTTAGTCATGCTGGCCTCATGACCCAGAAAAACTGTCTGTGGACAAATGCCGGCTCCCTCGGCCAGTAAAGCAAGATGAGCGCCCCAATCCCGGAGTCGTTTGTGACTGGACTTAACTGTCAGGGGTCCTTTACCTTTACCTTTCAGTGCGAGATGGATCCAATTCCTACCTCGCTTCTAATTCTGATGTCCAGGTTGTAAGTTATGATTGCAGCATCGCAGTACTATCTTAAGACCTGGCTTCTGCACTCTGCCTGTTTGGCGTGGGCCTGGTTCCCACCTGTGTGCTCGCCTCTTAACAGTGGCTGCCGCATAGCCATTACAGGTAAAATATCTCAGGTACACCTTCCACATTCCCTCGTATGCCTTTGTTTTTCTGCACAGGCTGTGTGCTTAAGCTGCATGGGGCCACATGTTGAGAAATCAAGTGATGGTGTTTTTTTGTTTTTAGCCGACAGGTGCTTTGCTCTAATGCCCTTGCTCGGCTTAGAAGCCTGCAATCACACTATTATTATTATTATTATTATTATTATTATTATTATTATTATTCCACTCTGCAAAAATTCCCATGCTTGCCAGCAGATTCTGCAGGCGCTAAGCTCTTGGCTCTCTGTGTGTGTGTCCTTTGCCGTTTATTTTGTATTGGGAGGTTTATGAGCGGTTTGCCGCGATTCGGCATGGCTTTACAACTCTTGAGGGTGACTCACAGCGCTAACGTGCCTTTAAGTCAAATGGGGGTGGATTTATGAGTGCTTTTAAAGCTTGGTGTGGATATACCGGTAATCATTTTTCTAGGATCCTTTTACCAAACATTTCTTCAGACCTGTCCTAGTTCTTGAGTTGTATCCCTAGCTAGTTCTACTCAGAGAGTAGCTAGTGAACATGGCTAATTATAGTCCATACATTTCAGTGGGTTTACTCTTGAGTAGAGTTAGTTTTAGAAACTCAGATTATATAAGCCAGGCTCCGAATGGCTCCTTAAACCAGGGTTGCAGTCACCAACACAGAATCCCTAGTTGCCATTTCAAAGCCAGACGGCTTGAAAGTTGTATTTTTCAATACAGCTTCTTGGTTCCTGAAAGTAATTCTGATTGTGCAGATAAAATGCAACAGATAGAATTCTACAGGATGTGTTGCTAGTTTGTGAAAAAAGTCAAGATCCAAGGATCCCCAGGCATGCACCTCCAGGTGGAGAAGACATCGGGCACCATCCCGGTGCCCGGGCATCTTCACTTGATTGCAAGTAGCCGATAGCCCAGGTGCAAAATGCTCAAAATGCGAATTTTGAACACCGATGTGTGGTTTATGGCAATTGCACACAAGGGCTTTATTGTCTCTGGTACTCCTTGCTTCAGCGGTGGGCAACTCCAGATGATGCCCAGCTTCCCATCAGCCCCGAACAACATGGCTAATGGTCAGGGATGATGGGGGTTGTAGTCCACCAACTTCTGCGAGAGTCATGGATTCCTCATCGCTGTTCTGCTTTGAACAAAGGAAGTTGCCTTATTCCAGGCCAGTGGCCCATCTAGTCCAGCATTCTGTTCTCACATTGGCCAACCAGATGCCCCAGCCGAAATCCCACAAACAAGACCTGAGCGCAACAGCAAATCTCGCCACTTGTGATTCCCTGCAACTGTTATACAGAGGCATCTTGCCCCTGACAGTGGATGCAGAACATAACCAGTATGGCTAGTAGCCATTGATAAGCCTTGCGTTCTATGAAAGTTCCTGCTGGCATCGTAGAGAACTTCTCCCTTTTCTTCTGCTCAGCGCCACAGGCAAAGCCACAATGCTGAATGGAGTTAGCGTGCCTTCATGACTCACGGCGAGAAGCATCTGCAACTGAAGATCAGGTTGTTGCTGGAGTTTCTGCCTTGCATAGGAGCTGTAGGTGGCGTCTTCCAAGCCATTTTGCAATTTGGACTCCTTGCCCTTGGTTTATTCTCCTCCCTTCGTGTTTTGAAGGACCAAGCGGTTTGCCAGAGGCCGAGTGTCATCCTTCACCCATAGTGGGGCTAATAATAATAATAATAATAATAATAATAATAATAATAATAATAATAATAGATTGGTGGAAAGAAAAGTTACAGGATTTCAGCAGTGAGAATTTCAGGACATTCGCTGGCTGGAAACGAAGCAATGTGTCCTCCCTGAAACATTTGCAGGCTCAAACAGCATCGAAAGCGGGATTGTGCACCATTGTGTGCTCAAATAATCACGAATCCACAAGAAAGAGGAATTTTGGAGGAGATCTGGCGGTTGCCCATGTGACTATTTTCTGTAAGAAGACCCAAAACATAATTGGCCCCAGAGCAGCGTCAGGGAGGAAAGATGGAGCCAATGAATGAAATGAAAAGATTAAAACGTTCGCCTAATTCCAGGGGAACTGCTTTTCTCATCTGTCCAAAGCAGTAGCTTGGGGTCAGAAATCAAGATGACATAACGTTGCAGCGCCAAGTTGACTTCTGGAAGAGAGTGCTAGCTTCTGTAGTTAAATTTTAAATTACCCTTTTTAACGATTCACCCGTATGCTGACTTTTTTTGGTATTGCGTAAGTTTATTTCGATCACTTCACTTCATCAGCTTCTTTTTAAAGCTGCTCTGTCAATTACAAATATGTTTTAATTTTTTTTAAAAAATTCATTATAATATCCCTGCAGAGGACTGCTGTCAGCAATAAAATATCTCAGAGTTGTATCCATTGCTAGTCCTACTCAGAGGAGGCCCATCAACACGCCTTAAGGACGGTCTGGTTTCTTACTCTCCACCTCAATCACTGAGCTCCTCCGAAGGCCTGCTTTCGGTGGTTCCACATGCCCCTCTTGGTCTTTACTAGGAACTGAGACTTTAGTGGAGCAGGCCCTGCCCTGTGGAACTCCCTGCCAGTGGATCATTGGCAGAGAATCATCCAGGCATGGTGTTTAGGTAGGATCTTTGCAATCTTTTCAACCATTCAGCATTTAATGGTGTTTTGTTGATTCTAGGGATCCTTTTTGCTTATTTTACTGTATGTTTTAAACCCCTGGGCGGATATATTTATGAAAGTGCATATTATAAATATTTAAATAAATAACTCGTGTCCATTAATTCCAACAGATCTACTTTGAGTAGAGCTTAGTTTGGCACAGATTGTTTTCTCCTGCGAAGACTGGTGCAGATTGAACTTTGCTTGGTTAGGAGACGCAAGTGTGTGTTCCTAGCTTCTTCCTTTCCCGCTTAAAAACTTGCCCCTTAACTTTCATTTTTGGCACTATTTATATACCCTGCTAAGGGATGCGGGTGGCACTGTGGGTTAAACCACAGAGCCTAGGACTTGCCGATCAGAAGGTCCGCGGTTCGAATCCCCGCAACGGGGTGAGCTCCCGTTGCTCGATCCCAGCTCCTGCCAACCTACCAGTTCAAAAGGACGTCAAAGTGCAAGTAGATAAATAGGTACCGCTCCAGCAGGAAGGTAAACGGTGTTTCCGTGCGCTGCTCTGGTTCGCCAGAAGCGGCTTAGTCATGCTGGCCACATGACCCGGAAGCTGTACGCCGGCTCCCTCGGCCAGTAAAGCGAGATGAGCGCCGCAACCCCAGAGTCGGTCACGACTGGACCTAATGGTCAGGGGTCCCTTTACCTTTACCTATATACCCTGATGCTCAGGTGAAAAAAGCTCCCAGAACAGTTTTCAGATAAAATGAAATATAATAATAATAATAATAATAATAATAATAATAATAATAATAATAATTTATTTATACCCCGCCCATCTGGCTGGGTTTCCCCAGAGCGGCTTCCAACAGAACACTAAAATACAATAACCTATTAAACATTAAAAGTTTCCCTAAACAGGGCTGCCTTCAGAAATCAAGCAAGATAGTCCTTGGCTTAAGGAAAGAAGTGATGGGGAAGGAGGGGTGGGGAAGGCAAACACAGGAACTGGTTCTGCTTAGCATGCTGTCTGCACTGGTCTGTGGGGCCAAGTGGCTAGTTCCAAACCCACGTCTAACTGCAACTGCATGCTGTGGTTCAGAGTGAACCATGGTTTGTGAAAAATGCTGGAGCAGATGTTAAGCATTATTAGCGGGGGGTGGGGTGGCGGAGGGGGGGGGCGTGGAGAATAAAACAAAATGGACATTCATGTGCAGAAATGGGGAAGGGAGCTGCAGAGAACTCCTCGTCTCCTAACCATGAGTAGCCGTGCAGCCAGCCAATGTTATATCTCCACCAGTCCTTAATTCATGATGCTCATCAATAAAAAATTCTGAGATCACAAGCTTTACAGTTCATCTTCCATTGTTTTTCCACCAAGTTCCTGAGCAGTTTGTTAAACCCTCCTTAACTTTGGAAGTTTGCCTAGCAGGATCAGGACCACCACGCCCTTCCATCATCGAGGGCTCTGTGTGTGTGTGTGTGTGTGTGTGTGTGTGTGTGTGTGTGTGCTGTTCACAACCTCCATTGCCTCTTGATAGCTCCTGAAAAGGCAGCCCCATTTTCTTTCCTCGGACAATCCAGGCCCAGCCACCCTGCTGGGGCCGGCTCTTTTTCCTTGTGAAAAGAATTAAGCTGGCTTGCTGCGTGCTGATTCTGAGAGTAGCCGAGTCGCTGGCTGATGATGGCAGGTTGCTCACAGTGGGTTGACCATTGTAGGCCATTCTGCCTTATTTCCAAGGGAGGCACCGCATTAACGGCGCATCTCTTCCCTAATTGGCTTCCTTGGGATTGACACGGCTCCCGATTGGTTTGCGGTGATGTCATGCTTCATTTTTCTCCAGCAAGCATTCTGATGCCCATTATCAGAGGCGTTTAAAAAACCCAACGATATATACTTAGTTTCCTTTTGTGCACATGGATGCTTAACAGGCCCACTGCCCCATGCGGTTGTGATTTTAATGAAAATAATTTTTTCAAAATCCATTCAACTTCGTATCGGATTGAGAGTCGCCACAGGGAGGGGCCCGCTAAATTTGCTTGGGTAATCCATCACTTGAGCATCAGTGGCTGGGCGAACACATTGTGGAAATTGTATTTCATTGTAAGAGGTGGGTGAAAGTCTTCATTCGGGAAGGACATCCAAAACACACATTACGTCAAACTGTGGCTCGTCGTGGGCTGTCAATCATGTTAAGCACCCAGCCCGAAGCAAGCCACATAGAGGGTTTCATCCAACTAAGCTCACATTCACAGCATAATTTAAAGTATATGATTACCACTTTAAACAGCCGTGGCTTCCCCTGAAGAATTCTGGAACTTGCAGTCTGTTAAGGGTGCTGAGAGCTGTTAGGTGACCCCACTACTCCCCCCACAGAACTACAATTCCCAGAGTTCCCTGTGAAGAGGGATTGATTGTTAAGCCACTCTGGGAATTGTAGTTCTGTGGGGGGAGTAGGGCGGGTCACCTAACAACTCTCAGCTCCCTTAACAAACTACAGCTCCCAGAATTCTGGGGAGGGGGTTGTTTAAACCAGTGTCATACTGCTTTAAATATATGTTGTGAATGCGGCCTAATGTCCCACTTAGAATAAACCAATTGAAATTATTGGTTTTATGTTAGTCACGGTCAGTATGTCTACTCAGACTAGGACTAGCATTGGGTACAACCCAGGCATACAATGAAAAAATGTGAGGTGAATTCTCTGTGTGTGTGTAAAAACATAGAAAGCTGCTTTATGTAGTCCATGGCCATTACTCCATTTAGCTCAGTCTTGTCTACACTGACTGGCAGATGCTGTCCAGGATTTGAGGCAGGAGTCTTTCCCCAGCCCTGCCTTTTGAAATAAGAGTATGTTCAGCCCACAATTTACATGGGCCTTACGTTCCTGGGATCATGCCTGAAACCCAAATTGAGTACAGTCGTGCCTTGATTCTCGAGCAGGATGTGTTCCAGCAGTCCGTTTGACATCCGGAACTGTTCGAAAACCAAGACGCGGCTTCGATTGGCTGCAGGAGTGTCCTGAAGACAATTGGAAGCCACAGAAGCCATGCTGGACATTCAGCTTCCAAAAATCTTTCGAAAACCGGAACACTCACTTCCGGTTTTTGATTGTTTGAGAGCCGAAACGTATGAGTTTCAAGGCGTTTGGCAACCAAGGTACGACTGTATAATCAAAACCTATTGGGTTCAGTGGTGGGTGGAATTGCCAAAGTCACTTTTCCTGGAACCACATGTCCTTTCCGCCCCTTAAAAAAAAAATCCACTCATATAAAACTGAATGTGCACAAATTAAATGTGCACAAGTTGCAGGCTTACTGTGAGGATGGAAGGATCCATCAATTTCACTTCTTGTTCTTTCTTATTTTTACAATCTTAAATTCAATCTTAAAGTTCTCCTTTAGCAATTTGCTTTTTTAAAAAGTCCTCATTTATTATCCTAATACATTTTTGGTTGCAGTCTTGCCTAATGTACTCTTTTGCGAAGCAATTTCTCCTCATTGTGCATTTTTGTATGCTCCCCCCCCCATTGCACCGTTATTGTTGTGGTTGTTGTTATTTATTAATTACCCGCCCTTCACCTAAGCTTTCCAGGGCAGCTTGCAACATGAAAACACATTATTAAAAACATTTTAAAATAGCTTATGATCACAAAAACAGGGTGTGTCCTCAAAATATACACCTCAAAAGCTGGGGTGAAGAGATGCGTTTTCAGCATTCTCCGGAAGAAGTGCAAATCTTGAAGAATGGCGGTGTCTCAGTTTGCATGTTGTTTATGAAAGCGCAAATTTGGGAAATTTGGCTCTGTTGGCTGGGGCCGATGGAAGTTGTGGTCCAACCACATTAGGGGAGTGCCATGTGGGTTAACCTTGCTTTAAGCTGCCTCAACGCTTTTTGTCCTTCCTCCTCCGTCTTTTTCTGCTCTTGACGGAGGCAGGCAACGTCAGCAGGAAAAGGTGCCTGTCTTTCTCTCCAAAGCAGCAGAATGTGATGTCTTAGAAAAGTTTTTCTTTTTAGTTTCTGAGATGAGCCCAACAGGGAGGAAAGCCACTTGTGTGACTCTTGCACGATCCTTCCCTTGATTTTCTCTTTTTAAAAGATTGTACAGCTATTCTCATCAGTGAACGAGCACCTCGGGGAGGGACAGCCTTTCCCGTTTTCTGTTCATCCGTCTCATCAACCTGCCTCCCTGACTTACCTTTTCCCCATTAACTCTTCCCTTCTGCGTCAGCTACAGGATTGCCAATTTCACCAAGGGCCGGCATAATCTTATTCTTTCCCTGTTTCCCTGATGGCTCTCATTTTGGGAGATGGGCTTGTCTCTGATGAGAAACATATTGCCATTTTAGGCTATTCTAGGGGGAACGAAAGTCTCCATAATTCATGCTTTTTGTGGCTGTCTTGTCTGTGTGATATATTCTTATCCCCATCCCTTCCTGCCCCTTGGCTTTATCCAGTTAGCTTTCCCCCAACGGCTTGCTGTCATCTATGATTTCACTTTGGGAATGTAGCTGGTTGCCGAACGAACTAATTAAAATTGGGGAAATGTGCCAGTCGACAGAAGCTCAGCCCCTCTCCCCTGTTGCAACCTGGTGGCCGGCGGAGGTGGGCATTGGGGTACCTCCCGACTGTCAGTATATTGTGGGTGTGTGGGTGTGTTCAGGCACATACTAGAACGTTAGGTTTGCACGTTCAAAGTGTTTTGAAGTGCTCTGTTGTCCTAATGCAAGAAATCTAGGTAAAGGTAAAGGGACCCCTGACCATTAGGTCCAGTCGTGACCGACTCTGGGGTTGCGGCGCTCATCTCGCTTTATTGGCTGAGGGAGTCGGCATACAACTTCCGGGTCATGTGTCCAGCATGGTGAACCAGAGCAGTGCACGGAAACGCTGTTTACCTTCCCGCTGGAGCGCTACCTATTTATCTACTTGCACTTTGACGTGCTTTCGAACTGCTAGGTTGGCAGGAGCAGGGACTGAGTAACAGCTCACCCTGTTGCGGGGATTCGAACCGCCGACCTTCTGATCGGCAAGTCCTAGGCTCTGTGGTTTAACCCACAGCACCACCCGCAGACTTTTTGTTGTTGGGAAATGCATTGGAAAGTGTGGGATGCAATGAAAATCCCATTATAATGCATTGAAAGGTGTGGATTGAACATATGACTAACGGGAAGATGTACAAGCGCTATAAGTGCAATTGAAGAACTGAGACACACGTTGCACTTTTGGTGGTTTAAATGCAAACTGTGCCCCTGCTTCTGACTCCGTCTCCTCTCTTGACTCTTCCAGCTGGTCCTGGCCGAGAGCTCCCATTCGGACGCCGGTTCCCAATGCACCGAGAGCCACACAGATCTTCCTCCTCCCATCGAGAGAACAGGAGGCATTGGAGACTCCCGCCCCCCTTCCTTTCAGTACGGCTGTTTAAAATATATGTATATGAATGTATTTATTAATGCTTTGCCGCAGAGTGATCTAGGTTCTGCCAAGCTTCTGCTATGGCTGAGAGGTGTACTTTTTTTCCAAAATAAAATTGGAGCTTCCCTTTACTCTTTTAAGCACAAAAAGGCTCTTTAAAAGAGAATATAAATCAATTGTGGGGAACTTGCAGCCTATGGCTTCCCCGTTTAGCCCACAAAGCCATTTTGGCCAGGCCATGGAAACCTGCCTATATCTGACATCATATAGGGTGACAACATCATCTGACATTATCTATGATGATGACATCATCTGACGGTATATATGATGACACCACCACCTGAGATTATATATGGTGATGACATCTGACATCATGTATGATGTCAAGTGTGGAGCAGGTAAAGAGATGTCTGGGCCAGGTCACAGGTCCCGCAACAGCCCTGCACACCCACCCTGAGGGACCAGCTGACATCCAGCTGGTCAGTGCTTGCAAAGCACCACCCACAGAGCCAGTCAAGCCCCAGTAATCAGCTGATAAATCAGCTGACACTGTTGTGTTGTCAGGAGATTGACAGGTGGAGGCGTTCCCTAACCCTGGTATAGACATAAGAATATCCCATCCTTTCAGAAGCCTTTCCTTCTTCATTTCTGCCTGAGCTCCTTATCTGTGTGAGCCTTCCTGACCGGCAGGTGATCTTTACTTGAGTTTGGATTATTCATTCCCTGCTGCTTTGCACACTAAATTTGTCCCTCCTCATCCCTACTAAGTCCAGCAACCTGTGGAGGGCCTCAGGTTCCTCTCTTCTTCCTTACAGGCAGAGTAAGAACAGATGCTTGGTTCTGGGGTGTTCTTGTATTGCATTAGCTGACTAGAAAAATCACCTGAGTGTCACCCCTTAGAAAACAAAACAGCCTTGCAGAACTGGAAAGTCAAGAGTGCACAGATTTTGTCCCTTCCTGGGCCATCTCTCCAGCTTTTGCTTTTTCTTCTCCTGGAAAGTGTCACAGCCACTTCTGTGCCTACTTTCTGCCGGCCTGGTGAGGGGCGGGGAAATGGAGGGCTGGTGTTACTGCTGCTGCTGCCAGGCCTTACTTCTATCCTCTCGTTCTCTTGCTGCCCCCTTGTGGCTCTCCCGTGTCCCAAGCGCCTGGGCAGCTGCCGTCATGTGATCAGCTGGTCTGACTCGTTCTTTGTCTCCCTCTCACAGTCTCTGTTTTCCTGGGAACACAGGAAGCTGCTGGACACCGAGTCAGGTCACTCAGTAGCTCACTGGTGTCTACACTGAACGGTAGCACCTCTCTCAGCTGTTCCCAGCTCTCCTTTGGGGATGGAAGCTGGGCTTTTCTGCATGCTACAGTTCTTCCCTTCAGATATGGGAACCTGGAAGCTGCTTTATACTGAGTCAGATCATTTTATTTTTTAATAATAATAATAATAATAATAATAATAATAATAATCCAGCTAGCTCAGTATTGTCTGGCAGCAGCTCTCCTGGGTTTGAGATAGAGGGCATTCCCAGCCCACCCTAGAGATGCTGGGGTTTGAACTTGGGTCCTTCCTCACGCAAAGCAGATCATCGAATTGTAGTGTTGTAGAGTTGGAAGGAACCATGAGGGTCATCTAGTCCAACCCCCTGCAACACAGGAAACTTTTTGCCCAACATGGGTCTTGAACCCATGACCTTGAGATTAAGAGTCTCGTGCACTACAGATTGAACTACTCTGTCACTGAGCTTCCCCCCAGGCTGATTTCTCCCTCCAGTAGCAGCTCTGTAGGCCACCTTGCTCATATTTTACATTGGAGGCACCAATGAATTCACGTTTTAGACCTTCTGCCTGCAAATCAATATTCTGTTCCATGCATAGGCTAACTCCGGCCTTCCAGATGTCTGGGACTACAATTCCCATCATCCCTAGCTAACGGACCAGTGGTCAGGGATGATGGGAATTGTAGTCCCAAACATCTGGAGGGCCGGAGTTTGCCTATGCCTATGCCTGTTCTATTCTATTCTACATTTCTATCCAGGAAGCTCAAAGTGGCATACTAGCTTCTCCCCTCTTCTCCATTTTGTCCTCACAGCAGCCTTGTGAGGTAGGTTAGTCTGAGAGATAAGAGCAGCCAGCCCGAGGTCACCCAGTGAGTTTCATGACTGAGTGAGTAGGGGATTTGAACTCTGGTTCTCCCAGGTTCCCATCTACGATTCTTAACCCTTGCACCAAACTGACTACACCAAACGGACTGAATTTTAGATCCGCCCTCTGCAAAAAGAAAAAAAAGAAATGCATTTGTTACCATTGTGAAAACTGAACTACTGCAAACCACTCGCCTTACCCCCACATTTTAGGGTTAGCTCACTCGCCTTACCCCCACATGTACCAAGTCTACAGGGCTAGCTGCCCAGTCCAGCCTGAAAACAACTTCTGGTCGCTAGATGGCTCTGCTGAGACAGATTGATTGCAGGGTTGGCACCAAGAGAACAACTCTGGTCTTTTTGCATGAGATGGGAAAACAGGGGCCATATCTGTAGGGGTTAGAAAGTCATTTTAGGACTGGGGGAGCTGCAGCATGCTGCATGCCTCGCAGGATATGTATTAAAATATGTTTGCCCGCCTATAAGAAACAGCTGCCGTTTTCTATCCACACCTGAGATGGCACTGTACAGGGAGGACTGTACCATATGCCCAACTGAATGCTTTTGAAACCGTTTTGGATCCAGTTGCAACAGACACGCAAAATGAACCCCGCTGGGGTTTTGGCAAAACAGTATATGGGCTTGTTGCAAATGCCGGTCACTTCTTGTGCTCTCTTTATTCCTACAGCCCAAACGCCGCAAGCAGCCGAGATGGACTGGACAACGAGACGGGGACAGAGTCCATCATCAGCCACAGGAGGGACCGACACCGGCGGAGGAACCGAGAGGGCCACGAAGACGGTAAGTTGGCGCTTCCTTGCTTTGTTCTCTTTGAGGGTCCCCTCGGTCGTTGTTGCCAGCTTCTTTTGCAGAGACTGACCTCAAATATTGGCTTGGGGATTTTGCAAAACACAAATGAATTGCACCACACCGGCAAGTATCACATAGCGTTCCGTGGGCTGCTTATTTGCACTGCCAAGGACGGGTCAGCTGATAAGCACATCACTGCCAGTGCTGCCTGGTTGGCGCTGACCCAGGACACGAACTTCTTGATGGCAGTTTTCTGTTTTGTGGAATGCCCAGTCAACCCAGTGAGGTGCGCCTGTCTCCCTCATTATTAACCTTTGGGAGGAATGAAGAAACATTCTAGTTCACTCAGGAATTTGACAATTGAGTGAATGGTTGGGAGATACTGGGTCTGTGTCCAGTGCTAGCCCTTCAAGACCCTTGAAGTTAATGGACACAACTAACTTGGGCCTATTAATTTAAACAGGCCTATTCGGAGTCAGACTCCGCTGGATACAACCCATTGATCTTAGCGGTCTTGAAATTATTAGCTAGGAGAGTGTGTTGTTGTTCTCAAACATTTTAAATGTGGCTTTATTTCATTTTTAACGGTATTGTTTTATGTGTTTGCCACCTTGGGCACCTTTGGGAGAAAGGAAGGCTTATAAATTATTATTATTATTATTATTATTAATAGAATGATATATTGCAAGTTCAGTTGTGCTATGGGGTGGGGGTGGGGAAAAGAGTTGCAGTGTATATGTGGTGCCCACAATAATCCCACTGGCCTGCAGATGCAACTATGTGCCCGAAAGGTTTGCAAGCCCTGATCTGCGTGCGGAAGCTTCCATTTTGCTTTACTTTCTTTCTTACGTTTATTCCCCACCTCTTCTCCAGGGAGCTCAGGGTGTGGCATGCACAGTTCTACCCCCTCCTCATTTTATCTTCACAACGACCCGGTGTGGTGGGTTAGGCCGAGAGGCAGTGGCTGGCCCAAGTTTGTACCTCCTTTCGTGGCTCAGTGAGGATTCGAACCCTGGTCCTCGTCCGGCACTCTAACCACTATGCCACACTGGCATTCCAGGGCAGAGAGCAGTGATTGTGGGAAGCATGTCTGATTCCCACCACAGTGCATTAAGAACTCTGCCCATGCACCTTTTATTCCCTCTCCAGTTTAAGTAGCAGATATTCTGCCTGTCACTCTGTCAGGACAGTAAGAGCTATTCAGCAGTGGAACGGACTCCCTCAGAAGGTGGTGGACTCTCCTTCCTTGGAGGTTTTTAAGCAGAGATTGGACGGCCATCTGCCAGGGATTCTTCAGCTGCGATTCCTGCCTTGAAGGAGGTTGGGACTGGATGACCCTTGGAGTCCCTTCCAGCTGTACAATTCTACAATTTGATCAGTGGAGCTAGCGAAAGGATTCCTGTGGCTGTGGTCCGTTGCGTTCTCAACCCTCTTCCCTGTTGTCCGTGTGTGCCGTCCTCTGAAATGCACACATTTGTGTTGACCTTCTGCTGCTTCACCTGCAAAGCAAGGTTCCCAACGACCGCTAACAAAAGATTTATTTTGTCCTCCCCCCGGCTTGGAGGGAAGTTGGCCTTTTGCAAAGCGGTTTCCAAAACGGAGCAGGTGGGAGGCTGGACAGCAGAGAAATAATTACACGGAGCTGGGGTGGGCAGGCAGATGGAGGGGGGAGTGATTGTGGGAAGTGTATGTCGTTGTGTCTCTGTCTCCCACCCTGTGCATTTTCCCTTTTCAGTTTAATTAGTAGATATTCTGTCTGTAGCCCTGTCTGCTTTTTTAACACTGCAAACGAGAGGCGCCTTTTCTCCCAGAGAGAGACTCTAGTGTGTGTATGTCCCGCCTCCTCTTGAAACAACATGGATGGTTACTGGTCGGAAAAATGAACCAGGTCCCGTTAAAAAGGGGGAGGGGGGCTTAATTAGGAGCATGGGAGGTCTATTCTTGGGACCCCTTCCTTGCTAGGACAAAGATTTCTTTTTCTTTTACCACTACCACCACTTCCGTTTGCTAAGGATGAGCAAGAAAAGAGGGACTCAGTTAGGGAGGTCATTAAGAGGAGGGGTTCCCCCCCCCCCGTTCGTGCTCAGAATGTTTTAGAGTCTCTGCTGTGTGGTGTGTTGTTCATTGTTTCCACCCCTTCCAAGTGTCAAGTGCTGACGTAATTGTTTGGATGCTGGCAGAATGGCCAGTTCTGTGGGAACCTAGGGAGCTGCCTTCTACTGAGTCAGGCCATTGGTTTGTTTATCTCAGTATTGCCTACACTGACTGGCAGCAGCTCTTCAGGGTTTCAGGCAGGGGACAGTCCCAGCCTTCTCTGGGACTGGGAAAGTGGAGTAATGCTCTATTATTACATCAATGCCCTGATGCTAAACACACACTCACTCTCTTGCTCCATTCTGGAGACCTCCAAGCAAGATCGTGGCGGAAAAGGCTCTCGTTGGCTATGCTCCAACTCCAGGATGCCTCTTGAGAAACCAGTTTTGCTGGTGAGCATCGGTGGGAGAGGGACATTGGCCGCTCTTCCAACTTGTGGGCTTTCCAGGGGCACCTGGTTGGGCTGCTGGAACAGTAGGCCTCTGGTCTGACCCAGCCAGGGCTCTTCTGTACTTTTGAGTCTTGGGTAGCACCTGCTATTCACAGGTATACTTTCTCTAAGTATGGAGGTTCCACTGGGATACCGTGGCTGATAGAGCTGCCTGCCATGACTTATCAAAGCGCTTGCCGCATCAGATCCAAGTTCCACCTTGCCCAGCATGCTGCTAGCAGCTGCCCTCTGACTTGTGGACACCTCTGCCTTCATTCCTCTATAAAGCCGGAGCATTAGACTGTCCTTCCTAATTAGGCGTCACTTGCCAAATGACTGGGGCTGTGTTTGGCGTCTTAATTAACTCGGATTGTCAGTTCAGAACAGAAACGCCTTCTTTGATTTCTCTCTGCCCTGGCCTCTCCGAGGTCCTACAGGATTCGCACTCAGAAGCATTTCCTTGACCCCCTCGGGCTGCCCCTGCTTCTTCCGTTAAAAGCGACAGAGGCTGTGGTTCGGCCCCAGGAGAGAAATGCCTTGCCTTAATTGTCACGGCGGATCGGAAGGCCCTTTTCTCTGAGAGCCCTGGCGGCCTTTTCCGTTCTCTGATGCTGAAGTGTGAGGTGATGAAGGTCAGGCGGCCGAGGAAAGCCTTGGTCATTATCGGGGAAATGTGACTGAAGTCCCCAATTGGTACGGGAGAAGTGGACGCCCCGGAGGCGGAATGATCGCCTGTCTTGCTTTGGAGGGTGGGAAATGTGATGGAGACATCCCTTGTCTTCACAAAATGAAGGGGCAGCGAAGAAGGCCAAAGGGGCCAAGAAGAAAGGCTGGTTGTGATTCCTCCCACCAGAGAATTTGCTCATTCGGAAGGAACAGTGTTTCAAGCCACTGCTGCAGGAGCTTGTGGAGCGGAGTGGTTCAAGGCCAAGCCCAAACCCTCTTTTTGCTCTCAGGCTCAAAAGGTGGTAGAGTGTCCTCCATCGGAGGTTTTTAAACCAGGCATAGGCAAACTCAGCCCTCCAGATGTTTTGGGACTACAACTCCCATCATCCCTGACCACTGGTCCTGTTAGCTAGGGATGATGGGAGATGTAGTCCCAAAACATCTGGAGGGCCGAGTTTGCATATGTCTATTTTATTTTTATTTTATTTTTTTGCGATTCCTGCATTGCAGGGGGTTGGACTAGACAACCCTTGGGAGAATCCCTCGCAACCCTACAACTCTATGATTCTAAGCTCGTCATGAGTGGCTTCAGGCCAGTCGCCACCCCTCATCCCAACCTGGCTTTCAGGGATATTTGTGAGGATGAGATGGGCAGTTTGAATCAGGAGAGTGGCCTGATCTGAATTGCTTCCCCAGCCATTGTGTTTCCCTTCCTGTCTGCCCTCTGGATCCTGGCTCCCCTCCATCCTACATGGCTGCTTGTGGGCATGCAAGCGGGCAGCAGTGGTGGCAGTTGCTGGGGAGTGAGCAGTGGCTTATGGCAACAGTGAACAATTTTATTTTATTTTAACACGAGGACCACATTTCATTGGGGGTTATCTGTTGGGGGGCCAGAGGGCAGGCTGCAGCTGATGAGAAGCCCGGGAAGCTGCCTTGTACCAAGTCTAACCAACCCACCCACCTAGCTCAGTGTGGTCTGCACTGACTGGCAGCGGCTCCCCAGGTTTTCATACGGGGGTCTCTCCCAGCCCTACCTGGAGGTGCCTTGAGTTGAGCACCTTCTGCATGCAAAGCGAGTACCCTAACCACAGCCCTTAAGACAAGTGAACATTGGAAGCTGCCTATCGCCCACCTAGCTCAGTGTTGTCTGCACTGACTGGCAGCTGCTTTCCAGGGTTTTTAGATGTGGGACATTCCCAGCATTACCTGGAGATGCTGGGGACTGAAGCCAGGACCTTCTGCACGCAAAGCAGGTGCTCTGTCTGCTTGCCCTGGCAGAGGGCAGAGCAAAGGCAGGCATAACCTGTTCTCTTTCTCTCTCTCTGGAGTGTGCCTTATCCGGTGACCCCCCCCAAAAACCTGGAGTTCCCCACTGCATCTCCACCTCGCTCTGCACCCTTCCAGCGTAGCCTAACCAGAAGACAACAAAGCTGTCTCCTCCCCTCGTCCTCTCACCCTTTCGTCTACTCTAAAGGACACCCATCTCAGACCTCCCCAGCTGCCCTCCATATCCTCCTAAGCTGTTAACATGGCCCAGCCAATCTCCCTGCTCTTAGCTATTTTCATCTCCCTTCATAATCCACCCCCCGCCAAACCCCTTCTGTTGCAGCCCTCTTGAGCAATTGACACACGCGGCCACGTTTTCCTCAAAGTGCCCAGAAACCAAATGTTGGGGTCCACAGTTGACTCCCTCACGGGCCCTGCGAAAAGTCACGGGATAGTAGACTGTGGATCCTTTTCATTAGCTGTGAGGTGGCAAGCCCAGGTTTGTAGGTGGTTGTCAGAGGACTACGACAAAAAACTGGAGCGGAAATCGCCGATGCTCTCATATTTGCCGCATGTCCGGAATGGATGAGTGCGAGTGGCATTTGCTGCTGCTGCTTCCCATGTGCGATATGTAATCAATACATTTCCCTCTGCCATTTGCACTGTGTTTCCTTTGCATTGAGATGAAAAGGGCGGAGTAACGTATAAAGAGGACACAACTTAGGTAGATTACATAAGTTACAAAATTTCAGAGTGGAAATTTTGCAGTGGAATATTTGAATTTATTATTACGGTCACAGACCAGTTCCGACTCACTTACAATATCAGAAAAATCATAAAACACAACGGGAATGCATTGAATTGCAATTGGGTTTAGCAGAGATAATTCAGATTTAACAGCAGTTAAAAATATACATTAAATCTTGATCACTAAAATATAACCTAGAATTATCATTTAAAACCTTAATCATTTTGGTAGTACAGCTTGTTCCCTAAGTTTTATGGCAGTCGCACAGAATTTGGCCACCCTTAGCGTGATCTCTACATCCTTGTCCTCTACCAGGAGTTTTAGACATTGGGGTTCGGACCCATTTTTCAGTGGAATAGAAAAACAGTGCTGTGTGCGAAAAATACAGAGCAGAACAGAAAACAATGCCTTCTGGCATCCCGAGGCCTGAACTTGATGGGGACCTGCAAGTTGTCCTAACTCTTGCATGGTTCTGCACGTTTCCAAGCATTCGCTCGTCCTATTCACACATTACCTTTTTAAAGTGTACATTAAAAAAGAAAAGAAAAGCACCAGCCACTTTGTTGGTCTGCTGCAATGAAAGGGTCTCGTGGCTCCTTATAAAGACCAGGACATTTTGTTTATAGCATTATATTTTGTGAGCCAAAGCCCGCTTTGATGGATGCATGTAACGGTATTTTCACTTGTAGCATCACAGAGCTGGAAGGGTGCCTCAGAAACCATTTAGTCCAACCTCCTGCACAGCACAAGAGTTAGCAGGTGCACAGTGGTTCAGTGTTAGAAGCTGGAATTGTGGGGCACCTGCCAAGAAGCCTCACATCCCAGCATGTGGCCCCACTGCTGACCCCTGGGGAATCATGGCCATTCCCTGCTACTCCTCCCTGTTCTTCATCTCTTCTCAGTTTGATGGCAAGTCATCTACTGTAGCCTAGGTTTTTACACGATGATTGTGGCAGGGTTGATATTTTGCTTGCTGTGCCTACTTCCGCTTGCTTATAATCCTGTGTGGTTTAGCATTAGGACATCTTTTATCTGCCTCGCTTTGTATGAAGGCCATGCATTGCCCATAGTCTCACTGCAGAAGACAACCGATCACATAACAAGCTTGTTCTTTGTGCAGCGTTTGCTTGGCTCGAAGGGAAATGACCTGTGGTGGGGACAGGTGAATCTTGTCACTTCTGGTTCCCCTCAGCTTCCCACTCTTCCAACCTTAAGTTCTTTTGGCCACATTTCTGCATCATTTTACAATTTAGTTATTTAAAAAAAACAGTTCCTCACAATTCCTTATGTTCTTTTTTTACTCCATTTTTTTAAAAAAAAAATTATTAAAGATTTACTTGTTTTACAGAAGTATGTGTAATGTTCCTTGTATTTTTTCCATGTAACATTTTTACAAATCAGTTTCATTTGTTGGGACATTGGGGGGGAAGGGGGGGGGAGATCGATGGGGGTGGGGTCAGGTGGCAACGTTTCTAAACCCTTATGTTTTTTTTTTTTAAAAAAAAACTCAGGAAAATTTACCAGCATTTCACCGTGCACTTATTTTATCCATGTTTTTGAAGCTGTTTTGCCTAACGGAGTGCATTTTTCTTTGCTGTTTTCATGGACAGACACCCCCACGTGTGATTCCTCCCCCATGTTTTTCTGGTCAGTGAACTGCGCTGCGAATTCCAGAGACGTGCGGATCGAGAAGGAGAGTTTTGTGTGCACAATTCAGTTTGCAGTGTGTTCTTTTACGTGTGTGTGTGTGTAAATTAGGTAGGCTCTCATGAAAACAACCGACCAAATTTCTTCCCCTGCCTCGGACCTGCGGTGGCCTGTGACGGACTCTGCCTGAAGAGAGCTATTCATTTTCTGGCGGCTGGCGAGCCAGGAAATGGTAGGGAACGTGGCCATTGGGAGACAGTTTTGCATAGCTCCCTCCTCATTGGCTTAACGCCGAGAGGGGGACGTGGCCTGCCAGAGGCAAATCTGCATATGCCGGCTGGGGTGTCTTAAGGTATCTCCCAGCACAGGGAGTCTGGGCCGGGGACTGGTTCAAAGAGACTTTCGAGGAATCTCAGCATGCGAAAGTTGTCCTCCATTCCGGATGAACAGGTACAATTTTGCTGTGTGGACGGAGGTGCTTCAGTTTTTTTGTCTGGAAGCTGCAATTTGGGAGGGATGAGAAGCCTCAGGGGCAATTTCCCCTCCTGCTTTCCCCCTTTGTCGCTCTTACAGACGAACAAGATCCTTGAAAGCTGAAATACTCGGTTTTAACTCTTGTCTAATCCCACAGAAGCTTATGTTTCCTGAAATCCAAAATCCAAGTGCTTTGGTTTGAACTGGGGCTTGAGGATTAAGCTGCCCTGCAAAGGGCTTTTTTTTTTTTTTAAACAGTTTGGGCAACTGTTTTGTTATTCTCAAGGAGCCAGATAACTCCTGCCTCCCTTCATAAAGGGGATCGCGGCAGTGGCTTAGCACAACTCAGGGGAGCTGAAATGCAATATCGCCCGAAAGGGAGGCAGCGTTCGCACGCAAGTGACTGAAGGCGCAAGCTGGATGGTGGCACATGCAGCTGCCAGCAATTTCCACAGATGTGGCGGTGCTTTTTCTAGAAGCCTTAAGGCTGGGGATCCCCTACTGCAGGGATACCCATTGTGGCACCCTCCAGGATGTTGCTGGACTGCCTCTCCCATCAACCCCCTACGCCCACAGCAAAGGCTGATAGAAATAGGGGCAGAATTCAATTTGGTTTGCCTGCAAATGTGAACATTTGCACTGTCTGAAGCGGTCTGCAAACCGAAAAGCGGCAGCCCTTCAAAATTAACACTTCTCCGAATTTTGCAATCCAGTTCTTAAGACTGAGTTTTGTGTACAAAAGTGTGTCTATTAAGGCAAAGTTTGAACCAGAAATGCATACGTTTGTGAGAACCGTACACACAAACATCTGCTACTTTGGAGGAAATTGCTTTGGAAACATCTATATATTAGGGGAACGCGCTTATAAACTTGCATGTTATTAGGGAAAATATGCTGGTGGGTTTTTGGAAAGAGTCTTTTTTAAAATGTACAAACTGAGGGGGTTGAATGTTGAGAATTGAACTTAAAAGCTTGGGGGAAATTAGAAAGTGGGAGAAAACCAAAATGACAGATTCACCCATCCCGTTTCGGAGAAGAGGGGAGCTGTACCCCAGCCCCATATGCCAGCCACTGCCTTGTGCCTTAACGATGGTCTGAAAATCTCATCTCATACAACTGTTTTGGCCTTCATACGGCAATTTTAAAAAATGCACACATTTCAGTAAAATCTCTCCACCAGCCCACCACTGTCCCATGCCTCCTATCACTATAATCCAGCACAGTTAGTTGTAAATAATCATGCAAATTTGAAATGGCTTAGGGATGAAGAGCCTTTATCCTGTGCATCCCAGGATCCCAGACTTTAAAAGGATTTGGGGGGATGCTGGGAATAATTACAAAAATGAAAGTGACCCCTTTCATAATGACCCCCCTCTATTTGTGGCTGCAAAGTGTTTTATTCGTGTTTTATTTTCTGCAGCTTCGGGGAAGATCCGGCGCTTGGCGGTAGACTTTGTTCCCTGCGTGAAATACCTTCTTGGGATTCCCTCCAGGAGGAAAGAGGCTTCCTGATCTCTCTGAGCGTGCTTTGCACAGTCTCTGAGTCTCTTTGGTGTGGAGTTTTGCTTAATGCTTCAGCTGGGTTGCTGAAGATCTCTACGTGGTCTCCTCCTCCTAAATACATCTGGGATAGCTTTGTTCAGAGCGTTTGGCTTCTCTTCTTTAAACGTACACAGGCTATGAGCTGAGAGGTTGACACCTCAACGTGTTGTGGTTGCTGCAGATTTGCTGGTTTTTTTGCATTGGGTGGTGCATGGCACAACGGGTACTCCTTCTGCCCAAGATGGTGACTTCTGCGTTTTGGGAATGTTTGGGCCGTGGTCGGCCGCGGCAGGATGGACCCCGTGTGGTGCCACAGCTGCGTCCATGCTCCCCTCTGAGACCCGCCAGCAGCAGGAAACACTCTCCCCCCTGGGGCTGTCGCCTTCTGAGGCCAATCAAATGCTACCCAGAAGCTCCACCTCCTGTACATCACTGTAGGTATCGGGCTTGTTAAGAACTGCTTCCAGGGTGGGGGGGAGTGCCAACCACTTGCATGTGGTTCTGTCTTCCAAAAGGAGTTTCCATTGATGCATTGATGCGACTGCTGCAACCTTGGCTTGCAAAAATCAGCTGCGCACACACTCACATCCCTTCCCCTTTCCAGATGATGGTTAAGTCCAAAGAGCTCTCTAACTACAGTGCAATGATTTAAAAAAAAAAAATACTCTTTAATGCTAACCCAGTCTATGAAATGGAATTGGCAGGAGATTCAGGATAAGGAAGACTACAGGTCCGTGCTGGAGCATCTGTTTTAAATGCAGGCTGTTCAATGTTCAATCCCTGGCATTTCCTGGTAGGACTGGGGAAGGCTCCTTGTCTGAAACCCTGGAGAACCAGACAATACCTAACTTAGATAGACCCAGCGGTCTGACTCAGTGTACGTTCCTATATCTTAAGGGAAAGGCTGTAGCTCAGTGGTACAATAGCTGCTTTGCATGCAGAAGGTCCCCAATAGCATCTTCAAGTAGGGCTGGGAGAGACTCCCTGCCTTGAAAACCCTGGGGAGCTGCTGCCAATCAGTGTAGACCCAGGGGTAGGCAACCTAAGGCCCGGGGGCCGGATGCAGCCCAATCATCTTCTCAATCCGGCCCACGGTTGGTCCGGGAATCAGCATGTTTTACATGAGTAGAATGTGTGCTTTTATTTAAAATGCATCTCTGGGTTATTTGTGGGGCATAGGAATTGGTTCATTTTCTTTTCATAATATAGTCCAGCCCACCACAAGGTCTGAGGGACGGTGGACCGACCCACGACGGAAAAAGGTTGCTGAGCCCTCATTTAAACATTTCAGTGTAGTATACCACATGATGGAATCAGCATGTTTTACATGAGTAGAATGTGTGTTTTTATTTAAAATGCATCTCTGGGTTATTTGTGGGGCCTGCCTGGTGTTTTTACATGAGTAGAATGTGTCCTTTTATTTAAAAGGCATCTCTTGGGTTATTTGTGGGGCATAGGAATTTGTTCATTATTATTTTTTCATAATATAGTCCGGCCCACCACATGGTCTGAGGCACGGTGGACTGGCCCACAGCTGGAAAAGTTTGCTGACCCCTGGTGTAGACAGTACAGTGGTACCTCGGGTTACATACGCTTCAGGTTACAGACTCCGCTAACCCAGAAATAGTACCTCAGGTTAAGAATGTTGCCTCAGGATGAGAACAAAAATTGTGCTCCGGCAGCACGGCAGCAGCAGGAGACCCCATTAGCTAAAGTGGTGCTTCAGGTTAAGAACAGTTTCAGGTTAAGAACGGACCTCCGGAACGAATTAAGTACTTAACCCGAGGTACCACTGTACTTAGCTAGGTGGACCCTGCAGAAGGCAGCTTCCCTATGGCAGAAAAAAGGAAGTACTTGCTAGTGATGCAGCGCATGACTGATGCATGGAACTTGCTCCCACAAGACGTGGCGACAGATGGCTTTGAAGGGGGATTTAGGCAGAATCCTGTAGGATGTCTTGCTGTTGTCTGTTAGCCATGAGGGCTGAATTGAGCCTCCAAGTTCAGAGGCAGTCTACCACTGAATAATCACAGCAGCCAGGGAGCAAGAACGTGGGCAGGAAGTTTTCTTCAGGATCTGCCTTCAGACTTCCCAGAAACAACTGCTTGGTCAATGCGGGGAAACAGAATGTTGGACTATGCAGAGGCTTGGCTTCATCCATCAGAGCCACTTTTATTTTATTTTTTTAATCAAGATTTATATACAGCTTGATTGTAAATAGAACCACCAAGCAGTTTATATATAAAAGCTGATATCAGGTATTTTTTTAAAAAACATCTACCGTATTTTTCGCTCTATAAGATGCACCAGACAACAAGACGCACTTAGTTTTTGGAGGAGGAAAACAAGAAAAAAAAATATTCTGAATCTCAGAAGCCAGAACAGCAAGAGGGATCGCTGTGCAGTGAAAGCAGCAATCCCTCTTGCTGTTCTGGCTTCTGTGATGGCTGTGCAGCCTGCATTCGCTCCATAAGATGCACACACATTTCCCCTTACTTTTTAGGAGGGAAAAAGTGAGTCTTATAGAGCAAAAAATACAGTAAGTGCAATTTAAATCTATAATAAGCTAAAATCAGGTTAAAGCATATGCCACCTCTGAACACGTGGCTGGGCTTGCTCAACCAAAACTGTTTTAAGCAGGTGCCGAAAAGAGTATACCGGAGGCACTGATGTCAATAGGCAGGGAGTTCCAAAGGGTTAGGTGCTGTCACACTGCAAGGTTGATTTCTTACCAGTGCAGAGCAGATTTCATATAGCACCTGTAACAGTATCAGTTCATCAGATTGAAGTGATCGAGTGGGCAAGGGGATCCCGCAAGGGAAGTTTGCCAGCTGCACCCTGGAGGAATCCCTCCCTTCCCGCAGAGCCTCGCCATCTTCTGCTTACACAGTCCTGCTTCCCTCCAGTGCTGCGCTGAGAACATTTGGCTTGAAGAAACACATGCCTGAAACGTTCTTGTGGTTTTTTGTGTGTTTTTTTAATAAGTTTTCATTAGATTTTCCACAATGATAACAGAAACCACAAAGCAGAGTGGTACACAAAAACAGGGGGGAAAAGAACAATAAACAGATAAACAATAACAACAAACTTAATTCTTCACAAATCCAACCTTTTAAGCATCTTAGTTGACTACCTCAAGTCCCTCCCTTCTGAGTTTCCTTGTAGTTAAAAGTAACAGCTTTCCAATATCATTATTAAACTAAAACAATTTCCAATTATAGTCCATCTTATTCACTTTTCTTAACATTCTAAATCCCATTTAATTAATTATAACTTAATTTAATCCTAGGCCTATTTGTTTTCTTTCAAGTAATTTCTAATTTTTTATGTTACAATATTTATTCAAATAGTCCTTAAATTTCCTCCAGTCCTCTTGGAACTCCTCTTCTTTCTGGTTGTGGATTCTTCCAGTCAGGTCAGCTAGCTCCGAAAAGTTCATCATCTTCATCTGCCAGTCTTCCACTGTTGGTAGTTCTTGTGTTTTCCAATTTTTAGCAAGTAATATTCGGGCCTGAAATGTTCTTGGCAAAGTTTGCCTAATCTCTCCCTGTCTCTCTCTCTGTCTCTCTGTCTCTGTCTCTCTCTCTCTCTTTCCTTGGGGTGGGGAACCCTTTTCAGCTCTGAGGGCCACTTTTCCTCATGGACAAATTTTCAGGGGCCGCATACCAGTGGTGGGGCAGGGCCCAACGGTGGCAGATCAACACTGTATAGCAGACTACATTCCAGCTCTGCAAAAGTTGTGCTTTTGCACCATCCAGGCAAATGAGAAGTATATCACAGCTCAGCGACGCATTCTAGTTCAAGCTAACAAACGCAGAGCAGAGTTATGGTGGAGCACAGCTTTGGGATCTAGGGGTCACAGCCTGGGGAGGGTTCTCAATAGCCAGACACAGCTGGCAGACCAGATTTGGTCCCCAGGGCTTGTCATCTCCCTTCACTGGCCTAAAGCAATATCAGGGATGGGGCAGAAGAATATTTCTTCCCAAGTTGATGGGTGTGGGGAGTGAACTTTTTTTTCCTGGGTCTCTTCTTTCGCCCTTGTTTTCAGAGTTGTCTGTGTGAATTTCCCTCTCCCCTCCATCTCTCAGAACCAGTTCACATAAACAGCTGATGTGGACCATTAATTCTTCATAATAGGTGGGAGTGGATGGTGTGTGTGTGTGTGTGTGTGTGTGTGTGTGTTTACTTTGGGGGATCAATCATTGACCTGGCAATGAATGAGGAATCTATGCTCAGGGTCTATATCAGACACCTGGGACTAGCCACTCCTTTCCATCGGGCTGTGTGTGTGTGTGTGTGTGTGTGTGAGAGAGAGAGAGAGAGAGAGAGAGAGAGAGAGAGAGAGAGACCTTCCCATCCCCACAGGTTTTCAGTTCAGAATTTGGCAGTCAAGTCTGACAAGGGGAAGCTGGGTCAACAGAAGATATTTGGAGGTGCCCAAACATGTTTGCTCTTTATTGAACACGACGAAGTAATCTGGAAAGAATTTTCTCCTGCTAGGTGCTAATCCTTATTCGATTTTCACACACACACACACACACACACACACACACACACGGGGGCAAAGCTGCTGGTCTTGAAGAAACCTCCAGTTGTGTTCTTGAATCTGCGCCCCCTCCGTACTGGCATGTGTTTGTTTTTGCTGGTATCTTCTGCAACATGCCAGTAAACGCAAGGATAGCACAGCCCACAACCACTATGCACAGCTGGTGAAAAAATTAACAAATGGGTCCTTGTGCACATTTGGACGAAAGGTGGATACTAGTCTGAAACGGCTGAAGACGGATGCACTAGGGGTGTGACTGAATACTGCATTTGCTGTAAAGAATTCTCTTTTTTAAAAAAACAGTGGAAGTAGTTGAATCCCTAACTTGTGTGATTCTTCCAGGCTTCTCTCAGTGTTGTGGTGCAATCATTTTTTTGTTCCACTTAGGAATCGCTTCCCATTAAACATCATGGAGTGATTGATAATGAATACATCATATAACATATATTACTATACAGTGGTACCTTGGGTTACATACGCTTCAGGTTACAGACTCTGCTAACCCAGAAATAATGCTTCAGGTTAAGAACTTTGCTTCAGGATGAGAACGGAAATTGTGCTCCGGTGGCATGGCAGCAGCAGGAGGCCCCATTAGCTAAAGTGGTGCTTCAGGTTAAGAACAGTTTCAGGTTAAGAACGGACTTCCAGAACGAATTAAGTACTTAACCCAAGGTACCACTGTAAATATAACAACAACAGTGCTCTTAGTGATGAATCATAGCCGCATTTACACTACACCCTTTCAGCCACGAGCTCAGGGTCGAATACATTTGTCTCCCCCCCTTTTAGTCTCACAACAGCCCTGCGTGGCTATTTAGGCTGAGAAATACTGTTGGGTTCAAGGTCACTTAGCAAGTTTTGCACCTGACCATGAATTGGAACCCGGGTCTCCTTGTCCAGACCTCTTCTCAGTGTAATGTTGCCTTCCTCCCCTTGCAGTCTCCCGCATCAATGGGCACCCAAAGCTGGACCGACACCGGGAGCACCCGCCGGGCTACGACAGCTCTTCCACCATGATGAGCAGCGAGTTGGAGTCCAGCAGCTTCATCGACTCCGACAATGACGAAAACACGAGCAGGTAACGGACGGGCCAGCGCACGAGACAAGGAGTGCAGGAAGGTGCCTCATAGTGAGTCTGCCAATGGTCCACCACTGCTCAGGGTTGCCCTCTGCCTGAAGCCCTGGGAGCTGCTGCCAGTCTGTGTAGACAATACTGAGCTTGACCTGGCTTGGAATTTAGGTACCTTCCTTTGCTGCTGTGCCTTAAGGGAAGGTCTGTAGTTTAGCAATTGTTCAATCCCTGCCTCTGCAGGTAGGGAGAGACCCCATGGACAACACTGAGCTGAGATGGAACAATGGTCTGACTCAGCATAAGGCAGCTTGATTATTTCCCTTAAGAGATTCATTGTGAAGGACTTTGTCATAATGGGTGTTGTCATCTGTCAAATGGAACAAACAAATGGCAAGACTTTAATCCAAGTTATACCCTGCAATAGCCTTCCTTCAATGGTTATGCACACACCTGGCAACCTGTCAGAAGGCTTTCCACTTCCGACAGTTACCTTATTAAGCCTAGGTGGGTGGCGCTGTGGTCTAAACCACGGAGCCTCTTGGGCTTGCCGATCAGAAGGTCAGCATTTCGAATCCCTGCGATGGGGTGAGATCCCGTTGCTCTGTTCCAGCTCCTGCCAGCCTAGCAGTTCAATAACATACCAGTGCAAGTAGATAAATAGGTACCGCTGTGGCAGGAAGGTAAACGGCACTTTGATGTGCTTTCGAACTGCTAGGTGGGCAGGAGCTGGGACCAAGTAACGGGAGCTCACCCCGTCGCGGGGATTCAAACCGCTGACCTTCTGATCGGCAAGCCCTAGGCTCTGTGGTTTAACCCACAGCGCCACCTGCATCCCATTATTAAGCCTAGGAGGTATTAAATACCAAAGAAATAATAATTTTTGTCCCTCCTGTGCCACTAAGGCTTTGTGATGCCTTCCACACCTGTCCTTTTTTATTTAAAAAAAAGCCAAACTTGGACTGTGCTCAAGGTGCCAAGAGATTGGGATGGCGGGTTTTTTCTCCGCGTGGGAAGGAGGGTACTCTGTCACCAACTTCCTAAAGGACACCCACCCTCTGCTTGCCCCATGAGATGGTTGTTTCTGACCCATTTTCTTCTCCCCCCATCCCCTTTTAGGCTTCTCAAAGGAACACGGCACCTTTAACCCCCACCACTTTCCTCTCCCATTTTTAAAAAAAATAAGTGGAATATTTCTGTAGCGGTGGACGATCCATGCTGGGATTGGATTAAGAGCAGCCCAAAGTGGGTTACTGGAGCGTCGCACGCTGGATCCAACTAGATCCAGCCCCAGTGTACATTTTCATAACACCCCTTTCCCCGCCCCGCTCCAGATTTTTATCCTTCCCTGTAGAAGAATAAATAAAATAAAACGAACGGCTGCAGAGGCTGCTATGGAGGGCCCCTTTCCCCCTTTTCCCTTTCTGAGCTGAGGGAGGGAGTCTTGGCACAAGCGAGTGGCTGGCTGGCTGGCTGGCCATCCAGTACGTCGGGGTGGAATGTGCCAAGGTATGTTGTTTAATATTACAAAGATGATGTTCATAAGCGGATGAGACATTCCGTCGGTGGGGGAGCTTGGGGAAGGGGGGCAGCAGTGGCGGCGGCAGCTCCTGAGATATGGAAGGGGGTGGATTATTCTGCACAAACAGTAAGAGGACAGAATAACAAAGCTTTTTGTCTGGCATTGCGAAAGGACACACCGGCGCAAGTGCACTTGTGTTCTCAAGTCGGGCACCAGCAACTTGCGAGGGGGGGCAGGAGGGGGCATTGTGGGGCTGAGAAAGGAGGCCTGGAAATTGTGTTAAGAGAAGGGGCACATTCCTCATGCCCCACCTGTGCGTGAGTACCCTGGTCTTCTTTCTTCTTTGAGAAATATGCGTCTGCGTACAGTTGAAGCACCCCCCTCAAATCCCAAGAACTGTCGCTTACCCCTCACAGAGCTGCAATTCCCAGCATCCTTAACAAACTACGGTTCACAGGATTCTTAGCGGTGTGCTTTAAATGTATGCTATGCATGCAGCCGAAGTGTAAGTACTCTGTTTTTTTCCTTTTCTGGATAGATGTAGAGTTGCATCAAATGCTACACCTGCATGCAAAGGGGATGCTTTGCAGCCGAGCCACAGACCTTTCCTTTTCATTATGAATGGAGAGATCTGTCCGTTCCTACCAAACACTGCGTTCCCTTGGCAAAAAGTAGCTATTAATCAATTCGCAGGCTTTCTGTGGGGCGGGGGGGGGGGGGAGAAGGAATTATTCAGATCTGGGAATGCAGTGCCAGGAGGGTTTGCAGGTTTAAAACTCCTTTCCCTACATGCGAGACCTTGGTTCTCTTAAGTTACTCATTTTTGCAGTTCTCGACATTTCCACAGCAATTTGTGACTTACATTTTCACAATGGCTTTTTTTTAACCAGCATTTTAGTGCAAATTTCACCATATATATATATATATATATATATATATATATATATATGCGCAATTTTGAGTCATGTACACATTTTTGTTATTAGTTTCCCCTAACACAGTGGATTTTTGTAGTATCTTTATTGAATCAATGCATTTTTATGCACTTCTTCCCTAATGCATGCATTTATAAACATATTGCTCAGTTGGACAACTGCATCATAAAAATCAAAGAAGTGTGAATTTTCAGAGAATAGCCATGTTTTGGTTTGCATATTGGTTTGTGAGGCAGAGTTAGGGAGTTTCTCGTCAATAGCAAATGAGTTTGAATTTCTCCTCCATCAATTGCGACAGCTTACAGGTTCCCACAGTCTGGCTTAGCTTGGCTTGGTCCAGTCAGTGGCAAACCCGGGTTTGCAACCAAATAACAGAACTGCCTCTTCCTATTTGGGTTGCTTGAGTGAATCACAGTTAATGCAGTCTGTGCAATAGCACTGACAATCCCTGAGCTCTTCCCCTGTGAGATAAACATATTGAGTGAGATCATTGTTTGTGGGATGCCTAATTTAAACAGCACATTGTTTCAATTCCTCTTTCCTTCCGGTCTTTTTGAGAAACGAGATTGTTTTGGAAACTTCGGGAGTCGAGAACGGCTGCATCACCCTGCGGCTCCCCCTTGTGGTGAGCCACTAGACAGCAGGTGACGGCTTCTCAGTGGAGTCTCTTTAAGGACCAACTGCACCTTCCTAGTCTGCCCATCGGACCATCCTTGGCAGGAAGGAGTACAAGAGGGCCAACAAAGAGTGCTCCCCCAAAACCCAGTTGTCTTCACCCCCAAAGCTGTGGCGGGAAAAGAACTGAGGGGAAGCAAAAGCCCACCATCTGAAGGAGAGCCCCTTACCCTAAGGGTCTCCCCTTGAGATAGACTTCCCTAGCGGCCTTTCAAAGCATCTTCCCCGTTGCTTTGCTTAGGGGAAAGAGCATAGCTCAGTGGTAGAGCACCTGCTTCACATGCATAAGGTCCTGGGTTCATCTCCAGGTAGCAGCTGTCTGACATCCGAAGAAGTGGCTGCCAGTGTTTAGGCAATATTGAGCTAGCTGGAGCAATGGTCTGGCTCCACGTAAAGCAGGTTCCTATGTTCCTATGGGACAAGGTCTATTTGTTCCTTCAATTCTGTTCTCAGCAGGTTTTCACCATCCCTTAGGTCAGCGGTTCTCAACCTGTGGGTCCCCAGATGTTGTTGGACTACAACTCCCATCATCCCTGAGCTAGCTAGGGGTGATGGGAGTTGTAGTTCAACAACATCTGGGGACCCACAGGTTGAGAAAGGCTGCCTTACGTGGATGGACATGACTAACCAGGGCCCATTGATTTCTGTGGGTTTATGCTGAGCAGAGCACCCTATCTGTACAACCTAGGAATTCCAGAATATAGACGTGCTTTTACCCTCGCAAGACTGAATGTGTAGCCCTCAGATGTACTTGAGGGATGATTCCAACAGATTCCACACAAAAAACGCTTGTGTCACTGCGGGGGATGGCAGCACCGAAGCAGTGGCGCATGCCCTCCTGGCGTGCACTCTTTACAAAGACCTGAGGAACAAGATTATCTCCCTTCTTTTATTGTCCATTCCAGGTCATCCAACCACTGCCATGGTGTCTTTTCTCCTGGCAGATCAAGAGGAGCAGATGACAGCAAAGGTTGCAAGGTTTTTTAGGTGGGGCAATCAGAATAAGGTCCACTGTTTGACTGCTGATTCAGCATCCTAAACTGTGCTTTATTATAATCGACTTTTTATTTTGTTCTGTGTACAGTATATCGCAGTGGTCTTTTGTTGCTATGGCTGATGGCTAATGCAAATAAAGTTTTATTCATTCATTCTGAGTTGGATACAACGCAGTGTGTTTTCACCGGCAGCAGGCTCAACTCTGAGTGCAAAAGAAAGCAAATTTTGCAACCTGTCAACATGTGTTCTGAATTTTCTCTTGATTTCTTTTTTTGGTCCTCTTTCTACCCCTCCCAGGTTGAGTAGCTCCACAGAACAAAGCACTTCATCCCGTCTCATCCGGAAACACAAACGCCGTCGCCGGAAACAGAAGATGCGACAGATTGACCGGGTAAGCCTTTGTGGTTTGGAGTTTGCGGCCTTCATTAAGAACATGAAGCGGGGGGGGGGGGGAGGATGTGTGGCCCTCCAAATAGTGTGGGACTCCAACTCCCATCAGCCCCAGCCAGCATGGTTCCAGGATGATGGGAATTGTAGTCCAAAAACATCTAGAGAGCTGCAGGTTCCCCATCCCTCTTTAGACAAAATTCTAAATAGCTGTTTCCTGGTCACCTGTGGTGAGTAACAACCATCCCCAGGCAATGAAAGAAATGTCTTCTTTTCCTCTTGTTTTCGAGGCTAACATAGGTATGTGTGGGCTAGCAGCCTCATGTTGTAAGCTTATTTATAAGGCTGCCACAGAAGTTGGGACGCGGGTGGCGCTGTGGGTTAAACCACAGAGCCTAGGACTTGCCAATCAGAAGTTGGTGGTTTGAATCCCCGCGACGGGGTGAGCTCCCGTTGCTCGGTCCCTGCTCCTGCCAACCTAGCAGTTCGAAAGCACATCAAAGTGCAAGTAGATAAATAGGTACCACTCTGGCAGGAAGGTAAACGGCATTTCCGTGTGCTCCTCTGGTTCGCCAGAAGCGGCTTAGTCATGCTGGCCACATGACCTGGAAGCTGTACACCGGCTCCCTTAGCCAATAAAGCGAGATGAGCGCTGCAACCCCAGAGTCGGTCATGACTGGACCTAATGGTCAGGGGTCCCTTTACCTTTACCTTTACACAGAAGTTGGCCTTTGAACTGTTTCTTGGCTTTCTTCCTATGTCATTGCCCATCCAACTCTTGCAATCACCATGTTCTGAACTGCAGAAACTGCAAATTATTGCCAGCTTCTCCTTTATGTTTTTCAGTCGTCTTCCTTCAGCAGCATCACAGACTCTACCATGTCCCTGAACATCATCACTGTCACCCTCAACATGGGTAAGCCGCATTGGCTGAGCTGCTGTTATGTCATGGCATGCTCACAAGGAATTGTAAACGCAGTCGCAAAATGTGCACATTTGTGGCAATGACTCTTTACCCATCTTGCCTCTACCGAAGCAAGCTAGGTGTGCACACGTACTTTGGAAACTGGGGGAAATGGCATGGTGCCGTCAAGATCTTGTTGAGCTCCAACTCCCATCAACCCCAGACAGCGTGGCCAGTGGTCAGGGATGATGGGAGTTGGAATCCAACAATTTATGGAGGTTCCCTGTCCCTGAAGTGGGAGCAACATCCAGAAAGGAGGCTCCTTGCTGTGTCCCTGCATGACTCCCTGCTTTGGTGTTTTTTTTGTACACGAACAAAACAAAGACATAAAAAGTTGCAGTTAGGGGATATATTTCAAAACATAATTGTTATAGTGGGCATTGGGAGTCTGACAACATCCGGATGACACGGTGTCTTAAGGCCATGGTGACTTGCCTTTTGAAATTGCTAGTTCCATGCCTCAGCTAACCTTGCTTCTCTCCCTTCCCCATCTGAATGGCCCAGTCCTGCGCGGGGGGTGGGGGAGAGAGCCCTAGACCCCTCCAGCAGGGAACAAGGGGGGTATATTTAGAAGGCCACCTGTGACCCTCCTCCAATTGCACATTTGCACACTGAGAGCCAGTGTGGTGTAGTGGTTAAGAGCGGTAGATTCGTAATCTGGTGAACTGGGTCCGATTCCCTGCTCCTCCACCTGCAGCTGCTGGGTGACCTTGGGCTAGTCACACTTCTCTGATGTCTCTCAGCCCCACTCACCTCACAGAGTGTTTGTTGTGGGGGAGGAAGGGAAAGGAGAATGTTAGCCACTTTGAGACTCCTGAAGGGGAGTGATAAAGCGGGATATCAAATCCAAACTCTCGTTCTTCTTCTCTTCTTCTTCCTCCTCTCTCCTTTCCAGAAAAATACAACTTCCTCGGAATCAGCATCGTGGGCCAGAGCAACGACCGAGGGGATGGTGGCATCTACATAGGCTCCATCATGAAAGGCGGCGCTGTGGCGGCTGATGGGAGGATCGAACCGGGGGACATGCTCTTACAGGTTGGCACAAGCATAGGCTCCTAAGGAGAGCTTGGCCTCTGAATCGGGGCGAAGGCCCAGCAGATCCAGCATCCTGTTCTCACAGTGGCCAACCAGAAGCTCCTGTGGAAAGCCCACCAGCAAGACCGGAGCACAAGAACCCCCTCCCCTCCTGTGGTTTCCGGCAACTGGTAATCAGGAGCCTCCAGCCATGGAGGAAGAGCAGAGCCGTTGTGGCTAGTAGCCTGTGATGGCCTTATCCTCCATGAATTGGTGTAATAATCCTCTTTGAGAGCCATGCCGTTAGGGGGTCATCGCTTTCTACAGTTGTGGGGCGCCATGAATTCCTGCAAGCGCAGGATGAGGCTCTTGACCTGTTGGCAATTTGCTGGCAGGCAGCCTTCTGGGGGCCTAATAATAATAATAATAATAATTTATTATTTATACCCCGCCCATCTGGCTGGGCTTCCCCAGCCACTCTGGGCAGCTTCCAACCGATTATTAAAAGCAATACAGCATCAAACATTAAAAACTTCCCTAAACAGGGCTGCCTTCAGTTGTCTTTTCAAAGTAAAATAGTTGTTTATTGCCTTGACATCTGCTGGGAGGGCGTTCCACAGGGCGGGTGCCACTACCGAGAAGGCCCTCTGCCTGGTTCCCCGTAACCTCACTTCTCGCAGCGAGGGAAACGCCAGAAGGCCCTCGGTGCTGGACCTCAGTGTCCGGGCTGGATGATGGGGGTGGAGATGCTCCCACTTGTGGCTGGGGCCAGAGGCAAAAGTGGGCGGAGCAATGAATTTAAAATTTAATCTTTGTACAGCAGGTTGGTTTCCACACACACACCTCTCTGTCCTCCACCTTGTCAAGCAAGAGGCATCATCCGAGTTGAAGGACGCGTTCCATCCAGCCAAAAACACCCCAGGAGGATGTTAAGCAGGGCTGGGGAGGTGGTGTGGCCTGACGAGATTCCCAAGGGCCAGGTAGACAGGTCTAGAGGGCCACATTGGGGACTGAGCCATCCTTGTATGCCAGATGTGGGGAACCTTCGGCCTTCCAGATGTTGAACTACAACTCCCATCATCCCCGACCATTGGTCATGCTTGCTGGTGTTGATGGGAGTCCAGCTACATCTGGAGGGCCACAGCATCCCCACACCTGATGTAGTTCCTTGGAGCAGGGCTCTCAGCGATGAGCGTTCAGTCCAGTGTTCAGCTGGGAGGCAGCTGTTGGGCTCATGTCCTTCTCCTGGGCTTCTGACAGTGGCAGATTTTGTGCTTTAGAATTTCAGCGGCACCCAGTGCACCACTGAAATCCCCCCCCCCCATGCCTCTTGCACTGCAATTTCAGTGGCACCCCCTGCAGTGCCCTTTCGGCTTGGTGCCCATTGCGGGAAAACCAGCCTTCCTCCCCATAAGCCGCCTCTGCTTCTGATTGGCTACATTGAGAACGGAATGCTTGGTCTTTGATTTGGCCCAAATCAAGGCTCCTCTTCATCTTCTTACGATTTGGAGGGGAAACCCCTGGCGATAACAGATTCCTCACCTGTTGCACTCCAGGTGAACGAGGTCAACTTCGAGAACATGAGCAACGATGACGCAGTGCGGGTCTTGCGGGAAATCGTCTCCAAGCCGGGGTGAGTGATCATAGCAAAGCCAGGGCGCTGTGCGTTTGTTACTCCTGCAGTTGATGTCTTGTATCCAGTGGTGGTCCTACTCAGAGTAAACCCATTAACATTAATGGAGTCAGCACTAATTTCATTGGGTATACTCTGAGTAAAACTTGGTACCGCTCATTGACTGCAGCCAGTGCAGAGAGCAACCTCCCCAAATCTGTCCTTTGTCTTATATTGTATTTTAAACAAGCGTGTGTTTTAATGCTCATGCTTTTCATCCTTTCTGTGCTGTGTTTTATCTGGTCTGAGACTGTATAATAAATGATTTCATTTGATTTGACTCCCGAAATCAGCCTGGGTTCAGGCTCGGGGTTATGAAGAGACAATGTTGTGGTTTTGAGATTTGGGTGTATTAGGGGGGCTGTGTAAATAAGACTGCACTCTAAACCCAGACCCTGAGACTCACAGTGAGTGCTTTGGGGTTTGTCCCACATTGGGCTGCATGGAGGAAGGAGAGGTGAGGGCATGATATATCAGATAACCTCCAAGTTATTCTTTTTAAAACTTCCTGCGTGTAGAAAACTGGTATCTCAAGGCACAGAGAGGACTAGAGGTTTTCTCCTTGGCGCACTACTTTATTAGATGCAGTGAGGTGTCATCGTTTTTTGTTGTTGAGTTTTAATGGGGCAGGGCAATCAAAATAAGGTCTCTCTCCTTCCCACCCCTGTGAGTTTGAAGCGGTGTTGTCTGGAATGGACTCTAGCACTTGAGCTTTATTGAGTGAAGAGCTCAGCGTAGAAGCAGAGGGGTGGTGAGATTAGGAGCCTGGAACCATGTGCCTGAGAGGCAGCCATTGACAGAACGTAAGAAGGTCATTCCTTTGAGTTTTCTGTTTTCATTCCCTTCATAATATATATCTATCTTCTATATTTTTTCTCCAGCCCTATCAGCCTAACAGTGGCCAAATGCTGGGATCCTACGCCCCGGAGTTATTTCACAATCCCCAGAGGTGAGTGATCCAGCCATTGCAAACAGCCTTAAAGCACACGCAGTTCATGGCATTGATCGTCCACAAGGTTTTATAAAGGAGTGGTGCTGATGATGATGATGTGGAAAGAGAGAAACTTTTGATCTAGAGCAGTGATGCTAGTGGAGAGGCTATGTAATCCCCAGGTGTTGTTAGACTATGACTCCCACCATCCCTGACTGTTGGTCCTGCTGGCTGGGACTGATGGAAAATGTAGTTCCACAACATCCGGGGACCTGAGGTTGAAGAACACACATCTAGGGAGTCACCCAATGAAATGGACATCCTTGGTTTAGAAGATGAATCCAACAGGTCGATCTGGATTGACTGGTCAATCCCTGGGGTTTTTTGGTAGATTGCGATAGATTGCTGGCTCCTCCATCTGGCCTTTTTGCTGCGAGGCTGACTGTCTCCTTAGTGCTCTATCACTGAGCACCTGTTTTCATTTATTAGACCTTAACCTGCACATAAGTGGGACGTTCCCAAAAATAGCTCAACAATTCTGATTGGCTAGACAAGGGCAGAAAGCCCAGCTTGTTAATTATGCTTTAAGAAAACTGGCCAATAGGTACCCAGGACGCAGAGCCTTTTTAGCAGGGGCAGTCAAGGCAGCTTTTATGTCAGAAGGTTTTGGAAGATGATGGTGATGATTAATTAAATTTGTATGCCACCCTATACCCATAGATCTCACGGCAGTTCACAACATAAATATAAATATAAAATATTGATATTTAATTGTCTTTTCCTTATCTCCTTCTTTTGACAAGCTTACCCAGGTGTTTAGAACGCTGATTCGTGTTTTCATCTGCTTTTAGTTTATTGATGATTTTAATCTCGCTGAACGTTTTGAATTATTGTTGTTAATTGTTTTTATTGACAATCTTATTGTTCTACCTTTTTCGTAAGCTGCTTTGAGGTTGCTATTGTTGTTTACAACCAAGCGGTGTGTAAATATGGGTGAAACAATAAAAGAAAATGAATATTGTATTTCATTGTATTCGCAGTTTGAATTCTGCGGAATGCAATAAAATGCAAATACATGTGAGAAGCAATACAAATACTATTAGGAACCACCTAGCATCCAGCACTGTACATTATAGAGACATTTGTTAAGGGTTTGCCAAGACCCTCAGCCATTTTCAAGTGGTCTGGGGGTGGGGAAGAGGGGGAGGTTTCAGGAGCCATGTTGCATGCAGCTTTTTCTTGTGCCTAAAGCCAACTTGAATGCTTCTCTAGGGAGGCAGGATATACCGTATTTTTCGCTCTATAGGACGCACTTTTTCCCCTCCAAAAATTAAGGGGATATGTGTGTGTGTCCTATGGAGCGAATGCAGGCTCCTTGGCTTCAGCGATAGCAATGTGAAGGCTTTGAAGCACAGAGGGAGCGCTCCCTCCGTGCTCCGGAGGCTACACGTTGCTTTCGCTGAAGCCTGGAGAGCGAGAGGGGTCGGTGCGCACCGACTCCTCTCGCTCTCCAGGCTTCAGGCATAGCTGCCTGAAGCCTTTGGAGCACAGCAGGACCTCGCGCTGCGCTCCAAAGGCTTTGGGTTCCTTTTGCTGAAGCTGGGAGAGCAAGACTCCCGGCTTCAGCAGAGAGGGAGAGCTGCGCAGCGCCCCTTCAGCCAAGCGGGAGGAGAAATGGAAGGGGCTCAGTTTCTCCTGCTGCTTCGCTGAAGGGGTGCTGAGCAGAGAGGGGGAGAATTTTTTTTTCTTGTTCTCCCCCTCTAAAACAAGGTACGTCCTATGGTCGGGTGCGTCCTATAGAGCGAAAAACACGCTAAGTTTTGAAAGGAAAGAGATGAACCGCCACAGAGTGCGCCTGCTAACCCTTTCTTCTCCCTCCCCATTTTCTCTCGCGTTCCAGCTGAGCCCGTGCGGCCGATCGACCCCGCCGCCTGGATCTCTCATACCACGGCCCTGACGGGAGCGTACCCCCGTTACGGTATGAGCCCCTCCATGAGCACCATCACCTCTACCAGCTCCTCACTAACAAGCTCAATTCCCGATTCGGAAAGTAAGTCACACTGCCGCCAGGACCGGGCAGGTTATTTCCTCCTGCGCAGGGCTGGCAGTGTAGAGCCAAACAAACAAAACTCCAAACAAAAGACACACACAAGAAACCCCAAAAGCAAAAGAGCTCCAGCAACAACAATGTTGTGGGGAGCATAAAACTTGTTTTCCCTCCACCCATGGCCATCCAAAACCTGGAAGGATAAGGTTGTCAGCAGCTGCGAGGCCTCGGCGGCTGTGATTTACCTCTGCTGTAGGAGGCAGGAGGCCTCTGAATGTCAGGTGCTGGGTGTTGAACGCTGGGAGAGCTGGTGATGCTCTCAGGGTCCTGCTTGCAGGATTCCCAGTTGGGCATCTGGTTGGTTGCTGGACTAGATGGGCCATTGGTCTGAGTCAGCTTCAGGGCCCTTCTGATGTCCTCATTAAAGGACATTTGCTTATTTGCTAGGGGACTAGCAAATTCACAGGGCATAAGGCTGTCAGTGTCTATTAACCACAGTGGCTAGAAAGCTGCTGGACCAGAAAGGGCTCAGCAGGGCTCTTCTTACATTAGTAAAGCACAGGCCTGGGGTGAATTTTCTTTCTCTTTCATTTTACCATTCAAATACCTTCACCTTTTCGAACGGCTTCTAGCCCTTCACACCCAACCTTCTTCCTCCAAGGAACTCAAGGTGGTGTACTTTGTTCACAACAACCCTGTGAGGCAGTGATTGGGGCAACGTCACTCAGTGAACTTCATACCCGAAGGAGAAGGGATCTGAACCCTGGTCTTCCAGGTCCTATTGAAGCACTGAAACCACTACCCTACACTGGATAGTGGTGCAAAGATGGGCATACTTTGGGTTGGAGGGCTATTGCCCAACCCTCCCTACCACTCCGAATAAACTTGCTATAGGTACCGGTTGAAGCCTCGGAGTCCTTTACAGTACCATCCTGCAGAGAGAAGGGAAGGGGCATAGCTCAGTGGTAGAGCATCTGCTTCACATGCAGAAGGTCCCAGGTTTGATCCCCGGCATCTCCAGGTAGGGCTAGAAACCTGGAGAGCAGCTGCCAGTCAGTGTAGGTTGAACTGAGCTAGCTGGACAGCTTCCTGTGAAGATCAGCAAAAAATATTTGACTTTGCCTTTATTTTAGCCAAAGCAGCCTTCTCCAACTTGGCGGTCTCTGTGCTGGGTGGGGCTGTTGGGAGTTGTGGTCCAAAATGCCTGGAGGGCGCCAGGTTGAGGAACACTGATCTGAAGTCCCCTGCCCCTGGCACATGCATGCACTATTCTGTGCATACTTGAGACGGTTAGAGCCTTTGGCTGTCTGCCGACAGCTTGCTGCTGGCTGCTGTGACATTCTTTGCATTCTTTTGGGGAGATAGCGATGTGAGACCCCTTTCGCAATCACATTGCTGGAGTAAGGACTACTTAGGATTTTTTTTAAAAAAAATCTACAGCATAAATTGGTGGTCAGGTTTCCTAAAGGGGATCTGTGGAAGGACAGAGGAGGCTTCCCCCACAGATAACGTTTTAGGCTGACACCACCCAGACGTTAGAGACCCTTGGCATGCGGCTCTGAGGGTCTTTTTCAGTGGATTTAAATAGGCTGTTTGGCTTTTACAAGCCTCTTCTCGGCTGGCTCCAAAGGGGAGACGAGCAAACTATAGCATTCATTTCCAGAAGATGTAGAGATGATAATGGCTGCCAACTTAGAGGGCAGCTACTAGCCATGACAGCTATGTTCTCTTTCTACTGTGAGAGGCAGTATGCTTCTGAATACCAGTTGCTGCTGTGTAGGAACCAAAACAGGCAGCTGCAGTCTTTCCATCTCCATGTGCTTTCTGCTGTGGTCTTGTCAGTCTCCTGCACCCCCCCCCAGGACACACCAGTACATAAAACCCTCACAATGGGCTCTCCCCGTTTATTGCTCCCCACACATTCAAATCAGAAGGTTGTCAAACCCAAACCACAGGTTGCTTTCCTCGCTACTAACCAAACTAACTTCCTGCCAAAGCCAAACGTTGCCGCAGAGCACCTGGCGAGAATTGGTTGCAAACGGGACCCAGGAGCCTTTGTGGGTAAAACGGCAAGTGGTGGATGATGATGTTCTTCTGGTGTTGCAAGGGGGTGCATGGCCTGATCCTGTGTGTTCCCAAGCCTTCCTTCACCACGCGCTTTCCCCCCCTTTTCTGACAGATGACATAAGCATGGAAAAATAAGTGAATCCCGAAGTTTCTGTGGGAAATGAACTGGGTCTGTATGGAGTGCTGTAGCTCCATTAAAAAATGAAATCCAGGCATGTTCCGGTAGTGTAGCTTCGCCAAGCTGATGCCCTCCAGATGTTTTGGACTACAACTGTCATCAACTCCAGGATCTCTCTCTCCTCTTTTCTCTCTCTCCCCTGCTAACTCCTCTCCTCCCTATCTATCTATCTATCTATCTATCTATCTATCTATCTATTTCTCTCTCTCTTTCTCTCCCTTCTCTGCCCCAGGGACTGATGGGAGTTGTAGTCCAAAAATTATTGAGGGCAGCCTCCCTGGGTGCCTAGATGGCTTCACCCACCCTGGCACCCCATTGGTCTCCCTGCTGGCCTGATATATAAAAGCTTCTGGTTCAATCTTGACTTTTTAGTCTGGGGCAATTGCCAGGTTGGCCTTGACTGCCTGGCTTCTATCCTTGATTCTTTCCTCTTCCCCCTTCATTTTCTGCCCCCCCCCGTAAATATTTTTTTCTCCACATAGAAAACTAGCCTGTTAGAGAGAAGGGCTCTTCTCCCGGACATGTGAATTTTCAATATGCAGGGATTTGTTTTCACTTGCGCAGAAAGGGCGTTCAGACGTGTGAGCATCTCTCTCCTTCAGGTGAAGCGGTATAGCCCAGCAAGGTGGTACAGCCCGGGGGCAGGTTGAGAGCAGGTCCCTAGGCCAGAACGGCAGTTTGACGTGACTCTAGTCAGCCCCTCCCCATGCCGTCCCCACACCTTTCGTGACCAAGGAAGTGCCCTTAGTGACACCATCACTTTTAATCTGAAATCATAGAATCATAGAGTTGGAAGAGACCACAAGGGCCATCGGGTCCAACCCCCTGCCAAGCAGGAAACACCATCAGAGCCCTCCTGACATATGGTTGTCAAGCCTCTGCTTAAAGACCTCCAAAGAAGGAGACTCCACCACACTCCTTGGCAGCAAATTCCACTGTCGAACAGCTCTTACTGTCAGGAAGTTCTTCCTAATGTTTAGGTGGAATCTTCTTTCTTGTAGTTTGGAACCATTGCTCCGTGTCCGCTTCTCTGGAGCAGCAGAAAACAACCTTTCTCCCTCCTCTGTGTGACATCCTTTTATATATTTGAACATGGCTATCATATCACCCCTTAACCTCCTCTTCTCCAGGCTAAACATGCCCAGCTCCCTTAGCCGTTCCTCATAAGGCATTGTTTCCAGGCCTTTGACCATTTTGGTTGCCCTCCTCTGGACACGTTCCAGTTTGTCAGTGTCCTTCTTGAACTGTGGTGCCCAGAACTGGACACAGTACTCCAGGTGAGGTCTGATACTTCACTTGTGAACACCCTGTATGTGATACAGATATATAGAAGTATCTCAGATATACTTCTTCAGCTAGTGTAGGTTTCACATCCAATTTATTTAATAATAATAATAATAATAATAATAATAATGGGAAGAAAGCCTAAATTACACAAAAAGGCCAGATACATGTGTCATTCACAGAATGCAGTTGCGCAATAGAATTCTTGACATGAAATTTGGATAAACAGAGATATAGATATCCTCCCCAATAAAGCACCAAGTATCTGCAGCACAGGCACTTCAATTTGAAAGTTATCTCACATACACCCCAGCCGGTCTCCTCTATTAGAAGGTTCTCTATTAAAATCAAGAGATTTCAATTAAATTTATTTGAACACTCAAGAAGTTTTGGTGCCTGTAGGGGGAGATCCAAATAATGACACCCGCCCCCTTCTCGCTAGCCTCCATGCTGCCTGTTCTTCAGCACAAGCCATGCCGAAATGAAGAGAAGCCACGCAGGATTTGCCAGTATAGTCTTCAGGCCTGGGCCTGAGGTGTTTGGGTACCTGAAGGAGGAGGCCCAACTGCTGCTAATTAACTTCCCTAAGGCTGGACGTTCACAAACAAGAACTTTCCACTGGATTTTTGGGTGGCTTTGAATAGAAAATGGCCCCTCTCTTTTCCTTTTTTGTTCGCCTTGTTCTGAGGGGGGAAGAAAATGCTGGTTTGTGGCAGCCATTGTCCCTCCCCCAGAATCGCCTCAGAAACACACTCTGGGTTGTACCTGATGCCAGTCCCACTCAGAGCAGACCCATAGAAGTTAATGGATGTGGCTACCTTAGGTTCATTCATTTCAACGGGCCTCCTCTGGGCATAACTGAGTTGGAAGCAACTCAGCATCATGATGGGTAACATGAAAATGAGGGGGACAGATCCTGAAGCTGAGGCTCCAATACTTTGGCCACCTCATGAGAAGAGAAGACTCCCTGGAAAAGACCCTGATGTTGGGAAAGATGGAGAGCACAAGGAGAAGGGGACGAGAGAGGACGAGATGGTTGGACAGTGTTTTCGAAGCTATCAGCTTGAGTTTGACCAAACTGCGGGAGGCAGTGGAAGACAGGAGTGCCTGGCGTGCTCTGGTCCATGGGGCCACGAGGAGTCGGACACGACTAAACAACAACACCCTGCCACCACAGCCTCCACCTGTGATAAGTTTCACAGCTCATGCAAAGTATTGCCAGAACGATCCCTTTCACCATTCTGAGGGGGGAAATGGTGACCTCAGGCAGCTATCATTTCTCCCCCAGAATCCCCTCAGAACTGCTCCATGTCATGATGTAGGTTTGTAATGATGGGTAGTCTCCTGCTGCCCTGATCAGCCCCCATCAGCAATGAGTTTCACGTTTCTGCCAAAGTACGGCGGAAACAATGCCTTTCTTGTTTTTCGCCTCCAAATGAGGTGGACAAAATGGAGGGGACCAATTTTCCTCACACCCTGTCTACTTCTCTCTTGCTCAGCTGAAGTTCATTTCAGTTAGGCTTGTGCAGGAGGAGTTGCTAGCCGATTTTACCTCATGGTCAGGTCCTTTTCTTTCTCTGCAACATCCACGCTAAAATGCCCACCTCAGCTTTCCTCATGGCAGGGCTGTCCTTGCGTAAAACTGCTTCCCCCACCCCCCACCCCCGCTTTCCCTCTCGGCCTCCATCCGTTCCTTGTTTCCTTTATAGCAACATCTCTGTCTGCTCTTCCTTTTTTTCCAGAGCTGGACGAATCCCCTTTAACTGTTAAAAGCGACATGGCCACCATTGTCAAGGTTATGCAGTTGTCGGATTCTGGCCTTGAGATTCGGGACAGGATGTGGTTAAAAATCACCATCTCCAATGCAGTAATAGGTGAGTGACTCCTGCTTCTGAGGCTGAGGGTGGGAGAAAAGGTACCTTACTAAATTGAGACAAAAAATTTTTTTTCCTTCCAGTAGCACCTTAAAGACCAACTAAGTTAGTTCTTGGTATGAGCTTTCGTGTGCATGCACACTTCTTCAGATACACACGTGTGCATGCACACGAAAGCTCATACCAAGAACTAACTTAGTTGGTCTTTAAGGTGCTACTGGAAGGAAAAAAATTTTTTTGTTTTGACTATGGCAGACCAACACGGCTACCTATCTGTAACTGTTACTAAATTGAGGTTTTCTTTTTTGCCGCTGATGACGTTTACTTGTGTGGGTGCTTATGAAGGAACTAACCAAACCAGGTTTCACCATCATGGTGCCCTTCAGATGCTGTTGGACTCTGGCCCCTATCATCCTTGACTAGTGGCCATTCCTGGCTGGGGCTGATGGGAGTTGTAGGCTAGGGAAGGCTGAGTTGGGCCAATGGAATTCCAGCATACAGTGATGTCAACCCTGGCAGCAAAATATTCCCTTTCCTGTTCTGGATTACGGTTTGTGCCACTTTGGTACCCTGCCAGCTTGGATGAGGAATTGTGAATTACTGTCACAGGTTGTGTGTTTTTCCCCCGGAACAGGGAGGGAGTGAACACAGCAGTTGGGCTAGATGGCAGTCCCTTCCAACGCTACAATTTTATGATTCTATGACGGTGTAGCATGAGACAGCCTTTACTTGCTGGGGCTAATGGGATTTGTAGTCCAAAACAACTGGAGGGCACCAGCTTCACACAAGAGCATGGGGCAGTGCAAATGTAATGCAGCCCATCCTTTAATCACAGGTAGTAAGCAGCCTCCACTCCTCCTCCTCCTCCTTTCCCCCTTCAATTCTTCCTACTCTTCCCCATCACAGTTAATGGTTTTGTCCACAGCACCAGCCGTAACTCTGGTTAACAATAGCTGGGGTCCATGGTAACCAGGGCTTGAAAGTATGGTTGGCAAACCATGGTTTCAAGGAGGGAACATAGCACCAGCTGCTACTCCCACTTATTCTGTGGTGTATTTATCTGAAACATGTTTTCCCCAGCTTCAGTAGCTTTAGGCAATCTGAATACAGTGGTGCCTCGCAAGACGAAATTAATTCGTTCTGCGAATTTTTTCGTCTAGCGAATTTTTCGTCTTGCGAAGCACGAATCCCATAGGAATGCATTGAAAATCAATTAATGCGTTCCTATGGTCAAAAAAAGTCCAAACAAAGCCAAATTTGGTACAACAAGAGTTTATTAAGTGCTCTTTAAAGTCACACATACTGTAAAGAGCATTTCAAAATTCAAACCCAGAAATTTTTTAAAAAAACAGTAGAGTGGCCCAATGGTCACAGAAAATCATAAAAATGCAGGAAAAAAAACACACAAGCTTCCAGATTCTTGCAAACCCCTCCCCAACTGTTCTCCCAGCCACCTAGCACACAGAAATTCAAATCCAGAAATTTTTTTTAAAAACAGCAGAGTGGCCCAATGGTCACAGAAAATCATAAAAATGCAGAAAAAAACCACAAGCTTCCAGATTCTTGCAAACCCCTCCCCAACTGTTCCCCCACCCACCCAGCACACAGAAATTCAAATCCAGATTTTTTTAAAAAAACAGCAGAGTGCCCCAATGGTCACAGAAAATCATAAAAATGCAGAAAAAAACACACAAGCTTCCAGATTCTTGCAAACCCCTCCCCAACACCAAGTCCTTGAATTCCAAACACCCCAACCCAAAATCCAACCCCCCCAAAAAAAGTTTTAAAAGCTTAACTTACCAAATGGCTGCAAAAGAAGTTTTGGAAAAGCTTCAAAAATCACCAGTCTTTAAAAACCTCAAAAAAGGCTACTATGTACACTGCGTTCTATGAGTTGCTCCTCGAAGTCAAGTCGCAACTGTATTAACGGTGTTAAGAAAAAGGAAACAAACTTGCAAGACGTTTTCGTCTTGCGAAGCAAGCCCATAGGGAAATTCGTCTTGCGAAGCAGCTCATAAAACGGAAAACCCTTTCGTCTAGCGAGTTTTCCGTCTTGCGAGGCATTCGTCTTGCGGGGCACCACTGTACTCTCTGCCAAACCAGATTTGGCTACATAATGAAATCACTGAGAGGGGAAGAAGAAGAAGAGTTTGGATTTGATATCCCGCTTTATCACTACCCTAAGGAGTCTCAAAGCGGCTAACAATCTCCTTTCCCTTCCTCCCCCACAACAAACACTCTGTGAGGTGAGTGGGGCTGAGAGACTTCAGAGAAGTGTGACTGGCCCAAGGTCACCCAGCAGCTGCATGTGGAGGAGCGGGGTATCGAACCCGGTTCACCAGATTACGAGTCCACCGCTCTTAACCACTACACCACACTGAGCAAGTGAGGGTAATGGGGACTGAAAGCAAGTGAGGGCACAGGCAATGTAAAATAAACAAGTTTTTACCAGGAGTGGCGGTTTGGGTGGATAGGTGGGGGGGCGGTGTGGAATTACCAAATTGGTGGTGTTTTCCCCCCTTTGACTACTCCCCTCGCTGTTTGCAGGAGCGGACGTGGTTGACTGGCTCTACACGCACGTGGAGGGCTTTAAAGACCGAAGGGAGGCCCGGAAGTACGCCAGCAGCATGTTGAAACATGGCTACCTCAGGCACACTGTGAACAAAATCACGTTCTCAGAGCAGTGCTACTATGTCTTTGGTGATCTCTGCGGCAGTAAGTCCCCCTCCTTACGCCCTTTGGGGAAGGGTCTGGTCAGCAATGGCTTTCCCGGGTCTCAAGTCCTTCCCAGCCCCAGCTGAAGATACCAGATATTGAACCTGAGACCTTTTGCATGCAAATCACATACTCTGCCCCTGAGCCATATTGTTTCGTGTGTCTGCGCCATCATGGAAGTTGTTTTCTCCTTTCCGTCTCCAGATCTGGCTGCACTGAACCTTAACAATGGTTCCAGCGGAGCTTCAGACCAAGACACCCTGGGCCCCCTCCCGCACCCGGCCACGCCTTGGCCCTTGGGACAAAGCTATCCTTACCAATACCCCCTTGCCCCTCCGTGTTTCCCGCCGGCCTACCAGGACCCAGGCTTCAGCTATGGGAGCGGCAGCGCAGGGAGCCAGCAAAGCGAAGGTAGGTTCTCTGGCGTGTGCATCTCCCCTTCCATGATTTCCATTCCTGCTGGCCGTTTGCTTATTTCTTCCCTCTCCCCCACCCCTTGGTTTTGTTTTCCTCTCTCCTCTTCTCATGACTCCCTTTGTCTATCATGCATGGAATCGGTTTCTTTCTGCTGCAACGTGAAGGAATTATTGTTTTAAATGAGCTTCCTGCATAGATTCTGTGACCTGGTTCACATTAAATGGCAAGTCAAGCCGTGGTTTAGCATATGTGAGTTAAAGGCACAGGTTCCTGGAGTGAAGATCCCAGCCACAGCAGTCCTCTCCTGATACTGCTGCGCTGCCTGGAGCTAAGCCATGGTTTGGTGTATATGGTTTGTCTTGCTGCAGACAAACCACAAACCCTAACCAAGGTTTGTTTGGCATTTACCACTTGTGCTTTGTTTGAAGTGAAACAAACCATGAGCCCAGGCTTGAGCATAACACTAAGTCAAACCATAGCTTAGCCCCAAGTAGTGTTGTTGCAATAGTAGAAAAACAACTACCAAACTTTTAGAAGACAACTGAAGGCAGCCCTGTTTAGGGAAGCTTTTAATGTTTAATAGGTTATTGTATTTCAGTGTTCTGTTGGAAGCCGCCCAGAGTGGCTGGGGAAACCCAGCCAGATGGGCAGGGTATAAATAATAAATTATTATTATTATTAGTAGTAGTACTAGGGAGTTCAGTGGCCATGATCTTAGCCCAAAGAACCCACATGTTTGTACGCTCATGCTAAGCCATAGTTTGGCTCAACATTACCTGCAAACTGTGTCAGTGTCTCAGCTTTCTGGAGGAGGGAGTAGAGTTGTGTTGCCTACGTTGATGGCCAGATACAAACCATAGCAGCATTTTAAAAAAAACCCATTGGTAGCGTTAGTATTATACGTTGTTAGGCTCCATGCAAAAATTAAAACGGTCCCTCTCCATGGGCCTGATTATAATCTAAAGCAAATAGTCACAGCAGAGTCAGTAATTTAACATTTCATATCTAAAAATAAGCATTATTTTTGGTAATGACAGATCAGCTCTGAAAAACAAAACAAAAGGTGAGGTGGGGGAGAGAGAAAGGGAACTTGGATATTCTGGCTGTCGCCTGTCCAGCCTACCGCATTCCTGTTCAACAAAGACTCGTTTAAGTTTAGTTGCTGAAACAGTGAGTTGGGCTGATTTTTAAGGTTGCATCTGCATCATTTAGAAAATATTTTGAACTTTGTGCGGTGAATTTGTACAGCCACAGAGAATGCCTTCTCCCAAGCCAATGCCACCTTGAACTTCAGAGGGCAGTGGAAGTGCCAAGCCACACTCACTCTGCCTGCTGAGGTTCACACCTGAGAGGGTCTGTAGGGAATGTTTGGGGCCTAAGTCATTTATACCTCCTCATATGAGCATCTGAAGAACGGACTTGGCAGGAGACTGGACTAAGCAGGTTGCTATGAGGAGAGATGTCCTTTCTTGAATTCACAGGTGCAAGGGCTATGCTATAATGGGCGCAAATATATCTGGGAAAGTGGGAGCAGAGAGCATGATGGGGGTAGTGTGTTGCTTTTCCCTTCACCACCTTCTGCCTAATAGTGCATTGCTGCTGTGGCTGCTGCAGTTGTGTGTCATTTCACTTGAAGCTTTCCCCCCTTTTCTTTTGTAACTGTTATTCCCTTGTTTTGTCCTGAGCAAGCATTAGACTGAAGGATTCATAAAGGAATGGCTGGGACTGGTAAGCGTCTCACACACCTCCCTTGAAAACTGATATTATTGCTTCATATATAGCATGATCATCTAGATTCTTGTGTCTTCCCCCATTCTGAAACTCTTAGCGTGTCTCTCCTCCCCATGCTCTTCTCTCTGCCCCTCTGTCCTTTTTGTTTCCTTTTGAATTATCCTGGGCTGCCCAGCCATCTGAGCTGGGACAGCCTGCAGAATAGGAAGCAAAGCTTTCACTGGAGAGTTCGGCTGGAGTTTCCCCAGGGCTAATCAGCAGATTGCAGTTTACAGGGTGTCAGATTCACTTAGTAAGCAGGAATTGCTGAAGTTCTTCAGGACCTTGGAGAGCTCCATTGTGAAACAGACCTTGCTTTGGATGGAGATTTGAGTTCCACTGAGCAGCTAGATGGCAAAACTGAGAGCTCTAGATCTGCTCCCAGTCTGAGAGCTAGCAGGAATTTAAGTGGACAGAATGCTACCTTCTGAAACTTCACACATTCTAGATGGAATCTGCTTTCTCTTCTGGGAGTTTATTGAGGAGTGATGGTCGATAAAGGGCTAGAGCTGCGGATCCTAGAGTCCTTTCTTGTGGAGTGTACACACTCAAGCACACACACAAACTCTTTCTCTAGATCAGCCTTTCTCAACCTGTGGGTCCCCAGATGTTGGACTACAACAAGGCCAGAGCTCAGGGATGATAGGAGTTGTAGTCCAACAACATCTGGGAACCCACAGGTTGAGAAAAGCTGCTCTAGATGGTTCACAGAATGCTCTTCCCATGGTCTGGATCTTTGGCCAGCTTGAGGGCTGTTGAACTGTTGAGACAAGCTTCTGCTGTCTCAGGCATCGAAGATGGAGAACTCATTGTTCTTCCCTTGCCTGTGTGTGTGTTTTAATACAGTATTTTGGATACCCAAGTACACAGAATAACTTCTTGCAGCTTGCAATGACTCTCTGCATGAAAGCAATTGCAGCCAAATACAAACTCTGTGTGCATGCCTGGTCAGCAGCTATGCTTCCTGGAAAGCCACTTTTGATTCTTCTAATAGCAAACTTGGATGGTGAGTGCCAACAGGAAAGTAGCTAAGATGAGGCCGCTCAGAAACAAGAGGGAGGTATTGGTACATGCAGAGGTATCCCAAGGATTCCAGAAGTACCAAAGACCAAACCAGCCACCCCACACATCAAAAGCAAACAAACAACTTACGAGGGCAAATCCTCCAAGAGACTTGCATGGCCTAGAAGACTGAGCATGCTCTGCAGTCATGCAGCATACAGTGTCCGTTGGAGAAATGTGGAAGGCCATGCTTAGAGGGAGTGGCTGGCTGGAACCCTGAACCCAAGCTGGGCTTTAGGAGGGAGAATACAGTGCAGCATTTGGTTACAGGTCCCCACTTGCAGATACATGGGATTTCAGGACATTTCGAAATAAACATTTGTGTGAATCTTTCTGCAGGGTTGCTTTTTGTTATTGTTACGAAACAGAAAACACCCTTTGCCTTTGCTTTTTTTTTTTTTTTACTCCAGCGTGTTCCCCCCAAAATTATCACTTCTCCTCCTTTTTGAAAATGTTGCTGCGTTGCTTCTACGAGGCTTTCGATGTAGTTTCTGGACATCCATGCATGACAAAAAGTTACACCCGCTTCTGCCCCAGCAGTTGTGCTCACCCGAGTCCTGTAGCCATCCATCGCATGCGAACCTCGTGCGGGATCATATGTGTCCTTGCTGCTTCATCTGTTATTTCTTCTCCGCTGATCGGCAGGCATCGGTTGGAAGCGTGGGCAATGTGCCACTTGTGTTTCTTTCCCCTTCCACTGACCCCCTTCCCTTTCCCTTCCCTCCTTCCCCCCAGGAAGTAAAAGCAGCGGCTCTAACCGAAGCAACAGCGAGAAAAGCCGGAGGACCCTGGCTCGGGATAAGGACCACAAGTCAGCCGGCAGCGGCAGCGAATCGGATCCCACTGCCCGGAGCGGGGTAGCAGGGAGCGTCCTTCGGCGCGAGCGGCCGGCCAGCCAGCTCAGCCACCACAGCCGCGCCTCTGCTGCCCCCAGCGAGAGGAGCCCTCACAGCCGCCATTCACACGGGCCTCCGGGCGTTCCTCCGCTCTGCAGCCTCCCCAAGCTGGGCCCCAAAGTCTATGGGACAAGTGGGCCCCCTGGGGGTCCCCCCGTGCGGGAACTCGCCTCCGTCCCCCCCGAGCTGACCGGCAGCCGCCAGTCGTTCCAGAAGGCCATGGGCAACCCTTGCGAATTCTTCGTTGACATTATGTGAACAAGAAGTGCCTTCAAAAGACTCTTGTGCGGAGGGTTTGTTTTCTTGGGGTTCCTTTTTTAAGTTTGCAAATTGACGCTGGAAAAGAAATAGGGGTGGAGACAGAGAGATGGGGGGGGGGGAGTTATTCGGACTGTCCTTTGCATGTCACGCCTTCCTGACTCTTGATGTTTGCAAGCAAACGAGGAACAGAAATCCTGGAAACTTAGATATCTGCAAATCAGTGGAATCTTTTTTTTTTTTTTAATTCTCCTTCTGCTTCCCCTACCCTGACCAATGTGATTGATTGGTGTTCTCTTCACATACCCTAATGAGCTTTGGTATCTGTGGCATCCTCTCCCCAGTGCAATTATACTGTGTTCTCAATCAAGAAATAGCATTTTATATAGTGCTTTTAAAAAGCAACAACACACAATTCTCCAGTCATGCATATTTGCACCTTCTTTTGTTTTTTGTTTTAAAAAAATGTTCTGGTTACTTTATTTCCATCTGGGGGTGGGGGGACCTTTCTTCTTTTGCTATGAAAAGGACAGTGCTAGCCAGTAGCCATAAAATCTAAGGTGTGTCTGCAAGTGGTGCATTATGGGAGTCCTGTATCCAATCATAAGTGAAGATCTGGCTCTGTGCCAAGGTTTTGCTTCCTTTCTTCATTTTACTATTCAGGCCTTGTTTGCACGCTACATGGTGCCTGGATCTACATCATGTGATTGCCCTAAAAAGGGGGAAATAACTCACTTGGTAGAGAGTTGGGCACTTTGTGCTTCTCCCTCCATGCACTTCTTCAGGTTTGAATTGTGCACTGGACTTCTCCAAACCATGAAACTACGAAGTGTCTGCCAGTTACCACAAGCAGCTGGGCCAAGAGGTCTCCTGTCCACCTTGGGCAAGTCCTGCTCCTGCCTCCGTTGTTTGCTCATGCTCGCTGTTTCTTGTTTCTCTTTGCTAAAGGGAACAAGGGAATCAACCTCTCAGCTCTGCTCTCTTCTCTGTGGCATCAGCTGCTAGCATTTGCTTTCCCCCTGCACTGAAGGCAAAAGCAGCTGATGCCAGAGAAAAGGGATTCAGTGTCCACCTTGCTTTCCGTATAAGAAAGCAGGAATAAATTCAGCTTGGCCTTTCATTACACCCAGTGGCTTTTCATCTAAGCGTTTGCAAACAGCAAAATCTGACTCTGGTTACATACCCAATTTAAAACAACGACCGCACTGATAAAAATAAATGCGACAGCGACTGTCACGTACCAATAGAAGCTGATACACACAAGAGTCACATGGGGCTGACAGACGTTTCTGTTACCACCTGCTTCCAAATTTGTATGCAGGGTAGAGGGGGAAATTCACTACCTGTTCAGTAACTTTAAGCGTCAAAATGCACCAGTGCATCAGAGACAATTACATACTTGTGATTTGTTAAGAATAGAATAACCCCAGGACCACCTTGAAGGATTCGCAAGGTTGGAGAGGCGTCCCTCAGGAATACTGCAGTGATGGGATACATACCCTGTTTAGAGATGGCATTGGACTCAAGTGGTCCCAGTCCTTGGATGGGAAGCTTGAAATGCCAATCAGATGTAGCTGTTTGTGTTCTGACCATTGCCAAGCAAAGTACGGACTTACGGCTTGAGCAATTCCCCATATCTGTGTCATAGACCTGCCACCCAAATGAGAATGGGAAGCAGGGGTTGTGTGTCACTTGATATACCGTACTTTCCTTCACTCTGTGGTTGACCTAGGTCAGGGACAGAGAATCTGCAGCCCTCCAGATATTGTTGGACTGCAACTCCAGTCATCCTTGATGTTGGCCATGCTGGATGGGGACTGATAGGAATCAGACTCTGAAGAACTCCGGTGGGAGACAGGTTCCGCAACCTTGCCCTAGATAATGCTGGATCCTTTTTGAAATTTAGGATTGCAAAGTGGGTTGCTTAGCGCTTCTTCATGATCTCTTTCAAAAACCTGTACAATGTATGTGGATGTTTGAGGTTACTACTGTCTTGCAATAGCTGGAGGTAGTGAAAATCACTGAGTGAATGAACTTGAATAAGCTGGCTTTCCCTTGGGAGGGAAACCACTTAAACTTTGCCCAACCATGTTACTGTTTGGACAGTTTCACATCTCCCTGGTGCTGTTTTCACTTCTCTTTCTGGAGCAGGGTTGGGTGAAATCTGTGGTCTTCCAAATGTTGCTAGACTCCAGCTCCCATCAGCCCCAGCCAGCATGGTCAGTGGTCAGAGGTGGTGGCAGATGTGGTTCAGCAACACCTGGAGGGCTACAGGTCCCCCATTCTTGTCCTGGAGTGACAACCAGCTGCCATTCTTGTTCTGCATCTCTGCTGGGCTGTTGTTGTAGCACTTCATATAAATGATGGGCGTGAACTTCCAAGATTGCCGCCAAAGAAGATCAAAAACAGGCATAAAATTTTAAGGGTGGTGAGAGTGGTTTTGAAAACCTGTGGGGGTTTTTTCCTGACATGAAAGCATACATACATACATTTTCCTGCATCTATGAACAACGGCCACAAAACCACCAAGAACAAACCAGTTCTAGAAACATTGGAGAAAAGCTGAGTGTGGTTGGTGCCTATTGGTTACTCCCCACTAGTGACACCATGATCACACAACACACACCTCAACTTTGTAAAAATATTCCTGACTCTCTTTTGGGGAGGTGAGTAAAGTGAAAGGTGGACAAGTATTGAACGTTATGTGAGTGCTGCTTAAAAAATAAATTGCAGAGCCAAAATGCCCACCTGATTCTTCAGTAAGATGGACAAGGTATAGTGTTGATATAGTATTTGATTGGCATGGAGTGTCCATGTTCTAGGCAAATGAGAAAGGTGAGATGCAACCCCCAGGTTTACAAGTTGTTGCATTCTCTGTCACATGTATTTTATCTGTTTTCGCCCTATTTGTTTCTTCCGGGCGATTTGAGATTTGAGCACTTAACTGACCGTTGGTTTTATAAGCTGTGTTGATAGCACTGAGCCAGCAATACTTTCCAATGTGTGCTGTGTGCAAGCTGGCCTGTCTCTTTATAGCTTGCTCATCAGGAGGAAAAGGGGGGGCGGCCTTCTCATTCCACATCCGTCCACCCTCCTCCCCAAATACTCATGTGGACTGCTGGCTGTCTTCTGTGAGGGCCCCCCCCCTTTTCATTATTAAATGAGTGTTTTCCTGTACTTTGAGCTACAGCATCCACAGTCTGGCCTGGTGCAAATGCTGGCGGATCGCTGGACTTAAGAAATGAGAATGTTTTGCACACAGCAGCAAGCTTTTTGAAGTGTCAGAAATGTTGGTCTTTACCATTATTTTTTTTAAAGTCCTTTGCAGTCCTTGGACTGGTTGTAAGAAAGAGAGATAGGCAGGTGGAATGAAGGCAGACTGAAGTTGGTGGGGCAGTGCCCCATATGTCTTCATGAACTAGCTTCTACTGTGCATGAGGGTGAATGAACCCAGTACTGCCCTCCTCCCGGGTTTGGCTTGGTCATTTTGTGTTCCCGCTCTGGGAAATGTAGCTCTACAGTGGGGAATGGGAGGGTCTCCTAACAACACACCCCTTAAAAACTACAGCTGCCAGAATTCTGTGGGGGAAGCTACGCCTGTCTACAGTGGTATCACAGTGCTTTGAATGTATGGTGTGGATGTGGTCTCTCCTGTACCCACCCTCGCTTCCGCATCACTTAAGGGTTTTGCTGACTTCCAGTCCACATGCTTATGTTTTCAAGCTCGGCTTCTCAGCGATGAGAGCGAAAACCTCTTTAAAATGCTTTTTTAAAAAGCTGAGCGAGAATGCAGAATTCTATGATCTACAAAACATGGCGCACTTGCTTGGCAGTTGAGTGCAATGAATATACATGGCTGTGCTTATCAAATTGACAGGAAAAGGTGCAATTGCTACTATAGCAAACTTCTGCAGCAGAATAAAATTGCTAGCACTGAAATTTCCAAACTGGGCTGGAGCCGTTTGGATGGCTACTTGTGTGGTGAGAAATAAATTAACTAAAATAATTAAGCGTGTTAATGTTTCTTGGCGTCATATGAGCAAATGTACATTGTCAAAGAGTTCCTGTAGCAGCCCGCAGGACTCGCTGGAGGAGGAGGGTGCTCACTGGCTATGTGTGAGTTGCCGCTTTTGGCTTCCTTCCTTCCCATCAGCCTCCACTGGTCTTGGGGCATTGATCCATACACCTAATTGACAGAGGCAATTGCCCAAACCCAGTGGAGGCTGATGAGAAAGAAGTAAACTAAGACTACTGACTCATCCAGAGATACGATGGGGAGCCTCGGAAGGCAAATAACTTGTGCATTGGAAGTGGCTTCTTGATCCACACACCTAATGGAGAAATGCCATCGCAGAGCTCACTGCTTTTGGCTGAGGATGCCTGTTGCATCTCTGGATGAGAAAGATCTCGGCTTTCCTCCTTCCAAATAGCCTCCATTGGGAGCATGTCATTTTCGTGCATCTCCGCATACAGCGTCTAGCTCCCAAAAAGGAGAGGCAGCAGAACTGGCCTGCTGTCACGGGAGGTTGCTTCTTATGTATCTGCATAAGCTGCTGTTCTGGGCTTTTCTTTTGAATTAGGAGGAACACCCACATCGTAGATAGAATTGTAGAGTTGGAAGGGGACCCCAAACGAAGAGACACTTAAAAACAAAGCTTTGGGCAATGGTGAGAGTGACTGCAGCTTTCTGCCAGCTTGTATTAAAAATAATAATAATACATGGAAGCATCACAGCTATCAGAAATTTGGACAAGGCTGTGTTGGCACTTCTACTTTGGGGTCATGTGGAATAGCCTCTATATGTTTCTCTGTCCATTTTGTGCGTGTAAGTTAAAAATGTCAAGCCAGTCAAAATGACAAAGTGTTAGCAGGTCTGTGCTTTTGGATGTGGTGGCAACAGCATGCTTTGTGAGAAAGGCTGTGACATTATAGTGACAATCATGAGAACGGTTCTGGTTTTTTTTGCAATCACCTATTTACTCTTCCCAACACTCACTCTCTGTCTGTCTCTCTCTCTCTGCACAACTGCACGCTCATCTTTCAACTGTTTGGAGTTGCAGTGATAGCAATCTCCCCCCCCCCCCGGATAAAAATAATAATCTTGGGAATTGTGCTTTTGCAGGGCATCCATGGGTTGTCTCGAGTGCCAGCCTTCCTCAGAGTAGACCCATTGAACTTAATGGGCGCGATGAACTTAGGTCCATCAATCTCAGTAGGTCCACTCTGATGGATACACCAGCCCATGTCAGTTTCCTGCCACCGGCTCCACATCTTTGGTTTACAGTGGCAGGGAGAAATCTCAGAATAATGTAAAGCTGCCTATCTCCAGCTCAGGCCATTGCTATATCTAGCCCAGCGCCGTCTGCTCTTACTGGCAGCAGCTCTCCAGGATTTCTCAGCACAGCAACAGTAAGGGACTGGACACCCTGCAAAGCACTTTCCCTGCCACTGTGGTTATTCCTCAACAGCTGGTTTCTGGGGAAGGTTAGCAGCTCAGTGGCAGAGCTACTGCTTTGCATGAAGATTGCAGCCTCAGTTTGCAGATTGCCGGCTCAATCCACCAGCTAAGGCTAGGAGAGTTCTTCTGCCTGGAGAGCTGTTGCCAGTCAGTGTAGTAGACGGTGCTAAGCTGGATAAAGCAGCTTCCCATGTTCTACCAAGTCAGAACAAGTAGATGCACTGCCTGTTCTGACTGGCAACAGCAATTCTCACCAGGGTCTGTGGTCTTTTCCATCGAGCACGTGACCATTTTTAACTGGAGACGCCAAGGATTGAAACTTGGACCGTCTGCGTGCAAAGCTTGACCACCGAACTGTGGTGCCCCCTAGCAGAGATGCTGTCATCAGATGCGGTGAACTTGCCAAGGGCTCCTTCCTAGGCAGCTCAGCTTCCTTGCAGACATCCCAAAAGAGATGTTAAGAGTCACAAATCAGTTTACTCTGAGGGTGCAAATCTCGGAGAAGAGGAGTGCAAAGACCACCGTTTCTTCTTGTGGATATATAGTTAAATGGGGTTACATCCAGTCAAGGTTTACTGAAGAGTAGACCCATTGAAATTGATGGAACTATGTTGCGTCTTGTGCATTAAGTATAGGGGTAGGGTCTTCTCTTGAGTAAAACAAACATTGGCTACAACTTTATATCTCCAGTACTTACGGCAAAACTCACATGAGCAAGCGTTTAGAATAGCACAACTATTTGCTTCGTGAATCGTACAATCTGCAACACCTCTGTGGATAGATACAGGCATAGACACACATAGATAATAAAATGACACCACCTGTGTAGCAGGGGGCAACCTTGCAACAGTTGTGTGGGCCTGTTAGGGATTCTTAGAAGCCTCCAATTTCCAAAATAGCTGTTAGGTTGATGGCAGGTGTAACATAGGTAGCTGCCTTAAGTTGGCCCAACCCTTTTTTAAGGGGGTACATTGGTCTTCAACCTTGAAAATGGTTCACCCATGTTAAAAATGGTTCACTTGCTGTGTCCCTGTGGTTCTGTGCTCTTTCTACACTCTTTTAGAGTGATCCACCCCTGATTGTTTAATCTGACTGTAATTGGACAAACATGCCCCACTGTCTTGTCATTGACCTTTGGCCAGTCTTGCTTTTGTTCCTGTTCTGTTTTCAGGCAGATCCACACCATCTGTTTAAACCACATGGCTTCCCCCAGTCATCCCTGGGAAGTGTCGGTTCCCTCCCAACAGAGCTACCATTCCTTAACAGATTGAGGTTCCTGGGATTCTTTGGAGAAAAGTCACGTGCTTTTAAATGCACACCCCTTCAGCTCCCTTGGGGTCCCTTCCAACTCTACAATTCTATGATTCTATGCCAGGGATTCTTTAGCTGTTATTCTTGCGTTGTAGGATCTATGAACTTTGAATGGTGTGGATCTGCTGTTAATCCACTAGGTGGACTCACCCCTTGGCTTTTTTAAAATTTCGTTTATCTGGATTGTAGTGAGTAACTTCAAAAGAATGATTTTAATTCTAATCAGTGATTAGAAAGATGTGTAAAGAATTTATGTACAGTAGAGGAAAACAATTTAAAATAAATGATTTTAAGTAATGACTGGAGGTGGGGAGAATCTTTACTCCCTATCACTCTCAAACGTTAACTGTCCTAGAACTGGTTCAGTTCCCAAGGTCAACCTTTGGGCAGTGTGAACCGTACTGTTTCCCCATTTTACATGTCTATTTCATAATTGAATTCTTTCTTTTTTGTAGATATTGTATTAAAATTCAAGTGTCTGTATAGTTAATATATAGCAGCTTATGTGTAAATGCTATTTTAAACACTAAAAAAAGCTTTTAATTTTTACGTGACAAATGCACTTTCCTGTCTTTCCTTTATTTGTGGTGATACTTTATTTTGAGAGGTATGTGTGTTGTGTACTGTATATTTCATATTCTGTAAGCACCGTAACTTATTCCTGGCTGGCAGTCCAATCTTGCTTTGTCCTGATGCAGTTATGAGTCTTCTTCATAGCCCAAGGGTTCTTCTTCTTCTAGTAATCAGGGGATTGGTGGCTGGTGCCTATTGGAACTGGTAGGGCAGTAGTCAGGGAGACAAACAGTAGGTGGCGCCAGAGCCAACTCATTCTAGTTTTGTCCTCATCCTCCTACTCCCTGCTGAGTTCTAGGAGGAAAACACTAAGCTTAAAAAGGAGGAAGCTGACAGGCAGGACCACCCCCTTCAACAGGTTGTCAGGTGGGGGCTGGCTTAGGGCTGGCTGAAATTGGTGAAGCAGTGGCCCATTTGCCCCAAATGGATTAGGGAATCAGAGGGCATATTAGGCTATGTGCGTGCCGCACCTCCGATTGTGTCTCTTGCAGAAGCACCTTTAAAGTTACACATGTAAGTATGTGAAGTCCCAACACCTTCATCTGCGTTGTCATCCAAACCTGTCCCAAAGGCTTGGGTCAAGTTAACAGCATTGCACACCTTTTTAAACCACCCAAAGCCTATAGGCAAGAGACAGGAAATGTTCGATTACATCCAAATAGATCACCGTGCATTTATTTGTGTGCCGCTTTCCTTCGGAACTGTGCCCAAAGTAGCTCACAGCGTACCAAATGAAGAATTAAGCACAACAGTTTGAATCAGTATGTACAAGTTTGTATGAAGCAATGCAAATAAACCAACCTAGTTTAACAGCTTAAAACTGAACAAGAGAAAGGGTAATGCCTAACACAGAATAGATAATGCATCCAAGAAGATAACGGAGTTGAAGAATATCCAGCTCTTAGGGCTCTTCCTGGGTTGTTGTTGTTTAGTCATCTAGTCGTGTCCGACTCTTCGTGACCCCATGGACCAGAGCACGCCAGGCACTCCTGTCTTCCACTGCCTCCCGCAGTTTGGTCAAACTCATGTTCGCAGCCTCGAGAACACTGTCCAACCATCTCGTCCTCTGTCGTCCCCTTCTCCTTGTGCCCTCCATCTTTCCCAACATCAGGGTCTTTTCCAGGGAGTCTTCTCTTCTCATGAGGTGGCCAAAGTATTGGAGCCTCAGCTTCACGATCCGTCCTTCCAGTGAGCACTTGGGGCTGATTTCCTTAAGAATGGATAGATTTGATCTTCTTGCAGTCCATGGGACTCTCAAGAGTCTCCTCCAGCACCATAATTCAAAAGCATCGATTCTTCGGTGATCAGCCTTCTTGATGGTCCAGCTCTCACTTCCATACATCACTACTGGGAAAACCATAGCTTTAACTATACGGACCTTTGTTGGCAAGGTGATGTCACTGCTTCCTGGGTTACAACCCAGCAACAATCCTCTCTGGCTCTGCTCCGCACCTTTCTCAGGAACAAATTCGTGAACTGTGGTTATATCTTTTACTGGCGTGGATAGAGAGGGGTGTGTGTGCGCACACACATGGAGAAGCCACTGACTTTTGCATGTAACTACAGAGAATATCTCTATGAAGGTAGGTCACCTGTTCATCTGCCCATTTTTGCCTCAGGCTCTGCCCATCACTGACGGAAGTTTGCCCACAAGGGGATATGGCCCTAAGGCAAGCTCCTTGTTTAGAGTGTTTGTGCTTGCCCCCCACTCTGGCAATGCCGATGGTAGACTGTGCTGTTTCCCCTCTCCTTCGTTTCTGCAGCCTGCTGGAACAGCTGCTAATAGATGTAGTGAGAACCTCCTTGAAACTCCATAGCCAAAGAACCACTTCACGTCCTCGCTGAGCCAGAGTTCTGTGTCAAATGTGCTTATGAGTCTGTGGCTTAAGGTTCTCCAGATGTTGTTGGGACTCCTGATTCCATCAGCCGCAACTAGCCTGACCAAGGGAATTAGGGAGGAAGGGAGCTGTAATCTAACAACACCCGGGGAACATCAGGGTAGGGACATCTGCTCTAATTCGTACAGTAGGGATGGTGAACTTGTAGTTCTCCAGAGGTTGGATGCTGGCTCCAGCCACCATGGTAAATAATCAAGGGTAGGGTGAAAATAGTGGAGTCCAGCACTATCTAGAGCAGTGTTTCTCAAATTTGGGTCTTCAGCTGTTGTTGAACTACAACTCCCATCATCTCCAGCTAGCAGGACCAGTGGTCAGAGATGATGGGAGTTGCAGTCCCAACAACAGCTGGAGACTTATGGTGCCCTCCAGTGTTTATCAAGTTTGAGAAATACTAGAGGGCACATAAGAATGTGAGAAGAGTCTTCTGGATCAGGCCAATGGCCCATCTTGTCCAGCATCCTGTTCTCACAGTGGCTGACCAGATGCCCCAGTGGGGAGCCGGCAGTCTTCTCCCCCTCCCCATGTTACTTGGTTTCTGGAGCATCCGGCTTGCTGTCTGCCGGAGGGTTCTGGGGCAGGCAGCGGAAGTGGGCGTCCGTGTTCATGTGGGGCGCGAAGAGCAGGATGTAACACACTGGGTAATAGTAGGAGCCGAAGATGGCAAAGATGCTGGCCAAGCCAGCAAAGACCTGGAACAGGGAGACAAACTTCCCTTGGGAGGTGGCATAGGTGGGCACGAAGAGTGTCCAGATGATGAGGATGAGGATCATTGCAAAGCTAATGGACTTGGCAGCCTTGTCGTTCCTCTGGTCCGAGTTGTTCCCCATGAAGGTGCAGAGGCAGCAGATGGCAGCCAGGCCAAAGTCATGGGCTAGGAGCGAGCTGTAGCCTGGGAAGGAGCTGTCCTGGCATTGCACCAGGATGGTCTTCTCCAGCTCAGTGCTCTCCTCCAAGGAAGGAGGGTTCCAGAAATACCACACGAGGCAAATGAGGCCCTGGATGGCTATGTTGAGGAGGATGCAGAGGCCCATCAGGTGCTTCCTCAGCTTAGGCCTCTTCAAGGTCCAGCCGAGCCCTGAGCTTTGGAGTGTCTTGCCAAGCAGTGTGGACAAGCTGATGGTGAAGCTGAAGAAGAAGAGGGGCTGCCGGAGCTTGCAGACCATCGAGGTGGGCTTGATGACGAATAAGTAGAAGCTGCTGCAGAAGCAGGTTGAGGAGAGGACAATGGAGAGTGTGGGGAAGCCACCGACAAAGCGCATAGCCGGGGTGCCGCGGTGCTTGGCCAAAATGCCGGTGACAACAGCCATTTGGGCCATGGCCAAGACCGTCAAGGCCACCATGTTGATGGGGAGGGTGTCGGTCACCTCCAGGTATTCAAATGCTCTGTCGTAGCATGTGGTGCTCTGCGGAGGAGACCATTTCTCTCTAGGGCATGGGGTACATTCATGGGGATCTGGATGAAAAGAATAGTTGATTAGGCAGGAAGGGGAGGAGGCTTAGTAGAACTATGTTGGATGCAACCCAGTTTGTTTGGCTGAAATGTTGCCCTTTCCCTGGGTAAAGGTAAAGGTAAAGGGACCCCTGACCATTAGGTCCAGTCGTGGCCGACTCTGGGGTTGCGGCGCTCATCTCGCTTTATTGACTGAGGGAGCTGGTGTACAGCTTCCGGGTCATGTGGCCAGCATGCACCACGGAACCAGAGCAGCGCACGGAAACGCCGTTTACCTTCCCTCTGGAACGGTACCTATTTATCTACTTGCACTTTGACGTGCTTTCGAACTGCTAGGTTGGCAGGAGCAGGGACCGAGCAACGGGAGCTCACCCCGTCGCAGGGATTCGAACCGCCGACCTTCTGATTGGCAAGACCTAGGCTCTGTGGTTTAACCCACAGCGCCACCCGGTACCCCTTTCCCTGGTTAGTCTGATCCTTTTTTAATGCCAGCACTTTTTTTTTTTTAAGAAAACAGTCTTCAGGTGACAGTCATTGTGTGTAGGAGAAGAAGGAATACCTCTTCTACGATGGTGCCAAAAGAGGCCTCCCGTCATGTTTGTGTGTGAGAGAGAGATTAAAAGATGCCTCTTCTAAGACAAAGCCTCCCCTGCACTACCAAAAGGGATGCGGGTGGCGCTGTGGTCTAAACCACTGAGCCTCTTGGGCTTGCCGATCAGAAGGTCGGCAGTTCAAATCTGTGCAATGGGGTGAGCTCCTGTTGCACTGTCCCAGCTTCTGCCAACCTAGCAGTTCGAAAGCGGGAAAGTAAACAGCATTTCTGTGCTCTCTGGCTTCTGTCACGGTGTTCTGTTGCGCCACAAGCGATTTAGTCATCCTGGCCCCATGACCCAGAAAGCTGTCTGTGGACAAACGCCAGCTCCCTCGGCCTGAAAGCGAGATGACCGCTGCAACCTCTTAGTTGCCTTTGACTGGACTTAACCATCTAGGGCTCCTTTACCTTTTCACCTTACCTTACATGCAGCACCTGAGACAAAGTTTACTCCCTCATCCTTTCTATTGTTCGTTATCGTGCAAACATAGTTAATTGGCTAAAAATGCATCTGATCATTCTTACTTAAAATGTAAGAATGGAACATGGGGTGGAGAACATGAACAGGAGCTAAAAATATTTATAAGGCAAAAAGAAGAAAGACGCGTTGGTTCAAAACTTCGCTGCCAATGTACAGTTGTTGAATGAGGAGGCACCCTTGGCACATCTGGAAAAACTCCAGCTCACCATTTTTGTTCTGGAAGTAATTTGCCGGACAGTCTTCACACAGAAAGCAGCAGTTGTGTTCTCCTCTCAGCCATCTCTTCTGCCCCGGTTTGCACTCCTGTGTACATCTTGATATGGGGGGCTTTAGGAAATGAAAGAAACAAACAAAAGGTATTTACCGACTCCAGTGGACTGTGCTGTCCCCACCACCATTTTGGAAACCCTGTCAAAACAAGCTAGCCCCCCCCTTTCCTCTACATCTGGGGTTGCCAGCCGTTTTAGGCCCCATAATACACTTAGACTTTTTTTTAAGGAAATGCCATAGATGCCACCTGCTCTGATCTCTTCTTTCTCTGCTCCCCTGGATCATTCCTGCACCCAGCTACCACACAAGTGACAGAAAGAAAGCAAGCACACTCCATTTATCCCAAGGTATATCTAGGAGAATGAATCTAAGCATTGAAGCATACATAAAGGTGATAGAGGAGGTGGGAAGCATTGCCACTCTTCCAACTTCCTCCAGCTCTATGTCCTTTTCAAGGGACAAAATGGTAGCCACCCGCAGCACCTCTACAGGGAGCAGTGAGTGAGGGCCTCAAAGGTGCCAGAGGAAGACCAAAGGGGTGTCATTGTGCCCAGGAGCGCTGTGTTGGCAACCCCTCCTCTAGCTGTCCGTCTGTCCCCACAAGCCAGTAGATGAGGAAGCAAATAGGTAGTGACAAGATGGAGGACCACCACTGCAAGTTGCAGCAAGGAGCAGAAGCTGGATCCAGCAGACAGCAACCCTTTGAGAGCTCTGGGGCCTCGACAGCTTCCTGAATATGCTAGCACCCAACGCTGATACCATCCTGGGAAAGGGAAGCTTCTATTAGTGGATGGTCCAAACTGAGGACTGAATACTGGGCAATAAAAGTCAGCAGCCTGAGATTTTCTTTCTTTTTTCTTTTTATATTCCCCCCCCCTTATGTTTCTAGTCCTTACGCCTGAAAAATCTTGCTGGAAGAAAGCCAGCTGACTTGTGAGGAGCAGTAGGAAGAGAAGGATGTGGACCTTTAAGGATAAAGATGAGGGGCACTGGAGGAGGATGAGAAAATGTCTTTAGTAGGCCTAGAGAACCTAGTTCTGTTTAAACAGAGTTTGGACTTAATAGGGACTGAATATGAAAACTGCCACCACCATTTGCAGAAAGGAGGATTTGTTTTGTTTTCACTTAGAAGCCAAGAGGTATGTAAGTAGTGAATAAACAACTTAGCACGAACCTTCCCTTCCTTTGTGTTCCAGCGGATCTTTGATTTGCTGATGTTGAGCTGAGGCTGCAGGGGGTGATAGCTACCGAAACTGACAAACTCGTGGTTTCCATGTGTGGTCGCATCCCAGTAAATCAGGTCGTAACCTGTTGGAGGATTTCCCGACTTGCTGAAATGAACCGGATGAGAATTGATGGTAAAGTTGACCCGAGCTACTTCTTCCAGGAGCTGCAAAACAAGGAGAAGAACCCGAAGAACTGTAGTTATTTAAAACCCTAAGTGAGGGGGGTGTCAGCAGAGGGTTGGAGGCACATTGAAGCCTCTAGTATTTTTTTTTTTATTAAAAGCATAAGCTCCTCTATACTGCCTCACCACTGATGCAACACATGATTTAAGGATGCTTTCCATGGGCATCTGGTTAGTGTGAGAACAGGATGTCAGATGAGATGCGCTTTCAGCCTGATCCAGCGAGGCTGTTCTTGCACTCTTGTGCTCCAAATACGAAAGATTTGCAAAACCAAACTAGGCAAGTGTGTGGGCAATCTCCCTTTGGTGAGGACGCAAGGTATTACCACCCTCAGCTGGGCAACGATGCGCTTATGACTTAGGGGCCCTCGATTGACCAGATAACTGGTAGTATAAAAACTAACGAATTTAAGTGCATTTTTCCATTGCTGCTGTAAGGGATGGGAGGTCAGGGGTGAAGCTGGAGCAGGTTTGTAAAGCTGGCTGTACCCCCGACCCACCAATGGGCAGGTGTGCTTACATGAGAACAGGGAGTCTAATGGGATTTGTGAGATGACTGGAGTAAATGCAGCCCTTCCAAAGTTTGGAGGATTGAAACCCTTACAGTGGCTGCTTTCTGTCAGGCTTCAGGGAATCCGATCCCTCCCACAGTGTCAGCCAAGAAGCAGATAAACAATAAGAGTCCTTACCAAGTCTTTTATTCAGTAGTCTCAGAAAGAGAGATAATGGTGTTGCTTCAAATAAAGTCCCCCCCCCTCCGTCTCTCCTATTATACATCATCTCTGCGCCGGCTGATCTGTGCTTTCTGCCTCTGAGCTCTCTGCTCTACTACTCTCAATAACCGCCGGGTCCTGGGAGAGGGGGGGGGTCAAGAATGCTTTCTAAAGTCACTGAGTCTGTCAGCTGTCTCTCCTCTGCTGCTGCTGCTGCTGCTGCTGCTTCCTCCTCCTAGCCCTCTCCCAATACTTCCCATCTTCTCCCCTCTTCAGCCTCTGAACTATGACCTTCTGCAAACCACTGTTGTAAATATATACTGCCCTCCTCTACTTGGGAAGGTTCAGGAGGACTTAGTCTTTATGCCTAAGTGGAATGTGCCCTTGAACTCATGCTTGTCTGGATGGTGGGTGGACAGGGGTTTGTGGACATACGTAAAAACTAGCCTACTGTGCAAAGGTAACATTTTATTTAGTTGCCCCACCCACTTTTTGCTCATGGCTCCACCTTCCATTGCCATGTGACCCTGAGGTGGTTGCTCAGAAAAGAACACAAGCCTCAAGCTAAAAAATAAATTAAAAAATTGTTCCTCAGCCTTGGTTTCAATAACTCAGGTAGGAGGAGAGAGAGAGAGAGAGAGAGAGCGTAGAGTCCTTTCACAATGACCAAAGCCAATAAAACTCACAGCCCTTGCAGGTAACCCTGTACTGCTTCCTCCTTACTCACCTGCCATGGGTAGACCTCTCTGCTCATGTTGCACCACTTGCTTGTGGCATTGCACTGAAGCAGCTGGTGGAGAGCATGGGCGATGACGTAGACCGCTTTGTAGGTGTTGAATGTGCTGTAGAACCTATCGGGACCGGTGTCTGTGGAGAAGTCGGCAAGAGTCAGAGAGCTGCAATCAGAGCACTGCTCATCCCCCTCACTGGTGTCAGAGCTGTTCTGGTCCCTAGCAGGATCTGCCACGACATTCCGCACATATTCTCTGAACCCAGGCATCTCCCCGCTTTTTATCGCCACCCCGATGATGGTTCCTATTCTCGCCAGGTTCGGAATATGAGCAACGATGGACGAGGTTGCCCAGCACTCGCTGGCGATCCACACTTTGCCAGTGATGCCCCTGCTCAGCACCACCCTCAGCAGCGCCGCCGCACTGCTCGGTTGCGCGAAGATCACCGTGGCATTGATGTTGGACGTCTGGAGCTGGTCGGCGATTTTGGACAGCTCCTCTTTCCTCTTGCTTTCTTCCGGGTCGCTCGGGAGGATGGCTTCATAGGCCACACACATATCCTTGGAGAGAGCCAGCTGGACAAAGATCTGCAGGGCCCGGCGGCCGTATTCATCGTCAGTCACCAAAGTGGCCACCCAGTTCCAGTTGAACTTGCTCAGGAGCTGAACCATGGCGTCGGCTTGGATTCGGTCGCTGGGGATGGTCCGGAAGAACGATGGATAAAGTTGCCTGTCACTTAGCTTATTGCTGGAACTGGCGTAGCTGATCTGGGGAGACATGGAAGATAGAGAGGATGTGGAAGATTCATGGCAGATTCACATGGTGCATGGTTAAACTATGGAACTCACTCCCCCAGGAGGCAATGATGGCCACCAACTTTAAGAGGAGCAGGTAAATTCATGGAGGAAGATAAAGGCTATCAATGGTTCCTAGCCCTGGTGGCTATGCTCTGCCTCCATGGTTGGAGGCAGTAATGCTTCTGAATATGCACTGCTGGAAACCACAGGATGGTAGATGGCTCTTGTCATTGGGTCTTGCTGGTGGGCTTCCCACAGGCATCTGGTTGGCTACTTCGAGAACAGAATTCTGGGCTAGATGGGCCACTAGCCCAATCTAGCAGGCTGTTATTATCTTCTTAGACGGAGACTATGAAAATTGGGATATTCAAATAACCGTTGAATTGATGCAATGCAATCAGGCAAGCAACAGTGATTTGGGTGTCGGGGCATCTATGGCTAGAACCCAGCTGAGTTATATTCAGAGTTGGCTCACTGAAATTTGTAAACCTAAGTTAGTCCTGTCCCTTATTTTAAAGAGGTCTGTTCTGAGTAGGACTAGCATTGGACACAAGGCATAGGGGCATAATGAACAGACATACTTAATGCCTATAACATACATAGAATCACAGAAATGCATCGTTGGAATGGTCATTTACTCCAGTCTCTGCAATACAGGATAATTAAATGATTAAAACAGCTATATAAATGCAATTCACATTAAGCAGCAGCAAATTATATATGAATTATTTCAGTCCCTGATAACCACATCCGAAAGTCTGTGAGAAAATGTGTACTTTCATTTGTTTCCTAAAATAAAACAATGGTGCGGTTAGATGCACCTTAGTGGGGAAAACATTCCACTGACATTCCACTGAAAAGACCCATTGATGGACCCTGGCAGAGGTGTATCCAGCACTTTCATTATACAACATCTGGCGAATGCTCTTTATCCTGGCTTTTAACAATGGAAATATATATTTTTGAGAGCCACCTTATTTCTGTGATTTTAAGTTGTTTTAAACCTGTTTTTTTTAAATACTGTGTGATATTGTGCTTTTAATATTAATGTTTTAATTGCTGTAACCTGCCCTGGGACCTTAGTGTGAAGGGCAGGTAATTTATCATAATTCTTGATTCTGCTGGTCGACCACCCAGATGGATCTCAACCTTCTGCCTCAATGTAGCACCCTGGATCCTGCTCAAAACACACCAGTGCAGGCTCTTCCTTGAAGGGAGGAAGAGATCTTCTTAAGAGCCAGTGCAATGCGCTTCCCATCTTACCTCTGGGATCAAAAGGAACTTCAGGAACCGAGCCACCAGCACGCTCAGCTCCGAATTGCCGGGGCCGACGACGGCGACAACTCGAGGCTTATAGTTGGTATAATCGCATTGCACCTCCACGCCATAGTGGTTGGGGTACTTGGAGAGGAAGGACATTGTGGGCTTGTTGGCCACGGCTGGGTTGTTGCAAGTGTTGTGAATTTCATAGCCGAGCTTGACACCGGGAAGCAGAGAAGTCGAGTTGTTGATTTCGTCGATGGCAAAGCGCATGCTCAGGTGGCGCTTGTAGCCATTAATGTCGAAGCTTAGGGAGGCGGTTAAAAAAAAGTTAATCATTTCAAGGATGGTGAATGACAAAGGTTCCTTTGCTGGACTTCAAGTCAAGAATTGGGGGTGATGTCAAAGGGGCTTAATTTGTTGGGAGTCTGAGTGCAACTCAGTTTAGCAGATAGGAGTTTAGACACCTTAGATTGCATCCTGTTTACAACTTCCTCCTCTTACACTTCTCTCTCAGACCTCAAGGTCATTTTGGATCTATCCTCTGAGAACAAAGGAGCATGCATGACCACCTTTGTCTTCTCTAGATTAGTTAGCTTAGAACTAGAAACCTCTCTATCCAAATTATGCACTTCCTATAATAAGCAGCTGTGTTATTTTCTTACTCTATAAATATCTCCTATGTGTGTGATTGCTACAGATGAAATCTGATCTCTAATCAGACTCAGAAGCCACACTCAACACTCTGCATACTCCTAATTTTACTGAGGTGGAACAACCTTTCCCATTAGGACCGTACCATTTCGTTGAAGCACCTTGGAATGACAAAAACGAATAGAAGGTTGAGTCAGAGATGAGATGGGTTGGAATAAATTAATCACACAGGCCTGACTGGAGTTGGAGCCCAACAATAGCTTCATCCCTGCTCTAATGGATTCTCCAATTAGCAGCCTCAGTTAGCTATCCTTTCCAGTCTGGACATGACAAGCTTTTTGCATGCTTGACTCAGAGGTGCTATCATGTCTCTTATGCAGTGTCAGGACATTGCCTTGCTTAAGCTGGAATAAAATGAGACCTTACTGTCAGAAAATGATGTCAGCATCCCCCCTCCCAGCATAAACTGGGACCAGGGAACCTCTGAGATCACCTCCACAAGACAATGCCTCAGCCAGAAAATCAGAAGAATTGGGAGTCTCGCTATGTCCCCAATTAGGCTCACCCCACACAATTCTTGCTAGTTTGGTATGGAGTCTAAACTTAAGCTCCTTCTGCTTAGCACAGCTCTCAATTTGTCACATGAGGCAGCCTGGTCAGAGTCCTACTTGGGAGGAGGGACTAGGGCTATAAAAGTCATAACTGAGGGGGGCAAGGATAGAAGCAGACAGGTGGAATGCTTAAACCCCAGTTGGATGCCTGGAAGTTGCTGGTGCAACAACTTCCGTAGGCTCGTTCCTAGCCTAGGTGCCCTCTGGACAGCTCCTCTTCCGTTCAGCACCAACTGATGCTGGACAGCTCCCTTGCCTTGTTCGGAAGCCCAGAAAGAGATACTCATAACAAGTCTGCTGTGGGGGGATTTCGGGGGGGTGGTGGTCTGGTTTTACCAGCCTAGGTATTATTGTGGGGAGGTGTCAAGAAATTGGGGAAATTGATATTGAAATATTTCCTTTTACAATGATGAATGAAATGTTGAAGAAAGTGCTTTTCCATAACTTCAGATGCCTGGAAATTTTACATCTCTAGTCTTGGTGGACTGTGCATTTTGCTGAGGTTCTTTTGGTCCTACTCACCCGGAACACTTGGGAGTCTTCAGCTCCACATCCTGGCTTAGGTACTGTACTTTGGAGTGAAAGGCAAACATCCCACCAAGGACAAAGTCCCCCGGAGCACTAAACTGGGTCAACAGGGACTTGGCCTTTGCTTCATTCAGTTGTATGGAAAGGATGGGAACCAGGAGCCCAAGCAGTGCACTGAGAGCCATTTTAGCCTGTGATGGGGGAAATGGAAGGTAGATCTCTGTTTTATGCCTAGTGTTTACATGCTGTTTGTCATGTGCGATTCACAACAACCATGCAAGGCAGTAGGGTAAAGGTAAAGGGACCCCTGACCATTAGGTCCAGTCGTGGCCGACTCTGGGGTTGTGGCGCTCATCTCGCTTTATTGGCCAAGGGAGCTGGCATACAGCTTCTGGGTCATGTGGCCAGCATGACTAAGCTGCTTCTGGCGAAACAGAGCAGCGCACGGAAACGCCGTTTACCTTCCCGCCGGAGCGGTACCTATTTATCTACTTGCACTTTGAACTGCTAGGTTGGCAGGAGCAGGGACTGAGCAACGGGAGCTCACCCCGTCGTGGGGATTCGAACCGCTGACCTTCTGATCAGCAAGTCCTAGGCTCTGTGGTTTAACCCACAGCACCACCTGCGCCCCTCATGCAAGGCAGTACTTCTTCCCATATTGCAGATGGGAGGCTGAAGGCTGGAAGGTCTTGTCTGAAGGCCACCTGGTAGAGAAGCAGGGTGCAAACCAGCGGCTTTGTGATGTGTCGCCTTATCCTGCTGGGCGTGAATGAATTTTTGTGTGCACCTGAACCCTGTAGAAAGCAGGCTTGAACTCCCTGTCCATCAGGTGGCACATGGGCAGTTCATTCCGGCTTGGTCACTCTCTCCCTTTACCCTCACAGGCCAACTTTGATAGGTGGGTGGGACTACCCACTTCTCAGTCTTCTGATATCATGGTGGCATCAGATGATTGACAGGTGATCCAGCCCACCTGCCCATGCCATGCTGGGCTGCAGGATGTGGAGAGGTAATAATAACTAATAATAATAATAATAATAATAATAATAATAATAATAATAATAATAATAATTTATTATTTATTATTTAAATGCCACCCATCTGACTGGGTTGCACCAGCCACTCTGGGCAGCGTCCAACAAATTAAAACATCGAGCACAGTAAAACATCAAACTTTTAAAAACTTCCCTATACAGGGCTGCCTTCAGATGTCTTCTAAAAGTCAGGTAGTTGTTTATCTGGTGTTTCCTTCACTGCAAGAAGTAAAGTTACAGGGAACCAGGCAGAGGGCCGTCTCAGTAGTGGCGCCCTCCCTTTGGAAGGCCCTCCTGTCAGGTGTCAAGGAGATAAAGAACTACACAACTTTTAGAAGACATCTGAAGGCAGCCCTGTATCGGGAAGTTTTTAATGTTTGACAGTTTTTTATGTTGTTATAGGTGTTGGAAGCCGCCCAAATGGGCAAGGTATAAATAATTAAATAATTACATTAATAATAATAATAATAATAATAATAATAATAATTATTATTATTATTATTTCCTTGACATCTGACGGGAGGGCATTCCACAGGGCGGGCACAACTAGTGATAAGACTCCTGAGCTAAAGATCTGGCCCACAGCTTTATATCAGCTTCAATGCTTTTTACTCTGGCCTTTGAGGTGTATATTTTTCAGATCCCCCCTTCCGTGATTGCAAACTGTTTTAAACTGGTTTAATGTTCTATTTTAAATTTGTAGGACCCCTTTGGGTGAATGGTGGGTAACTATTGTTGTTATTCAGAACATTTTTGCCCTGCTAAGAGTGACTTATATATAGTCAATGAAAACAAGACCATCCCTGCCTGCAGACTTACAATCTAAAAAAAACACGGCACAAGGGGGGGAAAGACATGGAAGGAAGAGGGGGAATCAAACTCGGGCCATTGTTCTTATAATGACCAGTCTGCACAGTTCAGGGGCTGGAGGTGCTGGTTGGAATGAGCTTTCTGTTTCCTGACTCTCCCACTGAGGCAGCTTGGTGGAATGGCTTGCCCCCAGGTGACTGTTGAGGGACAGGAGGCCTGATGGGACTGGCCTGTCACAGCAGAGACGATGGAGCGATTTAATACTAATAAACGTGATAAAGCAAACAAGCTTTCCTTGCAAAACAGGGTTAATGCACTTCGTATTAAGAAAATGTTTTGTTATGGTTCTTTTAGTAGAACCGTAGAGTTGGAAAGGACCTTGGGGGTCACCCAGCACAAACCCCCTGCAATGCAGGAATCTCAACTAGATCATACATGACAGGTGGCCACCCAACCTCAGCTTACAAACCTCTGAGGAAGAGGAGTCCATCACCTCTCGTGGGAGTTCTGTTCCACTGTCAAACAGCTCATACTGTCAGAAAGTTCTTCCTGGTGTTTAGTCAGAATATCCTTTCTTGTAACTCAGAGCCATTGATTTGGGTCCTCCAGAGCAGGAGAGAACAAGCGTGCTTCCATCTTCCACGTGACAGCCCTTTAGCTATTTGAAAGTGGCTATGGAGTCAGTTTGGACGCGGGTGGCGCTGTGGGTTAAACCACAGAGCCTAGGGCTTGCTGATCAGAAGGTCGGCGGTTCGAATCCCGGCGACGGGGTGAGCTCCCGTTGCTCGGTTCCTGCTCCTGCCAACCTAGCAGTTCGAAAGCATGTCAAAGTGCAAGTAGATACATAGGTACCGCTCCAGAGGGGAAGGTAAAAGGCGTTTCCGTGTGCTGCTCTGGTTTGCCAGAAGCGGCTTAGTCATGCTGGCCACATGACCCGGAAGCTGTACCTCGGAAGCTCCCTCGGTCAATAAAGCGAGATGAGCGCCGCAACCCCAGAGTCGGCCACGACTGGACCTAACGGTCAGGGGTCCCTTTACCTTTACCTATGGAGTCAGTTCATAAGAAAGGGGGAATAGACTTACCTTCCTTTATTTGCTCTGCTTCATATCCATACCTGTGGTCGCTCTCTCTTTCAGCCCATGAAGCTGCATTCCGCCCTTCTGGCCATTTGTGTTTGATCCTGTTGGCCTGCTTGACTAGGATGGCAATCTTAGAGGCGATGCCCACTAGGCAAAGGCTTTAAAGCCTAGGAATATGTTACATTTGAATAGTAGTCGGTGGAACGCAATGACAAATGGTACCTGGGTGACTCTGCCCCGTGAAAGGGCAGGTGGAGGCCATTAAATCAAATCATAAGCAAAATGAATCATTTGCATGACGTTCTGGAAACAGGGGGTGGCCATCTGGCAGCCCACGGGCCAAATCCAGCTAGCGAAACAATATTATCTGCCCTCGCCGTGCAAACATTCAAGCACGAATGCTACAGTGCTGAACTGTTGGTATGTAACCTGTGGGCGGTTAATCCTGCACCTGCCCGGTCCCAGTAAGCTGTGCAGTGGCTGGGTGTTGGTGGGTAGGGACTTGGGAGGGGGAAGAGAAATTTGCTTTTGCGTTTTGATGCCCATCTACTTCATTCACACTTTTTGAAATGGTGCACAAGCCAAAACACAGCTGTCTGTCAAAATTAGCACTTCTCTGAATTTTGTTACACAGTTTTGCACTTCTCTGAATTTTGTTATAGTTTTCCAATGAAATTATGTATGAAAAGTATGTTTAAAAATGCATATTTTATAAGCCAAAATAACATTAAAATGAATTGTATTGAGGGAAATAGCAGTAATGCATGGATTAGGCAGAGCACAAGCCCAAATGCGTACATCAGGACTCACTTCACATAAGTTGCACTATGGCACAAGAGTTGTCCCTCCAGATGGCCGTAATATGGCAGCATTGGAGAAGCATCGCAGAACAACTAATAAAGTGGAAAGATGTGTGGACAGTTCAGTATAAATTTACCACTAATGCACTGTTACTGCATCAGTGATATTTTTACTCTGGCCTCTTTGACACCTGAGATGTTGTGTTTTCAGGACCCATCATATTCCTGAGTCCTGAAATCTGTTTTAACCGTTTTCAATTCTGAATTTTAAATAGTTGTAACCCACCCTGGGATCTGCTGGTAAGGACAGGTAATAAATATAATAATAAAATAATAACATCTGTATAAAACAAGCAAGCCCCCTAACCCCAGCCTGGAGGTAATAGGTTTGGTATTTTGTTCTTTTAAAGCTACCTTGTTAAAACTTGATGTTTGCTTCTACTGTGGGGTGTTTTAGTTGGTCCTCAGTAGTCTTAACACTCTGTAATTTGTCGTGACGTTTGTCATTTGCAGTGATATCGCTGGTCCCCTTTCCTGATCATTTTTTTTTGCATATCCATTGAGGCTTTGAGCGTGAATTGGCTTTAACTTGGAAAAAAACTATTTGCATGGCGGGGGAGGGTGTCCTGAGGCTTTTCTCGCATCATTCCATCTCATTTTCACCATCCCGTCTCATTTTCATGTTCTTTGCAAAGAGATTCAACCAGTGCATTCAAATCTCTGTGAGAAAATAGCCCCCTTGTGCTGCCTTTAAGCCGTAAACATATCTGGTTTCATCTGGTTTGTGCCAAATGTGGGCAACATAATGGGTAGGATGTCTAGGATTCTTCCTCCTCAAAATACATATTTTAAAATATAATTGCTATTTTCCATATCTTCTTTCAACATTTCATCTCCCTTATTTTATTAAAAGGTGTTTTAGTTACCACATATGTAATCCTGCCTATCCTGCAAGGCTCTCCCTGCCTTCCACTTTATTCTTACAGCAGCCCTGTGAGGTAGGTTAGCCTTAGAGACAGCGACTAGCAGCCAAATGGAGATTTGAACCCTGATCTCCCAGGTTCTGATCTCACACTCAAACTGCTACACCACTGTCTCACTCAAAGCACCCAAGATAGTGTGTATAGACTTATCTTGTTTTATGTTTCCAACAATCTTGCAAGAGAGGGTGGCTGGCCCAAATGAACATCAATGATTGTCAAGGCTTAGGGATTACTATCCCTCCCCCGGTGGCAGCCAAAAAAAGAAAGAAAGAAAGAAAGAAAGAAAGAAAGAAAGAAAGAAAGAAAGAAAGAAAGAAAGAAAGAAAGAAAATCAGATAACATGAAAAGCCCTTACCACGTAATTTATTCAGTATTCACAAAGTGAGACAAAGGGATGTACAGTGGTACCTCGGGTTAAGTACTTAATTCGTTCTGGAGGTCCGTACTTAACCTGAAACTGTTCTTAACCTGAAGCACCACTTTAGCTAATGGGGCCTCCTGCGGCTACCGCACCGCTGGAGCACGATTTCTGTTCTTATCCTGAAGCAAAGTTCTTAATCTGAAGCACTATTTCTGGGTTAGCGGAGTGTGTAACCTGAAGTGTATGTAACCCGAGGTACCACTGTAGTCTCTATGGAATAATGGCATTGCTCCAAGTCCCTCTCCCCTTCGCCTCTCCTAATCTATGCCAGTCCTGCATTGGCTAATCTGAGCCTTTTGCCACTGAGCTCTCTGTTCTTCTACTCTCAATGCCCATCTGGTTGTGGGAGAAGGGGGGTCAGGAATGCTCTCCAAGGACACTGAGTCTGTCAGCTGTCTCTCCCCTGGTGCTTCTTCTTATTCTTCCTTCTGTTCCTCTTCCAATATTTCCCAGCTTCTGCCCTCTGAACTATGCCCTTCTGCAAACCACTGATCTAAATCTATACTGTCCTCTTCTCAGGAAGGGTCAGGAGAAGGTGGGGCAGTCCCCACCATTCCTCCTTAGCCCAGCCCCTGCCACTGATGAATGGGAATTTTAACTCTTCTGCACCCCTATGCAGAGGTTCCCATGCGTGTGTCCCAATGCATACTGGCCACACCTCCAATGTCACACCTGTTGACTAGTCTCACCCTTTAGTAGCCTTGTGTGACGTATGAGCTGAGCCGCCAGATGCACAGCTATTTCACACATACAACTGTAGATGCAAAGGCTTCCATCCCACATGAGCAGATGCCAGGGGGGGTGTCAGTCTGCTCAAATACAGCCACAACACGTGACTAATGAATATAGTAGCTGTGTTATTATAGTAGTAGAATGGCATCCAAAATTTGCAACTCCTCAGCTTCAAAATAATATATATATCAGTCCATAACCAAGAAGTAGTCACCCAAATGAATTGCTGGTGGGGAACACAACAACGCCTTTCAATGGATGATGTCCAAGACAGTATATCCAGATTGAATCAACTGTTTAAAAGATGAATCTTCGTCAGCAAATAGTTTTAGATAGAATATCCATACAGGTACATGTAATATTTGTGGATCAGAGCTCACTAACCAGTGCAGCTAATTGTGTCAAGGCAGCATGTGCCGTGATGGGGTGTGTAGCTACTTGACACAGCCCTGATTAGGTATAAAGACAACTTCTTTTTAAAATATGTTTTTTATTTGCAAATGTAACAGAAAGAGGTAAAAAACACTGCCAGCCAACATTAACAGTAAGACTATTCCATCAATCCCAGTTTAAATGTATAAATCAATAAGATAGTCCATATGTCCAAATAAATATATTAAACTAGATTTGACGAATGTAAGCTAAGTGCAGGGAGACTTTCTCAGCACGGAGCAGTGGATGCAGGAATGTTTGTCCTTGCAGTCTTAAAAAAAGAAAAACAACCTCCAATGATGTCCTACTCAGAGTAGACCCATTGAAATTAATGCACCTAGGTTTGCCAGGCCCATTGATTTCAGTGGGTCCCCTCTGAGTAAGTCCAACGTTGGAGACAACCCTAAATCTGCTGGCCACCATAAGATCTCCACCTCCGTTGTCAATCCATTAGTCTCCAGGGATATAATTCAAGAGGTTTCTTCCTGCAACATGGACAATAATTTCCAACTAGACATAAGGCACCACTAAGCAAGGCCCAAATTTTATGCTTCAAAAGAAGATTTAATTGCCAGCATCTATCTGAAGCAGGCAACTCCCTTCTGTAAAGGCGCTAGGTTAAACATCATTTTCGTTGGCTTTGAAGCAATCTTGTTTCAAATCTAACAAAATGCCGTGCATAGATGCTAAGGCAGCTTCCCATTCGCAGAGCAGAAGAGGACAGGGTTGGAGACAACTGTGAGTAAGCCATCTCTGTGAGAGATATAGGTTCCAGTCCAACATTGCATTCCCATCTCTAACTCTGGCTTGCCAACCCTAAGCAGGAGGACTAGAATGCAAGGCCTCTCTAACAAGTCTATCCCATCAAGACGAATCCGTATCTACGTCCAACCTAACGAAATAAAAACATGCACCAATAAAAGCTTCTATACTAGGGCAGCGATACAAGTCGCGCTGTTAACCCCATCAAAGGAGAGACTCCCCTTCCTGCTTCAGAGACTTCTGCTTGGGTTGTCTCTGACCAAGTCCTCCTCAAAGTAGACCCGTTGAAACGACCAGGCCTAAGTTAGCCATGCCCCTTAACTTCAGCGGGTTTCCTGTGTGTGTAGGACTAGCATCGGCTACGACCCCTAATTTTTGGGGTCGTTTTCCTGCGTCGCCTCTTTGGCGTAATCTTGGAAATAGTCCACCGTGTTCCAGTCCGGCTTGAAACGCAGGATGTAGCACTTGGGGAGGTAATAAGCCGCAAGCAGCCCTGTAGCACACATGAGCATGGCACTCACCTGCACGGCAGGCTGGTACTCTAGCCCCACGGTGGTGTAGGTGGGGATGAAGAAGATCAAGGCGATGAAGTAAGCGAGCATGGCGAAGGTGATGCTGCGGGCGATGTTGTACTTCTTGGGAGACGTCTGCACCATGAAGGTGCAAAGGAACGAGGTGAAGGCCAGGAGGCTGTTGTTCCCGTGCATGATGGCGAAGGCAGCCCAGGACTTGATCCTGCACTGGATGAGGACTTGGGTGGCCAAGAGCTTGTAGTTCTTGCCCGGAGTGGACGGGTTGACATAGATGTACCCAAGGCAGAGGGCGCTTTCACCCAGAAAGCACAAGGCCACGATGGCCCACGGCCGCCTCTGGATCAGGTTGTGCAGGAAACCGCGGCGGCTGCTTGCAAAGTCGTTCACCAGCATGATCTGGAGGGCCTTGGCCGTGATGGTGGAGAAGCAAGGGTTGAGGCACAAGGCGAAGGAGGGCTGCTGCAACAGGCAGACGGTCGGGCTGGGCTTGCCGATGTAGAGGCCGCAGCTGAGGCACATCAGGGCCAGGCAGAGGAGGCCCACGAGGCACATGGCTCCCCCGGCGGCCTGCACCACGGGGGTGTGGAGGTTCCTCAGAAACAGGGACCCCGAGAGGCAGGTGAGAGTCACCGCGAATATCAGCAAGGCTACCAAGATGATGGCCAGAGGCTCGGACCAGAACAGATACTTTTCGCTGCGGTCGTAACACCGTGTGCTGCGTCCAGGGGACCACTGTTCCATGGGGCAGGCGGTGCAGGTTGTGTCCTCTGTAAAAGAGCAGAGAGGCAGCTGTACATTTTGCAAGCAAGGGGTGTCCTCCTGGGGAAGGGCCAGAGCACCTGGCTTTCACGCAACAGCTCCCAGGTTGCATTTGCATCCTCTCTAGGTAGAGCCGGGTGAGACTCCTGTTTGAAACCCTGGAGTGCTGATCCAGTCAGGGTAAAGGTAAAGGGACCCCTGACCATTAGGTCCAGTCATGGCCAGCTCTGGGGTTGCGGTGCTCATTTCGCTTTATTGACCGAGGGAGCCGGCTTACAGCTCCCGGGTCATGTGGCCAGCATGACTAAGCCGCTTCTGGCGAACCAGAGCAGCGCACGGAAATGCTGTTTACCTTCCCACCAGAGTGGTACCTATTTATCTACTTGCACTTTGACGTACTTTCCAACTGCTAGGTTGGCAGGAGCAGGGATCGAGCAACGGGAGCTCACCCCATCATGGGGATTCAAACCGCCAACCTTCTGACCGGCAAGTACTAGGCTCTGTGGTTTAACCCACAGCGCCACCCGTGTCCCATTCCGGTCAGGGTAGACTAAGCTAAAAGAGCCAGTGGTCTGACTCTGTATAATACAGCTTTCTCTGTACCAATATTTTAAGAGGAGGGTTGTAACTCAGTGGTAGAGCACCAGCTTTGCATGCAGAAGGTCCCAGGTTCAAGCCTTGGCATCTCCACACAGCCCAGGGAAAGATCCCTTGTCTAAAACCCTAGGCAGCTGCTGCCAGTCAGTGTAGGTAGTACAGCATTAGATGGAGCCAATGGTCTGGCTCTGTATGAGGCAGCTTCCTATGGTGGTGAAACCATTTTATCCAGGTGGGGAGTGAAATTTTAACTGGAGTCAAGTTTTTGGTTTCATGAAAAGCATCTGTTTTGACTAGTAGGAGTGGTTTTAGTGAGAAAGATAAGTATTTAATACAACCTTATTTTTTTACCGAAAACTTGAGCAGATTAATGCAGAAGTAGGGTGGAGGCGACTCAGGAATGAACAAACGTGGAACTGACACAGATCAGGAATCAACTGAGCTGTCCACCCCCATCTCCTCTCACCAAGAGCTGCTGTCCCTGTATACAGTGACTGTAGCTAGGGATGTAAAGAAGGAATCAATTTCTCTTCCAACCCATTTACATCACATGCAAGGCTGTTTCTGTTCTGCTGCAGTTCTGCTTGCAACACAAATGATTGCGTCTCGTATCCCTGTCTGCTGTGGCAGAATTTTACTTAACCAATGGATGTCATAATGGATTACATAATGAATTATGTTGTTCCGCATCATTCATTGCAATGCAAAGGGGGCATTGCCAATTATGTACCGTTTGCAGACCAAAAACAACAAGCAAATACCAATAGAATCTGCTGGATTGATTTCCGTTCTGGATATGGGGTGGATAAATGAACACCAGCAATTGCTGCTCATATACCTGTCAGAATTCTCTGCGATCTCTGAGTGTGACGCAGGGAAGTCACCCCAAGGCCCCAAACCTTCTCACCTGGAGAACTGCAATAAGTGCCCCTCTCGCAGTCAATGCAGTCGTAGCAGCAGAGGTGGAAACCCTTCATCCGACGGATCTGCCCAGCCTGACATGTCGTAAGGCACTCAGAGATGGGAGCCTAAGCAGAAGGGAGAGCAACCAATGTGAGCATGAAATGTCTACCTCCTGCAAAGCTATCTTCTTTTCCTTCTCTCTTGCTATTCCCTTTGCTCATCTTTCGTCCTTGTTCTCTGCAAGCTCCTTATACCGTTCCTTCTCCCCTCCATCTTCCTGCTCCCCCTTCCTGGGGTAAAGGCCATAGCTCAGTAGTAGAGCATCTGCTTTGCATGCAAAAAAGCCACAGGTTCAACCCCCAGGGAGGACTCAGAACAACTCGGGTCTGAAATCCTGGATCATAGAGTCACAGAGTTGGACGGGATCCCAAGAATCATCTGGTCCAACTCTCCACAACACGTGAATCTTTCATCCAATGTGGGGTTTGAACCCACAACCTTAAGGCCTTAAGGTCTGTCACTGCCAGTCAGTGCAGACAAATACTGAACGTTTCTGGCTCAGTATAGGACAGCTTCCTGTGTTCCTTTGTCTGGACAAATTAATTGTATCTGGCCTGCATGCACACCACGAATTTAAATCACACCCCCCCCAAATAAGCATTCTGGGAACTGTCATTAGTTATGGGTGCTGGGAATTGTAGCTGAGTTTGTTATGGGTGCTGAGGGGTAAGCTACCATTTCCAGAATTATTGGGGGCGTGGGGATCGTGTTTTAAATACATGTTGGGCACGCTGCCTTAGCATATCTAGCTTGTTGCCTTGGAGGAATGGCAGGATATAACTTTGAGAAACAAATAGGTCAGGCAGATACCGTATTTTTTGCTCCATAAGACGCACCTGACTATAAGACGCTCCTATTTTTAGAGGGGGAATACAAGTAAAAAAATATTCTTTAAAGAGAGCACTGAGCAGAGCCTGTGTGCTTCCCAGACTCTGCTCAGCGCTCCCTTTCACGAGCCGCGTGGAGCATGTATGTGGCGCTTGCAGGCTTTTCCCCAAGGAGGGAGGAGGGCAGCCCATCACTGACGGGCTGCCCTTCTCCCTCCTCAGGGAAAAGCCCCCAAGAGCCACACACACGCTCCGTGCAGCTCTTTAAAGGAAGTGCGGCTCTTGGGGGCTTTTCTGGGAGGTGGGGGAAGGGACTGAGGGGCTAAGCCAGAAGCTAGAACAGCGAGAGGGAGCGCTGCACAGTGATCCCTCTCGCTGTTCTGGCTTCTGGGATAGCAGCACAGCCTGCGTTCGCTCCATAAGACGCACACACATTTCCCCTTACTTTTTAGGAGGGAAAAAGTGCATCTTATAGAGCAAAAAATACGGTAATTAGTGTGGGGACATTTGTGGGTGGGAAGCAAGCAAAGAGATCACTCGCTTTACTGTACTCCTTTGTTGCATTCCTCCCCCTCTCTCTTTACCTTTCCATCCTCTGTGTGAAACTGGACCAAGGATGTATTGATGTTCAGTTTTGTGTTGAAGTTCCCGAGGGTGATGTGCTCAATCCCACTGTCCTGCCACCTCCAGCCAATGACCTCATAGCCGAGGTTGATGCTGCCGTAGTCTTCGAAATGGTGCAGCTGGTTGGAGATGTTGAAATGGACGTCTTTCAGTTTGTCCAGCAGCTGGATGGAAGGAAAAGGTGGCTGTGGGTGAGTCCTGTGCTAACTCCCGTGTCCCCCCACCCTTGGACCCCTAATCCCACGTCCCCTTGCCTGCACTAACTACTTCTCTGCAAGCCTGGCCCTACTGTTAGCCAAAGCAAGGCAGCCATATCAGGTGGCAAAGCGTGGCAGGACAAAGCTGTATGTGCCACTCAGCCTGCCTTGTGGCTCTTAAGCTGCCCTGCTGCTCTCGGGTGTGCTTGAGGGCATTATCCCATTGCCAGGAAGATTTTAGTGCAGGTTGGGGGACCTCTGGCCTTTGGGCCTAATTAAGCAAACCCATTCCCTGTTTGGTCCAAAGTTTGTTTTGGCCAAGTCATGTACGGTGGTACCTCGGGTTACAGACGCTTCAGGTTACAGACTCTGCTAACCCAGAAATATTACCTCGGGTTAAGAACTTTGCTTCAGGATGAGAACAGAAATCGTGCAGCGGCGGCACGGCAGTAGCATCAGGCTCCATTAGCTAAAGTGGTGCTTCAGGTTAAGAACAGTTTCAGGTTAAGAACAGACCTCCAGAACGAATTAAGTTCTTAACCCAAGGTACCACTGTAATGGACAGCAGCCGGTGCAGAATTTGGCAGCCAGGTTGCTCACCGGAGCAAGACAGTTTGAGCATATAACGCCAATCATGGCCCAACTACACCGGCTGCCAATCAGTTTCCAGCTGCCAATTCAAGGTGCTGGTTTTGACCTATAAAGTCTTGAAAGGCTCAGGACCTCAATACCTCAAGGACCGCATCTCCCCATATGAACCAATCTGACTCTGTGATCACCGTATGACGTCCTTCTCCATGTGCCCCCATGTGCACAGGAGCTCTGGAGGGTGGCAGCATGAAAATAGGCCTTTTCAGTGGTGGCTCCCCGCTTGTGGAATGCTCCCCCCAGGGAGGCTTGCCTGCCACCATCATCTCCTATCTTTAGGCACCAGGCAAAAACATGTGTTTTCTTCCAGGCCTTTGACTTTTAACGATCTGTGCCCTCCTTCAGAGGGTGGGATGTTTTAATACTGGCTTTTGAAAATATGAATGCATTTGAGATTGTTTGGTTATAAGCTGGTGTTAATGCATGTGCTAGTTATTGTTGTTAAGTTGTTTTGTGTTACTAAAACGTATAATAAATAATAACAATTTCAAACCACGTGGACGAAAACAGGTCACCAGGCCTCATTGTATTATCAGTTGATGGGCAGCTGACTGCCTCTCACCTACCTTCCAAGATTTGATGTTACCCTTATGACACTTCCCTCTCTGGGAGCACAACAAATTGTGGAGTGCGTGAGCCACACTGTACACTGCGGTGTAGACAGCGTACGTCTGCCGGTGCTTGAGCACCGCGGTGATGTTTCGGCGAGAGATGTAGTTGCATTGCCAGCATTGCGGTCCCAGGACATCGGAGTCCATCTTGTCCACTTCCTCCTGGGATGTGTTGCAGAAGCCATCCTCTTGGGTCAGCTCTAAAAGTCTGTAGACGTACTCCTCGAAGCCAGGGACTGTCCCCCCCTTTATGACAAAGCCGATGACTGTCCCAACGGCTTGGATCTTGTCCACAGAGGTGACCACGTCCGACATCACCCAGGCTTCGGTGGCCAACCACACCTTCTGGCTCAGCTCCAGCTCCAAGCACAGCTTGAAGAAAGCCCGGACAGGCCGGTCACTGGCGAAGAGGACGATGACGTTGACTTTGGACTCGTTGATCGACTGGATCGTCTGCCTCATCTTCACTTGGAGGCTCGGGTTGGACACGTCGGCTGGGATCAGCCCCTCGAAGGCGATGCAGATCTGTTTGCTGGCCACCATGGACGACAAAAGGCTGAGGCCTCCACGGCCATATTCATCGTTGCTGCCAATGACCACGATCCAATTCCACTTGAAAGCCTGCAGGAGCTCGACCATGGCTTCCAGCTGTCTCTTGTCACTGGGCACAGTCCGCAAGAAAGAGGGATACAGCTCCTCGTTGTTCAGGCCCTCCATGGTGGCTCCATAGCTGATCTGAAGGCCACAATCGTATCAATGTTTAATTTATTTGGTGACTTTGCAGGCCGCCATTCCAAAGAGACCAACTCGCCATGACTGCTTACAGCAGTGATGGCCAAACTTGGCCCTCCAAGTTTTGGGACTACACTTCCCATCATCCCTGACCACTGGTCCTGTTAGATAGGGATGGTGGGAGTTGTAGTCCCAAAACAGCTGGAGGACCAAGTTTGGCCATCACTGTAAAAACAATTAAAAACCACATTTCATGTCAAGCAATGCCCTAGTATCATACTACATGGAGGAGACCCATTGAAGTTAATGGACATGACAAACTGAGATCCATTAATTCCAATGGGTTTGCTCTAAAGCAGAAGTTGGTTGGGTACAACACATTAACGCTTTTCCCGTCATGTAATCTGGACCCAGCTAAGCTGGTGCCCTCAATATATTTGGGGCTGCAATTCCCATCAGTTGGGGTGGGAGTGTTCGGAAGGTTTGTGTCAGGGTTAGTGAGATAAAGTAGGATCAGTGTTGTTATTGTTTTGGGATAAATGGCGAGGGAGGATTTTGCTTGGGTATATTTAGAAGGGTAGAGTGTTTATATGGATCAAAGTCCATGTCCAATGGCCCTGCTAGCTAGGGATTATGGGAGTTGTAGTCCAACAACAGCTGGGCACCCAAGTTTGAGAAACGCTGCTTTGACCTAATGGTCATGTCCTTTGGTTAGAACAAATAAACCTATTGAATGAATGAGTAGGCCTTATTTGGAGACAACCCTGAACATGGAATAGGTGCATTTTACACTGCAGCATTTTGCGGTGGGCCTCACTGGTGCCTTCTCGGTAGTGGCGCCTGCCCTGTGGAACGCCCTCCCTTCAGATGTGAAGGAAATAAGCAGCTATCTTCTCTTTAAAAGACATCTGAAGGCAGCCCTTTTTAGGGAAGTTTTTAATATTTAATGCTGTATTGTTTTTAGCGCTTGATTGGAGGCCGCCCAGAGTGGCTGGGGAAACTCAGCCAGATGGGCGGGGTATAAATAATAAATTATTATTACTGTATTTTTCACTCTATAAGACGCACCAGACCATAAGACGCACCTAGTTTTTGGAGGAGGAAAACAAGAAAAAAAATATTCTGAATCTCAGAAGCCAGAACAGCAAGAGGGATCGCTGTGCAGCGAAAGCAGCAATCCCTCTTGCTGTTCTGGCTTCTGGGATAGCTGCGCAGCCTGCATTCGCTCCATAAGACGCACACACATTTCCCCTTACTTTTTAGGAGGGAAAAAGTGAGTCTTATACAGCAAAAAATACAGTATTATTATTCTCACGAGGGTGTCGTTTGCTCTTACGGTTATACTACCTGCGGGATCAGGAAGAAGCCGAACAGTTTGGCTGTCACTGAAGAGAGCATTGAGTCGTGAGGCCCGATGACAGCCGTCACCCGGGTCTGGTAGTCTGTGTAGTTGCAAAGGATCCCGATACTGTTTGTGCCTGCTCTGGACAGGAAGAGCAGGCTGGGCTGGAGGGTGACCACCGGTTCCATGCAGGTGTCGTAGATATCATAGCCAAGGCGGATCCCTGGCAGCAGCGTGGTGGAGTTGTTGATCTCCTCAATGGCAATCTTCATCCCAAGGGCCCAGACCAGACCGGCAGCATAAAGCCTGGGAGACAGAGGACAGAAGAGCGGGGATGGCGTTCTCTCTCATGGCAACATGCAGGGTTGAGTGCCAATCTCTCACATAGCCCAAACTGCACCACCCCCATGCAAAGAGGTGTCAGAGGCTTGGGGGGAACCCCCAAAGTGCGCAGAAGTACAGAAGTGCTCATTGGAGGGGGGGAGAGACCCCCGAAGGAGGCACCATCCCCGCTCCCCCAACACATGTGCAACAACCAAGTGAGCAGGGAACACTGTCAAACTGTCGAGGGTTTAATAAAACCGGGGGAAGTGTGTGGAATAGAGCATCCTGGAAGATATCTAGGTGGCTGGCTGGAACCCTGATCAGGAGCACACGGGCTTGCCTTAATAGCTCCCCTGAGTGGGTTCCCGATTGCAGGAAGGTGCACAAAGGCATGCCCGGGGGCTTCAGGGGTGGCCCTGCCCCTGCACAATTTGTGCCCTTCTGCTTTTGGCCAAAGAGGCGAATAGGGATGTTAGCTTGAGATAACTGGTGGATGGCAAGTTACTGGTTCCCTCTTTTCCCCGTTTGGCGGGGAAGTCTCTCTCTCAGGAGGTTGAGGACTCTCCTTCCTTGCAGGTTTTCAAGCAGAGGACAGATGGCCATCTTTCTATGGATGCTTTAGCTGAGATTCCTGCAGTGCCGGGGGTTGGACTAGATGAGCCTTGGGTTCCCTTCCAACTCTAAGATTCTATCTTCCTGCCACTACCCGTGACCCCCTAAAACGCCTCTCTCCAGAGTGACTACAGACCCATCCAGGGCCTTCTCAGTGATGGCTCCGACCTGGTGGAATGCTCTGTCCCATGAGACCAGGGCCCTGCAGGATTTAGCTTCCTTCCGCAGGGCCTGTAAGACAGAGCTATTCCGCCTGGATTTCAATTTGAACTTAGCCTGATCTTTTATTCCCCTTCCTTCCTTCCCTCCCCCTCCCCTTTTTATGAAGATTACCTGCTCTGGGATCCCACAGCTAATTCTCCCCTGGTCTCCCTGCTGGCCCAGATAGGACTAATTTAGCCAGCTAGCCCTGGTGATCACCTAATGTTTATTGGATGGATTTCCCCCCTAAATTGATTTTTGGATTCTGAATTTTTTATTATTCACATTTTATACTGTATTTTATGCTGTTTTTTGTTGTTGCATCAATTAAGTGTTTTAAATTTGTTGTTAGCCGCCCTGAGCCCGGTTTTCTGAACCAGGAACGGCGGGATATAAATAATAATTAAAAATAGTTATTTATTTAACAATGTGGGTTGGGGGCACGGATATGGGTAGGCGGAAGGGGTTGATTGTTTTTAAATAGGCACTGTATATTTATTTACTGAATTTCTACCTCACCTTTCTTTCTAAAGAGCTCGAGGCGGAGTCCATGGTTCACCCCCTCCCTTCCCCAATTAATCCTCACAGCAACCCAGGGAAGTAGGTCAGGCCAAGAGGCAGCAACTGCCCCAGGGACACACCCAGCGAGTTTCGTGCCTGAGCTGGGACATGAACTCTCGTTTCCCAGGTCCTAGTCCAGCACTTTAATCTCTACAGCACACTGGCTGTCTCTGAAGACAGCCTCTGAGGGCTTTTTGGTTTACATCCACTTTTAATCATTCTATTTGAGGCTGGTCAGAGCTCTTAAGCATAACTGAATTGCTGCTCCTTTTCTTCCTGTCCTGTATTACATAGGCTGGATGGTTACGTGGGAACCGGTTGAAGTTAAATCCTTCGAAGACAGAGGTCCTTTGGTTGGGTCGGGACGATATGGGGTTGGGGGGGCAACTCCCATCTCTTGTGGGGCGCAATTAGTGCCAGGACCGTCCGTTAAGAGTGTGGGTCTAATCTTTGACACCTCCGTTTCCATGGAGGCGCAGATCACAGCAATAACAAGGGCGGCATTTTTTCATCTCCGCCAAGCTAAGGAGTTGGCTCCTTACCTCTCTCGCCCTGACCTAGCCACTGTGATCCACGCGACGGTCACCTCCAGACTGGATTATTCTAACTCACTCTACATAGGGTTGCCCTTGAGACTGATCCAGAAACTCCAGCAGGTGCTGAATGCCGCTGCGAGACTCCTTACGGGGTCCTCACCGTGGGATCACATTCACCCGGTGCTATACCAGCTGCACTGGCTCCCGGTAGAGTACAGGATCAGGTTCAAGGTGCTGATTTTAACCTTTAAAGCCCCATACGGCATGGGACCCTCGTACCTACAGGACCGCCTCTCCTGTTATGTCCCACAGAGGACCTTACGGTCTTCAAACAAAAACATCTTGGAGATTCTGGGCCACAGGGAGGTTAGGCTGGCCTCAACCAGAGCCAGGGCTTTTTTGGCCGTGGCCCCGATCTGGTGGAACGCTCTGTCACAAGAGACTAGGGCCCTGCAGTACTTGACATCTTTCCGCAGGGCCTGCAAGACAGAGCTGTTCCACCAGGCCTTTGGCCAAGGCACAGTCTGACCCGCTCCTTCTGTAACCCTCACAGAACTCTAGCCCAATGGTTGCCATTAATTTGATTTTGAATTGATTTTAGAATGAGTTGATTTTAGAATGCATTTTAATTGATTGGGATTTTATGTGAATTGTGTTACTTTTATTGTTGTTAGCCGCTCTGAGCCCGGCTTCGGCTGGGGAGGGTGGGATATAAATAAATTATTATCATCATCATCATCATCATCATCATCATCATCGAGCAGTAGAGTTGGCAGGGACCTGTTTAGTCCAACCTCTTGCAATGCAGGAATCTGTTCCGCTGTTGGTTCCTAGACTGAACTGTTGCTGCTGTAAAATTTGTGCTGTATTACAATCCATGATGCGAATGACCTTGCCAACTTTTGTTTTGTTTTTTTAACCTTTCAGGGCACGCTGCCCTCCCGAGGCAGCTTACAAGACCCTTAAAACACATGCAAATAACGTTTCAGAGAACAGCAAAACCCTAAATGTATAAACGTGTGAGGGGGGGGGGGAATTCCCAGCTTAAGAAAGCGACTCCCATTCCCAGTCTTTGCTTTTATTATGACATTGAAGAACAATCTTAAAAATGATTCTGATACAGGGAAATAAATCAACTTAAAAGGCTCATTGAAAAAAAGGAAAAGTCTTCAGGAAGGTCTTGTTGACACTTGCATTTTGAATAATTTTACTTTAAAAAGCTGGCTAGTTAATTGGGGACAGCATTCAAATCTACTCCATAGTTTCCCGTTGACAATTAATCTGACATTCTTTCAGCCCTGAGGGTGCGTAGGGGCGACTTGCCACGGGCTGGGGGTGGCCAGAGACAAAAGGGAGTGGAGCAATGGAAGTACCGTGTTTTTTTGCTCTATAAGACTCACTTTTTCCCTCCTAAAAGGGGGAATGTGTGTGCGTCTTATGGAGCAAAAGCAAGCTGCGCAGCTATCACAGAAGCCAGAACAGCAAGAGGAATTGCTGCTTTCACTGCGCAGCGATCCCTCTTGCTGTTCTGGCTTCTGAGATTCAGAATATTTTTTTCTTATTTTCCTCCTCCAAAAATTAGGTGCGTCTTGTGGTCTGGTGCATCTTATAGAGCGAAAAATACTGTAACTCTTCATTCAGTTAAGTCCAGCCACACACAAGACAGGGGTTTCTGCATCGCCACCTCCCCAACCATCGCTATGTCTTTTCCATTTTTGCTGCCTTACCTCTCACAGTTGTAAATGTCAGGCAGGGTCCGTTCCGTCACGTTGGAGGTGAGCACCGTGAAAGGGAACAAGCCGCCCAGTATGTAGTCTCCGGGTCTTCTAAACTGGGAAGACATGCAGCGATAGCTCTGGGCCTGGGCCCAACCCAGACCGAGGCTGAGCAGGAAGAAAGCAGACATGTCTCTCGGCTGTTTCTGAGACTGGTCTGCGTGTGGACAGCCTAACTTTGAACGAGGCAGGGGAGCCCCTTAGAAAGCCAAATGTTTTGTTCAATAAAATTTCCAGCAGGTGGGAAGCATCCTGAGAGAATTTGTTTAGCAAAGCACACACTGCATGAGCAGTGTAGGTGTGGAAGAAGCCATAGTTAGCCACCCGTGCTAACCAAATCTTCTGCGGCATTCTGTTGAGTTGGGCCCCTCTGCAATCTGGCCCTCCCTGCCACGAGGGATTTATTCAAACAGGGTGGTCTTGAAAGGTTCCTGATTTTTTGCAAGCAGGTGCTGGGCTTTCCTTGCTTTTGGATTGAGGTGTTCCCAAAGCAAAGGAAGGATTGAACTCTGATTAATAAGAATACCCACAGAGGCTTGAACCAGCAAGACTCTGGGAAGGGTGCGTATAATAATCTGTGCCTCCCTCTGCACCCCTCGGCCCAGGTAGTTTTATTCACAAAAGAACTTTTACAGAGTGTTCGTAAGAACCAATCAGATTTCTTCTGAGCATTTCAACAAACCCCACATGGGGACAAAGTTAAACTACCAAAACTAATTAAGCATGGGGTAAATAAAACAGAACTACAAAGGAGTGCATTTGGCAACCCTGGGAGGTGATAAACAAGCAATATACATGATAAGAAGGATGGCCAGGAAGATAGCGATCATTATCACCTTCATGTGAAACCTGTTTCCTGGCCCTAAGATTAACATCCTGGGATTAACATATCAGAAAAGCTACATCAAAGAAACTGCCCACTGTCTTTGATGACCCAGGATGCCTCCCTGGTGAAGCAACTGGCAGTGTACGTGACTGGTCAAGAAAGAGAAATGGAACAGTAGAGGAAATGGCCAGAGATGCAGAGGGTTGTGGGATTTGATCAGAAATCATTGTCAATGTATCAAACCCAATGCATTCATTGTGGACACAATGGCTTGATGCATATTTTATAATTCCTCATAGAATCCCACCTGACCCCACACTCTGGATATTTGCATTCCTACATTGGATCAAACAACTTTCGGAACCGCTGTTGGGGAAAGGTTGGGTACTGGTCCCAGGTTTGGGGGTGGGCCTCGATGCCACCCATAGAGAACCCCCTGCTCTCTCTCTCCCCCCCCCAGCTGTTGACACGCCAACCCTTCCTCTGCCTGTGCCTCAGGGCCTGGTCTGCGCTGCACCACAGGACTAAGGGAGTAAAACAAACCACAGTCCCTGGTTCAGAGGCAACACTAAACCAAGGCTTGTGGTTTGTTGCTTTTGCTCGCTGGCAGGGAGCTAGCTTTGTGTTTGCAACAAACCATTAGTTATGGTTTACCACTGGCGGGGTGGGGAACCTCAAGCCTGGAGGCTGAATGCGGCCCTCCAGGCCTCTCTACCTGGCCCTTGGATCTCTCCCAAGGCCACATCCTTCAGTGGCCTTGCTTCACATCCTCCACAAGTGTATTTGCCTGGCTGGAGTGCATTCTTGGCCTCTAGTGTGCCTGAACGGAGGATAATAATAGGTGTGCGTGCAGAAACTATCCTAATTCTTTTGCCCCTGGCTCAGAAGGGAATGTGGCCCTTGGCATCCAAAAGGTTCCCCAACCCTTTCCTGGGAGGGAGCAAGGTGTTGTGCCAAGGTTTACTGCTCCTTCACTCCCACTTTAGGAAACTGCCTTTATACAGAGTCAGACCCCAGGTTCACCTGGTTCAGGATTGTCTACACTGACCAGCAGTGGCTCTCCAGGGCTTCAGACTGAGGGTCCTTCCCAGCCCCACCTGGAGATGCCAGGGATTGAACTGGGACTTTGCACATGCAAGGCAGATGCTCTGTCGCTGACCTATGGCCCCTCTCATGTCATGGCAACAGGCATCAGCATTGATATACCCGTGTCAGGTGATAACGCTGTGTTTGTTTCCTGCCACGCTGCCATTCCTCCACCATCTGAAAGTCTGTGGTGGTTGTTTGTGGTCTGTGTCCCCCCACTGCTATTGCCCCGGCTGTGGGGCCATGAATTAAGGTCCTAATGGTGCTGCTGCCATTAGCAACTGTTTGCTAATGGGGTGCGGGGAGGTTATGATTTAGGGGGAGGCTTTTGGGTCTCATTAAGGGCCTTCTGCTGCATTAGAGATCTGCATTGGCTCCCAGTATGTTTCCAAGCACAATTCAAAGTGTTGCTGCTGACCTTTAAAGCCCTAAACGGCCTCGGTCCTGTATACCTGAAGAAGTGTCTCCACCCCCATCGTTCAGCCCGGACACTGAGATCCAGCGCTGAGGGCCTTCTGGTGGTTCCCTCACTGCGAGAAATGAGGTTACAGGGAACCAGACAGAGGGTCTTCTCAGTAGTGGCACCTGCCCTGTGGAACGCCCTCCCTTCAGATGTGAAGGAAATAAACAGCTATCTTCTCTTTAAAAGACATCTGAAGGCAGCCCTGTTTAGGGAAGTTTTTAATATTTGATGCTGTATTGTTTTAACACTTGATTGGAAGCCTCTCAGAGTGGCTGGGGAGACTCAGCCAGATGGGCGGGGTATAAATATTATATTATTATTATTATTATTATTATTATTATTATTATTATTATTATTATTCGAGCACCTTGTTCATGGCAGAACCGTGAAAAATCCCTATGCGGCCATCAGGACTGAAATTGAGGACACCACCACGTATACACAGGACAGGTGATTATTTGAACCCAAGCAATATAAGAGGTAAATACATATCTATATCTATATATACAAATCACAGTGCATGCATGGAGTAAACAGTGCCATAAGTGCAAATACTTTCATTGTGCCCCCACATCTCCCCCCCACCACCACAAAGGCATTGATAGTTTAGAAATCATACAAGGCAGGAAACATGAGAGCACCATAGATACATGACTCATTTGTATCCAGAAAGGAATCTTAACATAACAGCATATCGTGATTCAGAAATAATAATAATACCACTTTAAAAACACAGGTATGATTGATTTGTAACACGAAAGGAATCTTAATATAACAGCGTATCACGGCCCCAAAATAATAACGCCACGTTTAAAACACAGGTATGATTGTCTTCAAGCCAAAGGCGTGGTCAACAGCCTTATGCAAGTTCGAAACTCACAGTGACTTTAAAAAAACAAAAAGCTTTTCTAAGTGAACAGTCTTGCCGTGAGAGAGAAAGACAGGGAGTGAAGAGGTGTGAAGATGGTTCAGGAGTTCAGTTTCATCAGGGGTGGGGATCCAGTGGTTCTCCAGCTATGTTTCATTCACTTATTTAGAAGTTGTGTATATACCACTCAAAACAAAACAAAACTTCTAGGTAGCTTGCACAAGACACATTTGTGGGGGTCCACAGGTCTCCCACCCTTACTAGGGAGATTGTTCCCACTTCCAGCATGCTAATGATTGTTGATTTCTGGATTGTAGCAGTGTGCAATATTTTTGCCTTCCCCTGTGTGTATGGAAGGAGATTCCGCTCCCTCCCCACTTTGAATTCTTATTTGTCCCTGCATACCCACACAGTGCTGCCCCTCAGCTGGGTATACTAAATGCTCAGCAACATGCCTGGCTGGTGACTGATGAAAGGACCCTGTTTTTGCACCCATTGCCCCTATCCCAAACCCCACAGGCTGTTCATGCTCAAGAGTGGGAGGAGTCTGGGTAGAGGGAGTCACAGGCTAGTAGGGATCTGCATGTGATGCCCTGAAGGGCTTCAGGTTTGTGGGCGCATTACCTGCGTCTGTGTGTGGAAGGGAGGGCTCAATAGAACCCCGGTGGGATTCTCCCTTCAGGCATATGTATCATGGCAATCCTGAGCAATCTTGCCCCTAAAGTCTTCCCCTTGTCACATGGTCATTGAAACAGGTATATACATCAGTCCACTGTAAAAGGCCCCCTTTCCCCTTTAAAGCTTAATTCGATCTGAAGGGTGGAGGGGATACAGCTACACCTTGATTAAACAAAACCAGGGTTGATTGGCAGAGAGCACAAGTGAGCCGAGAGGCTGGGGAAACCCCTGCTTCCAGGCCCTCATCCACCCCCCTGTGATTAAGTACATTCATTGCTTATGCAGTTTTACCTCCCGTACACATCGGGGAAGACTGTAGCTTTAAAAACCATGTGATGAAACGGTGGCGAGCCTTCGGCCCTCCAGATGTTGCTGGGCTCCCATCAGCCCCCCAGCCAGCACAGCCAAATGGTCAGGCCTGAGGGGAGCTGGAGTCCAGCTACATCTGGAAGGCTGACAGGTTCCTCACCCCTACTGTAGGAGCAGCATTCCCCACTGCAAAGGAGAGATGGAGGATGGTCTCTATTTGGAAGAGGCATTCATTGACTCCTGAGAGTGGGGAATGCCTCTTCTTAGGTCAGGGGTTTTTTGGGGGGGAGGGACTCCAAATCCCATCAGCCCCAGCCAGCATGGCCAGCCATCAGGGATGATGGGAGTTGTAGTTCAAGCAGATTCTTGGACTCCGACTCCCATGAGCCCCAGCCCAGTGGTTGGGAGTTGGAGCCCAAGAACATCTGAATGGCTGTAGGTTCCCCACTGCAGTCAAAGAGGAACTGGGGCCAGTTCTGTTTCTCCGGAAATCTGGCTGATTGAACCCCGAATAGGGATGGTTTGAAGGCTCAAACGATTCCAGCAATAAGAAACCTGATTTATAGGAGAGAGCTGAGAAGCAGAGAGCTAGATCTTGGTGCCAACAAGCAGGCCTGGAAATGGATAGGCATGAGATGTACGATCAATGCTTGCTTTTTCGTCAGTGGCATTCAGAGAAACGCTTGATTGTGGGGATCCGCTCTGCTACGGGAGGTCCAGGAGTTTGTGCCGGCTGTAAAGTTCCTGTGTGATATCGTAGAGCTTCGTGATGTGGGGCAAAGCTTCTCCCAGCATCTCCACTGCCTCCTCGTTGCTGCCCACCTTCATGTTCTCAAAGAAAGCTTCCCGGTTGGGCAGAGTGCAGAAGGCAATGGTGGTCGCCTTGCGGATAATCCAAGGGTGGTAATTGGCCAGAGAGGCATTGTACGAATCTGTGCATACCACCGATGTCCTGCAGTCTGTGCCACCGGTCCGCAGGCCCTCCAGGAAGAGCTGCAGCCATAGGAGGGCCCGGTGGAGGCGCAGGATCGTCCGGCAGCCTGATACGGGGCGTTCGGTGTTCTTCTTCATGTCTACCAGGTTGTTGGCCATCTCGTAGCTCACCATGGATTGAAGGGTTCTGTAGCTCTCCTTATGGGGGCCGCTTCGGAATTCCTCCATGATTTGGATTTTGATCACCGCGTCTTTGGAAACGAAGGTGAAGATCGTGCCCATGGTGTTCAGAAACCTGATTTCCAAAACAGAACCCTGTGGTTACAAGGAGCCTTCAAGGTGGGAAACCTTGAAGGCAGCCCTCCTGGCCTCTCTGTCTGGCCCTCTCCCCAGCCCACACCCCCTCAATGGCCCTACTCTTCATAAACCAGCTGGACACTCTGCTAACACTCTTGCATGCCTGGAAGGAGGATAGAGAGGGTGTGTATAGACTAGCCTGCTGCCAAAAGGTAAAATATGCATTAGAAGCTCCACTCGATGTTGCCTCTGGCCCTGCCCACTGCTGAGATGCGGCTGTGGAGCTGAAAAAAGGTCCCCACCCTTGGTTTAGAGGCGCAACCCAACAGAATGAATGACAGAAGTTTCCACCTAGATCCATGCGGGCCGGTTCAACAAGAAACAATTTACAGTCAGAGGGCAGGCTTCGCTTCCCTGCAGCTCTTCAAGGGCAAGGACTATCTGCTGATGGGCTCCCACTCACTTTTCCTGTTCCTTGTGGGTGGAAGAGGGAGCATTGAATGCCATGAGGACACTTGCAGAGAGGTGGCAGGACCGGGGCCAGTGACCCCATTTTTTGCCTTGGTCAGTAACAAAGGAAGAAGAAGAAGAAGAAGAAGAAGAGAAGAGTTTGGATTTGATATCCCGCCTTTCACTCCCCTTCAGGAGTCTCAAAGCGGCTAACGTTCTCCTTTCCCTTCCTCCCCCACAACAAACACTCTGTGAGGTGAGTGGGGCTGAGAGACTTCAAAGAAGTGTGACTAGCCCAAGGTCACCCAGCAGCTGCATGTGGAGGAGCGGAGACGCGAACCCGGTTCCCCAGATTACGACACTACCGCTCTTAACCACTACACCACACTGGGAAGTGCCTTATAATGAGGCATTGTGTTGCCCCATGTAGGTCAGTGTGGTCTACACTGACTGGCAGAGGCGCTTTAGGCATCTGAGCAGCCACAGGTTCCCAACTCCCAATGTGGAGTGAGATCTAAGCTTGGTTCCCTAACTAGGTGGACAGCCTTACCTGACAAGCCCTTTCCAGCCTGCTAAGTAAGGGTCCATTAGGATTTCCGACTTCTCGTCAATACAGGACTTGAAAGTGGCCAGCACTTCCCTCAGGTTGTGTCCATCATCCCCGTAGGCCATGGCGAAGCTCTGGAACAGACAGCAAGAGTCAACAGCTGCTTGGTGGATAAACCATAAATGAGCCCAGGAACATTGGGAGTTGCCTTATCCCTGGCCAGATCGTTACGCAAGAAGAGCCCTGCTGGATCAGGCCAGTAGTATCAAGTCGTATGCAAATAATAAGCAAGATCAATCGGGTTTGTGGGATGGAGGGACGGAACGTGTTTCACTGGGAGGGCCCCTGTTTGTGGGCCCCTCAAGCGATACACGTTTGGCTCCTTTCATTATAGGCTTTTAAACATGCTTTGGTAACTCTTGTTTTGACCCGGTTTTACAAGGTGCCTGACATGTTTAACCTGTTGCGGTCTCCGTTTTCATTTTTTTCCCCTGGCATTAGCCAGCCAGTAGCACGTATTAGACTGCCTGTAAACAGAGAGCTATGATTGTAGGTATACTGAAGTAGATGTTGTTTAAATTATGAGCGTGAACTATCTTGCCCTGAAAGTCAGTGTAGAAATATTGGGTTGACTCACGGTAGTCTCACTGAAATTACTTATTCATTTATTTTATGAGGTTTTTACACTGTTTGTGTAAAAAACAAAATCAAAAACCCTCAAAATGGTTTACAAAAAAGGTAAAACAATAAAATTATCAATAAGAAAAATAAGACAATAATGGACCTAACTTTCACTATTCCATTTCAGTGGCTCTATTCTAAACAGGACTAAGGTTGGATACAACTCACTGAAAAATCCTAATCTGGGTGTTACTCCCATTGACCTTAATGGGGCTTACTTCTGAACAGATGTGAGCAGTATCGCTTGGTAAGCAAACAAAACTGAAAAACAAAACTATGCAACCTCCTTCTCTGTCTGGGTTTTGATACTTTTTTAAAAAAAAACTTTCCCTCCTATCCCCCAACTGCTCTAAGTACCAGTTGAGTAGATCCTTTGAAGCTGACATAACTTAGGTACATCAGTTTCAGTGCATATACAGTGGTACCTCTAGATACGAACGCATCTAGAGGTAAACGTAACTAGCGATGGCACGTCTGCGCACGCGCGTGTCGCTTTTCGCCACTTCTGTGCATGACGTCATTTAGAGCGTCTGTGCATGCGGCGAAACCCGGAAGTAACGCGCTCCGTTACTTCCGGGTTGCCGCGGAGCGCAACTCGAATGTGCTCAACTCAAAGCGTCTTCAACCAGAGGTATGACTGTACTCGAATATAATTGGATACAACCCAATACTACTACTATTTTTTAAAAAAAATTAATTGCCCATCTGTTTTTACAGTTGTGCTTAGGTTTTAATTTTTGGATGGGATTCCTGGTTTGGACCGATAACAGTTTTAACAACTCTGTCTCACAATTTTAGGAGAATGATTCCTCCCTCGACACGCACCTCAATATGTTTAAGTACTATGTATGCTGCCTTGACAGGATGTTCCTGTTTTGAAAGGCAGCCTCGAAGTCCATTTTTTAAAAACCATATATTTAATTTACAGATCACTTCCTTGAAGTGATTTCACAACGGAAACATCAGCAACTAGAAGATATATAAAATAGTTTTGTTGTAAAAACTTTTTTTAAAAAAAATTTCAAATGATTAATACACACACACACACACACACACACACACACATACTCTCACACACATATGTATCCAATGCTAACCCTACCCAGAGTAGACCTGTTACCGGAATTCCTGCTACAGACCCATAAATGGACTTATGCAGAGCAGACCCATAAATGGACTTGGCTAAGGTAAGATTTATTCATTTCAATGGGTGGGTGTCCTCGCATTCATTAACTGCAGTTGGCCTGCTCTTGAGTAGGACAAGCACTGGACGCAACTGAATGGGTCTACTCTTGAGTGTAAGTTACTTGGTATACAACCCCGGCAACAGAAGTAATTTAACATTTAACTGATCTATAAAATAATAAAAATAATAAAATCTCAGGTGTACAGGGCTGGGAGCCGCAAGTGCGCTGGGTTCCTCTTTCTTCTGCCCCATCGGCCTCCTTTTTCCAAGCCTCTGCCCCATATCAGCCCTCCATGGGAAGAGGAAGGGCCTCTCCCTTAGGGGGGTCTCTTCTCCCCCTCCCCAGCAACCAGACTGACTTACCTTAGCGACCGCTTCCTTCTTTCCAACTGCAGCGCAGCCAATGAAAGCCCGCCTCCTGCTCACCTGTCTCCGCCTACCTCCTCTCCTCGACCAATCGCCTGCCATTCCTAGGTTCCGCAGAGGCGAGGGTTCCCAAGCCGCGCCAGCCAATAGGAGCGCGGAAGCTAGTTCTGGAACCTACGCTTCCGTAACATTCAGGCGCGCAGGGACGGAGGTATACTTCCCGCGTGGTGCATCCAAGGCGCATGCGCGCCAGTCCCAAGCCCGTGCGTTCTGTAGAGATAAAAAAAAAAAGTTTAGAGTCGCAGGCTCTCGGCGCTCGTCTGTGAACTTTAACACGGACCCAAAACTTCTGACCTAACGTTTCATGCGCTAGCCTGTAACCCCGTAAATGAGGTTAAGGGCTCTTCTGAGGGGGGACATTCACGTCCAACTCTATGAGACTATGTACTTTCTACCTCGGAAGTTGACTGTTGAGTGCGTCACTCTGCACTTTTTGGTTAAAAAAAAAAGTCTATATGCCAGCTTGGCGCAGGTTGAAGGCAGCTGAGTGCGACCGCCTTGCGCATGCGCCCCTCGACCCAGGGCTGCGTTCGGCGTTTGTAGGCGCGACCGGCCAGGTGAGTTTGCAAAGAAAGTGGCGGCAAGCGGGGGTGGAGGGTGGGGTGACGACTCCTGTTGCCATGGAGACAGGGAAACCGGGGTCGGGGTGTTCGGGGGGTGGGGTGCAGAAACGCCACGCGGAAGAAGCGCGTTCCTGCGTGAGGAGAGGAGGCGGGTCGCTCGCCCTCCGCCTGGCCTCCCCTGCGGGGTTGTTGTGAGGAGAAGCTGGGGAAGCCCATGGAGGCCACCTGGAGCTCCTCGAAGGAAAGCGGGTACACGGGTGAATGAGCAAGCAGGAGTAAAACAAATAACTAGGCATGCGCGGGGTCGTGTAGGTGGAAAAGGTGCTTTATTAAAAATAAGTGGGAGCTCGAGCGTGGCAGAATTGTAAATAATCTCCAAAGGTGGCTTGTTACGGTCAGGGCCGGATTTAGGTTTGATGAGGGCCTAAGCTACTGAAGGTAATGCGGCCCTTTATATGTTCAGCTGTCCTTTGTCAGCAACAAATTGCCACTGTTTTTTTTGTGTTGAATATGTGCTATATGGTAATTTATAGACCTAATAGGTATTTGCACATAACAAAATATGCATTTTTTTGAAAATGTACATCCAGTTGTTGTTCCCCTTTAAATTTTTTGGGGGCCCCCAAGAGAGTGGGGCCCTAAGCTATAGCTTGTTTAGCTTATATGTAAATCGGGCACTGGTTACAGTTTATGGTGCTTAACAAAAGCCTTCCAGTGTTTTCGGAGTGCTGTACCCATGCATGCCCCTGAAGTTGATAAGGGCACCTGCTTTCCATGCGGAAGGTCCCAAGTTCAGCTTTTATTCTGTGAACTGCCCCGAGATCTTTGGGCGAAGGGCGGTATGCAAATTTAATAAACGTATAAAAATAAATGAAATCCCCAGCACCTCCAGGTAGAATCTCCTGGCTGAAACCCTATGTGGGGCTAATGAGGGCCTGAAACATATGGAAGGGCATGATTTTGAACGGAGGGTTGATATCTCAGTTAGTAGAGCATAACTCTTAAACCGAGGGTCATAGGTTCAAATCCCATGTTGGGAGAGAGATGGGGCTGGACTAGATGACCCTCGTGACCCTTTCCAACGCTACGATTCTATGGTTCTGTAATCTGGAGGGAGCCAGGTTGGTAAAGCCCTGGCATAGAGCATTGGTCTTTAGCATGTGGGCCAGGACCCAATGCCAGGTAATGGCTTGGTCTGAGGTGAGTTATAGCAGCAGCACTGCCACTGTATAAATTTCTTTGTTATCCTTCAGGACATCTTGAATTAATCTTCTGCATAAGATTCTGAAGCTGTGACACCATTGGGGAACACTTATGGGATCTCTGAAACGGCTCCCATTGCAGCTGGACTTTGGAGGTTTAACCCGAGCTGTTTAAAGATGCCTGAAATAAAAGTCACTCCCTTGGGTGAGTAACAAAAATGTTGGCGCTTGTTTTTTCCAAGAGGAAAGAGAAAAGAAAAATGGAGGGGTGCGTTCTTGGAGTTTAGGGTCCTCAGTCTGCCCAAGTTGAGGCACTGAGCTCCATTTTTAGGAATGGTAGGTGTACTGACAGTGATTCTAGGTGGTAGAGATCAGGCATGGGGAATGTGGGTCCCTCCACTTTTCATCACATAAGTGTAAATTTTCTAAAGAGTTCCGTTTCTGAACTGCAGATTGCTGAGTGGCAATCAACAAATACGAAAAGGATCTAGGGGTCGTAGTAGACCACAAGCTTAACATGTGATGCAGCAGCAAAAAAGCTAGTGCTACTCTAGGCTGCCTCAGCAGAAGTGTTGTGTCCTGATCAGGTATAGGCAAACTTGGCCCTCCAGATGTTTTGGGACTACAACTCCTGTCATCCCTAGCTAAGAGGACCAGTGGTCAGGGATGGTGGGAATTGTAGTCCCAAAACATCTGGACGGCTGAGTTTGCCTATGCTGGGTCCTGATCAAAGGAAGTAATAGTACCAGTCTATACTCTATGGTGCCTTGGTCAGCCTACACCTGAAGTATTGTGTCCAGTTCTGGGCACCACAATTTAAGAAGGATATTCACAAGCTGTAATGTGTGCAGATGAGGGCATTGGGTATGTTTAGCCTGGTAAGGAAGAGACTGGAGAGATATAACCATCTTCAAATATCTCAAGGGCTGTCACACGGAGGCTGTAGCAAGCTTGTTTTTCCTGCTCTGGAGGCCAGGACCCAAAACAATGGCTTCAAGTTACAAGAAAGGAGATTCAGACTTATTTGAACGAAGTTCTTGGTGGATCTGAGCCCCAGAAGTCCTACATAGGTGGACATGGCCACCAAAGATGTGCTATGTGACCTTGCAGAAATGCAGCACCTTTGTTAAGACTGAAGACCATTCAAGTCACATCTTTTCCTGTTTTGCCTTTTCAGGAGCTGGCCAAGATGTGGGCCGGAGCTGCATCCTCGTGTCCATTGCAGGGAAAAACGTCATGTTGGATTGTGGGATGCACATGGGCTATAACGATGATGTAAGTGTGATGGGCAGACCTTGGCCTAGGTGGCAGTTTCAGATTTGACTTGGCATTGCTCCAAAGTGTACATGGAGGGTTTAGCTTAGAGTGTGGGAAAGTTGTAGAGCAGGAGTGGTCAGATGTTGCCCTCCAGGCCTCACCCCTCACTGGTCCTGCTTCACACTCTACTTGAGTGTTTTTCCGTGGGTAGAATCTGCCCTTGAACTCTTGCTTGCCTGGATGGTAGACAGAGGGGGTCATGTCAGTGTGTGCAGAAAGTAGCCTACGGAAGCAAGGAAAAACATGCATACATAATTTTATTTGCATGCCACCTATCCAGCATTCAAACCATGCTCCAGGCCCCTTACAACATGGGAAAAAATACATAACTACAGTACAACAGAACCAAAGTACAGTGGTACCTCGGGTTACATACTCTTCAGGTTACAGGTTCCGCTAACCCAGAAATAGTGCTTCAGGTTAAGAACTTATCTTCAGGATGAGAACAGAAATTGTGCTCTGGCGGCGTGACGGCAGCAGGAGGCCCCATTAGCTAAAGTGGTGCTTCAGGTTAAGAACAGTTCCAGGTTAAGTACGGACCTCCGGAACGAATTAAGTACTTAACCCGAGATACCACTGTAATTCTAAATAATAAATAAGACATTTTAAAAAAAATGCACAACCAAAGTCAACAATTTCCACAAAAATCTAAAATAAGGATACAACCCCCCCCCAAAAAACCCCGCCAACAACACCCAGCAGCAACACTCCCCCCCCCCACAAAACTCCCTAAACTGCAGTCAACCAGGGCCCCACTGTCCCATGCCAGGTGGAAAAAAAGCCTGCAGGACAGGGAGCAGGTATTCCAGGACTCACAGCCAAATAATATAGTTTGTCGCTGTGCCCCCTTTTGCCTCTGGCACCCGCCCACCCCTGGCATGCAGCCCTTGCAAGGTTGCCCAGAAGGGAATGGGGTCCTTGGACTGAAAAGGGCTCTTAGCCCTGCTATAGAGAGAGGTGTGAGCAGCACTCCGTAGTCAAAGCAGGATAGCTCCCTGGAGATTACTGTTGTGTTTTGGTCTGTACACTCCACTTGGTGACTTCAGGGAGACCGCCCCCCCTTAACTTGGAAGGGGTGGCGCATGCAAGCAAAGAATTCTCCCTTGCAGCCCCAGACCTTATTGGGCAAAAACGAACAGTGGGAACTGGAACTTTGCTGAATGTTACATGGAAGAACACTTGCTTTGCCTGCAGAAGGTTGCAGATTTGAATCCCTGTCCCCTGGTTTGTTTGTGTTTGTATTTGTTTGTTTTTAGGATCGGGTAATAGGCAATATAAAATGTTTTAGGTGCTGTACAGAGGTGATTCATTTATTTCACAAAACTTAAATGATTCTTACCAGAGCAAAATGCTTCTAAGTGGTTTAAAGCAGACACACAATTGAAGCACAAGGCAGTCCATGCCTGTAAGCTCACAACCTGATATCGACAATAGAAAATAAGAGGGAAGAGGAAGGAAGTCAAATAGTGAATTAAATCATCCCCTAGCAGCCCAAGGCCACAGCTGGAAAAAACATCAACAAGAAACCATCTCAGCTGAAAGCAGTTTGGAATAAAATGGCTTCTAAAGTGTGTTTTTGAAAGCCAGAACTGAGTAGGGCCAACTCTATATCCCTAGGAAGGGAGTTAACACACTTTGGGAGCTGCCGCTGAAAAAGCCCTGCCTCTTCTGCTCACAAATATAGAATCAGAGAATTGGAAGGGACCCTGTGGGTCATGTAGTCCAACCTCCTTCTGTTTGCTTTTATACTGTACGTTTCTTTGTTTTTATATTGAAAATTGCCTTTTGGTCTTCAGATGAAGGGTGGTATAGAAATTTAATAAATAAGAATAGTGATAAATCCTGCAGTGGAGGAATATAATTGATCTTAGAGTTTATTGGCTGCGGGTGGCACTGTGGGTTAAACCACAGAGCCTAGGACTTGCCGACCAGAAGGTCGGCGGTTCGAATCCCTGTGATGGGGTGAGTTCCCATTGTTCGGTCCCTGCTCCTGCCAACCTAGCAGTTTGAAAGCATGTCAAAGTGCAAGTAGATAAATAGGTACCGCTCCGGCGGGAAGGTAAACGGCATTTCCGTGCGCTGCTCTGGTTCGCCAGAAGCGGCTTAGTCATGCTGGCCACATGACCCGGAAGCTGTACGCCGGCTCCCTCGGCCAATAAAGCGAGATGAGCGCCGCAACCCCAGAGTCGGTCACGACTGGACCTAATGGTCAGGGGTCCCTTTACCTTTTTAAGAATGAACGAATGATCTTGGAACCTTCAAGGAGGGCCTCCAAAATTGATCTTGAAGTCTGGGTGGGTTCTGAAGAAGCAGAAATCTTTGGGTGTTCTGTGCACACATGGGCACTTCCTGGGCATGCCAGCTAGTGTAAGCCCCACCATTACGGAACACCAAAACTCTTGTGTTTTGCAGAGGCGATTTCCTGACTTCTCCTACATCACTCAGAATGGAAGGCTGACTGACTTCCTGGACTGTGTCATCATCAGGTGGGTACCACCTTTGTTTTGTCTAGTGACATGTACACTGTTAACTTGCTTTGTGCTGCAACACGCAAAGCTGTTTCAGGGCATCATGATTCACCTGTTACCTGATGAGTTATGAGTATCTATCCTATCAAGCTGCACAATTTGAAGTTGCAGTGACGGGAATCCTGAGCAAGGGTTTTGAACCAACTCTCCGTGGTTTGTAAAGGTTGTTAATTTGAGCAAGCTAAAATTAAAAGCAGATATATATGAATGAATCCAAAATAAGCATTTATGATCTTAAGGAGTTGCTGGGAGTGGAATAGGTCCTGATTAGTTTTAGGCATTTTTGGGGGGAGGGGGTTTCACGTCAACGGGTAAATTAGGCACCTAATAATGTAGTAAGTTAAATGTAACTTTTAAGACACATACAAGTAGTTGTACAGTGGTACCTCGGGTTACAGACACTTCAGGTTACAGACGCTTCAAGTTACAGACTCCGCTAACCCAGAAATAGTACCTCGGGTTAAGAACTTTGCTTCAGGACGAGAACTGAAATCGCGCTGGTGGTGTGGTAGCAGCGGGAGGCCCCATTAGCTAAAGTGGTGCTTCAGGTTAAGAACAGTTTCAGGTTAAGAACGGACCTCCAAAACGAATTAAGTTCTTAACCCGAGGTACCACTGTATATGAAGTTCAGGTTAAAAAAAAAAAGTTTTGCATCTACTTCAAATAGCTGTTGAGGCCCATTCTCGCTTAGCGGGGATCAAAAGCCACCTTGAATTTTGCCCTGTCTCTTTGCAGCCACTTCCATTTGGACCACTGTGGGGCCCTTCCGTACTTCAGCGAGATGGTTGGCTACGATGGGCCCATTTACATGACCCACCCAACGAAGGCCATCTGCCCCATCCTCCTTGAGGACTTCCGGAAAATCACCGTGGACAAGAAAGGGGAGACCAACTTCTTCACCTCCCAGATGATCAAAGATTGCATGAAGAAAGTGGTGGCTGTCCATCTTCATCAGACAGTGCAGGTAGGGGGAGCCAGCCTTGGGAGATGGGGACTCATGCCTGGTTATTATAATTGTATTATTAATCCTTATTCTTCTTATTAATTACCTGCCCTTCACTCTAAGGTCTCAGTAGTGGGCACAACAATTAAACCACAATATTAAAAGTAGTTTAAAACAACTTAGAGTTGCTGAAGTAAGGTGGGTCCTAAAAATAGGTCGTCGGGTGAAGTGGCACCATCAGCATTTGCAGTGAAGGTGCCAGGCACACCTCTGCAGGGAGGGAGTTCTACAACCTGGGGGCCACCACAGAGAATGTCCTTTCCTGGCCCCTCAGCTTCAGTTACTTCAGGCATTTTGTTAGAAAGATGTGCAATTAAAAGGTATCTGGAAAGCTAGTCAGGCTTTTCTTTTAAAAACATGTTCCAAAGTAGAGAGATTGCTTGCTGTTGCATTATAGAATTAACACTTTGAAAGAATTATTGTTAGTACTTTATCTCATGAACATGAGAATGGAAGTTTTTAATGAATGATGCTTTAATGTATTTTTAATCTTTTGTTGGAAGCCGCCCAGAGTGGCTGGGGAAACCCAGCCAGATGGGTGGGCTAGAAATAATAATAATAATTTGTTTGAAGTCTTGTTTATTCTGTTATATTTTACTCCAAGAAGACCCCTTTATCCTAAATACAACCCAATAAGGCAGACACGTATGTACAAAATATTTTTTTTAATGTGATCCCATTGAGATCCCAAGATGGAATTTTGCAGGTAGATCTTACATATTTTTTGAATAATTTTAATAATTTTTAATCACTTCTTAAAATTTAAAATTTTGTAACAAATTTAAAATTTAAAGTAAGTCCATCTTGTGACCTATCATGTTAAAGCCCATGAAGTTCCGAAGAGATTGGTGTTTTCAGTTTTGACGTATCTCAACGCTGGGCTGGGCTGACCTGACCTTCTAAGGTTTGTGTGTGGTCCGACAAGGCGAAAATTGTAAATTTTCTGAAATTTCAAACCCTCATAACTCAAAAACGGGATGACATAGAAAGCTAAATTTTTAGATTTAAACTTTGTTTTTGTCATTCAACAAGTGTACAAAATATTAAGAAAATTGGATGACATGAGGTAAAAAAAGTTGGATCGCTTGATATGTAGAATGACCCCACCATAAAAATGATACCAAATGAAAATGAGCTGCTGAAAAGTTAAACAGCTGTGTGGGCCTGTCGGCATGAAAAGGTCTTTGAGAGAAGCCTGGAAGTCTAGTGAGAGTGCCTGCTGCATCTCTGTTGGAAGAGCATTCTGCAGTATGGGACCAGTAACACTAAACACCTGAGTGCTGGTGGAGGCAAGGGGGCCGACTATAACCATGCTCTTCTGAGTGATCAAGCTAAGATATAAGAACTCAGGTGGGTCCTTAAGATATCCTGGGCCCATATTGCACAGGACTTTGCATATCATTACAAGATCTTTGTCGCCTGTGGGCAGCCAGTGCTGATGTCTTAGCAGAAGTGTCCCCTGCTGTCAACCACCTTCCTCCATCAGCAGTCTAGCCACTGCATTCTGCACCCACAGCAGCTTGTCATTTTACACAGGAAGGAATGCATTGTTCCCCCTGGCTCAGCATTGCTTGCACTGACTGGCATTAACTCTCCAAGGATTTCAGGCAGGACTGTCTCCTAGTCCTATCAGGAAATTCTGTGGATTGAACCCAGGATCTTTTGCAGGCAAAGCAGACGTTTTACTGTTGTGCCACAACGCTTGTCCTTTTTTTTATGCAGGTGGATGACGAGTTGGAGATCAAGGCGTATTACGCAGGGCATGTGCTTGGGGCAGCCATGTTCCAGATTAAAGTCGGCTGTGAGTCCGTCGTTTACACTGTAAGTACCTGGCTGAATCTACATATACTGTCTTTTCAGCTGAACGTGTTCAAGTTACTTGTGATGTACTGAAAATGTTTTCCCTCCCATTCTCAAATTAGGGTGACTACAACATGACTCCAGACAGGCATTTAGGGTAAGTGTGGGAGAACGCCAAGGCACTAAGATTCGCTCTTTCTCAAATGACATTTTATGACATTCATTTCTATTTGTCCAAGTGGCCGGTGGGGAAGGCTTGGGCAACCTGATCAGAAACTAAAAATTTTGGGAAACCGTAGTCCAGCTTGTTTGTGTTTTGACCTCCAGCGTTCAAAATTTGAATGCTTTAAATTTCTTGGCAGTTTTTAAGGTGTTTTTTTTTTTATAAATCAACCGTAAAATATTGGAGGGTCTTAGAAGAGTTTTGAAGCTCTTCCCACGTAACCTTTCCATGTGCCATGTGGTATTTGTGGCCCTCCCATTTTATCCTACAACAACCCTGTGAGGTAGGCTGAGAGGCAGTGACTGGCTCTAGGTCATGCCCAGAGAATTTGATGACTGAGTGGGGATTTGAACCCTGGTCTCCCAGGTCCTAGTCCAACACTCAGCCACTACACCACACTGGCAAGTAAGTGGTATAAATGACTAATAACAATCAGGATCAGCAGAGCAGGATTTACAGGGGGTGGGGAGGCATTTTATTTGAGCTCTTCACCTGGTGTGTTCCTCTGTCGTGGTGGTGAACCTGTGCTTTGTCCTTAGAGCTGCCTGGATCGACAAATGCCGCCCTGACCTGCTCATTTCCGAGTCCACTTACGCCACAACCATTCGAGACTCCAAGCGCTGCAGGGAGAGGGACTTCCTGAAGAAGGTCCATGAAGCCATCGAAAGAGGCGGGAAGGTAAGACTACCAGCCTGCCTATCGGCTTCTAGGCTCCTCTGAGACACCCTGGCTGAAGTTTTCCAGTTAGCAGATCGGTCATAGCAGGCAAACTTCCCTTGAAAGAGACATTTCCCAATTGTTACCATCTGTATCCTGTTTGTAATTTGTTAGCTGCCTTGTTTAGCCAGAGTGACCCAAAGCGACTTAAGAACAACCAAGTCTAAAAACACGGCTACAAGGCAGGATTTAAAGGCCTCGCCCTGTTAAAGGAGCCATCCTTCAAATTCAGGGCCAAAAGACCATGTCCTTGCCAGGTGCCTAAAATAGAGGAGGTTGGTGTCAGGTGTATCTCCCTGGGCAAGCAGGGGATAGTTTGCAGCTGCCATTTCCCAACTGAACCCTTTGTTTTCTCTCCCAAAGGTCCTTATCCCCGTATTCGCTCTCGGACGGGCTCAGGAGCTCTGCATTTTATTGGAGACTTTCTGGTAAGGAGACAAGCCTCTTTCACTCTCATTTAAAAAATGACTTGCTGCCTCGATGCCTGAGGGGCTCCTTGCTTGTTGAATAATGAAATCTCTCCCACCCACCCAATATCTCATTGTCATCTTTATGCTCCCTTCTGTCCTTTCCTGGGCTTGTGAGCAAGTTGCGATCCTGGCAGCAGTGCAAATTACACGTCCCGGTGAGCCAGGAGCGGGGAACCCTTTTCAACCCGAGGTCCACGTTCCCTTCTGGGCAGCTTTCCAGGGGCCACATGCAAGTGGTGGGCGGGGACAGAGGCAAAACGTGGGCAGAGCAACAAGTGCAAATGTTACCTTTGTACTGTAGGCTTGTTTCTACACACATTCAAGCCCAGCTCACACCATCCAGGCAAGCAGGGGGCATGATCAGAATTCAAGGGCACATTCCAGCCAGGTGTTAAGGAGAACTAGTGGGGGGGGGTGTCCTGCGGTGAGGCGGCATGGCCTGTGGAGCATTCCAAGGGCCAGATAAGAGAGGCCCGGAGGGCCACAAACAGCCCCCAGCCTTGATGTCCTCCCCTCCCCACTGTAAGCCATAGTGATGGATTCTCATTCCTTGGAGGTTTTTAAGCAGAGCTTGGACAGCCATCTGCCAGGGACTCTTTTAATTGTGACACCTGCATTGTAGGGGGTTGGCCTGGGTGACCTTTGGGAATCTCTTCTAACTCTGCAATTCTATGAATGATTTACGTGAACACAGCAATAGCTCCGTGCTAGTGAGCAAAAGCAACAAACTACGGTGCTCGGCATTCCATCCAAACCAGGGATTGGAGTTTGTATCACACAAAGCAATTCGCCCTCTGAAGCAAGTTGCGATCTCTGGTTCGGAAATAACACTAAGCCACGGTTCATAGCTATTTGCTCCTGCTCATCAGCAGGAGAGGAGCACAGCAGTAGTGACTGTGCATTCCTGGTAAACCATCAAACTGTAGCTTACCATAATGTGCAACCCAATGTGGTCACAAGTGCTGTTTTCAGCTTCCTGAGAATGTCAAGTTTTCAGTTGTTGTTTTTTTAAAGCAAACCAACCTCCAATCACTATCCCTTGGCATGATGAAAACATGCTTCAAAATGAATGAGAGTTACAGGCCAAAACTTCAGAAGCCAGAGAGCTGTTTATAGAGGGTGGCTAAATGAATCTTTTTTTTCCACTGCCACCACTGTCATTTCCTCCCAAGGGAACGAATGAACTTGAAGGCTCCCATCTACTTCTCGACGGGGCTGACGGAGAAGGCCAACCACTATTACAAGCTCTTCATCACATGGACCAACCAGAAGATCCGGAAGACGTTTGTCCAGAGGAACATGTTTGAGTTCAAGCACATCAAGGCCTTTGACCGGGCCTTCGCTGATAACCCAGGGCCAATGGTACGTGTGGAGGGAGGTGCCTGTGTGTGACGGGGGGTGGGTTCGATTTAATCATTTAAGCATTTATACCCTGGCCTTCTAGTGCAAATACACCTTGTCAAGGCTGCTTACGACAGGGCAGTCAACCTTTTTCTGTAGAGAACTGCATTCTCTTGGAGTAATCTTTCAGAGGCTGCAGGCAGTGGTAGGCAGAATCAGAGGAAAATAGTGGGTTGGCCACTTCTCTCTCACTCTCACACACAGATACATACCCTGTTCTCTCTCTCTCTCTCTCTCTCTCTCTCTCTCTCTCTCTCTCTCTCTCTCTGACATGCCATTTTCTGTTTCCAACCCCTCCTTTTTCCTGCTGAGGTCCACAGCTTGCTCACCTGTGCCTTACACCACCACGGTACAATTTCATAAACAATGACGTGGGCCTCTCTCCCCCCCCCTGCTTTTTCTTCCTGCCCCAGTGGTCTGCCAGGAAAGGGTCAGATAGCCACTTAAAGGGTCAGCAGTGCATGGCTGGAAGATGCACTTGTAGGGAGGGAACCAGGCAGGTGACGGTGGGTCAGGGCCAAGTCACTCAGGTTCCATTTTGACCCTTCCTGCAAATGCCATCTTGGATTAGATAAGAACCCGCTTTCCCTTTTCTCTTCCTAAGGTTGTGTTTGCCACACCAGGAATGCTTCATGCTGGACAGTCCCTCCAGATCTTCAAAAAATGGGCTGGCAATGAGAAGAACATGGTACGAAAACACTCTTGACAGATACAGGTCTGCTGCTCCTCCTCCTCATGGCCGTGGTTTAAGTCTGGATTCCCAAGCTTTTGGGCGCCACAGCCCCCTTGGTTCCATAAACTCATGCCCAGTGCCCCCTGCCCTATAAAAAGCATTATTCAGAATAGTGGTGTGCACAACACACTAGGAAAAGTTGCACACAATAAAATGTGCAGTTAATTGCACATTTATTCAAAGCCCAATTAACACTGTTTTGTTTAATTAATTCAACAACATTGATGAATTTGACCCAATGATAATCAGCTTTTCAAAGTCCGATAGTCATTGACACCCCAGCATCATAAGAACTCTGCAATATCCTTTAGTTTCTTTGAGTGATGGCAGCCAGCGCTGGACATCCTCTATGAGCCAGTGTGGTGTAGTGGTTAAGAGCAGTAGTCTTGTAATCTGGGGAACTGGGTTCGAGTCTCTGCTCCTCCACATGCAGCTGCTGGGTGACCTTGGGCCAGTCACACTTCTTTGAAGTCTCTCAGCCCCACTCACCTCACAGAGTGTTTGTTGTGGGGGAGGAAGGGAAAGGAGAATGTTAGCTGCTTTGAGACTCCTGAAGGGGAGTGAAAGGCGGGATATCAAATCCAAACTCCTCTTCTTCTTCTTCTTATGTTCACTGAAGAAAGTGATGCAATCAGTCTTGGTTCCCTGATGCATCCTTTTGCCAACCTGGTGCCCTCCAGCCCCAGCCAACAACATTCTAGAATTGCAGCCCAGAACATCTGGAGGGCACCAGGTTGGCCAGGGCTGCCTGGACACTTGTGCCTGTGCAGTACCTGTGTGCTTGTGAAGATGCTTTTCTAAGCGTACACTTCCAACCAACACCTGAAGAGGCATGTCTAATAATCGAATACATAAAGTGTCTCCTAGATGCGGACACCTGCAGGTCCATACCAGCATAGTTTTGTGCGTGCCATTTTTCACACACTCCTCCATGTTTAAAAGAAGCAATCAAAACTTTCCTGCTTTTCAGGCAATTCTGCTCCTGCTCAGAGAGCAGAATTGAACTTAGTGGATGTGACTCATTTAGGTCTACTTAGTGGATATGACTCTCTTAGGTCTACTAATTCGATCTGCTTTCAGTAGGGCTTAGTTTGACACACCCCAAAGCAATCCTTCTGGCTTGGGTTGTTTTTTTAAGTACCAGAAATTTGTGATTTTTCTGGAATGACAGCTTCCCAAGAGAGAATTTGTGGGTGGAAATTTCAGCAATTCTAAGAACAGACCAGGTGTGTTGTTCTCAAATATATTTGCGTATGAATTTTGTTGGTAGCCCTTTAGGAAGGACAGAAGTCCTGGTGTGTTCCTTTTTATAATTAACCCCTAGAGAGCTGCTGCTGGTCAGTGTAGGTAATACTGAGCTAGATAAGCCTTAGGTTGGACTTGGTATAAGGCAGCTTCCTACTTTCCTAGTTGTAATAATAATCATAGTCAGTTACTGGAGAATCTGCCTCTCAAGAAGCATACAGATACTGTTTATTATTTTATTTTTTTACATTTATATACCACTTTGATCTTCATGGCTGAGAAGGGATTTGAACCCTGGTCTCCCAGGTCATAGCTCGACACTCTAATCATTACATCACACTGGTTGTGCTTAGGTACCCCCCCCCCCATAACCCCACACCCATTTTGTCGCTCCTGTAACAAGCACAATTTTCTTCTGGATTCTGTCTCCCAGGTAATCATGCCAGGATATTGTGTGCAAGGAACTGTCGGCCATAAAATCTTGGGCGGTCAGCGGAAGCTGGAAATGGAAGGAAGGCAGATTGTGAGTGGAAATGTTACACAGGAGGCAGCTTCCGCTGTGGCTGCCCCTCCACTTTAATTGATTGAAAGGAAAGGGAGGGAGGGAGGATCTGAAGGGATGTGCAGTAAGAATACATTCTGAGGCAGCTGCCGTCATTCCCTGTACGTGTCTTTCTGGCCTCCAGCTGGAAGTGAAGATGCAAGTGGAGTACATGTCCTTCAGCGCCCATGCGGATGCCAAGGGCATCATGCAGCTCATCCGCCAAGCGGAGCCGCGGAACGTCCTCCTGGTTCATGGGGAGGCGAAGAAGATGGAGTTCCTGAAGCAAAAGATTGAGCAGGAGTTCCGTACGTAGCCTTCCCACTGTCTTGTGACTCTTCCCACGGAGGGACCCGGGGCCTTTCCCCATGCTTGTTGCTTCACCTCCCGAGGTTCTCATGTGTTCTCTGAACAGCTCCAGAAAACCATTTTCCCTCTCTGTTGAGAGAAAGAAAGAACCATCCAGGGAGTTGCTCTTTGTTATGGATTCTTTAGGGGGGAAGTGGTGTGCTTTAGATGCATGGTGTGGGCGTGACCTTGGGTTACCTCTCTAGGAATAAGTGAACTCGCAGCAGTTGACCGGCTACGTTTTCTTGCAGATGTCACCTGCCACATGCCTGCCAACGGGGAGACGGTGACGGTTCACACCAACCCCAACATTCCTGTGGACGTTTCGCTTGGGCTGCTGAAGAGGGAGCTCACCATAGGTAAAGTCCTGGGTGCACAACCCATCTCGACCATTTTTAAAGAAATATTATTTATTAAACATATTTACAAATCTGTACAGCAGGGTTCAGCCCAAGGACCACATGTCTTTCTGGGGCAGGGGCAGGGTAAGAGACACAAGTGGGCCTAGCAGCAGATTTGAACCCTCCCTTTGCGTAGTAGGCTAGCTAGGGTTGCCATGTGTCCTCTTTTTTCAGGACACGTCCTCTTTTTTAAGGGAAAATTTCTGTCTGGGTGGATTTTTTAAATTTGCCAAAATGTCTCTGGCTGTACTTTCTGGATGAGACATAGACATAACTGCTGGTTGAAGACTTGCTTTCCTCTTCTCCTGCCTCCCTCAGCAATATATCACAGCTTCTATAGCTGTGATTTAAAATGAGAGTTGTCATAGCGTCCTCTTTTAGATACACCCTCAAATGCCCTTCTTTATCCCCCATCCTGGCAAAAACAAGAGGGTGCAAAGGTGGGTTTGTGAGAGGTGTGGCCTGGGAGGAGCCGAAAGGCCAGTTAAGAGAGGCCTGGAGGCAGTGCCCGATTTACGTATAAGCTAAACAAGCTATAGCTTAGGGCCCCACTCTCTTGCCCCCCCCCAATTCACTATTAATATACTTCTTCTTAATTGTATTTCAGTTCAACAATTACTTTGATAAAATACATATTTTGTTATGTGCAAATGGCTTTAGATACCTATTAGGTCCATAAATTACCATACAGCATATATTCAACACAAAAAAGTGACAATTTGTTGTTGACAAAGGACAGCTGGACATATAAAGGGCCCCATTACCTTCAGTAGCTTAGGGCCTCATTAAACCTAAATCCAGCCCTGCCTGGAGGGCTGCATTTGATCCCTTGGCCCAGAGGTTTCTCATCCCTGCTGTATGGATACTGGTTTGGGAAGATACCTACAAGCACTGCTGTGTGTAGGCCTAATAGGTTTTCATGCGGCTGCTGGAAGATGGTTGGGGCCACCACCAAAATGGCAAAGCCAAAGAAAGCAAAGCCATGCAGGTGATCAAGAGAGCCATTTCTCAAGCCTGCGTATGTTGGGCTTTCCATGTTGTGGGTCAGATATTTCTATTCCATATATGGTGTTGAGTCAATGTGTGTCTGGCTTGGGGTGGGGACCTTTGGCCCTACCACGTGTTGCTGAACTATTAAGAGCCCTGCTGGATCAGGCCAATGGCCCATCTAGTCCAGCATTCTGTTCTCACAGGAGCCAACCAGATGCCCAATGGGAAGCTTGCAAGCTGGCCATGTGCGCAACACCACTCTCCCCTCCTGCAATTCTCAGTCACTGATATTTGGAGGCATATTGCCTCTGACAATGGAGATAGAACACAGCCAGTGTGGCTGGTTCCACCAGTGGCCTTGTCCTCTGTGAATTTCCCTAATCCTCTGTCGATGCCATCCAAGTTGGTGGTCATTGCTGCCTCCTGCTGAAGAGACTTCCATAGTTTAACTATGCCTTGTGTGGACAAGTCCATTAGTGTGCCCTGAATCTTCCGATGTTCTGCTTTGTTGGATGTCTGAGTTCTAGTGCTATGAGGGAGGGAGAAGAACTTCCCTCTTCTGTCCATCTGCTTGCTGGAGCTGGGAGTTGTAGTTCAGCAACATCTATAGGGCCAAAGTTTCCCCACCCCTCAGCAGATGGGCCCTATCCTGCTAGTAAAGGTAAAGGGACCCCTGACCATTAGGTCCAGTCGTGACCGACTCTGGGGTTGCGGCGCTCATCTCACTTTATTGGCCGAGGGAGCCGACGTACAGCTTCCGGGTCATGTGGCCAGCATGACTAAGCCGCTTCTGGCGAACCAGAGCAGCGCACGGAAACGCCGTTTACCTTCCCGCCGGAGCAGTACCTATTTATCTACTTGCACTTTGACGTGCTTTCGAACTGCTAGGTTGGCAGGAGCAGGGACTGAGCAACGGGAGCTCACGCCGTTGCGGGGATTCGAACCGCCAACCTTCTGATCGGCAAGTCCTAGGCTCTGTGGTTTAACCCACAGCGCCACCCACGTCCCATCATCCTGCTAGTAATCCTAGTGTAATTCAGTTTTACTTGGGTAACTCCCATGCTGTCATCAGATGTGAAGCTAATGGAAGCATGAAAAATAATCTTGCACTGCATACAACTCCTTTCTACAATGCCACACAGGCCCTCTTCTCGAGTTCTGACACCAACCTGTCCCTCTTTTTTCTGTTCCCTGTGGAAGTGCCCAAATTGCTTAGGCTGCCTCCATGTATGTTGAAGGAGACCATTCCCCTCTGCCCCAGCCTTCCCAGCCAAACCTTTCTCTCCTCTTTTGGGTGGTGCTGTATTCGAGACACCCAGGACTACAGGCAGTTGGTGTTCTTTCAGAACTCATCTCTACAGTCCATGAGGACTAGAACCTTATTCTTGAACTACACTGACATAATTTTTTTAATTGAAATGGCTTCAGTTGTGTGGTGGGATTAGAAAGTGCAAGCGTCTGGCCCTCCTTGGTGGTGGAGACAGAGGCACTTGGAGCCATGCTACTAGCAGTGCCCAGCTAGCCCCATGGCACCGTCTTCTTTTGCTACCAGCTGTAAATTAAGCTGGTATCACTGGCTGATTACAGTAACACCCTGTGACATCTTCTGGGACTAGCAGGTCTTCTGACATTAGAACCCAGGAAGGAAAATGTGATGCTAAAATTGGACCACTGCGGTAAGAGTGCAGTAATTTAGCACCTCTGAGTGACACACGCAGAGGCTTTTGATTGTGGTGTTTGTTTCCTGTTTGCGGAGGGGTGCTGCAGAATGGGTGGCTGTGGTCCCTTTCCTGTCCCTGTAAATAAATGAATGACTATAGGGCCTGGTGACGTACACGACAAGGAATATCTGGAGGTGGTGGGGGGAAATTGAATGGTTGCTGACTGCCTTCCTCTCTTCTCTTTGTTTCCAATATCCAGGCCCCTTGCCAGACTCCAAGAGGCCAAAGCTCATGCATGGGACCCTGATCATCAAGGACAATGTAAGTGGAGGCAGATTGGGTGGGTAGGCGGGACTCCTGGCCGATAGAATGGCTCCTGTGGTGGGGTTGGCAGAAAGGTCCCCCACCTACCCTCAACTCTGCCTAGTAGTCTCCCTCCATTCTTGGAACCCCTCAATGGTTTACGTGGAGGAAAGGCCCTTTTCACATATAGGTTACTACCACATTGCACTCTTAAGGAGGCTTAGTTGACATAAGGTTTAAGATGCATTTAAATCAGTAGTGCTTACTTCCACAATTATATGTTTAGGATGGGAGCATTAATGTGAAATGATGTTTCAGAAGCCTAAAATGTGCCTGCCCTCTTCAATATTTTTATGCTGGTGCTGCCACTGAGATCATGAGGTTTCCCTGTTGTGTAGAATTCTTCACCGCCGCCACTCCAAATACAGTACATTGTTAAATCTGTGCCTTGTGCCTCTCTCTAAAAAGTAAGATGAGCCTGCTAGATCAGACTGACAGCCCAGGTAGTTCAGCATGCTCTTCCCTGGCTGCCCAGATGCCTCAGGGGGAAGCCCAAAAGCAGGACCTGTGCATTACATCTCTCCCTTCCTCCTTCTCTGGGCAGAGCTTCCGCCTGGTCTCTCCCGAACAAGCACTCAAAGAGCTGGGCCTGGCGGAGCACCAGCTGAGGTTCACCTGCCGCATCCATTTCCAGGACCCCCGCAAAGAGCATGAGACAGGACTTCGTTTATACAACCACCTGAAGACGTAGGTACACCAGACTGTGTGCAAAATGGCTTGAAGGAATGCTTTGGCTCAAGGCCTGCCTTGTGCTTCCTGAAACCTGTCCTTGGAAAGGAGGGAGGTGGGGCCACAAGATAGGGAGGAGCCCTAGTCTGAATAAAAAATGGTTGACTGAGCAGTCAGAGTTGGCGGTATCTCATTCAGGACCTCTTGCTTAGTGTGCCTAGTGGGGGATAGCCTGGCCAACAGCCTCCTGAGGCAGCCTGTTCCCTTGCTGAGCAGTTCTGTTCATTGGGCAGTTTTTCTTTCACTGTTGAGCCAAAATCTTGCTTCCTTACCATTTTCATTATTTGTTCTAGTCCTGTCCTTGGATTAGGAGCAGAGAATTCGGATCTCACAGCTAGGAATGTTGGAATTCTTATCCTCGAGGGACTATGTAATCTGAACATGCATTTTGGTTTTGTTAGGAGAGCAAGCACTTACTGAGAGTACTGAATATTACCAGCCTCCAGCAAAAAAAGAAAAGAAAAACTGTGCCTTATTTGTCTATGTTTGCTGCTGAGCACAGTTTCGTATACATCTTCCCAGCCTTGCAGATTAGGAGCTTGCTTTCTTTGGCAGAAAGGTGAAAACTCACATTCCCAAAATTCTGCACTCAGTACTGTAATCTGTGCAATGTACCAAGGTTGTAGATTAGTGTAGACATGCTGCTTTGATCTTAGTTTCTAACACGCTTATTAAAAAAAAATCAACTAGTTAAGTTTCTAACTCTCATTGTTTGTACAGAAGAGGTTACCAAATAATTCTAGGTTGTTTGAAAGGTTAAGTAATATTTTGCCCCCAAAATTGTTAGACCAGTCATAAAATGCATTTTAGGATCTGTTTTCCTAGCTTCCAGCTGCTCCAGGAGAGGAAAGGAAGCTGCTTGTGGTGATATACAACATGCTATAGATGTCGTCCCCCCTCTCTAGTTTCCTGAAGGACTATTCTGTTCAACACCTCTCTGACACCTCCATAATGGTCGAGTCCATCCTGATCCAGGTTACAGTGCAATCGGAAGATCCTGCAACTAAACTTCTGCTGGTGTCATGGACGTATCAGGTGAGGTTTCTTTATTACACACGTAATCACACTCCTGGCTTTCAGAGTCCCTTGCCCCTTTCCACCTTAGCAAGGGGCTATAGCAGACCCAGAGACCCTCCAGATGTTGCTGAGCCCCAGTAAGTGTGGCTAATGGCCAAAGGGATGAAGGGAGTTGGAGTAAACAGCATCTTGAGAGCACCCCTTTGGCTATCCCTGCAGGCTGCAGCCTTTGTAAACAGAAGCTTTCCAGCCCCAGAGGTGTTGACAGACCCTCCCCGAATTTCCTTAAGCCCATCTAAACCAAATGGTTCTGCAACACAGCTGGAGAAATGCAGCAAGTTATAGCGGGGCAGTATTTTTAATTTAAGGCAAGCGGGCTTCTAGGGCTGGGCGACGGCAGGTTTCTAACATTGCGATGTATCACCAGCCAAACACTGCAATCTGGCGATACACCGCAGTGTTGGAAGGGAGGAAGGAGCAAGCTGCATTAGCCCCGGCCCTGTGAGGTGCAGGGTGAAACCACCGCTGCTCTTGCCGAGCAGGTTGAGGCAGTTTCACCCCAGCACCTCGCGGGGCCCGGAACAAGGCAGCTTGCTTCTCCCTCCGTTAAACTGCTCCGCCGAGGTGTGGGCAGCTGTACGCCCCTCAGCAGAGTAGGCCTGGGCGATACATCACTGAGGACTGGTATGAGGGAAAACAGCAATGATAGTTTCACTAGTGATATACCGCCAAGTGAAACCACCATCCCACTCTGCCCTCATAGGTGCAGAGAGAGAAACACGGTTCATCGGCGAAGTGTGATACAGCATGTTCCTCCCTCACTTCTTTAAACTGCTTGGCTGAGGAGTATGCCACTGTCCTCGCCTCGGCCAAGTAATTTTAACCAAGCCTGCCTTGTACGCAAGCAGGAGTGGGATTGCGGCTGGGGAGGTGCAGGCTCCATTCTTCTCCATTGAGAAGAACTTCTCAACGGAGAAGTTTAAAAGAGCCTGCATCCCGCCGCGTGGGGGCTCCTTGCTTCCACCCCATAAGGAAAAGGCTGTGTGCCTGGCTGCCGCCACCTGGTTCATGGGGGATAGGAGGAGCCAGCAAGGTAGCTTACCCATCCCTCACGCCTGCAGAAGGAGCCTCAAGGCCCCTGCCAGCATTTGGGCTTGCTCAGCAGGGGATAGGAGCCTTTTTGCCCCCCAGCTAAGCAGCAGGCTCAGACCAGCTGCATTGGCCCTGGCCTGCAAAAGTGAAAGCTAAAGCAGTTTCACTCTGGCAGGGGGCAATACAGCTTGTTTCAACATTGTGGTTTATCGCCAACCATGGTGATACATCATGATGTTGAAAACCTGTCGCCCAGCCGCTACAGCAGAGCAGCAGGTCTCCTTAAACCACCTGCCTCTCAAGGCAATTTGAGCTGGCGATACATTGCGGCTCCCCCACCCATTGCCAGCACAGGGCACCTCACTCCCATCTGCCTGCAAGCAGACAGGAGTGAGTTGCATTGTGCTGGGAGCTGTGATGTATTTGCCAGCTCAAAAAGTCTGAAAGTGGTATCGTGGTGTGAATGTACAGCCTTTGCTTCTACTAACCAAAAAATATGGATTTTGGTTGCAGGATGAAGAAATGGGTAGCTACGTGACCTCCCTGCTGAAAAAGGCGCTGCCTCAAATCACGGCATGAGTCTCCAGGAGCTAAAGCCCTGGAACATGTAAAGAACAATGTAAATAAGTTTGTGTGTGTTTTTAACAAATTAAAACGCAAGGAGTTTTAGTATTTAATATTAGTGGCCTTTATTGTCACAGGTGGCATCTGCAGTAACAACTCCAAGTAGTAGGCTTTTTTAAAAAATCCAAAAATAGGTAGTAGTCTCTTCACAGTGAATGCCAACAGGGTGTGTGTGTGTTTTCTAAAGGAGGCCAGTTGCTCCACACCCAACTCAAGTCATCTCACCTGGGCGATATCTGGTTTTCAACATCGTGATACATCAGCATCTAAAGACCACGATATGCTGATATACCACAATGTCTGGAATGTATCTCAGCTATTTCTTCCTCCCCAACTTAGGGGAGGAAGAAGCAGCCGAGATACATGTCCTAGCAGGGGCTTCCTTAAACTGATCAGCTGGTGGGGGCGGGGGGACCTGGATGGCTCTCCAATGCGCAGGCAGGAGAAGCATTGGTGCTCACTCATCTGGGGGGCTTCTCCTCCAAGCTGAGTAGTTCAAGGAAGCCGCAATGCAAAGGCTCCTGCAGACTGCTGCTTTCCTCCCAGGGCAGTCATTGCTCCAGGAGGAAAGATGCATCCTGCCCAGAGGTGAAGGCCAATTTGAGTTGCCAATACATAATGGCTCCCCAGCTAACACCAGGACAGCACAAGGAAGTGAGGAGTGCTGAGCTGGCAGCAGCCGGGGAGCCCTGATGTACTGGCAGCTCAAAAAGTCTGACACCGGTATCACAATGTGAATGCCATACTGGTCTCAGATAATGAATCACACAGCATCGTCCAGGCTACTCACCATCGGATTCATTTCTGTGAGTTCTTGCCTTGTGATGGGGAAGGGAGTGCCGTTTGATGGTAGAGCACCTGCTTCACGGGCAAAGAAGGCAGCATCTTCTGTCACAAGCACCTCCCACTTTAAGGAAAAAGGATCAGGGGCACCATAGCAGTCTGCCCAGTCAGGCCAGTACCCATCAGAGCCTGGCATCCTGTTCTCACAGTGGCCAACTAGCTGCCTTTTCTGAGAAGCCCACAAGGATTCAAGACTATGGAGGAAGGTGTTCGCAGGCAGGTGGGGGCTGGCTGAGAGAAAACTGAGCTGTGTGTGTCAGTTCCTCATTTCAACCTAATGGATCAGCCTTCACCAGTTTTATGTCTGATCTATATTAAAAAAACAGAAGTGGGTACATATGCCCATGTTCAGAAGCAAACACCCAACTCCAAGCCCTGTCCATCCAAAGGAAGTGTAAAAAAGTGTGTCTTCCTTTTTCATTTTGCAAAGCCATGGTAGAGGAGCAAGACGGGTTTGGGGGCACTTTGGCCCTCCAGATATTGCCAAACTACACCTCTCCTGCCCATCCCTGCACCACTGGGCAGGGCTTGCTAGGACTGCTGGGAGGTGCAGTTGAGCAACAGCTGGGGGGGGGGTGGCACAGGATCCCCGTTCTGCAGCCAAATCAGCCTGGCCTTTGCAATTTTAGTTAACATTGCTGACCCACTTGGAAGCGTATCATCACAGCCGAAAGGACTAGAAACGTACCTTTTTGAAAATATAAAATCACGGGGCATGTATTCTGCAGCTGGTATCACATTATGTGCTCCTGCAGAAACACGGCATTACTAATAATCTCTCTCAGGGGTCTTGGGTGGGTGGCAGAAAGAAAATCTAGATGGCCACTGGGGAAATGTGGTCCCTCCACCCTGCTGCAGCCGCTTTCGAAAATCTTAAGGATACATAACGCTAACTCCTCCTGCACAAAGCCCTCTACAGTTTCAGTTAAAGTTCCTTGGGTTTCTCACCGATATCATCTGAACCTGCTGCCTCCTTTCCCCCCGCCTTGGTCCGGCAATGCGTAGGTTGGCGGGTGCGCAAGCGTCGCCTCGCCGCCCACAGATGGTGTAGACTTTGGTGGCCCTGGTCCTGAAGGGAAGTCTCCAGCGGCACTGCCTGCTGGCTGAGGTGAAGTAGTACAAGATGGGGTTCAGGCAGCAGTTGAAGCTGACCGAGGCCAGAGTGATGCGGCGCATCCTGTATATGAGAAGGGCAAAGCGGCAGTCCTGGATCAGCCCAGCCCGCATGAGGAAGTGCAGCAGGTGGGTGAGGTGGTATGGGAGGAAGCAGGTGGCGCAGATGAAGAGGATGAGGTAGATGGTGCCCAAGGCCTTCCTCTTGCGGGCGCTGCGGGGGATGCGAGAGATGCGCCGGGCGATCAGAGGGTAGCTGATCAGGATGACCCCAAAAGGGACCACAAAGCCAAATATCAGCGCACAGACGTTGTAGGGCATCATGCGCCCGGTCCACTCCTCCAGCCCAAAACTCTCGAAGCAGACGGTCGCATTGCTCCGGTTGAAGTTGAGGGGCCCCCCGAGGACCAGCGGGGCGGCGATGCTCACTGCCGTCACCCAGAGGACCGCAGCCACCAGCCCGTAGTGGGCGCCCTTGATCCGGATGTACACAAAAGGGTGCAAAACGGCCACGTAGCGGTCAAGGCAGATGCAGGTGAAGAAGGCGATGCTGAGGTAGATGTTGAGGAAGTACATGCTCCCTGTCAGGCGACAGGCAATGTCCCCAAAGATCCAGTTGTTCCGGTTGAGGTGGTAATGGATCTTGAAAGGCAGGATGCAGACAAACAGGGTGTCCACCACGGCTAAGTTGACCAGGTAGACGTAGGAGCGAGGCATGCTGATGGCCTGGCAGGTCAGGAGGTGCAGGGCGGCCCCATTCCCCAGGAGGCCCAGGACAAAGACCGTACTGTAGACAATCGTGAAGAAGGAATACTGAAAGTCTGCTTGGAAGATGCACTCTGCCAAACTGGCGTTGGCAACAGTCTCATCAACGATAGTTGTGTTATCCATCTTTCTCTTTTTTTAAGCTGTGGAAGTGTCTCCTCTTTTCCTAGAGATCAGCGGTCATTTTGCCTTCACATTTCCCAAGGTGGTACACGGTTCAAAGTCAGAGCCTTGGGTCTTTAGCGGGCAGCTGGAGTTAAGGAGATCTTTGTGGTGGGCTAAAGATGTGCAAGCTTTTTGCCTGTGAGCAGAGCTGACCCAGCGAAGAGCAAAACTGTCAAAGCAGAAAGAGAAGAACGTTAAGACGTTATCAAGAGGGCCGCAACTTTGCATCAAACTAAGCATCAAGCTAAGCTGCTTGGGCTCTGTGCTGCAATCTCAGTTTTACAGAATAAGCTTGATCAGGTCAAAAGCCCACCTAGTCCAGCACCCTGCTCTCACAGAGGCCAACCAGATGCCTCTGGGAAGCCTGCAAACAGGAACTGAGCACGACTCTCCACTCCTCCATTAGTGGAGGTACAATGCAGCCATTGTGACTGGTAGCCTTTGATTACCTTCTCCACCACAAACTTATCATTACACAGCTGAATGCCGTCGTAAGCTGAAGACTGCTAGATGAACCCCTCGGTCTGATCAATCTGGGACCGTGCTCATCATTTCTTCTAGTTCTGGTGTTCAGTGGGTGAGTGACACTCTTAAACATCGACAAAACAGCCTCACCTATAAGGGGAGCTATCAGCAGGCATACAGGGGCCTCAAGATTAGATCACCAAGGAAGGGGACAAGATCCTAAGGGGTCAAAGTGGTGTAGCGCCTGCCCTGTATGCAGAAAGTTCCAGGCTCAAACCCCAACAGCATCTCCAAGTAGGGCTGGGGGAAATTCCCTGCATGAAACCCTCAAGAGCTGCTGCCACCCAGTGTAGACAATACTGAGCCAGCTGGACCCATGGTCTGACTGCATAAGGCAGCTTCCTATCTTCCTAACTCCCCAAACTCTTGAATCGGGACTGAAGATGCTCAAAAGCTACAGAATGTTGACTGGGTGGGGTTGGGGTTTTTTTTGAGAGATGATGGAACAGAGTGACTGCAAACCTGAACAGAGAATCATAGAACTGTAGAGTTCTATGAATCACAGCTTCCGAATCCCTTGCAGAGGGTCATCAAACCTGCATTTAAAAAACTCCAAGGAATAAGAGCTCGCCACATCTATGGAGAGTCCACCCTTGTGTCATTCTAATGAAGTCCGACTTGCGTTTCATTAATGCATCACCATCTCTATCCACCTGCTTTATGAAGCAACCCATCAAGTGGGTGAAGGGTGTGTGTGACAACTTACCAGTCTGTGTTATCCTGGACTGCCAGTCTTCAGCTGTTGTACCACCAAGGGCTGTCTCCTCTCTGAAGCCTTCTACTAACTCCACACCTCCTCTTGAACCTCAGATGGAGAGGAGCAGTCGGCACCTCCGCATTTTTGCAAAGGGGAAGAGAAAAATAAAGTTCCTCCCATACTCTGTTTCGTCTTGAAAAGTCACAGGAAGTGGAGAGCGGAGTCAAAAGCAGCCTGCAAGCTGCATGCACAGCCAGCGGTGTGGGCACTGGCCCCCTCCAAAGGCACATCAGGGCCTGTTCAGATTAGGGCACCTCGGTCAAAGCTGCTGGGCTGAATGCAGCTCCCTTAGATCTCGGCTGGGGCCTGCCAAGCGTTTAAAAACAAATAGACCCACAACGTAACTGGCTGTGTTTAACTATATAAATTCTTTATACATCATATAAACACAACTCTTTTCACATTATCTAGTTGAGTAGAAGCAATTAAGAACAGGAAATACAAATAGATCAGTTCTTATATACGTAATGTCCAAACAGAAGCTTTTGTGTTCCACGTATTAACAAATCAATCGGTGGTTGTATAAAGAATTTATATAGTTAAACACAGCCAGTTACATTGTGGGTATATTCGTTAGTTGAATTTACATAACTATTGGTTTGATAGTGTTGTGTAAGGCATTTAAAAACAAGCACACACACTCTTTCCAATCAGTTTTGCAGTGCTCAGCCAGGAACCCAAAGCTGAGATTGACTAAGCCCATGGTGGGCTATTAGTAAGTCACCAGCAGGTTGCATTTGGGTCACCCATTGTGCAGGTCAGGAATTGGGACCGCAGATAATACAAACCGCTAGTGCTGAGTTTCTAACTGGAAGCTTCGCCTTATCTAATCTAGTTTATCTAATTTAAACTATTACTAAGATTATCTAACATAGCTGAACTAATTTGGCAATCTCTTCTACCCCAATCTTCTAGACAAACGATGATCAGGAAATGTGGTCCACAAAACAGGATATAAAAAAACAATTTCTGCAAGATGCTAACAGTAGCTGCTTATTTTGCACAATCAAAATCAACATATAGCCCATTTATGTGGCACCCACATGGCTTCATGCATGCTATCTTGCTGTAATCCTCATAACGGCTCTCGAAGCTAGGCCAGTGAGGATCGCATCAGTTCTGCAGATGAGGCACAAATGGCTTTGAAGTGAATGACTGCCAAAAATGACCCCCTGGCGAGTTCCTGGCAGAGGCAGAGCTTAACCCCAAAACTGAAGCCACTCTGCTGCATCAAGACCTCACTGGCCAGGCAAGGCCCAGTCCGCCTCCTGTTACCGAGACAGCCCTCTCCTGTGTTTCCAGGCTTATCACTAGGGACTAGTGTGTTGTTCTAAAAGAATCAAGCAGAGATTCTCAGGATGTCATGTTCTGTCTTACACAGCATAAAACAGCCTGAGGTTCCAGTTCAAGAGCTTTGGGTTCAAATCCTGGTTCAAATGTAATTGCGCCCTAAGCACACCCCCACCCCAAATGTCTGGATATAGTTTGTTTTGTAGAGGTGGGATATTGAAGAGTGTTCCACGTATGTATGTGAATAGGTTTAAAGACATGTGGCCACATAACAGGAAAGAGGGTGCTCTCCTCCCCTGACCTCTCTCTGTTCCAGTCATGGGGAGTTCAATTAGGCTGCCATTCTGATTCCGTTTCGCTGATCTCCAAGTCTGCAAAGAGAAGAAGAGGGGAAAGACAGGCCTAAAGTAACTTGGTAGCACTGGGAAGAGTCCACAGTTTGAATTTCAGCTCTGCCACAAACTTGCTTGATAGCCTTAGGCAAGCCTCCAGCCTCCCCTTCTGCAACATGAGAGATGAGGATACTGACCTTTCTTGCCGGATTGTTGCACAAGCTTATTACAACTTGATGCCCAGGAAGAGCTTCAAAGTTCTATACAAATGCACCCCAATTTTGCAAATCACAACCAATCTTCAAGCGTATTTTCCCACCAGCCTTGTTTTCAAAACAGTGACAAAAAGAAGCAGAGCTCCAGTTCTCCGAGTGGCTTAATTCTTTACAGGGAACTCTGGGAATTCTTAGGAGACCCCCCCCCCCAAGCTGCATCTCTTCAGTACCCTTAACAAACTACAGTTTCCAGGATTCTTTGGGGAAGCCAGGACTGTTTGAAGCAGTATGATCTAAACAAATAAAAAAGAATCTAAATATCGTCTAAAAATGAGTTTGGCTCTGCTTTAAATGTATAGTGCAGCTGGGGCCAAAGAGGGAAAGGAAGAGTCCCTCTATCCATGTTTTCCACACAATGCAGACATTTTTAATTACTCTTCAACATTTCCTTCTTTTTCTCCTAAGTTAAAAATCTTGAAAGGCTTTAGCTTTCCTCAAGGGTACTCCTCTCCCCTCCTGTGACGTCCAGCAACTGATGATTTGGTTCCCCCTCCCCAGCTTCACAATACCCTTTCTGAGATATGGAGACTGAAGCTTCCTTATATACCAGGTGAAACAAAGTTTCCATATTATCTAATGATTGGCAGCTGCTCTCCAGGGTCTAGGGCAGAGAGGTCTCTCCCTCCTCTGCAACCTGATCCTTTTTAATGGGAGATTTTTATTTCATGTAAGAGGATCTCTGCCCCACGTCCTTCAAATGCAGGCACACTGCAGCTTGTGATAATTAAAATCCAATTCATCACCCTGACACCACAACAGAGAACAAAAACAGTTTGGATTTTCCACCTTGCACACCAACGGATGTTTGGCTGGCATGGCTTAAATGCCTGCCTGAAACTCCCCTGTAGATTCTGCCTATGTCTCTTGGGGGGGCTGACAGTTTTAAGGGGGGGGAGTGTTACTGAAAGCAACACATTCAATAGCCTATTGACTTTGCCATGTTAATTCACATCACAGAACCTTCAGAACACAAAATAATTCCTCAAAGAAATCCCAACTTTTAAGAATTCCTTGCACCCTACAAACACCAGTTCTCCAACAAAGTGTGGTGATAAACAGCACCACAGGACCTACTTCTTGCCTGAGATGCTCTATCTGCCTCTGAGCTGGACCACTTCAGACAGGGGCAACCTGATGGCTGTGTGATGCATGCTCAGTTTTCGATTCATCTGCCTGCGCTTGAGACAAGTCTGCACAGGGTCTGGGATGCTGAGGGTTGCTGAGCCTGGGACCTTCTGCAGGCAAGGCTACTAAGCTAAGGATTCTGCGCCCCAGAAGCAAATGGGGGTTCCCAGACTAACCAGCTTCGCAGTACTCCACATCTTTGAGGAAGAGTCCATCGGGCGGCGCAATGGTGTTGTTGGGGTAAGCCATCAGGTCCCTGATCTCCAAAAGCCTTTGCACCTGACAAGGTTCGAGGCGGCCCTGGCCGACGGACACCAAGACGCCAACCATTCTCCGCACCTGGCAAGGGAAGGAAGGGGAGGGTCAAAAATCAATCCAGCGTCAGACAAGTCCCACAATCTGTACCTGTTAGGTACAGGGGCTGTATCCCTTCTAAGTCAAGAGTCAACTCAATAGGATGAATCTATTGTTAGTCCTTGTCCAAGTACAGTGGTACCTTGGGTTACAAACGCTTCAGGTTACAAACTCCGCTAACGCGGAAGTAGTTGCTCCGGGTTCTGAACTTTGCCCCAGGATGAGAATGGAAATCGTGGGCCAGCGGCACGACGGCAGCGGGAGGCCCCATTAGCTAAAGTGGTACCTCAAGTTAAGAATGGACCTCCGGAACGAATTAAGTTCGTAACCCGAGGTACCACTGTAGAGCCATTTAAATCAATGGGCTTAAGGTAGTTGTGTCCATTCACTTCCATGGGTCTGACTCGGCATTATATCCAACATTAGACCTGGTCAGAGTTGCTAGACCCATTCAATTGTTTGTTCATTCAAAAGCTTTCAGGGCAGTTCACAGAATAAAATACAAGATAAAACATAGAAAATAATTAAAACCAAAAGAACAGAACAATAACACACACACCCTTCTCACCGTTATATTTAAAGGACTGTAGGATATTAATCAGCAAAAGCCATGGAAGTGAATGGGCATGAACAGCCAATGGAACGCTGTGCAAATGGAATGTGCATTTTATTGACTTACACAATTAAGACTTTTGGCTATGTTCTCGATTTCTTAGGATCCCCGCTCTAATAATGACAAACCTCTAGGCCACCAGACACCATGGGACTCTAGTTCCCATCAACCCCAGCCAACAGCCAGGGGGGATGGGAGTTGCAGAGCAGCACCATCGGGAAGGCTGTAGGCTCCCCATCTCCCCAATAAATAAATAAAAACTTGAAGAATGGCGGTGGTAAGACAACAAACATTTAAACAAATATTGACATTGTCCCAGTGGATGAAAGAAGAAAATAAGCTTCTGACAATTAAGAGAGCTAGACGACACCAAGCCAGCTGCCTCCATTGGTTCTAGCTTGCCAGTTCTGAATATGCTTGGGAGCAGTTTTCTGCATTTGTCTGTCTAGTCTAGGAGGGGTCTGATTCAAGGCAGGGGGTTAAACAAAACCTCTGGGGTAGAATCTGCCCCGAGCAGCCACTGCCAAGGACAGGAAACAGTCACAGACATTGCTTCCAGGGCTTTCCATTGCTGCTTTAATGCCTTTTACAGTTCTTGCTCAGCTGTTGAAGTTCAGTGGGTTGCCTTGGCCAGGCCACTACCTTTCAGACTGGCCCACCTCGCATGCTTGTCGTGAGGTTTGGCAGCGGGTGGGGAAGGACGACGGAGTCCCCATCTTGAGCCCCTAGGGAGGAAACAACTTGAAAGAAACAGGCCTTTTCCTCCGACCCAGCAGAGCTGCTTTTATAAAAAGGTCACATGGGCCAAAGAACCAGGCAGCGTGAGCCTGTTAGTTTCAGAAAGGAAACTTTAGTTCACTGCTCTCTTTCCTTTTGGCAGGAGGGCGGAGGTGAGCGAGTGTGTGAACACCTCTGGTGTCACCGACTTCTGCCCTTGCAGACTCTTGTGGGTGGACCACAAGCAGAGCCAAAATCCCCCCGCCCCATTTTCCTGCAGCAGGATGTCGGGTGGGTAAAAGAAGGAAGGGTTGAGGCTCAGTGGGAGAGTTATCTACTTGGCAGAGGATTCCAGATCTGCAAAGGATCCCAGATTCAACCCCCACCGTCTCCAGGCAGGGCTGGGAATGCTTCCCTGTCTAAGCACGTGGAGAAGCGCTGCCGGCCAGTGTAGGCAACACTAGTGAGGTGCATCTGTCTCCCTCATCACTGACTCTTAGGAGAACTATAAGGGCATTCCTGTTTCCTATAAGGGCTGGAAGATCCTGGCTGTGGCAGCCTTGGGGGGTAATGCTTTTAGATGCTTAGGTGGTTTCTAAATATGTTTTTATTTCATTTTGAGTTGGGACTGCTTAAACGTTTTGATGTCGCCTGCCCTGGCCTCCTTCGGGATCAAGGGGAAAATAAAGCTAATAAAGAAGTAATAATGAAAGAAAGAGACAGCTTCCCACGTGTCTTCCTGGAGTTGGCAACCGTCTTCTTGGAGTTTGGATCAATGGATGTTGGTCAGAGCGTGGTGCTGATAACGCCAAGTTTGCGGGTTCGATCCCCATATGGGACAGCTGCATATTGCAGGGGGCTGGACTACATGATCCTCAGGGTCCCTTCCAACTCTACAATTCTCTTATTCTATGACTTGCAGCGGTGCAGTGGCAAAGCGCAGGTCCCTTCCTGATAGCCACGGCCATGCCCCCTTCTAAAATTATACAGTGATTTTATAATCATGCATCATCATCATCATCATCATCATCATCATCATAATAATAATAATAGTTGCATTCCAACAATCAGTGCACATCTCCATGTGTTGCCTTTCTGCTAGATCTACTATTTTTTGTGGGCAAATAATTTGGAGGTCTCCAATATCCTCTTTCACAGCAACTTAAAGTTGTGTCTTCCTCGAAGGTCCACTGCATGCAACAGAACTTGCCCCCCGCTCCCTTGAAACCAAAGCCTTTTGTGCTTCCAGTGTTCCTAAATGCTGAGCTTTGGGGCATGCATACTCTTGGGCGTTCTTCCTGCACGCCTTCTCCAGAGGGACCCTAGGAGCCAATCCCCAGTGGCTGACTCACCTCCTTTCACTTTGATTGGCTCCAATCAGCCCAAAACATGGGAAGACTTCTTCTCAGTGCCCAAAAACCTTTCTTTTTGTGCTGATTGGGCGATTCTTGGACCCAGGAGACAGAAACCACTACTTCACAGCTGGTTTGGTGCCATTCCCAGGGAAGGGAGGGAGGGAGACGTGTCAGCTTGGGACCTGGGAGGTAAAGGTAAAGGGACCCCTGACCATTAGGTCCAGTTGTGACCGACTCTGGGGTTGCGGTGCTCATCTCGCTTTATTGGCCGAGGGAGCCGGTGTTCAGCTTCCGGGTCATGTGGCCAGCATGACTAAGCTGCTTCTGGCGAACCAGAGCAGCGCACGGAAACGCCGTTTACCTTCCCGCCAGAGTGGTACCTATTTATCTACTTGCACTTTGACATGCTTTCGAACTGCTAGGTTGGCAGGAGCAGGGACCGAGCAACAGGAGCTCACCCCGTCGCGGGGATTCGAACCGCCGACCTTCTGATTGGCAAGTCCTAGGCTCTGTGGTTTAACCCACAGCGCCACCCACGTCCCTTAGGGTTAAACCACAGAGACCAAGACAAACCTGGGAGACCTAGGTTCAAATCCCCACTCAGCCATGGGGCTCATGGGGTGGCCATGGGGCCAGTCATTGCCTCTCAGCCTACTTTACCTCACAGGGTTGTTGTGAGGATAACGGGGAACAAGGTGGTGGTTCTGTGTGGGCCTCCTTGGAGGAAAGGTTTATGAACCTATGAATGAATGAATGAATGAATGAGAGAGACTGTGGAGGTGGAAATGAAGGTGTGGAACAACAACAGCTCAGACAAACCAAAAATAGCAGCCCCCCTCTGTGAGATAACTTGGAAGGAAAAGGATGTGGTTCCATTTGCCTCCCCTGCAGCTGCCCACATTCAGATGCAGGCTGTGGAAATCTGCGAGACGGCAGCTTTCTGGACCCTTCAGGAGGTTGCAGTTTTGGTGTATTTGCAGGGGCTTTATATACTCTGCTCTCCCACCCGGGGAAGGCTGCCCAGAGCGGCCAGTAACTAAACATTTCCTTTATAAATGTAAAACCCCAACCACCGCCACCAAATTACAGTCCTCCAAAAGTTCAAGGAGGGGACAGCGGATGGCAGAAGAAGAGCAGGCCCTTTTGCATGCAAAGAGCACAAGGCACTCTGCGTAGGGCTGGGAAAGACTCCCACACAGCTGCTGCCAGTCAGAGTAGATGATAAGGAGCACATGGGACAAATGTTCTGACCTAGAGTAAATATAGCTTCCTGGGGGAGCATGCCAGATCTAAGGCTATGCGCATAAATTCCTAGCAATTAAGGAGGAAGGGGGCCATGCTGCTCAGTGGGTGGAGCATTGGTGCTGCATGCCTAAGTTTCAACCCACCACATCTTTAGGAAGGGCTGGGAAAGACCCCCTGGAGGTGGCCATAGGAACACTGGAAGCTGGTTTATTACTGAATCAAACAACTGGCCCATCTAAGCTCAGTACAGTGGTATCTCAGTTTACATACACTTCAGGTTACAGACGCTTCAGGTTACAGACTCCGCTAACCCAGGAATAGTACCTCAGGTTAAGAACTTTGCTTCAGGATGAGAACAGAAATTCCGCCGTGGCGGCACTGCAGCAGCAGCCCCATTAGCTAAAGTGGTGCTTCAGGTTAAGAACAGTTTCAGGTTAAGTACGGACCTCCAAAACGAATTAAGTACTTAACCCGAGGTACCACTGTATTGTTTACACTGATTGGCAGCAGCTCTCCAGAGTTTTCAAGGCAGGGAGTCTCTCCCAGCTGGGATTGAACCCGGGACCTTCTGCACACAAAGCAGATGCTCTGCCCCTGAGCCACAGCCTTTCCCCAAGGTTGGCACAGATGAGACTGAGCTAGATGAGCCAGTGTAAGGCAGATTCCGATGTTCCTCAGGAGTAACTGCAGCTCAGCGGCACGCAGGTTCAATGCCTGACATCTCTGGCCAAAATGACCAGGTAGGAAAGATACTTGACTGCAGCTTTCAGCAGTCCCAGCCTCTAGGATGATTAACAGCTGGAGTCCAGCAACATCTGGAAGGCCAGAGGTTCCCCTCTCCCCGAATACTGCAGGGTTCTTGGGGGAGACACAGGCCAACACAAACAGCACTTCTAGCATACACCACCAGAGGGCACTGCCCTCCTACACTTTGATGCTTCTATTCAACATTTCCCATTTAAATCTCTCTCTCTCTCTCTATTCATGCCATGCATTTAAAGCACATGGCTTCCACTCAAAGTACTTTCCTCCTTACAGAGCTACAATTCCCAGTGCCCTTAAACTACAGTTCCCAGCATTCTTTGGGGAACTATTTAAATGTGTGTCAAGCGCACTTTAAATACATAGTGTGGATCTGCTGTTTCCTGCCTAGGGTGCTTTGGATCTGTACTTTATCTAACCAAGGGCAAACACTGATGCCCATTCACCAAGTACTGACATGCCACAGCGTGGGCATAAAACCAGAGGGGGGCAGCAGTGAGAAGACTGTCAGTTCCCTTGAGTTTCTGATCCAGTGTAGATGTTCCATTTAAAGAGTGAAATAAATCTCAGCCCTTCGTTGGATGAGGCAATGAGGCAGCGTTGCATAGACACTTGCCTCAAAAGAAGATTTTGCACCTAGGCCCTGCAATTCAAACCCTGTGCCCAAGGCAAGCTGGACTCTGCAACCCACACCAGCAAATTACCACGCACCCCACTGTATAATTCGTCCTCCGTGTTTGCATTCTTGTGGTGTAAGTGCAAAAAGGGAGGCTAGTGCCCTACAAAGCATAGGAAACAATCAAGAGGAACAGAAAACATTTTTATTTTTTTTTAGTTGGGGCAGCAGTGGGATCTGTCTGCAGAGCTGATGGGAGTACTAGAGAGTCATGCCCATCTCAACTTCAAGCTCCCAAACTTTCTACAGCAAATGCCATTGATCTAAGGAACTGCCTATTCTGGGCTAAGAAAGCAGGGGAAGCTACCACCTGCCACCATGCAAGGACTCTTTCATGAAATGTGCTCAACATGGAAACTACCAGGCTGCAAAAGGGAGAAGCTGATGGTTTGTGTTATGTCCAACAGCCCTGACATGGCAGCTATTTTGCGACAGGCACTCACAGCACCCTCTCAAAACTTTAAACATTGGCCCCCAAAAGACCGCCGGCCCCTTCTTTAATCCAAGATTAGGGACTCCTACAACAACACAGGTGGTGTTGGGATGCGGGTGGTGCTGTGGGTTAAACCACAGAGCCTAGGACTTGCCGATCAGAAGGTCGGCGGTTCAAATCCCTGCGACGGGTTGAGCTCCCGTTGCTCGGTCCCTGCTCCTGCCCACCTAGCAGTTCGAAAGCACATCAAAGTGCAAGTAGATAAATAGGTACCGCTCTGGCGGCAAGGTAAACGGTGTTTCCGTGTGCTGCTCTGGTTCGCCAGAAGCAGCTCAGTCATGCTGGCCACATGACCCGGAAGCTGCATGCCGGCTCCCTTGGCCAATAAAGCGAGATGAGCGCCGCAACCCCAGAGTCGGCCATGACTGGACCTAATGGTCAGGGGTCCCTTTACCTTTACCTTACAACAACACATTCCAAGTCCTAACACACACACACACACACACACACACCCGTAGAAAAGTGAACTTGGAATCTCTGCTGCATTCTTTCTCCTAAATATAAAGTACTATTCTAGTCCTTTATATTCTGAATGAGGGCCTGAATTAAAATGGAGCAAAGAAGGCTGTCTTACACCATGCTGGAGCGTTGCTCCATCTAGCTCAGTACTGTCTGCACTGACTGGCAGCAGTTCCCCATGGTTTTCAAGGCAGGGAGCCTCTCCTAGCCTTACCTGGAGATGCTGCTGGGGATTGAACCTGGGACCTTCTGCATGCAAAGCAGATGCTCTGCCACTGAGCCACAGCCTTTCCCCAAGTTGGCACAAATGAGACTGAGCTAGATGACCCAGTGGTGGCAGCCACCGGATACGGGGATTAAACCAATTCACAGCAAGGGATCGGTCTAGCAGTACTGGTCACAATGGTTATGTAGAACTTCCAGGTTCAGAGGCAGTTTACAGGGAAGCAGCAAAGGGAGTGAGTTATCACCTTCGTGTCTTAGATTCCCAAATCAGGATCACCAGCTCAACAACATTCTACAGTTCATAGAGTCGTATCCAAAGATCACATAGCACAACTGACTCCCCAGAGCAGGATCTGCTGTGCCACCACACAGAGAGACCATCTGATGAAGCCTGCTTCGTGTGCAAACTACCAGGTCACAATATGGAGAAGGTGTTCAGATCAGGACCCAAAGATACCAAGCACTGAGTATAATAAAGGTAAAGGGACCCCTGACCATTAGGTCCAGTCGTGACCGACTCTGGGGTTGCAGCGCTCATCTCGCTTTATTGGCCGAGGGAGCCGGCGTACAGCTTCCGGGTCATGTGGCCAGCATGACTAAGCCGCTTCTGGCGAACCAGAGCAGCGCACGGAAATGCCGTTTACCTTCCCGCCGGAGCGGTACCTATTTATCTACTTGCACTTTGACATGCTTTCAAACTGCTAGGTTGGCAGGAGCAGGGACCGAGCAACGGGAGCTCACCCCGTCACAGGGATTCGAACCGCCGACCTTCTGATTGGCAAGTCCTAGGCTCTGTGGTTTAACCCACAGCGCCACCCGCGTCCCTTAGGATAATAACGGAGTGTAAAAACTGGATTCAGGCCAGTTTAAAGCTGACTTTTGTGGGGAGTTAGCTTTCACGGTACCTGTTTGTAGAGAAAAGAGGGGGCCGTAAACTCCATCTCCCAAAACCTCAGATGGCTGGAAAAAAGCAAAAGGGGGGAAAAGGTTAGAGATAAAACGATCAGGATGGACAGAAGGAAGCACTTTTTCAACACTGTGCACTGTTCAACTCTGGAACTCGCTTCTGCAGGATGGATTTTTGCTACCGCTCTGGATGCTCCTAAGACCTCCTGAAGAATGATGTGGGCCCATCAGCTGACAGGCAGGAGGAGTGCATCCTTCTGCACCCAGTGGAAAAAAAGACAAAATCAGTTTCAAAAATGAGTTTCCCAACTGTTGCTTTGCTAGAACAAGGCATGCTCTCGCTGCCTATCAGCTGACTAGCACTGAGGGCGCACCTTGCTCCAACAAAGAAGCTCACCGTAAGCATGCATGTGGGGCAGGTGGGTGTGCTAAAGCCGGATTTGGACTGCGGGCTGGAGCATCCCCACCCATGTTGTCAGGCCAGATTGGTGGCAACGGACCAGCTGTTTTGCGGGGCTGCTTCTCCACCATCTCGCCGGCCCTGATGAAGAGTCAAGAGCGTTTTGATGCCCAGCAGACCCAGCAGCGCCCTTCACCTTAGCAGTGAGGGTCAGGAATGGAACCTCCAGGGACAGAGGCAGTATACCTCTGACCACCTGGGCACAAGCGACAGGGGTACAGCCACTGCCTTCATGCTGGGGGCAATCCGATGTATGCAGGGCAAGCTTCTAATAAACCAAGCAGCTCAGAAGCCACTTCAGCAACATATTTTAAGTAGGAGTGGACGGATCTTTCGATTTCTACTCCGTGCCACTTTCATATGTGGAGTTGATACTTTTTAGTTGATTTTCACGTGTAACAATTTATTTCTTGCTGCATTAGAGGATATTTGGACTAGCTGTTCACTAGGTCTCGCAGTACGGAATTCCTTGTGTATTTTTTCGTAGCTGATTATTATGGGTAGTGTTTGTTTTGATGCTAAAGATGTTCAATTTAGTTGGTTATTCTGCCTTACAGAATTTGGCAGTCGTCTTGGTTTTTGTTTTGTTTTTAAAGATTAAGATGTTTTCACCCAGGTCACAAACCATTTAGAGACGTGTTTAAATATACCTTTGGAACTCCCTGCTCATTAATATCAGGCAGGCGCCTTTGCAGTATCTTCTTCGACACCTGCTAAAAACATTTCTGTTTAGACAAGCCTGCCCAGTTGTTGATATGAACTTTCATCTGTTTCTACTATATTATCAATTTAGATTTTCAAAAGTCTTAAATTATTGTTGTTAATTTTTCCTATTGGTAATAGTATCATTTTATCCTTTTTGTAAATCCCTTTGGGGCTTTGTTTTTCAATCTTTCAAGCAATTTATAAATCTTATGAGATAAATAATACAAATAAGCAGTATATAACTTGTCCAAGTGGACAATAACTAAAATCCAGGTCGGATCCATCTCATTTCTGTATATAAGGGTGCGTTATTTTGAAGTTAATATTCACACTATTTTTGTATGCCTTTTTCAAAAAACATTTCCGTACACGTTCTACCATTTAAAAAACACCAAGACTTCAGATTTAGCAAGCATTTTGACATATTGTCTGAGAAGGTAATGGCAGAACTCATAGACGTGCATATGTTAAAAAGTAACTGCTTTCTGACCAGCATGTTAAGTCCAGGAAATGTGAATTGGGGCACTTTGCTTTAAAAACAAAAAACTGCAAGTCAGATGAAATACTTGAACGTTCTCAATTTTTTGAGTGCAGTGTTTGTATAATCTCCTCTGGCAAAAAAAATGAAAATGAAAATCTGGGTCCGTCTTAAGGCAGAAAAGGAACTCACTGGATCTTTGTAAGTGGAGGCTGGTCCATCAGGGCAAAGGGGGCAGTGCCCCGCCAAGCGCAATCTGGCCAGCCACCACCTGCCTGATTTCTTACAACCCGTCCGCTTCCACCTCCTTTAAGTTTCAAGTGTTGTCCTTGCAGAACTCAGCAGGGAGGAGGATGGGGACACACCTGAGTTGGCTGAACCAAACATTGGCTCTGGCGCCACCTACTGTTGGACTCCCTGCCTTCCTCTGCACCAGTTCCAATGGGCACCACCCATCTTTTGCCCGTGAGAGCGTTCGTTATGCTCAGGTCCACCTTGTGCAGGTTTTCCAGAAACATCTGCCTGCTCACTGTGAGAACAGGATGCTGGGCTTGACAGGCTGTTGGCCTGACCCAGCAGCCAGGCTCCATTAGCTATATATTCAGTGGTACCTCGGGTTAAGTACTTAATTCGTTCCAGAGGTCCGTTCTTAACCTGAAACTGTTCTTAACCTGAAGCACCACTGTAGCTAATGGGGCCTCCCGCTGTCTCCGCGCCGCCGGAGCACGATTTCTGTTCTCATCCTGAAGCAAAGTTCTTAACCCGAGGTACTATTTCTGGGTTAGCAGAGTCTGTAACCTGAAGCGTATGTAACCTGAAGCGTATGTAACCCAAGGTACCACTGTACTGTACTTTTCCGTGTATAAGACTAGTTTTTTTTCTTTAAAAATTATGCTAAAAAGTAGGGGCTGTCTTATACATGGATAGCGCATAGTGCAAATTTCTTAAATTTGAGTCCCCAAAAATAGGGGACGTATTATATACGGAAAAATACGGTCTCTGTGTCTGTGTGTGTGCCTTACACAAATTGTTAAATATAAATCTTTAAACTTGTCAGGCTGGCAACACTTGAACAACAAATATTATTCACAAACACCTCCAGACGCCGTCTGCATGAAGTCCCCACACCTCTCAGTTTCACAGTCAAGATAGAAGTAACTGAATAACCAGCCAACTGCCAATTTCCAACTGCCACCTCCTTTCCCCAATACCATCTATTCCTTGTGAAATACATTCCCAATGAAATTACATTACAAATACTAACAGGCTCTTCTTTTTTTGGGGGGGGGGAATTGGGAACCGGGGTCAAGGCCCCCTGGAGTCTGCTTGCGTGCGAGAACAGAGGACAGCGGCCCAGATTAAGGGCTCTGGCCTGCTTTTAGTGACTCACAAAGAGCCCGAGGCCTCTGCCTAAATCTCTCAGTGACCGAAAATATAAGCGATTCAGCCTTAATGGGAAGCAGGCGCAACAAAGCGCGATCGATAGGCTGCTCCCTCCCGCCTCCCCGCTTGCGAGGAGAAAGGATTATGGTTCCACTTAAAATCCTTCTTAAAAGCTGGGAGGGAAACGATGGGTCCAAATCTGCGAGCCAGCAAAGAGCACCCCAAATCTATCTTCGGCCTCAGTGCTTGGGATTAATCTGCCAACAGGGGTCTTTGTTTTTTTCACAAGGCGAATTGGGGCAGGCTGTAAATTGGCAAGGTGTATGAAAGGCCGCTGTCGCCGTTTGTTGTTGTTTAGTTGTTTATTCGTTTAGTCGTGTCTGACTCTTCGTGACCCCATGCACCAGAGCATGCCAGGCACTCCTGTCTTCCACTGCCTCCCACAGTTTGGTCAAACTCATGCTGGTAGCTTCGAGAACACTGTCCAACCATCTCGTCCTCTGTCGTCCCCTTCTCCTTGTGCCCTCCATCTTTCCCAGCATCAGGATCTTTTCCAGGGAGTCTTCTCTTCTCATGAGGTGGCCAAAGTACTGGAGCCTCAGCTTCAGGATCTGTCCTTCCAGTGAGCACTCAGGGCTGATAACCTTCAGAATGGATAGGTTTGATCTTCTTGCAGTCCATGGGACTCTCAAGAGTCTCCTCCAGCACCAGAATTCAAAAGCATCAATTCTTCGGCGATCAGCCTTCTTTATGGTCTAGCTCTCACTTCCATACATCACTACTGGGAAAACCATAGCTTTAACTATACGGACCTTTGTTGGCAAGGTGATGTCACTGCTTTTTAAGATGCTGTCTAGGTTTGTCTTTGCTTTTCTCCCAAGAAGCAGGCGTTTTTTTTAATTTTGTGACTGCTGTCACCATCTGCAGTGATCACGGAGCCCAAGAAAGTAAAATCTCTCACTGCCTCATGGATCACTGCCTTGCCGTGGCAAAGGGGCTTGAATAACTCAGAGAAGCTATGAGCTATGCCGTGCAGGGCCACCCAAGATGGACAGGTCATAGTGGAGAGTTTTGACCAAACGTGATCCACCTGGAGCAGGAACCGGCAAGCCACTCCAGTATCCCTGCCAAGAAAACTCCATGGACAAAGACAACAGGCTGCCACCGTTAGCTCTTGACTTTTGTTCACCATCCCCAAAAAAGGATGTAGAGCAAGCCTGGCCAAGTTTACTCCCAACCTAAGTCTTACTTTGGACTGAGGGGCTAGAAGTAGTCACTGCCTGCAGAACCAGCCTTGAGGACCAGTCATTTTATTTTTTATTTTTTTTAAGCCACCACTTGCTTATTTGTGTGGCTGGGTTGCCAGAACAACCCTTGAGGACAAATAACTTAACAAAAAACCCACCACTTGCTCATTTGCAGAACAATCTTTAAGGATGCGTTACATTTTTACTACTATTACTAATAATAATCCACTGTGTGTTTATTTGTGGGGAGGGTTTGCCAGAAGAATCTTGAGGACTAGGAACTTAAAACAAAAACGGAAACACCACCACCATGGAAGTCAAAAGGTTTACGTTTTATGCCGACTTGCAGGATTCATGGCATGTTGTTTTCCAGGCCTCCCGCTTCTAACAATTCAGCCAAAAATAAATAGTGCTGACAAGGGAGAGGGTGGGATAATAGGTCTGTAATCACCTAGCATGTGATTTCATGAGGGAGGCAGCTATCCATCCTCTCTCTCACTGGGCTCTTTCAGATGGGTTTTTAAAAGAATGTGATTTCCTCGCTCAGCAGTCTAGGGTGGGCTAACAGAAAAGTCAGCAAATCTGACAGCGTTTAAAGCTCAGAGGGTTTCTAGCAGTCAGGGAAACCGGGCAGAAGGCACAGCCAGGTGGTAAAGCTTCGCCTGGACTGTACCACTTCCAGCAGCGCCATGGGGGGGGGGGAGAGAAAATATGGTGGAGACCAAATCCGCCCCCTGCCCTGAATTCATCATTCCATTCACAGGCAACATTTGGGGAGGGGGCATTCCACTAATTGTTACTTTTTCACGTTGCTTCATGTTGTTTCATGATGCCAGCACCCTGGTAAAATCTACCCATGCCAACACAAGGAAAATATAATTTATTTATTGTATTTCACAAAATTTATATGCCACTTACAAAATTTATATGCCACTTACAGTCATACCTTGGGTTACAGATGCTTCAGGTTGTGTTTCTTCGGGTTACGGACCACGGAAGTACTGGAACAGGTTACTTCTGGGTTTCGGTGCTCGCGCAAAAGCATTAAATTGCGCTTTGCGCATGCACAGAATCGCAACCCGCGCGTGCGCAGACGCGGGTTGCAAACGTGCATCCCGCACGGATCACGTTCGCAACCCGAGCATCCACTGTAGTTTAAAAAAAGCCCTAAAACTAAAACCTCAAAGCGGTTTCCAAAAAGAATGAAATAATCAGTTTTTAAAATAATAATAATAATCCCCCTTTAAATATATCCATTGAGAGAACAATGAACAAGAACATCAGAAAATCCCTGTTGGACTGGGCCAAAGGATCTGGTCTTCACAGCAACCAACAAGATGTTCATCAGGGAAGCTTGAAAGCAGGACCTGAGTGCAACAACAGCACTGTCCAATTTGTGATTCCCAGAGACTGGCATTCAGGAGCATTTCTGCTTCCAGCTGTGGAGGCAGAGCATAGCCATCGTTGCTAATAGCCACAATTTGTCCCATCCTCCATGAATTTGTCCCATCCACTGCCTGCTGCGGGAGTGAGTTCCACAGTTCCACTATGCGTGAAGAAATCCTTTCTTTTATCTCTCCTGAATCTTCCAGCCATCAGTTTCACTGGATGCTCATGAGTTCCGAGTGTTATGAGAGAGGGAGAAAAAAAGTTTCCTCATCCACTTTTCCCATGCCATAAATATTTCAAACACTTCTACTACTACTTGCCCCTTACTCCCCCTTTCCCTGAAGTAAAAAGTCCCAAATGCTGCAACACCACTTAAGATTGTAAGAAACCAACAACCTCAAAGCACTTCACAAAAAAACGAGGAAAGATTGGTTGTTCTCTTAATCCTGAAACTTTTCCAGCCCTACAATATCCTTTTTTCGAGGTGAGACAAACCACACGCTCCTTTAAAATATCCGTTCCTTTCTGGCCTGAATCAGCTGAAAGTTGGTAGTAAGTGCTGTTTACTGATAACAATTATTTTATTATTTAACAAAATCTATACATAGCTTGACTGCTAAAAACAACCCCAAAACCTCAAAGTGATGTACAACCGCCCTCCAAGAAAATCAAGAAAAAAATTACAATAGTTTAAAAGATTCCAAATGTTAAAATACTTTGAATGGGTTAAAATCCACATCAACTTTCTAAGCACCTGGGTGATAGCTGTCAACTTTTCCCTTTTTTAAGGGAAATTCCCTTATTCCGAATAGGATTCCTCGCAAGAAAAGGGAAAAGTTGACAGCTATGACCTGGGTAGGTTTGTCTAAACTAGAATTTTAGCAGGTGCCAGGAAGAGGGCAGTGAAGGTGGGTGCCTGATATCATGAGGCAAGGAGTTCCAAAGTGTAAGCGATGCCACATTAAACGGTCACATAGCCCTTACAAATGTGGAACAGGTGTTACATGGCACTTGCAGTAATGCCAATGGATAATGGAAACAATGACCTTGGCTAGCGTCTCTCCCTCCATGGAGGGTCTTCCACCTGTGTGCGAAGCCCTCGCTCTGAAATTCCTGGGTTGCACAAGAGAGCCTGTAAACACCCACCCGCAATTCCATGACTATTATTCAATCCGTTTTCGGATCACATGGAGACTTTGCTCCGAGACAGCTGGTCTTTCTCCCACAACCTGGCAGGGCCCAGCGGGCCCAGGAAAGAGAAACAATAGGAATCGTGTTGGTTTTCTCTTTTTGAAAATGCAAGATTCCTCACTCTCCTCCCCACCCGCCTCCAGCATCCTGTTCAAACGGTTGGCACCCTTAACGCTCAATTTTCTTTGTTTATTCTGAACAAGAATTAATCTGCCTTTATTGGGCGTTATGGGATAAGCTGGGGGGGGGTGTGTGGAGAGAAAGGCAATCTGTTACGAAGGGTTGTCCTACGCAAAGCAGACCCGCTGAAATTAATGGGCACAATTCACTTAGCTTGGTGGGTTCTCAATCTCTTTTCCTCTGGGCCACACTTTCAAAATAAAAAAATTTGCTCGCACCACACCAGTTTTGCTCTGGGGCATGTTAAAGGGTACGGGGGCACCATCTGCGTAACAAAGACTACCGCAGAGATATCAAGATTTTTGAAAGTAGGGGTTCCATGGGGTTCTAATTGTAGAGACAAGCTCCTAGTCCTGAAGGACGTGGTGAAGAAATGTGAGCAGCGTTTCGTTCAATCTCTGAATCTAAGAGGTAGGTTTCAGCAGGGGCTGCTGGCAGGCGGGGTGGTACTTCAGCACCACAGACAGCTCCCTGCCCCTCTACTCCCCACTCCTCTTCCCAGGCATTCTGCCTTGACAGCTGCTTCCTCCGGCTCCTTCTTTGCCAAATAAAACAGACACGTCCACACAACTCCTTGAAAGATCTCCTCTTCTGAAAGCAGGGCAGACAATGCGGGATAACCTTGGGAACGCACTTATCCTTCGACACGGCGAGAAAAAAGGCCCCAGCATTATAGTAATCCAAGTTCGTTTTCCTTCTTTTTCCCCCCTCTCTCCTTTCTCTTTCCAACAATGTGCTTCCAAGTAGAATTACTCCGTGTCCTTCCAGTTTCAAATAATCCTCCTATTCTCCCCCTCCCCGGCTTTCTCGCTTCCCCTTCGAACAATGGAGTGCGGCTTCCGAACCCGGAGTCTTAAGGGCATCTGTTGGAAACAGGCCTCGAGCAGGGGAGTTGCTAAGCAACTCTGAAGAGGGGATTGGCAAAGTCCCATCAAGAGGAGCATCGAGGCCATGATCCTGAGCTTCGGCACTGTGTTGCGCCGTAATGGGCTGTCTGTGGCCACCTGTTTCTGTCCACATATGCTGTCGAGGGACAGGAGCTGGGGAGCAAAGATGACTGAAAGGGAGTTCCAATGCTTCCAATGAAGGGTTGTAGCTCAGTGGTTAGAGCATCTATCTATCTATCTATCTATCTATCTATCTATCTATCTATCTGTTGGTCTCTAAGGTCAAGGGCTGCAATCAGCTGCACGTAACTCGGCAGTAGAGCAGCTGCCTTCATGCAGAAGGCCCTGAGTTCAATCCACAGCATCTCCAGGTAGGTCTCCCGCCCAAAACCCTGGAGACCCACTGCCAGTTAGAATTTTCAGCTCTGCATCAGTAGACAGTGGAGAAGTGGGCTATTGATGAAGGTCCATAAATAGCAACACCTAGAGGTCCCGGGCCCTAAGGAAGTGAAATTAGCCTCAACCAGAGCCAGGGCCTTTTCAACACTGGCTCCAGCCTGGTGGAATGCTCTGCCTCATGAGACCAGGGCCCTGCGGGATCTGATTTCTTTCCGCAGGGCCTGTAAGACAGAGTTGTTCCACCTGGCCTTTGGCTTGGAATCAACTTGATCCCCTCCCCCTCTTCCTTTTCCCCTTCTGTGATGGAACTCCTGTCTGGGGACTTCCCTGGCTTTTTCTGGCCCACGTAGGACCAGCCTGGATAGTTGGCCTTGGTGAAGATTTGACGTTTTCATCCCCAAAAAAGTTTTTGATTTGAGTTCCTAACGAAATGAGGCTGCATTTTAATGTTGTATTTTAATCTTGTTTTTAAGTTGTATTTCAATCAATTGTTTTTATACCTGGTGTTAGCCGCCCTGAGCCTGGTCTTGGCTGGGGAGGGCGGGGTATAAATAAAATTTATTTATATTATTATTATTATTTCATAAGAGAAAGTCATCACTCACTGATGGATTGACAATCACTGATGGATTGACTTCCTTCCATGAAGAGGGTCCCGGGTTCAGGACTGGGGTGTCCCCTGCCTGAAACCTTGAGGAGCCGCTGCCAGTCAGTGTTGACAATACCAAGACAGATGGATCAAGGGGTCTGACTCTGTATAAGCCTTGCTGGGTTCCTGTGGGAGGCGTGAGAGAGGCTTCTCAAATGGAGAACAGAGAGAGCTATGCGTCGGAATTGACAGACCTACGTTTAAAATTGATGGACACAACTAACTTGGGTTGGTTGATTTCAGTGGGTTTAGCCTCGAGTATCCTTTTAGTTCAGTGGTTCTCAACCTGTGGGTCCGCAGATGTTGCTGGACTACAACTCCCATCACCCCTGAGCTCTGGCCTTGCAAGCTAGGGGTGATGGGAGTGGTAGTTCAACAACACCTGTGGACCCACAGGTTGAGAAAGGCTGTTTTAGTTGGAAACAACCCAGAGCAGCACATCTGCAACCCTGCCATGGCAAGGACACTATTGAACTGGGTGGATTGAGGGTCTAACCTGATGCAAGGGACCTTTCTTTGATCCTATGCCCTGCATTCCTCCTGCAAAAGTGATCAGCAAACAACGGGAATAAATTGTTCAAAAACAGCAAACAAGCAAGCAAACGATATAGAATTAATGGGTCATATCCAACTAACGCTGCACACACCCCAAACATTTAAAGCATGTGCACACCCAAGAATCCTGGGAACTGTAGTTTGTTAAGGGAAATTGGCACTTGGAAGGGTAAACTACAGTTCTCAGGAATTTTTTTAGGGGGCTGTTGAGGAGATGGGCTTTAAATGCATAGTGCGTACACAGTCTACGACCTACTCAGAGCAGACCCATTGAAATGAATGGACCTCAGTCATACAATCATCAAAGCGGAAGGGACCCTGAGGATCATCTAGTCCAACCCCCTGCAATGCAGGAATATGTAGCTGTCCCATACAGGAATTGAAACTGCCACCTTGGGGTTATCAGCACCACGCTCTAACCAACTGCTATATCCATTCATGTCAATGGACCTACTCTGAATAGGGCTAGCACTGAATGCAACCCATTATTTTATTTTTAATGGGTCCACTGAACCTGGCCTCCCACCATAAGACCCCCCAGTGATGTTACCTGTCTTTGCTGTGCTCCGAGAGAAAGCCAGGAACAGGTCTGACCTCCACCCGTGAAAGGCTCTTAACCGGGTCTCGCTTGGGGAGCTCCGCAGAGGCTGAGCGAAAGGTGCTGAAGTCGTGGGTGCCCAGCAGGAAGGCTGCTGCCTCCTGCATGGCCAGCGGGTTCAGATGGCTGAAGGGAGACAGGGAAAAGACTCTGAGAACAGCGAAGGGACATAGGGAGCTGCTTCACAGAAGGCGAGATCATCTAGGCCACGGTTTCCCAAATGTGAGCCTCCGGCTGTTTTTGGACTACAACTCCCATCATCCCTAGCTAGCAGGACCAGTGGTCAGGGGTGATGGGAACTGTAGTCGAAAAACAGCTGGAAACCCAGATTTGGGAAACCCTGATCTAGGCCAGCCTTATGCCAGCCTGGGGGTCCTCTGGTTGTGTTGGACCACAACTCCCATGACTCGGCTGGGGCTGATGGGAGTTGTGGTCCTACCATAGCTGTCAAGCGTCCCTTATTTGGTGGGACAGTCCCTTATCCCAGCGCCATGTCCCGCTGCTGTCCCTTATTGATGATGTCCCTTAAATTTCCCGGGTTTCAAAGGAAGCAGCTCCTCTCCCTCCCTCCCTGCCAGCCAGGGAGGAGGGAGGCTCCAACTGTGTTGCTTGGCTCTGTTGCTCACCCAATAAGGAGTCTAAGAACGACTGGGGGTGGAGCTTGCATGCCTTGTGCCAATCAAATTGGCCATGTTGCCTGGGGACTCGCCTTTGCTCAGTGCTTCCCAGCGGAGAGGTGACAGTGGTTTTCCTTACTGCATCCCCTTTGCCGGGTTGCTGCGCTATGGGAACCACCACTTGAGGCTTTGTTTGGCTGCTGGTTGACTAAAATCCCTTATTTTGGCTGCTGATCCCTTATTTTCAAATCTGTAAGTTGACAGCTATGGGTCCTACACACCGAGAGGGCCCCAGGTCGAAGAACATCTCAAATTTGTTGTTGGACTACAACTCCCATCATCACTGACCACTGGTCCAGCTAGCTGGGGATGCTGGGAGTCCAACAACAGCTGGGAACCCAACTTTGAGAAGCACTGGCTTAGTGTTTGAGCATCTACCTTGCAAGCAGAACGCTCCAGGTTCAATCGCCAGCATCTGCACGCAGGGCTGGGAGAGTCTTCTGCCAGAAATCCTAAAAAGCAGCTGCCAGCCAGTGTAGACAGCACCGAGCTAAATGGGCCAACGGTCTGGTTCTGTATAAGGCAGCTTCCTCTGTTCCTCTAACGATTCTGCAGTATATAAATCAGCCTTAAATAAATAACTCAATAAATAGTAGGCACCCAGTGCCATTGATGTACCCAAGTCCCTGACCTACAGGGACGCGGGTGGTGCTGTGGGTTAAACCACTGAGCCTAGGGCTTGCCGATCAGAAGGTTGGCGGTTCGAATCCCCGCGACGGGGTGAGCTCCCGTTGCTCGGTCCCTGCTCCTGCCAACCTAGCAGTTCGAAAGCACGTCAAAGTGCAAGTAGATAAATAGGTACCGCCCCGGCGGGAAGGTAAACGGCGTTTCTGTGCACTGCTCTGGTTCGCAAGAAGCGGCTTAGTCATGCTGGTCACATGACCCGGAAGCTGTACGCCGGCTCCCTCGGCCAATAAAGCGAGATGAGCACCGCAACCCCAGAGTTGTCCGCGACTGGACCTAATGGTCAGGGGTCCCTTTACCCTGACCTACAGATCCCTCAGTGTCACAAACTCACCCTCGATACGTTGCCCAGCAGCGGTTCCGCTCAAAGACAGGCAGCTCCAAATGGTGAGAGCAGCCGGTCGCCACCCGGTAGACGTATGTCCTCGACCGGGCCGAGAAGCGGGCGTGGAAGGTGCTGGGGACACGACGAGCACCCAGGATGCTGTTGAGAGAAAGAAAGGAGGGTCCTTTTCCGAAATGTAGATGGGGAAGTGGGTGTGATTTAAATAGCAAAGGTCTGGTTCCCAGGATCAGTTTGCATGAGCCTTATGTTCTAGAAGGTTTTGACCTTTAAAGCCCTATGTGGCCAAGGACCCACCTACCTACAGGACCGCCTCTCCTGGTATGCCCTGTGGAGGACCTTAAGGTCCACAAATGATAACATTTTGGAGGTCCCAGGTTGCAAGGTGGTTCAATTGGTCTCAACTAGGGCCAGGGCCTTTTCAGTACTGGCCCCGATTTGGTGGAACGCTCTGTCACAAGAGACTAGGGCCCTGCGGGACTTGGCATCTGTCTGCAGGGCCTGCAAGACAGAGCTGTTCCGCCCGGCCTTTGGTTTGGACTCAGTCTGAACCTTATGTTTCCCTCCCCTTGTGGTTTTGATCTATGGGCTACTTTTAAAATGAGGCTGCATTTTAAATTGCATTTTAACCTGTATTTTAAATTGGGGTTTTTTTCCCCCTATTACGTTTTTACTGCAATTTTACTGGTGTTAGCCGCCTTGAGCCTGGCTCTGGCCAGGGAGGGCGGGGTATAAATAAAATTTATTATTAGTAGTAGTGTTACTATTAGAAGGGGGTCTTCAAACCTCTTGTCATAAGGCTGCAACTGAGCCTTGTTAACTGCCTCAGATTTGTCCAGCCCACGAAGAGCACCAGGCCCTGTGATTGGTTAGAAGTCTGAGAAGGCCCATTGCTCAGGGGTAGAGCATCTGCCTTGCATGTAGAAGGACTCAGGTCCAATCCTCAGCATCTCCAGGTAGAGCTAGAGGCACCCCCAGTCTGAAACCCTGGAGAGCTACTGCCAGTCAGAGCAGACAATACTAAGCTAGCTGGGCCAAGCGTCCTAACAGGTTAGCTTCCTATGTTTGTGGGGGGGGGGGAGTTGCTCAGTGATAGAGTACCTGCCCAGCCTGCCTGCCTGCAGAAGGTCCCAGGTCCAACCTCCAGCTTCTCCAGGTAGGGCTGGGGAAACCACTACCTGAAAGGCTGGAGAGCTGCTGCCAGTCAGTGTGCGCACTGTGCTGAGCTAGGCGGGCCCATAAGCCTGACTCTGTGTAGGGCAGCTCTCCAGGCACGTAGGAAGGCACCCAGCACTTTGCAGGTGTCATCGGTCAGCTGATCGTCAGCACCTGTAAAGGCATGCCTTCACCTGTTCCCTGCCTGACACACATCTGTGTGCTGAAATTCCTTGCACAAACCCACACATAATGGAACACCAGGGGGGAATGAGTCCTGTCCTACCCTGACATGCTAGCTCTCTAAGTGCAGGGCACCACAGGGCTCAACATGCAGCTGGCCCTGGATGTAGGGGGATGGCCTCCTCAGCCACTAGCCTGGCGGCTTCCTCATGGCATCTCAGGATGCAGCCCGGCCCTAGACGGAGTCAAGTGTCGGAAGCAGCAGGGAAGGGGGGGGCAGGAAGAATGACCTAGTTTTCTTCTCTCTCTCTCTCTCTCCATCTGCTGCAGTGAAGCGATTACCAGCCATTTGAAAACATCGCAGACAGGATGAGACGCTCCTGGGCAGCCAGGTGTGCATTTGCTCAGGGTTCATCCACAGTGTGGGCATTTGGATCCCATGCTGGGGTTAGGAATGCAGGAGCAAAGGATTCCTGAGCCTTGGATTGAGAGTTGGGTCATTGGTCCAGCTAGCTCAGAACCTGAGAAGAGCCCTAAGGGATCAGGTCAGCGACCCATCGAGTCCAGCATCCTGTTCTCACAGTAGCCAACCAGATCCCTGTGGAAAGCCCACCAGCAGGACTCAAGCAAAAGAGCCCTCTCCCCTCCTGCAGCTTCCAGCAACTGGTATTCAGAAGCACTGCTGCCTCCAGCTGTGAAACAAAATATCCTCCAAACATCTGGAAATGAAATATTACGAATGAGCATCAGCTGGTTCCCAGAGTTCCCTTGGAAGAGGGGTTGATGGATAAGCCAGTCTGGGAATTGAAGCTCTGTGAGGGGAATGGGGACCCCCTAACAACTCTCAGCACCCTTAATGAACTACAACTCCCATCATGCTTTTGGCTGCTTAAAGTGGCATCACGGTGCTTTAAGTACATGGTGTGAATGTGGCCTAAGAAGGCTTCCAGCGGATCAGTCGAAGCAGAGGGAACCAGGCAGATGTTCCAGCCTTTCCTCTCCTTGCAAATGCCAGAAAAAGAAATGTAAAAAAAGCTTCCGCTGAGAGCAAACAGGTGGATAAGATTACTGGTCCCCCTTGGCTCGAATTGCCATGACAACAAAATGGCTCCCACGAAGGCCTCTCAGAGCACATGGATCGCAGCCACAAAACAGAACGAAGGCAGAAGAGAGCAGGGAGACGGGCCATTAGGAGGAGAGGCAGCAGCGGCTGCTAAGCCCTGGCAGCCAGATTAGCTTCTGGGGAATAACAGGATCACTGGCCGTGTAAAATCCTTTTAGAGGAGATAAAGCACCAAGTTAACGCCGGCCGGGGATGGAGGGGACGAGGGCCCACTGAGGACATTGAGATCATAGTCTCAGTGTTGCTGACCTGTTGCAGGATGGGCAAGGAGAAAGGCTGCAGCTCAGTGGGAGAGCATTTGCCTTGCAGGAAGAAAATCTGAGGGTCCCTATCATCTCCGGGTAGGGCTAGGAGAGGCCCCCTTTCTGAAATCCTGGAGAGCTGCCGCCACTCAGTGTTGACAATTATTATTTGTTTAGGGCATTTGTGCTGGACTCTTGAGTCAGAAAGGCTGCCCAAGCAGCTTATATACCATCAAAGCAAGATGTGCCCTACTTGCAGGCTAGGATTCTCAAAATGCGAAACAGAGCATGACATGACATACAAGGGGAAAGCGACAGGGTCATCTAGTCCAGCCCGCTGCAACGCAGGAATCTCAACATGTGGTCCCCCATCCAGTTTGAAACCATACCGTACCCTGCTTAGCTTTGCAAATGTGCTAGCAGTTAACTGACCAGATGGCACAGTTTAGGGGCAAGGAGGTTCCAGATGGAGCTGGAGTTCTGGCGAACCTGATGGAATGAGCCTTCTGCTTTGTATTCTGCCCACTGAGGCAGCCTGGTGGAATGTTTGCTCCCCAGATGACAGTGGAACCCACACATGCAAAACTGAGCCCAGATGGGCCAAGGGTCTGGGGTTTGGTACAAGGCAGCTGCCTTCTGGGTTTCTATATCTTGGGAGAAGGCCATAGCTCCTTTGCACCAGAAGGTCCTGGGTTCAGTCCCCAAAGGCACCTCCAGGTAGGGCTGGAAAGACCCCCTGAAACCCTGGGGAACACTGAGCTTGGAGGAAGGTCTTGAGGGGGGTGTGCAGCTGGGCAGAGACTGGCCTGCTAGGCAGAGATGACCTTTGCATCCATTGCCCCACCCACTTTTGCCTCTGGCCCCGCCCACCTCAGCCTGTGGCCCCTGGCAAGTTGCCCAGAGAGAATGCGGCCCTGTTATGGAGCTGGTAGGAGGGCAGCTCCCTTGCCCCCCAAAAGACAAATATGGGGGGGCATTGGGACTCCCTAGAGCCTTGTTTTGACAGCCCCGAGCTAAAAGGGATTGGGAGGATCTGCCTGACATTTATTCTCCATGACGCTTCCGAGCTGTTGTCATGGAATCCATATTAACGTGGGCACATAGCAAGCCTCAAGCACACCTACTCCTAAGAGAGACTGCTGCTGGCCAGGGGGGAGCACACAGATGGAGATCGTCTTTTGTTTTCATTAAGATGTTACATAAATTGGCTCTCCCCCACCCACCCCAAAAAGGTGGGTACATTTCCACTGTGCCAGAGACTCAGGGTGGAGTGAGGATGACTCACCTTCTTCACCCCATGAGATCACAGTGTGTAAATGGGGGGTGAATTGGATTTTACCTTCAGGGACTGAGTTTTCACAGGTGGGTGGGGCTGCCTAGCTGCCCATTGCCTGATGATGTCGCCATGATGCTGGGCAGGTGGCCAGTTTTAGCCCACAAGGACTGCAGGGAGCTGTGCGCTGCACTTTGAAGCCACGATGATCAGCTGATCATCAGGGCTTTAAAATACAGGGGAATGGTTTATGGTCGGGGTTGCAAAGCTTTGCAATCCTTCTTCATGTGAGTTGCAGCTATGGAACTCGCCCCTGCAAGAGACAGCGGCAACCTCCCACTTGGATGGCTTTAAAAGAGGCCTGGACTGTTAAGTATAATTGGTTTAATTGACAATGAAATGAGAATCTCTGCGTATTGGTGAAAAAGTTTCAATACAGGGAGATTCTACTGAAACTTTAGAGAAACTTTAGTCGGTTTTTAAATGACCTTCATTGTTTTGATTTGTTTCACTTTAAATTGCTTTCGATGGTTGACACCATTTAAAATGTTTCGAGCTGGTTTTTAAATTACAGTTTTGCTTTGACCGATTTTCTTTTTAATTGCATTGTTTTTAATTTTGTGATGGTTCTACACGTTGGGAGGAAGGGTAGGACAGAAACTGAAGAAATAAATAGCTGCTCCACCCTTGTTTCTTACCCTTAATGGCCTCGAGGGGGGATTGTCAAATAGAGATGCCAAGCATGGTTTGGTGCAAAGCATTGCCCCCCCCAGTCCTCAGTTTGGCCAGGGGTGGCGGCTTTGAATCCTTAAATTTGGAGCAGATTATGAGGCACACTGTACACCCTTTGGCCGTTTGGAAGGGAGGGTGAGCCATGCAGCTACACAGGTCTCCAAACCTCCCTAAGCAGAGGCCTCCAGCCCTCACTGCTGCAGCCAGCAACACAGAGCGAAGAAAAGTGGGAGGGGTGGCTCAGAGAGGTAAAAATTGGGGAGAAGAGTCAAGCCTAGGATCCTGTTTCCCTCTCCAAACTTTGTCGGCAAGAAGGGCTCTGAAAGGGCCTGTCTCCCCACCCACGTTTCCTTCTTCTGCCATCAGAAGAAGTAGTTTTCTAAGTGCCGGAATATTTAGAGAGAGGAGAGGCCTCCGTCGCTGGGCTCTTCTTGGCTGGCTTTCCTCTCAAATGCAAAGCAGCTGAGCTGTCTTCTAGTGTTAAGAGAAATATTTGCGTGTGGGACAGAGGGGCAGCCAGGAGAACAATAGGAGGAAGAAAACATGGCCTTCCATCCGGCATTGAGCCTGGAACTTCAGAGGTCTTAGCTGCCAGGCTGAGAAAGTTTTTCCTGCACCTGAGGCCTGGGGGTGCCCAATGTGGCCCTCCGTGACTTTCCATCTGGCCCTTGGGATGCTCCCCAGGCTACGCCACCCCTCACTGGCCCTGCTTTGCCTCCAGAATGTCTTGGCCTCATTGGGATGTGCTTGAAAGCAGTCTAGCCTCCTGCTTGCCTGGGTGGAAGGCAGAGATTGTGCAAAGCCAGCCTGCTCTGCAAGAGTAGCATCTACACCTGTTGCTCCGCCCACTTTTGCCCCTGGCCCTGCCCACCTGTGGCACGTGGCCCCTGGAGGGCCGTCCTGAAGGGAATGTGCCCGTTGGTCTAAAAAAGGTCCCCCAATCCTTTCCAATTCAAGTGGAATAAGTTGCTAGTACTCACTGTCAACACTTGCGTCCTTGGGGATGCACCTGCGGCGCAGGTAACAACAGTGTTGGGGCCTAATTCTGGCTCTCTTCCAGATGCCCTCTTCTAAAAACAGTGCCTGAACATTGTATCGGGGCCTCTGGAGCCCAAAGGAATGAGCACTTGGCAGCGCTATGCCCCCCACAGAACTACAGTTAAATCCCAGAGCAGTTTAACAATCCGTCTTCCCAGGGAACTCTGGGAACTGTAGTTCTGGGAGGGAGAGGATCTCCCGGCAACTCCCAGTACCCCTTAACAAACTACAACTCCCAGGATTCTTTGGGGGAAGCCATGCCTGTTCAAAATAGTGCCGCAGTGCTATAAATGCATGGTGTGAGTGTGGCCTAGATCCACTAACAGGAATGGAGATGTCTAACTTAAGTCCATTTATTTTAATGGGTCTACTCTGAGTAAGAATCCGTTGGGTACACACCTCTATGAGCCTATGCAACCTCAGCAGACAGGGACCTTAAAAAAATAAAATACTTTAAACTTTTAGGGAACTTTAGTTTCAACTGGATGTTGAATAAACATGCAATTATTAATGGTTACAGTTTTGAATTTTATTGTGTTATTATTTTCCTTAGTGGGCTGTGCAAACCGCTATTCTGAATAATTCCTTTTTATAGGGTAGAGAGCACTGGAGATGAGTTTATAGAACCAAGTGGGGAGCGGTAGCCTGGAAAAATTCGGGAACCACTATTTTAAATATTTGCACTGTTACCTCACGAACAGGAGGTGTTAGATTCTGCCCCCCCCAACCCTGGAGGAAAATTGGAGAGTAAAAACAAAACAAACAAACAAACAAAAAAAGACTGACATCAGCCCTATCAACCTGAATGTGATGCATCTGCATCTGAGCCAAGTTGTGTTAAACAAAACAAGGATTAGGGTGGAAAAGCAAACCCGGAGCCAGAGAGCTGGGGGTGCGGGAGGGGAGAGGGAAGATGGACGGGTCGACAATCAGAACTACTTGCTATTCTTTGTGCAAAGCAGGGGCCAGGCGCCAACTGGACTCTCTAATCGGCCTTCTGTTTCTTTCTTTCTTTTTAAAAAAATAAAATAAAAAAATCAAGCCACCGGAAGGCAGACGAAAGCTCAATACCCCCCACAACAGAGGCAGCGAACTCTCGCCTCCACTTTTTACGCAGTACCGTATCAGCATACATGGCATTTTGCAGCATGCAAAAGGTCTCTGCCCGGAGGGGCTTACAATCTAAAAAAATCCAGCATGGTCAGCCTTTACTAGGGACTGAGCCTTTAGTGTGCCAGGGCCCTGCCCCATGGAACTCCCTGCCACCAGAGGTTCGGCAGGAATAATTCCTGCCTTCTTTTAGACCAGTGGTTCCCAACCTTTTCAGTATGGTGGCCCACAAGGTCGGAGTCAGTTGGCAAGGTGACCCATCAATTTATTGTTTGTTGCATTTTCATCCCACTTTTTTCTCTCCCAAGGAGCTCAAGGTCACAAAAGTGGTTCTCCCCTTCCTCATTTAATCCCCACAACAACGCCCCTGTGAGGTAGGCTAGGCTGCGAGGCAGTGACTGGCCCAACGCCACCCAGTTGAGAGCTTCATGGCTGAATGGAGGATTTGAACCCTGTTCTCTAAGGTCCTGGCCCTACACTCTAATCACAGTGGCTCCCCATTGACGGTAAGCCAATGAAACAAGAAGTTGTAAGATACTGTATATGAATCCTACCAGCTAAGAATTACAAGCAATTATTTCAGGAGTTACAGTGGTACCTCAAGTTAAGTACTTAATTCATTCCGGAGGTCCGTACCTGAAGCACCACTTTAGCTAATGGGGCCTCCTGCTGCCACCGCGCTGCCGGAGCACGATTTCTGTTCTCATCCTGAAGCAAAGTTCTTAACCTGAAGCACTATTTCTGGGTTAGCGGAGTCTGTAACCTGAAGCGTATGTAACCTGAAGCATCTGTAACCTGAGGTACCACTGTACTGATAAAGCCTGCAACTGATTGACTTAGGCTTTGTAAGATACAGTATCTTACAACTTCGCGACCCACAGGTTGGGAAAGGCCGTATTAGACACCTCCTAAAAACTGTGATACCCTGTCAGGGCTTTGCAATTATTTACTTATTGCATTTGCATCCTGCCTTTTTCTCCAGTGAGCTGAAGGTAGTGTACAGAGTTGTCCTCCCCATTTTATCTGCACAACAGCCCTGCTGCGAGGTCAGTTAAACCAAGAGGCAGTCATTCCCAATGACTTTCAAAGCCAAGTGAGGATTCGAACCCTGGCCTCCCAGGTCCTAGTCTAGCGCTGTAACCATTGTACCACATAGGCTCTCAAATCCACTTTCACTTCTTCCTGCCTACCAGTCTCTACTGATGCTTTTATTTACAGTGGTACCTCGGGTTAAGAACTTAATTCGTTCCGGAGGTCTGTTCTTAACCTGAAGCACCACTTCAGCTAATGGGGCCTCCTGCTGCCGCTGCGCTGCCAGAGCACGATTTCTGTTCTCATCCTGAAGCAAAGTTCTTAACCCGAGGTACTATTTCTGGGTTAGCGGAGTCTGTAACCTGAAGCGTATGTAACCTGAAGTGTATGTAACCCGAGGTACCACTGTATTTCAAAGTCATTCTGCATGATGCACAAGGTCTTGCTGAGTTTTTATGAACGAGTGCTTTCAAATCCACCAATCAATCAATCAATCAATCAATCGCAGGAGCTCAGATACACACACAACCCTGGCAAGGATCCCTCTCCCCCACCTCCAAAAGTCTTTGGAACAGTGGAGTCATTTCCCTGACTTAGTGGTGCCTCTGTGTAAGGGGGTGGTGAATCTACTTATGCAACATCTCAACAAAGGAGGGAGAAGAGCCGTACCGCAAGGAACGCACAGCCCTTGGGGAGCAGGGGAGCTGAAACTTGGGACTGTGCCCACGTTGCATGGGATCCATGACAACCGCTAGAATAGCATAACAAATAAATGTCAAGAAGATCCTCTCATGCCTGTTTGCTCAGGGTTGTCAGAATAGAAGAAGTAGCGTTTGGATTTGATATCCCACTTTATCACTCCCTTTAAGGAGTCTCAAAGCGGCTAACATTCTCCTTTCCCTTCCTCCCCCACAACAAACACTCTGTGAGGTGAGTGGGGCTGAGAGACTTCAGAGAAGTGTGACTGGCCCAAGGTCACCCAGCAGCTGCATGTGGAGGAGCGGGGAAGCGAACCCGGTTCCCCAGATTACGAGTCCACCACTCTTAACGGTGGGTGTATAAGGACCTCCCCCCTCCCCCGCAATGGTCCCAAAGACGGCCAGCAGGAGCCTGGCAACACACCATGTGATTATTGAACAATCTCCAGCGCTGGGGAGCTGACAACCTCAGGAGGGCAAAGGGGCCAACTTAACTAGAGCTGCTCCTTCATGCCTTCAAAGGGAAGGGCTGTAGCTGAGTGGTTAGAGCGTCTGCTTTGCATGCAGAAGGTCCCAGGTTCAATCCCCAGTGTCGCCAGGAAGCAGGAATGGGAATTATCCCGGCCAAAATCCTGGAGAGCTGCTGATAGTCTGTGTAGACCAGAGGTCGGCAACCTAAGGCCTGCGAGCCAGTTCCGGCCCAAATGGGTTCTGGATCTGGCCTGTGGACAGTCCAGAAATAGCCACATGGTTCTGATTCATATCATTCGGGCTGCGCCATTTCTTCTCTGGAAATCGCGTCTGCGCATCCCAGATGCCGAAAATCGCTTCCGTGCAGGCATGGTTTTCGGCGTCTGGGCATGTGCAGAAGCGATTTCCAGCTCCGCAGACATGCACAGACGTGATTTCTGGCACCACGCTGTGCCGGTACAGCCCGCGAACGATCTCTGCGGGAGTGATCCGACCCATGCCCGGTAAGCCTTGTCAACCCCTGGTGTAGACAATGGACCCAGTGGCCTGGCTCTCAGTGTAAGGCAGCTTCCGATGTCTTAAGGGAAGGGCTGTAGCTCAGTGGTTAGAGCATTGGCGTGTTTCATTTACAAACTGTTCCAGAAAGTGCGAATTAGATTAGTGCCTTGCATCGAATCTAACTGATGCGTAGAAAGGATTCCACGAACTGAAAGCAGAGATGACGCATGTACTTTTGTAACCCAAGAAAATCTTAATAAAAACATTTTTTAAAAAAAAAAGAAAGAAAATGAGAATTAGGTAAGCTTGACTTTAAACCAGCGTGGAGAAGCAGTTAGAGTGCTGGACTGGGACCTGAGAGAAGAGGGTTCAAACCCGCACTCAGCTCACTGGGTGGCTTTGAGCCAGTCACCGCCTCTTAGCCTAGCCTACCTCACAGGGTTGTTGTGAAGGTGAAATGGGGAGGAGGGGAACCAGACAAGCCACCTTGAGAAAGGTGGTGTATAAATAGAAAATAACAAACAAACAAACAAACAAACAAACCCAAGTCAAATAGGATTTCTGCATCTGCCCCTGCTTGCTGGTGACAACATGTTGAGTGCTTTGCAACTGCAGGGAACTCACCGGATGGGCTCAGGCTTCAGGTGGTGGTTGAGAGAGTCGGTGAGGATGTTTACTGCGAAAGGCGGCTTCCCGTCTGACCTCTCGATGTCGAGGTGGGCGGCGTTGCAGAGGGCGTGCACGCCAGAGTCCGTGCGGCTTGAGATGGTGAACTTGCTCAGTGTGGAATGCCGGAGCTTCTCTGCTGCCATCTGAGAGACACAGGAGAAACTTAACTGTGCGGGGTTGCCGTGGCAGAAAAAGGGGGTGTACTAACCAGGGTGGAACGCCCTTTGCCATTTAGACAGAGACACAGGTGGGAGAACTGGGTGCAGGTTTCTCAACAGACGCCTCTAACATAGGAACACCTAAGTACAGTGGTACGTCGGGTTACAGACGCTTCAGGTAACAGACTCCACTAACCCAGAAATAGTACAGTAGTACCTTGGGTTAAAAACTTAATTCGTTCTGGAGGTCCGTTCTTAGCCTGAAACTGTTCTTAACCTGAGGTACCACTTTAGCTAATGGAGCCTCCTGCTGCTGCCGCGCCGCCGGAGCACAATTTCTTTTCTCATCCTGAAGCAAAGTTCTTAACCTGAGGTACTATTTCTGGGTTAGCGGAGTCTGTAGCCTAAAGCATATGTAACCTGAGGTACCAATGTAGGGCTAGGAAGGCCTCCTGCCTGAGAATCTGGAGAGCTGCTGCCAGTCAGTGTAGGCAACACTGAGCTGGGTGGATCATTGCTTTGACTTGGTGTTAAGGGCAGCTTCCCACATCAAGCGCTTAGGCCCAGAACAGGAGGCTGCAATGTTGTTCTCCGACAGAACAGAGTATGAGCAGCTGACCATTTTGAGGATGCTGCAAGGAAAAGGCGAAGGGCCAGATCCAGACTGGGAAGGTCACAGGTCGATTCCGTCCCGCCAGGACCGGCAAGGGCAGGCTGCTGCTGTTCAGCACAATGCACCCATCCATCACGGTTTACGGCCTCTGCCATCCCTGACGGGAAACGTCTTGTAAAAGGGAATGAGAGTGCCCATCAATTATTAAAGCCGCCGAAGCTGCCGAGAGGCCAGGCAAGTGGTCCGCAGAGGAGTGATGTCATCCGATGCCATTAGCCCCCCCCTTCACCCCCCATCACCAATTATCAAAACCTTCAGCTTGTCCAGAACAAGGTCAGGATGCACTCCTAATCCCATGTATTCACATTTGTATCCCGCCATTTTTTTCTTCAAAGATCTGAAAGTGGTGCCCATGGTTCTCCCCCCATCTCATTCAATCCCCACGACAACCCTGTGAGGTAGGTCAGGTTGAGAGGCAGTGACCGGTGCCAAGGTCACACCCCCAGTGAGCTTCGTGGCCGAGTCGGGATTCGAACCCTGGTCTCCCAAGGTCCTAGTCCGGCATTCCAGCCTCTCGTATGACATCTGGTGCAAGGCAGGTGGGCATGGCTTGGGCAAAACCGTCTGGCGAGTCAAATACGGGGAGCAAACAGAGTTTCATTTGGCCTATGGGAAAGAGGCTCCCTAACACCGGTTTAAAGTGACAACAACATCGGACAGGACATATCGGTTTCCTTTCACTTTGCGTTTCAAACACTTCGTCAGAAAATCCTGTCCTGTCCCCGAAGCATCCTGCGGTGGGTGGGGTAGAGAAGGTTCTGCAACATGTAAATCAAACAGAGTTAACCGATTAAAAGCCAGGTGGAGAACTGGCTTTAATCGACATTTAAAGTAAGACCTTTAATCTGCTGGCAATCCCGACAGGAGAAGTAAATAAAGCCGAGACGAGCCCATCAGCAAATTAAACAGGTTTGTTCTTTTTTTGCATGCTGCAAAATAGTTCCGAGGATGGAATTGCTTTGATAGCAATTTTTTTTTGGTAAAAAATATATATTAAAAAATGATCAAAGGGCTGGAGTGCCTTACCTATGAAGCAAAACTAATGCCTGGGGCTTTGCAGTTCAGGAAGAAAGTAAAAAAGATATGGGGGAGGGGAAGTGAGACACGACGGAGGTTTATAAAGCGATGGGTGGGTCTGCCAGCGTTACAGATGTAAAAAAAACAAGTTTTTAAAATCTCTCTCATAATTCTACAGGGCTGGGAAACCTCAGGCCCTCCAGGTCTTGCTATGTGGCCCTCAGAAACCTCCCCAAGCCACACCTCCTCCCCACAGGAAGGGACCACGAGGGTCATTCCTGCAGTGTAAGCATGTGTAGAAAGCAGCCTGCTGTACACAGGTAAAATGGGCACCTGTTGCTCTGCCCATCTTTGGCTCCACCCACCACTGGCATGTGGTTCTCAGAAGGTTCCCTAGTGTTATAGATGATAGAACAACGGTCTGCCTTGGTGCAAGGCAATTTCCTTGATGCCCTTTCATTTCTTCCAGCAAAGCAATTCTTACATTTATTTATTTTTTCAAACGCAGAAAATAAAAACTTGAGAACCAAAACAAATAAGACAAAAAAAGCACACAATCCAAGCCATTTGGAGAACTCCAGCGTGGGTGGTAAACAGGCGGAAATAATAATAAACGAGGGAAGAGGGCTTGTGGGGGCGTCACTTACGTAAGCATCCTTTTTTTGGGGTGGGGTGGGTGGAATACTGTATTTAAGCCCTCAATCTCCACCATCCGTGCAGAATTGGCAACAAGAAGAAGATTGGGGGGGGGAGTGGGCAGAAAGCAGCAAATCCAACGGGTAATGCTCCAGCTCTGGAAATTATCCCTTGCTGGGAAAGACGACGAGATTTCCAGCTAAATGGGTAATTAACTGTCCTTACAAGAAGCTGGTCGGGGAGTTACCTCTAGATTCTCTGCCCAGCCTGCACAAAGATGGCCCCCCCCCCACTTTTGAGTTGCACATCAACCCTCATCAACATATTAGCTCCTTTATCTAAAGCAGCTTCTCTGCACCAAGAACTGGGCACCTAATAAGTGGCCATTTTAGATCTATGGGCTCATCAGGATTTTGAAACGAGTGCTGTGGATGCCTCTCCTTCAGATCACTTCACACAAACACACACATACACACACGAGTGTGTGAGCGTGCATTTAATGACAATGATAATGCATACCTTCCAACATCTATCCAATGTACCCCACTCATCTGACTGTGTTGCCCCAGGCACTCTGGGCAGCTTCCAACATATATTAAAACATTAAACATTAAAAAAAAAACCACTTCCCTGTACAGGGCTCCCTTCAGATGACTGGGGGGGGGGGTTGTCAGATAACTCCATACCCTCCAACATTTCTCCAATGAAAATAAGGATGTCCTGAGGGAAAGCGGGACATTCTGGGATCAAATCAGAAACCGGAATGCCTTCTGCAAATCCGGGACTGTTTCTGGAAAATAGGGACACTTGGATGGTAATGATAATGATATATTAAGACTGTGCATGCGGCTTGCAAGCTTCAGCCTGGTGGGAGCTGGCTTCAAGTGACAGCACGGGGCGGGGGGGGGAGTCTGCCATCCTCTGCTCCCCTTTAACCTCCATTTATGTTGTTGTTTAGTCGTGTCCGACTCTTCGTGACCCCATGGACCAGAGCACGCCAGGCACTCCTGTCTTCCACTGCCTCCCGCATTTATAGGGCCTGCCTTAAGTCTCTGGTTTGGGCCCTAAAATCTCAGGGTCTGGGATGCCCCTGACCTGGCAGCCCTAAAACAACAACAACAACACCACACACACACACACACGGAACAAAACATGCACATACAAACTTTGCCCACTGTTCCCTTTGAAAAGCAAACTGTTGAATCCAGTAGAAGGGATCCATGTCATGAAGTAGTTTGGATTTGATATCCCGCTTTATCACTACCCAAAGGAGTCTCAAAGCGGCTAACATTCTCCTTTCCCTTCCTCCCCCACAACAAACACTCTGTGAGGTGAGTGGGGCTGAGAGACTTCAGAGAAGTGTGACTAGCCCAAGGTCACCCAGCAGCTGCATGTGGAGGAGCGGGGAAGCGAACCCGGTTCCCCAGATTACGAGTCTGTCGCTCTTAACCACTACACCACACTGGCTCTCAGTGAAAACAGTACATAGAGATGCAAGAGGAAGCGAGAAGGAGAGTCACTTTTCTAACTTCTTCATTCAGCTCTATGTTAGGGCTGCTGTACATCCGGAAATTCCCGGACACAGCCGGAATATGGCTGTGGAAAACAGTGTCTGGGCGGAAATCGCAAGCCATGTCAGAAGTTTAGATTTCGGCGAATTTCCTTTTAAAAGTCTCAAAAAAGCTCAACAGCTTTTGCGGCAACCCTGCTCTATGTACTTGTCAATGAGCTGGATTTTTGAGTCTGCACCCCCTCCGGACACTTCCCTCCCCTGCCCCTTATTCTGGATCAGCAACCTCCCCCCACCCACCCAAAAAAAAACACACAGAGAGAGAGAGAGAGAGAGAGAGAGAGAGAGAGAGAGAGAACGCACGTATACACACTTCGCTTTCCAAGGATCTGGGTAAAAATCAGATCTGGCAGAACTATGCTGAATCTTGAAAAGCAGATAGAGCAGAAGGAGGATGTGGGAAGGAGAGTCATTTTTTTAACTTCCTCATTCAGCTCTAAATACTTTTCAAGGGAGGTGAAAGGTAAGCAAACACCCCACCTCGTGCCCAAGGGATGAACGGGAAAGGCCTTCATGGGTACCAGGGACACTATGGCAGCAACAAGCACCATGCTGGATAGAGCCGTAAATCCAGGGATACCAAACCGTCCCTCAATGAACTTCCTAAACCTTACTTCCCACTGCCCCACTATTTCGCCTCCTCTTCAGCCTGGAGGACTGAGCTTTGTTCCAAACAGGACCTGGTTTCCATACATTGAAGCATGGGTGGGAAACCCGTTCCAGACCGAGGGCTGCATTCCCTTCTGGGGGCCATATGCCAGTGATGGGCGGGGCCAGAGGCAACAGTGGGCGGAGCGATGAATGTGAATTTTACCCTTTGTACTCTAGGTTGGGACGCAGGTGGCGCTGTGGGTTAAACCACAGAGCCTAGGACTTGCCCATCAGAAGGTCGGCGGTTCGAATCCCCGTGACGGGGTGAGCTCCCGTTGCTCGGTCCCTGCTCCTGCCCACCTAGCAGTTCAAAAGCATGTCAAAGTGCAAGTAGATAAATAGGTACCGCTCCGGTGGGAAGGTAAATGGCGTTTCCGTGCGCTGCTCTGATTCGCCAGAAGCAGCTTAGTCATGCTGGCCACATGACCCGGAAGCTGTCTGCGGACAAACACCGGCTCCCTCGGCCAATAAAGCAAGATCAGTGCCACAACCCCAGAGTCGGTCACGACTGGACCTAATGGTCAGGGGTCCCTTTACCTTTACCTTTTTACTATAGGTTAGATTCTACGCATAAGCTCACCCCTCTCCGTCTTCCACCCAGGCAAGCAAGAGGCAGGATCAGTGTTTCCAGCTAGGCAAAAACACTCAAGGAGAGTGACAAGCAGAGCTGGCAAGGTATGTGGCTTGGGAAGGGGGGTGGCCTGGAGAAGCCTGGAGGGCCACACTCAGCCCCGAGTCCTGAGGTTCCCCATTAGGATGAAGGCCTGGGTTTTAGGATGCTTAATTCTGCAATTTTTAACACAGAATCAGAGGCAAAAGCAGGGCTCCACCCTAACTCAGCCAACCAGCGGAATCCTTCCCGTCAGCAGTTTGGCCGAAAAGCACCGCACGACACAGGCTGGCGGGCGCAACTTGCCGAACTCCTGACCCTGTTCACAAATGACCTCTCTGTGTCCTCTCCTGGTGCCCTCTGAGCTGCCCTGCACATCTGCCACTTTTATTTATCATCCACCGCAACGATAATCCGCTAGCATCACTCATGCCAGATTGAGAAGAGACCCATCATTTGCATAGCTGTAATTTGCTTGCGTGCCGGTCGCTGGGGAAACGACGCCCAATAATCCCAATTAATGGTGTGTCATGCCAACAAGGAGGGCAGGTGGTGGGATCTGGGCACTTTGGTGCACCTCGACAGCACATCTGTGCCGAAAGGAGGACAGCATCGAACATCTGGTCTGGGAACCTCTTTCCAAAAGCAGCCAGCCAAACGCTTCTTGAAATAATAATAATAGTAGTAATTTTAGTATCTGTACCCTGCCCATCTGACTGGCTTGCCCCAGTCACTCTGGGAGGCTTTCAACCAAGGTCATATAAGACTGGAGAAGCTGGTGCCCCCCCCCCAAAGATGTTCCTGGACTCCAACTCCCATCATCCCTGGCCACTGGGCCACGCAGGCTTGGGCTGATGTGAATTGGGGGTCCAGGAACACCTGAAAGGCCAAGTGTTGCAATCCGTGTTGTAATCAATCTTAAGAAAAGCCATAGCAGCTACTCGTGCAGAGACACAGCAGGGAACCTCCTTTTCTGGCTGGTGCTGCCAGGAACCTTGGGTCCATGAATGGGGAAACTGTGGCCCACCCAGATGTTGGCGTTCTCCAGCTCCCATCACCCCTGACTGTTGGCGGCGAGGTGCTGAGCACCAGAGCCCATTCCTCCTGCCCCCATGTGACATGTAAATTGCTGCTTGAAGATTGTGAGCTTAGTCCACATTCACACCACAAAGCACTATGCTACCACTTTAAACAGCCATGGTTTCCCCCAAAGAATCCTGGGAACTGTAGTCTGTTAAGGGTGCTGAGAGTCATGTAAAGGTAAAGAGAACCCTGACCATTAGGTACAGTCGTGACCGACTCTGGGGTTGCGGCGCTCATCTCGCTTTACTGGCCGAGGGAGCCGGCGTACAGCTTCCGGGTCATGTGGCCAGCATGACTAAGCCGCTTCTGGTGAAGCAGAGCAGCGCACGGAAATGCCGTTTACCTTCCCACCGGAGTGGTACCTATTTATCTACTTGCACTTTGACATGCTTTTGAACTGCTAGGTGGGCAGGAGCAGGGACCGAGCAATGGGAGCTCACCCCATCACAGGGATTCGAACCACCAACCTTCTGATCAGCAAGTCCTAGGTTCTGTGGTTTAACCCACAGCGCCACCCGCATCCCTTGAGAGTCACGAGGAGGCCCCTATTCCCCTTGCAGAGCACCAATTCCCAGAACTCCCTGGAAAGAGGGATTGACTGTTAAACCATCTGGGAACTTTAGTTCTTGGAGTGGGCTGGGAGGGGGGGTGTCTCCCCACACAACTCGGCATCCTTAACAGACTGCAGCTCCCAGAATTCTCCAGGGGAAGCCATAAATGTTTGAAGTGATACCAGAGTGCTTTAATGTATGGTGTAAATGTGGCCGGAGGGAAGGGGCTGTTCTGCAAACCCCTCCTGGAGATATTTCCATCACTCTGAAATCGTTCTATCAAAGGCTGTTAACTAGGCTAGCTGAAACAGCCAGATGTGGTGCATTCACTATTAGAATATTGAATATTGCTTCATTTTACATAGGTCGTTTCTTTTAAAGTGATTATTACTTTCTATATTGGATCAGATTGTTACTGTTAATTTCTGCTGTTAATTTCTACTGTTAATTTCTGCTGTTTTATAATGTTTTTATATGTGTTGGAAGAGTAGCTGGGGCAACCCAAACAGAATGGTCGGGTATAAACAAAAAAATATGATAATGATGATTATGATTCAGGGACCCTTTGTTCCTCCAGTTGTTGCTGAACTACAACTCCCATCATCCATCATTCCATCAACCAGAGCCAGGGCTTTTTCGGCTGTGGCCCCGATCTGGTGGAACGCTCTATCACAAGAGACTAGGGCCCTGTGGGACTTGACATCTTTCCACAGGGCCTGCAAGACAGAGCTGTTCCACCAGGCCTTTGGCCAAGGCACAGTCTGACCCCCTCCTTTGGTGATCCTCGTAGAACTCTGGCCCAGTGGTTGCCAATTTATTTTGAATTGATTTTAGAATATCGATTTTAGAATGCTGTGTTACTTTGATTGCTGTTAGCCGCTCTGAGCCTGGTTTTGGCTGGGGAGGGCTGGATATAAATAATTTTTATATTATTATTATTATTATTATTATTATTATTATTATCTTTATCATCCCGGGCCATTGGGCCATACTCACTGGGGCTGATGGGGGCTGCAGTTCAGCAGCATCTGGGGGGTTAAAGTTTCCCCACAGCTGGGCTGGAATGGTGGATGAGAACCTGGGAGACCAGGGTTCAAATCCCCACTCAGCCATAAAGTTCACTGGGTGGCCTTAGGGGCACCAGTAAAAGTATTTCTAACCTACCTCACAGGGTTGTTGTTGCACGGGAAAAAAGCAGAGGCATGAGAGCCAGGTTTGCCACCGACAGCTCAACGGAGGAAAGATGGGGCGTAACAAATAAGCATTATTACATACTAATGGTGCTGCATCCAATGTTAGCCCTACTCAGAGTCAACCCACTGAAGTTAACAGACACAACTAACGTAGGCCCCTTCGTTTCATTGGGGTCCTACTTGTCCTAGGCGATCAGGGGGCGAACGGTGATCTGCAAATGTTTATCACAAAGTCCTCCATCCCACCCTTTTGAGTCAGCTGCCGGCAGAGGCCCAAAAGAGAATACCACTGTCTAGATCAGCCATGCAAGGGGAGCGATTTGGGAAAGAGAGGAATTATATATCTCTTACGAGTCGCCAAGAACCCTTTCCAAGTCATGTAGGATTTCCAGATGCTTCCCTCTCGCGTCCACCTCTCGTGGTTTGTTTCCCCCCCTCGTTCCCTCCCTCTCTCCCTTTGGAGAAACAAAGACTCAAGCTGTCCCGGGCGCCTGTCCCGTAACACTCCCTTTGCTGTTTCCTCATGCATGGGAAGAAATTCTTGGACCCGGAGCGCACGTTCGAGGGCCAAGAAAAAGACAATTTGCATAGAAAAAGATTTCGCCCTGGGCAGCCTTCGTTGCAAAGGAGGAGAAGCAGAGAGAAACGCAGAAGGGCTGGTTTGGGAGAGGGAGGGAGAAGGTCCTGAACATCGCAGAACATGCAAAACAGAGGGATGAAAACAAATCATATTTCCCCAGGACAGACACACCGTTTCCCTTCCCTGGGTGAAGTCACACACAGAGAGAGAATTTTGCCTCTGGAGTAGCCTTGAAACTTCATATCTCCAGTAGCAAGCTGGGAATGCACATTCCTCCCCTCAAAAAACCACCAACAGTCATCCTTTCCTATAATGACATACCATGAGGGGAGGCTGGTCTGCTGAGACAGATGGGGCACTGCCCCACCAACCTCAGCCAGCCCCTGTTTGCCTGCCTTCTTACTCACAACGGTTCCTGTTGGCTTCCTCCTCCGTCTCAGCTTTTGCTCTAGGGGAACTCAGTAGGGAGGAGGTGGATGGGGACAAACCTAGAAGAAGTTGGCTCTGCCTGTCATTGGCTCTGGCGCCACCTACTGTTCGGCTCCCTGCCTTCTGCCCTACCAGTCCCAATGGGCATGGAGATGCTGGAAACACTGTTAGAAATTAGCCAGGCGTCAGGCGTGTTTTGCTACTGACGCAGGTCCAATTGCGACTAACATCTCCATCTGGCTAGCCCCTCCAGCTTACTTAAGCTGCAAAGCAGAACAGCTTATGTACTGCATTTATATCTCACCTTTTTCTCCACTCCTCAGTAAATCCCTGCTATAACAACTCTATGAGGTAAGTTAAGAGGCTGTGACTGGCCTAAGGTCACCCAGTGAGCTTCATGACTGAGTAGGGAGGGATTTGAATCCTGGTCTCCCAGGTCCTTTTCCACACCACACTGGTTTGCTACAGTGCTTCTGCTATGGGGCAGCTATATAAATTAAGTAGGTAAATAAATATTGGGAAAGGGAAATGTCACTTCGAAAACAATCTGAAATATGTTAATTGAAGCTGGAATTTTTTTAAATTTTTATATATATATAAATGACATGGTCAAATACCTAACATCCCCGGAGTTTCATGCCCCCAAATTGGCCGAAAAATCAATTTCAGCGCTCCTCTATGCGGACGACGCGGTTCTCTTATCACGAACTAAAGTAGGCCTCAAAAGGCTACTAAGAGAATTCTCAGCCTACTGTAGGAGATATCAACTGGTGGTTAATCACCAAAAAACCAAAGTCATGGTCTTCGCTAGGAGACACAGATATCACAGATGGGAGATGGACAATCAGCCAATAGAACAGGTCAAAATTTTCAAATACCTCGGAGTAGTCTTCCAGTCAACAGGGGCCTGGGAGGCCCATCATAAATATGCTAAGGAAAAAGCATCTCAAAGCGCCAAAATACTGTCTCGCTTTTACTTTACGAAGGGGGGCAGACATATCCCAGCAGCTCTGGAGGTCTTTCAAGCAAAACCCTTGGCACAATTACTCTACGGGGCCCAAATCTGGACGGGAAACCATTGCCGCACACTTGAAACGGTCCAGTCTAAATTTTTAAGACAGATTCTAGCCGTTCCACCATGCGTACCAAATGCGGCCCTACGGCTGCAGACTGGCCTCCTCTCCGTCGAAACCCGGACCTGGTTAAGAACATTCAACTATTGGCTTCGCTTAAACTTAAACCCATCTGGACTACTACCTCTAGTAGCACGAGATGCTCATAGAAGTCGGTGGTCCAAAGTAGTGCATCAAAAACTACTTACATGTGGCCTCCAAGCACAGCATCTCCTGAAAATGGGTCTACCCAAGGCAAAAACCGTTATTGACCAGCGCATGAAGGATATTGAGCAACAGAATAATCTGGCCTATATTAAGAAATTTAGTGCTTGGTACGCTTATCTGCCCCCCTCCCACTATGATTTTCGGGCACCTTATTTGTCTACCCTAACCACTCCAAAACTTAGGCGGGCCTTTACACTGGCCAGACTAAATATGTTACCATCAGCTGTTCTTGAAGGTAGATATCAAAAAATTTCATTCGAGAACCGGCTCTGCCCCTGTGGAGCTGGTTACGTGGAGACTGTGTCACACGTTCTCTTGTCCTGCTCCCTCTATAAAGATCTCAGGGACGAGACCATCACGCCGCTATTATCTGCCATCCCGGGCTGCTCTTGTGAAGCCAAGTTCTTCTTACTCCTAGCCGACCAGAGCAGCTCGACAACAGAGAAGGTTGCTAGGTTTGTCGAGAGAGCAATGAGACTGAGAGCTGCTGTCTGAATGACATCAGTGTCGTCGCCTAGGATCTTATTATTATTATCATTACCTCTGCCAAGTTTTAAGTACTGAGATTATTTTATGATAACTATTTCCGTAATGTATTTTTGTTTCTGTCTGTCCTTCGATGCAATGGCCTGTTGGCTATGCAAATAAAGTCTATTCTTCTTCTATGTTAATTGAAGCTGGAATTCGTTCTGTTCTGGATTGTTTTAATGTGTTTCAGATTTTCTCTTTAAAATATAAAACAGTATAGAAATAAAAGTAATAATAGTAATAATAATAATAATAATAATTTCATGGGTGGGATGGCACCTAGACTTTGGACAGTAAGAACATCAGAAGAGACCTAGTGTCTAGTCCAGCATCCTCTTCAGTGTGGCCAAATATGTACACAGAGAAAGAGAGAGAGAGAAAGATACACACACACTAATTTGTCTTGATGCAAGACTTGGCTTTCATCTGTTTTGCTTCTTTTTTATTTTTCCATGTTATTTGTTCTGGAAAATGCAACCTCTGTACTGCTTTGGAACTTTGATTATGCCCTTTCCTGTCTGCCTGCAGTTTTGATGTTGTAATTAATGAAAACCTTTATTTATGAGAAATCCACTAATTCGCCTTGATACAGAGATGAATCTGAGCACATTTTCAGGTACTTTGGCAGGGGACTCTTTTGCCTCTCACGTGAAAACGCCCTGCAACAGCTCGGGCCAAAACTGAAGCTGAAACAGATGGAGGGAGCTGTGTACCTCTGAGCTGTGCACCGCCCGCCTTCTCCCTTACGTCCCCAACGTCTGGCTCCAGAAGGGTGGGTGACTACAGCGGGAGTGAGTCAACCCCGCTTGGAAAAAGAATGATCCAGCATTCCAACAGGCATGCAGACTCCCAGCATGTTCCATTTGGGAGACCTGCCACAGATGGGCTCAAAAGCAAGTCTTAACTGAAGACCAAGTCCAAACTGAAATCTCCAGGGGTACTCAACTCCCCAGAAAATCTTGTCCTTTCCGTAGGACGGCTTCACCCTGCTGGCCCGATTCGACACTTAACAAAACCCTATGTTTGAATTGTCCTCGCTCCTGATGCTATGGAGCACAACGAAGACTTATCTTGGAGGCTTTGGGGGCAGGGGTCGCCAATGTGGTGCCTGTGGGTGCAATGGTGCCCATGAGGTATTTCCCTGGTGCCCACAAAGCTTCTGAGCAACCCCACCCACCCTTGGTCACAAGGTGCTGAGGGTAGTTACCTTTTTCTCCCTTGAAAAGTGCTTAGAGTTGAAGGAGGAAGTTGGAAGAGTGGCACTCTTCCCCACTTCCTCCTTCAGCTCTATGGGTTTTGTCAAGGCTCAGCCTGCTTCTATCCGATGTGACTTTTACCCAGATCCCTTGGGAAAGTGAACTGTGTATGTGCAAAAACACACGCTATCTCCTGTTCCAAGATGGTGAGAGAAGAGACTGTTGATGGTACTCATTCAAAAGTCCAAATCTACTAAGGCGGCTGACATAGATTCCCCCACCCATAGAAAGGCAGCCTATCAGGTGGAAGGCCAGACCGGAATCCTGACACTGGTTTTGTATGTGAAGGGAATTTTTGCTGCATGGAGGATTGTTCACGAGTGCAACAAAAAATTATCCGCGCCTACAAAAACTGGGTGTTGGCAGAAGGGGTCCCAGTCTAGCCTTCACCCCAATATCTGTGCTTTCTACATGCAACAAACTGTTGTACTGTCAGCTCCATTCTAAGACAGCTGAGACAGACACAGGTTAACCACCTCAGTAAAAAACTTGGTCAGAGAGAGAGAGAAAGAGAGAGAGAAAGAAAGAAAGAAAGAGAAATAGAGAGAGAGAGAGAGCTCATGATTATGACAAATCCCTACATTCAGATGTCGATCTACACAGACACCTACAATGTCTGCAATTTGGCAGCCTTACGGGAAATCTTAAATAGGCAAATATTTCCAAACACAGATTGTCTTCAGTTCAATCCCTTCTTCTTTTGCAGTAACATAACTGGTCAGACCTGGCTTGCTCTTGTGCAATCCCAGTTCAACATCACTAAGGAGGTGGAAGCAGCATCTGAAAACATTCTGATTGGCTGCCTAGAACACTTACATCGGAGTCGAAGCACCTCTTGTCACTGGTCCACTGAACAACTCACTGCCCTTCAGAGAATAGCTTTCATTGGTCTTAGGATTGCCATAAAATTCCAGGCATCTCTTCCAGCCCTTTGGCTCCTCGGAACCCCCCAACCAGGAGAGCAAAAATGTCACACCTCTCATCCCAACCCAATTTGAAAACCTTAGCTGTGGTACGTACCTCCAAGTGATTCTGCACTCCAAGCACCGCCTGGTCAGGACGAACCTCCTTCACACCACTGCAGCAAAGGAAAAAACATAATTACCTCAAGCAGAAGAAAGTGGAGGGTGACTGTGGTTCACAGGCATTGACCATCGCCCTAACTTTTATTGTGCTGAATCGAAACAAGTAGGACAGCTAAGGGAAAGCTTTATCCCAGTAGATGCACTAAACTACAATTCCCATCATCCCCGGTCATCAGCCATGCTTTCTGGGATCAATTAGAGTTGCTGTTCAGCAACATCTGGAGGGTCAAAGGTTCACTGGCCCTTGAGAATTTCTCTGTCACCCTTCCTGAGTCATAGTTCAATCTCTTTGCCACTATGCCAAATCAAGGCACAGAAATGTGTGAACCAGAGGTTCACACAGCCAATCTGAAGAGCAAATTAGAATAATAATAATCCCCTTTTAAAAAAGAAAAAGAACGTGCACAAGAAACCCGCATGTTGAGTGAAATAATTGCCCTATTAATAACAAAAGAACCTAACAAGGTTAAAGGCGAAGGAAAATATTTTAGCAGCAGGTGCAAAAGCAAGCGCTATCAGTACATTAGCAACAGATGTCATTTGCAATTTTAATTCTTATTATTCCTCTTCTCTTCTCTTCTCTTCGCTCTCCCTCTTCCCCGCCACCAATTTCCCATTGTCTTACCTAATGTGTCATCTAACTGAAAGGTAGAAACAGAAAATCTCAGCTGTCGGAGTGGATCCCAACATAGGAACAATGGTTTTAACTCCCCAGCCTCATGAGAAAGATCCCCCATTCCCAAAGAGACTTGGGCTGCATATGCACCTTGCATTTAAAGAGCAAGACTTCCCCCAAAGAATTCTGGGAACTATAGTTTGTTAAAAATTCTGGGCATTTTAACTCCAGGATTCCTTGGGGGGGGGCGCTACATGCTTTAAACATATGGTGTGGACACAGCCTTGATCAACTTCAGTTCCATTCTCCCGTCACAAACGCACTGAAGAGAACTAGGTAATAAATATAAGGTACCTAAAACTGGTAATATGTCACCTAAAATATGCTGTGTAGCCATGTATAAATTCTCATCCGCTTAGACAGTTAACTATGGGGTGCACCAGGTACTGGGCTAGATTAACAGAACGTCTGAGCCCACTCTGTCATGAAGCTCGCTGGGCGACCTTAGGCCAGCCACAGCCTCTTGACCTCCCTCACAGGGTCGTTGTAAGGATTAACGGAGGGGAAGGTGAACCATATACTCCTTGGAGAAAAAGGTAGAATGTAAACGCAATGAATAAGCTGTTCTGCTTACCTACTTAAGAAAGCTGGAGGGGCCAGCCAGATGGAGATGTCAGTCGTCACCTGGCATCCAGAGATCTCCATGTGGTCACAACTGGACCTGCACTAATAGCAAAACACACCTGCTGCTTGGCTAATTTTTAGCACTGTTGTCTACACTGACCAGCAGCAAATCTCCAGGGCCTCAGACTTGGAGCCTTTTCCAGTCCTACCGGGAGAGGCTGGGAAACTGAATCTGGGCCATTCTGTGTGCAAAGCAGAAGTTTTACCACTGAGCGACAGCCCTTCCTGTAACAGGAGCACAGGAAGTTTCTGTATGCCATACCAAGCCACTTGGTCCATCTAGCTCAGCATTGTCTGCACTGACTGGCAGAGGCTCTCCAGAGTTTCACGCAGGGAGCATTTGAGAATGCTTCTAAACATACCGTACTCACCAATACTTGGTCCCAAAGTATTGAAAGAACAGCAGATACCGAGTTTTTGGAGAAACCATGTTGGTTTTTCAAAAGCCGCCGTGAAATTTCAGCTATGAATCATGAATATGAAGCTCTGAACAATTAACATTGCCATTATTAATAACTGCTGGCAAATTTCACAACTGCCTGATTCTGGAAGTGGAAAGCTCTTGTTGCAATATTTAAAAAACAAACAAACACCTGTTACCCCTCCTCTTTTAAAAATACTAATTAAGAGGATAAACTGGCACCGCCGACCGGTCTCAGCAGCGTCCTGCCTGATGCAGCATGGCTTTCACCTGCGTTTGAAAGTTTAGGAGCCTGGTAACAAAAGCCCCCTCCCTTGGAGTGTCTTCCCAATTGCCTTTTCTTAAACTAATTATAGTGAGATTTTTTTTTTAAATAGAGTCCCAACGCGTTTCTTATTTTGCGATATTATTTTTTTCTCTCCGTGTTTTGGGGAGAAACAAAACTTCTTCCCCGTTTGACAGAGATCTTGATTCACCCCATTTCGCAGGCAGCTTCTTAGGCAGCCCAAATTGGTGCCATTGAAGAGATAGGGCGCTTTCACGAGGGCCTAGAGCTATCCGTGTCTCGGCTTGATTGCGATTTTTTCGGCCACAAATGGACACACCGCCAGCTGGGTAGGAGGAGCTGAGATTCCGCGGTGATTCTCTTTAGGGATAGGAGGGAAATTCCCACCTGTGAAAAAAAACGTCCAATCTCCTTTGTGATTAAAAATAATGTATTATTATTGTCGAGAAATATGGTGGATGTGTGTGTGCTGTTGTTGTTTAAATGCAGCGTTGCTTCCAACCCACCAGCCCCTTTTAAGGCTTAAAGGCTTCCTTCAAAAAACAGACTTTCCCCCTTTGTTTTTTTTTTTTTTTTGCAATTGATTTCGTTGCATTGATCTCTCCCAAGTCCAAAACACCTGAGAGCAGACTTGACGGGATCTCTCATCAGCGCAAGGTAGTACAACACAAAAGTTAAGGCATCTTGGATTCAAGACCTCTGAGTGTATGCAGAATACCGTACCTTCCCCACATTTTAAGGGACCATCTACAGACCATCTACGCTATAATTTACTGCCAGCTCCTGCTGAGCTGAAACTTGCAGGCCACATACAGTCTTCTTCGTGTAATATATGCACTCTCGCCCACCTGTGGGTTCAAGTCCTCCACCTGTATTCTTGTAAGTCGCTTTGTGATTTCAGCATGTGTGAAAGGCACACTGAAATCTAAGAAACAAGAATGGCTGAATTCGATTTGCAGCAGTTGAGGAACAGGGCATAAATTATGCAAAAATAGCAAATATTCAGGATGGATCAAAATCTATCCTGAATATTTTGTGTTTTGCATAATTTATGCCGGGGGAGTGCAACATTGTATAATTTATGCAGTGCAGAATTGAGAATCTGAATTTTGTGCGGAGTACGCACAAGGGTATTGCTTAGAGAATCAAAGATGAACCTGTGGTTCAAATCCATACTCCGTCATGAAGTTCACTGAAGTATCATGGGCTATTCAGTGTCACGTGGTAACCTACTTTACAGGGTCCTGTTGTTGTAAGCAAAGTCACTTGGATAATGCAAAGAGAGTCCAGAAGGAAAAGAAACCCTGATAACACTTTACTGAATAAACTGAACATAAACAGTGTATAATTCAGGTGAAATTAACAGAGAGGTTTTTGCCTTTCGCACTACAGGCTTTGCACATAGCAGGGAGGCATAGAACCAACTATACAGAGGGAAATCTCCAGAACTATGTAGCTAGTCGGCACACATGCTACCTCACTAGAGATCATGCCACTCTGCCTGATTGCTAAGCAGTGCCTCCCCACCTGTTTTCCCTCTTGGCTAGTTGACTTTAACGTAACAGAATTAACCCTTAAATTACAAACTGAATGATCCTTGCTGTTGCACTTCCAACAGTTGTGAGGTTAAAATGAGATGAGGGGGGGATAATGGATGTGTTGTCCCCCCAGCAGGATAAAAACTGTGGCAAATAAATAAAAACAAAAAGTTCTGGTACCAATCTACTCCTGGTCAAGATGCACTCAGATTAATACACCAGTGGAAGAAATCTAATTTCCTGGCAACATTTGGGTCTGATTTCCACAAGGCCTGTGCTACTTTTAAGAAGAAAAACCTATTCATCCCCAAAGGTTCCAATATATCAGCATTTTAAACAGATGTGCTTGATGCAACCTGCCAGACGACTTATGCAATCGGTTCTGTTTGTGTGTGTCGCTCAGTGCACAGAAAATGTTCCCACAGCTTCTGCTGACGATGTGCGGGAGGATCAGGATTAAACCAGCACATCCAGCACTTTTTATTACTTTTCAGCCACCCCAGATTAATTTAATCTGATCTGTGTGTGAGCCGCTCCATTCACAGAGTCCAGGGACGGGCGCGCCCTCTGTGTCCCTTCTGGGCTGCTGAAGTGCTGGGGGGCTTAGGAAGCTCCTAGTTTAGAGCATGATGACATCTGCCTTCTGCCATGTAGAGAGCCCTGATGGCCTCGATAGAAGGCATGTCTCACCGGGATGCCCGAAAAGCTTCCCTCTCCGAGTGCGGAACAGCAGGGCAACAAACCACACACAGACAAAGTCATTTCAGAGATTACAGCAACCACTGCCCACCCTTTCAACCGTATCTTTGGCATCCTAATGACTAGAAACGTGCTCTTTAAAAAGAAACGAAGGAAGGAAGGAAAGTGGGCTACCTACTGTTAAGAGAGACCACATTGCTTCTCTGTGGAGTGTCTCCTGATTGTGAGGAATTGAGCCCAGCGCAATGACTCCTGCAACTGGGATCCTACTCCACCTTTCGCTGGGAGCAAGGCAATTGCACACCCGTGGCAGAGACTTGGCAGCATTTGCCCAGCGCCAGTGGAGATTGATTTGAAAAAGCCAAACCTACATCTAATAATAATAATAATAATAATAATAATAATAATAATAATATCAGGATCCTCAAATGAAGGGTGGTATAGAATTTAATTGATGATGATGATAATAATAATAATAATAATAATAATAATAATAATAATAATAATAATAAATAAATAATAATAATAATAATAATATAGTCAACCCTATAGAGACACAACAAACCGCCTCCTCCAAGGATAGGCCTTCCCAAGTCAAACCAATGGTCCATCTATTTCAGTGGCTCCCAGCCTTTATGGTGCGGCAGCCCTCAAGGTTATTGTCACAGTTGTCATAAAATCATAGAACTGTAGAGTTGGAAGAGACACCTAAGGTCATCTAGCCTTTACAATATGACAACGAAACAGGAAAGTTGCAAGAGGTACCCATTCTGCTAGTTAGGGATTACAAACAATTATTATTTGGGGTTTACTTACAAAGCCAGCGACCCACTTGCATAGGATTGTGACGCGCTGGTGACCCACAGGTTGGGAAACGCTGATCTGTCTCAGTACTGCCTGCACTGACTGGCATCCACTTCCCAGAGTTTCAGACAGGGACCCCCTCTCTGAGCCCTGCTCAGAGATTGCAAGGAATGAACCTGGGACATCTTGCCTGCAAACCAGGTGCTCTTAAACTGGCCCCTTCCAATCCTTTCAGTCTACCTTACAGGCTTGTTGTAAGTAGTGCAACAAATTAACCTGTGCAAAGTGCTTGGAACCCTCTCAAACACCGTACTATACAAATGTTGAGGGCATGGGTCTTGCCAAATGTATTTAACTCCTCTGCTGAAATCAGAGGAAGTCAATACGGTAAACTGCAGCAGCAGCATCGTGTTCTAAATTAGCCTTCATCAAACTGGTTGCCCTCCAGATATTTTGGGCCACAACTCCTGCCAGCCCCAAACATCAGGTGGGCACTGGGTTGGCAGAGGATGCCCTAAACTGTCCTATTTATTATTGTCCCATGTTAACGACATTACAGTGGTACCTCGGGTTACCTTCAGGTTACGGACTCCGCTAACCCAGAAATATTACCTTGCGTTAAGAACTTTGCTTCACGATGAGAACAGAAATTGTGCTCCGGCGGCGCAGCGGCAGTGGGAGGCCCCATTAGCTAAAGTGGTGCTTCAGGTTACGAACGGACCTCCAGAATGAATTAAGTACTTAACCTGAGGTACCACTGTATTTTATTTATTTATCTGCCCCAGTACTCCTCCTGTTCAGGGGCAGAGCATCTACTTCATATTGTGGTACGGTCAGGCCCAATCCCCAATGGCATTTCTGGGGAAAGGCACCCTGCCCGAAACCCTGGAGAGTGGCTGTCAGTCAGAGCCCAGATGGACAAAAGACAACCAATGGGGTGTAGTAGTGGTTTCAGTGCCGGAAGAAGACTCTGGGAGGCCAGAGTTCAAATCCCACCACTCATCCCTGGAGCTCACTGGCAGCGACCTTGGAAGCATAGGAGCCAACTCCTAGGGGTCGAGGTCCCTTCGCCCCCCTAAAATATTTGAGGGGCCACCCCCCTTCAAATTTGACAGGCATTGCCATTCAAATAGTGTGCAAGTGCCACGTCATGCGATTACGCAGGGTGGGGCCATAGCTGTCAACTTTTCCCTTTTCTTGCGAGGAATCCTATTTGGAATAAGGGAATTTCCCTTAAAAAACGGGAAAAGTTGACAGCTATGGCCCCACCATTCAAAGTGGGCATGGCTGCTTGGAAGCCTCTCTGCCTATCCTACCTCACAGGGTTGTTGCGGGGATTCAAGGAGGAGGGGTAGAATTATGCACACCACCTTCAGCTCCTTGGAAAGGAAAGGGGGATATGAATGGAGCCATAAAAGAAATAAGCTCTGGATAGCTCGGTTGGTTGGTGGTGCTGATCATGCCAAGGTTGCAGGTGTGATCTCCATGTGGGATAGCGGCATATTCCTGCTGCATGGCCGGGGGCTGGACTAGATGATGCTCAGGGATCCCTTCCAACTCTATAATTCTATGAAGTAAAAAAAAAAAAAAGCGCGCTCCAATTCCGTCCTGTGTTCCTCTGCTCTCCAAGGTAATTGGTAGATGCTCCCTGGGTGTGTTGGTGTGTATGTGTGACACAACTCTTTGGCAAGCTCTGCAGCTCGCTCGCTCGCTGGCTCGTTCCCCAGCCAACCCCCCTGACAGCCCAGGAAGGAGAGAGAGGGAGGGAGGGAGAGAGGGAGGGAGCCGCGCGCCAAGGCGAGAGCGTGCGCGCCGACGGACTGGCGCTGCCGCCGCTCCTCCTGCGCTCAGCCCGCGCCGCTGGAGGCAAGCAGGGCGCCGGGTGGCGAGGCTGTGCGCGGGGCTCGCTGCCGCAGGAGATGCGCCTCTCCGGATTTTGAGTCGCTTTCTCTTCCACCCCCCTCTCCCAATCCCTAACCCCTACCCCCATCCCTCCAAAAACGAAGAAGAAGAAGGGGAAAAAAGAAGCCAAGATGACGGTCGAATTCGAGGAGTGCATCAAGGATTCGCCCCGATTCCGGTAAGAAAGAGTCTCGTTGATCTCCGTCTCTCTTTCTTGTTATGGTTGCAAAACGGCTCGCGCTGAAATCGATTCGGATTAAACCGCCGCCCCCCACCCCACCCCACCCCGCTCTGGTTCCCCGCCCAAGAACAAGGCGCAGTCTTGATGGGGCTGGACCAGGTCTCCCCTCGGAGCCGGTTTTCTCCATCCTCCCCCCCCTCCCCAACCCAAACCGTGACCTGCTTTTGGCGTTTGTACGGGGTGCGTTCGGCGTCGCGGTTTGGAAGCAGGTTGGCGTCACATACACACACAGTGACAGGGGTTTGTTTAATTTATTCGTTGTTAAAGGCGGGGAAAGGAAGAAATGGTCGTGGTTGGGTTGGGTTGTGCAAGGAGCAAAATGCCTCCTCTCCCCGCGTTCCCCCCTTTTTGGGGGGGAAATCTCTTTCCTGCCCTTAGAATGCAGGCGAGAGAGAGATTCAGGTTTGTTCTGTGCAAAAACCGCATGGAAGAATTCAACAGCTTTCATGGAGGATTTCATACACACACACACACACACACACACACACACACACACGAGTTGCCGTGGAACATAATGGTAGGTTTGGTAGGGAAAAGGGGGGCTTCGTTTTTCAAGCCACCCCCCTCAACATCTTGATAATGATTTTTTTTTTTTTAAGTCTCTAGTCCCTGTAAGATGAGCAGCTGGCTCTGGCAGAGAAAAAGAGAGGGGGGGGGAGAGGGAGGGAAGTCTGTCTAGGGCTGCCTGTCTAGGACTGTCTTCTTGCCTTACAAAGGCTCTTCCCCCTCTAATCTCATTAAGGGAGGTGGGAAAGAGACAGAAGGATCCAGGAAGCAGGAGTGATCAAATGGATCCACGGAAAGGCGGTTCTGTCCGATGCAAACAGCCTTGTCCCCCTTAATGAGCCTCATGAGGTCTAGCAGCATAGGTAGTGTTTTGGGAAAAGGAGAATCTAGGATGCAGGCCTGAGGATCCCCTCTACGGAGGATGGGGGCTCAATGTCATCCTCTTCTACAAGGAGTGGAAATATGGGATCCCGCCCAGCCTTAAAAAACACACACCAAAAAACTGTGTGTGTGTGTGTGTGTGTGTGTGTTTTGTCTGGCTGGGTCCCTCCAATCGCAGAGACTTGAACGCCTGGTGTTGTACAAAGGGGCACGCACGCACACACATCCATTCATCCGGAGGGATCTCAGCTGGGCGTGAGAACAGATAAAGGAAAGATGGGTGGTGTCAAGAAGCCTCGTCTAGAAAGGCAAGCCAGAAGACGTCCGGAATGGCAAAAGAAGCGAAACATTATTAATACTATTTTAATAATAATAATAAAGAGAGCGAGAGAACTCATACTGATAAAGCTGGGAGGGGGGGGTGTTGTTTCTCCTCCTGCTCCCCAAAGATGTTTTTTTTGTGCGACTAAGCGAGGAGGGAAAAGGAGAGAACTCAAGGATGGGGAGACATCAAGGTCATCTGCAGCCACGCGTGTGTGTCTGAGATGGCGGGGGACAGGGTTATGCCGCAGAGACCACCCACCAGAAAGGATGTGATGGCTCTCGTGTTCGGAGCCGTGGAGATATTGGTCAGTGATACGGGCTTAGAGTGCAGGAATGGAGCATTGCCAGCTGCAGATTTCCTGGAAGGGCAAAGGTATACCTTAAATTAGGGAGGAGAGAGACTGCGAAAGATCTTTGTATGCATCTATGCATTTAATCAGGAGTAGGGAAACTCAGGTCCAGGGGCCAGAAGTGGCCCTCAGGCCTCTCTGTCTGGCCCTCGGAAATCTCCCTCACCCTCACTGGCCCTCCTTGAGTGTTTTTGCCTGGCTGGAATGTGCCCTTGAACTCTGATCCTGCCTTTCTGCTTGCCTGGGTGGAGGGTGCAGAGGGGTGTGAGAATGCGTGTGTAGAAATTAGTCTCCTGTACAAAGGTACAATTTGCATCTGTTGCTCCACACACTATTGGCATGTGGCCCCTGGAAGGTTGCCCAGCAGGGAATGTGGCCCTCGGGCTGAAATAAGCTTCCCCCTTGCTGCATGTAATATTTGCTTGTATGTGCATGCCGGTACATCTTTGGACATATAGGTTTATATGCACAAAATGCCATAGGCTGGGCTTGTTCTTGGTCCGAGCAAAGCATCCTCTAGTGGGCTCTCTCCCTGTCTGTCTAAGATGCACTGGGCAGCTGAATCAAGACACCCTTTCCATTTCCCACAAGGCCTGTAACCCAAAATCATCCTTGGGTAATCTGGGAAGTTCAAAGTGTGGCTGAATAGCACTGTCAAATGGAAGTATTTCTCCAGGCAGTGCAAAGTATGGAATTCGCTCCCATAGGGGGCAGTGATGGCCGCCAGCTAGGATAGCTTTATAAGAGGACTGGACAAATTCACAAAGGAGAAGGCCATCAGCGGCTACTAGCCATGATGGCTGTGTCCTGCCTCCACTGTCCGAGAGTTGCTGTTGCGCCAAGATCCTGCTTGGGGACTTCCCACGGAGACATCTAGTTGGCCACCGTGAGAACAGGATGTTGGGCTAAGTAGGCCCTTGGCCTGATCCAGCAGGGCTCTTCTGATGTGCCTAGGTCTACTGACAGAGGAAAGATGTCCATGACATCTTCAAACCTGCAATTGCTGCCCCAGGCCCAGACCATAGTGCTAACGATGCTTATCTGGAGTAAGCCAGGGAGACTTACTTTTGAGTAGACATGCATTGGCCTGCATAACAATCCTGGGCCGCGCTGTCTTTCCTTTGAAGACCTCATCACCGGAGCTGCAAAAACACCAGTCGGTTTACATGGTTTGGCTAATCAATCAGAGCCGCAGAAGCTGATGAAGATTGAGGTTCCATTCCACTTGGCGAAGGCAAATTTTTAATCCGCACACCTGCAAACAAGAGGTCGGGATATTTTACAACACAGTCTTGTGCATATCCACTTAGGCGCTGCATTTGACAGGGCTTACTCCCGAGTAGGCGGGTCTAGAAACGCAGCCCTGTTGTAACAATAGCATTAAAAGAAAACTTAAAAAGTCAACCCATTAGTAATGGTCGTTTATCATTTAATAAACAAAACCTTGCAAAAAGGTGCTTTAACTGAGGTTTTGGTAATCTGCAAAGTGAATTCAGTTCAATCCAATTTAAATCAATGTGCTATTTCATTGGTTAATTTGTTGCCAGAGAGCTGATTAGTCTATCTGTTCAGCTAAGGCTGGGAAGCTCTGTATACTTTCTTGGGAGTTCGACTGACCGGCCCCCAATCTGTACCGTACACTTAAAGCACTATTTAGCAGCCATGGCTCCCCCAAAATAATCCTGAGAGTTGATAGGAGACCCCGGTTGCCCTTATAGAGCCACGACTTGCAGAGTAGTTTTACAGTCAGTCCCTCTTTCCGGGAAAGTCTGGGAATTGCAGCTCTGTGAAGGGAGTTAGGGGTTCTTGTAAGAACTCTCAACACTATTAAACTACAGTTCCCAGGATTCTTCAGTGGAAGCCAGGACTATTAAAGTGGTGTGGCGCCACTTTAAATATATGGTACAAATGTAAGTGACACTGGACTCAAGGTGGACTTTCTTCTGGGTAAACATGTCTGGACTGTCCAAGTCTCTTCCCCCAACTTTTGGTTGATAATGGTACTCATCAGATTATCATCCACTTCCTGCTGTGGGGCAGAGATGTTGGGAAGACCTGGTGCCAGACCCTCAGTATCCCAGCAGCACCAACCACTGACACTTGCTCTGTATCAGCCTTTGAAAAACCATCTGCAGCCAGAAAGTGCCAATTAAATTTCCTGCAGAGCAGCCTTCCCTAGAATTATCTCCAATTCCTACTCAGAGTGGACTCATGGAAGTTAACAAAGCTAAATTAGCCATGCACCTCAATCTCAAGAAGTCTATTTTGAATAGGGCTAATACTGGGCACAGCCCCATATCTGGTGCTTTCCAGAGGTTTTGGAGTACAGATCCCATCAACTCCAGACACCATGGAAAGTTAAGGGATGCTGGAAGTTGTGGTGAACTATATACAGAGAGAGAGACGACTGACTGACTACCAGGTTGGGTGCAAGATTTAAATGGGAGTTCCAGGACCCAACAAGCTCACCAGGTCCACCTCACCAGGTGAGGAAGAGGGCCTCTAACATAGCAGCAGATCCACTAAAGCGTGCTTTGCCTAGGGCATCTCCAAACCTACTTGTGGCTCTGACATCAGGAAAGGTATAGGCAGGTCGTCTACTGTAATGTTCTGCTCCCATGCAGGAGCCCACAGAGAAAGCAACAAGACTGGTCAAAGATTGCTGGACCACAGACAGCTCTGAGTGAGCTTTGTATACCTTGTATACCTCCTTCAAGCAACATTGGCTCTGGCCTATTGCTTCCTAGGAGGCATCTGGTTGGGAAAAGGTGTCCATGAAGGTCCAGGGTCTGGCACACTGGCCTCGCTGTCTTCTGCCATCAGCTCTGAGCCCGGACCTGGCTCCCCAACTCTGTGTCCAGATCACTGCTGGGTACAGAAGTCATGACCTCTACCCTCATTAAAAATCTGTGCTTCATCATGCAACTGACCTAGGAAAAGGGGATTACAGTGGTACCTCAGGTTAAGAACTTAATTTGTTCCGGAGGTCCGTTCTTAACCTGAAACTGTTCTTAACCTGAAGCACCACTTTAGCTAATGGGGCTTCCCGCTGCTGCTGTGCCACCGCCGCGGAATTTCTGTTCTCATCCTGAAGCAAAGTTCTTAACCCGAGGTACTATTTCTGGGTTAGTGGAGTCTTTAACCTGAAGCGTCTGTAACTTGAAGCGTATGTAACCCGAGGTACCACTGTACTGGTGTTAGGAAGCATTGCTGCCTCTAGCTGTGGAGGCAGAGCATAGCTATTTGGGCTAGTACCCATTTATATTTTTATCCTCCATGAATTTGTCTACTCCTCTTTTAATGCCATCCAAGTTGGTGGCCATTTCTCCCTCTTCCGGAAGCGAGCTCCATAGTTTAACTAAGCACTGTGTTGAAAAGCCCTTTCTTCTGTTTGTACTGACTCTTCCAACATTCTGCTTCATTGGGTGATCCTGAGTTCAAATCCTATGAGTTAGGGTGAAAAACTCTCTTTTTAAAAATATTGTTTCCACCCATGCATCATTTTATAAATGTGTATTATATTCTGCCCCTACCCACCTCATAAGAATGAGAAAAATTAGGTTACGGTGGTACCTCAGGTTAAGTACTTAATTTGTTCTGGAGGTCCGTACTTAACCTGAAACTGTTCTTAACCTGAAGCACCACTTTAGCTAATGGGGCCTCCCGCTGCCGCCACACCCCCAGAGCACGATTTCTGTTCTCATCCTGAAGCAAAGTTCTTAACCTGAAGCACTATTTCCGGGTTAGTGGAGTCTGTAACCTGAAGCGTATGTAACCCGCGTTACCACTGTATATCCAAGATTTCTCCTGCTTTCCTGTCTCGGGAGACAACGAAGAAGTGTGTCTTTGGGAGTGAAGTCAAACCGTTGGAATGCTGCAGCGCCTACTGTGGCTGTAGAGACCAATATGGGAGAGACATGCTTTGTTGCAGCTGGGGCAGATGGAGGTGTCCGGTTGTGCTGCTGCAGATGCACCGTGACGTTTCTTCTCTCTGTGCTCCTCCCAGTGGTCATTCTTCTTCTGGTCACTGCTATGGATTCATAACTTGGCTGCCTGTCTCCAGGCACTGCGGTTGACTGCAAGGGATTGATATTGCCAGCCTTCACGTGATGCTCGCAGACAACTTTGTAGCACAGAGTTGGTCTGTCAACAGGCCTGGCGCCTGAAGCCAGCTCCCCATAGAGCACATCCTTGGGGGAACCTACCATCTTCCATTCTGTGGACATGACCAAACTAGCAGGACCTAAGCACAACGAATCCCCGCGACTGGGTGAGCTCCCATTGCTCGGTCCCTGCTCCTGCCAACCTAGCAGTTCGAAAGTACGTCAAAGTGCAAGTAGATAAATAGGTACCACTCCAGCTGGAAGGTAAACGGTGTTTCCATGCGCTGCTCTGGTTTGCCAGAAGCGGCTTAGTCATGCTGGCCACATGACCAGCTGTACGCCGGCTCCCTCAGTCAGTAAAGCAAGATGAGCGCCGCAACCCCAGAGTCGGCCACGACTGGACCTAATGGTCAGGGGCCCCTTTAAGCACAACAGCTTTCCCCACTTCTGACTCCCAGGAGCTTTGAATTCAGCAGTGGAGGTAAAGCATAACCCTAAGAGCTGGTAGTCATTGATAGCTTTCTCCTCCGTGAGTTGGTTACATCCTCATCTAAGTTGGTGGCCCTCACTGTTGCTTGTGGGAGAAAATTCCATAGTTTAACTCTGTACTTTGTGAAGGTCCTCCGTTTGCCAAGTCTAGGCAGTTGGCCAGAGTTTTGATTTCCTTCCGTTCATCCTTGGCTTTTCTCCTCCTCTCCCCCCCCCCCGCCCCAAGCTGCAAACGAGCCCCTGTACACATCGATTAAACGCGGCACACACAAAAAGCCATTTGATGCACTCGTGCGATTCTGCATGATGTCGGGGATCGCTTGTGCACATCAGTAAGGAGGAGCGGAATAAAAGACCAGAATAAATGGAAGGAAATTCAAGCTGCAGTAACCTTTTCTATTTCTGGAATTAGTTCTCGGTGGTGTCGGTGGGAAATCTGATTCAGTTTGGATTTAAAAGCAAATCTGCTTCGTTCACACTTTTTTGGTACAATTCATGGGCCAACATGCATCTGCCCTTCGAAATCCTCACTTCTCCAGATTTTGCATCATGGTGATGTGTACAAAACTGCAGATATTTGTGATGATAAACATACAAAATGCAACATTCTATGGGAAATAACTTTGCAAAAGCGTGTATATTGGGCAGAATTGTATACAGATTTCATGGAAGATACTAGCATTAAAATGTTGATGAATTCTTAGGAGGGCTTTTAAAAGAAACAAATAAATTGCAAACTGAGATGGAAATGTGGAGTGCTGAACTTTTATTTCGTAAAATTTATAAACCACTTGATTGTAAAAGCAAAACTCTGAAAGGGGCTTACAAAAAAGTACACTCCGAAAAATGAGAAACAGAGAGAAACCAAAATTTGTCTGTTCCTACTTAGAAATTAGTAATGAAGGCCACATCTACACTATGCATTTAAAATACAAATGATACTACTTTAAACAGTCATGGCTCCCCCCCAAAGAATCCTGGGAACTGTAGTTTATGAAGGGTGCTGAGAGTGCACAGAGCTTCAATTCCCAGAGTGGTTTAAGAATCAGCTCATCTTCCAAGGGAACTTTGGGAATAGTAGATTTGAGCATAATTTATGGCTGGGGCTGATGGGAGTTGTAGTTAAACAAGATCTTTCACATCACTGCTCTAATGGTTCAACCAGGGACTCATTGGTTATTTTCTATTCTCGTTTTGTATTTTTTTGTTGTGAACCACCCTGGGCTCTTCAGATGAAGCGTGGTATACAAATTTAATATAGTAGAATAATCATTTCCACAAGGAACCATGTGCTTCACCACTAGGGATGGGTGAATCAGCCCATTTTGGTCTCACTCTGGTTCTCACTTTTCTAGCCTTAAGTTCCATTTTTCACATTTCCCACCCAAGTTTGCAAATCTCTCTCTCTCTTTTAGCCCTTAAAAAAATCACCAGTAAATTTCTCCTGAGGTATACACATATGGGTGAAATTTTGCACAACAAACACATTTTTGCACAGCCATTTTCCTAAACATAATGACTTTATGTTATTTTCACTAATTTTCATTAATATGCACACTTTACCCCAGTTTATGCATTTCTTTCCTTTTTATTTTCACACATTCCTTGGTTGGAATTTTGCATTGCAAAATTCAGAGAAGTGCAAATTTCGAGGGACGGCTGTGTTTCATTTTGCATATTGCTTTTGAAAGTGTGATTTGTGTAGATACGCCTTTATTTATTTATTTATTTGTTGTATTTGTGTTTTGCCTTTTCCTCTCCAAGGGGCTCATGGTGGTATACATTGTTCTGCCAATTGTCATTTAATCCCCACAACAGCCCTGCGAGGTAGGTTAGTCTGAGAAGCACTAAGTGGCCCAGTGAGCTTCATGGCGGAGTGAGGATTTGAACCCTGGTCTCCAGGGTCCTAGTCCAACACTCTAACCACTACACACACTGGCTCTAAATGGGAACTGTATCATATGTCTCCCACATCCCTTATATACCCACTGCGTTGTCGTCTCTCCCTGCCGACCCAGATTCCCCATCTTACATTTGAAGAAAGTCGGAACAGATACCCAGGCAGAACAAACACTTGGAGCAACAGATCCAGGGAATTATATGCATTCCTACTATGAACAGGAACCCAAGTGGCTGATATAAATAACAGCTAGTGCCTGTTTATGGGATGCGGGTGGCGCTGTGGGTTAAACCACAGAGCCTAGGACTTGCCGATCAGAAGGTCGGCGGTTCGAATCCCCGCCACGGGGTGACCTCCCGTTGCTCAGTCCCTGCTCCTGCCAACCTAGCAGTTCAAAAGCACGTCAAAAGTGCAAGTAGATAAATAGGTACCGCTCCGGCGGGCAGGTAAATGGTGTTTCCGTGCGCTGCTCTGGTTTGCCAGAAGTGGCTTTGTCATGCTGGCCACATGACCTGGAAGCTGTACGCCGGCTCCCTCGGCCAATAAAGCGAGATGAGTGCCGCAACCCCAGAGTCGGCCATGATCAGGGTCCCTTTACCTTTAGTGCCTATTGAGCTGCTCTCAGACTGCATGGTACATTTTCTTTTGGGCCTCACTCAAATGCCTCTGATGGCTTAGCCCAGCAAACAGAGGAGAGCCTCGGAGGGGTTGCCCACCAGTGCCTCCATAGCATCATGCCAGAGCAGTGACTTCACCGGCCAGATGTCTCTGTCCCTGTGGCCATCACCCTTTGCTAGGTGACGTCAAGATGAATTGTATAGGTCTGCGTGTTTATTTACTTAGTGGCTGAGCACGAGTAGGCTTGGGGCCAAATGCCTTTGCTTGCTGGGAGTGAGGCTGGGCTATTCATTAGGGTCCCATTGTTGCAAGCACAATCCCCACTGTCCGATTTGTGGCCCAATATTCTCGATCTCTGTTGGCTTTTGTAATGGAGAACCTTTCCCAGCATGAGGCCTGCGTTTCCAAACCCCAGGGGTGTTCTCAACCCTGGGTGTCTGGGCTGTTTGTGGTTACTCAGAAGTGACAGAAACGCACACTCTGCACATTCTCAGAGGCACTGGGACTCCACACATTCCAGCACATTGGAAACAGATGCTGGGCTGGCTCTCGCAGCAAGTGCTGACTGAAAGGGAAATCCCTCAGAATTCGATGACTGCCTAACATTCTTTCGGGGTGATACATCCTTTAATATCTCGTGCAATTAAAGGGGGTGGGGAAAAACAGCAACAAACCATCAAACTCATTCAATCATCTGTGTCACCGATTCAGGTGAAAACACATCCATTTGCTCTTTTAATCGCCCCGCCGAAACAGTACACCTATGATCTCCTCCTCTCATATATATGTCATGATCTGTGGCAAGTCATTTCAAGCTGGGCGCTGTGAGTAATTCGTTAAGTAAGAAATGGCAGTATGCTTCTGAATGCCAGATGCTGGGAATCACGAGTAGGGAGAAAGTGCTGTTATGTGTGGGTCCTGCTTGTGGGCTTTCCAGAGGGGCATCTGCTTGGCCATTGTGAAAACAGGATGCTGGACGAGATGGGTCTGATCCAGTAGACTCCTCTTTTGTAGCTCTGGTGAGACCAAATGCCTGTCTGCTGTGCGATTCAGGACTCATGTCTTGCTGCCTTTCCCATCAGCCTCTGCTGGATGAGGGTCGTTTTTCTGTGTCTCTGAGTCATATGCAGTCGGACCAGTCAGGGTTGAGATGGACTTCCATCACGAAAAAGAAGCTCATGGCACTGTGTGGAGATGCTTTGAGCTGGTTCCTCAAGACAAGTTGCTTCTTGCGTACTTAAGAGTGAATGGACACGGATGGCGCTGTGGGTTAAACCACAGAGCCTAGGACTTGCTGATCAGAAGGTCAGCGGTTCAAATCCCTGTGGCGGGGTGAGCTCCCGTTGCTCGGTCCCAGCTCCTGCTAACCTAGCAGTTCGAAAGCACGTCAAAGTGCAAGTAGATACCTTTTCCGGCGGAAAGGTAAACAGTGTTTCCGTGCGCTGCTCTGGTTCACCAGAAGCGGCTTAGTCATGCTGGCCACATGACCCGGAAGCTGTATGCTGGCTCCCTCGACCAATAAAGCGAGATGAGCGCCGCAACCCCAGAGTCGGCCACAACTGGACCTAATGGGTCAGGGGTCCCTTTACCTTTACTTTACTACTTAAGAGAGAAGCAGCTGCCCACCTAAGCTATTCTGTCCTATATCACCTGGGAGACCAGGGTTCAAATCCCCACTCAGGCATGAAGCTCACTGGGTGACCCTGGGCCAGGCACCTTCTCTCAGCCTAACCTACCTCACAGGGTTGTTGTGAAGATGAAATGGAGGAGAGGAGAAATGTGTACACCACCTTGAGCTCTTTGGAAGAAAAGGTGGTATATAAATATAATAAATTATCATAATAACAATAGTCTTCAGGTGTGGTCAAGGATACTGTTCAGTCTCCAGTGTTTGAAGTAAGGGCATCTCCAGATGGTCCATTTATTGAGCCTCCATCCTTATTTATTTGCAGGGAGATTAGATAAAGTTTGCTATTTAATGATGTATTTCTGGGGAAGCTAAAGAATGTTGTGTCCAGTCATGTACTAGTCCTGCTTTTTCCCTTATTGCAGAAAGCCTGATATTTGGGGGGAAGCAGGGTTTTTACACAAGACCTCCCAATCAGCTATCTATACCACAAATTTAGAGCACATGGCTTCCCCAAAGAAACTTGAGAACTGCAGTTTGTTACGGGTGCTGGCAATTCTCACTAAACTACAATTCCCAGTATATTTGCTAGAAGCCACGTGCTTTAAATGTGTGAAGGTGACCAGAATTGTGTGGCCTGAATCTGCCGGGTTGTGATTGGATCCCACCTGAAAACACCAACCGTCTAGGAAAGCCCTACAATTCATCTGCCAGCCCAGCCAGATTCTGCAGGTGGAATTGAGGGTGGGGGCACTATTTTGCTTTTCCCCCTTTGCAGCAAAAATGAGGCACCTTCTCTTCCATATGCATCCATAATTTTTTTTCAAAGGGAGCCTCTTGAGTTGAGCTGCTGAGTTGGGATATATAATTTGCAAAATTTGACGCTATCAAGCCCGGGCTCAATAGGGACTGGGTGTGGCTCGCTGTACAGAAATTAATGGTCCCTCTCTAGGTGTTTCTATATGCTATCTTTGCCTCGCCTTTTGGAGCAGGCCACACCTACTCCAATTGGAACTTGTCTTTTGACTGGATCTCATTGTAATTTATTCTTCCCTGTGGAATATCCTTTGGGGTTTATTGACCTTTTGGCATTCCCCCTCCCCCTTGGAAAAACATTCCCACTGAGGTTAACAATTCAAGAAGCACACAAAGCAGAACTATAAAAGCTTTTGCCACAATAAGTTTTTCAAGGTGCTGCAAAGCTCTTTGTTCTTTTCCTTACTGCAAAGACTCAGCAGAATTACCTGTCCTCAGATGAATCTGGTTTACAGCCTTTCTACCTGAGTCATTAGGCTTGGGGCAGGGAGTGTGACCTGCTCCCGAAGCATATGAATTGGCAAAGCACGACAGATAGCACACACAGATTTCTAAAAACGGACAATCGCTTCTCAGTTGTGAATGAGCAAGCACCCAGTTCCCTGCTGAGCCCAACTCTGATGACGCCAAACTTTGCAAACTTTGCTTCACACCGGGCTCTCTCTCAGAAATTTTAGTTTGCCGCCAAAGTGCAACATCGACACACTAGAATTTGCAGCTGGAATGATCAAGGAACCAAGACCATTCAGAGCAGTGACTCAGACTAGGAACATGATCTGACCTGGTTCATCTAAGGGTAGATCATTTGCACCTTTGGCACTGTAAAAGTAAATCTTTGGGATGGTAAAAATGCCAGTAGAACCTCCAGTTTTAATTCAATGGGTTTTAATTCAGGGTGGGAGAAGTGTGCTGCAGCTCCCATAAATTTTGGAACCTCCAGTCTGTAGGCTGGTTCCTTTTGTGCACCTTGTAGAGGCATGCATAGTTTGAGCTCAGGTAAACACACCTAATTACCTTGAAAGACCTGTTTGGAGTGCATTTTTCCCCTTCCGCTTGATGCTGTCATCCAGTTGGCACACAGACGCCTTTTGTCGCCTGGCTAATGCAGTCACAGTTGTTCCTCAGTCACCCAAAAAGCATTGCTGACTCCTCATCATGCACAGTTAGGAAACTCAGAGATGCAAAGCAAAGACCTTAGGAAACTGCCTTTTGCCAGTTCAAGACAATTTTCTACAAATTTCAGTGGGTGTACTGTGAATATAAAGGGACACGGGTGGTGCTGTGGGTTAAACCACAGAGCCTAGGACTTGCTGATCAGAAGGTTGGCAGTTCAAATCCCCGCGACGGGGTGAGCTCCCGTTGCTTGGTCCCTGCTCCTGCCAACCTAGCAGTTTGAAAGCGTGTCAAAGTGCAAGTAGATAAATAGGTACCACTCCGGCGGGAAAGTAAACGGTGTTTCAAAAGGAATTTCAAAAGGAATCACAAAAGTAATAAAAAAGAATAAAAAAAGAAACAAAAAATACAAAATACAGAAAAAATAAAGACAATTAAAAATAAATCCATCTTTCCATGTCTTGCCTTTCATTTACTTGTTTCCCTGACCTCCTCACACCTCCCTTTTTTGTATTCCAGTTCAAATGGTTAATTCAGCAAATCCTTTCCCTCTTTGTTTTTCTCTTAGTTCTTTATCTTAACATATTATAGCTTTATATTTTCATCTATTAACAAACAATTTTACATACTCCTTTTTAACATTGTTGCTAAAACCGCTTCATTTCATTCCGACATCATTTTAACATTCATTAATTTTACAGTGTTTCTGTAGATAATCTTTAAATTTCTTCCAATCTTCTTCCACTGACTCTTCTCCCTGGTCTCAGATTCTGCCAGTCATTTCCGCCAATTCCATATAGTCTATCACCTTCATCTGCCATTCTTCCAGGGTGGGTAGATCTTGTGTCTTCCAATACTTTGCAATGAGTAATCTTGCTGCTGTTGTAGCATACATAAAGAAAGTTCTATCTTTCTTTAACACCAATTGGCCGACCATGCCCAGGAGAAAGGCCTCTGGTTTCTTCAGGAAGGTATATTTAAATACCTTTTTCATTTCATTATAAATCATCTCCCAGAAAGCCTTAATCCTTGGGCACGTCCACCAAAGGTGAAAGAATGTACCTTCATTTTCTTTACATTTCCAACATTTGTTATCGGGCAAATGGTAGATTTTTGCAAGCTTGACTGGTGTCATGTACCACCTGTATATCATTTTCATAATATTCTCTCTTAAGGCATTACATGCCGTGAATTTCATACCTGTGGTCCACAACTGTTCCCAGTCAGCAAACATAATGTTATGTCCAACATCTTGTGCCCATTTAATCATAGCAGATTTAACCGTTTTATCCTGAGTATTCCATTTCAACAGCAAGTTATACATTCTTGATAGTATCTTAGTTTTGGGATCTAACAGTTCTGTTTCCAATTTTGATTTTTCCACCTGGAAGCCAATTTTTTTGTCCAAATTGTAAGCCTCCCTTATTTGATAATAATGAAGCCAGCCAGTCTCGCACTTTATCTTTTAGTTTCTCAAAACTCTGCAGTTTCAATTTGTCTCCTTCTTGTTCCAAAATCTCCCAATATTTCGGCCATTTGGCCTCCATATTGAGCTTTTTCTGAGCCTTCGCTTCCATCGGTGATAACCACCTTGGGGTTTTGTTTTCAAGTAAATCTTTATATCTTATCCAGACATTAAACAATGCTTTCCTGACAATATGATTTTAAATGCTTTGTGTGCTTTAACCTTGTCATACCACATATATGCATGCCACCCAAAAACGTTATTAAAACCTTCTAAATCCAAAATGTCTGTGTTCTCAAGAAGCAGCCATTCTTTCAGCCAGCAAAATGCTGCTGCTTCATAATAGAGTTTAAGGTCTGGCAGGGCAAATCCACCTCTTTCTTTTACATCAGTTAGTATTTTAAATTTTATTCTGGGCTTCTTGCCCTGCCAGACAAATCTAGAAATGCCTCTCTGCCACTTCTTGAAACAGTCCATTTTGTCCAAAATTTGCAATGATTGAAACAAAAATAACATTCTTGGCAATACACTCATCTTTATAACAGCAATTCGACCTAACAAGGAAAGCTTCAAATTTGACCATATTTCTAGATCCTTTTTCACTTCTGACCAACATTTCTCATAATTATCTTTAAATAAATTTAAGCTCTTAGCGGTCATATTAACCCCCAGGTATTTTACTTTCTTAACCAATGTTATTTACTGTGAATATACCATAGTTGGATACAAGCCCAGTGGTTGATGATGATGATGATGATGATTACTACTTTAAAATTATATACCGCCCTTCATCAAAAGATCCTAGGGTGGTGTACAACATTAAAAATATATTACAAAACATCAGTGATAAAAAGCATACTGACAGACAGCCTAAGAACAAAATCGTCATCATAATAGCAGTCCTCTCTCTCTCCACCCCCCATCCCCTTTCACAGGCCATAGATTATTTAATAGCCATGTGACCTAGGTAAAGAGGAATGTTTTTGCCTCTCTGGGGAGAGCATTCCACAATCAGGGAGCCACCACAAGAAAAGGCCCATCTATGATGACTTCACTGCAGATCTCCTGGATTTCAGATGGGGAGGTCATTCCCAGCTGAAATGTCAGGGGCTGAATGTGGGACATTCTGCATGCAAAGCAGATGTTCTAGTACTCCGCTATAGCCCCTCCTTTCATAGGAACATAAGGACATAAGAAGAGCCTACTGTATCAGGCCAATTGTCCATCTTGTCCAGCATCCTGTTCTCACAATGGCCAACCAGATGCCTGTGAGAAGCCTGAGAGCAGGACCCGATCACAAGAGTGCTCTCCTTTCCTATGGTTCCCTGCAACATGTATTCAGAGACACATTGCCTCTGAAAGGCTGAGCATAGCCATTAATAGCTTTGTCTTCTGTGAATTTGCTTCATCTTCTTTTAAAGTCATCCAAGTTAGCAGCCACCACTGCCTCCTGTGGAAGAGAGTTCCGTAGTATAACTATGCGCTCTGTGAAGAAGTTTCTTTGGTTTTTGAATGTGGGAGGGCTGATCTGGTCCTCTTACACCGGCACCCAGGTTTAAGGCCAAGACCTGGTAGTGCTCAATTTGCTGTCTGCATTCCCAATACCTTCCAGCTTAATTGATAGAGTCGGGGGCCCCCTGGGAAAAATTATGGAAATAAGGTTTAAAATTTACTGCATGCAATGCCTTAAAAGAAAATGTGATGAAAATGATGTACAGATGGTATATTACACCTGTTAAATTAGCTAAAATGTATAAAGTGAGTAATAAATGTTGGAAATGTAAAGAAGGAGAAGGAACATTTTACCATATGTGGTGGGAATGTAAAAAAGTGAAAAACTTCTGAGAAATAATATATAATGAGATGAAAAAAATGTTGAACTATACATTTATTAAGAAACCAGAAGCATTTTTACTTGGCATTGTAGGAGATGATATAAAAAGAAAGGATTGTAAATTATTTCTGTATGCAATGACGGCAGCAAGAATATTACTGGCACAAAATTGGAAACAAGAAGAATTACCGACAAAAGAAGAATGGAGGATGAAACTGATGGACTATGCAGAATTAGATAAATTAACAGGAAGAATTCGAAATCTACGGGACCAGAGATTCACAGAAGACTGGCAAAAATTTACGGACTATTTGGAGAGTAATTGCGATGATCATATTACGCTTGTAGGTTTGCGAGAAGTTTTGTAAGGTGGACTATTTGAAATATTGCAAAAAAAAAAAAAAGGTAACAAGGGGGACTGTTAGTTAAGATAATTAAAGGCAATAGGAATTTAAGAAATGCAGACTAAGTGATAAGAACGGAAGACCATCAGAGGGGCTAATGGAAGTCCAAAAAGATTGTATAAGATGCGAAGTTCTGTTGTATGAATAATAACTAATATGTAAAAATTAATAAAAATTATATTTAAAAAAAAGATAGAGTCGGGGGCCCCCAGCAACTCTCATTTCCCAAGCTCCCCAAAATGAATGTTTTGGAAGGAAGCAAAACATCTCGAAGCAGCCTTGCAGACAGCCTGGTGCCACGCCAGTAGGTCGGTGTACTATGGCGCTAGTCCAACCGTGGCTTTAGAAGAGGGACAGATCTCAAAGGTAGCCCAGCATCCATTCCACAGACGCCAAACGCGTATGCTTCTCACGCCATGCAGAGAGCGCCAATGTGACAACCGCACCCCAGGAGCCTTCTCCTCTAATGGAGGCTTCTTCAGCTGCTCTGCTGCCTCTCTGCATGTCTGTCAGCTGCATTATGTTCCCAAGCGATCACCTGGAGTTCCTGCATATGCTTCAAAGGACACTTCTGCAGGGGGTGGCAGAGAGCATCTTCCCGGCAAGGAAAAGCTAGAATAGGCTGCAGTTTGGCGGAAGAGATTCTCTGCTTTGCATGCAGTAGGTACCAAGTTCAGTTTCCAGCCCCACCAGTTAGGACTGGAGGAAATCAAAGCCCTGGAGAGCCACTGCCAGTCAGTGCGGACGGTATGGAGTTAGATAGACCAAGAAGGCTTCCTATGTTCCTTATCTTGAGGGAAGGGTTGTAGCTTCGTGGAAGAGCATCTGCTTTGAACACAGGAGGCTCCAGTTGAAATCCGCAACACCTCCAGGCAGGGCTGAAAAGAAGCAGTGTCTGAACTTCTGGAGGGCCTCTGCCAGTCAGCATGGACCAGAGAGAGGTGAACCTATGGTTCTCCTTATCTGCCCCATCCAGCATGGCCAAGTGCCCAGGGATGATGGGAGGCGGATTACAATATTTTAATGATAATTTTGTTCTTTTGAAAGCAGTGTTTTACACGTTGTTGTATAGATTGCCAATTCGCATAATGTAAAAAGGCAGAAGAGGTATTTTTATAAATAAAATAAAACAAGCCTACCCAGACATGCAGAATGTTGGCATGTGTTTTAAACTGAGTTTAAGCTCCTCGTTGATTTTAATTTTTTTTGAAGGTTTAAAATAGTTTTTAAAAATAGTTTAAAATACAGTGGTACCTCAGGTTACATACACTTCAGGTTACATACGCTTCAGGTTACAGACTCCGCTAACCCAGAAATAGTGCTTCAGGTTAAGAACTTTGCTTCAGGATGAAAACAGAAATCATGCTCTGGCAGCGCAACGGCAGCAGGAGGCCCCATTAGCTAAAGTGGTGCTTCAGGTTAAGAACAGTTTCAGGTTAAGAACGGATCTCCGGAACGAATTAAGTACTTAACCCGAGGTACCACTGTAGGTTTAAAAAACGTTTTCCCCACAGATTATTTCATCGCTTTATTCTTTTTGTAGACTGCTTCGCGGTTTTGTTTTCTTAAACAATCAAGCGGTATAGAAATGTTACAAGATGAATAAAAAATAAAAATTGCAAGGACTGCAGCCCTCAGCTTGCTGTCAGCTGATCACTCTCCAGTTCCAAGCCCCTGGCTGAAAAAGTAAGGGATGTATCCAACATCAGGTAAACACACTGAAATGGATGCACATAAGGAACAGGATCAGGCCAGTGGCCAACCTAGTCCAACATCCTGTCCTTACAGTGGCTAGCCAGATGCCACCAAGGGAAGCCTGAAAGGAGGATTTGAGCTCAAGAGAATTCTCCCTCCCTGTGGTTTCCAGCAACTGGTATTCATTGCTGCCTCCAACTGTGGTAGCAGAGCACAGCCATCACGGCTAGTAGCCATTGCCAGCCCTCTCCTCCACGAATGTGTCTAATCCTCTTTTAAAGCCTGCCAAGTTGATGGCCATCGCTGCCTCCTGTGGCTGTGAGTTCCAAAGTACAACTTTGTGCCCCGTGAAGAAGTACTTTTTTAAAATCTGTACTGAATCTTCCAATATTCAGCTTCATTGAATGCCCACAAGTCCTGGTGTTATGAGAGTGTGATGGGATGATGAGCTGCTTGTGCGTAAAATCCTGATCCCTCAGAGTTTGGCTAAGTTCCCAAACCTCTGTCTGTGATGGAGCTCCTTAAGCGTGGCTCCATCAATCGCTCGTTGAATCGGACAGTGGGCGTTTACGGAACTTCTTCCAGCATAAAAGCTCCTTAACGGAAACACGTCTTCTGGACTCTCGGCGTGACAGTTTCCGCCGAGGAGTGGGTGTTCCTAAGGGAGGTCCTGAAACCCCCCCACTGTTCTCGCTAGAAGTATCTCTGAGCTCTCCCTCCGACTCACTTTCCCTTGGAACTCCACTTCTCCCCCTGCTGGTCCCCTCCTCCGCTGAGTGGTCTCTCTCACCCTCCATGAGCCCTTTCACCTCCTTCGTCTCAGATGACAGTTCCCTGACATCCACCTCCCCTCCAGGGCCCCCTTCACCCCCTTCCCTCCCCTCCTCTGCGGGAGGCGAGGGAGCAAAACCCCTGAAGGAACCTCCCTCATCTTCCGAAGTTTCGAACACTTCCCTCCACCTTTTGCTGTTCCCGGTTTCCAAGTACTCCTCCTCCTCGGAGTCGGTACCTCCTTCCAACTCCGATTCCCTGAATCCCTCCAGTTCCTCCTCATCGTCGGTGGTGCCAAAGTACTCCCTTCGGAACCTCGCTACTGGCTGAGGTTTCCTGGGGAACCTTTGGTGGAACGTTTCGATCAAGACCTCGTCATGGACCTCCTCTGCCTTCACCCAGGTGTTTTCTGACTCTGGTTCCCCTTCCCACGCGACCAAATACTCCACCTGATTCCCCTTCCACCTGGAGTCGATGATTTCCGCCACATAGTTGCGGCTTTCCCTTTCTTCTATGGCTGGCCCCCGTGTGGATACCCCTTCACCTTCCCCCCGGTATGGTGACAGTAATGACCTGTGGAATACTGGGTGCAGTTTCATGTGGTTCGGTAACCGGAGTCTGAAAGCCACTGGGTTGATCTGTTGGATGACCTCAAATGGTCCCAATCTTTTGGGTCTCAATTTCTTGCAACCCCCCTTGTACGGCAACCCTTGGGTTGATAGCCAGACCCGACTCCCCACCCTAATTGTTTCACCTTCCCTTCTGCTCTTGTCTGCCTGCCTCTTATATTCTTCTTTGGCCCTTTCTAAGTGGTGTTGGAGTTGACGATGGATCGCTTCCATTTCTTCTACAAAAAGTTCAGCGGCCGGAACACTCCACCTCTCTCCTCCTTCCCCTGGAAACGCCCTGGGGTGGCACCCATAATTAGCCAAAAATGGGCTCATCCCGGTGGACACATTCTCTGCATTATTGTAAGCAAATTCCGCTAGTGCCAACTTTTCGACCCAATCGTTTTCTCTGTCATTGACATAGCACCTCAGGTATTGTTGAAGGATACCGTTTGCCCTCTCCGCCTGCCCATTGGTCTCAGGGTGCCTGGCAGTCGAAAAGTTGACCTCTACGTGCAACAAGCTCATAAGCTTCCTCCAGAATCTGGACGTGAACTGTTTCCCTCTGTCGGACACCAGCCTCAAGGGGGCGCCATGCAGCCTAAAAATATGTTCTACAAACAATTTCGCTGTCTCTTCCGCCGTGACTGCATGTGAGCAAGCTACAAAGTGACCCATCTTAGTTAACTGGTCTACTACGACTAGTATGGCGGTTTTCCCCTGGGATTTGGGCAGATCAGTCATAAAATCTATCGACACCGCCTCCCACGGTCGTTCTGGTGTGGGTAACGGTTCTAATAAACCCGCTGGTGCCCGCCTTTCTCCTTTGGCTCTCTGGCATTGGTCACACCTTCTCACATACTCCCGTACATCCTCCCTCACCTTGGGCCACCAAAACTCCCTGGTCACCAACCACATGGTCTTGTGTTGCCCAAAATGCCCCGCTGTGGGATTGTCGTGCAACTGTTTGAGTACTCTCCCCCTCAATTCCCCTTCGGGTATATATAGTGCCCCTTTGTAATACAATGCCCCGTTTCTTTCTTCAAAACCTCCGGGGTCTTCTCCCTCTCTCCTTAAACCTCTGAGCTTATCCTGGGCGTACTCATCATTGACCGTCCCCTCTACCAGTTCTCTTTGCCCCACCCAGGCCGCACCACACACCCAGTGGTCCTCTGGGATAATATGTCTCTCTTCTGGCGCTCCCTCCCCCTCCAAATATTCAGGTTTGCGAGAGAGAGCGTCCGCTCTGATGTTTTCTGGACCTGGCACGTAGCAGATTTCAAAATGGAATTTGGAGAACTCCTGGGCCCATCTCACTTGTCGTTGGTTGAGCACTCGTGCTGTTCTCCAATACTCCAAATTCTTGTGGTCCGTACACACTTGCACCTTATGCTGTGCGCCAATTAGTAAGTGTCTCCATCTCCGGAACGCTTCGTGAATGGCGAGTAGTTCTCGGTCATATACCGTGTAGTTCCTCTCGGATTTGTTCAGCTTACGCGAAAAGAAGGCACACGGTCTCCATTCCGACTTATTGCTCCCTGGCTGAAGCAGCACTGCCCCCACCGCCCGGTCTGAGGCATCAGTTTCCACTCTCATGGGTTTTTGTAAATCCACATGCAGGAGCTGTTCTTCCGAAGCGAATGCCTTTTTCAATTCCTCAAAAGCGTGCTCCGCCTCTGCCGTCCAAACGAATTTCTTCTTGCTGCTTAGACAGTCCGTGATGGGAGCCGTTAAGTGGGCAAAGTTCTTGATGAATTTACGGTAAAAGTTCCCAAACCCTAAGAACCTTTGCACATCTTTTTTGGTTTTCGGTGTCTTCCATTCCAGCACCGCCTGGACCTTGCCTGGATCCATGGCTAATCCCTTGTCTGATAAGCGGTACTCCAGGAATTCCACCTCCTTGGTGTGGAACTGACACTTCTCCAATTTCACCCACAACTGGTTTGCTTGCAGCTGGCTCAGCACTTCCCTGACATCCTTCACATGCTGCTCCTCATTCTCCGAATATATCAGCACGTCATCGAGGAATGCCACGCAATTCTTGTAGAGCAAAGGTCCCAGTACATGGTTCATGAGCGATTGAAAACAGGCGGAGCCTGATTGCAATCCGAATGGCATAACGCGATATTCGAAAGCCCCTAGGGGGGTGAACATCGTTGTCTTCCATTCATCCCCCTTCTTTATTCGTATCAGGTTGTACGCTCCTCTCAAGTCCAGTTTCGTGAATATCTTTCCCTTCCTCACCCTGGTCAAAATGTCATCAATCCTGGGCATGGGGAAAGTCACTGGTTCTGACACGGCATTCAGGGCCCGGTAGTCCACGACCAATCTCGGTTTATCCGTGTTTTTTTTGTCCACAAAAAACACTGGACTGCCCCCCACCGCTCTGGACTCTCTGATGAAACCTCTCTTCAGGTTTTTGTCAATAAACTCCCTCAACTCCTGCATTTCCCTGTCTGACATGGCGTACAGCTTGCCCACGGGTAGCTGGGCCCCAGGGACCAGGTTAATCTGGCAGTCAAAGTCTCTATGCGGTGGTAGTTTATCTGCTTCCCTTTCGCTGAAGACCTTGCTCAGGTCAGCGTATTGTTTGGGCACCTTCCCTTTGTTCGCCACTTCCGTCCCTGCTATGGAGGCTTTTGCCCCTTCTGGCACCTTTCCCTCTTTGCAGTGTTCCAGGCAATGTCCTGACCCAAAGGACACCACTCTCTGATGCCAGCCCACTAGCGGGTCATGCAACGCTAGCCAGCTCATTCCCAAAATGACTGGCGCCCCTCCCAGGGTGGCTACATTGAACGCTATCCTTTCGGTGTGCCTTGCCACCCTCATAACCATTGGGACGGTCTGTAGGCTAACTTCTCCCCCCAACAGCTCCCTCCCATCGATCGTGGTGACCTGCAGGGGGTTGCTTAAAGGGAGTGTCTGTATCTGGTGTTCCGCTGCAAACTCCTTGCTCATAAAATTACAGGAGCTGCCTGAGTCTAACAGCGCCTTGGTCTTTAGTGGGTATCCGTTTGCCAGCTCTAGCAACACCTCTATTACTAGGGCTGGTCTTGGAGGTTCCGGAGTGGGCACTTTTACTGCTCCTTGGCCTGTCTGCAGTGCCCTGACAGAGGCAGACAGGCGTTGGCTTTTACTGGCTCCTGGACTTCCTCCTCCTTTCCCCCAACAGCCCCCGCCATCCCTTGCCATTCCTTTCTTTGCGGGCAGACTCTGGCAAAGTGACCTGGCTGCTGGCAGAGGTAACATTTCTTGGCGCTTTTCCCCTCCTTCTTCCTCCCTTCACTGGGATTTGAAACTGCGTGCGCGCGCGCTGTTCCAACTTCCATCGGCTCTCCGGGCGGGAAACTTGGCTCTGGAATCTCTGGAATGCGGAAATCCCTCCAACGCTCTCCTTTCCCCTCCCGCTTCTCCAAGGCTCTTGCCTCCTGGCGCGCTCCAATGGTCAGCGCTGATTTGGTCAGCTGGTCCATAGACTCCGCCCTGGGCGCCCGGGAAAGTTCGTCTTTCACCGCCGAAGAAAGCCCCTCTTCAAATAGCATTTGAATGGGTTCCGCCGATAGGTCCCACCCCAATCTATGTATCAACATTGTAAACTCAGTCCAGTACTCACGAACCGATCGGCTCCCCTGTTTGCAAGCCATCAATTGTCTGCGTACCAGTCCCTGTTCAATCTCGCTGGAAAACATCAAATCCATGGCGCGAAAAAACTTCCTCGCGTCCTTCAGCATGTCACTATTCCCTGCCATCAGGGGCCTGACCCAGTCTCTCGCCCCTCCTTCGAGATGGCCAATCACAAACGCCACTCGCGACGCCTCATCGGGAAAGTCATTAAACTGCAGTTCAAGAGCATACTGCATCTCTGTCCTAAAGGCTTGGTAGTTCCTGGGGTCCCCCCCAAACTTCTGCACCATTCCTGGCATCTTTCTTGCTAGTGTAGCGCCTTTTGCCTTTTCTGCATCCTGCGCCCTCCTTTCTTCTAGCCTCGCCGTTTGCATTGCTAGCTGGAGTTCCAACATTCTGCACCTTTCTTCCAGAGTTGGACCTCCTCCAGCTCCTCCTGCTCCTCCGGCTCCGGCTGGGTCACTCATGATGCCTCTCTGCACAAGCTGCTTTCAGGGACTGTCCGATTGCTGTGATGGGATGATGAGCTGCTTGTGCGTAAAATCCTGATCCCTCAGAGTTTGGCTAAGTTCCCAAACCTCTGTCTGTGATGGAGCTCCTTAAGCGTGGCTCCATCAATCGCTCGTTGAATCGGACAGTGGGCGTTTACGGAACTTCTTCCAGCATAAAAGCTCCTTAACGGAAACACGTCTTCTGGACTCTCGGCGTGACAGTTTCCGCCGAGGAGTGGGTGTTCCTAAGGGAGGTCCTGAAACCCCCCCACTGTTCTCGCTAGAAGTATCTCTGAGCTCTCCCTCCGACTCACTTTCCCTTGGAACTCCACTTCTCCCCCTGCTGGTCCCCTCCTCCGCTGAGTGGTCTCTCTCACCCTCCATGAGCCCTTTCACCTCCTTCGTCTCAGATGACAGTTCCCTGACAGAGAGAGAACTTTTTCTCTCTATGCACTTTCTCTATGCCATGGCATGCATTATTTTTTAAACTTCTGTCATAAATTTCTACCATGTCAGGGTTATTTTAATAGATCTGCTCCGAGTAGGACTTCGTTGACTGAAGCCCCATGCCTTCATCGCTATTGAGAAGGTCTGGAAAGCCAATTGGATGGATTTAGATCTGGGAAAAACACACAAGCTAATGTGTCCTATGTATATTGGCCTCCGATTTCCCCCTTAATGGCCCATGAGCCTCATCAGCTTCCAAGTATGGTCCATTTTTAATAGCCTGCCTGTGGAAAGCAAGGGAGACAAAATACTCAGAGGCCGAGCTGGGATAACAGCATATATTTATTACAAAGGATTAGGGCGTGATGTCACGATTCAGGGGTGGCGGAGCCGAAGAGGAAATGATCACTCAGCTCCTAAATAAGCAGAGAGTTAGCCCAGTCTAAACAGATTTATGTAATTCTGGCGTGCAAGATAATCCCCCTTCCTTCCCCCATCCCCAACAGGCAGAATATGTTCCCTTGCAGTAATCAGGACTTGATAATGGTCACCTTATTCATTAGCAAAAGCATTTGCTCTTCATAAAGGATGTGGGCAGCAGAAGCCTTGGCCTTGTGAGGGGATGGAGATCCTCATGTTTTGACAACTTGTAGGAACATTGTAATCCCGTGCTTGTGTGTGTGTGTGTGAGAGAGAGAGAGAGAGAGAGAGGGAGAAGGATGCTAGAATACTTTGATGCCTTTGAATTCCATACCGGCTCACATGATCCCCACTTCCTGAACTAATGTTTTGCTTTTCAACTTTGCTTTTATTTCTTTTGTGATTTGTTTTATTGTGGTTTCAGTATATATAAATGAATTGCATTTTGCAGTTCATGGTTTATTGTGAATTGCATTTTGCATTCCACTAGTGGGGAACCTCAGGCCTGGGGTCTGAATATGGTCCTCCAGGCCCCTCAGTCTTGCCCACAGGACAATCCTCAGGCCACGCCCACTCCTAACCCACACTCCAACCAGCTCTGTGGGTATACTTCCTTGAACTCTAATGCCTGGAGAGCTCTACCACTGAGTTAGGCCCTTCTTCAGTAGGATAGATGACTTGGTTTCAGCACTTTGCAATGCCACAGCTGTCCAGAGAAAGGAAGTACTTGCTGATATCAGGCAGCGGAAGAGAGGAGCCGGTGGGGAGAGGGGGGTTGAAGCGATGGGATGGGAAGCAGAAAGTGGGCTAAGAAAATAAACTGGGGAAGCACAGTCGGGAGACTTTGGCCTCAGGGTGGCCTTCTGGAAGCAGGTCTGGAGGAAATGCAGTTCAAAGAGCAGCAAGGAAGCCCTGACTTCCTCTACTTTTCAGGATGGGGTTGCTGGAGAGCCAGTTCCCTTGCTATCCTTTGCTCCCAGAGGGAGCAGCTTTTAACAGGACGGGCCACAGCTCAGTGGTAGAGCAACTGTTTGGCATTCAGAAGCTCTCCGGTTCAATCCCCAACATATACAATAGAATTGTAGAGTTGGAAGGGACCTTGCGGATCATCTAGTCCAACCCTCTGCAATGCAGGAATATGCAGCTACCCCATATGGGGATCAAACCTGCAACCTTGGTATTATCAGCACCACACTCTCACCAACTGAGCTATCCGGGCTCTAGGTCATATTGGTGGAACCTAAGACCTTATGCGGGACACGGGTGGCGCTGTGGGTTAAACCACAGAGCCTAGGGCTTGCCGGTCAGAAGGTCGGCGGTTCGAATCCCTGTGACGGGGTGAGCTTCCATTGTTCGGTCCCTGCTCCTGCCAACCTAGCAGTTCAAAAGCACATCAAGTGCAAGTAGATAAATAGGTACCGCTCTGGCGGGAAGGTAAACAGCATTTCCGTGCGCTGCTCTGGTTTGCCAGAAGCGGCTTAGTCATGCTGGCCACATGACCCGGAAGCTGTACGCCAGCTCCCTCGGCCATTAAAGCGAGATGAGCGCCGCAACCCCCATAGTCGGTCACGACTGGACCTAGTGGTCAGGGGTCCCTTTACCTTTCCCGTTAAGACCTTATGCATGCAAACCAGAAGTTCTGCCACTGAGCCATGGTCCTTCCCTAAAGACACAGGGATATGGGAAACTATTTTACACTGAATGATCTACCTTATTATTGTTTACAGTGAGTGGCAGGGGCTCTTCAGAATTTCAGGCAAGGGACACACCTAGCTTAATCTGGAGGTGCTGGGTATCAAACCTGGGAGCTTCTCCACACCACTAAGATGTAGCCAGTCTCCATCTCTGCTGTGGGGCATTGCGAGATAGGTGGGTCCTGGAATCAGCCTCCAACCGCATGCCCACAGCCACAGGGCACACTGCAAAGGACCTCCCCAAAATCTGACGTGGGGCTTAGCTGGACAACCCTTGCAGAAAACCAGACCCATTTTGGGGCTCCCGAAGGCTCTCATGTAGGCACAGAATCCCATGCCAGATCGCAAGAAGGGAAAGGCAGGCCAAAAATGGAGAGAAGAACCCAAGCGTGAAACGGGAGGAGAAGCGGTTGATGCTCTGTGCTTGGAAGCTCCTCAGAGGGCCAGTGGCGCAGCCACACCCCAGACTGGAGACGAGAAGCATTTGGGAAGGAGCTCTGGAGATGCCCTCTGGGTTAGGCTTTGTTGTGATGACCCCTGAAACTTCCCTCCACATACCACAGTGCAGCCCACTCATAAAGCTTCCCTTGTTTCCGATTCCATGGGAAGGAGATGGGGCCGCAGCGCCTGGCGTACAACTCCCCCCATTCATTTCCTTTTCGAGCAGCATTGGTCCAGTTTCTAATTTTTCTTTCCTCATGATTGCCCTAAGAGTTTTGTCATCTGCCCAGGCCCGGGAGTTCACAAAGTCAGGCATGTCCTCGTAGGGCGGACCAGGACAGCCTGTTCTGTTTCCTGTGCTGAATGCAAGCCTATGTGGGGTTGGATCTTTCAGACCCTGGTGTTTGCGGGCAGCAGAGATGCCATCTTCCTTCAAAACCCTTCTCAAAACTCCAGGAAGCCTTTGACACAACCCTCTCTTACATCTGTGCCCTATATGGCTTAGGCCCAGGCTATCTGAAGGACTGTATCTTCTCATGTGAATCTGCTTGATCTCTGAGATCTTTGGGGGAGTGTCTTCTCTTAGTCCCACCACCCTCGCAGGGACACTTTGTGTGGAGGCAGGAGAGGGCCTTCTCAGTGGTGGTTCCCAGACTTTGGAACTCCCTTCCTAGAGAGGCTAGACTGGCTCCCTCCTTGTTGTCCTTCTGCCAGCAGGTGAAGACTGTTGTATTCAAACAGGCCTTTGGGAGCGGACTGCTTTTTATGGTAATGGCTTTTAAGAGTGTTGTGCTGTTTTTATTATTTGTATTTTAACAGATTTCTTTTTATATTGTTTTGATTTTGTTAGAGTTTAATTACTTTTTAATGATTATCTTTTATAGATTTTTAGCTTTTTATATTTTATCTGGGTTGTTTTAATTTGTGTAAGCTGCCTTGAGTCCTGGTCTGGCAAGAAAGCAAGACAGTAATAGTAATAATAATATTAATATTGCTGGGGTGGGGACCCTCAGGCCTGGAACATGAATGCGGCCCCCAGGCCTCTCATTCAGGCCCTTGAGACTCTCCCCCACTCCACAGCCCCTGGTTTAGACAACTCTCTTCTAGAAAGATGATTCTGCTCTGATCCGTCCCAAGGTTGGTTCTTGCTGCAGTTAACCTCCTTGCCGCTGTCTCTTTGTCCGCTGTCTCGGAGGGAGCTGCAACAATTCAGGCAGGTTGAAGATCCGTCATCGTAAGTGGCTTGCCTCGGCCTGCTAGCAGAAGGACAGTTTCGTCGTTAATTGAAGGTGGGATGAGAATAAGATGGAGCGAGGCAAATGGGGAGAGCTGACGGCTCTTCTGATGGTTACAGATGATCCACATGAATAGGCTTGCCAGCTCAGGGGAAATTGCTGTTGCCTGTGGCAACTGTGGAAGCTGAATTCCAACGGTATTGTGATTTATAGATGATATAAGCACAAGAACGTAAAGACTGGCTGCTGGATCAGGCCAATGGCCCATCTAGTCTAGCCTCCTGTTCTCACACTAGCCAACCAGATGGCAATGGGAAGCTCACAAGTGGGAACTGTGTGCAGCCACCTTATCTAGTACCCCTTGCTAGCTTTAACCTCTATGGATTCATCACATACTGCTTTAAAGCCGCCCAAGGACAATATAGTGGAGATGAACTCTCTCTTGCATCAGGCCCATCTAGCTCAGCATCTTCTCACAGTGGCCAGCCAGATGTTCATAGAAAGCCCAGAAGCAGGAATGCAATAACGCTTTCTCCATTTCTGATTCCCAGCATTTCCAGAGAAGCTTGCCCATCTGAAATATTGGAGAGCCGCTGCTGGTCAGGTCAAATTTTGATTTCAAGACCGATACTGATAAGGATATGGCACGTGGAGGGGGGAAAAGGTCCCCTGCCCCTTCTATAGGGGAAGGGCCATTGCTTACACACAGAATGCCCCAGGTCCAATCTCCAAATAGGGCTGGGAGAGACTTCCTGCCTGAAAACTTGAAGCGCCACTGTCAGTCAGTATGGACAGTACTGAGCTAAATCGACCAATGGTCTGACTTGGTGTAAGGCATCTTCCTATGTTCCTGTTTGACTGGGAAACAGGATGCAGGCCTTGATAGGCCTTTGGCCAGATCCAACAGGGCTCTTCTGCGTAGCTGTCAACCTTCCCTTTTTTTGTGGGAAATTCCCTTATTCCAGCGCCGTTTCTCGCTGCTTCCCGCTGCTTTCCCGGATTGTTAGATATCCCGTAGACTGTCCCCAGGACAGGTGAGGCTGCTGATCCCTTATTTTCAAATCTGAAAGTTGACAGCTATGCTCTTCTGTGGTATTTACATGGGCCTGATCTTGTTCAGCTGTTTGTGTGAGGCACTCTGCTTACCCTTGGACCTCTCTTCCTGTTATACATAAGGTTACCAGCTGGAGCTGAACAAAAGCTAACGCTTTTGTCATTGGTCATTGTGACCCTGGGTGGATACTTCCTGGATGATTTCGACAAGGGAATTCCTTTGCTGTCCAGCCCACATGAAAGAGGTAGACAAACCAGCTAGCCAGGCAGAAGGGATTGCTTAAACCAACACTTTTGTGCCACTGGGACATAGGAAGCTGTCTTATCCTGCGTTAGGCCATTTGTCCATCTAGCTCAATACAGTGGTACCTCAGGTTAAGTACTTAATTTGTTCCAGAGGTCTGTTCTTAACCTGAAACTGTTCTTAACCTGAAGCACCACTTTAGCTAATGGGGCCTCCCGCTGCCACTGCGCCGCCCGAGCACAATTTCTGTTCTCATCCTGAAGCAAAGTTCTTAACCCAAGGTAATATATCTGGGTTAGTGGAGTCTGTAACCTGAAGCGTATGTAACCTGAAGTGTATGTAACCCGAGGTACCACTTTATAGTGTACACTGACTCTCCAGAGAGACATTATTATTATTATTATTATTATTATTGTTATTGTTATTGTTATTATTATAATTATTATTATTCGTATACAGTACCACCCTATACCCATATATCTCAGGGCGGTTCACAGCATAAAATCACAATATAAAAAACACAGAATACATAATAAAAACAAAAACAACCCAATAATCCCCACTCCCACAACAGCTTTTAAAAGGGCATCAGGTGTCAATCAGCCAAAGGCCTGATTAAAGGCCTTTTCCGGCTCTTCAGACAAGGAGTCTTCCCAGCAACACCTGGAGATGCCTGGAGATTGAACCTTGGGACCTTTTACATGCAAGGCAGATACTCTTATCAGGATCAGTCTCATGGGCCCAAATTTGACAGGCGGGCATAGCCACCCACCTGTTAATCAACGTTGGTCGTTAATGATATAGTGTGATCATTAGAGGGGCATCTCCCTGCCCACCTGTGGGAATCTCTGCTGAGGGAAAAATGAGAAAGAAGGTTTTTCTGGATCAACCAGCAGTTCCTTTTCTTTGACTTAAGAAAGATGCATATCAGCCGATGCCTGTCACCAAAGCTGTGTAGGAGTTCCTAGGACTGGCTCAACGGGATATGGCTCCAGGTCAGAGGTGAGGTGTGAGTGATCCAGTGTTGCCTTTCTGGTTTTCAGCCTGAGGGCCACATTCCCTTCTAAGAAATCTTCTGAGGGCCGCATGCCAGGGATAGGCAAATAATGTAGCTTTTGGGCAGGTGATAGCCTGCAGCAGAATGGAAACGGGGTTGCATGTGACGAATACAGAGCAGAGCGGAAAACAGTGCCTTATTGCACTCATGAGCTTTTGCTCCCCAAATTAAACCACTTGGATTGTTAAAGGTCAGGAGTGATGGGAGTTGTAGTCCACAACACCTGGAGGACACTACATTAGCTGAAATAAAATAACGTCATGAAAACATGAAAGCAAGCATCCATAATGAAAATGATTCCATGACTTTGCGAGAATCAGTCTGGATAATGCCCTGAGTCCCTTCCAGTTCTTGGGATCCTGTATCTGTGTGGCAGAATGTATGAGAGCCAGCTTGCCCAACCAGTTCCTTTGTCTAGCTAGTGGCTTTGGCTGTTGTGGAGAAGCTAGATCTTTTAGGGGTGTTAATGCTGTGAGCCCCTCCATTTTATTCCAGAAAAACTGTACCTGGGCAAGTACCTGGAGCCCCTGGATTCTCTCACCCCTTGGAGATTAGAGGGACATTAAACTTAAAGGGACCCCTGACCGTTAGGTCCAGTCGTGGACAACTCTGGGTTGCGGCGCTCATTTTGCTTTATTGGCCGAGGGAGCCGGCATACAGCTTCCAAGTCATGTGGCCAGCATGACTAAGCTGCTTCTGGTGAACCGGAGCAGCGCACGGAAACACCGTTTACCTTCCCGCTGGAGAGGTACCTATTTATCTACTTGCACTTTGACATGCTTTCGAACTGCTAGGTGGTCAGGAGCTGGGACTGAGCAACGGGAGCTCACCCCGTCGCCGGGATTCGAACCGCCAACCTTCTGATCGGCAAGCCCTAGGCTCTGTGGTTTAGACCACAGCAGTGGCGTAGCGTGGGGGGTGCAGGGGGGCCCGGCCGCACCGGGCGCAACATCTGGGGTTAGGGCAAATCCATGGGTTAGGGGGCGCAAATCCATGGGTTAGGGGGCGCAAATCCACGGGTTAGGGGGCGCAAATTACTTGCCTTGCCCCGGGTGCTGACAACCCACGCTACGCCACTGGACCACAGCACCACCCGTGTCAATCGATCCCATTAAAACATTACAGCAGTTCAAACAGGAGACTTGGGTCAAGTCATCATGGGAACGCATCTCTGTCTAAAAACTTGTGCATCTGCAAATGCCAGCGGCATGCCAATGAAGATAGGGCCTCTCATGGTTCAGCAGGGAGTGGAGAAGCAAGTTGGATGGCCAGCAGGGTTGCTGCAACTGCACTGAGCCGGAGAGTTGACTAGATGGCCCCCGTGGTCTTTTCTGAGATAGGCTGTCCCTCTCTTGCGATCCCTTTCCCATCTCTCCAGTGCTTGTCAGCTGGATTCCACCTCACAGAAGCACCGTCCACACAATTTGGCCACTGTGGTTCAGGCAATTTTGACAGATCTTGGCAGCTCTTGAAAGGAAATCTGTTCTCCTAGGCCTGGCTCGAGATCAGCTTCAGCAATCCAGGCCTTTGTATTCAAAGCCAGGAAGCTGACTGTGGAGCGTCTTAAATGATAGCTTTGGAGGGCCAACTCAGAAACACTTGAAGAAAGATGAGCCAAAAAGATAGGCGGTTTAGATCCCACCCCAGTGAAGGCTTTTGAGCCATTCTCCCATCTTGTTTTTGCTTAGTGAGTTACATAAGAAGAGCCCTCCAAGTTTATGCCAATGGTCCATCTAGTCCAGCATTCTCTTCTCACAGTGGACTACCAGATGCCCATGGGAAGCCCACAAGCATAACCTAGGTGTCATAGCAACTCTCCCCTCCTGTGGTTTTCCAGCAACTGGTATAAAGAGACATACTGCTGCCCATTGTGGAGGCAGAACACTGTTCAGGTGAGAAAGGAACTGAGAGGGGCTTACAACAATAATAAGATGGCCCCTGTCCTCTCAGGCTTACAATCTAAAAGACACAACACAAAAGGAAAAAGGATTGGGAAGGGAGGAGGAAATGCCACTCCTCCCAATTCAGGCACCTGAATTTCATTCAGCTGCTCCTTCTTTAGCCACTGGATTGGGCCACGTTGACCTCTATCTCCTCCTCCCTCCCAGCCCCTTTTCCTTTTGTGTTGTGTCTCTGAGATTGTGAAACTGAAGTTGAAGGCTGCCTTCTGATCTTTGTAAGCCTCTCTGGGAACCGTTTTTTGACCAAATAGCAGCATAAAAATGCCAATAATAATGAAGATGATAATCTAACCTTTTGCTATGATGTTATTCCTGGTTTATCCTGAGGTCCAAACAGAGACGTATTCTTGGCATCAAGCATGCAAAGCTTTTTCAGCTTTTTCATCCCTCTAAAATGGAGATGCAATTTGTAGGGTCGACCTGCAAATTGGATTAGAGCAGCCTGTTGGCATTTAATTGCCCTCTTCCTGAATCCCATGGATGAGCACCCCCCACCCTCCACAATTTACTCCTCTTTTAACACGACCATTTCTTGAATTTCCCAGAATATAAATCTAATTAGATTACAGGAGGTGGGGAGGTCTCCTTGGAGGAGAAGGGCAGTTCACTGGCTTCTGGGCCATCTGTCAAGAGGGGAGGGTTGCTTGCCATCCTCATTCGGGAGTTTTCTAAGCCCCCCCCCCGAACTCTTTTTTGCTGTTAACCCCACAATAGCCAGAGAACATTTTCTGTTCCTCCCTGCAAAATAATGCACACAAACTACGTTGTATAAATCCTGCTTTTTTTTTGTTTTCTTGGACAGTTGTACCTTGGATCTTGAACTCCTTGTGAGTCGAATGTTTTTTTTTGTTTTTTTTTAAATAAATTTTTATTAAGGTTTTACAAAAGAAAAAAGTAAAAATTTACAGAATAAAAAAGAAACCACAGATAAAAATAGACAATACAAGAAAGAAAACACAAAAAATACACAAAAGACATCTAATTAAGAAAAAAAAAAGTTAAAAAGCTAGACAAATCCATTTTTCTCAATATCCTCAAGTTCATATGCTTGTATCCTTGACCTCCTCACACCTCCCCCCTTTTGTGTTCCCATTTACATACTTGATTCAGCAAATTCTTACCCTTTTTTGCAATATCTTAACTTTGTGTCATAACATATTATACCTTAATATTTTCAACCATTTATCAATACATTTTTTTACATAATCTTATTAACTTTTGTCACTAGTTACCACTTATTACCAATCCAGGCATAGTTTTAACATTCATTAATTTTACAGTATTTCCGAAGATAGTCTTTAAATTTCTTCCAGTCTTCTTCCACCAACTCTTCTCCCAGGTCTCGGATTCTGCCAGTCATTTCCGCCAATTCCATATAGTCCATCAGCTTCATCTGCCACTCTTCCAGGGTGGGTAAATCTTGTGTCTTCCAATACTTTGCGATAAGAATTCTTGCTGCTGTTGTTGCATACATAAAGAAAGTTCTATCCTTCTTTGACACCAATTGGCCGACCATGCCAATTGGTGTCAAAGAAGGATAGAACTTTCTTTATGTATGCAACAACAGCAGCAAGAATTCTTATCGCAAAGTAAGTCGAATGTTTTGGCTCCTGAATGCCGCAAACCCGGAAGTGAGTGTTCCGGTTCGCAAACATTCTTTGGAACCTGAACGTCTGACACGGCTTGCACAGCTTCTGATTGGCTGCAGGAGCTTCATGCAGCCAATCGGAAGCCGCACCTTGGTTTCTGAATGTTTTGGAAGTCGAATGGACTTCCAGAACGGATTCCGTTCGTCTTCCGAGGCGCCACTGTATAATCATTCCAAGAATCCCACAGTGAACCTGCATGTCTGAATCCAGTCCCTGGAGACCTGCCAGAGTTCTGTATTTTGTACAACCACTGTGACTTGCAACAGAATGCTGTAGCATGTAGTAGTCGTGCTTATGGTCCCAGCGAGCCCGCCAAACCCCTTTTCAAGACACTCCATTCCGTTGCCCAGTTTTCTGGTCATTTCCCCTTCCAACTGCCAGACAGCACCCTGCGATGGACTGAGCATTCTCACTCTGTTCCTACTCCTATAAATGATTTTGTACTTCTGCAAATCCATAGTGCCCAACTGTCCCATTTTTACTGGGACATTACAGAATTACAGAAGCCATCTTGGCTTCTGATTCCATCCTGGGATGTCCCAGGATTTCAGACAAGGAGGACCAAAAGAGTGCAGAACCTAAATAAGCTCATTAGCAGGACTAACGTAAAAGTAGCATTTAAACAGATCATTATGGGAAACTAAATAATAACTCAAAGATGGAGTAATGTGGAAAATGCAGTATGAAAATTAAAATTTAAGAGAAACCACAAAAGGAGGGGGGAGGGAAGTCGAATATATGTGTACAGTGGTACCTCGGTTCTCGAACGAAATCTTTTCTGGAAGCCTGTTTGGCTTCTGAAATGTTCAAAAACCAAGGTGCGGCTTCCCATTGGTTGCAAGAGCTTCTTGCACTCAGCGGAAGGCACGTCACACGTTCTGGTTCCGAAAAACGTTCAAAAACGGAAGCATTTACTTCTGGGTTTTCAGCATTGGGAACTGAAACATACGACAACGGGGGTGTTCGGGAACTGAGGTTCCACTGTATTAGAAATGTATGCGATTTGTGTTTTTGTTATTTGCATGTTTGTAATTTTTTTTAAAAAAACCCGGAAAATAAAATTTATAAAACAAAAACAAAAGTGCAGAACCAAAATACATGTGAGGAGGGCTGCAGTGTTAAACATCAGGAAGTTGCAGCCCTCCTGGTGTGGGTGAATGATGCGATCTACCAAATGGTGATAGCAGTGGGATGGGGTGGGTTCGTAAGCTGGCAAGCGGCGGTGGGATGTTGGGAGAGGAATGCTGAGGTCTGACAAGTAGTGGTGGTGGCAGGATGGGGGATGTGAGCTGACAAGCAGCGGCAGTGGGGCAGGGGTGGGAAATATTCTGATTTGTTCGGGAGAAATGCTGGAGCGTTCACAAACCTTGAGCCCCCACCACGTGGTTGGGGGTGCTGTTTTGGTTTTGGGGGAAGGGCCGTGCTCAGTGCTTTGCATGCAAAAAAAGTTCACAGGTTCAATACCTGACATCTACAGATAGGACTGGCAATGTCTCCTGGAGAGCAGCTCCCAGCCAGTGTTGGCAATGTTTCGCTAGTCAAATCAATGCTTCGACTTGGTGTAAGGTATAAAGGTAAAGGGACCCCTGACCGTTAGGTCCAGTTGTGACCGACTCTGGGGTTGCAGCGCTCATCTCGCTTTATTGGCCGAGGGAGCCGGCGTACAGCTTCCGGGTCATGTGGCCAGCATGGCTAAGCCGCTTCTGGCGAACCAGAGCAGCGCACGGAAACGCCGTTTACCTTCCCGCTGGAGTGGTACCTATTTATCTACTTGCACTTTGATGTGCTTTCGAACTGCTAGGTGGGCAGGAGCTGGAACCGAGCAACGGGAGCTCACCCCATCGCGGGGATTCGAACTGCCAACCTTCTGATCGGCAAGCCCTAGGCTCTGTGGTTTAACCCACAGCGCCACCCGCATCCCATTGGTGTAAGGTAGATTCCAATACATTTGTGAAAGGACCATAGCTCCATGCTAAGATGGTCTGCTTTGCATGCAAAAGGTCTCAGGTTCAATCCTGGGTATCTTTAGGTAGGGCTGGGATTTAATCCCTGTCTGAAATCCTGGAGAGCTACTGCCAGTCAGTTTGACAGTACTGAACTAGATGAAGCAATGCTCTGACTTAGTATAAGGCAGCTTCCTATCTTCTTGGTGAAGGATCCGCTCTTAGAGAACAGAGTTTGCTGTTATACTGGATTTTAAAAGTCTTTGGCTTTTTGCCGCCTAGGCATTTTTGTCCTTCGTTCGAATCATCCCAAGGGCTTTGATAGGTACCTAAGGGCTATGGCCACAGGTTCATGGCACAAATCTGCATAAAATGTATTTATTTAATTTGTGTGTGTCTAGATCCTCCTGGGAAATTAAGATGATGTGTGGCTGGGATCTCACCCGGACATCTGTCTCCCCATAAATATCTCTTGGATAAATCTCTGTCATTGGAGGACCAAGTGGCCTCTGTGACTAGGGGTGTCTTATATACCAGCTCCACGAAGTATGTCAGCTGTGGCTAAATCTGAATCAGGAGAGCTTGGCCACTGAAGTCCACATATTGGTAGCTGTGCTCATATGCTGTTGGTGGACAGTGTCTGATGTAAAAGCTATCTTCCAGTAGAGCCTATTTCTGTTGAGGATCGGCAAATCTGTTTTGCTTTTTCTGTTTCCCATTTTTCCAGCCTTTTAAGCTCAATTCTCCTCTTCTTTACTCTGGCTTTTTGACACTTCAGATGTTTTAGAACCCACCTTATTTCTGTGACTGTAAGTTGTTTTAAGATGTTTTTAACATTGTTGTTTAATTGTTGTAACATGACCTGGGACCTTAGGTTGAAGAGTGGGTAATACTGTTGCAACTTCAGCAATATTGTTCTTGTTGTTGTTGGGTGGATAATGTTGTTGTTGTTCTACATTGCTTTACGGATTTAATTATCTTTTTAAGTCATTTTGAAAACTCACCAGCGTTTTAGTGCAAATTTCTACTTATATACACATTTGTGTGCAGGTCTGCCTTATACACACATTTTTCGCAAAGTGGTTTTCCATGATAGTATGGATTTTTGAATGCAGCTATTACTAATACAGACATTTTTATGCACACTCCCCCCTCCCCCCCCCAATATATGCCTTTTTGTACAAATTACCTGGCTGGAGAACTGCTTTGCCGTGTCGGCTTTCAAAAGGTGGTTGTGTTTCAGCACAGGTGGTGTTACTGGAAGCAGCAGTTACGTGGGTTTGCCATTCAATATGATCTGAGCTGAATGCCTTCCTCACCCCCAGCTTCTGCCCATGGAAACCGAGGGACGCCGAGGTGCTGCCATCTTGTCCTTCGCCTCAGGCGGCAAAACATCTTGAGCTGGACCTGCTCCCCTACGCATTTCTAACCGCAACCGCTTTTAAAGCAGTGTCTCTCCTTTCATTTTAAAGGCAGGCTCACTTCTGGTTCTGGAGGCACAACAACCTATAAGGCTAAGCAACCTATAAAAATAATCAAATAAGTAAAAGTTCAGTGAGTGGGCTGAAATGTCAGCTCCCTACACCTTTCCCATTGTGCTTTAAATCACCTGCCACAATGTGGCTTTTCTTCACACACTAGTTCAGGCACACGTTTTACCTCAGCTTATTATGACTTTCCACCTCACCCACCTCAAATCCGCCAAACCAGGGGCGACAGGCAGCAAGGGGGGGGGGGGAACAAGAGTTCACTACTTCAGCGGAAACGGGGCCCTCTCGTTCAGGCTTCATCTAATATGGCCCTCATGTTTGCATTTGTGGTTTCTGGTTATGAATCAGAGCAGGGTAGAGGAAGCCGGGAGAGAGAAAGAGGGGGAAAGAAAGAGGAGAGAGGGAGTCAGACCTCAGGCTAACTATATCCCCCCTTGGAGAGCTTTTTGAGTGAAAGAGGCTTGTTTTTTCTGGCAAAAGGCGGAGACCTTCTCAGACGGTGTCCCATTGCTATTCAGGATTTACTCAAAGAGAGCTCTGGCAGAACAAGTGGTTCTGGGGGCTTCCCTCTCCCCCTTTCCGATGACCTTTCTCCCCATATTCTTTAGTGAGAAGGAACAAAAATACCTGGGTGTCTGATAGAGAGATTCGTTTATACGGCACGTGTGCAATAATGGCAGTCTGGAGAGGAGGCAGCCAATGTTCAAAGATGGCCGCTCTTGTGTCAAGAAACATGGTGGCTGCTTTGAGAACCAGGCCTAATCCAAAATTCCTGGCCGAGAGCAGGAGTGATGAGGTTGGAAGCTTCCAGTTCCCAATTCCACCTCAGTCGCAAGCTTCAAAATGGGATGTAGTGGTTAGCGTGTCAAGCTAGGACTGAGAAGGCCCAGGTTCAAATTCCCGCTGCAGATGACTTTGCCAGTCACACTCTCTCAGCCTAACCAACCTCTCAGGGTTGTTGTGAAGGTGAGGGCCACTTGTGCTACCTTGAGTTCCTTGGACAAAAAACAGGCTATAAATGCATTTAATTAATGCCCTTCTACCTCAGCACCTTCCGTTTGTGTTGTGGGGGATAACAATACTGGCTTGCTAACCTTGCAGGGCTGTTGGAAGCTTGAGTTTGCTAATGGATGTGATGGCATGCATACCATCTGATACACAGAGAGGAAAACACAACTGTATTTCTCTCTGTTCTTGCATCAAGTAGTTCTTTCTATTTGCACCCACAGACCATGTCTGCACCATGTACTAGTAAATGCCTTTCAAAAGCCAAGGCTTCCACTGAAGAATCCTGGGAACTGTAGTTTCTTAAGGGTGCCCAGAGTCATTAGGAGCACCCTATTCCCCTCACAGAGCAATATTCCCCTGAGTTCCGTGGGAAGAGAGATTGGTTTGCTAAACCACTCTGGGAATTGTAGCTTTGTGACAGCAATAGGTGGTCTCCTAACAACTCCCAGGCACCCTTAACAAACTATAGTTCCCAAGATTCTTTGGCGGTGGGGAAAACTACCACTGTTAAAGTGCTATAACAGCACTTTAAAAGGAAGGTGCAGATGTGACCCTAAGCCTCTCAGGAAATTACTGATGGGATAAGATGCCATCTTCCCAGCCTCGCTTGTGTGTGTGTGTGTGTGTATTGCTGTGGCATAAATTTGGAGAAATTGGATTATTTGGATTATTGGGGGATTAGCCAATCAAAGTGATAAGAGACTATCTCGCTGCTTCTGACAATGCGATCCTGCCAGCAGGCGGGAGAACAGAGAGCTGGGTTTCCGCCAAGCCTTTGTTGGAGAATCCGTGAGAGGAATTAATAGTCTTCAGACTAAGGGCAGCAAACGAGCGCTGGAATCCGTTCTGCCATTCACAAAGGAACATGAGAGGCTGCTATATGCCAAGCCACATCCTTGAGCTATCTAGTTTAGTATTGTCTACACTAGGGATAGCCGGTGTGGTGCACGTTCAGGTGCTGATGTTTGGCCTTTCTGGCAGGGGCTGATGGAAGTTGTATCTGGAGAAGCACCATATTGTTGTCTACCTTTGGGCTACACTGACTGGCATAGGCTTTCTAGAGGTTTCAGACAGAACATTCCCGGCCCTACCTGGAGATGCCAGAGATTGAACATGGGACCTTCTGCATGCAAAGCCAATGCTCTGCCACTGAGCTCCAGCCCTTCTACACCCAGGACGCTTGCCTTATACTGAGCCAGACCCACTGGTCCACCAAGCTCAATATAGTCAACACTGACTGGCAGAAGCTCCCTTGAGTGTCAGGAGCGAACGGGACAGCAGGGAGGCTGGCACGGTGCAAATGCATAGACAGAGCCACTCAGGTGTTCCTGCCAGTGCATTTGCACTGCGGCACACCAACCTCCCCACTGGGTCATCAATGCTCCTCCCTTTGCCAGGATGCACTCAACTGCCAGGAGGTCAGGTGAGTGCTGCTGCTGCCCCACCACCTGCTTTTGCTAGACTCAGCCATTCTGTTCAGCTCCCTGAACTGTTTCCACTCCTGCTGCTTCTCTTTCAGAACGGCAAATTTGAGAAATGTTCCTGAGCCTGCTTTCCCCCCTTCTTCCTCCCTACCCCATTTTCCTTGTGTGTCGTGTTCTTTTACAACGCTTGAGAAGAGGGACTGCCATAGTCCGCCACACCAAACTTGGCCCCTTCCACTGCTGCTTCTAGGGGTGCATGTGTCCAGTTTGCCATCTCCTCTGCAGATTCAGGAGCCACAAGGCTTGGTGAGATAGTCCAATGTGCGGAAATATTGCACAGTGGGGGGATTTGTTGGAGGCCCGTTGCAGAAAACACAGCTGTCAGTGTTGAAGCTTGACAATTGAGTTCCTGTAGCAGAGGCCAGACGAGAAAGGGAGAATATTATCTGCTGCTGGGCCTTGAAAATGCTCCAGTGTTCATCGGAAACAAAGGGAAAAAGTCATTAGCATCCAATTCTCTCTCTTGTCTTCTTTTTAAAAATAAAAAATATATAGTCAAGAGGGATGAGTAGCTATCAGTTGCAAAATACATGCTCTGTGCAGATTGATGGGCTTGTCTGTAGTCAATTGTTGTGGACTTGAAGGGGAAAACAAGCGACGGAGTGTGCAGCTTTATGATGTCCATGGCTGGTGCCCATCTCTGCCAAGTAGAAACACCTGCAAGATGGAGCTGGGATGGCTGGATTGGGAAGGGTTAAAGCGCTTCCGCCAGCATCTTCCCTGGCTTTCACGCTTCCGAGTCCCCCGGCAGACAGTGCCAGCTGCCAGCTCAGTTTATGAATGAGGCCGGAGCGCAGTTACACAGAGTTGCAAAAAAAGAAGGAAGTTGAAATGAAAGACTCTGTCATTGCAGCTGTCGAAATCAATGGCAGGGCTCCCTCCCTCCCCCCTCCCCACCGTCCCTGCGTCCAGCCTGCTGCGAAAATAAAAAGGATGCAGGATCCAGGCCAGGAAAGAGCTGGCAGAAATGTTTGCCACCGAAGCGAATGCCAGCTACAAATAGCCTCGGATGAGAGACGGAAAGGGCAAATTATTTCTAGAGAGCAGAAGGGCTCTTACGGCCCTCTGTTGTCTAACTTGGTTCGCCCTCAGTATTTAGTCACTTAAATTTTGGGAGAAAAGTGAGCAGTTAGAACCCCATCATTACTGCAATAGTATTTTTTGGGTTTATTTTGCGGCTATAACAAAAGGAAATTTTTAGTTTGCGTTTAAAATTTTAAAAAATAACCCATCAACCCTCACTTAAACGTCTTAATGCTAGCAATTGCTGTGTCCAAATAGATAACCCAAGCACAATCGACGGTGGTAAGATAGATGTAGAAAGGGGATTATGTTTATTAGTGGTGTGGTATAATGGTTAGAGTGCTGGACCTGGGAGGCCAGGTTCAAATCTCCATGCAGTGAAGGTCTGTGGGTGACCTTGGGCCGGACAGTGGCTCTCAGCCCAGCTTACCTCACAGGGTTGTTGTGGGGATTTATTCAGGAGGGAAAGAACCAAGGATGCCACCTTTAGCTCCTTGAAGAAAGTGGTGAGATATAAATGCAACAAACAAAACAACATAACATAACAACATAACATAACAACATAACATAACATAACATAACATAACATAACATAACATAACATAAAACGGCTCCTTACTGGCAATGGGGTATATATTTGAAGCTCAGATGTAGTGGAAATTCATTCCTCAAAAGCTCCTCATGTTTCCCTAGCCTAGAGGAAGGCTACACTCCATTCCTGTGGAGCATTTTTGCCTTCCCATGGGTCTCGGCTTAACCCTGCTATGCAGCAGTCCTGGAAAGGGAAGGAAGCTTCCGGAAGGCTGCTGGCTCTGTGTAAACAGCTACAGTACTATAGAGGGGCGGGATACAGGGAATACTTTAGGAATCGCTTTACAGAGCAAATTTGCCCAATATAATGCACTTTAATATGCCATTTGCATCAATACATGTGCTTACATGAACACTCTAGTCACTTAGAGCATTTGTACCCTGCTCTTCAGCCAGCAAAAGCTCCCAGGGTGGCTTAACACACAAATGAATTAGAAGAAGACGGTCCCTGCCTGCAGGTTTGCAGTCTAAAGAACACGACACACAAGGGGAAAGGGACAGGGAGGGAGGAGGAAAAAAGCAGCATCAGCAGCAAAGTCAGGCACAAATGCCTGTAGTTCTTATGATGATCATCTGGCATAGAGACAACTCAGGGGCAGGAGGCGCCCAACGGAGCTGGTCTTTAGACCAAGCTGATGGAATGAGCCCTGCTTCCCACTAACAGCTCCTACTTGTTGAGAATGCATTTACTCCGGTTATATGCATCTTTGTACAACATTACTTGGCTTGAGAACTGCATTGCAAAAGTCAGAGAAGCGCAGATTTCAAAGGATGGCTGTGTTTCGGTTTGCATATCGCTTCAGAAAGTGGGAATAAAGGCAACTCATGCCTTTAAATGTGAGCTGAATCGAATTTCTCCACCATCCTGACCCTGGAGTTTGTGCCGCCCATGTATAGGAGCAGTTACATTAATAGGCTGGCAGGGATGCTGCCCGTCAGTGCAGACAGTGTGGAGCTAGATGGACCAGGTGGTCTGCTTCTTTTGTTCCCTAAGTCCTTTTGTCAGAACGGAATCTTCAGCCAATCAGTTAAGAAGGAATAACTAATGCACAGTAGGATCATATTTTTAATGGTGTCTGTTATGCGCAGCGCCATAGGGAGGGCTTTCTGGAAGGGACATTTAGATCCGCCCCCTCTGCAAACTCCTCTGCATTTTCTCCCCTTAAACCTTTGCAATCATGTTGTGCCCTAACAGCACATTCTGAACAACTTCAGGCCTTCTGAAAATGCATGGGTTTTTCCCCAAGCCACTCTACTCTTAGCTGTCCCCACGTGGAGAGCTGAAAATTCTGCCCAGTCTTGCAGGATTATGGTAAAGGTGCACCAGGAAAACGTGCTCAGCAAGTTCAGAATGGTCATGAGGCATGGAAGCCAGTCTGATTTTCTAAATATGGAAAGAGACTTTGTATATAGGCTTTTTGGAGAGTGTGTATTTGATTTTCATGCCAGAACCAGAATTCTCTCAGAAAGATATTTCAGTGAGGGCAAACGTGTCACTTATGAGACATTCAGTTTAAATATTTTTCTCGGTTTGACTTCAATTTTTTAAATCCCTGTTATTTTCTTCCCAAAGCCAGCCAGACCCCATTTCTCAAATACAACATTGTTTTGGAAGCAATCTTGGAATCTGCTTCATATAATCAACTTCACTCATGAGAAACGCATCCAACTCCAATGAACACCAAGCATTAGTCTGATCCATTTCTGAGACCTTTTGTCTAGAGAGAGAGAGAGAAATCTGGGTTGTGGCTCTGTGTATCTTGGCATGAGAAAGTAACCCATAATTAGTTGGCCTGTTGTGTCTTAAGGAACTGAAGAGACACTCCAGGTCTGTTGATTTCAGAAACAGCTGATAGAAGATAACGGGCCTTAGCAATTAGCAGATTTGAGACATGAAAGTTATTAGGAGGAAGAGCTGAGCCCTGGATGGAATAAACAAGAGTGCCTTTAAGCATGTCCTGAGTGCCTTTCCCTCCACAACAAGTACTATGCAACTGGGGCAGCAAGTCAGTGATTTGATTAATTAAAGCTGTAGTCAAAGTGGAGGGGTGGGGGACCAGTGACTCTCCAAATGTTGGACTCCCAGTTCCCATCAGTCCCAGCCATCATGGCCAATGCTCAGGGATGATGGGTGTTGTAGTACAACAGCAGCTGGAGGTCAACATCAGCTGTAACTGATCATTCTCCTAGAAACCACGGTTTTAAGCTTTAGAATCAATTTTGCATGGGACATACCATGGCGGTAGTAGCAATTTTAAACGGGCAAGGACAGTTTTTTAATCCATGAGCTTTTAGGTTGTGGTGCATGCGTGTAACAGGGAATTGTCAAGATGAATGCACAAAACAAAGAGCACTCCCGACATTGGGTGCTAGGCTTTTGTATGAAATGGGACAAAAACGAAATGTCACACAGGACATCCGTACCTGGATCTCATGTTTTGAGGAATACCCCTCTTGACTGAGAGATCAGATCGCCTCCTTCTATACAAGTCTTCCTTTTTAATAAGATGCTGATTAGGGACCTTAATCTGGGAACAGGGTACCCTAATTTACAAATAACTTTCTTCTATTTGAAGGGGTAGGGACGCGGGTGACGCTGTGGGTTAAACCACAGAGCCTAGGACTTGCCGATCAGAAGGTTGGTGGTTCAAATCCCCGTGACAGGGTGAGCTCCCGTTGCTCGGTCCCTGCTCCTGCCAACCTAGCAGTTCAAAAGCACGTCATGTGCAAGTAGATAAATAGGGACCGCTCTGGCGGGAAGGTAAACGGCATTTCCGTGTGCTGTTCTGGTTCGCCAGAAGCGGCTTAGTCTTGCTGGCCACATGACCCAGAAGCTGTCTGCGGACAAACACCGGCTCCCTCGGCCTATAGAGCGAGATGAGCGCGCAACCCCAGAGTCGGTCACGACTGGACCTAATGGTCAGGGTTCCCTTTACCTTTGCCTTTATTTGAAGGGGTATCTGGTCCAAGTCCTGCTGAAAGATTTTTTTTTTTAAACTTGGAGAAGGGAGAATAAGAGAGGGACTTAGAAGCTGTTCGTCTTCAATTGGCACCTGAAAAGGAGGCTGAGCAGGCACAGAGATCACCTGTCTTCCCCAATACACGGAGACGTTTTGCACTTCTATTCTAATTATTATTTATTGTACTGTATTGATTTGTCCTGCATGAGTTCTTCTAGCTGTCCTGAATCTTCCAGCTTCCAGCTTTGTTGAATGCCCAAAAGTTCTAGTGCTTTGGGAGAGGGAAGAAAGCTTTGCCTGTATCCAATCTCTCCATGCAACTCGTAATTTTACAAACTTCCGTTTTGGGGATTTGTACTCTTGTGGCGGGTGCTCTCGCTTGCCTTTTCTCTCAACTGAAAAGCATCGGCACTCACCTTTGAACGTCGGAAATAGCGGGAATGATATGTAAGGAATGGAGCTGCGGTGGGAAGGAGGGTCATGAGCGGAAGGGCGGAGCAGCATGTGTTTGGATGCTCTCCATCACCACCGGTCCCCGAGAGAGGACATGTGGTCTTCAGGAAGCATTCGAGAAAGAAATCTAGACTAGACAGGCAAAAGTTCAAGAGGCCTGGCAGAGCGCCCAGCAAGCAAGGCTCACAAATGCACACTGCCAGGCTGAGGCGTTTGTTGAAGCGAATGGCAAAGTCAACAACACCCAAATCCAGAAGTTGCCCAGATGCTCGGCTGGTGTCGGGAGGAGGCGAAAGGAAAGGGTTTCTTTGCACCGTGCCTAATCTAAATGTATGTAATTTGCTGCTGCAAACCGTGGCGGCGGCTGCTTCTTCAGATGGCTCATTTTAAAAGAATGAGACTAATTATGGGTGAGTCATATGCACACCATATGTTTAAAGCACATGGCTTTTTCCTAAGAATCCTGGGAAGTACAGTTTGTGAACAGTGCTGCGGGGGAAAACTACAGTTCCCAGGATTCTTTGGGGGAAGGGGGAGAAGTTAGGCAGTTCATATGGTCTTTAAATGTATGGTATGGATGTGACCCAAATCTATCACCATATATGCTAACAGTGAGCTCAGTAAGGAATCGCCTTCTCCGTGGATTTGTCGATAATCCCATTTGCAACCCTTCCATGAAGAGTTGGGAAGGTTTGGTAGAAGGGCCAGAGGCTATTGCTCTGCATGCAGAAGGCTCCAGGTTCGGTCCCTAGTGGCATCTCCAGGTAGATCTGGGAGAGACTCTCTGCCCGAAACCCTGGAGACCTGCTGGCAGTCAGTGTAGTCAGTACAGTGGTACCTTGGGTTAAGTACTTAATTCATTGCAGAGGTCCGTTCTTAACCTGAAACTGTTCGTAACCTGAAGCACCACTTTAGCTAATGGGGCCTCCTGCTGTGCTGCGCCGCCGGAGCATGATTTCTGTTCTCATCCTGAAGCAAAGTTCTTAACCTGAGGTACTATTTCTGGGTTAGCAGAGTCTGTAACCTGAAGCGTATGTAACCCGAGGTACCACTGTACTGTACTGAGCAAGATGGACTGACGATCCAACTCTGTATAAGACAGGTTCCTATGAATCCTATGAAAGGCATGATGAATAAGAACATCAGAATCATAGCATTGTAGAATTGGAAGGGACCCACAAGGGTCATCTAGTCCAACCCTGTGCTATGCAGAAATCACAACTAGGAGCCTTGCAGGATCAGGTAAAAATACTTTTTTTTTGCCTAGGCTTTCTCTAACCCATAAGATCGGACCTAGTTTTATTGGTTTGACTTCTCCAGGTACCCACTGGATTTGTTTTTATGTTGCTGTTTTAGGCTTTGCTTTTGTTTGAATGCTACCATGTGCGCACTGCTTAGAGATTTATTTCTTTTGTTTAAATGCCTTTAAACAAACAAGGAAGGCCCATCTCGTCCAACGTCCTGTCCTCTACACGTCCCAGCCGGATGCCTACAGGAAACCTGCCATCAGTCTCATTGCAGTGAATCCAGCATAAAAAAGCAAAACCCGTGATAATTGACGACAGTTGCCCTCTGTGTCACATGAAGATGATTTGAGCAGCCCAACTGCATGTCCCCTTTATCTCCCAACAGGTTCACTTTCTGCAGCTTAGCCGGTGCTGTCAGAAGCCATCGGTGTCAGCCCTGGGGGAGGGGGGGAGTGTGTCGCAACAGGAAGGCCATAGGTGAGGTGAGGCACAGGAAGATGGTGGCAGAATGCACCCAGCTGCAATGCTCGGAATGAATTCATTTTGTTTAATGCTAGCATTGCCAGACCTGCAGATCTGATGCGAAAACACCAAGTTTGCCTGACCCCCTCCGAGTGGCAGATGGAGAGTTTGGATTCCCAGGTGGGTGAGAGGGCTTTTACTAGTACCAATAATAAATTTTTTTAATTAAAATACTGTGTGTGTGTGTGTGTGTGTGTGTGTGTGTGTGTATGTATACCTGTAGGAGCATCTCCACCCCCATCTTTCAGCCCGGACACTGAGATCCAGCACTGAGGGCCTTCTGGCGGTTCCCTTATTGCGAGAAGTGAGGTTACAGGGTAGTGGCACATGCCCTGTGGAACGCCCTCCCTTCAGATGTGGAGGAAATAAGCAGTTATCCTATCTTTAAAAGACATCTGAAGGCAGCCCTGTTTAGGGAAGTTTTTAATATTTAATGTTGTATTGTTTTTAACACTTGATTGGGAGCAGCCCAGAGTGGCTGGGGAAACTCAGCCAAATGAGCGGGGTATAAATAAATTATTATTATTATTTATTAGAGAGAGTTAACTGTGCATATAGCTGGCTGCAAATTACAGCATTGACATTCTGGAAGGATTCTGCCCTTCTCTGCTGCCCTCTACCAAATAGCCTCCCCTCTACTCCCCACCCCCAACATCACCGGGGGCTACCCCTAGGTCTCAGGTTCAGGTTTCTGAATTAGTCCCCCAAATCTATGAACTACACTTGAAAATAGTTCCCATAATTGCCAAGTGAACTGAACATGAATCAAGTTCGTTTTGGGGGTAAAACTTCGAATGTTTTCTGGTCCATCTTCAAATCCGTTCTCTTTCATTGTTTGGTTGGGTTTTTTTACGCTGTGGATTCTTTGGACCTTAAAGCTTAAAGATAATTGTTGGGGGAGATAAATTCAGCCTATGGTTCTCGAAGCTTTATCCCCATGGACCAGTTGAAAATTGTGGAGGATCTTGGTGGACCACTTAACAATTTTTCTGCCTGCTGTTAACAATTGAATTGCTGTGTGCCAGATGCTGTACAAATTTTCATTGCTTCTTTTATTTCATATATATATTATTACAATATGAATTCAACAGAAGCAATAGAAATATGAATATTTAATCCACTGAATGTGCCATCCCCAACCACAAATCTACAGATACTTATTTATTACATTTATATCCCACCTTTCCTTCAAGGTGGCATACATAGTTCTTCCCCCACCTCCAACTTATCCTTGCAACAATCCTGTGAAGCTTTTCAGACTGAGAAAATGTAATCGGCCCCAAGATCGCCCAGTGAGCTTCATGGTCGAGTGGGAACTTAATATGCCACAGACTACTTTGATGAATCTTGTAGACCATTGGTGGCCAATGGACCAATTTGGGAACTTCTGAATTAAACCATTCACGTTGCATTATGTGTGTCATTGTTTTCTTAGTCGTCCGAAGTATGCTTTATGCTTCAGCACTGCAGTTTGTAAGATGCTGATTTTTGTTTTGTTTTGCTGATGAACATTTGGAGAGGGCTATCGAAGGCTACTAGCTATGAAGGCTATTACGTAGCTCTGCCTCCACAGCCGAATTGAATGCCTGTTTCTGGAAACCACCAGTTGCTGTAAACCACACCAGTTGCTGCTCTAGTCCTGCTTGTGAATTTTCTTTTTGGGCATCTGGCTGGCTTCTGTGAGAACAGGATGCTGAACTAGATGGGCCACTGGCCTGATCTCCAACTCATCCTATGTTCTTATGCATGAACTTGAATTGATCTGGACCACTTTACTTTGCAAAGGGACAAATGTGAACTGAAATATGTCCTTTTGGGACATATTGATTTTGGGACATATTAGAATTCATTCTTTTTTTTAAAGATGAACTTCTCAAGCTCTGCCAAGCTGAAAGGGCAAGGGGACGTGGTTGTATTTCTTAGGTAACAGTTTCAGATGTGATCAAGTCATTGATTAAGCCAGTGTTAGCAGGTCTCCCACCACTACTACAATGAAATAACCACCCAGGATCTAGCCTTATGACCAATATTTTCTGGCAAGAACAAACATAGGCAAACTCAGCCCTCCAGGTGTTTTGGGACTACAACTCCCATCATCCCTAGCTAACAGGACCAGTGGTCAGGGATGATGGGATTTGTAGTCTCAAAACATCTGGAGGGAGGGCTGAGTTTGCCTATGCCTGGGCTAGAAGTCCTCTGGGAGTTTGTCTTAAAGAGGCAGCCACATCGACAGACATTAACCATCTGGAGGCTGCAGGGCAAGAAAGAATACAGTTGTTGTCATCTGTGGTGGCTACATGGTTCCCCACTCATCTAGCTCTGGGCTTTTTCTAAGACTGGGGACGGGAAAATAGTGCAGATCCCTAAGGCTAGATCCCGGAGACTAGTATGGGCACTGGTTAGAGCAAGTGTCCGAAGTCAGCTAAAACCCAGTGCTTGTTTACTGAGAAGACTGTCCTAGGTAAAGGTAAAGGTACCCCTGACCATTAGGTCCAGTCACGGATGACTCTGGGGTTGCGACGCTCATCTTGCTCTATAGGCTGAGGGAGCCAGCATTTGTCCGCAGACAGCTTCCGGGTCATGTGGCCAGCATGACTAAGCCGCTTCTGGTGAAACCAGAGCAGTGCACGGAAAAGCCGTTTACCTTCCCGCCAGAGTCGTACCTATTTATCTACTTGCATTTGACGTGGGCAGGAGCTGGGACCAAACAAGAGGAGCTCACCCCGTCGCGGGGATTTGAACCGCCGACCTTCTGATCAGCAAGCCCTAGGCTCAGTGGGTTAAACCACAGCGCCTAGTATGTTTGATAGAGAAGAAATTTGTTCAGTTTACGTGTTAATGCAAAGCTCCTGAACTTGCAGTTGCTGATCTAATGCAGCAAAACAAAGCTCTCATTCGAAATGCGCCCTTCTATGAATTTTGCAGCACAGTTCTCAAACCAAAGAACATTTGGCGAGGATTGTGTGCACATTAAAGAAAAGTGCACCTGTAAATGCATGTATGTATTGGTGAAAATAAGGTTAAAAATGAATACTTTTAGGAGCGAAAGGCATGGAAGAATGTGAAATTGTTATTTACATTAGGAGAAATATGTATGAAGATGAGTGCGAATCTTTTGGTGGACTTTATACAATTGAAATGTATATGAGGATATAAGGAGCAAATTGAATTTAAGATTGGAAAAATCTTAAAAACAGTGGAAAATATGCTGGGCAAATTCATCCATCCCTTTCGCTCAAGGGGGTTTACTCCTACGTAAGCCCATATACTAGTGAGCAAATCCGATTGATCTCAGAGATGCCTGCTTCCAAACAAAGATATATAGGAACAGGATGCAGATGAGCTTATCAGTTCCTTGAAATTCAGAGTTTTGTTTTCAGAAATCTGGAAATCAGCTGCAGGACAGCTGAAAGAGAAAGTTGCTTCGCCGTGCAGGAAATAATGACTTTTAAAAAACTGATAGCCAACTTCTGAAGCCTGGTTTCATTAAAAATAAAAAAGTGATTCATTTTGGTGCCGTTTCCCTTGCAATTTGTCATACTATCTTGAAGATTCCCGGCAAATACACAACCTCTCTCTCTCTCTCTTCCTGGTTGCTGCCAAGCCTGATGCAGCTGGCCAGCTGCCATGTTTGTCAGGCCACACAAAAAACCGGGAGCCCTCTTAACGCTCACAGAGCAGATGCTGTGGCAGTAGCTGGATCCGGTGATCATGGAGACGGTTGCCATGGAGGCTGTTGCCATGGCGCCGTTTTCCTACATTGGCAGCTATGGGAGAGGGGAAAAGATGCAAAGTAGCATCTAAAAAGCGGGGGAGGACAACATGAGACGTGTGGGAGGCTTCTCGAAGGCAGATACTTGGGAGAAAGTTTAAATATGCACATCTGAAATGCTCTCTTTTGGTTGTTTTAGGCCATGTGCCTCACATTCCGAATGTGTAATTTTAAAATAAATAAATCTCTGATAGAGCACAAGGGTCACATTTCCGAATCAGACCAAAGGTCCAGAATTCACTGCTAAAGCAGGTTAGAACTCAAGGTATCAGTCTAGGGAATGAAGGAGTTTGTCAATTCCAGTTTCTTTCTTTCTTTCTTTCTTTTAGATAATATTTATTCAGAATTTTGAAGATTACAAAGAGAAAAAAGAAAAAAAGTAAAAAAGACAGAAAAAGTACAATCATTTTAAAAAAAGAGAAAAACACACAAAAAACAAAACAAAAAAAAACAGATTAAACCTTTACATAACTTTCTTCCTTTACTTATTTCCTTGACCTCCTCACACCTCCCATTTTTGTATTCTAATTCAAATTGTTATTTCATTAAATCCTTCCAACCTTGTTTTTATCTTAATAATTTGATTTAATATATTGTAGTTTTACGTTCACTCTTTTGTCAATTCATTTTTACTTAATCCTTTATATCATTTCTACCAAAGCCATATAATTTTCTTTTTCCAACATCTTTCTAACAATCCTTAATTTTACAATATTTTTGAAGATATACTTTAAATTTTTTCCACTCTTCTTCCACCGACTCTTCTCCTTGGTCCCGGATTCTGCCAGTCATCTCAGCCAATTCCATGTATTCCATCACTTTCGTCTGCCATTCTTCCCGGGTGGGTAGATCTTGTGTCTTCCAATACTTTGCGATGAGTATTCTTGCTGCTGTTGTGGCGTACATAAAAAAAGTTCTATCTTCCCTTCGCACCAATTGGCCGACCATGCCCAGGAGAAAGGCCTCTGGTTTCTTCAGGAAAGTATATTTAAATACTTTTTCATTTCATTATAGATCATCTCCCAGAAAGCCTTAATCCTTGGGCACGTCCACCAAAGGTGGAAGAATGTACCTTCATTTTCTTTACATTTCCAACATTTATTATCGGGCAAATGATAGATTTTTGCAAGCTTGACTGGTGTCATGTACCACCTATATATCATTTTCATAATATTCTCTCTTAAGGCATTACATGCCGTAAATTTCAAGCCTGTGGTCCATAACTTTTCCCAGTCAGCCATCATAATGTCATGTTCAACATCTTGTGCCCATTTAATCATAGGAGATTTAACCATTTCATCTTGTGTATTCCATTTCAACAGCAAGTTATACATTCTTGATAAATTCTTAGTTTTAGGATCTAACAATTCTGTTTCCAATTTTGATTTTTCCACCTGAAAACCAATTTTCTTGTCCAGATTGTAAACCTCCCTTATTTGATAATAGTGAAGCCAGTCTCGTACTTTATTTTTTAAACTGTCAAAGCTCTGCAATTTCAATTTATCTCCCTCTTGTTCCAAAATTTCCCAATATTTCGGCCATTTGGCCTCCATATTGAGTTTTTTCAGAGCCTTAGCCTCCATTGGCGACAGCCACCTTGGCGTTTTACTTTCAAGCAAGTCCTTATATCTCATCCAGACATTAAACAGTGCTTTCCTGACAATATGGTTTTTAAAGGCTTTATGTGCTTTAACCTTGTCATACCACAAATATGCATGCCATCCAAAAACATTATTAAAACCTTCTAAATCCAAAATGTCCGTGTTTTCAAGAAGCAGCCAATCTTTCAGCCAGCAAAATGCGGCTGATTCATAATAGAGTTTAAGGTCTGGCAGGGCAAATCCACCTCTTTCTTTAGCATCAGTTAAAATCTTAAATTTTATTCGAGGTTTCCAGTTTCTTATGACCAGAGCACGTAACAGTTTTGCGCAGAGACCTGCATTGGTTGCTGATTTGCCGCCAGGCTAATTTCAGCATGTTACTATAAGTATGCAAAGCCCTTCAGAATTTGGGACCAGTTTACCTGTGAGATCACCTTACCCCATACATGCCCCTTTGACCACTTCAATTTGCAGTACTTGCACTCTTACATGTGTCATTCAATTCCTGTCTAACACTTGTAAGAAATACCATATTTTTTGCTCTATAAGACTCACTTTTTCCCTCCTAAAAAGTAAGGGGAAATGTGTGTGCGTCTTATGAAGTGAATGCAGGCTGCGCAGCTATTCCAGAAGCCAGAACAGCAAGAGGGGTCGCTGCTTTCACTGCGCAGCGATCCCTCTTGTTGTTTTGGCTTCTGAGATTCAGAATATATATTTTTTTGTTTTCCTCCTCCAAAAACTAGGTGCGTCTTTTGGTCTGGTGCATCTTATAGAGTGAAAAATACGGTAGTTCTTTTAGTGCGGTAGCGCCTACACTTTGGAACTCCCATCCTATTGACACCAGGCAGGCGCCTTCACTGAACTCTTTTTGCCGCCTGCTAAAAGCGTTTTTGTGTAGGCAAGCCTCTCCAGATATGTAGAATGCTGGCATGTGCTTCAGTCTGATTTTTAGCTCATCGTTGACTGCAATTACTATTACTGAATTTTTAAAATAGTTGTTCTTAACTGTGTGTACTGATCGTTTCATTGTTTTGTTCTTTTTGTAAACTGCTTTGAGGTGTTCTTGTTTTTTTTAACGACCATAAACCTTTTAATGAAATATATAATGTATATTTTTATTCATGCCATTTATGCAAAGGTGTGCATTTCGACAGGCAGTTTATAGTTGTGAGAGTTTTAGTCCAAAGTATCTGGAGGGCCCCAGGTTTGCAAAGATGGCTCCAGTGTTTTGGTTGTAGATTTTTTTCCCCCCACCCCCTGCCCCTGTCCTGATCACGATGGAAATAGCCTGAGGGCTGGAAAAGCATGAAGGCAAACAGCTCATGGTTGGGAAGCAGGAAGGGCACCCAGCCAGGAGATGACAGCATCATCCAGCACTGTCTGGGGATTAGGAGAAACTTGCATCTCGGAGGGTGCCTGCAGCCTGAGTCAACACCTCGGCTTTCTGACTGGCTGCTTCAGCGCAGGCACATCTGAGGCATCCTGAGACTTAATTGCTTCCTTCCAAATAGCCACCAACATTGTTTTCTGGATACGTCTGGTGTACGCCAGGACGTCAAAAGAGCAGGAAGAATCTGTGGCTTTCGAAGGAGGATGCATCACAAGAGCCCCAGCGGTTCAGGTGCTCGAAGCAAGATTTATTCTGGGCCTGACTGTGTTTCGAAACAAATCCCTCTGGGCATTTTCTGCAGCGTATTCTCATCAATCCTCGTCAGCTGCTATGGGGACTCCTGCTGGGCTTTCAGAAAGAGGAGGCCTTGTTTTGGTCCCAGTGGTAGAACACAGAAAAAAACGGGTCCTGGGTGGGGTGGGGGAGACTGTAGCTCAGTGGTAGAGCATCTGCTTTTCATGCAGGAGGTCCTAGGTTCAATCCCCGGCATCTCCAGATACGACTAGGAGAGACGTCTGCCTGAACTGATGTAGCGTTGCTGCCTGTCAGTGTAGGCAGTACTGAGCTAGATGGGCCAACAGCCTGACAGTTCAATATTACAATTATTTTATTATTTATTAAATTTGTATAACCACCCTTCATCCATAGCTCTCAGGGCGGTTCACAACATAACATTAAAATACAGTGGTACCTCGGGTTACAGACGCTTCAGGTTACAGACTACACTAACCCAGAAATAGTACCTTGGGTTAAGAACTTTGCTTCAGGATGAGAACAGAAATCGTGCGGTGGCAGTGGGAGGCCCCATTAACTAAAGTGGTACCTCAGGTTAAGAACAGTTTCAGGTTAAGAGCGGACCTCCGGAATGAATTAAGTTCTTAACCTGAGGTACCACTGTATAAAATAAACACAAAATACATAATGAAAAACAAAGACAACCCAATAATCCCCTCTCCCACAACACATTTAAAAGGGCATCAGTTGTCAATCAACCCAAGGCCTGGTTGAAGAGGAACATTTTCACTTGGTGCCTAAAGGTGAATAATGAAGGTGCTAGGCAAATCTCCCTGAGGAGAACATTCCACAAGCAGGGAACCATGACAGAAAAGGCTCATTTTTGTGTTGACGCCCTCTGGATCTCTCATGGAGAGGAAAAGATGAAGAAGGGGCTCAGAGGATGATCTTAGGGTCTAGGAAGGTTCATATGGAGCTAGACGGTCCTTGAGGTATTGTGGTCCTGAGCTGTTTAAGGCTTTATAGGTCCAAAGCAGCACTTTGAACTGGGCCTGGAAGTTAATTGGCAGCCAGTGCAGTCGGGCCAGGATCGGCGTAATATGCTCAAACCGCCTTGCCCCTGTAAGCAATCTGGCTGCCAAATTCTGCACCAGCTGAAGTTTCCAAACTGTCTTCGGAGGCAACCCTACATATAACGTTACAATATTTTTATTTATTAAAAAGGAACCGGCTAGCAGGTGATTGGGGTAAGACCTTTAATCAAGACCTGCTGCCAGTTAGAGCAGGTGATTTTGGAAAAGGTGGACTGATGGTCTGACTCTGTAAAAAGCAACTTCAGATAGGTACGGAGCCGAGCTGAAATGCCCCCTGCCTTATTTGCAGGTAGTGATAATGGGGGGAGGGGAGGATGCTGTGGTCATTTCACCACAGCAGTGACAGTGGCTGCTCTTTCTCCCCCAGAATGCCGTGGGAATCATGTTGTATCACCACATAACATCTTTCCCAGAGAGTTCTTCACAGCTTTAGTTCAGATTTAGAGATCATTAGGAAAGGGACTGAGAACAACACTGACCATTTCATAAAGCCATTATTCAAATCTGTGCTGCCGCCCCATTTGGAATAACTATGTGCAGTTCTGGTTGGGATGTTTTAAAGCTGGAAAGGTTTCGGAAAAGGGCATCCAAAACAGTTGCTGCATTTGGGGCTTTTTAGTCGCGAGTAAAGAGGGCACGTAATAGGAGTGTATACAGTTAAGCGTGGTGTGAGCACAGTTTTTCTCCTTCTCCCGTAAGACTAGAACTCAGAGCCATCCAATGAAGCGGAACGGCAGAAGATTCCAGGACAGACAAAAGGAAATACGGTACTTCTTCACACAACACACCGTTAAAATGATGGAATTCAATACCTGGTACATGGTGACAGCTGCCAGCTTTTGTTGTTGTTTAGTCATTTAGTCGTGACCCCATGGACCAGAGCACGCCAGGCACTCCTGTCTTCCACAGCCTCCCGCAGTTTGGTCAAACTCATGCTGGTAGCTTCAAGAACACTGTCCAACCATCTCGTCCTCTGTCGTCCCCTTCTCCTTGTGCCCTCCATCTTTCCCAACATCAGAGTCTTTTCCAGGGAGTCTTCTCTTCTCATGAGGTGGCCAAAGTATTGGAGCCTCAGCTTCAGGATCTGTCCTTCCAGTGAGTACTCAGGGCTGATTTCCTTCAGAATGGATAGGTTTGATCTTCTTGCAGTCCATGGGACTCCCAAGAGTCTCCTCCAGCACCATAATTCAAAAACATCAATTCTTCTGCGATCAGCCTTCTTGATGGTCCAGCTCTCACTTCCATACATCACTACTGGGAAAACCATAGCTTTAACTATACGGACCTTTGTTGGCAAGGTGATGTCTCTGCTTTTTAAGATGCTGTCTAGGTTTGTCATTGCTTTTCTCCCAAGAAGCAGGCGTCTTTTAATTTTGTGACTGCTGTCACCATCTGCAGTGATCATGGAGCCCAAGAAAGTAAAATCTCTCACTGCCTCCATTTCTTCCCCTTCTATTTGACAGGAGGTGATGGGCCCAGTGTCCATGATCTTAGTTTTTTTTATTTTGAGTGTCAAACCATATTTTGCGCTCTCCTCTTTCACCCTCATTAAAAGAGGAGAGCGCAAAATATGGTTTGACACTCAACATAAAAAAAAACTAAGCTTAGATAGCTTTGAAGGTGGATAAGGCCAATTCACAGAGGATAAGGCCAGTCAATGGCTTCTAGCCACAATGGCTATGTTATGCCTCCCACCAGCGGAGACAGGATGCTCCTGAGTGCCAGCTGCTGGGAATGGCTGGTGTGTAGAGTTGCTGTTGAACCCAGACCCTGCTTGTGGGCTTTCCATTGTGGCACCCGGTTGGCCACTGTGAGGACAGGATGCCACACTAGATGGGCCACTGGCCTGGCTCTTCTTAATGTGTACAGATTGCAAAACCCAGCTTTCTGTAGCTCAAGGCAATGGCTGGGTTTAGAATTCATCTTTGTGTGTGTTTTAAAGGGCAGATTAAACACGCTGTGTCACCTTCCTTTCTCTCTTTCAGTGATGCTTGTTGGTTGGGAAGGGCGGAGAGGAAGCCAAGATTAACCCCGCGATTCCTAGCCGCTCCCTGTCAAGGGCAATCACATCCGACACTGCTCTAACTCATTACCGGCTGGCTGGCGGAGTGCCATAATAGCGGGGATCATAAGCAATTTGCCCGGAGTTGATGTGTCTGTTGCGTGTGATCCCATTGCAGGGAAGGGAGGTGGAAGAGTGCATCTTGTTGAACTGGGGAGACAGTCGCGGTTTCCCTGTCCCCCATCCACAACCAACATCTAATGATTGAGCAGGAGCTGAGAAGGAGCAGTCAAGGAGGGAGCTGGAACAGGATGCAGGAGCAAGGAGGGCCCACCAGAGGCAGAAAGGCTTATCTCTTCAACACCAACCTCTTCTCTTCCTGGCAGCCTGCTGGGTAGAGAGCATATGCTTTGCATGGGTAAGGTGCCATGTTCAATCCCTGGCACTCCCAGGTAGGGCTGGGAAAATGCAGATCCACACCATCCAGTGTGCATGATTTCACCAAAGGAATCCTGGGAACTGTAGTTCCCCCTCGCAGCTATAGTGCCCTGGACCCTGAATAAACTACATTTCCCAGGATTCTTTAGGGGAGGTCATGTGCACTGGGTGTGCTTTAAAGGTATGGTGTGGACCTGCCCTTAAATATTCCCTGCCTAAAGACCTGGAGAGCCAATGCCTGCCGCCATAGACAATCCTGTGCTAGATGGACTCTGAAGAGGGCAGCTTCCTATGTTCCTATGTCTTAAGGGAAGGGCCATAGCTCAGTGGTTGAGCATCTGCTTTGAACTCAGAGGGGCACAGGTTCCATCCCCCACATCTCTAGATCGGGAGAAACCCAGGCCTGAAAGCTGAGAGAACTGCTGCCTGTCAGTTCAGGCAGTGCTGAGCTAGATGGAACAATGGTTTGACTGGATACCAGTCTCATTCCTATGGGTCACAGAATTGTAGAGTTGGGAGGGACCCCGAGGGTCATCTAGTCCAACCCCCTGCAATGCAAGAATCTTTTACCCAATATGGGGCTCGAACCCACAACCCTGGATTAAGATTCTCATGCTCCACCGATTCAGCTAACCACATTGTTCTAAGCTTTGCAACAACAACAAACAAACAACAACAACAACATCTGAAGGTAGCTCTCTTTAGGGAAGCTTTTAATGTTTAACAGACTACTGTATTTTAATACTTTGTTGGAAGCCGCCCAGAGTGGCTGGGGAAACCCAGCCAGATGGGTGGGGTATAAATAATAAATTATTATTATTATTATTATTATTATTATTATTATTATTATTATTACAACACGGATTTGTTGCACTTCAGCAACAGAGCGCTAAGTCATTCTGCAAACCTGCAGTTCCAGAGTGTGCATTTGAATCCCTTCCACAAAATACTGGCAGTCTTGGGAACACGCTCAGTTCAGCAAGCCTGTAGTCTCTTCATGCAGGGAAGCCTTTCCTTCATAAACAGAACATGTTGCTTATGTGCTTTACAGCAGTGGAGGCTGGGATGCATTGGGACAGTTAGGGCAGAAGTTAGGGAAACCAACAGTTTAACTACATGCTGTGTGGAGAAGTAATTTCTTTTGCCTATCAACATTGCCCTCAACATTCAGCTTCTTTGGGTGCCCACAATTCTAGACTTATGAGAGAGGGAGAAAAGCTTTCTCTGATTTCTCCATGCCATGGATAATGTGACAGATGTCTCTCATGTGACTAAAATTCCCCAATTCTGCAGCGTGTCTTCGTAAGGGAGTTGCTTCATCCCCTCAATCGTTTTGGCTTCAACGCTGAGACTAAGGAGCAGGAAGCTGGCATGCAGTGCCAACGCCTGGACTGGATGCACGTACAGAGGTTGACTGAAGACAGATTGAGCTTGGTGGGGGCAAAGCCCCACCTGCCCTGACAGACTAGCCACCACTGATTTATCTCATTTTGCCATCCAAAAAAAAGTTAGAAAAGGGAACAAGGGATCACGAAGGAGACTACCTGGAATGAAAAAAATTCTGCTGGAAAAGCCGGGCGACACAGAGGCAATACAGACTTTTAAAATGTTGCGAACACAGATTTCAATGTTAGTTACGCAAGAAATGGAGCAGAAATTTAAATATACAAGACAGAAACACTTTGCAAATAAACCAGGCAAACTGTTAACATGGAAAATGAAAAGAAAGAAAGGAAAACTAAAATTATAAACAAAATAAATATGGGTGGCAGAACAACATATAATGAAAAAGCGATGAGACTGGAATTTTGTAGGCATTGTTCTAAATCGTATCAAGGCAAGAAGGAGGATGCTGGAGAAATGGAAAGCTATCCAAAAGAGATACATTTAACAAAAGAACAAGTGGAAACGCTAAATGTTCCAGTATTGATAATGGAAGCAGAACAGATGATGAAAACAAGCGAAGATTGATAAAGTTCTCGGACTGGATGGCTTAACTGCTCTGTATTATAAAGTGTTCAGAGGCCGGTTGATACAACCTCTGCATGTGATTTTGAACAACGTAATAAATCGGGAATTCTGCACATGCTCAAAAGCACTTGGCACTGTGTGCCGGATTTTTTTTTTTGCAAACAAAGATAGAACAAACGCCTCAAACTCCCTCTACTTTTGCTCCCATGCGGTGCTTTTACCACCACCCGCAACCCTGTTTGTCTGCCTCTCTCTAGTTCCTTCCCTGACACCACACTTCCTCTTTGCAAAACCATGTCGGTGTCGGCTCGCACGATCCAAACTTGGCTCGCACGATCCAAACTAGCAAAATGCCAAATGGGGAGAAAAAGCAACACTCTTTTTTCCGGAGACAATGTAATAAAGTGGGCAGGGCTTTGCAGATGCTCTCTCAGCCGGTCCACGGCAGGAGAGTGTGGCAGCTCTGAGCTGACAGTGGCACCTCCCACACAATCGGTGCCTGTAATTTATTTTGTGGCATTATTTTTTTTTTAACAGAACATGCAAATCTCTCTCGCGTGCTCCTTTTTAAAAGAAGGGTGTTTGTGTGTGTGTGTTGTTTTGTTCAAACGTCTTTCTCTGTTTGTGGGTACCTCCAGATTTTCAAAAACCAGCCGAGATGAAACGGTGTGGAAACATTGTCTCTGGATGAGCTGGGAGAGAGATGCCCTCGACGTCTCACATGATTTCCAGGCTTGGGAGGACAAAAATAGCAGAAAGAAGGCATCTGCCCAAGAGAAACACTTGCATTATTCTATTTCATGTGCAGGGCCCTGCCAGTGAGATGGGCGAGAAAGAAGGCAGCTCGCATTTCTGCAGGGCATCTGCTCTTTGCCTCTTATTTTTGGAAGCAGTTTCAAAAGGGACGGCTCCGCTGTGGTCAGGGCTTGCGGCTCCCTGTTGCCGGTGGGCAACAGGCGAAGCCGTAGAGCATGAGTCACTTTTTTTGCTTGTTCTTCTGTAAGAAGGGAGAGAAAAACCACAGCCATGCAGTATCTGCCTTCCAGTTCCACAAAGGTTTTCTTCTGAGAAAGAGGCTCTCATCTTTCTGCCTCATTCTCTGGGTCCTTGAGAATGTCTATAAAATTTTGGTGGGGCCACATCTGACCACACGATTAAATCACAGTTATGGCACTTTATCCTTCGAAGAATGCTGGGAGCCGTAGTTTGCTAAAGGATGCTCAGAGCAGTTAGGAGACACACACCCCCGTTCCCTTCGCAGAGCCATACTTCCCAGAGCTCCCTGGATAAAGGGGTGGAGTTTTAAACCAATGTGGCCCTTCCCTTAAGACATAGGAAGTTGCCTTATACAGAGTCAGACCATTAGCTCAGGATAAGCTTGCGTTGGTGGGCAGTGGCTCTTGGGGGTTAGGGGGCAGGGACTCTTTAAGGGCAGACCCACACTGTGCATTCAAAGCACATTGCACATCCAATGTACATTTAAAGCATGTGACCTCTCCCCAAGAATGCTGGGAACTATTGTTCGTTACTGGTGCTGGGAACTATAGCTCTGGGGGGGGAAACTACAGTTCACAGGAATCTCTGGTTGCGGGGGGGGGGAGCTATGTACTTTAAATGTTGCAAACTCGGGATTGGGGTGGGGGAAGCATTCCTGTTAGGAGGCAAGGTTACACTGCCATGTTTCGTTGCAGTTCCCACTTGAGAGCGGCAGTGGGTGCCCTTGGATGGATTGTGGGCCTTGGCATTTGCCCGGTGGTGCCTACTCCCAGCACCCACACTTAGGAACTTGTTGGCTACAATAGTTAAGGAGGGAGCCTCCCAGTTCTGAGGCAGTCTACCTCTGAGGTGTTGAGATGCTGCGGACATAGTTCAGATGATGGCCATCACCTTTATGCTTTGATAGTGAGCTTCCCAGATCTGTCTGTCTGGGCATGGAATGTCAGGAGCTAGATGGGTTTTGGTGTGAATCCAGCCAACCACTCAGCACAGGGAATATGAAAAGAAGTAAGTGCTGTGGTGTTGGAGATGCTAAAATAAATGCCCAGCAGATGGAATCACTCGTTTCCTCTCTTTCTCACTGGATGTTAGTGAATTCTTCCACTTGCGTTATGGGAACGAAACGGAGGAGGCCGGCTACATTCACCTAGACCGCAAGGCTTGTCCCTGTTCTGCTTTTGGCTTTTCCAAATCGGCTATTGTTGAACGAAACCAGATCTCTCCTGTATTCCGTATGTAATCCAGAGCGTTGATTAATAACTGGGAGCATTTCCTCCACTTTTGATGTTTGGGGCTTTATGTGTCAGGAAGTCAATTTGTTTTGGTGCGGAGAGTCGTTTTCTTGGTGGCATGGGGGGCTCAGGAATGCCATTGCACGCTCAAGCAGACAGGGAGCAAGCGCCCTCACCTGTTGGGCTGTGGATCTAGGCTTTGCACTGTCGGAGGGAGGCAGAATGCCTCATGTTGAAACTACAGGCGCTTCTGCTCAAGGATGTTAGCAGAGTCACTTAAATAATGCAGACAGAGTCCAGAGAAAAAAGAAATCCTGTTAACACTTTTGTTGAGGAAATGGGGGTGGGGAGAGTGTGTGATTCGAGGAGGAATAAACAGAGAAGTTTTGTCTTTCTTACTTCAGGACCAGTGCATGGCAGGAAGATGTTCTACTAAAATGTGCAGAGGAAAACTTCCTCAGAACTACACAGCCAATCAGAGCATGTGCCTCAGTAAAGATCATTCCCCTCTGCCTGGTTGCTAGGTAACACCAGCACCATGTCCCCCCTTTGGCTAGTTGACTTTAATACTAACAGAACTAACTTCTAAGTGACATACAGGATGATCTCTGCTGTTGCCCTTCCAGCAAAGGAAACCAGATGAGGAATGAAATAGACAGTAGGCCAAAGGCAATTCTGACTGGAAAGAATGCCTGGCCAGATTCTGCTAGGCCAGGAGAAGACAATATGGTGCCTTCCAGCTGTAGACTGCAGCTCCCATCGTTCCTGGGCATTGGCCATACTGGTTGAGGCTGATGTTGTAATCCAAAACATCTGGAGGGCACTATGTTGCCAGCCTAGGCTTTTGTGAAGCCCATCTGGGACTGCATGCCTAGGAAACACGGTTTTCAGACATCCAGGACTAGTACAGTGGACATATTAGAACTCCTGGGAACCAGTCACAGAGTCTTTACAGGATTAGACCTAACAGAAGATTGATTTCAAGAATGCGGGGACCCTGATAGGGCTAAGAAGCAGAGAATATGACACAGCACGGAAGGAAAACCTGGAACACTATGGTAATTGCAGGCCAATCAACAAGAGTGTTTAAGCAGTTTAAGCAGGGATGGGGAACCTGTGCCCGCCAGACGTTGTTGAACTCCAATGGCCAGGGATGATGGGAGTTGTAGTCCAACAAAGTCTGGAGGGCACCGTAGGTTCCCAGTCTCTGGTTTAAATGCAAGGCGGTCAACACAGTGCTCTTCAGATGTGGTCGGGCAACTTCTATCATCTGTAGCTATTGTCTGTGTTGCTTGGGACCGAAGCGAGTTGGCTCTCAGCAACATCTGGAAGACATGATGTGTTTGCCCAGGATTTAAAGGATCGTTTTCAACCATTTAATCCAAATCACTTATTGCCAGCATGATAAACATGTGAGCAATTGCTTCCACCACAAACACACACAGAGATAAATGAGTTTTTGAAGGAGGAGCACGGGACATCTGCCAAAAAATTCCAAAGCCGTCAAGATGGGATTTTTTTTTCATTTGTACCAAAAACTGAACATTGCAAAAATAAAAATAAAAAATTAATACGTCACCGAGCAGCAGATGAGTTCAAACAAAGGGTGCTTTTGTTGCCAGCCAGCCAGCCAGCCAGCCAGCCAGCCTTGAACATAGGAAACTGCTTTGCACTGAGTCAGAAAATTTGTCCATCTGGGTCAGTATTGTTTGCACTTACTGGTAGCAGCTTTCCAGGGTTTCAGAGGTTTCCAGGTTTTCACCCTACCTGGAAATGCTAGAGATTGAACCTTCTGCTTGCAAAGCAGATGTTCTAACCATTGAGCTGTGACCCTTCCCTGAAAACATGGGAACACAGGAAGTTGATTTATACAGGGCCATTGGTCTATCTAGCTCACTATTTTCTACACGGACTGGCAGCAGCTATCCAGGGTTCAGACAGGGGACATTCCCAGCCTTATCTAGAGATGCCGAGAATTCAACTCGGGACCTTCTGCATGCAAAGCAGGTGCTCTACTGCTGAGCTAAAAATAATAAAAAAGAGCTCATAAAATGCTCAACAAATAGATCGCCTGGAGAGGCCCAGAGGGCGCTTTTATCTTTGTTCTAAGGAAACCAAACTCCGGGTATGTGGAGGAACCCCTGAAACGTCTAACCACTCAAAGAACGGGGTGTGTATGGCAGTATCTTCACAATCGTGATTGTTCTTTGGATTGAACTCTCTCAGGGTTTACGTAACCAGAAAACCTTTGAAGACAAGGTTGCAAGAGAAAAGGTGTTCAAAGCACGCAAGGGAGAGATCGGATGTCGTATTTACACTCACGTGGCTCCGCCTTACAGTAGGTGCTGGCGTGCTGGCGATGAAGCACATACTATTCAGGTGCTGATTCACCTCCACGAGCGTGTCCAGGATGTCTTCTCCTGTCCCGAGGCAGATTGTTTTGTCTGCTGGAGCAGAGATCCGGGAGAGAGGAGAGGTCACGGCTCTGAAAGACCCAACTCTTCCTGCTTTCTCCAGCTTCTTGGATGGTGGGGAAACAGGGGTATCTTTTGGGTCTTGGCCCATCTTGATTAAAAACAAGAACCAACGGTGGAAGCATCTTAGCCATATCTGATGGGGAATGCGTTCTTCTGTACAAGGTACAACAATAGCTCCTTTGCTTGTTTCACAAGGACGCCTATTCATTTGAAATGACTTAAATTAAATGTGTGTTTTGTGTGTGTGCTGATGGAATCACTCCCTGTAATACTGAACTCTGGTGCTGAGTGCCAATGGTTATGCAGGTAAAACTGAATCCCATAGAAACAAAGATGTATTTAGGGGAATCCCAAGGTTTACAGAAGTACAGAAAACAATTTGGGGAAATAAAAACCTAAGGGAGCAACTCCTGCCTCCCCTAAGCAGCCCAGTAAGGACTGAACATGCTCGGTAACTACAAAATGTTGCGTGTGTGTAATGGGTGGGAATGGAATGTAGAATCCTGGAAGAGGCACCCTGAACAGGAGATTCAGCAGTGCAACATTTTGTTGCAGATCCCACTTCTCTCTGACTTTTCTGATTAGCTGCTCAGGGTTTAAGCTTGACTGTTACAAGTTGCTGAAGGGCAGGTTGAACAAGTTGTCTTCTTGAGTATTAGTTACATGTTGGGAGAGTGTTGTTGCTCTGAGGTCTTGACTGCAGCAGAGGTTCTCAACCTGTGGATCCCCAGATGTTGTTGGACTACAACTCCCATCACCCCTGAGCTCTGGCCTTGCTAGCTAGGGGTGATGGGAGTTGTAGTTCAACAACATCTGGGGACCCACAGGTTGAAAAAGGCTGCTAGGAATTTGGTTGACTGCCTTGAGAACAGGATGCTAGGCTAGAAGGTCCGCTGGCCTGATCCTGCAGGGCTGTTCATACATTCTTAGAAGCTAGCAGAAGTCTCTGTTTATTTTAGCGAGTTATCCCTGCTGATATTCTGGCTGTGCGACTCTGAATCTTGGCCCGTTTCCCAAGGGGTGCTGTGGGTGGGTGTTTGCTAGTAACTCAGTGCCAGGGATTATCAGCTGAGGTGTATGGAGCAGATAAAGGAAGTGGGGTGTGTGTGTTTTGAGCTCCCTTCAGCTTGAGCAGAGGGCAAAAGGGCCTCAGCAGAAGAGGTTCCTTCTCTTGCCCTCTCTGACCTTGCAGCTCTGGGATTCAGCAGGCTGTATGTCTTTGAATACCTGTGTTCCTGGAAACCACAGGAGGGGAGAGTGCTGTCGCTCTGAGGACCTTCATTTGGGCTTCACATATAGGCATTTGGTTTGCCAATATGAGATCAGGAAGATGGACTAGAGGGGCTTTTGATTCAGTAGGCTCTTCTTATATGTCTCTGAACTTGCTCCCATTATCCCCAGCCAACATGGCCGATAGTCGGGAACAATAGGAGTTGGAGACACAACAACAACAGGAGAGCCACAATATAGTATTGCTGCTGCTGCTTACCTATCCATGTTCTGTGCCTGGTATACAAGCACCTCTGGACTGGAATTCTAGCTCAGTTGGCTAGAGAGTGGTGCTGATAATAACAAGGTCACAGGTTCAATCCCCACATGGGACAGCTGCATATTCTTGTATTGTAGGGGGTCGGACTAAATGATCCTCAGGATCCCTTCCAACTCTACAATTCTATGTATTTTATGATTCTATGAAACAGCTACTGCTCCAGAAGGTAGGCCCGGTGAGAGCGATGAACCCTGGTTAAAGTTGCCTGGAAAACCCCCCACAAATCTTTGAGGAAAGTCTTGCTGTGTGGAACTGTGATGCTGGAACCGATCAGGGGGTGGGGCCTGTTTGGTGCCGGGATACTTCAAAACCTCGGCCTAGACATTTTGCAGGCCCCTTTTGCTCTTCCCAGCACAGACCACAAGGCTAAGAACTTTCCCCACAGAGAGCTGGGCAAGTGCTTGGTTGCCCATACTTCCTTCCAGGTGCCAGTTTAAGGGAACGCTTGGCCAGCTCCGCCGCAGGAATGAGCTCTTGGAAAAACATTCGTTTGGGGTTTGTCTGTTTGGCTCACCCGCATTTCCAGGGATGAGTGAATTTTGGGCCACACGTTTTGGCCTGGGAATGCTGCCCTCTTGAATGCTTACTGGATGTTCGTATTCTTTTCCTGTGGTGTGTGTTGTGTGTGTGTATGGTTGTGCTCTCTTTCTCTCTGTGTGTGTATTTGTGTGTGTAAATGGCATATAACCTGTGGACCTTTGCTCAGAAATATTACAGGATGGCAATCCCCGGCTGCAAATAATAATAATAATAATAATAATAATAATAATAATAATAATAATAATTATTATTATTATTATTATTATTCATACCTTCAGAATGCAGAAAAAACAGCTGTCCAAAGTCCTCTGTGGATGCCCTTGGCCCAGACACGTGGCTGAAAGCAGATGTGCAGTTAGTTGAAATTAAACACTGGACTTATGAGGGACAGACTTATAGGGGCGCCTTCCCACCCCAATCTTTCGAGGGAAGCATGTGTTTTGCTTGGCTCCTTTCAAAACGCAGCGAGACAACCATTGTGGTTGCTTCTGCCCAAGCCTGCCGTGCCTCTGCTAGGATGTTTTTCCCCTCAGCATGTCTTTGGATACCTATTGCTGAAAATCGACACATGAGGAAAGTAGCTCAGGTCCTGCTTGCCAGCTTCTGAGAGGCGTCTGGTTGGCGTCTGTGAGAACAGGAGACTAGGCCAGATGGGTCGCTGGTATCATCCAGAGGGGGGTCTTCTTAAGCTGCCTCTTGAAAATGTCCTCTGCCAGTGAGTCTATTGATGAGAAAACATCTCTCTGAGCTTCTTGTCCCTTAAAATGGGTTGCACAGCACATAGTTAAACTCTGGAACTCACTGCCACAAGAGGTAGCGACAGCCATCAACCTGGATGACTTTAAAGGAGGATTCGACAAATTTATGTAGGATAAGCTTCTCAGTGGCTACTAGCCACGATGCTGTTATTTTAGCTCAGGGGGTGCTGCAAACCACAGGAGGGGAGACTTGCTGTGGCACCCAGGTGTAATCTGTGGGCTTCCCATTAGGGCTTCTTGTTGGCCACTGTGGGAACAGGATGTTGGACCAGATAGGCCACAGTCTTGTGGGGCTCTTGTGTTGTTATGGGGTCGAGTGGGGCAGGGGAAGCACTCGAGCAAGACACCCTCAGGAAACCCCTTAAGCCACCAGGAAGTGGTCTGAGGCAGTAAATCTGTTGCTGGTGCGTACCACTTCCAACAGCAGGTGAGGGCTGCCATGATAACTCAATTCTTCCATACAACACAACACAAAACAAAGCACAACACAACACAACACAATGGAAGCATCCATTCTCCACACATAGAAAGCTAGCCATTCAGGGAGAATGCTGTTCTAGAGCTATTCACCTGGCATGCTCTTTTTCTGCATGGAGGGATTCTCTCTCTGTGCAAGAACATAAAATCACAGAAGCCCACTGCGCTTTGCAGTCTGAACTGGTACAATCCTGACACAGGCTTACCCCCCGTCAGCAAAGACTCCCTCGCTCACCCACTCCCACCCACCCCCAAACTCCTTTCATGCTGTAGTTACCAAAGCCTGGAACGTTGCCCATAAAAGAACTGCTATCCAATTCTCCCGAAGGAACACGCTGGAGGCTTTTGGCTTCCCGTATTTCCAGAGCTGCGAGGAGATTTGACCTGGAAATTCCTTTCTTCACATTACTGACTGGAACGCCAATGTTTTCCACTGCTTAATTTTAAGCCTCTTCGACCCCCAGTTAAGAATATCAACATTGCTTCGGTTGTATGGGGCCAATGGCCCACCTTGTCCAACATTCCTTCCCTCACTTGGTGCCTCCAAATTTGTTTTGGACTACAACTCCCATTCGCCCCAGCCAACATGGCCAGCGGCCAGCAAGGATAGGAGTCAGAGTCCAACAACATCTGAACCGTTTTGGGGAGGGTTGTTCTGACGCTATCAAGTGTGTGGATTGGTGTTCTGCAGCAACTTTAGCATATTGTGCAGTAGGTGTGGGGAATCTCAGGATGTTACTGAACTAGAATTCCCATCATCCCTGGCCATTGGCCATGCTCGCTGGGGCTGATGGGAGTTGTAGTGCAGGAGGGCTGACTATTCGCCACAGCCGGTGTGCCGCAGCAATGTGTCGGTTCTCTGGTCGGTTCGCGAAGCCCTGTGGACTGGATGATGTGGGGATCAATCTTCATTGGGGTTGATGCTTGGAACAGCTTGATCATTCAGTATCCTTCTCCAGCTGGATGAGTAAGTTTCTGCCACAGGTGTCCATTTTGATTTATTTTAAAGCTCATCCTCTGTTGTTGTTTTTAATGTTTTGTAACTGGTGTTTATTCTTAGCTGTTTTTAATTACATATTGAGCACATACATTTGGGACATGTATGGAAGGCAATTAATTAAATAGTATTCACAAAATAATAAAATCACTGCCATCTTCATCCTGATAACTTTGGCTCTCAGAACCTTATCAGGAAGCTTTGCCTTCTCATTACACCTGAACCTGCGATCATTGAGGTTTGCTTCTTCTCCCTGTCATGAGCTCCATGCGCCATTGAGGAGTTGGCAGCCCTAGATGCTGGCGGAGGAGGATGTATTTTGGAATCTTGACTTTTAGGCCTTGCATTTGCTGCTGAGCCTGCATTGCTTTTTTATTAATGTTTAATTGTCATAAAATGGTTCTAAAACGTTTAAATGGTCTGTTGACTGCAAATAGAGAAATGGCGGTGGCGATGCTGTTAGCCAAATATAGATCTCAGCCTTACTTGCTAGTTAAGGATTGTTGCCTTGTGTTTTGGGAGAGGAGTTTTCACGCTCCCCAACAAACCACAACAACTAGCTGCCCATAAGCTATTAGGAAGAACTTCCTGGTGGTGTGAACTGTTCATGTCAGGAAAAGACTGGTTGTGTTAGAGAGGTAAGCAGAGGCTGGATGTCCACCAGTATCCATGGCTTTCCTGAACTGGTAGAGGGAGTTGATTTTTGATGTCCTTTCCAACGCTATTATTCTGTAAGGTATTCAGAAGTTGGAGAAACGGGTCATCATTTGGCCCTGTCTCCATGTGCCCCTGCTTTCAGCCTTCCTGGCTTTGGGCCTGATAGTCATATACTTGTCAACTGTTCTGATTTGACCGGGACATCCTGGAAGCCATCCTGGCTTCTGATTGGATCTTGAGATGTCTCTTTTTGGCTCCTGTGCCTCTCTTTTCCCACCCACCCTGCCTGCCTCCCCCTGATGCTTGCCCACCCAAAGTGGAAACACAACAAGTGCCACTTCCAGCTCTTCCTCCTCCCCTATAGAGATACGGAAGAATGTAGACCGAAGCGCTGCTAGCACTTCCGGCCTCCAAGAAAAAAATTGGATATCCACTCTCTCAGTGCAAAAGTGTGCCTTGGAGAACGGGGGAGTGGTTCATCATCGAGTGGCTAAGAACTGGAGTGGTGCCATTTTGTACCATTGATATTTGGAGTTTTCAAATTGTTTACCGGAAGTTTAGGTTGCATTGTGACTCTACACCTTTCCCTATATTTATGTCTGTCCCCCTTCACACCTCTCAGCCACCAATCAGCACGCTGCTGTCTGTCCAGCACGCTGCTGAAACTTTGGGGGGGGTGCCGCCCCGAAAGACGCACGTCCTGATTTTCCTCTGCGGCATGTTGGAGGGTATGCAATGAATCTCACACAGCCTCAAGCAAGAGCTTATGTCTCTGTCTCCCTTCTTGCAGGGCGACCATAGATGAGGTGGAAACGGATGTTGTGGAAATAGAAGCCAAGCTTGACAAGGTAAGTTGGTGGAGCTCACACAAACACGCACAGAGGCAGGCAAGTCCAGTGGCAAGGTGGTTAACAAATATGTGACCCTCGAGATGCTTCTGGACTCCAACTCCCATCCTGCCTGACCATTGGTCCATGCTGGGAGTTGGGAGTCCATGAAGGGCCTGTGAAGAGGGATTGACTGCTAAACCACTGGGAATTGTGGCTCTGGGAGGGGAATAAGGGTCTCCTAACAAATCTCAAGGGACGCGGGTGGCGCTGTGGGTTAAACCACAGAGCCTAGGACTTGCTGATCAGAAGGTCGACAGTTCGAATCCCCACGACGGGGTGAGCTCCCATTGCTTGGTCCCTGCTCCTGCCAACCTAGCAGTTCAAAAGCACCTGAAAGTGCAAGTAGATAAATAGGTACCGCTCCGGCGGGAAGGTAAATGGTGTTTCCATGCGCTGCTCTGGTTCGCCAGAAGCGGCTTAGTCATGCTGGCCACATGACGCGGAAGCTGTACGCAGGCTCCCTCAGCCAATAAAGCGAGATGAGCACCGCAACCCCAGAGTCGGCCACAACTGGACCTAATTGTCAGGGGTCCCTTTACCTTTACCTTAACAAATCTCAGCACCCTTAACAAACTACAGATCCTCCCAGGATTCTTTGTGGGGAAGCTGTGACTGCTTAAAGTGGCATCATAGCGCTTTATGTGACTGTGGCCTGTATCTCAGTTGTTTTAAAGCTGTTACTTTTTTCCCTTTTTTTCCCCTACTGCTGCATCCCTGGATGGCCTATTTTTGCTTTTTTAACACTATTGTGCTAGATTTCCCTACACTTTGTTACGTTTCTAACAATATTTCAGGGGTTTCCCTGGCTGCATGCGCCCCCTTCCCAAAGGCACTGGTTTGCATCTAACTCTAGCCCTGGACCCACTGACGTTAATGAACTTGACTGACTTGGGTCCTTTAATTTCAGTGGGCCTCCTCTGAGTAGGGCTCGGTTGGATAGAATTCCTCCCAAAGCATCTGCTCACAGGAAACGGCATGCAGCTCGGTCTGCTCTGTGTGGGGACCGAACAGCGTTGCAGAAACTGCCACGTTGCAGAATACGCCTCCCTTTCGCTTCCAGAGGTTTCCTCCAAGCCACACTGGTGTGTCCATCTGGGAGCCAGATGTGGCCGGCAGCTGCATCTTTTTGGGTTTTTCTTTTTTCGTTCCCTGGAATCGTATGCAGCAGCTCGGAGACGTTTGCCAGCACCCATTTCTCGGCCCTGCCAGATGACAGAAACAGAGGGAACATGAGTGGAGCAGCCAAAGGTTATTCTGTGTGCTGGCTCTGACTTGCACCTACTTCTCGGCCTTGGGCAATTCTCCTTGCCCTCTGTTTACTTATTTGGAACATTTGCACTCCGTCATTCTGCCAAAAAGGCTCCCAGAGCAACTTGTGTGTAGCCAGTTTAAAACAAGACGGTCTCTGCTCACAGGTATGCAATCTAAAAATGCACGACACACATGGAGGAAAAGAGACAGGGAAGGAAGAAGGCGGAAAAGCAAACTTAGGAGCCAGTTATTGTTGTGCCCGTTTCTGACTGATGCCCCTTGTCCCACACTTCTTTCCTTCTCAGCTGGTAAAGCTATGCAGTAATATGATAGATGCCGGGAAGGCCTACCTCATCACCAACAAGCATTTTGTCGGAGGGGTCCGGGACCTTTCACAGCAATGCAAGAAGGACGAAATGATCTCGGTAAGCAGACGGCATGCAGCACTGCCCCACCAAACCCCAGATCTATGAGGAGCTAAAGGGTGAGGTGCACAGGGTGCCTGCCCTCTCAGCACTGAGCCGTTAGAGCCGGCCCTACCCTTAGGGAGAGGGAGGCAGCCACCTCGGGAGGCTGATTTTAGGCATCGTGAAAGAGCGTGATTTATTATTGCTCTATTCTTACTGACAGGGAGAGGAAGTGGCTTAGACTGGACACCTTAAACCGGTGTGTGTGTGTAACATTTGCTGCACTGCCTCAGGCAGCAAAATACCATGGGTGGACCTGGGCAGGCAAACTCTACTAATCTACTAATGCAGTAGTTACCAAAGAGGGAAGGATTGCCCCTGGGAGGCCAATGAGTTTACCTAGGGTTGTGCTCAGAGGCAAGGGGGTGACAGGAAGGAGTAAAAAAAGCAAGCAAGCAAACAAACAAAACCCCCAAATCTATCAGACTTGGAAAAACTGGTATCACTGGATCAAGTTCAAGCATTTTGTTGAATTCATTGAACTAAATAGTTTTCACTGGATTTTGAATAAATGTGAAATTAATTGTTACTGTTTTGGATTTTATGGTGTTACCATCTTCCTTAGTGGGTTGTGCAAACTGTTGTTCTTAATAATATTTTTAATAGGGTAGGGTAGGGGGCACTGGGGATGAGGTTATGGAACCAAGCGGGCAATGGTTTAGGAACCACTGTGCTTATGTGACGAATAGGATGCAGAGCACCTGGTGGTAGACTGAACGAGATTCAGTCTCTGGCATTTCCAGGTAGGACAGGGAGAAATCCCTGTCTGAAACGCCAGAGTCATTGCCTGCCAGTGTTCTTCAACTTTGGTTCCTCATCCATTGTTGGGCTACAAGCTCCACCATCCACAGCAAGCCACACTCCACCCACATTTGGTACTGCTTTGAATGTTGCCTGCCTGCAACCCTGGAGAGCCACTGCTGATCAGTGTGGTCATTATTGAGTTAGATGTGCCCATGTTCTGATTCTGGATCAGGCAGCTTCCTATCTATTCGTAAAATCTAATGCAGGGAAGCAGATTCAGCCGTTGAATTAGTGTTCCCGGAGGAGGGGTTGAGAATTAGATACATGTGACATTTGCACAACAATGCGGCAGTGACAACCATTTCTGAGCAAGGTCAATCTTGAGTATTTGAGAGCTGAGAATTTCAGCGTTTCCAGAGGAACACTGTGGGTTTGTGTTTCTTTCGTTTTTCATTTTTGCAAATTGAAGCACCAAATCAGACACGTGCAAAATGATCCTTCCTGCAATTGCAGGCACAAACCCACCATTTTCTGTATTTTTGCAAAAAGGGTAAATGCATAAAGCTGTTTGGATCTGGTAACTCAAGCTTAAGCAACACACACACACTCACTCTCACACACACACCAGGCTAAAAATATCTGAGGAGTTGGATGCCTCAAGGAATCGCATCTCTTTCTGAAAAGCCAGAAAGCAGAGATGATGCATCTGAAGTAGGTCAGCGAACATCCGCTATTTGGGAAGAGGGAGGATAAGTCTTTGCAGAGGGAACTGAACAGGAGTCGAGGCGATACCTTTGGGATGGGGATCAGAAGGACTGGGAGAAGCCTCTTGAGTTCATAACACGAATTGGGGGGTGGGCAGAATTTCAATTCATATTGCATTTAAAGGCGGACCTACCTGATTTGCGCAGGCCAAAACAATACGAGAGCTGAAAGACAGCCATCCTTCAAAATCCGCACTTTTCCAATTTTTGCAATTCAGTGCTCTGGCCAAGTCATGCATACAAAAAAATGCATGTAACTGGGGTAAAGTGTGCATAGAAATGCATATGAGCAAAAATCACATTACATATACATTGTATTAGGGAAAATGTAAATATTGGGAGAAACATGCTTTGCAAATGTGTGTAGATTAGGCAAAAAAGCCCCAGGCAAGCACTGTGTACAAAAACGCATATAATTGGAGTAAATTGTACATATATGTGTGTGTGTGTGTGTGTGTGTTTGTGTGTGTGAGAGAGATACAAACATTGAACATTATTGGGCAAAATGGTTTTGCAAAATTGTGTTTTATAGTCAAAATTGCACACAAATGTGTGTATATTTGGAGAAATATGCACTGCAATGCTGATGTGTATATCCCACACTGATGTGGCAGTGTTGGGAACTGAACTTGACTGGAAGAATGAGAAAGTGAAATGCACAGACTTGCGCATCACTGGTTCTGAGCTGCACCTCTGAGAACATCAGGATGGATTTGCCTGTTCATTTTTCTCAGGCAAGCACCATGTTCTTTGAAAAGTGGGGTACTCTGCCCTGTGCACAGAGCACTTGTAGAAATCTCACCACAGCAAACAGGGGTTCACCATCACGTACAGCCAGTCTCCCAAAGAGCTCAAGACAATGTAGATATGAGGGTCTTCGTCTTGTAATCTAGGAAGTGGGTCTGGCCTGCAGACCCAACCCTTTTCTCCTCTATCCACCCCCACTCCCCACAATTGCCCAAGTTTGATAGGTGGGTGAGGCTGACCGCAGGTGACCCAGGAAGTGAAAGATGAGCACGTGGGCAGAGGGATGAGGAGAGTGGTGCTTGTTGAGACTGGAGCTAAATTAAGGGGGGGGGAGAGGTGTTGTTTACATCTACAGTGGTACCTCGGGTTAAGTACTTAGTTCGTTCCGGAGGTCCGTTTTTAACCTGAAACTGTTCTTAACCTGAAGCACCACTTTAGCTAATGGGGCCTCCCGCTGCCACCGCGCCACAGGAGCACAATTTCTGTTCTCAACCTGAAGCAAAGTTCTTAACCTGAAGCACTATTTCTGGGTTAGTGGAGTCTGTAACCTGAAGCGTATGTAACCTGAGGTACCACTGTATAAGGTTCTAAAGCACAGAGGGGTTTTTTTTGGAGGAGTGGTTAAGAAGACAGCCTGGAGTTAGAAGAGACAGAGAAGATAAGTCTGTGAGTTGGGCTAGTCTGGTGTGAGAGAGTGAGGGAATTTGTTAAGAGGAGTCAGTCAAACAGTTGAGATAACCAGTCAGAAGGTATTAGGAAGGTATAGGTCAGTAAAGAAACTAAAGATACTGACAGGAATATTATCTGAGAAACCATAAACTTGTTAATGTTTGTAAAATAAACTTGGTTTTTTTTCTTGGTTCACTTTTAACATCTGTCTGGACTCAGTGTTTTACCAGAGAGTAACGGGTTGGTGGCAGCAGGAAAGCGAGCACAGTGGTGGCACCGGGATCAATAGACCGTTAAACGTACGGGGACCCTGTGTGATCGCCACAGTGGTGCTTGTTGAGACTGGAGCTAAATTAAGGGGGGGGTGTTTACATCTATGTCCACCCCCCACTCTCCCTTTCAGGCCTCTGTTCTTCTCTCACTGCCATGCCTCTCTTCCTTCTGCAGGAATGCCTGAACAAGTTTGGAGACAGCCTGCAGGAAATGGTCAACTACCACATGGTAAGTCACATCCTGCCACGAGTTCCTTGGTGCGGTGCGGCTGTGGCTGCATTAAGTGATGTTTCGTAAACATTATAAAAGCCTTGCACACGCAGTGCCGTTGACAGACCTGAAGGTCGCAACTGAGCTGCCTTGCTGATTGAGATCAAGGCTGATCTCTCCCACTGCCCTGCCTCCGAGAGTGGACAGCACAGACTCTCCAGTGTCCAGGAAGTTCCAAGGAGCACTGTCTCTTAAGGACATAAGATGAACTCTGCTGGATCGGGTTGAAGGCCCTTTTAGCACCATATCATATTCCAACAGCCACCAATGAGATCCCTCTGGGAAGCCCCCAAGCAGGACTTGGGGTGCAACAACAACAACTTGGGTGGGGCAGCACTGGCGTTCTTGCCTGGCTCATGGGCTCCTCTGTTCCTGTGACTATGGAGGAGGTGGGGTGGTGGCACTTGAGAGCTGGACAGGAACTCAGACTGCTAGTGTGGGGACCTTTGGTCTTGGGGCAGGAGTGTCCAGCTCAGGATTGTAGGCAGTGCAGATATGCGCTGTAGGAGCTGCTTCTCTTTTTTTTTTTAAAATAATTTTTTATTAAAGGTTTTTATAACAACAACAGACATATAACAAATACATAAACAGACAAAAACAAAAACAAAACAAAAAACATGTACCATTTCATATCTTAATTTCTTGTACCTTTCTTCCCCGACTTCCTCATGCCTCCCTTTTCTGTATTCCAAACTCTTATCAATTACTCAGCAAATCTTCCCTTATTTTAATTTGAAATTAATCTAATCTTCCTTATTCTCCTTGTCTTAGCCCTTGCTAATAGTAACCATTTACTTTCCAGTCCAACATCATTCTAACTTTCGTTAATTTTGTAATATTTCTTTAAATAGTCCTTGAACTTTTTCCATTCTTCTTGCGCTGCTTCTCTTCCCTGGTTTCGGATTCTGCTCGTCATTTCTGCCAAGCCCATGTAGTCAATCACCTTCATCTGCCATTCTTCCAGTGTGGGTAATTCTTGTGTCTTCCAGTACTTCGCAATAAGTATTCTAGCTGCTGTTGTAGCGTACAAAAAGAAAGTTATATCCATCTTTAACACCCCCTGTCCGACAATACCCAAGAGAAAGGCCTCTGGTTTCTTGGGGAAAGTATATTTAAATACCTTTTTAAGTTCATTATAGATCATTTCCCAGAATGCCTTAATCTTCGGGCACGTCCACCAAAGGTGAAAGAATGTACCCTCCTTTTCTTTACATTTCCAACATTTATTATCAGGCAAATGGTAAATCTTTGCAAGCTTGACTGGGGTTATGTACCACCTATATATCATTTTCATAATGTTTTCTCTTAGAGCATTACATGCCGTAAATTTCATCCCGGTGGGGAGCTGCTTCTCAAGGGAAGGCCCATAGCTCAGTGACAGAGCATCTGCTTTGCATGCCAAAGGTCCCAGGTTCAATCCCCAGCATCTCCAGGTAGGGTTGGGAGAGACTCTCTGTCCGAAACCCTGGAGAACAGCTGCCAGCCAGTGTAGACAATGCTGGGGTAGGTGGACCAACAGTCTGACTTGGTATAAGGTAGCTTTCTATGTCCCTGTCTTAAGGGGAGTTGGTGTAGCTCAGTGGTAGAGCATCCGTTTTGCATGGAGGAGGTCCAGGTAGGGCTGGACAGCTGCTGCCAGCCAGTGTGGCCAATACTGAGCACATTGGACCAACTCAGTGTGAGACACCTTCCCGTGTTCCTAAAATTTAAGGGAAAGGGTCACAGCTCAGGGCTGGAGCACCTGTTTTGTTCTATCCCAGACAAAAACACTTGAGGAGGGGTGGTAAGCAGAAGGGCATAGCCTAGGAAGGAGGGCTGGAGAGGTCTGGAGGGCTGCATTTGAACCCCCCACCAGCTCTGAGACCCCCCACCCCTGCCTCAAATACTGCTCTCATTCGATGCTCATTAATAATAGCATTTATATAGTCCTTCCTGACTGCCGCTGCTGTGATCTGAGTTCACCCGTCCCTCTAGCCAGGGCGTTCCACATAAGTTGCTGAGTTAGCTCTTCAGCAAGCCAGGAACTGTGTCTGCAGAGTAACTCCAGACAGAGGGAGTGGACGGCACAGGACGGCTGCCCCTCTTTTGGAGAGGGGCGAGGGGGCTTTGAAATAAGGAAAGGTTTTCTCCCCCACCCAGCCGCAGCAGGTCAGGGATGGTGCAGGCTGTGTTTCCGCTCCATGTTTCGAAATTTTGGGGGGGAAAATCAGTCGCCGGGAGAAAGTCTGACAGGGGCGTCAATCCTCAGGGCTGTAAAATCTGCGTCCAGAAGGGGAAGGCATAAAACGGTTTCCTTCTCAATGACACTCCTGGGGTGAAGGACGAGGGCCATACAGTCTCAACCTCAGTTTTTCCATGGGTCTATTGACGTTCATTCTAGTACAGTGGTACCTCTGGTTAAGAACTTAATTCGTACCGGAGGTCCGTTCTTAACCTGAAAGTGTTCTTAACCTGAGGTACCACTTTAGCTAATGGGGCCTCCCGCTGCTGCCGCGCCGCTGGAGCACAATTTTTGTTCTCATCCTGAAGCAAAGTTCTTAACCCAAGGTACTATTTCTGGGTTAGCGGAGTCTGTAACCTGAAGCGTCTGTAACCTGAAGCGTATGTAACCCGAGGTACCACTGTAGTGGTATGGACTTGGCCTCAGTAAATATTAATTAGTTTTTATTCTTAATTATTTAATATGCCACTTGCTGCCCAAAACAGGATTCTATCCAGTTGCACAGGCAATTAAAATATAAGCATTAGTTATTAGAATATGCAATAGGCAAGAACAGTAAAACAACACAGCAATTAAAACAGGAAGCGCAGGTCTAGATTGCGCTGATAAGATTTCATTCATTTGCTTGCTGCTTTTAGAATCCTCCCTTTCTTGCAAGGAGTTCAAGGCAACATATACATGGTCCTCAGTTGCTCATTTTATCCTCACAACAGCCCTGTGAGGTAGGTTACGCTGACTGGCCCAAGGTCAGTGGCTGAGTCAGGGTTTGAATCAGAGTCTCCCGTGTTGTAGTCAAATGCTCTAACCACTTCACCAAACTGACCATTAGGTACAGAGATGGCACCGAGTAAAGCCAGGCATTGAGAAGGGGTCCATCCATTGTTAAAAACATATCTAAGGAAAGGTCCTTGTAGGTCGGGGGGGAGAACCTCAGGCCTGGGGGCCTAATGCGGCCCTCCATGTGTCTCTACCTGGCCCTCACAATTATCCCCAGGCCACACCCCCTCTCCTCAGGCCACACCCCTCACCTGTCCTGTTTTAGACCACAATTTTTTTTGCATGGTTGGAATGTGTCTAATGCCTCTAGCTTGTCTAGGAGGGGGGTGGTGAGAGGTGCATTGGTTGCTCCACCCACTTTAGCCCCCGGCCCCACCCACCACTGGCATGCGGCCCTTGGAAGGCTGCCCCGGAGGGAGTGCGGCCCCTGGGCTGCAAAAGGTTCCCCGCCCCTGTTGCAGATCTTCTCAGCAGCCTCTATATCCTTTCAAATGCACCACATCTGGGCGCAGTTAGCTGTGATTCTAAAACTAGATGCCCTCCCTTAATGGAGAGAGACAAGAGACGGTGTAGGAAAAAAATCTAGGTCATACACACGCACACACACACACAGCCCAAACACCCTTCAGTTCGTTCAGCTTTCAAGTTTGTGCATCTCCCGCTGAGCAGCAAGCTTAAAATACTCGCAGGGTGTTGGATTGGCATTTGCGGGGGATAATTTCTATTATTTTTTGAAAAGTTGTTGGTAGCACTGTGCCGAAATCTGTCCTCCCCCAGATTTTCAGCAGATAATTTCCAAATGCAATTTATTTTCCCGTTACTGGTGGTTGGGAGGGAAACACGGGGGGGTGTGTATTTTTTAGTTCAGCACCAGTTGTTAGCGCATGACAGGGATGGGGAACAACAGCAGGCCTGGGGGAATCAAATGAGGCATTCTGGACCTCTCTGCCTGAGCCTCAGGACTCTTTTCAGGCCACGCCCCCTCTCCTCAGGCCACGCCCCTCCCCAGCCCTGCTCTGAACTCTCCTTTGGGGGTTTTTGTGGCTAGCTGGGAAGCATCCTTTAGTTCTGATCATGCCTCTTCCTGCTTGCCTGGATGGGAGGACAGAGAGGGCTGTGTTTAGAAATTAGCTTGCTGTACAAAGGGGAGATCTGCATCCGTGGCTGCACCCATCTCTGCCTCTGGTCACCAGGCCCAAGGCTCCCTGTTGCTGGAGCCTGCAAAGCTTTTTGCTTTTTGCCGTAAGGCTGGCAGGTTGGGTGCCGGGCGAGCCTCTCCTAGGAGAGTGTCCAGAGGCTCCCTTGAAAAAGGTTAGATGGACCAGTGTGCAACATTTTATGTACCCTCCCCTGAGTGCTCCCAAACCTGCAACGCAGGTTTCAGCCTTTGCTGAACGTTCTCAAACATTTTTCTCTGGGCCACACCTTCAGTATAGAAATTTGTGCACACCAAACCGAATTCTTTATTGCTAAGAAATATATTGGAAAGCAAAAAGAAACAACTACCAGTGCTTGATATATAACATAGAGCACAACTACTTTATAATATAATACAGCTACATAAGAACATGAACCAAAATATAATTCTAAACAAACCTCTTGCATATTCTGCAAATGAAAACATTTTTTTATACTATACTATACTATTCTATACGGGATGCGGGTGGCGCTGTGGTCTAAACCACAGAGCCTAGGGCTTGCCGATCAGAAGGTCGGTGGGTAGAATCCCCGCGATAGGGTGAGCTCCTGTTGCTCGGTCCCTGCTCCTGCACACCTAGCTGTTCGAAAGCACGTCAAAGTGCAGGTAGATCAATGGGTACCCCTACAGCAGGAAGGTAAACGGCGTTTCCGTGCGCTGCTCTGGTTCGCCAGAAGCGGCTTAGTCCTGCTGGCCACATGACCCGGAAGCTGTACGCCGGCTCCCTTGGCCAATAAAGCGAGATGAGCACCGCAACCCCAGAGTCGGCCACGACTGGACCTAATGGTCAGGGGTCCCTTTACCTTTATACTATACTGAAATGTTTAAATCCTTCTTTGATTGCCCTTGAATCTTCCTGCCACACTTGCCATCCTCTCCTGCCACATCAATGCGGCATGCCACACCCTTTGAGAACCACTGGTTTAAAAAGCATTATTCAGAAGAGTGGTTTTCCACAACCCACTGAGGAAGATAACAACGGAATAAAATTCCTAACTGTAACAATTCATTGCACATTTGTTCAGAATCCAAGTGAAAGGATTTAGTATAATTATTTTGACAAAGCTGATGAACTTGGTCCGGCGATACCAGCTTTTTGAAGCCTCTTAGGGTACCTCCTGCCACCCCCTTGCCTCTTAGCAGCGCCCCCCCCCCAAGTAATCACACTGCCCCCTGTGGTAGTGGGGAGTACTGCTCACTTTGGGAACTGCAGCTCTTTTCATAAAAGCACCTGTTTCTGCCTTCCACACCAAATGAAAAATACACAAAACTGCCGCCGCTTGCAACTCTCCTTTCCCAAGGGCATGCTGCTCCACACAGGGTCCTGCGCTCTCATGCGCGGAGATCTGTCTCTGGGGAATGTCTGTAGATTGACTCAAACATCTTTCTGCCGGGCGGCGAAGCCTGGAGCAATCTGAAGGGGGAGGAAAGTTATTTTTAGTGGTTTTTGTGCTTCGTGTCCCCCCCCCACTCTTGTGTGCGCATGGGGGCGGGATTTAGCACGTCGGCTCATCCCCTGCTCCCTGTGTAAAGGCAGAGGGAGTCGTGAGGCTGCAAGCAGCGCTCGCTCTGGGTGTGCGGCGCACGAGGGTTTGGCCTTTCAGTATCATCGCAGAGAAGCACCGTCTTCTGTGGCAGCCTAAGTCCCCCCCAAATAGGCGTTATGTGGGAGCGGCAGGGACAGAAAACGGGCAAGGCGGGGTGACTTCTGCTGGATCCCAAATCTGTTCAACTCGGTCATGTGACCCGTCAGCTTACCCTGGCAAAAAGGGGGTCACACTCTATTTCAAAGGCTTGTTTTCCTTCTGCTGGGAGTACATTTTTCCAGCTTCCAATCCTTAGGATTTACGGGCTAGTTTCCGAGCCACAGGACGCGGGTGGCGCTGTGGGTTAAACCACAGAGCCTAGGACTTGCCGATCAGAAGGTCGGCGGTTCGAATCCCCGTGACGGGGTGAGCTCCCGTTGCTCGGTCCCTGCTCCTGCCAACCTAGCAGTTTGAAAGCATGCCAAAGTGCAAGTAGATAAATAGGTACCGCTCTGGCGGGAAGGTAAACGGCGTTTCCGTGCGCTGCTCTGGTTCGCCAGAAGCGGCTTAGTCATGCTGGCCACATGACCCGGAAGCTGTCTGCTGACAAACGTCGGCTCCCTCGGCCTATAGAGCAAGATGAGCGCGCAACCCCAGAGTTGTCCGCGACTGGACCTAATGGTCAGGGGTCCATTTACCTTTACCTTTAAGTCACACTCTATTTCCAAAGCTTGTTTTCCTTCTGCTGGGAGTACATTTTTCCAGCTTCCAATCCTTAGGATTTACGGGATAGTTTTCGAGCCACACATTTTGTCCCAGAAGTCATTTCGTGTAGGGATTTGTGAAGAGGGGCCATGTTGCACTTGTTTTGCATGCAGAAGGTCCCAGGTTCATTCCTTAGCATCACCAGTTAGTAGTCGGAAATATTCCTGCCTGAGACTCTGGAGCGCCCAGTAGGCAACACTGAGCTAGACAGACCAGTAGTCTGAGTTGGTTTAAGGCAGTTTCGTAGAATCGTAGAGTTGGAAGGGACTCGTTGGATCATCTAGTCCAACCCCCTGCAATGCAGGAATATGCAGCTGTCCCATATGGGGACAGGAGCTATTCCTTAAAGCTTCCTGGTTGCAAAGCTAGCCCAGCCACAGAGGCGAGCTAAGCAAGAGTCTGGGGTGCCAAAAATCCGGTGTTATCAGCACCACGCTCTAACCAACTGAGCTATCCAGTCAAAGTTTCCTATCTGTTTATTGAAACCAGCCCTTTATTTACAACCGTGAGGACTCGCGCCTTACTTTTATCTTTGCAGGAAATGTCGTACCTCAGAGATAGACTCAGCATAAGGAGGTCTTCTACATGCTCCTTCCTAAGAATGAATTCCTCTAGCATCTCCAAGAAAAAGACTTCACTGACCTCCAGCTGTTTCAGACTACAGCTCCCTGGGGCTGATGGGAGTTGTGGTCCAAAACATCAGGAAGGCACCAGGTTAGCCAAGGCGCCCTGAGAACATTGGGAGATTCAAACATGCCTTGCTCCTGCTTCGGAAATGAGACTGGGCCTTTGGAAGTCCAAAACCCAGGAGAGAAATGCAGGCGTTGAGGCTTTGGGAAGTATCCCTGCAAAAAGCCAGAGCAGTCAGCGGTCCGAGCTATTAAAGTCTCTGCCAGTTACGGATCGATAGCCTTTACTGTTTCAGGCTGCTGTGCTTAGGATAACGCAGCAATGCAATGGCATTAGGGATCGCATCATTGCAGTAGCTCATGGATCTTTCCTCTGGGCCATTAAATGGCAAAGTGGAACTGCTATCTCCTCCCTTCCTTGCAGGCCCTGCTGCAAAATGTCCTTGATTTTCCCAACAGCAAGGCAGTGATCCTGGTAGGAAGTGATGGGTGAACCTGACAATTTCTCATGTTTCCAATCAAAAGTTCATTTCCACATTAGTACATGCCGAGGGCCTTCTGGCAGTTCCCTCATTGCGAGAAGTGAGGTTACAGGGAACCAGGCAGAGGGCCTTCTCGGTAGTGGCGCCCGCCCTGTGGAACGCCCTCCCATCAGATGTCAAGGAAATAAACAACTGTCTGACTCTTCAGAAGACATCTGAAGGCAGCCCTCTTTAGGGAAGTTTCTTATGTTTGATGTTTTATTGTGTTTTTAATCATCTGTTGGGAGCTGCCCAGGGTGGCTGGGGAGGCCTGGCCAGGTGGGCGGGGTATAAGTAACACATTATTATTATTATTATTATTAATGAAAATCCACCTGTATTGTAGAGCAAATCATCAGTGCACAGCTGCTCATGGATGGAACGCTGGGTGGGCAGATCTTGATGTGGCTGTATTTCAGAGTTGGCACAAATGTTCTTCCTTTGCATTGTTTAAGAACACGGAAAGCTGTGTTATAAAGTGCATCTAGATCAGTATTGTCTACTCTGACTGGCAGCGGTTCGCTAGGCTTTCAGGCAGGGGACATTCCCAACCCTACCTGGAGAAGCCAGGGATTGAACCTGAGACCTTCTGCATGCAAAGCAGATGTTCTGCCACTGAGATGCATCCTGGTCTCCTTCATGTTGGTTGAACAACAAGAGGAATACTGCTGATACGACAATAGTATCAAGATTGCGGGGTGTGTGTGTGTGTGTGTGTATGAAGAGATGTGGCAAATGGTGCATGCACAGGAATCTCCATGGAATTCGGGAAAGGAAATAAATCGATGGGGGGGGATCTCTTTGCCTTCCCACATTTTCTTGAGCTATGGCCCCGGATTTTTGGCACCCCAGACTCTTGCTTAGTTCGCCTTTGTGGCTGGGCTAGCTTTGCAACCAGGAAGCTTTAAGGATTAGCCCCTGATCCTGGAGGAAAATCTCCATCCAAAGTGACCAGCATTTGAGTGAGTCACATCCTGGAATCTTGATGACTTCTCTGGGGCTGAGAGATGGGTGGGAAGGCGAGACAGACTTTCTGGAAACTTTTTATTTCATACGAACCCTTCCAAGCATGCATCGGAAGCCCAAAAAACAACTGTGTAGTTAGAAATCAAACTTTTTTAAAAAATAAAAAATTGTAAGCTGAGCTCTTTTTAAAAAATCCAATCAATTTAATTTGATTTTTTAAATAAATAAACGGAGGAGCCCTCTGCAAATCCTCTCCACAATATACTGGCCAGTAGTCAATTCAATATTGCAGCTTATGGGAAAAGAGCTGATTTTCTTAAAGCATTGTGTCCAAGGGGTGTGTTTAACTTGGTTTTACTCAGTGTAGACCTATTGAAATCAATGGCTCTAAACAGCCCCATGGTCATCGATTTCAGTGGTCTACTCTGAATAAAAACTTAGTTAAGTACCACCCTTAGAGTTTCATTCAGCTGAAATACTCCTTCCCTCTATCCCATCCAGTCCTCTGTGTGCCATTTGCTGTTGCACTCAGGTCCTGCTTCCAAGATTCCCACAGGCGTCGGGTTCAACGATGGGAGAACAGGATGCTGGACTAGATAGGCCATCAGCCTGATCCAGCCACCGGGCTCTTCATATGTTCCCATCCCCAACTCCTTGATACTGGTCTTGGCTGTTTTATTATATAGTTCTAGCTAAATGCTTATTGGTTCGATGTTTCTATGCAAATGGCTTTGTCAATTTTGCCTGACAAAAGGGGGCAGCCTTCTTTATATGGCGCCAGTAGAAGTTGGAGCATGAGAAGATGGTGCCCTCTACTGGTAGAAACGAGGAATTCAAATATAGACAGACCTTGTTCAAAATATTTGGGAAGGGGTTCTGTGCAGAACATTTGGTAGCTGAAGTGCCTCTCAAGAAGACCTGAATGGGAGGGAGGAATTGGGGACACAGACGTTCATTGGATGAGGGGGCATCTTGGCCTCCCATCACACATCACTAGTCCAGAGGCTCAAGGAGAGCACCAGGTGCGAGTTTGTGTGTCCATCTTCAGACCAGAGGACTGGCCCTTTAAGACCCTTTAAATTCTCTCAAGGGGGTGGAGCCTGGAGGAGGTATAAAAGGCCTCTGTCTCCTCCCAATCTCTTTCAGAGCAAGTGGATCACTGGGAGCTGTCCGTGGTCCAGCCAAATAGCCTTGCTGCTTTTCCTGAGCAGAACACAACAGGTTTTGGGTTGTTTATTTTTTAAAAAGAAAACAATGGTTTAAAAAGTGTTATTTTATTGCAGTGGTTCTCGAACTTTTTTCTCCGGGCCACACTTTCAGAATAAAAATTTGCTCGTGCCACACCAAATTTTTAATTGATAAGAAATACATTGGAAAACAAAATGAAGCAACTCCTAGCAGTGCTTGATTTATAGCATAGAACAAAACTACATTAGAATACGATCATGGGGCATCCAAAAAGTATAAAACAATGCATCTACATAAGAACATGAATCATGCCCCAAATATAATGACAAACTACAACTAGGATTGTCCTCGGTATCGCAAATTTAAAAAAAACAACAACATTGATACTATACTGCACTATACTGAAATGTTTAAATGTTTCCTTGATGGTCTTTGAATCATTCTGCCATGCTTGCCGTCCTCTCCTGCCAAACCAGTGTGACACACCACACCCTTTGAGAACCAGTTTTATTGCCTTAAAATCCCCTCACTTAAAATGAAGCTTTGCTTTGCAATCGGAGAGAAATTCAATTGAATTCGCAGTTTTGTGTGTGATGGCACTCATGAAGTACCATTGCCTCTTTTCTTTGGCTGTCGTTGGTAGCCATTTTGTGCCGACACCCATAGCACTTCTATCAAGATGCAAGCACCTCCTTTTTAAAAAAATAATAAAATAAACCGCACTGGCCAGCAGCCTGCTTCTGAACACTAGTTTCTGGGGGTCACAAGTGGGCAGAGCGATTTTGGACTCACAGGTACTGTTGGCAGTCTTTTCAGAGGCATCTGGTTGGCCACTGTAAGACCAGGATTCTGGGCTAGGTGGGCCTTTGGCCTGATCCAGTAGCCAGGAGAAGCGGTGCTGTCGTGCTCAGGTTCTGCACTCTCTGACACCAGGATGCAGGACTTTGGCCTGATTCAGCAGGGCTCGTTTTATGTTCTTAGAGGTGGTTTTTGTTGGTTATTTGCAATTTAGTAGCGCTGCAGAGAGCTTGCTGGGGAGACCATAAATAACAAGGAACTCAAAAATAACTTTAACAAGGTTTTAATAACAAAACAAAAACTCCTTTTACACTAAAGATAACAACAACAAACATGACCCAACCACCAACCCATCCCCCAGGGTAATGGAGAGCTAGGTGCTGCTCCTTATATACCGTATTTTTTGCTCTATAAGACTCACTTTTTCCCTCCTAAAAAGTAAGGGGAAATGTGTGTGCGTCTTATGGAGCGAATGCAGGCTGCGCAGCTATCACAGAAGCCAGAACAGCAAGAGGGATTGCTGCTTTCACTGTGCAGCGACCCCTCTTGCTGTTCTGGCTTCTGAGATTCAGAATATTTTTTTTCTTGTTTTCCTCCTCCAAAAACTAGGTGCGTGTTGTGGTCTGGTGCGTCTTATAGAGCAAAAAATATGGTACTATGCCCAAATGCTTAATTAACACAACCTAGCAGCACCTGCTATGTTTCACAGCTGCAAGACTGGGTCTCGTTATTTGCCCTGGCCCTTAAAGACATACACAACTTGTGAAACAATAATGAACCTTCACATTTTACAGTGACCATTCAACAGTTTTATCCTATTGGGAAGCATTTCTGGGGCAATCCTTAGAAGAACACCACTTTCAGCAGCACCTCTGCTCCCGTGCTGTCTGGTGACATTTAAGATCTTCGATTAAGTGAGTTTTCTTCACATATTCTTACTTGCTTTCTCTTCCCTGCTTCTTCTTTCCCTCTGCCTTAGATCCTTTTCGACCAGGCTCAGAGGTCTGTCCGGCAACAGTTGCACAATTTCGTGAAAGAGTGAGTATCTGTTTCTTTTCTGTGTGTATATTTTGAAGGAGGGGAGGGCCGAATCTGTCATAGTGGATCACAGCACATGCCATTGATAATAACCAGGTGAGATCAACTGGAAGATCTGTTAGGATAATCATAATAATAATAAATTTTATTTATATCCCGCCCTCCCCAGCCGAAGCCGGGCTCAGGGCGGCTAACAACAATCTGTAAGGATGGGCTGCGAAGTGGGGGGGGGTCCCCCAGGAATTACAGAAGCACATCAGTTTGAACTGATGACTGCAGAGGAGAATCGCAAACCTAGGTGGGTGGAAGAAAGAAAGGGATGTCTGGAATCCTGAACAGGAGTATTCTGTTCTGCAATGTTTGGTTGCAGATTGTACATGTGTGAGTGTGGGGAGGGGCCTATATCCAACTGCATCTTGCTCCAGAGTATACCCACTGAAATGAGTAGACCTAGTTAGTCATGTCAATTGATCTACTCTGAGCAGGATGCAATCTTAAATATCCTGTTGCTTTTTTAAGTAAAGTAGTATGATCACCTTACCATATACAGTGGTACCTCGGTTTTGGAATGTCTCCGTTGACGAACATTTCAGTTTTCAAACGCCGTAAACCTGGAAGTAAATGCTTTGGTTTTCAAACACGCCTCTTGAGTCGAATGTGCCATGCGGCTTCCACTCAATGCAAGATCCTGAGGCCTAGCTGTCGGCTGTTGCGTTTTCAGTTTGGGAACGTTTCAGAACTCGAATGGTGTTCTGGAATGGATTATGTTCGAAAACCGAGGTACTGCTGAATATAGCAAGCACGGAAGAGAAATGTGTATGGCAGGGAAGCTCAAACACTGACCGCCGACATAATTACCCTTATTTTCATGGGTGGGAAAGGAGAATGGCAATGGCTTAGTAGCAGAGCATGCAGAAGGTCCTGGGTTCATTACCCAGCTTCTCCAGGTAGGGTTGGGAAGAGCTTCTGCCAGTCAGTGCAGACACTATTGACCTATATGGACCAATAGTATAAGGAAGCCTCTTGCAGCAGGGCTCAGCCGTGGAGCATCTGCTCTGCATGCAGAAGGCCCCAGGTTCATTCTCTGGTGTCTCGTAGTAGGGCTGGGAATGTCCCCCTTGTGAAACCCTGGACAGCTGCAGCCAGTCAGTGTAGATGCTGTTGAGCTAGATGGGCCCAATGGCTGTATATCGCAGCTGCCTATGTTCCTCAATGGGCAGGTTTGTAGTCCTTATGATTGCAAAGATGTCCTTGGAAGTGCATGAGCAGGGCCTGCTGACATCTTATGCAGAAGGTCCCAGGTTCAACAGGTAGGGTTGGGAAGAGAAGCGCTCCCAGTCAGTGTTGACGGCCCTCAGCTGGGTGTATTCAGAACAGGCCAACTTCCTGTGTTCCTAATGTTGTGGAGGGCACACACCTCCTTTGAGCTCCTAATCCTCTTTAAATAAAAGGAAAAGGGGCAGGTACAGAGATGACATCGTAAGCCACAGAATATAGGTCAGTGAGGCAGCCGAGGCCTTCAGCTAAGTAAGAGCCTGTTTCTATGGGAACAGGCCGTAGACGCGGAGCCTGTCAGACACTGCAAGCGACTTCATCAAGTGGGTGGGAGGAGGAGAACAAGGGGGGACCATTGACCTCCTAGCACCCTCCCTGCTGCTGAAGGAGTTCAGGCGTCCTTCACCTTCCCCAAAATTTCTGAGGTGCTTAAATTCCAGCTGATCTAACCGCTTGGTGGGACAAGAAGGATGAGTAAGAGGGGATTTGAAAGCCAGTTTTTGGAGCCATGCTTGATCTCGCATGTTGGTTCCCATCCCTCATGCCTGCTAGCCTATGTGGCTGTTTCAGTTTGTAGACCATAAACTCATAGAACTGTAGAGTTGGAAGGGATCCTATAGATCATCTAGTCCAACCCTGAGCAATGCAGGAACTTCTGCTGACCCAAGGCTAGGAAAATCTGCTGCATACCCCCCCCTTGAGACCTTTAGAAGAAGGGTGAAATAATAAAAAAAATGTAACTAATCATAATTCTTTGGGCTTGGGGACCCTTTAACAAAAAAATAATTTCCACAGATATAATCCCTCTTGAGCTGCATTCTTAATTTTCTGTCTGGGGAAGGAGGCTAAGGTATGCATGAGGTTACATGCCGTCTAGATTATGGATATGATTGCTGCCCTACAATGTTAGGAGAGCAGCTGGAGCAGCTGGAATAGGCCGCCCCACCCCCCTTCACAATCCTCTTTGCACATCTGGGGGGCAGGCTTGGTGTCTACTCCAGCCGTATGTTTCCATGAGGACTAGGAAAGTGAAAATAAAATCAAGAGCAGGCACTGTAAAGCAGCTAGAAAATGACAGCGCTTCGCTTGCTGGCTAAAAATTGGAAAACACAAGAAGTGCCAACAGTGGAGGAATGGCAGATGAAGATGGTGGACTTTTGGGAGCTAGCTGACCTGACCGGAGGAGTCCGTGACCAGAAGGAGGAGGAGTACCAGGAGGAATGGAAGAAATTTAAAGACTATTTAGCTAAATATGCTAAGATAGTCTAAATAAAAATACCTGCAAGTACCAGATTGGCCTAGGATTTAAATATGTGATGTTATGGAATAATATGTTTAAAGTTAAATTAAAAAGAAAGAAAGATGTTAATTGACTAAGTAAATTTTATGTGAAAATAGTTTTGGAAAACTGTTACAATGATATGCATTGAAACTCAGCTAGGGGGAGTCAAGGAAGTCACTCAACAATGTAAACAAAAGTGGAATTACTACACTTAAGATTTATGTTCGTTTATTTGTTTGTCTGTTTATAAATATGGAAAATCAATTTTAAAATAAAGTAAATGACAGCACTTCCCATTGGGGCATCTGGTTGGCCAGTGTGAGAAGAGGGTGCTGGACTAGATGGGCCATTTGGCTTGATTCAGCAGCCAGGCTCTTCTTAACGTTTTCCTTGCTTTTAGATCTAGCATTGCTTTCGAATTCTTTTTGTTGCATGATGCTTTTACTTTATTTCTTCAATGGGAAGCGATTGGTAAGTAAACAGATTCTCTTTTTCTTTTTTAACGGGAAGCAAATTCGTAAATGAGTAAAATTACCTTGCAGTGACGTCCGGAAATTCAAGGAGACCAAAAAACAGTTCGATAAGGTACGGGAAGACATGGAGATTGCCTTGGTCAAGAACGCACAAGCTCCGCGGCACAAGCCCCATGAGGTCGAAGAGGCCACTGGCACCTTGACAATCACCAGGAAATGCTTCCGACACTTAGCCCTCGACTACGTCTTACAGGTGAGGTCTTCCCCTAGACAGCCCTGCTAAGGCTGAAATTCTCCCAAGTCAGTAGAGCATGAGACTCTTCATCTCAGGGTCATGGGTTTGAGCCCCACGTTGGGCAAAAGATTCAAGCATTGCAGCGGGTTGGACTAGATGACCCTAGGGCCCCTTCCAACTCTATACAATTATATTATTCTAAATACCTGTTGTTAACTCTTTTATAGACACTTTTAATGTTGCATTTTATAGTTTTGTGAGCAGCTTTGAGGTTTCTTTTACAAATTAAGCGGTGTGTAAATTTTGAATAATAATAATAATCCACTTCTGAACGGACCCATTGAAATAAATGCGTCTAAGTTAGCCATGGGCAGTGTGGTGTAGTGGTTAGAATGTTGGATTAGGACCTGGGAGACCTTGAAGCTCACCTTGGCCCAGTCACTCGCTCTCAGCTTAACCTACCTCACAGGATTGTTGTGAGGATAAATGGGATCAATGTACATTGCCTGGAGCTCCTTGGAGGAAAGGTAAACGTAATAAATGCCTCTACTCTGAGCAGGGCTAGTGTTGGAGGAAACCCTCTGACCTGATATAAGGTAGCATCTTGACTTGGCACGTATTTGCAAGGACTGGACTGCTGCTCAACATCAGGCCTTTTCCTGCCAACCCACCCTCGGGAATTGTGGAATCGTTACTCTCCCGAGAAGCGATTTCCGGACCGATTTCTCCTCCCGCGTCGCTTGTAATGGCTTTGTGTTGTGCTACAAACTGGAGTCAAAGCTAATATTGATCCAAGCTGTTCCATTAGCTCCCCCCCCCTCTTCCCACCCTTTTATAGTGAAACCATCTGCTGACACCTTCTGTCTCATCCCGGGACAGCTAACGCTGTCATATCCTGTTGATCACCAGGGATGAGCAAACAGGGCGGGCGGGGGGGGGGGGCAGAGAGATGAGGAAGAGAAGATGTTGAATAATATTAAAAATAATAAATTTTTATTTATATCCCGCCCTCCCCAGCTGAAGCCGAGCTCAGAGCAGCTAATAACAATAAAAGTAACACAGCATTCTAAAACCATTTCATTCTAAAATCAATTCAAAATCAAAGTAATGGCAACCATTGGGCTAGAGTTCTGTGAGGATTACCAAAGGAGGGGGTCTGGCTGTGCCCTGGGCCAAAGGCCTGGTGGAACAGCTCTGTCTTGCAGGCCCTGCAGAAAGATGTCAAGTCCCGCAGGGCCCTAGTCTCTTGTGACAGAGCGTTCCACCAGATCGGGGCCACAGCCGAAAAAGCCCTGGCTCTGGTTGAGGCCAGCCTAACCTCCTGTGGCCCGGGATCTCCAATATGTTTTTATTTGAAGACCGTAAGGGAAATACCAGGATAGGCGGTCCTGTAGGTCAGAACTGTCCTCTTTACCTCCGCTGGTGACAAAATGGGACTGGGGAAAGTGTGTAGCTCCCAGGAGTCACCATAATTATGCACCAGCTGATTTTGTTTATTCATTTCATGGTCTAGGGTCGATGGTCCCATGGAAGCCATAGAACCCATTGGGGGCTGGGCCAGCCTCTCAGCCTAACCTACCTCACAGGGTTGTTGTGCAGAGTTGAAATGGAGAGGCAGAGCAGTGTGTATGCTACCTTGAGCTCCCTGGGAGGCAAGAATGGGATATAAATGTAATAATAAGTGATGGTGGTGGTGGTGATAAAAGAGTCTATCCCGCTTCTTTTAAAATCCTTATACAGTGGTACCTCGGGTTACAGACGCTTCAGGTTATAGACTCCGCTAACCCGGAAGTAGTACCTCGGGTTAAGAACTTTGCTTCAGGATGAGAACAGAAATTGCACAGTGGCAGTGCAGCGGCAGCAGGAGGCCCCATTAGCTAAACTGGTACCCCAGGTTAAGAACAGTTTCAGCTTAAGAACGGACCTCCGGAACGAATTACCGTATTTTTCGCCCTATAGGACGCACTTTTTCCCCTCCAAAAATGAAGGGGAAATGTGTGTGCGTCCTATGGGGCGAATGCAGGCTTTCGCTGAAGCTTGGAGAGCGAGAGGGGTCGGTGCGCACTGACCCTTCTCTCTCTCCAGGCTTCAGAAAGCTATCTGTAAGCCTGGGGAGCCCTGCGGAAGTTCCTGCAGGGCTCCCTAGGCTGCGGATAGCAGCCTGTTTGCCCGGAGCGCGGGACGCACTGAAGCAGAGCGCCCCGTGCTTCGGGAAGCTATCCGCAGCCTAGGGAGCCCTGCGGGAGTTCCCGCGGCTGGGGGGGGGAAATAATTTTTTCCCTTTTATTTCACCCCCAAAAAACTAGGTGCGTCCTATGGGCCAGTGCATCCTATAGGGCGAAAAATACGGTAAGTTCTTAACCCGAGGTACCACTGTAATTCCATATGGAAATACAGGGTTGTATCCAACTCAGATCTGCTCTGTGAATTTTCACGAGGAAATCAATCAATCGCGAGCAGATGTAAAAATGTGGGAAACTGAAGTTAGGGGATTGAGAGAAACCTAAATTGACAGATTTGCCCATTCCTAAGGACAAGGCAGTTTTTCCTTCTTGCTTCTCTAGGGCTTCTGGTTTTCGGAGGTATATTGCTACTGAACATGGAGGCTCCATTTTGTTATCACAGTTGATGGCTTCTGATAGAGCTACTCACCATGAATTATCTAATCCTGTTGCTGTTTTTTTAAAAAGGTCACATGGAGGAAGTAGTTTGTGCTGTTCAAACCTAATAATCCCATATGTAACCGTAATGGCAGGAGTGGAGATCATTTTTTTCAGCCTGAGGGCCATGTTTCCTTCTGGGCAATCCCCCAAGGGCCATGTCCCAGTGCAAGGAATGCAAATGTAAATATTACCTTTGTACAGTAGGCTAGTTTCTAGAAACATCCTTCATCATCTTTGCAAACAGGAGGCATTATTGGAATTCAGGGACACAGTACAGTCAGGCTAAAACACTCAAGGCGGGGGTCTTTGGAGAGGGGTTGTGGCTTGGGGAAAATTCTGAGGTCTAGATAGAGAGATCTGGAGGGCCACCATTTTGCCTCTGGGCCTGACAGGCTCCAAATCTTCTCTGGCTCTGTTTGCTATTCAGATAGGAACCAGCCTCTCTGAAATGTCCCTTCCTGCTACAAATTGGCCGCACACAAAACCTTCTGCCAAACTCAACCGTTGCCAAGCCGTTTTTCGTTTGCTTTCAAAAATCCACCTTGTAGCAATTTTAGCAACAGGATGCAAAACTGGGAAATATATATTTTTTGGCAACCAGGAGGAACCAGAAGTAGTATCTCAATTTTTCCACAAGGTGGCTCCGTGGTGCTGCAGTTTGCCAGCATTATAACTTTTTGAGAGCAAACTTTCCCTCTTGTTTCTGGTGGCCGGAAGATGAGTGCCATTCTTTAGGTTAGCTATTCTGCCTTGGATTCCCGCCCCCTCACTAAAATGTTTCGCACTTCTGCCCCGTGTCACCCAGTCAGCTTCATGGTCAAGTGGGGATTCGAACCCTGCTCTCCCAGCTCCTAGTCCAGCCCTCTAACCACTACTGGCACTTGCATGCATTTTTGGAGGGCACCCAGGGAGCAGGCTGGCTACTCTATTGGCAACCCAGAAACCTTACCCCCCTTCTTCTTTTGCTTATAGATCAATGTCCTCCAAGCCAAGAAGAAATTTGAAATCCTCGATGCGGTAAGAACTGTTCTGAGCTCTCCTTGCTGCCCCTGGCTTCACCCAAACTGTGGGTAAATTGCAGCTCCCAGCATGCCTTGCAGAGGGACGCCATGTTTGCTAAGGAGGTTGCTGTGTGGGCAACTTTCTCCGGCCCATTAAGTTAATACGTGTTGACCCATCAGGCTCTTCTTAGGTTGCATCCAACTGTGCTTTACTCAGAGTAGGCCCACTGAAATGAATGGGCCTAAGTCATGCACGCTTACTTCAGTGGGTCTACTCTGAGTAGGACTAGCATTGAATACAACCCTATTTTTTGTCTGGATTGGAAGATAGACTGAGGATCTGGAGATCTGCGGTTGTATCAAGCATTGTTCCTACTCAGAGCAGACCTATTGAAATTAATGGGCATTTCTAAATTAGGCCCATTCATTTCAATGGGCTGAACTCTGAATAAGGCTTAGTTTGATGAAGCCCTTAATTATTTTGACATTAGCCAGTTGCCTCTGCTACACTCCTTTTGACGCCTGCTTAAAGCATTTTTATTTAGGCAAGCCTGAACTGACAAGTAATATCTATAATAATAATAATAATAATAATTTATTACTCACACCCTGCCCATCTGGCCGGGCCTCCCCAGCCACTCTGGGCGGCTTCCAACAGAATATTAAAAATGTTCGTGTGTAAAAATCTTTATTTTACTATTACTTTTAATTACTATAAATGTTTTAAATCATTCTAACCTGTTTTTACTTATAATTTTAATATTTTCTTGTGAACCGCTTGGAGGTTTTATTGCAATCAAACAGTATATACGTGGTTGTTTTAAAAAAATCAAATAAATGCACCTAGATCAATGGGTTGCATTCACTCAGAGTAGACCCATAGACCAGTTCTTCTTTTCTCCTCCAGATGCTGTCCTTCATGCAGGCTCAGTACACCTTTTTCCAGCAGGGCTACAGCCTCCTTCACGAACTGGACCCCTATATGAAGAAGCTGGCCACCGAGGTAAGAAGCGATAGGAAGGCAAGGAGCTTCAGAATGAGCCAGGGTATTGATCCAGGGCCAAGTTCAGCCTTCAAATGCCCTGGCTTGTACTGAACTTGCTAACCATGGTTTCCTGGTAGTGGTAGTAGTAGTAATTTATTATTTATACCCCGCCCATCTGGCTGGGTTTCTCCAGCCACTCTGGGCGGTTCCCAACAGATGATTAAAAACACGATAAAACATCAAACATTTAAAAACTTCCCTAAACAGGGCTGCCTTCAGATGTCTTCTAAACGTCAGATAGTTGTTTCTTTCTTTGACATCTGATGAGAGGGTGTTCCACAAGGTGGGCGCCACTACTGAGAAGGCCCTCTGCCTGGTTCCCTGTAACCTCATTTCTCGAAATGAGGGAACCGCTAGAAGGCCCTTGCAGCTGGACCTCAGTGTCCGGGCTGAACGATGGCGGTGGAGACGCTCCTTCAGGTATACGAGGCCAAGGCTGTTTAGGCCTTTAACGGTCAGCACCAACACTTTGAATTGTGCTCAAAAACATACTGGGAGCCAATGTAGGTCTTTCAGGACCGGTGTTATATGGTTTTGGCAGCCACTCCCATTCACTACTCTAGCTGCCGCATTCTAGAATAATTGTAGTTTCTGGGTCACCTTCAAAGGTAGCCCCACGTAGAGCGCGTTGCAGTAGTCCAAGCAGGAGATAACCAGAGCATGCACCACTCTGGCAAGACACTTGGGCAGGTAGGGTCTCAGCCTGCGTACCAGATGGAGCTGGTAGACAGCTGCCCTGGACACAGAACTGGGACGAAACGGGAAACATTGGCTTGCATCCAACTAAATCCTTCTTGGAGCAGACTTATAGAAGAAGAGTGGACCTAAGTTAGCCATGTTCTTGAACAGGAATGGGTCTACTTCAAGTAAGGCCAACGTTGGCTACATCCATAGCTGTCAACTTTTCCCTTTTATTGCGAGGAATCCTATTCGGAATAAGGGAATTTCCCTTTTAAAAAAGGAAAAGTTGACAGCAAAAAAGGAAAAGTTGACAGCAACAAAAGTTACATCACTGTAAATTAGAGGGGAGGGGGCGTTTAATGGCTGCTCCATCATTCTTAAAACCCGTGGGTCCTCCCGGAAGGTGAAAGCAGGAGAAGAAACGACAGGAGGAAGGAGTCACTTGAAGCACAAAGGAACAACGACATAACCAGAACCCCTTTTCTAATAGGTCTATGCACCGTAGTTGCACAGTTGCTAGGAAACAATAAGCAGGAAAAAACCTGTTTCAGGGCTCTCCACCAAGACCCTCAGCGGTTTTCAAGTGGTCCTGGGGGTGTAGGGATGTGCTTGTGAGGGGAAGGCCTGGCAGCGACTGCCATAGGCCTGTCAATGCTTGCTTTAAGGCCTTCACCTCTGGGCCTCTGTGGCTACAAGCCCCTGTGGGGATCGTTCGTGCCCCTGACGTCAACTCTGGATAAGAGCCTCCCGGCTAATCCTCAGAGCTGTCGCAAAGCATCAGTGCGCTAATCTCTCAGGTGCCCTCACGTGGCGGTTGTGCCCTGGCCAGGCCCTGCAAGGTTTCTGCGTCTCTCTTGACGTCTTTGGCCTTGCTCAGGAAGGCAGGAGTGGCTGGGGAGCGATGTAGCAAACTCGATTGTTTGGCTTTGATAGAATTGGGGCCGTTGGACCAAGCTGCTCCACATCCCAAAAGAGTCTAGGAAGCTTCCTTTATACAGAACCAGTCCATTAGATATGTCGGATTGGAAGCTGCCTAGTTCAAAATCTGACCATTGGTCCATCTAGCAGAGGTTTCATGGGCACCTGCCATTTATGTTTTAGTTGAGATTCCTGCATTGGTCTAGGTGACTTTCTACAATTCTATGATTCCATGACTGGCAGTGCTATAAGCGTAGTTTAATTGTGCAGTGTGGATGTGACCTCAGAGTCAGATGAGAGGCATCCCTTGCCTTGCCTATCCAGCCTCTATTTAGGGTCTTAAAAGTGAAGGGTGCAGTATTGTGCCAAGAGATTCTTAACATGAGTTTTTTACTTCGCCAGCAAAACCAGAGACATTTTTACTCTTTCCCCCCCTTAGACGGGTTTTATTTTGTTTTAGATTTCACGTTTGTGTCTGCTGGTTTGCATAGTTTTAAACCTGTTTACTGCTTGGTTATTGGGCAGTATATAAATACCGGGTGATATATACATTTAAAGCACTTTTATGCCGCTTCAGTCATCATAGCTTCCCCAAGGAATCCTGGGAACTGATTTGATTGGTTTGATTTGTTATATTCCCGTGCCTCCTTTCATTCGGCTGAATTCCAAAGTGGCTTACAAGCAATCAGCAGCAACAAGAAGACAGAACATAATAGAATATCACAAATACAGCATAAATCATATAGAATAATCTAAACAATTACAATCTATAAAACACGACTAAAAAATAAGCTAAACATCACAGAAAAAAATCACAAAAAAGAGAAATAAGATGCAACGAAGATGTATGGAGTGTATAATTTTGTTTTGTATTTGAAAACCAGTAATATATATATATATATATATATATATATATATATATATACATACACACACACACACACACACACACACACCACAATTGAAGCAAAAGTCATATTGGAAGATTAACAAATCAGTACAGCTCTTATAGTCTATAAAACAATATCAACAACATTACCAATATAGCAACCGAAAGAAAAACTAAACACTGTTAAGTTTATATGCACCATCTTAAGTGTGCTATAACTTGCCCTTTTTTTGCCAAAGGAGCCCAGAGCAGTTAGGAGACACCCCCAACTCACAGAGCTACAATTCCCACCACCTTTAACAAGCTGCAGTTCCCAGGATTCTCTGGGAGAAACCATGACTATTTAAAGTGGTATATGAGTACGGTACTTTGACTATATAGTGTGGATGTCATCTATAACTATTAAGTACACTTACTATAGGTACAGAGGGTAAGTATAACAGGCTTACTCTTTACGTATGTTTGGAGAGCGAATGTGCTTTCGATCTTCCCTCATTTTAAGCCCTTGATGTAGGTAAGCCTAGAGAGGCATGAAGCAAGGGACAGAGGGGAAAACCTCACAACTGTGTCCCCCCCCCCCTTCTTGCTTGTAGCTGGACCAATTGGTGATCGACTCTGCTGTGGAGAAGAGGGAAATGGAACACAAACATGCACTTATTCAGCAACGGGTGAGTCTTACCGGCCGTGAATGATTGCTGGTGGCTCAAGGAAGCTTATGAAAGTAGGCAAAGGTGATGATGTCCCACCCTTTTACTCTGTCCCAGGATTTGACTAGGCGAGCCAGGCAGCAATCTGTTCTTCTGGCTAGTGTGCATGTGTGGGCTGTCACAGCGCATGTGCGCCAAGGCGTAAGACCGTGAGGCTTGCTAGATCAGACTCAAGGCCCATCCTGTCCAATACGTTGCTCCCAGCCAGATGTCTTCCAACTGTTATGAGAAAAAAATGACCATCGGTCATGAGCCCCACAGCACCAGTGGGGTTTGGCTTGGATTGAGAGGAGGAGGAAGCAGTCTGTGTGTCTGTCTGTGTCTGGGCATGTGTATCTGAAGCCTAAGATGGAGGAGTGGGGATCTCTCAGCCACATAGGAAGAGGGAGCAGAGATTCATTTTTTTAATTGCAATTTTATCCCGCTTACTCCTCCAAGGAGGTCAAGACTGGACCAGGTTGAAATGCACATGGTTCTTCTTGTTTAATCCCCACAACAACCCCGTGAAGTAGTTTAGTGACTGGCCTAAGGTCACATCCAGTGAGCTCCATGGCCAGGTAGGGATTTGATTCCTGGTCTCCCAGGTCATAATCTGGCACTCTAAATACTACACTACACTGCCAGCTCTTCACACTCCCTGATCTTCCTGCAGTGGAATCAGGGCTTTGATCAGCAGGAGGAGGAGGAGGCAGAACCGGAGACTTTTTAAAACCCGTCATAATCAAGGACTTTAAAGGTAAAGGGACCCCTGACCATTAGGTCCAGTCGTGACCGACTCTGGGGTTGCGGCGCTCATCTCACTTTACTGGCAGAGGGAGCTGGCGTACAGCTTCCGGCTCATGTGGCCATCATGACTAAGCCGCTTCTGGCGAACCAGAGCAGCGCACGGAAACCTTGCCGCTGGAGCGGTACCTATCTATCTACTTGCACTTTGACGTGCTTTCGAACTGCTAGGTTGGCAGGAGCAGGGACCGAGCAACAGGAGCTCACCCCGTCGCAGGGATTCGAACCGCCGACCTTCTGATCGGCAAGTCATAGGCTCTGTGGTTTAACCCACAGCGCCACCCGCGTCCCATTTAAAGCACTATGATGATGCTTTAAACATTCATGGCTTCCCCAAAAGAATTCTGGGACCTATCGTTTGCTAAGGGTGCTGAGAGTTGCCAGGAGACTCTCCCCACTCTTATTCCCCTCCCATCGTAGTTTACCAATCAATCCCTCTTTGCAAGGAACTCTGGAAACTGTAGCTCTCTATCAGCACCCTTAACAAACTACAGTTCCTATAATTCTTTGGGCAGAGGGGAAGCCATGACTTGTTAAAGTGGTGTCTCAGTGTGCTGTTGTGGATTGTACTTTTAGATGTGTTTGTGGGAGTGGGGCAGGGGGTTAATGTTATTGTTTTGTTTACTTATGCTGTGAAGCTCCCCGAGATCTTTGGGTGAAGGGTGGTATACAAATTTAATAAGTGAGTAAGTAAATAGGGGCTCAAAGTCTGGGAAAGAAAAGAAAGCCCCAAAACAACTGGGAACGCGATGAAAGTGAGTCACTTATTTCCTAGAGCTCTCCCCTCTTCCCCTCCTGACAGTCCCTTACGCTGACTCTTTGGGGTGCTGTGATCTCTTGTGACAAGCAAAGGAAGGAACGTGGCATTTCAACCTGGTCCAGACTTAAGAAAGGGGGAAAGAGGGGGGAGAAGCCACAAGACTGCAGCCCTTTCCCCATCTGCTGGCTGATGCAGGAGAAGCCGTGGGCCATCTGGCAAGGATGAGAGGAGGAGGAGGAGGAGGGTGGGGAAGCCAGCTGGACAGATGTGCGAGATGGAGAGACGGGAGTCCGTTCTCCAGCGCTGGCTGCGATCTGTGGGAAACTAGATCCAGCCTTCCCCTCACATCCCCCAAGGCAAAGAAGCAGAGGTTTAAAAAGGATATTTAGGCTGTGTGCGCACCATACGTTTAAAGCACATTTGCAGCACATTCTGGCAAATATTATTATTATTATTATTATCATTATTATTAATAATAATAATAATAATAATAGAATCTTGGGAGCGTAGTTTGTTAAGGGGGATAGATGGGAATGACACTATTTTAAATCACTTCTCATTTAAAGCTGTTCCCCTTGACCCAGAAACAGTGGCAAACATAGCCCAGTTGGTTGGGCACAAGACTCTTAATCCCAGGGTTGTGGGTTCCAATTGAGCAAAAGATTATGATTCCTCTCGAGTTCCGTGGGGTTTATTTCTCACGATAAATATTGCAGCTTCCATTGATTCAGGAGGCTAATATTAAATTGCTGTGGATCAGTTTTGGTTTCTGGGTCTCTGGGTTAGGAAGGTCCTAATTACACCCATTGGCCTATTCAGACCAATAGTGTCTTATCCGATTGGCTCTTCGGTGTCTTGGGTAAATTCTTTGCCAGCTCAGTTTGCTGAGATTGCCAGTGAATGTTGTACCTCCCCCAACCCCCTTGTCAAAATACGCCAAAGCGCACCACTTTCATAACTTGAAAATGTGGCTGCAAATTTGGCGGTCTTATGCCAGGCCTGGTTGTTGCTCACAGAATTCCACCTACAGAGAATCTGACCTTGCATTTTGGAAAGAAAGAAAAAGAGCAAGTTTCTAGTTCTTATGGTTGCACAGCTAAAATTTGACAGCACATGGGGGAAATTTGCTGAAAAGCAGCTCAAAGCTATAACAGTTGCCAGGGATAGGGAGCAGAGCTACAGTGCACAGCTCATCTATGGTCAGTGCACCCAGGATAAGTTTTGCAGAAATAGTTATTGTGGCATAACATTCTTTTATTTTTTTTTACAAATGCTTCATCTGTTTGCTGCATGCATGTCGCAGAATTTGGATGGGGTCGGTTGCAGAATGCTGTTGTTATTATTAGCACAGTCCTGAGTCTTGGAGTTCCACTGGTGTCTGGATTCAGAAACTGCATCTAGCAGCCTTAGATGTTTTTATGAATAAACTCCAATCAAGTAACACTGTTTCTTTCCTCTCCCTTTTTCTTCCCTCCTTCTCCACCAATTTCTAACATGCCCTTCCAGACTCTTCTGCAGGTGAGTACCAGCCTATGTGTTCCCTGATTGTTTGTACGCTTGTGAAACTTGCTCTAGATCACTGCCCCTTGGCCTTTTGTTCTATCCTGCTCACACTGTTAACATTGGCAGGGGAGGGATTGGATTATGACCGTGCAGGGAAATATGAATGGGACTGTTTCCATCTGGTCTGGCGCTCAGCCAAGGATTAATTTTCCTTAGAACTGTTGGGTTGGTTGACAAGGGTGTCTCTGAACATGTGCAGAGCATTCTCCGCAAGTCACTTGCTGCTGCATCCAAGTTCCCAGACACTGTCTCATTAGCAGGAAGAGTGCTTCTGTGTCCAACAGTCTTTTTTGGGTCCAGATGGTTTTGAAAAGAGGTGCAATTAGACTCTGGGCTTTGTGGTCTTTTCGAAGGGGGATCTATCCTTAGATAGTCATGTGTATATTTTTTTTTAAGTTACTTCAAAATGTGGTTTGGCATTGCTTCTGCATTTGAGGACTTTCCTCCTTCTGCACAGCGGGCTCTGGACTTCTGTCTCAAAGTTAGTGCCACTAGGTTTGAACCTCAGAACCTAGACCAACTGCATTCTATGTAAAGACGGGAGAGCAACTCAGTTAATTTACACTTCCTGAAAGGATACACAAACCAAAATGCAGCTGTCCTTTGAAATCTACACTCCCCCCCCCCATTTTTTTACAACGCAGTTCTCCAAACAAACAAAAAAATGGGCTGGATGTGCAGGGGCCATGCTAATCTTCTCTGTATCGTTCAAATTTTAGTATATGTGCTGCCGAAGCGAGCACACGACTAACTTACGTTTTACAAGTATGTTTTACTCAGAGCACACCCATTGAAATGAATCAGGTCCGCTGATTTCAGTGGGTCCGCTCTGAGTAGGACTAGCATTGGATGCAACACTGTGTGAAGACATGTGTCTATAACTGCACAAATATGCATATAACTGGTGAAAAATAACATAAAATGCAAGTTGCATTATGCAAAATTGCAAAAACGTGTAGATTTAGGGAAATTGTGTAAAGAAATGTTTGTCCTATTCAGAGTAGACCCATAGAAGTTAACAGGCATTATTATTATCTGTTATTGATGCAATTAATTTATTAATTGCCTTCTAAAGCACCATCTCTTAAGTGATTGATCCATAGACATGACTAAAAGTGGGATATCATTTAAAGAGTCAGACTAGGACCTGGGAGACCAGAGTTCAAATTCCCCACTTGGCTGTGAAGCTCACTAGATGTGACCTTGAGCCAGTCAGAATCTTTCAGCCTTACCTACCTCACAGGGTTGTTGTGGGAATTCAGTGAGGGAAAAGGTTAGGATATAAATGCAAATAAATGAACAAATAGATTGATTTCAGCGGGTCTACTTTAAGCAGAACGGTAGCTAGATATAACCCAGCTAAACTAAAATGCTGGTGGATTTTCAGGAGGGCTTTCAAAGAAAAATCACCTGCGGAGTACGGAAATGTGGAGAGCTGCACTTAACACTGGACAACCGAGAAATTGAGAGACACTGAAATGGACAGATCTTGTCTTCTGCCCGTGCAGCTGTTATCTTGGTCAGGACATCCCCCTCCTGCGTCTCTGCGTGTAACCATGTTTACAAGTGCCAAAAGGGGCACTTAGGCCCAAATCCGGATCACAGAGAAAGCCGGCCACAGATGGCATGGGATTCATTGACAAATCCACTGTCATCCACTTACTCCAGTGAACTGGTGTTCCTGAGCAAGCAGGTGGCGCGGGGAGAGGAGGAGGTACAGAGCCCAGGGCGTTCATGGTTTGCCAGCAATGCCTCCTGAAGGGAACATGGTGTGCTCTGAGAGTTAAGAGCGGGACAGAATTTGAAATCCACTGGCAAGTGGGGCCAGGGAATTGATGCATCGTGCAGATGCTACCAGGTTGGTCTAATTAATCTGATGGAGCGGGGAAGGAAGCAGGAGGGACGGGCACCGTGGCATAGTGAAGAGCGTGGTGCCCACCTTGCCCTTTGCGATCTGACCAGCTGGTGCAGTGTGGGCACAGTGGAGGGAATATGATACTGGTTCTGCCACTGCATCTACACCGTGCCACCCTCTCTGTTGCTACCTCTCGGTTAGGGACAGTGACCTCTGCATCAGAAAGCCACCCCTCTGACCACTACTTCGGCTTTAGGTGTGGCCGCTCTCACTTTAAGGCTCAACCTGTTGAATTCCTGCCAGACCCATTGAAGGAATGAGAGGCCTGATTTTCCCAAATGGAACCTTACATCAAAAACTTGTCTGCAATCCTATATCCCCTTATCCTGGGAGTTTGCCCATAAAACGCACAGAGACCGCGGGTATAAGGCAGTATACAAATTCAACAGCAGCAGCAATAAAAATAACAATTCTAAATCAGGTGTGGCAACCTGTGGCCCTCCAGATGTTGCTGAGCTAAAACTACAGCTGCCATGCTAGCTGGGGCTGGTGGGAGTTGTAGTTCAGCAACACCCAGAGGGCAAACACCTGATCTGAGCAAACATGCCTACCATTGTATCATAAGTTAAATAGACAGTGAACTTTTGATGGGAGTTGCTCCCAAATCTGCAATAAACAGGACATCTGGGAGAGGCCTTTTCATTGCGCAACTAGAGTTTGCCAGTATGCCTATCAGCAAAATAGCGATGGTTTTGTAGGAGCCTAGTTATTCTTTCCCTTTTGGCAGGGGCTGTCCCAACACCCCCCTTGCTCCGTCCTTCCTTCCCTTTTCCCAGGGGGGTCCCTTTTGTACGTATTCCCTGGACAGCCATCATTCTGAGATGCTTTTGTCCTCTTGCTAACCGCTGTCTTCCAGATTGCGTGCTGCAGCTCCTTTGCACCTCAGAGGAGGAGTTCCCCTTTTTGGCTGATTTATGCCCTGTAGGAAAACAAGCCCCGCTTAAACAGAAGCCAAACCAACTTGAGCCTCCCTCTTGCAAAAAGAATAAAATCCTTGCGTGAGAGCGAGCAAAGGCTGGCGGGGGCAGGCGTTTGGATTTTATAGCCTTCGGCTAACGTTCCTGACAGCTGGGGGACGCTGAGGGCGGGGTGAGGGGGAAAAGGGCTAAAAGCAGATTATTCACCAAAATTCAATGGCTGCTAGCCACGAGGGCTGCGTTCGTGGAGACAGAGTGCCTCTGAATACCAGTTGCTGGCAATCACGTGGGGGGGGGGAATAGCTGTTGCGCTCAATGAGGCATCTGGTTGGCCACTGTAAGAACAGGATGCTGGGCAAGATGGGCCATTGGCCTGATCCAGCAGGCCCTTCTTATGTTCTCCTTAGCCATTCTCTCCTTTTTAAGATGGGGGGAGGCAAATTAATGGAGGATAAGGCCGTAAGGGATGTGGGTGGCGCTGTGGCTTAAACCACTGAGCCTAGGACTTGCCAATCAGAAGGTTGGTGGTTCGAATCCCCGCGACGGGGTGAGCTCCCGTTCCTCGGTCCCTGCTCCTGCCAACCTAGCAGTTCGAAAGCACGTCAAAGTGCAAGTAGATAAATAGGTACCGCTCCGTCGGGAAGGTAAATAGCGTTTCCGTGCACTGCTCTGGTTCACCAGAAGCGGCTTAGTCATGCTAGCCACATGACCTGGAAGCTGTACGCCGGCTCTCTTGGCCAGTAAAGCGAGATGAGCGCCGCAACCCCAGAGTCGGCCACGACTGGACCTAATGGTCAGGGGTCCCTTTACCTTTACCTGTAAGGCTGTAAGCAGGCACCAGCCACAGCGGCTATTGTTACAAAAATTGTGTGCCACCCCCACTCCCTGCAAGATTCCTGCGGGTTCCAGGAGATCACCCGGGGTCTCTTTCCCTTTGGAGAATTGAGACACAGTGGAAAAATGTTGTAGCTTTAACCAATATGGTTTATTCACCTATTTACACCTTCAGTCTGCACGGAAGGTGTCCAGATCTTGCAGCATGGTCATTTCAAGAGGGGCTTGTCCCTTACGGCATCTCTCCCAGCCAGACTTCAGCCAGCCTGCCCAAGATGGATCCCAGTCTTTCTTCCTCCTCCTTCTTCCCAGACCACCTTGCTAAAAACAACAACAACAAACCTCTCTTTTCCTGACACCTCACACCCAGTTACCCTGGCAACCTTCCAAACCCCCAGTCTCTGTTCACACCTGAAGGCAAGGGGGGAGGACAGCATTGCCAATGGCCCTCAGTGGCCTGTGTTGTTTCTTAACAGGCCCCAGCTTGGCATGGCCGTTTTGCATTGGCTAGCTCAGAAATTCCTATGCAGCTTGCATTTCTCCCAAATACAGTGGTACCTTGGTTTACAAACTTAATCCGTTCCGGAAGTCCATTCTTAAACCAAAGCGTTCTTAAACCAAGGCGTGCTTTCCCATAGCATCGGGGGACTCAATTTACAAATGGAACACACTCAATGGGAAGCTAAACACGTTCTGCTTCCAAGGCAAAGTTCACAAACCAAAACACCTACTTCTGGGTTTGCAGCGTTGTTCATAAACTAGATAAATAGGTACCACTCTGGTGGGAAGGTAAACGGCTTTTCCGTGCGCTGCTCTGGTTCGCTAGAAGTGGCTTAGTCATGCTGGCCACATGACCCGGAAGCTGTACGCCGGCTCCCTCGGCCAATAAAGCAAGATGAGCGCCGCAACCCCAGAGTCGGTCACGACTGGACCTAATGGTCAGGGGTCCCTTTACCTTTAAGCACAGGAAAGTGGGGAAGGCCTGTGGCTGCTGGAAGGCTGACTGGAATAGAACGTGTGCCTCAGGTTGGATGGCTTCTCCATCCCTGCTGCAGAGTATGGGTAGGCAAACTGCAGCTCTCCGGATTTTGCTGGAGTACAACCCTCATTATCTGGTGCTTGCTCCGAGGTTGCCAACCCCGTGTGGCAGAGCGTGGGAATTGAGGCCTTTTCTTCTTTCTCCTGTCAGGCGTCTCGTGGTCGTCCTGGCATCTAGAATTCCAAAATAGACTGCCTCTCAACCTGGAGGTTCTGCTTAGCTATTGCAGTTAATGTGGACATTTGGCCCGATCTGGCAAAGCTGCTGTTACGGTCTTATAAAGGATTAAGTGTATCCATGACGGATCAGAGGGCGGGAGGCTAAACAATTTGTTAGCGAAGGGAGAGAGGGCAGGGAATGCTGATGCCGGAAAACCAGTATCAAATGCCTATTTTTTATTTAGTTATAATATTAGATTTCTTACCTGCCTGTTGCCATAAGAACTTGCAGTGGTGACAGCAATTAAATATTAAATTATAAAAGGAAACGGGAAGGTACACAGCTGATGGAAAAAAAAAATATTTGCATAATAAAACTCCAGTGTTTACTGGAAGGGGTCCTGTCATCCGTCCACCGTCCGTCCCCCCCATGCCATTTGATGGGTGGCGCATTCCACTACAGGGGCCTGGTCCTCTTCCAGGACTTCTGGGATGGCTGGAGAACTGCCTGGCTCATGAATGTGTGGGAACAAGGAGGGAGTATCTGTGCGCCGGGGCAGCGCCCGTCAGGTTGATTTAGGAGGGAGGCTTTGAAAATAAATAACTTAACCGGGCTGGCCATATGGCGCATTGCTTTATCGTCCTCCTCCGACAGGGTGCAGGCAGAGCTTTGGGTTGGCCAAGGAGGGGGTCCCCGTCTCCGCAGGTGGCATCCCACCAATGGGTTTGCTGTGGGTGGACGGGGGCTGGGGGGCTGGTGGAGAACAGGGTAGGACAGGAGGGAAGGCAGTATTGGTAGGAAGTGGCTTTCCGTAGAAGCTCAGTGAGTCCCCCCAGAGCGGGGTCAAAGGCCACACAGTGGAGTTCCCCCCTCCCCGTCAAACCCCACTGCATCTTCTCTGCACCCCCTCCATCTCCAGGCGACAGCTGTATGATAATTAGCCCTTGTGCTAAGCTGATCGGCTGTGAAAGGGAAGCCACTATCCTTAGGGTGGGAGGGAGGGAGGGAAGAGGAGGAGGGATGGAGCAGGTGGTCCACAGGCTGGAGACAGAGAACCCTGCAGTCCGGGCCCTAGCAGAGCGAAACGGGAGTGGGAGGGGTTAAAAAAGCAGTGTGTGTGTGTGTGTGTGTGTGTGTGTGTGTGTTGGCAGTGAGGGGGGGCAGAGCATCTCTCCGATCTCGAGGTGTGCAGTACAACACTGCCACTCCGGAGAGTGTCCCGAAAAGAGATTCGTGCGCACAGCCGAAACAACGGGGTCATGAAGATTTTCGGCAGACTTGAGTACCTTCTGGTAAGGGACTGTTTCTCTGGAACTCCAGAGATGCAGCCGGGCTTCGGGATGCAACTGCATGCCGTCTTCCCTTCCCTTTGTCGCGAGGGTTAGGGTGCTGGAGGGCTGTAAAAGGAGGAGGGGAGGGGGTTGGCAACACCTTCAGCTTTTAGGACCCTTCCATAGCTCGGCTTAATGGGGATGGCGAACCCCTGAGCCTCCTTTAATCCCCCCTCGTCCATGCCGCGTTCTCCTCTCAGCTGCTGCTGCCGCCCCACACTTTCTTCTCCCTAAATCTGGAGGCTCCCTATGCAACTGATGTAGCTCTCCTATTCGGATTTTCAGAGCATAGGGAAAGTGGACTTAGAGAGTGTGGGACAGCAGCAATGGAAAGAGAACGAGGGAGAATTAAAGAGGCTCACGATCCACATTAACCTGGGTATCGGCGGGCCCTTAGTTATGTAAGAAAACCAAGTTGGGTGTTTGTAGTTCTGCAGCTTTGTATAGAATCTACATAGTCTGAGGTCGGGATCCACCCTTTTAAATCTTTCATTGTCCAGAAACGACAGATCTGGATGTTGCTGCAATTGACTCTCTCTTTGTGTGTGTTTTTGTAACTTGATGCTATAATATTCCTTTGGGGCTTTGGAAGTGGATGTGGCAAATGCACAGTATTTGGATGTGAAACATAGGGAGCTGTGTTATACCAGGTTAGACTATTCATCCAGTATTGCCTGCTCTGACTGGCAGAGGCTCTCGTGGGCTCTGCAGCAGAGCAAGGCCTTCCCCATCACCTGCTCATTTAATTTGATCAATTTATATCCCACCTCTCCACCAAGGAGCTCAAAGTGGTGTATATCCTTCTCCTTCTCCCCATTTCACCCTCACAACAACCCTGTGAGGTGGGTTAGGATGAGAATGAGAAACTAGCTGAGTGGGGATTTGAACCCTGGTCTCCCAGGTCCTAGTCCAGTGCTCTAACCATTGTGTCACACTGACTGAGATCCTTTAACAGGATGTGCTGAAGAATGAACTTGCCTTTTCAATCCCCTGCTGTCTTCTAGCCGGAGAGGTTGGGGATTGAGCCTGACACTCTCAGCATGCAGAGCACATGCTGTGCTGATGAATTATGGCCCGTCCTTTAAAGCAGATCCACACCATATATGTAAAGAACATCCAACACACAGGGAATGCATAACCCATTTTGCTTCTGCTAAAGCGCACAACTACCTCCAAAGAAACCCAGGGACTTTCATTTGTTAAAGGTGCTTGGAAATTGTAGCTCCACAAGGCAAAACTACAGTTCCTATTGTTCTTTTTTTGGGGGGGGGGAAGGTCACATGTTTTCAATGTGCATTGGACTTGTGGTGTGGATTTGCTCTTAATGTGGAAGGTCCTTGCCACTGACACTTGGAAAGATTCCAGGCCTGCGAACCCAACATGCATATTCTGTATTGGGGCAGTGGCTAATACAGGCACAAAATCGGGTGTGCCAAATCAGCGTGTAAGCTTTTTGAATTCTTCAAAATTCTTTGTCAGCCTAGACAACAAACACTATGTGTGTTTCATGTGTGTGTGTGAGGGGGGGGGCAGGAACTTTGCATTTGGTCACAGTCTTCAGCTGGAACATGGAAAGAGATAGCAGGCGTTCTTCACCAGTGTGGTGTAGTAGTGAAGAAGAAGAGTTTGGATTTGATATCCCGCTTTATCACTACCCGAAGGAGTCTCAAAGCAGCTAACATTCTCCTTTCCCTTCCTTCCCCACAACAAACACTCTGTGAGGTGAGTGAGGCTGAGAGACTTCAAAGAAGTGTGACTAGTCCAAGGTCACCCAGCAGCTGCATGTGGAGGAGCAGGGAATCGAACCCGGTTCACCAGATTACGAGTCCACTGCTCTTAACCACTACACCACACTAGTGAGAGCACCTAGGACCTGGTAGACCAGGGACCAAATCCCAGCTCAGCCATGAAGCTCACCAGTTGACTTTGGGTCTCCTAGCCTACCTCGCAGGGTTGTTGTGAATTTAAAATGGAGAGGAAAGAGAGAGCTGTGTATCACACCCTTTTGCTCCTTGGAGGAAGTGGGATGTAAATGGAATGAAGAGAAGCAAAACAAAACAAAACAAAACAAAACAAAACAAAACAAAACAAAACAAAACAAAACAAAACAAAACAAAACAAAGGAGGACCTGTTAGATGCTATGCTGATTTCAGGTTGCACCTTGTCCTGCTGGGAAGAAGAAGCTTACAAGGGTGACCCCCCCTCCCCAACATACTTGAAAACCTTTTTCAAAATCCAGCCATTACCCAGGTCTGTCTCCACCCTTAGGCAAAACTCACTGGTCCCTCGACAGATGGGGAAGCAGGAGGGAAGGGAAATGCAATGGTCTGTAGATTAACAAACCTGGAGATTAAATTTCGGGTGGGTGTCCCCATCTGCTTCCCCCTCTTGCATCAGGTTTTTTTTTGACTGTAAGCTCCTTCAGACAGAGATCTGTCTTCTGATCATTGCACACTGAAGAAGAAGAGTTTGATGAAGGAGAAGGCATTGGGTCTATGAAAGACCTCAGAGAGTGTAAGTTTCTAAGCAGGACCAAACCAGTATTCTGATTCGGCATAAGGTGGCTTCGCGTGCTGTGAGTTGGTGGGCGAGATTCTTAAGAATCCTTAATTTTTGCAATATTTTGTTTCTTTCTTTAATTGGATGAGTAGCATTTCCTACAAAATGTCTCTGGCTGCAGCCTTGGGGGGGGGGGGGATGCAGGGAGGTGGGCTCTCTCCCACGACGACAAATGTGTGATTGGTTGGAGTTTTTTAAAAACAAAAACAGGTTCTCTCTGTTTTCCGATCACACATTTACACCAAACACATTCTCACTGATGTGGGCGTTGATTTTTGTGCTGCAAAGGTGATGCAAATGGGGGGGGGGTGGAAGAGCGCTTTTTATTTTTAAAAGGTGTGATGAAAAAACTCAGACAGCACCAAGCTACTTGGAGTATTTCACCAGACTGGTCTACAAGGAGCACTTTTTCCCCCAGATAACGGGACTGACCGAGGCATGTGGATAGGGTGTGTGTGTGTGAGAGAGAGATTGATCATTCCTCAAGGGAAAGAAACAAAAGCACAATGGATTATGTCATCCCTGCTTGGTCCATGTGGCTGAACAAGCAGGCATGTGGAAAAGCCTGTGTGCACATGTGTCTCCCTGTATGTGTCTGTAGGATGGCTGGCTTTTGCAGAAATAACTCTGCTGTACCAACGGGATTGTATTTATGTGCACATATTCATGTGATCCCAGAGAGAAAGTGTGTGAATGCCCATGAGTAAATTTATAGAATAGAAAGCTTCTAGGAAAGCTGGAAGCAATTCATTCTGATTCAGAATAATAAAATTAGAAGGGATCCTTAAGAGTCACATAGTCCAAACCCCTAGTATTCAGGAATCACAGCTAAAGAAGCCCCTTTCGCATAGAGGTTTATTTATTTGCAATTACATTTCTATCTCACCCTTCCTTCCAAAAGGAACCTAGGGTAAGCAAACAATCAGTGGCTTTCAATGGTCACAAGCGAGTGTTTTTTCCCTTCTTTATCACCTAATACATATCCTGTTTTGTTTGGACTTGTGGGTCCACAATAGAAGAGGTGAGCTGAGTTGGGAAGCTTCAGGTTGAAGTCACTCAGGTGCAGCCAAGTAGGTCAGGTCAACGTCAGGCTGGCTGGAAGTATTGCCAGGTGGGTTGAGTGAGGCTGGGGCAAGCTGGATTGCTACTGGCTTAGTGAAATCAGATTCCAGTAAGTAGCGGCCAGCACCATGGATAGCTCCAGGTACCTTATGCTAGCTGAGCCAGAGAAAGATGTTGTCTCAGCAAAGGGCTGGAGTTTGCTTGGGAAAAGACGGCCTGGCTTGGCTCTCCAGTGTGGCTTCTACCTTGGGAGAGTGATTTGTGATCTCTACAGTGATACTGCATTCATTTGCTCCTGCTTGGTTGTGGAGCAAAAGAAGCCACAGAGCAGTCCTCTCTAGAGTCTGAGGGTGATGGGAGAGTCGTCTTGTGAAGCAGGAAGGGTGTAGAAGGGGTGAGCTGAATCTTCTGCCTCGAGTAGAGTGAGCTGTGATATATTTGGAACAACAGCATTCCTGGGTGCAGGATTCTTTTGCAATTACAGATTCTGGGAACCGAGCGAGGGATCTTCTGTGTTGTGTCACTGAGCAGCAGCCTTTCCCTAAGCCAGGGTCGTGGAACCTGTGGCACTGCTGATGAATGTTACACATGTAGAAGGTGTGTGTGTGTGTACACACACACATATACATGGTTGTAACCAGCTAAGTTCTACTCAGAGCACATTCATTAACTTCAGGGGGGTCTACTCTGAGCATGGCTAGCGTTGGATACAACCAATACTGAGTTTCATTTAAAATGATATGCCGAGATGTACAATTTAAAGCAAGGCAAAATCAGTTATCCAAATGAACCAGAATAAGAACAACTCAGTTGGATAGCTCAGGGTAGAAGGTATGTAGCTTCAATAAAATAATGGCAGATGTTTTCAGTGCAGATGCGGCAGCAAGATCAATGTGCGACAGATCGCATGTCAGAGAAGGATTGTGATATTCCTCAATCTCAGGATTGCACTGTTCAAGCACAAAATTTGGCACTTGGTCCAATTTTCAGTACCTGATAATTTCAGCTCTCCTTAAAAACAAAACTCAAGGTTCTAGTCCTTATGGATGTAAAGGTAACTGTGAATGCCCAAGGGCAATGCCTGGTGAAATTTTGCATCTCCCACCCATATCCTGAAATTTTATAGTCCATGATCCTGTCAGTTTTATAAGTTGTGCCTGCAAGGGATTGCTCAGTTGGTTAGACTGTGGTGCTGATAATGCCAAGGTTGCGGGTTCAATCCCCTTATGGGACTGCTGCATAATTCCTGCATTGCACTATATGATCCTCAGGGACCCTTCTGACTCTACAGCTCTATGATTCTATGAGAGAGAGGGGGAGAGAGCTATACAGAATGGAGGGATCCAGTATGCGCTCTGCAACTGGCCTCCAGAAGACCTAAAGACTACAGATTGCCCCTCTCTCCTCTTAGCTTGTCTTTATGCTTCATGCAACAGAAAAAAAGAGGAAAAAACCCCAGCCATAATCCTTATTGAATGTGATCGGCCGCTATCTCTTCATGCACGGATGACTTCACATATGCAGTTGATGAGCTGACCTGCCACATCCAATGTTTAGGATTGTGGTAGATGCCACGAGGAATGGGAAGAGAGGGACTTCAGAAGCTGCTGCCTCTACACCTTCTTACACTAGCTAGTTCATGCATTTTTCAAAGGGTCAGTAGTTCTGGAGTTTATCCACTCCTTCCTGCGTGTGGTGATGTTTTAAGGCGAGGGTTTCGCCCACAAGGCAATTACGCCGTTAACACTTATACCAGTTAGCAGACTGAAGCATGTGGAAAGGTATTGGTGAGTCTAAATGACCACAATGCAGTGAAACATAGGGAGCTGCCTTGCACTGAGTCAGACCACTGGCACATCTAGCTCAGTATTGTCCACACTGATTGGCAGCAGTTCTCTGGAGTTCTGTCCCAGCCTTACCTGGAGGTGCCGGGGGGGGGGCAGGTTTGAACCTGGGAACTTTCATATGCAAAGCAGATCCTGGTGCAGCAGTTTAAAGTAAGGGAGGTGTGAATCATGGGTAGGCAAACTAAGTCCCAGGGGTCGGATCCGGCCCAAACGCCTTCGAAATCTGGCCCGCAGACAGTCCAAGAATCAGCATGTTTTTACATGAGTAGAATGTGTCCTTTTATTTAAAATGCATCTCTGGCTTATTTCTGGGGCCTGCCTGGTGTTTTTACATGAGCAGAATGTGTGCTTTTATTTAAAATGCATCACTGGGTTATTTGTGGGGGATAGGAATTTGTTCATTTTTTAAAAAAGATATAATCCAGCCCCCCACAAGGTCTGAGGGACAGTGGACCGGCCCCCTGCTGAAAAAGTTTGCTGACCCCTGGTGTGAATTAACCCAGCATTGCTGTTCCTGTCTTTTAAAGTTGAATTAAAAGGGTCTATGAGCTCCTCAAGGAAAACGTTATCACTAAAGCTCATGACAGTTGATAGATACCAGTTCTGCATAGGACACCACTCTACCAATGTTCTAATTGTGCTCAAGTTTCCTTTCAATGAAGGGGCCATAGCTCAGTGGTAGGGCATTTGCCTTGCATGCACAAGGTCCCAGGTTCAATCCCTGGCATTTCCTGGTATGGCTGGGAGAGTCTCCCTGTCTGAAATCCTGGAAAGCCCCTCTTGGTTAGCATAGAAAATACCGAGGTAGATCATGGGTAGGCAAACTAAGGCCCATGGGCCGGATCCGGCCCAATTGCCTTCTAAATCTGGCCCACGGATTAGCTGTTTTTACATGAGTAGAATGTGTTCTTTCATTTAAAATGCATCTCTGGGTTATTTGTGGGGCATAGAAATTCTTTCATTCCCCCCCCCAAAAAAATAGTCTGCCCCCCCACAAGGTCTGAGGGACAGTGGACCGGCCCCCTGCTGAAAAAGTTTGCTGACCCTTGAGGTAGATGGACCCACAGTCTGGTTCTGTGAAAGGAGGCTTCCTATGCTCTACGACTATGATTTGGAATAGAGTAGGGGTGGGCCGGACTGGATTTTCACATAGCACAGGTTGCCACTGAAATTTGAGACCCCAAGGGAGGCCTTTGAGGAAATCCACAATTTCCCCTATTCTGTCCCTAGACTTAACCAAATGACATCTCTCACCCCACCCACTAACCCCAATGGCCTTCTAAAAATGGTATATAGTTGTACTTAGTTGTACTAAGGTGCTTTGTTGATTTAAAGTCTTTATCCCCTTTATTTCAATTAGAAAAACAAACAAACAAACACTAAGTGATTTCAGTAAAAAACAAACAAACATCAAAATGGCAGGTACCTAAGTGTTAAGAGGCACACACACCCCAAAATATTTGAGTACTCCAACCCACAAAAAAGCATCAGTCGCTCCAGGACTTATTTGATTGCTTTGTTTATTTTGTTTGACCCTAGCAACGCGTTGGCGAAGAGTTCTGGTTCCCCACCTCCTGCATTTGAAATACAGAATGGTGAACCTTTTAAATTTCCCCATTGCAGGTGATTTGTGCTTCTGTTCTTTGGTTTTGTTTCCTGCTTCATCATTGGCCAGTTTGAAAGTAGCTGTACTTTGAAAGCAGGGCAGGCACCAAAACCATCTCCATCCCAACAGTGGGAAGGAGCCACTTGCTCGCCTCTTTGGGAATTTGGTGCCTCTTTGTAGGGGGCATTCAGGGTTCCCGAGGAAACCATTGTCCGGTGGCTCTTTTTGAATAATAATAATAAAAGCTTTCATTGCTAGGCTAGGCACCCTTGGATATATAAATTCAAATCAGTATGGAAAAGGGAAAAGCAGAGATCGCCTGAAGTAGAGAAAGTGTGTCTCTCTCTCTGTGTGTGAGTGTGCATGCTGGCATGACATTTATTGATCTGACATGAAAGCAAGGACAGATGACAGCTGGGCATTTGGCAGGAGATTCTGACTGTGTGTTTTCTGGATGGCGGCCTGCTTTCTTTAAGCCTCAGCTTTGTAATATTGAATCTTTGGTCCTTTTCCACATCAAATATTTCAGCTTGGACCTCCACTTTCAGCAATTTTCTCCAGGCACTACTGATCATCCCCACCACACCACCACCACCACTCTCTCCCTCTCCCAAGGTTGGCTCTCTGCCATACTTTCAAAATCAACTTCAAGCTTCTAGTCCTTACCGTCTCTGCTCCGATCTCCTCCTCTGTGTGTTTCCTCCATTGCATTCTTTTTCAACCCCCACCAGCATTGCAAGCATTGAGCTGCCAGCAAGCCTGCCCCCTTTCTTCTCTCTGACATGTTTGACGCTTGCTTCTTCCTAATGAGGCTTTTACCAAAGAGCATTCAGTGGGGTGGTCCCTCACCTACAGTCCAATAACAGTTTATACTGCATGGTGAGTTGTTTTACGTTGGCTGGCACCCAGTGTGAAGAAAGTGAGTAGGGAGATGTTTTCCTCCCTCTCTCATAACACTAGAAATTGGGGGGAATATCCAATGAAGTGATGGCCACCGACTAGGATGGCATTGAATGGATTTTAGCCAGGTTCATGGCTATCAATGGCTACCAGCCACAAGGGACATGCACTGCCTCTCTGTTTCAGGCAGTAGCACCTATGAATACCAGTTACTGGGAATCAAAAGTGGGGAGAGGGGTGTTCTGGGCTCCCCAAAGATATATGCAGCTGCCCCATTTGGGGATCTGACCTGCAACCTTGGCATTATCAGCACTACACTCTAACCAACTGTGCTACCCAGGCTTTTGATAGCTCAGTTGGTTAGAGTTTGGTGCTGATAATGCCAAGGTTGCAGGTTAGATCCCCAAATGGGGCAGCTGCATATATTCCTGCATTGCAGGGGGTTGAACAAGATGACCCTCAGGGTCCTTCCAACTTGACAATTCTGTGATTGTTATTAATTGGTCACCTTTTTCTCCAGCAAGTGTTCTAGCCCCCATGATTCTATCTGGTTGGCCACTGTGACGACAGAGACTGGGCTGGATGGGCCTTTGGCCTGATCCAGCAGCCGGGCTCTTATAGTCTTACAAGTCCTCACTTGCCTTGCTACAGCAGAGGGTGATGTCCATCCCTTCCTCCTCTGCTCAAAAGCCTCTAATGAACGAGAGTCTACCAACATCCAAGACAATCTGTTCCACTTTCGGCGGTCTTTGCTTAAAAAGGCATTTGTAGGTATTGCTGTTGACCTGGTTGAAATGTTGGTAGAGCTACGATGGAGGTTTTAACTCGCACAATCTTGTGGAAATTTTGTTCTGTGGTGTTGTATGGAATCTGCCTTGAGATGACTTAGAAGATCAGCCTCAAAATATTTAGGGGTCTGGTCCAAAGGACTGTGAGGCTGGTGTGGGTTTGGGAGGATGTAAATGTAAGATTTTAAATAAAGAACTAGAGTCATAATTTGAGCCACATTAATTGCCTATTAATTTACATGGATTAATTGCGCCTTTCCCAAAGGATTCTGAGTGCTGCAATTTTGACACGCGTGCAGACAATCCTGTCAGAAGAAACCCCAAAACTATAGTTCCCTGCAGAGAGGGAAGTGCTTTTGAACTAGTTTAATTTGCAGTGCAGAACAGAAACATGCTTTGCGTCTGGGGTTAAACTTGCATAAACATTTAAAGCATATGGTCCCGTTCCCCCCCCCCACAAAAAATCCTGGAAACTGTAGCTTGTTAAGGGTGCCAGGGATGGATTCAAGCTCTGTGAGGGGTGAACTAAAGTTCCCAGGATAAAGCACTGTGCTTTAAATGTAAGGTGTGAATGTCACCAGATAATAAAGACTAACAATTTGAGGCTGGGTCTTCGCAGTACCAATTATCCCCCACCCCATTGTTCGCTCTTGAATTGGAGGGTGTGTTATATCCCCACAACACTACTTAATTTTTTTTTTTTTAAGGCCCAGCATCACAGAGCAGTGACAAATTTCAAGGCAACGGCAACCATTAACTTAAGTGCCTTTTTGCCCACTCGGCGCATTATAGGCCCCAGCGAAGCCTGGTTGCTAGGCAACATGCACTTCACTCTCATTAGGATGAGTTATTTCCATGCTGGGGGATGCTGGCTCACCAGGAAGGTGTCATAATAAAGGGAAGAAGGCGGACAGGAGATGAAGGGATGCAGTGGGATGAGTCATGGCCTCAGAAAGACAGCCTGGCGCTCAATTAGAGCCAGGGAGCTTCCAATTAAACAGAAGCCGGCCTGGCCTATAAGTCTCCCCCACCGTGCTCCTCCTCCCGTCATCTATGGTGGCATTTGTTTCGCAGATAAGGGAGGCGGTGGTGCAATGTCTAACACCAAAACTTTGAATAAAGCTCCAAGTTCAAAATACTTCTTCAGCGGCTGGCTTCTCAAATGAGAAATGGCTAGGCCCACAGCCTGACCACCCATCCTCTCCCACTCACAGGGATGGAGGAAGTGGCCTTATCCCAAGTGAGGCTACCTGGCTCAGTATCGTTTACACTAGTGTTCTTCAAACTTGAGTCCCTATGTGCCGGCGGACTACAGATCCCATCATCCCTAGCTAAGCTGGCTGTGGATGATGGAAGTTGTAGTCCAATAATATATGAGAAACCGAGGTTGAAGAACACTGACTGGCAGTGACTCTTCAGGGTTTCAGGCAGGAACCTCTCCCAGCCCCACCTGGAGATTCCGAGGAGTGAATCTGGGACTTTCCGACGCACCCTGAGACCTGCGGATTTAGGGTGGTATAGAAATTTTAACAGCAACAACATAGAGCAAATGCACTGGCACTGATCTGGAACCCTTCCCTTAAAATATAGGAGGGCCACATGTAGAGATTGGGAAGAAGTGAACCATAATCCTTCAAGAATCACACTTCTCCAACCTTTGCAGTACAGTTCTCAAGTCAAGTCGTATACCTTGAAATGCACACACGAGGTGTAAAGAGTGCAGGCAGCCCAGTATTATTAGGGGAAATTGCTTTGGGCAAATTAGGCAGAATCGCATGCAAAGATGCATCTCGTAGGAGAAATATGAGGTAAGAGGCTGCTGAATTTTCATGAGGACTTGTCTTTTAAAAAGCAAGTCACAAACTGATGTGTATGTATGGCAAGCTGAAGAATGGGAAAAAGGAGGAACGGAGAGAAATGAAAACTGACAGATTCACTCATCCCTGTTGATGGCACATCTCTGCTTGCCTTGGGCTTATAGGACTTCTCCTACGATGACTCCAAAGTGGAATTCAACGTCGATGCCCCCAATGGGGTGGTGATGGAAGGGTACCTCTTCAAGAGAGCGAGCAACGCGTTCAAGACCTGGAACCGGTACGTTGGGATCAGTGTGTTTCCAGAAAAGCCATGACCTCGCGCGCGAGAGAGAGACTTTTGTGGTGGCGTAGTGCTTAGAGTGTCGAACTAGGATCTGAGGAACCAGGGTTTGAATCCCCACTCACTGTAGCTCACTGGGTGGCCTTGGGCCAGCCATAGTCTCTCAGCTTAACCTACCTCATAGGGTTGTTGGGAGGATAAAATGGGGAGGGGAAGGAACTGTGTACTGCCACTTTGAGCTCTCCAGGGGAAAAGGAGGATAGGAATGTTGGGAGGAGGATTTAATTGTATTTCTATCCCCCCTTTCTCCCATGAAAATAATTTTAATTTTAATTTTAATTTTAATTTTAATTTTAATTTTAATTTTAATTTTAATTTTAATTTTAATTTTAATTTTAATTTTAATTTTAATTTTAATTTTAATTTTAATTTTAATTTTAATTTTAATTTTAATTTCTACAGCTTACAATTTATGGTGCAGAATATTCTGTTCCATTGAATTCCAACTTTGAACTCCCTGGAGGAAAAGCTGGAATATATCAATGTAACAAACAAACAAACAAATAAATAAATAAAATTTATCCTCACACCCTTTCTCAATTCTCTCTCTCTTTCTCTTTTTCTTTCTCTCTTCCTCAGGAGATGGTTCTCCATACAGAACAGCCAGCTGGTCTACCAGAAGAAGCTAAAGGTCAGCCAGGTTGCCTCTGATGACATTAGTGGATTAGCTGGCTTCTCTTGATGTCTTACTGTTCAGGGGATTGTCGAGCCATCCTATGCGGACTAGGACGAGAGATCAGACAGATTGAATGACTCCACACTACATGTGTTCAGAGCCAGTGGCAGAATCCATTTTAATTTTTGGTTCTGCAACCCACCCTGTACATGCACACCCTGTACATGCACAAAGAAGAGTCGGGTGGGTGAGATTCCCCCCAGAGGCTTCTTCTGGCTTCTTCACCATACAGCTTTTGGCGATTGTTGAAGATGCCTCACTTCACCCTGGCCTTTGATGCCTGACGTGTGTGTTTTGAGGGACCCGCCTTATTCTTGTGACTGTGATTTGTCTTAACTGCTTTTCATACTGAATTTTAGTTGTAACCTGCCCTGGGACCTGCTGGTGAAGGGTGGGTAATATATCTAATAATAACAATAGCAATAATAATTCAGTATTGGTGTCTTCCAAATTTTCCGGAGTAGAATCTAATGGTTTTGCTTTACCCCTATGCATGCCACATAAATTAGGGCCAAAATGAAAATAATATTTTTTAGGCAAATCTTCCAACAGCCTTACTATAACTGTTCACATTTGTGGCTACCCCTTTCTGAGAAGCCCCGGGCAGCATACTTTAAAAAAAACACCATATCTTATTTATTGGGGGAGTGTATCCCTTGTCTTTTGTGGAAGCCTCAGGCCAGGTAATAAAAATGGTAGCAACATCAGTTCCCCCCAAAGCAAACAGCATGTGCTTTGAACCCCAGCTCATTCTTTTCAGAAAAACGGAAAACTCAGCTTTTATTGTCTCCTTTGCTGACGGAGTCCTTATCTGTATTTCTGTCAACATGTGGGGTATGCCACAGTTGGTAGCCACCAACCATGCATGCTCATTTAATCGGGTGTGCAACCATGAGCCCTTGGGCTAGTAGCAGCCCATGGGGGCTCCCTATCCGACACCCAGTGACCCCACCTCACTCTTCTTCCCCTTCCAGCGCAGCATTAAGGCTTCAGACCAGGGAAGGGGAGCCTCAGGCCTGGGCCTGAATCTGGCCCTCCAAACCTCTCTGCCTGGCCCTCGCAAATCTCCCTAGGCCACAGCCCTCACTGTCCTTGTTTTCCCCTGCCTGGAATGTGTCCCTGAACTCTGATAATTTCTCTCACTTGCCTAGGCAGAAGATAGAGGTGTGTGTGTGTGTTTAGAAACTAGCCACCTGTACGAAGGTACATTGCTCCACCCACTTTTGCCTCTGGCCCCGCCCACCCCTGGCATGTAGGGACCCCCCCCCCTCAAGAAGGGAATGAGGCCCTCTGTCTGGAAAGGATTCCCTGCCTCTGGTCTGGAAGCTCAAGGAAAACCAAGACAGCTTATAAAACACGCAACCATTTCCACACAGTTGCGTATTTGCAGCCGCAGGTGGGACACTGCAACACCACTGACTCGCTTGTTCCGTTTTTGTCTGTTCAGGATGTCCTCACGGTGGTGGTGGAGGACCTCAGGCTTTGCACCGTCAAGCCCTGCGAAGACATCGAGCGGAGGTTTTGCTTTGAAGTCGTCTCCCCCACTAAGTACGTTGTGCAAGTCTCCTCTTTCTTTCTTTTTCATTGCATTATAATTACAGTCGTACCTTGGTTTCCGAACAGCTTAGTTCTTGAACGTTTTGGCTCCCGAATGCTGCAAACCCGGAAGTGACTGTTCCGGTTTGCGAACTATTTTTGGAAGCTAAACGTCCGACGGGGCTTCCGTGGCTTCCGATTGGCTGCAGGAGCTTCTTACAGCCAATCAGAAGCCGCACTTTGGTTTCCAAACGTTTTGGAAGTCAAATGGACTTCTGGAATGGATTCCGTTCAACTTCCAAAGTACAACTGTATTATTACTATTCTATTTCTATAGCTCCTGCCAACCTAGCAGTTCGAAAGCACAAAGTGCAAGTAGATAAATAGGTACCGCTCCGGCGGGAAGGTAAGTGGAGTTTCCGTGTGCTGCTCTGGTTCGCCAGAAGCGGCTCAGTCATGCTGGCCACATGACCTGGAAGCCTCGGCCAATAAAGCGAGATGAGTGCCGCAACCTCAGAGTCGGCCACGACTGGACCTAATGGTCAGGGGTCCCTTTACCTTTACCTTTATTTCTATAGCGCCATCACACAGGAAGCGCCTTAGGCCCCGTGAAAACATTGGCCCACAAAGGTCAGTGTTCTTTACACTGAATGGCTCTCTGGGATTTTAGACAGGGTTCTCTCCCAGACCTGCCGGCAGATGCCGGAACCTTCTGTATGCAAAGCATAGAGCAAGATCAGAAGAGCCTGCGGGATCAGGCCAAGGGCCCCTTCTTGTCCAGCTTCCTGTTCTCACAGTGGCCAACCAGATTCCCCAAAGGGAAGTCTGTAACAGCACTCTTTTAATTGTGGCTAGTAGCCATTAATAGCCCTCTCCTCCATGAATTTTTCTCATCCTCTTTTAAAGCCATCCAAGCTGGTAATAATAATAATGATAATAATAATTTTATTATTTATACCCCCCACCCAAATCTGGTGGCCATCACTACATCTTTCAGTAGTAGAGTCCATTGTTTACTTAGGTGCTGTGTGGCCCATTTTAACAGATCTGCATGTTTACAAAATTTAGGGGAGCTTTTATAAAAGGCCCAAAGCAAAGGCCAATCTGGTCCCATATCCTGTTCTCACAGTGGCCAACCAGATGCCTGCAGGAAGCCCACAAGCAAGACGCAATGTCTACTCGGGTTCCAAAGTGGACTCTCCTGATCCAGTCCGGGAGCGGATTATGACCCAGATTGGATAAATGGTCCAATTCAGGATGGTCCACGCACCAGATTCCATTACCAAGCACTGTCTCTGTTCCGTTCCCATATAAACGTTTTGGGTAGTCAGTGTTTTAATTCCTTGGCTTGATGTTCCGTCACACAATGGGGAAGTCGATCTTTCCAAGGCATGTGTGCATCAGGTACAGCCAGCTGCCGCCCTCATGGTGTATTAACAACAGCCCTTTATTGGTTGTTTATTTATGTGTGGCATTTATTTTCCGTCTGTCCTCTGAGGAAGTTTGAACCCTGTTCTCCCAGGCCCCGCACTGGTTCTCATCTCCACAACAGCCCTTCAGGTATTTGAAGAGGGCTTGTTCATGTCCCCTCTCAGTCTCCTCCTCCAGGCTTAAGCACACCCTGCTCTTTCGACTAGAATCATAGAATGGTAGCGTGGGAAGGGACCACAAGGGTCATCTAGTCCAACCCCAACTTCCCTTTCAGGAGCTGTATGCTGCAGGCCGATTCAGAGAAACTGCGCCAGGCGTGGATCCAAGCGGTTCAAGCTAGCATCGCCTCTGCCTATCGAGAGAGTCCCGACAGCTGCTACATTGAAGTAAGGACATGTGATTTTCGTTTCTGTCACTTTCTTATCCCCCTCCCCCCCCCCGCTTTCCAATCTTATGTTCCGTTCTCCACATTCCTACATCAGTTTGTGATTTTTTAAATAAAAAAAGTCCTTGTGAAAATTCAACGTTTTAAACATTTTTATTTATTTTAGTTTTATTTATTTATTGAATTTATATACCGCCCTATACCCAGAGGTCTCAGGGTGGTTCACAGAAAAGATCACAATATATAAGAACAAAACGAAAACAATAACCCAATAACACCCCCAAATTTCTTCTAAATTTGCATGCAATTTTGCCACATGTTTGCAAAGCAGTTTTCCCAATGTAATGTATGTTTCAATGCTATTTTCACCAATATGTGCCACGTTATGCACGCTTCACCCGAGTGTATGCATTTTTTTGGGGGGGGGACAAATTCCTGGGCAGGAGAACTGTGTTGCAAAATCTGGAAAAGTGTAAATGCAAAACGATGGCTGTGTTTCAGTTTGCACATTGTTTTGCAAAACATGAATTACCGTATTTTTCGCCCTATAGGACGCACTTTTCCCCCACCAAAAATGAAGGGGAAATCTGTGTGCGTCCTATGGGGCGAATACAGGCTTTCGCTGAAGCTTGGAGAGCGAGAGGGGTCGGTGCGCACCGACCCCTCTCGCTCTCCAGGCTTCAGGAAGCTATCCGCAAGCCTGGGGAGCCCACGGGAGTTCCCGCAGGGCTCCCCACGCTGTGGATAGCAGCCTGCCGCCCGGCGCACAGGGCGCCCTGAAGCAGAGCGCCAAGCGCGCCAGGCAGACATCGGCCAGCCCCACAAGCTCGGGGGACAGCGGGGAGGCGGATCGCCGCCATACTGCTGTTCCCCAACCTGGTTTTGGGGGGGAAATAAAGGAAAAAAATTTTTCCTTTATTTCCCCCCCAAAAAACTAGGTGTGTCCTAAGGGACTTAGTGTCCTATGGGACGAAAAATACGGTAGGTAGGTTCGCTTATCAATGCGAACTGAATTGAATTTCTCCCCCCTCCCCCACCATCCCTACATTGAAGTGAGATCAGGGTACGGGGAGCGAAAGAGGTGCCAGTTGTGGGGTCTACCCCACCCAGTAAGTGCAGTTGCCATTTCCAAGTTCAGTAATGTGTATCTGATATGAAAACATCCTAATAGGGGTGACCAGGTGGACAAAATTCACAGCACAGGTTTAAAGACATGTCTAGGATCAGTTTATTTACTTTAAAATATTTATTTGCAATTTGTCAGACCAGAGTACACGCACCCCGCGAAGACCAGCAGTTTGCTTTTGACGCCTGTTCGGCTCTCATACATAAGTCAAAAAATCATACCTCTGCTTAATCCCTTGTTTGTTGTTCACAAGCTGGGGTAGGAGGCGTTAAAGATCCCTTTGCCTCTCAGAGAGTAGTAGAGTTGGAAGGGATCCCAAGGATCATCTAGTCCAACCCCCTGCAATTCAGGAATCACTGCTCACCTCTCTCTTGGTTTGCAATGGATTAATTTGGCAGAACCCATGGCACTGGCTCTTCGGCATGCCCTCTTTTTTATTTTTTTAAGCCCCCTCTTAAAATTGAATGGCTGACTCAGAGTTCTAGAGCAGGGAAAAATCATGGTAGGAGGATGATGAACATAAAACCAAATGTGTTTTTCTAGGAATTAGCCTGTAGAGCCATCTGGTGGTAGAGTTTCATTGCACATGCCAGAAACTGTGAGTGCCTGTAATGCTTCTACAGTATTAAGATGGAAGGTAACATGCAATTCATCTGTGGGAGAATCTTTAACTTTCTGAAATAGGGTAACTGACACTGTTGCGTTTTCTGCATGCGATAGACTGCAGTAGAACAGAATTTTCTGTGTTCTGTCCCCTGAATTGCAAGTTGAACGATAAGAATGATGATGATAAGATAATCATTGTCATCATTCTCATTACATTTCTACCCCACTTTTCCTCCGGGGAGCTCAAGGTGGCATGCAAAGTACCCTCCACTCCCCATTTTATCCTCACAACAACCCTGTGAGGTAGGTTAGGCTGAGAGACAGTGGCTGGCCCAAGTTGATCCCAACGAGCTTGATGGCTGAGTGGGCATTTGGACCTTAGTCTTCTGGGCTCTTGTTCAATGCTCTAACAACTACACAACATTTGTTGTTGTTGTTTAGTCGTTTAGTCGTGTCTGACTCTTCGTGACCCCATGGACCAGAGCACGCCAGGCACCCCTGTCCTCCACTGCCTCCCGCAGTTTGGTCAAACTCATGCTGGTAGCTTCGAGAACACTATCCAACCATCTCGTCCTCTGTCGTCCCCTTCTCCTTCTGCCCTCCATCTTTCCCAACATCAGGGTCTTTTCCAGGGAGTCTTCTCTTCTCATGAGGTGGCCAGAGTATTGGAGCCTCAGCTTCATGATCTGTCCTTCCAGTGAGCACTCAGGGCCGATTTCCTTAAGAATGGATAGGTTTGATCTTCTTGCAGTCCATGGGACTCTCAGGAGTCTCCTCCAGCACCATAATTCAAAAGCATCAATTCTTCAGCGATCAGCCTTCTTTATGGTCCAGCTCTCACTTCCATACATCACTACTGGGAAAACCATAGCTTTAACTATATGGACCTTTGTTGGCAAGGTGATGTCTCTGCTTTTTAAGATGCTGTCTAGGTTTGTCATAGACTCTTTCATTTTGCATCATGGTGGATGCAAACAGCAAAAGGGTCTCATTTCCTTGGGGCAAATGGAAAAAGAGCTTCATTTCATTGGGGCAAAGGGGGCACTGCCCCACCAACCTCAGTCTGCCCTCAGCCAGCCCCCGTCTTTCTGCCTTCTGACTTACAACCAATCTGAGGGTAGCCCCTCTTGCCAATGGCTCTGTCTCTGCCTGTCATTGGTTCTGGCGCCACCTACTGTTGGGCTCCCTGCCTTCTGCCCTACCAGTCTCAATGGGAACCAGCCACTACTGGAATAATAATAAAAATTTATTATTTATACCCCACCCATCTGGCTGGGCCTCCCTAGCCACTCTGGGCAGCTTCCAGCAAAATATTAAAATACAGTATTGCATCAAACACTAAAAACTTCCCTAAACAGGGCTGCCTTCAGATGTCTTCTAAAAGTCTGGTAGTTGTTGTTCTCTTTGACATCTGGTGGGAGGGCGTTCCACAGGGCGGGTGCCACTACCAAGAAGGCCCTCTGCCTGGTTCCCTGTAACTTGGCTTCTCGCAGTGAGGGAACCCCCAGAAGGCCCTTGGCGCTGGACCTCAGTGTCCGGGTAGAACGATGGGGGTGAAGACGCTCCTTCAGATATACTGGGCCGAGGCCGCAAGAAACACCAGCAGGCAATTTTTTCATTGCTCAATCCCCCTCTGTGCCTTTTCCCAGAGACTGGACCGAACAGCTTCTCCTTCCACCAGCAGCATCGACTCGGCTACTGACTCGCGGGACCGCAGTGCCAAAGGCGAAACCATCCTGCAGAGGGTGCAGAGCATCCCAGGCAATGACCAGTGCTGCGACTGCGGGCAAGCCGACCCCCGCTGGGCCAGCATCAACTTGGGCATCTTACTATGCATTGAATGTTCAGGGATTCACAGGTAAGCTTGCTGAGTCGATCCCAGCAAATGGGGCACAAGGGCAATGGAATCGCCCTGCTCTGTTGGACTCAAAGGTCCATCAGTTCAAGCATCCTGTTCCAATAAGCCAGCCGTAAGCCCTCTGAGAAACTCACAAAAAGGGCAATGGCATGCCTTTCCTGTCCAGACTACTCGTCCATCTAGCTTGGTATTGACTACACTAACTGGCTGCGGTCCTCTTAATTATTGGTATTTTTATTGACACTTGATATACAAATGTTCAAACCCAATACAAAGTATATTTTTATAATACAGTGGACGCTCAGGTTACGAACGTGATCCATGCGGGATGCACGTTCACAACCCGCAGCGGTGCGTCTGCACATGCGCGGGTTGCGATTTGGCGCTTCTGTGCATGCACGGCCGCCGAAACCCGGAAGTAACCTGTTCCTGTACTTCCGGGTTTCAGCGGTCCGTAATCCGAAAAACCGCAACCTGAAGCATCTGTAACCCGAGGTATGACTACACCAGAATAGAAGATATATTTTTTAAAATCTAATCTAAAAGGAACAGGAGCAGAAAGAAGAAAAATGGGGGGAAAGAAAGGGGTGGGGAGAAAAAAAGAGAGAGAAAGAAAATAAAGTGGAAAAAAGATAAAAAGACTTCCGGTTCTCTTGTCTGTCATCTAAATATAGTATTCACTCATTAATACCCAACTATTGTATTTTCTATAAGCCTTTATTTTTTCACTCTTCAAATCCAGGTGTTACAAATTCGTTTTCTCTTTCACGCAAAAAGCCCCAAATCAGTTTCCAATCCTTAATAAATGTTAGTTGTGATTTTTCTCCAATTAAACATGTTGACTTTGCCATCTCAGCTAAGTCCAGTAATTTTAGATTCAGGTAGGTAGCCATGCTGGTCTGACGCAGTAAAAATAAATAAAAAATTTTCCAGTAACGCGTTAGAGACCAACTAAGTTTGTTCTGGGTATAAGCTTTCGTGTGCATGTGTATCTTTTCTTTTATTAAAAGATAAACATACAAAATACAAAAAAAACCAACGAATAGATACAAAAGTTAAAAACAAACCCATTTTTTGTAACTTTAAACTCATTAGCTTGCTTCCTTGACTTCCTCACACCTCCCCTTTCTGTATTCCCATTTAAATAATCAGATCAGCAAATCCTTACCCTCTTTCGTTTATCTTAACTCTATATCTTAACATATTATAGCTCTATATTTTCATCCATTATCAACTCATATTTGCATATTCTCACTAACTTTGTTGCTAGTGCCTCTTATTTTCAATCCAACATCATTTTTAACATTCATTAATTTTACAGTGTTTCTGAAGATAGTCTTTAAATTTCTTCCAATCTTCTTCCACCAACTCTTCTCCCAGGTCTCAGATTCTGCCAGTCATTTCCGCTAATTCCATATAGTCCATCACCTTCATCTGCCACTCTTCCAGGGTGGGTAAATCTTGTGTCTTCCAATACTTTGCAATGAGTATTCTTGCTGCTGTTGTTGCATACATGAAGAAAGTTCTATCCTTCTTTGGCACCAATTGGCCGACTATGCCCAGGAGAAAGACCTCTTGTTTCTTCAGGAAGGTATATTTAAATACCTTTTTCATTTCATTATAGATCATCTCCCAGAAAGCCTTAATCTTTGGGCACGTCCACCAAAGGTGAAAGAATGTACCTTCATTTTCTTTACATTTCCAACATTTGTTATCGGGCAAATGATATATTTTTGCAAGCTTGACTGGTGTCATGTACCACCTGTATATCATTTTCATAATATTCTCTCTTAAGGCATTACATGCCGTAAATTTCATACCGGTGGTCCACAACTGTTCCCAGTCCGCAAACATAATGTTATGACCAATATCTTGTGCCCATTTAATCATAGCAGATTTAACCGTTTCATCCTGCGTATTCCATTTCAATAGCAAGTTATACATTCTTGAAAGTATCTTAGTTTTGGGATCTAACAATTCTGTTTCCAATTTTGATTTTTCCACCTGGAAGACATTTTTTTTGTCCAAATTATAGGCCTCTCTTATTTGATAATAATGAAGCCAGTCTCGCACTTTATCTTTTAATTTCTCAAAACTCTGCAATTTCAATTTATCTCCTTCTTGTTCCAATATTTCCCAATATTTCGGCCATTTGGCCTCCATATTGAGCTTTTTCTGAGCCTTCGCTTCCATTGGTGACAACCACCTTGGGGTTTTATTTTCCAATAAGTCTTTGTATCTTATCCAGACATTGAACAATGCTTTCCTGACAATATGCTCTGCGCTGCTGCGTTACACTAGTCTGCTGCTGTCTAACCTTTCCCAATCTTGTTGTCTTTTCCTGAAGCAAGTCTGCCATGCCACTTTATCTTGGGATCTGAAAGTCAAGGTCAATCCCACGGCCAAAACTTGTTTTGCTACGGAAGTTTCCCAGGCCAGTCGAGAGTGGAAAATCCCCTGGCTAGTTGCAAGAATTTCAAAGTTCCTCTAGGGGGACACAGTAACGATCAATGGTATTGCAATAAAGTCTCTTTTCCGATTTTCCAAAGTCCCCCTTCTACAAAAGAAAAAAGCAACAGTTCCAAATCCAAAGTAACCCTCAGAGTAAAAGTGTCTCATTTGCAGAGTTAACTGTCACAAAGTTACATTGTCCATAAATAGTGATCTGGCAGTCCGTTCCCAAGGATTAAGTGGTGGTCTTTTACTCCTTTTTCCTCCACTTTTTTTGCAGGCAAAATATATTTTCTCCTCTTCCCTCCCCTCTCCTGCAATTCAAGGAGGGAAATCCTTTAATTTGACGTTAGGATTTAAGTCCTTTTAAACCCAGCTCTCCAGCGTTTGCTTGATCAGTCTTTGCTTTGATCTATATACAGAAAGGAAGGCGGACTTCCTGTTTGCGCCTTCCCGTTTTAGTGCCAAATTAATCCTCTTTTTCTTGAATCCCCCGGTCTTTGAACTTGACCTACTCACGGGTAGTTGTCTGTTAGCCGAATTGTCCCAGGAAAAAGGTCAGCGCTCTCCGGCAACGGCTGTGCGGCTTCGCTCCACGGAAGAAGCAGTTGGCTCTCAGCACCGCGCCTATCTCCCCGTTTCGCTCTGGGACCCCTTGCGGGGTTCCCTCGCACTTAGGGGGGGCGCTAAAGGTGCCCGCTGAGTCCCACGAACACAGGCTTCTCCCGCCTGTAGTTTTCTAAAGGGTCCCCGCGTCGCCGTCGCGGCTAGACCCGATTTCCGTGGAGTTGTTCCCTCACAGCTGGAGGGAATCCGCCATTACCGATGGCGCCGCCTCCGGAAGTCCCCCGTGTGCATGTGTATCTGAAGAAGTGTGCATGCACATGATAACTTATACCCAGAACAAACTTAGTTGGTCTCTAAGGGGCTACTGGACAATTTTTTATTTATTTCCAGTAATTTTATCAGCCATTCCTCTGTAGTATGTATCTTTCCATCCTGGCAGGGGTTCTCCAGGATTTCAGACAAGGGACACTCCTAGCTCTACCTGGAGATAAGAGCATAAGACAGGCCTGCTGGATCAGGCCAAAGCAGGTCCATCTACTCTTGGACATGAGCACAAGAGCAGCCCTCTCCACCTGCAATTCCCAGCAGCTGATATTCAGAGGCATAATGCTTCTGCCAGAAGAAGCAGAACATAGCAATCACGACTAGTAGCCACCAATACTTTTGTCCTCCATAGCACCAGGGATAGAACCTGCACCCAGAACAGGTGTTCTAACCACTGACCCTGTACTAGACTGGCTGCGTGTGCAGAAATCCTGTGGACGTGCTGATTAATACGTGCCACCTTGTGTGTGTGTGTGTGTGTGTGTACCAAACAGCAGATGAACTGTACAACCACTCTCCTCTCTTGTCTGTTTCCCCCTTCCCTACAGGAGCTTAGGGGTCCACTGCTCCAAAGTGCGGTCGCTCACACTGGATTCCTGGGAGCCAGAGCTACTGAAGGTAGAGGCCCAAACTCCGAATGACAAATAGGTAGTAGGCAGCAAGGGTTAGTGGGTGGAAGGGGGGCAGCCTGTGCTTTATAGGATGCACCCCTTGAGGGGGTGGGGTGGGAGCTCTCTGGCGCACTTTGTTGGACTACAGTTCCCATCGTCCCTGTCCATTGGCCATGCTAGCTGGGAATGATGGGAATTGTACTCCCACAACATCTGAAGGGGCCCATGTTGGCTATCCTTAATCTACCTGCTAGGGATGGGATTTCAGTTTCTCATTTTTCCGGTCATAAGTTCGGTTCTCCACATTTCCACATCAGTTTGTAATCTTTATTTTTTTATATAAAGTCCTCATGAAAATTCATCAACATTCTGTGCTCATTTCTGCCACTGTACACATTTTGCAGTTTCCCTAATTGACACAATTTTTGCAAAACCCATTTTCCCCCTGAAATAATGATTTTTAAAGTGTTGTTTTCATGAATGTATGCATTTGAATGCAAATTGTATTCATATATATATATATATATATATATATATATATATATATATGCCTTCTTTTGTACACATTTCATTTGTTGAGGACTGCATTGAAAAATTTGGATAAGTGTGAATTTCAAAGGTGCGAATTTCAAAGGTTGATTGTGTTTCTGCTTTATTATTATTATTATTATTATTATTATCATCATCATTATCATTATTATTTATTATATAAACTGGATCAAATTTCTTCGCTGTTGGGGAAAATGAGAAACTGACAGAAACCGAAATTGAGAGAGTCAGCCATCCCTAATTGTGGGTAAATGCAGTTGGCTGCGGACGGAGGGAGTAGAGCATCTCTTCTCCCTAACATACTGTGTTTCTGCTTGCTTTCCTAAAAGCTGATGTGTGAGCTGGGGAATGCCACCATGAACCAGATCTACGAGGCGCAGTGCGAGGAGATGGGACTCAAGAAGCCCACCGCGGGCAGCTCAAGGTATGGCTGTCTCCCCTCCGCTCTGCAATGTGTAGGCCAGGAAGGCCCTCTTGAAGGGCAATACCCTCTAGACCAGAAATGGAGAGCCTATAGCCCTCCAGGTGTTATTGAGTACTACCAAGTCTTATGAGGAACGGTTGAGGGAGCTGGGTATGTTTAGCTTGGTAAAGAGGAGACTGAGAGGAGGGATGATCGCCATCTTCAGATATCTATAGGGCTGTCACATGGAGGATGGAGTAAGCTTGTTTACTCCTGGGACATGAAGCAATGGCTTCAAGTTACGAGGAAGGAGATTCCGACTAAGCGTCGGGAAGATCTTTCGGACGGTAAGAGCTGTTCGACAGTGGAACAGACTCCCTTTCTCATTGTCGACCTTGTTAACCCAGCAGGAGGTAAACTCTTTCCGATCCACTGATATTCAACCCTGAGATCAGCCGGTAGATCGCAATGCACCCTCTTATCTATTTGTGGCCTAGCCCCATAAACAAGTCAGAGCAAAGGCTCAGCCTAACCTCTGCATCAGCTTTGTGCAAAGCAAATCAAGATGGACGCTGAACCAAACGGTTCTTCATGAAACGGAGTTCCCTCTCAGGCAGGACAAAGAAGCATGGATCAAAGTCAAATACGTGGAGAAGAAGTTCCTGAAGCAGCTGTCGACTGGGGAGGCCCTGGTGGAGAATGAGAGGAAACCCCGGCGCTGGAGCGTGAAAAAGTGCCAGAGGCGCAACAGCTCCACAAAAGCGCCCACGGCACGGAGGAAGTACCGGCACGAAGCAGGAAACGCATCACCAGCAGCACACTCTTCAGGTGAGGAACTGCTGTTTGCCACACCAGCCCTTATTTTCTGCATGTGTCGTCTCTTAGAAGAGATGGTTCATCCGTGGCTCAGTTCAGTAACGCAATGTATTTATTTTTTTTTACTTCACATTAGGCATTTTCAGAAGTCACATTCAGAGTTTTTGAAGGGTCCTGCTGGGTTGGACCAATGCCTATACAAATTAAAGCACGTCACCATTCTATAAGGTGTCAAAGTGCAGGCAGGATTTCTCCACTCTCTCATCTTAGCGCTGTGGGGCCACAGTGCTAAGACCGGAGGTGAGCCTCTGTCTGCTCTTTAAAAAGCAGCAGGCAGAGGCATATCTCCAATCTTAGCACTGTCAGGAGATTGACCGGTGGACAGCTCTGTCCACTCTGAAAATGGCCCTACTGAGATAATAACTTTCCATAGATTTAGCTTGGTAATAATAGATATTGCAAATCATATAGGAACATTTACTATATAGTTTTTGAAAGTTGTTCATTTGCTGTGCGTTCCACACACCTTTTAAGTTAGCATAACTAAACTCTGCATGGTGGTTCCTGAGACATCAAGATCCCATGAGCAGGGTTTTTTTGCAACTGGATTCCATTTTGTATCAGGATGGCGGATAGAACCTTTCAAAACCTCACTAATCTTAACCACTGATTTTCAAACTGCACACTTATTTGGACTGTTAGAAGAGCACACTGGTGTACAAGATGGCTGGTGGATGATATAGGATGGTACTGTTGTCCTACTCAGAATATTCCCATTGAAATTAATGGATATAGCTAACTTTGGTTCATTAATTGCAGTGAGTAGCACTTAGCTGAATACCTCCCAAAGCACTTGCTCTGCAGATAATGCTACTCATTACTCATTCTGTAACTCATTCCACATTTAAGGACCTAAGAAGAGCCTGCTGGATGTAGTCCTGCCTCCTCTTCTCACAGTGGCCAACCAGATGCGTATGGAGACTGAAAGCAGGACCTCAGCATAACAATATTCTCCCTTCTTGCAGTTTTCAGCAGCTGGTATTCAGAAGCATGGCTGCCTCCAACTGTGGAGGCAGAACCGGGCCATCATGACTCATTGTTGCTGATAACCCTGTCCTCCATGAATTTGTCTCAAAGCCACCCAAGCTGGTGGTCATCACTGCCTCCTGTGGCAGTGAGTTCCATAGTTTAACCATGTCCTGTATTATACAGTGGTACCTCGGGTTGCATATGCTTCAGGTTATAGACACTTCAGGTTACAGACTCCGCTAACCCAGAAATAGTGCTTCAGGTTAAGAACTTTGCTTCAGGATGAGAACAGAAATCGTGCTCCGGCGGTGCAGCGGCAGTAGGAGGCCCCATTAGCTAAAGTGGTGCTTCAAGTTAGGAACAGTTTCAGGTTAAGAATGGACCTCCGGAACAAATTAAGTACTTAACCCGAGGTACCACTGTATTGTGGGTGGGTGTGCACAAGTTGTGTGCGTGAGAACACACAAACAACAAATCCAGGGACTATATAAGGGTTGCTCTTTCCACACAGCTGCCACCCTTGAGAGGAAGTTCCGACGGGATTCCCTCTTCTGCCCCGACGAGCTGGATTCGCTTTTCTCGTACTTCGACACGGGAGCCGGGGCTGGGCCACGCAGTAAGTACAGCTAAGCTGCTGGCGACTTTGCCCTTCCATTCTGCCGCATCTGGGGCGTGCATCTTGAGTCGCAACAACAGCAAAAGCACTGAGAAAGGGTGGGGTTGGAGGGAAAAATACACAATGGGTTGTATCTAAGTAAGTTCTACTCTTCAGTAGGACTGCACTGGCTAGAACCCAAGTATTTTTCAGGAACCTCAATCTATTGTCCCCCCCCCCCCAATTTCACCTTTATCATTTCCTGCCCCCTTCGTCTTTTTATGCTTTGTGGGATGAGTTTCCTTCTTTTTCTCCCCTTCTTAAAAGGACAGCTAATATAAACTCTTTATATAATCTATACAGAACATTGAACAGTACTAAATATATGAAATATGCACTCTCTGCAAAACCAAATAAACAGAAATCTTATACATCTCTGAAAATCACAAAATATGCACTCTTGATGGATTCTCTTGAAAATATAGAACCAAATAAACATAAGTTTTATTAGTCTCTGAAAGTCTTTGTAGACTATGCAACTCTCTGAAAGAAGACTGGTGAAAACAAGCCATAAATCTGTGCATATTTTGTGATTTTCAGAGATTTATAAGATTTCTGTTTATTTGGTTTTGCAGAGAGTGCATATTTCATACTGTTCAATGTTCTGTATAGATTATATAAAGAGTTTTTATTGACATCTCATTGTTGTACTGGGTCATCGTGTTGCCTTGGCTATTACTGATAATTGTTACCAACACAGGGGTTTAACGGTTTGGTCACTAAAAGGACAGTTAGCCAGCTTTCTTTCCAGTCCCCCTCTCCCATTCATCCTTTAAGGAGAGCAAGATCCATTCTAGATTGCTGCATTTCTTTAAATAAATAAATAAATAAATAAATAAATAAGCAGAAAAACCACCTGTGCCTGTGACCATGACTGCCTCCTCAACTTCCGTCCACCTTCCACTTAGGTGGCAACCACATCTCTGTGCCGCACCCCCTGGCAGCCAGCCCATGGAGCGACAGTGGTAATGGTCCCACTGGGAGCGGGTCGCCATTCCTCCTGGATGGAGGTAAGGTGGAATGGCTTGGCAGCATAGCCCTACGGGAGGCGCGAAGTGGAATTTCCACATTCAGAGGCAGTATACCTCTGGGTACCAGATGCTTGTGTGTGTGTGTGTCTACCCGCATACTAAAATGCCCTTGGATTGTGTCTTGTTGGCCCCGCAGGTCTGAGCAGTGACAGTGGGCTGGGCGGCAGCACCGACGGCAGCACTGACGTCCTAGTGTTTGGCTCGGTGGTGGACAGCGTCACGGAGGAAGGTAAGTACTCCTTGATAAAGGTAACGGTAAAGGGACCCCTGACCGTTAAGTCCAGTCACGAACCACTCTGGGGTTACGGCGCTCATCTTGCTTTATTGGCCGAGGGAGCCGGCGTACAGCTTCCGGGTCATGTGGCCAGCATGACCAAGCTGCTTCTGGCGAACCAGAGCAGCAGACGGAAACGCCGTTTACCTTCCCGCTGGAGCGGTACCTATTTATCTACTTGCACTTTGACGTGCTTTCGAACTGCTAGGTTGGCAGGAGCAGGAACCAAGCAACAGGAGCTCACCCCATCGCAGGGATTCAAACTGCCGACCTTCTGATCGGCAAGCCCTGGGCTCTGTGGTTTAACCCACAGCGCCACCGCGTCCTTGATAGCTGACTTCGGTTATCTGATAAATTTGGACTCCTGACATGAGAGCCTTTTGCAGCGCAAGGGCCACATTCCTTACCTGGCAACCTTCCAGGGGTCACATGGCACTGATGGGCAGGGCCAGGGACAAAAGTGGGCAGGCAGGGCCAGGGGTGTCAGTTTTAACTTTTGTGCAGTGGGACAATTTCTACTCTCTCTTTCTTCCTCTCCTTCTCATGCACCCACACACCCCTCTCTTATCCTCCATTCATCAAGTTTCAAGAGCACATTCCAGTGAAGCAGAAACACTCAAGGAGGGTGTGAAGCCAGGCTGGTTGAGGGGTGTGGCCTGGGGAGATGGGGTTTGGCCTGGGGAGAATTCTAAGGGCCAGTCAGAAAGGCCCATAGGGCCACATCTGCTACTTAGCCCGGCCTGAGGTTCTGTATGCCTGCTCCAGTGCAAAGCAAGGAAATAAATCAGGAGGTGGGTGTCAGAGCTGCCCAAGGTCCCAGCTCACAAAGGACCAACGCTGCTTCGTTGTTAAGTACAAAAGCCTTTATTGAAGTTCAGTTTCACTTCCAGAGCCGCAGCGCGCAGCTCTACGTCTCACTGTCAGACCGCTGATGATCCCTCTGAATCTCCTCCCCCTGTACACCAGTTTAAGACCCTCGCCTTGCTCCACCTTTTCCGCTGCTCTTTCCTCCTCTGGGTCCGCCTGCCCGCCGGGGTCTCGCCCTTTCTAGCCTCTTCTGACGCTGATTCCCCTGAGCCTTCTCCCTCCCTCCGGCGGGCTTTAGGAGCTGGTTCCCCATCCGGGTCTCCTGCTGTCCCCCGCGCCTGCACATTTGAACTTGGCGCGCGCGCCCAGCCAGCAGCTTTCCTCCTGACCGTTTCACTGCTGCTGTCACTGCTTCCCCCTTCGGGGGGGCTAGCTGCAACTGACCTCCCCTCCATTCCCCCACTCTCCGATGGAGGCGTGGTCAGCCCTGACTCACCTCCTCTGCCGGCTGGAGGGGACGCTGGCCCTGACACATGTGACTCTTCCCCCCCACTACGCTCTGGTGGGGAAACTGGTCCCGATCCCCCACTGCTGCTTTGGGGTTCCCCTCTGGCTCCTTGTTTCTGGTGCGTCCCCTCTGGGACCCCCCTTGCTCTGACCATCGGCGCCCCCTTCTGGGAATCTTCTGATTCGCTGGAGAAGCTCATGGAATCTCTCGGGCCACTGTCATACTCCCCTACACTTCCCTCGGATTCTTCCCCTTCGCTCTCCAATTCCTCTCTCCCCAGTGCTCCTGCTCCTGATTCCCTGACAGTGGGGCTATGCAAATGAGAGGGTGGTCCTAGGCAAACAAGAGGGTGGAGCTGATCTATTCCTCATGCTGGCTTTTTCTTCTCTGCCTTTTGCCCTACACCTTGTTAGAGTGCGAAGTTTCAGAAGAATCCAGCGGAGAAGCTGAAATAGAGCAAGAGGCCTCCGATCTGGAGGACCTGCGGGAGCTGCACCCGGGTTTGCTGGTTTACAAGGCTTCGCGGGCCAGGAATTTGCCTGTGATGGCAGAGGCCCTGGCGCATGGGGCGGACGTCAACTGGGTGAACGACGAGGATGAGAACAAAACCCTGTTGATCCAAGCTGTAATGGGGGTAAGGCTAACAAGCCTCAGCTATTTCAGTGGCGGTGGTGGTATTTATTTACCGTATTTTTCACTCCATAAGACGCACTTTTTTCCTCTTAAAATCTAAGGGGAAATGTCTGTGCGTCTTATGGAGTGAATGTGTGGTCCCTGGGGCTGGGGGGGGGGACCCGGGCTTCCCTCGCCAGCCCCGACAAGCTCTGTCCCACAAGTCGAGCAGCTCTGGGGTAGCCCGCAAAGCCTCTGCAGGGCAGTGGGGAGCCTTCATCCCGCTGCCCTGGAGAGGCTTCGTGTGGCTATCCCTGGCTTTTGCAGGAGGTGGGGGAAGGGACAGAGCGAGGCTCTCTCACCTCCCCCACCTCCCGCAAAAGCCCCCAAGAGCCGCATATTTTTTCTTCTTGAATTCCCCCCCCCCAAAGTAGGTGCACCTTATGGTCAGGTGCACCTTATGGAGCGAAAAATACGGTATTTCGTAAAAATTTATACACTGCCTGTTTTTAAAATAAATAAATAAAACCTTGAAGAGGTTGACAAAGAAAGATAAAACAGAGACATTCATCACTAAGAAAAATTAACAAACTTTTGAAAAGTTAAAACAACAGCAGACTAAAAACGGATTAAAACCTGCATCAACTTGCTAGACACCTGGGTTGGCAAGAATGTTTTTAGCAGGCTCCGAAAGGAGTACAGTGAGGGTCCTGACCTGATATCAATAGGCAGGGAGCTCAAAAGGGTAGGCGCTGCCACACTGAACCATCGAGTTCTTACAAATACAGAATGGGTATTATGTCCCACTGGTGACAGTGCCAGTCCTGTCAATTGAAGTGGTAGAGTGGGTGCAAATGGAGGTAAGACCAGGCCCTCCTGCAGAGGGTGGGGAGCTGCCTGGTACACTTGCCCTGGGTCTCGGAGGCCTAAGTCAGCTGTGGGGGGGGCCTCCAGGGACTGACTGGTTTTTTTGTTTGAGTTTATAACTTTATTCTAACAAGACTCCCGCCCTGGGCCTCAGACAATCTTTGCATGGGCCTGGGTAAGGTGATCTTAAAGGTAAACGGATCCCAAGTTGTTAATGATGTTGAGTTTTATCTCACATTACTCCTCCTCAGAGCAGACCCACTGAAGTTAATGGACCGTGATTAACTTGTCTGTCAAGGGAGTTTACAAGAGTAAAATTCAATAATATCTATCGATCCACATGCACACGCATATGTACAAAGTAGTTAAGAACAGCAGTGAAGCAGCAATAGATAGTAGTTGATTAAAAAGAGAGATTCATATTGTGAAGACCTGCTAAAAAGTACAGTGGAACTTCAGGTTACAGATGCGTCAGGTTACAGACTCTGCTAACCCAGAAATAGTACCTCGGGTTAAGAACTTTGCTTCAGGATGAGAACAGAAATCATGCTGCAGTGGCAGCGGGAGGCCCCATTAGCTAAAGTGGTACCTCAGGTTAAGAACCGTTTCAAGTTAAGAACGGACCTCCAGAACGAATTAAGTTCTTAACCTGAGGTACCACTGTACAGCTTAACTTTTGCAATGTCTCCCAAGGAACTCTTGCAATTGTAGCTCTGATAAAGGTGCCAAGAGTTCTGTAGGGGGGTAGCAGTCTGCTCAGAAAACTACAACTCCCAGGGCTCCCTAGCAAGAAGGGATGCAGATGACACTTGCCAAAGTCTGTTTGGTGCTCCTGTAGTTTCTTTCTCCCATCTGATCTCTCTCCCAATTGTCTCCATCAGGGCTCCTTGATAGCCTGCGAATTCTTGCTCCAGAATGGAGCAGATGTTAACCAAAGAGATATTCGAGGGCGCGCACCTCTGCATCACGCTACGTATTTGGGCCACACTGGGTGAGTCATTCGGCGCGCGAAGCTACCAGGAAGGGGTGCCTTAGCTTAAGCTGGTATATGTCAGACCTGGCTATCCATGTACTAATTGTGTCCTAGCTTGACTGCTGCTATGCATTCTATGTGGGGCTGCCTTTGAAGACAGTTCAGCATCTTCCATTGGTGCAAAATGCAGCTGTGTGGATGCTGACGGGGCCAAAGAGGTCCAATCACACTTGGTTGTCTCCAAATAAACGTGAACCCATCTAATTTGCACTTTCCACAACAATTCTCAAGACGAAACATAGCCATCTGTCGAAATTTGCACCTCTCCAAATCTTGCAATGTGGTTCTCCTCTCGAGTAATGTGTTCAGAAGTGCACCTGTTGAGGAAGGCTCATTTTGTCTCCCTGACTGGCCACCTTTGACAACTCAGGAGTTTGGAGGAGGAGCTTGGATTTGATATCCCGCTTTATCACTACCCTAAGGAGTCTCAAAACAGCTAACAATCTCCTTTCCCTTCCTCCCCCACAACAAACACTCTGTGAGGTGAGTGGGGCTGAGAGACTTCAGAGAAGTGTGACTAGCCCAAGGTCACCCAGCAGCTGCATGTGGAGGAGCGGGGAAGTGAACCCAGTTCACCAGATTACGAGTCTACTGCTCTTAACCACTACACCACACTGAGATCGGTTGTTTACTTAAAAACCTGACAACAGGCAAAGCCATGCGCTTCCTGCCTGAAATATTTTAATTCAGCCCGTCTTGGCGGGCTCCAATTTTGACTAGATTGTTCTCTGGCATTAACCAGGCAGGGGTTATTCCTCTTAGGTGGTGGTCCAGAATTATTGTTCCTCTGTAGAATAAATGGGGAGAGATCTGAGCCTAAAAATTATAGGCCACTTGGTCTCCTGGATACAAGTCCACATAAAGTTTTGTTGACTAAGCTTCAAATCTAGGCAGAGGAAAACGACATTTTTGCAGGCTGGTTTTGGGCATAGAAGAAGCACAACCAATCAATGCTTAGTACCTAGCCTGTTCGATTCCTAAAAGTCTGAGTCAGGTGGGGGGAAGTTCGTATGTGACTTTCATGGGTTTTACTTAAGTGTTTGACTTAAAGACAGAGGTGGTTTGTGTGAAAAATGATCACATACTAATATAAATATTATTTATGTATTTATTTTATTGCATTCACAGCCCACCCTTTTCTCCTAGGTGGCATACGTGGTTCTCCCCCTCCTCATTCACTCCCTACAACAACAACCTTGTGAGGTGTGTTAGGCTGAGAGGGAGCAACTGGCCCCACGGCCATGTGGGGATTTGAACCCTGGTCTCCCAGGTCACAGTCCAACACTCTAACCGTTAAACTACGCTGCTGCTTCTGATTCAGAAGCTTTTCTCACACACTGCATACACGGGGTTCAAATGTGCATAGAAATATTGGCGAACATAATGTAAAGTAAAGGTAAAGGGACTCCTGACCATTAGGTCCAGTCATGGCCGACTGGGGTTGCAGCACTCATCTCGCTTTATTGGCCGAGGGAGCCGGCGTACAGCTTCTGGGTCATGTGGCTAGCATGACTAAGCCGCTTCTGGCGAACCAGAGCAGCGCACAGAAACGCCATTTACCTTCCCGCCGGAGCGGTACCTATTTATCTACTTGCACTTTGACGTGCTTTCGAACTGCTAGGTTGGCAGGAGCTGGGACCGAGCAACGGCAGCTCACCCCGTCACGGGGATTCGAACCGCCGACTTTCTGATTGGCAAGTCCTAGGCTCTGTGGTTTAACCCACAGCGCCACCCGCGTCCCAACATAATGTACAGAAAGGCATTATTTTAAGGAGAAACCACATTGCAAAAATGAGGAGAAATAGGCACTAAAATGCTAGTGAGTTTTCACGAGGACTTTAAGCAATAATAGTAATCGCAGACTGATGTGGAAATGTGGAGAACCCAACTTAACATTGGAAGAATGAGAAACTGAGATAGATGGAAACTGACCTGTTCGTCCACCCTTAATAGGATCGCAGCCTCAGTCTCCTAAGGTTGGCTGTGATTTTTCTCCGACATCTCTGTGTCTCTTGCTCACTCTCTCTTTCTCTCTCTTTTTACGTTTGGCAGCCAGGTCTGCTTGTTCCTAAAGAGAGGAGCCAATCAGCACGCGGTGGACGAGGATGGGCAGGACCCTCTGAGCATCGCGGTCCAGGCTGCTAATGCGGACATTGTTACCTTGTAAGTGGGGCCCCTCTTCCATGTCAGAGCCTTCCCCCTGGATCTGATCATAGGATTGTTGAGTTGGAAGGGACCACGAGGGTCATCTAGCACTGGCTTGCTGCGAGTCTCGACCCTTTAAAAGCCTAAGCAGTCTAGGCCAGGGTTGCAGAAACAGTGAACCAGAGAAGTGATGAAGAAGAAGAAGAAGAAGAAGAAGAAATGACACCCATATACTATCCCCAAAAAAGAGCCCAGAACGTGCAAACATTACAAGGTCGTTCTTGTAATTAACTTGCATATAACCTAATACAGTGCTTATAAAAATGAATTCAAAATATTGTTAAATTTGTCTGTGGCCAGTCTACCTTTATGAACGATTTGTTCTAGTTACAGGTAGATAGCCATGTTGGTCTGCTGTAGTCGAAACAAAACAAAACAAAACAAAACAATATAAAAAATTCCTTCCAGTAGCACCTTAGAGACCAACTAAGTTAGTTATTGGTATGAGCTTTCGTGTGCATGCACACTTCTTCAGATAGACATGTGTTATTTTATCTGGCTAAGCAGACCTTCCCCCCTCCTCCTTCTCCTCCTCCAGGCTGCGTCTGGCTCGAATGAACGAAGAGATGCGAGAAGCCGAGGGCCCGTTTGGTCATCCAGGTCAATATCCGAACAACAGCCCCACAGAGCTCCAGTACAGGAAGTGTATACAGGAGTTCATCAGCCTTAACATAGATGAGTGTTAGTGACGACTCCCGCAACCCTGATGCCTCCTCTTCCTCCTCTTCCTCCTCCTCCTCCTCTTTTGGGTCGAAATTTAAGGATGCTGACTGAGCCCAGGAAAGAAGGAAACAAAACAAAACTGTAGACGTGTCTTGTGGTGGGGGGAGGGGGGATGTTTGGAAACTGGGGGGCGGGGGGCTTGCTGGTGGAAATTTTCCATTCCAAAAGCCCATGGGTGGGTTTGCCCCGATGGCCACGCAGAAGGAGGAAGAGAGATAGAGAGAGACACTGAGAGAGGGGATACAGGCAAAGAACCCTTAAAATGAAATATATGTGTAAAATCTTCACCTCTGGTCCCAGAAACGGGGAGGGTTCTGGTTTTTAAGGTACGCAAACTTTGGGTGGATCAGGGCCAGAACACCCGTTCTGCCTTGCGGGCTTTGCAGGATCACGTCCACACCACAGAGCACCTTTTAATGCACATTAAAAGCACGCAGCTTTTCCCTGAAGAACCCTGGGAACTGTAGCTTGTTTAAGGGTGCTATGGAGTGTAGCTCTTTGAGGGGTCAACTACAGTTCCCAAGATTCTATGGGGAGGAGCCCTGTGCTTAAAGTGCATGGTGTGGGTCAGCCCTAAGAGCGTAAGAAGCACCTCTCACCTACTTTTCCAACAGTTTGATTGCTGTTTTTAAACCCCCATTGCCAGGAATTAAAAGCAAGGTTCGGAGGAGAGAGACTTTTGCAGAGAGAAGAGGGAATTGTACATATAGGTGAAAAGGGAGCCGAGATTTGGGACTTGAAAGGGGCATATTCCTCTCTCTCTCTCTCTCATCTCTTCCTCTTCCCAGTGGCATTAGCCATCAACCTGTGATGTGTCTTTCAGATGGTTTGGAGTGCTGATCACACACACATATGGAAAGCTCAGCCAGTTGGCTTGGGCCGGAAACGCAAATTCCTGGCCCACTTAACGTACAGAGCAGGTGTTGACGGGGGTTTGGTGGGGCGATCGGCAGGTCTGTTTGCTGTGCCCTTTTTGCATGTGCTACAGTTCTTTGGATTGAGAGGCATGGCTGCCCACCTTACATGCTCTCAGGTTAATGCCGGCAAAGGCTTCCTCTGGTTTTTGCTTTGTTTTGTTTTGAGGTGGTTTTTCTTTTCCTGTGTGTGTATGGAATATTTAACAGGGAGGTAAGCTTAGCTGGTCAAAGCCATAACTCAGCCGCTTCCAAGATGAGGACGCGATCCTTGAAGGGCGAAGGCAAATGTAACATACATGAGAAGAGCGTGGAAGCATCGTCGCCGTGGGTTCTGTCCACTGTTAGCCTTACTCAGAGTAGATCTATTGGATTGAACAGGCACAACTAATTTAGGTCTATTAATTCCAGTAGGCCCACTCTGGCTAGGATTTAGTTGGATGCAACCTATGTTTGGTGCAAATTGTACCCTCATCTCTTTTTCAGGGTCAAACTCTGGGGGGTGAGGCAGGGAGAATGCTGCCCCTTTCTGGCCAATAAAATAAAATAAAAATCAGTTGTGGGTGGCATCAGTTGGCTACTATCTGCGTCGTGAATGAGACGCCTCCAGTCCTGGTCCAAAAGGCAGTTTTGTAACTGTTATTGTTTTTTAAATGCCTCTTTATAGAGGATTGGCAGTATGAATGAATAAATTAAGGGTGACCAGTTGTTAGTCCTACTGCAAAATGACTTTGGCCCAGTTCTCACTGCGGTTGTTAACTTGTGTCTGGGCTGTACCACTCCTGATGGGGGCTCGTGTAATGGAATTTTTCTCCATATCAAAACAAATGCCCTGCACAAGGAAACTAGCATGTCAGTGTGATTTCTAGCCCAACCTTCTTCCTGATGTGCTAACTCTCTGTGTACAGGGTGATTATTGTTGTTATTATCTTGTAAAGTGTGCCTCAATTTATTTATTTTAAATGGCCCACAAGGTGTGCAACCTTCCTGAAGGTCATGGAGTAGAGAAAAAACAGACAGCTACCTTTGCACCCACTGTTGCGGATAGAGGAGTAACAACCCCCACCACGATTTCTCTTGAAATAGTACATCTGTCTTCACCTTTCGGATGTTACATCTGTCCTCACCTGTAGACTTGCCAAAAGTGGTGAGGCTTGGAAGAAGATGCTCATCGCCGGCGATGAGTTTTTGATTTTTGATTTTTTTTTTTAGGAAGACAAAAACACACACCCAGGGAGAATTGTAAAGTCACTCCTAGCTAGCCTTCTGAGGCAACAATTAACTGGAGCACATAAGGGGGTGGGTGGGTTTATATTCCTAAATCATGATGGATTTCCTACTTAACAATTCCAGAGAAAGAGGATTTCTCCCTTGCATGCTTGCCCTTACAAAGACTGTGATCCTTCCTCTCCCTGATGCATGTCCGCAGAGGGCTCTGCAATTCCAGATTTCCTGGATTCTGGGATCCGGGGTGTTTGGGGTGGGGTGGGGCAGGGTGGGGTGTGATGGGGAGGGTTAGGTTATTTATTATGCTTTTTTCTGGAGCAGGACCTGTTCTTACTCTCCCAAGTAACCCTTGGGGTTTTGTTTTTTTAAGGTCTCTGTCAGGAGACAGACCGGGATTTTACTTTAGACTTAGGAGTAGGATAACTTCTCTTAACGATCATGTGTAAAATATGAAGCAGCGGCTGGCCCAGGGGTTGGGGGAGTTGTCCTCCCCAAAGCGAAAGAATCCTACAATGTTCCCAGTGTCATTACCTCCTGTTCAAGGGTTAGGTGGCTTGCGGGTGAGCGAGCAAATTTTGCTGGTCGTCTCTCTCTCCACCCTCTCCACTGGTGCATCAGAGACATCTCCCATCCCATCTCCTGCCTAGATTGCCCTCCTCCCTGCCAACCTCATATACACCTGCTTAAGGAGCTGAGGCAGATGATTTTAGTACAGTGGTGCCTCGCAAGACGAAATTAATTCGTTCTGCGAGTTTTTTCGTCTTGCGAAGCACGGAACTGCACCTCTTCAAGCAATGCACCCTGGGTATTAACGGTTTTAAGAAAAAGGAAACAAACTTGCAAGACGTTTTCATCTTGCGAAGCAAGCCCATAGGGAAATTCGTCTTGCGAAGCAACTCAAAAAACGAAAAACTCTTTCGTCTTGCGAGTTTTTCGTCTTACGAGGCATTCGTCTTGTGAGGTACCACTGTATCTGCTAACACTTTCCCAATGATCTCCACTGAGGTACCAGTCTCTTGGGGTGGTGCAAAAGGCTACAGATGCATGCAATTCTCACTCGAGAGTTTTGGGGAAGGTTTGGGGCACGGGAGGCGAAATTCGAATGGATTTTGTGCTGAAAGGCGACTCTACCTAAATTTGAACCGAAACACAGCCGTGCTTTGAAATTTGTACTTCTACAAATTTGGCATGGCAGTTTCCCACAGTGGAATTGCATGCAAGGAGAAAATCACTCTTAAAGGCTGGCAATTTTTCATTGGGGCTTTAAAAAAACAGAGAGGGTAAGTACGTGTTCCCAGCTTTTCCACCAGGCCTGCCCATTCCGGAGATATTCTGTTGCCTTCCAGTCACAAGGGCTGATGTTCAAACACCAAGCTTGCACCCAAATCCTCTCACACAAGCCCTAAACCCACAAGGGTTCCTGGTTGCCAATTGCTCTCTGCGGTTCTGTCCCCTACTGCCTAACCTAGGAAGCTGCTTTGTACTGCATCAGACTGGCAAAGACTCTCTAGGGTTTCAGAAACGGCTCCCTTTCACCTTAAATAATAATAAAAATAATTTATGCCCCGCCCATCTGAATGGGTTTCCCCAGCCGCTCTGGGCAGCCTCCAGCATAATAAAAACAAATATTAAAAATTTCCCAATACAGGACTGCCTTCGGATTTCTTTGGAAAGTTGTGCAGTTGTTTGACATCTGATGGGAGGGCGTTCCACAGGGCAGGTGCCACTATCGAGAAGGCCCTGTGCCTGGTTCCCTGTAACTTCACTTTTCACCCTTCACTCCTCCCTGCAGATGGCAGGGATTGAACCTGGAACCTCGTGCACACAAGGCAGATTCTTTGCGACTGAGCCACAGGCCTTCCCCTAGGACAGGGGAACATAGGAATAACATAGCTAGATGCATTGACGCTGAGCTGCAGCCCTTCCTCTCTGACAGCCATGTGACTCTCCCCAAAGCCCCACCCTCTTCCTCGTGCCCCAGACCTTGGCACAACATTCCTGCTCAGGTCAGCCCCACGGTTCTCCTGCCTTTTGCCTCACCTTCTGTGACCTCAGGTCAGCCTGGGGGATGCAGTTAATCTGCTTAGCTGCCTCTCTCTGCTGTGACGCAACCCCTGGTGACTGATGTGACGAAGAACACATCAAATACTCTCTCTTTTTCTCTTTCCTTCTTTCTTCCCCCCCCTCCTCCTCCTCAAGCCAGCTCCCTCTGCTGAATCACGCATCCCACAATATTGACTCAGACGCTGTGCTTGCAATGCACTTCTCTGAGCAACCACTGAGTAAAACCTATAGTAATGGGCACATGGGAATTAGGGAGCCCATTCTTCTCATTTTCTTACCCGTTCCTCCCCCAGTAGAAATGAGTCGTTCTCATTTCTGGCAGAAAGAGCTGTTCAACAGTGGAATTGGCTCCCTCGGAAGGTGGCCGACTCTCATTCCTTGGAGGTTTGCAAACAGGAGTTGAGTGACCATCTGTCAGGGATTCTTTCAATATGATTCCTACGTTGCAGGGGCTGGACTAGATGACTCGTTGGGTCCCTTCCAGCTCTACATTTCTACAGTTCTATGATTCCCTCACTCCTCTTAAAGGAATAGCAAATTCCATCCTTCTCTCCTCTATCTTGGTAGAAGCAAGGAAGCCAACATGCCCTGAGCCTTATCAGCCAATCATTTTTGGATCCCGTCTTTGCACTCAGAAATTCCAGTATGCATACCTTGGGATTGAATAATAATAATAAGTTTTATTTATACCCCGCCCTCTCTGGCAGGAGCCGGACTCAGGGTGGCCAACACCAGTAAAATTACAGTAAAAGCATAATAGGGGGGACCCAATTTAAAATACAGGTTAAAATGCAATTTAAAATGCAGCCTCATTTTAAAAGTAGCCCATAGATCAAAACCATAAGGGGATGGAAACATAAGGGTCAGACTGAGTCCAAACCAAAGGCCAGGCGGAACAGCTCTTGAGTGAGTCATCCTGTTCTTATTCTCACCACAACTACCCTGTGAGGGAGGTTAAGCCAAGATAACGTACAGTCGGCCACAAAAATTTTGCCCGCGAGCTTTATGGCTGGAGCAGGGGTCAAACCCAAAATTCACATTATACCACCCGACGGTGGTGACCACCAACTTGGATGGCTGTCAAAGACAGATTTGTGGAGGGTACGGCTATCACTGGCTACTGGCTATAATGGCTATGTTGAACCTCCATTGTTGAAGACAGTATACCTGCGCATAACGCCAGTTGCTAGAATCTTAGGTGCGGAAAGTATTGTTGCACTCAGATCCTGCTTGGCATCTGGTTGGGTGCTGTGAGAACAGGATATTGGATTAGATGGGCCCCTGGCCTTCTTAGGTCTTTATCTACAACACTACCACACTGCTGCCCCCAACTATTGGATCAGAAACGAAAAGAACTCTGTGGACATTACAGTAGTTCAAAAGAATTTGTCTTAAATCGTCCAGGCTGGTGGCCATCACTGCTTCTTGTGGGAAAGAACCACACTGAAAGTCCCCCAGAAACATCTGTTTGTGTCGATTAATTTCATGATTGCATGAGCTGCCCCAGGAAAAGTGTGTGTTAGCTATCGTCAGACCTTTTCAGACCTGCCTTTACGCCAAACATGCATTTGGGGAATCATTTCTCATATAACCATATATTTGTATGGAGGTGGTACTTGTTGCGGCAACTTGGGACAGGAGGGAAATTCGATTTTGCTTGCGTTTGAAGCCAGTCCTCCCTGATTCCCCCGCTTTCCAAAACAAGATGCAAACTGAAACGCAGCCATTGAAATCTGTGCTTTTGCAATGCAGTTCTCCAACCATGTAATGTGTAAAGGTAAAGGGTAAAGGGACCCCTGACCATTAGGTCCAGTCATGACCGACTCTGGGGTTGCAGCTCTCATCTCACTTTATTGGCCGAGGGAGCCGGCGTACAGCTTCCAGGTCATGTGGCCAGCATGACTAAGCCGCTTCTGGTGAACCAGAGCAGCACATGGAAACGCCATTTACCTTCCTGCTGGAGTGGTACCTATTTATCTACTTGCACTTTGATGTGCTTTCGAACTGCTAGGTTGGCAGGAGATGTAATGTGTACTCCCCCCCCCCCAAAAAAAATGCATATACAGTACTTAAGGGTGCTTAATAATGCACATATTAGTGATAACGTACCCCCAAAAATGCATTCTGTTTGGGAAAATTGCTTTGCAAAAAAGTGCATATTAGGTGAGATGGTGTTTTATCTCTTTGGAATGCATTGGTATACCTACAATTTTTCACCCTGAAAAATTGCACACTGAAATAGTGATAGATTTTCACGAGGACCGTTTTCTTTCATTGCAAACTGATGTGGAAATGTGGAGAACGTGGCTGAAAGCTTGGGAAATGGAGAGAAACTGAAAGTGACAAATTCACCCTTCCTTAGCTGCAGAACACCGTCACCCCATGGAGGCTCCCCAACCCACCCATTGAAGATCAGTGGAGTACAGTTTTCCCCCCTTCCCTCTCCCTGCCACCAGCGCTCTAGGCCACTGACATATTTTTAAAATGTGGAAAGTGTACAGGGATGGTGCAGAAAAGAAAGCCACGGTTTAAATCCTGAGGTAGTGGCGGCCGTAGGGGCTTGCAAAGGGGGTTGCATGTCTGGCAAGGTGTTTTATCTATTTATGATACATTAGTACCTACATTTAAGAGTCAATGTATAAAATCAGCTATGTGCACTTTTCCTACTTAGCAGTATTGGGTTCTTTTTTTAAAAAAAAAGATGTTAATGTTCTTTTTGTTATGGAATACTGTGCTGTCTTTTTAAAATGGGTGACATTGTTTAAGTATTTAATTTATTACTGAGGAAGCCCCCAAGGGCGTGTGCAATTACTTTCTCCCCCCTCCCCCGCACCTTCATTCGGTACAGTTCGGCTGTATTTCAACGTCAGATTTTTCGTTTCTTTTGTACAGTTGCTAGGGAGTTGTTGTTTTTTAAAAAAAAGAAAATCCAGCCAATTTGCCTCTCCACACCCCCTGCTCAGATTGCTTTCTATCGACCTTCTTTGCTTTGTTTTTGGAAGATAGCTCACAAAGCATCAGAAGCCTGATACCGTATTTTTTGCTCTATAAGACTCACTTTTCCCCCCCTAAAAAGTAAGGGGAAATGTGTGTGCGTCTTATGGCGCGAATGCAGGCTGCGCAGCTATCACAGAAGCCAGAACAGCAAGAGGGATTGCTGCTTTCACTGCACAGTGATCCCTCTTGCTGTTCTGGCTTCTGAGATTCAGAATATTTTTTTCTTGTTTTCCTCCTCCAAAAACTAGGTGCGTCTTGTGGTCTGGTGTGTCTTATAGAGCGAAAAATACGGTAGTTTTTGAACACATCTAAAGCAAGTTTCTGGGCTGGATCTGGACAAAGGTTGCAATCCTAGACCCGCTTGCCTGGGAGTAAGCTCCATTTAACATAGTGGGCCCTACTTCTGCGTAAGCATGCATAGAATTGCAGTTGTAAGTTAGTTGAACTTTGTTCTCATTGAAAGCAATGGGGCTTGAGTCATTACAGCTAAGTTGCCCCATTTTATTTCAGTGGCATCGGAGCTCAACTTGTTTAGTCTGAATCCGGCCCTCTTATATGCTTTCATTAGGATAAAACATTGAACTTTCACAAATTTCTTCCCTTGGTTGATGGGGATTCTGGAACAGCGTGGACGGGATGTGTGTGTTTGGAACTGGAAGAGAGGGACGTTAGGGGAAAATGTACATAATTCCAGGTTACTTTGCAACAAAGAACTAGGTATAACATTGCAAGGTTTGGCTTGTATGGCCTATCCCTTCCAATATGGAAATATTTTTATTGTATTCTCTATAACCCTATTTGAAATGCATCAGATCTCCTCTCCCCACTCTTTTAAAGTGTTGAATTGCACACTGGGTTACAAAATCCAGTTGCAGCTGCAAAGTTGCCTTTGTGAAAGCAGCACCCCTTCCCACTCAAAGCAAAAACTCTCCTTCACAGCTGACTATTGTTCCCTGGGAGAGGGTGGAAATAAGGCAGAGAGGCAGAGAGTGCATCAGCACTGTAATATTGCATCAATTTAATTCCTCTTTAATGGTCCTGGCTTCCTGCAAAGACTCCTGGGAAGTGAGTAGAGATGAGGGAGTAATTAAGTTCAGCTCATGCTTGAATACGAAACCCCCAATTCACACATACCGAAACAATGGGCCAACCAGAACACAGCTATCCTTTGCGATTCACACTTCTCTGAATCTTGCGGTGCTGTTCTCCAACGAAAAAAAGTGAATATTAAGAGAAAGTGTGCTAAAAATGCAACAACGAAAATAAAATACAAAAATGCATTATATATTAGGAAAAATCACATACAAAAAGTGTGTCTGTCAGGAGAAATTTGCACTAAAATGCTGGCAAATTTTTGGGAGGGTTAATTTTTTAAAAAAATTAATAATGCAAACCGATGAGCAAACTGAATTTAAGCTTGGGAAAATGAGAGAGAGAAGCCATCCATCCCTAGATGTGAGCTTTAGGGAAAGATGCTAAGGTTTCTCCATTAGAGGCCTTCTTCCTTTCCTTAGAGAACTACAACTCCCAGGATTCTTTGCAGTCTGTCATGTGACTGTTATGGCATGGTGCACATTTCTATATGTTGTTTCCCCGGTGTCGGCATTTGCCACCTGGGTTCACTATTAGAGGGGCTGACTCATTGGGCAAATGAGACGAGTAGTTGATATTAAGGTGGAAGACAAGAATTGCAAACAAGGAGTGGGCAGGGAAAAGAGACCAAAATGGAACATCATTGCTGCCGTCCAAAGGCAAATTGGATTTCTGGTTAGCAATTGCTTAGCTTGGCAGCTGCCAGTATACCCTCCAGATGTGGACTACAACTCCCATCCTTGACCCCTAGGCTGGTGAGAGTGGTAGCGCACCACATCTGGAGACGTCCTTGCTGGCGAACACTCATGACAAACGCGTATGGTTTGGCGTTCAGTGGATGGCGTGCAGAGGTGTTTGGAGTAGCTGGGGAAAAGGTGTGTGCTGGGAGCTGGGGAAAAGATTTGTGGAGCGTTGTGGGGAAAGGAGAAACACAAATATTGGAAGAGAACGTAAAATACTGAGTGCTGCTTCCTTAGGAATGTGATGTACTGATGGGCTAGGAGAGCCCTTTTAGGGTGTAAGAGGTCCACCGCAGCTCCCAGTGGAGTAACTCCAACTACCGTAACGTTCCGGCGAATGTTATTTTCCACTCGAAATATGTGTGTTTACCACATGGGGGTGCTCTTCGACAACCGCTAGCAATGGAAGACCTGGAAGGTTAGAAAGCTCAGCGCCACTGGCAAGAAAAGAACGTCAATTCCCCCTAGCACAGCCCAGAATGTTCACCTTCACAATGCAAACTGCCAGTCATTGGAAGCTGCAAAGCTATAGGCATATCGCATAGGCCCACAAGAATCCTGGGAACTGTAGTTTGTTAAGGATGCTGAGATTTGTTAGGAGACACACACCCTTCCAGCGCAGACCCCCCCATCTGTTGACCTTATATGACCCTGGCCTTTCTAGGACTCCATATACACCCAGAAAGCACACAGGGTGCTTCTGTGCAATGCTGGACCCCTCCTTCCTCCAGAAGAAACGTTTGTATTATAAAATTAGGACCCATATTCAAATCAAGACATCAGGGGCTTTAATCATTCTGTATTTAAACAGAATTGGAGAAGGTTGACATCGCTGTTGCTATGCCAGGTCTGAGCCGTGTGATCAGCAAAATCATGTGATGACATCCATCTTGGATCTCACCATTTCAGAGATGCGGGTGGGAGGTAAAATCTGCAAAACCTTTCACTCTGTATTGCATTTGGAGAACTATGGCATGCGGGTGGCTGAGGGAGGTCACACTCTATCCCGATGGACTGTTTATTTATCTGTTCTTTGTGCATGGGAGAGGCTATATGGGGAACATTCAAAATGTGTTCTCCCCACCGCCGCCACCCAGTCTTAAAGTGGTATAGTCCAGGAGGAACACTACCACATGGTTTTGCTGAGAACAGCTTGAAGTTGCTGGTTGAGGCTCTAATATCAACAGGAAACGATGGTGGGAGAGGAAGTAGTCATCTAGGACATGAAACACTCTGTAAATAACGTTCCAGCACATTAACCATTCCTCTTATCACTTCAACTTGCTTTTCAGTACAATCTTTGTAACACTGGCTTGTTTGTTTGTTTTTTAATTAAAAAAAAAACCCTCTTCCTGTTTTTTCTCACTTTTGCCTGCTCGGCCTCGACTGAGTCTACCTATGGAAAAATCCAAACACTTCTGTATGTTATTTATCTTTGTATGGTTTTAACCAGGAAAGGGGGGAAAAAAACATCAACACACACATGCACACACAACTGAGAATACCCCACAGAAATTCTGCTGCTCTGGTGTCTTATTGACCCCCCTCTCCCGCCCCCTCCCTTCTCCCGTCTCTTGAAACACTGTTAATAAAAATCTAGAGTAAAATCTTTTACCTCTTCTTCCTTCGCCTCTTGTTATTTATGTTGTCTTGCTTCTGTTTTCTATATTAACTCTATGAGCTTTGGGACCCCCACCCCCACCAAAATCTAGGGAAATATATTCACACACAAACACAAACCGTTGCTACTCTTTAAAGGTAAAGGTACCCCTGACCATTAGGTCCAGTCGTGGTCGATTCTGGGGTTGCGGCGCTCATCCTGCTTTTATTAGCCAAGGGAGCCGGCGTACAGCTTCCGGATCATGTGGCCAGCATGACTAAGCCGCTTCTGGCGAACCAGAGCAGCGCACGGAAACACTGTTTACCTTCCTGCCGGAGCGGTACCTATTTATCTACTTGCACTTTGATGTGCTTTCGAACTGCTAGGTTGGCAGGAGCAGGGACCGAGCAACGGGAGCTCACCCCGTCACTGGGATTCAAACCGCCGACCTTCTGATCGGCAAGTCCTAGGCTCTGTGGTTTAACCCACAGCGCCACCCGCGTCCCACTCTTTAAGTGGGTGGTAAAGATTACCCCCTTGAATTATCCCCATTAGTGTTGAGTTCACATCACCTACCTTCTTCTCCTTGCTAATTTAGGATGGTACATGGGGTTAACATAATGATCATAGGAACACAGAAAGCTGCCTTATACTGAATCAGATCATTGGTCTGCCTACACTGACTAGCAATGGCTCCCCAGGGTTTCAGGCAAGGAACAGTCCTGGCCCTAATTGAAGATGCCATTGGGAGTTGAACCTGGGTTCTTCTGCATGTGAAGCAAGATGGTGTACCACCGAGCTGCAGATTATCCCGACAGGATGGAGAACTGAGCTAAAACATAACGAAATGAGTTTCATTATAGATAAATGGGTAAAGTTCTTCATTTAGGAAGGGGGGAAATCAGATGCACAAATATAGGACGAACGATGCCTGGCTTCGCAGCAGCTCATGTGGAAATTATTTAAGCCAGGGACAGAGAACCAGTAGCCCTGCAAACATTGCTGGACTTGCCCCAGCCAGCATGGCCAAGAGTCAAGGGTGATGGGTGTTGTATTTCCACAACACCCAGAGGGCAATAGTTCCCCATCTGTTCTCTATATATTTTAGACTACAGCTCCCATCAACCCAGGTAGCATAGCCAACGGTCAGCGGTGATGCAGGGCTAGGAGAACACGTGGAAGGCCACAGGTTCCTCATCCCTGATCTAGTGGTTTTTAGTAGACTTCAGTCACAATTGTTGACGCTACTCCGCATCAACCAAAGTATAGAGCAGGCATAGGCAAATTTGGCCCTCCAGATGTTTTGGGACTACAACCCCCATCATCCCTGACCACTGGTCCTGTTAGCTAGGGATTATGGGAGTTGTAGTCCCAAAACATCTGGAGGGCCGAATTTGCCTATGCCCAGTATAGAGTTACAGCCAACTAAGTCCTGTTCAGAGAAAACTCATTCAAATTAATGGACTGAAGTCATGAACACTCATTTCAAAGAGTCTTCTCTGAGGTGGGTAGCAACTAAGTCTTACTCAGAGTAGATCCACAGAAATTAATGAAGAAGATGACTAAATTACGTCAATTAATTTCAATGGCTCTTCTGTGAGTAAAACTTAGTTGACTATCGCCCACCATGTCCATATCATAAGAAGCAATTAAATCATCCTGTTTGGTCAGAATAAGATGTCCACTTCTGGTCTTTTCAGTTTAAGGAGGCTATTGACAAGCTAAGAATGTGAGCAGGGCAACAAACAGTGACGGGGGCTGATGGGGTTTGTAGTCCCCAACATCGGCATTGGCTGCCCCTATTCTACACTTGATCAGCAGCAGTTTATTGGAGTTTCAGGCAGAGGGCATTCCCAGCCCCACCAGGAGATGTCAGGGATTGAACCTGAGACTTCATGCAAAGCAGATGTGCTACCAATGAACTACTGCCCATCCCTTGAGACGTGGGGTCATAGGAAGCTGCCTTATACTGCCAGTCAGACCACCAACCCATCTTGCTGAATGGCAGCAGCTCACCAGGGTTTCAGACACAGAACATTCACAGCCCTCCCTGGAGATACAAGGGATCAGACTTGGGACTTTCTGCATGCAAAGCTGAGCTTCTGCACCTTCTGCCACTGAGCTACAGCTCCTTCTTATGTCATGCTGGCTCCCAATGTTCAGGTTTAGGAACCCAAATCATGCGTTCAGGGGCTTAGATCAGAGACTGGATTTGTCTGCTTGTGTCAACCTAATAATAATAATAATAATAATTTTTATTTATACCCCGCCCTCCCCAGCCAAGGCCGGGCTCAGAGCGGCTTACAAGCAATAATAAAAACAAGTTGAATGATTACAACTTAAAAACAAAATTAAAATACAACATTAAAATATTGAAACATTAAAATATTAAAATGTAGCCTCATCGCAGGAGGAGAAGGAAAAGAAAAAAGAAAGAGAGAGTGGCATAACAACTGCAGTTCACTCCTTCTTCAGCAGTTCCATTAATTCTAAATCGCTATGGAGTAGACGGACTGTCCAAAATGTTGTTTTTTTTTTTAAATTTCTCTCTGCATTTTTCGTCCAAACCAAAGGACTGCAGAATTGGCATTCTTCTGCTGCTTTTGGAAGGGGGTTACATAATAAAAACTTGACTGTAACTGTTCGATGGGGATGGGGAACCTGATTCCTTTTGCATTTGAAGGTCAGCACACCTGATTTGCACTTTCGCAAACAGTACGTGAACCAGAACACAACCATCCTTCAAAATTTGCTTGTCTCTGAATTTTGCAATGTAGTTCTTCAGCAAAGTACTGTGTACACAAAGGCATATACTAAAGTAAAGTGTGCATTGAAAGAAACCATATATAGTAGTAAAAACAGTTGATGAAAGTGCATCACATTAGAGGAAGCTGTTTTGCAAAAATGTGTGTGTTGCAAAATTGCACGCAAATATATGTGTATTAGGAGACGTTCGCACAAAAATGCTGACAAATTTCCATGAAGACATTTTGTAATGAAAGACCAAGGACACACCAATGTAGAAATATGAATAACTGAACTTGGAAACATGAGACGCAGAGAGAAACCCAAAAGGATAGATTTGCCAATTCCTACTAGTTGTTCTTGTTGGGCTGATACCGGTTGTCCACCAGAATTTTTGCACAGGTGTGCTTGAACTTGGCAAGGGAAAATTATTGGCTACAGATAGCCATGTACTAAGTCAAATGTGTGCATGTATTACTTATTTATTATCCAGTTGATGTCTTTGTAGGGTACGATCAGGATACAAAATGCTTTGCAGGGTAACAAGGCAGACTCTTGCATCACAGAGCTTACAGTTTTAGTTTTGGCAGAAGCAGAGTAATGATGCTGTAGGTACTCATAATTACCAGGTTCCGAGCAAAACTTCAGTGCATTCGTAATACTTACTAGTATGCTGAATCCGGCACAATTCTTCTCTGGCTCAGTTTGCATTCCTGAGAAATAGCATTTCAGGAGCCAGGGGCCCTGGGAAACATAATGTTCCCGCAGCACCTGAGCCCATAGAAACTCAGATATTCAAGGGGGAAAGCCACATGCCTCAGATTCTCTGGCAGCTGGGATATGAATATTGCAGTGATTTCAACATCAGGGAGGGAAGGAGAGAAGCCTAATGACTGGCTTCGTAGAGAGTTACACATCTGACACAATTCTTCTCCAGCTTGGACTGCATTCCTGGGAAGCAGCATTTCTGGAGCCAGGGGCCCTGGGAAACGTAATGGTCCCAAGACACCTGAGCCTATAGGAATTCAGATGTCTTGGGTCCTTGGGCACCTGGGATGTGAATATACCAGAGCTTCCAGCTCCAGGGAGGAAGAGAGAGAAATCTAAAGGCTGACACTTTAAACTTGGGTTATAAACCACAGAGCCTAGGACTTGTCGATCAGAAAGTCGGCGGTTCGAATCCCCACGACGGGGTGAGCTCCCGTTGCTCAGTCCCTGCTCCTGCCAACCTAGCAGTTCGAAAGCATGTCAAAGTGCAAGTAGATAAATAGGTACCACTCCGGCGGGAAGGTAAACGGCGTTTCCGTGTGCTGCTCTGGTTCGCCAGAAGTGGCTTAGTCATGCTGGCCGCATGACCTGGAAGCTGTATGCCGGCTCCCTCGGCCAATAAAGCGAGATGAGCGCCGCAACCCCCGAGTCGGCCACGACTGGACCTAATGGTCAGGGGTCCCTTTACCTTTTTACTGAAAATTGACCAGTTGGTAAATATTGGCCTATAGTTTGGAGAGGACCCTGGATGTGACCTGCTTCAACCAGCAGCTTCCAGTTCTCTGCACATTAGGGCTGGCTCTTTGACATCAATTTCTGTCACCAGAAGAGCTCCCTCTGTTCTTCCAAGCAGTTTCCTATAAAAAAGGAGAGTGGGTCAAAGGCTGGCAGCTTGCTGAAAATAACACCCTGGAAGAATCTTTGAAAAGTACATACCAAGTTTATCCACTGGGTGATCAGTTGTGTGCTCAGTAGGCCTGAGAAAATCAGAACGTGAGGAAACACAACCCTCCATTGTTTCCCATGCTAAAGCCTCCATTTTCTCCTGCTGCTTGCCACTCTGTGTACTGAATGGCAGGAAGTTTTGGGAGGAAGGAAACTTTTGGCTGGAGAACAACACTGATAGGCTTGTCATATGTCCAGGAAAACCCGGACTGGGCAGATTTTTACATTTTAAAGGAAATGTCTGTGAAATATACTTGGAGTCAAGAGTGGATTTCTTGCTCTTTATTCAGCTCATAGTGATGAGGAGGAATGGAAGTTCCCCTACAATATCTGCTTTATATACGGTACATTATTTACACAATGGGCTGCACGTGATTGGCCAATTCCGGGATTCTCCTGTTGGCCAATCAGGTTGTGGATTCACTTCCACCTGGAGCTGGATTGGGTGGCTCCTGCGGACCAGTCATACTGCTGCATTGTTCTAGGACCAATCAGACTGCTGCATTCTGAATCCTATTGTTCTAGGACCAATCAGACTGCTGCATTTTGGATCCTATTCAAATCAATACATAACACCCTGGGTTTGGGGGCAGGCTTGGGCTTGGGCCCAGGCTGCTCTGCACACCATGGCCGCTGCCAGCCCAAGTTGGGAAAAGAGGCGCCTCTTTTTCCGGCTTGGGCTGGCTGCTGTTCAGGCTGCCCCCAAAGGGTACCCTAAGCTAGGCCAGAATCTCAGAAGATGCCCCAGAAGATGCTCTAAATCAGCACAAGGCTGGATCACATGTAGGATAACCATGCACAGTTTCAAATGCAGGTAGAGGCTGCAGGGATCAGCTTTGGTTCAATTCAGATTTCAGTGCAAACCTACCTAACTCACACCACCCAACACACAAGCCAGAACACAGCTGTCCTTTGAAATCTGCACTCTCCCCGAATTTTATACTCTAATTTTATTGGCTTCTTTTATCCCAGTTATATCCCACACTTCTACCCCACTCCTCGGTTTATCTCACAACAGCCCTATGAGGTAGGTTGGCCAAGATATAGTCCAAGGTCACTTGGTGGGACTTCATGAAGATTTGAACCCTGGTCTCCAGGGTTTTAGTCTGACACTCTAACCACCACACCACACAAGCAGAGGCCTCTGTCTGTCCACTAATGGAAATACTGGTATAGATGGACTTTGACCTGATCCAGTGGTGTGGTCCGTGTACCTTACCGCATATGTGATGTGACAGCTCAATCATATATACCATAAAGAAGACCAAGGGGTGATCTGATCATCTGACCCAATTCACACTTTGCAGAGCAAAATGCAAACCAAAGCACAGCTATCCTTTGATGTTCCCAGATTTCCCTGGATTTTCTGCTGCAGTTTGGCAACCAAATGATGTGAACAAAAATGTGTATATTTGGGGGTGGGGGTGGAGGTGGGAATGTGCATGAAAATGCACAAATTTGTGAAGATGATATATGAAAACGAATCGTATTTGGGAAATCAGCTTGCAAAAATGCGTGCGTCAGGCAAAATTGCAAAAAAAAAAAAAAGGAAATAAAAGAAAAGAAGTCCTGGCCACAAGGGGAGCATAAAGCCATCAGGGCTCCAAATGAATCCCAAATGAATATAAGATTTGTACCAAATCGACAGAGAGAGAGAGAGGGGGGGGAACTTGTCCTCTTAAGTGGTAGTAAAATGAAAGGCACAGGTTCATATTCGTTTCCATTTCCCCCCTTTCATTCTAGAGCAAATGCACACCCATAATTACCATTTAAATGTTCACTAAGCTTCTGGCCAGAAATACAAGAATGTCCTTAAGGGTGTACGTGCAGCAAGACAGATCCTGAAACTGATTTCTTTTTTTCTTTCTTTCTTCTGCATCCTGGTATATTCCATGCATTTCTTTTTGCATTTATATAAGTATCATGTATGCACCCCCTGCATGGACAATGTACTGTCCTTTGTACCAGTAGTATTCTTGGTTTTAAATACAGGTGTCAACCATCTTGCACATGTCCAATTGATGTGTGACCGCCCATGTGTGGGTCCTTTTGGACCTGGAAGGGGGCAGAACCGGGTGTAATGGGGCAGGGTGGGGTGAGCTTATGTATGCTCCACCAATGCAGATGGGGGCCAGGAATGGAGCCCCCCTGCAAAAGAGCCACCTCGAAATTATTTGGAAACCTGCAGCCATCATATTTTCATTGTATCACTCCCTCTATTTCTGATGTTCAGCGCTGAGTGCTGTTGCTTACATACCACCCACATACAAGGGTAAAGTACCAGTGCAATTGCAGGGACCCCTAGGTCAGGGGTGGGGGGGCTGCTTTCCGCCTGTAAAGGGAAGTTTTTTTAACATTCAATGTTTTAGAATATGATGGAAGCTGCCCAGAGTGGCGGGGTACGAATAATAAAATTATTATTATTAGCCACATTCCCCTCTGGGCAATCTTTTGAGGGCCACATGCCAGGGGTGGGAGGGGCCAGAGACAAAAAAGGGTGGTGCAGCACAGCTAAAAGTTACCTCTGTACTTCAGACTTGTTTCTACACACAGGAACACAACACTTTTTATTCTCCATCCAGGCAAGCAAGGGGCATTGTCTACACACACCAGCTGAACATCAATACAGATGTCCTGTACCTTGGAAGTCGAACGGAATCCGTTCCGGAAGTCTGTTTGACTTCCAAAATGTTCAGGAACCAAGACGCAGCTTCCGATTGGCTTCAGGAAGCTCCTGCAGCCAATCGGAAGCCATGGAAGTCTCGTTGGATGTTCGGGTTCCAAAGAACGTTCAAAAACTGGAACAATCACTTCTGGTTCTCGGGAGCCAAAACATTCGACTCCCAAGGCGTTTGAAAAGCAAGGTACAACTGTATTTGCAGTGTGAAGCAGGGACAGAGAGCATTTGCTTTCTGTGTCGGGTTCTCCAACCCAGCCCTAAGGAAAAGGTGGTTAACCTGTGGCCCTCCTGATGCTGCTGAAACTACAACCCCCATTGGCCACAGACAGTAAGTTCAAGGAAGAGGGGAGTTTTAGTTCAACAACATCTGGAGGGCCACAGGTTAGCTGCTCCCACCCCAGGGGGTGGAGGAGCCCCCAAATACCTCAGTGAGTACTGAGAAAGCTCGGTGAGCACCTAATGCTATTCAATAGTTGGAGGAAAAGCTGAAAATGGAATGGAATGGAGTATCCCGAAATGGGGATGGAATGGAGTATCCTGAAAGGGGCGTGGCTGGTGGTCTTGAGCCCAGAACAGGAACATTCTAGTGTGCCAGAACACTTTGTTCCCATTCTCACTTGTCGTGTAAAATGCTTGCCGTTTTCTTTTTTAAAATGTAATGGAAGAAACGTTTCAGAAATTGTTGGGCCGATAAGCCTTTAGAGAAAGCACATTAAAGACACATGGCTTCCCTCAAAGGTTACTGGGAGCTGTAGTTTGAGGGAGCTGGGAATGGTAGCCCTGTGGCGGGTAACCTATAGTTCCTAGAAGTGCTATTTTTATAGAAAAAGATGTGCCAGAACTCGCCATGAAGGCCTCCCTCGTTCTCTTAGAATATGGAAAAAACAAGCCCTGGTTCACAGGATTCTTTGGAGGAAGCCATGTGCCTTAAATGTGCGGAAGTCAGCGCTGTCTGCATCTTTCCTTGTCTCCCTGTTAATGCTGATTTTGCTGAAGAGAAAGGGCGATCAGCTCATCCTTGGTATCTATATCTGTCTTCTACAGGAGACGCCACCTATCTCGACATCTTCCGCGAGTTTTCTCACATGGCATCCAACAACCCAGAGAAACTCAACCGCCGCAGCCTGTACTTCAGCCACTCCTACAGATAGCCCTCAAAACCACCACAGACATCATCTGAGAATCTGAGAATGCTGGTTCCTTCCAACTCCAGAGGGAGAGTTGAGATTATGTGCTGCGGATGAAGCCGGAGGGACAGAGGCGGCCGGTGGCTGAATCGGGTCCATCCAGAACCGGAGCAGTTCGAACCAATGTCTCTGGTCACCCCACACAGCTTTGCGTTGATCACTACATCTCCCCATGGTCACCACCCCACAACCAAATGGCTTTCCCCCCTACATCCCCTTCCCCCCAAAGAACTTCCGAAGAGGATATACACAGCCCTACGAGTAACTAGCCCATGTTTACAGCCTGAAATGGAGAGAGAAACCTATTTCTTTTTAAAGCAGGGATCGAGAACTTGTAGATATTTCGGACCTCGCTAGACTCCAGCTCCCATCAGCCAATAAATAGTCCAGGATGATGTGAGCAATGTCCAAAAGGCCACAGCTTCCTCATCCGTGTTCTAAAATGGAAGTGGTAAATTTGCGGCCTTCGCGTTATTGGTGGGTTGCAACTCCTGTCATCCCTGATCAACGGCTGATGGGAGTTGTAGTCCATCAACATCAGACAGGCCACAGGTTGCTCTCCTATGTCCTGCTTCTGTCCCACTGTTGCCCTGGAGGTTTGATCTCACTAGCTTCAGGCAACTTGGCAAACTGGTTTTTACAGCCTTGGGGCAGGATGGAAAGTATCAATTTTGCTCAATGGGCGGATTAGATCGCTCCATAGCATCATTCAGGAGCATGGCGGAGAACTAAAAATGATGAGCAGGCTTCCTGGCTCACCACCAACTGCAGTCAATCCACCACAGTCCCCCCCCACCCTCAATATATTTCATAAAATCACAGAATTGTAGCGCTGGAAAGGACCCAAAGTCCCTATTCCCACTCCTGCCATTACTTGCCATTTTCCATAATCTTTCTGTGATTTCCCTTGCCTTAAAGCCTAAAACAAGTTCCCTGTTCCTGTTTTCATAGATAACGGACTTGTCGGAGAGCCTGTACTGGTACAGCCTCTGCCGCCCAAACTGCCTCTTGTTGTGCGTGTATAGAAATTTGTGTTTATATGCTGGAAATGTAATATATCTCTGGGCAAAAAAGAAACGTATTTTTTAAAAATGCTTGTGGCGGGAGGGAAGGGGTGTGCATTGCAAGGGAGGGAAGAGGGAAGTCCAGACAGGAGGGACGGACGGACCTTATTTACAAGATTATGAATAAAGACGGGTGACATTTTTCTCCCGGGACATTAGGCATGACTTCCTTGTCAGTTTCTCGGATCTAGACCTCTTTGAACCAGGTGAGAAAATTATGTCATGGGCCTTGCTATAAAGTGATATTTATTGGGTACACGTTTATAGCTTTGGGGCCAGCTGCCAAATCAGATACAGTAGTTGGTTCCTGAGAAACGACAAAGTAGAGCCCAAGGTATTTATATGCATAGAAAGAAATATGCACACAGTCTGCAGTAGGATCAGGCAGTGACTTATCGGACCTCCAGTTGGCTGTGTCATTGCGGCTTTCTGGGAGGTACAGAGGGAGGCATGAGGTCAGCATGGTGCAAACGCACCGCCAATTGACCCAATCAAGTCCTCCCACTAGCGCAACTGCACCACCGCAACATCGCAGTTGCGACATGGCACTCCAACATTGCAGTTACGACTGCACCGCTCCCCTCAAATAATCAGCCATGACTCTGCTGCTCAGAGGTCAGGGGAACTTTGCTGCCCCACTGTGCTGTCTGTGCAGAAGGTCCCAGGTTCAACCCCCGACATCTCCTGGTAGGGTTGGGAATGAAAAACCCTTCAAAAACAAAAATCCACCAAACTCCACCACAATTGTTCGCTCCAAACCTCAACTCTCCACAGGCCTCAAATGTCATTGCAAAAGCTTCCATGACTGCACTTGCAAAGGCTCATGGGATTTCTAGACACTATTTTTGCACCATTTGCGCCATTTGCATACTCTTTTAGGGCCGTGTCCCTCCCTTTTTGTGCCACAGTCGGCTTCGCTGCAATGCGCGTGCGCACAGTTGCGAGTCCCTTGGACACATGTAAATGGGGAGTTGCCTGCACTCTGCTCCCAATTCCACACAGGCAAACAACATGGAGATACCAGTAATATTTTATTTGACTCAAATGCATATTCTTACTATTGCCGTTTTGAAAGGGTTTTATGACATCCAATCAGCAAAATGGTCCGTGTTTCCACTTGGTAGGTAAATTCTTGGGGGGAAAGCAGACCAGGGATGCAATTCTAGCGCAAGAAGAAGAGCGCCCTAAGATATGAGGCACACTATCTGTCAGGATTTAGCACCCAGGCTATGAGACAAGTCAAGCAAAACAGAAAACAAAAGCAGCCTGAGGGGTAGCCTCTTCAATGGAGTACAGGGGGAGATATTGTGTCCAATGCTGGTCCTACTCAGAGCAGACCTATTGAAAACTATGTACATGGTTAATTTACATTTGCTCATTTCAGTGGGTCTACTCCAAATACAACCCAATGGATTTACCCTGGGTTGTACCCAATGTCTGTCCTATTCAGAGTAGACCCATTGAAATTTACTGGGCATGACTAACCTAGATCCATTAATTTCAGTGGGTCTGCTCTGAGTAGGGCTTAGATACAACCCACGAACCTTCGCTTCAAATAAAATAGAGGGAACATAAACAACAACTTAATTTTCTAAATGCTTCTGTTGCTTTCAGTTAACCTAACACAATGCTAAGAACCCCAAAATAATAATATAGGCTGAGCCCCCCCTTATAATAATCAGGTAGGCTGGGCTCCCCACTGAATCCACCCCCCCTACATGGGATATCCTCTGGTTCTGCTTCCCGTTAAAAATGCAGCTCAACAAAATGGCCGCTGTGCCCTGCAGTTGTTCGCTGGGTGATTCTTGAACTGGAGGTTATAGGTAAAGAGATGCTTCCGGAAGCAGCTGGCCGCTTTTTGGTCACATTCGCACACGAGCTTCTCGCACCGGTCCCGCGACTTGACTGCAGAGAGAGGAGAAAGGTGGTAACCTCAGCATCAGTTTCCGCAAAGAGGGGTGCTTTGAAACGGGGGAACGGAAATAGAAAAGATTTGAACCAGCTTGACGCCGGACCAACTCACCACATTTAATTTTATCCCTCTGGGCGTAGAACCTATACGAGTGGGTGCTTGGGCTGCAACCGAACATCTCGGCCTTGTTGTAGCAGCAGTCGTGGCTGTGGCAGCACCTGCGTGTGACGTGAAAACGAGAGAGCAAGGAATTGCTATTAATCAGGCCCATTCTGGTGCCATCTTAGTTTTTTCAGAACTCAACATTCTGGAGCACTGTGGGTTGTTGTTGTTAAAGTGCATACAATATTTTTAAATGGTGACTGCCGTGTACCGTAATTTTCTTTTGCCCATAATGGGCTTAGTTGGGAAAAACTAAGATGGCGGCCACAACCGTGGTCTCTGGCGGCCCGTGAGATTTCCCCGGTATCGCACAGATGTTTCTGATGACAGCATATTCAAGCAGGAGTCTCCCTCAGCCCTACCTGAAGATGCCAGGGATCAATCCTGGCACCTTCTGTGTGCAAAGCAGATGCTCTACCACTGAAAGTGTCTGTGGTATAGCCCTGCTGGGACTGGTTCATATCATAATGCAGGTGGAGGCAGTTTATTTGAATTATCCTCCGCATGAAACAAGCTCCTTGTCTGTAGAAAGCAAGCATCTCCAAGAGGCTAGGCAAGACACTTCCTCCCAGATATGCTAGTTTGGTGCATGCAGGGATTCCATGTATTTCTTTGTATGGGAGAGGCACACAAATATGGAGGTCCCCCATCCCTGTTCTTGAGACTCCCATTGTTGGACATTTTCCATATCTGCTATTGGGTCCCAGGAGCACAGAGTCACACAAAGTGGCAACCAACCTTGCAGGATTTAACAGGATTTATTTGAAATGCATATGCAGGACAAAGGTACAGAGCGATAAATTCGCAATCTGCATACCCCAGTCAGGGTGCGCCCACTTTTTATACCCCTTAGAATGCATAGACACATGTTCACATGTAAAACATGTGATTTACACTAATAGCAATAAGATATAGCTTTGTTTCTTGTTGTCAGAGCTGCCCGAGATCCCAGCTCACAAAGGACCAACGCCGCTTCGTTGTTAAGTACGAAAGTCTTTATTGAAGTTCAGTTTCACTTCCACAGCCGCAGCGTGCAGCTCTATGTCTCAAACTCTAGACCGCTAAAGCTCCGTCTGAATCTCCTCCCCCCAGACACCAGTTTAAGACTCTAGCCTTGCTCCACCTCTTCCTCTGCTCTTTCCTCCTCTGGTTCCGCCTGTCCGTCGGGGTCTCGCCCTTTCTAGACTCTTCTGACGCTGAATCCCCTGAGTCTTCCCCCTCCCTCCGGCGGGCTTTAGGAGCTGGTTCCCAATCCGGGTCTCCTGCTGTCCCTCGCGCCTGTACATTTGAACTTGGCGCACGCGCCCAGCCGGCAACTTTCCTCCTGACCGTTTCACTGCTGCTGTCACTGCTTCCCCCTTCGGGGAGGCTAGCTGCAACTGACCTCCCCTCCGTTCCCCCACTCTCCGATGGAGGCGTGGTCAGCCCTGACTCATCTTCTCTCCCCGCTGGAGGAGACGCTGGTCCTGACACATGTGACTCTTCCCCTCCACTACGCTCTGGTGGGGAAACTGGTCCTGATCCCCCGCTGCTGCTTTGGGGGTCCCCGCTGGCTCCTTGTTTCTGGTGCGTCCCCCCTGGGACCCCCCTTGCCCTGACCATCGGCGCCCCCTTCTGGGAATCTTCTGATTCGCTGGAGAAGCTCATGGAATCTCTCGGGTCACTGTCAGAGTCCCCTACGCTGCCCTCGGATTCTTCCCCTTCGCTCTCCATTTCCTCTCTCCCCTGTGCTCCTGCTTCCGAGCCCCTGACACTTGTGTTACCCTCCTCCTTTTCAGTTTGCCTCCTCCTTTTCAGCCCCCCAATCTGGGGTTACAATAACACTCATTCAACCTTGCTTATTATCTCTACCTGCCTAAGCCAGACATTCCAGAGAGAGAGGCCCGTTTTCACTGTAACATCTAAGCAAGAAAAAAAGGCCTTGTTCTTCTGGCTGGTGTAAAAACCTCCCTCCCCCTTTAAGGAAGGGGTTTGGGCATAACATATGAGAGAGGAGAAAATGCCTCAAACAGTTTTTGGGATCATATAGAGAACAATACTCTAATGGCCCATCACCATGACTTGTAAAACCCCTGAACTGTAAGAGAATGATGATAGACCAAGAGGTGAGCAATGCCTGGTAATCTCAGGTGAGCCTCACCTGTCGATGGCATCCACGGGGAAGCCTTGAGTCCCTGCCCCACAGTGGCACCCGTAGTTGGTGAAGTTGGCCAGGGTGTAGGTGACGGTGCTCATCTGGATCATCTCATTAAACTGGGAGGCAAGGCCGGTCACCAGAGCGGCTCCTGAAAGAACAACAGTCTTGCTTGGAGGGAAGAGCAGAGAGACAGGGAGCAAGGGGTATGGATCGAAAAGGCAAGGGAGTTGATGTGGAAAAGCACTGTTTGTGGTGGGGGTAGCGGTTGAGGTCTCAAGCCTTCCTGAGGGGTTGGGATACCTTTTCCCCTGCTGCCACATTCCCTCAGAGGTAAACCGTTCTCAGCCATTTGCTGGCAGTAAAGGTAAAGGTAAAGGGACCCCTGACTGTTAAGTCCAGTCACGGATGACTCTGGGGTTGCGGCGCTCATCTGGCTTTACTGGCTGAGGGAGCCGGCATTTGTCCGCAGGCAGCTTCCGGGTCATGTGGCCAGCATGACTAAGCTGCTTCTGGTGAAACCAGAGCAGCGCACGGAAACACCGTTTACCTTCCCGTAGCTGTACCTATTTATCTACTTGCACTTTGATGTGGTATCAAACTGCTAGGTTGGCAGGAGCAGGGACCGAGCAATGGGAGCTCACCCCGTCGCGGGGGTTCAAACCGCCGACCTTCTGATCTGCAAGCCCGAGGCTCTGTGGTTTAGAGGTAAACCATTCTCAGCCACTTGCTGGCAGTAGGTAGGGCCAAAGCCACCTCCTTTTCCTCCCTCCCTCTGCCATCCCCTTCCTCTCTCTTTCCCTCCCTCCCTCCCTCCCTCCCTCATCTTTCTCTCTGCTACCCCATTTCATTCTTTTTCTCACCTTTCTTTCCGCCTCTCTTTCTGCCATTCTGACCCCTCCTTTCTCTCTCCCCATACTGATTTCAATTAGGCTGAGGCTCACAGGTAGTCCTAAGGCTGCTGGTTGCCCAGTCCTGTACTGGGAGGTTGAGCCTGTTCATGAGAGTACTGGGAATTAGATCAAGCACACCGTGGCATGAGCAGTCAAGGCGTTTGGACTGGTGAGCCTGCCTGGAGGGCAGAAGTAACCTGGTGGCAAAAGAAGATGGCTTTAAACCCCTGCCTAGGGGTATTAGCCATGACTGTGAAAGGAACACCCAGATTCAGTGGCAGTATATCCCTGAATACCAATTGCCAGATTTTTTCTTTTCTTTCCCTTCCCACATTTGGCTGCAAAATGCACTGCCCTTGGGCTGTTTTCTTTTTCTTTTAAATAATTTTTTATTAATTTACATCAAAAAGCAAAAAAAAAAACATATTAGTTTCACATCAAATTTTTCACAACTTATTCCTTTTCTGGACTTCCTTCAGCTTTTCCGTAAATCATCCATAGTTATTATTTATATTACGCATTTCTTAGTTTTATATTGACATTATTTATATCTTTCTTTCTATTCCCTTTAGACAATATTTCTTAATTTTTCATAGTGCTTCTTTAAATCCCATTAGCGTTATCTGTCCCTCACTTATATATTCCAGGTATTCCACAAATTTCCCCCAGTCCTCAATGAACTTTTGGTCTCTTAAGAATCTAATCTTTCCTGTCAATTTATCCAACTCCGCATAGTCTAACAGCTTCATTCTCCATTCCTCCACAGTCGGTATTTCCTGTTGTTTCCATTTCTGGGCCAGTAGCACTCTTGCTGCTGTTACTGCATATTGCAAAAATTTACAATCCTTTCTTTTTATCTCGTTTCCTAATATTCCTAACAGAAAGACTTCTGGCTTCTTTATAAATGTATATTTTAAAATCTGTTTTCTTGATGGCAATGCCATGAAGCCAAATCAGAGTGAGGGTAGTCTGAGGGCTTGGGGGGGGAGTTGCTAGCCATGAGTTGCCACCCTTGCAGGGACCATGGTGGAAGCAAAGAGACCCCATCCCAGAGACCCCTCTTTCGAACAACAACAACAGTCCTGGAAAGAATTCTCAGCTCTACTGAGGACAGAACTATAGCAGAAAAGTAGACTTACCGCAAGCCAGAACCAGTAGGAAGATTGTAACGTTCTTCATGGGTGCAGCTGAACAGAAGCAAGCCAAAGAGAGCCTTGTTTCGCTGTCAAAAGAAGGGCTCTGTGCAATCGCTTGGGTGTCTGTGTCAGTTTATATAAGCAAGCCCAACCAGATATTTTGGGACAAATTATGTCCCCGTCACCTCCGCCCCCGGTCCTGGCTCATAATAATTATACTCGAAGACCAGAGCAAAACAAGGTTAGGGACCATAATTATCTAAGAAGTGGGATTAACAACATCAGGATATATATATATAAGCAGTGGCAATCTGAGGCTACATCCATACTATACATTTAAATCACTATGATACCTCTTTAAGCACCCATAAAGGGTAAAGGTAAAGGGACCCCTGACCATTAGGTCCAGTCGTGGAGAACTCTGGGGTTGCGGCGCTCATCTCACTTTATTGGCCGAGGGAGCCGACGTTCAGCTTCCAGGTCATGTGGCCAGCATGACTAAGCCGCTTCTGGCGAACCAGAGCAGCGCACAGAAACACCGTTTACCTTCCCGCCAGAGTGGTACCTATTTATCTACTTGCACTTTGTGCTTCTGAACTGCTAGGTTGGCAGGAGCTGGGACCGAGCAACGGGAGCTCACCCTATCGTGGGGATTCGAACCATCAACCTTCTAATCGGCAAGCCCTAGGCTCTGTGGTTTAACCCATAGCACCATCCGCATCCCTTATAGCTTCCCACAAAGAATCATGGCACCTATAGCTTGTTAAGAGCACTGAGAGCTGTTAGGAGACACCTTTCACTGTTCCCCTTGCAGAGCTACTATTTCCACAGCTTTTTTGTGGAGATAGATTGGTTGTTAAACCACTCTGGAAACTGCATAAGAACACCAGAAGAAGAGCCATACTGGATCAAGTCAAAAACCCATCTAAAATTTATTTATACATTAATCACATTTATATCTCACCTTTCCCCCCCCCACCCCCAAGGACCTCAAGGCTCTCCCCTTCCTCATTTAAATTCCACAACAACCCTGCAAGGTAAGTTAGACCGAGAGGGACAGTGACTATCCAAAGGCCACCCAATGGAGAGCTTCAAGGCCGAGTGGGGGAATTTGAACCCTGGTCTCCCAGGCCTTAGTCTGACACTCTAACCACGGCACCACGCCAGATTTCAGTCTACTATTCTATTCTCACAGTGATAGCACCATGTTGCACTTGCAGAAATAAATAAATGATGGGTGCATGGCCCAGTACATCACAAGTGCAATACAGTGGTACCTCAGGTTAAGTACTTAATTCGTTCCGGAGGTCCGTTCTTAACCTGAAACTGTTCTTAACCTGAAGCACCACTTTAGCTAATGGGGTCTCCTGCTGCAGCCGCGCCGCCAAAGCACGATTTCTGTTCTTATCCTGAAGCAAAGTTCTTAACCTGAAGCACTATTTCTGGGTTAGCGGAGTCTGTAACCTGAAGCGCATGTAACCTGAAGTGTATGTAACCTGAGGTACCACTGTACAGTCATACCTCGAGTTGAATGCGCTTCGGGTTGAGCGCGTTCGAGTTGCACTCCGTGGCAACCTGGAAGTAACGGAGCGCGTTACTTCCGGGTTTCGCCGTTCACGCATGCACAGACGCTCAAAATGACATCACGCGCATCGCGTCTTGCATTCCGTTCGGGATGCGAACGGGGCTCCGGAATGGATCCCGTTTGCATCCCGAGGTACCACTGTATTCCTTCGTCGCTGACATGTGGCAGAATACATCCTTAAGATACCCCAGTCTCAACAGCCCTGAGCCCAGTTTAAACATGAAGTTCCATGAGAGGTTTTGACGTTGCCCATCGATAGGACCTGGGCAACAGATTGAACAAGTACACAGAAGAAATGATCCATAATGAATTGAAAAAAAAGTTTAAAAGTACCTTCCCCCCCAAAAAAACAACAACAACCCAGAGTCCTTTTTGCTGGGGATAATTCGGACGGAAATTCTCCGGTGTCAAAAAAGACTATTTATGTATGCCACTGCTGCGGCCCGTGTTTCGTTAGTCCAAAAATAGAAAAAGAGCGAGGTCCCAACTAAAGAAGAATGGCAACTTAAGCTGACAGAATATGTGCAGCTTGCAGACCTAACATATAGAATAAGAGAACAAGAAGAACATACGTTTGGAGAAGATTGGAAAATGTTTATTGAACATATGGGGGGGGATTGTGTACGCTTGAAAACGCTGGCAGCATTAAGATAACTTCAACAGTGTAAATAAGTTTTGATGGATGTAAAAATGGAATACGGAATGGTTTAGTTTACGTATAATATGCAGGGATTTATGGTATGCAAAATGAACCATGGAAAGAGAAGAAGGGAAGTCATTGATGTTGTAAGGATGTTTAAATGAGTATTCAAAATTATAAAACAGAAAATCTAATAAAAATTCTATATAATGAACAAGTTAATTTCAGGTTCCGAATACCGCATGGAAAAGGGTAAGTTGATAATAGGTTGCTTTCCTTTTCTATTTCAATCCACTGATGATGGCCGGGGTAAACAAATGAGGAGGCCATTGTGTATTTATCAGCTGAGATCATTGCTTTGTTTGTGGAAACATCTCTGAAAAGATGACAGTTTTGGAAATGGGAAGGAAGCATTTAGCTGGAAGGAGGAATCTGAATGCTGTAGAAAAGGAGAACCTGGAGGTTCAGGGAGTCAGCAATGTATCCCAGTGGTAAATTAGGAACTCAAGATGAGGCTTGCTGCATCAGGCTGATGGTCCATCCATGGAGTTCCTGCTTCTGGGCTTCCCATTGAGACATCTGGTTTGGCCACTGTGAGAACAGGATGCTGGACTAATTGGGCCAATGGCCTGATCCTTCGGTAGCCAGGCTCTCCTTATGTGATGCTTGGGACCTGTTTTAGGGAGATAGGAAAGACCTCTGTCCACAAGTCTGCAATTTTTCTATTGGGCGAACCATATACCATATTTTTTGCTCTATAAGACTCACTTTTCCCCTCCTAAAAAGTAAGGGGAAATGTGTGTGCGTCTTATGGAGCGAATGCAGGCTGCGCAGCTATCCCAGAAGCCAGAACAGCAAGACGGATCGCTGCTTTCGCTGCGCAGCCATCCCTCTTGCTGTTCTGGCTTCTGAGATTCAGAATATTTTTTTTCTTGTTTTCCTCCTCCAAAAATTAGGTGCGTCTTGTGGTCTGGTGCATCTTATAGAGTGAAAAATACGGTATATTTAGAACCGTGAAGGTGGCTCATTTTTCTTCCTGCAGGAACTGATAGGGGGCACGGAATGCTTAAGTAAGAACAGTATGCCAGGTCAAGGAGATTTGTGATTTCAAGTTTGTTTTAGGCTTTTTAGTCATTTAGCTTGCATATCAGTTTATTCAGTTTTTGTAACATTTATTTAAATGTTTCCATTTAATATTTATTTTTTAAGAGGAACCGTATATACAATGTTTGTGTTTGTGTGTGTGTGTGTATGAGATGTTATCTTATCTGCAGGGGAAATTCATCATTTTAAGTTTATGTCGCAAACAGTTTTATTTGGGTCTGAGTTAACTTCCATTGATGCAATCCTTTGTTAATTGCCTACAATTAAACTTTTGTTTTGTGATGGTCTAATGACCAGATACAAATAAACCCGATCTGATGTCATCTCTTCCACTCTGTAATAAGTGGCTGCACTTTATCTTTCCCCTATTCCACTGATGCAATTTTGTGTGTGTGTGTGTGCTAATTTTAGCAACTGCGGTCACAGAGGTCACAGAAGTCGAGGTCAAACGCCAGAGGAGCAGTCACAGAGTCAGAGGAGAAGATGTTGCAATGTTGTGGACGATGCTCAGGAGCTAGACAGGGTTGCAACACACACACACACACACACACACACACACACACACACACACAAGTTCTACATCGCACCGCTGTTATGTCAGCCAGCTGTTTCAAAGTCTTAGCAATGCTACAGGAAAATATTAGCCAACGTTATTTGTTTCTTCACAGCACCCCCAACCCTTTTCATTAGAAAGCCTCTCAGAGAGGCTTTGCGAAAATCCCTTTCCTAACCTTTGCCCTCAGGTGCACAATTTCAAAAAGTCATGACGCATGAGGAAAGAAGGAAGAGGAGGGAAGAGGGAAAAGGAAAGTTCTTAAAGTTACAGCCAATGTCAGTAGCGATTCTGGTGGCTTTGTCCTTGATAAAGAGGACATCCTTTTCGCTCCCTCTTTATGCCAACTTCCTCTTTCTTTCTTTCTTTCTTTCTTTCTTTCTTTCTTTCTTTCTTTTGTTCTCTCTCTCTCTCTCTCTCTCTCTCTCTCTCTCTCTCCAACCCTCTTTATCCAGATTTCCCACTATGTGCCAACCACATGCAAATAAGGCAAGGGCTGCCTGAAATTAAGCTGAGGGCCATATGTAGGCTTAGGGCTGCAGGTTCTAGCCTGGGTACATCTGTCCCCAACTTGAGAGGTTTAGCTTCTCAGGGTCCAATGGAAGGGTAGGGAATGCCAACAACTCATGTTTGCAACATTTCCCGAAGGTGTCCTCCGAACCCTTCCAAAAGGCAAACGAGGAACAGCGATTCGGTCTGTTCCAGAAAACTGGGCCTGTCTCTGGTTCACAGGCGATGGGTGGTTGTTGTTTTCAGATGCTGCTGTTGCCTCATTGATTGTCTTCCCAAGAAGCCGCGGCTGTGCTTTTGACTCTGCTGTGTCATGATGTACGTGCAAGATCCAGTTTGGGCTCGCTCAATGGTGATTTATGCAGCCTCGAAATCGGTCATGTGTTTAAGCCAAAAGGCAGGATGGGCTGATGGGGATCGGCCGGGGATCCTAACCGTAACTCCACCAACAACACCTAGCCCTACAGGAATCTGGTTCCTTCCCAAATGCCCAACTCCTTCCTGGTTATATAACCTTCCTGAACTCTGCTGAGCAGATGGGTCAAGGGTAGGGAATGGAGGAGAAGTTTGATTTGGTTGGGGCCGTGCTCAGTGGTGGAACTTTCTTGCACACACAAGGTCCCAGGTGCAATCCCTGTCATCTCCAGGTTGGACAGGAAAGACCTCCTGCAAGTCAGTGACCAACTGGTCTTGGCCAATGGTCTGACTCCCAGTATAAGGCAGCTGCTTATATTCCTATGTCTTTAGGGAATGTCCATAACTCAGTGGCCAGAGAATTTGGTTTGTATTGTTATAGATCTTGGGGGGGGAATCCCCCTGAACCCTAGAAATTAATAAATGCCAGGGTTTTGATTAATTGGGATATGGATTAAAGTGCAGACGGGGAATTCCGGGAATGCAAACCAGCCTGGCTGGCTGAGTGAAGAACAAGCCTGTTAACATGAGAAAACGTGTTGATGGGCCATTGGGCAGGGAGATTGAAATATACTCGGAGTCGAGAGTGGATTTCATGCTCTTTATTTAGCTCATGGTGGTGAGGAGGAATGGAAGTTCCCCCAGAATGTCTGCTTTATATACATTATTTACACAATGGGCCCCACGTGATTGGCTAATTCCGGGATTCTCCTGTAGGCCAATCAGGTTGTGGATTCATTTCCATCTGGAGCTGGATTGGGTGGCTCCTGTGGACCAATCAGACTGCTGCATTTTGGATCCTATTCAACTCAGTACATAACAGAGATGTTACCAAGGTGATGGGGTGTATGTTTGAGGGGACGGAAAAGGGTTTCTTGGAAGAAGAAGGAAGAGGAAGAGCTGAGATCCATCTTGGGCAGGCAGGGAGAAGGGTGCCTGCACTGGTGCCTTTTGAAATGACCATGCCGTAAAATCTGGACTCACTCCATGCAGACCAAAGGTGTAAATAGGTGAAGAAACCATATTTCTTAAAGCATGGCAGTCTCCGCCAAGTCTTCCATTGTCCAAAGGGACACAGACCCTGTGTGGGACCCCGTGGGCTCTTGCCACCACTTGGCAGAGGGAGGGGCAGGCACACGACTTTTGTAACAGTATGCAGGCTCTGGGTTCAATCCCCAGGTAGCACTAAAAGAGTTTCCTGTGAGAGCTGCTGCCAGTCAGTGTAGACAATACTGAAGTAGGTGGAACAAAGGTCTGACTTGGTATGAAATAGTTTCCTACCACCCTTGTCCCTTAACCATAGCTAAAGGTAAGGGGACCCCTGACCATTAGGTCCAGTCGCAAATGACTCTGGGGTTGCGGCGCTCATCTTGCTTTATTGGCTGAGGGAGCCAGCGTACAGCTTCCGGGTCATGTGGCCAGCATGACTAAGCCGCTTCTGGCGAACCAGAGCAGTGCACGGAAACGCCGTTTACCTTCCCACCAGAGCGGTACCTATTTATCTACTTGCACTTTGACATGCTTTCGAACTCACCCCGTCGCAGGGATTCAAACCGCCGACCTTCTGATCGGCAAGCCCTAGGCTTTGTGGTTTAGACCACAGCGCCGCCCGCGTCCCACCCTTAACCATAGCCCAGTGGTAAACCGGCTTCCTGTGTTCCTATATAAGGCAACTGATTCCGTTGGTGTTGTCTAGCCAATCTACAAGATTCCTCATAAGTTCCTATACAGCTCAGGGCGACAGGCCTTCCCTTTTGACCTGCAGCTGCTCCCTTTTGCCAATCCCTTCTCAATTTCTCCACCACCCTTCCCCAAGTATTGGCAAGGCAGCTCATCGTCAGCTCGTCCCAAACCTGCTCTTCCCGGCTCCTGCAAGACTCGGCGGTTCTGCAACGCTAGAAACTCACGGAACGCTTTGCTGACTCCTCTTGCAGCCAGCTCATATCTACGGGTGCCTTTGGCTCCCTAACGGGGACAGTAAATTACAGCCTTGCTCAATGTGTGGTTGTGCAAGCCTTTGGGGAAAAATAAATAAAAGAACAAGGTGACCCATATTTAGCTTCTCTTGTAGCCTAATCCAGAGATCTTTGAAAGCTGAACCTCCGCAGAAACAGGTGCATGAAAGGGGTGAGCCAATTGGTCCATTGCAGTCTCTGTCCATTTCTCCTTTTCCCACAATTTTTAACTTCACTACGCCACGTTTCCACATCAGTTCTCAATCACGACTCAGAGAAAGAGTTTGCTATTAGTATTGTATGAATGCTAGGGTAGGGCAGGTTTCAGTTTTTCCTTTTTTCCCAAATTTAAGTATAGTTCTCCAGATGTCCACGTCAGCTTGTGATGTTTCCTCCCAGTCTTCATGAAAATTAACCAGGTCATCTCCTTAATACGCACATTTTTGTAATGCAATTTCCCCTAAAATGCAGATATTTTTTTTTTGCCAAGTGATTCCCCTTATTATAATGCATCTGAGTGCATTATTTTCACTAATGCTGTATGTGGGTTTATAATGGAGAAATTACCACAGTATATGCATTGTTGTATGCATTACTCTGCTGGACACAGAGAAGTGCAAATTTCAAAGGACCATTGGGGTGTATGGGGGTGGCTAAACCAGGTGAAGGTCTCCAGCAAAGGGTCTCAAACCCTTGGTGAGTTAGGGACTTCCCCTGCATGCGAAGACAGGCTCTGACAGATTGAGCAGAGACTAATAGTAAGTCCAATGGTCAAAAAGGCGGTTTCTGCATGTGCTGGAGAGGGAAGTGAGGGGCAGATGGGGCTTGTCAACCTGGGAAGGTAGCCCATCTAGGAGAAGGAAAACTCTCATCCTGGACCTCTGCTGCCTTGCAGGATATCTTTGGTAGAAGAAAAGTCTAAGGAGGCAACCCTGCACAGATCTGGAGTGGAGTCCCCAAGATGGTTGGATGGTGCCTTGCATGCCTTCTTCCAGCAACTCCTGCAGCCAAGCTGGTGCCAAATTTATTGCTCTGCTTTCCTTTGGACCACATCAGTGAGGCTGAGAGGGTGGTCTTGTCATCTGGGCAGCCCAGGACCTCCACACACATTGCCCCGGCTTGCACCCTGGGAAGGTCACTTTGGTGCTGCTGATGCAGTGGTTTGACTTCACCCCTGGAGGCACACTCCATTGCCTCTCGAGACAGATGGATGCCAACAATTCTCCTCGGGAAGGAAATTGCCTTTCCTCTCCCAAGAGAGCAGCACTGAAATTGAATCATTAACCCCCATTTTGACTTTATTCCATACAAGCAAACAGAGCAAAAGGTGTCCATTCACTTGGATGGAATGAAGATGGAGATGGTGGTCTTGTCATCTGGGCAGCCCAGGACCTCCACACACACTGCCCAGGCTTGTGCCCTGGGAAGGTCAGCTTGGTGGACTTTGTCCACCGAGGCTCACTCTATTGTTTCTCGAGACAGACGGATAACAACAGCAGCAGCAGTGTTTCAGTCTGTGCACTGCTTTGGGAAGAAAGAATTGATAGCTCAGGGTGATGGGTCTTCTCTTTGGAGCTGCAGCTCCTTTTTGGCAAATCCAGTTTCAACCTCTCCACCACCCGCCTTTCCAAAGCACTGTCAACGCAGCTCATTGTTGGGTTGGACCAAACCAGCTCTTCTAGGCTCCAACGAGACCTGATGCTTCTGTAGCGTTTGAACTCAGGCAGTATGAGGTTCTAAAGACAAGCTGAATCACATTTCTTCCTCTAGCCTTAGGTGGTATCCAACAATAGTGATATTCAGAGTAAAGGTAAAGGTAAAGGGACCTCTGACCATTAGGTCCAGTCGTGGCCGACTCTGGGGTTGTGGTGCTCATCTCGCTTTATTGGCCGAGGGAGCCGGCGTACAGCTTCCGGGTCATGTGGCCAGCATGACTATACCGCTTCTGGAGAACCAGAGCAGCGCACGGAAACACCGTTTACCTTCCCGCAGGAGCGGTACCTATTTATCTACTTGCACTTGATGTGCTTTCGAACTGCTAGGTTGGCAGGAGCTGGGACCAAGCAACGGGAACTCACCCTGTTGTGGGGATTCGAACTACTGACCTTCTGATCGGCAAGTCCTAGGCTCTGTGGTTTAACCCACAGCACCACCCGCGTCCCTTCGATATTCAGAGTAGACCCACTGAAATGACTAACTTGGTTCCAATGCATCTCCTCTGAGTAGGAAGTTGAATGCAGCCTTAGAATGCTACAATGCAGCTCCCATCAATTCTGATTCCATTGGCCATGATGGCTGAGGATGATGGGAAATGGAGTCCAACAACATCTGGAAGGCCATAGGTTTCCTATTCATGATGTAGACAATGCTCAATTAGGTGGACACATAGTCTGGCCTGTCATTGGATTCTACTCAATATTGATCAGGATTCCAATGTATAGTTAGCAGAGCAACAACTTAAACACGTTGCAGGATTCCCAAAAAATAGACCAGAGGCAATTAATATTTCATACAGCAGAGCTTTACTGCTACTGAAGGCAAATGAGCATAATGGTCACAAATCCAATACATTCAGGATTGGCCCTGTCCATTACAAATCTAGTTGCAGCAGACTTAATTTAAACTTACAATAACTTATAATAAATCTAAATCTTAACACTATATACAGAACACCACATCAGAAGGAAGAGCTATAGGAAGAGAAAGTGGAACCCAGGCTCCTTCTGGCCTGACTATTATAGTCAGCATGACCTTGACAGAAAGAGATCAGAGAACCAGTTTAAGCCAGCTGAACTCAGCTTCTCTGAAGGAACAACCCAAACATCATGAACCTTCTGCTTGTTTCTTTCACACAGAGAAGCTTCCAGAAGCTTCCAGAACCCTCTTGAATTAAGTAGAATAGGAAAGATCTGTACACATCAGATCAATATTTTCTGTACTAAGAAATGCAAACTAACATGGCCTGGTCCCATATGGACTGAGGTGGTGAGAAATGTCTCTTTAACTCTCTACCCCCTATGTTAATCACATGCAAAAGAAGAGTTGACACAGCCCTAAGAAATGTTCTCCTGGCATGAGGGATGGGGGAGGGTTTGGTTTTCCCACTTTTTCTCCTTGATTTGTGCTTCCCATAACAATATGCAAACTGAAACAGCCCTAAAGGTAAAGGTACCCCTGACCGCTACGTCCAGTTGCGGACAACTCTGGGGTTGCTGCGCTCATCTCACTCTATAGGCCGAGGGAGCTGGCGTTTGTCCGCAGACAGCTTCTGGGTCATGTGGCCAGCATAACTAAGCCGCTTCTGGCGAACCAGAACAGCACACGGAAACGCCGTTTACCTTCCTGCCGGAGCGGTACCTATTTATTTACTTGCATGCTTTCGAACTGCTAGGTGGGCAGGAGCTGGGACCGAGCAACGACAGCTCACCCCGTCACGGGGATTCGAACTGCCAACATTTTGGCAAACATTTTGCTGTTCTCCAACCAATGTACAAAAGAGTGTTACTGAGATGCATGTGTTAGTAAAAATAACATGCAAATGTGTGTTATCCTCAGAAAAAAATGCATGCAGAAATTTGTGCGCCTGGCAAAATTACGGGTATGTACAAAAACATGTGTATGAGTTGAAATCCTTACTAGAATCCTAACTGATTTTCATGATTATTATTATTAAAATAAATAAATAAATCACAAACTGATGCATGAAGGAGAACTGAATTGAAGGTTGACTGAAGGAGAAATGGAGAGAAACCAAAACTGACAGGATGACAGGAACTGGGGCAGTGAACATCAGTTGCTGTGGTTTCCCATTGGTGTCTGACATATTCTGATGTATTTTGCTAGTTTATGATCAAAGTAGTAGTATTTGGTTAGCTTGCTTTTTTAGAGGAAGGGGGGATCTGAAGCTTTTGTAACCACCCCAGTAACATCGAGAGCAAGCCTTGAGCGGCAAGAATTCCACTCCTACCCAGTGATGTGAAAGAAATTTTGCTTAGCGTAGACTCCCAGGAATGCTGCGTCACCTTCCTGAATGGATAAATAAAACAAGCTCAGTTGATTTCCGCCAATAGAGGGCATTAGAGGCCATCTGGAGCCCATCTTCATGTAGGCTATGGCTATTGACATACCAGCTTACAATTTGCTCCTATGGAGCTGCCTTAGGCTGAGTCAGGCTACTCGTCTCTCTTGCCCAGCATTGCTTATCCTCTGAGGTTATTCCCAAAGCTGCAATCCTCGCACCCACCTCATTTCAGCCAGAGAAAGCAAGGATTGCATCTTGCCAAGCCTGTGCTCTGTCACTGAGTTATGGCCATTCTCCACCAACACACCCATGAGCTGGGGGCAATTCCTCCATGCTCAAACCACAGGCGAGTCACACGACTTGTCAGCCTGGCTGGGTGAGCTGATTTTGATCAGCACGGCTGTGCTGAATTTCTTCCCACTTGGGTGGGGCTGAGCCCTCATCCACGCTATCTTCCCTATATACATAAAAATGTAAGGCGGTCATCACGCAGCCCCCATTGGAGGGTTTGTAGCGCCTCATCTGAATGCTTCCACTTGAGGAGAGTCCATACCTTCCCAAGGCAGACTGTTCTACCGTCAAAACAGCCTATACTGTTAGGAAGTGTATCTCCTGAGTTTGAGCCTGATTCTGCTTACGTCTCGTGGAAGAGAAGGCTATCACTGTGCTGATGTGCTCAGCTCCTGCTTGAAGGTTTCCAGTGGTTGGCCACTGTGAGAACAGGGTGTTGGACTAGACAGGCCATTGGCCTGATCCAGCAGCCAGACTCTTCTTCTGTTCTTAAATCTAAGCAACAGCATAGGTGTTGGTAAACCCTTCTAGCCTTGGGTTTCACTGACAATTACCTGGAATTAGCAGCTGTCAGCAGTGTCTGATGAACAATTAAGTCCAATTCACTGTTATCTGAAGTATGGGATGAATGCAATGCAGTTAATCAGTTAATCTCCTAACTCGTCGCCACCCATCTATAATATCATTTATTCTCCACCCACTTCCATCTGACAGATGTCCCACCTACTTCCCAGTCTTTCCCAGTGACTTTCAGCTTCCCTTTCCAGTTAACAACCAAGAAGTTTCCTTCCCTCCTCCAAACACAACCATTCAACCTTGGCTCAAGCTGGTATTTTGAGCTTTGAGTGAGGGGAACCTGCGGAACCTAAGAAGTGCTCTGCTGGGTCTGGCCAATGGCTTGTCTACTCTAGCATCCGGTTCTGACAGTGGCCAATCAGATGCCTCCAGGAAACTGGTGGCCAGGTGTCAGGTGGCAGAGGAAGCAACTCCCATGGCTGGTTCCCAGGGACATATAAGACAAGGAAAAGTTCTTACCATCTGCTTTTTATTCAGTATTTACAGAATGCAGCCTACTGGAATAATGACATTGTCCCAAGTGAAAACTGCCCTCTGCCTTTGAGCTCTTTGCTCTCCTACTTTCAAGGCTCGCTGGGTTCTGGGAGAGAGGGGGTTGGGTCTGGAATGATTTCTAAAGACACTGTGTCCATCAGCTGTCACCCCCTGGTGAGTCCTCCTCCTCCTCTCCCATTATTTCCCAGCTTTTCCCCTCATCCGCCTCTGAGCTGAGACCTCCCTCAATCCCCTGTTGTAGTTCTGAACTGTCTTCTTCTTCTCTGGAAGGGTCACGCTTGGGGAGGCAGTCTCCACCATTCCTCCTCTGCTCAGTCCCTGACAGCAGGGCATGAAGGCAATAGGGCTCCCTCTCTGTTACTCACAAGAACCCAAGAAGGCCCATCTAGTCCAGCTCAATGTTCTCTCATGCCTCTGGGAAGCCACCAGAATCACAACTCCTCTTTAGTGTCCTTCCCCTGTGCCTTCTCCAGAGTGACCCTAGGAGCTGATCCTCAGTGGCTGACTCACCTGATTGGTTCCAAACAGCAGAAAGGTGAGAAGTCCTCTTCTCAGTGGATAGAAAGCTCCCCTTTCCTGCTGATTGATTGGCTCTAGGAAACTGGAAACAGGGACCGGGCCACAGAAATCACAATGGGTCCTCAGCCCCTAGACTACTGCACCTCTGCCTTCCATTCTCAATGGGCACCAGCCACCTACTGGATACCTCTGTACCTTCAGTGGTGAGAAGAAACTGGATTTCCACCATGACTGTTTAACCTACTGTGAGTCATCTGCTTACACGACGGCTGCCATTGCCATAACCTTGGCTGCATCAAGCCTGTCAATCGGCAGGTTGGGGGTATGTCATAATTTGGGGAAGCCCAATATCCTCCCCTTTCATTGAGGTGTTCCTTGGACAACATTCCTGCAGGCTTTCACACTTACTTATATAAGCCTGGTAATTGGAATGGCTTTGGTTTGTGGGGGTGGCCAAGGGATGAGTGAATTCAGTCGCCTGCTAAATGCTTGCTGCAATTTGTGCTGTTGTTTTTCAACCAACAGGCTAAGAACAACAACCACGAAATAACTCAGCAAGGATTTGCAGGGCTTGGCATCACTGGGGAGGACAGTGGCATGCTTCCTACTGGCCTTTTTTGATCCTGCTCTGGCTGACTTCTTGGCTGAGGGAGTTGCCTAAATTGGCAAGATGAGTAAGGCAGGCAACGCCCCATGGCAATGGAAGAAAACAACCATCCAGTTGAACGACATGGAAACTTGGGAAGCAGCCGTATTCCGAGTTAGACCATTGGTCCATCTAGCTCAGTATTGTGTACACTGACTGGCAGAATCTCTGCAGTGTTTCAGACAGGCTTCTGAAGATGCTGAGAGTTAAATTTAGGACCTTCCCCATGAATGGAGAACTTCAGACCTCCAGATGTTGTTGAGCTACAACTCTTCTTACCCATGACCATGCTTCATGGGGCTGATGGGAATGAGGAACACCTGGAGGGCCATGGGTACCCCATGCCTAACCATCTTTGGACCACAACTCCCATAATCTCTGACCATGGACTAAGCTGTCTGAGGATAAAAGGAATTGTAGTTCAACTACAACCTACGGTTGAAGAACACTGGTCTGCACTGACTGTGGGTCTCCAGGATTTCAGAGTGGTCCTGCTAGCTTTTTTACTGGGAATTTTAGAGATCCATTCTGAGATTTTAAGCATGCAAATGTGATTTCCAAGGCTTGGAATGAAGTTCCCTGAACTAGTTACTGTATAAAACAAACACACCTTAAATTAGACCCCAAAGTGGTTTTGATAATTCTCTGCTGAAGTAAATGTGAATTAAGTTTATTTTGGGGTAGAACTTAAAACAATTTCTAGTTCATATTCATCTCTCCTCACTCCCACCCGCAATGCAGGAGGCCCAGAATATTTGCTTGCTTGCTTTTTTTTAAAGGAAAAACTTGGTATTTATAAAGAAAGTAAGAAAGCAAACGGTGAAGGCAATGTTCTATGGCTTCTTAGGCAGATACAATGGCATTGCTGCTGCTAAGGATACTTAGTCACTTAGCCGCTTTTGCCAAGTAACTAAAAGGAAGGAATGTGAGGCATTTCCTGTGTTTTCTTTCTCCTTTCCAACAGGAGCAGCTTGCAGCGAGAAGCACAAAAACAAAGTGACAGATGCCTTGGATGGAATAAATTCAGCCGGGTAAGGCTTTTCTTGTATGGAAAAAACAATTACGGGGAAAACATCAGTGGATGACTTTCTGTCAGCCATCTTATTACTTATATGTGGGTCCAATTTTGGACCGTCTACTGAAGTGCAGCAGCTCATAATATTCTGGATTATCTTCTTCTTCTTCTTCTTCTTTCATTTGGATGAGTTTGGATGGAACCCGTTTGTTTTGTGAAAGAATGAACGTGAACTGGAGCCAGTGGCTTTTTGGACAGGGGGAAGTTGAACTAGTTGCTTTTAAATCTGAATGACCCAAGCTCTGGTGATTTCCATTTGAGCGATAATTAGATATCCAAGCCCATCATGGCTCTTCCAAGCTGTAGGGGCAGGTCCATTAAGGCAAATGGGCCACTGCCCCATCAAACTTAACTGGATTCCTGGCAGAAATGACGAGCAGAATCCGAAACCAGGGAAGAGAAGCAGCGCAAGAAGAATGGAAAAAATTCAAGGACTATTTAAAGAAATATCACAAAGTTAATGAAAGTTAGAATGATGTTGGACTGGAAAGTAAATGGTTACTATTAGCAATGGTTAAGACAAGGAAAACAAGGAAGAATAGTCTAAATTTAAATTAAAATAAGGGAAGATTTGCTGAACAATCGATAAGAATTGGGAATACAGAAAGGGGAGGCATGAGGAAGTCGGGGAAGATAGGATATGAAATTAGGATATGAAACGATACATGTTTTTTTGTTTTGTTTTTGTTTTTGTATGTTTATGTTTGTTGTATTGTGTTTATATGGAAAAATAAAAATATTTAAAAAAAAAAAACAAACTTAACTGGATTCCTCCGACTCCACCTGACTTATTTACATCCAGTCTACAGTGAGGCCCTGACTGTCAAATTCCTCCACCTGAGTCTCAGGTGTTGTCCCTTGTAGAACTCGGCAGGAAGGAGGATGGGGACAAAAGTATGACGACTTGGTGCTGCCTGCTATTGGCTCTTACTCAGCCAATCGTTGGCTCTGGCTCCACCTACTTTTTGGGCTCCCACCCCACTAGGGAATAATCAGCAGTGGGGACAAATTGCGCCGTGCTCCTCTTAGCACAATGAGCTTCATCTCAGTTTACCCCAAGAAATTTCAAACCCCAAATAAAAGATGCTAGTCAGTATGAAAAGACACCTGCAGCATTTTATTACAGAAAGATTACAAAACAACCAGTGTGGATTGCATAGTTTTGCTCTTTTTAACCTTCAAGAAGGCAAAGGGGTAGGGGGTGAGGACAAAATAGGAGCACAATAAATTATTAAGTTACAGCCACAAAAGAGGTCACTTTCCATAATTCTGCCCCCCTCTCCCTCTCATACATGCACACACTCGAAATAAATTACAGTCAAATATTCTCCTTCAAAATGCATCTGCATCCAACCATCATAGAATTCAACAGCAAGGCAGATGGATATACAGTACATATTTCATTCATAGAAAAATAATAGATATATAGATATCTACAGGATTCTATCCAACACTAGCCATACTACTGAGGTTAATGGACACGACTAATTTAGATTCATTAAATTCAATGGGTCTTCTCTGCATGGGGCTTAGTCGGACCCATAGTGATCCCAGCAGTGTGGGGATAGATTCCAACTCCCCCTTGCTGAAACAATGCTACTTGGACTTATTCAGAGAGACATGTTTATCATTTGAGGACTAACACAGGCATAGTGGTGACCCCCAGCTTAGATTGCTCTGTGGGCGTGCAGTCAAGTTTCTCCCTCAGAAAGACTCAGACAGGTAATTTGCCACTTAGCATGGCAAACTTCAAGTGATGAACATGGATGACTGAATGACCCCTGAATGCATAAAATGTGGTACAGCCCTGAGCTCTGGTGATCATCAATAAAGCTTTCTGGTACATCCAGACATCTATTTGCTGTATAAAGCTAAATATTTTACAGTTCAGGATTTCAGGATGTCCATTGTGACAAAGCAATCTTCTGAATACAGTTGGAACATTTCTCTTTTTTTTAAATCAAAAAACCATTATGCAAAGGAGAAATCTGGCACATTTTGTGTAAAGCAAAAGTTCAATGTGCTTGCAAGAATATATCCATTTACTTTTAAAAGAACAGCAGCCATTATGGACATGGTTGGATTTTGAGGTCTGAAGAGGGGCAATAGGTAAAGAAATCCATTTGAAAAGCTGATATTGGCTTCCAAATTCGCCAATAAAATGTAATATTTAAAAGTGCCCTGGAATTAATTTCTTGAGTGAAGAACGGCCAATCAGAAGCTGTCACACTGCCAGCCACTCAAAAGAGCTGACTTTGCATAGTGTTGTTCCTTTGCACCTGAAGGGGGCGCTGTAACCTGAGTACAGGCAGTTGCTAGGCTAGACACTGGGGGTTCTTGGGCACCTATCCTGCTCCATGCAAGCTACTGTTTTTCTTCTTCTCGTTCAAGAACTCAGCTTATAAACCCTGAACTTCACATTTTAACAGAGGCAGCACGCAATCATAATTAAAAACACGTTCCTTGCCACGGATTTCAGAGCTCAAACAGGAAAGAACTACCTGTCAAACAGAAGAGGTACCATGGGCATTACAATCAGCACGGTCAAGTATTCATTGCATCCCTCTGGGATCCCAGAGGCACTGTTAACACAGACAGAAGAGAACATAGCCTCATAAATGTTCGCTAGACACATTTTTTAATGTGTGGGCTGTTTAACATTTAACTCGGAGACACCTGTGAAATGTTGACGGTCCAGCCTCTTTGCCCAGGGATGCCCAGTTGAATCTGGTTCCCTCAGGAGAGCTTCAGCGGGAAGCTACGGTTGTGGCTTTTTATAGGGAACTGGATAACCGCCAGTCACTCTCTGGCTTTCCTCTTCCCTCAGATGAAAAAATGAAAATTAAAAAAATAGGCTTCTCTCATAAGGAGGCCACAGGTCAGTCATCTCTGAAAAGAATACCGTGGAACAAATAACATGAGGGGGGAAAGGGGGTCTTCAAGTCAACCAAGGAACCAGTCAGAAAGGAATTGTCAGTGTTTGCCTGGGCGAGGCTTCGTTCGGACACCTCCCTCATTAACGGAACACGTTGCAAATCTGATCCCAAGTCGCGGGGTGGAAAACCTAACTTCCCTGGGCTCCATCTTGTTTGCCACAGAACTGTCCGAGGAGGTTCAGAAGAGAAAAGTCACAGACTCAGTCTCCTGTTGGAGGCTGGGCCCCATCAGTCCAGCACTTCTGAGCCAGCATTTCTGGGTCAGCAGTCACAACTGTACTGGCCACAATTCCCCACAAAAGCAGCTCTTCTTCAAAGGTATGAAGGTAGGTTTGTAGTTCTCCAAGATCCATTCTCTTTGGACGTCATTAGCTGTTGAGGCGCATATCTATGCTATGCTCTTTCCGGCGCTTGAATCCATTCAGCACCACACTTGGGTAGAGCTCAGGCATCTGGTATGTGCTGTATTTTGTGTCTTGGCATGGGGTGCCAGTGCCATCGCTGGCGTAAGGTTTTGTCACATCCTGGGTGCTGGCCAGGCCTTCCTCCACATAGCGGTACTTCTCCAAAGTCAAGCTTATGCTCGGGATGTTTGGGGGTCGAGACACCTTATGCGTCCTCTTGGCCGTGAACTGACGGTAGAGGAAGATGAGAGACAAGATGGCGGCATCCACGAGGAACTCCAGCAGCTCCACCACTGACAGCACCGAGGACCCAAACCAGAGACTCCAGTTGCTTCCCATGTTGGACATCATCTGGGATTCCTAGGGAAAACATAGACCATCTGATTAGACCAGAGGCGGGGAGACCTTTGCAGATTGAGGGCCACATAGCCTTCTGGGGAGCCACATGCCAGTGGTGGGAGGACCAGAGGCATAAATGGGTGTAGCAACAAACGTCAGTTTTACCCTTTGTACAAGTAGACTAGTTTACACACACAAACACACACACACACACACACACACACACACACACCGGAACCTCTCTCAATCCTCTATCCAGGAAAGCAAGAGACGTGATCAGAGTCCAAGGACACATTCCAGCCAGGTCAAAGCACTCAGGGAGGGTGAAGTAGGGCTGGGGAAGGGAGTGGCCTGGGAAGGGTTCCTAGGGCCAGGTGGAGAGGCCTGGGGGGCCACACTTGGCCCCTAGACTTTAGCTGCCCCAGCCCCAGGTTAGACACTGCTGTGACCCTATATGTTGCAGCCAACATTAATATCCCACATGGAGTCAACCCATCAACGTTTATGGATCTAACTTAGTCATGGCCATTAATTTTTGTGCATCTACTCTGAGTATGACTTAGATGGATAGAATGTGTTTCTCTTCCGCAAATATCTTCGTTTACCTGCCGAGTTGTCCTTTCTTTCTGTTCCTAGTTTTATTTCATTTGTAATTGCTGCTTGTCTTCCTTACGGATTTGTTTGCGGAAGGGCAACTTTATGTGGCCTCTGCTATCAGTTTCAAAGAACTTATAAAGGCTAAGAACATTATGTATGTTTTTTCTCTCCTCCCTCCTAATCTATTTCCCCTTCTGTTGTAATTTTTAGATTCTAAGACAGGGGAGTGGCGTCTGATTCCTGATCATTCTAAGGTGCTCCGGGAGAATTTGTTTAGCCGAAGAACAAGATGCAAATAGAAATGAATTCCTTTCTTTGGTAATAGTTGTTTCTAACTGCTGTTTAAGTTGGGTTGGATCCAAGTTGACAACATAATTCTCTGCACGCTTGCTCACTAGCACAGTAAATGGGTTCAATGGGACTTACTTCCAGGTAAGCATGAATACTATGGGTGCCTATCGTTAGCTGCAGCTGGTTGCCATGGAAACCAGTGGTCCTTAACTCATGACGAAGGCTGTGATCCGAACCCCACTTACCTGGGAGTATGCCCCAATGAATTCAAGAGGACTTACTTCTGAGTAGATACTTGGTAGCAGTCACTTAGCTATACTCTGAGTAAACCCATTTCAAGTGAATGAACATGACTAACTAAAGTTAATGTGGGCTGAATAAACACACAACTTCAACTTACTGTATATTCAGGAGATTCATCCCAAGAATTGTAGTTTAGTCGCTCGTAGTAAATGTTCACCTTGGCAATATCTTTTCTGAAACTGAGGAAAGAGAGCGTCGAGATCGAATTAGTCCAGTGTAAATTTGTTCATCCCCCCCAATACATTTTATTACAGTTTGAAAGAAAATACATGAAGGTTAATATCAAATATACAGTATCTTTTTATCAAAGTTTTTTTTTAAAAAAAACCATAATCTAAATAAAAATAAACCAAAATGAAGAAAAGAAATAAGAAAAGGGGGAAGAAAAAAGCAAGAGGAGGAGGAGGAAAAAAGAGAACTTCAAATTCTTCATCCGTCGGTTATATATAAAAAATTATCCAACACATCCAAAACTGTCCAGTGTAAATTTGATGGAGGGAACTTTTGACAAAATTGCGGAGAGACACTGCCAGTCAGTGTAGGCAACACTGAATTAGGTGGACCAAACAACCTCACTCTGTGTGTTCCTTTGCTCCAGATGGTTGAGGACCTTTTGTTAAAATGCAAAATGAACTGGTACAGTCAGAAGCAAGGACCAGTGAATGCCATGGTGTACCCTCCCCAGCTAACAACGCGCAGGATTGCAGTTGGACTGATCAAAATAAATTTGGTATAGTGCCATGTAAGTGGACTTGTCTTGAGGCTATAGCTCCTACACTTCAAAATTTAGCACTTCACCATAGATGCCAGTTCTGAAGACAGTTGCCAAATAATCTTGCATTTATGGTAAAAGAGAAGGACTTGACAGAGCAGCCGCAGCACCCCCCAGTAGAAAAAACAATGTGACTAACCTGTCGCCGGTGACATTGTATCTGTTCTGGGCCTCCAAAGCTTTGTGAATCCATGTCTAAAAAGAAAGACACAGGAACAGGGTTCAAAATCTGGAAGCAGATGCAGCAGATGGTTCAAGTGGCATTGTGCCAGGGATGGCATAGGGGAGCTGCCGGCTGTCCAAAATATCAGCCGGGCTTGCTCTTGGGCTCTTAACGGAAGCTTGCTTTGGCAGTGAAGCTTAACATGACATTGGGATAAAAATGACCACCTATGAAGGCCTTTGGGTCAAGCTGCTGTTAAAGACAAGGAAGCACTGTGCAGTAGAGTAGTTGGCAAATTGTAATAATAAAAACCGATACATACAAGCAAGGCAGAAGTAATGCAACTATCAAGTTTTTAAAAATATATTGAACATTCAAAACTTTTTGTTTGCACTTAGAAGTTTCATCAATATGCTTAATATATTTTCTTTGCTCTCATTTTTTAAAAAAGGGAATTTGACATCACTATGGTGGACCTGTTGCACCCTATCAGATGTTTAAGGAGGCAGAAGAAACAGTTAAATTCTCCTCCTAATAGGAGAACACAACACAAGTGACTGGCTCCTTGATTGGTTGTATGTTCACTGCAGCAGGCTCCCTGATTGGTAAGTGACTATTATTAGCCAGCTTGGGAGAACATTGAAAATTTAGCATCCTCCCCCACTCTGAACACCACATAGGTTATACTTTACCTCAGATTTGGTCGAGGGCCACTTTGCATATCCTGCTGAAAGTTTGTACCAAGTCTCTCTGCCAAGAAGACAAGAATGTAAAAAGGTTACGAGGAACCCTGCTGCATCAGAACAAAAGCTACAGTGAACATATTATGGTCCCGTTTCCTTTTCTATACTTTGAGATGTGGCGGCCATTTTATGTTATGTCACACCCCCATGGCAGCCAGTTGATGACTGGAACCCACAGTACGTTCTCAACATGCCCAAAGTGTCCACTAGCCTGAAAAGGCTGAAATGCCTGGATGCATCCTTGGGTGATCTACATGCAGGTCACACTTACTGAACACAGTGTGTTCCCTGGAAATTGTTTGTTAGGTGACCATTCAGCTAACAAGATGACAGTTTCCATTATTTCCTATGCGAACATTTCTGTTCCTCCCCCCTCCCATCATGTTTTTTTCTTAAATGGCTGCAGCCAACCAGCAAGAGAGAGACAAAGGAAAATCTGGTTTGTACAAACTCTCCTGCTCCCTGATTTATCCGATCTCTCTCCCCATTCCTTTTCTCCATGGTTTCTGCCTGAAAATGGTTGCCGCTGACCAGCAAAGCATAAACAAGTATGGAAGTGGGCAGACTCTGGCTGTTTGGATATCTGAATCAGCTGAGCGTGTAGCAAGGTTTGGGCTTTTTTTTTTTTGCGTTTGGATAAGTGAATCTTCGCATAACAAGCAGACCAATAGTGGGACCTGCATGTATGGCTCAAAAGAGATTGAGGAGAGGAGGTAGCTATCTAGTGGGCCAGTCAATGAAAAGGCACATATCTGGTCCATGTTAAGCTTGATCCTGCTACCATTCTAATGCATCAAATGCCTTTGCTACTCACTTGCATGGTCTGTGGCATTTGTCAAAACAGGATTCGGTATGAGTGGCATCCTGATTGTACATGCGATTGTACAGGAGATAGAAGCAATGACCTACAGGAGGGGAAAAATAAGAGGAACAAGTTCAATAGGATACAGCTGCCACAGGCAAATAATTGAGGACAGCCCTGTTCTGCCATCATGAAGGGTCCTTGTCCAAACCAACCCCCAACATGGTCTGATCAACATTTCCTGTTTCCAGCTGAACTTAGTTTGAGTGGTACTTCCTGCTTCAAATTGAACCCACTTTGATTAGCGCTTCCTGTTTCCAATTTAGCAGTTTGGCTGTCACTTCCTGTTTTCAGCTGAATACAGTTTGATCAGCACTTCCTTCTCCTAACTGAACATGCTTTGCTTGAATGATGTAGGGAGAATCCCAAGGACCAGATTGTGAAAGGCCACATCTAGACCCTGAGCCTGAGATTCCCTACCCCTGAGTCAGCTCATACAAAGTATTTACATTATGTGTCCTCTTGTTCTCTCTCTCTCTCTCTCTCTCTCTCTCTCTCTCTCTGTCTCTGTCTCTCTCTCTATCGTTGTATAAGTATCCACCCTAGTTCAGGTATGCCAGGAGGTAGCCAACATATTGCCCTCCCAATTCTGTTGGAACTCCCATCAGCTCCAGCCAATGTGGCCAATGGGCAAGAATGATGGGAGCTGGAGTCTAGCAACATTTGCAGGCACCATATTGGCTGTCATGGGGGAACAGCTAGCCAGGCTACATATAGACTCTGTGCCATTGGCCAAATCAAGTCATTCTGAACACATTTAACCACGTGTGTGTGTGGCTTCTCCTTACCCCAATTAGGATGCTTGTTATAGTTGCAGTACTCCGTTCCTGGAGGCAGTGGGTAGTAATAGTACCCGCAACCACAGTCTTCAATCATTTTCCTCTGGAAACATGAATGCAAGCAAGCCTGTGGGGCAGTGAAATGGGGTGGGGAGACAGAACAAAACAGAAAGTGCTGTAAGTTAAATTTCTCTGGTGCCTCAAGCCTTTTGCTTCAGATCCGCTAGTGGGGTAGATAGGTGTTAACTTAATGGGAAGGGCTATCCCAATTGATTCTGCCGCCCACAGTGAAGGAAAAGAGCCAAACCCACCACTGCAAAGCAATTTCCACCAACAGAATGCATGCTTGCTTGGTATTTGCAACAACACATGCGTTCTTATGGAAACTTTGCCTCTGTACACACATCTTTGCACACATTACTTGGCTGGAGAATTGCACTGCACAATTTGGAATGGGGCAAATTCTGAAGGATGCCTGCTTTTTCAGCTTACCTCGTCAGTTTGAAAACTGCAAAAAAACTAAGTAGGTTTGCCTTAAGATTGAAACCAGATCAAATTTATCCCCTCTTTTCCTTAGCCTGAATTTCACACCCTGATTTGAATTAACTGGGCAGATCTTTGACAGTGAGCTGGTTGCTCTGATTATTTGAGTGATCCAACACATGGGAAGGGGCAGAATCTTTAAAAGGCAGAAACGAATAAAGTGGGAAAACAAATCCTCTGTTTTAGCTGTACCTGCTGCGTGTATGTGCTGTTGTATATGAGCTTGACAGCTACATCATCTCCATCCTTTGTACATGTGCCATAATTTCCGCCTAAGCGAGTCACCTCGTCCTGCGTAGTTGGAGGGAGGAAAGAGCATATCACTTGGAGTTTAGCATACAGGCCAGAATCAGTTCAAAATAAATAAGCTAAACCTGGAAGAGTCTCTCCCCTCTCCCACTAAAGCAACATCAGCCCCACAGGAGGCCCTTGCAATTGCCTGTCGCCAGTTATTGAAAGTCAACTGTCTGGTGGTGGCTGGTGCCCAGCAGGTTTGGTGGGGTGGAACTCGGAGAGCCCAAACATTTTGACATTCCCCGCAAATTGGGATTGCAACAAAAACCCCATTTGGAATGCCAGTTCAAAACATCAGGGATGGGGAGCGACGGCTGCATTCATTCTAGGCAAACTTCCGGGGGGCGGGGACAAAGCCAAAAGGGGGCGTGGCATTGGATGTAAGGTTTACTTTCGCTAGTTTATATACACATTTACACAAACCCCACTCTATGCGCCATCCAGGCAAGTAAGAGACACTACCAGAGTTCAAGGGTGCATTTAGCCAGGTAAAAGCAGGGATGTGAATCAAGGTGAGGGGTGTGTGGCCTGGGAAGAGAGAGTCAAGGGCCAGATCGGAAGGAATTTGGCTCCCGGGCCTGAGGTTCCCAACCGCTGATTAAAACACTTTTACCCTGCTCTGCCTCCAGCCAAAAAGCCTCCCAGACATCCCACCACCCCACATTTCTTAGTACAAAAGTATTGATCTGATGTGTAGAGATCTTTCCTGTTCTGCTTAGTTCAAGAGTGTTCTGGAAGGTTTCTTTCTATGTGAAAGAAACAGGCAGAAGGTTCTTGTTTGGGTTATTCCTTCTGAGAAGCTGAGTACAGCTGGTTGAAACTGGTTCTGTTATCCTTTCTGTCAAGGTCATGCTGACTCTATCTCTTTGTTCTGGTGTGGCGTTCTGTACGCTTAGTGTTAAGGTTCAGTCTTATTATAAATTCTTGTTAAGTTTAAGTGAAGTCTGCTGCAACTGGATTTCTTATGGACACTGCCAATTCTGAATATTTGTGACTATTATGCTCATTTGCCTTCCGGAGCAGTAAAGCTTTGTTGGATGAAGTACAATCGCCTCTGGTCTATTTTTGGGAACTCTGCAACATGTTTAGGTTTTTTCCTCCTCCACACACGACACAAGCCAAGGTTTTTCCTGTTGCCCATTCAGACCCCCCGATGCTCACCTGTGTGATCCCGATGGTGGTTTGAATCCCCGGCCGAATATCAAACCCCTCGTGCTCTAAGAACGCGGTCTGGTTGTGGCTGTGGATCATCACCCTCACGCCCGCCTTGGTGGACAGCAGCGGGATGTGGTCCTTTTGCTCCACTTTGAGGATAAGGGAGAGTCCTGGAACCAAACAAACACAAGAAGGTAAGAAGGACCTGCTGGATGGGGCCAATGGCCCTCCGAGGAAAAAGCAAAGGGATTCGTCGTCAAAGCACAGCTCCGTCCAAGCAGGAAGTGACAACAGTCAGTTGCTAAACAGGAAATGGCATCAGCGTGTGGCCAAAGCTCTTTTTATTGCACATGCCCCTCAAGGATTGCTTGAGGGAGGGGGCCGAACCCTGTTCAAAATTTCCACCTACATAGTTGGCCTCTGATGTAACAATGAGCAGCTGTGGAAGCAATGGCTGCCCACACGACAGAGGAATCGCTTCTGTGTTGTTCACTATGATGTCAGAGACACCCTCATGGGCACAAGATCTCACATATATCATCATCGCTAGTGTGCAGGAATGACTCAGGGCCAGCCTGAGACATTTTGCCGTCTGAGGCAAAGGATAAGATGATGCACTCCATATGCAGAAGACCGCTGGGCTAGCAGTTGAAGTTTACATTGGTGATGACAGGGAAGCTTTCCCCAACACACCTGAAGGCAGTTACATAAGAAGCTGCCTTATACAGAGTCAGACCTTTGATCTAGCTAGCTAGCTCAATATTGTCTACTAGCTTAAGAGCTCCAGAGACCATTTATTTCAGTGCACATTTAAATTGCTGGTGCTTTCTCGCCCTGCCCTTTAGATCATACATTTGAATTGTTTTACAGTTGGTATTGTGTATTGTTTTAAAGTACTAAAATCCTCGATTTATGATAGCTCAGTTGCCTTCGTATATTCAGCTTATCCTACAGGGTGATGCACAGTTAAACTATGAAATCATTGAAGGAGTGATAGGCACCAACTTGGATGGTATCAAAAGAGGATTGGAGAGATTCATGGAGGAAAAGACTATCAAAAGTTATTAGCCACGATGGCTATGCTCTGCCTCCGCAGTTAGATGGGCCACTGGCCTGATCCAGAAGGCTCTTAGTATGTTATAGGGTGACCCCACTCCTCCTCACTCTGCCCCCCTGAGCTGCCATTCTGGGCCTAGATCCATTGGGTGTACCTTGCCCTGGCAGCAAAAATCAAACTAGGCCCTGGCAGCTTGAAGTCTGCCTGCCTGCCATCTTAGAATTTGGTATTGCACTTCTGTTGAGAAAGCTATAACAATGAAAACCAGAACACAGTTTTGCTGTTTTGCAAATATCTCTTCCTCTAGCTCCGCTCAGGGTCATCTATTGTTTGACCCTGCCCGCATTCCCTCCCTGACCTTTCCCCTTAGGAACAGCACATTATGGGAGAGAGGTTAAGCTTTTATACCTGGGTCATTTTCTTGATAAAAATCACTCCTCAGATCTGCTATTTGCAGCAATTTTGCGGGGAGGGGACATAAAGGTGCCCATATGATACCCGTATATTGTCCCTCTGCTGGGCAAATAGCAGCTTCAAAGGTTATTTTAATCAGGCAAATGACCCTACTGGAAAGGGTTAACCCACCCATTTTCCAGTGTCACAGCCCTGATCTGATTTGGGACATAACTGGGTCTGTTTTCACTCTAAGGACACACTCTGAAGACAGTAATAAAATGGCAGGTTATGTATGCTGGAAAGCAAATGCACACCCAGCCAAACTGACAGCTACCCCTTCCCTCACAGAAACTGCTGGACTGCGAAAATTCCGTTTCTGATAATTTTGCTCTCTTGGTTCACAGTGTGTACTTTGACTGATTCACCAGCTGAACCAAACTGTGTCTGATCTTCATTGCCTCAAGGGGGGACACAACATCTAGATTTATCTCTGTAGTTTAAAGCAACACGTCTGTGGAACATAATGAGCTCTCTACACAGCCTAACCCTTCCAAGCGACCAATAGTCACACTTATCTGCCTGCACATTCTTTTTCTCTGTTCTTACCGTAAACAATTCCAGGCTTCAAAGCTTTCCAGAACTCATCTGTCCCGCCTTTATTAAAAGTGTAACAGCTTCCATAGACGGGGTGATGAAAGTGCTCAGTTTCACTGTAGTGAAGGAAGGAAAAGGGGGAATGGTCAAAATCAAATAAGAGCATTTTTTGTTGTTCTCCCCTTTCCAGTGTTTGTTCACTGGACTTCATTCTCCAGTTCCTCAGCCCTCCAGATGCTTTGGGACTACAACTCCCATAATCCCTGACCACTGGTCCTGTTAGCTAGGGATGATGGGAGTTGTAGTCCCAAAATATCTGGAGGGTCGAGTTTGCCTATGCATGTCCTATAGCCTTCACCAACGTCCTCGAAAAGGATATGGAACAGAATGGTGTCTCCTGGAAAGGGCATGGCTAGCTGGATCCCTGAACAGGAGCACGCCACACTGAAATGTTTTGCTGCGGGTGCCCATTAACTATTCACAGCCCTGAGGATATGGTGAGATGGAGAGATAACTATCTTGTTCCATGTGACCATGCTGAAACATTTAATCACAAAAGCCATCTCAGAGAAAGGGGGACTTTTATGAATACTATCAGCCTCAGATGATAAGCACCCTCCTTCCCTCCTCACCAGCGGTATTTTGGATTTGGTGGTGGGGGCAGCTAGTGCTTAAGGACAGGGATAAAATATAAGGAATATAACATAAAGGCAATCCAATTGACATCATAAGAATGTAAGAACAGCCTTTTGGATCAGGCCAATGACTCATAGTCCAGAATCCTGTTCTCACAGCGGCCAACCAGATGTCCCAATGTGAAGCTCCAAAGCAGAACAGCTCCTGTGGTTTCCAGTAACTGGCATTTATGGGCCTTATGTTTCCAACCTCGAAGGTGTGGATGTTGAAACATGGCCCTACATTACACCTGCATTCCAAAGCTGACCGTTACTTTTACGAGTGAGGTCATCTTGCCTTGGGACAAGAGCGGATCGTACAGCAGACCGAGAGAGGCTCCGCCCTCTGGAAGTTTGCTTAAAACTTACAGGAGCCTGCCAAATACCCGCAATTTGTCCCAGCCGATAACGCTTAAGCAAATGTTTGCTTGGGTTCATTATCGGCGACGCGTTTTGATGGGCCCTTGTGGTTAGCTCCGCTGGCTTCTTGTTTCAACAACAGACCCAGGGGTGGTGGTGGCAGGGACCAGTTTGGCTCCACCGAGGGAACAACTGGTACAGTCACACCTTGTACTGTACAGAGAAGAGATAAGGCCAGGCAATAGGATAGCCAGCAGCTGCACGACAGCACCATGGTGAAAAGTCATTCATGGCAGCACATCCAAGCCACGTGGGGACTGGCAGGTGGTACAAAGGGAAGGGTGTCTCCAGAAGTGAGACTTCTTACAAGTAAAAGGTCTTGTAAGGCCACCGGCAGCCTTCCTGTCTGATCCACAAAACTGACGCCCTTTTTACATTGCCTGCTCGCGCCTTGAGATCTCTCCCATCTAAGCCCCTCTTGGAGGAAACGCATTGAAAGTACAGTAATGGCATGGCTGGCTGAGGTGAATTAATTTCAATGGGTTTACTCTGAGCAGGACTAAGAGTGGAGACAATCCCTTCCATAGCAGTTCTGCTCCCACCAAGGAGAGGGTCTTTTCTTGCTGGAGTGCCCTGCTTCTGAAGTTGCCTCGCCAAGGAGGGACATCTGGCGCCATGATGAACTTTATGGTGCAAGGAGAAGGTGAAGACTTTCCTACCGCCCAAGGCTTTTTAGGTTCAGCTGCTATATTCAGCTGCCACTGAATACCAGTGGCTGGGAACTGCAGGAGGGGAGAGTTGCGTTTTGCTCTGGTCCTGCTTGTGGGCTTTCCAGAGACATCTGGTTGGCCACTTTGAGAAGAGAGGGTTGCTTCCAACTCAATTCAACTCAGAACAGGCCCAATGAAAGGAGCAAACCTAAGTTAGGGCTTATCCATGCTTACCTTTAATCTGCTTTCTCCATGATTTAAAGCTCTGGGAATGAGCACCCATTTCCTCCCTCGGAGTTTTCCCCATGAAAATCAGCTCTTTAAAGCTCAGTAGGAGCAAACGTCAATCTGTGGGGAAACTCGAATTGATGTTTGCTCCGATTCGACTTTAAAGAATGGGTTTTCGTGGGAAAAGCTTGGAGCAAAATAGCCCCACGGAAACCTCTTGGACACGTATCGTTATAGCACGGACCTCTGCCTGGAAAGAGCAGGGCAAAAGCTAAGTGTGGATAAGCCTTCAGTTAGGGCCAAGAACATCATGAGCAGGACTAACACCAGCACAGCCAATAGAATCCAGGATGATGGGAGCTTGCCATCCAAGATTCTAGGGGTTGGGCTCAACTTCATGGCCAAGTGGGGATCAGAACCCTGCTTTCCCAGGCCCAAATCCGGCACTCTAACCACTGCACCACACTGTCTCTCCCATTTGGCCAAGGCAATAGCAACAGAGTTCACCTCCCTGCCCTCTCCACCCTCCGCCTCTCTCGCACTTCCTGCCCTGCTCCTTTCGCAAAGTACCTGCAATGCCCCTGAGGACAATGCTGCTGCTGCTGCTGCTGCATGTCTCCTGAGACAGGCAGCATTTCACTGGGTGTGGGCAGGTTTGCTCTGGCTTTATCAGATTGTTCTCCTTGCTGCGCCGTATGCAAACAGAAGCCGGGGAGGACCCGGTGCCAACCTGCCCTTCACCTCGAGAGAGACAGGGAGAGTCTGTGGCAATTCTAGGGAACTTCCCCATCCGCAGCCTGAAATTATCCCGAAAGGAGAAGAGCCGCCAACACCCTCTTGTGCGCCTGAACGAACCAGCTCCTCTCTGTGAGGGATCTGGGAATAGAAATAGGCAGGGTGGCTCGGGAGGTCAGGGCGGGGCTGCCCTTGGAATACTGTAGGGCGGTTCCGCAGAAAGGAGCTGGAAACAAAGGTCTGCAGAAAGGGCAATCGATGGGATAGAGGGGAAGGGAGCAACTCCCCTATCTGTGAAGGGTGCATGTGCTCTGCAGTGGTTGGACCTTGGGAGAGGAGAGCTCAAAACCTGGCCAGGAAGCTGCCTCACAGGGTTGTTGTGAGGATAATGTGGAGAGGGGCACCCGCACTGCCTAGAGCTCCTCACAGGAAAAATAAGAACTAGTGTGGTCTAGTGGTTAAGAGTGTTGGACAAGGACTTGGGGGACCAGGAGACAAATTCCTAGCAACTGCCCTAGGCATGACTGAATTTCAGTCATTTCAATGGGTCTAGTCTGAGCACTGGATGCAACCCTACATTCTTCTTTTGCAGGAGCAGTGCTTCCATCAATGACCACCAGTGGCTGCCTGTGAGCTCCCTCTCTGGAATGATTCTCGGATGCTCTGGTTCTACAACTGTGCAGGCCAGCTGCGTGAGTTACCTAGCTTTGCAAGGCAATCCGTCGTACTGGCAAGCGTAGACCAGGTTGTTGATGTGGTCGTCGTCCTTGGAGATGTCAATGATGGGTGGGATCTGGGACATGATGTTCATGTAGTGGAAACTGTACCATTCCTGGAAAGCGTCGACCCCGGAGGAGTAAATCTTGGTGTAGCAGCCTCCGCCCGTTTGGTTACACTGAGGAAAGAAGAGAATTAGGGGAGTGAGAGGTTCAGCTCCGAAGAAACAATTGTGCAGTGATCAAGAAACTGGAGAGAGAGAGAGAGAGAGGGAGCGAGAGAGCAGAAGAGGGAGCTCTGCGGAGCAAAGCCAAAGGTCCGTCTTCTCCTGGTGGCCGACCAGATGCCTTTAGGTAGCCTGAAAGCAGAACAGGAAGCCAAGTGTCCTCTCCAGCTGCTCCTCCCCAGCATACTGCCTCTGACCACACAGCCACCATGACCTTAGAGGCGCAGTGTGTATTTGCTGGCCTGAGAGAGGGCCTTCCCTGTGCAGCCCCTGAGCAATGAAATAGAGGTGCGTCTGGTATCTTCATTATACAGCTTTTGGTGAATGCTAAAGACGCACTTCTTAACCATGGCTTTTGACTCTGAAGGCGTATATTTTAGGACCTGTCTTGTTTCTGTAATTCTAAGTTGTTTTCAACTGTTTTCAATAATTGTACAGTGGTACCTCAGGTTACATACGCTTCAGGTTACATATGCTTCAGGTTACAGACTCTGCTAACCCAGAAATAGTACCTCAGGTTAAGAACTTTGCTTCAGGATGAGAACAGAATTTGCGCAGTGGCAGCGGGAGGCCCCATTAGCTAAAGTGGTGCTTCAGGTTAAGAACGGACCTCCAGAACGAATTAAGTACTTAACCCGAGATACCACTGTATATCAATGTACAGTGGTACCTTGGTTCTCAAATAGCTTGGCTCCCAAACAAATCAGCTCCTGAATACCGCAAACCCGGAAGTGAGTGTTCTAGTTTGCAAAGGCTTTTCGGAAGCCGAATGTCTGACGCTGCTTCCGCGGCTTCTGATTGAGTGCAGGAAGCTGCACTTTGGTTTCCAGTGGTTCCAGGAGTCAAATGGACTCCCGGAACAGATTAAGTTCGACAACCAAGGTACCACTGTATCTTAATAATGATAATGTTGATGATAATTTAATAATTTATTTATTTAATAATTTATTTCTTACCCGCCCTTCCCTCTAAGGTCCGAGGGCAGGTTCCAGCATTAAAAGCAATATTAAAAACAATTAAAAACAACTGGCAACCATCGAAATAAGGTGGGTCCTAAAACATACACCCCAAATGTTATTATTCATGTTGTGTTTTAATTGTTGCCCTGGGACCTTGGGGTGAAGGGCATTTGAGAAATTGTAACAACAACAACAGGGTCATGATAGCCTAGCCTCCCTGTCATTCTGTGATCCCTGAGCGGCTGGGCTCAGCCTGCAACCAGTTCAGGAAGACCAATTGTCAATGGCAGGTGGCCACTGAAAATGGCCATTGAAATCCCCGTTCAACTTACCAGCCGGAAGCCCACTTTGCCGCCGCCCATTCTCACTAGAGCAATGCTGTCATCTAGCTTGAAGCTGGAGCTGTTGACCTCACTGTTTGTCCAGTTCTCCAGACTGACGCTGGAGTTGTCTTCCAGAGTGCTCGCCGGGATGCTGAAGGGGTATAGGTTGTGTAGGGTTTCCCTGGCCAGATTATCCAGCTCGGCCATGTTTTTGCTGACTAGATTGACCCTGGGGAAATGAGAGAAACAACAAAGGGCTCTGAATATCAGCAGGGACAGCCTGATCAAAGAGGCCACTCCGGGAAACCCTGAAGGCGAAACACAGAACCTTAAGAAAACTTGAAGTGTGTCTCCCCTATGTATTGCTCCGTTTACTTTTACAACAGGAGAAAGACATGCCTGTCAATGGAGGCAGGGTAGGCTCAGGTGTGGTCCGTAGCTCCGGCCAAGAATAGGCTTGCCAGATCAGGGTGGTCAGAGGCAATATGAGTCCTTTATCCTTCGACAACACCGAGCATCCATCATCTCCCATATGAGATGCAACCGTCAGCTTCCCAAACGACTGGAGAGACTTTTTGGACTAGAGACTTTAATATGCTTCATATTTATGCTTCATAAATTTGTTCTAAGTAGCAGTTCTAACATTAAGCTGCTGTTACGATTTTTCCAAGAAAGGAGAGACTGGCTGTTATTGTTGTCGTTTACTGTATTTTAGATTTTGCTTGTCCCAGGCGACAAAGCAATAAAATACTATCTATCTATGTTGTGGAAGACTGAAAACAGGAAGCCTAAGAAAAGGGGAGGAACTGAATTTGACAAATTCGCCCCTCCCTACAAATAAGTGATCCCCTAAACTCCAGCCCCTCTCAACCTGCAAGTGAAGTTTTTCAATGATTCGAAAGGAAGCCCCTCAAAAATACAAAAAAACCCCCCACCCGTACCTGTATGGATTCAGGTTGCAGAGGGTGATGGCAGGAAACATTGTTTGTTGTGATTTGACAGAAATTGACAAGACCACTGGGTATTGCCAGTACTGGTTGAAGAGGAGCCCAAATTGCCAGTACAGCATAGCAAAGCTGGCAAGGAAGAGAAGGGTCCAGAAGGCTGTCTTCATCTTGTTCCGACTCGAGCAGACCAGCCGGATGGTGCCATGGATGGTGGTGTTCAAGCAAAAGAACTCAAAGAGGTCCTTGAAGGAGCTGTAGAAAGCAATGAGTGCAGCATCCTCTTCCCTTTTCATTTCTACCTCTTTCTCTTTCCTTGTTTCTTCTTCCATTCTCTAAACAGATATAAAGTTTTGAAATTTGGAGTTAGGCTGGGCAAGAGAGACCCAGGCTCCCCTTAAGCAATTAATTGATTCCCCCAACTCCAAGGCAATTTATTTTAGCCAAAAAGGTGCTCCAAACTCCACCATTTTCAAATAGGGTGGCTAAATGCAGGTGATGGGGAGGGCATTTCAGCCCAGGCTGAATGCAGGTAGGAGTTTGGTAGTAGTAGTAGTAGTAGTAGTAGTAGTAGTAGTAATAATAATAATATTATTATTATTATTATTAATAATAATAATAATAATAATAATAGCAGGTTCAACTCGATTGAACCAAAACAGTATGGAACTAAAGTTCCAAGGCAGCTCTAAGGATGACCGGAGGATCTGACGTTCAGAGTCAAAATGTAATAATGTAAGAAACTGAGAAGGACCCTGCAGGATCAGGCCAATGGGCTCATCTAGTCCAGCATCCGCTTCTCACAGTGACCAACCGGTTGTCTGTTGTGAACCTGAATGTCCCAGCACACTCCTCACTTGTAATTCTCAACGACAGCTGCTATCCAGAGATACACTTGGTTATAACCAATGTTAGTCCTACCTAGACTGGTGTAAATTAACTGATTTGACTAACTGGCACCCATTTATTTCAGTGTATCTACTCTGAATAGGACTTCTCTGCTGACAACTTAGTGCCTCCGACAACGGGGGTAGAACATACCACTCTCTGGGACCAAGATTTGGAGAAGTTCCATCAGGACTGTGGCAGAGTCTCCTCTTTCCTTCTTATGCCTTCCTGGAAGCAGCATCTCTTATAGCCCTTAGCTCCAAATGAGGATGCTGACCCAACATCTCCAAAAGGGATGAGTAGCAGGCAGCATCTGATTCACAAGGGATCACTTCCTGGAGCACCTCCTATGCCATGTGCCAGGTTTCAACAACAGGCCTGAATCACAACCCGATTCAACAGGGACATTCATCCATTGCAAGACCCAATACCCGATTTGGATTTCAGCCCTGAGCTGGTCGATGAATATGGTATTTCTGGCGTGTCTCAGATCTACGAAACCTAGAGGGTGAGTAGCAGGAACCTTAAGCAAGGATCTTTCAGAGAGCTGGCGGAAGGGCAGCGGGGTCATCATGCAGCAATAGCAGTTTGCGGAAATGTATAGGGATGTATGTTAGGCGCCAAGTGCTATCTGCATTGGAGGCTGGTCTTTTAGGGTACTGCCCCACAAACCGCAGTCTGTCTTACAGGACCACTGCTACGATATTGTGGCTGGCAACCCAGGGTTGTTATCTGTGGGAATTAAACTCCAGATTTATGGGTTGTTTGACCCTTTTCTTAGTTCCCTTCCCCTTCCTATAAAAGCTACACTCTCTTTTAAATTTTAAATGACAAGACAACTTTTATTTTGTGCACCTGCAGTTGCAAATTGAATGTATAGTGCAGGTAGACAGATGATAGCTTAAGCTGCTAAAGCATCTCACATAGATTCAACTGTTACAGACTATCTCTGACTCTGAAGCAGATGGCAGTTAGGATGGTTCATAACTGCCACAACTGCCATAACTGCCACAGAGTGTGTGGCCATTCCATAGCTCTTGAAATTAACCCTTTACATATGCATTTTGCATTCTGACATCCCTCAGGATCCAACTAAGTTCTAGTTGGAAATGAATGGAGCCACATTTACCTTACCTCCGCTGCTTCCAGTGCTTTTAACTCTGTGTCTGACTCTCATTTGCTCTGGAGCTTTTCTTGTGAAAACCCAAATTGACATTTGCTCCGACCGAGTGGGTTTTCGCGGGGAAAGCTCCAGGTCGGGGTGGGTGGGGGAAACCCAACAATGCACCAAGCTTGAAAGCTCAGGCCTGTGCCTGGAAAGAGCGAGGCACAAGCTAAGTGTGGATAAACCCTTAGTCACATCCCTCAACCCCAATGAGCCTACTCTGAGTAGTACTGGCATGGATTCAACCCTGACCTTTTTTTTAGCAGCCAGGAATGCACTGTTTTGTTTTAAATAATGGAGGATTTGTTTTAATATGCCTTTTCTTTAGTACTGTGTACATCAATTAAAGAACTTAATAATATGTACTCAAGATACACCCATTGTAGAAGTCTTGGCTCTGCAGAGGAATCATGGCCTTGCAAGATGGTGCCCTCTGCTGGTTGCGTCTGAATGGTGTTGAACAGCAGTTTCTTACGCTGCACAGAGAAATGCGGGAAGGTGCCTTTTGCTGAGTCAGATCCTTGCTGCATCCAGCTCAGTATTGCCTACACTGGCTGGCAGCAGCTCCCCAAGGGTTCAGATGGGCCATCTTTCCCAATGCTACATAGAAATGCTGAGGACCAAACCTGGGACTTTCTGCTTGCAGAGAGGAAGCTAAACCCCTGAGTTGTGACTAAGGGGGGAGGGTGGTATGAAATTATACCGAGTCAGACCATTGGTCCTTCTAGCTCAATACTGTCTGCACAGACTGGCAGTGGCTCTCTAAGGTTTCAGAGTGAGAATCTTTGCAGCCCCTACCAGAGATTGAATCTGGCACCTTCTGCATTCAAAACAGATTCTCTGCTGCTAAGCTACACAAGCCACATCCATGGACTCTGGTCTAAATGTGGGCTTGGAGTAGATGATCCTCGTGGTCCCTTCCAACTCTAAAATTCTACTTCTTTCTTAAAATGCTCTTTCTAGAGTCTGGAGAAGAAGACTAGCTTTCCTTTAGGCAGGAAAGGGTTCTAGTCCCTATGGTTGCAGAGATAACTTTGAGAGAAGCTCAGCTTCCTCCAAAGCTTGCCTGAGATATTTTGCTCTCAGAGCAAGGCACTCTTTTCTCAGTTTCATTTTTAAAACATCACTAGTGTTAAAGCTATGGTTTCCCCAGTTTTCCCACTAGTGATGTATGGAAGTGAGAGCTGGACCATAAAGAAGGCTGATCGCCATAGAATTGATGCTTTTGAATTCTGGTGCTGGAGGAGACTCTTGAGAGTCCCATGGACTGCAAGAGGATCAAACCGATCCATTCTGAAGGAAATCAGCCCTGAGTGCTCACTGGAAGGACAGATCCTGAAGCTGAGGCTCCAATACTTTGGCCACCTCATCAGAAGAGAAGACTCCCTGGAAAAGACCCTGATGTTGGGAAAGATGGAGGGCACAAGGAGAAGGGGACGACAGAGGACGAGATGGTTGGACAGTGTTCTCGAAGCTACCAGCATGAGTCTGACCAAACTGCAGGAGGCAGTGGAAGACAGGAGTGCCTGGTGTGCTCTGGTCCATGGGGCCACGAAGAGTCGGACACGACTAAACGACTAAACAACAACAACAACAACAACAACAACAACGTTAATTCCTGCGTTCTTGGGCTTCGCAAGACTTAATCGAGGTGCAGATGGACCTACAGTATCCTGAGTCCCATTACTAAGGAGTCAGCTATACCAAGTTGCTTCCATGCAATTAGCAACTGAGAAACAAACTTATTGCTTAATCAAGGGACATTGCAATAGTATAACAAGTGTCACGCCACTCAAAATATGACTGGAAAGCAAATTTACAGCTTGATCCTTTGCAATCTCCGCTATATCATGCAGCAACAATAACAACCAGTAATAATAACAAAGGGTCCTATTCATTTGCTATTTAATGCAACACTTTAACAACAGTGTAGACATGAGAGATGGAGGATATAAAAATGGTGCAGTTAGGATTTTAATCCAAACCTAACACATTCACACTTTAACAATACTTTAAAATGTGCACCTCTGACTTTGCAATAAGGTTTTCCAACTAAATAAAGCATATATTGTATCTATCTATCTATCATCTATCTATCTATCTATATCTATCTATCTATCTATCTATCTATCTATCTATCTATCTATCATCTATCTATTTATCTCAGGGGGATTTGGTGCATAAAAATGCATATAGTGATTAAGATGATGTACATAAATGCTTTATCTTATGGGACATGGCTTGTAGTAATGTGTATGGGAAGCAGAACAGGCTAGAAGAGTAGCTATAGTGTAAGAATTTTGCACAGAAAGGCCAACTTTAAAGCTAATCACTGCAGAGCTTTGGAGATTTGAACACAAGACTCAGAGAATGAGAAACTGAAAGATGGGCTGGCATGGATGAAGGGTAGAAAGGAGAGTGTGGGGAAAAACCACCCTGCTGTAGCAAAGCCAATTCAGACAATGTCATAAAGTACATTTTAAACTCTCAAAAATTTCGCAGTGTTTCAAAACCATACAGCATTTAATGTATGACTTTCCTAGTTCACCAGTGATGATCTCTTGGATTCTCCCCTCCATCCTATTAACCATCTCTTTCCTGCCTGTTTTATTTCCCACGAATTCAAGAGTTTTGCTGCCAAAGGCATTTCCATTTCTCAGATGATGCTTCTCTCCATTTGGCCCTTACTTAGACTCCCAGTTGAGCCTGAATTCAAAGGAACAAAGAAATGACTATAAGGCTGTGTGCACAACATAGATTTAAATCACCTGCCAAAAGAAAATCCTGGGAACCTGTAGTTCATTAAGGGTGCTGGAAATCATAACCCCATGTGGAGAATGAACTACAGTCCTCATGATTCTTTATGGGGGTGTTGAATGTGTTTTACATGTATAATGTGTACACAGCCTAAGTGATGCAAGCTTCCAAGTCACACAGATGTCTACGTCAGGAAAAACCCCAGTGCTTCACTCTTCTCTGTGGCAATAACATGCAAAGTTCACCGGTCACGCTAGCATGTTTAGTTGTGGCAGGATAGGCTGTTGCTCAATCGGCGTAGCATCCCACATGCCGCATCACCAAAATCACTGTGAATCAAGCCTGGAATCTCCTCTCCATATCCAGTCATTGCAGGTTATGATGAAATCAGCAAAAAGTGCTTTGGCAAATAGGTGTGTGCTCTCCTGATACAACACACACCCTGCGGCTGTCCTTATCTACCAGGGATGGTTCTTATTTTCTGGAAATGTAAAGTTGGAAAGGGGTCTTACGCCTCGTATCTAGCCCAGTGCAAGGAATCTAGAGCTGGAATATTCCCAACAGGAAGCAGACCAGCCTCAGATAAGGCAGTGGCGCAGTCAAGGACAGACTTTGGGGCATATGTCGGGGTCCTCACATGAGTAGGAAGTTCCCCTGGACACAGCAAGGCTGGATGATCACATTTTGCAGTGAAATAATGCACATGGCTATCTAAAGAGGGCTATGTCTCCCTGTTGGGACATGGGTGGCGCTGTGGGTTAAACCACTGAGCCTAGGACTTGCCAATCAGAAGGTCAGCAGTTCAAATCCCCGCGATGGGGTGAGCTCCCATTGCTCGGTCCCTGCTCCTGCCAACCTAGCAGTTCGAAGGCACGTCAAAGTGCAAGTAGATAAATAGGTACCACTCCGGCGGGAAGGTAAACAGCGTTTCTGTGCGCTGCTCTAGTTCGCCAGAAGAGGCTTAGTCATGCTGGCCACATGACCTGGAAGCTGTACACCGGCTCCCTCGGCCAATAAAGCAAGATGAGCACCACAACCCCAGAGTTGGCCACGACTGGACCTAATGGTCAGGGGTCCCTTTACCTTTACCTCTCCCTGTTAAGACTGTTAATTCCAGAATCTAGAACTACCTACCTGTACCACTGTGCTCACCATCCTGTTTTATCATTGATGCTGTCGTTGAACTGGATTTTGTTCCTTTCACTACTGTGTGTGGGGGGGGGAGCTATCCAGACTCCTTTGTGCAGGTAACAGAATTCCTCTGCAGCCCCCGCTTCCAAGATTTAAAGCTCTGAATTAATGCACCTTGAAACCAGCATGCATGGATCTCAATGTGTGTGCATGGTTTTCAGTCAGGACTGGATTTAGGTTTGATGAGGCCCTAAGCCAGGCATAGGCAAACTCAGGCCCCCAGATGTTTGGGATTACAATTCCCATCACCCCTGACCACTGGTCCTGTTAGCTAGGGATGATGGGAATTGTAGTCCCAAACATCTGGAGGGCTGGAGTTTGCCTATGCCTGCTCTAAACTATTGAAGGTAATGGGGCCCTTTATATGTCCAGCTGTCCTTTGTCAACAACAAATTGTCGCTTTTTGTGTGTGTTGAATATACGCTATATGGTAATTTATGGACCTAATAGGTATCTAAAGCCATTTGCACATAACAAAATATGTATTTTATCTAAGTAATTGTTGAACTGAAATACAATTAAGAAGTATATTAATAGTGAAATACAATTCAGAAGAAGTATATTAATAGTGAAATAATTATTAAGCTCTAACTTACATTTTGGAAATGTACATCCAGCAGTTTTTTTTTTCTTTAGATTTTTTGGGGGGGCCTAAGAGAGTGGGGCCCTAAAAGCTATAGTTTGTTTAGCTTATATGTAAATCCAACACTGGTCTCAGTGCATGTGCATGGATCTCAACCCGGTCCTAAATCCCAAAGCTAAGGGCCAACTCGCCTTTCTGCTCCCTTCAGCCACAAAGCAGAGCTCTGGTGAACCTCCGCCATGGCAGAAGCGGTGTGAAGGTGTGAAGTCAGAGCTGGTGGATTCTGGGCAGTTCTCCCACTGGTGGAGACAGATTCAAAACCCCCCATCATCCTCTGGGCCCTCAGCTGCACAAGCATGGAGCTGGTGTAGCAATAGAAAGAAAGTAAAAAAACAACAACCCACCACAACTTTCCATCCTGATTGGCGAACGCCAGCAGGGCTTCGTAAGTGAATCCTCCCCGGTCCCTTACTGGGAGTTACTTTCAAAGTTCCCGGAGTTACTAGCCCACATTTTTCACTAACCAGTTTGGTTAACAATTGTCACCTTTTTATTGCTCGTATCTTCCTCTTCTGCAAAAATGCACCCAGGAGAGCCTGCATGGCAGAATTGTAAAACCATCCAATATAACCGTGAGAGTGCAAAGACGGGCCGATTTTCCCGAAGCTGTGACAAAAGCCTTATAACCAACATGTTCTAATTGAAACAAGAGCTGAAACATGCCGAAACAGGCCGCAATAAAACCCGGCGTCGCACGTTTCTGGTGAGCAAAACAAACCTCGTTGAATTTAATGTACGGTTAAAAATCTGCACTAAGAACATAAGCCTGGCAGGATAAGGCCAATGACCCCTCTACTCTAGCATCCTGTTCTCTCAGTGGCCAACCAGGTGCCTGTGGGAAAGCAGCAAACAGGATCTGAACGCAAGAGCCCTTTCCCTTCCTGCAGTTTCCAGCAACTGGTATTCAGAAGGGTTGCTGCCTCTTGACTGTGGAGGCACAGAATAGCCATCATGGCTAGTGGCCTTCAATAGCCTTCTCCTCCATGAATTTGTCTCATCCTCTTTTAAAGCTATTGAAGTTGGTTACCATTACCGTACATCATTACTGCCTCCTGTGGCAGTGAGTTCCATGGTTTAACTATGTGCATGAATACACTCAGAAGTCATTATCTGAAAAGTGGTGTGTGTGTGTGGCTGAATCACCATCAATCTGCTACAAGCCTGTCTCCCAGAGCAGTGCTTTCAATCTTGGGTATCGCAATATTGTTGGATCACAAGGATAGGGATCATTCTTTGGCCCAAGGTCTGCATTTCCTTCTGGGCAACCTTCCAAGGCCACATGCCAGTGATGGGCTTTGGTTGAGATCCCTGCATTGCCAGGGGGTTGGACTAGATGGCCCTTGGGGTCCCTTCCGACTCTACAATTCTATGATTGGAATCTATACTTCTCCCAGTTTTGCAGGGCAGTTCTCCAGCTAGTTGATGTGCACAAAAATGCGTATACTGGAGTCAAGTGTGTGTACGAATAGATATACAGTTATACCTCGGGTTACAGACGCTTCAGGTTACAGACTCTGCTAACCCAGAAATAGTACCTCAGGTTAAGAACTTTGCTTCAGGATGAGAACAGAAATCGTGCGGTGGCAGCAGCGGGAGGCCCCATTAGCTAAAGTGGTACCTCAGGTTAAGAACAGTTTCCGGTTAAGAACGGACCTCCAGAACGAATTAAGTTCTTAACCCGAGGTACCACTGTATTGGTGAAAACAATGTACAAAAGTGCAATAGGGGGTAACTGCTTTGCAGGCGTCTGTGTACATTTGGTGATATTGCCTACCAAAAACAGGACAGGGGGAGAAATTCACACTAAGATGCTGGTGAATTTTCATGCGGTATTCATAAACCGATGCAGGAATTGTGGAGAACCAAATTGAAGGTTGGGGAAAAAAGAGGCATGTAAAGCATTGTAGAACAGAATTGTGGAGTTGGAAGGGATCTCGTCTAGTCCAACACCCTGCAATGCAGGAATCAAAGAGAAACTGAAATGGACAGATTCACCAATCCTTCAGATGAATTCAATAATTTCCTACCTCATCTGCACTCAGTGGCATGAAGAAGACTTTGTGGCAGATGTCAGTGGCCCTTCTCAGCAAGAGGCGGAAGAGAGGCACCCATTCCAACAAGGTTGTCTTACTACATTAACAATGCAGGCCTAACTACGTCTACTCAGAAGCAGGTCCTGTTGAATTCAAGGGGACTTACACTCAGGCTGGAATGCGGGCAAATCTATGGGTTTTCCTCACTCTTAAATTCAGTTCCCCTTATATCTGCACATGTTCATTTTTTTTTTAAAATTGTATGCATTTTCTCCCTTTCCCCCTTAAGGTATACCTTTCTGAACACAATTTTACTTGTTGTATGCACTTCCCCCCAAGCAATTCAGCCCCATCTTTGTGATTTTCTCTGACATATGCATTTCTTTCCTTGCCTTGCCTTCAGTTTTTTTCCCATGCATTCTTTGGTATGGGGAGGGCATTGTAAAAACTGAGATGCCTTAATAGCCGTGCTTTGGTTTGCTGATTAGTTTGGGGAATGCAGATGTGGTAGCTTTGCATTAAAATGTGACTTGAACACACCTTTCTTCCCTTAACTTTCATCCCCAGCTAAGTGGGGTTGGGATTGCACCCTAAGGGATCTAGTAGAGCCTTCACCCCCTGTAGTTAGACCATTAAATCCAGAGTAGAAAATTCCCATTGCCACTTATCTTTTAAAGCATTTGGTGCTAAGAGGACAGGTTCTCTCAAGCAAAGGATTTGTTGTTGCCGCAGGTGGGGTAGCCTGTGTTTCAACTCGTAAGTTTGATGCAAAGGTACCAGATTCTGTTCTTTGCAAGCTGTGGGAAGGGGGTTGCCATAAATCCAGAGGAATTCAAAGACACTACATTTTTTTGCAGAAAATGTTGCATGAATTCAGCCTGAGGACCTGGGCAGCAAGATGTTCTCAGAATCAAATCCTAGTGAGCTCAATCCATTTCACTCCTAGGGAAACATTCTAGGGCTGCCAAATCTTTCCATGTGACTTTGATTTATGTGAAGTTACCGTACATTCGCAAAGGATGAGCAAAGGATGAGTGAAAGAAACCCAGAGGAATTCAGCTTGCAAACATACACATTAGGCCATCGTTGTTTGGAATAGGAAGACGTGTGCAGAGGGACAGTAAGCGTGTTTACTCAGAAGTGAGTCTCACTCAGTGCAATGGCACTTGCTCCCTGGTGAAGTGCTGAGAATCTCTGCTTTAATTACCTCCCCTTGCAGATTCCCTAACATCTTGCTCAGCAAAACTTTTCTGGATGATCAACTGCAAAGCAGCTACGTGCAGAGAGAGAGAGAGAGAGAGAGAGAGATTGAGAGATCAGAGGATGCAATTAGCAAGGACAAAAACAGAAATGTCAGCTGCAGCAAGGAAAACCATCAAATGAGCCATTTTTTGAGCAAGTGGCTAGTCCTCATGAGGCAGAAGGGAACATTCCGCTACAGAAAGATTTTTGGAAACATATGCTGTTGTATAAAGAAAATTCTTCTTCTCCTTCTTTGCAAACAGTGGCACCGGTCCGTAGGACAAGACTTTGGGGTAGAGGTCTGGGGCCCCAGGCCAGCAGAATGAGCTGGAGGGTTTTCAGAGCAGCAGGGTGTGGCTTATTCCATGTTGATGCTAGGTGAAATAATTCCCATGTCTACAGTCCAAAATCAACTAACTGCTTCACTGTTTGCAAACCCTTCTTTGTGCATACTCAAATCTCTCTCTCTCTTTTTCTTTCTGGAACATATGTGCCCATCCATGGATAAGGATGGAGGAGAACTCAGGTTTGCACTTCCCAAAGCAGCACACACACACTGAACTACAGATATCCTTTGAAATGTGCACTTCTCTGAGTTCTGCAATGTTTTCCCCAAGGATTTTTTAAAAATGGGAAGTATTAGAGGAAAGCCTGCCTAAAAAGCCACTTATTAGTAAAAATGACATACAAAAATGCACTTTATTAGGGGAGACCAGTTTGCAAAAATGTGCATATTAGGCAAAATTGCATACAGAGACAAGTACATTAGAAGTACACAGTAAAATGCTGATCAGTGCTGCAGTCAAGGTTAGTTCTGCTCAAAGCAGAACCATCAAAATTAATGACCATGACCAACTTAGGTTCATTAATTTCTACTCTAAGTAGAACTTAGTTGGATTTGTGTGTGTGAGTGTGTGTGTGTGTGCACGCGCGCATGCACACGCAAACTGAGTCAGAAATGTAACCAGCTGACTGGAGAAATGAGAAATAAATTAAGAGATCTAGCCTCCCCTGTCGACAGATGCATCAGTCTACTTTGGAGCCTTGCACACCCCAAACAATCGCCTTATATCCACACCAATAATACTAATCCCTAACAATTGTATCAATATTTAGCAGCACCGCCTTGCCTCTCCAGTGTCCCACACCCATTGCCTCAAGCACCAGTAGGTAAGCCTCGTAAAAATCCCATTATTGTTATCTCTACATTGCAACAGTGGGTGGGTGGGAACTTGTAGCACAAAGGATGGTGGTTTGCCTGGGGGCAGCAGGCAGATGACCAGCAACTTGGGAGCAACTGCAGCTCAGTGCTAAAGCACATGGAGATGGTCTGAAGTTCAGGTAACAAAAGCCTCTCTTAGCTCAAGAACCCCAGGGAGTCACTCCTGGTCACAGCAGACAATCTAAGGCTATGTAGACAAAGTTTGTTCCTGCATTGCAATGGGTTCGCCTAGATGACCCTTGGGGTCCTTTCCAATTCTACTATGATTCTATGATTCTAAGTCTGAACTGGTACAAGCCAGCTTCCTTACTTCCCAACACTGAATGCCAGTGTGGTGTAGTGTTAGAGTGCTAGACTAGGACCTGAAGGAGTGTATAGCTGAAGGAGCATCTCCACCCCCATCGTTCTGCCTGGACACTGAGGTCTAGCGCCGAGGGCCTTCTGGCGGTTCCCTCACTGCGAGAAGCCAAGTTACAGGGAACCAGGCAGAGGGCCTTCTTGGTAGTGGCACCCGCCCTGTGGAACGCCCTCCCACCAGATGTCAAAGAACAACTACCAGACTTTTAGAAGACATCTGAAGGCAGCCCTCTTTAGGGACGCATTTAATGTTTAACAGACTACTGTATTTTAATACTTTGTTGAAAACCACCCAGAGTGGCTGGGGAAACCCAGCCAACTGGGCGGGGTATAAATAAAATAATAATAATAATAATAATAATAATAATAATAATAATAATAATAATAATAGGACCTGGGAGACTCCAGTTCCCCACTCAGCCATGAAGCTCACTGGATGTGACCTCAGGCCAGTCGCTGCCTCTCAGCCTGACCTGTATCACAGGGCTGTTGTGGTGGAGATTTAGTGAGGAAAGGGAGACCCCTTTATGCCACCTTGAGCTCCTTGGAAAAGGAGGTGGGGATACAAACGCAATAAATAAATAAAATGAGTCAATTGGTTCAGCCATCATGATACACAATCTGCCCACTGGTCCAGCCAAAGGCAGCTTGCAGTCCCTCTGCTGGGATAAACACCCCAGTTTCTGTGACTTGGGATCTAGAGAGTGATGGGCCCATCTCCTCTCCCACTCCTTTAACTCAGAACATCCCACCTTCAAGCATTAGTGATATTTGGCGAGAAGCTGCGACTCTGGTGTTGAATGAAGAACACCCCAACTTCAAAGGTTCTCGTGGAGCTGAGCTGAGGAAGCAGATCTCTCTCTCTCTCTCTCTCTCTCTCTCTCTCTCAGAACTGCTGTTGGTTTCAGTTGACAACACTGAGCATCACAACTATGTTTGAAGGCAACACTGCTTTCATATTAAAGGACAAGTGAGGTCCAAGTGTCTGTTTCTCATCTCTGGACCAGCAATAGATCTGACAGTGCAATCCTATGCACTGAGTTGGGGCTTACACCTGGGTAGGAGAGCATAGAATGGCAGCCCAGAAGCTATTAGCTTCCCACTTCCAAAAGCTAGTCATTACCACTATTTGCTTACTTTGTGAAAATCCAACATTTTAAGCTATAAAAAGGAGGACAGCTCAGTCAGCATCTCATCCAGGTACAGGTGAGCTCCAAAACAACTAACTAAAGCCAACAGCTGACAGTCACCAGAAGCGAATGACTGATTCACCTCTAGTCATTTGCCCTCTTTGATGCCCACTCTATCTCATTTTCATTCATTTCACTTTTAACTGGGATACCGCCTTCCCGTATTGCTATATACGCAAGGCAGTTTACAAGCCGTAGAAACAACAAAATATACAGCGAAGGCTGCACATCCATTAAAACATTCCGATCCAACAAAAGTATGTCACAATAAAAGTCATTTAAAATAAGTGGATTATGTCAAATAAAGTAATATTCAGGAATCCATTTCGAATAGAATATCACACAATAAAATTAACTCTCAAAATATCAGCTGATAATAATTAAGCAGATATTCGCTCTCAACAACGACGGCAAATCATTACTAGACTATGACCGACAAAAAATAACACCACAGGTAGAAGACTAAAGGCAGTGTAAAAAGATCATCAAAGTCACATAGCTTATAATATATTTTTTTTAATGCACCATCGCAACTGGTCCCTTTCTGCATATGTAAAAAAATAGGTCTCCTCTGTGTACAGATTCCTGGAAATTGCTTGAGCCTCCCTTGGGGCCAAAATAGATGGAACATGGAAATCACAGCAGAGTGTTTGTGGTCCTTTGACTCATTCTCCACGGTACACCTGTGGCAGAACACGGCAGCAGGTAGGACCGATGGTGGGTAGAAGAATCACAATTCCAAATTCTTTCCCTGGGTCAAAGGAATTGTCCATGAATTGGAAAAACCAGCACTGCAGGAGAAAGGGCTGGTTGGGAGAAACTTGAGGCGCTAGTTCTCTTTGCTCAATGACTTTTTTCCTTTTTTTGCATGCATGTTTTAAAAATAAGGTGGGGTGACATTGAAAAGGAGTTCAGGCACCACCTGAAGTGTTAACAGTCCTTTCTACCACCTCATTGTCCACCCCTCGGCTTGCATGCTGTAGATGCTCACCAAACTGTACTCAACTGTAGAAACCCGTCCAGCAAAACACACAGAGACAGTCAAATGTAATCATAAGAAGCCGAGTTACACTACCATTAGCCTACTTGCTCTAAATATAGCAATTATGAGCTGGTTTCAGGCACTAATGCCAGGGCAGAGCCACACACAAGGCACACACATTAGCAGCCGCAAGAAAGCGATCGGTACCTTGGTTGCCCCCGCTCTTCTCTTGAACTGGGAGCCGGGTGGAGCAGCGTGGAGCGCGGCGCGAAGGAGCTGGCAAAATGTGAGAGCAGGATCCTGAGAGTTTTCTTTTATACCCACAGATAAGAGCGCCTGGGAGCTGTCCAGCCTTGTTATGCAGATTGAGAGGCTGAGTCACGGCTCGAAAGGGCTGGAGCTTCATGGAGAGACGCAGATTTCTTCCCAGGGAAGAAGACCAGACCAGACCAGCCAGTCGGAGGACGCGGAGAAGCTTGCTCAACTTGGGACGCCTTTGGATTCGTGCGGAATCTCGCGCAAAGGCGTCCGTTCGTCGGCTGCGATAGAGCGAGGAGGAAACGAGGAAATAATTCCAAATTCTGAGGAATCCTCCTTGCAGTGTCTTAATCGTCCTCATCTTTCGGGTGATCCGGTCACTTCTCCTGCTGCCCTCAAAGATGCCGGGTGACCTCCCTGCCTCGGAAAACTTCCTCCTGTATTCTCAGGAATACAGGGAGCTGCCTTACACTCAGCACGTGTTGTGTACCATTGGCTCGTCTAGCTCAGTCTTGTCGACGCTGTTCGGCAGCAGTTATCCTGGATAGCTCAGCTGGTTAGTGCGCGATGCTGATAATGCCAAGGTTGCAGGTTCGAGCCCTGTATGGGGCAGCTGCATATATTCCTGCATTGCAGGGGTTGGACCAGATGATCCTCAGGCTCCCTTCCAACTCTACAATTCTGTGATCTGTGATCCAGGGTCCGGGGAAGGGGTGTTTCCCGGTCCTATGTGGAGATCCTGAGGATTGAACCTGCCACCTTCTGCATGCCCACAATCCTTCTACTTGGAAAAATCTGGTGTTTGGACCAGGGTGCTTTTGGAGGGGCCACCACAGGTCTAGTTACTGAGACACTTCCTTTTGGAGTTTTACATGGGTTGTTGTTGTCGTTGTTGTTGTTGTTTTTAAGCACCATTTATTTACATCTACATTTCAGTTTTTAATATTCTGCTCTCTGGTGTTGCAGCTCCTTTCCTCCAACTCCTTTCCTCCAACTCCTTCCTTCCTTCCTTCCTTTCTTTCCTACCCTGACTGGCAGCAGCTTTCCAGGGGTTCAGAAGGGAGTCTGTCCCAGCCCTACCTAGAGACGGGACCTTCTGCATGCAAAACAGATGCTCTGCCACTGAGCTACAGCTCTTAAGACACAGGAACACAACATGCAACACACACACACACACACACACGAACACATACTGAGTCAGGCCGTTGTCCATCTAGCTCAGTGTTGCTTACACTGACTGGCAGCAGGTAGGGGATAAATCCCAGCCCTACCTGGAGATGTCGTAGGTGACTGAACCTGGGGCCTTCTGCATGCACGGCAGGTGCTCTACTGCTGAGCGATGGCACTTCCCCAGCCCAAGGCTGGCCAAGAAACCTTTCTCGCATCAGCCCATCTTAGAAGAGATGCCTGGAAGTGAACTCCAGGGCATCTGAATCCAGCATCTGGTCTACTGCCATAGCCAGCTGCCTACCTTCCTTATTCCACTGGGTTGTGGGATTTTGGGTCCTGCCTGCCTGCGTGAATGGGAGGGAGGGAGTGTTTGCACATATTATTCCCACCCATTGCAAGCTGCCACAAGGATCATTCAGTGATGTTGCTCTCAGTGTTTTCCTGGATTGGATTAACCAGCTGTTTTATTGTGATTTTTAAAAAAAGGTTTCTAAGCAAAGGATAACCAAGATCTACTGTGCTACTGAGTTTTGTTCATAACAGAGTGTGGCTGCTTTTAGACTCTGTGATTTTGTACACTTTCATCTCTTTTCTTTCACCAGCACTGGGACCTCTGTGTGAACAGAAGGCAAGAAGTATTTAAGTGAAGGGGTTTGGACTAGATGACACTCTGGGTCCCTTCCAACTTTATGATTCTCTGAAATTAAAATGCAACTTTCCACCCTGATGACAATTTCTGTCTGACATTTCTGGTCAAATGTATAGTGCCCTCGGCAAGTGGAGGGGCAACCATAGCCAGAGGCTTAGTGGTCCAGAGTTGCAGGAGGTCAAAGACCCACTACAGTGGACACTCGGGTTGTGAACGTGATCCATGCAGGAGGCACGTTTGCAACCCTCAGTGTTCGCAACCCGCGACCCACATGTCTGCACACGCACAGGTCACGATTTGGTGCTTCTGCGCATGCGCAAAGTGCAATTTAGCGCTTCTGCGCATGTGCAAGCGCTGAAACCTGGAAGTAACCTGTTCTGGTACTTCCAGGTTTGGCGCGGTACGCAACCCAAAATCGCGCAACCCGAAGCATCTGTAACCTGATGTATGACTGTACTATTTTTGCAACAGAGTCTCTTTGCATGAAAGGGGAGATTTTTAGCCCTTGAGAAGAAGGATTCTCTCCCTTTGGGCTGGTTGGAACCAATCCGAGTGAAACGAGGTGAGTCGGCCAGTGGGGATTGGCTCCTAGGGTTACTCTGGAGAAGGTGCGCAGGAAGAACACCAAAAAGGAAGAGTTCTATATGCTCCAAAGCTCAGCATTCTCACTTGACCAAAAGCACAAGGGGGGTTGGTTTCAAGAGAGCAGCATGCAAGATCTGTTACGTGCAATGGAACGTAATGGAAAACGCAACTTAACTCACTCCAAAAGAAACTATAGGACCGCTCCAAACGTACATGTACAGAAAACAGCAGATCTAGCTGAAAGCCAGCACATGAAGGTCTGCATTGATCATTACAATACATCCATTATTATTATTATTATTATTATTATTATTATTATTATTATTACAGTGGTACCTCTGGATGCGAACGGGATCTGTTCCAGAGCCCCGTTCGCAACCTGACCAGAACGCAACCCACGTCTGCGCGTGCGCAGGTCATGATTCGCTGCTTCTGCACATGCGTGTGATGTCATTTTGAGCGTCTGCGCATGCGCGAGTGGCGAAACCTGGAAGTAACGTGTTCCGTTACTTCTGGGTCGCCGTGGAGAGCAACCTGAAAATGCTCAACCTGAAGCATATTTAACCGGAGGTATGACTGTATTATTATTATTCTATTGTGTAATCTTAGAAGGTTGTATCATTTTAGAAGGGTCGTGGCTGCAACTGAATGAAGGGACTCTGCACTTTTGCCATTAAACAACAGACTCAATGGCTATAGGCCAAGGAGCAATGGGGTGCCTAAAATGAGTCCCCGATCATTCCTTTGCAAGCAGGGCTCGCTTTTTGGCACTGACAGCAAGCCCTGCTGCAGTTGGCTGCATTAGAGAGCTCCTCATCTCTTGTGAAGCCAAAGAGGCATAGACAGGGCTTTGCCTCACCGCAAAATCACAGCATCTGAGCAAGCAAGTCAGCACTGTGCTTCCAGCTCCTCTGCTCTGTTGCTTTCAGTTAGCACTCCAGGTTTGCAGGGGTGGACTGGGGGACTAGGAAGGAAGGAGGCTTCACAGCCACATGCAGGATTTGACCTCTGGATCGATGGGGTTACGGCATCTGGAAGATAACCATTTTGTGCCGGTTTGGAGGTCAACGTGAAGGAAGTGCTTGAAACTCTGCTCTCTGGTGAAGGCCAATTTAAGAAGCAGGTTATGCGATGCACCACCCTATTTCCTCCTAAGGAGTTCTTGCAAAAGTAACGTCCTTTGCATAGAACGTCCTGACCCAATCTGAACTGGCCGAGGATCTCGCTGACGCTTTTCAAAGGAAGCCCATGTGGGTCACACAACAGTAGCCTCATCTTGATGTGACGACATGGGTCAGTATGACCAAGTCTTTCCACTCTCCAGGAATATCCAGAGAGGGGAAAGCAAATAGGCTGTGATCCTAACTGTGTAAGTTGCAATTAATTCAATGGGGGTCACTCCCAGGTAAGTGGGATTGGGATCGTGGCCTCAGTTGGTTAACGGCACACCTGGGGTTGTCTCCAACTCAGTTTTATAGAATCCATAGGAGCCAACTCCTAGGGGCTGAGGTCCTTTCAGCCCCCCGCCCCCATAAAATATTTGAGGGAGCTGGGCCTCCTAAAGTTGATGGGCATTGCATTCAAATACAGTGGTATCTCAGGTTAAGTACTTAATTCGTTCCGGAAATCCATTCTTAACCTGAAACTGTTCTTAACCTGAAGCACCACTTTAGCTAATGGGGCCTCCTGCTGCTGCCGCCGGAGCCAGATTTCTGTTCTTATCCTGAAGCAAAGTTCTTAACCTGAAGCACTATTTCTGGGTTAGCAAAGTGTGTAACCTGAAGCGTATGTAACCCGAGGTACCACTGTAGTGACCATGTGCTGCAGCATGTGACCGATTATGCAGGGCGGAGCTCACCTGTCCCACCCCACAATATTTTATTCAGATTAGCATCATAGAATTCTAGAGTTGGGAGGGATAGCGTCATCTTGTCCAACCCCCTGCAGTGACAGAAGCACAGCTTAAAGAATCCCTAACAAAAGAACAGTGGCAAGGGAAATTGATGGATTATGCGGAACTGGCGAAATTGACATACAAACTGCGAGACAAGGACAACTGTGGCTTTAAAGAAGAATGGGAACTTTTTACAAATTACTTTTAAAAAAACCAAACCAAAATAAACTGGACTCCTTGGCAAGTTTTGAATAAACATACACAGATTTATTATTGTTAACATATTAGACAGATAATATTTACAATTTTATAATATGCAGAGAATGACGTGTGTTGAAAAATCAGAGAGAGGAGCTGAGGGAAGTCTTGGGCTGAGGGAAGTCTTGAAGATGATATGTTTTTGATAATTTGCTATGTTGAAATTCATAATAAAAATTATTTTTAAAAAAGAAAAGAATCCCGGACAGATGGCCCTCCAACCTCTGCTTAAATAACTCCAATGTGTGGACCTATTGAAACTGATGAACCTAAGCTAGTCAAGTCTATTAACGTCAGTGAGCCTACTCTGGGTAAAACTAGTATTGCTAACAACCCTCAGCCACTGAGACTACCTGCCAATGACAGACGTAGCCAACTCACTGTGGTTTCATCCCCATCCTTCTTCCTTGCTGAAATCTACAAGGGAAGCACCTAGTCTAAAGAGGAGGAAGCTGACAGACATGCCATTGGATGAGTTGCAAGTCAGATATCAAGCAGGTAGGGCTGCCTAAGGGCAGACTGAGGTTGCTAAAACTGTGTCCCCAGCTGCCCTATATTATTATTATTATTATTATTATTATTATTATTATTATTATTAATATCAGTGGTTCTCAAACTTTTTTCCTCTGGGCCACACTTTCAGAATTAAAATTTGCTCGGGCAACAGGACTCATTTCCGCCCACCTGATCCTCTTGCTCTCATTTTGAAGAGATATCCATATTCTGCAAATAAAACAAATCATTTTGATACCACCATGTGGTATACTACACTGGAATGTTTAAATCAGGGGTGAGCAACTTTTTTCAGCAGGGGGCCAGTCCACCATCCCTCAGATCATGTGGTGGGCTGGACTATATTTTTTGGGGGGAAATGAACGAATTCCTATGACCCACAAATAACCCAGAGATGCATTTTAAATAAAAGCACACATTCTACTCATGTAAAAACACGCTGATTTCCAGACTGTCCATGGGCTGGATTGAGAAGGCGATTGGGCCGCATCCAGTCCACGGGCCTTAGGTTGCAAAAAGGTAAAGGTAAAGGGACCCCTGACCATTAGGTCCAGTCGTGACTGACTCTGGGGTTGCGGCGCTCATCTCGCTTTATTGGCCGACGGAGCCGGCGTACAGCTTCCGGGTCATGTGGCCAGCATGACTAAGCCACTTCTGGCAAAGCAGAGCAGCGCACGGAAACGCCGTTTACCTTCCCGCTGGAGTGGTACCTATTTATCTACTTGCACTTTGACGTGCTTTCGAACTGCTGGGTGGGCAGGAGCAGGGACCGAGCAACGGAAGCTCACCCCGTCGTGGGGATTCGAACCGCCGACCTTCTGATTGGCAAGTCCTAGGCTCTGTGGTTTAACCCACAGCGCCACCCGTGTCCCTTAGGTTGCATACCCCTGGTTTAAATGTACCTTTGATTGTCCTTGAATCTTCCTGCCACACTTGCCATCCTCTCCTGCCACGCCAGTATGGCACGCTATGACCTTTGAAAACCACTGCCCTAAATACAATCCATATCTTTTTGTCCAAACCTTTCCTGACCCACAAGACCAGACCTTGTTGAATTCTCCAAATTCCTGTTTTTATTTATTTAAAATGTGTTTATACTACAGTTTGGTTGTACCTTATGTTCTCGCTTTACTGATATGGTATATTGCTTTTATATTGTATTCAGCAAAGAGTTTATTACACAGTTTAGAAATGCTTTAAAATGAATAAGTGAATGAATAATGAATGGTACTCACAGCCTGGACATTGGAAATAGAAGGAACTGCAATGTTTTCTAAGGCCAGGAGATATTTCCTCCTATGTCTCCTATGCGCATGACTGATGTCTCAGACCCTGTCCTCATGCACCTAGCCCAATGCTCTCTTGTCAGAGAGAGATAAAGATTTGGGTTTTCCCCCATGACAAAGGAAGGTGCCTTATGAGATACTAAATCCCACATGTTCAGCCTCGCAGCAGAAGCTCCACCCTCTCCATCGAGTCACAGGAAAGACCTAAGTCCTGCCTGACTCACTCAGCTTTTCATCCGATTTGCTCAGGGGTTGTTATCCAGAAAAAAAAGTGTCAGAAAGATCAATGCAATCCGTGTTGGAGCCCGTAGGCGTAACAAGTTTTCTCCTGAAAGCGAATTGCATAATTTCTCCCTCTGTGTGACAATTATGGCTCTTTGCACCTTGAGCAATATTAATTTACCCCTTTATGTAACCATTTTTGCTCTTTGCTCCTTAAGCAATGCTCAGACTAATTCCGCCCTTCTTAACATTTTTTATATAAAACAACAACAACAACCCTGCATAGATAGGCTTCCAAATGGATGTTCACATGTAACAGATGCTTATGCTATGGGTCAAAGTTTCAGAGGATTGTTTACTGAGAGCGCAGCTTTGCATCTTTATTGTTAGACCTTATGAAGAAGTATGTGGTGAGTCCTTAATTTGATTGTATATTCGCTGAGATATTTTCATTGGTTTATTTTTTTTCTGACGCAAGAACGCAAGAAGATATCCCTGCTGGATCAGGCCAATGGTTGAGCCTTTTTTAAGGGGGAGAGACCACAGCTGCTGAGCTTTCTAAGGGAATGATTGCAATAAATCGCTCACGAAACAGTCCACAGCCCTCCCTTATTTTCCCACTCTGACACCAAGGCAGGGAATACAAGCTTTCACAGCACCACAAGCGCCAGCGATTGAAAATAGCACTGGGAGCAGGGCGAGTCGCGATTGCCCAGGAGCAAGTGGGCGATCACTTTTATAACTCCCACGATCGACCTGGAGCACCCCAGGGATCTACCTGTTGATCACCGTCAACCGGTTGGACATTGCTGCTATCAGAGGTTAGGGAGGTCAGATGATTTTGACAAAAACCCAAATGGGAGTGGACCTCTGCTGACATCTGCTTATTTGGCCCACATGCAGAATGGAAATCAACCCAGCAAATATGATTGGTATTCGCTGTTGCTGTTGCTTTCAGTCTGCGAGCGAAACGTAATTGATTATTCCCCGTCCCACCCTAGACAGCATAACTGATGTAATGCGCACAATCTGTACAATTAATTATGTAAGTTACATGATTCTGCCACAGCCAGCAGTGACATGAATAACGTAGAGTGTTTGTTTTGTTTTGTTTTTGCATAAGGCGAACCGCAGCATGACAGAAACGGCGTTTCACTAGCGCCTCCTTTCATCTCTGCTGTTGGGTAGCTCATGGCCACCTTTCTGCCGGTGATGGCTGCCAACTTGGCTGGCTTTAAAAGCCAAATTCACAAAGGATAAAGTTCTTAAATGCTCCTAGCTATGATGCCATGGAGTTTTCTTGGCAGGGATACTGGAGTGGCTTGCCGGTTCCCGCTCCATCAAGAGACATCACCTTGCCAACAAAGGTCCATATAGTTAAAGCTCTGGTTTTCCCAGTAGTGATGTACGGAAGTGAGAGCTGGACCATCAAGAAGGCTGATCGCCGAAGAATTGATGCTTTTGAATTATAGTGCTGGAGGAGACTCTTGAGAGTCCCATGGACTGCAAGAAGATCAAACCTATCCATTCTGAAGGAGATCAGCCCTGAGTGCTCACCAGAAGGACAGATTGTGAAGCTGAGGCTCCAATACTTTGGCCACCTCATGAGAAGAGAAGACTCCCTGGAAAAGCCCCTGATGTTGGGAAAGATGGAGGGCACAAGGAGAAGGGGACGACAGAGGACGAGATGGTTGGACAGTGTTCTCGAGGCTACGAACATGAGTTTGACCAAACTGCGGGAGGCAGTGGAAGACAGGAGTGCCTGGCGTGCTCTGGTCCACGGAGTCACGAAGAGTCGGACATGACTAAACGACTAAACAACGGCTATGATGCCTCGGCTGTGTCTCTACTCCTGCAGGCAGTAGGCTTCTCTGAATATCTGCTGCCGGAAATCGCAGATGGGGAGAGTTGCTGTTGCACTCGAGTCCTCCTTACAGGCTTCCCACTGGAGCATAAATACTTGAGACGCAAAGCATCCTCTTCAGTATAGCATCCTGTTCTCACAGCGGCCAACTAGATACCTGTGGGAAGCCCACAAGCAGGATTCGAGCACAAAAAAACCTCTCCCTTCCTGGGGTTTCCAGCCACTGGCATTCAGAAGCATTGCTGTTTTGAACAGTAGAAGCAAAGCACAGCCATTGTGGCTAGTATCCATCAATAGCCCTCTCTTCCATGAAATCTGTCCCATCCTCTTTTAAACTCATCTTCGTAGGTGGACATCACTGCTTCCTGTGGGAGTGAAGTCCCGCATCTGGTTGGCCACTGTGAGAACAGGATGCTGGACCAAGCGAGCCTTTATGTTGGGGATCAGCAACCTAAGGCCCATGTCATGAAGTGCGTGTGTGCCTGAAAATGGCAGTGGTTCTTCAGGGCTTCATACAGGGTACATTCCCAGTCCTACCTGGAGATGCCAGGGATTGAACCTGGGACCTTCTGCTTGCAAAGCAGGTGCTCTGACCATGGAACAATGGCATTTCTCTTGTGGCATAGGTGCTGGAGAGAGAGGTTTGGGAGAGAGGTTCTTATTCTCTCGTAGCAGAGTTAGGATAATGGTGATTGCTCCAAGCACATTTCAGCTTGGTTAGATTTGCACCTGCCCGCATCCACCTTTAAACAAAAGTTCCCCACAGAAATACTTAGGCTAGAATAAATCACAGGCACAGTTTTCATCCATTGGCAGTAAAATGAAGATGAAAAAGGTTCCAGATGACTTAAAAATTAAAGAACTTTGTTTCTTTACAAAAAGGATTGTTAGCAAAGATGCAGTCTGTGAAATCTCCCTTTTGGAGAGATTTAACTCCCTTGCAGGGAGCCATGGCTACATGGCTTCTTGCTTGTTCCAGGAAGAACAAAGGAAAAAAGACTGAGAATGGTGGGCAGGGGAGCAGAAGCTACTGAGAGCCTGCTAAGCCACACCCACCTGCAACCTGAGCTCTGGGCTCAGTTCAACTCTTCCATGCCTGCAAGTGTAAGTTGGTATCTGTATATTACAACAGTAGGAGAACAGGAAGCTGCCTCATACTGAAAGTCAGACCACTGGTCCATTTAACTCAGTATTGTCTACACTGACTGGTGTAGTTTTTCTAGATTTTTGGGCAGCTTTCTCTACCACCCCTACCTGGAGATGTCAGCTATTGGGCTAGGGACCTTTTGCATGCAAAGCATATACTCTATCCTCTTCTTCCTTCCTTCCCCTCCTCCTCTTTCTTCTGTCATCTCAAACACCTGTTCAGGTGGATATTTTGTTTATCAGATCCATTGGCTAATTTGCAATGCGAACGCAAGCTCCTTCCTGGTTTCAAGCAGCAACTTCCTGGGGGGAATTTCCAGAGAGTTCTCTTGCACACATTGCATCCAGACTTGCTCACTGTTCTTCTGTATCACATGCTGTTTGTACCTGCTTGGCCTCACCCTTGTAGACAATAGCAAGCCATTATCTCCAAATGGCTTCCAAGAACTCAGCTGGCTCTATCTAGCAAAGGGCTCTCACAGAATCTCTGGAGGCTTTCTGAAACACTGCAATCTTCCCCTTTGCTGTTTTTAAACTTGGGAGTTTCAGAGAAGGATGGAATGATTTCTGTCGATTTCGGTTCCGTGAGCTTTTCATTTCCCCAGTCTTAAATTCAGTTCTCAGCATTTCAGCAGCAATTTGCAATTACTGTTGCTTTTCAAAGGAAATCCTCATGAAAACCCTTCAGTGTTTTAGTGCAAACTCCGACTAAATAAATGTATGTTTGTTTTGATGGGCCAACCCCAACAATGCAGGAATCAATGGCTATTATCCACAATGACTGGGGACGCGGGTGGCGCTGTGGGTTAAACCACAGAGCCTAGGACTTGCCGATCAGAAGGTCAGCGGTTTGAATCCCTGCCACGGGGTGAGCTCCCGTTGCTCCTGCCAACCTAGCAGTTTGAAAGCATGTCAAAGTGCAAGTAGATACCGTATTTTTTGCTCTATAAGACTCACTTTTCCCCTCATAAAAAGTAAGGGGAAATGTGTGTGCGTCTTATGGAGCGAATGCAGGCTGCGCAGCTATCCCAGAAGCCAGAACAGCAAGAGGCTTTCACTGCGCAGCAATCCCTCTTGCTGTTCTGGCTTCTGAGATTCAGAATATTTTGTTTCTTGTTTTCCTCCTCCAAAAATTATGTGCGTCTTGTGGTCTGGTGCGTCTTATAGAGCGAAAAATACGGTAAATAGGTACCGCTCCGGCGGGAAGGTAAAGGGCGTTTCCGTGTGCTGCTCTGGTTTGCCAGAAGCGGCTTAGTCATGCTGGCCACATGACCCGGAAGCTGTACACCCGCTCCCTCGGCCAATAAAGCGAGATGAGCGCCGCAACCCCAGAGTCGGCCACGACTGGTCAGGGGTCCCTTTACCTCCCCACGCCAGTTGCTGGCAAGCCACCATGAGAACAGTATGTTGGCTTGACCCAGCAGGCTCTTCTTACTTTCTCACGGAAATTCAAGCAGATTTGCATAGCCTTAATCTGCACCCATTGCACTGTGATATTAACAATGAGCTGCGAAGGGCATGAGGTCATGACTTCAGGCAGGTTCTGTTCAACATTGAATAATAATAATAAAACTTTTAGCAGGCTTTAGTTGCCATGTCAAACCAAAGCTTGCAGCAATGACACTTCTGAAACATTACGAGCGTGGATGGCATTGGTGACTTATTGATCAACAAGGAAGAGCATGTGATTGGTGGCAGATGTGATAGAGGAGTATATCAGAGTGATGGGCAGGCATGACTGAGCCATCCGTTTAGCCACCTCTTAGCTATTGCACTTTCTCTATCCAAGAAGGGACTCTGATGCAATTCCTTATAGGCTTTGTTTGCCACACCACACCCTGGAAAAGCCTATTGAACTTTATAATTTATTTTTCTCAATGATTTATATCCCATCAATTGGGATACAAATTCTTCCAAGGTGTCTTAAAACTAGGGACGGGTGATTTTTTTTCAGCTTTGTTCTCTCTCCATTTCTCTTTTTTCCATTCCTAACTTCAGTTCTTCACATTTCCATATCAGTTTACAAGTAATAACAAGAAGAAGAAAATTCATTTGAGTTCATTTTAAAAAAAGGAAGTGAAAATTCATTTTAGGGCAAATTTATTCTAATATACATTTGTACGCAATTTTGCCTAAATACACATTTTTGAAAAAGCCGTTTTCCGAAGCGATACATGAATCAAAACACAGCCATCCTCTGAATTTTGCAATGCAAATAAAATAATTAAAAATAATTTGCGGACCAGTATTGACATATGGAGGAACAAGCTAGAGTTTGGGGAAATGACAAATTGAAATTGATGGATCCATCCATCCCTACCTCAGTACGTTACTTATGGTCAAGTTACTTATCTATTAGCCTCACCTGTTTACCTTCTGTGCAATGGGTCCAGCAAGTTGGGGGAGGTGGAACTGTCTCCCCTCCATAAATGTTGAAACCTGAGGAGGGGGCTGGCGAGCTAGGAGGTGTGCAGAAACAGAAACAGGAGTTCATCTGGCAGTGAGGAACAGGACATCTGGGGCGGATGAGCTTCAAAGCCCCTTCCGCCTCTAATCCAGTGTTTCCCAAACTTTGGTCTCCAGCCGCATTTGGACTACAACTCCCATCATCCCTGGCTAGCAAAAGCAGTAGTCAGGGACGTTTGGAACTGTAGTCTGAAAACAGCTGGAGACCCATGTTTGGGAAACCCTGCTCTAATCCTTTGAGTCTGGGGTTCCAGTGAATGTAAAGGACAAGGTCTTCTCAGTGGTAGCATCCTGTCTGTGGACAACCATCCCGAGCAAGGCTCCCTTGGCACTCACTCTGGCATCATTTCAGTGCCAGACAAAGCCCTTTTTAATTGTCCTGGGCATTTTAATTATGACGTTCATCTCCGTAGTTTTATGCTGCTCTGCCATCTACTGTTTAAAGTGTGGATTTATATATTTTTAAAAGTATAATATACAGTATTTTTATCATCCTTTCTTGACCTTCTTTTGGACAGCGCCTGCCTTGCAAAACCTTTGGGTGCCCCCTTGTAGGACAACACCTTTCCTTGTTTCTCAGCAAACCCATTTTGACTGCCTTGTTAATTGATTAGCAGCCTCTCCTGGAATCTTCTTCTTTGGTGATCACTCATAGCCAAGTAAGATTGTCTTCCATAAAAACGGTTTTAAATGTGAGTCTGTAAGTGACTGTGGAGGCCAATTCTGGATCCACACGTCCTTCCACAGTGGGGACATAGGTTTCCAGGTGGGAGTTGATCATGGTGAGTGTTTGCCAAGTGTGCCTTCCTCTTAGCTCATTTCTCCCTTTCATCCTGAGTTCGAGCGTTCAAAGCCAGTGACACCTTTGGTAAAGGCTGTTCTCCAACTGGAGCGCTCGCAGGCCAGTGTTTCCCAGTTGTCTGTGTTTATATTACATTTTTAAAGATTTGCCTTGAGAGAGTCTTTAAACCTCTTTTGTTGACCACCAGCGTTATGCTTAACATTTAAAGTTCGGAATAGAGTAGTTGCTTTGGAAGACGATAATCAGGCATCCGCACAACAGGACAAGTCCACCGAAGAGTATGTTGAAGAATCATTGCTTTGACACTGGTGATCTTTGCTTCTTCCACTACACTGGCATTAGTTCGTCTGTCTTCCCAGGTGATGTGTAAAATTTTTTGGAGACACCGTTGATGGAATCTTTCAAGGAGTTGAAGATGGCATTTATAAGTGGTCTACATTTCGCAAGCATAGAGTAAGGTTGGTAGTACAATAGCTTTGTTAACAAGCATTTTGGTTTCCCTGCGGATGTCCCAGTCCTCAAACACTCTGTATGTGAGAAACTGGGGCTGGGGGAAATGACTTATTGACCTGACATGGGCTTGGTTCAGTTCTACAGAGCCTGCTCATTCGCATGTTCGCTACAGACATTGCTCCAGACTAGTTACAGGTAGGTAGCCGTGTTGGTCTGCCGTAGTCGAAACAAAATAAAAATAAAAATCCTTCCAGTAGCACCTTAGAGACTAACTAAGTTTGTTATTGGTATGAGCTTTCGTGTGCATGCATGTGTATCGGAAGAAGTGTGCATGCACACGAAAGCTCATACCAATAACAAACTTAAAGGTAAAGATAAAGGGACCCCTGACCATTAGGTCCAGTCGCAGACGACTCTGGGGTTGTGACGCTCATCTTTCTTTACTGGCTGAGGAAGCCAGTGTACAACTTCTGGGCCATGTGGCCAGCATGACTAAGCCACTTCTGGTGAACCAGAACAGTGCACGGAAACGCCATTTACCTTCCCGCTGGAGCGGTACCTATTTATCTACTTGCGCTTTGACGTGCTTTTGAACTGCTAGGTTGGCAGGAGCAGGGACCAAACAACGGGAGCTCACCCCGTTGCGGGGATTCGAACCGCCGACCTTCTGATCGGCAAGCCCTAGTCTCTGTGGTCTCTAAGGTGCTACTGGAAGGATTTTTTTTATTTTGCTCCAGACTGAAACCATGAAGCATATCAAAGCCATTCACAAACATCAGTAAATACTGGTGAGAAATTCACATTGCAAAGACCTGTCCAAGCAATGCAGTTTTGAAAAGATGACTGAAAGAAGCGGGGGATGATTCCTGCCAAACCTCCAGTGGTTGGGAGTTCCAGAGGGCATGGACGGCCACACTAAAGGCTCCCTAGTGAAGGCTGAATGAGTCTCCAGGGCACAGGGAACCACCAGAAGCGTCCCATTCAAGGGTCTCAGCGATTGAGGTGGAGTGTAAGGAATCAGCTAAGCTAAGGATTGGGATGCGGGTGGCGCTGCGGCCTAGGATTTGCCGATCAGAAGGTCGCCAGTTTGAATCCCTGTGACAGGGTGAGCTCCCGTTGCTCGGTCCCTGCTCCTGCCAACCTAGCAGTTCAAAAGCACGTCAAAGTACTAGTAGATAAATAGGTACCGCTCCGGCGGGAAGGTAAACAGCGTTTCCGTGCGCTGCTCTGTTTCGCCAGAAGCGGCTTAGTCATGCTGGCCACATGACCCAGAAGCTGTACGCCGGCTCCCTCGGCCAATAAAGTGAGATGAGCACCGCAACCCCAGTCGGCCATGACTGGACCTAATGGTCAGGGGTCCCTTTCCCTTTACCTTTAAGCTAAGGATTGTACCTGGGACCTTGTGCAATGTACATGCAAGGCAGATGCTCTACTTGAGAGCTACAGCTCTTCCTCCAGAAGCATGGGAGAGAAGAGAAGTTAGGGGTAAACAGGGAAGTCATAAGTGGCCTGCTTTAGTCGCATTTGCTTAGGCTGAGTTACAGGCTGGGTTACAAGGAGGGCATGGAACCTGCAAGATGTGTCACATCTTGCACAAACTCAAGGATGTCGGTACAAAGGCCACGTAAAGAGCAGCAGTGAAACTGACAAGCTTTACATCCAACTTTGCAGGAAGTCCGGAAAGTGAGCTCTTTTTCGGTGCTAGTGAAATTTACATGCTGCCATTAAACCCGCTGCCCCTCCCATGAAAGAGTTTCTCCAGATTTCCCACCCAAATCGGGAAATGCTTTCCGATTCCACAGCTGCTCTTTGCACATTATGCTCCCAGTTTATGCAAGTTTACGTGTGTTATATTCTACATAAAAGACTGCAAAGGACACTGGAGGAACTGAATAGGGTTGCCACCTTTGCTCTGGCAAAACACAGGACAGGGAGGAGAGGGGTGGGTGGTGGTTGTTCTTTTTATCTGGTGCTTAAGTGACTTCAAAGCAATCCATTGCAATCTATTGCAGCCTAGCAGGACGTCCCCTTTGGAATTTGTCACACACACACAAATTTGTATATCTGTCTGTGCTTGGCTACCCAGAGCTTAAATATGTGACCTTTCACACACCCTTTCAAACACATACATTTGGAGCATAGTTCTCAACGTTTCCCCTTTTTTAAGGTAAATTCCCTTATTCTGAGGATTCCTCGCAAGAAAAGGGAGAAGTTGACAACTATGATTTGGAGAGGATACATACCGTATTTTTCGCTCCATAAGACACACTTTTTTCCTCCTAAAAAGTAAGAGGAAATGTGAGTGCGTCTTATGGAGCAAATGGCACTGGGCAGAGAGGGAGAGCTGCGCAGTGCCCCTTCAGCGAAGTGTCTCTTTGAGAAGCGGGAGGAGGAACGGAGCCCCTTCTGTTCCTCCTCCCGCTTCGCAGGAGAGGCGCTGCGCAGAGACAGTGGCCAGCACTGTGGCCACACAGTGGCCAGCTTGATGCCTGTGGGAAGCCCACAAGCAGTACATGAGCATCACAGTACCTCTAAAAACTAGGTGTGTCTTATGGTCGGGTGCGTCTTATAGAGCCAAAAATACGGTAACTTGGCACACACACACGCAGAGAGAGGGGGGGTGGTGGGATCTGAAATACAGGACAAAACTGTATCAATACAAGACGTAGCATTTTACATTGAAATACGGAACAACCCTGTATTATACATGACAGCTGGCTACCCTAGAACTGAACTAGCTCAGCTCCGAAAGACAGAATTGGTTGCCTGAGATATTTTATCTTTACCAGTGCCCTGGGCTGTACCCATAAAAACGTATTCAGAGCCCTGCAGGATCAGGCCAAGTGACCCACCTAACCCAGCACCCTGTTCTCACAGTGGCCAACCAGAGGCCCGTGGGAAACCAGCAAACATGACCCAAACACAAAAGCTCTCTCTTCTCCTGCAGTTTCCAGCAACTGCTATTCAGATGCATCTTGCCTCAGGCTGTGGAAGCAGAGCAGCAGAGCCATTGTGGCTAGTAGCCACTGATAGCCTTCTCCTCTGTGAACTTGCCTCATCAGATTCGTTGGACACCCATGAGTTTTAGTGTTATGAGTAACGGCGAGGGAGTGTTGCTGCCTTCATGCCCTGCTTGCGGGCTTCTTGGAACCACTTAACTGGCTGCCGTGAGAAACAATATGCTGAACCAGCAGGAGGCTCTTTTTATGATTGGTCATAATCATGTGGAATAAATTTTATTCCGCTCACAATTTAAAGCAAACATTCTGACTTTGCCCTTCCCCAAACAATACGTGAACCTTAATTCTCTCCCCTCCAAAGTTTGCAGACCAAGTTTCTCCGACTAAGGAAGGTATATGAAAAGGTATATTTGTTACAAAAGTTGTGTGTCATCCCCCCACTCTCGGCCAAGCAATAGCAAAATTCCAGGCACTCGCCCAGGGTCTGTGTTCCTCTGGAGAACTGAGACACGGAAGAGACTGTTGTAGCTTTAAAAAATATGGTTTATTCACCTATTTACACCTTCATGGAGGGAGTCCAGATCTTACCACATGGTCATTTGAAGAGGGGCTTGTCCAGCATTGCAGCCCTGGAGCCAAAGGCATCTCTTCCAACCAGCCTTCAGCCAGCCTGCCCAAGATGGACCCCAGTCTTCCTTCTTCTCCTTCTTTTTCCCAGCACACCTTGCTTAAAAAGTACTCCTTTCCTGTCACCTCAAACACACACCTCATCCCCATGGCAACCTCTGTCTGCCCAGGCCCAAGATTCCTCTTAGATGGGCCATCCCAGGCGAGGCCCTGGCTCGGAAAGAAAACATAGCCTGTATTTTCCCACTGGCCTCCAAGCTTCCCTTCAATACCCCAAATAATCAAAATCCTACCATTTATTCAATTTCTAGAGTGTAGGGGGGTTCCCTTCTCAAATCTATAACAACATATTAGTGAAAAGTGGATGCGAGAATGCATATATTAGCAACAACAGTGTATCAAAATGCACCCAGGTGTAACTGCACACAAGAAAATGCATCTATTAGAATGAAAAGTGTGTGGATTTTGACTGGGATTTTTCAAACAAATAGATTTTAAAAATTGCAAACTGAAGGGGGAAGAAGGTGAACCAAAGTTAAGGCTGAAAAAATGAGATCCTGAGAGAAACCCAAAATGATAGCTTTATCCATCCCTAACAAAGAAGAAGGGACGCGGGTGGCGCTGTGGGTTAAACCACAGAGCCTAGGACTTGCCGATCAGTAGGTCGGCGGTTCGAATCCCCACAATGGGGTGAGCTCCCGTTGCTCGGTCCCTGCTCCTGCCAACCTAGCAGTTTGAAAGCACATCAAAGTACAAGTAGATAAATAGGTACCACTCCAGCAGGAAGGTAAATGGCGTTTCCGTGTGCTGCTCTGGTTCGCCAGAAGCGGCTTAGTCATGCTGGCCACATGACCCGGAAGCTGTACGCCGGCTCCCTCGGCCAATAAAGCAAGATGAGCGCCGCAACCGCAGAGTCGGCTATGACTGGACCTAATGGTCAGGGGTCCCTTTACCTTTAACAAAGAAGAAAGCAGTATTTTTATTATTTTTTATTAAACCTTATAGGTTTCTGGAGGTTTAAGAGCCTCAAGCTTTTCTTGAGAAGACATAAGAACATAAGAAATCCCTTGTTGGATCAGGCCAATTACCCATCTAGGCCAGCATCCTGTTCTCACAGTGGCCACAAACCAGAAACCTGTGGGAAGCACACAAGCAGGATTCAAGCACAAGGACGCTATATCCCAGGGGTCAGCAAACTTTTTCAGCAGGGGGCCAGTCCACTGTCCCTCAGACCTTGTGGGGGGCCGGACTATATTTTGAAAAAAAAGAGAAAAGAATGAATTCCTATGCCCCACAAATAACCCAGAGACGCATTTTAAATAAAAGGACACATTCTACTCATGTAAAAACACGCTGGTTCCCAGACCGTCCGTGGGCCAGATTTAGAAGGCAATTGTGCCGGCTCCGGCTCCCGGGCCTTAGTTTGCCTACCCATGCTATATCATTTAAATATATTTTTATGGGAATATAAGGAAAGTTCTTTAATCTCAGTCACTGAGAGGTCATATTTGCCCATCAGTTGGGCAGCGTGATGTACCCAGTTTTTAAGGGGTAATCCATTCGAGAGCTCAATCAGGCATTTTTTTGGTAGCCTAGTGTTGTCCATCTGTTGAACTCTAAACCAGTAACAGAGAATTCTTTTACCTATTTGGCTCTCTATGCTCAACATGCGAATTTCCAACCTGACCATGGAGATTGCACGTCTTTGGGTAACCATGCTATATCCCCTCTTGGAATTACCAGCAACTGTATATCAGATCCTTCCTTTCTTCAGGAAAGGAAACATTTCAGATAGTTCAGGATGGTGTGTGCGTGTGTTTTATGTATGCCAAATTACCGCAAGACTTCTGCATATCAAGCCTTGGTTCTCTGCTCTCGTAAACATCTTTATTTCCTCATTGGCCAAAGAAGGTATTCTCCCCTGTGTGGGAATGGAAAAAGAGGTGGGCAGAAAGTTCAGGCTCAAAAAGGGGGAAATCAGAAATGACTCATGACAGGCAGTCAATTGGATGATGGCTTTGACCCAGATAAATAGCCGGGAACCTAAAAACTGATGCTCTTTGGAAGAGTTTGAAGATCTGAGCAGCAGCAGCAGCAGCCTCAAACATCAACGTTCGTGGGCAAAGAGCCTCCAAGGGGAAACACGTGGCCGAAATCTAGAGAGGTCTTCCATGCCTTGCGGCAACTTTCTGCCTTCCAGTAACAGCACAATCCCAAAGGCCGTCTCAGGTGCTGTCTTGCACCTTTCAGGTACTGCATTGCCCAACTGAGCCACCTCGCCTTTTCCTCTTTCTGCAACTGTCCTTGGAGAACCTTGGAGAGAGCCAGTTCTGGCCCCAGATGATGAAACGGCAGGTTCTCCAACGCACGCACATGAAAAAGCGGCAGCCAGGGATTGCGCAAGCACACGAGACTGGAAGTGACACATGGCCTCTGCATCTCAAGTTGGCAGAGAACGCAGGCAAGGCAGCAGGGAATTGTTTTGCCCTGGCAGCTGGCCAGATCGCTTGGATTGGTGAATCCCAGCAGTATAGTAAGGCATGAGCTGAAGGTGGTGTCAAAATGGCCCATTGGGAGGAAAATATTCTCCTTGTTTACTCCAGCATGGAGGGAAGGCCCAGAGGACACTGCTGCCAGTCAAGTCAAACTCATTGGTCCATCTAGGTCAGTATTTACCCCCACCCCCTCTGTGCATTCTCAAAATCTGTTCAAGAGATTGTTAGGGGACCCATCCAGAGCAAATTTTGGGGGTGCACAGGGAGAGGCGAGTTAGGAGACTTCTGCTTGCTCTGTGTTGGAAGTAACCTGGTGCGCGTAACAGAAATGAATGAAATAAAATGGAACTTTCAGCAAAATAATGTGTTATTTTCTTCTGTTTCCTTCCTCCTTGTCAGATGGCTGTTGCGGTTGCTCGAGAGTACCCATAAATAAAACTGTTTTACAGTTTTATTTTGGTCCAAACTATTGACAGTGAAGAGCTCCAAAGCTCACGTCTGGCTCAATCGCTAGCAGAATCCGGGAGTGGTCCTTTTTTGGACCTCCCCCAGCATAAGAGTTTCGTTACCCACAACCTTCTCCGCCCCTCTCTGCGCCTCAGACTACTGCGCAGGATGGGCGATGGCAAGGGCGTGTTTCCCTCCTGTCCGGCTTGCCCAGGAGCGGTGTTAAGGCTCCCACCAGCATCCTCCGGTCCTTGCACCTCTTCCCCACCAGAGGTGGGGCTTTCCTCCTCCCCGGAAGAGGAACTGCTTCGCAAGATTTTTGGAGGCTCCCTGTAATACAACTGCCCTTCTATTCCTTGCCTCTGAGCCGATGGCAGTTCCATGACACTCCTGTTTACACTTGAGGTGGCATACAGTTTTGTCTACCTGGGTTCCATCATAACCAACAGCCTCTCCATCGATGCTGAGCTGTAAAAGCATATTGGCAAAGCAATGGCTCATCTCTCCAAAAGCTGAAGAGACTACCAATACCAAGATGAAGGTCTACCAGGCTCGCGTGCTTTATTGCAAGTGACTCATGGGCAACTTACAACAATCAGGAGCGATGCCGCAACGCCTTCCACACGCACTGTGTCAGGAAGGTTTTGGGTATCACATGGCAGGGCAGAGTTTCAAACCAAGATGTGTTCTCCTAGGCCCACATTCCCAGCATGGTCACACTTCTGTCTCAGCAATGTCTACGTTGGCTTTGTCATGTCCAGTGGAAGATGGCAGGATCTACAGGGAGCTGGCTTCAGGCACCAGGCCCATTGGCAGACCAACTCTGTGCTACAAAGATGTTTGCAAGCGTTGACATGAAGGCCGGCGACATCGACTCTGCTGTGTGCGAATCCCTTGCAGACGACCGCAGTGCCTGGAGACAGGCAGCCAGTTTGTACATCCATAGCAGGGACCAGAGGAGGAAGGACTGCTGTCAGAAAAGGCATTGTGCATCGGCAGCAGCACAACCGGATGCCTTCATCTGCCCCATCTGCAACAAAACATGTCTCACCAGCCTAGGGCTCTACAGCCACAGCAGGCGTTGCAACCTTCCAACAGTTTGACCTCACCCACAAAGGTGAACTCCTCCATTGTCTCCTGAGACAGACGGATGCCAACAAAACCAAAAGTGTTCCTGTTTAAGATTCTGTCCAATCATTTCCTCCTAACACTTCAATCTAATCTCCCTCCACCACACATTTTCTGCCCTGCCTCAACATTCAGCTGGTATTTCAAGGCAGCTGGGAATGTTCAATCTGCAATTGAGTTTCCTCCCCCACGCCCAAATGTTTTTGTCCCTAAATGGCTTTGTTTTTTGTACTCCAGGCATAGCCAAACTTGGCCCTTCAGATGTTTTGGGACTACAATTCCCATCATCCCTAGCTAACAGGACCAGTGGTCAGGGATGATGGGAACTGTAGTCCCAAAACATCTGGAGAGCCAAGTTAGGCCATGCCTGTTGTACTCCTTCAACCACAGATATCATCCTCTCATCTCTCAGCGACCCCATCTGGGCCACAAAACATTTGGCACTCACTACCTGTCTTTGCTATTGTAAGTAGCTATGTGACACATTTAATAAAAAAAACAAGGTAAAGGGATCCCTGACCATTAGGTCCAGTCGTGACCGACTCTGGGGTTGCGGCGCTCATCTCGCTTTTTTGGCCAAGGGAGCCGGCGTACAGCTTCCGGGTCATGTGGCCAGCATGACTAAGCCGCTTCTGACAAACCAGAGCAGCGCACGGAAACGCCATTTACCTTCCCTCCGGAGTGGTACCTATTTATCTACTTGCACTTTGATGTGCTTTCGAACTGCTAGGTTGGCAGCAGCAGGGACCGAGTAACGGGAGCTCACCCCATCGCGGGGATTTGAACCGCCGACCTTCTGATCGGCTATTCCTAGGCTCTGTTGTTTAACCCACAGCACCCCCCAAAAAAACAAAACAAAAATGAAAACCATTTATAATTATTTAACCATTTATAATTATTTATATATGCAATAAAAATCACATACAAAATTAGAAGCACAGATTGCCCACTAACTGTTAAAGAATATGCATTTCTTCATTGTCTAGAGAAGCCTGGTGGCATCAAAAAGTTCTCTGCAAACGTTTGGAAGTTAGCACGGGAAGTCCCTGCTGAATATCTGCTGGGAGAGTATTCCACAAGACTGAGCTGATGGCACAAAAAGGTCAGTTTTGTGTTGATGTCAAACCAACCTGGGGGGACCAACCAGAGAAGGTCTTGAAGATGATCTCAGTGATCAAGAGGGGATACAAAGGTTTGGGCAGTCCCTAAGGTACCCTGGACCTAAGTTGTTCTGGGCTTTGTAAATTAATACAAGGACCTGGAATGTGGCTCAGTAGCTGATGGGCAGCCAATGCAGATGTTTTAACAAGGCTGCCACCTGTTGCCAGTCATGTGCCCTCATCAACATGTTGACAAGTCTTAAAGAGACAGGTACATGCTGACAGGGAGAATTAGAGGTTATCCAAAACAGAAAGTACAGAAAGAATGGGAAATCTTTAAAGAATATCTGGAAAAACATTACAATAACAAATATCTCCTGGCGGAAATAGACTGATCCTTGTAAAACAAAAAATAATAATGTTTTTTGATATCTGACGAAAACAAAGAAAGCAATACCATAATTTGGAACTGTGTCTGGAAAAAATAGTAGAAATAATAACACAATGAGTCTAATCGGAAATCAAATGTGTTTATTTTGTTTTGTTTTCTTTTTCCTCCCCCCCTCTCTTCTTCTTCCTCTTCTTTTTTTCTTTTTTGTGCCTCCTTTCTTGGTCTTTCTCTCTTTGATTTGTTAAGAAAGAGATAAAAGTTTAATATGAAAACTTCAGTAAGTTAAAAGTGATGTTGTGTAATTTTTTTATTGCTATTTATATATTGTTAAAATTGGTTGATTGTAATGAATTGATGTAGCAATTACTGTGGTTTTTTCCTTTGTTATTGTTGAATTCTAAATAAAGTATTATTCTTTTAAAAAGAGAGAGAGAGAGACAGGTGGATAAAACCAATTCTTCTGAAAGCATTCAAGAAGTGCCCTCCTCCCCTTTCCCACCACTGCCACCCTGTCATTCCTTGCTGGCGGGCAACGGATGGGTGGGGTTGAGTTTTGGCACTCAGCACGTAGCCAGTGAAGGAGGAGAATGCCAGCAGTGACACTCAGAATGAGGCACCCGGAAGGTCGGCAGGATGGCAAAGCCTTTCCTGAATGTCTCCACTGACTTCATGAGGAAGATAACTAAGGTTGATCAAGTCAAGCGGTTGAGTGCAGGATGTGCAAGATTTGCCTTTGTTTGTTTTGGCTCTTGGATACTTCCTCTGCAACCTGCTTGTGGGCTTCCCAGAGGCATCTCCTTGGCCACTGCTGAGTTTGGACTATATGGGCCTTTGGTCCGACTCCACAGGGCAATTGCTATGTTCCCATGAGAACTGTTCACCAACCACGCCTGGAAGGCCATTCTTGAGGTTCCACATCCCTGACACGTAGTATTGTGGAAGGAATGAGGATGGTACTATATCTTCCTATATGCATAGAAATGGAAGGCAGTCATCACGCAGCCCCCATTGGAGGATTAGTAGTGTCACATCACAAACCTGGATTTGCATGAAGTCAAAGCACAGCTCCCATTGGAGGATATGTAGGGTCGCATCAGAATCTTGGATTTGCATGAAAAAATGGGGTTCGGAAGGTGAAAAGCGAGCTTAGCAGTTGCGTGGGGTGGGAAGGGAGTGGTGTGGGGTGCTGGTGAGCAGAGGAAACAGGAGCCCAGACCCTAGTGTGTGTGTATTTGAGTAGGTAGTACTTAGAATCCTAGAAACATAAAGTTGGGACCCCAAGCGTCATCTAGTCCAACATGCTGCAATGCAAAATCTCAACTAAATCATACATGTCAGGTGCTCATTCAACCTCTGCTTTGAAACCTCAAAGGAAGGAGAGTCCACCAGCTCTTGTGAGAGTCTGTCCCACCGTCGAACAGCTCTTATTGTCAGAAAGTTCTTCCTGATGTTTAGTCGGGAATCTCCTTTCTTGTCACTTGAAGCCATGGGTTCGAGTCCTACCCTCCAGAGCAGAAGGAAACAAGCTTGTTCCCTCTTCCATGGGACAGCCCTTGAGATATTTGAAGATGGCTATCATATCTCTTCTCAGTCTCCTCTTTACCAGGCTAAACGTACCCAATTCCCTCAACCATTTCTCATATGGCTGAGTTTCCAAACTCTCGATCATCTTGGTTGCCAGTGTGGTGTAGTGGTTAAGAGCAGTGGACTCGTAATCTGGGGAACCGGGTTCACGTCTCTGCTCCTCCACATGCAGCTGCTGGGTGACCTTGGGCTAGTCACACTTCTCTGAAGTCTCCCAACCCCACTCACCTCACAGAGTGTTTGTTGTGGGGGAGGAAGGGAAAGGAGAATGTTAGGCGCTTTGAGACTCCTTCGGGTAGTGATAAAGCGCGATATCAAATCCAAACTCTTCTTCTTCTTCTTCTTGCCCTCCTCTGCACATGTTCCAGCTTGTTAATATCCTCTTTAAATTGTAGTGCTCAGAATTGAACACAGTACTCCAAAGCAGAATGAAGCGGCACACAGCACACAAACTATGGACCAGTTGCATAGGAGGCAGTGACAGCCACCAACGAAAAGATGGCTACTAGCCATAATGACTAAGCCCAGGGTCGGAGGCAGTAAATGCTTCTGAATACCTGTTGCTGGAAACCAAGGGAGTGGGAAGAGTGCTCTTGTGTTTGGGTCCCGCTTGCAGGTTTCCCACGGTCACCTGGTTGGCCAGAGAACAGGATGCTGGAGGTGGTAGACCTTTTGACCTGACACAGCAGCCAGGCTGTTATTTCATTCCCATGCATAATCCAAATCTATGCAAACTATTAGTGAGAGCTGTAGTTAAGCCATCTATTAGCAATCCCCACACTCATCCTTGTCATTCCAAACACTGTTATCACCTGCATGTTTATATCTCCCGGAGACAACTATCTTCAAAAATGGCAGGATGGTTAGAACATACGACATCAAATGGAACATCCCCTGGAGGCTCTGCAATATGATCTATATCACTGACGGCAAAAAAACCCAAAAAACAAAAACCAGCCCCAGGGATGTCGCATCGAATATGTAGGTAAAACAACAACCAACCTACGCACACATTTTAGAAACCATAAATCTGCAATCTTGATTGACGGAGTGGAGCAACCAGTTGCTGGACGTTCCAGTTCTCAGAACCACAGCCTGTCAGTAATTGCTAAAGAGATGCTCAGAGATCCATCAATGTTTGCAAAGAGGGAGAACTGCTGGATGTAAGCACTGGACACATTTGCACCACATGGCCTCAAGGAGAGCACCTGGAGGATACCAACAGCATTGCTTATCTTCAGTGAATGATGATGATGATGATGATGATATATTATTTATACCCTGCCCATCTGGCTGGGTTTCCCCAGCCACTCTGGGCGGCTCCCAACAGAATATTAAAAACACGATGAAACATCAAACATTAAAAACTTCCCTAAACACTTGGCTGCCTTCAGATGTCAGATAGTGGTTTATGTCCTTTGACATCTGAAGGGAGGGTGTTGCACAGGGTAGGCGCCACTACTGAAAAGGCCCTCTGCCAGGTTCCCTGTAACCTCACTTCTCGCAGTGAGGGAACCCCCAGAAGGCCCTCAGATCTGGACCTCAGTGTTTTGCCTGAACGATGGGGGTGGGGATGCTCCTTCAGCTCTTGTGAGTGGTCCATTCTCAATGCTGTTTACAGGCAGTCCTTGTTTTGCAAAGGGGTTACGTTCCGGACCACCATGTACATCGGCCTGGCCCACGGGAAGTGTTCTGCCCCGGCCCCGTTCCGCCCTTTTAGTGACATTTTCGGGCCACTTCTGAGTCCGACGCCTTGCACACGTGCATGATTTCACACCCATCGGACACGCGTGAATTGGGAGCTGCCTGTAACTGCCGCCTTGGTAACAGCATAGTATTGAAATATACTCGGAGTTGAGAGTGGCTTTCATGCTCTTTATTCAGCTCATAGTGGTGAGGAGGAATGGAAGTTCCCCCAGAATGTCTGCTTTATATACATTATTTACACAATGGGCTGCACGTGATTGGCCAATTCCGGGATTCTCCTGCAGGCCAATCAGGTTGCGGATTCACTTCCACCTGGAGCTGGATTGGGTGGCTCCTGTGGACCAATCAGACTGCTGCATTCTGAATCCTATTGTTCTAGGACCAATCAGACTGCTGCGTTTTGGATCCTATTCAGCTCAGTACCTAACAGTTTCCGTTTTGTCAGAGCACTTCACGGCGCTGAAAGCCAAAATGCTGATGCCGAATGCCACATAAATCATAGAACTTTAGAGTCGGAAAGGATCCCAAGGGTCATTGTGTCCGATCCCCTGCTGCAATGCAGGAATCACAGCTAAAGAATCCCTGACAGACAGCCATCCAAACTCTGTTTAGAAACCTCCAATGACGGAGAGTCCACCACCGCCCCAGGTCATCCGCTCCACTGTTGAGGGGCTCTTACTGCCAAGAAGTTCTTCCCAATGTTCACTCTGAATTTCCTTTATTGTAATTTGAACCGCCCTGTCCTCTGGAGTTGCAGTATACGAGCTTGCTCCATCTTCCATGTGACAGTCCTTCAGATCCAGGAAAATGGTGATCGTACATGAAGTGCCGTTTGATGCTTTAAAAACTATCTACCTGTTGGTAACGAAATAATTCAGCAAGGGTGAACGCAGGTTATAGGTCCTGGGTTACCTAGCTGTGCCAGGGATGATGGGAGTTGGAGTTTAACAATACAGTTATACCTCATGTTACGTTTGCTTTATGTTACGTTCTTTCAGGTTATGTCCCGCGGTGACCCGGAAGTACTGGAAAGGCTTACTTCAGGGTTTCGCCACATGCGCAAAAATGACATCATGTGCATGCGCAGAAGCGCCAAATTGCAACCCGCGTGTGCGCAGATGCACTGTTGCGGGTTGCGCTCTTTTCATGTTGCAAATGGGCCTCCGGAATGGATCCCGTTCGCAACCAGAGGTACCACTGTATCTGGATGACACCACTTTGGTTTTCCCCTGCTGTAGGCTGACACTTCTTAGGAAGCTGATTGCCTACATGGCTCCGGAGACTCACCGTTGATCAAAAGGGTGAAGACATGCGAAAGGGAAAGCGGGGCTTCTAGGATGACCCTGGAAAGCTGATTCAAGAAAGCTGGAAAGCCATTTATTGCAAAATCAAAGATCTGAGATTATGAAACTGTTTATTGAAGCTCTACACTTCCAAGGGTTCCTCGCCCCTTTTCCTTCTCCTTTTTTCTTACTTCGCTTTTGTGCCCTGCCTTATTTTAAAGACTCGGGGAGTACAGCTCCCTTGCTAGCTAGGACTGATGGCTGCTCTAGACCTATGTGCCCACCACACTTAGAAAATACATGGCTCTCACAAAGATCCCAGGAACTAGGGTTTGTGAAGTGCGCTGGGAATTGTAGCTCTCTAATTACAGCCCCCAGGATTCTTTGGAGGGAGGAGTCATGTGTTTTAAATGCATTGTGTGTACACCTCCAAAACATCAGACCAAAGAGGAAAATGGTTGCACTAAACCATGGGAGCTGGGCATGTTTAGCCTAGAGAAGAGGAGGTTAAGGGGTGATATGATAGCCATGTTCAAATATATAAAAGGATGTCACATAGAGGAGGGAGAAAGGTTGTTTTCTGCTGCTCCAGAGAAGCGGACACGGAGCAATGGATCCAAACTACAAGAAAGAAGATTCCACCTAAACATTAGGAAGAACTTCCTGACAGTAAGAGCTGTTTGACAGTGGAATTTGCTGCCAAGGAGTGTGGTGGAGTCTCCTTCTTTGGAGGTCTTTAAGCAGAGGCTTGACAACCATATGTCAGGAGTGCTCTGATGGTGTTTCCTGCTTGGCAGGGGGTTGGACTCAATGGCCCTTGTGGTCTCTTCCAACTCTATGATTCTATGATTCTATGATCACATCCAAATGCAGGCAGGCAGTTAAACTGTGGTTGGGAGCCTGTGTCTCTCTGGACATTGCTGAACTACAACTCCCACCAGCCCCAGCCAGCCTGACCAATGGCCAGGGAAGGTAGGATTTGTAGTTCTGTAAGACCTGGCGAGCCGTAGGCTAGCAAATATACTGCAAGCCATTTTGAAAACTTTGGTTAGTAGACAGGGTATCCATATTCTTAAATTTATTGGTTGCTAATTCACCGAGGTGCCTCAAAGCGACTTAACAATACGTAAGCAAACACGTGCACTAAAACAGATATAAAAGGAAAAAAACAAACAAAGACCTAAAAGACAATCTTATTTTTAAAAGGCAGAAAAAAAGGGGGAAAAAACCAAAGACCTAAAAGACAATCTTATTTTTAAAAGGCAGAAAATTACGCGGGGGAGAAGTGCAAAGAACTGCATGCTAGTCAAAACTGCAGGCAGAGAAAGTGTTTGTTAGGATAAGTTCGTATTAATGGCTGTAGAATTTCTAGGAGGATTTAGAGAGAGAGAGAAACACACATTGGTGCAGACCTGAATTTAAGGTTAGAAAAATGAGAAATAGAGGGAAGCGAAATCAATAGACCCTTCCATCCCTATCTGGATGTACCGGTAACTTCTATTTGTTGACAAGAGCATGTTTCAACTCCAGCTTTCCAATGGTGAGAATAAGGACTTCTGCTCTTGTAACCTATCTGGGGTACCTCCAGGTGACCAGAAAATGTCCTCATTTGCTTGAACAAAGGCTTACGCAGTAGTTAGACTGTGCCTGGTCTTTGCTAAGCATCCATTCTGATTTCTTTACAGGGTGGATATGTAACAGTGAGCATTTAACTTGCATTCATCTTGATTTGCTTGCGGGGCCGTTACGCCTTAATCGTATCTTCATCCCACACTTTTCATTATGTTTCCCCAACACTTTCCCAGCAGCAAAAAGTCAAGGCTTTTAGTTTTTGTTTCGTAAAATCTGGATTGGTTGTACGTAGGCGAATTAGTGCTTTAATCCCCTTTAATTGGGCAACCAAAATTTCCGGGATGGGCCTGAATCCTTCCTGAAAAATGGCGAAATTCTGGAGGCACTCCCATTCTCAATCTTGACTGGCAGATCGTTCCTGCAGTATGTCAGGGAGCGGCCGTAGCTCAGTGGTTAGAGCACCTGCCTTGCACACAAAAGGTCGCAGGGTCAATCCCTGGAATCTCCAGGTAGGGCTGCCTGAAACCCTGGAGACCTGCTGCCAGTCCGTGTAGACAATACTTAGCTAGATGGACCAAGGGGCTGACTCAGTATCAGGCAGCTTCTTGTGCCAACAAATGTTGTTTTCCAGCTCCTGTCATCGCCCCTGACCATTGGCCAGGCCCTTATCACCGCAGTTTTAAAACTACTGCAATTCAAGGCCCAATTCAAGGTGCTCACATTGTTGTTTAACAATGCTCCAAATATCTGAGCGACTACCCCTGTCCTGACAGGCCCTCTGGGTGTTAAGAACAGAAGAGGGGGCCCTCTTGTAGTTCTACCTCCCTCAGAAATCTGGGTGCTGGTTGTTAAGTTGTGGGTGAACATATCAGACGACACAGCGATTCTTCAAACAGCTCTTGTTTATTCACAGGCTAGAACAGAACAGAACTGAAGGGTTCAGCCAGCCTGCTTATATAGAGCTCCACTACAACGCAACAGTAACAACTTTCTGTAACTATCCAATCACTGAACGTCACTTTCAATTCCTTATTTGCATATGTGGACCTGAGTGAAAACTATCTACAGTATCCCCCTGCTGGCCCAGGGTGAGAACATCAGTACATAACACTGGTGGTCTAGGAGAGGGCCTTCTCTGCGCCAGCCCCTACGTCGTGGAATTCCTTCCCTGTCTGGCATCTTCTCTGTACAGCTTTCAGCCACTGCTAAAGACAACCTCTTTACCCTGGCTTTTGACACCTGAGAGGTATGTCTTCAGGGTCCACCCAGTTTTTAATTGTTGGAGCCTGCTCTGGGACCTGCTGATGAAGGGCAGGAAATAAATTTAATGAAAATAATGCTGGCTGGGGATGATGGGAGGAGGAGTCTAACAACCTCTGCAGGGCCCCACACTGGCCATTTCCAAGACAAGGCACCCACCCTAAACACCCCCAAAGGGGAAATGGGCAGCCTGTATTACACAGATATTAGGGCTGCCATATTTCAAAAGTAAAAACCAGTTGTTGTTGAGCTTTCTTTTTTAAGGAAGGCCCCAAAATTCTTGAGCTTTTTAAAGGAAAACTCGAAGATTGTTCAGCTTTTTTTAAGACAAACCCCCAAACTGCTGAGCTAATTTTTAAAGCCCTCCCAACAATATCAGAGCAGCCTCAGCATACAGCGGTACCTCGGGTTACATACGCTTCAGGTTACAGACGCTTCAGGTTACAGACTCCGCTAACCCAGAAATATTACCTCGGGTTAAGAACTTTGCTTCAGGATGAGAACAGAAATCGTGCTCTGGCTGCGCGGCGGCAGCGGGAGGCCCCATTAGCTAAAGTGGTGCTTCAGGTTAAGAACAGTTTCAGGTTAAGTATGGACCTCCAGAACGAATTAAGTACTTAACCTGAGGTACCACTGTATTTGGTAGCTTCAGGCAACAAGGCATTTTTCTGCATCTTACTCCCTTGGGGGGTATGGGATATTAGGGGAGGGGACGCACTGCGCTCCTTCTGGGATAGTTTGTCTGCCTTTGGTCCCCACCCTGCAGTCAGCAATCACCCGTGTCTCCCAGAAGCTGTCAGCATGCGACAGTGGCCACATCCTGGGAATGGCCGGCTAAACCAAGTGAAGGTAGCTGGCGACTTTGGGATTTCCCTTGCATGAGAAGACAGGCTCTGGCGGATTGAGCAGATGAGACCAATAGTGGGTCCAGCGGTCAAGAAGGTGGTTTCTGTCTGTGCTGTAGAGGGAAGTGAGGGGCAGATGGAGCTCATCAACCTGGGAAGGTAGCCCATCTAGGAGAAGGAAAACTCTCATCCTAAACCTCTGCTGCCTTGCAGGATATCTTTGGGATAAGAACCCCTACACAAATCTGGAGTGGAGTCCCTAAGATGGTTGGATGGTGCCTTGAATGCCTCCTCCTGGCAATGCCTGCAGCCAAGCTGGTGCCAAATTTATTGCTCTGCTTTCCTTTGGACCACATCAGTGAGGCTGAGAGGGTGGTCTTGTCATCTGGGCAGCCCAGGACCTCCACACACATTGCCCAGGCTTGCACCCTGGGAAGGTCACTTTGGTGCTGCTGATACAGTAGTTTGACTTCACCCCTGGAGGCACACTCCATTGCCTCTCGAGACAGACGGATGCCAACAATTCTCCTCGGGAAGGAAATTGCCTTTCCTCTCCCAAGAGAGCAGCACTGAAATTGAATCATTAACCCCCACCCCCATTCTGACCTTGTTCCATACAAGCAAACAAAGCAAAAGGTATCCATTCACTTGGATGGAATGAAGAAGAATAGGCTCGCAGTGGGACAGTTGGGAGACTGTATCCATACCTACACACTTTTAAAAAGCAAACAAACCAATAAAGCTGGAGCACCTGTACTTAGCTACCCATTCACTTGGATGGAATGAGAACTTGGAAGCAACGAGAAGGAAGGAGCTTGCAATGGGGAACCTGGGACATGGTTTCCACACATGCACACTTTTTAAAAAAGAAAAAAAAAAACACGACAACCTTAGAGCTCCTGGATATCAGCCACCCATTCACATGTATGGAATTAGCACTTGGACAGAATGAGGAGAAAAGGGCTTGCAACTGGACACTTGGAGGGTTGTGGCCCCTCATACATATAAAACAACAACTTAGGGATGCCCTCTGGACTACAGACGCCCTAGGCAAGAGGCTTGTACTACCTGAGTTTGTCTGGCTTCTTCTTCTTCTTCTTCTTCTTCTTACTATTATTATTATTATTATTATTATTATTATTATTATTATTATTCATCAACCTTTATTACGGTCCAGAGACCCAACAAATCGTTACAAAGCAATACACAATTCACACAGCCTACCTCCAGGTTAAACAAGCATTTTGTTCAGAATATAGGGATCATTGGTTCTTGCAACCACCGATAAAAACTTTGCCACTGCTAATGTTCTAGCATTTGTCCGGTCTTCCAATAGAAACCTGACATAGTGAGCCTCTGATTTTCCCGGGAAAGGTACCAGCAAGGGTAGTATCAGTTCAGCCCTGGCTTGCTCATATTTTGCACAGTGCAACAAAATATGTTTTATGGAATATATGTTTTATTATTATTATTATTTCTTTGAAATATGAAAAAATGCTCACTTACCTTCAACTCTGATTCCTTCCTGAGATGCCAGAAAGCCCTCCACACACAGAACAGTTCCCCGCAGAAGAAAATGTCAAAATCCCAGCTTCTTCTCTGCTTTGGCGAATTGCATCCATCCCGAGACACAAACCAGCCGCACGACTTGGATCCTTTCTTCGGGATGAGGAGCGAATGCCGTTCCTGTAATGTACTGTGATTTATTTGCATGCGGGAGAAAACAAGTCAGCAGAGGTGTTGAAACCATTTTTTTGCAAGACGGGTTTGCCTAATAACACACTGTCATTATTGGTGAGATTAAAATACCAGGTTGGTGACTGGAACCAGAGGAGCAGAGCTGGATAGACAAAGGGCTGAGTGGAGAAAGAAGCTGGCCTGGGTAGGAAGCCGGCAGCATGATGGACGTGACGGCGGGTGACTGCCCTGCTGATCTGGTCCAGCAGTCGGAAGGATGCCACAAGCTTCACCGACTTGGGTGGATTTAAAAGAGGACCAGTCACATTGATGGAGGATGCGGCTCAGTGGCCACTGTGAGAACCGGATGCTGGACCAGATGGGCCCTTGGCTTGATACAGCAGGGTTATTTTGACACCTGTATTGCAGGGGGTTGGGCTAGATGACCCTTGGTGTCCCTTCCAACTCAATGGTATTATCTGTAAAGGTAAAGAGATCCCTGACGATTAGATCCAGTCGTGGCCGACTCTGGGGTTGTAGCGCTCATCTTGCTTTATTGGCCAAGGGAGCTGGCGTACAGCTTCCGGGTCATGTGGCCAGCATGACTAAGCCGCTTCTGGCGAACCAGAGCAGCGCACGCAAATGCCGTTTACCTTCCTGCCAAAGTGGTACCTATTTATCTACTTGCACTTTGATGTGCTTTCGAACTGCTAGGTGGGCAGGAGCAGGGACCGAGCAACGGGAGCTCACCCCGTCACGGGGATTCGAACCGCCAACCTTCTGATCGGCAAGCCCTAGGCTCTGTGGTTAAACCCACAGCGCCACCCGCGTCCCGGTATTATCTGTAGTTGAAACAAAAACACACACAGAGAGGAGAGAACCAAGCGCTATAAACTGACTGAAGAGTCCAGGGCAGTTGCAACCCTTCGGTGTTGTAAATTCGGGTGTATATTTTATATACAGTACCGTCAGCGTTGCAAGAATAGTAATCCAGTTTCTCTTTCTCTCTCCGGAACAAAAAAATGATAAAACTCCTTAATTATATGTTATGATTTAGACAGGGCTTTTAATCCTCAATTTCATCTTCCTAATTGCTTGCCATTTGGAAGTTCCTTTCATCTCACAGAAACCTAACGAAGCACCTTTTAAAATTGTCCGTGGTCATTTTGTCTTAGCCCTCTCCTATAAGTATTGTTATAGGCCACCCAAATCTCTGCTGAAGGTTGCGAGATTCCAGAGGTCTTGGCACTTAACCAGAGTTTGTTTTTCCTTTGGAAAAACAAGGCATGGTAGAGACTGTAGTGTCTTTAAGATATATGGTTTTATTTACACACATCTACACGGGTGGCGCTGTGGGTTAAACCACAGAGCCTAGGACTTGCCGATCAAAAGGTCGGCGGTTCGAATCCCTGCAACAGAGTGAGCTCCTGTTGCTCGGTCCCTGCTCCTACCAACCTAGCAGTTCAAAAGCACGTCAAAGTGCAAGTACAGTGGTACCTTGGGTTAAGTACTTAATTCGTTCCGGAGGTCTGTTCTTAACCTGAAACTGTTCTTAACCTGAAGCACCACTTTAGCTAATGGGGCCTCCCGCTGCCACCACACTGCCACCGCTCAATTTCTGTTCTCATCCTGAAGCAAAGTTCTTAACCCGAGGTACTATTTCTGGGTTAGCAGAGTCTGTAACCTGAAGCGTATGCAACCTGAAGCGTATGTAACCTGAGGTACCACCGTATAGCCGTTTCGCAAAGAAGGCGCTATCTAAACATGCTCAGGGGATGCTCAGATCCATTTGCCAAACTGTTCACCAAAGACCTGAGGAACCAAGGTAAATTATGTATATAATTTAAATTATGTATATAAGAAGTCACACTTCTTATATAAGAATTATGTATATAAGAAGTCACACTTACACATAACATGATTCACTGTACTCTAATCGGCGCCTGCTAAAAACATTTTTCTTTAGGCAACTCTATCCAGCCATGTGGAATGTTGGAATGTGTTTTAATTTGCTTTTCAGCTGATCGTTGGTTTTAGTTATTTTTGAAGGTTTTGGATTCTTGGGCTTGTTTTTAAATGAGAATTTAATTGTTTTATTATTTTTTGCAAACTGCTTTGCTTTTTTGGGGGGTTGTTGTTTTTAGAATAATGTGGTTTGTAGAACAAAAAGAAATTAATAAAAATAATGCACCCTTCTTTATTGTTGTTATTGGCTGAATACCTTTACAGATGCTCGTTTCTACAGCATTTGATTTTTACACAGTCAACAAGTTGTTTGGTGTTTTTAAATATTTTGTAAGTCACTTTGAGATCCTTTTTTTTAAAAAAATGTGATTAATAAATGTTGTAGTAGTAGCAGTAATCGCTGCTTTGTTTGCTTCTGAGAGGCTAGAAAGCGCATCGCTCTCCCCTTGGCAGCAGTCAAGGTGAGCAGCCACCAAGGACCAAAGCGGGCAGAAGCTCTATCGCGCAGGCGCACATCAAGCCACGTAGCCGCGCTAGACCCGAACGAGGAGAATGTGTTGCCAATCACCATAGACTTAATATCGTGTAGAGTGACAATACCTTTACATGCATATGTATCTTGTGAACCGCCCTGTGATCTTCGGATGAAGGGTGGTATAAAAATAGTGAAATGAAATGAAATGAAATAGCAGGCTATGCTTACTGATTATGCTGCAGATGACTTACTTTCGCTACAGCTCCCAGGATTATTTGGGGAAAGCCATTACTCTTTTTTAATTTATTTTTTATACTGTATATCGCCGCGTGATCCTCAGGTGAATTTAACAAGTAAGTAAGTAAGTAAGTAATAAATAAATGGCATAAGAGTACTTTAAATGTACGGTTTAGTCATGTTGGTACGATCAGATTACCATATTGATTTTTTTCAAAAAAGAATCTATTGTAGTTTTTATCGTTGTGAGCCTCTTTTTCCCTTTCCTTCTGTTTCTAGAAAAACCGCCATACAAATCTCAAATCAAATGGAGAGTCCTAAATTTAAAAAAAGGATGTAAGGAGTCGTAGGTCATTCTACCCTTTACTATCTCTATTGCCCATAGGCCTCCTTAATGTGCTGTAAACTCTCTTGGCGAAGCCGCAACCCCCTCCTATACAATCTTGCGAGGGGTTACAATGGTGATGACATCGATTCCGTTCTGCACGGAAGTGACGCAAAGAAAAAAACCCTCACACCTTTCTCTATGGTACATTTCCCTTCCAAATCCCCCATCTCCGGCCGCGGCCCAGAGCGTCGCCTCCTGGATGTGCTCCTCTCCTTTTCATCCTCCTCAAGAACCGGAAGTGGGTGGGGAAAAAACGGGAAGCCGGTCTTTACTCGGCGCCTGCCTTGGGCAGCCATCTTGGAGGGTAGCGGCGGCGGTGGCGGCGGCGGCGGCGGGAAGAGCGCCTGAGGGACCCAGCGAGACGCCCAGGCTGAGAGGCCGACTCCGGCTCCGGCTCCCCTCCTTCCCCCTTTCCCCCGCCCCGAGGCCGCGCAGGGGGACCCTGAGCCCAGCAGGGAGAGGTGAGTGGAGGAAAGGAGGAGTGGAGGGAGGAGGAAAGAAGGAGCCAGGCAGGCCGAGGAAGGAGGAGCGGGTTTGTGTCTATAGGTGGGGGGAGAATGTTCTTTTGTTATTATGGGGTGCAGCTTCTAGCCTGGGAAGCCGAATGGCCGTGTCCGACCAAAAGGCCCGCATCCCTTCTAGGCCGGCGCTTGTGGGGAGCCTCCGAACCCCCTCTCCCTTTGGGGTGGCTCTCCGCAGGAAGTGGGAAAGGCGCGTTGGAAACCACTGCCGCCTGCACTGGCTGGCAGCAGCTCTCCAGGGGTTCGGAGGGCCTTACCTGGAGACGCCGCCGGGGATTGAACCTGGGGTTTTCGGAGGAGCTCGGCCCCCGAGATAGGGATACGGGAAGCTCTGTTTACACCGAGTCCGACCCTTGGCCCATGTAGCTCAGTATTGCCTGCACTGACTGGCAGCAGACCCCGGTCAGGGGTCTGTGGGGAGCCCACAACCTCACTCTTCTACAGGGCTTGGGGACAAGGTGCGTTGCAGTTAAGTTTCTGCTTATATTACAGATTGTCGCTTTTGTCCTTCTCAGAGTAGGTGCATAAAAACCAATGGACACCAATGACCAGAGATTCATTGATTTCGACACGTCTTAAGTAGAATTTACTTTGGTTGCTGTAACCCATTGGGCTATGTATATAACCTAGATTTACTTGGAGTAGGTCCATTTGGTTAATCAACTCATGTTTATCAAGCCTATTAATTTCAGTGAGTCTGCACAGAGCAGGACCAGCACTTTAAACCACCTGTTGCATTTTTTGATTCTGGGGTTGGACTTTTAAAATGTGCTAGCTAACTCTTAATCTTTGGCAATACTTTTAAAAACTTTTAAACACTTGTTTTGTATTGTTAGCTGTATGTTAAGCTTGCTGCTTTGTGAGGAGATTTGCTTAAAAAGTGGGTTAAAACCTAATAAACAAACAGGGCATGTTTGCAACAGCCCTCTCCTGTGGAATGAGCTCTAGCAGCTACGGCTTCTGTCCAGTGCTAATCCTAGTTGGAGTTGACCCATTGAAATTAATGGGCATTCCAAACTTAGGTCCATTGATTTTAATGGGCCTGCTCTTGGATACAACTCAATATTTAGAGATCTTCTATCTCTGTACACAGATGTTCTGCTCTGTTCCTGTGTATCATGGCCAAGAACCTCAGGAGAGACACCAAAAGCTCTGCCCGGCTCAGTTTTCTGTTTCTGGCAGTGTTTAGCTAGATGCCCCTAGATAGCCAATAAGCAAGACATGAGAGCAATGTTTTCTTCATGTTGTTTACTCCTCAGGAACTGGTAATTGATATCTTCTGTAGACTGCTTCTGGTTCTTTGAGAGCCGTTGCTACTCTGAGTACTTACCCTAGGCCATTGTGCCATTTAGCTAAGGCAGCTTTCTCTGACTTAATGGAAGGGCCATGCATAGCTCAGTAGTAGAGCTAATGAGATACATACAGAAGATCCCCTGTTCAGCCTCTAGAGCCTTCAAGTACTGCTGGCAAAGGCCTTATCTGGAACCCTGAGGAGCTGCTGCCAGTGTAGACTGTACTGAGCTAGATGGATCAGTGAGCTGACCTGGCGTAAGGCAGCTTTCTATGTTTTTGGGGGGTTCTGTATAGCAATCATGATTGGTAGCCATTGACAAATCTAGGTGATTTTGTCTAACGTTTAAAAAACCCCATCAAAACTACTGTATCTCTCTACTCCTCCACTTCCATCAGAACTTTTGTATTACTTCTTCAGAAGATCTAATTTCCATCCAGTCCAGCACCCAATTTCTCACAGTGGCCAACCAGCTGCCTCTGAGAATCAGGATCCGAAGCCCTTTTCTCCATGTTGTTCACCACAAACAGCTGTTCAGATGTATTCTTCTGCCTCTGATCCTGGAGGTGGCATATAGTAATCACAACTAGTTGCCGTTGAAAGCCTTATCCTCCTGAATTTGTCTCATCCTCTTTTAAAGGAATCCAAGCCAATGGTTGTTGCCACATCTTGCAGCAGTCTGTTCCATAAGTTAAACATGCGACTGGGTGCACTTCTCAGTGTATTATGCATTAATGTTACATTTTTCAGTCGAGAATTGGGCTAGGTGTAGGTCATCCAGCTTTAAAGAGCTGGTAACCTCCAGCTCTGGTTGTGTAGTGAGATGTTCCACTCTCTCGCAGCTACTTAGATAAATACCTAGCCAATTTCCAGTGAGATCTCACCAAAATCTTGCAATAGCTTGCCGTAAATTGGCGCCTGTGCCAGCGGTGCTTCTGCGCCGGTGGCAGAGGTGGCATGGCGGGCGGTCTGGGGGCGGTGCAGCAGAGCAGGGTGGCACTTCCCATTTCACCTCAAACGGTGAAATGGGACATGCCGCCCCTGAGGTACACTGCCTCTGACCATGGAGGTTCTGGCCTCGGCTCTCATGGATGATTGCTGGTGTTTGGCACTAGTTCCTAATAAAGTATTTGATCCTTTCCTAATAACATCCTTGGTACATCAGACCAGCCTGTGTAGTCATCACATTCCAGAGTGGCCATTCAAATGACTGAATCTTAAACGCAGCAGCCTTCTGTGTTGTTTGTCACTCTGCCACTTGGTCTCACTTCCTCCGCACCTGAAGGTTTTAATCCCAGCAAATCAGCTGCCCAACTCGATCAAACCAAAGGCCCATAAAGTCCAGCAGCCTGTACAGCCCACATGACTCTGGGATGCACACAAAGCAGGAAACGAAGGCCAAAATGTTCTCTCACTCCTTGACCTCAACGTGTGGTCTTCAGAGGTGCACTGCCATTGAACAAAGAGCTGTCCTGCCAAATGTCTGGGATCTTTGGCACGGGTGGGGGTTAAGAGGTTGCCTTTGAAGAGTTTCTGGATGTGGAAGGGCAGCCATTGATTGGAATAGCTGATTCTTAGGCCATGTACACACCATATGTTAAAGCACGCCCCCTGGAAAAATCCTGGGAACTGTAGTTTAAGGGTGATAGGAATTGCAGCTATGTGATGGATTAAACTACGACTCCCAAGTTTCTTTTTTGTGGGGCTGGGGAGAAATGGCAGGTATGCAGCCTTATTAACAACAGTTAAGTCGTCTAGTAACTGCTAACCTATTTAGGGTTTTTTGTTTTCAGTTTATTATGGACCCACACGGACAGGTAAACAGTAACAAAAATTCAGTAATACAGTGCTACCTCAGGTTACATACGCTTCAGGTTACAGACTCTGCTAACCCAGAAATAGTGCTTCAGGTTAAGAACTTTGCTTCAGGATGAGAACAGAAATTGAGCGGTGGCAGTGTGGTGGCAGCAGGAGGCCCCATTAGCTAAAGTGCTTCAGGTTAAGAACAGTTTCAGGTTAAGAACAGACCTCTGGAACGAATTAAGTACTTAACCCGAGGTACCACTGTATATCCAACTAAATGCAGGGCATATAAAGCCTAAACATATTAAATAATAACACCCAATTTGGAACCATGAAATCCATATTCATTAAGACGGCATGGCAGCGGGAGGTACCTGTAAATCTGAAACTAAACTATTTGAAATAAAATCCCACCATATTGATCTTCCTGTCCCTTTGGGACCCATAACGTATGTGTGTGTTTTTCTGCCGTAACTAGGTTCCAGAGATTCTTAGGCCATAAGAATAAACTCAGATTTTTAAATGATTTCCACTGCTCTTCTATAGAGATGCTGCTGCCCACATCCATGCCAGAATTTCCTTTTGGCTGCATCTTTTCATCATGCCTGTCTATGCGTTTAGTAAGGGAATAACTGAGGAGAAATTTGAATGTGCGTTTTAATAATATTTAATCTCCTGATAAATTTAATTCCAGAATAAAGCAGGTTTTGACTCTGATCTACAGAGACCTTTCTCCTCCCCCCCACCCAAACTTTGGTCGGTGGCTTCTCACAAAGCTCAGAAAGCTTATTGTGTGCCCATTCACCCCTCCTTTTCCTAAAAAAATAGTCCTTGAACTTCTGTGGGACAAGCCAGGCTGTTCCTAACTCCCCAACACCCATTATGCTTCTTAACGTTCATTGTGCTGCTGGATCAAACAGCCAAAACCCTGAGAGCTTTTTTGGAATATTTTGTTTGAGTGTGGTGTGCTTAAAGGGAACTTTTATCAGTTTGACCTTCGATAACCAATATTGCACAAGAAAATGTTGAGCTTCTTCTCCCCACCCCTCCACTCCTTTCTCTGAGTCCAGAAGCTGCTCCCCTACCCAGAGTGTAAAGTTAAGGCAAATTAACTGAAAAAATGAGAAAACAACTCCTTAAGAAATTTCCTGGATTCAGAAAATCTAACTACTGCCCAGCTGCCAATCTCCTCTTCTTGGGCAAAGTTCTTTAGTGGGTTTACATGGACCAGACTGAGGTGCTACTGCAGGAAATTGATTTTCTACATCCATTTAAATTGGGATTTAGGCCTGGTTTTGACACAGAAACTGCTCTGGTCACCCTGTATGTATGGTGACCTTTGTTGGGAGACAGACAGGGGAAATGTGTCCTCGTTAATCCTTTGAGGGCCTTTGCAAAGGCTCTTGTAGGCAGCTGGGACTTGTTAGTGAAGGTTGATGTTCTGCAGATGCCAGAAAGGTGGGCAAAATTGAGGGACATCGGTCAAAGTTCTGACTAGCTTGGCACTGCCCTTCCGCTTTCTGCTCTCCTGCAGTTGCTGGGTTCCAGAGCATTAGATTGGCAGCTGTTGCTCCTGGTTTGGCAGTGGGTAATAGAAGCATTGCACGTGGTAGAAAGTCTTCTTGCTGGCGCTGTTGATCTTCTTGCCATTGGCTGCCGTCTGCCCTGGCAACACAAACAACTTGGGTGTGTGTATATATAAGTTTGGTGAGACAGGAACTGTGTTGTCCTTCCTGGTCTCGACATTGTCACCAGCTCTACTCCTGCAGCTTGAAGAACTTGCACTTGAGCGTTGCCTTTTCCTCTTCCCTCCCCCCCCCTTTTCCTCATGTGCTGTGTCTTTTTAGATTGTGAGTCCTGAGAGCAGGGAAACTTGTCTTTAGTAATGATTTTTGTAAGCTGCTCTGAAAGCCTCTTTGGCTGAAAGGGAAGTTTAAAATGCTGAAATAAATAAATAAGTGTATTTTCCCTTCCCCCACCCTCTTTATTGGCAGATGAGCAGCAATAGTAATAAGCGAGCACCCACGACAGCTACCCAGAGACTCAAACAGGACTACCTGCGAATTAAAAAAGACCCAGTGCCTTATATATGTGCTGAACCTCTACCGTCAAATATCCTTGAATGGTAAGGAACGGGAACCAACTGGGCAGGGGTCACAGCCTTTTGGGTTGTCATCAGTGTTGGTCCTACATGGAGTAGACCCATTGAAATGGATGGACACAGATAACTTGGGTAGACTGTGTAGGATTTTATTGGATACAGCCCTCTTTATGGCGAAAGCGTGCTTGATGGGATCATCCGACAAACACAGAAGCCTGTTGACCCTTAAGGGAGACATTCCATGTATATCTACAGGCAATGACTGTCTTGTGCAGGGATTGCATTCTTGACCCCCGCACATGGCAGTGGAGCGCATGAAACCCTGCTCCACCCTCTTTTCTGGCCATTTCCGGGGTTGGCGCAATGCACACATGCATGGTTGCGTGTCAGTTGGACACACCTAAAACAGTTGTTGCCTGCACTCAGAACCTACTTACTGCATTTATATCTCACCTTTCTTCCACATTACTCAGTGTGGCACAACTGGTCTCCCCATTAATCCCCACAACAAACCTGTAAGGTAGGTGATGCTATGAGGCAGTCACTGGCTGAGGGTCACCCACACTTCCTGGCCGAGTGGGGGTTTGAAGCCTGGTCTCCCAGGCCTCAACCCAGCACTCTTGACCACTAAACCACACTGGTGTGGTGTGTGAGTAAATGCACATAACATGATGAGAAAATTAATCACAAGCCTAGGATCTGTTCCCTTTATCAAATGAATCATTGTCAACATTGCTCTGTGATGCCCCAAATTTAACTGACATCGCATCCATTTGTAAGTGTTTTTAGACATAGGATGATTCTTCTACCCCACATCACGAAACTATACAGCGTTCCTGCAGGGCTGCCAATAGCGAACCTGCTTTTTGAAGTGGGGATATAATACGTAACTTATTTCTTTCCTTTTCTCTCTACCCCTTCCCTATCCCCCTTTCCTTGGAAACTGTGCAATAAAAGCTTTCCCTTTCTCCCTTAGGCACTATGTTGTACGGGGACCCGAGTTGACGCCGTACGAAGGTAAATTGCAGCTACCATTTGAAATGCCAGCTAAAAATAAAGTTAGACTATGAAGTAAACAAGCCTTAAAATGCTCTAACCACACCAACAATATGTGCTTTAGATCTGTGTCGTTGTTGGTGGTACTTGGTGACTTCCCCCTTCTATATCTAAACCATTTATATACAGTGGTACCTCGGGTCACATACGCTTCAGGTTACATACTCTTCAGGTTACAGACTCCGCTAACCCAGAAATAGTACCTCAGGTTAAGAACTTTGCTTCAGGATGAGAACAGAAATCGTGCAGCGGTGGTGCAGCAGCAGCAGCAGGAGGTTCCATTAGCTAAAGTGGTGCTTCAGGTTAAGAACAGTTTCAGGTTAAGAACGGACCTCCGGAACGAATTAAGTATATGTTGTCAGAGCATTTTGAGGAAGGCTTGTTTACTTCACCCCCCCCCAAGGCTCCCAGAGTGGCTTATGAATACCAGTAAGACATTCCCTGTCCTCTGACCCACAGTCCTAAAAAACACGACACGAAAGGACAAGAGAGGGGTAAAGCAAACATGGGCATCCGTCCTTAGTTCTTGCAGTGAGCTAACTTGGCTGGAATGGGAAGATTTGGGGAGGAGGAGGCCAAAGGTGCTTGTCTTTTCATCAGAGCTGGTAGAGAGCCCCTGCAGTCCGATCTCTCCCTTTTCCTACAGATGCTTCTTACTACCCTGGCTAGATAAGTTTTTTAGAGGCTCCCACAGCCCATAAAGCTGTATCTCTCTTTTTGGTGGCCTCAGGCCTGCTTCATATTTGACGTGACCAGTTTGATTGCCGTTGACAGCCATTTGTAGTTTTTTTTTGTGGGGGGGAGTGGTAGCAGGGTGTGTGTGTTTGAATTGCCGTCGGGTGTTCAGTGCATCTGCCAGGCTGATTTTGAACAAACCTGGACTTCTCCACCTTCGCTGCTGATTGAATACGGGTTGTTTTTATTTCCTTTCCGACACTTTAGGTGGCTATTATCACGGGAAACTGATCTTCCCCAGAGAATTTCCTTTCAAACCTCCTAGTATTTATATGATAACACCGAATGGAAGATTTAAATGCAATACAAGGTAAGTAGCTTCCTTTAATGTCTGCCCGTCCCTACTGTTAACAGCCAATGACTTCAAAGCCGAGCAGTGTCTTCTAGAAAGCTGGATTCTAAAATCCAATGCGGGGTGAGGTCAGCCCTCAAAGTCAGCCCTCAATACTGTTCCCCTCACCTCACCTCACTCTCATATGTTGGATCTAAGCTGGTCCACATATCTCTTTGCCAAGGGGTTCCCCTCCCCCTTTTGTCTCATCAGCACAGGAAGCTAACTTTTGCAGAGGCAGTCTCTAGGCCTATCTGTACCTAGACATTGTCTGCTCTGGCTGACCAAACTCCTCTAGTCTAGGCAATTCTCAGCTTTGTTAACCTGGGATCCATTTATGTGGCAAATGAGCCCTCCTGCGTAGAAAGCACATGCTCTGCTGTTAAACAAGGAATATTTTTCAGCCCAAGGACCTTAGTATATTTAATTTAATTTCCTTCCTTCCACTCTTTAAGTTCCCAGAGTGTGGGTTGCAAACAATTTAAAATATGACTTTAAGAACAGTTTAAAGCAAATCACAACCATCTCAGGTGTCAGAGGCCAGGCTGAGGCTTTGCATCTTCAAGAATTATATGCGATCTAAATGGAACCACAGCCAGGATGCTGGCTACTACATTTTAGCCCAGTTGGAGCTTCAGTGCCGTCTTCAAGGGCAGCCCCACATAGAGCACATTGCAGTAATCTGGTCTGGGTGTGTGTGTTACAGCTTTCCCTTCTAGGCAACCTCTAGGTGTGAGTGTGTGCATTTGCCAGTGATGGGTAGGGCCAGAGGCAAGAGTAGATTGAAACAGATAAGATGGTGATGGGACCACATGTGAGCTCTCTTTTCTAGTCACATTTTAAACTGTCTCAAGTAGACAAAGTAACCTTTATCAAATCCTTCTGAAACTGACTGGGAGCGGCCAGCTTCCACACTCTCAAGCCCGTTTTAAGACTCTTCACCTCCTAGAAAGCTCACGCTGTATAAAGAGCTTGGGAATTTGCTCAACCCTGTGGGAAGATTTTGGCTTAATATACAGCAGAGGCAAGCAAACTTGTTTCTTTGGAGGGATAAACAAAGAGTTTATAAAGAACTCGTCAGCGCTAGCTGATGTTATTGGTGCTCAAGGACACCATCATAAACAGGGAAAAGGAAAGAGAGAGAGAGATAAAGATGCAAGAGAATGGATAGAATTTTCTCTCATGTGTAGGGAGGTCTTTGCAAAATCTGAAATAAGTGTAAATAGATATTTTGTTAATATCCTAATCCAACCTTTGGTTAAAGAACCATGTATCACTTGCCAGAATATAATGTGTAGAAGGTGAGAGGAACCTTGAAAGTACTTTTTGGAGGATCTGCTGTATTTGAAAGAGGCAGAAATAGCCAGTGAATTGATAGCGCTGCACTGGGGTGCTAATGACTGAGCTACAGTTTCACACTTGCTTCCTAATCAGAACTGTTCTTATTGTCTCAGATACCTATATTGAGGTATATATGCCTTGTTGTCTCATATACCAATATACATACCTTGTGCCATACATTTAAACCATGTCCCACCCCCAAGAATCCTGGGAACTGTAGTTTACGCTTGATAGAACTACAATTCCCAGCAACTTTAACAACCTAAAGGTCACATGATTCTTTGGTTGTGGGGATGCGAAACATGCTTTCCTTCTCTTGTTTAAATGAGTGGGGTTTTTGTGGTGGGAGGGAGGTGGTTTGGTAAAAATGTAGTCCTGATGCTCTTTGGTGGAGTTTTATCTAATTTTGTACCGACCTTTTCCCTTGCAGGTTATGTCTTTCGATTACCGACTTCCACCCGGACACGTGGAACCCAGCGTGGTCGGTCTCGACCATCTTAACAGGCCTTCTTAGTTTTATGGTTGAAAAAGGTCCCACTCTGGGCAGTATAGAAACGTCAGAGTTCACAGTAAGTAACCTCCCAGGGCAGGATCTGCTAGCTGCCTATGTAAAAATAAATAACTGAATGCTGCGGAGGTCCTCCAAGGTTCAGTTGTTTCATTTGCAAAAATGCCGGCTCCAAACTGATGCCCACCTTTTCTTTTTGTTCCCCGTCTCTCAACAGAAAAGGCAGCTTGCGTCGCAGAGTTTAGCATTTAACGTCAAAGACAAAGTCTTCTGTGAATTATTCCCTGACGTGGTGGAGGTAAGCTTGAACATTTGGAAACTGGTATTAGCAAAACGGGATCAGTGTGCATGGTGCAATAGTCACGGTTGGCTGTAGGTTACCTCTAGTATCACAGGAACACAGGAAGTTGCCTTATACCAAGTTAAACCATTGGTCCATCCAGCTCAGTATTGTCTATACTGGGATTTTAGGATGGAGTCTATCCCCCCCCTCACCAGCCCTATCTGGAAATGCCATTGGGGATTGAACCCGGGACCTTCTGTGTGCATTGCAGATGCTCTGCCACTGAGCTCCTGGTTCATCTTAGTTTGGCATGTCTACACTGACTGACTTGTTGCCCAAGGTGCCATTCAGTGTCAGACAAGCTAAATTGACCAATGCATCTAAACCAGTATAAGACGGCCTTTCTGGGCGACCTTGATGGCATCAGTTTTATTGCACCTAGAGGCAGGGGGGGAGGGACCTAGGAAGCTGCCTTATACTGGCTCAGTACCTTGGTCCATCTAGCTCGGTAAAGTCTACACTGACTGGTGCATTGTACGCCTCCTTCTGGTAACGCAGGACCACAGTACCTCAAGGACCGCCTCTTTCCATATGAACCTACCTGGACCCTGAAATCATCTTCTTAGGCCCTTCTCCCTGTGCCTCCTCCTCGAGAGAACGGGCCTTCTCTGCAGTGGCTCCCCATCTGTGGAACGCTCTCTCCAGGGAAGTTCTCCTGGCACCTTCATTATACACCTTTAGGTGCCAGGCAAAAACATTCCTTTTTAACCAGGCCTTTGGTTGATCTGATTTACATCCTATGCCCCTTTAAAATGTTGTTGTTGTTTTTTGAGGGGGGCTTTTGGGTTCTTGTTTTTATTTATTTTGTGGTTTTATGTCTTGATTTTATTCTGTGAACAATCCTCCACCAGTGTGGTGAAGTGGTTAGGAGCGGTAGACTCGTAATCTGGGGAACTGGGTTCGCTTCCCTGCTCCTCCACATGCAGCTGCTGGGTGACCTTGGGCCAGTCACACTTCTTTGAAGTCTCTCAGCCCCACTCACCTCACAGAGTGTTTGTTGTGGGGGAGGAAGGGAAAGGAGAATGTTAGCTGCTTTGAGACTCCCTAGGGTAGTGATAAAGCGGGATATCAAATCCAAACTCTTCTTCTTCTTCCTGAGACTCCTGAGTATAGGACAGTATATAAATTCAATTAACAGCAACAACAACAACTGCAGCCAAGCTGGTGCCAGATGTATTTGCTCTGCTTTCCGTTGAACTGCATCAGTGAGGCCAAGAGGCAGGTCTTGTTGTCTGGGCAGACCAGGACCTCCATACAATGCATACTACCCAGGCTTGCACCCCGAGGAGGTCACTTCAGCACTGCTAACACAGCAGTTTGACTTCACCCCAGAGGCGCACTCCACTGTCTCTCGAGACAGACTGGTGCCAACAATGCAAATGTTGTTTGCTACAGTTTACGGACCTAATGTGGTGCTTTTGTTTTTATGTAAGTTGTTACACTAAATATTAACGTATAATATGGTCCCTGCCTCTCCCCCCCCCAGTGATATTATGTATGTGCACATGTTTCTCTTTAACGCAAGTTGCTTGTAGACTTTTGGGCGGCAAGTGTCTGGTATCTGCAATAAACAAATCGGTTTGTCAGCGCCAGCACAGACGTTGCCCCTCTCTGATCTCCCTTCCCTGTTTTTCCCCGTCCCAGGAAATCAAGCAGAAACAAAAGGCGCGAGAAGATCTCCACAGCCGGCCCCTGACCCTCCCGCTCCCGGACGTCGTCCCTGACGGGGAAGCCCACCACGTCCAGAACGGGCTGCCCCTCCTCAACGGTCACATCCCATTGGCCGCTGCCAACAACCACCCTGGCCTGCAGCAGGCCAATCGGAACCATGGACTCCTGGGCGGAGCTTTGGCGAACTTGTTTGTTATAGTTGGCTTTGCGGCCTTCGCCTATACGGTGAAGTACGTCCTGAGGAGCATAGCGCAGGAGTGAAGGCGCTGTTTTTCCTCCCTCCAACCCATCCACCTACACCCCTCCCGGTTCCAAGACCAAAATTAGTGGTAGCGACAGGAAAACAAAACAAAAGCGTATGGGACTCCCTAGGTATCTTATTCCCGACTCTGGGATAAATACCGCAATGTACAGGTAAAAACTAAAGTTTGGCTCATGGGTTTAGTTTTGGGGATGGGGGAAGGGGGGGGAACAACCCACCTTTAAAAATTTGTAGCAAATGCAGTTTGAGGCAGAGGAGGAGAAGAAACGAGTTGCGTCTCGGAACAGGTGAAGTGGGATTTTTAAAAATAGACTAGCCAAGAGGAAAAACGGTTTCTGCCTACCTCTCCCTCCCTCCCGGCAAAATGGCATTGTTGTGTTGTTTTTACTTACCTCAGAAGCAGTTCTGGAATTCTTCCGCTCTCTTTCAGTATTCACTTGGATTTGCACATTTTGGAGACACCAGGGGGTTCCCTATGTCACGCCAGGGTGGGAGGGGGAAGGCTGCATAACCCTCCAAATCTGCCAGTTGACCTCTGCATTCTCTCCTTCCGCCTTTTGGTCTTTTTTGACTCAGTAGACTGCCAGTCACACCTTAGAACTTCCTGTTGTGTGAAGTGGCTTGTAGAGGAGACACAGAGGAGATGGAGGAGGGTAGAGGAATAGTTGAGCTGCCTAACCCTCTCTCCCAAATGCCCAGCCCCAAATGCCATCACTTCACGTGCTGGTGCTCAGCTGTTGAGCGTGTCTGTCTGCTCTTAGGCCAAGAGGTTCATCATTTTTTAAAAAAAGGGACACGCTTGACGAAGCATCTTGTGTCCTGCATCTGGGGTGAGAGATGTTTTCTTCACAAAAAGCTATTTTTCTTTGAAGCGAGGGGGAGCAAGGCACTGCTTGCTCTGCCGTCCCCATGAGAGCCTCGTTGTGCCAAGAGAGGTAGCTGGTTTGCTTTTTGCCTCCTGCCATCCCACACAATCATGGCTAGTCCAGGCCCCTCATGGTAGCCGGATGTGCATTTTAAGCGCACGTACATTTTTTTTGTCTTGTCACAATAATGCAAGGTTTCTTTCCATTATTTACTCCTGGCCTGCACAAACTCTCACTATTGCCAGTCACAGCTGAAAAAAATTGTCGATTGAGCAGTCTAAACAGTCCGTCTCCAGGTGTAGTTTGCTGTCCTTTTTTCATTTTTAATGGAGGCTTTTATAGTTGGTGTTTTTCTTAATTGTTACTTTTTTTAAAAAAAATTCTCCCTGAAACAGCTGTGTTAAAAAAAGTGCAGTTTAAGTCTGTGATCATGTTAGGGTTGTTTTGGGGTTGCTTTTTCTTCCCCCCCTCGCAGTCGGCCACCAGGTGTAGCTGTTCAGTTAGAATTCATCTCTCCAAAATGCAGTGCAGATTTCGGAAGACTTTCTGTCGACATCGAGCATGTGGGGAGCAAAGCCTCCTCAAGCGACGTCACGGGGATTTGCCTCCAGCGTTGGCCCTACTCAGAGAGTCGACCCAGTTGAAATGAACGGGCGTAACTGATTTTTGGTCCATTCATTTCAGTGGGTCTGCTCAGAGTAGGACTTCGTTGCGATCCCTCAGGCGACAGTGGGTTTCCTGAAGGGACTGGTTTTCGCTTTGCTTTGGGTTGAGGAACAGTGGTGACTCACTTGCCCTGTAAACGCAGATCGACGGGTGCTCCTCCTCTGCTCAGATTTTTGGAACTTCGTCTCGCTTGAACCCCAAATCTTCACCCTTATAGGGAACTATAAATCAGAGTAGCACTCAAATGAGCGTGTGGGGAAGGTGGGCACGCTTCAGCCACTGGGTCAGGAGATGACCCTCTCTTGGCTTCAAATCTCACAGAGGCCTCTGGGCTTTGCCGGAGACGCTGTTTCTTAACCAACTTGGAAGAACCTTCTCGTGATTTGGACTTTTTCAGGCTACAGGTTGAGATGGCGTTGGCTTTTGGTAGATGTTCTCCCACGGAGGGATGTTTAGGATATCCTGCATGTAGAAAAACCTAGCATGGGGCAGGTGTCAACCTGGCAGAGGGTGTGAGAGAGAGAATTCAGACGTGTGCATCTTCCACCCACAATATGACAGCTAGGAGCAGCACTGACCTCCAGATTTTGTAGGTGGTTGTGATGCTACTTGCTAGTTGCATTTTAGCACTGCCCGCTCGGTGCGATTGGCTCCCAAGGCCTTGGCAAATGTGGTCGGAGGCCTGGTGTTTGCAGCCGCCGGCCCGACTGCCTTGGGGACCCGATGGTTAAGCGACCAAAGTTGCTGGGCCCTCCTCTGTGGCAGACATGTGAGAGGCCTGTGGCCCGCCAGGTGTTGTTGAACTTACAACCCCAATCACTCCATGCTGGTTGGGGCTGATGGGAGTTGTAGTTCAGCAGTATCTGGAGGGCCAAAGGTTCCCCTAGCTCTGCCACTGCAGAATCTTTTCCCGTGTCAAAGAAAAAGAGCATGTCACATAATAGCTGAGATGTGGTTTATGGCTGGGTTTGAGAGGCCCCAGCTCAAATCTTTCCCAAATCCTTTTGCCTCAGCCCAGAGGCGAATGCTAGTGCCTTTTCCAAATCGGCCGTGGCTCACTTCATAAAGTCACAGGCTTCTCGATTTCCAACTTAACAAAGGAATATTGGTGAGGTTGAAAGGCTCTTAGACTTCTAAAACCCACTTCATTCCTTTTTTAAAAAAACCTTTGCCACAGGCTCAGAATAAAGGGGGACTTCCTGAGTATTAAGAATGTGATATTTCCCCTTTCTCTCCCCCTCTTAAAAAATAAAATAAAATCTAGGCGGCTGCTTTTATTCCCCTTTTGTAGGTTTTAAAAAACCCACCCACCAAATAACTTGATTCCTGGTTCTGCTGGATGATTTAAAGTAGTTGCAGAGGGTGGGGTAGCAAAAGCGGAGAGCATTAAACCCATGAGCCATGTAGCTTAGATAATCAGTAAATATGTGCTTTGATCAATTTTATCTGCAAATAGGTATGGAATAGTTGAAGCTAACTGGATAGATCCATATCTTTGGAAAGGAGATCTTGTAGTGGGGAGGCGGGGGCGGGGGGCGGGCGGTGCAGATGACGTGCGGTAAGGAATGACTTAATATCTGTATTTATAAAAACACTTTGGAGATTTTGTGTTTATTTTCCTTCTCTCCCCCCCCTCTTTTCCCTTCCTTTTTTTGATTGAATTTTATTTATAATCGTTCTTCAAGTCGGGCTCCTGTACATGCTTTTCATCTGCTCTCTCAGCACGAGAAGATCTTAAATGTATCTGTTTCTACAAAGGCTTCTGTCTTCTCTGTTAGGAACTGTGTGGTGTGCTTTTTATCTTTGTTTTTTTAAAAAAGAAAGCCCTAGGGGCTGAGGATCAAACCTGGTCTCACTTGCATGCAATGCTGGTTATTTGCAACAGAGGAAAACTCACCCTTCTCCAGAGCTCTCCCCTAGGCTGAACCTCCTTCCCTTTCCTCCATATACTCTGTATTCCAGCAGCAAATTCTGCCCTAAGAAAAAACAGCAGCAGGTTAACAGCAGCTGAATTGCAAGGCTTTTATAGAGTGTCAGAATTCAAGCAGATGTGCATAGCTAAACTAAACATCACCTGTTGCGTTGTGACCATGAGCTGTGAAGGGTCTGAAGCCCTGATGGGTAGGGGCAGCTCAGCATCCTTATTTTTTACCTTACAGCAAATCCTCTCCCCTCATGTCGAGCTGAAGCTTGCAACGACAAGATCTAGAAACTTGAGCTTTTTGGCGGGGCGGGGCGGGGTGGACCAGCGACAAACTCACCTTTGTAGTAGTAGTTTGCCTGTTTTTTAGATTGCATGTGGTTTATGTAGGGCAGCGCAGGTAGAGCACTTCAGAACGTCAAAACAACCCACCCTGAAGATTTATAGCCAGCCTTTCTGTTCAAATGGCTCTCTGAGGCACCCCAGCAAATCAAAACAGGGAAAGTAAAATAACAGGCAAATTAAGTCGTCGGCAGAAGAGCGTCCCTGTTGGAAATCAGCTCAATTATCTCCCATTAAAAGCCTGAGCAAACAAAATGGCTTTTCCCCCCAGGTGCCCGAGAGGAAACATCGGTTGCTAGGAGAGCAAATTTGGAGGAAGCCTTCCAGAGGTAAGCTGGTGATTACATGAGCTCTGCATTTACCAAACGGCCTTAGCTCACTGGTGGGGCATTGCTTTGCATGCAGAAGATCCAGGATTCAGCCTCCAGGTACGGCTGGGAACGTCCCCTGCCCGAAGCCCTGGAGAGCTGCTGCCAGTCAGTGTAGGCCGTACTGAGCTAGATGGAGCAGTGGTCTCTTCCCAGTTTAAGGCTGCTTTCCGCTTTTCGAATGCCCACGAGTTTTGTCACATGATACTGTAGTGGGGGAGTTTGATTCAGTTCATTTTCAAGGCAGAATCCTTCCTTTCCAAAACCATCAGTGAACTAGAACGCAGCTGTTTGAACTGAAGATTGGAAAAGTGAGTCACTGAAACGAGAGATTCTCCCTCCCTAATCCTGCAGCATTTAACAACAGCCCTTTAAAGTTAGGTCGTGGTTCGCACACTTGCATTGCAGAGAAGGTGCTGAGGTCTGGAGATGGCTTTTCAGACAAGGCCATTTAGCTAAGCACAACTGGAACCAAGGGGGTTCCTGTTTGCCTCTTGCTTTGTTAACTGCTAGGCCGTGCTGCCTCTGTCGGTCTCACGAAGCTGAAATCTGGACAGAGTTTCCACATTGTGTGCAGGGAATCCGAGGCACCGCCCTCTTCGTACCCCTCCTTGCGACTCTGTCCCAAATTCCATGAATTCATGCGGTTGATACAAATTTAGAAAGGTCTCGCATACTTCCACGGTACAGTGATGTGGTGCAAACCCTGGGTTTCTGTCCTCTTCTCACCCCTTCCCTGGCGTGCATACGTCTTAACGTTAGGAATGCGAAAACTTCCCTCCTGGATCCGATCGAGAGGCCTCCCTGGCCCAGCATCCTCCTCCCAACAACATCCAACCTGATGGGACTTGGGGAAAGCTCTCGGGCAATGAAATTTCCTTCCGAGCCTGTGGGATTTAAAGAACATAAGAACGTGCTGGATCAGGCCAGCGGCTCATGCAGTCCAGCATCCTGTTCTCACAGTGGCTGACCAGATGCCCGTAGGGAAACAAGCAAACGGGACCTGAGGACAAGGGTGCTCTCCCCATCTTGCAGTTTCTGGAAAGAGATACTGAATCTCAACCATCATGGCTGCTCACCATGGATAAAAATAGTTATATACAGTGGTACCTCTGGTTACATACGCTTCAGGTTACAGACTCTGCTAACCCAGAAATAGTACCTTGGGTTAAGAACTTTGCTTCAGGATGAGAACAGAAATCGTGCTCCGGCAGCAGCGGGAGGCCTCATTAGCTAAAGTGGACCTCCAGAATGAATTAAGTACTTAACCCGAGGTACCACTGTATACCATATTGGCCCGAATATAAGCCACTCCCTTAAAATTCCACAGGCGCTCACACCCATTCCGTTTTACCGTATGCCTCTTTCAGCAGCGATATCGCAAAAGCCAATTATTGTAAGGTCGCTTAAATAAGTGAGGCTTATATTCAGGCCAATACGATATATGATGCTATTAACAGGCTCATTCACTGAGCATAGAGCCTTACACAGCCAAAATGGCATCACCCATGTGGAGGGGGAGGGTGTCAGTAGGCTTGGGATACCCCCAAGGTTTGTTGAAGTACACAAAAAAGTGTGGTGGGGTTTTGGTGGTGGTTGTGGGGGTAGAACCAAACCTAGAACAAGCTAATAAAGAGCTGAGCAAGCTCAGTGGCCACAGAATGCTGAGCAGGGAGGGGTGGGAAGGAAAATAGTGGGGGGGGGAATGGAATGGAATAGCCTTGAAGAGGGCATGGCTGGCGGGAGCATTCCATGCCGCCACATTCTGCTCCCTCTTGCCATTCCTACCCAGGAAGGATGTTGAGATTTCGTGTTTGTGGGTTTTGAGGCATCGCCGTCAAAAGGACAAGATTCTTCAGCATGTGTGTATTTTGTGAAGCTGAAACTCTTACGGCCCACATGTTCCAGGCCAGATGGTAAGCCTCTCATTTGAAACCGTTCCCGTTTGTTTGTTTTTTAAATCGAGGAAATATCTTCTCAACCAATGGCAGCAGCAGAGTCCCTCTGAGCCTGGAATCCGCCTGGCCGTTGGACCACAGCACTTGGGCCCTGTTCCGGGTGGAGTAAATATTTATTTAGGCAAGGCTTCCAGATCTGGGGTGGCGAGAGGATGAAACGAAGGGCGCAGAGTTCGGAGCTTGGCTCTAGGTCTTTTAATCCTGGACCGCAGATGTCTTGGATAAGAGCCTAGAACCTTTCCCCCAGAAAGGGATGGAGCTCAGAGGTTGCAGCAGGTGTGGGAATCCTTTGACATTCTGGATGTTGCTGCTGCTGCTGATTCCTCACCCTTTTGCAACGTGAAAACACAATATTAAAAACAGGTTTGTTTTTTTTTGGGAAAACGTAGTCACGCTGATCGTGCAGAGAACCTCTGGCGTTCCAGATGTCTCTGAACTACAACTCCCATCAGCCCCAGCAAGCATAGCCAATGGCCAGAGGGGTGATGGGAGTTGCAGTCTGGTGACGCCTGGAGTCTCTGAGGGCCACAGTCCTGACATCTAGACTACTGGGCTACATGGAACTAAGGGTCTGACCCCTCCTGTGTCTTAAGGGAAGAGCCCATAGTGGCAGAGCCCCTGCTTTGCATGCAGAAGGTCCCAAGTTCAAATCCCCAGCATCTCAGGGTAGGGCTGCGAATGTCCCCTGCCCAAAAGCCAGCAACAGCCTTCCATTGCTATTCTTTCCCTTGCACCTGAGATTTACAGGTAGACTGCCCCTGTACAAGGAGTGTCTGTTCCCAATTATCATGGAATAGTAAGAGCTGAAAGGGTCCCTGAGGATCATCTAATCCAGCGATGGCCAAACTTGGCCCTCCAGCGGTTTTGGGACTACAACTCCCATCATCCTTAGCTAACAGGACCAGTTGTCAGGGATGATGGGAATTGTGGTCCCGAAACAGCTGGAGGGCCAAGTTTGGCCATCACTGATCTAATCCAACCCCCTGCAATGTAGGGATATGCAGCTGTACCGTAAAGGGATCGAACCTACGCAAGAGTTTGATGGCCATCAGCCGTGGTTGCTTTAATTGAGCTTCCTGCATTGCAGGGGGTTGGACTAGATGACCCTTGGGGTCCCTTACAACTCTACGATTCTGTGATCTTGGCATTAGGGGACCACTCTATTAACCAGAATGATGTGCTGCCTTGCAGGATCAAACCTCAGGGCTGCATCCAGTCCTATTCCTACTTGGGAGAAGACCCATTGAAAACAATGAGCATGGCTAACCTAGGCCCATTCACTTCAATGGGTCTACTCTGAGTAGGACTTAGCTGGACAAGATCCAAGGCCCATAAAGTCCTGAGTTCTGTTGACTAGGCTGAGCTGTTATTTTCAACAGATCTACCATTACGTAATTTCAGTAGACCTACTCAAGAAGTATAGTTTACTTGGATGAGCCCTGTTGTAAATAATTTGAGAGCTGGGAACTTCCTGATCTACTGTAAATCACCCAGCAAATCCTGCTCTGCCTTCTGTCCAACCCTGAGATAGCAGGACAATTCCCATGTGTGCGTGTATGTGTGTGTTTAATTAGTCATGATAGTTTTTTGAATGGAGCCTCCTTGCTCAGGAGCAGTTTACCTCTTGATACCAGAATGTGGGGTTGGGGCAAACAGGTAGGCCGTCCCCTTCACATCCTACTAGTGAGCTTCCTACACATCTGGCCGGACACTGTTGACTTCTTCTCAATGAGCGTGTGTGTATGTGCGCTCTCTTTTTAATCCACGAGGTGGCGCCGCGATACTACCCAAGTTTAAATGAGCGTGATGGATCCCTCAAGTCATTTACCTTGCATCCGATTGCTAGGGATTCTCAGTTCAGAAGTGTTCTCCATTTCTCTTGTCTCACCTGGCCAGCAGAGAAAGTAGAGGAGGAGGAGAAATAATATTGATGATAATGCTCTTTGCATGTGCTGTTTAATCTTGTCCCACTAGTCCAGGGGTCAGCAACCTTTTTCAGCCATGGGCCGGTCCGCCGTCCCTCAGACCATGTGGTGGGCCGGACTATATTTTTTGGGGGAAATGAACGAATTCCTGTGCCCCACAAATAACCAAGAGATGCATTTTAAATAAAAGCACACATTCCACTCATGTAAAAACACCAGGCAGGCCCCACAAATAACCCAGAGGTGCATTTTAAATAAAAGGACACATTCTATTCATGTAAATCATGTTGCTTCCCGGACAGTCTGCAGGCCGGATTGAGAAGGCGATTGGGCCGTATCCAGCCCACAGGCCTTAGGTTGCCTACCCCTGCACTAGTCTGCACACCCTTTGGGGACCATAGGGAGGCATAACTCGGTGGCAAAATACTTGCTCCAGGTTCATGGCATCTGCAGGTGAGAAGGACCAGGTGATGGGAAAGACCTCTGCTGGAGCCCCTGGAGAGTTGCTGTCTGTCTGGGAGCCAGTATGGTGTAGTGGTTAAGAGCGGTAGACTCGTAATCTGGTGAACTGGGTTCGCTTCCCCGCTCCTCCACATGCAGCTGCTGGGTGACCTTGGGCTAGTCACACTTCTCTGAAGTCTCTCAGCCTCACCTCACAGAGTGTTTGTTGTGGGGAAGGAAGGGAAAGGAGATTGCTAGCTGCTTTGAGACTCCTTAGGGTAGTGATAAAGCGGGATATCAAATCCAAACTCTTCTTCTTCTTCTGTCAGAGTAGGCATGGGGTAGATCAGGGGTCTACTACCCCTAGTGTTGAAATATGTAGGCTTCTGAATACCAGTTGCTGGAAGACACAGGAGGGGAGAGGGCTCTTTGCCTGGCTCCTGCTTTTGAGCTTCCCAGAGGCATGTCGCTGGCCACAGGATGCTGAACTAGATTTGGCCTGATTCATTGGAACAGAGTTTCCCAATTCTTTCAGCTTATCTGGAAGCAGTTTCACACATCAATAGATCTTTTGTGTCTAAAATAACTTCAAAATGGGAAGGTGCTATAGACCAGTGTTTTCCAAACCTGGGTCTCCAGCTGTTGTTGGACTACAACTCCCATCATCCATAGCTGGGGAGACCAGTGGTCAGGGATGATGGGAGTTGTAGTCCAACAACAGCTGGAGACCCAAGTTTGGGAAGCCCTGCATTGATTCTTCCTCCTCTCCCTCCCAGTTCCTGCTTAGCCACTGCATTGCTTTGAAAAAAATGTTGTTGGCATCCGTCTGTCTCCAGGGACAATGGAGTGCGCTTCCAGGGGTGAAGTCAAACCACTGCAAAAGTGACGTTCCCCAGGGCGCAAGTATGGGCAGGGTGTATGGATAGTTGGATTGCAACGACCTACAAAATAAATCTTGCTCATGGCACTCCTCCTTGCATTGCTTTTCAGGTCTTGATTGAAAAGTACAGTGCTTACCTCTTTCTTTGAAAGGGGGTCCCTTTAGCAAACATCTTTTATGACGAGAGATTCTCCTCCTGCAAGCAGGCATTGCAGAAAATGAAACAACCCAAAGACAATGTTGTATTGACCTTCTAAAACTGCAGAGGAACATGGCCCTTCATACCTCTTTATATGGCCCTCAAAACTCTCCCCCAAGCCACAGCCCTGCTTCACTCCCCCCCTCCCTTTGAGTACTTTTGTCTGGTTGGAAACATTTCCTCGGACTCTGATTGTGCCTCTTGCTTCTTTCTATGGAGGGCAAAGACGTGTGTAGAAACCAGCCTACTGTACACAGGCAAAATTTGCATCTGTTGCTCTGCCCATGTTTGCCTCTGGCCCCGCCCACCACTCATATGCGGCCATGGGAAAGTTGTCCAGAAGGGAATGTGGCCCCTGCAATAGATTCCTTATCTCTGCTGTAGGGGCTTCGGATGAAATTTGGTGAGAGCGAAGGCCATTCTCGTAGTAATTTTTCAATATGCAAGAGAGGAAGGCAACAAATTGTTGTAGTACGGAGTGGCACGTTTTAGAATTCCATCTGCTCCATTCTTCCTCCCCAGTTTTTTCACTCCCCAATAGCTGATCAGTGGTAGGTGTGCAGGAGAAATTTGAGTTTTGCTTCCATTTTAACAAGAAACAATTCTCATCTTTCCAGTCGGTGCGCAAACTGAAACATCACTATCTCTTGAAGTTCACACTTCCTCAAATTTTGCAATGCAGCTGTCCAGCCCTGGTGAAAATAACCTACGAAAATGCATTGCATCAGTGGAAATGCCTTGCAAAAATGTGCAGATGAGCCCAAACTTAAAAACCAACAAATTTTCATGGGCATTTTATTTCATAAAATTCATAAACCACTTGATTTTTTTTTAAAAAACAACAACAACAACCCAAAGTGGTTTACAAAAACATAGCATAAAATAATTGGTAAAAACCAATCATATGTTCAAAAAATCAAAACCAGCAATAAACTACCGGTAAAAACGCACCAGCATTCAAGAGATCTGGGTAGAATTTTTCAAACAACGATGTTCTTTAGCTGGTGCCAAAAAGAGTACGGTGAGGGTATCAATAGGCAGGGAGGTTCAAATTGTAGGTGCAGTTGCACTAAAAGATGGATTTCTTACAGATGCAGAACCGGAATCATGTGGCACTTGTAACAACAGATCGAAACGGTTGAAAGGCGCCCTCGAAAATAAACTGATCCCAAGTTGTTAAGGGCTTTGTACACCAATAGCAACACCTTGAACTTGACCCTGTGGCAAACCAGCAGATCAGGTGTTAGACCTCGCTCCTGTCAGCATTCTGCACTTCCCGTGAAGGAAGGGGGGGAAAAGTTTTGAAATGCTGAATGTTGTGGTCAGTCCAGAACCTGAGAGGCCAGGGTTTCAAATCCCCGCTCGGTCATGAAGCTCGCTGGGCGACCTGGGGGCCAGTCACTGCCTCTCAGCTGGACCTACCTCACAGGGTCGTTGTGGGGAATTAAATGAGGAGGGGGGGGGGGATAAACCACATGAACCGCCTTGAGTTCCTGGGGGTGGGGGAAGGTGGGATATACTGTAAATGCAATAAATAAATACAGTGGTACCTCGGGTTAAGTACTTAATTCGTTCCGGAGGTCCATACTTAACCTGAAACTGTTCTTAACCTGAAGCACCACTTTAGCTAATGGGGCCTCCTGCTGCCGCCGCGCCGCCAAAGCACGATTTCTGTTCTCATCCTGAAGCAAAGTTCTTAACCTGAAGCACTATTTCTGGGTTAGCGGAGTCTGTAACCCGAAGCATATGTAACCCGAGGTACCACTGTAAAGATAAATAATGAAAAGGCAGACCATCCCTAGGTCTCCCTGGTTAGAAACCCAGCCCAGAACCAGGCATGGGCAAACTCGGCCCTCCAAATGTTTTGGGACTACAACTCCCATCATCCCTGACCACCGGCCCTGTTAGCTAGGGATGATAGGAGTTGTAGTCCCAAAACATCTGGAGGGCCGAGTTTGCCTATGCCTGCCCAGAACCTTCCTGGACTGGATAGCTCAGTTGGTTAGAGCGTGCTGCTGATAACGCCAAGGTTGCAAGTTCAATCCCCGTATGGGACGGCTGCATGTTTCTACATTGCCGGGGGTCAGACTAGATGATCCTCAGAGCTCCTTCTGACTCTATGATTCTATGAATGGATAAATATTTAACAGGCTCCCACCCCCACCTCCCGGCTGCTTCCAGCTCACATCATCTTTTCTCCTGCCCTTCCCCTTGCATAAATAGCTATCTTGCATTCCTCGGGAACTATGTAGCAAGCCATTCTCTGCTAATAATATTTAACTTTCCTTGGCGTCTCCTGGTAGTTTTTGTTCAGGTTAGTTGTAGACGGCCCCCGCGAGTTTGTAAGTGTACTTGATGACACGTTAATAGGACGATCTGTCATATTGCAGCTAAACAGCCCAGACGGTTCCGCAGACCGTGGCAAGGATTGGCGTTCTTTGCGACGGCTCTTTCCTCCCCCCTCGCCTGCCTAGAACACACCTAACATTTCCGCACCCCTCAAAAAGGCCTGGAGTCTGCATGCAACTTTTCCTTAAGCATGTCTAGAGTCGAACCTTTTAAGTATTCGGCACCAAAAGGTAAACAAACCCCATGCCAAGCTGACCCGGCAGCTGCAATTGGGATAAATTATGGGGATGTCAGTATTTTATTTAAAAAAATACTTTTTAAATGCTTATTACAATGTGTTGCAAGCCTTATTGCTGCAGGGAACTCCCCCCATCGCCATCCCAGATCTGTCTGCCAGAGAACCCCAAGTTTGTTAAAAAATGAAATGAATGAATATCAGCTTATGAAGGATGTCCTAACTTAGCCCAGGCTCATATAAATGTAGATAGGATCATGGAGCTGTGTTTGTTGTTAATAATAATTATTTATTTATTTATTAAATTTGTATAACATCCTATACCTACAGGTCTAAGGGCAGTTTGCAACATAAAATCACAATTTAAAAAAAAATCACAGAATACATAATAAGAACAAGAACAACTCAATAATACCCTCTCTCCAACACATTTCAAAAGAGAAGAGTTTGGATTTGATATCCCACTTTATCACTACCCTAAGGAGTCAAAAAAGGGGTGTTGGATGTCAATCAGCTGAAAAGTTGGACGGTACCCCAAGGGTCGCCTAGTCCAGGCATCCTCAAACTCGGCCCTCCAGATGTTTTGGGACTACAACTCCCATCATCCCTAGCTAACAGGACCAGTTGCCAGGGATGATGGGAATTGTAGTCCCAAAACATCTGGAGGGCCGAGTTTGGGGGTGCCTGATCTAGTCCAACCCCCTGCAATGCAGATGCTCCCCCCCTCCGAAGATTCAAAAGGAAAAATGGGAGAAATATGTAGATGGAAATAAACCAAAATTAAATCCAGCAAGCAAATGTGAAGTTCAGCGTTTAGGCAAAGCGACAACCGAATGCACAGAAAGTACAGAAGAGGGGGCGCTGTCTGGCTTGGCAGTGGCCAATACGAAAAGGCTGTTGGGATCGCAGCCATTCACAAGGTGTGCAGCTTAGGGGGCATAGCTGAGTAGTGGAGCACCTGCTTTGCATGCAGAAGGTCCTAGGCTGATTCCTTGGCATCTCCAGGTAGGGCTGAGAGAGATCCGTGTCCGAATCCGTGGAGAGTCATTGCCAGTCAGTGAAGACCTGACTCAAAATGGCAGCTTCCTAGATTGCTCATCTGACCGTGAGTTGGCAGCGTGACGCAGCTGCAAAAAGGGCTAATGCGATTTTAGGCTCCACGAGTTTCCGACTATGATTAGTCCCACTTTTATTCTGCGCTGACCAAACCTCCTCCTTTGAGGCACCACACTTTAAGGAAGGTTGCAGATGGATGGGAATGGGCTGCTGGAGGGCCACAGAGGCCATTTGGGGGGTAGAGAAAATAAAGAAACGTTACTGAACCTGGATGAGCCTGGAGAGGAGAAGACAAGGGGAGGCACGATCGCCCTCTTCTCTGTTGCCCCTTGTAGAACTCAGCAGGAGGGTGACTTAGCTCTGCCTGCCATTGCCTCTGGCGCCACCTACTGTCGGGCTCCCTGCTTTCTACCCTACCAGTCCCAATAGGCACCGGCCCTCACTGATTAAAATAGGTAGGTAGAATAGATTAAACCGTTCGCTGTCTGGAAAAGCAATCTGACCTGGGGGAACACGACATTGCCATTCCCATTTAAAGTTGTGCCCCGTTATTTCAGAGCACTGGTCCATTCAAGCCGATGTTGTTCTAGCCTAATATTGTGGGGGTGTTTTTTTGTTGTTGTTATTGCGGCATGCATTTTTGTGTTTATATTATATAGTTGTGTTTGTGTTTTTATATAGTAAACCACCCTGTGATCCTTGGATAAGGGGCAGTATAGAACTTTAATAAATAATACTAATAATAATCTCCAGGTAGGGCTGTTGCTGTTGTTGTTTAGTCGTTTAGTCGTGTCCGACTCTTCTTGACCCCATGAACCAGAGCACGCCAGGCACTCCTGTCTTCCACTGCCTCCCGCAGCTTGGTCAGACTCATGTTTGTAGCTTCGAGAACACTGTCCAACCATCTGGTCCTCTGTCGTCCCCTTCTCCTTGTGCCCTCCATCTTTCCCAACATGAGGGTCTTTTCCAGGGAGTCTTCTCTTCTCATGAGGTGGCCAAAGTATTGGAGCCTCAGCTTCAGGATCTGTCCTTCCAGTGAGCACTCAGGGCTGATTTCCTTAAGAATGGATAGGTTTGATCTTCTTGCAGTCCATGGGACTCTCAAGAGTCTCCTCCAGCACCATAATTTAAAAGCATCAATTCTTCGGATAGGGCTGACCCCTATCTGAATCTCTGGACAGCCTCTGCAGCTGTCAGTGTCAGCAACATCGAGCTGAAAAGACCAACGGTCTGGCTCAGTAGAAGGCGACTTCCTATATCTTAAGGGAAGGGGTTGTAGCTCAGTAGCAAAGCACCTGCCTTGCAGGCAGATGGTCTCAGGTTCAATCCCTGCCATCTCCAGGCAGTGCTACAAATGTCCCCTGCCTGAAATCCTGGGGGCTGCAGCCAGCCAGTGTAGACAATACAGGGCTAGTAGGACCAGTGGCCTAAGTCAGGAGAAGCCAGCTCTCTACATTCTTAAAAGGCAGGTAGCCAGCTTCATCATCATCATCATAATTTTTATTTATACCCTGCCCTCCCCAGCCAGAGCTGGGCTCAGGGTGGCTAACACCAGTAAAATTTTAGCAAAATCATAATGGGGGGGGGGAACCTCAATTTAAAATGCAATTTAAAATGCAGCCTCATTTTAAAAGTAGCCCATAGATCAAAACCATAAGGGGAGGGAAAACATAAGGGTCAAACTGAGTCCAAACCAAAGGCCAGCTCTGTTTTGCAAGCCCTGCAGAAAGATGTCAAGTCCCGCAGGGCCCTAGTCTCTTGTGACAGAGCGTTCCACCAAGTCAGGGCCAGTACTGAGAAGACCCTGGCCCTAGTTGAGACCAATCTAACCACCTTGCGACTTGGGACCTCCAAAATGTTGTCATTTGTGGACCTTAAGGTCCTCTGCGGGGCATACCAGGAGAGGCGTTCCCATAGGTACAAGGGTCTGAGGCCGCATAGGGCTTTAAAGGTCAAAACCAGCACCTTAAACCTGACCCTGTACACCCCCGGGAGCCAGCGCAGTTGGTAAAGCACTGGATGAATGTGATCCCGTGGCAAGGATCCCATAAGGAGCCTCGCCACGGCATTCTGCACCCGCTGGAGTTTCTGGGTCAGCTTCAAGGGCAGCCCCGCGCAGAATGAGTTACAATAATCAAGGCTGTTGAATAATAGAGGACAAGCCTGTTGATGGCAGAGGCAGTAAGCCAGCCCTGCTGCATTTGGGTGCCTGGGCGCCTTTCTTAAAGTCCTGCCCTTCTGTTTTTTTTTTTAAAATAATATTTATTACTTTTAAAACTTACAAGAAAGAAGAAAAGAAAAAAGACGAGAAGAAAAGACAAAAGAGAGAAAAAAAACAGTACAATACAATATATAAACAATACAAAACGCAACCTTAACACATTAAACTATACAAAACAAAACAACAACAATTTAAAAACATACATCATACCATTTCAATACTCTATCTTTCATTCCCTTGTTTCATCGACCTCCTCTCGCCTCCCTTTTTGTATTCCACTTCTATTAATTGTTTCAGCAATTCCTTTCCATCTTTCTCTATTTTTTGTCATATAAATATCTTAACATATTTTTAACCTTATTTTCCATTAATGCTAAAGTGCTTATTTATACTTAACTCCTTATAACATTTCTACTAAAGCCATAAAATTTCATTCCAACATTTTTCTAACACTCATTAATTTTACAGTATTTCTATATATAAACTTTAAACTTTTCCAATCTTCTTCCACCATCTCTTCTCCCTGGTCTCGGATTCTGCCAGTCAATTCCGTCAATTCCATATAGTTCATCAACCTGGAGATCTTCTGTCCGAGGCTCTTAACTCTAAAGTCCTGCCCTTCTGGTGCCACTGCATGAAACCTCATTGATCGCCCCTTCTGTGTTCCCAGTTCAGAGCTGGATTGCCAACATGCCAAGATCTGCCCTTGACCTCAGCGAACCCGCATCCCCCACTTTGTTAAGTCCGGCAAGGTGCTATACCTCGGATAGCTCCATTGGCAAAACGCAAGACTCTTAATCTCAGGGTTGTGGGTTCGAGTCTTGCAGAAGATTCCTGCATTGCAGGGGGTTAGACTAGATGACCCTCGTGGTCCCTTCCATCTCTTCCCAAATTCTATGAAAGCTAGCAGTGCTCCATTTATACAGCGTTCTCTGCTGAGAAGCGGTGATCCCAGTCTGAGATAATGGGGAAGAGAGTTTTTGGAAGGGGCTAGGTGGGAGGGAATGCGCAGAGAGACATTTCTGATTTAAATGCTCTTTGGCACAGAGAAAGATTCCACTTATCCAACAGTCTCCCCTTAATAGGAGTCTGAAAAGACCAGCCCCGGCAGCTCATTAGAACGTGATCCCTCCCTCTCTGGCTGGGTCTCACCTCCCTCCCTCCTTCAAGTTGATGGGAAACTCTCCCACAAAACTAGTATTTATTTGCCAAGCTACAACCAAGGAGGCTTTTGCCGGTCTGCCGCTGGCGGGAAAGGAACGGAGAGCAGACGGAAAGCGGTCGAGAGCAAAAAAAGAGAGAGGCCCAATTAGAGAGAGAACGAGGATTTGGACCCTGGTGTTTGGAGTTAACGGGATCAAGGTTGGGAAGTTTGTTTTCTTCCCTATGGAGCGGATTGCCAAATCATTCAACTACAAATTTCTGCGCCCAGAAAAAGTGAGATAGCTGACTTTGGGCACTTTGGATGCCTTTGAGAGCTTCCCAGTTCAATCGGTTTCAGCATCTGCAAACAGGATGGTTTCCCACTGGTAAGGATCAGACTTTTTTTTCTTGCTGAGTTCAAGGTGGACAGAGAGCAAAGGCTGAGTGGATGTTTTCCGTGTCAGGAGGCGAACTTTCCCAGCAAGCGGCAAAGATCAGAAATTCGTGAGGGTGCTCACCGCCCCCACCCTCAATCTGCTTTCAGTTCCTTGTGCGCATGGTTTTATTTTGCTATTTCTTCCGTTCACCTGCTGCTGACTTGAATCTAGAGGTCTGAAGACGTTTGGGTGAGGAAGGAGACTTAAATGTGAAATACTGGACAGGTGTCCGCTGAACTCCACCAGTCAGTCATATTCTGGGTTTGCGTCTTCACAAGCTGATGTTATCAAGGAGTAACTTCAAACCGTGAGTCGTTTTGGCTGTGCAAAACCATCTGTTCCAAAGGGGCATCGAATTTGCTCACCGTGATCATTCTCTGCCCACGAACGGACTGAGTTGGCAAGGCCAGGACTAAACTGCATTGCACGTTTGGTTTTTTAAGAGGCGAAAGGAAGCAAACCACGTTTCTCTCCGAAGACTCACAGGCATTTTGATTTTCCTCTCTGGAGAGTGTTCTCTCTCTCTCTCTCTCTCTCTCTCTCTCTCTCTCTCTCTCTCTCTCTCGTCTTTCCACTTGAAAGATGTCCGGCAAAGCCAAGATAAAATGTTGGACTTGGATAGTTTTGGCAGCCTTGGTGTGCCAAGAGTTTTCCCACATCCGAGTCGCGGTGGCCAAGAAAGAGAGAAAGAAGCCGAAGGAGCCTAATCAGTACACAGAGCCTTTCAATGGGACTCTTTCCAACAGCGAAGAACTCAACACGCACTCCAAGGTAGCTATCCAAATATATATGCCTGTTCTCACCTCCTCTTTTCAGTCAATCCTCAAGCATCAGGTGGGGTGTGTGTGTGGAATCTCTTTTTAAAAATATCTTTTTCATCCATGTGACAGCACAGTTGGATTCCCATTTTACAGATGGGGAAAACTGAGGATGACATAAAGTTAGGTGCCAAGGCACAGAACCTAAACACAGGCAGGGTTAAGAAGAGATAATTTCATTTCCATGCCAATCAAGTTTGACAATAGCTCTGTTTGCTGAAGGTTGTTCTTTAAATGCATGAAAAATTCTCACTTTTTTCCCCGGTGTGCACTTTCTGAAAAATTATGCATTTTGTATGCCTTCGCTACTTAAGGATCACACCGCTTTGTAGGTGTTTTTCCACCACAAAATGCCATTTTTAAAAAAAAAATGGAATTGGAAGAAGCACGCAACCCATTTTGTTAACTCTGTTCTGATCAGTTTGTGAATTAGGTCAGAGCTCAGTTTGCTTTAAAATGGGAAACAGATAAAACTCCCCTCTATCCCAATCCAGGAGGCAGTGATGGCTGCTGATTGAATTGCATGGCTTTAAAATAAGGCTGCCGGCTGTTGCTGTGACTCCAATGCCCATCATCCCCAACCAACATGGCCAATGGTCAGGGATGATGGGAACTGTAGTCTCAACAACAACCAGAGTGCAACAGGTTCCCCTGTCAGTGTTGAGGTCAGAGATATGGGTGCCTAACAGCTGTGTCCAGCTAAGTTCTACTCAGAACAGGCCCATTGAAATGAATGGACCTGGGTTAGTCATGTCCATTAACTTCAGTGGGTCTATTTTGAGTAGGTCTAGCTTTGGAGCCAACTCTACGGGAGCAAAGAGCACAGCCTCATTTTCCGAGGTGATTTTTGGATGTCAGGAGATGGTGTCCCCATCATACCCAGCTCATGGGCTTCCCAGAGATAATCCAATTTATAGGGATGGGTGAGCTTGTCGATTGTGATTTTGCCCATTTTTGTTTCTCCCGGGTTCTCATTTTTCCAATCTTTAGTTCAGTTCTTCACATTTTTCACATCCGTTTGGGATTATCACCATATTTTTCACTCTGTAAGACGTACCAGACCATAAGACGCACATAGTTTTTGGAGGAGGAAAACAAGAAAAAAAAAATTCTGAATCTTAGAAGCCAGAACAGCAAGAGGGATCTCTGCGCAGTGAAAGCAGCAATCCCTCTTGCTGTTCTGGCTTCTGGGATAGCTGTGCAGCCTGCATTCGCTCCATAAGAGACACACACATTTCCCCTTACTTTTTAGGAGGGAAAAAGTGAATCTTATAGAGCAAAAAATACGGTATCCCCTTAATCCTAATGGTTCTCTGCAATCAGGCAACTTGGCCCGATCCTACAATACTGTGCTTATATCCATCTTCTAATTCTGTAGGAGCAGAAAGCACTCTGAGTTGCATCTGCTGTTAGCCTTCCTTAGATCTAACTCCGAGTACAGTTTAGTTAGCCCCAAAGCTTGTGTGATTCTCATCCAACGCACCTTGTTTTCAAGATGCATGCCCCTTCTCCAGGGATCTGAGTGGCTAGGCTGCCTTTGTGGCCTTTTCTCTCTTTTTTTTAAGTGTAGAGATGAAGCGAAATGTGGTTAAGGATTGGTGGGGAGAGAGGATCCAATGGAGGTTTAGAAAAGTGTGCAAAGACCAGAGAAATGAGAAACTCTCTCCCTTCTCCCCTCGGAGAAGCAGGTTGGCGGCAGGTTCAGGACAGGCAAAAAGCCTTTCGTGTGATTGCCGCAACACATAGTTGACCTGCGGAACTCACTGCCACAGGAGGCAGTGATTGCCACCAACTTGAATGGCTTTGAAAGAGGATTAGGGAAACTCCTGGGTGATAAGGCTATCAATGGCTACTAGCCATGAAGGCTACGGTCTACCTCTGAAGTGTAGTTGGTGGGAATCACAAGAGGGGAGAATTGCTCTTGCACTCAGGTCCTGCTTGCATGCGTCCCATTGGGGCATCTGGTTGGCCGCTGTGAGAACAGGATGCTGGGCTAGGTGGGCCACGGGCCTGATCCAGCACTGCTCTTCTTCATTAAGCTTGTGTGGTCATGCTCAGTCGCTTGGGCAAGAGAAGCCCCTTGTTTCTACCATGCCTTGGTCCAGTATACCCGAAGGAGCATCTCCACCCCCATCATTATGCCTGGATGCTGAGGTCCAGTGCCGAGGGCCTTCTGGTGGTTCCCTCACTGCAAGAAGCAAAGCTACAGGGAACCAGGCAGAGGGCCTTCTTGGTAGTGGCACCCGCCCTGTGGAACGCCCTCCCATCAGATGTCAAAGAGATAAACAACTACCTGACATTTAGAAGACATCTGAAGGCAGCCCTGTTCAGGGAAGTTTTTAATGTGTGACATTTTAATGTATTTTTAATCTTTGTTGGAAGCCGCCCAGATGGGCGGGGTACAAATAATAAATAATAATAATAATAATAATAATAATAATTATTATTATTATTATTATTAGTTTCCCAAAAGCATCTGTTGCAAAACAGGGATGTTGGGTTTGTTGGGCTCTCTTGCAATCCGTCATGTTTTCTCCCTTGTACTCCTACACAAGGTTTGCCTCTGCACTGTTTCAACCTCACAACAACCCTGGGAGGTAGGCTAGGCTGAGAGGGAGAGAGGCATGCCGCAGGTCACCTAGTGAGCCTCATGGTTGGATTTGAACCAGGTCTGCATCTGACACTCTGACCCTTAACTCTGTCCTGTTTCCTGTTTACTGCTCTATTTGAGCAAAGGCAGTTTTTATATTGGGGATGTAGGTAGCTGCTTTATAACGCCTTGGAATATTCGCCCTGTTTCGCTCAGTATTCCCTGCTTGGATCAGTGATGGTTGGTGCCCTTTGGGGCTGATGGGGCAGAAGCCAGGGAGCCCAACAGTAGGTGGCGCCAAAACCAATGGCAGGCAGAGTCAGGTCATTCTAGATTCATCCCTATCCTCCACCTTCCTGCTGAGTTCTACTAAGGAGGAGGAAGCTGGCAGCCAGAGCCTCCCCCGTGCTCTGGATGGCCGTGAAAAGGCAGGCAGGTGGCAGCAGGCCGAGGGCAGACTGAAGTTGGTGGGGCAGTGCCCCATCTGCACCAAGGAACCAGCTTCTACTACAACTCCCATCCTCCCGGCTGTCAGTTTAGCAACATCTGGAGGGCCAAAGTCTCCCCACATCTGGTCTATGTAGCCTGCCACCATCAGCTCCGACAGACTCTGGGCTGGGTGATACAGCGCTATATGACTGAAAACTGGTTTGAAGTCCATATCGTCATATTGGTTTCATAATTTCTGACCTGGCAATATATCGCAAATCGTGATGTGTGTGTATTATGCAGAAATCACAACGCAGGGAAAAATGTGAGGCCAGCCACTGCCTCTGCGTAGTGCCATCCTTGTTTCAGACATCATTATATATATTGATGTATCGCGACGTTTATCTGGCGATATATCGCAATTTTGAAAACCTGCTATTGCCCAGCCCTACTCCAGGGTATTGACCAGGGAAGGGTCTGTCTCCCTTCACTTGTTACTGGAGAGGCCAAGGACTGAACCTGGGACTGTCTGCTTAACTCAGTGGCTCGAGCACCTGCAGGTTCAATCCCCAACTGGCATTTTCAGGTAGGGCTGGGAGAGACTCCCTGCCTGAAACCCTGGGGATTTGCTGCCGGTCAGTGTAGGCACCACTGAGCTGGATGGAGCAATGGCCTCATTCAATATAAAGCAGCTTCTTCTGTTCCTATATCTTAAGAGAAGAACTGCACTGGCATCTCCAGGTAGGGCTGCCTGAAACCCTGGGGAGCTGCTGCTTGTCCATTTAGACAACTGAGATGACAATGGAGTAGACAATTGAGCGAGATGGACCAATGCCCTGACTCTGTATAAGGTGCCAAAAACAGGTTCTCTAACCGCTGGGCAGTGACACGGGTGGCGCTGTGGGTTAAACCACAGAGCCTAGGACTTGCCAGTCAGAAGGTCGGCGGTTCGAATCCCCACGACGGGGTGAGCTCCCGTTGCTCGGTCCCTGCTCCTGCCAACCTAGCAGTTCGAAAGCACGTCAAAGTGCAAGTAGAGAAATAGGTACCGCTTTGGCAGGAAGGTAAACGGCGTTTCCATGCGCTGCTCTGGTTCACCAGAAGCGGCTTAGTCATGCTGGCCACATGACCCGGAAGCTGTACGCCGGCTCCCTCGGCCAGTAAAGCGAGATGAGCGCCGCAACCCCAGAGTCGGTCACGACTGGACCTAATGGTCAGGGGTCCCTTTACCTTTTTAACCGCTGGGCAACATTGCTGCAGGAGGAGCCTCTGCACCTTCTGTTGCCACTATTGCAATGGAAGCCGCAGCCTGCCTTCACAGCACCCTGGAGCTGGCCACGCAGAGGCGTCTGCCACTCAACAGTGAGGGCTGCGGCCCCGGGAACCATGTAGGCTTGCCTTGCCTGCAGGCGGCGGGCGGCGCAATGGGTAATCTGTGGCGCCGAGGGGCGTGACCGCCAAGCTGCAACACTTAATACCCCTTATAGACGCTTTGTTCCTCTTCAGGCTTAAGAAATATATACACACACACTCATACGCACACACTGGGAAGTGTCATTCCCGTAATCTGTGGATGTCTGTGCAGGGGCTTAGCAGCCGGCAATTTAGCCCATTGTGGTTAATTAGCTAATAGGAGCTAATTACCCTCTTGCGGGTGGGGAAAAGGAGAGAGATTTACCCTCCAGACAAGAGCTCAGAGACAATTGCTTCTCCTATATCTGGGCAATTAGGAGTGTGTGCCAATTAGTTGGGAAAGACTGTTGCTTGATGGCACGGCGAACGCGGCCCTTTATTTAGTCTGAATCCGCCGGTTCGTTTTTCTGGTTTTTGTCTGAGCTGTTGGGTTTCCTGGAAGGGAGCTTGTTTGTCAAGGAAGAGGCTCTGTGGTCGTGGGTGGGGGAGATGCGCTGGCTGGCTGCTCCGCAGGCCCAGGCACAATCTCTTTTTGGAAAGATGGCCTGCCTTGTATCGAACGCTGGGTTTTGGCTGAGATCTATGGGTGGGGACCCTAGAACTCTCAAGATCTTGTAGGACTCCATCAGCCCAAGCCAGCATAGCCAATGGAGCAGTGGTTGAACCGTATTTTTGTACTCCAGCTCTCCTCAGCCTCAGTCAACCTGGCCTCCGGCCCAAAGGATGATGGGAGTTGGAGTCCCACCACATCTGCAGAGCATCGGGTTCCCTGGTGCCTGATGTAAGCAGGGAAGCGTTCCATTGCCTTGTCTCTGTGGGATCTGACCTGTGGTGGACCTTTTAACTCGCACATGGTCTAATGCTGCTGTTGAGTGATTATTGATCAGAAAGTGGTGGCCTCACCTTCATTTGAGGTTTTTAAGCAGAGGTTGATCTGTCGGGGATTCTTCAACTGCGATTCCTGCATTGCCGGGGGTTGCCCTAGATGACCCTCCCAGTCCCTTCCAACTCTACAATTCCATGATTTTATGATTCTATGTGAGTGGAAGTTTGTGTGTGTGTGATCCCAGAACGTATTGGCCTGAGGAAGTGCCCACATGACCTAGATCCATTATATTCAGTGGTCCAGGAGATCTTTCCAACATTGTAGGGCCTTCGCTTAATAGCTGAGCACATGCTTTGCGTGCAGAAGGTCCCAGTTTGACCCTCAACATCTCCAAGTAGGGCTGGGAACATCCACCGCCTAATACCCAGGGGTGCTGCTGCCAGTTTACACAGTACAGAACTAGGTGGACTGAAGACTCTTGACTTCAGTAGACACCACTCCTCAAGATGGAACAATGGGCTGACTCTGCCTAAACCAGTTCCCTATGGTCCCATGTCCCAAGGGAAGGGCCAATATCTCCATGGTAGAGCTCCTGTTCCTGGGGAACTGCTGCTGGTCAGATGGTGAACCTGTGGCCCTCCAGATATTGCTGGACTCAGCCATTGGCCAACCGTCTGGAATGATGGGAAGTTGTAGTTTAACCGTGTTGTAAGACTCTAGCTCCCTTCAGCCTCAGCCAGGGATGATGGGAGTTGTAGTCCAACAACATCTGAAGGGTCAATCATTTCCTACACCTGGATTAGTTGACTAGCCGTGATGGTGGCCGTGTAGCCTACTTTACAGCGGAGACTCCTCTATTTGAAGGGTTGCCTGGCAGAAGTCTAGTTCAAAGATAAAGGATACTAATAAGAGAGAGCCACCCAGATCCTGGATGGCCAAACTGAGCAGTCACACCCTTCACCTGCTCACAGCCTCCCCCACGACAGTTGCATTTTCTGTTTAAAACTATAGCAGCAATTTCTAAGTTTGCACCTATGTATATAAAAGAGTGTGTGCTGCGGATACAAATCTGCGTTCCTTTTCGTTGCTGCGTTCCCTCTTTCTCTGGTGATGCAACAGAGGTTGTCCAACTTGCACACCCAATTTTGCGATTCTCTGTACTCGGCCTTTCTCAGCCTCACTTTTCCTGGGCTGTAGAATGGGATTAAAAATGGATGGATTTCTGAAGGTTCTTGCGTGAATCAGAGAGAGCTGGAAGAGAGAGTGGGCTGTCAGCTCATCCCCTTGTGGTAGTTCATGTGCTAGATGGAATTATATATATTTTTGAAAAGTCTGTTCGACAAATGCGTGGAAGGGTATGTTTGTATGCTAAGCTTCAGAAGAGCCCTGTTAGAAGAGATCTGTTAGATCTCAACTGCCAATGGGCCCGGAGGCTTGAATCCTATCTACAAACAGCAAAATCATTCCCCAAGTGTCAGCATTTTTATAGAGCCCAAGCCCTGCAGAATTCGCACACAGGACGGAGGCAGCAACAGATTAGTGGTTCGTGGAAGTTTATGTAAATTAAGTGGGGGAACAGACCCCAAAACAACCCAGTGAGGACTGAGCATGCCCAGAGGCCATGACTAATGCCTAGTTGCTTGGAACCCTTAAGAGAAGCATTCCACGCTGCAAGACTTTGTTGCAGACTCCACTTTTAATTATCATGGCCAATAGTCTGCAACAGATCTATCCTTCATCTGTCTTTGAGCCATTGCTATTATCCCATGGCAAGGAATCACATTGTCAGTGCATTATAATTAGTACATTATAAACAGGATGCAACCTAAGATGTATCAGTCTAAACATCAAAGAGAGAGGTCTGCGTAGAGGGAGCGGGGAGCAGTGTCCCATTATTATTATTACTATTATTATTATTATTACTTTTCCCCAGACTGGGACTCAAGGCGACTTACAAAAATTAAGGCAACACTAATAAAATACAGAAAACTAAAATCCAATAGCTAAGAAGTAATTAAATGATAGAATTAAAACAATATAAAAACCAATCTATTAAAATGCAGATGGCAAAAGCAGTGCAGCACTCTTAAAAGCCTTTAAAGCAGTCAGCTCCCCAAGGCCTGCTGGAATACAACAGTCTTCACCTTTGCTGGTGGAAGGACAACAAGGGGGGAGCCAGTCTAGCTTCTCTAGGGAGGGAGTTCCAAAGTCTGGGAGCCACCACTAAGAAGGCCCTCTCCTGCATCCCCATCATACCTGCGAGGGTGGCAGGACCAAGAGAAGGCTCTCTCCCAAGGATCTCAGAGCTTGGGTAGGTTTGCATGGGAGAATAAAGGTAAAGGTAAAGGGACCCCTGACCATTAGGTCCAGTCGTGGCTGACTCTGGGGTTGCGGCGCTCATCTCGCTTTATTGGCCAAGGGAGCCGGCGTACAGCTTCCGGGTCATGTGGCCAGCATGACTAAGCCGCTTCTGGCGAACCAGAGCAGCGCACGGAAATGCCATTTACCTTCCCGCCGGAGCGGTACCTATTTATCTACTTGCACTTTGACATACTTTCGAACTGCTAGGTTGGCAGGAGCTGGAACGGAGCAATGGGAGCTCACCCCGTCGCGGGGATTCGAACCGCCGAGCTTCTGCTCGGCAAGTCCTAGGCTCTGTGGTTTAAGCCACAGTGCCACCCGCGTCCCATAGCCAGTTGTAACCACGAGGTCGTGGGGTTCCTATGACCAACCCTGATCAACCGTCTGGCTGCAGTTCTTTGGACCTTCTGAAGTTTCTGAGCACGTCTCCAAGGCAGCCCCTCTGTGCGCGGCAATCTGTTCAGTCTACTGGACCAGCCTCTGGTGCGGCCGTGGGTCCACCCCCCTGCTTTGGCTTCTTGCTCGCCGCGGTGGCTCAACCACCCCATCTCGGCTGCAGGCATCTCCCTTCAGCTGCCGGAGCCTGCCTTTGCCAAGACGAACAGAGCGCGGCTTACACGCTCATTCTCGGGATTGCTCATGCATGCCATAGTAATTAAATAATAATACCACAAGGACAGAACATTCATTTTAGCTGTCAGTCACGCCGGCTGGCGGTGGGGAAAGCAGGGAGCGCCCGGCCTGCCTCTCTCTGAGAGGGATTTGTAACTCAAGGAAGCCAGCGGCGGTGGCCAGGCCTGCGTGGCTTCTCTTTGCGGCTGGTGCGAGGCGGCTGCAGAAGAGAGCCGTCGGGACTGCTCTCTGGCACGAGGCTCTGTTTGCAGCCTTTCCCACGCTTGTGCGATTGCAGAGCGCAGCCCGAAAGCTCATCAGGAAAAGATATATTATTATTACAGTGGTACCTCAGGTTACATACGCTTCAGGTTACAGACTCCGCTAACCCAGAAATAGTACCTCGGGTTAAGAACTTTGCTTCAGGATGAGAACAGAAATTGTGTTCCAGCGGCACGGCGGCAGCAAGAGGCCCCATTAGCTAAAGTGGTGCTTCAGGTTAAGAACAGTTTCAGGTTAAGAACGGACCTCCGGAACGAATTAATTTCTTAACCCGAGGTACCACTGTACTATTATTTTGGTGGTGCTCTTTGTACAAACTCGCAGATAAAAAGGTAAAGGGACCCCTGACCATTAGGTTCCATTAGGTTCTGGGGTTACGGCGCTCATCTCGCTTTACTGGCCGAGGGAGCTGGCGTACAGCTTCCGGGCCATGTGGCCAGCATGACTAAGCCGCTTCTGGTGAACCAGAGCAGCACATGGAAACGCCGTTTACCTTCCTGCCGGAGCGGTACCTATTTAACCGCTGACCTTCTGATCAGCAAGCCCTAGTCTCAGTGGCATAAGAAGCTGTCTTGTGCATTGCAGGGGCCAGAGCAAGTCAATATGAAGGGAGGTTGGGACATTTTGCATCGCAGAGGGTTGGACCAGATGACCAGATGATTGAGGCGTGTACAGTGGTACCTCAGGTTACATACGCTTCAGGTTACAGACGGTTCAGGTTACAGACTCCGCTAACCCAGAAATATTACCCCGGGTTAAGAACTTTGCTTCAGGATGAGAACAGAAATCGCGTGGCGGCGGCAGGGCGGCAGCAGGAGGCCCCATTAGCTAAAGTGGTGCTTCAGATTAAGAACAGTTTCAGGTTAAGAATGGACCTCCAGAACGAATTAAGTACGTAACCAGAGGTACCACTGTAATATAATGCATGCACAGTGTGGAGAAAGTGAACAGGGAAATCTTTTTTCCTCCCTCTCTCTCATAATGCCAGAACTCGTGGACAATCCAGTGAAGCTGAATATTGAACGATTCAGGATAGATAAAACATGATCCAGCCGTAGGGCTCCTCTTTATGTCCTGATGAGTGAGATGGACTTCGCAGCCATACTGCAATCTGCTGGCGAACATCTCCCTATTCAAAGATAGTCAATCATGGAAGCTGGGGAGGAGTATATTGTTGTTCGATGAACACAAGCCCAAAGTCCTCCAGTAGAAGAGCAGAGCCTGAAACATGTCTTTGAGCAGTGCCATTTTTCTAGAAAAAAGAGGTGCCATTGTTCTCTTATCATGGCAATGGCGCCCAGCTGAGAGGTGCCGGAATTGAGTTCCCGTGAGTTCCAGCCAGGAGTGCCAACTTGAATAAAATATTGGGGGGGGGGAGGTAAGCCCCCACACTGCATAATCAATCACATGACGCAGTGCACGCACACCGTTTTAACGGCAGTGCCCATCAACTTTGGGGGGACGGCCCCCTCGGCCCCTGCGAGTTGGCTCCTATGGTTCAGGCTGAAAAAAAGTCCTGCCTTTGAGTGACGGTGGGGAGCCTCAGGTCTGGGGGTCAGATGTAGCCCTCTGGGGTTCTTATCTGGCTCCTGGATCTCTCCCCAGACTACACCCCTCACCAGCCCTGCTTTGCATCTTCCTTGAGTGTTTTTGCCTGGCTGGATCATGCCTTTTTGCTTGCCTAGATGGAGGAGAGACAGGGCTGTGCCACTGTGTGTGGAAACTCTCCTACTGAATGAAGGTAAAATTTGCATTCTAGGCCCCACCCACATTCATTTCTTGGCCACGCCCACCCTTGGCATGCGTCCCTGGGTAGGTTACCCAGAAGGGAATGTGGCATTCGGGCTGAAAAAACCCTGGTTTTGAGGATAGGCCTTTGGTGGGAGAGAAAATAGCGAACTTGAAATCTGAGAGGTCACGCGAGGCTCAGAGAAACCCAAGGATTTGTGGAAGAAGGGTGGGTGGGGAGCTCTGAGGAAGGAGACTCCCCCCCCCCTTTTAAAAAAGCAGTCCAGTATTGGATCAAGCATGTTCAAGTGGGCACAGAATGCTGACTATCGGGGGGGTTAAAACGAAAAACTAGGGCAGGAACGGAACGGGGTGTCCAGGGAAACAATGCAGAGCTGGCCGTTGGGAAGCCTGAACAAGGCAACATTTTCCCTGGAGCCTCTACCTGTGCCCTCTTGAATTTTTGTGGGTGCATTCGAGGCAGGAGAAGTTGCTCAAGAAGCATTCCTCCTGTGCGCCCCCCCTCCCAAGAAGTTTGTTTCATCGGCAGCAATTTGGGATCCCGTAAAACACTTGATTCCTGATCCCGTTCTTGGGATGTCTGCTTGACCCGAGGGCATGCTTGACAGATCTAACATTGACACTAATTACTCAATTACCATGGAATGCGTCAAGGCTTTGCTGGAAATGACTCAGGCAGCCCCTTCCCTTGGCTCGCAAGGCAGACAGCTGCTATTCCGCAAGCCCCCACCTGGGGCAAGAGAGGAGGGTGCTGAGTGAGCCAGGGCTCTCCAATGGGTAGCTCTTGGGCCTGATCTGGCCCCAGGGGTTGCTAGGACATATGTTATGTAGCTGTAAAAAAAGGGTGGGGGGGACCTGACACTTTCATCCAGTGGTGGCTGGTGCCTGCTGGGATTGGTGGGGTTCCCTCCTCCTCCTCCTCCTCCTCCTCCTTGCTGAGTTCTACAAGGGCAACACCGAGACTAAGGAGGAGGAAGCTGGCCGCCAGAGCTCTTCTCTTGGCCATTAGGAGACCATGCAAACTGCAGCATGACGACAACCTTACCTTTTTATGTATATAGGAAGATAATAATAATAGGTGGTATCCAACTGAGTCTTATACAGAATAAACCAGTCTAAACTAATGTACATAAGTTACTCATGCCCATTCCATTTATTTCAATGGATCTACTCTAAGTAGGACTAACACTGGATGTAACATAATAATAAATAAAGAAGATAAGGGACATGCAGCTGATAGAAAACTCCTAGAAAGGGATTTTCTGATTCAGCTTCTAAATAGTAAGCTGATACTGAACTGAGCCCTTTGCTGAGTGGAGGGGACCCTCAGAGGAACTCTTTAAGTTTCCCCAACCATCCGGTAATTCTGGTTTGGGTGTCTCTGATTTCCTGATTTATTTTTTTCCTTTCTTTTTGCCAACACCCTAATCTGAGAGGGATCCACCCCCCCATCCAAGCCCCCTCCCTTAGATAAATCCCGACGTGTGCCAATATGCATTCTTGTTTTCAAATTTTGATACATTCTTTCCAGCATCCTCTCCCCACCCCCCCTTGCTTTCATTAAAAAGCCCCAGATTCCAAGAGGTGATTCATTGAAGCTCCTGAGCTGACAGTTCATTCATTGGCGGGGCTCGTGACTCCCGGGCTTGTCTTCTTCTTCTCCCTGTTGATGATGGAACTTTGGCAAGGGAAGGGCCTGTGAATTGGCTGGGGAGGCAGTCACTCCCAGATTCCATTTTTGACAGGCTATTGGTGGCAGTGGGCAGATGCTCTGCCACCAAACTACGGACCTTTTTTTACTAGGAACAGAGGAAGCTGACTTACGACATGACAGCTTTGCTCTTCTTCCACAATTGGAAGCAGGAATGCTTCTGAAAACCAGTTGCTGGAAGACTCATGAGAGCAGAGTTCTTTTGTGTTCGGGTCCTGCCTGAGGGTTTTCATACACACACACACACACACACACACACACACACACACACACAGTGGTACCTCGGGTTACATATGCTTCAGGTTACATACGCTTCAGGTTACACACTCCGCTAACCCAGAAATAGTGCTTCAGGTTAAGAACTTTGCTTCAGGAGAAGAACAGAAATCTGGCTCTGGCGGCACGGCGGCAGCGGGAGGCCCCATTAGCTAAAGTGGTGCTTCAGGTTAAGAATAGTTTCAAGTTAAGAACGGACCTCCGGAACGAATTAAGTACTCAGCCCGAGGTACCACTGTATGTATACACACACACACACACACACACACCATTTTCAACATTATAAAACATACTTTATATCTTATACAGGTTTTTTTTACTTCCATCAATCACATCTGAAAATTTTCTAATATTTTCCACTTAATCTACATTTCTTACTTTCACTATTACTTTTAAATATCATAACTAATGTCTCTCTTCTTTATCTTCTTTGCAATATTTCATATATTCCTCCTTACAAAACTTCTTGTAGTCCTGCTAGCGTAATTTGTTGATTACAGTTGCTCTTCAAATAGTTCGCATATTTATTCCAATCTTCTGTGAATCTCTGGTCCCGCAGGTTTCGAATCCTTCCTGTCGTCCTATCCAATTCTGCATAGTCCATTAACTTTGTCTGCCATTCTTCTTTCGTCGGTATTTCTTCCTGCTTCCATTTCTGGGCCAACAATACTCTTGCCGCTGTTGTTGCATATAAAAACAATTTAATGTTCTGTCTATTAATGTCCTCACTTACCGGCCTGAGGGTTTCCTAGAGGCATCTGGTTGGCCACTGTGAGAACAGGATGCTGGAGTAGATGGGTGTTGGGCCTGATCCAGCAGGGCTCCTCTTATGTTCCTATGTAAGTCACGTCATTGATCCTCCCAGCTTAATGTCATCTACACCAGCTGGTCTTCTGCTGGCCCAGACCCAAGGCCCGCCTTTGACACATGATCTATAATAACATGGGACCCATTTTTACATTTCCACTTTTGATTTATACTTAACTAGCGGGGGTGATTTGATTTATACTTAACTAGGGACGCGGGTGGCGCTGTGGGTTAAACCACAGAGCCTAGGACTTGCCGATCAGAAGGTCGGCGGTTCAAATCCCCGTGACGGGGTGAGCTCCCTTTGCTCAGACCATGCTCCTGTCAACCTAGCAGTTCAAAAGCACGTCAAAGTGCAAGTAGATAAATAGGTACCAGTCTGGCTGGAAGGTAAACGGCGTTTCCGTGCGCTGCTCTGGTTCGCCAGAAGTGGCTTCGTCATGCTAGCCACATGACCTGGAAGCTGTATGCCGGCTCCCTCAGCCAATAAAGCGAGATGAGCACTGCAACCCCAGAGTTGTCCGCGACAGGACTTAATGGTCAGGTGTCCCTTTATCTTTACCTTTACCTAGCGGGGAATGCCCAGGAATTTGTAGAGAAACCAAGGCGTACTGTGATTTATTTAAATGGGTACAGCAGTGTTATTTGTGAGTTTGTGGTCGCGCCGGAAACTGGGCAAAGTCACGGCAAAGTCATATTTCAGTCCACCATCTCTATTCAGAATGGCACTTGGCACCCAAATGTTGATGAAGAGCACTCTCCCCATCTCAGGAATCCTTGTGCCAAGCTTGGTGACGCTATCTTGAGAGGCAGCTGAATCAATAGAGGACAAACGGACAATCCATTTTCCAAAACGCGCAGTAGACAATGCCTGATAATGTGCACTATTAAGCCTAAAATGGCAGTTCTCAGTGCAGTATGCCTTAGCATCGCCACCAAATGAAAACCAATGATTTTTAAGCTTCATATTTGCCTGAAAGCAGAGAAGAAGCTATTGAAAACGAGTGATTTTTGCATGCTGGGGGAAGTCCAGTAAGCTGCAGAAGTAGAGTAGAAAGTGAACAGGGTGCCCTTGCTCCATAGAGATCTCCCTTACTAGAAGCATCAATATAGGAAGGTGGGGCATGTGATTGGCCAAAGATATGTACAGTCGTACCTCCACTTACGTATCCCTCTGGATGCGTAAACTTCGGGATGCGAACACGGCAAACCCGGAAGTATTTTTCCAGGTTTCACTGCACATGCATGCGCAGAAGTGCTCTACGTGCCGTGCACATGCGCAGAAGCGGTCCTCCCATTGCGAATTCCTCAGGATGCAGCCAGACCTCCAGAACGGATCCCGTTCACAACCAGAGGTACCACTGTATCTTGTTAAATAAATGGCTCATGCTTTTCCTGCCATATTGCAGCACTCGTGGAGATGGATAGAGCAAGTACCTCATCGGAAGAACGGATCCTAGCCCAGACACTACCCATAGGGTTCCTTTGGTCTAGTCAGCCTTAACTGGAATCCAACATGGCACAGACCTGGAGCTCAGGTGTAGGTCCTGATTCGTTGGTTGAAGATCTATGATCTATACTGACTCCATTGGCTCATTGCTGGAGTCTTTCCCAGCCATACCTGTGGATACCAGGGGTGGCACCTGGGCCCCCTTCGCATGGTAGAGACCTGCCCCCCATCAAGCTGGGGTCCTTCTCAGAGAACAAAAATTGGGAGCATCAAGTGGGAGGGAGCACCCTTGGCACCCAGAAGGTTCCATGTTCAATCCCTGGCATCTCCAGTTAAAAGGGATCAGTTAGCAAGGAGAAGAGCCTGGAGTGGCGATGGGGGTCAAATCTGCCTAATTCACACTTTCTGAAACAATACACAACATGAAACACAGCTGCCCTGTGAAATCTGCACTTTTCCAAACATAGGAATGCACAAAAAGCATGTACAAAAGAATGTACATACTGAGGTAAAATTGCTTAGATGAGGAAAAATACACAACACACATTGTCTTAGGGCAGGCATGGCCAAACTTGGCCCTCCAGATGTTTTGGGACTACAATTCCCATCATCCCTGACCACTGGTCCTGTTAGCTAGGGATGATGGGAGTTGTAGTCCCAAAACATCTGGAGGGCCAAGTTTGGCCATGCCCGTCTTAGGGGAACTTGCTTTGTAATCAAAGGTTAGGCAAAACTGCATAGACAAATGTGTATATTGGGAGAAATTTGGACTAAAAAGCTGGTGAGTTTTTATTAGGATTAAAGAAATAAAATCTAACTTGGTGCAGAAATGTGGAGGAGTAAATTGGGGTGGGGGTTGGGGAAGGAAACTGAAAGTGACAGAGTCATAGAACTGTAGAGCTGGGAGGGACGTACAGTACAGTGGTACCTCGGGTTACATACGCTTCAGGTTACATACACTTCGGGTTACAGACTCCGCTAACCCAGAAATCATGCTTCAGGTTAAGAACTATGCTTCAGGATGAGAACAGAAATCGTGCTCCGGCGGCGCGGCACCAGCAGGAGACCCCATTAGCTAAAGTGGTGCTTCAGGTTAAGAACAGTTTCAGGTTAAGTACGGACCTCCAGAACGAATTAAGTACTTATCCCAAGGTACCACTGTATAGCCGAAAACTCCAACGAAGGAGAGTCCCCCACTTTCTGAGGGAGCCATTCCACTGCTAAATAGCTCCAGCCATCAGAAAGCTCTTCCTAATGCTTAGTTGGAATCTCCTTTCTTGTAATTTGAGTCCATTGATTTGGGTCCTACCATCTGGAGCTACGGGGGGGGGGGAGGGGAGCTTGTTCCATCCTCCATGGGACAGCCCTTTAGATATTTGAAGGTGGCTATCAAATCTCCTCTCAGTCTCCTCTTTACCAGGCTAAGCATACCCAGCTCCTTCAACCGTTCCTCATAAGGCTTGGTTTCCAGACCTTTTGTCATCTTGGCCACCCTCCTGTGAACACATCCCAGCTTGTCAAGATCCTTCTTAAACTGTGGTGTCCAGAATTGGACACAGTACTCCAGGTGTGGTCTGTCCAAGGCAGAATAGAGTGGCAAGACTATTACTTCCCTTGATCTGGATGTTGATCTGCTGATGCAGCCTAGAATAGACTTTTGCACTTCATTCACCTCTAGCTTGGAGAACTGCAACCTTTCAGAGCAGGCAATATTAGTCTAGATGGAAAACTACCCTGACTTGGTATATAAGGCACCTGTCATGGATGCTGTAAGTTGCAACCTGCACTGCAGATCTTGCAGTGAATGGTTGGACTAGGTGACCAGAAAGTTCTCTTTATGATCATGCACTCGTAAGGGAACCAACAGAATTACCTGCCTTCATTGCTAGACGCCCATTGCTTCCTTGCAGGGCTTAGGTGCTCTGGGCTTGTTGCTATCTTCCAATCAGAATGTCTGGCCTCAGTGCCCTCTAGCTGTGAAATGGGATTTTTTTGTGCTTTAAACGACAAGTAAAGCATTTGAAAGCAGGAGCAGGAGGAAATGCTTCTCCGTGCAAACCTTCTAAGGGCAAAAATAAAATCTGCTTCTAATTTTAGTTAAAGTGGAAAATAAGCCTGGACAATAGCTCCTTGGTGTTAATAGCAGGGGTGGACAGAAAGTAGATCTACTGGATCTCAGTGGTATGATTTCTGACTCCCCATTATTTAGCAATATCAGCTACAACGAAGGGCTTCAGTTCTATGCACAAGTACTAATCTAGGAGCGAGTTGTATGTAACATTGAGCCTCGTTGTTCCCCAGCTGTAAAATGGGCCTTAATATTGAAGTATGAAGGCATAGCTTGCTGTTTCTTAAAACTGTGAGGTCTTTAAAATAATATATCTCCCATGGCTAAAGCTTCTGCTTTTGTTTTTTCTCAGCCTTAGCATTTATCCCCACCCCCAATTTTAAAAATATTTTTTCCTCCTCAAGCATACACGTGGCTCTTAATTTAGGTTTATTGAAAATGCAAGACAACCATTCTGAGCTCTGAATTTCTGAACTGCAAAATTTGATTTTCAACTTTGGAAATCCTCATGGGGAAACTGAAGTATTTTTAGCCCCAAAGTCAACCCTCAATGCCAAATTTAGAGGGTGGGGGGGTGGGGGTTCCTGGTATCAATAAAAATGGCTTTCTTTTCTGTTCCACTGAAGGAACCATTACTGACAGCTGAGCAACACTGTTGGATTATGTATCTATACATCTATATATGGGGTAATGTCAACTGAACAGTTAATGTGCAGAACAACAGGCCATTGTGAACATTCACAAGACTTTGTGGCAAATGTGCACATAATCTGTCCACGAATTCTGCAGATTTCCCAACTGATATACGGCCTTGGGGAATGTGCATCTCTCGGCTATATACTCTTGTTATCATGCATAGCCTCCAACAGGTCTTGGGGAATGAGTGTATCTCGACTACATTTTTGTACATTCTCCAGCCAATATGCACAATCTTCAACAGGTTTTGGGGAATGTGCACATTTCCCAAGACCCTGTGGGAAATTATGCGTATACTGCCAAGGAAATGTGCACAGTTTGCCCTTAGGGGACATATTATGTGCACGTTTTCCATGAGGCCTGGTGAATGTGCACAATGGCTGGTTATTATGCACATGAACCACTCAATTTATATTACCTCCAACATATTCACATGCAAGCACACACACATATATAATTGGCTGTGGATAAAAGACTCACAGTGCCCTCAATCCTTCTTCTTCTTTCCTTAGATGTTAGAGTCCCCAGACCCTCGCATCACTGACCCGCGTCGGACGTGGATTTCATTTGTACATCGTCCTGATGACGGCAGCAACTCCAAAAAGAAATGCAAAGGCAGAGATAAGAAATTAGTAGGTTATTCTCGGAAGCACTTTTAGCTGTCCATTACATCCATTGTGATAATAAACCCTTCCCTCTGGTTCTGAAGTTCAGGGTGGGAGTGCCGTTAATCTGTGCAGTCAAAATAGCACCATCCATCTATGAGAGGGTGGGGTCAGTTTGGGGAAACTCCAAGGTTTGCAGAAGTAGAGAAGCATTTGGGGGGGGGGCAGTGGGAGGATTGCAGTTTTATGCATGTCTATTCAGAAGTAGTCCAGTGAGGAATACTCCTCCCGAGATAAATGCAGGGCCGGATTTAGGTTTGATGAGGCCCTAAGCTACTGAAGGTAATGGGGCCCTTTATATGTCCAGTTGTCCTTTGTCAACAACAAATTGTCGCTGTTTTTTGTGTCAAATATATGCTATATGGTAATTTATGGACCTAATAGGTACCTAAAGCCATGTGCACATAACAAAATATGTATTTTAAAAAGTAATTGTTGAACTGAAATACAATTAAGAAGTATATTAATAGTGAAATAATTATTAAGCTCTAACTTAAAATGATTGGGGGCCCATCACTTACATCATAGGAGCCCACACGACACAAAACACTGTTGCTGTACGTAGGTTTTATTTTATTTGTTTTTTATCTTATATTTTGCAAATGTACATCCAGTTTTTTCCCCTTTAATTTTTATGGGGGGACCCCAAGAGAGTGGGGCCCTAAGCTATAGCTTGTCTAGCTTATACGTAAATCCAGCACTGGTTAAATGTGTGTAGGATTGCAACCTAGGGGTGGGGGGGCAGTGAACATATTGCCACTCACATTCGTTTTGTGAGTCACCGACCCCCAGTTCCGTCTTCTGCCTCCCCAGTTGAAAGATCTTGAGCCCTAGGGCTGCAAAGAACAGAAGAGGAGCCCTGCAGCTTATATCTGGCCCGTGGATGTAGCCAGGATTTATGTTGTGTGGTTTTTTTTGGGGGGGGGGATACCCACCTATCACCATCGTCTTTCTGGCTCTGTGTAGCTGATTCGGAACAAAACATCTCAACAACAGTTTTTTAAAAAATTCTTTCTTTTGACCCCATGTGCTCAGAAAAACCTGCCATTTCGGTTTCAGATATTCTGATTATTTCTACTTTCAGTTAAGTATTTTTATTTACTGGATTGGGGGTGGGCAGCTGCTCCTCTGCCTCCCTGGCTACACCCATGATCAGGCCTAAGGATTACTGACTCCAGCATCGTGTTCTCACAATGGCCAGCCTTATGCCTCTGGGAAGCTTGTGAGCAGGACCTGAGTGCAACAGCTACTCTCCTTTCTTGCAGTTCCCAGAAACTGGTATGCAAAGGTTTACTGCCTCCGATAGTGGAGGCAGAGCAGAGCCACCTTGTCCTCTAGCAGAGCATCGTGTGATTTGCTTTCGGATTATTCTCAGCTTCAGTCCCTGGTGTCTGCAGTTGGGGGGGGGGTCTTTATCCTAGGAACAGAAGAAGAGCCTCCTGGATCAGGACTCATGTTGTCCAGTGTCCTGTTCTCACAGTGGCCAACCAGGTGCCTTTGGGAAACCAGCAAGCAGGACCTGAGCACATGAGCATTACTCCTACCGAGTGTAGCCATCATGGCTAGTAGACATTGATAGCCTTGTCCTCCAGGTCTACCAAATCATCTGCCAAAGATCCTGAAGAGCAAATGCCAACGATTTGATGTTGGGCTAAGTCACCTGGGGTAAACCTTTGCCTGCTGAACTACAACTGCTGTCATTCACCTGACCATTGGCTACCCTTGCTAGGGCTGATGGGAGTTGTAGTCCAGCAACATCTGGAGAGCAGAAAGTTCCCCACCCCTGGATGGCCTGACCCAGCATCTGACAGCTTTGCTTGCGGACTTGTCAAAAAAGGCAGCACCACAGAGCAAGTCTAACTGTGTCGCTTCGTTCCTTAAAACTGGCTTTCAGGGCAAATTGTATTTTAATTGTCGGGTGTATTCTCTCCCCCACCCCACCCCCAGTTTGTATTATTCTGTATTTTGTAAATGTGGTGAGTTTTGCCTTGAAACCCAACTTGGGAGAAAGGTGGGATATAGAATCTATGAAATGAAGGAGTCAAATAAAATAAACCAGGCTAACGTATTTATCACAAACGAGGTTTCTGAATCCCCTCCCTCTCCCCAAACACTCTTCTTTCTTTCAGCGTGGCCTTGTTGGACCTCCAGGACCCCCAGGCCCTCCAGGACCCCCGGGGGCTCCAGGGGCAGAAGTCACCCAGGAAGTCCTGCTGCAGGAGTTCAAGAAGATGTTAAAAGGTATGCGGGTTCAAGAGAGGCCGGCCTCCTTCCAAGCTCAGGCAGCAGCATCTTCCTCTCTCCTTTTTCTCAAGCCCTCATTTTTTTTTTTACTATGGCTCTGTTGTTGTTGTTGTTGTTTAGTCGTTTAGTCGTGTCCAACTCTTCGTGACCCCATGGACCAGAGCACACCAGGCACTCTTGTCTTCCACTGCCTCCTGCAGTTTGGTCAAACTCAAACTGTCCAACCATCTCGCCCTCTGTTGTCCCCTTCTCCTTGTGCCCTCCATCTTTCCCAACATCAGGGTCTTTTCCAGGGAGTCTTCTCTTCTCATGAGGTGGCCAAAGTTTTGGAGCCTCAGCTTCAGGATCTGTCCTTCCAGTGAGCACTCAGGGCTGACTTCCTTAAGAATGGATAGGTTTGATCTTCTTGCAGTCCATGGGACTCTCAAGAGTCTCCTCCAACACCATAATTCAAAAGCATCAATTCTTCAGCAATCAGCCTTCTTGATGGTCCAGCTCTCACTTCCATACATCACTGGGGAAACCATAGCTTTAACTATATGGACCTTTGTTGACAAGGTGATGTCTCTGTTTTTTAAGATGCTGTCTAGGTTTGTCATTGCTTTTCTCCCAAGAAACAGGCATCTTTTAATTTCGTGACTGCTGTCACCATCTGCAGTGATCATGGAACCCAAGAAAATAAAATATCTCACTGCCTCCATTTCTTCCCCTTCTATTTGCTGGGAGGTGATGGGACCAGTGGCCATGATCTTCGTTTTTTTGATGTTGAGCTTCAGACCATATTTTGCACTCTCCTCTTTCACCTTCATTAGCACCATACATTTAAGTCTCATCTGAAGCATGTTCAGAACATCAGAAGAGGCTCCCTGCTGGGATCAGGCCAATGGGTCCATCTGGACCACTGCTTCTCAAATGCCAGCTGTTTTGGGACTACAACTCCCACCATCCCTAGCTAGCAGGACCAGTGGTCAGGGATGAGGGGAATTGTAGTCCCAAAACAGCCGGAGACCCAAGTTTTGGAAACCCTGCTCTAGATAGACCAGCAAACTGATCTCACAGTGGCCAACCAGATACCCCAATGGGACATTTGCAAACAGGAGTTCAATACAAGAGCGCTTGTATGGTGTTGCTAGGGCCTAAGGCTGTTCAACACCATATGTTTAAAGCACATGACTCCTTCTGGGAACTTTAGTTTGTATAGGGGGCTGGGGATTGTAGTTCTGTGGGGAAGGGGCAAACTACAGTTCCCAGAATTTTTTGGAGGGCAGGGCAAAGTGCTGTAAATGGATGGTCAGCCAAACTCACTCTTCCAGTTGGACAGAGAAGCTGGATTCTCAGGGCCAACAAGATGGTCTCCTATTTTTTTCCATTTTTTTTTTACAGAAGCCACTGAGCGACGGGCCCCTCCGGCTTTGCCAACCCCCCTGAGCGAGGCGCCCCCTTTGCTGCTCTCCCTGGAGGAGGCCTCCCCCTACCGGCGAGTGGAAGAGGCTTTTCACTGCAAACTCAAGGGCCAGATCGTTGTGGACAAGAAGACTTTGATGGAACTCCAGAACTTCCAGATGGTGAGGAAACCACATCTCTTTAACTAGTGGGCGTTATCGGACGGTGTGAGGCACGTATTGGGTTGTAGCCAAGGCTAGTCCTGATTAGAGTAGACCCACTGATGTTAAGGACTAACTTAGGCCATGGCTACTTCCCCCAAAGGATTCTGGGAGCTGTCATTTGTTAAGGGTGCTGAGAGCTGTGAGGAGACCCCTGTTTTCCCTCAAAGAGCTACCTTTCCCAGAGTTCCCCAGGAAGAAGAGTTGATTGTTAAACCATGTGGGGAATCATAACTCGGGGGGGGGGAGATAAGGGGTCTCCTCGCAACTCTCAGCACCTATAGCCAACGGCAGCTCCCAGAATCCTTTGGGGGAAGCCATGGCTGTTCAAAGTGATATTATAGTGTTTTAAAAGTGAGAATGTGGCCTAAGTTTGTGGTTTGTTTACTTACTTTAAGGATTTCATAACCCTCTCAGCCTTGGAATGGCAAGTTTGAGTCCTAGAGCAATTCTTCAAGCTCAGTGAATTGTCAAGAGCCTCTAGAAGTAAAATCTCTGCATATGGAGGTTGGAAGGGGGGGGGCAAAGTTCTCTGGAAGGATAATCCTGGTGCCATGCTAATTGGCGTGGAGAGAGGGAGACTTAAGACATCTTAATAGCCATCAGGGGCTGTAATGGAGGGAGTCAGTCCTTTCTTAATTATGTTTGGCGGATTCCTGGGGCCTGCCCGTGCCAAGGGGTACGCTGGTGCCAGCACTTGTGGGCCTGAGCAGGGCGTGTTTGGGGCACGAACGTAGCCGTGAGTCTGCGGCACAGTTGCTGTGGGCGCCGACAGCAGGATGAGAGGGCATCCTGGTGACGAAAGGGAAAAGAGGGCCTTGTCAAGGCGGCATTTCATCACCTCTGTCTTTGGGTGTATCTGCAGACTGAACACAAAGTCCTTGAGAATCAGAAGTGGGGAGAGAGACCTGTTGCACTCCAGCCCTGCTTGTGGGGTTCCCAGAGGGCCATCTGGTTGGCCACTGGGAACACGGTGCTGGGCTGTGTTGTGTGTTGGGCCCAGAGGCGCCAACTTCTCTGGACAATTGAGGGGGCCCGACACAAAGTCCTGACGTCACGCGTGGGTCCCTCTGAATGTTAAGGGGACCCAGCCCCTAAAAAAAAAAAAAAGATTGAGGGTCCGTAGTGCCTCAGGCCCCAGGAGCCAGTGCCCTAGTTTGGGTCTGATCTGTCAGGGCTCTCATTCATCATTCTCCTCCTGGATATCTTTACTAGGTATCCAAATTTGTGAATGACATGGGTATGTTTAGCATAGGGAAAGAGGAGGCTGAGAGGAGATACGATGCCATCTTCAAATATCTCAAGGGCTGTCCCATGGAAGATGGAGCAAGCTTGTTTTCTCCTGCCCTGGAGGGTAGGACTCGAACCCATGGCTTTAAGTTACAAGAAAGGAGATTCCGACTAAAGCCGGACAGTATGAGCTGTTTGACAATGGAATGGTCTCCCTCAGGAGGTGGTGGGCTCTCCTTCCTGACGTGCAGCGTAAATTAATAATGCAGAGTTTTTAAGTGAAAGAATAAGAGCTTTACTGAGTTAAAATAAACTTCTTCATAAACAACATGGTTCCAAACCGTTTGACTGAGATTACATTCTGACTCTGCTCACAACTGAGGCAGACTGACTCTGACTGAAATCTTACAGAGAACACACAGAGAAAATGGCTGCTACTTATAAGGAGAATGAGACACATGTCAGAGTGACTCAACAGTTAGCAGCTGGCCTGAATAACTTTAGTAGGCCCAAATGATTGTGCAGTCCCAGCACTTCCCAGCCTGCTTTGCTGCTTCTGCTTTCATGTGTCTTTGTCACATGACACTTCCTTGGAGGTTTTTAAGCAGAGGTTGGGCGGCCACCTGCCATGGATGCTTTAGTTGAGATGCCAGCATTGCAGGGGGTTGGACTAGATGACCCTTGGTGTCCCTTCCAACTCTCTGATTCTCTGATTCAATGGCTACCAATGGCTACTAGCCACAATGGCTATGTTCTCCCACTACTGATGGAGGTAGGATGCTGCAGGATAACAGTGGCTGGGAATCGCAAGTGGGGAGAGCTCTCAGTTTCTGCTTGAGGGCTTCCCACAATGAGCCTGTGGTTGGCCAACCTAAGAGCAGGATGTTAGACTCGATGGACCTTTGGCCTGATCCAGCAGGGCTCTGCTTAGGCTCTTATTATATCTTCATGGTTCTGGTGAAGCAGATGCTCTACTGCCGAGCTCAAGTCCTCATAAGGAATGGGGGCACTATGTTGACGTCCTTTCATTCTGCAAGAGACAGAGAGGGAGAGAATGGCGAAGCTGCAGAGGGAGAGAGAGAGAGGGAAAGACGTGAAGAAACAGGAATGTTTTATCAAGCGGTAATTTACTGGTGCCGGAAAATTGCCTTCCATTTCAAGTCCGCGGTTTCGGGGGAATTAAGTCGCTGCCTCCGTTTTAGTTTAATTGCTTTTAACGAAAGGGGGGAAGGAACAGAGCTGCCAAAAATGGGTTGGCAGCTTCTGCCTAACAGATTGGAGGGGGACACACACACACACAAATTTGAAAAGGGGAGTGGAAGGGCCCATACCATATACTAGGGGTGTCAAATAAGCAACTGAGAAGAATCAAAGCTGTCTTATGCATGGCCTTTGGCTTGATATTGCTCTCTACCGTCCTACTCTCCAAAGTGGTACAGCCTTCCAACAGACGCATCATAGTGCTGATAATGCCAAGGCTGCAGGTTCGATCCCTGTATGGGACAGCTGTATAGTTTTGCGTTGCGGGGGGTTGGAATGGATGATCCTCAGGGTCCCTTCCAACTCTACAATTCTATGATTCTATGTAGGTTTGCTCTAGCTCTGTAGCTGTTGAGCTAACTCAAGCAACCCACTCATTTTGTCTGATTTGTGTTGATAAATATATTACATATATCTGCCAGTTTTGTGGATTTTAGCTGTGTTTTATCCATCCTTTTACGATGGGCCACATCCCACTAAGTCCTTCTCAGAGATAGAGCCACCGAAATTAATGGACCTACATCTGTCATGCTCATCCATAAGAACGTATGAAAAGCCCTGCAGCTGAATCAGGCCAATGGTCCATCTAGTTCAACATCTTCTCACAGTGGCCGACGACATGCCCATTAGGATTGCAGTCTTATCTGATGGAGGATCTATTGTATATTATTTTTTTACCCTTAATGTTGTTGTATTAATATGCTGGGACCCTTGGGCCAAACACCATATAATCGTCATCATCATAAATATTATTATTATTATTAGTAGTAGTAACAACAATTTCAATATTATTATTAGTAGTAGTAGCAACAACAATTAAAATATTAATATTAATAGTAGTAGTAGTAATAATAAATATTATTAACAGTAACAATAATTACTAATAGTAATAAAGTTACCTAGGCAAAACCAGCTTTCTCTCTCTCCTGAAAAAAAACACCACCCAAATTCTGATGTTGCAGCAACAGCAGAACCTCCAATTAATGGGCTTTTTTTTCCCTTGGCACATTAAAGCTAATTTTCTCCTCCTCCCTGACTTGAGCCAAACCCACACCGCAGGAGCCAAAGATAACAATAAACACCCGCACTGAGTTTATTTTAGGCTAAGTCCGATAATCTTTCCTGCCAGCTTTGCAACTGGAGACCTCTCCCTTGCATGGCAGCAGCTAAACCCGGGGTGGGAGGTGGGGGGCGCTCTTTAGGCCTCCTCGGTCGGTCCCCCCCAAAAAACTGTAGAGATGAAGGCAAAGAAAAACAAAGGCCGCTAAGCCCTCCCCAATGGCGCAGAAGAAAGTGATTCGGTAGGGCTAGGGGTGTGTGTATAGAGGGAGGTTGGAGAATTTTGCCAAAACAGAAACAGGAGCAGAAATGGCCAATGTATACTTGTTCGTCCTACATCTGGAATGGAAGTCAATTGGGCGAACATGATCAGCAAATGATACATAATTGATTATGGTTCCTTGCCTCAACTCCCCATTTGCATTGTGTTTTCTTTGCCATGAAATGAGCCGGGTGGAATAATGTCACAACCATGTTCCTGGGATAGCTCAGTTGATAGAGTGTGAGACTATCGGTTCGAGACACACTTTGGGCAAAAAAGATTCTTGCGTTGCGTGGGGTTCGACTAGATGACTCTTCTGACTCTACAGCCTTATGATTCTTATGTGATTACTTGGTGTTACGGATGTTATGATTTTGTTACAGTGGACAAACGAGACGAATGGTGCCATTTTTGGTGAAAGGCTTAACTGGGGGAAAAGATTAAATGTTAAACTTAAGGTGGATACAACCCTGCGATTCTTGAATGTAAAGTGGTCTGGTGATGTTTAAAGTCAAAGACACAACACAAGAAAGCTTCTGTGTGTTATGAAATAGAGAGAAGGGGAGCAATGGAGGTGGTGGCCAGGGTCTCATTGGATTTGTGACGGTGTTCTTTTTCTCCCTAGCCTTCGGCCAAAGGAGCCTTCCTCCGGGGATCTGGTTTGAACTTAACCACCGGGAGATTTACAGCATCTATATCTGGCATTTATCAGTTTTCGGCCAACGTCCACATTGGTGAGTGGGAACTCTTGCTGCTGGCAGATAACATGTCCTTTTGCCTTCGTTTCACAGCCGGTACGGTCTTGAAAAAAGAAGGTCAAATCTAACCCTACGGAAGCTGGTTCCTCTAACACAGGGACCTTATTTATGCCCGAGGGGCCAAATTTGCTTCTGGGCAACCTTCCAAGGGCCACATGCCAGAGGCAGAAGTGGGTGGGGCAATAAATGTTGATGTTAAATTTGCATCCAAGGCTAATTTCTGTGCACACATCTCTATATTCATTACATACCCTCCTTCCTTTTCTTTTTCTCCAAGACCACAGTGAGCTGAAAAGTAAACTACAGCTTCGAGCAAGAGACAACGTCCGGGTGCTGATCTGCATCGAATCCCTCTGTCATCGCAACACGTAAGTCACTGGGATGCTGCTGCAATACCATCTCAGGGCACAGGTGGGGAACCTTTGGACCATTGTCCGAATGTGGTCTTCCAGCTCTCTGTGTCTGGCTCTCAGGACTCTCCCCAGGCCACACACCCTCCCCAGCTAGGTTTCTCCCCAGCCCTGCTTTGTACCTTCCTTGAGCACCTTTGCCTGGCTGGAACATGTCCTTGAACTCTGAACTCATGCCTGCAAGAGAGGGGTGGGTGTTGAAACCAGCCTACTGCGCAAAGGTCATTTTAAAATCCACTGCTCCGCCCACTTTTACCTCTGGCTCCGCCTACCACTGGCATGTGACCCCCCAGAAGGGAATGCAGCCCTTGGAATGAAAAAGGGTCCCCCATCCTTGTTCCAGCATCTAGCATCTTTATGGCAGGCCTAATCTAAGGTTTCTTTCTCAATGGATAATTGAAGTAACAATAAGAACAATAGCAATAGCAATAGCCCAGCCATTCTTTCCTCCCTGAAATACACTTGAGTCTCGACTTATGCTTGTCAGAATAACACCAGCACATTATGAATAGGATTCAATAATAGGAGTCAAAAGGGAAATTGGAGGTCATTTTGCTCCACCCTCTGCTGGGCGCAAGATCTTCAATGCTGGAGGCAACTAAGATAATGAGAAAAGCTCTGCTGGATGAGGCCAATGGCCCATTGGGGTCAGGCATCCTGTTCTCTCAGTGTTCATCCAGATACCTACAGGAATCCCCACCGAAACAGGGCCCATGGAAATTAAGAACATAACTAAAGCCTGCTGGATCAGACCAAAAGCCCATCTAGTCTAATACCCTGCCAACCAAATGCTTCTTCTGGATATCCTGCAAGCAGGACCTGAGTGCAACAGCAACTCTCCCTACTTGTGAATGCCAGCAAGTAGACATCTTGCTTCCAACACTGAAGGCAGAACATAGATGTCAGGCTTAATAGCCTTCTTCTCCATGCTGCTTCCCTGACTAACCAGTTTCTGCATAAAAACCTTCAGTGAAGCAGAGCAAAGCACTCTGTTTCACCGCTCTTATCAGTGAGGCACTGCTCCTATCTTTTAGCCGAAATTGACTTTCCTGCCGTTTCCACCCCCACGCTCCTTCGTGCTGGAGCGACAGAAAATGCACCTGCTCGATTTTCCTCAGGACAACCCTTCAATCCTCTCGTGGTCTCCCCTTCATCTTCTCTTTTCCAGGGTTCATGGCTAACCCTGGCCCACGGCGGCCATCTTTGTTTTGGATGGTTCTTTGGAAGTTGACTCATTCTGGAGCATTCGGGGGTCGGAATGGCTGCCGTGCACAAAAATATGGCAGCCTTGTGCATTCAGACCTGTCTCCCATGGCAACCATCTGCAGCTCTTCTGAAGGCCTGCAGCTTCTCAATTGAAAGGGCTGTGTCTCCTCAGTAGGCCTCGTTGGAAAAGCTTAGAGATCTGCAGTTCATTTGGCAGAGGGCAGTGGTGTTCCCCCAGCCCTTTCTAAAACACCCCCATGCTTTCCTTGCACAAGAACGGCCATTTTGGGCCTTTTCTCTTTCCTGATTTGTTCTTTGTCCGCCACACTCGCCACAACTCTGTCAAAACAAAAGTGGGGAAAATGTCCTCTGAACGGGTCTCTGCTGGCAACTCTTGAAACCCCACAGAAGCCAAAAAGTGGAGCTGGAAGAAAGGTTTGGGAACGCGGCTGTGCCAAAGCCCCCCCCCCTTCCTCTTCGTGACTCAGATGGAACCAGCTCGCTTTTAAAGTTCTAATTTAAACACTTTTATTGGAGGAACAGTGAAGAAGGTGTGGAATGCTGAAGAATTAAAAAAAAACCCAGACCAGGCCTTGTTCATAGACTTTGTTGGCTCCCCCAAAAGACGCCATGGAGCTTGCAAGGAGTTGTTATTAGTAGCAGTGGGTGCTGGGAGATGGCAGAAACCCCTTGAACCTGATAGTTTGGCAGATACCGCAGCAGGGAAGAACATAGAGTCAGCAATAAATTGCATTCATAACACGAACACAAAATCTACCGCAAACCAGGAGCTTAATACATCAACGCAGCCAGTTGATGTTTTCCATGGGGAAAATCTGGGTGAACAGATACGTTTTAAGCAAGAGCCAAAATGCCTAATTAGGGAAGAGAGGATGTGTCCCATTTCGTTTTCTCATTTTTCCGGCCTTACAGTCAGTTCTCCACATTTCCTCTTGCCTTTTTCAAAGAAGCCCCGCATGAAAATTCATCTGCTGTTTTGTGAGAATTACTCCTAATGTATCCATTTTCATATGCAGCTTTGCCGAATACACATATTTTGTTTTGCAAGCCATTTCCCCTGATATAATGCATATTTGTTTACCATTTTCCCTTATATGCACTTTAATGCACAGTTCCACCAAGTTTATTTTCATTTTTCGCATTTCTATCCCACAAGGAACTTGAGGTGGTGTGTACATGGTTCCTTTCTTCCTCCCCATTTTGTTCTCACAACAACCCTGTGAGGTAGGTTAGGCTGAGAGGCTGCACCAGGCCCAAGGCCACCCAGTGAGTTTCATGGCTGCTTGGGGATTTGAGCCTTGGTCTCCCAGGTCCTAGCCCAACACTCCAGTCACTGCACCACACTGGTGTGAAGATAAACACTAGCTTAGTTTTTTAAAAATAAATTTTATTGTTTATAGCCCAGCGGCCCATCACAATACAGTATGAGCAGAAATCACACTGCTACAGAACTAAAGACATTGCATGCCACCAGACCAGGACAAATCTACAATGTCCAAAATATAGGAACGTTCCTTCTATTCAGCATCCCTGGGCTTTGGCACTTGCACAAACCAGAAAAGTTGCTCTTACCTTTCTTGTGCTAGTACAAATAGTGTCACCCTATAGCTGATGCACATTTTGACATCTGCCAAAACCATTTAATTTTCGAATCATCCGGTTGACTTTCTAAGGCGATCTGAAAAGGGGAGACAAATCTAGCTCTGGGTGAATCATACAACGGGCAAAATGAAACATAATGTAAAAGATGCTCAGTAGACCCTCCGGGGTTTCAGATGTAAATATTTCCCGGCCCTATCAGGAGATGTTGGACAGGTGGCCTACCCACCAAGCCAGGGTCTCTTCTTCAGCTTTGGAGCAATTGGCCATGCTTGTAAAGGCTACTCCAGTTGCTGAAACAGAGGTGGAAGAGAGCCTCCAGCAAGTCAGGGGGCTGTTGCTCTTGGACCGTCTCTGGATAGGGGTGGATTCAGGTGAACGTTGGAGTTGGTTTTTGGCATGGCGGCTGTGGAAACTGGGAGCAGTGGAGTGAGGCGATGGTTTCCGTTCCCTCGGGTTGCCTCACCTCTTATGAAACATGACGAGGCCAGGGCATCGGCTGGCTCGGGGCATGCCTCTACCACCTGCCCAACCTGGCAGTGCCCCTTTATTAGGGCTTCGCTTGCACCTGCAGGGTGGGGCATGAGACCTGTTGCAATGTCGGTAGGAGAGCAAGCCCAAACGAGCCATCAGCTGGCAAAACTGCTGAGAGCGAAGAGCATGTCGTAAACATGGGGGGTTGTAGCCAATGTCGGTCCTACTCAGAGTAGATCCATTGAAATGAACCGGCGTGGCTAATTTAGGGGTTGCAGCCAACTTTAATCCTCCTCAGACTAGACCTTTTCTGTTGTACACAACTACACCCTCCTCAAAGTAGACCCTAAGTTGGCTGTGGTCATTAATTTCAATGGACGCGTGTCTGACATTATTAATGGTCACGTCTAACTTAGGTTAACATTAAGGGTCACGTTTAACTTAGGTTCATTCATTTCAACAGGTATGCTCCGAGCAGAACTTATTTGGCTACAACCCATCATTTTTTTACTTGGTTAGTCATCTACCTTAGAACCCAGGGATGGATGGAAGAAATTTAAATTAATGTGTTTGTTGCTGAAACATCTCCATTTTGTTTTGCTCCATTTCCTCCAAATTATCTTCCAAAACAGACTGTGTGGGGAACCTCTGGTCCTCCAGATGTTGCCACACTACAAATTCCAGCAGGCATGGCCCGCGGCCAGAGGGATAAGGAGAGTTGTAGTTCAGCAAAGGTACAGGGCCAGAGGTTCCCCACACAGTCATTTTTTCCCAAGATAATTCGGAGGAAGTTGAACAAAATTTTAAAATAGCCCATTCCTATGCATATACAGTGGTACCTTGGGTTAAGTACTTAATTTGTTCTGGAGGTCCACTTTAGCTAATGGGGCCTCTTGCCGCCGCCGCACCGCCGGAGGACGATTTCTGTTCTCATCCTGAAGCAAAGTTCTTAACCCGAGGTAATATTTCTGGGTTAGCAGAGTCTGTAACCTGAAGCGTATGTAACCTGAAGCGTATGTAACCCGAGGTACCACTGTACAACCGGAAGCAAACTGGTACTGTGTTCAGTGGGGCTTCCTCATGGGTAAAGGTGCAGAGTAAAGTTAGGGCCAGCTTGCTAATACACCTGGCTTTGCAAGCTGGTGGAAACCACAGAGGAAACAATGAGAGCATACTGTAATTGGAGGGGCAACCCAAATGATCAAGGGGTGGAACAATTCCCCTATGAGGAAACGTTGATGCATTTGGGGTTGTTGTTTTTAAGTTTAGAGGAAAGGCAACTAAAAGGTGACATGGCAGAAGTTTATAAAATTATGCTCAGCATGCAGAAAGGGGACAGGGGAAAGTGTTTCCTCCTTCTCTCATAACGCTGGAACTCGTGGACATCCCAACAGAAGCTGAATGTTGGAAGCTTTGGGACAGAGGAAAGGAAGTGCTTCTTCAGGCAGTACATAGATAACCTGCAGAACTCACTTCCACAGGAGGAAGTGGGGACCGCTAACTTGGGTGCTTGAAAAGAGGACTGGACAAATTCTAGGAGGTTGAGGCTACGAATGGCTATTGGCCTTGATGATTATGCTCTGCCTCCGTGATCAAAGGCAAAAAATGCCAATTTCTGGAAATGGCAGAAGGGGAGAGTGCTCTTCTTTTCAGGGCCTACTTGCAGGCATCTGGCTAGCCACTGTGAGAATAAATGGACTATATGGGCCATTGGCCTGATCCTGCAGGGTCTTCTTATGTCCTTATAAATGATGGAGATCTTGCGGAATTTGAGCTTGCGATACCCCACTTCTCAGCCACCGTGCTATGCCAAGCTATGACTCTGGTCTGTGAACATCTGTCTCCCTTTCTTTTGCACCTTGCAGGTCTTTGGAAGTTATTGCTGGTCTGGAAAGCAACAGCAAGATCTTCACCGTTTATGTCCACGGATTGCTGCAGCTGCAGGTATAAGGGGGTTGTAGAGCTGGCGGTAATGTAGCCTATAAAGAGAACCAGTGAATTGACGTGGGTGGCACTGTGGGTTAAACCAAAGAGCCTAGGATTTGCCGATCTGAAGGTCGGCGGTTCGAATCCCCGCGACGGAGTGAGCTCCCGTTGCTCGGTCCCTGCTCCTGCCAACCTAGCAGTTTGAAAGCACGTCAAAGTGCAAGTAGATAACTAGGTACCGCTCTGGCGGGAAGGTAAACGGCGTTTCCGTGCGCTGCTCTGGTTCACCAGAAGCGGCTTAGTCATGCTGGCCACATGACCCAGAAGCTGTACGCCGGCTCCCTCGGCCAATAAAGGGAGATGAGCACCGCAACCCCAGAGTTGCCCACAACTGGACCTAATAGTCAGGGGTCCCTTTACCTTTACCTTTTAGAGCTGGCGGTAATGTAGCCTATAAAGAGCATCAGTGAATTGAGACAGACTCCCGCCCCTGGGGCCACCATTTTTATGCAACAGGTTCGGCAGGTGGGAAGAACCATAGCTCAGTGGTAGGGCATGTGCTCTGCATGCAGAAGGTCCTGGGTTCAATCCCCGGCATCTCCATTATTAGGTTTTATTTTGTCTCAGGGCAGATTACAATTAAAATTCTGAAAACGCTGTAAAACAGCTGCAAATTATAGAAATAAGATGGGTCCTAAAAACATGCACCTCAAGTGTCGAAAGCCAAAGCGTGCTTTGTCATGGAGGGGAGGGAGCCCCACAACCTTCCACAGGGAAGGCCCTTTCCTGGTCTGCCACCCCCACCAACTCCTGAGGGTGGCAGAACAAGCAAGAAGGCGGCCTGTGCTGATCTCAGCACCCAAGAAGGTCTGTAGGGAAGGAGCAGGTCTTTTGGGTATTTCATCCCTGAATAGCTCAGGGCAGTGTTCCCCAAACCTGGGTCTCCAGCCGTTTTTGGACTACAATTCCCATCATTCCCCCTGCCAGCTAGGTAGGGACGATGGGAGTTGTAGTCCAAGTTTGGGAAACACTGGCTTTGAACGCTAATGGGAGCACCTTCAACCAGTCCTGGAAACAAACTGGCGACTCCTGGGCTTGTGGTTCTCTTGTAGCTTTGTACATTGGCTCCCAGTATGTTTCCGAGCACAATTCAAAGTGTTGGTGCTGACCTTTAAAGCCCTAAACGGCCTCGGTCCAGTATACCTGAAGGAGCATCCCCACCTCCATCGTTCTGCCCAGATGCTGAGGTCTAGCACCGAGGGCCTTCTGGTGGTTTCCTCACTGCGAGAAGCCAAGTTACAGGGAACCAGGCAGAGGGCCTTCTCGGTAGTGGCACCTGCCCTGTGGAACACCCTCCCACCAGATGTTAAAGAGAACAACAACTACCAGACTTTTAGAAGACATCTGAAGGCAGCCCTCTTTTAGTGTTTAACAGACTACTGTATTTTAATACTTTGTTGGAAGCCGCCCAGAGTGGCTGGGGAAACCCAGCCAGATGGGCGGGGTATAAATAATAAATTCTTATTCTTATTCTTATTTCTTCTTCTTTTCCCTTGTGGTGCAGCCTGGACAATACACTTCCATCTTTGTTGACAACAGCGCTGGTGCCCCTGTCACCATTCAGAACGGATCCGATTTCATGGGGATGCTGGTGGGAGTCTAATCCCGGATGATCCTCGACGCAGGGGAGCAGGGGGATGAAGATGCAGCTGAGGACCTGCCTGTCCGTACTTTGCCACCTCTGCCCCAGGGAATCACCTTCTCTTTGCCGTTAGGCTTCTCCAGCTGAGTGACGCAAACAATACTTTCCCTTCTCCCCACGGCATAGCAATAATTCAAGACAAAAATCACGGGAGGAGAACAGCTCTTGCCACTGAACCTAAAAGACCAGATCTATTTCGTTCCCAGTACAATATATTCACAGGACACCTTCACTTCCTCGGCCTCGGCTCTGAGATCCAAAACTTTGCTTTTGCTTCGGGATACAGCGTTTTGTTTTTGAAAAGACCAACCTTCCAAGGACATCTAACTCTCATCTGAACTGGGGGGGGGGGCTTGGAGAACTGGGGGTAAGTGGGTCTCTGAAGGCATAAGAAAAACAAAGGTGGTTCCAAAGCAGAGCACCTGCTTTGTGTGTAGAAGGTCCTTAGTCCAGCCCCCAGCATGATTTGAGAAACAGCAGACTCCCTTCTGAAAGGATTCCTGTTTTCTGATTCCACCCTACCTAATTGGTTTCCTTTAAAAAAAAAAGGCCTAAAAAGCTTCTTGCAATTTAATGCCGAACCGTTTTTTAATCAGCCTTCCCGTTGCAGATGCAAAAGCATGTCCCACAAAAAATGGATGGAGAGCAACTAAGTCCCTTGGACAAGTTACTCTCTCTGGACATCAATTGGTGGTGCGGGTTTTTTTTTAAAATCTGTTCCTGGCAGGGAACCTATGCCGGCCCCTCCTGTGAACCACTTAGACCTTCCTAAAGTAAGCAAAGGATCCAGCTATATGGTTGTAGCCTATGATGTCCCACTCAGAACAGACCCATTGAAATGAATGGACTGAATCATCCCGTTACTGTCAGTGAGTCTACTCTGAGTCCAACTAGCATTGGACACAACCCAAAACGAATGGAATAGCTGCAAAGTTATTCTAACAGGTGGGTTGTGAGTCGCAGGAAAAGCTGATGAAGGAGTCCCCACTTTCAGAATGGGGTTTCATCCATTCATCCTTCAAATTCTCCATCTTCACCACATCCCTGAATTTTGTTGACATTCCAGCCCTGCTTTCAAGTGATCGTTGTCGGCTTGTGTGTTTGTGTGTATGTGTGTTTGCGTGCTGGCTCTGGCTGAGTTGAAAAACAGTTTAATAATTATTATAATTGAGAAGAGAACTGTATATTATTTAAATTATCTGTGCTTGACCGCAAGTGCCCAGCCTCACTATATACAAAGGCCGAGGAAGGCAAGTCTGGAGCTATTTGAAATTGGTGTGACGTCGCCAGAGTGATTTCTGACGGGATTTTGCCGCTCCAGGGGGAAAGAGAAGGGGGACACGCTCCCACCAAGCACAGACTCCCGAAGAGACAGAAAGGATGTGTTTGGGCTCAAGCATCATCACGGCAGCTGGCAGATTTCCACTAATTTCTTTCCAGAGACTTTGACATGCAACTGTGGACTTAACCATCAACACCCAGCCTGCACCTTCAAAGGCTCCCCACCCCGACTGCTTAAGAATCACCTCCCCAGGCCTTTTGTTGCGTTTCAAAGTAACCCCATTAGGGCAGGACAAAGTGTTACAAATCCATTTCCCCCCTCTGCATTCGTATGATGAGCTCTCATTCGTCTCCTAACCTTGTCGATACACTTCTCTGCTCTCCCTGTGCGGGAAGCAGGTAGTGATTTAAACAGTCCACACCTGTCCACTTTGAGCAGGGCAGGATCCTGCTGGATAGCTCAGTTGGTTAGAGCGTGGTGCTGTTAACACCAAGTTCGCGGATTCAATCCCCGTAAGGGGCAGCTCAGGGTCCCTTCCAACTCTATGATTCTATGAGATGTCAGCAGTGGGCAGGGATGGATTTAGCAGCCTGGTACTGGCAGGAGAGATGTCCAGCAGGGGAGCTGTCCAGCAACGACCTAGTGCTGGTTCAGCAAAGCTTTTACATTAGCCAACAGACTGGGCGAGACGGGGTGTGTGTGTGTGTGTGTTATAGCAGGCCAGCTTTTCCTGCCTCTTCCTGGCTTCTCAGCAGGGCCCTGTTCCCGGAACGTAAACTTGTGTTTGCCTCCTCTGAAGTAGGGAGAGATAAATTTGGTTCGTTTTACATTTGATGTGCACCTACCTGGTTTGCACTTCCCAAAACAACATGTAAAATAATGGCTATCCTTTTAAAATCTCTGAATTTTGTGCTGCGGTTCTCGAACCAAAGAAAAAAGAAAAATTGCATGTATTGGGGGAAATAGCATCGCAAAACGCATCCTATTAAGGAAAACAGCTTGCGAAAACATCTGCGTTCAGCAAAATAGCGTACCAAAAATATATAAAGGTAAAGGGACCCCTGACCATTAGGTCTAGTCATGACCGACTCTGGGGTTATGGCACTCATCTCATTTTATTGGCCGAGGGAGCCAGCGTACAGCTTCTGGGTCATGTGGCCAGCATGACTAAGCTGCTTCTGGCGAAACCAGAGCAGCGCACGGAAACACCATTTACCTTCCCGCCGGAGCGGTACCTATTTATCTACTTGCACTTTGACGTGCTTTTGAACTGCTAGGTTGGCAGGAGCCGGGACCAAGCAACGGGAGCTCACCCCGTTGCGGGGATTCGAACCGCTGACCTTCTGATCAGCAAGTCCTCGGCTCTGTGGTTTAACCCACAGCGCCACCTGCGTCCCACCAAAAATATATATGGTTGGATTAAAGAACACACCCACTACAACACAAACGAGTTTTTGAGAAATTTAAAAAATGCAGAAATGGGCCACTTGAGAATGGGGAAATGAGAAACCAAAATGGAAAGATTTGTCCACCCCAGTTCCCAAGGAGGGATGAAGGAAAGGAGGCCTGCTAAACACACACTGCATCTCCAATAATGGGGTTGGGCACAGACTCGTTGCTTCTGCTTGTTCAGTCTCAGGAGGGTCAGGAAAAGGATCTGCAGCTAGGTGGGGAGTCCCAACAGAAAGTACATTGGGTTCCTTCATGTTTCAGCCCGCTAGGTGAAGGCATCACCTGAGGTGGTGGCCTCAGAATGGGGTCATGGGAAATGTAATTCCCTCTGATCCCAGTCTGTGCTGGGAGCCATGGTAAGGACTGGATTTCCCTCTACTTTGCAGGAGGACCTATCATGCTCAGGGGCCAGGCAATGAACACAGAGCATCGTGACCAATGACCATGGGGACATGGAGCCGCCAATTTGGGCAACAGCTTCTTTTATCTTGCAACATTTAGTCCTGCCCTAGATCTTTTACCAAGCGAAACATTTCCTGCAAGCTGGGTGATTTATTTCAATTTTAATTTTGAATAAGAGTGGGGTGCGTGTGTGTCAAGAAACGGGGAGTGGGAGATGATTTCAAGCAAGCGCAACCCTTCTAGTAGCGCCTCTTGCCTTTATCGTCTTATGTTTTAATAAGATATATTAATAAATCTGTATATTTAGTCACCTTGTATACACAGCAGCCCTCGGGGCACGCATTTAAAGCTGTAAACATATCATTGCACACTGGAGGGGCTGCCAAGCAGCCTGGCATGGGATCGGCAGGCTGGCGGGGAGAGTGTTGACTTATTTATGGAGCTGGCTTGGCATTAACTGCGATGAAAGCTTGTGAAGGATAACGTGGTGCAAACAGTCTCTCTACTGCACTGTTTTCAGTCTGGCTTAAAAGCTCTAGGTTGCATCCGGTGCTAGTTCTGCTCAGAGTAAACCCATTGGAGTTAATAGACATGGCTAACTTGAGTCAACTGCATTCAATGGCTTTACACTGTTCAGAAGAGAGAATTCAGCTCTTCACTTTTCTCATACAATCCTAATGGATCGTCTTCTATGTTAGTCCAACTCAAAGTAGACTCACTGGGCCTTATCCAATGCAGCAGCTCTGCTGGTACACAGGATTTCTATGTGCAAAATGGATCTTCCTCTCTCTTCCCTCCCCCATACCCTCTAAATTAGCTCTGAAAGTTTGGGGGACCCTCCAGAGCAGATTTATTTGGGGATGCTTAACTAGGTGGAGAGGAAACAGAAATCTTGTTGCACCAGCAGAATCCCATTGGGTTCATCAGTTTCATTGGGTGGTATTCAATGCTAGTCCTGCTCAGAGTAGACCCATTGAAGTTAATGGGCATGACTAACTTAGATTAGTTCATTTCAATGAAGGACTTAGTTGAATATAGCCCTGTGGGTGTAACAGTCGGCCTGTTGAAACTAATGTAGCTAACTGGTTAAATAATTTTAGTAGGTCTATTCTGAGTAAAACTTTATTGAATGCCACCCAGTGGGTCAACTCAGAGTAGGATTTTGTTGGATACAAACCAAAAGGATTGCAATATTTAAAATTGGGAATTTCTTACCCAGGATTGCATAAGAATTCTAAGAAATCAAGGCAGTTTAGAAAAGTTCAGTCCACCATCTTGATTCAAAATGGCGCCCACTTGTACCCAAGCACAAACCTGCTCCTTGATCTCAGGAACCATCATGCAAAATTTGGTTACGATGACTTTAGAGGTGTCCAAATGCGTCATGAACAGGCAAACAACTTTCCCAAACATGTAGCAAGACTAGCAACCTATTACCCAGCGTTGCTTGGGAATTCTAAGAAACCCAAATGTCAGTGCAGTTTTCAAATCACTTGTTAAAATGCAGTGCAACTTCCAAAGCTTGGCTGTGTCATTATGATTCAAAGCGGCTTCCAATCCTAAGTGCAAACCAAAACCTGCTCCTCAAACTCAGGAACCGTTATGGGAAATTTAGCAATGACATCAGTGCTTCCACATCAGTGCCGTTTTGAGAAGTCCGGTCAGCCATCTTGATTCAAGATGCCATCTAATTCTATCCAAACATAGATGAAAGCCGCCTTCTTGATTTCAGCAACCGTGATGCCAAATTTGGTAATCATCTTGAGAGAAAATGGGCAGACCGACAAACACCTTTCCCAAATATCCAAGATAACAGAAGGGTAAGACAGTGGTTAGTATAAGGAGTCTGGTGCCTTCCAAGTATTGTTGGACTCCATCTCCCATCAGCCCCAGCCAGCATGACCACCGGCCAGGGATGATGGGAGCTGTAGGCAGGTAACATCTGGCGGGTTCCTCAGCCCTGGAGAGCAAGACTCAGTTGCTCTCTCACTTCCTTTCATCCTGTGCTTCCAGCAAACCATGGTTTGCTTGAACGATGGTGTAGCACAACACTGGTTAACCCTAACCATACCCCTTTCCAATGGTACACACACCTGAAAATAAAGGATGCCCACCACACTAAATAAATGGCACCTTCAAAAACTGATCCTTGGAATGGATCCTTTGGGGAAATAAAAAATGGGAACCCAATGGAGCTTCGAGAGCTCTGGTAAGTTCCACCCCTCAACCCATGGGATGGACTGCAGCTCAGTGGCAGAGCATCCCTGTTTGAACCCCTGGCATCTCCAGATAAGGCTGTGTGATACCCCTGCTGGAAAACCCGGAGAGCCACTGCCAGTCAGTGCAGACAATACTGAGTTAGGCAGACCAATAGCCTGCTTTAATGTGACAGCTTCCTATAAATTTGAGGAGGGATGTGGCTCAGAGGCAGAGCTTCTGCTTTGCATACAGAAGTTCCCAGGTTCAATCCCAAATGACATCTCCAGGGCTGGGAGAGACTCCGGTCCTGAAATCCTGAAGAGCTGCTGCAGGTCAGTGCAAACCAGGTGTGTGGGAAACCTGTCGCTCTTCAGATGCTGACAGACTACAACTCCCATCATGCTTGCCCATTGACCACACTTGCTGGGACTGATGGGAGTTGTAGTTCCACAGCATCTAAAGTTTCTCCACACTTAGTGTAGAGACGACACTGAGCTCAAAAGGCCAACATTCCCATTTTTTCCAAAATGCATCTCCCTGAAAACAGCTGAAACGCCCTCCTCCTCATATATTGCAAATGGGAGCGTGTGTGAGAGAACTTTTTGACTCAGCCCTAAGGGGAAGTAAACAGCTGTGGATTTTATAGGTGTTGCTGGACGCCTGTCGTCCATAAGCCCCAGCTTTTATTATGATGGTGGTTTATTATGATTTATTCAATTTATATTATGCCCTTTATCAAAAGATCATAGGGCAGTGTACAACATTAAGAACGTATTTTACTGCACATAATGGATTTTAGGATTTTATATCCTGGTTTATCACTACCCGAAGGAGTCTCAAAGCGGCTAACATTCTCCCTTCCCTTCCTCCCCCACAACAAACACTCTGTGAGGTGAGTGGGGCTGAGAGACTTCAGAGAAGTGTGACTGGCCCAAGGTCACCCAGCAGCTGCATGTGGAGGAGCGGAGACGCGAACCCGGTTCACCAGATTACGAGTCCACTGCTCTTAACTACTACACCACACTGGACATAAAACAAAGCATAGTAATAGACAGAGTAATAATAATAATAATAATAATAATAATAATAATAATAATAATAGAATCACCACGACAGTCCCCTGCATCACCTTTAACAGGCTATGGATTATTTAATGGCCGGTGGTTTGGGTAAAGAGAAATGTTTTTGCCTGGCACCTTAAGGCATGTAATGTTGGCACCAGGCGAGCTGCTCTGGGGAGAGCATTCCACAATTAGGGAGCCACCACAGAAAAGGCCCGTTCTCGTGTTGTCACCTTCCAAACCTCTTTGGCGATGAACATAGAGAAGGGACTCAGAATACAAGCGGTTGTCAACATTGGTTTGTATGGGAAGAGGCAGTCCTTATGGTATTGAGGTCCTGAGCCATGTAGTGTCCACGTCTATGCATTGACATTAGAGAAGCATTTGTTTTTCACTGCAATATCTTAACTCCAGGAGATCTCAAGGGAAGGGAGGGTGAGAACAAGGCAGGCGTCTCTGGTGTCTGTGTGTGGCTGCCCCATGTTGCAGTCCATAGGACTGCAAGTGGCAACCTTCTCAGTACAGAACCTTCCGGAACTATTTTCAAGAACATTGGGGGATGGTCCACTTCTCTTCATGGGGAGTGGGTAACTTCTTTTGACGCAGTTGGGTCAAATGTTTCCAGTTTCTTTTTATATTAAGTTGCTAAGGATGGAGACAGTTGTACCTCACTAGGGAAGGCATTCCACAACTAGGGAGCCACCGCTGAAAAGGCCCTGTCAGAGGTCAGTGGCAACTGGGCAACTCCCGGTTTTCCTTACATCTCCATGTGCAAAAGGGTTAAAGACTTATTCTAAAATAACTGTGCTTTGCATGCAGAAGGGTCTCAGATTTAAGCCTCAGTCTCTTCAGTTGGAAGGATGGGGGAATAAGTGGCAGTAAATATCCTTGTCTCAAACTGTGGCGAGTTGCTGCCAGTCAGAGTAGACAATACTAGGTTAGATGGATCAGTGGTCTGGCTTGGTGTAAGGCAGCGTCCCACATTAAAATCCTAAGTGAACTGATGAGGAAATGCCTCCCAGTGAACCGTAGTTCAGCACTCTTAATAAACTACAGTTCCCAGGATTCCTTTCATGCTTAATTGTAGGGATGGAGGAGAAGTTCATTTCAGTTCACATTCCAACCAAAACAGCCATCCATTGACATTTATGCTCTTCTGGATTTTGCAATGCAGTTTTCCAGTCAAGCATTGAGTGCAAAGGGGTCATATGCTAAAGTGTGTACACACACACACACACACACACCCTACCTATATTATGGAAAATAACCTACAAGAATGCATCATATTAGAGGAAAATACTTTGCGTGCATGCATGCATCTATATATGTTGTTGTTGTTTAGTCGTTTAGTCATATCCGACTCTTCGTGACCCCGTGGACCAGAGCACGCCAGGCACTCCTGTCTTCCACTGCCTCCCGCAGTTTGGTCAAACTTATGCTGGTAGCTTTGAGAACACTGTCCAACCATCTGGTCCTCTGTCGTCCCCTTCTCCTTGTGCCCTCCATCTTGCCCAACATCAGGGTCTTTTCCAGGGAGTCTTCTCTTCTCATGAGGTGGCCAAAGTATTGAAGCCTCAGCTTCAGGATCTGTCCTTCCAGTGATCACTCAGGGCTGATTTCCTTCAGAATGGATAGTTTTGATCTTCTTGCAGACCATGGGACTCTCAGGAGTCTCCTCCAGCACCATAATTCAAAAGCATCAATTCTATGGCGATCAGCCTTCTTTATGGTCCAGCTCCATTTTATATATATATATATATGGTAGCAAAATTTGTATTGAAATATTAATAAATATTCAGGAGGACTTTAAAAATGCAAACCTCAACACTGATGTGAAAATATGAAGAACTGAGCTTAAGAATGAAAGAATAAGAAACTGAAATTGACAAATTTTCCCACCCCTGGGTTGCAGCCCACAGACGTCTTTTAAAAGCATTTTGCTTAGGACTTGGAAGACAACTTTCTTAACGAAAACCAGAGTAACATATAAATTGCAAACTGATCCAAGAATGTGGGGATCTGAATTAACGTTGGGGGAAAACGAGAAACTGAAATGGACGGATTTGCCCAGCCTTAATACTTGAGAGACCTCTTTATCCCTTGTGCACCCAGTGGATTGCTGCAGTCTGCGGGAGAGATTTTCTTCCAAGTTCCCAAAGATGTCATCACCCTGTTCTGCAGTGACTCAGAACAGGGCCTTCATTGTGGCAGCCCGTTCCCTGGAACCACATCCCTGTCGAGATACGACAGGAGCCCACTTTCTCAGCTTTCTGGAAACGACTGAAGATATTTTTGTCGCCACAGGCTTTCACAGCGGGAGTCTTTGCCACACATGTCCCCTTATTAGGGTTTTGCTCTTGTTTTGAATGTATTTGTTGTTTTAAACTCTGTCAATTGCCTCGAGACGCTGGTTTAGAAGGCAATGAATTCATTAATTGCGATGGACGATAAAGAGACAGCTCGGAATATCACCACTTTGTTCCGCAAAACGTGGGGGAGATGGGCCCTCAACCTCTCGAGGAACACGCTTAACGGATGGCGTGTCCAATGTGACTGCATTCCTAGCATGTTTACTTGTGAGTAAGCCCCCTCCAAGCCAATGCAGCTTCCTCCCAAATAGGTGCCAGCTTGCATCGGGGCACGAGATGCAAGCGGCCTGAGCTGGGAGAGACTGGGTATCTGCCCCCGCCATCTCTCCTCGCTCATATGGCCAATCCCTCTGGCACCCAGACAGCTCTGTGGCTCCGCTCTCCTGCGGCCTTTGAATATTTTCCCTGGCAGGGACTTGACAGGTTATGGGGTTTTTCTTTTCTTTTCTTTTCTTTCTTTTTTCTAAGCCCTCTTCAGATTTCAGGTTTTCGTAAATGATTTTGATGCCACGCTCCAGACTGACTCCTTGGGTATTTACGTTGGATTAGCGGGCGGCTCACAGCATTCCCTCGACCAAGAGAGATGAAAAAGCTCAGGGGATGTAAATGCGAGTGGCAGAGCGTTTAACCCTTTGTAGGAAATAAGGCAGGCATAGGCAGACTCGGCCCTCCAGATGTTTTGGGACTGCAACTCCCATCATTCCTGACCACTGGTCCTGTTAGCTAGGGATGATGGGAGTTGTAGTCCCAAAACATCTGGAGGGCCGAGTTTGCCTATGCCTGAAATAAGGGGATAAGAAGAGCCCTGCTGGATCAGGCCAGTGGAAATCCTCAAGCAAGACCTGAGCACAAGCGCCCTCTCCCCTCCTGTGGTTTCCAGATACCAGTGTCCAGAAGCAGCTATTGATAGCCTCATCCTCCAGGATAATATTGTTACAAAAGTTGTGTGCCACCCCCAACCCCATTCTCTGCAAGATTCCTGGGGGTTCCAGGCACTCACCCAGGGTCTGTGTTCCTTTGGAGAACTGAGACACAGCGGAGACTGGCATAGCTTTAAGAAATACAGATTATTCCTCTATTTACGCCTTCTGCCTGCATGGGGGCGGGGAGTCCAGATCTTACAGCATGGTCATTTCAAGAGGGGCTTGTCCCCCGCAGCAATGCAGCCAGCCTTCAGCCAGCCTGCCCAAGATGGATCCCGGTCTTTCTTCTTCCCAGAACGCCCTGCTGAAAGCTCTCTTTTCCTGTCACCTCACACCCAGTTACCCTGGAAACCTTCCAAACCTCCAGTCTTTGTTACACCTCAGGGCAATGGAGGGAGGACAGTTCTCTTGCATTGCCAATAGCCCTGCATTGTTTCTTAACAGCTCCAGTTTGTCCAAATCATTTTGCATTGGCTAGCTCAGGAATCCCTCAGGAGCTTGTATTTCACATCCCAAAGAATCAAAATCCTACCATTTATTAATTTCTAGGGTTTAGGGGAATTCCCCTCCCCGCCAAAAAATCTATAACAATATATATTAGTAGCCATTGATAGACTTCTCCTCCATGTGATAACAAAGAGCAGCATCTCCTGGCCTTTAAAGAGAAGTGGGTTACAAATAAGCACCTTAGAAGATCCCTGCTGGATCAGGCCCAGTGCCCATTAATCTAGCGTCCTGTTCTCACAGTGGCCAACCAGATGCCTGTAGGGAACTGGCAATCAGAACCTGGGTCCAACAGCGACTGTCCCCAGTTGTGATTCCCAGGGGCTGGGAATGGAGAGGCACACAGCTTCCAAAGGGGATGGTGGATCTGGCTGAAGGCATGTCTACTCCAGCATCCGGTTTGCCAACCAGATGCTTCCGGGAAGGTGCCAGAAGGACCTGAGGGCAAGTGCCCTCAGCAAGGGGGAAGTAGAAGTAGAATGGAGGGTGTTAGGGATGGGCTGAGACTCAAACAGGAGCCGCCCCTGATAGGACACTGTGCCAAGAAGGAGCCAAATTTGGTGGAGAGGATTCCCGTGTCTGGATGTGCCTGGGGCCACACCCCATTAAACCATTCCTCCACTTACGCAATCAATATCCTTGGAGAGTTGACACACCTGTCTCTCGTGTGTGTGTGTTTGTGTTTCCTTTGACAGTCTATTTGGGGTGTGGCACATGAGCCTGTCTGGTGTTTTTGTGTGTGTGTGTGTGTGTGTGTGTGTGTGTGTGAGAGAGAGAGAGAGAGAGAGAGAGAGAGAGAGACTGTTTGTATAAGTGAGGCAAGGTAAGGGTACCCCTGACCATTAAGTCCAGTCGTGGATGACTCTGGGGTTGCGGCGCTCATCTCACTCTATAGGCCGAGGGAGCCGGCGTTTGTCTGCAGACAGCTTCCAGGTCATGTGGCCAGCAGGACGAAACCACTTCTGGCGAACCAGAGCAGCGCACGGAAACGCTGTTTACCTTCCCACCGGAGCAGTGCTTATTTATCTACTTGCACTTCAATGTGCTTTCGAACTGCTAGGTGGACAGAAGCTGGGACCAAACAACAGGAGCTCACTCCGTCGCGGGGATTCGAACCGCCGACCTTCTGATCGGCAAGCCCTAGGCTCTGTGGTTTAGACCACAGCGCCACCCGCGTCCCGTTTACTGTCTGTATATTTTGTTACACAAGCCTCATCCCTGCTGTTGAGACTGTCCCTTTGCACAAAGGACAGTCCTCTCTTTCAGGAATGGGGAACCTTGCGCCCTCCAAGTGGTGTTAAACTATAATTCCCATCAGCCCTAGATGTTGGCCCATACCAGCGAGGGGCTGATGAGAGTTGTAGTCCGACAACATCTGGAGGCCTACAGGTGCCTCATCCTGGCTCTACTTGAAGGGAAGACCAGTCTAGTTTGAAAACAAGGAACCCTAAGAAGGCAGCCTCTGAATATCAGTTGGTGGGGATCACAATGCCAGGATTCAGGGTCATGGTTTTGATTAGCAGAGGATGTGAAAGAAAAGGAAAGAAGAGTTTCCTCATCCAGCACGTAATGATGAACACAGGAAACTGCCTTCTGTGGAGTCAGGCCATCTAGCTCCATATTGTCTACACTGACTGGCAGCGACTCTCCGGGGTTTAAGAACACGGCACATGGCTCCTGGAATCTTACCTGCAAGGGAATGTGGTCCCTGGGCTGAAGAAAGGACATGCCCTCCTGGTCTACAGCCTCCTAACAAGACCAGTAAAGTTAGCAGCAATGCCCTCCCCATCTGCAAAAATGTCTTCACTCCCCAAGAAATCCTGAAATTAGACTCTGCTTTTGCAGGGATGACTTTGGGGGAACTGCTGTGGAATGGGATGAACAGACAGACAGACAGACAGACAGAAGGGTAGATAGACAGATATTTCAACTCAGCCTTAGCTAAGAGCAATGCAAATATATGATATATTTATTATTGTTTGGATTAAATATCTTGGATAGCATCCAAGTAAGTCCTATTCAGATTCGACACTACAGTGGTACCTCGGGTTAAGAACTTAATTTGTTCTGGAGGTCCGTTCTTAACCTGAAACTGTTCTTAACCTGAGGTACCACTTTAGCTAATGGGGCCTCCCGCTGCCGCCACGTGATTTCTGTTCTCATCCTGAAGCAAAGTTCTTAACCCGAGGTACCATTTCTGGGTTAGCAGAGTCTGTAACCTGAAGCGTCTGTAACCCAAGGTACCACTGTATACTTCCACATCAACAGAAGTATAGTGTCCAGATCCAGGGAAGTAATAGTTCTGCTCTGTTCTGCCTTCGTTAGACCACACCTGAAGTGCTGTGTCCAGTTTTGGTCACCACAATTTAAGGAGGAGATTGACAAGCTCATGGATGCTTGAGTTGAGATTCCTGCATTGCTGGGGGTTGGACTAGATGACCCCTGGGTTCCCTTCCAACTCGACAATTCTATGTTTCTATGACCCACTGAAATCAATGGATGTCTGTTAGCCGTATTAACTTCAGTGGGTCTAAGAAGGACTGTCACTGAATGCAAGCCCTTGGATCTGCTGTGCTGAACTTCACCTGGGTATTCTTTTTCTCAGTTAATTCCTGCCCCCCCCCCCATTTTGCCATCCATGGATTTTAGTCCCTGCAGAACAATTTCTGGCTGAGCCAGCTGCCCCTGTTCTCCCCGCACCTCTGTTTCGATGCCCTTGGCAGTGAGCCGATCTTCCTTCCTGGCTTACAGAGCTTAGCTATGTGCGAGTTTACAGTGTAACACAAATCATTTTTGGATGTTCCAAACTGGAGAGAGAGAGAGAGAGAGAGAGAGAGAGAGAGAGAGAGAGAGAGAGAGGTGGGGAGGTTATGTTTCAGCCTAGCATGAAATGGCAATTTTTAAGTTGCCAGTACTGACCACAGTTTTTCTTGCTGATTTTTGTGGGTTGCACGCCAGCCTTCGAAGTTATAAAACACCTGCTTTCTTGAAGCTGTTTCTATTCCCATTTAAGTTTACGGCGTGCAGTCTGGCAAATAAAATGTGCTTTTAAAATGTGTTGGTTGTTTTTTTAAAAAAAGAAGCATCTGCTGTTCCCCCTGGCTCGCATAAGACTTTAAGAAAATCTGAAGGATAACGGTGAACACAGTCCATCTGAAACTAGGCTGGTTTGCCAGCTTTTTTCACAGGTAGAACTTGCTCTTGCTGGCAACAGTGGTGACAGGTGGAAACCTGAGGAATGGGGGATGTTTTACCTGTTGGATATCTGGGTAACTTAAAATACATTCTGGGTGTCTTAAAATGGCAGGAATGGGGGCTGATGAAACCAATGGACAAAACTGTGAAAAACATAGTACCCTCTTGGTAAAGGTAAAGGGACCCCTGACCATTTGGTCCAGTCATGGCCGATTCTAGGGTTGCGGCGCTCATCTCGCTTTACTGGCTGAGGGAGCCGGTGTACAGCTTCCAGGTCATGTGGCCAGCATGACTAAGCCGCTTCTGGCAAACCAGAGCAGCGCACAGAAACGCCGTTTACCTTCCCGCCAGAGCAGTACCTATTTATCTACTTGCACTTTGATGTGCTTTTAAACTGCTAGGTTGGCAGGAGCAGGGACTGAGCAACGGGAGCTCACCCCGTGGCGGGGATTTGAACCGCCGACCTTCTGATTGGCAAGTCCTAGGCTCTGTGGTTTAACCCACAGCACCACCCATGTACCCTCTTGGGTTAATCAAAAAAACCCCACAAAACCCTGCCCACGTCCTCCTGTCCTTGAAGCCTCCAATTTCTCGTGGGAAAACAAGGGCAGAGAGAGAGAGAGTAAGCTTGCTCAAGGGGGCAAGGCAGCCACCCCCTTCCTCTTGTTGTGGCTTGCAACACTCCGAATTTTGCCCGCCAAGGAAACGAGGTGATCATTCTGTCTTCAGGACATAAATCAAAGTGTGCCTGGCTGGGTTGCCTCTGGCAGACTCTCCTTATTGGCTGGGATGAAGGGTTCCCAAAATGGCAGCTCTCTGCCACTGAACCACAGGACCACGGCCACGTTGGGTTCTGTTCCCACTCCCCAGGAAATGCATAGACCGCCAGAAACTACATGGGAGTGGTGGTGGGGGAACCAGAGGAAGAAGTTGGTTGAGCAACAGCCACCCAGAGTAGCTGGGGAAACCCAGGCAGATGGGCAGGTATAAATAATAATAATTTATTTATTTATATTATTTTGGTGGTGATGATGATGATGATGTCTCTCTGGACCTTGGTTCAGTAGGCTCCATCCTACCTGCATAAAGATCATAAGCCTCCAAGTGTTTCTATTTTCCAGAGACAGTCCTGGAATTACAAAAGCCACCCCAGCTTCTGATTTGATCCCAGAATGTCCCTATTTTCCACACCACCACCACCAGTGCCGCCACCTCCAAGCTTGGGGCTGAGGATGAGCCGGTGCGTGTCCTGAGCAACAGTGGTGGCAGTGAGGGATCCCCCTGTTGCCTCTCCATGGTCGCTGCTGGCTCGTAGCAGCTACTGCAGATCAGGCAAGGAGGAGGAGAGGCTGTGGCTACTGAAACCCAGCCCCATATATTGCTCTGGCTGCATCTAATCTTGCCCCTCTCTAAAATTTATTTATTGCTATGTGACCTAGCCACTGTGATCCATGTAACGGTCACCTCCAGACTTGATTATTGTAACTCACTCTACGTGGAGTTGCCCTTGAGACTGACCCAGAAACTCCAGCGGGTGCAGAATGCTGCAGCGAGGCTCCTCACGGGGTCCTCGCGGGATCACATTCACCCGGTGCTATACCAGCTGCACTGGCTCCCGGTGGAGTACAGGGTCAGGTTTAAGGTGCTGGTTTTAACCCTTAAATCCCTATACGGCCTAGGACCCTCGTACCTACGGGACCGCCTCTCCTGGTATGTCCCACGGAGGACCTTACGGTCTTCAAACAAAAACATTTTGGAGCTCCTGGGCCACAGGGAGGTTAGGTTGGCCTCAGCCAGAGCCAGGGCTTCTTTGGCCATCACCTCGATCTGGTGGAACGCTCTGTCACAAGAGACTAGGGCCCTGCGGGACTTGACATCTTTCCGCAGGGCCTGCAAGACAGAGCTGTTTCACCAGGCCTTTCGCCAAGGCACAGTCTGACCCCCTCCTCCTGTAATCCTCATAGAACTCTAGCCCAATGGTTGCCATTAATTTGACTCTGAATTGATTTTAGAATGAATTGATTTTAGAATGTATTTCAATTAATTGATTGTGATTTTATGTAAACTGTGTTATTTTTACTGCTGTTAGCCACTCTGAGCCCAGCTTCGGCTGGGGAGGGCAGGATATAAATAAAAATTTATTATCATTATTATCATTATTATTATTATTATTATTTGTACATCTACAAAAGAATCAAATCAAATCAGGATTAAGGGGTTTTCTCAAGAGGGCGGAGGGTGTTTGTGCTGTGTCCCATTGGTGCAGTGGAAATGGTCTGCTAGAAGGGAACAAAAAATGGGAGGTCGAGGAGGGTCAGTTGGGGAGCGGAGGAGTGAGAAATGTCCCTATTTTCATCTGAGGAATGTGGGAGGGTACGAAAGGTGCCGTGAACCCCATACCCAGCAGTGATCTGAACACAGAGCCAGAGTATGCAGGGGAGCCCATCTGGTTTAGGGCTCAGAGATGGCTGTGGAAGACAAAGACACCAGTGCACCAGAGGCGGTTGGGCAGGAACTCTCAGAAGAACGTCCTAGGGCCTTCAAGGCCTACAGAGCCTGGCCCCTCACGGAGACCTGAGGCTGAAGGCCCAGAGGCCTCCCACGACACACCACCAATCTGGCAGTACCAGGAGGGAGGCTGTGGAATGGAGGAGGAACGTCCATCTTCAGGCTGGCTCCGACGTTCTCTCAAGCAGTTGGAGCATAGAACAGGTCTGCTTTTCCAAGCAAGTTGCTCACTCGGAGCTGTCCGTGGTCCTCCAGCCTTGTGGCTTCCCTTCCGGCATCATACCAGAACATGACAAGAAGCCAGGGCTTCCTACACATACATGCTCCCCGTCCATCCAGACAAGCATTGGAGGACATATTCCAGTCAGGCCAAAGCACTCAGGGAGAGGGCTGTTTGTTGACAGGGTGCAGCCTGGGGAGAGTATCAGTAAGTAGCTGTAGATGCCTGGTGGGCCACATTTGGCCCCTAGGCCTCAGGTCCCCCACCCCCTGCACTGAACAACGGCATCCTATAAGCCACTGCAGACACCATATTAGAATATGGGTTTTCCCCTGTGCGAAAGAGAAACAGCACAGCCCTTTTAAGGTGACGCCTTAAAGCTGTCGATTATATTAGCCCTTATGCTAACAATGAGCCGTCTTCAAAGTTAATCCTACACAGAATTAAAGAACATGACAAACTTAGGTTTATTGACGTCAACAGATCTCTGCATAGGGCAGGGATAGGACTGAAAGGTGTGGGGTTTTTTTAATCTTGCCTTGTTATTATATTTAGTAAGGGGAAATATTTGAAATCAATCGGTCTAATGAATTAACCAATTAATTGTTGAAATATTTATATTATATTATATTATATTATATTATATTATATTATATTATATTATATTATATTATATTATTATAATTTTGTATTGCATTATTATATTATAGTGAGTGGTACTATTTCTCCACTTTTATAGTCTCTATATTTCTGAACAAATAAATGCCAGCAAGAGAAAGAGACTGACAGATGGGTGGACGGTCTGAGGTGCTAGACATCTTAGCTCCAAATCTACAGCCATGATTGTGACCAACTCCAGCCATCCTCAATGGGCTGCATTCTTCAAGCTTTTTCCCGCCAATTTTAGCAAATTAAGTCTGAGTCTCAAGCTATATTAAGGAACGATATGGATCTCTGCTGATAACAACCTCCTCCCTCTCTCTCTCTCCCCGTTAAACTTGATGATGCTATTAGACTCGTGAGGATGGGGAATCTGATAACAAACAGGAATGAGAGAGAACTGCATGCCTGACAGAAAGGAAGGAAGGTGTGATGGCAGACAGTGGAAAAAGCTTCCCAGGAAAGTAGTGCAATATTCCTCACATTTTACCTTAAAGTGCAATGCCACATTGAACTCCAGTCTGTAAGCAGGGATTCACTGCTATGTTTTTCATCCTGTACTGGAATCCCTGACAAAAATTTCGCCCTGAGTGAGCATATTTCTTAGGAAGCTGTCTGATACCAAGTCAGGCCATTGGTCTATCTAGCTCAGTATTGTCTACCCTGACTGGCAGCAGCTCTCCAAGACTTCAGACAAGGACATAAAAGGGGGGTGTCCCTAGTTCCATAGGAATTTAGGAAGCTGCCTTATAGAGAGTGAAACCAATGATCCAGCAAGCTCAGTACTTGACTGCACTGACTGGAAGCAGCTCCCTGCCCTACTAGAGGCATCAAGAGACCTTTTCCATGCAAACCAGACGCTCTAATCCTGAGCTATGACCTTTAATGCCAAGGTTGCAGGTTCGATCCCTGTATGGGGCAGCTGCACATTCCTGCATTGCAGGGGGTTGGACTAGATCAGGGGTCAGCAACCTAAGGCCCATGGGCCAGAGCAGCCCAAGGAGGTCATTTGACCAGCCCATGAGCAGCCCACGAATCGAGCTGCCCACTCCCACACTGCACTAAACCGGCGCAGCGCGGCGCAGGGACTCACTTCTGTGCTGCCAAAAATCGCGTCTGCGCAGACGCAGATGCCGGAAATCACAGGCACGCGCGCTCACACACACTCTGGCTCATGGAGGGATGTCCGTGGGACCAATCCGGCCCAGGCAAGATAAACCTTGCTGACCCCTGGACTAGATGCTCCTCAAGGTCCCTTCCGATTCTATGAGTGTGATTCCCTTAAGGCATAGGAATGTGAGAAGCTGCCTTAAGCCTAGCCATTGATCCATCTAGCGCCGTTATGTTCACCTTGACCAGTAGTTTCTGCCCCTACATGGAGATGGTGGCGAATGAACCCGAAACCTTCTGCAGGTGTGTTCTGGCCCTTTCCCATGCCACCACGCATTCCTCAGCGACAACCCCACCAGCCTCAGGACTGGGCATATGTGCAAAGGTGGAGTCTCTTCTTTCAGTCTTTAATGCCACAATAACCCTGACAGGCCGATGTTCTCAGGTATCACCAGCCCTTTTTATTCCAGCAACCAAGCTCAGACGCTCGGGGTGTAATCCGCTTATGACCATGGGAGGAAAGAATTCACCGCTTTAATTTCCTTCGGTTCTCTGATTTCATCTTCTGTTGTATGCAGCGGTGTAACGGCACATTTATAAGTAAGGGGTCCTTTCGTGATAGTCATAGCAGCTATGCGCCGTTCTAAGTTTATGCAACCGTCTAATATTATACAGTAATCTTACAATGGTACAATAATGATCGTTAGGGATGCACTGCAGCAATCATCATAGATTCCCCCATGCGTTGCCTTCCATCAGAACCTACTATTTTTTGCGGGCAAATGATTTGGAGTGCTCCAGTATCTCTTTTTTGGAAGTGAGTCAAGTTGCGTTTTCCTTGAGGTGCCATTGTACAGAACAGAACTTGCACCCCACTGTTTTAAAATTGTGTGTCTCCAATCAGCACAGAGGGTGAGAAGACTCCTTTCTCAGTGGCCAAAAAAGCTCCCTTTTAATGCTGATTGGGTGGACCTGGGGTGCTGGAGGCGGGGACCCTGCTGGGATATGGCTCCAGAAAAAGGAACAGGTTTTCAAGTCCCTGAGACCCTGCACCGTTCTGGAAGTGCCAAGGGACCATCTTCACACAGAGCCTGTCCTCTAGCACTCCCTTAGGAATTAAACTGAGGGCATTTTGATGTACTTCAGTTTAAATTGGGAAAGCCTTATGGAGGTCACATGATGCAGTCTCAGGAGCTGGCAGTCGGTGATATTTTCCATACCTGAACTGGAGGGATAATTCTGCCGGCTGCCAACGGGAACAAATAACATCTCAACCATTATCTCTCAGCATGCGATGCGACGAATGCTGAGTTTCCCCTCCCCGCTACACAGACCACCCCCTCCCCAAAATTGCATCTTTCACAACGGCCTGGAGAAACGCTGCCTCTCATCACCTGCACTGGCAGGGAGCCACGGCTCATCTCTCCGCTGTCGAAGTGCTTTCTGTCAGGGGGCTCTTTAAGCCATCAAAACACTGTCAGTTGTGGCGCCTAAGCCACAGCGAGAGGATGGCCCAATCCTTCTGGTCCTGCTATCAATGAGAACACAGGGACTCTGCAGAAAAGGACATGATGAGAGTGAACCATGTTTTTTTTTTTTTTAATGAGGCACATGGAGATGACTACGTATCCCATGTTTCCCTGCGTGTGCGAGAGAGGAAACCGCCAGAATGAGACAGCAAGTTCCACTTCCTCTTCCTGTCTGTGTCTTTGTCACATCCTGTGCTTTGGGGTACCAGCATTAGCTTGGAGAAGACTGGTTCAAAGGATGCCTCAGTCTCCCTACTCAAAGGGAGCCTTCAGCACCCTAATGTACACTCCAGTCCACACTGCCCAGGCCTGAGAATGTGGCTCTTTCATCACCCTTGGAGTGTGAGGACGAGTATCCTGTTCTGGAAAGTTGTTTTTTTTTAAAGTCCTCATTAGGATTTGTCCGGGACGCGGGTGGCGCTGTGGGTCAAACCACAGAGCCTAGGACTTGCCGATCAGAAAGTTGGCGGTTCGAATCCCTGCAATGGGGTGAGCTTCCTTTGCTCGGTCCCTGCTCCTGCCAACCTAGCAGTCCGAAAGCACGTCAAAGTGCAAGTAGATAAATAGGTACCGCTCTGGCGGGAAGGTAAACGGCGTTTCCGTGTGCTGTTCTGGTTCGCCAGAAGCGGCTTATTCATGCTGGCCACATGACCCAGAAGCTGTACTTCTGGGGCCAGTAAAGCGAGATGAGCACTGCAACCCCGGAGTCGGCCACGACTGGACCTAATGGTCAGGGGTCCCTTTACCTTTACCAAAGATTTGTCCACATTTTATCTAATAAAACACATTTTTGCAAAGCAATTTTCCCCAGTACAATGCAGTCTTGCACACCATTCTTGCTTATTTTACTGCATACACTTTACCCTGGTACATGCATCTTTGCACTGGAGAATTGCACTGCAAAATTTTGAAGGATTACCATGTTTCAGTTTCTTTATATTATTTGAGAAAGTGCAGTTCACCTCCAAAGGGAGCCAAGCAGAGAGAGCTTCGTTGAGGTCATATCCAAAAAAGAGCAAGGGGGTGGAGCAATTCCCCTAAGAGGAATAGCTTGGGACTTTCTAGTTTATAGAAAAGGCGAGCAAAAGGCAACATGATAGAAATGTATAATATTGTGCATTTCATGGAGAGAGTGGATAGGGAAAAGTTTTCTCCTTCTCCCATAGCACTGGAACTCGTGGATGTCCATTTTGGAAGATTTGAGGGAAGATAAAGGAAAGCAGTTCTTTATACGGTGCAATAGTCAAACTCTGAAAATTGCTCCCACGAGAGGCCACCAACTTGGATGGCTTTAAAAGAGGATTTGACAGGTGTGTGGAAGAGAAGTCAGTGGCTGCCAGCCATGATGGCTGTGCTTTGCCTGCATGGTCAAAGGCAGTAATGCTTCTGAACACCAGTTGCTGGAAACTGCAGGAGGGGAGAAGGCTCTTGTGTTCGAGTCCTGATTTCGAGTTTCTCAAAGGCATCTGGTTGGCCACTGTGAGAGTGGGATGCTGGAATAGATGGACCATTGGCTTGATTCAGCAGGCTCTCCTTACATACCGTATTTTTCGCTCTATAGGACACACTTTTTCCCCTCCAAAAATTAAGGGGAAATGTGTGTGCATCCTATGGAGCGAATGCAGGCTCCTTGGCTTCAGCGATAGCAATGTGAAGGCTTTGAAGCACAGAGGGAGCGCTCCCTCCACGCTCCGGAGGCTTCGCATTGCTTTCCCTGAAGCCTGGAGAGCGAGAGGGGTTGGTGCGCACCGACCCCTCTCGCTCTCCAGGCTTCAGAGATATCCGCCTGAAGCCTCCGGAACACAGCAGGAGGTCCCGCTGTGCTCCAGAGGCTTCGGGTTCCTTTTGCTGAAGTTGGGAGAGCAAGACTCTTCTGGCTTCAGCAGAGAGGGAGAGCTGTGCAGCGCCCCTTCAGCCAAGCGGGAGGAGAAATGGAAGGGGCTCCATTTCTCCTGCCGCTTCACTGAAGGGGCACTGAGCAGAGAGGGGGAGAATTTTTTTTCTTGTTCTCCCCCTCTAAAACAAGGTGCGTCCTATGGTTGGGTGCGTCCTATAGAGCGAAAAATACGGTATATTCTTATGCCCTGCTCAAAGCTGAATTCAGCCCCAGGTTCCATCAATAAGCAGATAAGAATCCGGATAAACTCTCTGTCCTTTGGCTGATTTAGTTTTTTGGCTGCCCATGTGTATCAGAGAACCGAAGCAAGTATCTGAATTCTCTTCCTCCCCAGAGCTGCTCTTGTCAGGAACTTCCAACACACTTATTTTTTTATGCTACTTTCTGAAACACTCCCAAACAGAACATTTAATCTGCCTGGAAGGAGATCGGAGAAGAGGGAAGGCAACTCAGGGGGGATAAGTTATTTATTTTTTTAATTATTATTAATTTTTTTGCAAAAAGAAGGAAAATGCCTAGAGTGAGTTATTTGCCTTCTAAATTAGTAACAATACTGGCATGTTGTTAAAAGGTTCTGTCTTCACCTCCCAACATCACGTTTATGACATATAACTATAGCTTGGAGGCGTTTGGTGTGGACCTCCTTATTCTTACACACACACACACACACACACACACACTTATGTTTTGTTCCTCCTGGAACTGGTAACAAGACATCCTTCCCTTCCCAGCACTGCATGCCAAGACACAACATCGTTCATGACTCAGTTTGTAAACCAAAGGCCGATACACACAACCAAATCAAGAACCGGTTTGCAAAACCGCTTAGAGTTTGGCTGGAACTGCCAGGATAGGAATGTGCTCCTGAACCTTTATAAGGCAGGGAGAGCCTGTTGTGAGTCGAGGACCTGCCACCCGCTATGAGATAAATAAGACACAAGGACACATGTATTTAAGGTTAATGGGCTAAATAAGGCCACAACTTTATTGGTTACAGCATGTGAGTGCTATTGGCTTAGGCATTGGATCAAACAATCTATACATGACTTCACCCTGCTCAATGGGAAGTCATTTTGAGGGTTAACAACCAGTGGGAGGAGCTTGTTGATGCGAATACAACTGAAAGCTTTCCCCGACGTCCCCGGGGGTCGTGCCGTGGCCCTAGCCACCAGCAGGACATCGGACAGGATCCACGACTGCCAGATCCCTTTTACAGAATACTCAAAAGGTGAGGGATAGCTGATGGCCACAACCTGCCCTCTAACACACCACACATATTCCAGTGCCTAACCTCCAATACCCAAAAGTTGTGATGGTTTGCTATAAGGTAGGCGAAAAACCAAGAGGCTGGAGCCAATTAGCCAAATGGATAAAAATTCCTACCTGGCTTCTTGGGCAACCAAGGCAACCAACCAAGGTCCATAGCAATGTCAGAGTGTAGATATGACCTAAAGGGAGGGTGGGCAGGTGATGTGTCAGATACCCGGAAACACTATGAAGGCACAGCTCTGCCACAGCCGCTTAAGTGTGGCTAAACCCTGCCCCCAAACCAGGCTGATTGGCTGGCCTGCAGGGGCGCGGCACGGCAGCCAGGTAACTGATGCAGGGGGCCAAAACATCCCCCCTTGCTGCGCAGGAACCGGCTCCCGCTCACAACCCCTCCCCTCTGGAATGAGGAGAGGTCTTGCTCCACATGCCTTGCAGACAGAAGCTCTCAGGTGGACTCCTTAGGGGCCAGCTTTCCCCACTTGCCAGGAGTTTGGGGATCTGCCACTTCAGGGGAGGGACACAGCTCAATAGTAGAGCCAACTGCTTTGCACACAGAAGGTTTAGTCCCCGTCATTTCCAGGTAGGGGTTGGGCTGTCCTCTACCAGAAACCTTGGAGATCTGCTGCCAGTCAGTGTAGGCAATGCTGAGCAAGATGGACCAATGGTCTGACTCAATATATGGCATCTTCTCTGGTGTTTTTTTGGATGTTGAGCAATCGGCCAAGCTTTTCGTAAGCTTCTGCAAAGATATTTAGGATGGTTTGCCATCTCCAACTCCTCGAAAGATTCCATCAATCTGTGATGATAGATTGGGCAAGAGATGTGGGACATAACATAATGTTTGAAGATTAGGAAAGGTCGTGGAGGAAAGGGGTCAAGTTCACTGCATGTACGGTGTTAAAGGAAAATATTATGAAAATGATGTATAGACGGTACTTAACTCCTGTAAAATTAGCAAAGATTTATCATAACAGTGATAATCTATGTTGGAAATGTAAAGAAAAAGAAGGTACCTTTTATCATATGTGGTGGACGTGTCCCAAGCTGAAAGACTTCTGGGAGAAGATTTATAATGAATTGAAAAAAATGTTGAAATATACATTTATTAAGAAACCAGAAGCCTTTCTTCTTGGAATAATAGGTTTGGAACTGCCCAAGAAAGATGTTAGACTGTTTTTGTATGCCACAACTGCAGCTAGAATTTTGCTGGCCAAAAGTGGGAAACTACAAGAAGTACCAACAGTGGAGAAATGGCAGATGAAGATGATGGATTTTTGGGAGCTAGCCGACCTGACTGGAAGAGTCTGCGACCAGAAGGAGGAGGAGCACCAGGAGGAATGGATGAAATTTAAAGACTATTTAGCTAAATATGCCAAGATAACTTAAATAGAAATACTTGCAAGTACCAGATCGGCTTAGGATTTAAATATGTGATGTTATAGAATAATATGTTTAAAGTTACTATGAAAAGAAAGAAATAAAGAAGTTAATTGACTAAGTAAATTTTGATAGAAATTAGTCTTGGAAAACTGTTACAATGATATACATTGAAATTCAGCCAGGGGGATTTGAGGAAGTCACTTAACAATGTTAATAATTGTGGAATAATTACAGTTAGGATTTATGTGTGTTTGTTTGTTTATAAATTTGGAAAATCAATTAAAAATTTGGAAAAAAAGAAAGATTCCATCAATGGTGTCTCCAAAATTTTTTACACATCACCTGAGAAGACAGACGAACTAATGCCAGTGTACTGGAAGAAGCAAAGATCACCACTGTCGAAGCAATGATTCTTCAACATCAATTTCGTTGGACTGGTCATGTTGTGCAGGTGTCTGATGATTGTCTTCCAAAGCAACGACTCTATTATTCAGATCTTAAAAATGGAAAGCGTAATGCTGGTGGTCAGCAAAAGAGGTTTAAAGGCTGTCTCAAGGCAAATTTTTTAAAATGTAGTATAAACACCAACAATTTGGAAGCACTGTCCTGCGAGTGCTCCAATTGGAGAACAGCCTTTACCAAAGGTGTCATGGGCTTTGAAGACGTTTGAACTCAGGACGCAAGGGAGAAACGTGCTAAGAGGAAGGCACGCTTGGCAAATCCACACCGTTATCAACTCCCACTCGGAAACCAACGTCCCCACTATGGAAGGACGTGTGGATCCAGAATTGGCCTCCACAGTCACTTACGGACTCACTGCTAAAACCATGTTTATGGAAGACCCACAAGCAGGAGCTGAGTGCAAGTCTCCTCACTTGTGATTCCCAGGAACAGGTATTCAGTGAGAACACAGCCAATGGTAGCTAGGAGCCCTTCAGATCCTCCATGAATTTGTCCGATCCTCTTTTTATTTTTTTATTTTTTAAAACTTTTTTTATTCAAAATCAAAACAAAACATATTATCCAGAAACATATCATTCTTATTCCCCCCCATTTTTCCTCCCTCCCCCCACCCTCCGACACAACCCCCCTGACTTCCCTCAGTTCCAGTCTTTGATTTCTCTAAGAATGCTATTTTCTGCATGTTACACAGTTGTATAGCTCCTCAAACTATTTAGCTGATTATTATCAATAAAAAGTTTGTGAATATTTATTCAAAGCCAGCCAAGGAGTCCAGTTCACTTTGTTGCATCTTCAAATACTTTGTAAAGGATTCCCATTCATCTTTAAAGTCACAGTTATCCTTGTCCCGTAGCTTATATGTCAGTTTTGCCAGTTCTGCATAGTCCATCAATTTTTCTTGCCATGATTCTTTAGTTGGGGTTTCTTCAGTCTTCCATCCTTGTGCTATTAGAACTCTCGCGGCCGTTGTCGCATACATGAAGATGTTTTTCAGCTTTTTTGGCAGATCTTTCCCTACAATCCCTAACAAAAATGCTTCGGTTTTTTAACAAATGTGAAATGGAACATTTTCTTCAATTTGTTGTATATCATTTCCCAAAATTTTTAAATTACATTACAATCCCACCACATATGATAAAATGTCCCCTCCTTTTCCTTACACTTCCAACATACTGGTATATTTGAACTAGTTTAGTACATTTTCCCTAACTGCACTGGTGTTGTGTACCATCCTGATCCTCTTTTTAAAGCCATCCAAGGCGGTGGCCATTGCTGACTCTTGGGGAAGCGAATTCCATCGTTTAACTTTGGAAGAAAGACTTCATTTTGTCTGTCCCAATTTTTCTCCCAACATTCTACTCAGTTCAACGTCCCTGAGTTCTATAGGTAGCAATGGAAACATTTTTTTCCATCCGCTTTATCTAACCCATGTATAATTTTATAAGCTTCTATGGTGCCACCGTTTCCCTAAACGAAAACGCTGCAGACGTCGAACCCGTTCCTCCTAGCGGAGCTGCCCCATCTTCTGGATCATTTGCTTCTTTGCGGCATATATCCTACACTGTGCACCTCAAGAGGGGACGTGGCTCTTTATAAGATCCAGCACATCTCCCCCATATCTGACTGATGGGCATCAAAGTGCCGAGGAAACCTTTAAGAGGGAAAACTCTTCAACCCTTCTCCCCCCCGTCCCGAGAAGTTGCTCCTTTTTTGTGAGACCCTATAAATCCCTCCTGTTAAAAAAAAAAAAGCTTTAATACACCCAAGGCGCCAAGACACTTGACCTGGGTTTGCCTGCAAACGGGGACACTTTCTGCTCGGCTGAGTTGGCTGGAGCCAAGCCTTTGCCTCCCATCCGCAGGCTGTCAATCCAGGTAATGGCTCCAAAAAGCCCTTATCTGTGACACATTAGATTTTCACCAAATTGCCTGGGTTCCAAGACCAGGCTGTTGCATCTGGTTGTGTGTGTAATACCGCAAAGAAGGAAGGCAGCAGCAACAACTCTCTCTCTCTCTCTCTCTCTCTCTCTCTCTCTCTCTCTCTCACACACACACACACACACACACACACACATACACACACACACACACACATTTCTTCTTGGCTAGGGATGAAGGGACATGGAATTGGATTCAGTTCACAATTAAAGGTAGACTCATCTAATTCACACTTTGCAAAAAAAGAAAATGCAAATGGAAACACATGTGCCCTTTGAAAATTCACACTTCTCCAGCTTTTGCAATGTAGTTGTCCACCTGAGTCATTTGTACAGCAGTGCATATGCTAAAATGTTCATAAATGCATCGGTTACTGAAAATAACATGCAAAATGCATCACATTAGGAGAAACGGCTTTGCAAAAATGTGTGTATTAGGGGATATTGCATATAAAAATGTATACAGTGGGAGAAAAGCACACAAAAATGCCGGGTTTTGTTGGAAATTCCAACCCCCTCAATTGCAGACTAGAAATGAGGAGGGCTGAATTTACGACTGGAAGAGTGAGAAACTCAGAGGAACTAATTCTTGGCTAATGTTCAGCAAAATTTCCTATACACACCTGTTAGTACAAAACATGCAGATACAATTCAGAAAAAGCTTCTTCCACGTTCTTCCTTTCCTTTCCTTTCCTTTCCTTTCCTTTCCTTTCCTTTTCCCTTTTTCTTTTTTAAAAAACTCACTCCTGTCTTTGCTTTGCTTTGCTTTTTTAAAACACTTACTCCTGTGGGAGTGAGTTCCGCAGTTTAGCTATATGCTGCATAAAGAAGTACTTTGTCTGTTCTGAATTTTATGGCATTCATCTTCAGGGCAATGTTCTGATTATCGTCAGATGCCTGCTTATCGACTTCCAAAGCAACTACTCTATACCCAACTTAGGAATGGAAAGCGAAATACGGGTGGACAACAAAAGAGGTTTAAAGACGCTCTCAAGGCAAACCTAAAAAAAAAAGTAACATAATCATGGATAATTGGCCTGCGACAGCTCCAGTTAGAGAATAGCCTCTACTAAAGGCATCATGGATTTCGAAGAAGAACAAATTCAGGACGAAAGGGAAGAAACAAGCTAAAAGGAAGGCCCGTTTGGCAAATCCTTGCCGTGATCAACTCCCGCTTGGAAACCTATATCCCCACTGTGGAAGGATGTGCAGATCCAGAACTGGCCTCCACAGTCATTTACAGACACACAGCTAAGACTCTGTTCATGGAAGACAATCTTACTCAGTCATGAGTGATCGCCGAGAGAGAGAGAGAGAGAGATGTTCTCAGCCTATGGAAAGCCTTTCGTGGAGGCAGCACTTGGCAGAGGTTCTGGGGCAGCAAAACCCACGGGAACAGCTTGGCTATGGCTTGGATGGGGACGGCATGACCCAGAACAGTAAATTCGCCCTTGTTTTTAGCTAACAATGGACACAGATGGTCTTTTACTCACACCTATCCGGGCAGCTGGAGACTGTTTGACAATGGAGACCCCCCAAAAAACCAGAATGGAATTAGACAGGCTGCTGGGAAAGAATGAGGTTCTTTCCCCTTGTTTTTCTTCTCCATCCCCTCCCTTAAAACTTTATTATTTATTTATTAAATTTATACCCTGCCCTTCCTCTCAAAGGAGCCCAGGGCAGCAAACACAGACGAGCCAGTGTGTTGTAGAGGTTTAAGCGTCAGGCCCTATGGGACATGGGAGACCAGGGCTCATATCTCCCACTTGGCTAGGAAGCTTTGCAGACCCTCCAAGTGTCCCTGTTTTCCAGGGACAGTCCCGGATTTACATCCTGATTTGCTCCTGGAATACCCCCACTTTTCCTTAGGATGTCCCTATTTCCGTTGGAGAGATATGAAGTTATCTGACCCCTGAGCAATATGAAGGCAGTCTGGTATAGGGAATTTCTTTTAATGTTTTATTATGCTTTTTGTATATGTTGGAAGCCACTCAGAGTGGCTGGGGCAACCCAGTCACATGGCTGGGGTATAAATAGTATATTAGTAATAATAACAATGGAATAAAGGTAAAGTAAAGAGACTCCTGACCGTTAGGTCCAGTCACGGATGACTCTGGGGTTGCGGCGCTCATCTTGCTTTATTGGCCGAGGGAGCCGGCTTACAGCTTCCGGGTCATGTGGCCAGCACGACTAAGCCACTTCTGGCGAACCAGAGCAGCGCACGGAAACACCGTTTACCTTCCCGCCGGAGCAGTACCTATTTATCTACTTGCACTTTGACGTGCTTTCGAACTGCTAGGTTGGCAGGAGCTGGGACCGGGCAACGGGAGCTCACCCCGTCGCAGGGATTCGAACCGCGACCGTGACCTTCTGATCGGCAAGTCCTAGGCTCTGTGGTTTAACCCACAGCATTGCCCGCGTCCCTAACAATGGAATAGGCCTTCCCTATTTTCCTTGGAGAAATGTTGGAGGGTATGCACACGTTGGGTATGTCCTTGGGCCTCTCTCAGCAATGTTTCCCAGTTACCTGGGGAAGAGAAATTTTAATATTTTTTTAATATAATTTTTATTAATTTTCCATTTAAAAATATATAATCACATCATTATTATCCACTTTACCTCTCTGGCTCTTTAGAGTCTATCGACTTCCTTCCCTCCCACCTCATGGCTTTCAAAATAAACCTTTATATCATAGCATTTTATACATTTTCCAATTCTGATTAAACTCATTACAAAGTTCCTCAAATTTAAATGAATATAAAAAGGAAGAAAGTTTCTCATTACAAGTCTTCAGACAACCCAACTAGTGTTGTCAATTGCTTACAATGGTCTTTCAAATTTTGTATGAATTTAGTCCAGTCTTTTTGGAATACTTGATCATGCTGGTTTCGGTTTTTCCCGTCAACTTCGCCAGTTCCGCAAAGTCCATCTTTTTCATCTGTCACTCTTCTTTCGTTGGTCTTGTTGTGAGCATAAGACCACCCTGGGTATTGTAGCTCTGTGAGGGCATCAGGGATCTCCCGACAACTTTCACAACCCTAAAGAAGCAACAGCTCCCAGAATCCATTGGGGGAAGCCACTATTGTTTACTTCATTTATTTGTTCTATTGAATTTGCTTAGTCTCTTTATCTTGCCCAGGGTAACCAAAGCAACTTACACAGTGTTTCAAGTGGTATTCTCAATTGAAAAGCAGTCTGGCGATGTCTGAAGTAAGAACACAGGTAAACAAAGCCTCTGCCTGTTACAGAATGAAGAATATTTAGAAAACTATGGAATAAAAGGAAACATCTTGGCAGAATTAGACTGATCCCTGTATTGTATAAATATAAGTTTGTAGGGAGGTAAAAAGAAATTATATAAGTAATATGTAACCGTGTGTGGTATAAAGTAATGGATAGACAAAGTACAGTGAGATTAATTGGAAGTCAATTTTAAATTTCTTTTCTATAAATTTTATAATTGTATTCAATGCCAGGAGTATATATGATGTTAATTATATTAATCTTATATCTTATAGTGCGGTGGCTTGTTTGATTTTTCTGTTATTTGTTTGTTTGATTGTATGTTTGTTTACTTGTATGTACGTCTGTTTTTCATAAATGTATTAATAAAGATATTTTTTTAAAAAAAAGAATGAAGAGCAGCAGCAATGTTGGGGATTGGCTCGCGAGAATGTTCCTTTAAAGTGGTACGAGACTGCTTTGAATGCATAGCACAGGCGGACCCTCTGTCTAATTCTCTGTGTCATAAGCACCACGGGGTAGTAGCAGAGGCGGCAGATCTGCTCTCGGGAGGAGAGACGAAACAAAGGGGTCTGTCAGCCAGAACGTGTACTTTTAAGGTTGAAGAGAGATGAGGAAAACAGAAGGAGAGGGGAGGAAGGGAAAGCCAACCACCCAATTCACTTTTGCAATATCTATACTGGTGTGGGAGGGCAGGAATTGACAAAGGCCAGAGGGAACCAAGAACCATGCCTGGAAACCCAGGAGCCAAATGGATTTATGGGTTTGGTGGGCGAAGTTTACAAGATTCCAAGCGAGCAGCTTCTCAGCTTGTTCTCTGGGATGTTTGGCTTTTGTACAAGCAGGCACACAAAGGAGCCAAGCGTCTCTTGGCTCTCGAGACAATCTGGCTTGGCAACGGAAGGCTGGATCCGGCCACAGCTCCTTGGGGAGAAATCGACATTGCGGGCAGAAACCGAAGAAGAGCCTGTCTGCTGGATCAGGCCCCTGCCCCCACAAAAGCCCGGCATCCTGCTTTCGGGCTGACCAATCAGATGCTCCACACTTGGGATTCCCGGCAGATGGTATTCTGGGAAATAGAATTGGAAGCTACACCCAGAGCCAGAGCATCGTTTCTCAGTTAAAGGGTTTAAATTAGGGAATGGGTCCAAGGCAGACATCTTCCGCCAGGTTGCCAGGTCCGGAGCATCCCAGACCCTGAGATTTCAGGGCCCAAGCAATTTGCGGAGACGGAGGTTAATTGGGAGATGGGAAGAGGGAGGGGCAGAGAGCGTCCCAAGCCCCTGACTCTATGTAATAATTTGTAGCTGGATCCTGCTGGGCTGAAGCTTGCAGGCTGCATGCTAAAAAAATAAATAAAAATTAAGGCTCTCTCACCCACCTGGAGATTTAAGCACCTCCCCTGCCAGCTTGGGGTGGGGCAGGCCTAAGAAGGTAAGAAGAGCCTGTTGCTTCAGGCCCATGGCTCGTCTGGTCCAGCATCCTGTTCTCACAGTGGCCGACCAGATGAGCTCCCTTCCTGTGGTTTCCAGCAATGCATACTCAGAAGCATTGATGAAGTCAGAGCATAGCCATCATGCCTAGTAGCCATTGATAGCCCCCTCCCGCTGGAATTGGTCTGTTCCTCTTTTGAAGACATCTAGGTTGGCAGCCATTACTGCCTCCAGTGGCAGTGAGTTCCGCAGGTCAGCCCTAGTCATCGGTGGGCCCTGCATGGTGCTGGGACCCTATCACCTGCTCAACAATGTTGCCCCCTCAGACACAGGTTTTCAGCAGCCCGATTCTTCCTAGTAACGCACCTCAATCGAGGGGTGCGTACCCCCCTTGCCCTTCCTCAATGTCCTCCCCTTCCCCATCTCAAAGCCCAGGCCCGCCTCTGCTTTTCCAGGCGCAGCAAGAACGCGTCTCGTGCGGCGTCAGCGCCGGTGGTGGTGGTGGTGAGCGACTCTCGCAGCTCAGACTGCAAATCTTTCAGAGGATTAGGGTTTAACTTCAAATAGAAGAATGTAAATGTGTCTGGCTCCGCAGTGGCTGGAAACTTCGCGCTGGAGCCAAAGTTGGTCCGTACTTGGCGATGACGAGCCGTTTGTCTGCCCACCCCGGTCACATTCCAGCTCTCGGGATGGAAAACATTTCGGAGAGAGCATGGGCCACGCTCGCTCATGGGTGTCGTGTGGCAGGACCGTAGGCCCGGAAGCGGGGAGGGCTCTCGGTGCGTGTCAGTGTTTGCGATGGGGACTCAGGGCAGTAAGAAGAGCCATATACCTCCTAGTCCATCTTGTTCTCACAGAGGCCAATCAGATGCCCCAATGGGAAGCCCAGAAGCAGGACCTGAATACAGTGGTACCTCGGTTTACGAACTTAATCTGTTCCGGAAGTCCGTTCTTCAACCAAAACCATTCTTAAACCGAGGCGCGCTTTCCCTAATGAGGCCTCCCGCCACCGGTGCTCTTCCACCATTCGGATTCCATTCTTAGACTGAGGTGAAGTTCTCAAACTAAGACACTATTTCCAGTTTTGCGGAGTTTGTAAACCAAATCGTTCCACTGTACAGCAGTGTTTCTCTCTGCTTGCACCTCGTGTTACATACGCTTCAGGTTACATATGCTTCAGGTTACACACTCCGCTAATAAAGAAATAGTGCTTCAGGTTAAGAACTTTGCTTCAGGATAAGAACAGAAATCGTGCTCCGGCTGTGCGGCAGCAGCAGGAGGCCCCATTAGCAAAAGTGGTGCTTCAGGTTAAGAACAGTTTCAGGTTAAGAACGGACCTCTGGAACGAATTAAGTACTTAACCCGAGGTACCACTGTATTCAGAAGCATTACTGCCTCTGATAGTGGGGGCAGAGAGCATGGCCATCAGGGCTATCCTCCAGGAATTTGCCCAATCCTCTTCTAAAGCCATCCAAGTTAGCCACCATCACTGCCTCCTGTGGGAGTGAGTTCCGCAGTTTAACTATGTGCTGTGGCGTAGTAGTTAAGAGCGGTGGACTCGTAATCTGGTGAACTGGGTTCACATCTCTGCTCCTCCGCATACAGCTACTGGGTAACCTTGGGCTAGTCACACTTCTCTGAAGTCTCTCAGCCTCACTCACCTCACAGAGTGTTTGTTGTGGGGGAGGAAGGGAAAGGAGAATCCTTGAGACTCCTTAAACGGTAGTGATAAAGTGGGATATCAAATCCAAACTCTTCTTCTGTGGTACCTTCACCCCTGTATGGCTCCCCTTTATCACATACACAGCCCAACAAGACGCCAAAAATCCACCAACAGCATACAAATCAATATGGCTAACCTGATCCAAAACACACACCCACCCCACTCACACATGAAAACAAAGACCACCACAGCCAACCACAAATGAATAACCACACCCTAAGCCAACCCCCTGGGATGCGGGTGGCGCTGTGGGTAAAAGCCTCAGCGCCTAGGGCTTGCCGATCGAAAGGTCGGCAGTTCGAATCCCCGCGGCGGGGTGTGCTCCCGTCTTTCGGTCCCAGCGCCTGCCAACCTAGCAGTTCGAAAGCACGTCAAAGTGCAAGTAGATAAATAGGGACCGCTTACTGGCAGGAAGGTAAACGGCGTTTCCGTGTGCTGTGCTGGCTCGCCAGATGCAGCTTTGTCACGCTGGCCACGTGACCCGGAAGTGTCTCCGGACAGCGCTGGCCCCCGGCCTCTTAAGTGAGATGGGCGCACAACCCTAGAGTCTGTCAAGACTGGCTCGTATGGGCAGGGGTACCTTTACCTTTACCTTTAAGCCAACCCCAGCCTCTCTCACCACCAAAGGAACGCAAGTGAACAGCAAAGAACCTGCACAAGCAATGCTGACACTAAACCCTACATATAGTAAGTAAAATAGAAACATCGCCACCCAACCCCACCCCCACCCATCTACCCCCTCCCCCACCTCTTTCCCCCTTTTCTTCCTAATGTCTCAACAAATGAAATTGATTTTTAAAAATGTTACATGGGGGGGGGAATACGAGAGAGAGACATTGCACACACTTTTGTAAATCAAGAAAATCTTTAATAATAATAAAAAACTAAAAAACAAAGAAAACTATGCTCTGTGGTAATCACATGAAAGGCTTCTTGCCTGTCCTGAACCTATGGCCAATTTGCTTCCCTGAGGTGAAGAGACTTTCTCATTTCTCTGGTCTTTGTACACTTGCTTTTCTAAACCTCCATCTGCTCCTCTCTCTCCCCCAATCCTTAACCACACTCCGTCTCTATACTTAAAAAAGAGAGAAAAGGCTGTCTAGCCATTCGGCTTTCCTCAAAAGTCACTCAGATCCTCGGGTGAGGTGAATGCATCTTGAGAACAAGGTGTGAGGAACGGGAATCACACAGGGTACTCAAGAGTTAGCCCTGTTGAAACTAAGAATATAAAAAGAGCCCTGGTGGATTGGGCCAAAAGCTCATCTCATCCAGCATCTTGCTCTCACAGTGGCCAAGCAGATGATGCTTCCGGGAAGCTGCAAGCATGCTATGATATGCACGACATAAATGTGATCAAGGTTTGTTTTTTAGTTATTTTCTCTGTTCTGTTTTCCTTTCCTTTTCCCTGTACAGGCACCCAGGTGAGAGCTGGGTGAATGTGCCTATCTCTTCTTCCAGTCTCCCACCTTGTTATTCTGTTTTCAGCTGTGAAACACTGGAGGGGAATCCAGCTAACCAGCCCGCAAGGCTGAGTGGAGCTTTTTGGGCCCAAGCAGTGAGTGATCTCAGAAACAGCATCTGCCCATGAGAGGCTTCCAGGCTGTACTAGACCCAGCAAGTATTTCGGGGGTAAACCAAGACCAGCCGTCTGATTGCCGAGCGGTTTCTGCGGCTAGCCTGTCAGGACTGCAAGCAGAGAAATCTCCACCAAGCCTTTATTGCAAAGATTTGCGGTAAGCCGACTCCAAGCCCCGGACGTCTGCCTCTGTTTAAGGTCGCAGCTGAGCGGCTTTATGCAAGAGCCTCCTGCAAGCAATTGATTGCAAATATCATACCCTCCAACATTTCTCCGATTAAAATAGGGGCGTAATAATAATAATAATAATAATAATAATAATAATAATATACTCCACCTATCTGACCGGGTTGCCCCAGTCACTCTGGGCAGCTTCCAACATATATAAAAACATATAAACTTTTTTAAAAAAACCTTCCCTAAACAGGGCTGCCTTCAGATGTCTTCTAAAAGTCAGATAGTTTCCTTGACATTTGATGGGAGGGCGTTCCACAAGGCGGGTGCCACTACCGAGAAGGCCCTCTACCTGGTTCCCTGTAGCTTTGCTTCTCGCAGGGAGGGAACTGCCAGAAGGCCCTCCGAGTTGGACCTCAGTGTCTGGGCTGAACGATGGGGGTGGAGACGCTCCTTCAAAATACTGGGCCGAGGCCGTTTAGGACTTTAAAGGTCAGCACCAACATTTTGAATTCTGCTTGGAAATGTACTAGGAGCCAATGTAGGTCTTTCAGGACTGGTGTTATGTGGTCTCGATGGCCACTCTCAGTCACCAGTCTAGCTGCCGCATTCTGGATTAGTTGTGGTTTCTGAGTCACCTTCAAAGGTAGCCCCACGTAGAGTACATTGCAGTAGTCCAAGCGGGAGATGACCAGTGCATGCACCATTGTGGCGAGACAGTATATACCCCACCTATCTGACTGGGTTGCCCCAGCCACTCTGGGTAGCTTCCAATATACAGTGGTACCTTGGGTTACAGATGTTTCAGGTTAAAGATGCTTCAGGTTACAGACTCCAATAACCCAGAAATAGTACCTTGGGTTAAGAACTTTGCTTCAGGATGAGAACAGAAATCGTGCGGTGGCAGCAGCGGGAGGCCCCATTAGCTAAAGTGGTACCTCAGGTCAAGAACAGTTTCAGGTTAAGAATGGACCTCCAGAACGAATTAAGTTCTTAACCCGAGGTACCACTGTATATAAAAACATAATAAAACATTAAACATTGGAAAAACCCTTCCCTATACCATGCTGCCTTCAGATGTCTTCTGAAGGTTGTAGTGACTTATCTCCTTTGCTTGGGGACTGCCGAACTCCATACCCTCCAACATTTCTCCAGTGAAAATAGGGACGTCTCAAGGAAAAGCGGGACATTCTGGGATCAGATCTGGAACCCTGACGGCTTCTGTAAATCCGGGACTGTCCCTGGAAAATAGGGACTCTTGGAGGGTCTGTGTTATGGGGTAGGCCCTAGAGATGGAGGCTAATTGGAGAGGTGTAGATCTGTGCCAGTGTAGAGGTGTAGAGGTGCTGGGCTCAAGCTTGCAAGCTGCATGCACACCCACCCATCCATAAATGGCACTCAAACCCACCAGGAAATCCAAACCCTTCACCTGCTACATGGAGTGGGGCAGGAAAACCTAGAGAGTTCAGGTCAAACCTGGAGGTCTGGCAACTCTGCTGGGTTCTCCCCACCACCACCTTTGCTCTAACTACTACACTGCACTGCTGTGGCTGTGCACATCCCTCTCCATCTTCAAGTGGCTGTGTTGTGGTACCTCCTGCTTCCTTAACATGCTTAAACGGTAGAGCTGGCGAGGCAAGTCTCCTCCACTCCCTGCTAAGGACTTTGGCCCTATGCATCTGGAAGAAACCCAGGAGGAGCAACTTCAGTAGCCATCTGCCAAGGCCATGCCATGATACCAAGCAGATAACACTGGGAAACCTCAAAGAGAACAGTGTGGGTATTGCAGAGTTCCCAAGCCTTGGCAGCCAGCCTCCCCCAGCCTCGTTAACGCAATCGCTCGGCCTTCTCGTTAACGCCGGCGGCATCGTCGAAGCCACCTGTTCCGCTCAAGGCCAACTCTTGATAAGCCAGCTGGGTTCCCATAGATATTGAGAACGGGGAATGTGTGGGTCAAGCCGCTGTTTTGGCTCTGAATCATTCGGATTCCTCTGTCCCTCCTCTCCCTCTCAGATCCTTTCTTTAAAATAGTTTCTCCCCCTTTAGAAAGGGGATCTTCTATTAAAACTGGGCTTGGGGAACCTGTGCTCTATTGTAGGGTAGGACTCGAACCTATGGCTTAAAGTTGGAGGTTTTAAAGCAGAGGTTGGGTGGCCACCTGTCATGGGTGCTTCAGCTGAGATGCCTGCATTGCAGAGGGTTGGACTAGATGACCCTTGGGGTTCCTTCCAACTCTACAATTTGGGCCCTGCCCTCCAAGAACCATCATCTCTTTAGATACTTTGCGCCAGAGCACCCCTTCTGGCTGGGGCTGGTGGGCGTTGTGGTCCAAAACGTTGTGCCAAGTCTCTCTGTTGGCTGCCTGATCTGGCAAGGCACATACCCCCGCTCTTATAGCGAGGTCTTGCCCTCTGTTGACAGAATTCCACTCTCCTGGCTTGCAAAGGGAGAAGAGCAGTCATAAAAGGGAAGAATTATCATTCGTTCCTCTGCCGAGTTATAAATAGGAAGACAAAGCCAGGCCACACACTGCTACGGCAGGTTTATATTACAGATGTATAGAGAGAGAGAGAGAGAGAGGTGCAGGCGACCGCACATCTATATCTATCTAAATATATATGGAGACAGCTTTTGGGGTTGCAGTGCATTAAATAGAGGCAGTGTGTGGTCCAAAGGAAGGGATTTTGCAGCAAGCTTCACCTCCGTCGCTTGAAATCAGGGGTAGGGAGATTCAGGCCCGGCAGCCAAATATGGCACTCCTAAGCCTCTCTGCCTATACCTCCGAGCTCTCCGCAGGCCACAGCGCTCACTGGGCCTGCTTCTCACTGTTTGCTTGACTGGATCATGTCCTTGAACTCTGGCCCTTCCTTGCCTAGATTGAAGACGGAGAGGGATGTGCACAAAAACTGCCCAACTGTACAGAGTTAAAATTGGCATCCGTTGCTCCACCCAGTTTTGTCTCTGGCCCTGCCAACCAGCAGCATGCGGCCCCCGAAAAGTTGCCCAGAAGGAAATGTGGCCCTTGGGTGGGAAGAGGTCCCCACACCCATGCTTTAATTCCTCGGTAGTGCTTGGAGGTAGAACTGTATCTGCCATGGCCAGGAAAGAGTTCTCATCAAAGCTCCAGGCATTTTAAGTGATACTTAGATGCTATAATAATAATAATAATAATAATAATAATAATAATAATAATAATAATAAAATACTCCACCCATCTGGCTGAGTTTCCCCAGCCACTCTGGGCGGCTCCCAATTGAGTGTTAAAAACAATGCAGCATTAAATATTAAAAACTTCCCTAAACAGGGCTGCCTTCAGATGTCTTTTAAAAATAGGATAGCTGCTTATTTCCTTGACATCTGATGGGAGGGTTATTTGTGGCGCATAGGAATCCGTTCATTCCCCCCCCAAAAAAAAATAGTCCGCCCCCCAAGGTCTGAGGGACAGTGGACCAGCCCCCTGCTGAAATAGTTTGCTGACCCCTGCTCTAAACACCCACTGTCATGGTCTGCATACAGGGGAGAGAAGGGGCTGCTTTGGGCCAGTGGAGGGATTGTGCTCCAGCCTAGATGGCACTCTTGAGCCATGGATGCACGCCTGCAAATCTGGCAGAGGAAAGAGAGGACAGGTGAGGTTGGAGATGAGGCGATGGAGACCCTCCCTCCACACCCCTGGAGCCTTAATGCTGGATTCAGATTCTGAAAGCACTTTGGGCTTGGGTCAACAAATGGACCGTTTGCTGAAGGGCTGTGGCTCCGGGGGTAGAGCCTTGCAAGCAGAAGGCCCCAGGCTGAACCCAACGCATCTCCAGAGTCCCCTGCCTGAAACCCTGGAGAGCTGCTGCCAGCCAGTGTTCCTGGAATGTTGAGAGATACAGGAACACCAGCCTGCAGCAGGGGACAGCATCGGGTGGACCAAACGACTGATTTTGAACAAAACAGCATTGTGATTGTTATTTTATTATAGTGTGTGTGCTTTACAGGCGATCAGCCTTCTTTATGGTCCAGCTTTCACTTCCACACATCACTACTGGGAAAACCATAGCTTTTACTATACGGACCTTTGTTGGCAAGGTGATGTCTCTGCTTTCTAGGTTTGCCATCGCCTTTCTCCCAAGGAGCAGGCGCCTTTTAATTTCGTGGCTGCTGTCACCATCTGCAGTGATCATGGAACCCAAGAAAGTAAAATCTGTCACTGCCTCCATTTCTTCCCCTTCTATTTGCCAGGAGTTGATGGGGCCAGTGGCCATGATCTTCGTTTTTTTGATGTTGAGTTTCAGAGCATATTTTGCGCTCTCCTCTTTCACCCTCAATAAAAGGTTCTTTAATTCCTCCTCACTTTCTGCCATCAAGGTTGTGTCATCTGCATATCTGAGGTTGTTGATATTTCTTCCGGCAATCTTAATTCCGGCTAGGGATTCATCCAGCCCAGCCTTTCGAATGATGAATTCTGCATATAAGTTAAATAGGCAGGGGGACAATACAGAGGACGAGATGGTTGGATAGTGTTCTCGAAGCTACCAGCATGAGTTTGACCAAACTGCGGGAGGCAGTGGAAGACAGGAGTGCCTGGCATGCTCTGGTCCATGGGGTCACGAAGAGTCGGAAACGACTAAACAACAACATCATATAAGCCCTACTTTGAATTTATCACAGATGGTACTCATTTTCTGGGGAAGGGGCTGTCGCTCAGTGATAGGGCGCTTGCTTGGCATGCAGAAGGTTCAACCCCTGCCCTTTGCATGTATTTAAACGAGCCCTTAATTCGTTAACCATGAAGACTAGGAGCTGGCTTTATTTATTTTTTTAGGAGAAGGGCTGCAGCTCAGAGGAAGGGCACCGCACTTGGGACCCAGGTTCAGTCCTCAGCATTTTAGCCCAGTTGGTAGAGCACAGGGCTCTTAATCTCAGGGTTGTAGATTCAAGTCTCACACCGAGCAAAAGATTCCTACGCCGCAAGGGGCTGGACTAGATGACCCTCTTCAGCCCAGGGTGGACAATACAAGATGGACTGATGCAACAGCACCATATAAGGCATCTGCCTGTGTTCCCTTTTCTCTGCCATTCATCTCAAGTCAAGGGCGGCAGAAGAACCATCTCTCTAGAAAGACCCCCAAGGGCAGCCGCAAATCCACATTAAGCAGGATTAAGAGTGTGTTGGGGTGGTGTCATGCTTGGCTACCTCCCAAGAATCTCAGCTTCGAGTGTGCCGGAGTCAAGCTGCCAGTTTAAACGATCGCCTGGAATTTTGCTGTTCTTTTCCTTTTAAAATAAATAAACATTTCATCTGGGGGACGGCCCTTTCATCTCAAAATATCTCGTTGGGGTGTGTGTGTGTGTGGAGGGGGAACTGAAGAGTGTTCCAGTGGCAGGAAAATGCCATCAGGGTGGATTTTGGAGGAGCAGGAACTGACACGGGTTTTGCCTAAAAACAGTGTGGTCTAGTGGTTAGAGGGCTGGGCGCTAGGATCTGGGAAACCGGGGTTCGAATTCCCCACTTGGCCATGAAGTCATGTGACCTTGTCTCTCCGCCTAACCCACCTCACAGGGTTGTTGTGAGGACAAAATGGTGAGAGGGAGAATCATGTATACCATCTTCAGTTCTGTTGTGGAGGAAAGGAGGGGGTTTAAACAGAATAATAATAAATAAACTAAATGTTGCTTTGGGTTAATAAGGGCAGAGAGCGGAGGAAGAGCATAGCCATTATGACTAGTAGCCATCGATAGCCTCACCTTGGTCTGACTAGCTCAGTTGGTTAGAGGGTGGTGCTGAAAAAAACCAGGGTTGCAAGTTTGAACCCTGTATGAGGTAGCTGCATATTTCTGCATTGCAGGGGTTGGACTAGATGATCCCCAGGGTCTCTTCTGACTCTACAATTCTATGATTCAGTGAATTTATCTAATATGTCGAATCCTCTTTTGAACCCCTCCGAGTCTGCGGCCATCAGCGTGTCCCGTGGGAGCAAGTTCCTCCAAAGAAGAATTTGGAAACGGATCACCCTGTGGTTTGCAGCCAATGAAGTTTCACTCAGAGTGGACCCATGGAAATTAAGAGACTAACTTTTCAAGGAGCCTATCCCATAAGAGCCTGCTAAATCAGGTCATTCTAGCCCACTTGTTTCACAGTACCCAACGAGATCCCTCTGGGGATTCCTCAAGCCCAACTACACTCTCCCCTCCAGTGGTTCCCAGCAACTGGTATTCAGAAACATGGTCGCCTCTGGCTATGGAGGCAGAGCATAGTCATAATGGCTATTATTAATTATTAAATTTGCATACCGCCTTGTACCTGCAGGTCTCAGGGCAGTCACCACACAAAATCACACTATAAAAACACAAAATACATAATAAAAACAACCCAACAACACTGCCCCCTTCGCCTCCATGAGTCTGATTTGAGACTGCACACACCACATATTTAAAGCACATTGAAAACACATTTCCCCCCAGCAATAAGAATTCTGGGAAGTAAAGTTTGCTAAGGGTGCTGGGGGTTGTAGCTCTATGGGGGATAAACTACAGTTCCCAGGATTCTTTGGGAGGCGATAATGTGCTTTTGGTGCGCTTTGAATGTATGGTGCGTACACAGCCAGAGTGAGACTAGCAGTGGACCCGATCCTATGTCCTAAAGTGATGCTGCTCTCCTCCCTGACTACCTTGCTCTGTTACAGCTAAGGTGTATGCCTTCAAGGGTACTCAACAGGGTTTGGAGGGGGCTGACCTTGAAGAGGCAGATCCCAAGTTCTCCAGGACCTGGGACAGCTCCTACAAGAAACTGATGTTGAGCCAATAGGACCTTTATTATTCTGGTCAAGGACTGATGATGGCCAGGACCTGATCTTCTGAGCATCATTGCAGTGAATTGAAAGGAGCAACATAGAACATAAGACTCGTTCTGATGGATCAATGGCAGTCAAGCCCCCCATCCTGTTCTCGCGGTCGCCAAACCCGATGACTGTAGGAAGGACTGGAGCGCAACCATTTCTATCTCCTCCTTCGGTTTCCTGAAACTGGTATCTAGGAGCATGACCACACCCAACCATGGAAGCAGAGAACAGCCATCATGGCTAGGTAAAGGTAAAGGGACCCCTGAGCCATCATGCCCAGTGGTCAATGTTGTGATGCTGCTCTCCGACTAAATAATGTGCAGGGGAAGGGGCATAAGAATGCATACGTATATGAAAGCAATGCGTAAAATGAATTATGTTAGGGGAAACCCCAGAGGCAGAGACGTACTAGAGGAGAAGGCTTTCAACATCTGCTAGCCACAATAGCTACACATGTCCTGCTTCCTCAGCAAACCCTCCAAGCATCCCTATTTTCCAGGGACAGCCCCAGATTTACAGAAGCCACCCCGGTTTCTGATTTGATGCCCAAATGTCCTGCTTTTCCTTAGGACGTCCCCATTTTCATTGGAGAAATGTTGGAGGGTATGGAGTGATGCAGCCCCTGAGCTGTATAGGGAAGGTTTTTTTAAAAACAGCAACAACAACAACACATGTTTGATGTATTATTATTGATGTTTTTATATATGTTGGAAGCTGCCCAGAGTGGCTGGGGCAACCCAGTCAGTCAGATGGATGGGGGTATAAACAATAAAATTAATATTATGGAATAAAGGTAAAGGTAAAGGGACTCCTGACCATTAGGTCCAGTCATAGAATCATAGAATCATAGAGTTGGAAGAGACCACAAGGGCCATCGAGTCCAACCCCCTGCCAAGCAGGAAACACCATCAGAGCCCTCCTGACATATGGTTGTCAAGCCTCTGCTTAAAGACCTCCAAAGAAGGAGACTCCACCACACTCCTTGGCAGCAAATTCCACTGTCGAACAGCTCTTACTGTCAGGAAGTTCTTCCTAATGTTTAGGTGGAATCTTCTTTCTTGTAGTTTGGATCCATTGCTCCGTGTCTGCTTCTCTGGAGCAGCAGAAAACAACCTTTCTCCCTCCTCTATGTGACATCCTTTTATATATTTGAACATGGCTATCATATCACCCCTTAACCTCCTCTTCTCCAGGCTAAACATGCCCAGCTCCCTTAGCCGTTCCTCATAAGGCATCGTTTCCAGGCCTTTGACCATTTTGGTTGCCCTCCTCTGGACATGTTCCAGTTTGTCAGTGTCCTTCTTGAACTGTGGTGCCCAGAACTGGACACAGTACTCCAGGTGAGGTCTGACCAGAGCAGAATACAGTGGCACTATTACTTCCCTTGATCTAGATGCTATACTCCTATTGATGCAGCCCAGAATTGCATTGGCTTTTTTAGCTGCCGCGTCACACTGTTGGCTCATGTCAAGTTTGTGGTCAACCAAGACTCCTAGATCCTTTTCACATGTACTGCTCTCAAGCCAGGTGTCACCCATCTTGTATTTGTGCCTCTCATTTTTTTTGCCCAAGTGCAATACTTTACATTTCTCCCTGTTAAAATTCATCTTGTTTGTTTTGGCCCAGTTCTCTAATCTGTCAAGGTCGTTTTGAAGTGTGATCCTGTCCTCTGGGGTGTTAGCCACCCCTCCCAGTTTGGTGTCATCTGCAAATTTGATCAGGATGCCCTTGAGTCCATCATCCAAGTCATTGATAAAGATGTTGAATAAGACCGGGCCCAAGACAGAACCCTGTGGCACCCCACTAGTCACTCTTCTCCAGGATGAAGAGGAACCATTGATGAGCACCCTTTGGGTTCGGTCAGTCAGCCAGTTACAAATCCACTGAGTGGTAGCATAGTCAGGACCACATTTTACCAGCTTCTTTACAAGAATATCATGGGGCACCTTGTCAAATGCCTTGCTGAAATCAAGGTAGGCTACATCCACTGTGTTCCCTTCATCTACCAGGGTTGTAATTCTGTCAAAAAACGAGATCAGGTTAGTCTGACATGACTTATTTTTCAGAAATCCATGCTGACTATCGTGACCATCGTGACTGACTCTGGGGTTGCGGTGCTCATCACGCTTTATTGGCCGAGAGAGCCAGCATACAGCTTCCGGGTCATGTGGCCAGCATGACTAAGCCGCTTCTGGCAAACAAGAGCAGCTCATGGAAACACCATTTACCTTCCCGCCAGAGCGGTACCTATTTATCTACTTGCACTTTGACATGCTTTCGAACTGCTAGGTTGGCAGGAGCAGGGACCGAGCAACGGGAGCTCACCCCGTCGCAGGGATTCGAACCGCGACCTTCTGATCGGCAAGTCCTAGGCTCTGTGGTTTAACCCACAGCACCACCCGCGTCCCTAGCACCACCCACGTCCCTTTACCCATCATGGCTAGTAGCCATCAATAGACTTACCCTCCAGGAATTCTGGCTTGGAAAAGCCAAGCATTCCAGCTTTGAATTTCACGTGGTGTCAAGAGAACCAATCATTAGAGCATGAGACTTAATCTCGGGGTTGTGAGTTTGAGCCCCATGTTGGGCAAAATATTCCTGCAGTGCAGGGGGTTGGACGAGATGAATCTCATGACCCATTCCAGCTCTACAATTCTTTGATTCTATGACCAACCAGTGCCCAGATCCTAAACCTGAACAAGATGTCTTTTTTGCCTTTTTTGTTGGGGCCAAATTGATCCTCAGGGTCAGTTGACTGGAGTGGGTAAACAAACTCAGTCTTGTTTTATCTTGCAGACTTCTTCATCTGGCCCCTGATACACCCCTATCTGGCCCTCAGGAATCTCCCCAAGCTACACCCTTAAGTGGCCCTGTTCTGCACCCTCCTTGCTTGTTTTTGTGTCCTCGATCTCCGATTATGCGTCTTGCTTGCCCAGATGGGGGATAGGGAGGGTGTGGAGAAACCAGCCTACTGTACAAAGGCAGCACTAACATGCTGCCATTGAGCTGCCTGAATAGCTCAGTTGGTTAGAGCACGGTGCTGAGAATGCCAAGGTTGCAGGTTCGATCCCCGTATGCGGCAGCTGGAAATTCCGGCATCGCAGAGGGTTGGACCAGATGGTCATCAAGGTTCTTTCCCAACTCTACAATTCTATAATTCTATGGAGCTTTAGTTCAGATTCCTGCATTCCAAGGGGGTTGGACTAGATGACCCTTGGTGTCCTTTCCATCTCTACAATTCTGTGATTCTATGAACCACTGGTGTGCCCACCTAAACATTGCTCAGAAGGGAATGCAGCTGCTGGGCTGAAAATTGTTCCTTACTCCTCTGCAAGGAGCACAATGACCCCTCAAGGTCTCTCTCTCTCTCTCTCTCTCTCTCTCTCTCTCTCTCTCTCTCCATGCAATCTTTAAAAAGCTACATAAACTCGCAGCATTATCTTATATATACTGTGGAGTCAACTTGATGTAAACTGTGCAAAAGCTGCCAGCACAGCCCAGGCTGCTCTGAGGTTGTATAAACTGGTCCCTTCTGTGGAATCCAAGTCCTCATAAATAAGAGCTGCTGAGAGCCATAGCGCCACCACCGTTTGGCAGTTCCAGCTGGGAAGAAGCGCCCGCTCATCAGGCACCGTGTTCTGGTCTGCTTTGCTATGACTTGGCCAGGATTTTGGGTTTTTTAAGTGCTAATTAAGAAGCAGAGCAGGAATCCTTTGCCCAATGTTTCACCACCCCCTCTTAGAATCCCACCTCCCAATCCCTTTTCATGGCTTGCAATGGTTCCTGGTGAAAATGGGACTTTGGGGGAACAACCCACCATTGATAATGACCTTACCTCCAGTTCTCTGATTTATGTAGAATGTCCCGGGTTCAGAGTCATAGCCAATGTTTGCCCTGCCCAGAGGAGAATCATTGAAATGAATAGCCATAACTAATTTAAGCCCATTCTTAAGGAAATCAGCCCTGAGTGCTCACTGGAAGGACAGATCCTGAAGCTGGGCCTGAAGACTCTCATGTTGGGAAAGATGGAGGGCACAAGGAGAAGGGGACGACAGAGGACCAGATGGTTGGATAGTGTTCTCGAAGCTACCAGCATGAGTTTGACCAAACTGCGGGAGGCAGTGGAAGACAGGAGTGCCTGGCATGCTCTGGTCCATGGGGTCATGAAGAGTCGGACATGACTAAATGACTAAACAACAACAACAAATTTAAGTCCATTAATTTAAATGGGTGCTGCTCTGAGGAGGGCTAAGGACACATTCACACTATACAGTCGTACCTTGGTTCTCAAATGGAATCCGTTCCAGAAGTCTGTTCGATTTCCGAAAACGTTCGAAAACCAAGGCATGGCTTCCAATTGGCTGCAGGAGCCTTCTGCACTCAGTCAGAAGTCGTGGAAGCCACGTCGGACGTTCGGATTCCAAAGAACGTTCACAAACCAGAACACTCATATCTGGGTTTGTGGCATTCAGCAGCCAAAACGTTTGATAACTAAGGTGTTTGAAAACCAAGGTATGACTGTACATTTAAAGCAGGGTCGTATCCCTTTAAACTTTCATGGCTTACCCCAATGAATCCTGGGGGCTGTAGTTTGTTTGGGGCGCTAAAAGTTATTAGGAGCCCCTCTATTCCCTTCCCAGAGTTCCCTGGGAAGGGGGGGGTGTTAGTCCACTCTGAGAATTGTAGCTCTGGAATCGTAGGACTTGTACAATGAGGATAATTCTGTACTGAGGACTTCTGCATGGAAAGCAGGTGCTTTACCATGGAGCTGAACCTTTCTCATAAGATGCAGGAACCTGGAAGCTGCCTTATACCAAGTCAGACCCTTGGCCCATCTAGGTCAGTATTGTCTGCACTGACTGGCAGCAGCTCTCCAGGGTTTCAGGCAAGGAGCCTCTCCCAGACTTAACTGGAGATGCTGAGGATTGAACCTGGGACCTTCTGCATGCAAGACAGATGCTCTACCACTAAGCTATGGCCCTTTCCAACTGAATGGCTCTGTTTCGCCTACACAAGGGCCCACGAGGACTTTGTATCTGGGATCCTTTTCACCACGCCCTCTGCCAAAACATGTCCCGTCTTTGCTTCTCCCGGCCAATTCGGGCACGCACAGCAATTAAAGCAGTTAAGTAGTTACCGTTTAAGCCATTTCATTTTTCCCTCCCGCGAGCTGCACCTTACAAATAAACACGGTGTTGGCTGCCCGTTCCTTGGCGGCCGCAGAGCCGGCTCCCAAAAGCAACACAGAGGACCTGCTTGTTCCAGGCTCCGTGAGCGACAGGAGGAGAAACATGGCTCATTCGCGGCTACTTAATTGGGCTTCCCGACGGACCCCCTCAGCTGCAATTACGGCAGCCGCCACAGAACCACACAGCCGGCTCTGTCCAAGGAGGGAGGCAGGCAGGCAGAACGAGGCCGGGTGATCTGTGCCACAGATTGACTGTGGCCTCGTTTGACTTTGCCCCTGTTCCAGGAGGGCACCAAAGAAATCATACTTCTAGGACAGTGGCTCCTAAAAATTTGGGGGGCCACCACCTTCTTGTTTCCATAAACTCATCCCCAGTGCCCCCTACGCTATAAAAAGCATTATTCAGACTAGCAGTTTGCACAAGCCACTAAGGAAGATAATAATAACATGATCTAAAATTCAAAATAGTTAATTGCCCAGTTATTCAAAACCCAGTGAAAACTCTTTAGCTTAATTAAGTCAACAAAATTAATTCAATGAGTCCATCAGTTAATTCAACGAATTCGTCATCAACTTCGTTGAACTTGACGGCCGATATTTTTTTACACAAGGAAAAAGTAAGGGTGAAGGAAATGTAGAGCATAGGACATTTCTATATAACTACTTACCAAGCATGCACATTTCTTAACCTACCACAGACGTTATAAGAAAATTGAGAGAGATGACCAATAATTGGCTTGTGACAACTCAGAATCATGAACACAAACAAATGTGACCAAAGTAAAACGGCACTGAAAGCGATAAGAGCAGCAAAGCTTTAAACAAGAAGTGGGGAAGATGTTTTGCTCTGGGCTCTAGCCTGGTCTATCATAAATAAGCAACCAATGCCCTCCGACGGGCCCACCTCCAGTGCCCCCCTGCTTAGAATTGTAGAATTAGAAGGGATTCCAAGGGCCATCTAGTCCAACCCCCGCAATGTGGGACTATGCAGCTGTCCCATACAGGGATCAAACCTGCAACCTTGGCATTCAGTGTCATAACTCAGGGTTACGACTCATCTGGTTTGCATGGGAAAGGTCTCGGGCTCAATTCTTGGTGCCTCTAGTGGGGCAGGGAATGTCCCTGTCTGGACATTGTTGCTGCCCTCCCACCAGATGTCAAAGAGAAAAACAACTACCAGACTTTTAGAAGACATCTGAAGGCAGCCCTGTTTAGGGAAACTTTTAATGTTTAATAGACTATTGTATTTTAATATTCTGTTGGAAGCCGCCTAGAGTGGCTGGGGAAACCCAGCCAGATGGGACGCGGGTGGCGCTGTGGGTTAAACCACAGAGCCTAGGACTTGCTGATCAGAAGGTCGGCAGTTCAAATCCCCGCAATGGGGTGAGCTCTCGTTGCTCGGTCCCTGCTCCTGCCAACCTAGCAGTTCGAAAGCACATCAAAGTGCAAGTAGATAAATAGGTACCACTCCGGCAGGAAGGTAAACGGCGTTTCTGTGCGCTGCTCTGGTTCGCCAGAAGCGGCTTAGTCATGCTGGCCACATGACCTGGAAGCTGTACGCCAGCTCCCTCGGTCAGTAAAGCGAGATGAGCACCGCAACCCCAGAGTCGGCCACAACTGGACCTAATGGTCAGGGGTCCCTTAACCTTTACCTTTTATTCATTAATAGAGCAGCTTTGCTGGATCAGGCCAAAGGCCTGCCATGGCCACTGGGAAGCCAGGAAGCAAAGCACAACGGCAAACTTTCCCCATTGGTGATTCCCGTCAGGTGGTATTCAGAAGCCTACTGCCTCCAGCAGTGGGGGGAGAACATAGCCATCTAAGTCATCTAAGGAGAATACAAGAACCTGCTGGATTAGGACAATGGCCCATCCAGTCCAGAATCCTGTTCTCAGAGTGGCCACCCAACCCTTTGGGTGAAACCCCCAAGCAACAGCTGAGCACAGGAGCACTCTCTCTTCCTGTGGTTTCCAGCAGAGCTACAAGGAATAAGGAATTCCCTGCTGGATCAAGTCAAAAGACCATCTCTGGTCCAGCATCCCTGTTCTCACAGTGGCCAACCAGATGCCCCAATGGGAAGCTCAGAAGAAGAGCCGGAGCGCAAGAGCAAATCTCCCCGCTTGCGATTCCCAACAACTGGAATTCCACAATCCTGCCTTTGACAATGGAAGCAGAACCCTTCCACTTCTATGGCCGAGGCAGCCCAGGGACAGAGGGGCTCTATTGTACCAGCTTCTGTTGGGTGGGCAGGGGGAAGCAGACAGGAATTTTGACAGTGTCTTCCCCGTTTTTTCCCCTCCACTCCAAGTCTGTGCTTTGAAATGCAGCAAAGAGATATGTGGGGCCGGGAGGGAATGGGACAAGCTGGAGACGAGGACTCTGGAGCAGACACTTGGTGTCATCGCAGCCGCCCCCTCCTCGCTGGGGCTGGTAGGTAGGTGCCTTCGTGTGCTGCTCTTTCAGCCGGCTTGGCTCCAATCGGCAAAGGTGTCCCGTCTCTCTGTCTGCCCCGGGATGAGTAATGTTTACACAAATTAATTTAATCCCTGCTACTTTGGAGATGTCATCGGGCTGACTGGAATGCCAGATGGAGCGATGAGTTGTGGGGGTCCCGAGGTTTACGAAAACAGGGCGAGAAGAATGACGGGCCTTTCTCTCGCTCCCCGTCTCACTCTCTGTCTCATCCCCGTCTGAAGGAATGGCATTTTGCTGCGTCGGAAAGAGGTGCTCTCTCCTAGCCCTCCCTTCCACCAGGGACGGGTGGAATCTGCCCCTTTGAGTTTCTCTCCATCCCTCGTATTCCCTCTCCAAAGTCCACTTCTCCACATTTCCACATCAGTTTGCAATTTTAAAAAACAGAAACGGTAAGCAACAATACTAATCCTCATGAAAATTCAGTAGCAATGCTGCCCTTTCAGTAATTCTGTGAGCATTGAATTTGTTACAAATCACGAAGTGTCACAACAGACGTACCATAGAATCATCAACTATTGGTAAAATAACTGAGAACATTAATGTGCTTTAAATGTATGTTGTGTACACAGGCCTTTGTTAGAGGGCTTCTTTCTTTCTTTCTTCCTTCCTTCCTTTCTTTCTTTCTTTCTCTCTTTTGTAAGGCACCTGCTGCAATTTTTTATTTTATTTTTTGAAAAATCATGGTGGTTTGCTCTTAAGGTTGTGGTTTTGGTAACAGGGCATTGCAAATCCTAGGCGCAGATACCTGGGAGGAGATGGAAGGATCTGTCAATTTCACTTTCCCCAGTTTGTCATTTCTCTACTCTTAAGTCTTAAATTCAGTTCTCCACATATTGCAACAATTCGAGAATAATTTAATAATAATAAAAATCCTCGTGAAAATTCAGCAGCGTTTAAGTGTGAATGTATCCTAATACGCACACCTTTGTATGCAGTTTTTGCCTGGTTTGCACATTTTGGCAAAGTGATTTGCCCCAATAGAACACATGTCTGCACACTGTTTTTGCAAATATGCGCACCAAATCCTATTATGTGCAAATCTGTGCACATTGTGTGACTGTAGATTTGCATTGCAAAATTCAGATAAGTGCTAGAAGCTCTGCCACTGGTTTCAGGCTCCCTACTAGGAGAACAGGATGCTTGACTAAATGGACCAATTGGCCTGATACAGCTCTTCTTACAAGGTTGAGCTGCTTAGTCCGTCAAGCCCAATATTATAGACTCTGACCAGCAGCACCTCTCCAGGCTTTCAAGAAGAAAAAAGACTTTAACATGTCAGGGGTCGAACCAAGATTTTCTGCATGCAAAAGAGGTGCTCTAACGCTGACTTGGGGCCCCTCCTCAAAGCTATGGCCATTGCCATTTTTCTTCCTTAAAATGCAATCTCTGGCCCTTAAAGGCTGTGAAGAGCACATGAAACAAGATGGTTCAGTGTTCTGATGTGGTACCATATGAATTAACTTCCTGTGTCTTAAGGGAAAGGTAATAGCCAGTGCTTTTTTTCTGGGGGGACGCATACCCCCATAACATTTTGTGAATCTAAGTTTGGCCTCATTGAGGGGCAGTATTTCAATATGAGCAGGAAAATGAGAGTACCCCTAAACATTATTTTTTTTAGAAAAAAGCATTGGTGATAGCAGTAGAATGGGATGCGGGTGGCGCTGTGGTCTAAACCGCAGAGCCTAGGGCTTGCCGATTGGAAGGTCGGCGGTTTGAATCCCTGCAATGGGGTGAGCTCCTGCCAACCTAGCAGTTCGGAAGCACGTCAAGGTGCAAGTAGATAAATAGGTACCGCTCTGGCAGGAAGGTAAACGGCATTTCCATGCGCTGCTCTGGTTTCGCCAGAAGCGGCTTAGTCATGCTGGCCACATGACCCGGAAAAACTGTCTGCGAACAAACGTTGGCTCCCTCAGCCAGTAAAGTGAGATGAGCGCCGCAACCCCAGAGTTGTCCACAACTGGACTTAACTGTCAAGGGTCCTTTACCTTTACCTTTTAATAGCAGTAGAGCATCTCAAATCCAGTCCCTGACATCTTCAGGTCAGGCTGGGAATGCCCCTACCTGAATTATTGTTGTTGTTGATGTTACTACTACTACTATGCCACCCATCTGACTGCATTGCCCCAGTCACTCTGGGTGGCTTCCAGCAAATTATAAAACCACAGTAAACCACTGAAACTGTGGAGAGTTGCAGCCAATCAGTGTTGACAACACTGGCCTAGTTGGACTAATGGTCTGACTCAATATAAGGCAGCTTCCTAGGTTTGTTCCTACAGTGGATTCTCCACTGACCAATTTTCCCCCTTTCCCAAGTGGACTCTGGCCCAGGACCCCCTCACAACTGCGCTTTCTAAAAAACCCACCCGGAGTGGCGCAACAGCTTGTTTGCTTGCCTACAGCGTGAAGACCCACACGTACGTTGAGAGGGGCTCTTGTCCGAGCGATCACCACGATGGGATCCGCCTCACCTGACGGCTGTGAGATGTCGGATCCCACAGAGCCGGTGGCCACAGACCCCCCGGCGAGCCAGCGTGTGGGAGGGCTGTGTTTGGGGCTGAGGAACCCACAGGAGCTCTCCTGGGGAGAGTGACAGAGGAGGCAATTGAGCGCTCCCAAACAAGGGAGCTTTTGGGAGCCGCAATGCATCTCTTGTTGCTGTCTCTAGACCCATCTGTGGGGCAGTGCCTGCCCCTCCGCGAATAGACGCACGCCTTCCTGTTATTCCGTTTTTCTTGGCAGGGCCACTGTTTCTCCTCGTTAGCCCTCTAAGACAGATCAGCAAAGATCAACACATGCTTGGCCGTTTTCGTCCGCAAAGGAGGGATCAGGGAGAGAGACAGAGAGAAAGTCCTTCGAAGTACGGAGCCCGACGATCCGTCAAAAACCTAAGCTGAGGAATTCGGTTTCTGTTTTTGTCTACTCTCTGGTGCCCTGCCTGCTGCCACAACATACAGCCTCTCCACTTTAAAGCATCATGGCTTCCCCCAGAGGATTCTGGGAATTGTTCAGGGTGCCAAGAGTTGTGAGGAGGTCCCCATTCCCCTCAGAGAGCTGTTTCTTAGTCAATTCCTCTTCACAGGGAACTCTGGGAATTGTAGCTCTGCAAGGGCGAAATAAAGGTTTCCTAACAACTCTTAGGGACGCGGGTGGGCTGTGGGTTAAACCACAGAGCCTAGGACTTGCCGATCAGAAGGTCGGCGGTTTGAATCCCCGCGACAGGGTGAGCTCCCGTTGCTCGGTCCCTGCTCCTGCCAACCTAGCAGTTCAAAAGCACGTCAAAGTGCAAGCGGGAAGGTAAATGGCGTTTCTGTGCGCTGCTCTGGTTCGCCAGAAGCGGCTTAGTCATGCTGGCCACATGACCTGGAAGCTGTACGCCAGCTCCCTTGGCCAATAAAGCGAGATGAGCGCCGCAACGCCCGAGTCGGTCACAACTGAACCTAATGGTCAGGGGTCCCTTTACCTTTACCTTTAACAACTCTTAGCACCATTAAACTCAAATTTCCAGGATTCTTTGTGGGAAGCCACAACGGTTTAAAGTGGCCCCATTTGTACTTTACATTTCAAGCGTAATCATACCAGTTTAAGCCTTTATGGCTTCCCCCAAAGAATTCTGGGAGCTGTCGTTTGTCAAGAGTGCTGAGAGTTGCGATTCCCTTTCCCAAACTACAGTTCCCAGAGTGGTTCGATAACCCATCCCTCTACACAGGAAACTAAGGGGGGGGAATAAGGTTCAGAATGGGGACATTCCCAGTCCTACCTGAAGATACCAGAGATACCAGGGCCTTCTGCAATGCAAGGAAGTTGCTCTGCCACAGCGCTCTGGCCTTTCTCCAGAGTGAACTCATTGGTCCAACCCAGGAATGGGGAGCCTTGCTTGGTCCGGAGCTTCCATTCCCTTATGGGGGGTTGGTGGTGGCTGGAGGCAACAGTGGGTGGAGTTATGGACACCAAGCTCTTTACTTTTGCACAGGAGTAGGTAACGCGAGAAAGGGCGTACAGCATCTGCTTTGCACAGAGAAGGTCCCAGGTTCCACCCCCAATGGCATCTCCAAGTAGGGCTGGGAATTTCCCCTGCCTTAAAACCTGGAGAGCTGCTGCCAGCCAGTGTAGACAATACTGAGCTAGATAGAGTAGAGGTCTGACTCAGTATAAGGCAGCTTCTTCTGTTCCTGCATCTTAAGGGAAGGGCTGTAGCTCAGCATCACAGCACCTGCTTTGCATGCAAGAAAGTCCCAGATTCAATCCACAGCATCTCCAGTTAGGGCTGGGGGAGAACCCTGCCTGAAAAGTCACTGCCAGCCAGTGCAGGCAATACTGAGCTAGATTATCTAGCTCAGTAGCTAGGTCTTATGTTCCAGCCAGGCACAAGTCAGAGGCTTACAAACACATAAACCTCTCCATCTTCCTCTTCCTCCTCCTCCTCAAGCAATAGGTCACAGTTCAAGGGCACATCCCAGTGCAAGCACTCGAGGAGAATGTAGCCTCTGGGGTGTGTGTGGTCTGTGGAACCCCAGGGGCCAGAAAGAGAGGCCTCGAGGGCCACATTTGCCTCCTCCCCCCTCCAGACCGGAGACATCCCACCCCTTGGTCTATCCATAGCCATTAGGGCTAAAGGTGAAGCTGTTCCCTGGGTAGTAAAAGGTTTTCAAAGAACCATAGAAATGTCAAGCTGGAAAGTATCCAAAGGGTCATCTAATCCAATGCAGGAACCACTTTTTTTTGCTTATTATATTTTATAAAATTTCACATAAACACTCCAATATTTAAAAAAAATCTTTTCCCCCCAACTTCCCCTCCCCTTTTCCACTGTGTTTTTTATTTCTCCCCCTTTGCTTTTCTCTCTTATACCACAACCACCATACAATAATCTCCAAATCCTTCTGCTGCTCGTAGTTCAAATCCCGCTCACAAATTCATCATACTATAATATTTCTTTAAATATTATTTTGGTGTGACTCTGGGTCAACATATTTTGAAGAGCAAAAAAAAAAAAAAAAAAAGGATGCTATGACAACTCTCATTTTAAATACCCCCTACTATATGTAGGTTATAGAAGCTGTGATATATTGCGGGGGGAGGGGGGCAGGAGAAGAGAAGAGGAAAGCAAATCTTCAACCCTCAGTTATGTCTATGTCTCATCCAGAAAGCATAGCCAGAGACATTTTGGAATTTTTTAAAAAAATCCACCCAGGCAGAAATTTCACCCCTGAAAAAGAGGACATATGGCAACCCTCTGCTCACCTGGTCTTCCCACCAGCTCCTCCTCAATCCTAGGTAAAGGTAAAGGGACCCCTGACCGTTAGGTCCAGTCGTGACCGACTCTGGGGTTGCGGCGCTCATCTCGCTTTATTGGTCGAGGGAGCCGGCGTACAGCTTCCAGGTCATGTGGCCAGCATGACTAAGCTGCTTCTGGCAAACAAGAGCAGCGCACAGAAACGCCGTTTACCTTCCCGCCGGAGTGGTACCTATTTATCTACTCACACTTTGACGTGCTTTCGAACTGCTAGGTAGGCAGGAGCAGGGACCGAGCAACGGGAGCTAACTCTGTCGTGGGGATTCGAACTGCCGAATCCTCAATCCTATGCCCTTTAAAAATGTGGGGTGTTCTTTTTTGGGGGTGGGGGGTTATTGGGTTGTTTTTATTTTGATTATATATTTTGCGGTTTTGCGTTCTGGTTTTGTTCTGTGAGCTGCCCTGAGACCTCTAGGTATAGGGCGGAATTTAAATTCAATAAATAAATAATAAAATCAATCAATTAATCAACCAACCAAGCACCACCTGGCATTGTTCTGAGCACTGAGACTGGGACGGAGGGAAAGAACTCAATGATGAGCCCTACCTTTGCCACTGCTGGGGCCTTATCAGCTGCCTGAGGATACCAGGTGCCAGCACCAGCCCTGCAGGGCATCTTTGAGTCTCCTGGCCTTCTGCGTGCCATCCATGCAAGGTGACATCTTCACCTTCAGGGATTCATTAGCTGTGATTTCTGCCTTGCAGGAGGTTGGGTTAGATGAGGTCCCTTCCAACTCTACAATTCTATGATGCAGAACCACTTTAAAAACAACAACACAGAGAGCCCTCTGCAAACAGGGTTGTTGGGTTTTTAAAAAAACTTCTTGGCTTTTTTGCAAGCCGGCCAGCGTTCACCTCCGACTCCCCCACCGCTCCCTGTAAGCCGAGACGGCAGCTGACAGCCACCCCATGTCTCAAGGCTGGCGCAGGATGGGAGAAGGGACGCCGTTAGGAATCAGCGGGAGTAAGAGGTGACCTCACCCCGAGCAGAGCTGCCGCATTTACGCTTGTTTGCTTAGTAACACGCCAGCCCTTCGGTGTGAAAAATAATCCCAATAAAAAAATAAATTTAAAAGGGCCCGACAGAGCCAATTTGAGTTTATTACGTCGCGGAGGGCAGCAGGATCTGACAGTAAGCCATTGACTCCTCGCGACGCCAGGAGGTGCCAGGGAGTTAGCTAACGCAAAGCCTGAGACGAAGGGTGGCATCGAGGTCGGTTTCACGGGTCCCTGAATGCCGCCGACTACTTTGCCCAACCTGTTGATGCTACTGCCTTTGGAGCCTGTTGCCATTTATGTCAGAAAGCGTGGCACAGATCCCCTGATCATACTGTACAGTGGTACCTCGGGTTACAGACGCTTCAGGTTACAGACTCCACTAACCCAGAAATAGTACCTCGAGTTAAGAACTTCGCTTCAGGATGAGAACAGAAATCGCGTGGTGGTGGTGCAAGCCTTCATTAGCTAAAGTGGTACCTCAGGTTAAGAACAGTTTCAGGTTAAGAACGGACCTCCAGAACGAATTAAGTTCTTAACCTGAGGTACCATGTTAACGGAGAAATCTGAGGGCTCCCTTGGACAAAAAAACAAGGACACCAGCCAGGAATACCAGAGCAAAACAGCAGCCAGTAGGCTTGGTCTTTATTGAAGACTGTCGCGACAGGATTCCCACCTGCCACAAGGTGGAACAAGATGGAAGCCCTGAACAAAAGAAGACCCCAACTTTTATTAGCTACTAATCCCCCATGCTACACCCCTAAGACTACATCATAACTACATCATGACTACATCATAACTACATCATGACTACATCATTGACACATCACAAAGAGGAGGGATTCAGGGAGGAGTTGTGGTGGTAACCTGAGTGTCTTGTCACCTGTCCGGTTCCTCCTTTCCCCCTCCCCATGATTACAAAGAGGAATTCACTGTTTCCTGCCCCCAGAGGGAAGGGCTGGTCACTGTCCTTTGTTTCAGTCCGTGCTGAATCCACTTCCACATGCAGGTCCTTTGTGAGTGTAATGATCTTCTGTCTAGGACCATCAAGGTTGGCACGCCAACTGGGTAGGGCTTGCTGCAGATGTGTTGGTAGGCTTGGGGCATTATGGCTGCCTTGTGTCAAGTCTCCCCCCTTTGATAGTCCTTCCTTCATGGTGTAAAATAAAAGTGGAACGGTACAGATCCGATGTACGGCTGATTTTCTATGAATTTATAACAGAAGCGTCGCGTATGTCGTGTGTGAGTGTGTGTGTGTCATGTTTGTACAAACTGAATGATTTGGGGGGGGCGTGTTCCTGCAACACCACTGTACATGGAATGGTACCGTTAGAAGGAACCCAAATGCCATCTACCATCTGCTGATGCAGGAAACCCACTCCTGTAATATCCCTGATAGGCAGCCATCCATCTTCTGCTTAACCATCTCTAAGAACATAAGAAGAGCCTGCTGGATTAGTCCAGAATCCTCACAGAGGCCGACAAGATGCCTGTGGGAAAATGGCAAGCAGGATCTGGGCACCACAAGCGCACTCTCCCGCCCCTTCCAGCAGCTGATATTCAGAAGCATTACTGCCTTTGACCATTAAAGGAAGAGCATAGGTAAAGGTAAAGGTAAAGGACCCCTGGGCAGTTAAGTCCAGCCAAAGGTGACTAAGGGGTTGTAGTGCTCATCTTGCTTTCAGGCCGAGGGAGCCGGCGTTTGTCCACAGACAGCTTTCCGGATCATGTGGACAGCATGACTAAACCGCTTCTGGCACAACAGAACACTGTGATGGAAACCAGAGTGCACGGAAACACCGTTGTTAATAATAATAATAATAATAATTATTATTATTATTATTATTTATTTATTTATTTATTTATACCCTGCCCTCCCCAAACAGAGCCAGGCTCAGGGCAGCTAACACCAGTAAAATTACAATAAAAATAATGGGGGGGGGGGACCAATTTAAAATACAGGTTAAAAATACAAATTAAAATGCAGCCTCATTTTAATAGTAGGCCATAGATCAAAAATATAAGGGGAGGGAAACATAAGGGTCAGACTGAGTCCAAACCAAAGGCCAGACAGAACAGCTCTGTCTTGCAGGCCCTGCAGAAAGATGTCATGTCCCGCAGGGCCCTAGTCTCTTGTGACAGAGCATTCCACCAAGTCGGGGCCAGTACTGAAAAGGCCCTGGCCCTAGTTGAGACCAATCTAACCTTCCCGCCGCAGCGGTACCTATTTATGTACCTGCACTGGCGTGCTTTCGTACTGCTAGGTTGGCAGGAGTTGAGACTGAGGAACGGGAGCTCACCCCGTCGCGGGGATTCAAACCGCCGACCTTCTGATCGGCAAGCCCAAGAGGCTCAGTGTTTTAGACCACAGCGCCACCCATGTGGCAGAGCATAAAGGATGAGGGAATTGGGTGTTTAGCCTTGTAAAGAGGAGAGTGAGAGGAGGAGCAAGCTTGTTTTCTTCTGCTCTGGGAGGCAGGACCCAAACAAATAGATTCACTTTACAAGAAAGGAGATTCCGACTAAGCATCTGAAATAACTCTTTGATGGTAAGAGTTGTTCGACAGTGGGATGGTGCTGAACTCTCCTTCCCTGGAGGTTCTTAAGCAGAGGTTGGATGAACATCTGTCCTGGGTGATCTAGTTGAGATTCCTGCTGGGAGTTGGGCCATGGAGAGCCCTCTCCTTCACAGTTTTGTCCCATCCTCTTTTAAAGCCATCCAAGTTGGCGGCTGCCTCCTGTGAGAGAGAGTTCCACAGTCTCTGAATATTTCTGCCTCCTTCGTGCCACCGCTGCGGCATGGTCTTCCTGCTATTGCCCCCCTATGAACTTCTGCTCTGAAGGCCCACGGCACTGGCAGGCAACTCTCTGAGGAGGGATGCGGTATGTTGTCGCCTTATTTTTTTAAAAAATAAAAGTTTAAAACCCTGAGGTATAGTCTCAGGAAGACTCAGGAGAGAGGCAGCCAGCTCCCTGAGGGAAAAGCTCCGAAAGATATACAAAGGGCCCTGCGTTTTTGCGCAAACCCCCTCAAATGAGCTGACGATCATTCCAGGAAATTTGTTTTCATTCACCGGAGAACTTAATTAGCCACGGAAGGAGCTCTAATTACTCTTTTTAAAAAGCCCCCCCCCCAACACCAACGTGACCCCCGGCCAAATTCTTGCTCTGTTGTTTCTTAAGTAAACAGCAGAGGCTGAGGTAATTTTTTCCCCCTCAGAAAAAAATCTTTTTTTTTAAGAGATCAAACAGCCTAGGAAAAGAGAATGACAAAGATGTATTAAGTTGATCAAAATATTGCCGCATTTCTCCCTCCTGATTTTGATGAGCCGCTTCCCAAGAGGGCAGCGCCTGAACACTCCCAGCTTCGAACAAGCACGCACTTGCTGCCTTCGTTCTGAAACAAGACAGAGGCGAAGGGTTGCCTAGCCAAGGTTAGTCCTACTCAGAGTAGAGCCGCTGAGGACAATAGGCATGGTCCATTCATCTTGATGGGTCGTCTCTGAGGACTGAGATGGATGCAACCCCAAATTTCCACTCACCTCCAGATTGGTTGGCTCCAGATGAAGGCAGCATTCCCTACACACACCTCCTGGGAACTGGAAGCCCCATCCAGAAAGGAGGAGTTTCCCTGCCGTGCCTCTGCATGAGTGTCTGCTTGGGCTTTTTACGGAGACAGATTAACACAGGGAGGGACAACCTTTGGCCATATGGATGCTGCTGGACTGCAAGAACCAGGTTCCCAGCACCATGGCAGGGCCCACTCCCCACTTATAGCTTTCGTGCTGCTTTGGCACTCACAGCCTGGACATTGGAAATATAGTGGTACCTCGGGTTAAGTACTTAATTCATTCCGGAGGTCCATTCTTAACCTGAAACTGTTCTTAACCTGAGGTACCACTTTAGCTAATGGGGCCTCCCGCTGCTGCTGTGTGATTTCTGTTCTCATCCTGAAGCAAAGTTCTTAACCCAAGGCACTATTTCTGGGTTAGTGGAGTCTGTAACCTGAAGCGTATGTAACCTGAAGTGTATGTAACCTGAGGTACCACTGTAACAGGGATGGAGGAGAGGAAGGAGGATGGGAAACAACTTTAAGAACCCAGCATCAGGTGTGGGTGGGTGTGGACTAGATGATCCTTTGGGTCTGTACCAACTCCACATTTGATACTACGACCGCAAACTGTGCAGGCCCCAATTCTGGGATTTTAGAAATTCTCCCACTTAGATCAGAACTCAAGGGGTTGAAATGCAGAGATCAAGCACTGAAAACCATAAAGGAAAGGGAAATTGTGTGTGTGTGTGTGGATTCTCTTTATCTTTAACTATGTCCCTGTATGGACATGCACCATGCGCTTATGAATGCGCAGAAGGAGGCGAAAAGGTGCTGCGCATGATTCTCCCCCCCCCGGCCGGTCACCGAGGGAGCGTGCCGCGGATCGCAGCCTCCCTTGCAAAAGGCCGGCGCTTCTCCCGGAGCCGTGCGATAGAGGAGCCCCTCGCGCCTCCCAGCCTAAACAAGGGATAAATATTTACAGTGATTTAAAAGCAATAGCCCGGGGGAGATTTAACTTGTCATGTCCAGCCAAGAAAGGAAAGCCGTCCAGGACGCGGCTCAGTGCAAGAATCAAATAAACAAAGGAGGGCTTGGAAGGAGAAGGAGGCTGAGCATCCGCCAAGCCCCTCACTCAGCCTCCTCTCGCAGGGACATCTTCCAAACACAAGGGTGGGGGGCTCCTCCCAGTGGCGTAGCGTGGGTTGTCAGCACCCGGGGCAAGGCAAGTAATTTGCGCCCCCTAACCCGTGGATTTTGCGCCCCCTAACCCGTGGAGCGCGCCCCCCCAGATGTTGCGCCCGGTGCGGCCGGCCCCCCCTGCACCCCCCACGCTACGCCACTGGCTCATCCCGCCCCCCATCAAGGACCACATGCAGGTAGTGGACAGGGCCTGAGCCTGCAGTGGATGGGGGCACCTCTCAGTCACTCGTTTACCCCTCACAGAACTACAACTCCCAGCACCCTCAACAAACTAAAGTTCCCAGGATTCTTTTTTCGGGTGGGGAATGGGCTTCAAGTGTTTGTGTGTGTGTGTGTGTGTGTGTGTGTGTGTGTGTGCGCAGCCTCCCTCTCCTTCTTTCTTCTTAGAAATAGATGAATCTGCCTCACACCGAGACAGACCGTTGGTCCATTTAACTCAATATTGCCTACTCTGGCTGGCAGTGGTTCTCCAAAGGCTCAGGCAGGGGACAGCCCCACTCCTACTTGGAGATACCGTTTTGGGATTTAAACTGGGACCCTGTGCATGCAAAGCAGATGCTCTATCGCTGTGTTTATGGTCCCCCTCCTCCGAAGTTTCTGAAAAGCCAAGGGTTCCATACAAGGTGCATCTTAATGCAGATTTAGACAGTAGGAGATACAGCGGTCATCATTAAATATTGGTCCTAATGTCCTCCTTTTGCAGATTCAACCGCAAGTGCAGCCGCAAAAGCAAGTTGTGATTGTTTAAAAGTTAAAGGGACCCCTGATCATTAGGTCCAGTCATGGCCAACTCTGGGGTTGCGGTGCTCATCTTGCTTTACTGGCCGAAGGAGCCTGCGTAAAGCTTCCGGGTCATGTGGCCAGCATGACTAAGCCGCTTCTGGCGAACCAGAGCAGTGCACAGAAACGCCGTTTACCTTCCCGCTGGAGCGGTACCTATTTATCTACTTGCACTTTGACATGCTTTCGAACTGCTAGGTTGGCAGGAGCAGGGACTGAGCAACGGGAGCTCACCCCGTCGCAGGGATTCGAACCGCCGACCTTCTGATCGGCAAGGCCTAGGCTCTGTGGTTTAACCCACAGTGCCACCCGTGTCCCTGATTGTTTTAGAAGTGCATAAATAAACAGTAAAACACACACACACACACATTTGGGCCAGGCTTTTAGATTCTCCAAAACAGATAACAATACGAAAGAGCAGAAAAGAAATATTTTTTGTTTGTTTTCCGTTCTTTTTCACCCTTCTCTCTGTTGATCAAGCTCCGCCCTCTCTGCCACCCTTCTCTCTCTCTCTCTCGCTCTCAAATGGCCCTGCAGATTGTTGTTGGACTCCAACACCCATCGCCCACAGCCAACGTGGCCAACAATCAGGAATGCGAGAACCGGCGGCTGGACAAGATGGGCTCCTGTCATGTTCTCATACTATTCCTGGAGACATCTGGCTTCCTGGTACCAAGATACCAAGACTGAACCTGGGAACCCTTTTGTGTGCAAAGCAGAGGTTGTACCACTGAGCCCTTCACTAGACTGAGTCAGACCACTGGTCCATCTAGCTCAGTACTGCCAACACAGACCGGCAGCAGCTCTCCAGGGTTGGGGCCATTCTCAGCCCTACCTGGAAAAGCCTGAGCTCCAACCTGGGGCTTTCTGCATGCAAAGCAGATGCTCTGCCACCGATCGACATCCCTCCCCCAAAATGCACAGATCTCCTGCACTGTCTCGGAAAGACGTTGCATGAGAACCTCACTCCTATTTCCTTCCCTGCACAAGCAAGCTATCAGTTTTGCAAATGCACGGGCACCCTCTGCTGTTTAACGTGAGCCTGGCGATGCATATTCCTTTCTGCTTCCCCACTTCTATATTCTCTCAACACACAGAATAACAGAATCACAGAATTGTAGAATGGGAAGGGACCACGAGGGCCAACCTTCTGCAATATGGGAATCTTCTTGCCCAACATGGGGCTCGAACCCTTGACCTTGAGATCTTAAGAGTCTCAGGCTCTACCAACCAAGCTATCCCACGGGCTCGACACGCCTACAATTGCACCAAACAACACATGCTTCAATTCCACACACAAACAAATGCAATTGATCCTCCACACTTCGGTCGGGGCTGTGGTGGGCCTCCCGATATTGCTGGCCTCCAGATCCCGTCAGCCACAGCCATCATGCCCAGGGGTCAATGTTGTGATGCTGCTCTCCAACTAAATAATGTGCAGGGGAAGGGGCGTGAGAATACATACGTATATGAAAGCAATGCGTAAAATGAATTATGTTAGGGGAAACCCCAGAGGCAGAGACATACTAGAGGAGAAGGCTTTCAACATCTGCTAGCCACAATGGCTACAAATGTCCTACTTCCTCAGCAAACCCTTCAAATATCCCTATTTTCCAGGGACAGCCCCGGATTTACAGAAGCCGCCCCGGTTTCTGATTTGATGCTGGAATGTCCTGCTTTTCTTTAGGACGTCCCCATTTTCATTGGAGAAATGTTGGAGGGTCTGGAGTGATGCAACCCCTGAGCCAAGGAGATAAATAACTCTACAACCTTTAGAAGACATCTGAAGGCAGCCCTGTATAGGGAAGGGTTTTTTTAAAAAAAACAAACAAACAAACATGTTTGATGTATTATTATTGATGTTTTTATATATGTTGGAAGCTGCCCAGAGTGGCTGGGGCAAACCAGTCAGTCAGATGGATGGGGGTATAAACAACAAAATTATTTTTATGGAATAAAGATAAAGGTAAAGGGACCCCTGACCATTAGGTCCAGTCGTGACCGACTCTGGGGTTGCGGTGCTCATCTCGCTTTATTGGCCGAGGGAGCCGGCGTACAGCTTCCGGGTCATGTGGCCAGCATGACTAAGCCACTTCTGGCGAACCAGAGCAGTGCACGAAAACGCTGTTTACCTTCCCGCTGGAGTGGTACCTATTTATCTACTTGCACTTTGACGTGCTTTTGAACTGCTAGGTTGGCAGGAGCAGGGACCGAGCAACGGGAGCTCACCCCGTCACAGGGATTCGAACCGCCGACCTTCTGATCGGCAAGTCCTAGGCTCTGTGGTTTAACCCACAGCGTCACCCACTTCCCTTTTATTATGGAATAGGACATGCCTATTTCCATCAGAGGAATGTTGGAGGGTATGCCGTTGCCGAGAATTGCAAGTCAGGAGAAAGCAGTGGTACCAAAGTCCTGCCTTTGGGCTTCCCATAATGGGCATCTGGTTGGCCGCTCTGAGAACGGGAGGCTGGACCGGATGGGCCTGATCCAGCGGGGTGCTCCTGGTGTTTTTCCCAGAGGCATCTGGCCAGCTTTGGCCAGCCATTCTCTTTGGAATGGCTAGACGAGTTGGCCCTTTGGCCTGACCTCGGGCAGCCAGCCTTCGCCTCCTTCCTATCTTTCTCAAGGCGTGCGCCTTGCTCTAATTTTCCTAATGATACGTTCTAACTTAGCCGTGGAGCCAGGCTGGAGCCACAAGACAGAGCAGGCGCTGGCACGAGGCACAGCTTGTCTCCCGGCTGCTGGCTTCCGAATGGCCTTGCGGCCGGATGGTTGATGTTTTTTTTCCTTTAATGCTTCTCAGCGATGGGATGGGAACGGACTGTGGGAACTTTGCATGCGTGTGAAATAGCCCCCGCGAGAGCACCGGAGATAAGTCAAAGGGAGAGAGGAAGGGATGGGAAGGGAAGTCTGTGTAGCCACTTTTGTGCTGCTCGCAGCCAGGAACCTAGAACTTAGATGCTGGAGACTGGCAACACTTGCAATTTATGAACAGACTGCTTATAGATGTAGACTTTGCTTGGATAAATAGGACAACATTTGGAATGAGTTTTTACAGAATGTAGCAGGCTATTAACATCTATATCTGTATTAGGTTAATAACACCATATCCATTGATGTAAGAATGTTTGGGAGTATATTACATTGCATTTTTGTATATTTTCTTTCTTTTTTTATACGCATCTTTGTTCTCCCCCCCTCACTTGCCCCCTCTTCCCCCCCCTTTGTATCACTTTATTTCTTTATGATTACAATTCTTACAATAAAAATATTAATATATATTTTAAAAAGACATCTGAAGGACCAAAGGTCCCCATGCCTAACATTTGATATCAAGAGGTACACAGCCTCTGAACCTGGAGGGACTGCCTGTGAGCACATAGCTTCTTTATTGATCAAAGGAGACAAAGTCATCCATCCCCTCTGAAATAACTAAGCAAAACCGCAACATCTGAAAACCACATCTGGGTTTCTCCCAGTGATAAAATGGCACAGAAGGCAGTCAGAGGCGAAGGTGAAAACATCACAGGTGCCCTGAAAATCAGCCCAGACATCACCCATTTCCTTTGTTTGCAAATCTCTGTTACAACCCATTTAGCTGACAAAAAAAAAACACACACAAAAATGGGAAAGGGGGTGGGTGGGTTGCAAATCAGTATTTGATGGCCTTAAGGGTTTGTTTGTTTGTTTGTTTGTTTGTTTGTTTGTTTGTTTGTTTGTTTGTTTGTTTAAGGCAGAGGCCCAAGGCATAAACAGAACTCTTGATTGCACGGAAAGCAAAAGGGGGTCACATATTTGCTCAGGGAGAAAGGGGTGAATCACAAATTGGCTCCAATCAGCAGGAAAGGAGCAGGTCCAGAGAACAAGTTCATCACAGGGAAAATGCTGGCACTGTCCATGGAGCTGACTACAGGCCGAATCACCCAAGGAGTGAGCTGGAAGAGGGCTGATTGACATTTCCGTAGTCTTAGCTCGGGGGTGGGGAAAGAAATTTGATTCAACTTGCATATCAAAGGGAATAGGCCCGATTCACATTCCCCGAAACAATCCGCGGAAACGAAACGCAGTTGTCCCTTGAAATTTCGCGCTTTCCCCAAGCCCTGCAATGCCGTTCTCCGGCCAAGGTTTGGAAAAGGACAGCCAAAATGGTCAAGGGCATGGAATGGCTCCCTGGGAAGAAAAGTTTGCAGCATTTGAGACTTTTTAGTTTAGAGAGAAGGCGAGTAAATGGTGACAGATAGGAATTTATAGCATTCTGCACAGCATGGAGAGAGGAAAGGTTTGCTCCCTCTCTCATAATGCCAGAACTCCTGGACATCAAATGAAACTGAACACTGGAAGATTTGGGACAGAGAAAAGAAAGGAGTTGTTTATGCAGCATGTAGTTAAACTATGGAACTCACTTCCGCAGGAGGCGGGGAATATTTTTAAAAGAATAAGAATGTCTTTCCTCCATGGAGCCCAAGGCAATTTACCTGGGGCTCCTGGTGATAGCTGAATCTGGCAGTTGTGATGTAACTGACATGAATATTTGACTGGTGCTGCAATTGACTTTTCAAAGGCAGCCTCATGTAGACAGCATTACTGTTATGTACTGAAGTTCTCACCCTGGGTCAGCAGGGGGATACTGTAGATAGTTATGCAAATGAAGGATCGAAAGTGACGTTCAGTGATTGGATAGTTTTAGAAAGTTGCAACAGTTACCTTGTTCTGGAGCTCTGTATAAGCAGGCTGACTGAGCTCCTCAGTTCAGTTCTGTTCTGGCCTTTGAATAAACAAGAGCTGTTTGAAGAATCGCTGTGTCATCTGATATGTTCACCCACAATTTAACAATTACAGTAATCCAAACGGGATCCAAACTAAAGTGTGTCACGATGGCCACTGTGACCACAAATAATTCACATTAGTCAATTTCAGTTTCTGTTGTTGGTTCTCCACATTTCTGGACCCATTTGTGAAGATCTATCTGTCTTTTTTTGTCTGCCTCTTCATGGAAGTTCAGCATCATTTAAGTGCAAATTTCTCTTTATAGCCATATTTTTGTATGCAATCGGCACAGTTTCCTTGTATGCAGTTTTCACGAACAGATGGATTGCTGAACTTTTATACGGCCTGAGCACTGCACTACAAAATTCAGAGAAGTTTCAAAGGACAGGTTGTGTTTCAGTTTGCCTGTAGCTTGGGGCAAGGGCATATGGGGTAGATTCACGTTAAAATCCAAAACAAACCAAATTTCTTCCCTGAATCCTACCTGCCACTGAGGAGGCTCAAATCTGTTTAGTGTCAGCTGGATTGTTGCATCAGCAGCCCTTCCGCTCATGACCAAAGATCCAACAGGGGGCAAATTGTAACATAAGAAACAAGCTCTCAAGAAACAACAAGGGATGAAAGCAGGAACGTTCATCATGTGAGACATCTCCAGGAGCTGAATTGAACCGGAGGCAAAACAATCACCAGTGGAGGTCTTTCTGATGTTCTGCCACTGAGCTCAATTGCTTAAAAGCCTGTTTTGGTCTTTAGTGGCATATTAGTTAAATCAACATCATCATCACCATCGCAAACAAGCCCTCAGGTTCTCCTGAATGTCTCATCAGACTGGATTTCACAGAGAAAAGCAAGAAAACAGATCCAACGTTAGTCCTACTCAGAGGAAACCCATTGAAATGAATGGCCGTGACTAACACCACTCCGTTCCTTTCAATGAGCTACATGCAATGCTAGCCCTACACAGAGTAGACTCATTGGATTGAATGGACAAGGCTAACTTAGGGTCATTAATGAACGGGCCTACTCTTGAGTATTTATTTTTACATATTTATTACATTTATATCCCAGCTTCCCATTGAGCTCGGGGTTCTCTTCGTCCCCAATTTATCCTCACAGCAACCCTGTGAGGTAGGTTGGGCTGAGGGACTGTGACTGGCCCAAGATCATCCAGAATTTGAACCCTGGTCTCCCAGGCCCAAATCCCACACTCCAACCAGTGCACCATCACTGTCTTAGCTGGCTACAACCCTTCGTCTCTGAAATCTCCAACTGTTCAGGGACGTTTTGTGTGAGCACATGTGAAACTCTATGTAATACATCTGCCGGACAGTGACAAAAACTATCTTGGCACCCCATTAAGCTTCTCCTCTGTTTCTGCAGACCTCTGACTTCCACCCAAAGGGAGACGTCTCGCTGTCTTTCTCCAGTGACCCCCAACCCTTTTGGAATAGGATGGCTCAACTTTGGGTAGCCCTCCCCCATATATTCATTTCCTTTGCCTGGGTAGGACCAAGTGGGGAGGAGAGGGGCCCGTCAGCATTTTCTAACTGCTGCACTTAATTTGTCTCAGCTTTTAAGAATTTATTTCTGCTGCCCCGCAAGCCTCAGTGTCTGGGCCTCACGGGGAACACCAGCCACGAGCTGATCTTATCGGCAGCGATTGCAGAGGGACGAGCCACTCTTAGCCTCCTCCGGTGATCTGTTATTTCTAAGAAACCAGATCCCTGTTGTTAAGGCTTCCCGTTGCCCTAACCCGTCTTCACATCCCATAAACTTCATCTTCGCCCTGGGAACGCGCCTTCAGTGTGGTTTTACGGGACCCAGCTGGGATTCTTATTCTAATAAGGTAACAATCGCTCTTTCAACTTATACAACGCTTCAACACTGAAGGACCGGCAGGCGTCTCCCATCCCCTCTTGCCAGTTTCTAAAGGCCACGAGGTCTTTTTTGTAAATGTCTCAGAGCTGTGTTTTAAAGCAGTGGGGTAAAAGTGCAGAGAGCTCTTTGGAAACGGCAAAGAGATCTTCCTGCACCCTTGTCTGAGCCACAGGATATCCCAAGGAGCAGCTGATCAGTCTCCTCAGGAGAAAAGAGCGCTGGAGACTTGGATCACGCCCACAGGCATTTCTAAAATGGCCTGGAGAAAGTGTCTAGAGAAAAGTTCTCAGTCCTCTCTCATCACGCTAGAACTCGTAGCCTCGGTCCAGTATATTTGAAGGAGCGTCTCCATCCCCATCGTTCTACCCGGACACTGAGGTCCAGCGCCAAGGGCCTTCTGGGGGTTCCCTCACTGCAAGAAGCCAAGTTACAAGGAACCAGGCAGAGGGCCTTCTCGGTAGTGGCACCCGCCCTGTGGAACTCCCTCCCACCAGATGCCAAAGAGAACAACAACTACCAGACTTTTAGAAGACATCTGAAGGCAGCCCTGTTTAGGGAAGCTTTTAATGTTTGATGCATTACGGTATTTTAACATTTTGTTGGAAGTCGTCCAGAGTGGCTGGGGAAGCCCAGCCAGATGGGCGGGATATATATAATAAATTATTATTATTATTATTATTATTATTATTATTATTATTATTGACATCTGGGAAGTTGAATGTTGGAAGACTCAGGAGAGATAAAAGAAAGGACTTACTCATCATTAAACTATGGAACTCACTCCCACAGCAGCCAGTGATGGCCACCAACTTGGGAGAAATTCATAGAAAAGGCTCTCAATGGCTAACAGCCATTATGGCTGTGCTCTGCCTCTGCTGTCAAATGTGCTACTTCTCCTGAATACCGTATTTTTCGCTCCATTAGACGCACTTTTTTCCTCCTAAAAAGTAGGGGGAAATGTGAGTGCGTCTTATGGAGCGAATGGTGCTGTGCAGAGAGGTAGAGCTGTGCAGCGCCCCTTCAGCAAAGTGGGAGGAGGAACGGAGCCCCTTCTGTCTTCCCATTCTTCCCATTTTGTGCAATCAACATTCTTGCTGCTGTAGTGGCATACATAAATAAAGTCCTCATTTCCCTTGGTATGGCTTGACCTAAAATACCTAACAAAAAGGCTTCTGGGAGGCTCTTCGTATGTATCTTAGTTTGCCCTTCGCAGAGCTACAACTCCCAGCACCTGTAATAAGAGTGATTCTGAGGATTCTTGCAGGGTGGGGCCAGGGCTTGTAGCTTGGATCCTAGGAACATGGGAAGTTGCCTTATCCTGAATCAAACCACTGGTCCATCTAAGCACAGACTAGCAGTGGGTCTCCAGAGTTGCAGGCAGGAGGCCCTCTCAGCTGTACCTGGAGTTGCCAAGTGCCTGGGAACTTGGGCTCTTCGGCAAACAAAGTGTGTACTGACTACTGAGGGACAGCCTTTTCTGTTCCTCCCATCCACCTTGTACTGCATCCCCCTGTCCGTCCCCCCCATCCACTCCGCTTTGCTAGGACTGGTCCATCTTGCTACCATTTCCTCCCTGCCTTCTGATGTAAACAAAAATTGCCCTTTTTCCTTATGGGGTATCCAAGAGCCCATATAGAGTCCTTACGTAGGTTCCCTATCTGTAGGAGAAAATAACAGAGGCCAGCCAGAGAATATTGAGAAGCAAAGCAGCTAGTAAGCTTGATCTTTATTGATCTGTTGCAACAGGGTGCTCCCCTCACACGCAGGAGAAGGAGGAGGAACCCAGAACAATGGCGCGCTAGGCCTTATATGGACTTTTGAAATTGCCACCCTGTAGATCAAGACCACCCCCAGATACATCATACATACATCACAGAAGGGGTGTAACCTAAGACCACCCCCCAGATACATCCTACCTACGTCACAGAAAAGGTGGTTTAAAACAGAAATTTGAATGTTGTTTTTCCTGTTTGCCGGGTTATCTGATTGCCTTTCCTGATAGTCTGTCACCCATTAAAATGCTGATTACTCAATTCCTGATACAATGGGAAGGCTCCTTGACCCGCCCCCCCTCCTTGCAGAGAGAACATTTGGTCAGTTTGGGAATCAAAATGGTTTCAGGTCGGTCTTCCTGTGCTGATCTATGTACGTGCTAGGTTGGTACACCTATGAACATTACCATATATCTAAGACCTCAACATTCCTATCACACTTCCATTTCTCATTTGGTTGCCATTTCCCCTTCCATCTTTAACGATCCCACTTTGCCTTTTGTCACTAGGATCGGAACAGCTCGAGTAATGGCCGCTCCCTTCTGTGACATCAGGAAAGCTCAGCCAATCACGGCCAGAAGCTCCACCATCGCAGAATTTTGCATATTACCCAGTTTACATTGGGGGGGGGGTTTGATAAGACCCCACTGTGACATTCAGCTGTGTTTCTAGGCCTAGCCCACCACAGCCACGCCGTCAAACCATTCCTGCAATGTCCTTCCTTTCTTGCCGCCGCTGCCGCCGCCTTCCGCCCTTGCCGCAGATTAATCATGTTATTGCTTCCAATTGCTTAATTCGGCAGGGCCCCCAGCTCCCTCTGCAATAAAGGGATGGCTGTGTGTTTAATTAAAACCAATAATAATTTTCAGATTAATGAATAAAGGGAACTCCCCTGCCTCTCTGGGATGTTGCTGGGGACGGCATTAAACTTTAATCTTCCGCTGAATTATTGAAAGCCAAATGGAGTGCTGATCTTGTAACTGGTATAACTGGGAGTCCCTGCGGAGCTCAAAGATTGCCTCTAGGGCCTAGATGGGTATAAGATGGTTGCTGGCCACGTTAGAGAGCATGCGGAGTGCAGCAATCTTAAGTACAGGTATTCACAGGCAAACCTCCATCCGTTTATTCCAAGAGGCTTTTGCGATGCATCCAGCTTCAACTGGGCAAGGAAGACTTTTGGATCAGAAGTTCTGTTTTCTTGTTTGTTTTTTTAAAATGGGGATAACTTTGCAACTTTGGGCTCCTTTGGAAGGGTGGGATATAAATTCAATAAATACATTTCGGTAGACCCACTGAAATTAATGGACACAACCAACTTTCAGTGGGCCTACTCTCAGATCAAACGTAGGATGAGTACACACTAAGCCATTAACTTATGGTCTGTGTGTGTAGTTTGGGAGCTGTGCTGTCAGGGGAAAAACAATGTTGTCCAGCAATGTAAAGACTACAGAGAGAATAATTGGGTGCACTCTCCCTACCTTGGATCAAATCTATGCTTCCAGGTGCCATAAGAAAGCTGCAGAGATAGTGCAGGATAGTGCGCACCCCGGAAATGATCTCTTTCAGCTTTTGCCTTCTGGAAGAAAGTACAGGTTTATAAAGACTAGGACTAGCCACCTGAGAAACAGTTTCTATCCAAATGCGATTCTGGTTTTAAACGTAGTGTAAGGTAGTCTCTGGGACGTGGGTGGCGCTGTGGGTTAAACCACAGAGCCTAGGACTTGCTGATCAGAAGGTCGGCAGTTCGGATCCCCGCGACAGGGTGAGCTCCCGTTGCTCAGTCCCTGCTCCTGCCAACCTAGCAGTTCGAAAGCACGTCAAAGTGTAAGTAGATAAATAGATACCGCTCTGGCGGGAAGGTAAACGGCGTTTCTGTGCGCTGCTCTGGTTCGCCAGAAGTGGCTTAGTCATGCTGGCCACATGACCCGGAAGCTGCACGCCGGCTCCCTCGGCCAATAAAGCGAGATGAGCACCGCAACCCCAGAGTCGGCCACGACTGGACCTAATGGTCAGGGGTTCCTTTACCTTTTTAAGGTAGTCTCTATGGGAGTATATTGTATTTAATTATGGGGTATCAGAGTTATTAGGGGGCTAAACAGGCTAGGATAGCTGGGATAGCAGACTTGTTGGTTTCTGAATGTCTGATGTAGATTTTCAATTTCGTTGTTCTGTACGGGACAATGACAATAAAGATTATCGTATCATATTTCTCCCCCCACAGTTCTTCTCAAATGGGAATCGTGAAGGCTCACCCTCAATATGCTACCTTCAATCTAGATCAATTCTGGATCCTGACACCCACAAGTGGTGGGTGTAGCTACTTGATAAGCGTTTGATCATTTCCCCCTTAATTACCACATTTTTCGCTCTATAAGACGCACCAGACCATAAGATGCACCTAGTTTTTGGAGGAGGAAAACAAGAAAAAAAATATTCTGAATTCCAGAAGCCAGAACAGCAAGAGGGATCTGGCTTCTGGGATAGCCTCTTGCTGTCCTGGCTTATGGGAAAGCCGCGCACAGCGTCTCCCGGGCAGTGGGATGAAAGCTCCCCCAAGAGCCACGCTCCCTTTAAAGAGTGCACGGAGCGTGTGTGCGGCTCTTTAAAGGGAGCGCTGAGCAGAGCCTCCCGCCTGCATTCGCTCCATAAGATGCACACACATTTCCCCTTACTTTTTATAGAGCAAAAAATACGGTAGGTTATTCGTGCCTTTCCTTCCCTGCATATTGAATCATAGAAGTGTAGAGTTGGAAGGGTTCTCCAAGGGCCATATAGTCTGACCTCCTGCAATGCATGCCCCAGCTGGATGAAGGTAGAAGTGGCAATTGTGATCCATAACACCCTTGGGCAGGTGTGGGTACCCCCATTCGCCATCTGCCCACAGCTGCTTTCAAATGATTACAGGTGCCATTGCTCACTGCATTGCTCTGGGTCTTCCATCCAAATATCTTCATGAAAAATACCTGTCTCAGTTTAGCCACAGGAGAAGAAGGGTTCCATCAACTGAGCTCGCATGCTTTTTGCTGTTGGGCAAGGAAAATAATGTCACTTTGCCTGTTTCTCTATTGGCATTGGCTGCCGGGAAATTAAGACCCAGAATTGTGGCTCATGTCTTTTCCCTCTTTGCTATAACACAAAAATGGTTACTACTGTCTTTGACTGGGTACGCTCTGGGTTAATGCAGCATATCTCTCTGCAATGAGCTTTTTGGGGGTTTTTTTTGGGGGGGGGATTTCTCAAGAAGCACTTTTCAGAGACAAGAAAATATATTTATGTAATGGATCAAGATCAGTGGTTCCCAGAACTTTTGGAACTACCCTCCACTTGGTTCCATAAACTTATCCTCACTGGCCCCTACCCTATAAAAAGCATTATTCAGCATTGCAGCTTGCACAGCTCACCAAGGAAGATAACGAAACAACAAAATTCAAAGCAGGAGCAATGAGTTGCCCAGTTATCCAAAATCTAGTTGAAACTATTTAGTTTAATTCAACAGAATTGGTGAACTTGATCCAGAGAAACCAGCTTTTCGAAGTCATTCACACCTCCAGCCCCCCTGCCTCCCCCTTGTGCCCCCCCCAGGTAATTCCACCCCCCCACCCCAAGGGAATGGTCTCTCCCACTTTGGGAACCACTGATCCAGACTGTGTCAGGACTATGTAGACAAACAACAAGGACGAATATGCCGCCTCCATTGGTTCCAGTGTAAAATGTTGTGTGCAAGCAGCCCAAATCGGATACAGCCCAGCCAGTTTCTGGAGAGGCTCAGTACGGGCAGCCAGCCAGGCAGAGTGGCAGTTTCTTCGTGGGCCCCCGTGCCTGGTGCCTGAAAAAGGAAGGAAGCAATAAGCAGACAAGGCATCGTATCCGAGTTCTGGCTGGCAGTATGCGGGACCGTGCTGCTCATGCATAATTCATGGTGCCTTCTAGCAAAGGTTGGTTTTAAAAAAGAAAACCAAAGCGTATGCCAAGCCCAGAAAAAGAGAGATGCGGTGGGGAGATTTGGAAAGCCGACTCCCTTATCCTTCCTTTAACCTTAGTCCTTGAAAAGAAGGGGAGGACGGGCGCGCATGGGGGGAGAGAGGGGGGGAAAGGTTGCAAATCTACCTTGAGGAGGAGAAGATGCTTTCATCCGTATCCAAATGCAAAGAGGAAATCATAGGTATTTGCTTTCTTCCCCGCCCACATGCCGGCCAAGCTGTGTCTCCTCAGCCCTGGGGTAACGCGGCTCGCTTGCAAGGGTGTACTTAGTTACTTCTCAGATATTATCCTTGGGCTTTCTGGTGTACGTTACAGTTGTGTCTCTGGGAACCGCGCTTATTCCCCTGATTATGCACTCGGAAAAGGATACGAACGCTCAAATTCAATTAGAGTGGCTGGGTATAACATTGGCCCAGTGGCAAACTTAGTGCGCAAATTGCTTTGCAGTTATTTATGTGTGCGAGCCTCAAGGGTGTACCCTTAGGGAGGAGCCAGAACAGTGGCTGAGCACACCACCAGTGTGGCGCAGGGGGTAAGAGTGTCAGACTAGGACCTGCAGGACCAGGGTTCGAATCCCCACTCAGTCATGAAGCTCACTGGGTGACCTTGGGCCAGCTGCTGCCTCTCAGCCCAACCTACCTCACAGGGTTGTTGTGGGGACTGAGAAAAGGGGAGAGTCATGCATGCCATCTTGAGCTCCTTTGTAGAAAAGAGTGGGATATAAATGCAGCAAACAAGCACATAGCTTTGCATGCAGAATACCCCATGTTCAGCCTCCAAGACCTCCATGTAGTTGATGCACAATCTAGGTCCATTGCATGTCTTTTGCCCATGAAAAGCGCTTATTGGAAAGCTAGTTTCTTTCTGAAAATAAAAGCTCATTGCCGATGGGATTCTTAATTACCCAACTTGGGTGGCTTTAAGAGAGGATTAGACCAGGGTTTCCCAAGCCTGGGTCTCTGGCTGTTGTTGGACTACAACTCCCATCATTCCTAGCTAGCAGACCTGTGGTCAGGGATGATGGGAATTGTAGTCCAAAAACATTAGACGACCCCAAGCACTCACACTCTAGTCCTGCTTGTGGGCTTCCCAGAGGCATCTGATTGGCCACCATGAGAGCAGGATAATAATAATAATAATAATAATAATAATAATAATAATAATAACAACAATAATCATAGTTTTTATTTATACTCCGCCCTCCCCAGCCAAGGCCGGGCTCAGGGCGGCTAACAAGCAATAATAAAAACAAGTTGCATGATAACAACTTAAAAACAAGATTAAAATGCAACATTGAAACATTAAATCATTAAAATGCAGCCTCATCACAGGAGGAGAAAGGAAAAATACAGAACTAGATGGCCTGTTGGCTTGATCCAGCAAGGCTCTTCTCAGGTTATGCTCAGTTACTGCCAGCAGGCAATACTTGGCTAAGCTGGACCAGTGGCAGCATCATTTGCCAAGCAGGTAAGAAAGAGGAAGAACAAGGTGTCACTAGGCAAACTCCACAGCCAAAGGAAGGCTTGGACCGGGAACCTTTGATTCTGTGTGTGCAGTGACCCCACGTGGTGAGCTTTCAGAATTGCAGCTTGGAGCATCTTCCTGGGCAGCGAAGTATTCACAGTCTCTGGGCCAGCCTCGTCAAGCTAGATTGCGCCATCAAAAGCTTCCTGTTTGTGCTCGAATCCTGCTTGCCTGAGGCATCGGCTTGGCCAGTGTGAGAACAGGATGCTGGACTAGACTGGCCTTTGGGCCTGTTGCAACAGGTTGGCTCACAGCTCCCCATGGAGGCACAGGTCAATTCTGGGTCCGGGGCGGCTGTCTACCAGCTCCATCTGGTATGCCGGCTGAGACACCCACCTGCCTGCGCACTGTCTCACCAGAGTGGTACATGCTCTGGTTATCTCCCGTATGTAACCAGAGGTACCAGTGTACTGCAATGTGGTCTATGTGGAGCTACCTTTGAGGGTCTCTCAGAAACGACAACTAATCTAGAATGGGACTGGTGGACTGGTGACTGGGAGCGGCCGCCGAGACCATATAACCCCAATCCTGAAAGACCTACGTTGGCTCCCAGTACATTTCCGAGCACAATTCAGAGTGTTGGTGCTGACCTTTAAAGCCCTCAATGGCCTCGGCCCAGTAGACCTGAAGGAGTGTCTCCACCTCCATCTTTCAGCCCAGACACTGAGGTCCAGCTCCGAGGGCCTTCTGGCAGTTCCCTCACTGCAAGACATGAAGCTACAGGGAACCAGGCAGAGGGCCTTCTCGACAGTGGAGCCCTCCCTGTGGAACGCCCTCCCATCAGAAGTCAAGGAGATAAAGAACCACACAACATATAGAAGACATCTGAAGGCACCCCTGTATCGGGAAGTTTTTTTACTTTTGGTGTTTTATTATGATTTTGCATGTGTTGTAGGCAGCCCAGCTGGATGGGCAGGTTATAAATAATAAAGTTGTTGCTGTTGTTATTGTTGCTGCGTTCCATCTTATAAATGCCCACTATCAGAGAGCCTGCTGTTGCATGAACTGAAATACAAATACAGTGGTACCTCGGGTTACATACGCTTCATGTTACATACACTTCAGGTTACACACTCTGCTAACCCAGAAATAGTGCTTCAGGTTAAGAACTTTGCTTCAGGATAAGAACAGAAATTGGGCTCTGGCGGCGCGGCAGCAGCAGGAGGCCCCATTAGCTAAAGTGGTGCTTCAGATTAAGAACAGTTTCAGGTTAAGTACGGACCTCCAGAACGAATTAAGTACTTAACCTGAGGTACCACTGTACCATGAAGCAGCTCACTTCTTACAATGGATCACACAGAGCACCCCCAGAATTCATTCCCACAAGATGTGGGGCAATAGCCGCCAACTTTACAATTCTACAATTGTCCTTTCCACTTCTGCGATTCTGTTTGGCCGCATGAGAACAGAATTCCAGCAGTTTACGCAGGTACATTGCACTGGGGTGGGGGTGGCAATTATAGCCTTTGTGATGAGTGAATGGAAAGCGGAAGAGTTCTGCTAAAAGCTCATGCATCTTTTTTTCCCCTTATGCAAGCAGAAAGCAGGTTACATCCAATCCCCAGATAGTGAAGTGCTTCTGAATTATTAATGCACCCTTTGGAGGGGGTTCTCTCTCTCTCCCCCCTCCCCCAACCCCGGGCTCCTATTTATTAAACTGTGATTTGCCTCCCACACGTCAGCAAATCATTCCATTGTTTTAAACGCTTAATTGACCAAGCATCTGATGCACCTTGCCTAATTGGGTCAGGGCAATTCATAATCGCGTGCCGTTACACCACACTCAAAATCCGACTACACGGCTCTGCACGTCTTTGAGCATTTTGCTTTTAGAGGGCAATTAAGCTTTATAGAATATATGTTTCTTGAAAGGCATTAGCCTCCCAAAGACGATACTTGATCTAACATACACAGCACTTTCTGTTCACGTGGACATCCCAGCATGTGAATTAGCTCGGTGATGCTTACAGGAGTACATAAAATGTACCACTAACTATATTTCCCCCCCCCCCATTTTTTTATTGATTTTCCAAAGATTTTTTAAACAAACAAACAAATAAACAAGCAAACATAAATCACCACCGTATTAAATCAAACTTGTTTACATTTTTAAATGACATCCTCGTGTCCCCCTGGTCAAATTTCAATGTATAGCATTTTAACGGTTTTCCAAAAAATTAACTTAGTCACTTAACATCTTTCTTTCTTTCCATTTCAACATTTAACATATTAACTCATCACATTATATATTTAAATCATATATATATATATATATATATATATATATATATATATATATATTTATTTATTATTAACAGGCCAATCAAATCACATTATTTCCAAATCACATAAGTTCCAAATTATACAGCCAGATTTTAAAATTTTTGTTGGGGGTACCCATTCTTCAAGCTCCGAAAAGGGGTCCAAACATCACTTATATTGCTGCTTGAATTAGACAGTTCTATCTAGTTCTGTCCAGATAGTCTCTTTGTTACTTTCCTCATCTTCTTGTTGTTATCATATATTCCTTTCTTTGCAATCTCTGATAATCTTCACAAGCGGGTTATATATTTAAATCCTAAGCCTATCCGGTACAGTGGTACCTCGGGTTAAGTACATAATTCGTTCTGGAGGTCCGTTCTTAACTGAAACTGTTCTTAAACTGAAGCACCACTTTAGCTAATGGGGCCTCTTGCTGCCGCTGCGCCGCCGGAGCACGATTTCTGTTCTCATCCTGAAGCAAAGTTCTTAACCTGAGGTAATATTTCTGGGTTAGCGGAGTCTGTAACCTGAAGCGTATGTAACCTGAAGCATATGTTACCCGAGGTACCACTGTATTTGCAAGCTTTTCCAATTAATTTAACTTAACATATTTAACTAAATAGTCTTTAAATTTCATCCACTCTTCCTGGTACTCCTCCTCCTTCTGGTCACGGACTCTTCCAGTCAAGTCGGCTAGCTCCAAAAAATCCATCATCTTCATCTGCTATTCTTTGACCGTTGGTACTTCTTGTGTTTTCCAATTCTTAGCTAATAAAATTCGAGCAGCAGTTGTGGCATACAAAAGTAATTTGACATCTTTCTTGGGCAATTCCAAACCTAAAATGTACCACTAACTTTAATCTGGTTAGATGGCCAGAGAGATGCGGGAAGCTAATGGCACAACTAGATGCCATGGCAAATATGGAGGCTGCGTGTCTGTGCCCCCCAGGCCTCCCCCCTTTGTACCCAAATTAATATCAGCTATAAATTATCCACGTCTAGAGAACTCAGATGGGAAAGAAAATGGGAGCAGAAATTGCTGATCACTTATTCGGCCCTCCTCCAGGACTGTAGCCAGCTAAGTTTTAATCAGAGTAGACCCACCGAAATGAATGCACCTGAATTAGTTGTGTACATTAATCTCAGTGGGCCTCCTCTGAGTCATTCCAGCAACCTGGCTGCTGAGTTTTGCACCAGCTGAAGTTTCTGAACTGTCTTCCAACCTATCCATTCTTAAGGAAATCAGCCCTGAGTGTTCACTGGAAGGACAGATCCTGAAGCTGAGGCTCCAATACTTTGGCCACCTCATGAGAAGAGAAGACTCCCTGGAAAAGCCCCTGATGTTGGGAAAGATGGAGGGCACAAGGAGAAGGGGACGACAGAGGATGAGATGGTTGGACAGTGTTCTCAAAGCTACCAGCATGAGTTTGACCAAACTGCGGGAGGCAGTGGAAGACAGGAGTGCCTGGCGTGCTCTGGTCCATGGGGTCATGAAGAGTCGGAGACGACTAAATGACTAAACAACAACAACAAAGTAGAGGTTGCCAGAGGACGGACGACAGAAGTTAGGCTATCCCTGGTCCAGAGAGGGGGGCAGCTGGGCCACCAGCCAAAGCTGATGGAAGGCACTCTGCCGAAATGAGGCCACCTGAGCCTTAAGTGACAGCAAAGGATCCAGAAGTACAGGGTCAGTCTGTGAGAAATGCAGCCAACAAGTTTAATAAATCACAATAATTCTATTGTAATGGTAACGTAGCTTTATAATTAACTACATAAAATCCAGCACAATGGACCGTGAGCCGAATAATGTGATATTTGCCGAACTGCAGCAGGTGATGATCATGTCCCACCGTTACTCGTTGGGTTATATTCTATTCTCTGAGATCTCACAAAGAGTTTTGAGTTCCTGTCGCCTGCAACAGCACACCAGACTCTCCTTTGTAAAAGCCCCAGGACTGGACGCCTAGAGTTTCACAGGTCAAACTGTGTGCCATGTAGATAACTCTTCTTGTGCATGTTTTTAAAAGCTCCGGCATCATTTGATCTGCTAAGATCCTCCAGGAGTTGCACACCAGCCTCCCGAAGGCTACCTTTGAAGCGACTCGGCTGGCGTCAGAGATTTAGTAAAACGATCCGTTGCGCTTGGAACGTGGGAAGCATAGATCCTCTGACAAAAATAAAGGATTAGAGAACACGATTAGAGAACGTGAGTCAAACATTAATGCTCGGGCATGTGGAAGAGTCGGCAAAGGCAACGGAAGGCAATGCCCATGGTCTCCAGAAATTGGCAGAAACGTTTATTAGATAGAGGATCAGTGCCATCCCATATCTGTTAAGATCTTGGGGAAGTCTGATACACCCTGTATCATTTGTTCCATGGTGCGTACCATGAAAAAGAAGTCTGTTTGCTTATGGGCATCTCCTAGCCCACTGGGGTTAGGACCCCTTAGTGTCGCAACCAGAGCACTTGTTGTTGTTGTTGTTTAGTCGTTTAGTCGTGTCCGACTCTTCGTGACCCCATGGACCAGAGCACGCCAGGCACTCATGTCTTCCACTGCCTCCTGCAGTTTGGTCAAACTCATGCTGGTAGCTTTGAGAACACTATCCAACCATCTCGTCTTCTGTCATCCCCTTCTCCTTGTGCCCTCCATATTTGACTGACCTTTTTTTTTTGACTGTGCTCACAATTCAGACTGCTTTGTCTGAAACGAAAGGGTATGTGGTTCTTTTCCCCTTGCTTTCCCAGCCTAGCAAAATTAAGCTGCTCACAGCTTTCATAATGTCACCCATTTCATCCCGATGTTGTAACCAAGCAGGAAATAAACAACTCTTGATTTCCCATCTGGCGAGCTCAGCGCTGTAAACTAGCAAGGGAGTTTGATAGATTTCAACACACAGACAGCGCAAAACACCACATCGCCAATTTCTTCCAAGGAACCCTGTCCATCTTTGCAAGGTCCTAGTTTTCAGGAAAAGAACTGTTAAGTGGTGGTCACTCTCACCAATTGCAAGATAATGGTGAATAAAATCCAGACCGGTCTTCTCATAGCATGCTTAGCAATGTCCAGAAGCAATAGTGAAATATACGATTCAAGGAGGTTTTGCCATGTTTGAACAGGAGAGGCCCACAAAAACATTTGCCCATCCTGCACTGAGCAGAATAAACCACAAAGGCTGCCTGTCCCTGGACTAGTGATCATGTTTCTCACCTCAAAAGGAAGGAGAAGGGCACCATTTTTTTACCCAAAACTTTCAAAATTCCTTCCCGGCTGCTTGGCACCGAGTCTTATTTCTTAAAACACCAAGCTAAAACAGTCCCTGTTTTAAAGGCTGTTATTGCTGTTCTCATTCTAAATTGGATTTCATATTTTTGACATCTCGTCGCTGAGAATCGTTGCAACCCGTGGCACAGCAGAAAGCGAGGCAAGAGAGGATTTTTCAAGAGTAGGAAAGTAGTATCACCTGCTAGAATGCCAGGGTCCTCTCCTTGCTCTAGCAAGTGAATGTGGAGACAAGGAGGCCTTCGCGTTTTACTATGAATAACAGCCTGCTGGATCAGGCCAATGGCCCATGAAATCCAAAATCCTCTTCTCACAATGGCCAGCCAGAAGCCTGTGAGAAACCCACAGCCAGGATCCAAGCAGAAAAGCACTCGCACCTTCGGTGGAACCCCAGCAACTGGTACTCTTCCAACCGAGGAGGCAGAGCATACTTACCATGGTTAGTAGCCTTCAATAGGCCTATCCTCCATGAATTTCTCTAATCCTCTTTTAAACCATGCATATTGGTAGTCATCATTACCTCTTGTGGGAGTGAGTTCCACAGTGGAACGATGCACTGCATAAAGAAGTCCTTTATCTATCCTGAACCATCCAACGTTCAGCTTCTGAACACAGTCCTTTGGGCATCACTATGTGGCTCTTGAAATTCTTTCCAAGCCACAACTCCTCTCCCCAGGGTAAAGGTAAAGGGACCCCTGGTCATTAGGTCCAGTCGTGGCCGACTCTGGGGTTGTGGCGCTCATCTTGCTTTATTGGCTGAGGGAGCCAGCGTACAGCTTCCGGGTCATGTGGCCAGCATGACTAAGCCGCTTCTGGTGAACCAGAGCAGCGCACGGAAACGCCGTTTACCTTCCCGCTGGAGTGGTACCTATTTATCTACTTGCACTTTGACGTGCTTTCGAACTGCTAGGTTGGCAGGAGCAGGGACCGAGCAACGGGAGCTCACCCCGTTGCGGGGATTTGAACCGCCAACCTTCTGATCGGCAAGTCCTAGGCTCTGTGGTTTAACCCACAGCGCCACCCGCGTCCCTCACTCCCCAGGGTGCTTACCTCACTATTTCACGTTTCACCCTCAATATGCTTTTGCCTGGCTGCAATGCGTCTTTGAGGATGTTTTCATCAAAGGCTTTCCCCAAGTTCACTTATGGAATATTAACTGCACATCAGCCAAAATTTGTCCGTCCCCCCAAATTTGTGGAGATGGTTTTTATCGCTTGTTGAAATGGTTTTTGTTTCTGAAGCTTGCCCTTTGGAGTTTTATGCTATTGTGCACCATTTCAGTGGCTTTGTGCTATGAAATGCTTTATATAGTAGTCTGTGAAATAAATCTCTGATAATGCCTCTCTTGCCTGCATGGAGGTTAGAGGAGGAAACCAGCCCATTGTACGAAGATAAAGTTCACATCAATGGCTCCGCCCACTTTTTCCTCTGGCTCCACCCACTCCTGGCATGTGGCCCTCAGAAAGTTACCCTGAAGTGAATGCGGCCCTCGGGTTTAAAAACATCCCCCTGGGACAGTGGAAGTCAGGGAATGAGAACAGCTTGCTCTTCTATTACTGTCAACTGATCCTACTAAATTGGGTATTATGCTATTTACTAATGCTCTTTGCTTTGTGGTGTGTGTGTGTGTGTGTGTGTGTGTGTGTGTGTGTGTGTGTGTTTAATGAAGCAGCCAGCTGCCTGCATATTTTGGACTCTTTGGGAGCTATGGAGCTGTCATGATGGGCTCCCGCTTTCCCAAATTTTCCAGTACACTATCTTGCTCTTTCAAATTGTTTTTACATACGCAATTAACTGTTTCGGTGTATGTATTGGTTTTAAATTGCTTTTGCACATACAGTGGTACCTCGGGTTAAGTACTTAATTCGTTCCGGAGGTCCGTACTTAACCTGAAACTGTTCTTAACCTGAAGCACCACTTTAGCTAATGGGGCCTCCTGCTGCCGCCGTGCTGCCGGAGCCCGATTTCTGTTCTCATCCTGAAGCAAAGTTCTTAACCAGAAGCACTATTTCTGGGTTAGCAGAGTCTGTAACCTGAGGCATATGTAACCCAAGGTACCACTGTACAACTGTTTTTACATATGTAATTCTTGAAGGTATGCTTTTTTTCCCTTCTGTTGTGAGACCACTCTGAGGTTCTTCAAAGGAAGCAACTCATAAATGACCAATATTAACCACTCCTCGTAAGAATTGGTTTCCAGACCCTCTCTGGAATTTCATCGATGCCCATCTTAAAATGTGGCGCTCAGAACCAGGCACTGTACTTGACGGAACATTTGCAATGCATAAATGTTTAATGTAGCAGAAAGTAACCTATTAAAAAGACTCTGGTGTCCCTGTAGCGCTGTAATACATTAGCACATTGAAACGGCTTAGGTGGTCATTAAAAAAATAAAATAAAACAGGCTAAAACATCCCTACCCTAGCTTAGTCCCATTGCTTTAAGTCGACATGCCTATATACACGACAGAACACAGGCCCTAATCCTTCAAACGCAGGTAGCTGAGAACCACACATCTTTCTATAAAAAGCCTCAGAGCCATCAGCAGTGCTCCTGTTCGCTTTCCACTGTCACATTTCATTTGGCAATTTTCCATTTCTTCTGAAGCTTAAAATCCAATCACTACAGGGGAGTTATGGGAAAGGGGAAAGAGGACTCTTTTCTTTATTTAAAAAAAAATGGAAACGAGAACACACAAACGTTTTTTCAGAAGCATTGCTATTTCAACTAAAAGGAGTGATTGGTACATCGTTCTTACAAGCTCCCGAGACACATGCAAGAAAGGGCTTGGGATTAAAAGTCCCAGGAGAGTTTAAATAATAAGCTGTACGGCAGGAAAAAGGCATTTCAATAATAGTTACACGAGCGCCAACACGCTCCTTTTAAATAATTTAAAATTACTGTTGACACGCGGCTGTTTCCGAGCCTCTGCAACTATACACAGAACATTTACAATATTTATAAATAAATTATCACCATTGTAAACACATAATATTACGTACAATATACCAACTTCCCTCTGAGTAAAGAAGACAAATATTCCTGACTTTTCCTGAAGTCAGCATCAGAAGAGAAAACCTGCGTGCCTGGCGAGACACAGAACAGAGTCTGGCAGCCATGTATGTTGGACCACCAGGAACTCAATAATAACATGTTTTTGCACCTTTCCAGAACAGGAAAAAACCAAGGCAGGAAGCAATTTCAAGGCAGGTGGACTTGGTTCAGCTCAGTTCATATAGGTCAGACTTCAGAACAAGATTGGGTCATATAGTTTTCTTCTTTGAAGATCAACACCAGGGCTGGGGAACCTGCGGCCCTCCTGCGGTTGTTCGACTCCCAACTCCCATCAGCCCTAGCCAATATGGCCAATGGTCAGGAATGATGCTGGATACAGCCCATCAACATTTGGAGGGTCACAGATTTCCCAGGCCTGATCTAAGCATCCTGGATGACATCTCTGTCCGGAGGGTCTACAAAGGATGGATACCTCAGATTTTTCCATTATTAGTACTTTCAAGACTCCTTGGGGAAATGTATAGGAAATGTAGGGTTTAGATTATGGAAAAGGAGTGGATGAGATAACTCCATCTCCACACTGCTCCTTACTCTCTTGTTTGACACACCTCCGAAGCTGTCGCAACCCATTCTCTCCACCTCTAAGTCTTATGTTGTGCAAAGAGTCCCCAGAAGCAAGGCAATTAAATATGTTTACATCTGCCTGCAAGGTTTTTTTCTGGCTCTAAATTTACCTATTTGTTTTTTAGTACAGGTGTCTTACTGCTTTGGAAATAAACTACAGAGAGCACTCAGCCCCACAAAAGGGAGAATTCGATGGCTGTCCTGGTGACATCCCAGAAAATTACTCAGGAATAATTGATTGGAGGGTTAAGACCCACTCAAGGAACCCACTGGTAGACCCCGAGAAAGCTGGTCTAAGGGAAAGCAACATACCAGTTGAAAATCCCAACTTTCTTTACAATTCTCAACCCCTTAACTCTGGAGTTCATTGTCTAGGCAAAGAGGGACTGGTTCAAGGAAGGTATGTGTACAAAGCCAAGTCACTCCATTGTATGCCAATTGGCTCACAGAGTTGCATATTCCATGAGAAGGGGGGCACACCGTTTCTTGACAAATAATATAATTGGGATGGATAATAATTGTAATAGGCTGTATTCAACATTCGTCATACTCAAAGTAGACCCAATGAATATGACTAACGAAGGTAAAAAAAAATTAATGCGTCTACTCTGTGCAGGACTATTGTTGGCTACAATACAATGGGTTGTATCCAACTGAATCCTACTCAGAGTTGACCCATTGAAATAAAGGGGCCTAAGCTTATCATACTGGTTAATTTTGATGGGTCTACTTCAGGTAGGACTAATGTTGGATACAACTCAACAATTCTAGAAGCATTTAATTCCAGAAACTAATAACACTACATTGGAAGCAACTGCTGCATGATTTTCAATCAAGACCAGGCTGTCATTGTGGATTCCTTCTAATAATCTATTCTTCCAAATATAGCTAAAGAGTTGCATCAAATGTTCCTCCTCAAAGTAATGGTCCATTGAAAATATTGGACATGAGTAACTTGGCACATTATTTTCAATGGGTCTATCGTTGAGTATAACTTAGTTGGAGAACACCCACTGAAATTACTGGTTAGCTATGCTAATTAACTTCACTGAGTCTACTCTGAGTAGGACTAATGATTTTCAAAGGTTTCTCCCTCTCTTGAGGTACCTGACATAGAAAGGGGTCTGAGGGATTTCTCTCCAGGGATAGAAGTTATACAAGCCATCCACTTGTAATAAAAATGTTTAAAGGTTAGAACATTTCCTGCTAGAATGGACATCTCCTACCTCTAATACACCATAGCCAGTGCAAAGGCTTGTCAATGACAAAAGCAGCCCCTTCTGTTTAGAAACAGCATTATGGAGCACACTAGTAATCTCTTCCGCTGGTGTTGGGGACCAAGTTACCCTTCTGTTATTATTTCACTTTAAACTTGTCAGAATCCTTGGCCAACATCCACTTATCCTTTCAAAGAAAGGAAACAAACCACAGCTCTGTGTCTAACACTTAGTACCATAGCTTAAAGAGCCTTTAAAATCCTTCATTTCTTTGTCCCACAGTACATAAAAATTGTTCCTTTTGCCAATTCCTGCCTTTCAGGTACTATTTTCCCAGACCCCAGTTTGTTCCATGCTCTTCCCCTATATCCTTCATATGCCACACTGGCAAGGGTGATGCAATATGGCCTGACATACCATGGAAAATCTTGGAATAATTTAAAAGTTCTGGCCGGAGGAGGAATGATTTCAATGTGACACACATCCATCATCACCAATTTCCTCCTGCCTGGTTGTGTTCCCTTCCCCTCTTATTTGCACAGTTGCCAAGGTATACTGTCATTCCTCACAGTTTTCAAGGTATACCATCTTTCCTCTGGCAGCACTGTGAAGGAGGCACACTCCAGTCATACGTGTAAGACAGTCGGAGTTTAATCTCTTCTTTACAGAGCTTCCCTTCTTTGGCTAGAGTTTGATGCTTCTCCAACATGTCCTCAATGCTCTGTTTATGGGTCACAATGTATTTATTGTTGCAGCCTCGCGATTTATACTCCGTGTCGAAACGAGAGTCGTGAACCCTCTTCACATCCACCGGAGCAAGCCAGGCACCCAGGGATACGTCTTCAGCTTGCCATATGTTGAGATAGTCTTGCGTGAGGCGCAAGTAGTGCACCAGGTCAGCTGAAACCACGTAGCCCCCGCCCAGAGCATAGGGCAGGTAGTAGTCACAAAGGAGCCAGGCGTTCTCTTTCCATTTCCCGCCGGATTTCACACGGGCGCGCCCAGAGAAGAAGCCCCAGTAGAGGCGGCGTGGCTCCTTGGCCCTCAGCTCCTCCACCAGGACATCCAAGCGCACAAACGTGTCGTCATCAGCTTTGAGGACAAAGTGGAAGTCCAGGTGCTGGTCGAGCCACACAAACATAGCCAGGACCTTGGCGGTCAGGTTCTCGTAGGAGTCTCGGAGGTCAGGAAGGAGGAGAAGATCCTGATGGCGGCTCTGTTCCAGCTCCAAGGTGTGGAGCTCCTCCCCGGTCAGGCCTCCGGTGCCCACCACAAAACGGAACCAGACATCTCCGGTGGGGACCCGGCCGGCCACTGAGAGCCACGTGCTGCGGATGATGCTACGTCGCTCTGTGTATTTGGGGCCGCTGGCCACCAACACTGCCAGGAAGGCGCTCTCCTCGGGAGGAGGAGGTGGGGCGGCTGCTGGAGGGTGAGGCCCACTCACACCCCCGGTCCGGGCGGGAGACTGTTGCTGAGGCAGCCCCCAGCCGTGAGAGGGCTTGAGACCTTCTGAGGTGCACTTGGCCAAGTAGAGGAGCACCACGCCAAAGAGAGACAGGCCGCCGAGTCCCAGAGCCGTCTTGTGGCGGCACAGCAGGCGGAGGAGCTTCATGGCAGCAGGAAGGAACGTGGTGGCAGCTAAGGGGCGGGGCAAACACCACTTCCCCTGGGGCAGCTTCCTCAGCACCGCCCTCTTTCAGGAGGTGGTCCAATGAAAGGGCTTCTCCCTTTTAAGGGGCGGCTCCAAAGACTTCTCAGGCAAATAGCCCCCACAATGACCCTAATGGCTCCTCCCTCCCTCTGGGATTGGTGGTCCCAATGCTCTGGCTCCTCCCCTTTAGGGGCTGCAGTGACGTCTCCTCCAGCCTTCTAAGGGGCGGGAAGCGGCACTAGCTCCGCCCACACATTCGCCTCGGGACAGCAAGGCCTCGAGGGTTGGGGATCAGCCCCGCCCCTTTCTCTTCAGGCGCGAGGCCGCGGGGGGGGGATCCCCTCTCTCTCCTCTCAGAATTTTTGGCGGGAACAGCCCTGCTGGCTACGGGTGGCGGGTTGGGACAAACGGCCGCCGCCGCCGCCACCTCGGAACGTTTCCGAACGCGCCGCTGGGTCCTCCCTCAGCTGCCTCAAGCGCGGGGTTCATTGTCTTCTGTCAGATTTTCAGTTCCTCTCCCGCACCCCCCCCGCACCGTTTCTCCTCTTCTCGCGCGCGTTCCCTAAATAGGGATATGTGAAGGGAGCGCGCGCGATGGTTTTCGGAGCGGTACTTATCCTTTTCTGCAGCTCCGTCTTCTCCTGAGGCGGCGAGAAAATGCGAATGAATAGAAATATATGGGGGAGGGAGAGGGGGCCGAACAAAGTGGAGTCACGTGACTTTCCGTCTTCGCATCGCCCTCTCACGCCATGTCTTGTCAGGGCTGGGGAGGCGGAAGACGGCGGCGCCATCTTTGAGGGCATTTCATGCCCTGCCCTCCCTCCCTGCGAGCTAATAGTACGTATTCGTCACCTTGTGTCCGGGCACTTGAGGCTCTGGCTGTTGCCATCTTAACTAAGGCCACCGCTGTATCCTTATCTGGCCGTATCGGTCATCTTGTTAGGGCAATGGAAGCCGTGGCTGCTCGCCATCTTGACTAAGGGCATTTCCCTCGGGTGTGTTTTTTTCCTGTGCGAGTTTTTATCTGCCATCTTGCCTTAGGGCAGCTGAAGCCGAAGCGGTTGCCGTCTTAAACTTGGGGGAAAGGCCCTGTCAGCCTTTCGATTTTGGTACACAGACACCTATCCCACCTAAACAAGTTGCCATTTAATGAAATTCAATGAAACCGCACGGTCCAAAACAAAAATGGCCACGTAAGACTCACGTGCCCGAAACAAGCATGTCTTCCCTTATTTTATATAAAGGCCCTCTTCATTACCATTGGAATATAGCTTCCTAACAAGGCGCCTGTTTTGCTGTTGCAATAGTATTTAACAAGAGGTAGAGTTGAATAGGCGCTATTTTATTTCAGATTTTATGGCAGCGAGGCGAAAAGAGACAGAACAGCCGCTCCCCGCCCCGACTAATTAGTCTTTATACAACTGGAGAGGGAGGTCCTCGCGTTGAATTCGGGCAGCCTCGGGAGGTCCGGAAGAGGCGGGCTCAACTCTCGTCGGAGCGGCGAATGGCGTTTCCTGTTTCCGGCCAGCCTCCCTCCCTCTGGCAGGCGCGCGGCGTGTGTCTGTCTGTCTGTGAGTGGCAGGCGGAGAGGAAGCCCCAGAGCAGCGAGGCGGGGCTGGGCATGAGGAGCCTCGGTGGCCTGCGGGACAGGTATGGAGCCGGCATGGCAGCAGGGCAGAAGGTCACGGCAGCCTCTGAGCATACGCAGAGCGCAGGAGGAACGAAGTGGGGCGGGGAAGACAGAGAGGGAATGAGGGGCTTTGCCGGCTCTTTTAATGGATACCCTTGAACGAACTTTCCGTTTTATTTGTTTCTCCTGCCTGCTTTTAAAAACTGATTTATTGTTATTATTATTATTTATTTGGATTGTCAGCTGCATTTCAATTCAAGGGCGTTTGAAAACAATCCCAGCGGGATCGGTTATTGCGCCTCCTTAATTGCCGGTTTTAATACCTGCTTTGGGAGTCATTTTTTTTTTTTTTTGTATCTGTGTGCAAACAAATTGCGGAGGAATAAACAGCTGTAAATAACGTAAGCGGGTGCCACGTAATGCCCGTTTCGCGTTTATAAGAGAAGTTGGTCGGTTTGCGTGGCAGCGCTTGCACTTTGGAACTCCCTGTCTATGGAGATCAAGGAGGCGCCTTGGCAGGGCTGCCTTTGGAAAAGTTCTTGCTTATGCAGGCCTACCCAGGTGCTTAGAAAGTTAATGTGAAATTTTAAGTTATTATAATTATTATTTGTTTAGTTGCTTTATGTTGCCCAGGGAAACTCAATGCGACATACAACCAAACAGACAGATAACAACCTCCCCCCTTCCCAACAGATGCATTAAAACCAAGGGGAGGGGTGAATACATACCGGTAATTTTAATCTGTTTTAAAATTTTAACTTTTGTATGTTTTAAAGTAGGCTTGTGAATTTTTCTCGGCTTTATCTTTCTGTAAACCACTTTGAGGAGTTTTTTTTACAGTCAAGCAGCGTGTAAACGTTATGAAATAAATATCCACTGTTAGTGCTGCTACTCAGGGTAGACCCATTGAAGTCAGTGGGCACTGGTAACTTAGCTTCATTTATCTCAGTGGGTCTGCTTTTGAGTTGGGCCTAAGTTGAATACAACCCATAGGGGTATTATTATTATTATTATTATTATTATTATTATTATTATTTTATTATGTTTTAAAATTTGATTCTTTGTGCATGAGTAGACTTGTCTCTTCCCTCGTTTTACTGTTCGGTTGTTGGGGTATTTTTAGGTTGTTTCTCAGAGCATGTGCAGAATTTATAGCATAGAGGGGGGAAAGGCATTTGAAGGTTAAAAAAAAACCTTTTATAAAAGCAACAACTGTTCCTGTTGGAACATTTGGACAGAGCACTTCTTTACTGAGCAGAACAGAAGTATAGTTCCCTTTTCCTTTTATAATAAACATATTGCAAAGTGACTTTCCTATTTGGCATGCAAAAAATGTTAGAAGTGTTTTAACTTGTGGGCAATGAAAGAAGCTTTGTCGGAAACAAGTGACCCAAAAATCTGAATGGAAATGGCTAGCCAAACAGTAACCTCTTATTTGGACACAATTTTAAGCCATACCATGGCTTGTTACCAAGCAGGAGTGAGGGAGAAGTGAGGTGCCCGCTACTTTATCAGAGTGCAGTAATATGCTGTGCATTCACGTTAAACCATAGATCGTTTTAAACTGTGGTTTACTATGCTGTGGCAACTGGGTCACTGAGATTTTCAGCCTGTGTCTTGACTGTAGTGCGTCAGACTGTTCGGGGGGGGGGGGTCAGGAGGAATAATGCATAAGATGGGACTTCTCTAGTTTAGTCTTTTTCTTAATGTGCTGGAAAAGAAGTAAGTGAAGCCTTTTAATAGACCCTGAAGCAGACGACACACTCTTAAAAGAGCTTGGGATCTAGGACTGAACTTCGGTGAATAGGGTATTCTCCTTACAAAGCAGAAGGACCACAACAGGGGGGGGGGGAGTTAAAGCCTGCTCTGGTGCCATTAATTATTAGCACCTGCCTGATGAAATTTGCCTTTTAAATGCACCTTGAATGCAAAGGGTATCCAATGAGTCACTAAAGAACATGTAGTTTGAACCTTGTCTCTTATGTAGACCAGTTGCACAAGTTTTGAGTCTATTGGAATCTGTTGAGGGTGAAACATTAGAAGTTAATGTGGCAAATTCTTCTGAGGAGCAGTGAGCTAGTGACACCTCTGAATATCGCTCAGATTTATATTTCCAATCAAAAAAATTAGCAAAAGTGTGTGTGAATTGTGCATGAATTCTGTGTCATGGTGTGGGTGGGTGGGATGGTACACTGAGTAAAAGTAGACTGAGTAAAAGTTCCAGCTTTCCTACCTTTGCGGTTCTGACTTGCTCCAGGAGCAGGGTTTGAAATTAGCAGGGCGCCAGGCGCATTTTGTGCCTAAAAAAATCTTCATTTGCGAGCACCGCAAAAAGTCTGGGTGCCATTTTTTGCACCTGGCTGACACTCAAGGATTACTGAAATGTATGTGCTTTGAAGCCTCAAAGTATATGTTAAGGAATTTAACAATAAAGAGTAGAGTATTTTGAAAACTGAAATATAATATACCAATATTTTATTGCAAACACCAAATTAGACATGTATTAACAATTTCTGCTAAAAATGTGATATTAACAATGTCACTTTTGTGAACAGCATATCAGTTCATGCTTAACAAAATAATAAATACGCTTCCAGGTGTCATAAGAAAGCTGCAGGATAGTGTGCACCCCGGAAATGATCTCTTTCAGCTTCTGCCTTCTCGAAGAAGGTACAGGGTTATAAAGACTAGGACTAGCCGCCTGAGAAACAGTTTCTACCCAAATGCGATTTTGGTTTTAAACGCAGTGTAAGGTAGTCTCTATGGGAGTATATTGTATTTAATTATGGGGTATCAGAGTTTTTAGGGGACTAACCAGGCTGGGATAGTAGGCTTGTTGGTTTTTGAATGTCTGATGTAGATTTTTTTCAACTTCATTGTTCTGTATGGGACAATGACAATAAAGATTATCGTATCGTATCGTAAATAAAAAGTGTTGCCAACCCCCCCAAATGGCGACTAGACATTCTGTTTTGGTGCCCACAACTCAGATCCCAGAAGTCATTTGGCTCCTAGCTTTTCTATCCCAGTTTCTAACACTTTCCAGGAGAGCATTTTAGCTGCAAAGTGGTGTGAAATATTTGTGATTCTTTTTACAAACTGTGTTTACAGGATTAGAGCTTTAGGCGTTACAGAGTTTGTCATGGTGGGATTATTGGCAAAAATCCTTTATGCTTCTAACCATCTAACCCACAACAACCCAATGAGGTAGCTTAGACTGAGAGGCAGTGACTGATCCAGGCTGAATAGGGGTTTGAACCCTGATCTCCCAGGTCCCAGTCCAGCACTCTAACCACTATGCCACACGGACTGTCTGGGGGGCCAGATCTTTATTCCCCACCCCGCCCAAAAAATGGGCCGATTTTGACAGGTGGTTGGCGTCACCTACTTGCCAGTCAGCTGATCTTTTTTTTTTTTCTTTTTTTTCTTTTTTTTTACTAATCTTTTTATTGATATTTTGGAAACGACATCAAACAATACAAAAAAGAAAAAAGACTGAAAAGAAAAAAAAAGCAAACAAACAAACAAACAACAACAGCAAACAACGCCTATAAACATAAAACAGACAAACCAACATAACATCACTCAATTGACTTCCTTCCATCTCGGTTTAGGCAAAATAAACTCATCACTTATCTGCAGATTGTATTATATCAGCTCTTTACATCGCAGGTTTTAGATTCCGCCCACTGTGATTTTGGTAATACCTAGATTGATTTCAATGTAACTTAGAAATTTATTCCAGTCGTTCGTAAACTTAACGATTTTTTGATGCCTAATTTTTTGTGACATTCTAGCTAATTCTATATACTCATATAATTTCATTTGCCATTCTCTAATGGTAGGGATATTGGAAGTTTTCCAGTTTTGCGCTAACAAAATCCTGGCGGCCACCATTGCATATTGAAAGAATGTTTGGTCTTCATTTTTGATCTCCTCTCCGATCATACCTAAAAGGAACGCTTCAGGTTTTTTGGGGAAGGTGTATTTCAGTATTCTTTTTAATTCATCGTAAATTTGTCCCCAAAATCTTTTCACTTCGTCACAGGTCCACCACATGTGAAAGAAATTACCCTCTTTAGTTTTACATTTCCAGCATGTGCTGTCTCCGGTCTTATACATCTTCCCCAGTTTTGCCGGGGTGATGTACCAACGATACATCATTTTCTCCATGTTTTCTCGGAGAGCAGCACATGCTGTGAACTTCATACCTTTCTTCCAAAGTTTTACCCATCTGTCAAACTCCAGATTATATCCAAGGTCTCTGGCCCATTTGACCATGACTCCTTTCACCTCTTCATCTTTAGTATCCCAGTCTAACAGTTGGTTATACATTTTGGATAAAAGTTTAGTATTACTTTCTAAGATTTCCACCTGGTACCTGGACTTTTTTTCACTCATTCCTATTTTTTTATGATCGTACCATAACGCATTAATTTGGTGAAATTGTATCCATCCAGTTAATTTATCCTTTAGCTCTTCGTACGGTCTAATTTTCCACCCTTTTTCTGATTTAACTAGGAGATCTTCGTATGTCCATCTTTCACATTCCAGATTTAACTTTTTTATTGTTAAGATATCAATTGGTGAAAGCCACCAAGGGGTGTCTCTTTCAATCAGCTTTTTGTTCCTGTTCCAAACTTCTAATAACGAGCCTCTAATGATATGATTAGAGAAGCCTCTATGGATCTTTCCTTTATCATGCCACAAATAAGCATGCCAGCCGAATCTAATGTCAAATCCCTCTAGATCCAACAAATCCGTGTTTTTTAAAATGGCCCATTCTTTTATCCAACAAAAACAAGCGGCCTCATAATAAAGTTTTAAGTTCGGAACTGCAAAACCCCCTCTTTCTCTTAGATCCGTGAGGAGTTTGAATTTAATTCTTGCCCTTTTCCCTTGCCATATAAATTTAGCTAAAGTTCTTTGCCAATTCTTAAAACATGCCGTACCTCTAATTACCGGGATATTCTGGAATAAAAACAGTAGTCTCGGAAGAATGCTCATCTTAATCGCGGCCATCCTTCCTGTCCAGGACAATTTTAACCTATTCCAAGTATCTAAGTCTTTCTTAATTTCTCTCCAGACCTTAGTGCCAGTCAGCTGATCAATGCTGAGAGCAAGCTCCTCTGAAGGTGTGCTGCTGTCTGCGGCAGTCAGCTGATGACCACCAACAGGCCACTTCCACAGTCCCATCTGCAGGTGTGGTGTGCTACTGCAAAGTGTGGTTTCGGCTGCCAACCCGAGACAGCGTTAATGGTGGTGTGGAGGAGGAAGACAACTTTGCAAGGTTGTCAAAGGTTACATGTCGTACTGGAAAGAAGGGCACCTGGCTTCTGAAATCCAATGGCTTTGGGTCACAAATGGAAGAGTGCTCTTGCGCTTGTCTCCTGTTTGCAGACTTCCCATCACCATTGGCCTCTGTGGGAACCTAGGAAGCTGCCTTATACTGAGTTAGATCATTGGGTGTTTCCAGCTCTGACTGGCAGTGGCCCTCCAGAGTTTCACCCCAGAGTCTATTGAAGATGCAGAGGGGTTCAACCAGCAATCTTCTGCTTGCAAACCAGACGCTCTGCCACTCAGCTATAGTCTTTTCAACAGGCATCTGATTGGTTGTTGTGCTAGGTGGACCGTTGGCCTGATCCAGCAGGGTTCCTGAATTCTTAGCAGGACGTTCGGTATGATCCAGCAGGACCGATCTTATGTTCTTAATCATTAGATGCTATGAAAATATTGCCCAAGGTTAAGGCAGTGGTCCACGTTTAGCACTAACTATCCAGAGTGAAATGTTGTGTCTAATGGGGAATTACTAGCTCAGCCTCTGAGCTCATAAAAGACGCCTGGAAACAGCAGATCATGTTCACCTGTTGGTTTTCCTCCCAGGGTATTCCATCGCCGTACCAGTATTACAAGCTGCTGACGCTCAAGGGGAGGAGCGATGGTTTCGAAACGGGCCTTCATCTGCAGCCTGGGCTCCATCTACCTGTCCCTCCTCTTTGTTTTCCTCCTCATGGACGTCTATGCGCGGCCTGCCAACAACTCTGCCTTGAAAGAGAAGGCGGCAGCCGAGAACAACGATGAGAACGAGATCTTGCCCCCGGACCACTTGAATGGGGTCAAGATGGAGATGGACGGGCATCTCAACAAGGAGTTCCACCAGGAGGTCTTCCTTGGGAAGGAGATGGAGGAGTTTGACGAAGATTCAGAACCACGCAGGAACAGGAGGAAGCTCATGGTTATTTTCTCAAAGTGAGTGTTGCTCCAAATTGAATTGAGGCAGATGCACAGAGGAACTTGGGTCCGTCTAGCATAGACGTCATCAGCTCAGTGCATTCCAGATGTTTTGCAGCACTACGAAATGTTGGCTGGTAGGGCTGTTCAGAGTTGTAGCTTCTGCAGTGCAGGAGGTTTGAGAAAGCTAGTCTAACTCACTGCCTGCACCAGCTGGCAGCAGCTCTCATGTCTCAGGTGGAGGTCTTACCTGGCTGTACCTGGAGATGCCAGGCCTTGGACCTGGTGTCCAATAGGGGGTTAAGCCATTTCCCTGATGTGATTCTTTCCACTGCAGGGATCCTAGAAGCTTCAGGGTGCAATTTAGATTGGGCAAGTGGTGTATGTTAACATCGACCAATGTCACCTTTTAATTTGGAGCTGATATAATTGCTTCAGGTAACTGAAAAAGCGGGCAGTTCAGCCACCACTGTTTACTTGTATACCGCCTTTCCATAGCAAACCATGCCCGAGGCAGGTTACAACACCAGAGGATTTACAAAATTACAAAAACGTAGCAAAGCCTAAGAAATCATGAACAATGAATGAAAACATCTCAATAAGTATACACCAAAGTTGAACAATCTCCACATAATTTATAATAAGGTCCAGCAATAAAGATTCAAAAACTCGATACCAAATAACAGCAAACATTAAGCATCCCCAAAATTAAATCTTCACCCCAGCAAAAACTGCCAACCAATAGCCCATCCTCATAGTCTCCAGGTCTTGCAGAACTCTCAGCCCTACAATAGTCTTTGCCCTCAGCCAGTGTTTCTGAATGAGGGGATCAGCTGTGTGTGTGCAGATGTCATTTTGTCCAGCCCCTACACAGCCACCTTTGCTTGAGAATAATTTATCACGTGTGTCTGATGCTGTTGGGTCAGTAACCACTTCCCAGACATCCTGTCTGCAAATTAAAAGGTTTATTGTTAAGTGCATCGCAGATAAGCAGCCGGCAATAATGAATTCAAAAGCTGATTAGAGCTCTTGCCGGCCGATTAGTGACTGTATGTCATTCCGGAGCCCCCTATCCCTCCTCCCTTCTCATCTCAGAAAGGGCAGGTCACAAGCAGTTTGGCTGCCTTTGCCTTGACCTTGCAAATGATCTTGTGCAAAGGGCAAGCACTTTTTATTCTCCGGTATCCCATTGGGAGCAGAGAGAGGAAATTTGACCAGGCAGATCTCAGGAAGCAAATGATTTTTTTAAAGAGAGAGAGGAAGAGGTAAATCTCAGCAATTGGGGTGAAGAGTGGCAGGGATCTTTCCTGAGTGAACACAGTATATAAAACATAAAATTTCCAACACAATGCATGATTTTTATTTTATTTTTTTAAACTCAGTATAAATGGTTACTGACTTTGGCTTTCTGATTTCTTTTGATTCATGCACTGGTCAGTAATTTATGTGGGTCTGCTCTGCACAGTAGTAGAATTGAACCCTTTGGTTTTAAAAAATATTTGTATGTATATATATATATATATATATATAAAGTCAAAACATTTTAAAAATCCATTCTCAAGGTGTTCAGGAGGAAGCCTTTTCCATCACTACATGGAAATCCCAGGGATTTAATCTGGCACCAGTGACCTTAGATGTTCCCCACATGTGCTCCAGTCTTTGATCTCCAAGGGTGACTAGATCCAAATGCAACACAGGTTTCTTTGCGGCCAAGTAGAGGCTTGAACCGCAGTTATTCTGGCATCGGAACTATTTGCCTTTCTTCCATTCCACATGGATTAATTGACTGCATTTCTTTCTCACCTTTTTTCACCCAAGGGGTGTACATGGTTTCTCTCCCCGGCTCCCATTTTCTCTTCACAGCAGCCTTGTGAGGTAGGTTAGTCTGAGAGACTGTGACTGGCCCAAGGTCACCCAGCGACTTTCATGGCTAGACGGAGATTCTCTCTCTCTCTCTCTCTCACACACACACACACACACACACACACACACACACATGTCTCCCAGGTTCTAGTCCAACATGCCCTTCACCTCTGGAGCCCTAACTTGACTCCTTTTCTATCTCTCGGAGCCAGTGTGGTGTAGTGGTTAAGAGTGATAGACTCGTAATCTGGTGAACCAGGTTCGTGTCTCCGCTCCTCCACATGCAGCTGCTGGGTGACCTTGGGCCAGTCACACTTCTCTGAAGTCTCTCAGCCCGACTCACCTCACAGAGTGTTTGTTGTGAGGGAGGAAGGGAAAGGAGAATGTTAGCCGCTTTGAGACTCCTTCGGGTAGTGATAAAGCGGGATATCAAATCCAAACTCTTCTTCCTCTTACCTGCCACAGAGTCGACATCAACAAGGACAAAAAGATCAGTGCAAAGGAGATGCAGCGCTGGATCATGGAGAAGACAGAAGAGCACTTCCAGGAGGCCGTGGAAGAGAACAAAATGCACTTCCGGGCCGTGGACCCTGATGGCGATGGTAGGAGACGGATGGATGGGGCAGCCTCGGTCACAAAAGGAGTTGTCATGGCGTGTGTCAGCGCAGCACAGGCAACCTGGTGCCCTCTAGGTTTGTGGGGTTCCAGCTCTCATCAGCCCCAGCTACCATGGCCAATGGGCAAGGGTGATGGGAGCTGCTGTCCAATGCACCTGGAGAGCAACAGGCTGCCAACCCCTAGTTTACCAGCTGCCAGGCAGCTGCATGGTGTGCATGTAGTGCAAGAAGCATCCATGCAGCCCACCAACCATGCAGTTGTCTGTCAGGGGCTTCCTGGGCCAGGTGGGGAATCTTTTCCTGCTGGGGAAACAACCTGTTGATGAGCTGGGAAGGACCAGTGCCAAAAGTGGGCTTGCCACCTCCTTCTCTCTGGCTTAGTGTCCTGCACAGATGAGGCGTGGGGACGTTTCTCTTACATGTGCCAAGATTTGCCGAGGCACAGTTCGGAAAACCTTTTTTTCTTTCTTGACCTTACTCCGAACTGCAGTGCAGGCGAGAGCCTGGGGTAAGGGCTGGTGGAGAGTCAAGGCCACTTGCTCCTAGTAGACCAGCAAGTGGATTTTGTGGGCACCTTTGGGGGCCAAAATACCCAGCTGTTGGGTTGCCTTAGGCCTGGTGGCTCACATTGATGCAAGCGCACTCTCGTTTCTGTTAAGCGGAGGGACCAAAGTGTTGGTGTTGACCTTTAAAGCCCTAAACGGCCTTGGCCCAGTATATCTGAAGGAGCGTCTCCACCCCCATTGTTCAGCCCGGACACTGAGGTCCAGCTCCGAGGGCCTTCTGGCAGTTCAATCACTGCAAGAAGCTAAGCTACAGGGAACCAGGCAGAGGGCCTTCTCGGTAGTGGCACCCGCCCTGTGGAACGCCCTCTCATCAGATGTCAAGGAAATAAACAACTACCTGACTTTTAGAAGACACCTGAAGACAGCCCTGTTTAGGGAACCTTTTAATGCTTGATTCATTATGGTATTTTAATATTTTGTTCAGGGAAGTTTTTAATGTGTGACATTTTAATGTATTTTTATTCTTTGTTGGAAGCTGCCCAGAGTGCCTGGGGAAACCCAACCGGATGGGCCGGGTACAAATAATAAATTACTATTACAGTGGTACCTCGGGTTACATACACTTCAGGTTACAGACTCTGCTAACCCAGAAATATTACCTCGGTTTAAGAACTTGGCTTCAGGATGAGAACAGAAATAGTGCTTCTGCGGCGCAGCCACAGCAGGAGGCCCCATTAGCTAAAGTGGTGCTTCAGGTTAAGAACAGTTTCAGGTTAAGAATGGACCTCCTGAACGAGTTAAGTACTTAGCCCGAGGTTCCACTGTACTATTACCATAGCTTAGTGGCAGGGGACCTGCTTGGCATGCAGAATGTGGCATCACCAGTTCAAATAAAGAGGTGGCAGGAGAGGTCCTTCCCCAGTGTCCTGCAAGTAGGACTTAGCACAAGAGCCCTCTCCCCTCCTGCAGCTTCCAGCAACTGGTATTCAGAAGCATGACTGCCTTTGACTATGAAAGTAGAACACAGCCAATGGCAGCCTTATCCTCCATGAATTTGTCCTCTTTCAAAGCCTTCCACATTGATGGCCATCAGTACCTCTTCTGGGAGCAAGTTCTGTAGTTTAATGGTGTTCTGTGTGACGTCCTTTTTTTTTGTTTGCCCTGAATCTTCCGACATTTAGCTTCAGTAGATGTCCCCAAGTTCTCGTGTTTGGAGAGGGGGGAAATCCTATATCCACTTCCTTCATGCCATGCATTAAAAAGAAAAACATTCTTTGTCTGCTTGGATATTCTTCATTTGAATTGGTTCCTTTTTTCCCCCCTAGGTCACGTGTCCTGGGATGAGTACAAAATCAAGTTCTTGGCAAGCAAGGGGATGAACGAGAAGGAGGTGGCTGAAAAAATCAAAAACAACGAGGAGCTCAAAATAGACGAGGAAAGTAAGTGGTGCTGGTCTCTGTCTCTGCCCACCTCCCCCAAAGACCACATGAAAACTGTCGTGTTCTGCCTTCAGTTCCTGCAGTGGGTTGAAAGGCTAGCTTGGGCACTGAGTTTCAAAGTAGACAAGATCTCTGCAGATTTTACTGGTTAATAGCTAGGCTGCTCGTTTTAGAGCAGCTGCACCTAAAATAAAATAAAAATCGAGTAAACTGATCCTGCTCTTCCTTCAGAAAGCTCAGAAGAGGGTACATCATCATCCTGCCCCCCCCCAAAAAAACTAAACACCTTATGCTTGCAACAGTCCTGTGACTGTGAGATGATAGTTCAGTGAAAGTTTCCCCAAAATATAGTCAAGGAAGCTTCCTGCGACTTGTGGTGTCTGAATTGGGGAGGGACCACAACTCAGTGATAGAGCATCAGCTTTGCCTGCAGAAAGTCGCACGGTTCGATCCTTCGCATCTCCAGGTGGGGTTGGGATTGTCCCCTGCCTGAAATCCCGGAGAGCCACTGCCAGTCAGTATTAATACTGAGCAGTATGGAACAGTAGAACAACAACAACAACAACAACAATTTATTATTTATACCCCACCCATCTGGCTGGGTTTCCCCAGCCACTCTGGGCAGCTTCCAACAGAATATTAAAATGCAATTGTCTGTTAAACATTAAAAGCTGCCCTAAACAGGGCTGCCTTCAGATGTCTTCTAAATGTCAGGTAGCTGTTTATCTCTTTGACATCTGGTGGGAGGGCGTTCCACAGGGCGGGTGCCACTACCGAGAAGGCCCTCTGCCTGGTTCCCTGTAACTGGGCTTCTCACAGCGAGGGAACCGCCAGAAGGCCCTCGGCGCTGGACCTCAGTGTCTGGGCAGAACGATGGGGGTGGAGATGCTCCTTCAGGTATACTGGACCGTCTGCACTATACATTTGAAGCTGTATCATGCCGCTTTAAGCAGCCATGGCTTCCCCCAAAGAATCCTGGGAACTGTAGTTTAAGGGTGCTGAGAATTGTTAGGAGATCCCTTATTCCCCTTTCAGAGTTTCAATTGCTGGGCAGAAATATTGATCATTAAGCCGCTCTGGAAATTGTGGCTCTGTGAGGGTCTTCTGAGAACTCTCAGCAACCCTAACAGACTACAGTTCCCAGGATTCTTTGGGGGAAGCTAACACAGGGGAAGGAAAGGAGCTCCGCACTTAACCGTTCTCAGCGGTGTTCATCCACCCCATGGGCTTCTGAGAGTTCAGCAAGCATTCCCCCCCCCCCCCCACTTTGCAACTGTAAGAGCTAAGATCATGCATCTTTTTAGAAAAGATTCTCCGGAAGCTGAATTATCGGCCCAGTATCTCATTTGCCTGCAGAGGAGGCAAGGGGTTGAGAATGGGCTAACGCCACTCACTCACTCGCTCGTTCACTCACTCACTCACTCCATTGGCAGGAAGGAGACTATTTCAGAGGGGCTACCCAAGTGGGCTGCACAAGAACTCTCTGTCAAGCTCAAAGGGAGAAAAGGAACCGGGGGGGGGGGTTTACCTTTGGATGAGGAAGCGGGAAGCTAGATCACTCGAGCAGGATGGCCTGGGTTCTCCCCGCAGATGCCTGCATTTTCTTCTGCAAGAGCAGGGACTCTGAGCACCCAAACAGCGGGGTTTGGGGATTTCATTCTGTGCTACTGCAGGATTACAGCACACACAGAGCAGTTGTATCTTTGTGGCAGAGGACACACTTTTCATACAAAGGTTGCCCAGTTCAGTCCCCAGGTAGGGCTGGGAGACACCTTCCCTGTCTGAAACTCCAGAGAGCCCCTATCAGATAGTGTATTCTGAGCTAAAGGAACCAGCACTGTAGTCTGGCTTGGGTTCAGACCAAGGTCATGTTCAATCCAGAAGTGTGTGATAAAGCATTTTCTGGTAATCATTCTGTGTCCTTTTGACACAGTCTGATAGACACGGTCTGTGTCTATCATGTCCCAGCCTCCTTTCGTTCCCTTTTCCCAAACCAAAACGTCCCAGATGTTTTAACCCTGCTGCTTTTTCTTTTAATTTGATTGTTTTAATTGCCTACCTTTTTTAAAGCACCTCTACTCTTTCCGTGATACCCTTTCTAAGACGGAACAGTCAGAACTGTACTCTATAAAGCCACAGAACTCTGAATGCGCCCTGCCCTTAGCAGCTGTTTCAGGATTTCTAACACTTTTACAGTGGTACTTCGGGTTACATATGCTTCAGGTTACATACGCTTCAGGTTACAGACTCCACTAATCCAAAAATAGTACCTCGGGTGAAGAACTTTGCTTCAGGATGAGAACAGAAATTGTGCTCCAGCAGCGCGGCAGCAGCAGGAGGCTCCATTAGCTAAAGTGGTGCTTCAGGTTAAGAACAGTTTCAGGTTAAGAACGGACCTCCGGAACGAATTAAGTACTTAACCCAAGGTACCACTGTATTATGGAATGGCATCCCTATGTCCACTGCCAATTCTACCAGGGCTCTGAAACTTATTCATTCATTAGATTTATTCCACCGCACTTTCTCATAAGATCTCAGGGTGGTTCACTGAACACATTGACCACATGAACTGCTAAACTAGAGACATGTCCTTTCACAAAGTTCACTTCCAGCGGCATTATTGACCAAAGCAGTATTTCTTTGGAGGAGCGTATCGCTAGAACTGGAACAGGCACGGTTGAATTTGAAAACAGGCACACGCGTACGCAAGTATCTTGTGCCATCCAATCTCAAGCGAGGCTGTCGGCGTTTGTTGCATGCAAGCCTTTAATCTCATCCGCATGCATTACGCACACGCTGCCTTAATCAACTGTGTCTTGAGCAGTGCGCCATATGGAGCAGGGAAGCCCATCTGCTGCCACTCCAGCATGAAAGGAAGCCGGCTGCCTCATTTCCAGACTCTTCCCTCTTCCATATTGCTCCCCTTAGGGGTTTGCCGTTGCTCATTTTGCCAGAGCCGCTCGGATGCAAGAAGCTTGCTGGAGGTGTAAGACACTCCTTAAAAGACGGAGCTTAAAAGTCAGTCTTGCCCAGAGCTGATCCGCACCACAGATTTGCAGCACACCAGCTCCCCCAAAGAATCCTGGATACTATAGGTAAATTAACAGTGGGGCTGTGAATTGCAGCTCTCTTGGATGGGAAGCTACAGTTCCCCAGGTTTCTTAGGGTGGAGTCATGTGCTTTAAATGGTGTGGATCTGTCCTTCGATGCATAGGCCCCCTTCAAACATGGACCAGGGAGTGTGGCTTCCAGGCCTCCTCACCCAGCCCAAAGGCATCTTTGGGGAGACCTGGAGCTCTTTGGCATGCTGCGTAGCTTTCCGCTGTTATCTCGTCCCCACTTCTGGAGAGGAGAAAGGAGAAGAACACCTTTATTTATAAGTTATAATGCATATGAACCCTCTTTAATCAAACCCAGGCCTGCAAAGAAATTAGCCATCGTAGTAAAGTAGTTATCTCCCGCTTGGACTACTGCAATGCGCAATGGGAGGTGACCCGGAAACTGCAATTAATCCAGAATGTGGCAGCTAGACTGGTAACAGGGGGTGGCCGCCGGGACCATATAACACCGGTCCTGAGAGATATGCATTGGCTCCCAGTACGTTTCTGAGCACAATTAAAAGTGTTGGTGCTGACCTTTAAAGCCCTAAACGGCCTATGTCCAGTATACCTGAAGGAGCGTCTCGCATCTCCACCCCTATCGTTCAGCCCGGACACTGAACTCCAGCGCCGAGGGCCTTCTGGCGGTTCCCTCATTGCGAGAAGTGAGTTTACAGGGAACCAGACAGAAGGCCTTCTCGGTAGTGGCGCCCACCCTGTGGAACACCCTCCCTTCAGATGTGAAGGAAATAAGCAACTATTCTATCTTTAAAAGACATCTGAAGGCAGCCCTGTTTAGGGAAGTTTTTAATATTTAATACTGTATTGTTTTTAACACTCGATTGGGAGCCGCCCAGAGTGGCTGGGGAAACTCAGCCAGATGGGCGGGGTATAAATAATAAATTATTACTATTATTATTAATTAAAGCAATCCACTGCACTAATAAAAAAGGAAATTCACAGCCATGGCTTCCCCCAAGGAATTATGGGAAGTATGGTTAATTAAGGGTGCTGAGAGTTACGAAATCCCTGTCCCCTTCACAAGCCTACAGTTCCCAGTGTTTCCTGCTAAAAGTGGTTGGCTGTTAAATCATTCAGGGGATTGCAGCTCTGGGAGGGGAATAGGGGTCTCTTAACAACTCTCTGCTGTGGTGGTCAGGTGCTGTTGCGGACCTCTCTCTGGGGCTTCTGGTTGGACACTTTGAGAGAAATATGCTGGACAATACGGGCCATTGGTCTGACCCAGCAGACACTTACTTTGTTCTTAGGCCAGGGATGAAGCCTGGGACCTTTTGCACGCAAAGGAGGTGTCTTGCCACTGAGGTAATGGCTACTTCTAGTATTATAGGGCATATATCAGGGTTGGGGAAATTCCAGTCTGCAGGCTACATTGGGTCAGTCTTGATCTTGTTGATTTTTTTTTAACCATTCTATTTCGCAAGAAGAAAAGCTTTGCAATACGTGTTCAAAACTTGCAGATCAAATTTAAAGAGGATGTGATTTTTAAAACGGAAATAAATAAATCTGTTTGTCTGTCCCCGATCTGTAGCACAGGAAGTCCTTGACAACTTGAAAGACCGCTGGTATCAAGCCGACAATCCGCCCACGGACCTTTTGCTGAATGAGGAAGAATTCCTGTCCTTCCTTCACCCAGAGCACAGCAGGGGGATGTTGAAGTTTATGGTGAAGGAAATCGTCCGGGATCTGGGTACGTTTCCAAGCCGTCACGGGCAGAATCTCATGAAAACTTGACCTCATCCCAGCTACTAATGTTGCTGGAGTGCCTCCTGGAGAGATGTCCGATGGGGATAAGATCCCAGAGGATGCCGAATGGTTACCCCTGTTGGCTGCTGGTATTGGGCAGAGGGAGACTTGGGACACAAGAGAGGAGTGTGGGTTGTGTCCTGTGAAAGGTAGCATTGGGCACAGTGTTGCGGACGGGCCATAGCTCACTGGAAGAGCATCTGCCTTCCATGCAGGAGGTCCGGGTTCAGTCTGCAACATCTCCAACTAGGGCTGGGAATTAAAAGCCCGAAGAGCCATGCTGCCAGTCTGTGTAAACAATAATCAGCTAGGTGGGCCAATTTGTTGTTGTTGTTGTTTAGTCGTTTAGTCGTGTCCGACTCTTCGTGACCCCATGGACCAGAGCACGCCAGGCACTTCTGTCTTCCACTGCCTCCCGCAGTTTGGTCAGACTCATGTTTGTAGCTTCGAAGACACTATCCAACCATCTCGTCCTCTGTCGTCCCCTTCTTCTTGTGCCCTCCATCTTTCCCAACATTAGGGTCTTTTCCAGGGAGTCTTCTCTTCTCATGAGGTGGCCAAAGTATTGGAGCCTCAGCTTCACGATCTGTCCTTCCAGTGAGTACTCAGGGCTGATTTCCTTAAGAATGGATAGGTTTGATCTTCTTGCAGTCCATGGGACTCTCAAGAGTCTCCTCCAGCACCATAATTCAAAAGCATCAATTCTTCGACGATCAGCCTTCTTTATGGTCCAGCTCTCACTTCCATACATCACTACTGGGAAAACCATAGCTTTTACTATACGGACCTTTGTTGGCAAAGTGATGTCTCTACTTTTTAAGATGCTGTCTAGGTTGGTCATTGCTTTCCTCCCAAGAAGCAGGCGTCTCTTAATTTCGTGGCTGCTGTCACCATCTGCAGTGATCATGGAGCCCAAGAAAGTAAAATCTCTCACTGCCTCCATTTCTTCTCCTTCTATTTGCCAGGAGGTGATGGGACCAGTGGCCATGATCTTTGTTTTTTTGATGTTGAGCTTCAGACCATATTTTGCGCTCTCCTCTTTTACCCTCAATAAAAGGTTCTTTAATTCCTCCTCACTTTCTGCCATCAAGGTTGTGTCATCTGCATATCTGAGGTTGTTGATATTTCTTCCAGCAATCTTAATTCCGGCTAGGGATTCATCCAGCCCAGCCTTTCGCATGATGAATTCTGCATATAAGTTAAATAACCAGGGAGACAATATACAGCCTTGTCGTACTCCTTTCCCAATTTTGAACCAATCAGTTGTTCCATATCCAGTTCTAACTGTAGCTTCTTGTCCCACATAGAGATTTCTCAGGAGACAGATGAGGTGATCAGGCACTCCCATTTCTTTAAGAACTTGCCATAGTTTGCTGTGGTCGACACAGTCAAAGGCTTTTGCATAGTCAATGAAGCAGAAGTAGATGTCTTTCTGGAACTCTCTGGCTTTCTCCATAATCCAGCGCATGTTTGCAATTTGGTGGGCCAATAGTCTTTCTTAATTCCAAGGCAGTTGGCTATGTTCCCAGGAAGGGAATAATAATAATAATAATAATAATAATAATAATAATAATAATAATAATTTATACCCCACCCTCCCCAGCCAAGACCGGGCTCAGGGCGGCTAACAACCAATAATAAAAACAAGTTGATTAAAATACAATTTAAAAAACAAGATTAAAATACAACATTAAAACATTAGGATGCAGCCTCATCACAGGAGGAGAAAGGAAAAAGAAAGAGGGGGAGGGAATCAAACTGATTCTAAGCCAAAGGCCAGGTGGAACAACTCTGTCTTACAGGCCCTGCGGAAAGAAATCAGATCCCGCAGGGCCCTGGTCTCATGAGACAGAGCATTCCACCAGGCCGGAGCCAGAGTTGAAAAGGCCCTGGCTCTGGTTGAGGCTAATTGACTTCCTTAGGGCCCGGGACCTCTAGGGTGTTGCTATTTATGGACCTTAAGGTCCTCTGTGGGGCATACCAGGAGAGGCGGTCCCGTAGGTACGAGGGTCCTAGGCCGTGAAGGCCTTTAAAGGTCAAAACCAGTACCTTAAATCTGACCCTGAACTCCACCGGGAGCCAGTGCAGCTTGAAAATCACTGGATGAATATGCTCCCATGGCAGAGACCCCGTGAGGAGCCTCGCTGCAGCATTCTGCACCTGCTGGAGTTTCTGGGACAGCTTCAAGGGCAGCCCCCGCAAGAGAAGGGAGTTGGTCCTTCATCCCCATATCATCCTGACCCAGCCAGAGCATACCATCCCAACCCAGCCAGAGGGCCTCTGTCTTTGAAGGATTTAGTTTCAATCGGCTCCCACGAAACCATCCAGAGCCCATAGTTCAGGGGCAGAGCATCTGCTTCTCATGTAGTCAATCCCCTGCAGCTCAGTTGGTTAGAGCATGGTGCTGATAATGCCAAGGTTGCAGGTTCGATCTCCATATGGGATGGCTGCATATTCCTGCATTGCAGAGGGGTGAACTAAATGATCCTCAAGGTCCCTTCCAACTCTACAATTCCGTGATCAACAGGAATGTCTCCTACCTGAAATCCTGGAGGGCGGCTGCCAGTCGCTGCAAGCCAGAGCTGAGGAACCTTTGGCTCTCCGGATGTTCCTGAACTCCCATTGGTCCCAGCCATTGGCCAGGGTTGATGGAAGTTGTTCAGCAACCTGTGGAGGGCCACAGGTTCCCCATCCATGCCATAGGCAGTACAGTGGTACCTCCGGTTAAGTACTTAATTCGTTCCAGAGGTCCGTTCTTAACCTGAAGCACCGCTTTAGCTAATGGGGCCTTCTGCTGCCGCCGCACCGCCGGAGCACGATTTCTGTTCTCATCCTGAAGCAAAGTTCTTAACCTGAGGTACTATTTCTGCGTTAGCGGAGTCTGTAACCTGAAGCGTATGCAACCCAAGGTACCACTTTCCTGAGACCAGTGGTTTCACTTGGTGTATGGCAGATTCCTACCTTCCAGTTTCCAGCTTTTGGAGACAGCTTCCATACCTGTTGAAGTCGAAAGGGCACCTTTTGGGGATATTTTCATGGGGTGAGGGAGCAGACAAGTTTTTTAAATTGGTCAGAGGCAAGGGGGGTTACAGCCTCCATGGCAGAGCCATGGTGTGGCCTCTTTTGGTCTTCTTTGTTCCCACAATGCATCTGGGGCTGTGCCATGGCTTTCGGAATGAGGGATTGCGGGAGAATACGGTGGCCAGGCTGGCTGCCATGCTGCTTCAGTGCCTGCCCCGAAGGGCAAGGTAGTGCTTTCCCATTGCAAAATCCAAGCGGGCAGGCAAGTGTATCTCGGTTCAGCGCCAGCCGCGTCATAACCTGCGCCTGAAGACAGCAGCCAAGCGGAGCACGGGCAGCCGCAGGGGGAACATGGCTCTGTCTGCTGCCTGCCCCTTGGCAACTGCCGCCTGAGGTAGGGCCAGGCCCATTGAAGCAGCTGGGGATATAAAAGAGGTGGTGTTGTGGAGAGCAGTTTAAAAACGTTTCTCCCTCTTCTGGCCAGCTGCCACACCTCTGAAACTCTTAAAAATTTCACCTCCTTTCCAGAGATAATAGAAATTTCACCTCCTACATTTCTCATGTAAAATGGTTAGAATTCCAAGTAGGGATTCATTAATTGTTGTTGTAGCACCCTCCTTGGCCAGAAGGTGGCACCCTAGTCCACCTCTTGGCTCCAGATCCCACTGGCTCACTTGCATTACCTTGTCCTTGTCTTCTATGGAAAAAGTTGCTACCCCCCCCTCAAGAATACTAGAGAGGGGGGGATAAATTATACTTGGAGGGGACCCTCTGAAATTAATGAACCTAAGTTAGTCATGTCTGTTAAGATAACCCTACTCTGAGTAGGACTAGAATTGGATAAAACTTAATAATAATAATAATAATAATAATAATAATAATGGCAGCATAGCAAATATAACAAAGAAATTCTCAGCTTGCATTAATAAAAAAAGTAATCCAGCCAGCCTGATATGAATGCTTATATTAATATAAGCAGTTTTGTGGGTTGTATCAAACTAAGCTCTACACAAAGTAGACCCCCTGGAATTAGTGGACCTAAGTTAGTTGTGTTCATTAACTTCAGTGAGTCTGTTCGTAGTAGAATTAACACTGGGTACAGCCCTATATGTCCAAACAGAGGTGGATGATTATAGGATATGCATTCGAACCTAGTTGTTGCATTTTTATCTTTTCCTTTTATCCATGGAGCTTTGGCCAGCATTCATAATTCTCCTTCTGTACCTTGCTATGAAATTGCAACAAATCTTAAATTTAAGCCAAGGGTTGCTGGCCTCCAGATGTTGTTGAACTGCAGCTCCCATCATCCTTATCTAAATTAGCCTGTTTCCGGGGATGATGGGAAATGCAGTCCAGAAACCACTGGAGGGTCACAGGGTCCCCCCAGCGCTGGTTTGAAGGTAAGAGGGAACAATTTAATGCAGATTCATTCTGAGGAAAGCGGGTTTGAACTCTGGTCTCCCCAGCCCAAGTTCCAGCTCGCTATCCATTGGCAGAAAGTATACTGGGCCTCTGGGCCAGTATACCCAGTATCACCCAGTACTGGGCCAGTATTGCCCAGCTGATAGGCAGAAGTGGTGATGCTTCCTTTGCAAATATTCTTAAAGGTTCCTGTCCCAACCCAGTTAACAACCTGCTGGAAGCAATGAGCTACCTACACATCATACATTTAAAGCTCCCTGCTAAAAGAATAAAATTAAGCTTCTTGGGAACTGTAGCCACAGAGCTAAAATCACCACCACACTAAACAAAGCACAGTTCCTAGGATTCTTTGAGGGAAGCCATCCACTTTGAACATGTGGTAGTAGGTACCTAGTCCGGAATGGTGGGACGTTGGTGTCAACTCGCATGCTGCATTCTGCATGTCCCGTTATTTTTACTGTCAAACGCTGTAACCTTTGCAGATCAGGACGGCGATAAGAAGCTGACCCTTTCCGAGTTTATCTCCTTGCCCGTCGGCACTGTGGAGAACCAGCAGGCTCAGGACATCGATGACGACTGGGTGAAAGACAGGAAGAAAGAGTTTGAGGAAGTCATTGATGCCGACCACGACGGCATCGTCACTATGGAAGAGCTGGAGGTGAGTGTGTCCTGGGAATCGGCTGTAGCTGCATACGCTCAAATTGCGAACTTTTTCACGTATCTTGGTTGAAATCCCATGTGAGAGGCACACGCACTGTTACATTTCCCCCGCTTCCCCCATTGCCCTGATCCTTTAAAAAAAAAAAAAAAGAAATACAGATTTTTACTTTAAAAATTATTTAAAAATATTGTGCAGTATATATTTCCAGGAACACTAAACAATATATTCTATATATACACAACGTTACGCACTTCTGAGTTTTTATACTGTGAACTGCCTTGTGATGCTTAGAAGAAGGGTAGTACAGTGGTACCTCGGGTTAAGTACTTAATTCGTTCCAGAGGTCCATTCTTAACCTGAAACTGTTCTTAACCTGAAGCACCACTTTAGCTAACTGTATAGATAAATATATTTCATTAAATTTCCACAAATTTCAATACATAATAATATTTTTTTCGTCCTCCCATTCCATTTCCCGTGGTGTTTTTTTTTAATTCTATCTCATTGCTGTACCCTGTGACTTCCCCCTTTTATATCATAACCATAATACAATCATCTCTCATTATTTCTGTTGCTCGTAGTTCAAATCCTGCTCACGAATTCATCACGTTACGACATTTCCCTAAATAGTCCAAAAAAAAGGGGGGCCTACAATCTTCCTTTTAAAAAGAGGCTACCGTTCTTCCATAAATGAAGGGCGGTATATAAATTATAATACAGGAAACTGAACTGTATTGTTATCTCAAATTAGCACCCAACATTTATTTATTTTTTAAAGGCGAAGTCAAGTTATTAGAATTATGAAGCTGCCTCTAACAGTTACCAGGTTCACAGTGTCAAGTGATGTTCTGACCTTTAATCAAGCTTATTGATTTCTGGAAAAGCTGCTTCCCACCCCCCTTGAAAACAAGCAGGCGCACCCCCCTGCAGGTCGTGCACCCTGCTCCACAAAGAATTCAGATGCCAAAGGGAGATAAAGAGCTCTACCTATAACTTGCTACTGTCTCGCATTTGAGCTGTATCGCAGCAGGTGATCAGCGCCGGCGTGGGCCCCCTTCGCTTCCTGAGACGTTGCTTAGGAACGAGATTTGCTTGGTGCTCTTTCTGACGTCACTTTAACCCTTTCTCAGTTCCACCTTGGAAAAAGTGAAATTAGCGCGCTGTGTGTCACGGAGACCGTTAGACCTTTTTCGGCTATGTTCTGAAACAAAGTTTTGGGTATCTGAACCCTGGGCGAATCTGCACATTTGTGCCCTTCCATAACAAAGCTCTTTGTGTTTCGGAGAAGGGAGACTCACAGCAGGAAGTTTGGGGACTTTTCTGAAATAAATACTTTCTGATAATGTGACCGTGAATCTGATAAAATGTTTTCCTGCAGACGAGGCCACTGAGGCTGTGGCTTAGGGTTTCTTGTATATCTCGCCGTACATTTCATTTTTGGGGTTTAGTATTCTGAAGAAAAGAAAATCTTCCGTACGCACAGATTTTTTACTTATAATCAAGTTTCTCTCCTCTTCTCAAGCTCCACACCAAAGACAGCCAAGTTCTGCAAGTATACCGCATCAGAAGCAGAATTAACTCAGTCCAGATTTTCAGATTAGTGGTACCTCGGGTTAAGTACTTAATTTGTTCCGGAGGTCCGTTCTTAACATGAAACTGTTCTTAACCTGAAGCACCACTTTAGCTAATGGAGCCTTCTGCTGCTGCCGTGCCACTGGCGCATGATTTCTGTTCTCATCCTGAAGCAAAGTTCTTAACCTGAGGTACTATTTCTGGGTTAGCGGAGTCTGTAACCTGAAGCGTATGTAACCCGAGGTACCACTGTATCAGGTTGTGTCCAGCGTTGGTCCTACTCAGAGTAAAACCATGAGTTCTAGAAACACACCTCAGATCGAGATGTGGTTACTACTGGCCTGTCCTGGTACAGCAAATGCAAGGCTTGATTTTCTTAAATCATGTGGGGAAACTGCCTTATACAAAGTCAAAGCACTAGACCAGCCAGAACAAACCTCTGTTTTGGCAGCAGCAGCAGCAGCAGCAGCTCTTTCAGAGAGGCCTTTCCCATCGCTCAACAGCTGATCCTTCTTACCGGACATGCCAGGGTATTTCAACCTGGCATGTCCGGGTATTTCTGTGTGCTAGTCAGGTCCTCTGCCAGGTACGATAACTTCCGCTGATCCCCTTTGTCCAGAAAACTCAAGGTGCAAGCTTTCTCCCATCCTGCCCCGGACCAGTTTTTGCTGATGCAGCTGCAAAGTGGCCCTCCCCCTCTGGCTTGGTTTTGACGCAGCCATTTTACCAGTCCATCGTCGGAGGCAGTGGCGCTTTTGAACACCAGTTTCTGGAAACTACAGAGGGGGAGAGTGGTTTTGTACTTGGGTCCTGCTTTTGATGGCTTCCCACAGGGTGGCTGCTGTGAGAACAGGATCCTGGACTAGACGGGCTGTTGGCCAGATCCAGCAGCCTGCTCTTATGCCCTTTGCTTTCTCTCTCCCTTCCCCAGGAATACATGGACCCCATGAACGAATACAACGCCTTGAACGAAGCGAAGCAGATGATTGCTGTGGCCGACGAGAACCAGAACCACCACTTGGAGCAAGAGGAGATCTTGAAATACAGCGAGTATTTCACCGGCAGCAAGCTCATGGACTACGCACGAAATGTCCACGAGGAATTCTGAGGAATTGACCCGAGAGGGGCTCTCTCTCACACACTCTCTCTTTCGCTCTCTGTCTCGATGCACCTTCTTGCTTTCCCCCAAAAAACAAAGGTTACCTTTTGCTGCTATATCTGTGTTCTGTGTGTATACAGTGCGGTGTTCTAGACTTACTTTTTTGTTTTTGAACGAAAGCCGTCCACAAATGAACAAGAGCCACAGCTCGCTTGCCTTCAAGAGGAAAGTGCTCTCTGATTTCTACAGAGAAGGATCTGCACCAGTTCTTGCCTGTGCTGTCGATCGGCAACTTCTTTTAATTTCCCTCCTTCAGGACACTCGGTTGTACCCTGCAAATGCCCAGTTGTTCTTGCTCTACGGTTTGGACTTTGAGAAGGCACTTTTAGTATTTGAGGACCATTATCTTTGCCTGGGGGGAAGGGGTCGGGGGACGAGGAACTCACGGGCTGCATTGGTTTGGTTTTGCATTGGTTTGAAGTTTTGGCAATTGCAGCGGTTTCCCACACCCAGTACATCCTTTCAAACCAGCATTGGGTTCCCTTTGCAAGCAGCCGGATGGTGGGCCAGTTCTGGGTTAGAATGCAGCCTTTCCCCCAGCAAAATTAGCAGAGTCAGCTTTGCAGTGGACCGTGTCCTTCCGCTTGCCCAGGCAGGAGCCCACATGACAAGCTGGTCCAGCACGGTCTCCTCTCCTTCCTTTACTCTCCGTTTTCCTCCTGGCTCAACACACGCCAAAACTCAAGCGATCCTAAACCACAGTGCAGCAGGCTTCAAGGAACGACAATATCTTGCATAGATTCAGTGCCTTGAGGCAAGACACTCCAGTGGCTGCTTCTGCTGGAGTTAATATCACACAAGTCTCACGATCAAGTCCCACTCGCATGCCAGCTGAGGCGTTCTTTCCTAGGCAGCAAATGTCTCAACAGAGGCATCTCTTCAGGGACCTAGGCACACAGGCGCAACTACAGACACCACTCTTCAGGGCTGAGCTGCTCACATGCCAGCATCTCTCACTGCGCGGCCTGTGGAAGAGGCAACACTCAGCGTTTATTGGCTGGAGTTTGGCGGCAGCTCCCCTTGCTATCGAGCACTCACCCCACCCCCCAGCAGATAGACCTCAAGAATGTTCTCTTGCTCACGGACAAAAGCACCATGAAAGTGCATTTTAACCATCTGGGCCGATCACAGCCCAAGTCACTGTGCAGAGGACACCCTCCAATGGGCAGAAGTCCCATCTCGAGTTGTATAGCATGACAGATCCAGGGGGAGGACAACCCGGTAGCAAGTTCCCTAAGCAGGCAGGCACCAGGTAATGCCAGGGGCATGGGCTGTTTTTCTAGATTGGGGTCTAGGGGTGTGTTTGAACAGCATCTGCTTCTCGGTTAAATAGAGAGAGGTGGGTGCACTTGTCTCTTAATAAAAATGATTTGTTTGAGAAAAGAAAATGTGCAAGCGCAGGTTGTCAAGGAGAGATCTGTGAGCGCTCTCTTATATTTCAGCAGTGCCTGGGAGTTAATACACTGCAAGCGACAAACGTGCCCCTCATGTTTGTTCAAAGATAGAATAAGGGTGGGTCGGCCTCTCTGGCATTATCCCAAAATGGGCAACAGGATATGGTTAAGCTCTAAACCGCAGCATTCATTAGGTACATCCTACCTTGCCATAGGACCTAAAAGGGGTATCACATATTTGTAGAGTTGGAAGGGACCCTCTAGTCCAACCCCCTACAATGCAGGAAGATGCAGCTGCCCATACAAGGATCGAACCTGCAACCTTAGTGTTATCAGCGCCGCGCTCTAACCAACTGAGCGATCCAGGGTAGCTTCAGAGGCATCAGTTTGTTCCGTACTCCTGCGCATGCCCTGTTTACCTGCGCTTGAAGGGTGCACTTGTTTCTATAGGCTATGCAAACCCAAGTTGCCTGGCCCGTGGTCTCAAATCGGTGCTTGCCACAGAGAGTTTGCTTTATGCCGAGTATTGGTGCATGCTTGGGAGCCGTTCAGAATGCAGTGGTGCAAGAAAAGTGGGTGGAATGCAGCTAGGCTGAGGAAGAGGTCTCATGAAGATCTCTTGCTAGCAAAGTGGAGCAGCCCAGTGAATCCAGAACTGCGAGAAGTGAGAGTTGTAACCAAGAGACTTCCTGGTGTGTGTTGGATCTGACACAAGGGTAATCTTAAGGAGAGGGAGGAAAGGCATCAAATCATAAAAAGTCACAGGTAGTGAATTGGAGGGAGATTACAGGTGAGTCTCTGGCCGGTCAAAGCTTAGTCAGATGATGGAGATGTTCCTCAGGAATACATAAATTCAAATAACCCAGTTACTGGTAGAAGACTATTTCTACAGGAAGACTGAATGATTCCCTTCTTCAGGTTCAGAAGTTGCTTCCCTGATGTGGGTTACGTTCATGATTATTTCAATTTTCATTTAAATGGGTTTATTCCGCTCCTGTCCTTTATACAGAAACACCAACACAACCCTGTTCTTTTAAGAATTGCAGCTTAAGGTGTCTGATGTTACCCTCCTTAATAGAATGTAAATACATGTAACTGTGTGTGTGTTTTATTATTCTTTCAAACACCCCCTGCTTTATTTAAACAAGAGGAACCTGTGGTCCTCTAGATAAGGTTGCTGGACCCCCATCAGCCCCAGCCAGCATCACCAATGGTCAGGGATGTTGGGAGTTGTAGTCCAGCAATATTTGACGTGACATGGCAAATAAGGACAAAAGGATTGGGAGGGAGAAGGAAAAAATGCAAGCCCAGGCCCCAGTTCTTAAAAGTCACAGCTCTTATTAGAACCAGCTGGGATTGAAATGATTCATGGAGCCTAATATGTTCCACCAGTTTTTAATTCTCAATTTTAAATTACTGTAACGTAACCCATTCTGGGACCTGCTGGGGAAGGGCACATCATAAAAATTATAATAATAATTTGGAGGGGCACAGGCTTTCCATCCTGGGACTGAAGGCTCCTGGGAAGGGGGAAGAGCCATTCAGAAAGGAGTCTCCCTGCTGTGTCTCTGCATGAGTAGCTGTTCTGGCTTCTGTTAAGACTAATTAAAACGGGCTGCTGTTTTCACTTCCAAATCGCATCAGCCGTGGCCAGCATGACTAATGGTTGGTGTTGACGTGAATCGGGAGTCCAGCAACCTCTGGAGGGCCACAGATTTTCATTCCCAATTGTAACAGCTTGTATAAATGCTTTAGGGGGTGCTCCTTTGGGTATATGGGGAAGAAAAGCACACTTGAGTGATGAGTGCATGCAGAGTCTCTGCACTCGCCACTGTTCAGGTGGGAAGAGATGGGGGTGGCCGTTTTCTGCCTGAGACCCCAGTGAGCTGCTGCCAGTCAGAGCGGTAGATTATCCTGGGCAAGAGGGTCTGATCTAGCAGGCAGCATCTTGTGTTATTGCCATGACTCACTGCTTGGCAATTGTCTCCTGGCCATCTGCATACAGCAGCCTTGCTCTGTATGGTACTGGTTTTAAACCAGTTGCCCGGGTGTCTCAGGGCTTGTGGGTTCACCTGCAAACTGGAGAAACTTGTGGACGTCTTTTTCACACACACCACAACCAAGTACACATTGCAACCTGTCGGCTACCATAGGATACTTCTTTCAAGCTTATCTCCAGCAGAAGGCAAGGTGACCCAGCAAGCACCACGTTGGTGAACCCTGGTGAGCTTTCAAAAAATGAAAATGCAGAGGAAAGGGGTCAGGGAGGTAAGGTTCAGTCTTTTAAATGCCCAGAGGAAGCATTCAAAAAGATGGCGCTGTTCACACACTGGGCAGTCCTTCCTTTGGCTAGTGCTCCTTATCGATGTCCCATGAACGGTTGTAGCTCAGTGGGACAGCATCTTCAGAGGGTCCCATGCTCAGTCCCCAGCGCTACCAGGTAGGGTTTGGAGGGACCTGCCTGAAACCCCGGAGAGCTGCTGCCAGTCTGTGTCGACAGTACTGAGCTAGATAGACCAATTGTCTGAACTGGGGTAAGGAGCCTCTTGTTTTGCTGTTTAAAGGAGCCCTTCATTCAGAACCATGAAGACCAGGCTTCTTCTTTCAGTTGCAGGGGAAGAGCTGTTGCGCGCTGGCAGAGCACCTGCTTTGAGTGCAGAAGGTCCCAGGTTCAATCACTGAAATCCTGGAGACCTGTTGAAACTGAAACATGGATTGGAAGGGAAGGGCAATGAGGCCAAGGTTCCCCATGCTGGCCTTTGAGCATCTGGGCAGCCTTCAACATTTGTTTTACTCAGAGTAGACCCATTGAGATGAATGGGCATGACTAGCTTGGGCCCATTAATCCCAGTGGGTCTGCTCTGAGTAACAGCGGCAGCTGGTCCATGAGGGCAAATGGGCCACTGCCACACCAACCTATTTGCAGACAGCAGCCACCTTGTTGCATTTGTACAACTCAGCAGGGAGGAGGAGGAGGAGGAGGATGAAACTAGAATGAGTTTCCTCTGCCTGCCGCAGAATCATTGGGACTTTACCTTTCTAGAAGTGCTGGTATCAGCATAATTTCTCTTCCTGTCCCGTTTCTCCGACGAGGCCTGCAAGCTTTGCTCTCTGCAGAATGAGGCTTCCGAGACAAGCAGGGACTTCTATCCAAGTTCTGTGAAGGGCGCCAGAAGATCTTCCTAAAAGTCCACCTAGCTTAGCTCCCTGCTTCCAAGGGGGCCCGGCCCAGCGGTCCTGTAGGGCATATAACCCCTTTCTGCTGGTACTGCACCGCAGTTGACATTCAGAGGTATGGAATAGACAAATCTGTTATAAAATCATAGGATCAAAAGGTCTTCTAATCCGCTCTCTGCAATGCAGGAATCATAGTGAAATAACCCCTGACAGATGGACAATGTGGGCCTTATTTAGAGACCTCCATTGAAGGAGTGTTCGCCATCTTCCCAGGTAGTTATTCTTAATGTTTAGTTGGAATCCCATTTCTTATAATTTGAATCCATTGGTTTGAGCAGCAGAAAACAACCTTGCTCCATATTCAGATAGTTGAATATGGCGGTCATATCTCCTCTTTTTCAGGCTAAGCATGCCCAACTCCCTCAACTGTTCCTCATAAGGCTTGGTTCACAGACCCTTGATCATCTTGGTTGCCCTCCTCTGCACACTTTCCAGCTTAAATTTCTTAAATTGTGGTGCCCAGAACTGAACACAGTACTCCAAGTGGGGGTCTGACCGAGGCAGAACATAGTGATACTATTATTTCCCTTTGTCTGGACACTATACATCTGTTGATGAAGCCGAGAACTGGGCTAGCTTCCCCGCCGCCCCCCACTGCATCACATTGGTGACTCATGCTAAGTTTGTGGTCTACTAAGACCACTAGATGGGACACGGGTGGCGCTGTGGGTTAAACCACAGAGCCTAGGACTTGCCGATCAGAAGGTCAGCGGTTTGAATCCCTGCAACGGGGTGAGCTCCCATTGCTTGGTCCCTGCTCCTGCCAACCTAGCAGTTCGAAAGCACGTCAAAGTGCAAGTAGATAAATAGGTACCACTCCAGTGGGAAGGTAAACAGCGTTTCCGTTCGCTGCTCTGGTTCGCCAGAAGCGGCTTAGTCATGCTGGCCACATGACCCGGAAGCTGTACGCCAGCTCCCTTGGCCAATAAAGCGAGATGAGCGCCGCAACCCCAGAGTCAGTCACGACTGGACCTAATGGTCAGGGGTCGCTTTACCTTAAGACCACTAGATCCTTTTTGCATGTCCTTGGCTCTGGCTCCCCCTACTGTTGGGCTCCCGACCAGACACAATGCACACCAGGCACCGCTGGTTGAAAACAAACTACAGTAATTTAGTAGTAAGAGAGAAGAAATGCTGATCGCTACAATTTACTCATATAAACGGAACGAGTGTGAGCTGACTCAGAAAGAGGAAATGGATTTTGGTCTCCATTCAGAAAGAAAAACCCAGCAACAAAGGTCTTCTGCTGGGAACTTCCCTCTGGTTCAAGGCTGAAATTTGCCAGTCAGCCTCCAGAGTCTGCATGCTTTTCTCTTCCTGTTCTGCTTCGATGAAGACAGCAACTGGCACAGCCACGCTGAAGCTGGCCATGAACTACAGCCTGGGACTCGCTCTGCTCTTGATCTTCATTTTGCCCATGCAAACCGTGGGGGGCTTAAAGTGTGCCGAGAACGAATACCCGCTTTGGAACTCAAAGTGTTGCAGGAAATGTCCAGCAGGTAACTTAACGCTGAAGGTAGGGTGTCAGGTGGTTGGCAAAGTCAGGTGGATGCTATTGGACCCCAACTCTCTCGCATCAACCCCCAACCAGTTTGGCCCAACGGATGGGGAAGATGGGTTGGGCGGTCCAACATCATCCAGGGATGTCTGGCATTTGGGGGAGCCATACGGACTAGAATGTTAGTTAGCAAAAAGGTCTCCGAAACACAACAGGGGCAGGTAATCTGTGACTCCCCAGATGTTGGGCTGCAACGTTCATCAGCCGCCAGCCAGCTTGGTTCAAGGCAACACCTGGTGGACCACAGATTCTCCAGTTGAGGTTAAATGGCAAAGTGTGTGTGTGTGTGTGTGTGTGTGTGAGAGAGAGAGAGAGAGAGAGAGAGAGAGAGAGAGAGAGAGAGAGAGAGAGGAAGGTTGCTTTCAGACTTGTTTATTGAGCATCCATCCTGATTTGTTTGTGGGGAGATTAGACCTGACTTTGGTCCTCTGGCCACCCATGCCTCACTCAGGGGATTCGCACCGCATCTGTGGATTTGTGGTTGAAGGAGGAGGTGACACACCCGTCACGTAAAATACAGTGGTACCTCGGGTTACATACACTTCAGGTTACATACGCTACAGGTTACAGACTCTGCTAACCCAGAAATAGTGCTTCAGGTTAAGAACTTTGCTTCAGGATGAGAACAGGAATCGTGCTCCGGCGGCGCGGCAGCAGCAGCAAGAGGCCCCATTAGCTAAAGTGGTGCTTCAGGTTAAGAACAGTTTCAGGTTAAGAACGGACCTCCGGAACGAATTCAGTACTTAACCCGAGGTACCACTGTATCCCCATTGGTTTTTTTAACTGTGTTGTTATTGCTTCTTTCATTTCTCTTCTTGCATTACGATCAGAAGTCTATTGGAATTCAAGTTGCAATACAATCAGATTCAACATCTAAGAGATATATTTGATGCAGCAAAAATATAATGAGGAACGATACAGCGTCTAGCACAGTGCACTGCAATTGGTGCAGAAGGAGAAGGGAGTGGTACAGCAAGACCTGTAGCCATTTTTCCATGGGTGGGCAGTAGTGGTGAGAGCTGGGGAAGCCCTGGATTAGACAATGTCAGGTATTTACTGATCAATTCCTTCTGAGTTGTTTGTGGGGTGGTTAGATGTTACGTCAAGCAGATCTTTATCCCATGCCTTTCATGTGTTTCCCCATTAGTTTCCTCATGGCAAAACCTCTGAACCTTTTATCGGAGGGGGGTGGGTTGCAGAAAGAAGGTTTGGTGCATAAGAGCGCCAACTATGCAACCTTGATTTGCCTGCATGTGCTTAAATCCAAAAATAGTGATAATCTGGATTGCAGGGAATGGGAGGGAAAACCCTATAATGGAACGGGATTTTGTTACTCATTTATTTATTGCAATGCACTCTTTGTGAGGCTGCAGTGGAAGAAGACTGAGAAACTTTGATTGGTCCAAAATTCAGCAGCCAGATTTCTGGTTAGCTTTCTGTATAGATAACCCCTGTTTTAAAACGGCTTTAGTGGCTGCCATTTCATTTCTGGGCCCAATTCAAGGTGCTCACATTGGTGTTTAACGCCCTCCGTGGCCCAGGCCCCGAATAACTGAAAGACCATTTCCTTCCCTGCAGACCCTCTGGGTTTCTGAGTTGGTCTGAGGGGGACCCTCTTGGTAGTTCCTCCATCCTTAGAGGTTCAGTGAGGGTAGCAGCCCAGGACAGGGCCTTCTCTGTGGTGGCCCCTAAGTTGTGAAACTCCCTCCTCATGGAGGTGCACCTGGTGTCTTCACCACACAGCTTCCACTAAATGCTGAAGACACACCTCTTCACCCTGGCTTTTGAGGTGTATAGTATATTTTTCAGGCCCACTTTTTGTGATTCCACGTTGTTCCAGACTGTTTGGGTGAAAATACAAGAATCCTAAATATCCAGCTACATTTGAAACGTTTGGGGATTGTTTCATCATTGTGTGTCCCTGCCCTTTGCCCCTTTTTCTCAGCACCCCTTTTTTCTGTTTAGGAAAAGAGTTGGCAAAACGTTGCACGGTGTCTACCGACTCAACCTGTGAGCCATGCGACCATGGCTACTACAATGAGGGCTACACTGAATCGAGGTGCAAGCGTTGCACAACCTGCTCCAAAGGTGAGGTCCTGTTCACAACCACACACACACACACACACAAATGTGCCTCAGAATACGTGGGAAAATAAGCATGACTGGGAATGGGAGAAAATGAAATTGACAGATCTGTTGCCCCAGAAGAGACAGTAAGGCAGACACCAAGCCAGACTGAACTTCAGATTATGATTGTTATGATTATGATTATTATTAATGTATGAGTTTGGGGTGCTAAGATAATAATAATAATAATAATAATAATAATAATAATAATAATAATAATAATAATATAATTTATTATTTATACCCCGCCAATCTGGCTAAGTTTCCCCAGCCACTCTGGGCGGCTCCCAATCAAGTGTTTAAAACAGTACAGCGTTAAATATTAAAAACTTCCCTGAACAGGGCTGCCTCCAGATGTCTTTTAAAGATAAGATAGCTACTTATTTCCTTCACATCTGAAGGGAAGGCATTCCACAGGGTGGGCGCCACTACCAAGAAGGCCCTCTGTCTGGTTCCCTGTAACCTTACTTCTCACAATGAGGGAACTGCCAGAAGGCCCTCAGCGCTGGATCTCAGTGTAGGTGCTAGACCCCACTAATCCCAGCAAGCATTAGAATTTAATCAAGGTGTCTAATTCTTGGAATAGCCAGGCTAGCCTCCTGGTGAAGCTTGGTGTGAGATGGCAAATCCCTCCCTCAAGGGCAGAGTTTGGAGTTGAAAGGGGCAGTGGCATGACTTAGAAATAAAGCAGCAAACTGGAGAGAGAGTCAGAGAAATGTCTGAGAGCAATGTCTGATTTCTGTTTGAATCCAAGGCTGCGGCTTTGGAAGAAACAAGACCCTTTTGGGGTGTTAATGCTGTGAACCCTTCCACTGCAGGCTCAGCTTGTAAATAAACCATAGATCATAAAGACACCGCAGTCTCCGCTGTGCCTCATTCCAAAGGGAAACACGAACCTTGGGATATCGCCCTGCTCAGAGGGGTGGAATACAGCACATTATTATTTAGACTGGTGGTTTTCTTTCAAAGAGTGGTGGATATCTTCAACAAACATACCATTATGATGTTTGAGGCAGCTTTACTTGGACATAATAACAGCAGACACCGGGGAGGTAAAGGGGTAAAGGGGACCCCTGACCATTAGGTCCAGTCGTGGCCGACTCTGGGGATGCGGCGCTCATCTTGCTTTATTGGCCGAGGGAGCCGGTGTACAGCTTCCGGGTCACGTGGCCAGCATGACTAAGCTGCTTCTGGCGAACCAGAGCAGCGCACGGAAACGCCGTTTACCTTCCCGCCGGAGTGGTACCTATTTATCTACTTGCACTTTCACATGCTTTTGAACTGCTAGGTTGGCAGGAGCTGGGACCAAGCAACAGGAGTTCACCCCATTGTGGGGATTCGAACCGCGACCTTCTGATCAGCAAGTCCTAGGCTCTGTGGTTTAACCCACAGTGCCACCTGCGTCCCTATACACCGGGGAACCCCCCCCCCACAAAAGGCCTGTAAATTACACAGGCTTTTATAGGGCATTCCCGGACCTTAGCTTTACATGTGCATAGAAATTAGGTTAAGTTCTCAGAGGCAAAGCATGCCTGCATTATCAGAGCTGGACGCCTGATTCGGCGGGAAGAAAAAGGTGCCTACTTTCTGTCAGACCATCTCAAGGCTGAGTCCTTCCTACACAAACATTCTTGACACGTCCTTAAGACACTCTGAGTAAGGAGGTTTTCTGAACAATATCCTCTCACATACTCATGTGCACCTCTCATCACATGTAGTCTATCTATCCCTGCATATACTATAATTCCCACTACATCTTCCAGGACCGGAATGGAGATTCAGAATGAGCCCTCCAGACTCCTAATGGGACCTTCTCTGCAAGTGCCTTATGCTCTGTCTGCTCTCAGCATAGGCTCTCAGCCAAATCCTGATCCCTGGGACCTCTTTTCTGCTGCCACTGATCTATGGCATCTTTCCCCCCAAATCTGCTTTCCACCAGATCAGGCCAGTGGTTTATCGCCTACAGGAGTGGGGATCAACCTTCTTTTCAGCTAGCACACCTTCTTCCATCTTCATTTTTTTCTTTTTTCTTCTGCAGACAAGGGACTCCAGGAGAAGGAGTCATGCAAAACAACCTCCAACACAGTCTGCACCTGCCTCCCAGGCCATTTTCCAGCCAGTGGAAATTTTGGCGAAAAGAGTAAGTACTGAGTTTTCCGAAGTCCAAGGCCGGTGGTGGCCTGTCTAAATATATTGCTAGTGGAAGCCACTTCTTGACTGTTCCTAGCCAAAGTAGGAAGTGACCTTGCCCAGCACGAATCCAGCCTGCTCCAGTATTGCCTTATTTCTTAGGGATTTATTGCAGATATTAATACCGCACAGTTTGAAGCGACTGGATGCATAAGAACTGACTCCTTTCAGGAGAAATTATTCTCCAGACCCATAAAGATATGATTCAAAGTTTTACTGGCAGAACTTTCTTTGCAACAGAATTAAAACATCAAATGTACATAAAAAATGTCTTGTGACACGCTCAGCATCTTACAAAATATGAAATAATTTCAACAGACCTAGAAGCAGAGGTCTGTCTCTTCCCACAGCATCCATTTCTAGCCTGGAGCTGTTTTCTCTCTCTCAGTCAGAGAGGGTCTTTTACATGTTCTTACTTCACAGAGCCTTGAGACAAAGGACACTAAGGCAACTCCCCACAAAATGGAGATTTGCAACCCAATACCTTCATCGCATGATCTAAGGTTACAACACTTACACGTTAGCTACCAAAGAACATCAGTTAGTTAGTTAGTTAATAATCAACTCAGCAAGAGCTCAGAGTGCGCTTCTGGGCTTTCATAATGGGGGATAATCCCCACTTTAAACCTTTTCACCAATACACATTTAGGCATTCTAATTTCAGTGTCAGTTATTAAACTATTATAATTAACAGGACTATCCACAGTTACCTTTCCTTTGCACTTTGCAAGCATGAGCCAAGCACTTGTTTGTTTGCTTGCTTGCTTGTTTCTTTGCTTGCTTGCTTGTGCAGTTTTCCCCACAAAAACCTGCACTTTACAGCTGAATGGGAAGAAGAAGAGTTTGGATTTGATATCCCGCTTTATCACTACCTGAAGGAGTCTCAAAGCAGCTAACATTCTCCTTTCCCTTCCTCCCCTACAACAAACACTCTGTGAGGTGAGTGGGGCTGAGAGACTTCAGAGAAGCGAGACTAGTCCAAGGTCACCCACCAGCTGCATGTGGAGGAGCAGAGACGCGAACCCGGTTCACCAGATTACGAGTCTACCGCTCTTAACCACAATACCACACTGGAAATCCATGGAATCCATGGAAAACCTGAATTGCTTGTTTGTTGTGATTCAGCTTTAAAGAGCAGGTTTTTGCAGTGATAGCTCTGGAGCTTTAAAGTGTGGCCCTGTGTCTGCAAAGTGCAGGGCAAAATTAAGTGTGGACAAGCCGTTAGTTCGCTTTTTAAAAACTGTTTTGTTTCTTATCATTTCAGTCTGTAAACCCTGTCCCAGTGGGCAGTTTCTCAAAAGAGGGGATGTGAAATGTCAGTCTTGGCCAGAGTAAGTATTGTCCAGCAAAAGATAATGTTTAAGGGCAGCTGATGTTGGTGGGGTCAACAGAATTGGGATAGATAGATGATAGACAGATACTCAGATTTACATTTATTTATTACATTTCTGTACATTTTCTTATAAGGAATTCTCCTCTCTCCATTTTACCCTCACAACAACCTGGTGAGGTAGGTTAGGCTGAGAGACAGTGACTGGCCAAAGGTCACAACCATTTTATTTTATAAAACAAAACATATACTTGTTAATGGCAAAATAGGCTTCACATGTATAAAAGCTCATTGCACAAACTTTAATACATAAACCTCCATAATTAAAACATATATCAATAATAATAATAATAATTTTGTAGTCATAATTTTGTTTAAAACTGTTCTAATATTGTGTTTTAATACTAATGTCATGTTTCACTTGTTGTAATTGTTTAATTGCTGTAGTCCTAAACATACACATCCTCAGGTATTAAAAGTAGTAAGGCTTAGCGCCTTAGGTCGGGTACCAAGACAATCCAATGAAGGCATTAAAATATAAGCATTTAAAAACGTAATTGAGAAATCCCATTAAAACAAAATATAGAAAATTAAACTGGAGACTTGGGGTCATGAGATTAAGGGAACACCTGTGCAAATGGGCGCATCTTTGAAAACCGGCAGAATGCCAATACAGATGGGGCCTGAATTATCCTAAAAATATTGAAATGTTCTTCTTCTTTTCTGCTCGCAACTTTCCTCTGTGGATCCAAGAGTGACGACTGTCACACGTCAGCCTAGTTCAGAATGGGGGCATGGTGTGTCAACTACGGACCCCACATTTACTCGCGCTGTTTCGTCCACTCATGTGAAAGTGATGGATCCAGGAGTATCCGGAGCGTTAGGACCCGAGAGCCGGAGTAAGGGGGAGAAATGCCGATTCTTCTGCTAATTTCTCTTGTTCCGTTGCTTTCAATTGGGGGGTCACCAACATGGTGCCTGTAGGTGCAATGGTGCCCTTAAGGTCTTTTCCTGGTGCTCACAAAGACTCTGAGCCCCACCCCCCTGAAAATGATGCAGAGCTGAAGGAGGAAGTTGGAAATGCAACACTCTTCCCCACTTCCTTTTTCAGCTCTATGTGCTTTTCAAGGCTCAGGTTAGCCCTGCTGGCTCCACCAATCACCCAACTCATTTTTCCAAAGGATTTGTGTGTGTTTACCCACTTTCTGTCTCTTGGGTGAAGGGAGAAGTGACCAGAGGAGCTGCTCAAAAGTCAAAATGTACTCCCCAACCAAAAAATGTTGGCACCTCCTGCTTCTATTTTTCCATGGGCTCACTCTGGCCTGTACTTCATTCTTTCTCAATCCTGTTTTAAAGCAGATAATCTACACATATTCTGCAAAATATACGTTTTTAAAAACTTAGCCCAAAATGACTTAATAGATGCAGCAATTCCAAAACATGTAGGGCCCAGACTATGGGTTATAGCCAATGCTACCCTACTCAGAGTAGACCCATTGAAATTAATAAATCTTAGTTAGCCATGAGTGGCATTGAGCACCTGCCCTGAAATTATCAGACCCACTGAAGTTAATGGATATAACTTAGGGTCATTCATATTAATGTGTCTCAGTATCCATGATTAGGACGCGGGTGGCGCTGTGGGTTAAGCCACAGAGCTAGGACTTGCCGATCAGAAGGTCGGCGGTTCGAATCCCCACAACGGGGTGAGCTCCCGTTGCTCGGTCCCTGCTCCTGCCAACCTAGCAGTTCGAAAGCACGTCAAAGTGCAAGTAGATAAATAGGTACCGCTCCAGCGGGAAGGTAAACGGTGTTTCCGTGCGCTGCTCTAGTTTGCCAGAAGCGGCTTAGTCATGCTGGCCACATGACCCGGAAGCTGTACGCCGGCTCCCACGGCCAATAAAGCGAGATGAGCGCCGCAACCCCAGAATCGGCCACGACTGGACCTAATGGTCAGGGGTCCCTTTATCCATGATTACCAGCAATCCATGATTTATCCATGATTACCAGCAATCCTATCCATGATTACCAGCAAGTAATCCCCATTGAACTAAATGGGGCTTGCTGCTGAGTCGAGAAGCATAAGGTTGTACTTAGGGGCACTTTGCGCCCATTGAAACCATAGAATGGTAAGAGTTGGAAGGGGCACAAAGGGACATCTAGCCCAACCCCCCGCAACAGGACTTAAGTCATGATTCCAAACTGAATTTGGAATCTAGTTCCCTTTTTCCAATCATCCACACCTTTTTTCTTTTTTAATGGAAAATTTGGAACGTCTCTGAGCCACTCTGAGGTGGCATTTGGAGAGTTAACTCCTAGCTTAATAGCTGATTCAATGAGCCCTTAAAATCTCCCCCTGGACAGCTTTAATGTTTGACCTCTCTCCTCTGTCTTTTAGTGTTGGTACTGATCATCTCCATCACTGTAGTGCTGCTTCTTGCAGTGGGAGGGGTGGCCTATTTTCTAATTTGGGGAAAATCCAAAAGGAAAAAGGTGGAGGTCAAGGCAAGGACTGAGGCACTGTCAAGAATGCTTCAGGAAGGTATGTCCAGAGCGAGAACGAATGACACAAAATCAAACAGCAGTATTTGTTTGTTTGCTTGTTTGTTTGTTTGTTTATGTATTGCATTTGTAATAAACAAAAATCTGCCCTTATTCCCTTATGTGGAACACAAGAGCCCTTATAGAGTCCTTTGTAGGTTCTCCATTGGTCGGAGAAAATAACCAGAGAATATTGAGAAGCAAAGCAGCTAGTAAGCCTGATCTTTATTGAACTGTTGCAACAGGGTGCTCCCCTCACAAGCAGGAAAGGAGGAGGACCCCAAAACAAGGCCCTTATATAGACATTTTAAATTGCCTGCCCCGGAGTCCAAGACCACCCCCCAGATACATCATACCTACATCACAGAAAGGGCGGTCTACAACAGAAATCTGAGTGTGTTGTTTATCTCCTGTCTGGCAGGTTACCTGTTAATGGTCACTTGATTGGATACCCTGGGGAGCCTGGCCAATCTTTTGTAATGACAAATACTGAGCCAGGTCACAGGCTCACCCTATTCATACACAGACATACCCTTAAGACAGGATTTGTGAACGAAAAGACAATGGGGAGGCTTTTCCATTTTCCTTCAACCTTGCAGAGAAATATTTGAGGTCAATTTGGGAGGGACAAAATGGTTTCAGGACTTTTTCTGTGGGGTTTCAGACATGTGGTTTATATATGCAGTTATGAACATTTATTATATATATAGCCTTAAATTTTTCATTTCACATTTATATCCCACCTTTGTCTCCAAGGAGCTCAAGGTGGAAATGCATAGTTCTCTCTTCTGCTTCCATTTAACCCCACCACAAACAACAACCCTGTGAGGAAGGGTAGACTGAGAGGCAGTGACTGGCCCAAAGTCACACCCAATGAGCTGTGGGGCTGAGTGGTTTAACTACTAAACCACACTGGCTATGAGCTTTCTGAAACAATATGCAAACTGAAACACAGCTAGCCTTCAAAACTCCTACGGAGAGCTGCAATTCCAGGAGTAGTTTAACCGTCAACTCCTATCCTCCCAGGGAACTCTGGGAATTTCAGCTCTTTGAGGGGAGTAGCAGGTCTCCTAACAACAACCAGCACCTTTAACCAAATTTCAACTCCCATAATTCTTTGGGGGCAGCCATGACAGTTTGAAGTGGTATCGCAGCACTTAAAGTGAATGTGGCTTCAGTGAAGCTTCCCAAACCTGATGTCCTTCAGAAACTGTGGGACTATAACTCCTGTCGCCCAGTTGGAGCTTTTGGAAACCAGAACTCAACAATTTATAGACGACCACCTGTTCTTTGGCTCTGATCTGGATCAGAAAGTCCATGTTCTAAGATGACCACCTCCAGTTTTAGAAACAGGATATGCTTTCTGTGCACAGGTTGTTCCTCACACCTTATCCATACCCTGATTTAAGCTGGACATCCCGGAATTACAGAAGTCATTCTTGGCTTCTGATTGGATCCTGGAATGTCCCGGTTTTTTTTGGTTTGGCGCTCTGGCACGAGTGAGCTGGCTTGTGCCAGTGCACCAGAACAAAAGGGGTTCGGTTTTTGGTCTCGCGCTCTAACACTGGTCAACTAGTTCCTGCGAGAGCTCGGGACCAAAAAACCCGAAGCATCCCAATTTGGATCACCCAGATATTGAAGCTTATGCTTACCTGTCTTCTCCACCTTCACCTTTGCAATTCCCTCCTCCTCATCTTTCAGACGGAAGAAGCAGTTACCGAATTCCCATCCAGGAGGAGCAAGTCGACAGCAAATCAACCTTTGTGCAAAACTAACCTGATGAAGAAGAAAAATTCGCAACTTTAACCTCTGAGCCAGAAGTCATGGACTTCAAGATTCCCCTCCCTTTCTCCCCGGATTTGACCCCTGGTCATTCTTCCTCCCCCCCACACACCTACTTAACATCCCTTTTTTGTTTTATTTATACTTTAAAGCCATGTTTCTCAACCTGGTGGGCATATGAAGATCTTGGGTGTGTTTGTTTCAACAGCAACAAAAAAGTAAATCTACGTAAATAAGAAAAATCAAAAGTCACAAAATTCCAATCCATTTGAAAATTCAAAAGAACGAATTAGGGCAGCCAGGTTTGAAAGGAGTGTGGTGGGATCTTTTATTTTAGCTACAAGTGGCTATTAAAAAAATAAAACTGAGAAACACTGCCTTAAAGCAATATTTGAGAATGCCTGATATTGCTGGACTACAACTCCCATTGTCCCTGACCATTGGCCATGCTTGCTGGGGCTGATGGGAGTTAGAGTCCCAGCAACATGATTCTTCACCTCAGCCCTATAGATCTGTGTTGGCATCAATGCCTTAAGTTACATTAATGTGATAACAATGCATTGTTAACGTTCTACCAACTTGCCCATTGGTAGATCTAGTAATCTCCCTATTTTAAAACAAATTCATATCTGGAGGACAACCCCTTCCACCAGCCCCAAGGGATTCCTTCCACATTGGAAAGGTGAGCTTGGCGGCATTAGGGATGTTTAGTTACCTGTATCAGGTTGAACTAAGCGTTGATCCCTTTAGTAATAATAGTTCAAAAACCATCAGTAGCTTACACTTGGGGTCGACCCATTGAAACCATTGGGAGCCAGGTTAGTCTAGAACTCAGGAATAGATTCAAGACAGCCAAAAAGAAGTACACAGCGTAATAGACTGTGGAACTCTCTCCCACAAGAGCCAGTGGTGGCTTTAAAAGAGAGGAAATCCAATGGGGAGCACGCCTTTGATGGCTACCAGCCAAAATGGCTATGTTCTTCCTCTGCTGTGAGAACAGGATCCTGTCCCAGAAGGTTCTTCTTATGTTCTTTGCCATCACTATTAACTTTAATGGGTCTACTCTGAGTAGGACTAGCATTGGCTATGGCTGTGCAGGCACATAGACCCATGTTTTCCTATCTGCTTCCAGTGTGAGCTCAGGGGGGGGGGGTTATATCCAACTTTTAAGTTTCTTACTGCCATTTCAGTCGGCATTTGTAAGTTACCTTAACACCACAGGTCCTGAAAATGTTTATCTGTATTTTATTATTTTATTTTGTACAGCACCTGGTTATTTCAGGTGCTTTATATGCAATAAACACGGCAGTTATTCCACGTTATACCATGTGGAGTTTCGGAGTGTGCATTTGAGGAGAAGCGGCCAACCTTTTTTTTTACTTAATGTTTGGTTGTGGGGTAAAACACTTCAAAGCAACGATTGCCTATGAATTTCTCGCAAGGCGTGTTTCGCTTGACGATTGCCAGTGGCGTAGCGTGGGGGGTGCAGGGGGGGCTGGCCGCACCGGGCGCAACATCTGGGAGTTAGGGTTAGGGGGCGCAAATCCACGGGTTAGGGGGCGCAAATTACTTGCCTTGCCCCGGGTGCTGACAACCCACGCTACGCCACTGACGACTGCTTAAACAGATTGCAGCAAATTTACTGTGTGTTCCTTTCGGAAATATGTTTGGTTCCAGATAGGGAATTTGAAAGACCCAGAGATAAGTAAAATATTTTAGGGGTGTTCTCTTAAACCATCCTTGCAACTAAGTGTACTAAATATATTAGCCTGTAATTTTTTTTTATTAATTTGTTAATATTTTTTTATTTTACCAGCCTGCTGGGACTGTCCAAAGAGGGTGTCAGTGGGGAAAAGGGGGCACTGCCCTACCAAGCTCAGCTTGCCCCCACCCGCCTGCTTTCTTACCAACTCCCAACTTCCTCCTCTTAATTCTCAGACTTGCCCCTTGTAGAACTCAGCAGGGGAGGAAGATGGGGACAGAACCAGAATTAGTTGGCTCTGACTGCCATTGGTTCTGGTTCTGCCTGTTGTTGTCGTCCCCTGGCTCTGCCTACTATGTTGGGCATACAGGAAGGGAGGTCAGCCTGGTAGCGACAAGGGGCAGGGCCTTTTCTGTGGTGTCCCCATGATTACAGAACTCTCTCTCCCAAGATATACAATCGGCCCTCTGGGAACAAATGCAGGAGTGCAATTAATTAGAGCAGGTATAGGCAAACTCGGCCCTCCAGATGTTTTGGGACTACAACTCCCATGATACCTAGCTAACAGGACCAGTGTTCAGGGATGATGGGAGTTGTAGTCCCAAAACATCTGGAGGGCCGAGTTTGCCTATGCTTGAATTAGAGGTTCCAGTAGGCTGTCACCTCTTTTTTTTAATCTTATAGTGGCAGGGCTGGCTGTGATATATTAAGTTGTTTTTTTAAACGCAGCCCAAATGTCAGAGTTAACAGAGAAGCAGAACATTAAAGAGTCAGAAGGCACCCCAAGCGTCGCCTAGTCCAACCCCCTGAAATGCATCTTGAATTTTGACAATTCACTGGGAGGTGGGGTTTTTTTAAAATTATTATTTACCTGTGGAATAGATATATTTTGCCTTTTGCTTTTCGGCAGATATTCTACACAGCCAGCTCTTGCACCATGGGAGTGACAAACACCTGAATGTTGGGCAGCTACCGTAACAAATAAAAACGTATTCAGTTCTGTCTGTGTGGTGATTAAACTAACCCCACTTTAGTTTCTAATCCAGATTAATTCATCCGGAATAAAAGAATGGCCTTGTTTGGGCCAGACCAGTCCAGCTGGGTGGCAACCAAGGAAGCTGAACATTGGAAGACTCCAGACAAGACAAAAGGAAGAAGGACCTCTTAGTTAAACTATGGAACTCATTGCCACAGGAGGCAGGGACGGCCACCAATTTGAATGGCTTTGAAAGAGGGTTAGACAAATTCACAGAAGACCAGGCTGTACTTCTGGCCATGATGGCTCTGCTCTGCCAACACAGCTGGAGGCAGCAAACCTTCTGAATACCAGTTGCTGGAAACCATAGCAGGCGAGAGGGTTCTCGTGGTCAGGTCCTGCTTGTTTTGAGCTTATCAAAACAAGCGTCTGTGGGGCGTCTGGTTAGCCACTGTGAGAACAGGATGCTGGACTAGATGGGCCTTTGGCCTGATCCAGCAGGGCTTATGTTCTTAAGGGTGGGATATCATTATTTTTTCCAGTCCTAGGGGTTGTATATCAATGAACTCTACTCAGAGTAGACCCACTGAAGTAAACAGACCTGTTTCTGTCCATAGCTGAACATCCTTTCCCCCTTTGGAGAGGCAAAGAGGTCGAGGGAACTTTTTTTCATATGTGGTGGACTTGTAAAAGCGTATTGGGAAATGATCCATAATGAATTGGGGGAAAAAAATGTTTTAAAGTACAGTGGTACCTCGGGTTAAGTACTTAATTCGTTCCGGAGGTCCGTTCTTAACCTGAAACTATTCTTAACCTGAAGCACCCCTTTAGCTAATGGGGCCTCCTGCTGCCGCCGCACCGCCAGAGCACGATTTCTATTCTCATCCTGAAGAAAAGTTCTTAACCTGAAGCACTATTTCTGTAACCTGAAGCGTATGTAACCTGAAGCGTATGTAACCCGAGGTACCACTGTACTCCCCCCACCCCCAAACCCAGAGTCCTTTCTGTTGGGGATAATTCAGACTGAAATTCCCAGGTGTCAAAAAATGGTTGTGTATGTCTGCCACTACTGCAGCGCGTGTTTTGTTAGCCCCCAGATGGAAAACGAGCGAGGTCCCAACCAAAGAAGAGTGGCAACTCAAGTTGACAGAATATACGCAGCTTGCAGACTTAACATATAGAATAAGAGAACAAGAAGGACATACGTTTAGAGAAGATTGGAAAACATTTATTGAAGATATGGGAAATAACTGTGCACAGATGAAAACGCTGGCAGCATTAAGATAGATTCAACAGTGTAAATAAGTTTTGATGGATGGAATACTGAATGGTATAAAGGTAAAGGTCCAGTCGTGACCGACTCTGAGGTTGTGGCGCTCATCTCGCTTTATTGGCCGAGGGAGCTGGCATACAGCTTCCGGGTTGTGTGGCCAGCATGACTAAGCCGCTTCTGGCGAACCAGAGCAGCGCACGGAAACGCCGTTTACCTTCCCGCCGGAGTGGTACCTATTTATCTACTTGCACTTTGACGTGCTTTTGAACTGCTAGGTTGGCAGGAGCTGGGACGGAGCAATGGGAGCTCACCCTGTCGCGGGGATTCGAACCGCCGACCTTCTGATTGGCAAGTCCTAGGCTCTGTGGTTTAACCCACAGCGCCACCCGCGTCCCTGGACACTGAATGGTATAGTTTCTGTAAAATATGCAGGGATTTATGGTATGCAAAATGAACCATGGAAAGAGAAGAATGGAACTGATATTTTAAGGATGTAAAAATTTATATTATATTATATATTATATATTATATATTATATTATATATTATATATTATATATTATATATTATATATTATATATTATATATTATATATTATATATTATATATTATATATTATATTATATTATATTATATTATATTATATTATATTATATTATATTATATTATATATTATATTATTATAGCATCCTTTCCCCCAAAGTGAAGAGACCTCTGGGAAGCTCTTAAGCAGGACAATGGTCGTGTTTGCCACCCTCTCCTTCTGTTGCCAACACAACATCTTGTGGCAGCCCGAGATGTTTCCTCTTGGCAGACAGACATCTGCCGGCTGGCGGCTTCACTAGGTGACAGACATCCTTCAGTGTTTCTCCTCCTACCCCATTTTCCATAAGAAACAGCTCGGGCAGAGAGGCTGCCTACGCAAAGAAAAAAATCTGGCAGCTTCCAGGCTGTTAAAATAGCTAACGAGCGCGGCTGCCTTCATCCTGCCACCGTTGATCTTATCTGTTGGCGTGATGAAGAGGGACTTTACCTTTCTAGAGGTACTGGTATCAGCACAATTTCTCTTCCTGTTCTCAGATGAAGCCTGCAAGCTTTGCTCTCTGCAGAATGAGGCTTCCGAGACAAGCAGAGGCCTCTATCTAAGTTCAGTCAGAAGATTTTACTAAAAGTCCATCTAGCTCAGCATCCTGCTTCCAAGAGCACAGCCCGGCGGTCTTGCAAAGCTGTCACGGTCTGGTTCACGGGCGATTGAAGTCCTGGCAGGGGACGTCAGGACCGGGGGCAAGATGGCGGGGTGGGAACAGGAACAGGGTTCAGAAGCCAGGAGTCAGGAAGTCAAGAGTCTGAGGGTCAGAGAGCTGGGAGTCAAAAAGCCAAGGGTCCGAGGGTCAGAAAGCAAGGAGGCACGAAGGCAGGGGTCCGAGGATCAAGAAGCAAGGAGTCAAGAAGCCAAGGTTCAAGGATCAGGAACCAAGAAGCCAAGCGCAGCAAGGCAGGAAGCACGTTGCTGTGGCAAAGAGCTGAAGGGAAATGCTGACCTTATATCCCTTCCCAGCTCTCGCCACCAGGTGCTGTGAGTTACCAATCGGCCTCACCTGTTCAGAACAAACTTGCCTCTTCAGAACAAACTTAGGAAGGCCCCAGTCCTGCGAAGCCCTACTGGTCACAGGGCCTGGCTCCTGCACGCACTCCTGACAAAAGTTTATCATCAGCGCCCGAAGGGCAAAGAATCTGTGAAACCCACATTTTAAGCCACTGGAGGCAGTGGAGGGCAAGGGAATTCACTGGCGGAGGAAGGGGGGTTCGGAGGGTGCGATCCGCCCTGGGTGTCATTCCTGAGGGGGAGTGACATCGCTCCCCCCGGGTTGCTCGCCCCGCCCATGTGGGCAGTTAGCCCCGTGCCCCTGGGTGCACAGCATGTGCGCAGCTCCATGTGCCGGAGCAGCTAGCTCCGCCTTCTGAGGGAATTCTGCATTGTTTATTTATTTATTTATATCTTTTGCTTGGGATTTTTACATACATTATATTATCTCCTTCCAGTGGGAATTCTGCATTATCTACAAGGTTAGTCCTCTTCAGAGTAGACCCATTGAAAAAAATGGGCATGACTAACTTTTTGTTTTGTTTTGTTTTAAATGCTTTATTATTCATTTTTCATATACAAACAACACGTAGTCATCTTCGTTTCAGTCAGTCCAATAAAGATATCACAAAGGATACGTACAATTTCAACTTACGTGCTTTCCACACGAACCGATGACTTCTCATCCTCTCCCTATTTTCCTTTATATTAAACATCTTGCTTTGATTTATCATTACTATTTTGTAAAAGTTCTCTTTTCGATTTCGATATCATATTCCATCATATGTATCATTTACAGAAATCATTCAAAGGCAACTACCGTGTTTAGATTACAGTTGCTTTTCAAATAATTTTTGAAATTACCCCATTCTAGAATGAACTCCTGTCTGGACTTATCTCTGATTCTTTACGAAAAAGAGGCTAATTCTGCACATTCTGTCAATTTGGATAACCATTCAACTCTGGTAGGGAGTTTGTCATTTTTCCAATATGTCGCAATAAGCACCCTCACAGCTGCGGTTGCATACAAATTTTTTTTCCTTATGCCCTTGGGGATGTCCGTGCCTGTAATACCCAGAAGAAATGCTTGACTAACTTAAGGCCCATTAGTTTTAAGGGGTCTCCTGTTGAGTTAAACCTTGCAGCCTTCTGTAACTAAATTACACAGGCGGTGAAGAATAAGATCCTTTCATCAGCCATGAAACTGCTACAGAGGCCCACTTTGTTAGGTGGTCCACAATACTAATTTATCAGAGCTCCCATTGTTCGGTCCCTGCTCCTGCCAACCTAGCAGTTCGAAAGCATGTCAAAGTGCAAGTAGATAAATAGGTACCACTCCAGCGGGAAGGTAAATGGCGTTTCTGTGCGCTGCTCTGGTTCGCTAGAAGCAGCTTAGTCATGCTGGCCACATGACCCGGAAGCTGTACACCGGCTCCCTCGGCCAGCAAAGCGAGATGAGCACCGCAACCCCAGAGTCGGCCAGGGGTCCCTTTACCTTTGCCTTTATGGCTGGAAAAGGTGATAAAATGTTCAATTGGCTGTAGTATCTATAGGAAGCAGAGGGGGGAGCTCTTCCCCAATCAAAACCTGTGTAACAGTGAGGTTCGCCAAATAGATGATTCACCATACAGTGGTACCTCGGGTTAAGAACTTAATTCGTTATGGAGGTCCGTTCTTAACCTGAAACTGTTCTTAACCCAAGGTACCACTTTAGCTAATGGGGCCTCCTGCTGCTGCCGCCACGCGATTTCTGTTCTCATCCTGAAGCAAAGTTCTTAACCTGAGGTACTATTTCTGGGTTAGCGGAGTCTGTAACCTGAAGCGTCTGTAACCTGAGGTACCACTGTACCTTATATATTTAAAATATTCATACACTGACTTCCCACCCTAAGGCTAGCCCCTAAGGACAGCCTGACTGTCAGTTAAGAATCTCATGTTGGCAGCAAGACCTACTGCTCTCTCCCCCCCACCGGCAAGACCAAATGTAGTGTTGTGTAGCGGTTAATGTGTCGGACTAGGACCTGGATGACCTGGGTTCAAATCTTCACTCGGCCACAAAACTTGCTGGGTGTGACCTTGGCCAGTTACTGTCTGTCTGCCTCACCCTACCTCACAGGGTTGTTGTGGGGATAATAATAATAATAATAATAATAATAATAATAATAATAATAAAGGTAAAGGGACCCCTGACCATCAGGTCCAGTCGTGGCCGACTCTGGGGTTGCGGCGCTCATGTCGCTTTATTGGCTGAGGGAGCCGGCGTATAGCTTCCAGGTCATGTGGCCAGCATGACTAAGCCGCTTCTGGTGAACTAGAGCAGCGCACAGAAACACCATTTACCTTCCCGCCGGAGCAGTACCTATTTATCTACTTGCACTTTGACGTGCTTTTGAACTGCTAGGTGGGCAGGAGCAGGGACCGAGCAACGGGAGCTCACCCTGTCGCAGGGATTCGAACCGCCGACCTTCTGATCGGCAAGTCCTAGGCTCTGTGGTTTAACCCACAGTGCCACCCACGGTGCGTAATGTGTGGGATCAAGCTGGCGAAGAGATGTGGCTAATAAAATGGGCCCAACCCCCTCAGCCCTTAAATCTTGTGTTCAGGGATAGCAACATCAGCCAACCTTAGAGGGTGAGGGTTCAGAAACGTAGAGTTTGGACATCTGAAAGCCCTGCATCGCCGTCATGTATGATTGCTGTTAAAAGGAAGGATCAGTCATGGTGGTATTGGTCCTTTACTTTTAGGGTTTGTTATTACATTAATAGGTTGCATCTTCTTCCTCCAAGGAACTCAAGATGGTGGACAGCATTCTCCCTCCTCCCCATTTTTATCCACATAGCAGCCCTGTGAGGTAGGTCAGGCGGAGAGACAATGAGTTGTTTCCAAGTACTGTAAATCTTACTCAGAGTAGACCTAATGGCTTTGTGGGGCCTGAGTGAGGGCTTGTCCACACTTACATTCATCCTATGACTAGAAAGCACAGGTGCTTTTTTTTTGTTTTGTGAAAGCGTTTTTATTTGATTTTTACAGATAGAAATTTATAACAAAACCAAATACATATCCCTACAGAGAGATTTCTCTGACTCTCGGGACCCCCCCCCCCATGGGTCCTACTGTCAATGTTTTCAACTGCATATTATTTCATAGTCTATATTTTATATCTATCCATATTGTCCATAGTATTTGTTACATTACAAGTGAGATTAAAACCCTGCGAATGTTTCCATCTGCTTACAATGGTTTCCTAAATAAATTATAAAATTTCCCAATTCTTTCTTGAAGTTTTTGTCTTCTTGGTTCCTGAGCTTTCCGGTCAGTTTTGCCATTTCGGCGTAGTCTAACAGCTTGGTTTGCCATTCCTCTCTGGTAGGGACTCCTCCTTCCTTCCATCTCTGGGCTAATAACATCTGTGCTGCTGTTGTCGCATACATGAAGAGTCTTTTCTGTTCCTTTGGGATGTAGGTACATACAATTCCTAACAATATTACGAATTATTTTGTTTTGTTTTGGTTTTGGGTTTTGGGTTTTGCAGTTCACTATTTTAGTTAGGGGAACTAAATGCAAACGAAACCTTTTTATGATAAATCTCAGAGCATTCAATAGCTGGAAGCTGAGCTGATTTTTGCACTCAGACTTCCCTGTGGCCCTGTCACCTTTTCATTTTAATGAAAAGACCGTACAGATTGTAGAGTTTTGAGCGGTTTCCCGCTTGTTCCCTACTTTCTAGACATTGCGTCTGAGCAGTTTTTGCCGTGCTGCTTCCCCACTGGAAACCCGACTCTCATACCCTCCAACATTTCTCTAATGAAAATAGGGACGTCCCATTCCATAATGATAATTTTACTATTTACACACCGTGCACATCTTACTGGGTTTCCCCAGCCACTCTGGGCAGCTTCCAACATATATATAAAACATAATAAAACATTAAACATTAAAAAAAAACCTATACAGGATTGCCTTCAGACGACTCAGGGGTCGGATAACTCCATACGCTCCAAAATTTCTCCAATGAAAATAGGGACATCCTAAGGAAAAGTGGGACATTTTGGGATCAAATCAGAAACCAGGATGGCTTCTCTAAATCAGGGATATCCCTAGAAAATAGGGACCTTTGGAGGGTCTGCATTCTTAGCTCTAAATCAGAGAAAACATTGATCCAGAGAAAACGTGACTGATGTTTTCTCCCATTTAGTGGTAAACATTGGGTGTCCCCAGGGGAAAGTAGCAAGGCAAGTAGGGATTGTGACTGACCCCTTAGCCATGATCGCAATACCTTTTCTATCAATCTAGGATTAGCATAGGCTACAGACCACTGAAACTGACACGCAAGTTAGTAAGGTCCATTCATTTCAATGGGATCACTCTGAACTGAGCAAGAATGGGCTGCCACCCGGTGAAAATAACACAAAAGAGTCGCTTCCAAGTATGTTCTACTCAGTGTAGGCCTACTGAAATGAATGGACCATAGTTAGCTATTCCCATTAACTTCAGTGGGTCTACTCTGAGTAGGGCTAGCATGGGATGCAATGCAAAAATGCACCGCATTAGCGGAAATTGCTTGCGGAAAAGAAAAAGTGTATTAGTCAAAACTCCATGCAGGAATGTGAAAAATATATACATATAAATATACATATACATATACATACATACATACAGACACGTGTGTGTGTGTGTGTGTGTGTGTGTGTGTGTGTGTTTTGATTCAGAATAATACAAAGGGGGGAAAGTGCATCAGTCAACAGGTTCAAATCAATTTCAGTATTACAAATATAGTCATAAAATAACATCATATTTTCAATTCAGGTAGCTCAGCCAGAAAGAGTTGCTGCTGCTTTGCTGTTGTTATCAATTCTCTGCCCTTCACCCAGGGTGGGATATAACATTAAAACACAATACTAAAATCAGTTTTAAATGATTCACAATCATAGAAATAAGGTGCATCCTAAAAACGTACAAGTGTTGAAAGCCAGGGTGAAGAGGTGCATCTTCAGCAATATCTGGCAGCTGTGTAAGGAAGGTGCCAAACACACCTCCTTGGGGAGAGAGTGTCACAGTTTAGGGGCCACCCCAGAGAAGGCCCTGCCCCAGGCCATTCCCTCAACTCAAACTTCTTAGGGTGGAGGAACTACCAAGAAGATCCCTTCTGTCATCTCAGTACCCTTGAGAGTCTGTAGGGAAGCAGGCGGTCTTTCAGATATTTGGGGCTGAAGTCATTTAGGGCTTTAAACACCCATGTGAGCACCTTCGATTGCGCCCGGAAACGAACTGGCAGCCAAGTAATGTGTACAAAAATGCATAGAAAGTGTGCATAAAGTGCATAAAATGTTAGGGAAAATAGCATCCCCAAATGATTTGTATTGGAGGAGAATTGCTCTGCAAAAATGTGCATATCAGGAAACTGACATACAAACATGTGCGTAGTTGCATCCCACCCCAACCTCTGAGTGATGCGAGATTCCAGGGGTTCCAGGCGTTTACTCAGGCTCCATGTTTCCTTTCGGAAGAGAGGCACAGCAGAGACTGGGGTGTCTTTATGATATATGGTTTATTTACACATATCTACAACCTGAGCCTACGGTGGAGGGGTTCATAGCACTGACACCCCAAGAGGGTCTTGCTTCTCCCATAGCTGCCGGGGTAGATTCAAATAGACATCGGCCATTGTGCACTGACCCTCTCTCCAGCTTGCTGACTTTAACAGTCTGCCACATTTCCCCCTAGGTCTTGTCACCTCAAATTCAACTCTAAGACTCTACACTGTGTCTTCTAACTAACTCTGAGTCTGCCATCTGGTACAGAGTTCCCCTTCTCTGTCAACTTTCCTAATGGCTCATTACCTTCCCTTTGTTCTCCAAATGGCTCATCTCCCAGGCAATTAACTCATCAGAAAACTGGCCTGGCTAATATTTTAACATGTGCCTTGATTAAATTCTAACACCTACTTGGACCCAGAGATTTAGGGGAGTCTGGTATCCACAAACTCATAACTTTTTAAAAAAGAAAAAGAAAACTAGAAACTGACGGGAAAATGTGGAGAATAGAATTTACAAACTGGAAAATCTGAAATTGACAGATTCATCCATCTCCAATTGCATCCAATGTTAGTCCAGAGGCACATTTAGAGGAGCACAACCAGTTCAGTCACACTGAGTGCGGAGCCTCAGGGTCGCCATTGGGGGAGCCACAACTTATGCTGGAGAATGGAAGGTGAGAAGCAGGAGCTCTGAATTTTGCCCAGGGCACTGCTGAAATCTGAGACCTCAAGGTCTCCTGCTGGTTCGTCCTACCCAGAGTAGACTCTTTGAAAACCATGGACATGACTAATTTGAGTCCACTTATTTCTGTAGGTTGACTCTCAGTGTAGCTTACTTGGTGTGATGGCCTGGGAATCTGATTCAGAGGCTGAACCGGAGGAATCCCAGCCTGCACAGGAGTCCCCGCCTCCAGGGCCGGCTGAGCCAGGGAAAGGCCTTGAAGCTGAAGCGCCTGCACCTGTGCGGGATCCTCAGGAGCAGACACCAGATGAATCCACTCTGGCTCCGGAGGTGATTGAGGACCCACTGCCTACAGGTGCGCCTCTCCCAGCCCTGTCAGGGGAAGGTGAGCCTCCCCCTGGGTCCAGTAACCCTCCAATCTCTCCTTAGCTGCAGAGGCTCAGGGCAGAGAGGCGGAGGGAACTGGGTACTCTCAGGAGGAGTGCTCGTCTTAAGGCCAGGAGAGGCGGGTCACCTGTGGGCCGGGACCACCCCTGGCCTCAGAGAAGATAAAGGCCAGTCAGCCCGGTCCCAGGTTGCGGGAGCAACATCGTTGGAAACCTGTTTCTGCCAGCACCCAGACCTGTTCTTCCAGAGTTCCTGACCTTGCCCAGCTCCTCACTTTGGACCCCACTTTGCCCTTGGTGGACAGTCTCCAGACCCTCGACCCAGGACCGGACTCTGACCACGCCTCACGGTAACCTTCCCCCGGGACCAGCACACTTGGATACTACTCAGAGTTTCTATATTTTGGCAAGATGCTAGAGTTATCTTTTCTCACTCTTGTCAGAGATTATCTTCTCAAATGTGCTGAGAGATCGGCCATCCATCACTGGGGTTTCACGTTCACGACCGGATGCCATGTACACGAATGACACCGCTTTGCAAAGGAAGCGGCCCTCTCTGCGGTCACCGTCTCGTGCAGAGTCATGACACTTGGTTTCCAGGTACAGACCTAAAGATACGAAGCTGAGAACATTTAAGACGAGAAGATTTGGTTAAATGCAGCCTTAGCAAATGTCTCACTTCTGGGTACTTGGGGTTAAGAGAGCATTGGCGTACCTGCGGCTTTCTGATTCAGCAAAAGCAAAATGTCACAGATTATTCGGATTCCATTTTTAGGCGTCCACGTTCTGCATCAAGAATCGGGGAAGACACAGAAAATGAATTTGATAATTCAGTTTTTGGGGGAAATGTTGAAACCATTCTCTGCTTTGGAGCAATGAAGCATGATTTGAATGCAGGAGATCGGGGTGGGGGGGGGAGAGAATTTCAGACCTGTGGATCAAAAGTATCCCACCGCAAGGCTCTCTGTCTTGCCCTTTGAACATTCCCACCCTCCTCTAGTGCTTCTGTCTGTCTGGAATGGGCCCTTGACCTCTGATAATGCCTCTTGCAACGTAAAATAATACAATACAGCGATCACAAATGAAATGGTGCATGGTGAAAATATGGGACTCACTCCTACAAGCATCAGCGATGGCCACCAACTTGGAGGGCTGTAAAAGGGGATTTGACAAGTTCTAGAAGGAGAAGGCTAGCAAAGGCTACTAGCTATCTTCTCCCTCCACTGCTGGAGGCAGTCTGCTTCTGAATACCAGTCTCTGGGAATCACAAGTGGGGAGAGTTGCTATTATGCTCAGGAAATACTTGTGGGCTTCCCACTGGGAAGTCGGGTTGGCCCCTGTGAGAGTAGGATGCAGCTGTAGGTGGTGCCACTGGCTTGATCCTTCAGGGCATCAAAGAGGGGGGGGGGGTCAATTTTCAAAGAATCTTAGTATTGCTATCCTTTCCTTTAAGAATAGATGTCTTGATTTGTGGATAGGTAAAGGGGTAAAGGGGACCCCTGACCATTAGGTCCAGTCGCAGACAACTCTGGGGTTGTGGTGCTCATCTCGCTTTACTGGCCAAGAGAGCCGGCATACAGCTTCCGGGTCATGTGGCCAGCATGACTAAGCCGCTTCTGGGGAACCAGAGCAGCGCACGGAAACACTGTTTACCTTCCCGCCAGAGTGGTACCTATTTATCTACTTGCACTTTGACGTGCTTTCGAACTGCTAGGTTGGCAGGAGCAGGGACGGAACAACGGGAGCTCACCCCATCACGGGGATTCGAACCGCCGACCTTCTGATCAGCAAGTCCTAGGCTCTGTGGTTTAACCCACAGCGCCACCCGCATCCCTGATCTGTGGATAAGTTTGGCCAAATTTTGATCTTGAAAGGTGAACGTTGCTCGTACTGAGGAACCATCGTAATATAAGTACTCTATAGAAACAATATTGTTTGGCTTTACTACTCCTGGCAACATATCATTCAGGATGTTCAGGAAATGCATTATGCCATCTATCCATGAGAGGAAGCCCTTCGGTTGTGGGTAGTAAACAAATACAAGTTTTTGAGGGATTAGTATCAGGTTCCAACCTTTTTTCTGGATTGGACCTTGCCAGTCCTGCAGTATGTCAACATCAATATTGTGGGCCACATTCTCTTTAATACCCGTATTTCTAATTGGTTTCCTTCAGGTCTCTCCTTATGTTCTTATGAGTAACAGTGAGAGAGGGCTGTTGTCTTCATGTCCTGCATAAGGGTTTCCTGGAGCCCTTTGATTGGCCGCTGTGGGAAAGAGGATGTTGGACTATGATGTGCCAGAAATCACCACCACCACTTATTTACACCCTTCCCACCTGGCTGGGTTTTCCCAGCCACTCTGGGCAGCTTCTACCACATATGTTGTTTTTTGTTGTTTAGTCGTTTAGTCATGTCCGACTCTTCGTGGCCCCATGGACCAGAGCACGCCAGGCACTCCTGTCTTCCACTGCCTCCTGCAGTTTGGTCAAACTCATGCTGGTAGAAACATCCAACATTAAAAACTTCCCGATACAGGGCTGCCTTCAGATGTCTTCTAAAAGTCATGTAGTTCTTTATCTCCTTGACATCTGGTGGGAGGGCATTCCGCAGGGAGGGCGCCACTACTGAGAAGGCCCCCTACCTGGTTCCCTGTGACCTCTCTTCTTGCAGGGAGGGAACTGCCAGAAGACTCTCGGAGGTGGACCTCAGCGTCTGGGCTGAATGACAGGGGTGGAGACGCTCTTTCAGGTATACTGGGCCGAGGCTGTTTAGGGCTCCAAACAGGAGTGCCAAACTGCAGTGTCATTATTCTTGAAAATGTGCACTGGGAGTGCAAGTGCAAGACGATGGAGGAAATTGCAGAGGGCATAGCATGGGGGGGGGGGCAGAGGGGCCATAGCCCCAGGTGCACAATTTTAGGAGAAGTGAGCCAGGCACCCCACCCCCACCGGGATCCCCGTCCTGCCCTGCCTGCTGTTGGGGGTCTCTGGGCCCCAGAGGCTGGCCTGACCTCACCGTCATGCCCCCGGCCCCCTCACTGAATGGCCGCTTGGCCAGTGTGGGGACTGAACCTGGGAATGTCTGCATGCAAGGCAGATGCCACGCCAGTGAACCCCTAAGACGCAGGAACCTGTCTTTTATCAAGTCCGAACCTTAGTTGTCAACTTTCAGAGTTGAAAATAAGGGATCAGCAGCCTCGAAAATAAGGGATCAGCAGCCTCACCTGTCCCGGGGACAGTCTACGGGATATCTAACAATCCGGGATAGCAGGGGGAAGCAGCGGGAAATGGCGCTGGAATAAGGGAATTTCCTGCAAAAAAAGGGAAGGTTGACAGCTATGGTCCGAACGCCAGTCCACTTGGGTCAATATTGCCCAGACAGCTGGCAGGAGTCTCTCACAGACAGGTCAGGACAGAGACCTTCTGACCACAAAGCAGATGTTCTACCGCTGAGCCACAGCCGACGAGCAGAGAAAGGTGATGGGACTCGTGTGGTTTTCAGTGTAGTTTCTAGGCAACATTTTGCAGAGAAAGAGGGAGGGAGGGAGAGAAATCATGAGAAGTCTTTTGGTCCCTCTTCACCTTCTCGACATGAGTCTTCACCTGCCTGGCCTTTTGTGTTGACATTTTGAGATACCTGCAGAGACGCCAGGGTGCCTTTCTGACGAAGGGGCCACCCCACTCCCTGACTTCTGCAGACAAGCAGTCTCTGACGTCTCTCCCCCATGGCACAGGTGATGAGAATGACATCTAAACTTCAATGCACTGGGCTTCCTCAGCGAGGAGTGACAACACAGAGTCCATGCGCTGACATTTCTGGAGTCAACTCCCAAGGCTGGTGGTTAGTTTGACGTCAAGTTGAGTAAATTCTTACCTTCTGGGCCTGCACGGTTTCTTTCCCTTTCCCCCGCCTCTCTCACACGTAGAGAGCTCAGTGTCTGATGGAGCCCTTGTCACATAAACCACACACTTGGGGGTTTTCTACAGGAAATGTCAGCAACAGTGAGCACTAGCTGGGAGCCAGTGTGTCTTATTTTTGCTGCCCTATGTGGATTAAAACCCTCTCACACACACACACCCATCTCAGTTCTTACTGTACGCTGAGCAATATTTATTTGTCTGTATTAAATTTCTTCTCCAGCCTTCCTCCTAAAGGAGCAAAAATCAAAATGTTAAAAACAACACAATTTTAAAATAACATAAAAACATTTTTAAAACAACTAAAAACCATCTTTTATTATTTTTTATAAAGAACATCTAAAATCATTTCAAAACAGCCATATATGCTCCCGGTTGCTAATTTCAAGGTTGCTATGGCCAGGCTCTATCAGCCATCCAATGCTTAGGGGAACAGGAAAGTCTGTCAATTTAGCCCTATGTTGGGCAAAATACTTCTGCATTTGCAGGGGGTTGGACTAGATCAGGCATGCCTCAGCGTAGCCCTCCAGATGTTTTGGGACTACAGTTCCCACCATCCCTGACCACTGGTCCTGTTAGCTAGTGGTGATTGGTGTTGTAGTCCCAAAACATCTGGAGGGCCAAGTTTGGCCATGCCCGGACTACATGGTCCCTTGTGGTCTAAGGTTACCAGATTCTTTCCAAAGAATCAGGGAACAATTTTTTTTTAAAAGGGGGGGGGGAGTTATTTAAAAATGTTCTTTTAAAAAAAATATTAAAAAGTAATACCTTCTCTTCTGTGGTCTCCTCTGTCGCATGGCCTTCCTCTGGGCCCCAGCCTGCTATCCACCGTGGAGTAGGCTTGGGTCGGGCCTGGGCTCGGCTGCATGTCTTGCCCTCCCAGTAGTCTCCCACCTCTCCTTCTCAGCGGCGGCGGTGGCAGCAGCACACTAAGTTTGGGGCTCCCCTCTTTTTTCTCCTTCCTCTTCCTCCCTCTTCCTTCTCCTCCTTCTCCCTGCGTCGGCTCCGGGGTTTTCCTGGCTCCGGAGCACCACTGAACAGTCAGCTGGGTGGCCAGATGCTCTCCCTCCTGGCTTGATTTGGGTCGTGGCGGGGGGGGTGTCAGAGGTTCCCCCAGTTGAAGCTCCAGGCGTCCTTGGTTCCCCCTCGGCAGTGGCAGTGGTGGCAGCAGTCTCAGCAGCCCGTAGCCAGCCTGGTAGCGCAGTTGGCTCTGGCTGGCTTCAGGAGCTGCTCGCTGCTGTGGCGCCTGCCATTTTGCCCCGCCAGAAGTCCCCATATGATGTGTCTTGTGCCGTTGAACCAATCACACATTATTCATTCCCTATTAATAAACCTACAACACTTAAAATATAAATCTGGGGACATTAAATGAAATCCGGGGACATTCCGGGGATGGATTTTGTCCAGGGACAGATTTGTAAATCCGGGGACTGTCCCCGGGAAATGGGGACGTCTGGTAACCATATTGTGGTCCCTTCCAACTCTACAGTTCTAGGATTCTCTGATCTTGGAAGTTAATAATGACCAGCCATCTTGTAGTTCTGTGCGCAGAAAAGTTCTTAAAGTCACGACTCATGGCCACATCTCACCATTTGGCAGTGAAATGATGTGTGTGACAATGGCAAATCTCAGTCCCTAGCTGGTACGTGTACAAAAAAGTGCTTTAATATTAAGATTCTTATTTCTGATAAACCCATTGACCGCAGAGAAGTATGTGGATCAGCTCACCTAACTAAGCAGCTCTGGGTTTGAGAAGAAACTTTGAATCAATTACCTCTACTGTTTTTTATCACAAATGTTTGATGTGGTGGTGGTTGCCCCTTCCAGATCTAACCCCCTCCCCCTTTGACTCATAGGATCATAGGGCTAGAAAAAGATAATGGAGGTCACCCAGTACAACCCCACCCCAGTCTTTGCAAGATCTGCAACACAGGAGGCAGACACAAGCATCTCTGGCTGCTGAAATGCCTCCAACAAAGGGGAGCCCAGGACACCTTGAGGCTTGAACAGAATAGAACTTATCATTTGGGAGTTCCTCTTCAGGTTTGGGCCAATTCTGCTTTGAGCGGACCAATAGCTGGACCAATGGTCAATAAGGCGGTTTCTGTTTGTGCTGTAGAGAGAGGTAGTGAGGGACAGCTGGGGCTCATCAAACCTGGTGTTAAAACCAGGAACGGGGAGAGGGGGCAGTTAAATGACTTTCCCAAATTCCCAAGTCCCCACCACAGCCTCTAACTAAGGCCAGGACAATGACCGTTGACACAGGCACCGTACACACAAAACAGCAAAGAATATCAGAAAAGAAAACTGTAGCAATCAGAGCTGGATTTAGGTTTGATGAGGCTCTAAGCTACTGAAGGTAATGGGGCCCTTTATATGTCCAGCTGTCCTTTCTCAACAACAAATTGTCGCTGTTTTTGTGTGTGTTGAATATATGCTATATGGTAATTTATGGATCTAATAGGTATCTAAAGCCATTTGCCCATTTGCAACCAGTCCATGCAGAATGTAGGCACCCTGTATATAGAAATGAGCAAACCAGTGATATTTTAGGGAGCAGGTGGGGCCCATTACTTACGTCATAGGAGCCTACGCAACACAAACACTGTTGCTGTAGGTAGGTTACATTTTATTTGTTTTTCATCTTATATTTTGGAAATGCACATCCAGGTTTTTCCCCTTTAAATGTTTTGGGGGGCCCCAAGAGAGTGGGCCCTAAGATGTAGCTTGTTTGGCTTATATGTAAATCTGGCACTGGTAGCAATAAGTGGATACCATGTATTGTACTGTTTCCCCCTGACTATCCAATATGCAGTCATACCTCGGGTTACAGATGCTTCAGGTTGCGCGTTTTTGGGTTGTGCACCACGCTGAACCCGGAAGTACTGGAATGGGTTACTTCCAGGTTTTGGTCTCATGCATGCGCAGAAGCGCTAAATTGCACTTCGTGCATGCGCAGAAGTGCCAAATCGCAACCCACATGTGCGCAGACACGCCACTGCAGGTTGCAAACGTGCCTCCCGCATGGATCATGTTCGCAACCCGAGCGTCCACTGTAGAATCAAATAATCGCCAAAATTCAACAGTTTGACCCATTTCCTTAGTTCCAATGGCTAATGACTCCTCTGGAATAGGGGGATCCAGTGCTTCCCCTGCCTCCATAATCCCTGATACATAGAGTCACGTACACCTCCCCCCCTCCCCAGGGAATAGGAAAAAGATAACAATGGACCTTGATGGAGTTTGCTGAAGCCAAGTATTCACAAAGCCCATCTTCAGGAAAGCCCAGAGAGCAAGGATCGGTGTAAATAGTTTTATTGTTCTGTTGGTAGTAGGTACTTAGAAGGTGTTCAGGAAAAGAATCTGATAACAGGGATGAATAATGGGCTCATGTTACTGTGCAAGATTCCCTCCCTCTTAGTGGCTCGTTGGAGATGTATAGATGATGTATCTGGAAATGTATTATGGGAAGGTCTTAAAGTCCATGCAACCCCATGCCCGGGGTTCCTACTCTTTGTGTGTTTGAACCTTGTTGCAACAAATAAAGACTGACCGCTGTTTGCTTCTTTGACTTGGCTGGAGATTCCTTCTTTTGCTGACCAGGAGAGACCCGCAGGGAGTGGCACCTCGATGAGTTGGGCAGCGGAGTAAACCTGCACCCAGAATTTTTCCGTAACACTGGGAAGGTACCCCATGTAGGAAAAGCAAATCTCTAATCTTAAACCTCTGCTGCCTTATGAGATGCCTACCTTGTCACTGAGCACAAATGAGTCGAAATGATGGCCAAAAGACATCACCCACATCCAGTTGTGATCAGTTTCATCTGGGGAAAACTTCCTTGAAAAATCTTTCCGGCATTACAAATGGCAAAAGTATAACAGAGGCGGTCCCAGACACTGCGCTGGCTTCAGAATTTTCCCAGATAACATGCTCGAAAGCTTAGTTTGCAGATCCATATCTATTAATAATAAGATAAATCCATGCTGTCAACGAAAAGAGGAGCAAGATATTCACCTCCCTCTAGAAAACATTTTCCCGAATTGATAAATGACCACGGAAAGAGGCATGACAGGAACCTTTTTTTCATATTGAGGGCCACATTCCCTCAAAGATAAGTTTATGGGGGCCGCATGCTGGTAGCAGATGGGGACAGAGGCAAAAGTGGGTGAGGCAATGGATAGGAACATAGAGAGCTGCCTTAACCTGAGCCAGACCAGTGGTCCATCTAGCTCAGTACTGTCTACACTGACTGGCAGCATCTATCTGGGGTTTCAGATAGGGGGCATCTCCCAGCCCTGCCTGGAGATGCTGGGGATGGAACCTGGGACCTTCTGCATGCAAAGCAGATGCTCTATCCTTGAGACGCAGAAACTTAAGAAGCCTCCTTCTTAAGTGGATCTGACTGTTGGCTCATCTCTCTCAGTATAGTCTACACTGACTGGCAGCAACTCTTCAGGGTCTTTCCCAGCCCAACCTGAAGATGCCGGGAATTGAATTTGGGACTTCCTGCATGCAAAGCAGATACTCTACTCCCGAGGCGCAGAGCTTCCTCCCTCAAAACATCAGAATTTCCCCGTGGTTCCAGGACCATTCAAGCAGAGTTCCCTGCCCTTGCTCGGCTGCCTTTCCTGGCCACGACTCGTTGATGTTGCCCCTCCTGTGCTGACTTTCAGTAAACATCTCCTGCTGAAGACCCATGGAGGCAGGAAAGCAGCGCTGAGCATCTGAGACATGCCACTGAGTTTATCAATCAGTGTTTCCCAAACCTGGGTCTCCAGCTGTTTTTGGACTACAATTCCCATCATCCCTGACCACTGGTCCTTATAGCTAGGGATGATGGGAGCTGTAGTCCAAAAAACAGCTGGAGACCCGAGTTTGCGAAACACTAGATCAGAGGATCATTGCCCTTTATTAGGCTACAGCTGCCTTTTTCTGTATCACTCGAACGATGCCTGCTGCTCTTTGAACATAAGGAGAGTTCTGAAGCAGGATCAGGCCAAAGGCTCATCTCGTCCAGCACCCTCACAGCGGCCAACTGGATGCTTCTGAATAATAATAATAATAATAATAATAATAATAATAATAATAATTTATTATTTATACCCCACCCATCTGGCTGAGTTTCCCCAGCCACTCTGGGTGGCTTCCAATCGAGTGTTAAAAACAATACAGCATTAAATATTAAAAACGTCCCTAAAAAGGGCTGCCTTGAGATGTCTTTTAAAGATAAGATAGTCACTTATTTCCTTCATATCTGAAGGGAGGGCATTCCACAAGGCAGGCACCACTACCGAGAAGGCCCTCTGTCTGGTTCCCTGTAACCTCACTTCTCGCAGTGAGGAAACTGCCAGAAGGCCCTCGGCGCTGGATCTCAGTGTCCCGGCTGACCAATGGGGGTGGAGATGCTCCTTCAGGGCCTGAGCTCAACAGCATCTCTCCCCATGTGATTTCTAGCAACTGGCATTCAGAAGCATCATGAATCACTAGTCCCCTTCAATAGTCTTCTCCATGTCTAATCCTGCTTTAAAGCCATTCAAATTGGGTGGCTGTCTCTGTCTCCTGCGAGAGAGAGTGCCACAGTTGGGCTATGAGGTATGTGAAGGACTCCTTCCTTTTGTCTGGATCTTCCAACGTTCTGCTTTATTGGACGGCCCCAAGTTGCAGTGCCGAGAGAGAGAGAGAGAGAGAGAGAGCGCTTCTTGCTGGGCTCAGATAGCCAGTGTGGTGTAGTGGTTAAGAGTGGTGGACTCGTAATCTGGGGAACTGGGTTCGCGTCTCCGCTCCTCCACATGCAGCTGCTGGGTGACCTTGGGCCAGTCACACTTCTTTGAAGTCTCTCAGCCCCACTCACCTCACAGAGTGTTTGTTGTGGGGGAGGAAGGGAAAGGAGAATGTTAGCCGCTTTGAGACTCCTTCGGGTAGTGATAAAGCAGCTTCTTCTTCTTCTTCTTCTTCTTCTTCTTCTTCTTCTTCTTCTTCTTCTTCTTCTTCTTCTTCTGATTCCCCCTCATGTCTCTCGCCTCAGGGCTTCCTGTTGAGAGCTGTGGTACGAGAGGGCCAAAAGGACACACCATACAGGAAATGACATGGCTTTCGTTCCACAGAAAACACGTGGGCTGCTCTTTGCTACAAAAATGTGTCGAAAGAAGCGAAAGGGAGACAGAAGAGAAGAAGAGGTGAGAGACCTTAACAGGCACAGCGTTCCCAGCCAGCGCACCAGAGGGCTAGCTGTGGGAGAACTGTGAGCCTCCATCCCCAGCGGAGGAAGTGAAGAGGTGACTGAAGGAAATGGAAGCCAAGTCTCACCCCAGATTAGACGGCTGCTGGCTTTGCTTGGCGATGCTCTGGCTGTGTGTGGAACTAGCACAATCCACCATTGATGGTCAACAGGAAGGGAGACCTTGTTGCTCGTCAACTCTTGCCGGTAAGTTTGGAACAGAGTTTTCATATTCCTTAGGGTTTGAGGTTTTGGACTGCCTGGGTTGATAACTCTTTTCTTGTAGTCCAGGGGAGTTCATAGAACCATGGGGCACGGGTGGTGCTGTGGGTTAAACCACAGAGCCTAGGACTTGCCGATCAGAAGGTTGGCAGTTCGAATCCCCACGACGGGGTGAGCTCCCGTTGCTCGGTCCCTGCTCCTGCCAACCTAGCAGTTCGAAAGCAAGTAAAAGTGCAAGTAGACAAATAGGTACCGCTCCGGCGGGGAGGTAAACGGCGTTTCCGTGTGCTGCTCTGGTTCGCCAGAAGCGGCTTTGTCATGCTGGCCACATGACCTGTCTGCGGACAAATGCCGGCTCCCTCGGCCTATAGAGTTAGATGAGCTCACAACCCCAGAGTCGCTCATGACTGGACCTAATGGTCAGGGGTCCCTTTACCTTTACCTAGAACGGGAAGTGTCATCTAGTCCAACCCCCTGCAATGCTAAAGAATCTCTGACTGAGGTGGCACTCTGCATATGCTCCAAGGCCCTGTTGAATTTGAAGATTCTGAGGCTAGCTATTCTCAGAAGTAAAAGCCTAGCGTTCTCAGAGGCCTCATTTCAGATGTCCCACTGCAGCGTAAGAACATAGGACGACGGTCCATTCAGCTCAGTACTGCCAACACTGGGTGGCAGCAGCTCTTTGGGGTATCAGGCAGGGGGTCTTTCCCAGTAGAAATGTATGATCTTTACCCAGGTAGTGCCCAAATTATTGACTCAGCCTGTCATAGGAACAAAAGAAAGTGTTTAAACCAAGTCATGCTTGTTGATCCATCTAGCTCAGTATTGTCTACACTGACTGGCAGCAGGTTTCAGACGGGGTCTTTCCTAACCCTCCTTGGGGATGTCAGGAACTGAACTGGGGACTTTCTGCATGCAAAGTTCGACCACTGAGCTCAGCCCTTCCTTTAAGATATAGGAACATAGGAAGTTGCCTTATACTGATCCAATCAGCTCAGTATCACTGATTCTGACTAGCAGGTATTATCCAGAGCTTCAGATAGGTTGTATCTCCCAACCTTACCTGGAGTTGCGAGGGATCAAACCTGGGACCTTCTGCATGCAAAGCAGTTACACTCCTGCTGAGCTACAGCCCTTAAATGTCAAATTGACATTCTTAAGCTTAGGAAACCAGCAGATGACTTGTGAAAATTATTCCCACCCCTCATTTTTCCTGCATCTTTTTAAAAACAACTGCAGGGGATCACCACCAATTCTCAACGTGAAGCTTAGGACATTGCCAGAGGTTTCAGCTAGGGTGTTCTTGTCTTGATACCTTGAAAATGAGCCTAATGGTTAGGAGGAAAGATACCATTGTGTTCGGAATGTGTCTCCCCATTTCCAAAGTCTCGTCTCAGAGTTCAAGAGAACTATTGCATAACGAGCAACAGAAAGACTTCTTACATAAGACAGGCCAAGCGGTTCAGTGGTTAAAGCAAAGTTCACTGAGATAATTTTATTTGTAATACTGAGAACTTCCTAAGAACTACACTTTGCCATAGCTGATATAATGTCTGGCTATCCTATCCATCTTACCTATTCTACCCTGTCTACCTATTTTATATATCCTGTTTTTCTATCTTTGCATAACTTAACTATCCTCTTCACCATAAATGTCAATCTATCTGTTCAATCTATTTCATCTCCCTTTCTATTCTGTCAAATGCATTATCTGTCATTTTACTTATCTTCCTATGCTATCCTTTATTTTCTATATTTGCAACTTACCAATCTTATCTATATTTTGTCTATTGACCCACGTGCTAGTTTCTACCTATAATTCCATAATTTTACCATCCCATGCCTATCTGTCTATCCGATCTGTTCCTATTGTATCCTCTCTCTTTTTTCTCCATCTTTACAGAGCTGATCAGTCTTTTATATCCTTTTGTTTATTGACCTGTGTGCTAGTTTCTATTTTTTTTTACACAACTATCCTATCTACCATTTCTATATATCATTGTCAATCCATTAAATCTATTCTATTTACTTACAATATTCCAACCTGTCTTTTTATCAGTCCCTTCTATCCTTTTGTTTATTGAACTGTGTGCATTTTCTATCCATCTCTATATAATTTAATCTTGCTTGCCGTGTATATCAATCTAGCTATCCAATCTATACTACCTAGATAGCCAATCTATCTGCCACCCAATCCTGCTGCCTCCTTCTTTTCTATCTTTCCAGATCTTATTTATCGTGACGGTGATCAATTTATTACGAACTCTTCACCTTAAGGTCCCAGGGTGGGTTACAGCATTAAAAACAACATTAGAACAAATTAAAACAACTAATATTATCTATCATTTCGTTACTGAGCCAAGAGGTGGTTTAAACATTTCCCATTGACTAAAACATTGAAACCGCATCAGCTGAAAATAAGAATTATACACTACCAACATGCCTGACTTTCCGCTGGACAAAAGGGGTACATCTGGTGCAGTTCTTGTTTGCCATAGACCACCATAGACCACTAGGTGTCCATTTGCAAGCCTAAGTGGCAGCGGTTAGTGCTAGGTTAGGCCATAATAATTTGGATTTGGGGCTGTTTTCAGGGGGCAGACACATTTCAGTTTCCATACTGCTCCAATTGGTTTGGTAGTCAGCATCTTTCCCCTTCTCCCAGTAATGTCCCATTCCAAGGGATGGCTGTGTCACGATCCACAGAGATGTCTTCCACTAAGAATGATGGCCGAAACAAGAAGTGGCCAGTAGTTTGGCAAGGCTTCAGGACCACGGATAGCACCCCATAAGGCGAGACATGTCACCCAAGTCTTCTCAGCAAAGTCCTCAAGCAACCAGCTGAGGATTTATAGTAAGACTAGGTAGTCATTAACTGGCATCCCCACCCCCTGAGTGCCCCTTCAGGCCAGTTAAGCGACCAGTGCCTTTTTCTGTAGCTGTTGGCTTCTTTGAGGCAATGGAGTTTCCGGCTCTGTTGGTCTTTGTTTGGGGTTCTCTTGATCTCCCAAGGAGTCTGTGAACCAGTGATGAAAGGCTGTCAAGAGAGATGTCACTGCAGGGTTCAGCGGGGAGGCAAGCTCTGGTGCCCACCAACCCACATGACATGGGCAAAGGTGTGGATTCATAATCTCCTCAAAGCTGCCGTTGCTGGAGGACTCAGAGTAGAGCCATTGAAGTTAAAGAACACACTGGAAAGCCAATGCGGCATAGTGGTTAGCATGTCAGAATAGGACCTGGGAGACTAGGGTTCAAATCTCCACTCAGCCATGGAGCTCACCACACGGCCTTGAGACAGCCAAAAGCTCTCAGCCTCACCTACTTCACAGAGTTGTACAGATTACATGAGGAGGGGGGAACCATGTACTCCTACTTGAGCTCCTTGGAGAAAAAGAAAGGATATAACTGTAATAAATAAAATAACTTCGGTTAATTGATTTCAATGGAGCGCTGTGTTTTTTTCCCAGGGCCTGGGCTAAATCACGGTGCCCATCATAGACTCAAAGGGGCAGCTGCAAAGAAATATGTATTTATAGTCCTCTTTCCTTGCTCTCCTGGCTTGACCTGTGCTTTCTTCATCACCAGGAATTCCCCCAAAATCCTGTGGCAAATGTGGTGGTGGGAAGTGCTGTAAGGACAAGCTATGCCATCAATGCCGGGCACTGCCAACGTGTCCAGAAGGGCAGGAACTGAGATGTTCAGGTAACCCTTGCGTCAATCCCTTCTTGCTCTAAGTCACAGGCCTTCCACCTTGGGTCCTCCAGGTGTTTTGAGACTACAAGTCCCATCATCCCCAGCCAGCAGAGCCAAGGGTCAGGGATGATGGCAGTTGTAGTCTAACAGCGTATGGAAGACAAGACGGACAAGAGGTAAAACCTAGCAAGGTTAAAGGGTCTGGTTTGGCAGAATGTGGTGGGCCAGGAGTTGGAGCCTGTCAGAATGCGATAGAGTAGGGGGTGGAGCCTGGCAGGGTGTGGTGGATCTGAGGGCGGAGCCTGTGGGGTCTGCCAGGTTCCGAGCCTGAACAATAGGCGTGACTGACATCTAATACCCTATAAAATATATTGTGGAAGGGGGGAGATTATTGGGTTGCCTTTGTTTTTATTTTTCGTTATATATTTTGTAAGGGTTTTTATATTGTAATCTTACGTTGTGAACCACCCTGCGATCGATGTGTATAAGGCGGTATACAAATTTTATACATAATAATAAATATGTTTTACTAGGGTTTTTTTTGGAACTGAGTATTGGCTTATCGTATCAAATTGTTATACCATCTCACTCAATTTTATAGTTCGCCGCTTATTGAAAACTGTTTTGGAGAGATTGTACAGACATCTACTAAGCCGAAATAGAGAAAATGTTGCTTTGTTAGAAAGAGTAAAAGCACAGCTAGGAGCCTCTCAGCAGTAAGTAACCACCTCCCCTCTTCCTTCTTCCAGGCACTATTGACTTCAGATATTTCTGCAGCCCATGCCCTAATGGAACTTTCTCTGATGCCAAAGGCAGCTGTTGCAGACCTTGGGCAAAGTAAGTCATTCTCTGCTTTGCAGCATAAATAATAATAATGCTATTTTATTATAGAAAGGGACGCGGGTGGCGCTGTGGGTTAAACCACAGAGCCTAGGACTTGCCAATCAGAAGGTCGGCGGTTCGAATCCCCACGACGGGATGAGCTCCCTGCTCCTGCCAACCTAACAGTTCGAAAGCACGTCAAAGTGCAAGTAGATAAATAGGTACCACTCCGGCGGGAAAGTAAACGGCGTTTCCGTGCACTGCTCTGGTTCACCAGAAGCGGCTTAGTCATGCTGGCCACATGACCCGGAAGCTGCACGCTGGCTCCCTCGGTCTATAGAGTGAGATGAGCGCCGCAACCCCAGAGTCGGTCACGACTGGACCTAATGGTCAGGGGTCCCTTTACCTTTTAATTTTATTATAGGACATACCGAGAGAGACCATTGGCCCATCTACAAGAATCTACAAGAAAGAAGATTCCACCTAAACATTAGGAAGAACTTCCTGACAGTAAGAGCTGTTTGACAGTGGAATTTGCTGCCAAGGAGTGTGGTGGAGTCTCCTTCTTTGGAGGTCTTTAAGCAGAGGCTTGACAACCATATGACAGGAGTACTCTGATGGTGTTTCCTGCTTGGCAGGGGGTTGGACTCGATGGCCCTTGTGGTCTTTTCCAACTCTATGATTCTAACTCAGTGTTGTCTACACTGACTGGCAGCAGCTCTCCAGAGTTTCAGACAGGGGACTCTCCAAGCCTGGAGACACAAGCAAAACCAATGCTCAACCACTAAGCTATAGCACACCTTGAGTGCATCACTCATGTTCCAACCATCATTCTTTCCTTCCTTTGTAGCTGCAAGATGTTGGGGCTTCCAGTTCGACGACCAGGGAACACAACTCATAACGTGGAATGTGGCGACACGAGACCTGTCACCGTAGTGATGCAAACTGGTACGGTTCTGTTTTCTGTATGGGAAATGGGCCTAAAAGACCTACACATGGGAATCGCAGAGTTGTCTCCCACACGGTTCTACTCAAAGCAGACCTGTTGAAATGAATGAATCTGTCTGTGGTGCCTGTTCACTTCAGTGTGTCTACTCTGAGTACAGCTTGCACTGAATACAACACACAGGGAGAATTTGGACACAGCGGGACTGGATTCCAATTACAGCTGTTGCCAAATCTCACACTTGGAGACACACGTTTTTGATGTGGCCCATGCAGGTGGTGAAAATGGGAGGGTGACCTGGGCATTATCCTGGGGACAGGAGCAAAGATGTCGACGAGGAGGCTTCTCCTTGGTGACAGAAATGGGTGTTCTTGGGGCACAGGAATGATGGTCACGGCTAGCAAGAGAGTTCTCTTGAAGGGGGCAGCAAATATTAAAGACACGTTTTGGTGTTTTTTTTGTTTTATATATTTAGGTTCATAAATACGCTTCAATATCACAATGTATAACAGGTCTTCTTCTTTGGCGATCACTCGTAGCCGAGTAAGATTGTCTTCCATAAACACGGTTTTAACAGTGAGTCCGTAAGTGACTGTGGAGGCCAATTCTGGACCCACACGTCCTTCCACAGTGGGGACATTGGTTTCCAGGCGGGAATTGATCACGGTGTGGATTTGCCAAGCGTGCCTTCCTCTTAGCACGTTTCTCCCTTGCATCCTGAGTTCGAGTGTCTTCAAAGCCCATGACACCTTTGGTAAAGGCTGTCATCATTGCTTTATGTTAGTGCCTATCTGATCAAAAAACCTGAAAACGAAGGGGGAGAAAAAAGATATTGTTAAATAAAGAATGTCCTAGAAACAGATATCATTAATTCATCTGTTACAATATTATGAGCCCATTAATAACTGAGTAAAGAAGAGTATATAAAATAATACCTAACTTTTAAGAAGAAGAAAAGGGGGGGATACCTTTAAACAAATATTTTTTTCTCATCTTTTATAAGAAGATTTAAATCTATAGATGCTCAAGAAAGAAAATAATGATATAGATTAATATGAGAAAAAACCAATGAAAAAATCAATGAAATGGAGGGTTAGAAAATATAAATTATGAACACAGATTAATTACAGATAAATTACCCTCTTAAAATGCTATGTAAGATTAAAGTAATTCCAAATTCTATAAATTAAACTCTCAACCCAATTAAACTCCAATTAAATCAGACAAAATGGATTAAATATATGAGAATGAATTATACGGAGGAGTGTTTTCTTCAGCTTCCTTGTTTCAAAAATCTAGTGCTTGTTTTTAAAGCCTGCTGCAGAGAGGAGGGAGTTATGCAGTGTCCTCACGCTAGGAATGAGGAACAAGCAGTCAGGTTCTGAGCTTATATAGGGCCTGGTGTGCTGGGATTGGCCCTTGGGAGGTCAGCTGACAGAATGCTCAGGTGGCTGGTACTGCAGCCTAGATGGCGCCCTTGAAGCCCATCTAGGGAGTTGGAGCTCAGCCAAAGTTCCGTCGACAGGTCTATGCAGCAGATTATTATTATTATTTAGCAGCCAGTCACTTTAATGTGTTTTTATTTATTTATTTGAATGGTGTTTTATGTTTGAGTACTCCCTGGGTGTTTTATGATATGGTGGTAAAATAATGCTCTTATAAATACATAAATCTATGCACATTAATTCTTTAGATTCCACAGTGACGACTATCTTGACCATTGTGACAGCAACGGGACTCTCTCTTCTCATCCTGCTGACGTTCTTTTTAATCATCAGCGTATGGACACAGAAGAAGAAACTGCCCCTGGTGGAAGGTCAGTGTAGCTTTTTGACCCCCTCCTGGTGCACACCCAGAGTTCCCTCCTAACCTAGCCATGGCGGTATCAGTCAAAAGCCTAGTGTCAAAGGGCGAGCCAGCAGTAAATCACAGTGCTCAAAGTTGGCACTAATTCCTTTATTAGCAAAAAGACGATCCTCACAGACTTGGCTGAGTATCAGGCCTAATGAACACAGCAGCTCGTCTCTGGGAGGTCTTACTCCACGAATCAGCTGCTGTGACCGAAAGCCCCCACCTCCCCACAGCTAAGTCCCCTCCTTTCTAGGCCTTTCCCCCCAAGTAATCAGAGACTGCGCCTGCGTGCAGACTGCTGCTCCTCCACCCATTTCAGCCCCCTTCTGGTTCTGGGAGACAAGCAGGGAGGGGAGCTTGTCACAGCAGAAGGGGGAGACACCTGCAATTCTTCACCAGCCTGACTCATCTCTGCCTCTTGGCCTCTCTCCCCCCTCTTCCTGTTTCAGCTTCTGCCTCCGATTCTGGACTTCTCTGCCACCGACTCTCCTAGCTCACTAAACCCTGTTACCTCTTCCAACACCTCCTCCTCCTCCCAATCTTCTCCCTCTGACCACTCATCATCGTCCCACCACCAGTCCCCGTTCTCTGAGCCTTCTTCCCTTAGTGGGTCCCCAGCTGGTTTCCCACCACCACCATTCCTCTGCATCCAACTTGTCCATGACACTTGGACTACACCAACTTCCAGTAGGGTTGTGCTCTGGATCTGACCCAAGCCCGGATCCAGCGCCAAATCACCCTGCATTGAGCGGAGAGACAGCCCCAGTCAACTCAGGTTGGGTTGTCCCACCCAGAGCGATCTGGACCTGACAGAAGGTGGGCTGGTTATGAGGCAGGGGAGAAACAGAAGATGCAGGCAGTCTCTGCAGGGTCTGCTTTGGCTGGGCTTCCTTGCAGGGAATGTGCTATCAAAGCAGCACCCAGCAGGATTGAACCCAGCACCTCCTTCTCCCTCCACACCCCTCCCAACCACAGGTTTAATTATTGCATGTCCTCATTTTTTGTGCCCATTAACCCTTGCTTGCCTGGTTGGAGGGTACTCCACCTACTGCATGACAATAAAATTTACATTCATTGCTTCACCCACTTTGGCCTTTGGCCCCGCCCACCTCTGGGGCATGCCACATTTCCCAGGAAGGAATGTGGTCCTCATACATCCCTCCTCCTTGTCTTACCATTGGTACCTTTGTCCTGCAGAGCCTGAATCCGTCCACCCTTCAAACTTCCTAGGATCTCATCATGAAGACACCTGCAGTTGCCAGTTCCCAGAGGAAGAGCATGGGGAGAACATGGACAAATGGAAGGCCTCACAGATCTCTTTGGCCGATTGAAAGAACTTGGGGCGAATCCACAAGCATGTGCAAAACTCGCCCCGCAATATCTAGGCGGCTGAACTATAAGAATGGCAGCTATTATCTTTGTTGTAGCATGATTGGGCTTTGGGCGCCTGAGCTGTTTCCCTCTAGGTTGGCTCCTTCACTGCTACTAGCTGTCTCTAGATCAGATCACCTGCTCCACACCCTGTGACTCTGAGAGCTTTCCTTGCTGGCTAGGGAAATCAGGTTACGAGGAAGGATCTCCAGGAGATGGAAATCCCAACCCTGCTTTCCCTATTCACCCATCCCCAGTTGCAACTGCTGGAACAAGCCACCCACCTCGCTTTCCTAGGCAGGGTTTGGAAGCTGGAGAATGCAGCAGACGTCCTCGTGGGTAGGGCAGCTGACATCTGATTTTTTTTTTACAAAAACACTGGTCCTATGACTACTCCATGGGTATGGAGCCAGGGAAGGCGGGGCCAGAGGGCAGGGCGGAGTCTGGCGTACATTGGAGGTGGAGCCAGAATGTGATTGGGATGTTTGTGGGCAGAGCCTTGCAGAATCTGACTTCCCAGACTTCCTTCCTGGTTCTCTGAGAGAGGAGGGTCTTCTCCAACTACATTTCACTGGGAGCAGGCTAACTGAACTGAATGGACCTGAGCCAGCCTTGCCCATTTACTTCCAAGGGATCTACTCTGAGCAGGATTAGCTCAGCTCAGATTGCCATTTCACTGGTCAGATCAGCAATCGACCGGCCTGTTAGCAACCCTGTCTATGTATATTGGTGGGGGTGGCAAGACATGGCCTGGGCAGAGGCATATAATTTGCGGTACTCAGATAGAATGACGTGCCCTTCATGCGTAGGACAGCCTTCCCGTGATTGGCACGCTCCTGATGTTGTGGGCAACGTCTCCCATTGTCCCTGACCATTGGGTGATGCAAGGTGTAGTCTAAATCATTTGGAGGCCCCTGGCTTGGAGACACCTGCTCCAAGAGCCTCTCCCTGGTTGGTAAGCAAGACTCAGCTTAGAATCTGCAAAATGGCAATCTTAACAGGATCCCCCTGAGCTTTTTCCCACCCTCTGGCACAATGTGTATCTCCAACTGCAGGCTGCCTGGAGGCTTTTCTGCTTATCTCACCACCCCCATAATGACGTCCCTCCTCACGCTCTGTTCTGGAGGCCGTTGCCGTGAGCTTTCCTTGTTTCGAGAAACCTGCTTTGGGAAACCTGAAGGCGTTTTTTTTCCCTCTTTTACTCCGCTGCTTCTTCCACAGTTTCAAAGGGTGCAATTCTGACGCAAGGGAAGAAAGTTTGCTTTCATCGCCAAAACAGCGGCGCCACCCCCATCTCTTAACGAGAATCGCCTTTTCTTTTTTTAATTTTTAGAAAAGGAAGAGGGGGGGGGGGCAACCCCAGAGCCTTGAGCTGCGCTTCCTTTGTGAAACTGACAATTCTCCGTTAAAACAATAAAGCTTCAGCTTCACTCATTTCTTTCTTTCCGCTGCTTTTAAAGAGACTGTGGAAATTCGCGACTGTGATAGCCGGTGACCTCATGGACACTTTCCCTTTCTCTGAAACGCCCTGCAAAGGAGTGCGTGCCTCTTTAAAATGTTTTCAACCGTTTGCCGTGACTCACGGCTTCAGGTGTTTTCCCCACTTGAATTTCAGGACCAGTCTGAAGAAAGGATGGTTTTGTTACCCGGCTGGAAGCTGGGGGTGTGCTTTGCGCTTGCACACTCTCAAAGAGCTTCTTTCAACCCTGCTCAGATTCTGAAGATGCGTTAATCTCCCAAAGGTGGGGCTGGCATTTCCACAAGGGGGGCGGGGGGAGAAAAGCAATAGGGTGAGGAAGGAGAGGCTACAGTCCGGTGCATGCATGCAAAAGGCCTCTGGTTCAATCCCTATCATCTCCAGGCAGGGATGGGAATAACCCTGCCCAAACCCCCGGAAAGTTGCTACCAGTCAGTGCAGACAATACTGAGCTAGATGGACTAATGGTATGGCTTGGGATAAGCAGCTTCCTGTATTCCTATGAAAGGTGGAGTTAAAAGTTTGGGCACAACCGGAGTAAAGATCATACGTTGCTATTGGCGTTTTGTTAAAGAGAGGATTTCACGGTGAAACGTCACAAGCTGGACTGCTGGCTTACCCAGAGGCTCAGTAGGGGCAGCTGGCCAGGCAGTGTGCGTCACTGGCCGCAGCTCAGTGGTGGGGCATCTACTCTGCGTGAAGAAGGTCCCAGGTTTGATCCCTGGCATTTCCAAGAAGGGCTGGGAATGTCCCCTGCCTGAAACACTGGAGAGCCTCTACCCATCAGCTTACACAATGTTGAATTAGACGTGCCAGCGGTCTAACTTGTAGAAGGCAGCCTTATGTGAAGGGACGTAACACGGTGACAGAGCATCAACTTTGCATGCAGAAGGTCCTGGGTTCAATCATAAGCATCTTCAGGAAGAATTGGGAGACATCCCTGCCTGAAGGCCTGGAGGGGCGCTGACAGTCAGTGTAGAGGATGTATTGATTGGCAGCAGCTCTCCAGAGTGTAAGACGGAGAAGGAACCCTCCCATTAACAGTGACCTGATTCCCTTTTGCCTGCAGTTGCCAGGGCAGTGGCATAGCGTGGGTTGCTGGGGCCGGGGCAGGGCAATTGGGTGGACTGGGCAGCTGGGTGGAAGCATGATTCCCTTTTGCCTGCAGTTGCCAGGGCAGTGGCATAGCGTGGGTTGCTGGGGCCGGGGCAGGGCAATTGGGTGGACTGGGTAGCTGGGTGGAAGCATGCACCAGGGGTGTGTGTGTGTGCTGAGTCTGCAAGACACATAGCTGCCACTGCTGGTGGTAGTTGGCTGTGCACCTTCTCAGCTTGGCGGCTCTTGTCTCCTGGCTTAGCATGTGGGCATCCCTTTAAGGGCCATGAGGAGAAGGTGGCACCACCCAGGCCCGAAACGTGACTTGCCTCCCTGTGGCTCTGGAAGGCGTTGGGAGCTCAACCACATGCCCTCAATAGGAGAGCCTGTTGTGGGGGTGCCTGGTTGTGCCCCTCTCAGAATTTTGTGCCCCAGGCCACCACCCCTCTGCCCCCCCATGCTATGCTGCTGGAGCTGGGATTTGGGAATTCCTGCATGCAAAGAAAAAGTTCTACACTGTACTCTACATCTGGAGGCAGAGCATAGCCATCTGATACCCTTCTCCATGAATTTTGTATCATTCTCTTTAAGGCTGTCTAGGTTGGTAGCCATCACTCTGGGTAGTTAGCATAAGACAATGCAGAGCTGGGAGGGGGGGTTTCAGAATTGCCGGGGGCTGGCGTAAGCAAGAGGAAAAATATTGGCGTCTTAGGAAGCAGTTTGCAAGCACAACGTGGGCTGGCAGTCTGAATCCAACGCTGGCTGCCATGGGAGAGGCAGGACCCTCCTGGAATGCAAAGGCTGTATATTTGTGTCAATAAACGATGTATCATAAAGACACCACGGTCCCTGCTGTGCCTCGTTGTCCGAAAGGAAACACATACCTTGGTAAGGGCACCTGGTGGCCCTGGAATCTGGCATTGTTCAGAGATTGGGGTGGCATGCAACAATATTACTCGTTTGCTAGTTCAGTTGGTATAGAGCATGAGGCTCTTAATCTCAGGGCTGTGGGTTTGAGCCCCACGTTGTGCAAAAATTCTGGCATTGCAGGGAGTTGAACTAGATGACTCTCAAGGTCCCTTCCAACTCTACAATTCGATGATTCTGCGATTCTGTGCTCTGCTCAACAAATGATCAAGCAGGGCGTTATTGCATGTTCCACATCACACAGAGAAGGAAAGAGGGAAAGGATGTCAATTTCCATCATGCTACTGACCGCCCCACCCCTGAATATCAATCTCAAAGGGAAGGCACAGGAGTCAAGCAAAATCCCAGAATTAATATGGGTCTTGACTATGGGCAGATGCATTTTTTTTACACCATGTTTTCTTTTCTTCTTGTTGTTTCGAGAGACAATGGAGTGCACCTCCAGAGGTGAAGTCAAACCTCTGCCTTAGCAGCATCGAAATGACCTCCCTAGGGTGCAAGCCTGGGCAGTTTGGTCCTGGCTGCCCGGACAACAAGATCCTCCCTCCCAACCTCACTGATGCAGTCCAAGGAAAGCAGAGCAAAATATTTGGCACCAGCTTGGCTGCAACCGTCTTAGCGACTCCGCTCCAGATTTGTGTCAGGTTTACTTGTTATTAGTCTTTTCTTCTCCCTTAAAACATATCAAGAAGAATTTGTGTAAGAAAAACAAAAAACCCAACACCAATCATTTTTGACATCCTATAAGGGATGCCACAGATTCCATTTTTAGAATTGCTGAAAGAAGTCAAGGACCGAGGTTGCTCTGGGGTTTTTTTCTCGTCGTCCTTTATAGGAAAAAGAAGGAGGGCTTTGGAAATACACAAGCGATCTTGCTTTTAGGAGCCCCGGTGAGAGAGCTTCTTCTCTTCAGGGAGGGATTCGCCGCAGTTCTGGCCTGCTGCCAAGGCCTTGCCACTCTCCCCGGGCATCTTGGAGTAATTCATGAGCTGGCGCAGAGGCTTGGCTTGCTCCTGGGAGGCCGGGAGATTTGGCGGGAGGCTGGACTGGAGATGGAGGGAGACCATCTGCGAGCTGGTCAAGGGGCTGCCTGCCCCGTTCCCGCTGGCCGCCAGGAACTTGGACCCAAACGTTTGCTGGAACCAAGCCGCGTAGGACCGGTCCTTGGAGGGCGCTCCGGCAACAGCAAGGCCAGCGGCTCTGGCCCTCTCGTCATCGCCCTCGGCCTCCGGGTGCCTGTCCGAGACCGGTGGGACATGCTTGATGATATACTGGTTGCCGCTGCTGCAGACTTGGTTGCCCCGAAGAATGGTTTTGACGGACGGGCAGCAGGCGAGGTTGGGCACGATAGAGATCTGGATCTGGGGCATGGGCAAAGTGTTCCTGGGGACCCCCCTGCTGGGCACGATGGAGACCCCTTCAGAGTGGGCTGGTGCCTCGCCCTTGGCTGGCTTCTCCGGAGATTTGACCGGCTGCTTCTCCGCCGGGCGCCCAGGGCTCATGTTGTAGGTGCTGTTGCAGAAGCTGCTGTTCTCGGTGAGGGAGCGGTGGCTCCTGAGGGAGCGGAGGGACGTCCTGCTCTTGGTGGGCCGCGACTGGTTGCTGTCTGTGCCCACCCCGCTGTACAGCAGGGCAAAGTGGCAGAGCGACTCCAAGGGCAGTATGTTCTGGATCTTCTGGCTCTTGGTGAAAATCTCGATGGCCAGATCTGGGAAAGGCCCACAGAGAGAGAGACAGAGAGTCAGGAATAGGGGTGGTGTGGGGAGAGACCCAATGCAGTTTCCGCCTTTAAGGGCAACTTACCTGGTTCTCGTTTCTGAAACGCAAAGCCCAAAGCTAGCTATCTTTCAGAAACTGGACACTGAGAGCCAGCGCCGAGGGCCTTCTGGCGGTTCCCTCACTGTGTTAAGCGAAGTTGTAGGGAACCAGGCAGAGGGCCTTCTTGGTAGTGGCGCCTGCCCTGTGGAACGCCCTCCCATCAGATGTCAAAGAAATAAACAACTATCGGACTTTTAGAAGACATCTGAAGGCAGCCCTGTTTAGGGAAGCTTTTAATACTGAATGAATAATTGTATTTTAATATTCTGTTGGAAGCCGCCCAGAGTGGCTGAGGAAACCCAGCCAGATGGGCGGGGTATAAATAAATTATTATTATTATTATTATTATTATTATTATTATTACTTCTCCGAATTTCGCTATGCAGCTCTTCAACTGAGATAATTTGCATGCAAAAATGTACAGTCATACCTTGGTTCTTGAACTTAATCCATTCCAGAAGTCCATTTGGCTTCTGAAATGTTTAAAAACCAAGGCATGGCTTCCGATTGGCTGCAGGAGCTTCCTGCACTCAATCGAAAGCTGTGGAAGCCGCGTCAGATGTTCAGCTTCCGAAAAATGTTCACAAACCGGAACACTCACTTCTGGGTTTGCGGCGTTCGGGAGCCAAAATGTTTGAGTCCGAAGGCGTTTGAGAACCAAGATATGACCGTATATCCTAGGCAGGGCATCATGTAGCAGTGAAAACGGCATACAAAGATTCAGTATGCTAAGGAGAGTTGCTTTGCAAAAATGTGTATATGATGGCAGACAAAAACTTGTGCTTTATGAGGAATGCACCCCAAAATGGTGATGAAATTCCACAAGGACTCCACAATAACTACAAACTGGTGTGTAAATGTGGAGAACTGAACCTCAGAGTGGGAAGCGGAGGGTTGTAGTCAATTGCAGATCCTACTGAAGTTTGTGAACATGAGGCTAACTTAGGTCCATTAATTTTCATGCGCCTTCTCAGAGTGGGGACTTAACTGGATACAACCCTGAGGAACTAAGAGAAACTGAATTGGAGAAATCCACCCATCCCTTCTCAGGAACTGTGAGATGCAATGTTTTTGGTATCCTTTGTTGCTCAGTCTGCACCCAGAGCCAGTCTAGGTAAAAAAGGTAAAGGACCCCTGGACGGTTAAGTCTGGTCAGAGGCGACTATGGGGCTGTGGCACTCATCTCGCTTTCAGGCCGAGGGAGCCGGCGTTTATCCACAGACAGCTTTCTGGGTCATGTGGCCAGCATGACGAAACCGCTTCTGGTGCAACGGGACACCGTGACGGAAGCCAGAGTGCATGGAAACGCTGTTTACCTTCCCACCATAGCGGTACCTATTTATCTACTTGCGCTGGTGTTTTTTTGAACTGCTGGGTTGGCAGGAGCTGGGGCAGAGCAATGGGAGCTCACCCCATCATGGGGATTTGAACTGTCAACCTTCTGTCCAGTATATCTGAAGGAGCGTCTCCACCCCTATCGTTCTACCCGGACACTGAGGTCCAGCGCCAAGGGCCTTCTGGTGATTCCCTCACTGCAAGAAGCCAAGTTACAGGGTACCAGGCAGAGGGCCTTCTCGGTAGTGGCACCCGCCCTGTGGAACACCCTCCCACCAGATGTCAAAGAGAAGAACAACTACCAGACTTTTAGAAGACATCTGAAGGCAGCCCTGTTTAGGGAAGCTTTTAATGTTTGATGCATTACTATATTTTAATATTTTGTTGGAAGCCACCCAGATGGGCAGGGTATAAATAATAAATTATTATTATTATTATTATTATTATTATTATTATTATTATTATTATTATTATTGGCAAGCCCAAGAGGCTCAGTGGTTTGGACCACTGTGCCACCCGCTCCTCCCTAGGAGCCAGGCTACAGCCACCTGGGCACCAACGCTGGGCAAAGGAGAGATTCACAAAGAGTGCCGGGTCCAGCTGGCTGGAGCTGGTACTTTGGATGGGCTGATTGGCAGTTGAAGCCTCCCTGGGAGCTTGGGCAATTGCCTGACAGCGCCTATTCCTGGTGCCGGGTCCCCTACACAGCTATAGAAGCCATGGGAGCCCTGGGCACCTGGTCAACTCTGTTCATGGAGGAGTCGGCCTGTTTCTGTGCTCCTGAACCCCTCTATTTCCCTCATGGCTGCTCAGCTTTGCTTACCCAGAGTCTCATTCACAACTGTGGGAATGATGCTTTTCAAGGCGCTGCAGTTGGTGTGCAAGGCAGGGTTGGCGTTCATCTCCAGGAGCCAGACCTGATTTAAAAGGAAAAAAAGGGGGGGAACACATTTGTTTCTTTGCATACAGGCTGATTTGCCGGATCTCCAGCTCTGGCCCTGAAATCCAGGCTGCAAATCAGGGCCGAGGTGTGCATCTAGTTTAAAGCTTCAGGATCCACTGGATCCTGCCTTTGAATCCTGAATCTAAGACTCTGCAAGAGAATTATTGTGCGACAACACAGGGTTGTTTTTTTAAAGAAAGCACATGGCTCCCTACAAATCTTGGAAACTGTAGTTTACCCCTCATTGAGCTATAATTCCCAGCACCCTTAACAATCTAACATTTCTAGGATTCTTTGAGGAAAGCGACGTGCTTTAACATCGCAGTGTGATCCCTGTTTTGTTGATCCTGGATAGCTCACTTGGTTAGAACATGGTGGTGATAATGCCAAGGTTGCAGGTTCAGTCCAGCTGCATATTCCTGCATTGCAGGGGGTTGGACTAGATGATCCTCAGGGTCCTTTCCAACTCCACAGTTTACTGATTCTGTGTTCTGTTTCCCCACAATTTGTTTCCGTTTTCCAATTTGACCAGGGAAAATGTTTTATGACTGCCACTAGGGGGCACTAAAGTCATTTCTATTTTCTCTTGTAACCACCTCCCCCCCAAAAATCTTTCCTGTTGCAACAGAGGCTGTATAAACAAGTTCAAGGAAGCTAAGAGTTTAAGGGGAAAGTGCCAGCCATATATTTCTGTAAGCAGTGAAAAAAATGAGCAGTGCAGCGGAGAGCGGTGGCTTTCTTGGAAGTGTGAAAAATATCCACAAAACATTTGACTCGTATAGAATTGTTTTTATGCATATGTAGTTTGAATTAATCATAAGTGGCTATAATTTATTTAACTGGGTGCTGAAGATAATGAAGATTATGATGTCCTTTGACCTCATGGACTGAATATCCAGTTTTAATTGCTGTGTTGTTTTAACGGGGATGTTCTATTGCACATTTTCATCATGGCCATTTATAGTTTAATGTTTAAATAGAATAGTTTTGCTGTGGGTTTTGCCTATGATATATATATATTTTAAATTATTCCATATTTTAAACAATGCAGTGCAATTGTTTTTTGTGTATGTGTTTTGTAAACTGCTTAGAAAACATGTGGGCAGTACATGGCATATAAATCATATATCCACCTACGCCTTACACAGAGTAGACTGAAAGTAACAGACCCAAGTTTCTCATGTTCATCGATTTCAATGCATCTATTGTGAGTAGGGCTAAAATAGGACACAAATCTCTCTTCTTATATTTCTCTATTAATAATCATTGGGTTGTGTGCAACAAGCCCTACTCAGAGTATGCCCATTGAAATGAATGGACCTAAGTTAGTCATACCCATTAGTTTCCACGAGTCTACTTTGAGTGGGACGAAAATGGGATGAAATCCATTATTATGATCAATCATCAAAGAGTTGTAGTCAACGAACATTTACTCTGAGTAGACCCACTGAAATCAAAGTGTGTCGTGGTCCTTAATTTCAGTGGGTCAATTATAAGAAAAGTTCATTGACGACAACCTATTATTATTATTATTATTATTATTATTATTATTATTATTATCCTATAGAGCTACCTGGATTTTAGAAATAGCCTTTGCTCCATGAATTTGCCTAATCCCCTTTCAAAGCCATCCAAGTTGGTGGCCATCACTGCCTCCTGTGGCAGAGAGTTCCATAGTCCAACTATGCACTATGTACGTCTGGAATCTTCCAACATTCAGCTTCACTGAATGTCCACGACTTCTAGTATACCCATGCCATATACCGTCCGGAAGCCAGCAGCGGGCGGGTCCAGAGGGACAAAGTGCGCAAAGCGACGAGTGCAAATTCTACCTCTGCGCAGTCGGCTAGTTTCTACACACCCCTCTCAATCCTCCATCCAGGAAAGAAAGAGGCATGATCTGAGTTCAAGCACACATTCCAGCCAGGCAAAAACTCTCAGGGTAGGTGTGAAGCAAGGCTGATGAGGGGATGTGGCTGGGCAGAGAGACCCGGAGGCTCACCCCATACAGCCACCATTTCCAGATCTATGGGTTCATTATCCATCAGAGGAGTCCCTTGGCCATAGCTGTCAACTTTCAGATTTGAAAATAAGGGACCAGCAGCCTCGAAAATAAGGGATCAGCAGCCAAAATAAGGGATTTTCCAAGCACAGGTATGTTCGACTTTTGAGCCCCTCCGAGCCAAAGGCAGAAAGCCCAGCCAGCAGCCAAACGAAGCCTCAAGTGGTGGTTCCCACAGCACAGCAACCCGACAAAGGGGATGCAGCAAGGAAAACCACATCACCTCTCCGCTGGGAAGCGCTGAGCAAAGGCAAGTCCCCAGGCAACGTGGCCGATTTGATTGGCACAAGGCATGCAGACTCCACCCCCCCAGTCGTTCTTAGACTCTTTATTGGGTGAGCAATGCAGCCAAGCAACACAGTTGGAGCCTCCCTCCTCCCTGGCTGGCAGGGAGGGAGGGAGAGGAGCTGCTTCCTTTGAAACCCGGGAAATTTGAGGGACATCATCAATAAGGGACAGCAGCGGGACATAGCGCTGGAATAAGGGACTTTCTGGCCAAATAAGGGACGGTTGACAGCTATGCCCTTGGCTGTCCTCCTCAAGCCCTGACTCTGGAGACTCGTGCCTCTCGATCCGCGGCCCACTCAGCTGAGGATGCAGCTCCGTGACTGTACCTTGAAGTCTTCGTCGATTAAGAAGTCGCAGCCAATGAGATCAAAGTAGCCCATCTTGCACTCCAGCTTGGACTTGACCGCCAGGAAACACTGCAGCATGATCTCTTTCATTCTCTTCTGAAAGACACAGAAGGGCGGCATGATCCCGGAAAGATTCCCCCTGCCCCACAAGACCTCTTGCGAGTCAGGGGAAGCCACAAAAGATCCAGATTAGAGGATCCGCTTATGTCCAGCCCTCCAGTGGTCCCCCGCTCAGCCCTACTCGGAGTGGACTCATTGGAAGTCACAGGCGCTTGCCCACTCATGGTTTATATTTATTTATTTTTACACCCCAACTTCTTCTTCCCTGAAGCAACTCAAGGTGGTGTACATAGTCCTCTCCCACCCTGTTTTATCCTCACAACAACCCTGCAAAGTAGGCTAAGCAGAGAGAGACAGTGGCTGGCCCAAGGTCATCCCCAGTGAGGTTCATGGCCAATAATAATAATAATAATAATAATAATAATAATAATAATAATAAATTTTATTTATACCCTACCCTCCCAGGCCAGAGCCGGGCTCAGGGCGGCTAACACCAGTAAAATTACAGTAAAATCATAAAAACCCAATTTAAAATACAGGTTAAAATGCAATTTAAAATGCAGCCTCATTTTAAAAGTAGCCCATAGATCAAAACCATAAGGGGAGGGAAAACATAAGGGTCAGACTGAGTCCAAACCAAAGGCCAGGCGGAACAGCTCTGTCTTGCAGGTCCTGTGGAAAGATGTCAAGTCCCGCAGGGCCCTAGTCTCTTGTGACAGAGCGTTCCACCAAGTTGGGGCCAGTACTGAAAAGGCCCTGGCCCTAGTTGAGACCAATTGAACCACCTTGCAACCTGGGACCTCCAAAATGTTGTCATTTGTGGACCTTAAGGTCCTCCACAGGGCATACCTGGAGAGGCAGCCCCATAGGTACGTGGGTCCTAGGCCAAGAAGGGATTTGAACCCTGGTCTTCCAGGGCCTAGTCCGACACCCAGACCACTACACCACACCAACTCTCAATGGGACCTAATCCATTTCAATGGCCTTTTACTCAATTCAAAGAGCTTCTCTCCATGAGCAAGAGCGGCCCCCACCCTTTCCCGACCCCCTTTCCCTACTTTCAGAGGAGGCACCCATTCTGTGTCATGCCACGCCCCAACAGCAGCCATTTTGTGTTAGACTGAACCCTCAACGGCAGCCATTTTGTGGCTGGTGTCCAGGAGCACTTTCTCAACATCCCCAAGATGCCCATTGGCAGGTACGGTCATATGGGCATCTGCACCAATCAAGTTCCACGAGGCTCTCCAATTCGGTCAGCTGGTGGCGTTGGCTTATGCGGTCCAGTGGGGGCATAATGGTTTAGAGCAGGGGTCAGCAAACTTTTTCAGAGAGGGGCCGGTTCACTGTCCATCAGACCTAGTGGGGGGGGGCAGACTATATTTTGAAAAAATAAATAAAAATGAACAAATTCCTGTGCCCCACAAATAACCCAGAGATGCATTTTAAATAAAAGGGCACATTCTACTCTGGTAAAAACATGCTGATTCCCGGACCGTCCACGGGCTGGATTTAGAAGGCGATTGGGTCGGATCTGACCCCCGGGCCTTAGTTTGCCTACCTATGGTTTTGAGCATCAGATTAGGACCTGGGAGACTCTCGCCACTCGGCCAGAAGCTCAGTGGATGACCCAGTGGCCGCCTCTCAGCCAAACCTACCTCACAGGGCTGTTGCAGGGATTAAATAAGAGGGAGGGGGAAACCATGGGTAAAGGTAAAGGTAAAGGGACCCCTGACCATTAGGTCCAGTCGTGACCGACTCTGCGGTTGCGGCGCTCATCTCGCTTTACTGGCCGAGGGAGCCGGCGTACAGCTTCCGGGTCATGTGGCCAGCATGACTAAGCCGCTTCTGGTGAACCAGAGCAGCGCACGGAAACACCGTTTACCTTCCCGCCAGAGTGGTACCTATTTATCTACTTGCACTTTGACGTGCTTTCGAACTGCTAGGTTGGCAGGAGCTGGGACCGAGCAACGATAGCTCACCCCGTCGCGGGGATTCGAACCACCGACCTTTCGATTGGCAAGTCCTAGCCTCTGTGGTTTAACCCACAGCGCCACCCGCGTCCCATACAAATACAATAAATAATAATAGAGAAACAGTGGAGCAGCGTGACAGCCTGATCCTGGAGAACGGGCTACAAATGCTGTGGCAGCAGCTGTGGGGTGGAAGTGTGGAAACTCACCGTGAACCCATTGAAGACCCAGTCCTTGGGGAGCCCTTTGATGTGCCTGAACCTCTCGTTGACGTAGTTGTTGAAGCGCTCCATGCGCCACACCGTCTCCTCCTTGACGTGGCTGTACATCGGACTCTTCTTCTGAACATACTGTGGGGAGTTGGCAGAGAAAACACGCGCCCTTGTTAGGGGCTGTGCATTGTAGCACTGGATCTGTGACCCCCTCCCTCCTGAGGACAAGGGTCTGGGCAAAGAGCAAGGGGAAGTGGGTTTGAAGGACGGGGAGCAGGAGGGTGGGCAAGCAAAGCAAGCGGGGGGGGGGCAGCCGATAGGATTGCTTATAAGAACCTAAGGTGGCCAAAGTCCCATCTAACCCAGCCTTACAGTAGCCAAGAAGATGCCACGATGGGAAGCAGGACCTGAGCGCTACAGAAACTCTCCCCTCTTGTGTTTCCAAGGAACTGGAATTCAGACTGCATTCAGAGGTGGAGTTTGGACACAGCCATCATGGCCAGGGATCTAACCCGCCATTAATTTCTCTTACCCTCCCCCCTTTAATGGTGCTGGAGGAGACTCTTGAGAGTCCCATGGACTGCAAGAAGATCAAACCTATCCATTCTGAAGGAAATCAGCCCTGAGTGCTCACTGGAAGGACAGATTGTGAAGCTGAGGCTCCAATACTTTGGCCACCTCATGAGAAGAGAAGACTCCCTGGAAAAGACCCTGATGTTGGGAAAGATGTAGGGCACAAGGAGAAGGGGACGACAGAGGATGAGATGGTTGGATAGTGTTCTCGAAGCTACAAGCATGAGTTTGACCAAACTGCGGGAGGCAGTGGAGGACAGGGGTGCCTGGCGGGCTCTGGTCCATGGGGTCACGAAGAGTCGGACACGACTAAACAACTAAACAACAACATCAAACCCCCCTTTAAAGCCATTCAAGTTGGTGACTGCTGCTACTTCTTGACAAAGTGGATCCCACAGTTTAACCAGGTGCAGGGTGCATGTATTGACTGATTATTTCAGATCTTACAACCCATCCTTCCTCCTTGGATGGAGCCCAGAGCCATAAGACAATAAAACCACATTAAAAAGAGAGAGAGAGAGAGAGAAGGAGAGAGAGAGAGAGAGAGAGAGAGAGAGAGAGAGAGAGAGAGATCAACATTTGACATATGTTTGATGCTTTGAATCCCTTGGATTCCACCTAATTTCACTCAGATTTTGTGTGGATTCAATTTGTTTTAACGCTGGCTGAAAAAGAGGGGCAGAATTTCCTGCAATTTCTCTCTCTCTCTCTCCCTTCCGCATAATATGAGAACCCTACGGGTTCATCCAGTAGCCCTCCAAATGGTGTAGCATTAAAGCCGCTAGCACACTTGCAAAGCTAAGCAGGGTCTGGTCTGGTTTCAAATTGGATGGGGAACCGCATGTTGAGATTCCTGCATCACTAGGGGTTGGACAGGATGACCCTCGAGGTCCCTTCTAACTAGTCTATAATTCTATGAAGCTGAATATTAGGAGATTCAGGGCAGACAAAAGGAATGCCTTCTTCACGTGGCCCAGAACTAAACGGAGGAATTAATTCCCCAAACAGGTAATGACGGCTTTAAAAGAGGACTGGGCAAATTCATATGGGATGCTCCACGATGCATTATGATTTACTGTTTACAACTATATTATGATGTTCTTGTTTCAAGCTGCCCAGAGAAGTTTTTTTTTTTTGTTATTGGGTGCACATGCAAATATTGTCCATAAAATAAAAGGCGTGCATGCACAAATCTAGGAACCTCAATCAAACGGGCACTTTTCCAGAAAGCAAAGGGCTGAGTCTTCCACTGACCTTCTGTTTACGCATTTCCCAGCGAAGGGGCAGCAACGGGGGGAGCCTCCAGGTCTCTCCCCTTTGATTCCATCCACCTGGCGGATCCCGACTTCTTAAATATGAAAATTCAAACCATTCCCTCCTCGCTCCCACCCACTCAGGTGGGACACAATTGGGGGCGGAGAGCAGATTTCTGTGCCGCCGTCGCCACCTGCTCTGCCATGAATTTCCTGGCCTCCTCCCCACCCCCCACCCCCCGCCGATGAGATTTGCAGGTACTCTTTTGAATAACAACACCTGGCCCTCATTTCATGTCCATTGTGGCAGCGGGGTCTCTCCGGAGCCAGCATGGCACCGCAGCGCTCCAAATCCCAAGCTGAGCAAACAGCTCTGTTCAAGGCAAAAAAACCACACACAAGGCGCCCATCTTGCCAAAGCCATTAAGCTGCAGGAAGGCGATACCAAGTGGGCTGGGCTGGCAGGGATAACATATGCTCCAGCTGTCCCTGTTTACCAGGGATGGATGGCCCTTGTTTTCTGGTGCCTGTCCTTGGAGCGAGAAGAGAAATCAATTCCTGTCTGTGTTTCTCCTCTTGGGCGAGTGTGACGTATTTGATAACAAATGGGGGAGCCTTATAATCAAAAAGCCCCGTTTCAGGCCTTGCTCCGATCATGCCTCTTGCTCAAGAGGCCTCAGAAAACTATTTATGAATTATTTCAAAACATCTATATGCCGCTTAATCGTAAACGACCTGCTCTCAAATCAACACCTCAAAGCGGTTTGCAAAATGTCACCTGGATGGCTTACAAAAACGCCAAATTTAAATCTCTCTCATCTCACCCGAGCCCTAGAAGGGAGATGGATGAATTTCCAAGCCTTTCCTGCATATAGAAATCTAGATGGTCAAGGGGGTAGGTATTGTTTATGGCACGGGTTGCGGGGCACCTGTGGCTCTCTGGACATTGTTGCTGCTGTTAATAATGGTGATAATTAGTATTAATCAGCTGCCTCCTCACTCCAGTGGCCCCAAGCGACTTACAAACACAAAAACCAAACACAACAGGGACAGCAAATAAAACCTAGAAGCGCCTCTGCGGGAATAAAAGGCAGGTCTTACAGATCCTGCTCCTGTCGAACTCCAACTCCTATCACCCCTGAGCAAAAGTGATGCTGGATTGAGGCTGACAGACTCAAACAATGTATTGCAGCCCGAAGGTATCGTCATATATTTTCATGACCTTGGCCCAGCTACTTAAATTTAGCACCAGCTGTTTTTGAGGGTTAGGCTTGGGGACGGGCGAATCATTCCATTTCAGTTTTCCTCAGTTTCCTGCTTTTTGCAATCTAAAGATTAGTTCTTCACCTTCCCGCATTGATTTGCAAATACCACCTCCTCCTCCTCCTCCTCCTCCTCCTCCTCCTCCTTCTTCTTCTTCTTCTTCTTAAAAAAGCAAGTTCTCATGGAAACTCACCAGCATTTTAGTCTACATTTCCCCCTAATTTAATATGTCATTTTGCCTACCATTCATTTTCTTTTTGGAGGTAATTTCCCTTAATATACTGCATTTGGAAGCATGTTAATTTCACCGATAGATGCCCTTATTTGTTTATTTCAGAAAACCCACACGGCACCTGATTTGCAAAACGGGCAACAACCACCTCAAAGCAGTTTTGCAAAAGAAAAGAAAAGAAAATGAAGATAAAACAAACAGACTTCTAAAAGGTTAAAATGCAGTAGACTAAAAGCAGATTAAAACTCTCATCAACTTTCTAAACATCTGGATAGGCATGGTTCTCTGCCTCCCCATTCGTCCTTATTTCTTCGCCTGAGAAACAATAAAGATTTTTAGAAGGCACCAAAAAGAGGGCAGTGAAGGGGCTTGCCTGGTATCAACAGGCAGGGAGTTCCAACAGCTACATGCTGCCACATTCTAAGGTCGCGTTCTTGCACACTTTCCCCACACTTTCTGAACCAGATCGCAACATTCAGAGCAGTGCGAATTTCAAAGAATGCCTGGCTTTGTGTATTGTTTGGGTACGATGCCTGTTCTAATGAAGAAGAAGAAGAAGAAGAGGAGGAGGAGTTTGGATTTGATATCCCGCCTTTCACTCCCCTTCAGGAGTCTCAAAGCGGCTAACATTCTCCTTTCCCTTCCTCCCCTACAACAAACACTCTGTGAGGTGAGTGGGGCTGAGAGACTTCAAAGAAGTGTGACTGGCCCAAGGTCACCCAGCAGCTGCATGTGGAGGAGCGGGGAAGCGAACCCGGTTCCCCAGATTACGAGACTACCACTCTTAACCACTACACCACACTGGCTCTACACACAATGCTCTACGTTTGAGAGAAGGCCCAACTATTTCCTGGTCCACAGAATCCTGCCTCCCACTCAAATCCCGCCCCCCTCTCTCCCCCCTCACCTGATTGGTCAGATGAGAAGTGAGGTCTTCCGACTTGGGGTCGTAGTTGAGGCATGTGAGGCGGACGTAGCCGTGGCCAAAGAAGAGCATGAAGGGGCATGTGCAGGCGATGAGGAGGTACGAACGAACATCAAACTTCTTCCCCTCTAAGAGCAGCGGCTTATCAATATACCTGAGAAACCGGAAGGATATGCATCTCTGTGGCACCTGAGCTTCTGAGGCTCTTCAAGTCTCGCTCATGCCAATCTGCTTATTTTATTTTTTATGTTCTAATCTATTACATTTTATTTATTTATTTATTTATTTATTTATTTATTTATTTATTTATTTATTATTTTAAATATAAATTTCAAAATAAATCAGAGAAAGCGCATGGAAAAGGTAACTTATTAACACAGCAGGCACAAGACAGCTCGATAACTATGCATCCTCATTATCTTAATATTTCCTTCCTCTGTTACAGTTTCTTTATGGGGGGGTTTCCATGCAAAATTCTTCCTTCCAGGGTTTCAGGGTGAAAAGATAACTCAAAAGGTCCGTAGTCTAAAACACAGATTTCCAAAAGAGGTGGTGGGATAAGCTTTGGTGGGGTGGGGTGGGTTTCAAAGTTCATCCGTTTGGTTGAATTAATTAAACTAATTGGATTTTTGAATGCATGTGCAGTTAATGGTTACTGTTTCAAACTATTGCATTATAGTGGTATCTTGGGTTACAAACACCTCGGGTTACAAACACTTTGGGTTACAGACTCCGCTAACCCAGAAATAGTACCTCGGGTTAAGAACTTTACCTCAGGATGAGAACAGAAATTGCATGCTGGCGGTACAGCGGCAGCGGGAGGCCCCATTAGCTAAAGTGGTACCTCAGGTTAAGAACGGTTTCAGGTTAAGAACAGACCTCCGGAACAAATTAAGTTCATAACCAGAGGTACCACTGTATTATTATTCTTCCTTCCTGGGTTGTGTAAACCACCATAATAATAAAGGTTGGGTTGGGGGCACGAGGGATGAGTTCGTGGAACCAAGGGGCTGGTGACCCAAAAAAGTTTGGGAACCGCTGCTCTAGAATATATAGAGGACAAGAAGTGGGTATTATGATCCTTTATGCTTGTATAGCCAATAAAGGCTTTCCAGATTTGTAAGATTGGCAGAGAATAGCTAGAGAAAACGGAAACAGACCTCCCAGCCCTGTGGACGGCACACAATGCTTCTGTATTTCAAATACTGCTTGAATTGTTTTTGATAGTCGTAAGTGGACTGATTAAACTAGCCGTGCAATTGTCATGCTTGCAAGGAAAGTGGACATTAGCTGATGTTGAAAGCGGACATTAGCTGATCTCATGTTTGTTTGATTTGATTATTCTGGCCTGAGGCAGTGTGTGTGTGTGTGTGTGTGTGTGTGTGTGTGTGTGTGTGTAGTGCCAGATTTATGTACAAGCTAAACAAGCTATAACTTAGGGCCCCACTCTCTTGGGGGCTCCCCAAAAAATTAAAGGGGGAAAAAACTGGATGTACATTTCCAAAATATAAGATAAAAAGCAAATAAAATAAAACCTACATACAGTTAGAGCTTAATAATTATTTCACTATTAATATACTTCTTCTTAATTGTATTTCACTATTAATACAGTGGTACCTCAGGTTACATACGCTTCAGGTTACATACGCTTCAGGTTACACACTCCACTAACCCAGAAATAGTGCTTCAGGTTAAGAACTTTGTTCAGGATAAGAACAGAAATCGTGCTCCGGTGGCACTGCAGCAGCGGGAGGCCCCATTAGCTAAAGTGGTGCTTCAGGTTAAGAACAGTTTCAGGTTAAGAACGGACCTCCAGAACGAATTAAGTACTTAACCCGAGGTACCACTGTATACTTCTTCTTAATTGTATTTCAGCTCAACAATTACTTTGATAAAATACATATGTTGTTATGTGCAAATGGCTTTAGATACCTATTAGGTCCATAAATTACCATATAGCATATATTCAACACAAATAACAGCGACAATTTGTTGTTGACAAAGGACAGCTGGACATATAAAGGGCCCCATTACCTTCAATAGCTTAGGGCCTCATCAAACCTAATTCCAGCCCTGTGTGTGTGTGTGTGTGTGCGTGTGTGTGTGTGTATGAATTTTTGCATTTCCACTTCTGTAGGAAGCCAGTTAAGACGGGGAGGGGCGGGGGCAGGTGAGTGCAGCTGCTCAGCTCTCTAACAGCTTTGGTATATAGCATTAGAGACTCATTCAGCTCACACAATGCAAAGTCTTTGGCGTGCATTTCCCCCTTTGAAGCTCTCCTTAGATGCCCAGACAGAAATAATCTCTGATCTGTCTCTCTTTCTTTCTTTCTCTCTCTCTTCACCACCTGTTAAAATGCTAATGATCTGTCTGTGCCGATGACACGAAACTTTAAGAAGAGAGAGAAAGGTATTGGAAATGAAACTAGGCCGACTGAGGAAAGGACTCTGATCATACAAACGACAGGAAGTCCTTAGACCGGGAATGTTCAAGCTCTGTATGCCAGGAGAAATAAAAGGAATAAGGAAGGGGGTGGATATCCTGCTGTTGGCCCAATGTACCCACCCGCTAAAAGGGATGCGGGTGGCGCTGTGGGTTAAACCACAGAGCCTAGGTCTTGCCAATCAGAAGGTCGGCAGTTCGAATCCCTGCGACGGGGTGAGCTCCCGTTGCTCGGTCCCTGCTCCTGCCAACCTAGCAGTTCGAAAGCACGTCAAAGTGCAAGTAGATAAATAGGTACTACTCTGGCAGGAAGCTAAACGGCGTTTCCGTGCGCTGCTCTGGTTCGCCAGAAGCGGCTTAGTCATGCTGGCCGCATGACCCAGAAGCTGTACGCCGGCTCCCTCGGCCAAGAAAGAGAGATGAGTGCCGCAACCCCAGAGTCGGCCACGACTGGACCTAATCGTCAGGGGTCCCCTTTACCCTTTACCTTTACCCACTCGCTAAGACTTTCCGCAGTTGCTCTTACGCAAAACGCAGAATCCTGTGCAATCGCAGAAAACAGGATGGCACTTTGTTAACACCTTCTGTTCAGACTCTGAAATTTGCACAAGTACAGAAGCATTTGGGAGAGGGGAACTTAATGGTTTTTTGACACACACATCTCAAAAAAACTCAGTGAAGACTGAGTAAGCTCAGTGGCTGTGGAATGCCGATTGAATGTTTGGAGGAGCCATAAATGGAATGGAATCTAGAACAGGAATTCTAGGTGCTAGAATGGAATCTAGAACAGGAATTCTAGATGCTAGAATGGAATCTAGAACAGGAATTCTATATTCTAGAATGGAATCTAGAACAAGAATTCTAGATGCTAGAATGGAATCTAGAACAGGAGGCCTCCAGGAGGCCACACTCTGCTATTTTCCCCCCCTGGTATGCGGGGTGTTTAATGGGGAGTGTGATGCAAGTCCCCGGCTTTTGCAGCCCATAATGGGGGGGAAAGGGATGCTCAGGCCCAGAAGAGGTGCCAAATGGCTCTTGGGATTCTCACTAGGACACACCCCCTGTCACCAGGCCACACCCCTCCCCACCCAAGCTTCATGTCCTCCAGAATGGCTGGGATGTGTCATGGAACTCGACAGCATCACTTGCTTTCCTGGATGGAGGGTTGAGAAGAGTGTCCTGTGTTCAGGAAGCAGCACACTGTGCAAAGGTTAAGATTTGCAGCAGTTGCTCCTCCCACTTTTGCCACCAGCTCCACCCACTACTGGCCTGTGGCCCCTGGAAGGTAGCCTAGTAAGAGATGCGGACGCCGGGGGTGAAAAAAGCTGCCTGTTCCTGCCGTACTGGTTGCATTCCAGGAGCTCGCATTTCTGCAAGATGACGGCCTGAGAAGGAGATTTCCCCAGCCCACCCGAGATCCCGGGCTTCCTTCACCTCCAGCGCACCAGTTAAGTTCCCCGAAGACCACCCAGCAACATCTTTCACCAGCCAGCTGGAAAATTGGGGCAGTGGGTTAGCAGAACCTCCACATCGCTGCGTTCTCTACCTTTGAACGATCCTCGCCGGGGGAATTTTGTAAGGCAGTTTCTTGTACATAGGATCTTCTTCGATGCTGAGGAGCTTGGCTTGCAAGCTGTTGACCTCGGATTGGTTTTTGAGGAGGAAGATCCCCCGGCCTTGGTTCGAGCTGGTGGGCTTGCAGATCCAGATCTGAGGCTCTGTGGAGAAGAGGAGAAACACAGACAGGTGCCTGATGGGTCTATCTGGCCCATCATGGCCTCCTGGGCTGTAGCTCAGTGGTGGAGCACCTGTCTCACATGCAGACGGTCCCAGGTTCAATCCCCAAGGACATCTCCAGGTAGGATGGAGGATGTCCCCTTCCTGAAACTCTTGGAGAGCTACTGCCAGTCAGTGCAGGCAATACTGGCTGGCTGCTCTGATTCGGCTTGTGGACCTGTGGGAATATAATGGGGAGGCGGGGAACCACGTCTGCCACTTTGAGCTCTCTGGAGAAAAGGTGGGAGATAAACGCAGCAATAAAAGGAAAGGAACCACAACCACAGCCCAATTCTGATCGAAAACTAGACAGTGCCTGAGCTAAGCAGGAGTTTGGCAGGATAGGAAAATGGTCAAATGAATTTATTTCCGCTTGGGAGGATGTGACTTAGCTCTGAAGCTCCTGACATTCACCTTCATATATTTCAAAGAATATCTCTCTCTCGTCCTTGGTATCCAGGCGGAAAGTCTCAGGGAAAAAGTCCTCCATTCTCAAAACCCTGCAAAAGCCCAGGAGAAGAAGAAGGGGTCGGAACTTGCATGCTCCTCGTGAAGGGATCTGCGCCTCTCCAACTAAGGATGGGTGAACAACCTCCCAGTTTGGGTTTCTCCTTTCCCCAATATTCAGTTAAGTTCTCCATATTTCCACACCTGTTTGCCATTTGTTTAGTTACCTTGAAAGCCCTCTTGAAAACCCACCAGCAAATTTCTCCTAATACGCCCTCGTTTGTATGCAATTCTGCCTGACGTACACATTTCCACAGAGCCATTTCCCCTAATACAATGCATTTTTTTTGTATGGTCTTGGCAGAAATAAAAAGGTAAAGGGACCCCTGACCGTTAGGCTGGCTGACTCTGAGGTTGCGGCGCACATCTTGTTTTATTGGCCGAGGGAGCCGGCATACAGCTTCCGGGTCATGTGGCCAGCATGACTAAGCCACTTCTGGCGAAGCAGAGCAGCGCACGGAAACGCCGTTTGCCTTCCCGCCGGAGCGGTACCTATTTATCTACTTGCACTTTGACGTGCTTTCGAACTGCTAGGTTGGCAGGAGCAGGGACTGAGCAATGGGAGCTCACCCCATTGTGTGGATTCGAACCGCCGACCTTCTGATCGGCAAGTCCTAGGCTCTGTGGTTTAACCCACAGCGCCACCTGCATTTGCAATCAAATGCATGGTTTACCCTAGTCTGTGCACCTTTTGCACACATTGCTTGGGTTGAGAGCTGCACTGCAAAATTCAGGGCAGACTTTGAAGGATTGCTGTGTTTCGGTTTCCGTATTGTTTCAGAAAGTGTTCTGCTTTTTATTACGTTCTGTATTTTTAATAGATATACTGCAAACTGGCCTGTGAGCCTTGGACGAAGGGCAGTATATAAATTTAATTAATAAAAATAATATAAATAGGTTTGCTTTTAAATGGAAACTGAATCCAGTTTATTCCACACACCCTACCCCAACACTGTCGAAACACTGGGTCCATATTTCTAGGGGGCCCCACTGCTGACATGCCCCCCCCAGTGTGGAAATTGGACAACTTTCCTCTTCAGCCAAGGCAGTACATAAACCTCCATACCCTCAGCTGTGTGTCACATGATTCCTCATGATGTGATCCCAACCAATCAGCGAACACAATGATGCCACAAAGCCAAATAGCTCCAGATTTGAAACCCTGGCACACGCTGACATCTGGATTTGAGGTTTTGAATGTCGGCACAGACTACATTCTGTTCTGGAAAGTTGGCTACGGCTGGGGGATGTTTTTTGCAGGGTGCGTGGGAGAGGCAGTTAGATTATACCTACTTCCCATAGTCAATTTTTTTTTTACTAAACTTTGTCCCTGAGGCGTCTCCTGGCCTCCTAAAGCAAACATCACCCATTACTGGGAATACAGCTACCAAGAAGCAAGAGAGGATTTTGCAGCCTGTGTAATTTTTGCAAATTCTATGCATATTTTCACCTTCTTTTGCATAATGTTGCGATGTTTGCTTTTGCTGCACTTAATAATTCACTACAACTGCACCATATGCTCCCCAGTGAATAGTTTTGGCATCAAAAGGGAGCTGTTAAAGGAACAACACCCCCCCCAAGAACCCCCACTACCAATCAAGTCATCTTCCTTTTTATGCCCAATGAGAAATGCCACTCTGCTGCCCCCTCTACATGCCCCTCATCTGCCCAAGGGCCACAGTCCTTTCTAGGCAAGATTCTGGGGTCCGCATTACAGTGGTGGGCAGAGTCAGATGAAAAATGAGTGGGGCAAGCCATGTGAATGTTATCTTTGTATGGTAGGCTACACATGCATACCAACACCCTTCTCTAGCCTCCAACCAGCTGAGAAAGAAGCATTATGTGGGTTCGAGGACAAATTCCAGCCAGGCAAAAACACTCAAGGAGATTGTGAAGCAGGCCCAGCGAGGGGCGTGGTTTGGCGAGAGGAAGGCGTGGCCTGTGGAACATCCCAAGGGCCCGATTAGAGAGGGCTAGAGGGCCACGTCTGGCCCCTCTGAGCTCGAGACCCTTCCCCCTTGAACAACATAAGGTGCAGGGAGGCTGTGCTTAAGAGTTTAGGGCTCACTTTGTGGTCCTGCTGATCTTCTTCATCACCCGTTCATACTCCCTCAAGTTCATCAAAAGGCCGATCTTCGTAGTGAGGATCTTGTTGTTAGAGATCTGGTAAAGGAGCTGTTCTCCTGCAAAGGGAGGAATAGCGAGAGCCAAGGTGGAGCATGAAGGCTGGGTCAACCTCTCTCACATCCTTCATTGATAACCTTTGGGCCAAGTCCAACAACAAGGGTGCAGGGAGCTCACTGACACCAGCTGCTGCTGGACTGCAGGGGTGCCAATGAAAATAAAATATTGTGGGGGCCAGGTAAGCCCCGCCCCGCATAATCGATCACATGACATGGTGCACACACACCATTTGAATGGGAATGCTCATCAGCTTTTCTGCATTGTAGGGAGTTAGACTCTATGGTGCTCATGGTTCCATTCCAACTCTATGATTCTCTGAAGAACAGCACCCATCAGGCTATAGCTAATGGTAGTCAGTAAACCCACTGATATGAATAGACCACAGTTAGTCATGTCCATGGATTTCAATGGGTTTGAAAATCATCCCTGACCACTCGTCCTGTTGGCTGTGGTTGATGGAGGTTCAGCAACATCTGCCGAGCCTCAGGTTCTCCACTCCCGTGCCCTAAGATCACTAGGGAAAAGGTCTTTTTGGTGGTGGCTCCCCCAGGCCTCCTTACCTTCTCTGAAGTTGAAATAGGTGTCCCGGCACTTAGTCTCACACCACTTCAGGATGTAATCATCCCTCCGGTTGTCATAGATACGCTGCCAGCCTTTGTTCTTGCAGAAGGCGTTCAGTCTGCTCAGAGGAAGGAGAGAAAACAATGAGGTCAAGCAACTTGTTGGGTTTTTTAAAATAAAGAACGGCAGCAGCCCTTGCCTTCACCCTCAGAAGAGTCTGGCTACTGGATCAGGCCAAAGGCCCATCTAGTCCAGCCTGCTGTTCTCACAGGGGCCAATCATCTGATGGCTGCAGGAAGCTGGGGATGAAGGCATCAGCCCTCCTTCACTCATAAGAACATCAGAAGAGCCATTCCCTGGGGGATTCCCTGGTCCTGAATGGGGTAACTGTGCCCCCGAAGGACCAGGTGCGCAGCCTGGGTGTCATTTTGGACTCACAGCTGTCCATGGAGGCGCAGGTTAATTCTGTGTCCAGGGCAGCTGTCTACCAGCTCCACCTGGTACGCAGGCTAAGACCCTACCTGCCCGCGGACTGTCTCGCCAGAGTGGTGCATGCTCTAGTTATCTCCCGCTTGGACTACTGCAACGCGCTCTACGTGGGGCTACCTTTGAAGGTGACCCGGAAACTGCAATTAATCCAGAATGCGGCAGCTAGACTGGTGACTGGGAGTGGCCGCCGGGACCACATAACACTGGTTCTGAGAGATCTGCATTGGCTCCCAGTACGTTTCCGAGCACATTTCAAAGTGTTGGTGCTGACCTTTAAAGCCCTAAACAGCCTCAGTCCTGTATACCTGAAGGAGCGTCTCCACCCCCATCGTTCAGCCCGGACACTGAGATCCAGCGCCGAGGGCCTTCTGGTGGTTCCCTCATTGCGAGAAGTGAGTTTACAGGGAACCAGACAGAGGGCTTTCTCGGTAGTGGCGCCCATCCTCCCTTCAGATGTGAAGGAAATAAGTAGCTATCCTATCTTTAAAAGACATCTGAAGGCAGCCCTGTTCAGGGAAGTTTTTCAATATTTAAGGCTGTATTGTTTTTAATACTTGATTGGGAGCCGCCCAGAGGGGCTGGGGAAACTCAGCCAGATGGGTGGGGTATAAATATTATTATTATTATTATTATTACTATTACTATTACTATTACTATTACTATTATTATTATTATATTCCCCAGGATAACCAATAGGGAGACAGCCAGGACTGACATCACTTGTGACTTCAATCACTAAGTTGAAGAGGTTGCTTCTCCCTCCTCCCTCCTCTTCCTCTTTCCTTGTGTGCTGTGTCTGTTTTACACTGTGAGCAGAGGCCCTGAGGACTAAAGGGTAGCATAGAAATGCTGTCAATAAGGAAATACAAGACTCTGGGGAGCCACAGGAAGAAGCACCCATGACGGAGGGGCAATTCTTTCTGCAGGCGTCCTTACATATCGATTCCGTTTGCTCCTCCAATATAATAAAAAGGCCCCAGGTTGGGAGGCTCCTCTGGCTTCTTCTCCTCTGGGTGATTCATTCGGGGCGATGCTTTGGGAACGCCTTTCTGCCCTTTGGGTTTGGTTTCGTTTGCCAGCTCCCCTTCGGCTAAGTTGGAATTGCCTGGAACCAAGAGAGAAAAGCATGGGGGAGTCAGGTGGCTCCAGGGAGCCCACAGGCGGGGCATGAAGGCAACAGCCCACCCTCACTGTCATGCATACAACCCTCAGAAGGACCTGGCTGGATCAGGCCAGCATCCTGTTCTCACAGTGGCCAACCAGATGCTTCTTATGGGAAGCCCAAAATCTGGTCCTGAGCACAACACTCCCCGTTGGTGATTCCTGGCAACTGGGATTTAGGGACCTCCTGCCTCCAGCTATTGTGGCCAGGCCACCGAAAGCTTGATGGGCCTGGTGTGACCTTGCCAACCCTGCTCTAAAGTACCGTATTTTTCGCTCCGTAAGACACACCTGACCATAAGACGCACCTAGTTTTTAGAGGTGGAAAACAGGAAAAAAAATATTCTGAACGAAAGAGTGGATGTATGATTTTTGTGGTTCATGCTGTGGCCACAGACATGTTATGTCCGGCAGCCTCCTTTACCCGCAGCCTTATCTCCCGCCCAATCGCTTGCCGATCAGCTGCTCAGCAACTTTGTTTCAACACCCGCTTCCATCTTTCTAAAAAAACCCACCACAATCTGTTTTTTGCCCCTAAGCAATTTGGCTCCAGGGACCACGCATTTGCCCCATAAGACGCACAGACATTTCCCCTACTTTTTAGGAGTAAAAAGTGCGTCACATGGAGCAAAAAATACAGTATGTGCTCCCTGCCAGAAGAGACCCTTTCCCCAGATATGCTTGCTTTGATGCCCATGTTCACAGGTCTCCGCTGAGCTGTTCAAAGTTCACAAAGCGTTCAAGGAAGGCAGAGTCTGCTCTCCAGAGACCAGGGTGTAGCATCGTGCCAATTAATTTGGGGAGGGGGTCGTTGCAACTGTGCGACGCCCAGGATGAGAGTCGGCTCCATCAGGTCGGAACTAATTGGCCGTTGCCTCTTTGAAGGCCTCCCATTCTCATGCTCGAGTCCTTTGTGAGAGCAACGCCAGCTTCGCTTTACACATGCAGGCAGCCAGATATGGGTCTGGGTTTGGGGACAGTGTGGGTCGGGGAGGAGTGGAGCAGGGAGGGCACATTGGGGGAAGCAAGAGGGTGCCTACTGCTTTGCTTCTCTGGCTGCAAGTCTTTGTCAGTTTGGCTTTCAAACATGCTCATGAATTTCTCCCTTGTACTTGCGACACACTTGGAATCTGCAGAGGAAGAGGAGGAGAGAAAAAGCCATTGGGCCCTGAACCAATACAGTGGTACCTCGGGTTACATACGCTTCAGGTAACATATGCTTCAGGTTACATACTCTTCTAACCCAGAAATTGTACCTCAGGTTAAGAACTTTGCTTCAGGATGAGAACAGAAATCGTGCTCCGGGTACTATTTTTACCTCAGGATGAGAACAGAAATCACGCGGCAGCAGCGGGAGGCCCCATTAGCTAAAGTGGTGCTTCAGGTTAAGAACAGTTTCAGGTTAAGTACAGATCTCCGGAGCGAATTAAGTACTTAACCCGAGGTACCACTGTACTAATAATACCAATACTGACCACAATACTCAAAGATAAATTGTTTTGCACAAAGACCCATCTCCCCCAACGTTTGCCTTTTAAATTCTGGAGGAGGATTCTGAGGGACGTGGCAGTGGGCTCTTCGTGGTCATTCATATTTTGTGCCTTTTCATTTGGAATTGCTTCAAATCAACGTTTCGTCCGTGGTGGCTACACTACTGTTCCTTCAGCACAGCCACACCCACCCTGTATATTTAAAGCACCATAGAATTAGCTGTAGAGCAGGAAGGGACCCCAAGGGCCATCTAGACCAACCCCCCTGCAAGGCACGAAACACAGCGAAAAAATCCCTGACAGAGGGCTATTCAATCTCTGTTTTTATTTTTGGAAAAAACATTCTGCATGCAAAGCAAGTGAACTAAGGCCCTTCCCTTAAGATGTGGAGTCAAAATATTGGTCCATCTAGCTTATGATTGTCTACACTGACTGACAGTGACTTTCCAGGGTTTCAGATAAAGTTCTCTCCCGGCCGTACCTAGAGAGGCCGGGGATTGAACCTGAGACCTTCTGCATGCTCCTCAACTGAGCCGCGGCCCTGCCACTAAGGGAAGAGCTTGTTTTTCAGAGAGAGAAAGGGACCGCACACCTTTCTGCCCATTAGCTCGCTCATTGAGTCGACCAGCACCTGATCTGCCAGAGCATTTTGAGAGGCAGAGCGGCCAATTTGCTGCCAATAATGAACAGGAGGCGCCCAAGCCAAGTTATTTAATGAGACACGGCCAGCTTCCAAATCGAGGGCAGCACCAGAAACGCGAGTGGGTGAATTCAATAAAGTTCAGAGAAAGGAGGACAGAATTCTTTGCTAAGTCCTGGAAACCAGGTTGAAAATCTGGGTCACAACTTTCCCCTAGGAACAAAGGAAGCCACTTTTTACCATTGGTCCATTGAGCTCAGTATTGTCTACACTGACCTGCAGCAGCTCTCCAGGGTTTCAGGCAGGGGATAATCCCAGTCCTACCTGGAGTTGCTTTTAAGTATTGAACCTGGGACGTCTTGAATGCAAATCTCTGCCACTAAGCTGTGGCCGTTCCCCAAAAGAAACGCACCCATTGAATGTCCTGCTTTGAACTTTTGTAATTATCCTGCACTTTCCACTTGGTCTGTTCATGAAATGCAGCCCGAGATCAGAGGTGGTGGTGGGGAGTAATTCAGTTTAGTTTGCATATTAACACCCCCCTACCTAATTTGCGGGGACATGGGTGGCGCTGTGGTTTAAACCACAGAGCCTAGGACTTGCCGACAGAGAAGTCAGCGGTTCAAATCCCTGCGACGGGGTGAGCTCCCATTGCTCAGTCCCTGCTCCTGCCAACCTAGCAGTTCGAAAGCACATCAAAGTGCAAGTAGATAAATAGGTACCACAACGGCGGGAAGGTAAATGGCGTTTCCGTGCACTGCTCTGCTTTGCCAGAAGCGGCTTAGTCATGCTGGCCACATGACCCAGAAGCTGTATGCTGGCTCCCTCAGCCAATAAAGTGAGATGAGCGCCGCAACCCCTGAGTCGGCCACGACTGGACCTAATGGTCAGGGGTCCCTTTACTTTTACCTTTACCTAATTTGCATTTCGGAAATTCGGACAATCGGTCCATCTAGCTCATCGCCACACTTTTCTGAATTTTGCAAGGCAGTTCTCCAGCCACAAAATGTGGACCAAAAATTTATGCATTGAGGAAAGGTGTCCATAAGAATGCAATTATGAGTGAAAACAAACGAAAATGTATTATATTAGGGAAATTGCTTGCAAAAAAGAGAAAGACAGACATATCAGGCAAATTTGAATAGAGAACTGTGTATATTAAGGGGAATGTATACTGATAAATTTCCGTGGGGATCATTTTTTGAAAAAGAAATATGGCAACTGAAATTGACACTTTTGTCCTTTTCTACCTGAGACTCGTAAAAACTGGCTTGGTCTAGTCTGTGGACATTCACAGTCCAGGAATACTTGGCTGTCCATGTGGAACCCTTTGACTTCTCATAGTTAATAGTTAGATATTCATTTCTACCATAATCTGCAAATCCAATAAGCAGCTGTCTTAAGCCTCAGATGGATTTCCGAGATTAAAATGCCATTGCTTGGGCAGGAGGTACGCCTGGCTCCAGCCTTGTCATTATTTATGAGCCAGCCCAAGAAGATTTTGTTTTGTTTTCCTGGGCATCTGGGCAGCATCACTGATATGACTGTACTGCTAAATCTGTTTTTAATACGTCCGTGTGATTTTATGACCGCATTCAAAACTTGCTTGAAAATCGCTTTGGGAGTTGGGTGGGTTTTATTTATTTTTGGTAATGGGAAGCGATACATAAATTCAAGAATCCCACTCGATAAACCTCACCTAACAAAATGGAAACTTTAGCGGTGCTTTGCTTACGCGGGCAAAAAGGTACTCAGCCCAAAGTTATGGGACAATCAGCCAAGCACTGAGTAGAACTCATTTGGATAACACAGCTTTCCACTGCCTGCTATTAGTATTAGTTTTTTTAAAAAAAAAATTGTTCATTTATTATTATTTTATTATTGGTTTTTTTGAGGTGGGGTTATTGGGTTGTTGTTTTTATTTTGATTATATATTTTGTGGTTTTATATTTTGATTTTTGTTCTGTGAACCGCCCTGAGACCTCCGGCTATAGGGTGGTATATAAATTCAAATTCAAATTCAAATTCAAATTCAAATTCAAATTCAAATTCAAATTCAAATTATTATTATTATTATACCATGCTTCATTGGAAGATCTCAGAGGAGTTCACAAGATACAGGATAGAAGCACAAAATAATTAAAAATGAAAACAAAACAATAAACCTCTCCCACAAACACATTATTCTAATAGTAGTGCCTTGGCTGCCATCCCCTGTCTTTGCCCCACCCTCCAAACTTAGACTCCAAATAAGTTTTCTTTTGCTAATAGAAGACTTTTTTCCAAGCCCAGTTGCAGCATGCGGGTAATTTGAGGTGTGTTGGAGCAAGTGTGGAGCCAGCCCATAGTGGGTGAATGGAGCCCTCTCCCACCAACCTCCACCTGCCTTCATGCAACCAGCCCTGCCCATTCATCTTCTGCCTCCCTTTGGCCCTTGCAGAACTCAGCGGGGAGGGACCATCAGTCGGCGCCACCTGCCATTGGCTCCGGCCCCGCCTGTCATGGGCCCTGGCTCCACCTACTCTGGGCGCCCCTTCCACCCTACCAGCCATCACAGGCCCATCTCAGGTTGGTGCGAGAGGCGTCTATTTGCTCACCTCTTTGCCTATTGGACGGGGCGCTTTTAACCCTCCGCCTGCCATTTCCCAGGCGTCTTCCCGCTGCGGCTCTCCCCTTGCGGGCCTCACCTGCTTCGGTGTAGTACGGATACCAACGGAAGCCTAAGCTGATGGCGGCTGCTCTTTCACTGGCATCCAAAGGCCTTTCATCCATCCATCCTACATAAGCCAGAGCAATTTGGTCAGAACGGGAGGGCGCTGGCTCTTGTTTCGAAAGCCAGCGCGGCCGAGTGGTTAGAGTGCCAGCCTAGGATGTAGTAGAGACCAGGGCTCAAATTCCCAGCTCCTCAATAACTTTAGGCTGGTCTGCGGTGGGAATAGGGGGGCTCCTAACAGCTCTCAGCACACCTAGCAAACTACAACTCCCAGGATTCTGTGGGGGAAGCCATGATACTGCTTTACGTGTACAGTGCCGATGGGCCCCGGGATAAATATTTCCGCTTACAGCTCTCTCTTTTCCGTAATTCCTCCAGTGCCTTGAAGAACAGTTGAATGGAAAGATGCGCAGATCACAAAGTTCCTCTGATGGGCATTCTTATGGTTCAGTCAACCTTTACAAGGGACCAAGCTTTTAATGTGGTGGGCCTTTTCTTGTGGAACTGCCTGCCAATGGAGGTTCAGCAAGATTCATTCCTGCCTTCTTTTGGATGCCTCTGAAAAATTGTGTTATTCAGTCGCCTTTGATGCGTGAATTTCATTTTACCTGCTAGTATTTATCAATGCTTTTAATGGATGTTTATCAGAATGGAACTGTGGTATATAGCCTTGCGCACGCGCTCTCTCTCTCTGTGTTGTTGTTGTTGTTTATATATAAAAAGTGTGGTCTATAAGAATTTCAATAAATAAAATTAAAGTGGAGCAGTGATGCCATTGGGCTTCTGGCAGGGGTTCCCAGGATGAAGCTAAGCACAAAATGTAATATAACCTCACTTTGTGGCCAATTTCAAAAATTGAATGGATGGAGGCACAAGCTCTTTCAATGCAAGGTGATGAATTCCATGTTGCTAGTTGTTTTAAAGCAGAAAATGGCCGGCTCCCTCTAGCAGCAGATTTTACCTATCAGGGATCCTGTAGTGAGGATCTTACCAATCAGGGATACTCTCGCAGCAGATTTTACTTGCGAAGGGACACTGTAATAGGGACTTCCTGCATTGGCTAAATGGGATTGGCCTAAATAGCCTCTGAGATCCCTTCTGATGACTCATTGAAGAGTTCGGCACTTTGAGCTGCTCCTTCCCTGCACATCGGCTCATTTAATTATTTAATCAAAGCTCTTGAGCCAAACGTCGCCTGGCCAAGGGAGAATCTCCACTCGAGTCTCATTAGTTCTTTCAACTGCCTCTCGCTGCTTAATGAAGAGGCGCTTTCTGTGTTCAAGAGCAAAGCTGTGTCTTCAAGAAGCAAAGGCTCGTGGAAAATTAAAGAATTCTTTTCAAAAAAACAAATCCTCTTGGGGCAGCTTCCTCCAAAGCGGAAATGGTCTTGTCATACAACTATCCCTTTGCAGGGCCCAGCTCTACCATTAGGCGAGTGCAGAGGCCGCTTCAGGTGGTTGATTTTGGGTGTGGGGAGCGGTTGCCTAATTTGTTGCTGCATTTGTGAGGGAGAAGTGCTTGTGGGATTTTCTGCCTGGGGTCCCCCAACCTCCGAAATTGAGGTGCGTGTGTGGCCCCGCCACCTCTTGCCCTTCTGATCCCACTGGGAGGGCAGCCAGAGGTGGGTGAGAGTGGGGTGTCAAGGTGGTTTCTCTTGGGATCTGGGGCTGTGGGGCTGACCTGAGAAGCACGTTGGTCTTCGAAGTGTCAAGAGAGGCGGGAAGCTGTAGAGCTTCTTCTTGCAGACCTTTTGTGAAAGGGGAGTCGGTGTTGAGGCTCCTTCCCGCTCTGAAGCCATATCCTCTAGAAGCTGACTCGCACGCAGATCATAATGGGGAGGCTGTGATGTCACCTGTTGACTCAGGTGCCCTGCCCTCTCCAGAACTCTCCCCTGGCTGGCCAAGCGAGGAGGGGATGTGACTGGGATCCTGGCTCTGCTTCCATCCTGTGAAAAGCCGCTGCCAGTCAGAGCAGGCAGTAATAAGACAGCTGGGCCCTCTGCGTAAGGCAGCTTCCTTCAGTGGGCAGAGCACCTGCCTGGCATGCAGAAGGTCCCAGGTTTAATCCTCAGGTAGTGCTATCCCCTGTCAGAAACCCTGGACAGTCGCTGCCGGTCAGTGTTGACAATACTGAGGGAGATGGGCCACAGGCCTGAATCCACAATTCGTTTATTTAATATAGGTTGCAGTCAATTAAGTCCTACTCTGAGTGCACCAGTTGGAATTAAGTTAATCATGTGCAGCGGCTTCAATGGGTCTACTCAGAGTTGTTGTTGTTATTTACCTATACCCCGCACATCTGTCCAGGCCTCTCTCTAGCCACTTTGGGCAGCTTCCAGTAGGATATTAAAAACACAGTAAAACACCAGTCATTAAAAACTTCCCTAAACAGGGCTGACTTCAGATGTCTTCTCAAAGTCAGATAGTTGTTTATTTCCTTGACATCCACAGCGCAGGCGCCACTACCGAAAAGGCCCTCTTCCTGGTTCCCTGTAACCTCTCTTCTCGCAGGGAGGGAACCGCCAGAAGGCCCTCGGAGCTGCACCTCAGTGGCCGGGCTGAATGATGGGGGTGGAGAAGCTCCTTCAGGTATACTGGGCCGAGGCTGTTTAGAGTAAGGTTGGCATTGGGTACAAAATGGCAATGGTTTTCGCTCACCATCGATGCTGTACCTTGATGCTTTAACAGTCTAAGCAGATGGTGACAATCCTCCGCCCTCTAGGAGCTTACAGTCTAACGTTTTAGCAGCCAATGGAGAGAGAGACAGGAAGGGCAGAAGAGGCCAGAGGAGTGGCAGTGAGGAAAATAAATTACACCTCCCTAGGCTTCAGGCAAGGATGAAGGTTTATGCCAAAAGCACTTGGGGGGGGCACTTTAAGAGAGCTCCATTTCCGAAATCCAATATGTCCATTAGGTATGAGTGAATTGGTCCATTTTGATTCATCTGCGTTTTGCATTTTCCCTGCCTTTAGCTCAGTTCTCTGCATCGGTTGCGATGGCTTCTCCCTGCATGAAATCTTGTATTTTGAAGCACGGCTTTTTGTGCTGATCGCACTCCTGCCTGCCTGTCCCAATGTCCCCCACGGTATGCCAAACAACCCGTTCAGACTCCTCGCCCCCGCTGTGTAGCAAGCACAACAAATGTCAAAGAAAAGCCTTTCTAGTTCTGCGGTTCCAGTCTATGCACTCTGCCATAGCTGAAGGCCGCTATCGACAGATCCCCTATGAAGAGAGCATTTGCCCATGTGCAGGGGGAATGCGCCTGAAGATTTACTTGGCTACTTACTGGTTTTCCAATCTGTAAGGATTCATGAGCAGCCTTGTTCAAAGATTTAAATCTCCCAGTTGAGAAATCAACTGGATACAACTGGGTATCTGATCAACTTTTTATTAGGGAGCAGGTCACTCTACAGTTCTGAAAAGGCGGCCTGTGCTGCCTTTAGAGTGGCAATTTTAAGGAGAAAAGTTTGTGGGGATGATCAGTGAAATTCTTCAGGGGAGCAAACTCTTATCTGATAGAATGTCTGGCTTTCATGATTATTTTAACTGCATACTGTGATTTATTCTGTTTTATGCGTTTTGGGTTTCTGCAATGGCTTCAGCCACACAAATAAATAATATTCGTATTCTCATCTGTGTGGTTGTTTTTTTTAAGTCCTCATGGAAATTTGTCTGCATTTCAGTGCAAATTTCTCCTAACAGACACATTTTTCTTTGCAGTTTTGCCTAATCTGCCTAGTATTTCAAGGCATAAATATTTGTATTTCCCAAGATGCTATCTTCACAAACATACACATTTTCATACATGCTTTATCCTAGTACAATGGTACCTCGGGTTACAAACACCTCGGGTTACAAACACTTTGGGTTACAGACTCCGCTAACCCGGAGGTAGTACCTTGGGTTAAGAACTTTACCTCAGGATGAGAACAGAAATCGCGCGGGGGTGGCGGTGGGAGGCCCCATTAGCTAAAGTGGTACCTCAGGTTAAGAGCAGTTTCAGGTTAAGAATGGACCTCCAGAACTAATTAAGTTCATAACCAGAGGTACCACTGTATATGCATTTTTGTTCCCATTGGTTGGCTGGATAAATGCACCGCAACATTCAGAGAAGTGCAGATTTTGAAGGATGCTTGATTCAGCTCACTTCTGGTTTCAGAAAGCGCAGGTTTGCTAGACTCTCCTTTATATGCAAACTGAGTCAAATTTCTCTCTCCCGTCTCAAATATCCTTGTGTAGACGGCAATGCTGCAATATGGCTCACCGTGTGCAGCTAGTTTGATCTCCATGCAAACAGAGGTTTGCATAATGACTTAATCACTCCACTACCTATTTTCTTATTTTGCATACTTTATTAATTACTGTCTCCTCCAGGGCATTCAGCTTATCATTATGTGCCTTTCCTCCTTTGCAGATCAACATAAGTGAACAACAGCAAAGATCGTGCTGTCATAAGCAGCTGCTTCAGTTGGATCGGTCCTGAATTCGAGGACTGGACCCGGCTTTTGCCCTGATCTGAATTTAACCCCTGATTAACCCCTGTAGTGAGGATGCCTGTCTCTCTTCTCCCCACCCCCATTACATTCTTACACCAGTGGAGCTTTCAAGGTGTACCCAAACAACCTGGGATATTCTGGGGCTCCCTCAACCCAATCTTGCCGAATTCTGGCTTGACCCAAATCAGTCTGATTTGGTTCAGGATCCAGGATTCGACCAGATTTGGTACATAGTAACCTCCCTGGGACTTGTGGGTATAGGACAGTAAACAAATTTAAATATTAATATCATCATCATCAACAACAACACAACATAGTCCCACTAAATTCCTTTTTAAACCAGCACTGTGATAATCAGAGGAAGCTGAATATGTTATACCCCAGATGTGTTTTATAACAAACCGACCAGAGCCCTAATTAAACACCAGCCTCGCCCTCAGATTGATTCAGGACTGACTGAGTCTGGGTTGGGTTGGGTGGTCCCAGGTCCAGCCCAGGTCCCAGTGATTTGGGGGTCTGGATCAGGACCCTGGATCAGGTCTGTTCTGCATGTGCAGCCCTATTATTTATATTCCACTCATATAAGGGGTATAACATTAACTGGGCAAAGTTTGTTTAGGTTGTTTGTTATATTAACCCCAGAATACTCAAATGTGTATCGTGTGTGTGTGTGTGTGTGTGTGTGTGTGTGTGTGTGTGTGTGTAATTTTCATTTTCATTTAATTACATTGTTTTCTCTCTGTGTATCTGTCAATACACTATTGAATTTTTATTTTTAAAGGGAATATCATACTCAGCTCTTCAGCCAAAACAGCTTACAGATTTATTTATTTTTAACCTACAGTCCTTGCCTTCAGGCTTACAATCTAAGAAGGCATGACACATAAGGAAGAAGGGAAGAGGAGGGCAGAGGAAAACGAGCGAATGCATGAGAAGGACACATGGGACTAACTGCATATCCTTGATGCAAACACAGCAGCCATGTCTGAATAGCTGCTGTGGGCTGATTTTTTTAATCACCTCTCTATTTTTTGCTTCTTTTCTCACACACACCTCCACCTCCCTTGCTGCTCCTGGTCCGTCCCCCCCATGGCAATGGCAGTTAAGAGCCATTTTGAGACACTCTATCCTGAAACCCTGGCTTGAGAGATACACACATCAGTGACAGGAGGAGCAAGAGGGGAAGGAGCTCCCGTTCCGTTGAAACACGTCCCTGTCTCTGCCTAATACGAGGAGGCTCCGTAATTACAAACATAAGGAGATCAAAGAGGGCTGTCCCCCGGGATTCTTCCCTTTCAAGATTAAAGACGCACTTTCAGGCTCGCTGTATATATTTTGACACACATTATTAAAGCATAAGCCCCCAACCTTTCTCCCTCCCAGACTTTGCATCTGTAGTTTCACACCCCCCCTCTCCACCTCTCTTGGTGGCTAATTATTACCACAATCGTCCCCACCCCCTCCGTCGTGTATTCAAAGTATTAATTTGGGTTTTAAAAATACCAGCTGCTGGTTGTGTTGTTGGGCATGTACCGTTCTGGCTTTTATCTTCTGTTGTGGAGAAAGAGGAGAGCAAGCACTGAGTTCAGGTGCCAGACTGTACAGTAAAGAGCAATGACTTCCCTTAGACTCGTCCTCTCTTGAAATGTCTCCTTTTTTGAAGCCCTAAAATTTAGAAATTAAGACTATCTACTTAACATCCTGTGCTCAAACTGGAGATGCAACACTAAGCGTGACAGGCAAAGTGCTGGAAAGCCTTGTAGGCCCTTTGGGGATACGCTACTGCGTAATTCCATGTTTAACATGGCGCAACATGAGGGCTAGCAGCTCCCTCCATTTGAGAATGGGAAGCAAGGGGTTACATCCTGTTCTAGTCCCGCTCAGAGCAGACCCATTGAACCTAACTGGCAAACTGAGATTCAGTAATTTCAGTGCGTCAACAGGATACCACCCAAAAAGTTTGGGCAGTGGTTTTGAATTTGGAATCATCTTATATAAACGGAAGCCAGACAGATACTCTACTCATAGGGAGGAGGCAGCCAGGCCAAGTGGGAAACCCAGATGGCAGCTAGACCCAGCAACCCAGCGCAGCTTGAAGGACTGAGCCAGGGCAGATAAATTAATGGTGGACCCTGTCAAGTGGTTTGACCCAAGGAGCTGTCCAATGCTACCAGGTGCTGATTCCATCCCTGATTCCTAACCAGCTAGTGTTGCATTGGGGTTCTGCCTGCAAAACTTTTGTTCTAGAAGGCAAATGAGTACTGGAGTCTGAAAAGCAGTCAAATCTGCATTCTGCTCTGCCCTGGATCTCCTCCGCCTCCTGATTCCATCCAGTTTCCAACAGAGACCCAGCAGACTGTGCCAGGCTCCTCCCCTGAGCCCACATGGTTCTATCTTGGCTCCGCCCTAACCTGGGCTCCGCCTCTCCCAGCCGTATGTCAACTTTGGGGGAAGGGCCAAAGGCCAAAGGTCACTGGTTCCATCCCTGGCGCCTCCAGTTAAGAGAAAGGTTGTCTGTCCAGAATTTGAAATGTTGCACTCAAGGGAGGAGAAAGGTTGATGGGAAGGCCACTGTTGAGTGGTGGCTACTGCTAGACCTCAAAGCAGACTCTCTGAAGTTAATCATCATGACTAACTCCCCATGTGGGGATGAGGAAGCCAAGCAAGGACCGCCCTCCGCCTCCTTCTCCCAGCGGTATGTCCCACTGGGCGTGACCCCAATGTGGGGGTCAACTTGGTGCCCCTGCCCCAATTGGTCCGGCTGGCAGAGGCAGTGTGCCTCTGAATGGCTATTGCTGGGCAACGCAAGTCAGTAGAGCTCTGTTGCATGCAGGTCCTGCTTGCAGGCTTTCCAGAGGCCTTTGCCACTGTGAAAACAGGAGGGGCCTTTGGTCTGATCCAGCGGGGCTGTTCTTATGAATAGCAGTGAGAGGGGGCTGCTGCCTTCACGCCCCACCTGGGGGCTTCCTGGAGCCATCTGATGGGCACTGTGGGGAAACAGGATGTTGGGACTAGACGGGCCTTTGGCTTGATCCAGCAAGGCTCTTCCTATGTTCTCACGTTGCCAGGTGGCCTCAAATTATTCCATTGTTTCAAACTCAGTTTCAGCACAGTTCCAGGTGCTATTCCTTTTATTCAAATGTTTCCAACCTGCACTCTTTTGCGATAAACCAATATCCACTTTATTGCCAGGACTGTAATAGGACAATTAGCAAACCAATATTGCCAGGGAAATAAAATAACAGGGCTTTGTCTTTGTCTTTTTGCATTTTTATAGCATACAAATATTTGTGGCGCGCGCACACACCTGCCCCTCCCCTCTAAAAAAACCCCCTCAGCTAAATTGCCCTATTAATGAAGCTACCATCTTCGCTTCTAGCCAAATTGCCTGCTAATGGGACCTGCTTTTATATACCCCTTCCCCATATTTCTAATTTGCTCTTTTATAAGTCTCACTTGGACGATTTCGGCTTTATGAAGTTCTTGGCAAGGGGAGGGAGAACGAAGCCTCTGCTTTTTTTCTTTTTTGCCTTTTTTGATAGATGCTGAGCGGATATGTGGAATACAATCCCAAAACTGATCCATTTGAGATGAAATGCATGGAAGCAGACCTGGTGCGTCCCATGAATATCAGCCTCTGGCAATGCCCACCGATCTGCCACCTTATCTGCTGGCAACCGGAAGCACGAGTTGTACAGTATAATGTGCCATTTTTGAAGCTCCCTTTTCAGACATTGTCTTGCTGGCCTGCCTGACAACAGAAGTCATCTGGGCCAGATGATCCCGCCTCTCCTCCTCCATGGGCTGTTCTGGGGGTTCGTCAAATCTCCCAAGCACCTCCAAGGGGGGCACGAGGGAAGGACAGGGGAGAGAGTCATGTTGAGCTAGCAGGTTCTGTTGTGCCGGCTTCCATTAGTGCAGCAACTTAGTTGACTCTGCCCCACTGGGTTGTGTCCAGTGCTAGTCTTACCCAGAACAAACCCACTGAATCCAACAGACCCAGGTTAGCCATGTCCATGCATTTCAATGGGTCTACTCTGAGTAGGATTAGCATTTGGTGCAAGCTATAAGGTTGTGTCCAGTGCTAATCCTCACCCTGTTTTTGGGTGGTGATAGTTTATTGGAAGTTTTTAGGCCCTTTCAAACTGAATTCTCCATTGTCGCAACTTGCCTTGGGACAGGCCTCAAAGTGGAAGGCGGGTAACAATTTAAGAGAATGACACTTGGGGTTTCGTTTTTTTCAAAAGGGTGCAAGCATCCTGTTGTGTGGACGCCACTTACAGGGTAGGAGGGATGGTTTTCAGAGAGGCCAACCCAAGCCAAAAGTAGGGTAGTGTCATGGGCAGATCAGACACTGAGGAACGATGGGAAGAACCAGCTGAGGAAGCCCCAAGGGAAGAAGGCTCGGAGCCCAGGAAGTGGTGGTGGGACAACAGGGAGTCCCGGAGAAGACCAGGAAGAGGAGGTGTTGGAATATGAGGAGGTAGCAGGGCTTTGTGAGCTGGGAGAGTCCAGAATCAGAGGCGGACATGAAGCAGGGGAGTAGGAGAAGGAGGCACAGAGGCAGAGTCAGGCTGGTGAAGAGTCAAGGGTGTCTCCCCCTCCTGCTGCGACAAGCTCCCACCCCTTTGTCTCCCTCGGACCACTCCTCATTGCCCCACTACCTTTGGTGGTTCTCCAGCTGGTTCCTCCCACCATTCCCCTGCGCCCAACCAGTAGAGGTGAGGTGGGCGTTGCTAGGATCGGTTGTCCTCCCCCCGCACCCTGCTTTTCTATCTAACCCAGGATTCTCCTGGTGCCACCCCTGGAGATCCCTCAAGGGCTCTGATTACCTCCTCGTCCTCTGCGCTTCTTCCTCCGATTGCCAGCGCCGCCCGCTAAGACCCCCTTGGAGTTTACCTTCGAGATGGAGTGGGACATGGGGAGTGGGTTTCTGACGGAGTGCTGAGTGGGCCCGGGCGGCCTCGCCTCTGCGCCGGCTTCCTGGCCATGAGCAGGACCCTCCTCACACCCTCCTTCCTCCTGGGCCGAGCTCCCCTCCAGCGAAACCTCGCTGCCTCCCGCCCTCGGGCCGGCAGCCTCCAGCGAGGTCCTTTCCGGAGACTGTCTCTGGGCTCGGCCAGTCCCTGTAACCGGGTCTCCTTTAACTGGGTTTGTCTCAAGGTCCCCCAAATTCATTCCAGAGGGACTCTGGAGGCCCAAGGCCTCCGCTTGCTCACTGCTGCTCAGTTCAAAGTTGCTGACTGTCTCCGCGATGGGCTCCAGTCTGATGGCCACCTCTTCCGACCTCAGCAGAGGCTGCGGCCTGCTTTCCTCAGCGCCCACATCCTCATCTTGTTCGCTTGGAAGACAGAAGATTGATCGCTTGCTGGGGAGCTCCATGGCCGACGCCCATCTGTGCTCCGGACAGTGGCTGTGGAAACAACCAAAGAGGAACTGCAACTTCAGATAGCAATGGAGCCAATGCGGAAAAGACCAGGGTTTGAATCCCTCACCCCGCTGTGAAGCTCACTGGAGTGGCCTTGGGGCAGTTCCTGCCTCAGCGTGGGGCCTACCCTACAGGGTTGTTGTGGCAATAAAATGGGGAGGGGGAGAGAACCATGCCTGCCACCTTGAGTTCCTTGAAGGAAAAGATGGGATATAAATCTAATCCATTACCAACCAACCAACCCTCACTGCCTAGAGATGGATGGGTCTGTCAATTTCGCTTCTCTGTCTCCTCAATTTTCAAATCTTAAACCCAGTTCTCCACATTTCTGTGCCAATCTGAGATGTGTGTGTGTGTTTTTTAATCCTCCTAAAATCGCACCAACATTTTAAGGAAAAGAATCTCCTAATAAGACACACACACATTTTTTGCATGTGCCAAATAGACACATTTCTGTGAAGCCATTTTCCAAAATATAATATATTTTTATACTAATATACACATTCTAATGCGCACCTTACCCTGGTATATGCCTTTTAGTACACATTGCTTGGCTAGAGAGCTGAATTGCAAAATTCAAAGTGTGAATTTTGAAGGATGCCTACGTTTCAGTTTGCAGCATTATTATTATTATTATTATTATTATTATTATTATTATTATTATTTCAATTTGTATACTGCCCTTCATCCATAGATCTCTGGGCAGTTCACAACGTGTTGTTTGGAAAGTGTGAATCAGAGTTTGCCCTTAAATGTGAACTGAATAGAATCCCCCCCACCCCAATTCTGCCACATGCCATAATAGTATGTTAGTGGTAGATTTATACTGAACAGTCCATACTCTGGCCACATTCACACCATATGTTTAAAGTGCAGTAATACCACTTTAAACAGCCCAAAGAATTCTGGGAGATGTGTTTTGCACAGAGTGCTGAGAGTTGTTAGGAAACCTACTATTCCCATGAAAGAACTACAGTTCCCAGAGTTCCCTGTGAAGAGGGATTGGTTGTTAGGCCACTCTGGGAATTGCAACTCCTGAAGGGAATAGGGCTCTCCCTAGACACTACACAACTAGATGGCCCAATGGTCTGACTCCCCAACAGCCTTCTGCGTTCCCATTTCCTAATGGAAGAGCCAAAGCTCAGTAGCAGAGTATCTGCTTTGCATGCAGAAGGTCCCAAGTTCAGTCCCTGGCATCTCCAGGTAGGGCTGGGAGAGACCCCTGCCTGAAACCCTGGAGAGCTGCTGCTGCCAGTCAGTGTAGACAGTACTGAGCTAAGCAGACCAATGGTCCGACTCAGGGTAAGGCAGCTTGCCTATGTGATAAATAAACAAAGACCCAACCCAAACAGAAAGCAAAGTAACAGAAGCTCTAACCTTAACTTGGCACGCCCTAAGTGCTTTAATAAAGCATTTGTGGGTTTGTATTCCAGCCGAGCCATACGGAAGTCTAAAGCCGGCCAAACTCCCTGCTTCCCAAGCAGGCTCGGGGTTTCGGAGACTCAGCGTGTGTTTTTTGCTCTGCGCTCAGGCGACACCAGCGTCTCAAGCGGCCCAGCCCTGGCACTCTGAGCATCTATAGGCAGCAAACTATTTTCCCCTCTTCCTGGGCAGCTCAAAGGCAGGTCTCAGCACTATCAACAAGGGCCAGTCGCCTAGCAACTGCTGCCTAGGAACTGTTGCTAGAATTGTGAAGGATTTCCTGCATTAGTGAGCAGGCTTGATTTCTGCCCCGGGGACTGTGTGGTGCATGGGTTTGAGGGCTCCGGGTTTGCAGCGTCACAGTGGGCTCTTCTGATTCCCGGTAGGCCTTTGCCCGGCCTCCCACAATGCCCTGGGTCAATGAGAGCCAGAGGCATTGTGGGAAATAAAAAAGGCAGTCAGTACTGGGTATGGGGATGGAACTAAAGGGAAAGTGGGGTGCCCAAGGAGATGGGAGCACATAGGCCCTATCAGAACAGGGCTGGCGCTGGACATCATGAAAAGTCCTCACTGCCATGTGCCAGTGGTGTGCCAAGCTTGTTCCAAGGCATCCCAATAAATTGCCACAGAAAACTTTCCACTCTGGAATGCTGGGAAGGCAGAATGACAGCAGGACTCCACAAATCTATACGATGGCCTTGGTCCATCAAACTCATTATTGTCTACTCTGACTGGCAGTGGTGCTCCAGGTGTTTCCCAGCCCTACCTGGGGAAGATCTGCCCTTCCCCGTCACTCATAATGAAAAACAAGTGAGTTTGGAATTGGCTGCAGAAGCCTGAGTGGGCGGAGTCAGTCCGGGGCCTGAAGGTTCTTCGCAGAGAAGGCTGCCACCTGCAGTTCAAAGGCTCACCACACGGGGCAGCTGTGTGTAGATCCTGGCAACACCAAGGGCATTGGGAACCTGCTGGGTTTTGTACAGAGCTCTGTGCATGCCCCGTTGGCACAGGGCCCCAGTTCATGTCCCGCCCCCGTTCACATCAGCAGTGCACATTGAAAAGCTGCCACCTCAACAGCCAACTTGATATGATTGTGCACATGCTCATAGCAAGATTCCTTTGGTGTGAGGTCTCCATGGTCAAACTCTGGAATTCGCTCCCATGGAAGGTAGCGACAGCCACCAACTGGGATGGCTTAAGAAGAGGATTTGGGCTCCCCCATTCTTACCTTTTGCCCTGTGCTTTATAGGACAGGTCCATGTTTTAAAGCAGGGGTCGGCAACCTAAGGCCCATGGGCCACAAGAGGCCCATGGGGGTCGTTTAACCGGCCCCCGAGCTGCCCCCGAACGAAGCTGCCCACTCAGTGAGTCCCCGCACGCTGCGATAAACTGGCGCAGCGTGGCACAGGGACTCGCTTTTGCAGTGCCGGAAATCAGATGCAAACGCCGGAAATCGCGGCCCACAGAGGGATCTCCCCTGGATTAACCGTCCCAGGCAAGGTAAACCTTGCCGACCCCTGTTTTAAAGCACTGTGTCCCAGCGCTTCCTCCCCTGACCCTGACCCCCCATGAAAACCCGCTCTTTAATACTGAATTGGAGCAAATGGCAATTAGGGCTTTCCACGGAATTGACATTTGCTCCAGTTCAGCAGTAAAGAACAAGTTTTCACCAGGGGAAAAAAACAGCAACAAAACACCAGCACTCAGATATGGACCTGGAAAGTGGGAGATGGGGGGGGTGTCTCTACCGCTCTGCGTGTGGAAAAATGACAGAATATATGATATAAATATGGTAAAGGGCCTTATGGGTATTTTCTTTGTCTTCCTCTCTTCTCTTTTTTCCTCCGGTATTATTATTATTATTATTATTATTATTATTATTATTATTATTATTATTCCTGTTTTGTAGATTAGTCTAATTCTTACTGTATTTTATTTTTTTAAAACAAATCCAATAATTTTTTTAAAAAGAAAGAAAGAAAAAGAAAGCCCAGACCTGTTACCTGAGCAAAAGTAAGTGTGGATGAGCTCTTAGTCAAATTCATGGAGACTCTCCAATGGCTACTAGCCACAATGGCTATGTTGAACCTTCACTGTCAGCAGCAAATTGTCTCTAAATAATACCAGTTGCTGGAACTGCAAGTGGGGCGAGGACTGCTAAAGTCAGGTCCTACTTGCAGACTTTCCACTGAGACACCTGGTTGACCAACCACAAGAAGAGGATGCTGGACTAGATGAGCCTTTGGCCTTATTCCACAGAGCTTAAGTCCTTCCTCTGACTGCAATATGTGGCAAGTCTATTACATTTGAAGTCTTCTTCTGGATGACCTGTTTATTGAGCATTCATCGTGATTCCCTTGCACATTGCTTATGCAGAGGTTAGACTACGGCACTGATGGAGCATTCTCTCTTATTGGTTTCTGGGGAAGTTATACCTGATTTGTTTGTGGGACGGTGATCCCATAACAATTCTGATATGCTCTCTGGAGGACAGGGTGTGGACCCAGAGCATTCCCCATCCTGCACTTAATGATATCATGTAACAATTCTGGGTCTACAAATTAGAGGAACAAGGAATGGCCCGAAACCACTTTATTCTTCAAAGCTTCTGAAATAATGTCTAGGTCTCTGGAACTGCCTGGATCATGTGACCTTAGGGCAAGTCCTCAAATGTCCAAATTCTCAACACCAAGGAAATAAATTATAAATTGTTGACCTAGGGTGCTGTAATCCCCTTTACTTCTGCAAACCCAAATTTCCAGTTATGCGATTGTATGCGTAATGCAAAATCCGGACCATCTGCAGGCGCCCCTACTCATTCTCCTCAGTTGGGGCCATGGGAGTGTGTTCCAAAGTCCTGCCTTAACAGCGTCACTGCAAGAGACCCTCTCAGTGCCCACTGAGACTGGTGATAATAATATTATAATAATAATTTATTATTTATACCCCGCCCATCTGGCTGGGTTTCCCCAGTCACTTTGGGTGGCTTCCAGCAGGATATTATAAACACGGTAAAAGATCAAGCATTAAAAACTTCCCTAAACAGGGCGGCCTTCAGGTGTCTTCTAAAAGTCAGATAGTTGTTTATTTCTTTAAAATCTGGTGGGAGCGCGTTCCACAGGGCGGGTGCCACTACCGAGAAGGCCCTCTGCCTGGTTCCCTGTAACTTCACTTCTTGCAGTGAGGGAACTGCCAGAAGGCCCTCGGCGCTGGACCTCAGTGTCTGGGCAGAACAATGAGGGTGGAGACGCTCCTTCAGGTATACTGGTGAGGAAAGATGGCAGGGAGACCAACAGCCTAATGCTAGGCTTGTCCCCATCTTCCTCCCTGCTGGGTTCTACAAGTGGCAATGTTGAGATTAAGGAGCAGGAGGAAGCACACAGACAGGGCTACCCTCTGGACTGAGTGGAACTAAGAAGACCAGCAGGTGGGTTCCAACTCAGGGCAGACTGAGGTTGGTCTAAGCACCAGCCTCCGCTAGGCCCACAAGCACTTTTGCAGAATGGCAGCTGGTATTACGCACACCAGGTTCACTGGCCTTTCTGGGTTGCAACTGAGCTTTTCAGATCATCATTTGTTCCTTCTCCTCTGAGCAGCAGCAGCTTAAAGCTCGGCTCAGGCAGAGCCTTTGAAATTGTAATGACACCTTTGATTTCCAATCCGCAGGCGGAGGCCAGGGCACCGGAGACCAGGAGCGAGGAGAGGGAAAGGGGGGAGGAAGAGTTTCGGGAGACAATGGTGGGCGTCGACCATTTCCAGAGGCGCCGTGCTGGGGATGAAAAATTATACGGTCCTCGACGCCAACAGAATGACAATGGCAGTGTGGCGGGGAGCGTTAGGGGAAAACACACCCGGGGGGGGGGCTGCAAAGTCCAGAGCTGTGGAGGCGATCGAAACAAACCTCGCTTGCTGCTTCCTTTTGGAAACTAGGCATCGCTTTGGAAGTTTGCGAGAAACACACACATCCCAAATTAAGCATGCATGACGGACAGAAGATGAATTTTCAGCGGGGACCCTGGGAGTGCCCCATTGAAAGACTGTAAGATGAGAATGGCTGGGTCGTGTCAATGGCCCAGCTAGTTTTCTCAGGGGCCAACCAGATGCCCATTGAGGGAAGCCTGATAGAGCTGTACGTGAGTGCTGCGGTAACTCTGCCCACCTGTGATTCCCAGCAGCTGGTACTCAGAGGCATAATGCCTCTGGCATTGGAGGCAGAACAAAGACATCATGGCTAGTAGCTACTGGTAGCATAGCTGTCAACTTTCCCCTTTTCTTGCGAGAAATCCTATTCAGAATAAGGGAATTTCCCTTTAAAAAAGGGAAACGTTGACAGCTATGACTGGTAGCTCCATGAATTTATCTAATCCTCTTTTGAAGCCATCCAAGTTGGTGGCCGTTTCTGCCTCTTGTGGGAGGGAGTTCCATAGTTTAACAATATGCCGCGTGAAGAAGGAGTTTTATCTATTGCAAATCATCCAACAGCTTCATTGGATGTCCAGGAGTTTCTAAGTGTTACGTGAGAGGGAGAAACACTCTTCTCTCTGCACAATCTGAAAGGGTGCCTTTCCTTGACCTGCTACTTTTCTAGGTGCAGGGATATTTGAAACATTTAATCTGTTCTCGCAATGGCCAGTCACGGGAAGCTGATGGGCGATTCCTGAGCGCAACAATATTCTCTCCACTTGCAATGCCTAGCAGGTGGAATTCAGAGCACTATTGCCTTCAACAGGAGAGGTAGAACATAGTTATAATGGCTAGTAGCCACTGATAGTCTTCTCCGTGGATTGGCTAACTCTCTTTTAAAGCCAATTAACTTGGTGGCCACCGCTGCTTCCTGCAGGAGCAAGTTCCATAATTTAACTAGGTGCTGAATGGAGAAGTCCTCCTTTTTGCCTGCCCCGAATCTCCCAGCATTCAACAGGGCAGACACTTGCCTGACACAGATGCCTTGGAGCCACGTCTCAATGGATTTGAAGTGGTACTCCATGTCCCCATAGGTGCTGGAGACAAACTTGTAGGAATCAAAGACTTGTGATTTGCCCCGTTTCCACCTGGCCCCTAGGCTGCGCTCTCCATACCCCAACCAGATTTCCACGTGGACAATGTCGTGGGGCTGCCTTTTTCCTGCAGAGAGGGAAGGAGTACATCTTGGAAAGCAGCCTTTGAAAACTGGCGTGTTTAGCTACACCTGGAAGGGGTGAGGAAGAGGGGAGCCTTAATGCATCAAAATTCTGGCACTGGAGAATCCCCTCAGCGCCTGCCCTAGGAAGAGGAAGAAAGCGGATTCAGGTGGTCCCATGAGGGGTGTGCGTGTGCTGAAGGGTTCAGATGAAGACAGAAACCGGTGTCTGAATGGAGTGACAAGACATTTCGAAGCCAAGATTTTGAGGCCATCAGGCACATTTGGAATTTTGAGGAAGTGCTTGCTGGCGGTCATGAAATGGCTGCCCTGGGCGATGCGGAACATCACAAAATGGCTGCCATGAGGGTATGGCATATTATAAAATGGCTGCTGGGGATGTGGTATATCACCAACACGGCACCTTTTGGGTGCAGCGGTGCTTGCAAGGCCTTCCCCTGGTGCCCACAAAGATGTTCAGTGCTCCCCTCACAACCTTTGATTCCCTTGGAAAAGTATATAGAGTTGAAGGAGGAAGTTTGGAGAGCGACACTTTTTCCCACTTTGTTTTTCAACTCAGTGTGCTTTTCAAGGTTCGGATTAAGTCTATTGGATCTCGCTTTTGCCCAGTTCCCTTGGAAACGCCAGGTGTGTGTGTGTGTGCTCCTGCTTGCTCAGTTTCTTTTTTGGAGCAGGGAAGTTGACCTGAGGGATGGGAGGGACAGAAGTGTTCAGGTATCACCTGCTGAAACATAGAAATGTGCCCATGGGAACCCCCCCCCCCAAAAAAACCCCAACGACAACTGGTGAGCTTGAGATAAGAAGAAAGGCAAAAGGATGGGAGGAAAATTCAGAAAAGGACAGGAAGAGGAGTATGATGGACAGCACAGGCCACATTACGTTGTGTGTCAAAGTAAGTTCCTGAAATGAAGATGAGATCTCCTGGTTTCAGATATTCCTCGCTGGGTAATGTAATAGGAAGAGTGTCATACTGATAAGCTTGGTTTCCTACGCCCATGCAGAAGCCAAACTCTTCTGTCAGGTCCCACATTACTCTCCGGATGAACCCGCAGCAGTCCAGGAAGAGCGGAGAGTTGTATTCTGGAGCTGGGGAAGAAATTGAAGCAAAGGTCAGCTGGAAAGTGGAATATTGTTGAAGCAAAATGGCAACCTCAAGCAAAGCGTCCAGAAGGAAAATGAGCAATGGGGAACAGATGAGCAGACCAGGGACTCAGCTACGTTAGTCAAGAAACAGCATGCAACACCAGATGGCACCAGAGAGCAAAATAATTTCTAAGCGATTTTCCATAGTGTTTTTTTTCCTTTTAACGATTTAATTTCTTACTTATTTATAGTGTTTCTTTCCCTGCGTGTAGATTCACCCCAGGTAAGAAGAAACTCCAGCATCCAGCAAGTTTCCCACAGGCATCTGGTCGGTCACTGTGAGAACAAGATGCTGGACTAGATGGGCCTCATCTAGCAGGGCTCTTTTGACGTCCTTGCGAAAGAAAAGTGTTCTGAGGGGTTGCTTATTTCAGCAGTATTTTGGTGTCACAGGGAGTCTCCTACACCCTCGCTTTTCGAAAACAAAACGGCCTGGGAAAGCAAATGGCTCTTACTTCCAGCTTGATGGTATTTCTTTGCGTAAGGCACGCCGATGTAACTCTTCGCTTGCTCGAGAAACTTCATGCGGAGTTGCCACTGGTCATCCGGATCCAGATTTCTGGGTACAGGCACTTTCTTCCGAGCGACCCTCCTGAGTTCCTCCTAGAACCAAGGGAAGTGAGCGGGGGGTGAAATGGAAGCAAACTAATGATTGCTCAGACTTTGGGGCGCATTGCTGTACATGACATGGGAAGAACCTTTAAAGCCTCTCTTGCTTCCTCTCCCTCTCTCCCTCTCTCATAAAGAACCCAAGGAGAGCTCTGCTGGATCAGGCCAGAGGCCTCCCTTGCCGAACCTCCCATAGCAGGCAATTGGCTGGCTCCAGGAAGTCCACAAGCAGGCCAGAAACGCAACCATTAGGCAAAGCAGCATACAAGCATATGTGAATATTAGGCAAGCTTTACCAATGAATTTTCATGAGGGTTCTTTTAAAAAGAAAGAAATCTCCCCACTCCCACCCCACCCTCCTCTCCTGAACCCAGGACCCGGGAGCGAGTCCTCGGTTAGCAACAATGGAACAGCTGCTTTGCTCCCTGTTAAATCCTGCTGATTTGAGAGAAAGAGGAAGGCACACACACACAGCCGTCCTGGGATTACAAAAAAGGACCTGCCGCCGCTGTCAGGACCGCACCAACTAAGGTGACACAAATCCTGCATTGCAGGGGGTTGGACTAGATGACCTTTGGGGTATCTCTTCAAACTCTGCAATTCTGCAATTCAGTGAATAAATCACAAAATTATGTGGAAATGGGAAAAGCAAGCTAGAGGCTGGAAAAAAACGAGAAACTGAGAGAAACTGAAATGGGCAGATTCCTCCGCCCCTAGATGTAGCCCTGATGATATTGCTGGACTCAAATGCCCATCAGCTCCAGCCTTTGTGGCCAAGCATGGGAGTTGCACTTCAGAGACTCGAGTGGTGCTGTGGTCTAAACCACTAAGCCTCTTGGGCTTGCTGATTTGAATCCCCACAATGGAGTGAGCTCCCGGTGCTCTGTCCCAGCTCCTGCCAACCTAGCAGTTTGAAAGCACACCAGTGCAAGTAGATAAATAGGTACCATTGTGACGGGAAGGTAAATTGTGTTTCTGTGCGCTCTGGTTTCCATCATGGTGTCCCGTTGTGCCAGAAGTGGTTTAGTCATGCTGGCCACATGACCCGGAAAGCTGTCTGTGGACAAACGCCGGCTCCCTCAGCCTGAAAGCGAGATGAGCGCCGCAACCCCATAGTCGTCTCTGACTGGACTTAACCATCCAGGGGTCCTTTACCTTTTGCCTGCACTTCAGCAACATCTGGAGGTCTCAGACCTGGTAGGCCAAAATATATGGAGAGCAGCAGATTGTGGAAGGCTAGTCTGCACCAGGGGTGATGAACCTTTGCCCCTCCAGATGTTGCTGGACTCCCATCAGCACTGACCAGCAGGGCCAGTGTTGATGGGAGTTGTAGTCTAGCAACATCTGGAGGACTACAGCTTCTCCACCCCAGTTCTGCACGGACTGGCAGTGGCTCTTCAGGGTTTCGGACATGCCTCTCCTTCCTCTGACCCAATTCTGTGCATTTCTGAAGAGCAATGTGAGACATCCTCTTGCACGAGCCCTTGCAAATGTCCACCAGCTGCTGCTTAACTCTGTCAATGTGAGTACAGGAGAAGGGGAAATCTCCTAAAAGGCCATCCAGGCTGGCAAATAAGCTGATTTCAACAGAGGCCACAAGATGGCACTGTAGAGTCGTCTCTGTTTCCTTCCCACCTGCTCTGCTCTTGCTACAAAATACTACGGTATTCTTATGCTCAACCCCACTTTTCCAAGCAGGTAAGGAGTCCAAGCATTCACTTGGGTTTGGTTGTTGGGGAAGGGGGTCTTTGGGGAGATTGTTAGTGCTTCCTAATATTTGTGTGTATTTGCAAATATATAGGTTAAACCAGTGCTTTTATTCTAAAAAAATATTTAGGGGTACTCTCATTTTCCTAATGGCAAAGGTAAAGGTACCCCTGACCATTAGGTCCAGTCATGGATGACTCTGGGGTTGCGTGCTCATCTTGCTCTATAGGCCGAGGGAGCCGACGTACAGCTTCCGGGTCGTGGCCAGCTTGACTAAGCCGCTTCTGGCGAACCAGAGCAGCACACAGAAATGCCGTTTACCTTCCCGCCGGAGTGGTACCTATTTATCTACTTGCACTTGACGTGCTTTCGAACTGCTAGGTGGGCAGGAGCTGGGACCAAACAACGGGAGCTCACCCTGTCGCGGGGATTCGAACCGCCGACCTTCCTACTCATATTGAAATACTGCCCCTCAATGAGGCCAAACTTAGATTTATAAAATGATTAGGGGTATGCGCCCCCCTGCGTCCCCCCAGAAAAAAGCACTGGGTTAAGCAGAGGCAAGTAGCACAAACTCTCCAACAGACTATAAAAGTCCTCTGCTTCCACATCAAGATACCCAGGTGGATCCAGAGGTCAAATTTAACTCTCTGTGTCTCACTCAGACTTAGGGATGGACAGATCAGTCCTTTTGGTTTCTCTCATTTTCCCAGTCTTCAATTCAGTTTGCCACATTTCCCTGTCAGTTTGAGAACTTTGTTTTTAAGGCCTGACAAAATCTATCAGCATTTTATAGCACACATTTCTCCTCCTAACATGTGTATTTTTGCAAAGGAATTTCCCCCCAACTGAATGCATTTCATTTTATTTTCAGGAATAGATGCATATATGGGCACACTTCCTCCTAATATTAGATACATATTGCCATGCCTTTGGCTGGAGAACTGCACCACAAAATTTGGAAATGGGTGAATCTCGAAGGATTAGTTGCATTTCGGCTCACTGAAGTGCAAATGAGGAGGGTTTTCTACTTAGAGTAGACCCAGTGAATAGAACAGGCATGGCGTAAATGAAGCTGAGTGTTGAAGGATTCATGACAGATAAAAGAAAGTACTTGGCTAAAGTGTGGAATTTGGCTGCTGTGGGAACAGAATGATAGACTAGATGGTCCATTTGCCTGATCCAGCAGGCTTCTATTATGTCTAACTTGCAACTTAATTAATTCATTTCAGTAAAACTTACTAGGAGACAGCCTCAGATTGCACTTGGGTTACCTCATCCTTAGCTGGGAGTAAGGAGAAGGAAGTCTTCCTCCCTCTTCTGAGGGGGAATCTACTTGTTTAGAACTGTTCCCGAAATAGTTCTGCATCACAATACCAGTTACCTAAGTATTTAGTTTACCTAACAATAGGAGGTGCCTGGTTGGAGCTAGCAGACAGGTTTGACCAACTTTCAGCCGGCCTTCTGGTCCCATTAACCCTCTCCTGTCTAACCACCAATCTGACTGCAATAATTCATTGGTGGTGTGTGTCTGTTGCTGCTCTGTTCCCCTTCTCCCCTTGCCAGAGGATGAGCAGAGAGTGCATTTCTCAAAGACCCTCAATTCCTTTAAGGCTCAGGAATCAAGATGCAAAGACGAAATAATGCCTGAGAACCATCAGGCAAATCACTGACAGTGCAGGTGCATATTCAACACACACACACATACATACACACACACACACCCTGGTAAGAACTATAAATCTGAGGCTTTGTTAAGAGCAAAACTCAGAGGGATCTAGCTGTAGTTTAGAGCTGGTAAAGACCAGCATTCCTCGACCTGGTGCTTCTCAGATGTTTTGGAATGAAGATGAAGTTGCATTTCTGCACTCAAGTGTCACAAAATGAGACAATGTTGTTCATCAGGGCCTTCATGGGGCTTCTGCATGTTCTGGGGCCTGCATGTTCCTGGCCAGGACAGCTATCCATCATCCTTGATCATAACTGCTTATTACTGCACACTTTTCTGTTTAGAAGCACAGAAGCTGGAGGAAAGTTGGCAACTTTTACTTGGCTAAACCATGACATCTGGGGATGGGGAGCGGCTCTAATTACCGGGGGCACAGATAAGATATACCTTCCTCCCTCAAGTTTAGAAGACAGATATATACCGTATCTAGTCCAACAGCCTTTGGGAAGATCACAAACACCTCACTAAATGCAGTTGCAAAAGCGAGAGTTTTCCCATTCTCCTAAATGAGATTAATCTACTTTAGTTGACCAGTAGGGGCCAGTTTTAGCAAGGAAGGGGTGATTTTAATAAGCAGGAGTGGAAGTTAAGGGTTCCCCAATTTAATTATTATTTTTTAAAAGCTACTTTGCTTCTAATGTGTTACAGTAAGAGGAATTAAACTACTTTGCTTCTAGTGTGTTACAGAAAGCGGAAGATTGGCCTTCCATTCTTCAAGGACAGAAAGATTCGCTAAACTGTTACGCTGTGCACTAGCACAGTGAATTGACTGCATGCACCATCCCATGAAATCTAGCCTCCAGATTACCCACTCCCTCCCTTGCTTCCTTTGAATTAGAGAGGCACCTTTGTGCAGCCCTGTGTTAACAGCCCTGCCAGGGAGCTGTATATAACCTTGTTTGTATTTCATTATAAATCATTTCCCAGAAGGCCTTAATCTTTGGGCACGTCCACCAAAGGTGAAAGAATGTACCTTCAACATCCTTACATTTCCAACATTTGTTATCGGGCAAGTGATATATTTTTGCGAGCTTGACTTACTTTAACCAGTCCAGGGAACGGCACTGCCTGTCAACTTCCTCCTCCTCAGACTCCCTTTGTCAATCTCAGCAGGGAGGAGGAGGAGGACAAAGCTAGAATTCATTGGCTCTGCCTCTCATTGGCTCTGGCGCCACCTACTGTCGGGCTCCCTGCCTTCTTCCCCAATGTGCAACCAGCCACCACTGTGAGGAGCCCTGGGACAGAGTTAGTGGCAAGTGAGAGGGATACAACCCCCGAACCCAGAATCCCGTGTTTGAAGGTGACACGGGAGTGTGGAAGGCAAAACAAAAAACATGACACAGCCAGTTCCTGTCTTCTTGTTCTTCTCCCTGCCTGCATTTCCTGGCAGCCGCAGGTTAAAATCTCAGTAGCTCTGTTGATGTGGGAGTCACCTGCCAACCGCGGCTTCCTGGCATGCTACCCACACTCATATTCCTAGGGGGTGTAGCTTCATAGCAACCAGCACATAACATCTGATGCTTATATTTGCAACTGTGAGGGGCGGGGAAGCGGAGGCAGGGCGAAGCAGGGGGGGGGAGCCAGAAGAAAAGCAGGCCTCTGAGTCCCTACGCCAACCTTGTCTCCCCCCTCCGAAAGCTCATCCTTAAGCAGTGGAGGCTGGTGCATTGGGGCAAATGGGGCAGTGCCCCACCGACTTCAGCCTGCCGCCAGCCAGCCTCCACCTGCCTGCCTTCTCTCTTAGATCCAGTCCACCTGCCTGCCATCTTCTTCCTCCTCAACCTCAATGTTGCCCCTTGCAGAATTCAGCAGGGGGAACTGGAGGATGGCTGCAAAACCAGAACCAGTTGGTTCTGCCTGCCAGTAAGAGCTGTTTGACCGTGGAACGGTCTCCCTCAGGAGGTTGCGGGCTCTCCTTACTTGGAGGTTTTCAAGCAGAGGTTGGGCAGCCATCTGTCATGGATTGCTTTAGCTGAGATTCTTGCATTGCAGGGGGTTGGACTAGATGACCCTTGGTGTCCCTTCCAGCTCTAAGATTCTGTGATTCTGGTCTCCTGCTCCAGCTGCACTGATCTCAAGGACTCTGTGCCGGAAAGGACGCTCTCCATCAGTTTGAGGTGGGGGCCGAGCTGTTAAAACCACAGCCCTGCATGACTAGCAGTGAAAGAATCAGGAAATGGGTTTTAGCTGGGGATTCCTCCTCCTCCTCCCTCTCTGCCATTCCGAACCAGCCTCAACTTTGGGTGGAGTTAGCCTACCTTTCCCTGACATTGCTCCAGATCCCGCCAGGCGCCCAAAGGACAGGTTCCAGCTTGCAGAGCGGCAGCCAAGAGCAGAGGGGAAGTGAGGCTGGCTTGACAAGAAGTGGACCTGGAGTCGCTCCTCAAAAGCACTCCCCCCAAACGTAAGAAAAGTACTAAGGCTGGATCAGGCCAGTGGCTTATCTTGTCCAGTATCCTGTTCTCACAACGGCCAGAAGGGATGCCTGTGGGAAGATGGTTTGCAGGACCTGAGCGTAAGAGCTACAGTACCTATAGCGGTTTCACAGTAAATCCCTCTTCCCAGGAAACTCTGGGGATTGTAGTTCTGGGATGGAAATGGGGGTCTCCAACAACTCACAGCGCCCTTAACAAACAACAGTCCCCAGGACTCTCTGTGGGAAGCCATGGCTGTATCTAGTTGTTTTAACAGTTCTTTACATGGGTGGTGTGGATGGATGGCCTACTGCACAACAACAACAACAACAACAACAACAACAACAACAATTTTATTATTTATACTCCACCCACCTGGCTGGGTTGCCCCAGCTACTCTGGGCGGATTCCAACATATATAAAAGGCATAATAAAGCATTAAAAACTTCCCTATACAGGGCTGCCGTAACACCTTCAGATGTCTTCCAAAAGTTGTGGAGTTTCTCATCTCCTTGGCTCAGCAGTTGCATAGCTCCATACCCTCCCAAATTTCTCTGAGGAAAATTGAGATGTCCTAAGGAAAAGCGGGATCAAACCAGAAACTGGGATGGCTTCTTGTAAATCCAGGACTGTCTCTGGGAAACAGGGAGCCCTGGAGGGGCTGAAATGCCCTGAAGTGCCCTGAGAATGAAAGATTCAAACAACAGATGCCTCTTTCAGAGGGGAAGAAGACTTATGGGAGACTGGAGGACTTCTTCCAGCGCAGCACGGCTGAAGCGAGAATCCTGCCAGGCATCTTTCTTAGGATCACAGGCTTGTTTGATTGCATTCTGTCCACTGCTGAGTTCTGGGTAAGGATTCCTGAAGCCTGCAAGATATATTTGATTTTCTTCTGTGTCCAGATCCCAGCCTTGCATCAGCCACTGTTTAATGCTCAAACAAGCTGCGTAAAAAGGGAAGTGTCATCTCCAGGTTGTGCTGGAGGGAGAAGGAGACGGCCTGGCAGTCCCAGGTGCCGTACAAAGTCAAGGCCCACCCCAGAGGTCGCCTCTGGACTTAATTGCATAGGATAGGTCTTTGGTACCTTGGGATGTGGCTGAACTGCCACTCCCAACAATGCCCTCGCAGCATTTCCAGGGCTGGGTTTTAATCGCATGACATTATCCAAAATGTGTTTGCATCCTCTCCTTTTTTAAAAGTAAAATACTACTGTTTGATGTGTTGTTCCGCAAACCATCTTCACACTGACTGTAGCCCTTAAAGGTAAAGGTAAAGGGACCCCTAATCATTAGGTCCAGTCGTGGCCGACTCTGCGGTTGTGGTGCTCATCTTGCTTTATTGGCTGAGGGAGCCGGCGTACAGCTTCCGGGTCATGTGGCCAGCAGGACTAAGCCTCTTCTGGCAAACCAGAGCAGCGCACGGAAACGCCGTTTACCTTCCCGCCAGAGCGGTACCTATTTATCTACTTGCACTTTGACGTGCTTTCGAACTGCTAGGTTGGCAGGAGCAGGGACCGAGCAATGGGAGCTCACCCCGTCGCAGGCATTCGATCCGCTGACCTTTTGATCGGCAAGTCCTAGGCTCTGTGGTTTAACCCACAGCACCACCCACGTCCCCGACTGTAGCCCTTAAGCCATTCCTAATTCATTACATTTAAGAATATAAGCAAAGCCTGCTGCATGAAGCCAATGGCCCATCTAGTCCAGCCTCCTGTACTCACGATGGCCAACCAGGTGCCTCTGGGAAGCTCAAAAGCAGGACCCCAGCACAAGAGCCTCCTCCCCATCTGTGGTTTCCAGCAACTCCTAGTGAGAGCATAGCCATCTTGCTTAGTAGCCCTTGATAGCCTTGAATTTGAATAATCCTTTTTTTAAACCAGGCCATCACTGCCTCCTGTGGAAATGAGCTCCACAGTTTAACTATGAGCTGTGTAAGGAAAGCAGATTCTTCTATCTGTCCCGAATCTTCCAACACTTGGCCTTGTTGGATGCCAGTGAGTTCTAGTGTCATGAGAGAAGGAGAAAAACTTTGCTCAAGCCACTGTCTTTTAATGGATAGTGTAATTTGTGAGTTTGGAACCATTGTGCCAAAGAATGGGTAAAGTCATGTCAAAGGCATGTTTTGGCCTGCCATCTTGATTCAAAATGGCGCTTGGAATCCAAACGTCAACAGAGACCCCCACTCCACATCAGGTTTGGCAATGGTGTCTCGAGAGGAAGCCAAATGTATGCTTAAAAACAGGTGAGCTATGGTTTGGTCCACCATCTTGAATAAAAATGGTGACTGACATTCATTGATGAAGCCTGCCACCCCTACCTCACAGGAACCCCGATGCCAAGTTTGGCAATGATGTCTCAAGAGGCGGTCAAACCTATGCCGAAACAAAAAACAAAACAAAAAACACAGGCAAAACCTCACCGAATCAACATTTGGGCCCTCCATCTTGATTCAAAATGGTGGCCGGCATCCCAGTTGCCAGCAAAAGGGTCGTCCCCACCTTGTTGATTTTGGTGATGAAGTGAAAACCCAGCCAGATGAGGGGGGTAGAAATTATTATTATTATTATTATTATTATTATTATTATTATTATTAAGAAACCGGCAGTCAAGACAAACCACTTTTCGAAATATACAGCCGATTCTTCTTTCTCTCTTTTGCTTTTTTTAATATTACATTTTTATGGTGTTTCTTACAGAGATTTTAAACTGTGGGTCCTGCTTTGGGCAATTTCCTCCCTCTCGTTTTGAAAATTGCAGACAGGTGAAAGAAATAACCAAGACACAGATGACATCAAGAGTGCCTTGGTCCGCTCTCAGGAGTTCCGCAATGCGCTTCTGAGATGTTTATTTGTCCTCCGGTACCCAGCTTTGCCGAGGGTGGGGGTGAATGGGAAGGAAAATGGAAGAGACTGCGTTGGGTTAAGGAGACTTGAGCGGAGGAGGCATCTGAAGCGGCTGCTTTTCTGATGTCCTTCAATTTCGCTTGTCAGAGAACATTCCCTGCGCGTAAAGTCTAAGGAGAGGTGACCTTCAGTTTGCCAAGCAAGATGCAGAATGAGATGACAGGAAGTGTCCTGGGAACGCTGGGATTTGTGGGAGGGAGTGCGTCGCAGCAAAGATGGAGTGTGCTCTGCTGCCAAACTGCAAAGATATTGTGCCTGGACCTTCTCAGTCTATTAGGGTGAATGGGGCCCTGCCCCATCAACCTCTGTTCCTGCTCAGTCAGTCCCCACATGCCTGCTTCCTTCCTTACAACCAGCCCAGTGGGTAACCCTGCCTGCCAGCTTCCTTCTCTCTTCCTCGGTCCAGTATACCTGAAGGAGCGTCTCCACCCCCATCGTTTTGCCTGGACGCTGAGGTCCAGTGCTGAGGGCCTTCTGGCGGTTCCCTCGCTGCAAGTAGCCAAGTTACAGGGAACCAGGCAGAGGGCCTTCTCGGTAGTGGCACCCGCCCTGTGGAACACCCTCCCACCAGATGTCAAAGAGAAAAATAACTACCAAACTTTTAGGAGACATCTGAAGGCAGCCCTGTTTAGGGAAGCTTTTAATGTTTAATAGGTTATTGTATTTTAGTGTTTTGTTGGAAGCTGCCCAGAGTGACTGGGGAAACCCAGCCAGATGGGCGGGGTATAAATAATAAATTATAATTATAATAATAATTATTATTATTATTATTATTATTATTCAGTATCAGTGCTGCCTTTGCATAATAGTAGTCAGAGTGCTGGACTAGGACCTGGGAGGCTGGGTTCAAATCCCCCACTTGGCCACAAAGCTCACTGGGTGACCTTGGGGCAGTCACTGCCTCTCAGCCTAACCTACCTCACAGGGTTGTTGCGGGGATTAAATGAGAAGGGGGGGAACCATGTGTGCTGCCCCCTTGAGCTCCTTGAAGGGGTGCAAATGTACACAATGGCCTGCTGTTCTGCACATGAACCACTCACATTTCGCTTTACACACACACACACACACACACACACACACACGTGGGGAAGAGATCATGGAATGGAGTATATGGGAAGTGGTCATGGCTGGCAAGCACCTGGGATTGGACCTCCACACTGTGACATCCTCTCGCAAGTTTCACCTCTCCCTTCCTAAAGGGAAGCCCTCCAGAGATCAAGTTCTTTTGCCATTTTCAATAAAAGAGGACCAGGATGGGTGGGGAGAGAAAGTGCATCTTTGCACTTTTAAAAACCTAATTCACCTACCAATAAAGTGGATGGATGTTTCGTATACAAATGTACTTACAGTGGTACCTCAGGTTAAGTACTTAATTCGTTCCGGAGGTCGGTTCTTAACCTGAAACTGTTCTTAACCTGAAGCACCACTTTAGCTAATGGGGCCTCCTGCTGCCGTCACACCGCTGGAGCACGATTTCTGTTCTCATCCTGAAGCAAAGTTCTTAACCTGAAGCACTATTTCTGGGTTAGCGGAATCTGTAACCTGAAGTGTATGTAACCTGAGGTACCACAGTATTTGATGTGCTTATTATCAGCAGTTGGTCAATTACACAGGATTAAAGCTTGCGCGCCACAGAGAGTGGTGAAGGACCCCCCCCCCTTGAAATATTGAGTTTTCTGTTGCTTTTCCATGAGTTTGCAAACCACCTGCTTTGGAAACAGCAGGGGAAGAAAGAGCAAGGGGCAGGGGAGAGAAAAATTGGGCATCCCACCCCCCAGTTTTCTGCTATCTGCCAAGTACTCACCAACAACAAAGACCTGGTTGTGATCTGGGGACTGTCTAACTTGCTTGAAACATCACTCTGGGCTCCTCTGCTCGGACGGAAGGCCCACCAAGCCTTTTCTGGCAATGTTTGGGACTGAGGCGGGTCAAGCCTATTGATCTTCAGAACAAAGACGCTACCCGGGATGGAGTCGACGGGGAGGGGAGGGGAGGGCAAGGGCAGAGTTCGTCAAAGTGGGTGAAGGGGCAGGCAGAAGGAATGGAGGGAGGCTGAGAAGCTGCATCTGGGAATTGGCGCAGTTGTGCGTGGGAGAGAGTCTAGTTTGTTTCCAGGAATGCATGACCTGGAATCAGCCAGAGAAAAAGGCTGGCCAACGCGGGTTTAATTTTGCTTCCAAGGCGCCAGGTGCAGGCGATGAAATGGTGCCTGCCTGCTTTGGTATCTGCATCAGTTTTACTGGTGAAAGCTTTGACACCTCCCACCCACCCACCCACATGTACTCTTGTGCTTTTAACAGCCAGTCATTCAACCAGTGCAACACCCTGGCATCACTGCAGCAGCCTGCCTGCCCCGGTTGGATTTCTGCTTCTTGCCTACAGTTGATGTTGTCTTCTGAGAAGTGGCTGAGCAGCTCTGGTCACGTAAGGATGCAGGTTCAAATCCTGAAGCTGCCCTAGAAGGTGCGGAGGACATAGAAGCCTACTCCTAGGGGGCAAGGTCCCTTTGGCCCCCGTCAATAAAATATCAGCCCTGTCACCCAGTACTCTGGCATTGCCATTCAAATGGGGGGGGTGCACGCCACATCATGTGATTGATTATGTGGAGGAGGTCCTCTCTGCCCCCCCCCCCGATATTTTACTTAAGTTGGCACCCCTGGCAGAGGCTCATGCCTCGGAAATTTGCAGGGTTGGGAAGGAAGACCCATTGCTCTGTGACAGTTGATATGCAGCTGACTCCACATTCTCCTTAGAATGACAACATTGAAAGCTGTTTCTCTTGCATGGAAATGGGTTCCTTTGATTCATAAAGAGTTTTGTGAGGTGTCTTGCAAAAACACTTTACAGTGGTACCTCGGGTTAAGTACTTAATTCGTTCCGGAGGTCCGTACTTAACCTGAAACTGTTCTTAACCTGAAGCACCACTTTAGCTAATGGGGCCTCCTCCTGTTGCCGCGCTGCCAGAGCACGATTTCTGTTCTCATCCTGAAGCAAAGTTCTTAACCTGAAGCACTATTTCTGGGTTAGCAGAGTCTGTAACCTGAAGTGTATGTAACCTGAAGCATATGTAACCTGAGGTACCACTGTACTCAAAAACAGACCCTCGTTTAGAAAAGACACCCCACAACTTATTTGGGTGGGCGGGACAGTGGGAGCTGCCTTATACAGTCCATTGGTTCATCTAGCTTAGTTTGGTCTTTCCTGACCAGCGACAAGTCTCCAGTGTTTCCGGCAGAGAGTCTCTTCCAGCCCAACCTGGAGATTTTGGGGATTGAAACTGGGACCTTCTGCATGCAAAGCAGATGCTCTACCCCTGAGCTACAGCCCTTCGCTTAAGACACAGGAAGCTGCCATATAACAAGTCAGGCCACTCAATATTGTCTACACTGGCTGGCAGTGGCTCTCCAAGGTTTAAGGCGGAATATATTGTTGTGAGGCTTTGTTTGGTTTTTTTGCAGGTGGAAGAGGGGTCAGGCTTTATGCCCGAGTCCCTTCTAATTCCTAGAACCAGCAAGGATACAATTGTTGGAATAGCCAGTCCAGCTTCTTGATAATGGCCCTGAGTATGGGTTCTTAGGATGATAAAGGAAGTGGCTCTGTGCCAGAGGGCAAAGGGGTGGCTCCCTCAACTGGCTGGCAGTTAGAAGGACAAAAGGGACAGTCGAGGTGTGTGAGGGCTGAGTTAAAAGGCAGGCAGAAGTCTCTGTGTGTGTGTGTGTGTGTGTGTGTGTGTGTGAGAGAGAGAGAGAGAGAGAGAGAGAGAGAGATGCTTGATTTCCCCTTGTGAAATCTGTGGCTATGGGAGAAGCAAGATCTTTGGGGTGTTAATGCTGCAAGCCCCTCCATCGTAGCCTCAGGTTGTATATTTGTCTAACTAAACAGTATATCATAAAGACGCCACTGTCTCCGCTGTGCCTCAATCCAAGGAAACCAAACCCTGGGTAAACGCATGGAACCAAGCACCACTCAGAGATCAGCATGATGTGCAATTGTTTCTATATCTATATCTAACATTCAAGGTATCCATGTATTAGAATATACCTTTTTTTTAATAAAAAAAACCACCTAGAATATTCCATACACAATGCAAGATTCTCAAGGTCCGGGAAAGGAAACAAGGCTGCCGGATATCAAGAGAGTTGCATCCTCCCGTCCTCAGAGCATACCTTTCCCCCTTGTTCTATAGACCACACACACCTCCCCTCCTTTCTGTGTTTGTCTAACCATCATTTTGTGTGACACATCACAGTTTCTTGCAGACGTGAATGGTTTGCGATGGATGGGGTAAAGGAGACGTTGGCTTGTAAACAGAACTCACTGCTCTAACTGAAAGTGACTCCTTCTGTTTGTCGAGCCTCTCCTTGGCTCACCAGCCTCGTAACAGTGGCTTAATATTTGTCCTTGGAGGCTTGGAGTCTATGAATAGCAAAGCAAACGTACATATCTGTAGTTTGCGTGTGCTTTACTGCTACTCCCTTCAGCTTTCCCCCCCATTTTCGGATTTTACAATGTTTGCAGGCAGAGAACTGCATCTCCCACAATTCCTTGCAAGGGGTTGGATTTCCCAGGGAGGATACAGCTCAGCTTAAGTGTTACGTGGTTGTTGCTGGGCTGAGGTGACACAGCATTGAGGAATCTTTGATTTCTGGCAGGCAAAGAAAGGGGATGTTACCTGGGAAAGCGTGCCATAGCTCAGTTACAGAGAGCACATGAGGAAGACTCCTGATTTGCTAACCTGGAGATGCTGGCGATTGGTGCTGGGACCTTCTCCAGGTGGGGGGAACCACATTTTTGAATGCTTCCCTATGGAGAAATCTCTCTGCAAGTGGAAAGCTAGCATACCTGGGCTGAAAATGATTTCCCTGCGGATGCAGCTTTTATTTGCAAGTCAGACCACTGGTCCATCTAGCACAGTATCTGCATGGGCCAGCAATGGCCCCCAAAGTTTTTTTGGGGGGGTTAATTCCAAGCCCTACCTAGAGAGTGACGCTGGGGGCTTTGGCGTGCAAAGCATGCGTTCTCTTAACCACTGTGCAAAAGGCTATGAATGCATCCGCGGGCTGCTGCGGTGGAATGAGGAAGCAGCTGCAGGCGTGAACATGCGGCGGGGTGGAAGCTAAATTCCATTTAAGCTTTTAATACCCCCCCCCCCGGCATCAAAGTATGGCAAAGGTTTCTGTCCCCTTCCGCTTAATGTGGCCACTCCTGTGGATTGTACCACTGCAAACTGCAGGGGTGTGTGGTGGTGGTGGTTCATTAGGAAAGCCAAGCGATGTCTCTTAAGGAAAACTTCCACCTAGAAATGAGAACGTCCGAGGGAAATATTCTATAGCTGAATATTCTCACTAATATACTGGCTTTGTATCCTACTGGTCTCCAGGCGGGAAGGCAGTTTTCAGGGCAACAGGAGATGACCACTGGGTGATACAACAGGAGCGGGAGTCTCTCTTCCCAGAGAGTGTTGGTACAGGACCTGCATTCAAATCCCCTCTCAGTCATGGAGCTCACAAAGTGACCTTGAACTAACCTCCCTCTCTGACCAGCCTACCTCACAGGGTTGCTGTGAGGACGAAATGGGGAATGGGAGAACCAAGTTTGCTACACAGGGCTCCCTGCAGGAAGGCTGGGATATACCGTATTTTTCGCTCCATAGGACACACCGGCCCATAGGACGCATCAAGTTTTTTGGGGGGGAAATAAAGGGGAAAAAATTTATTTCCCCCCCCCAGGCGCTTGTGGTGCCGGCAGCGGGGAGAAGCGCTCATCTCCCCGCAGCCCGCCTTCAGACCAGGTCCGGGGACAGCGGGAAGACGCGCTGCGCCTCCCAGCTGTCCCCGGAGCTTGCGGGGCAGGCAGCGGGGAGAAGCGCTCTTCTCCCCGCTGCCCGCCTTGAGATCAGGTCCGGGGACAGCGGGAAGACGCGCTGCGCCTGCCAGCTGTCCCCGGAGCTTGCGGGGCAGGCAGCGGGGAGAAGCGCTCTTCTCCCTGCCGCCCGCCTTCAGACCAGGTCCGGGGACAGTGGGGAGACGCGCTTCGCCTCCCCACTGTCCCCGGAGCTTGCGAGGCAGGCAGCGGGGAGAAGCGCTCTTCTCCCTGCCGCCCGCCCTCAGACCAGGTCCGGGGACAGCGGGGAGACGCGCTGCGCCTCCCCGCTGTCCCCGGAGCTTGCGGGGCGACGCGCTGCGCCTCCCCGCTGTCCCCGGAGCTTGTGGGGCAGGCAGCGGGGAGAAGCGCTCTTCTCCCCGCCGCCCGCCTTGAGATCAGGTCCGGGGACAGCGGGGAGATGCGCTGCGCCTCCCCACTGTCCCCGGAGCTTGCGGGGCTGGCGGCGGGGTCTCCCCTCTCACTCTGCAGGCTTCAGCGAAAGCCTGCATTCGCCCTATAGGACGCACACACATTTCCCCTTCATTTTTGGAGGGGAAAAAGTGCGTCCTATAGAGCGAAAAATACGGTAAATGTAATAAATAATAATTGGATTGTCAACGCTGTAGTGCCTCTGTACTGCAGTCCTCTGGAGCGGGAATATCTGTGTGGTGCACCTTGCTTGCCAATGGCACTCTTACTGCCTTTACTCTGAGGTTCTGCCTTTGCAACAGATCCTGTGTTAGAGGCAAAAGTTACGATTGGGTGACCCCCTGATTCTTTGAAATGTCTCCTGACGAAGCGCAAAAGCTCCTCTGTTTTCAGACCCAGGTATTAGTCGCTTGAGAGTAAACCGGCAGGTTCAGTACAATTCCAGCTATCTGGCAAGGGTATTCTCTGTATGAGAAAATGCTTTAAATATGAAGTTGAAAAATAAATGCAATACGAAAACCGAGTTGGAACGTCACATTTTATTTGAATTGTACAGCTAAGGAGTGTTTTATATACAGAAATGAAAAGAAAAAGAGAAAGAAACCCAAACAATTTTTACAGCACGCTCAGAAATATAAATGAGCAGCCCCCAAAGTCAACGGAATCACATTTGATTTGCGGAACCAGGAAGAAAACAGATGGGATGCAGGCACCTCCCTCCCAGGCATGTGGTGTTTGGTGATAAAACAGGGCCTGGAATATTGGCAGCACAATATTCAATCCATCAATACGAAATGCGGTAATTAATGGTAATTGAGAAGGCAAAGCTGCCGTCTCCTTCTCTCTTCTCTCTCCCCCCCCCCCCATCTCGCTTTACAATCTGGAGCATTTCATAAAACACACCCCACCCGTCCTCCCAAACTGGCTGGGCTGGATAGAGAGGGAGAGAGAGAGAGAGAGAGATTCTTGTGAGTCATCTCACCAGAGAACATATTTCGCTCGGAGACATTGGAGGTTCTTTAAGGTAATTAGCAGAGAGCAAATGTTAGAAAAGATGGCCAATTTGCTTCAATTCGGAGAACACACTTGCGTACTTCAAAGACGCTTGGAGGAGGCAGTGGGGAACGGGGAGCTCGGAACCACCCAGAGGAATGTGAGACTCCCCCCCCCTCCCCTACAAAAGGAAGAAGCTGAGCACAAACAGTTAGGTTTGCTCGGGGAGTCTATGGTGTAACATTGCCTCCATTTCATAGGCCTTTCTGAAGAAGGACACGGAGGGGTGGATCCACATCTCGGAGATTCTGGATGTCCCTAGCAGGGTTTGCAGAGCCTCCTTAGACTCTGAGACTTTTTGGGGGGCTGGAGCCTGGGAACTAAAAGGCGATGCCTGGCAGATCAGGGTGTAGAGTTTGGTTTGGAATGGGCGGAGCCTGGTAGCATCTGGTGGGGAAGAGGACAGTACCTGGGGGTCCAGCGAGACAGACAGGCAGACAGAAAGAGAGATTAGCTCACAAGTCAACCTGCCTACTTGAATCAACATCCCTGAGAAACCCCTGCCTATCTTTTGCCTATTAGAGTTAGCTTTTCTCTCTTTTTTTAATGACCTAGTGTGTGCTCACATGGGCTACATCAGAGGGGGGCCTACCAGCCAGTCTGGTCAACTGGGTTGGTCAAAGAAATCATTCATTGAATGGAAGGGGGGCCCTTGTCAGTTGGGGAAATGGTCCCAAATTCACTCTCGGGAGTTAGTTTTGTTTGACCAGAGAAGGGAGCACAGGACACCCTTTGTTCTCCCAAAACTGTCCATAGAGATCTCTTTGTTTAATGTCTGATCAGTTCCGTTCCTATGCAGAGGAAGGTTAGAAAGATTTGCCTCCCGGGCCATGTGCTAGTTGCACGGCAAGGTGTGTGGAGGGGGTGGCGGCAAGGGATGCTGCCACTTAGGTTTTCCAGAGTAAATATTCATGCATGCAACTTTTTCACAGCTCCAAGTCAGGGCTGTGTGTGTGTGTGTCTTCACGAAAGTAAACAATTAACATTTTCACACTTGGGAAATTCACATTCTGAAGTGAGAAAAGCAGCATTATTTAGCCGGCAATTCTTACCATTTGGCTAACTCCTTCCTGCTTTTCTGTTCTTCAGTATAAGTAGCTATGCTTGGAGAAGGCTAGGCTAGATTCAAGGCTCATCCAATTGTAGAGTTGGAAGGGACCCAATGGGTCATCCAGCCCAACCCCTTGCCATGCAGGAACTAGAGCTTAAAGAATTAATTTTCCCATGCCTCTATTAATTATCTGTTGTCCATATGATGTTCTCCAAACCACACTTTCCCTACCTCGGTCTGGATTTTCTCATGCCCTCTCTTTTTTTGGAATACCCCTGGTGTAAAAAGAATGCAAGCTGAGGGAACGGAGAGGGTAGGAAGGAAATGATTTGGAGGAGAACTTCATATGGACAATACAAAATTAATGGAGACAAAGGAAAGTTACTGTAGCATTAAGCAACAGAATGGCTGAGCCCAGCACTGATCTCTTTTCCTTCTTTTGTTAGGCCATGCAAATGAAAGCAACAAACAGTTGCTTTAAGATGCCACCTTAAAGACCAAAGAAATGCAATCCTTTTGACTGGAGATGCCAAAGATTGAGCCTGGCTCATTTTGCATGCAAAGCAGGCACTGTGGCTCAGTGGTTTGTGACACCACAGGCATGCAAAAAATAAAACAAAAAGTGCGTAAAGTTGTATTGGATGTAGAATTAAGCTTCTTGAGAATCTCATCTTTTAATTAAGACAACAACAGTGCAAGTTTCTAGTCCATATGGGTACAAAGGTAAGGAAGGGTAAGCAAGGGATGTGGTACATGCAGTTACACCTTTGTAGGAGTAGTGACAGGCAGCTGGGTACTACTTAGACAAGATGAAGCTGTCTAAAATTGAGCCAGGTGATTGATTGATCCATCTACAGCAGCATTGTCTACACTGACTGGCAGCAGCTCTCCAGGGTTTCAGAGAGGGGACATTCCCAGCCCTATGTGGAGATGCCAGGGATTGAACCTACGACCTTCTACATGCAAAGCAGGTGCTCTGTCAACAAACCACAGTTCTTTCGCTTACGGCAGCAGCCAGATCGTCTCCGTAAGTGTCTCATTTCAGCTTTACAGTCTAGGAAAACAGGAAGAGGCCTCTGTGTTGCTGTTGACACAGCTAAATATTGTGTATGCTGGAGCTGAAGAACCACCTCCTATCAGCAAAGGCAAGCTTGGGTGATAGGGACATGCGAGGCTGTTCACCTGTACAACCTCTCTCTTATCAAGGGTTTTATTCCTCTCTTTAAGACTTTATGGGGCTGACATGAGAGCGATAAAGGCGGACTTTGGGCCCATAGACTCAAACGGGCATTTCAAACACACCCAGGCACCTGATGGAGCAACCTCTGGCACACACCCCAGAGCTGCCCGCCTAAAACAGACCTGTCTTCCTCTTTCTTTCACAGCGAAGACTTTGCCAGTGCCATCGACGGCATTACCAGACAGTATTAGACAAGGATAGCTAAGATCTAACTTTGTCTGGTAAGACAGCGATCGGCACGCCATCGGCCCTGTGGGAAGGCAAGAGTTGTCAATGGCAGATGGAGAAGGAACAAACTAGACATCCAGGCACCTCAGGTAAACTTGCATACCACACACGCATACACGAATTCTGGAGCACAAAAAAATTGAGTTAGAATTCTACTACTCTGCTTTGCAAGCAGGAGTAAATGTAAGAATGTAAGAAGAGACTGCTGGATCAGGCCAAAGGCCCATCTAGTCCAGCATCCTGTCCCCACAGTGACTGACCTGTGGGAAACTGGCAAACAGGATTCAAGCAAAAGAGAACTATTCCCTCCTGTGGTTTTGTAGTCACCGATAGCCCCTTCCTCCAAAAAATTGCGCAATCCACTTTTAAAGCCATCCAAGTAGGTGGCCATCACTTGCTTCCAGTGGAAGTGAGTTCCATAGTTTAACTATGAGCGACACGAAGAAAGATTTCAGTTTATCTGTCCCGAATTGCCCAACAACCAGCTTCATTGGATGTCCGTGAGTTATAGTGTTATGGGAGAAAATTTGACTCAAGTGTGCCTCTTGATCCATACAAATCATTTGGGAGTCTTCTTTTTTTATGTGCTGGGGCTTCCTTAGAAGGTGAAAATAATAATATTGGTCTGCTTTAGAACTCTTGTTCCAACAAAAGTCAATTTGCAGGGTCAATCCACATTTCACACCATTTCCTCAACTGTTTTGCGAGCAGTTAATCAGTAACAAGGCATCTCAACGGCAGGTCTGGTTCCCCCTTGCCTCCCTCCCTCCCCGCTCTTCTCTTTTGGCTACTTAGCGTTTGCCATGAGTAATAAATCCTCAGAAGAAGGAAGAAGGAAAACCAGCCAGCCATCGAGTGCAAACCCACTAGCGCGGAGACAAAAATAAATCGCTCTTCTATTCCAAGCAGCTGCTGTTTCCGAAAGTCTCTCCAAAACTCTGGAACGGCACCGACCGTCGGTTGAGTGGGCCTGAAATCATCATTCAAACACAGGCACACACAGAGCCTCTTCTCAAAAAGTTTTGTCCAAGAGTTGTGCCTGTTAATCTGAATGTAATGCCCGTTTTCCACGCTGACGCGTGGAAGGCTGTTTCCTTGGGTGAAGGAGAGTCTCTGGCTGCATCCACACCACCCATTTAGAGCACATTTAAAGCATACGGCTTCCCAAAAAGAATCCGGGGAACCGTAGTATGTTAAAGAGGCTGGGGATTGTAGTTCTGTGATGGGGTAAACAATAGCTCCCGGGATTCTTGTGGGGAACTAATGTGCTTCATATGTCTATTGTGGGAGCAGCGTTTCAAGCTTCAGAACAGTGATGCACGGGCAATATCGATTTGTAGGACAGAATAGCCTTCCTGAACCAGGATCCCCCCAGATGTTTTCAGACTACGACTTGCAGCAGCCACCCAAAACATCTGGAAGGCACCAGGTTGAGAAAAGCACCAGGACCAGAAGCGTGGATTGTAGGGTGTGGGGAAGGAAGAGATGTTGGCTACTGGACAACTTGCCTGGCCCCCATTCATTTCAATACGGCTTGAGATGAAGGAGAATCTCCCAGTGGTTTAGACCACGTAACTGATAACTTTCTGTTGACCATGCTTCACAGCGCATGGAAATTATCTTGCACACCTCCTCTTCATTTCCATGTGCAAGAGCACTCCCCAGCAGCAGCACTGCCATGGACTGCCTCACATCAATAACCGGCCCCAGATTTTTCCACTCTGGGAAATCAGATCTCTTGGCCAAGTCCTACTTACACATTTCCTGCTACAAAATTCACCTGAATTTTGGAGGGAAAAGTGAAATTGCAGAGTTATGAGAAATTGAAGTCCAAAGTAAGAGACTGGCTTCATTATTACCAGATAAATGAAGTTTTCAAACTGGACAGGAAAATTGGCTTCCAGGTGGAGAGGTCAAAATTAGAAACAGAGCTATTGGAACCCAATACTAAGAATCTGTCAAGAATGTATAACTTGCTGTTGAAATGGAATACACAGGATGAGACGGTTAAATCAGCTATGATTAAATGGGCACAAGACATTGGTCATGACATTATGTTTGCTGACTGGGAACAGTTATGGACTACCGGTATAAAGTTTACGGCATGTAATGCCTTAAGAGAGAACATTATGAAAATGATCTATAGGTGGTACATGACCCCAGTCAAGCTTGCAAAAATCTATCATACGCCCAATAATAAATGCTGGAAATGTAATGAAACTGAAGGTACTTTCTACCACCTTTGGTGGACGTGCCCAAGGATCAAGGTCTTCTGGGAAATGATTTATAATGAAATGAAAAAGGTGCTTAAATGCACATTCGTGAAGAAACCAGAAGCCTTCCTCCTGGGCATGGTAGGCCAATTGGTGTCAAGGAAAGATAGGACGTTTTTTATGTATGCTACAACAGCAGCAAGAGTACTCTTAGCAAAGTATTGGAAGACACAAGAGCTACCCACACTGGAAGAATGGCAGACCAAGGTGATAGACTACATGGGACTGGCTGAGATGACTGGCAGAATCCGTGACCAAGGGAAAGAGACGGTGGAAGAAGATTGGAAGAAATTTAAAGTTTATCTTAAGAACTGTTGTAAAATTAATGAGTGTTAAAATGTCTTGGGTAATGCAAAATAGAATTGCAGTGACAAACAATTGGATATGAGAAAAAAGATTTAAAGAAAGTGCTATAAGTAATTGAAATTAGGGGTTGCTGGAAAGATTTAAAACAGGGATGCAGAAAGGGGAGGTATGGGGAAGTCGTTGAAAGAAGGTTTAAGGAAAAAAAGGTTAAGAAATTATACGTGTTTATATGTTTGTTTGTTTGTTTGTTTATGTATTGTGTTGTATTGTCTTTTAATATGTGTTGAAAAACCAATAAAAAATTTATTAAAAAAAAAAAACAAAATTCACCTGAATTTTGCACTCCATTTCACTGCTCTGTTCAAGTCCCTGCTTGCACCTTGGCTGACACAGACCTCAGACTGCCCCTCCTCATGTTCTTATGAGTAACCAAGAGGGAGCGTGGTTACCTCCATGTGCTGACTGTGGGCTTCCTCGAGTCGTCTGACTGGCCACTGTGAAGAACAGGATGCTGAACCAGATGGGCCTTAGGCCTGATCCATCAGCCACGCTCTCCTTGTCAGTCTCCAGCATGACAGTGTAAGCAATGAAAGATCCTCTTGTATGTTTGGAGTGCATTGTGGGAGACTTATGGGGCTTCACACACACACACGAGAAGATCCAGAGATACATGCAAAGCTGAAGTAGCCCAGAGTCTGAATAATGCTGCTGTCATGGTATACCTGAGTGATGGGGTAGCTTAGCTTCCTGCGATTGCTGCTCCTGCTTGCCAAAACAAGTCCTGCCAACAAGCAACCATTCTTAAGTCTACAGCTGGGTGTGGCATAAACCTATTCACTGTTTCTAAGCTCTCAAATAAATCATCTCCCAAGAAAGGAGAATGCTGGGGAAAGGTTGCTCCTGAGTCAAATGAGGGGATGCAGTTTATCTAAGGTTGTAGCTGAAGGAGTGCTGATATAACTCTAAAGATGCAGGGATGGCATCTTCATGATTCCTGGAAGAAGGTAGGTGGAACTGCAGAACAAGAGCCAAGTTTCTGGAGGGGCCTGATTGGGTGTGACCCAAGATGACTCACTGGGCTACTAACTCACTTGCACCACCTCCTGCAAGTCAGTCCAGCTTCTTGAAGCACAACACGGGAAGAAAGATTTATTCCCCGCTTTGGGAAAGACAGGATAAACTGGGTGAAACCACCACTCCAGCAATCTCTATTATTAATGGCATGCACATCCCAACTTTCTTGCAAAGAGTTCTAGGAAGCATGCATAATGATTATCTCCTTTTAGGCCCTTTTAAGTCCCTTTACTTTGTGCTGACTGGGGGCTGCCTTCAGAATTTAGGGAATTCCCTGGAGAAAAGTAGACTTCTTTTAACTAGCAAAGGGGGAAACGGGTAGGATATGCAAAGGGACAGGGAACACACAGCCTTCCATTCCTTGGGGTATCTAGAGGGCTATTCCACCATCCTTCCATAGGAGTGCTGCTTTTAAGTTACACCACAATTCTAGCAAAAGCCAAGAAGAATATAAAGGCTACATGATTGATTTGGTTTTGACAGAGTTTTCCCTGCCAACAGTGGGGCCCAAGCATCAACCTGAACTTGCTGCCCACTGGCACCAGATGCAAGGTCCACCCAGACTTACCTCTTTGCTCTTGGTCATGGAAGCCTTCTGATGACTGTAGCAGTTTGGCTCACCCTTTAAACATCGTTACCAGACAGTGTTAGAGTAGATTCAGAAAATCCAGCACTGTCTAGTAAGATGACCACAGAGGAGCATCATCACAGCGGCTGGTGGCAAAATGGGGCATCCATTAACGTTCTTGCAAGAATCCATTTCTTATAGAAATCTATAAGTAAAATATCCCCCCTTTCCCATCTGGATCATGAAGTAATTACCTTTTATGTACAATGGATAAACTGGAGATCTGACTTCCAAGAAAGGAGTGGAAAAATCAATTATTATTATTTTAGGGGGTGGGGGTAGAGTTTAAAAGAACCCAACCAAAGGAAATGAAGATGGGAATGTTGGATTTGATCTCAATTTGGTAGTATCTATGACAAGGATGAGGAACCTCTGGCCCCCATGGGCAACACTCAGCCCACAAGGGTATTTTCCACAGCCCATGTCCACCTTCCTAACTGAAGTCAAGTACAGGGCAGATAGAGACACCGCTGCCAATGGACAATCAGGAGCCTTAAAGTAAAGCTCAGCTGATGGGTGGTAAAGCCCATTTCTCAGGCTCTTTAAAGCACCGCACAAGGCTCTTTGGAGTCCCGACTTCAGGTCTTCAAAACACTCCTCATTGTGACATCAGGTGATTGACAGGTGGGTTGTCCCATCCACCTGTCAAATCTGGCCCGCAAGACTAGGATCTAATAAGGGTCTGACCCTTATTAGGTTCCTCACCACCCATTTACATGGTCAGAAAGGTTAACAGTTTAAAGCAAAGTATTCTATTATCTATCGCTAGCAAAACAGTGCCTAGATTTGGTGTTTTGCAGAGATTTGGAAGCAGGGGAATCTCTCTCTCTTAATCTGTAAAGCACAGCAAGCAAGGAAGATTGGGAACCTGCAACAGCTCTGATCATTGCAGCCAGACTAGTCATAGCAAGAAACTGGAAGTCAGATGACAGCTTGCAAAGGTAAAATAAAAATGTATAAGATACAGCATTGTTGACAAAACTTACATATTATAAAATAGATACTGAAGGACCTGCACCCAAAACATATCAACCTGCTAGTTATTATAATGTGAAATGCCAAGAACATTGCCCATCCTTATATATTATTTTCACTCCTATAATTTGACATTGAGCCTAAAATATAATTGTAACCAAGGATACCTAAGAAGTTTAAGCAATGTTGTTTATGCAGCAATTGACTCATATATCCATGATATTATGAAACTATATTTATATTTCATGTTTACATTTATCAAGGATACAGTTTATTTTTTCTGGTAGGTATCTAAGTTCTTTTTCAATAACCCCCCCAATGTAAGTGTGGGCAGTAATTTAAATGAACAGTACCAGAGGAATGTGTGTGTGTTTGAGAGAATGAGGGACAGACACACCGAGAGATTTATTTCTCACTTTGCACCTGCCAGGTGTGGAAGAACACCTGTGATCAGAGTTGAAATATCTAACAGCAATAGCAGCTTCCCAAAGACACCCTTGTAAATCATTATTTACAGCTTCTTTGAATAAGGAAGCTGGTGGTTTGAGGTCTTAGGGAGGGGAAAAGATGAAAGAGGGATCTGAGAGTGGGGGAGATTGGCAGCCTGTGGCTCTCCAGATGTTGTTCTGCTTTCAAATCCCACCAGCCTCGGCATGGCTAAGGGGAACACTGGGAGGGTCACAGGTTCCCCATCCCTGATGTAAGGGAGCCTTTGGTTCAACATTAACGATGGGTGTGTTCTACCACTATCATTGAAGGCAGTGTCCCTTTGAATAGCAGGTGCTTGGAATTGTAGGTGGGGCAGGTTGCTGATGCACCTGGTTCCTTCTTGTGGGCTTCTAAAAGGCATCTGGCTGGCCACCATGATAACAGGATGTTGGACTAGATGGGCCTTTTACTGATCCAGCAGGATCGGGGTTCAGTGGCGGCCACGTAGGGTTTCCTTCTCGGGATCATGTGGATAGCTCAGTTGAGACTCTTAATCTCAGGGTTCTGGGCTCAAGCCCCATGCTGGGCAAAAAATTCCTGCATTGCAGGGGTTGGACTAGATGACTCTTGTGGTCCCTTCCAATTCTTTAATACTATGATTCCACCCTGGAGACCATGAGAAAGCAGCTCCAAACTTAGAAATGAGTCAAACCCAGGGGAATTCTATGTGCTTGGGAGCCTGACTTCAGATTGGCTCTGAACTGTGATCAACAGAGCCAGCTGAAGGCTTTGACACGGAGGTGAAATCTTCAGGCAAGGCCTCCCTCCTTAACCACAAGTCTCCTTAACGTGTAAATAGGGATGAGGGGAGAAATTTGATTCATTCCTCATTTGATGATGAACCTGCCTAAGTCACACTTCCCAATACTATATGAGAACTGAAACACAGCAATCCTTCAAAATCCACACTTCTCTTAATTTTGCAATGCAGTTCTCCAGCTGAAAAAAAATGTGTACAATAATGCTTACACTGGGGTAAAGTGTGCACATTAGTGAAAATATCACACAAAATGTATTACTTCAGGGGAAATTGCTTTGCAAAAACATGTATGTTAGGCAGAACGGCATACTACGGTGTATGCTGATGGATGCAATATGCAGAACTGAGGCTAGGATCTGTAATATGAGAAACTGAGAAAATGATGAAATCGACAGATTAGCCCACCTCTTCCTGCAAGACACAAATTCACAGTTTTACCTCCAACTGAATTTGTGCAAAGGGAGAAGAGTAGCCATGTTGGGATGGAGGGAGGATCAATGAATCTTGGACACCAGCAACATGCCCAATCATTGGGTCCTGGGCTCCAACTAAATTTCCAGTCAGTGCATCTTGAGCTCCAGCCAACTGCTCAACCAATTGACCTTGGGTTCAAGAGAAACACCTGATCAGGACACTCTGTGGAGCATCCTTCCTGTGGGTTGCCAACCGCAAGGCTAGGTATGCCATTATTATGACTGATCCGGGCCTTTCCCACCCCCCCACCCCAATCCTTCAATTATCTGAATTGTTATCGTGCATTGCCCTCCCTGCCCCACCCTCGCTGGTCACTAACCTTCTGGCTTCTGCATTCTCCGTTGGCGTTTTCCAATGCTGGGCGTGAGAGGCCATAATCATCATTACCAGGCAGTATTAGAAAGACAGGAAACATCCAATGCTGCCCAGTAAGATGGCAATGACATCCCAGGATCGTTGTTCGTGCAAGGAACAGTGAGCACAATTAGCCGGAATAGGGGGCTAGTTATCAAAAGGAAATGTTAAGGAGAGAGAATGTGACAAGGAAAGTGAAGTGCAGGCTAAAAGCCAGTGCTAAGACGGTCTTGTTACCTTTTCTGCATGCCACGTATTAGATGCTACATTACAACAGAAGAAAATCCAGATGGCAGATTTCACCAGATCTTTATTATCTTTTACCAATAGCTTGCAAAAATATTTTGAATACAGCTTCTTCCATTTCCCATTTCCCTCCAATTCTTATATTTCCACACACACTCACACACTTCTCTCTGACATCTATCCAGGCAAGCAAGAGATATTATCAGTGTTCAAGGACACATTGCACCCAGGCAAAAAAGTATCTGAGGGGGCTGCAAGGGATCCAGTTAAACACATGGGATCCAGATCACATCTCCAGTTAAAAAGACCAGATGACGGATTGTGGGAAAGACCTCTCTTCTGCCTAGGAGCCTGGACAGTAGCTGCCAGTCAGAGTAGATAGATAGACAGTAGATACCCAGCTAGATAGACAAATCATAGAAGTTGGAAGGGACCCCAAGGCTCATCTATTCCAACCCCCTGCACTGCAGGGATCACAGCTAAGGAATCCCTGACAGATAGCCATCCAACCTCTGTTTAAAAGCCTCCAAGGAAGAAGAGCACACCTCCTTCAGAGACAGTCTGTTCCACTGTCGAACAGCTCTTACACTCAGAAAGTTCTTCCTAATGTTTACCCAGAACCTCCTTTCTTGTAATTTGGATTCACTGGTTTACCTTCTGGAGCAGAAGAAAAAAAGCTTGCTCCATCTTCCATGTGATAGCCCTTCAGACAGATGAATATAGCTTTCATATCACCTCTCAGTTTTCTCCAGGCTAAACATACTAAACTCCCATAACCCTTCCTCATAAGGCTTGGTGATCTGATCTAAACCAGCTTCCTGGTCAATTAAGTCATAGAGCAGACCCATTGAAATTAAAGAACCTAAGTCATGTCCATTTACTGGGCCTGCTCTAACATCAGATAGACCATTTTAGTCCTTTCTTCCTTCCCAGCCCAACTATAAAGTGTGTGTTTTGGACCATGGCAGTAAAGTGACCTTTGCAAACGAGAGGCTGAACCTTGATGTCTTAAAAAGGAGTTGTGGCATAAATTTTTAAGCCATTGTACTATGAATCTCACCAAAGTGCCCCAGGTACAAGAAATCAACAAGCCTCTCTGTGTGTGAATGTGTGTCCCTGTCTTATATAGAATGTAGAGATACATTTCATATTTTATTAGAGGGGCAAATGGCTTTCAGTTGCACGCAAGGGCAAAAAGATTCTCAGAAAGATAATATTCAAGATTCATCGGCAATGTGGATGAGCCTCTGATTTGCGCTCAGAAGGTTCCAGGCTTAACAATTCACAGTTAAACTATAGAATCTGCCTGTGATTTTAAAAGATTATTAGACAAATGCAGGGAGGATAAGGCAAGCAATGGCCAATAGCCACAATGGCCGTGCTTTCCTTTCACTGCCAGAGGCAGCATGGCTCTGGATGCCAGTTACTGGGACCCACAATGAGGAGAGTTCTGGTTGTGCTTAGGTCCTGGTTGGCCAATGGTTGGCCACTGTAAGAACAAGATGCTGGACAAGATGGACTTTCTGATCCGATTCTGCAGGGCTCTAATTATGCTCCTACCCCTCCAGGTAGGACCGGCAAAGCCTGAAACCTCATAAAGAGCCTTTGCCAGTCAATGTACAGCAGGAATAGAGAGTCTTTGGCAGTCCAGATGTTGCTTGGTGGACAACACCAGTAGCCATGCTTTGTGGGGCTTCTGGGAGTCGGATTACAGCTCCCATTGCTCCTGATAGTTGGCCATGCTTTGTGGGGCTGATGTGAATTTAGTCCAACAACATCTGGAGCTTCCTGTCTCTCTTTTAAAACCAGTCCTTTATTCAGAACCATAATGACTAGAGTCTTTTTAGGGTGAGAGCCACAGCCCAATGGCAGAACACCTGTTTGGGCCCTGAACATAACTATTGGCACCTCCAGGTAGGGCTGTGAAAGATTTCTGCTGAAAACCCAGAGAGCTGCTGCCAGCCAGTGTAGACAATAAACTACAGAACAGACAATGCCAGAAGGACCAAGCTTGCATTCCCCCATGTATAAAGCTCAAGGAGCCAAATATTTCTGACACAGTAAGTTCTTGCCTCTTCAATTCAGAGCTGAAGCAAATTATTCTGTAAAGATTCAACATATGTCAGATGTTAACATTTGCCCCCTTTCAATAGGGATTCGCTCCCCAAGTGTGAAAGTTTATCTCAGGATATTGAGGTAAACGTTACCTCAGAATGTTGAGGTAAATTTTACCTCAGAATTTTGAAATTTGAGTACTGTTGCTTGGCAGGTACCAAATGCATGCTCTGACCAGCCACCAGCTCCCTGGAAACATCCAACACAAACCATCATCTCATGGTCAGAGGTGCAATCCTGACAAGTGCAAAGCCTTATTCCGTGTCATCCTCTATCATTGTTGGGTTGGGTTTTGCCTTATTTGGCTAACTGCTTTGTTTCCCTGTCGTGAGCCACCCGGAGAATTTTGTAAGGGCGGCCCACAAAGATGGCTGACAAATGTCCTCTCCTAATCAAATACGTTTTGTCAAATTTTTGAAGATAGGCTTCATGGGACTCCAGATGGAGCAGCCAACAATCAGGTGAACACTGAGCAAATGTCACGATTGCCAAGGGGTGATGTGTAGAGTATTCAGCATCCAAACTGACAAGAGGAGAATTTTGAGGTGAATTTTTCAAGAATAAATTAGTTTCGGTCCTACTTGCAAATGGTGAACCCATTGAGGGAAGCTATTGCATTCTCTTCACCACCCAGCCCCAAAAGTGCATGGCTACACCTCCTCTCCTCCCAGTTATTAGGTAACTGTCAAAAAAGATAAAGCAAATCAAATCCCGTCGACAGGCAGCCATGTTCCATTTAGCCTGCACAAAAGACAGACTTTTTCCCCTTTCATTCCCCCCGCCATGTTCATTTCACCCCCTACAGCATCAATAATTCATGGATTTAAAAGGAAAAAAAGATGATAACCAGTGAGAAATTTAAGCAGCAGATGCTCTCTCTCCATTAGAAAAAGAGAAATAAGTTTCAATTTGGGGGTGTTATTTTTCTTTAAAATATTTCTGCTTTGTTCTGTAAGGACAATGGCGCAGTGCTAGTGTTTTGACACTGCGGATCTTATAACAGCCGCTGGTGACATGTTAGCTAACAAATTGGCACAAATGACCATGGTCGAAATAATTACATGGTAAGGAGAGGCGAATCAGAGAACAAATCTCCGTCTATCAGGTCCAGGAAAGACATTGTAACAAAAGGGAGATATGTAGATGTTTTGCAAATTAATCAGCTTTAATCATCCCTTTTTAAAAACTGGAGGACTTTACTGAAAGGGCACTGGTGCCAGCTAGACCCCAATTAAAGTGAATAAGGGGGGATTAAGGACACAATCTGGTAAATGCACTTAGCACCAGGGAGTGAGTGCCATTGACTGTGGTGCCACTTGCTTCTGAGTAAACATGTATAAGATTGCACTGTAAATAGCTGAAGTCCAGGTACTGGAGGGTTTAAACCCACATTCATACCATGCATTTAAAGCACTAGGATACCATTTAAAACAGCCATGGTTTCTTCCACCAAAGAATTCTGGGAGCTGTAGTTAGTTAAGGGTGCTGATAGTTGATGGGAGACCCCCTATCCCCCTCACAAAACTACAATTTCCCGGAGTTGTTTAACAATCAAGCCCTCTTCACAGGGAAGTCTGGAAATTGTAGCTGTGCTGAGGGAATAGAGCTCTCCTGACAATTCCTTGGCACTATTAGAAAACTGCGACTCCCAGAATTATTTGGGAGGAATCCATGACGGTTTAAAGGGGCATGCTGTGAATGCGGCCTTAATGATCCCAAGTATGGTTAGAGCTTGGATTGAATAACACAATAGCTGCTTTATCTTGATGCAAACTATTAAGAGGAGGTGCTAGCCATGCATTTTTTACAAATTCATACCCAAAGGATGATCAACATTAAAGAAGACTGCCTTATTAAGCTATCAGGGGTCTACAGAGTTGCCACATGTACTGTCTTTCAGAGGGCAGTCCTCTACCTGAAGGCTGTCTGGTCTATGAGTGGTTTAAAGATTGAGAACCCTAAGGAGGGAGATCTAGTAAACCTTGGAGTTGTCTGTCAGCAGTTGGCCTCTGGACCACAGACTAAGCAACCACACAGATCTTTTGCTCGGAGTCATGCTGAGATGTCCGGCCTGTCTATTTGAAATACAGGGTTGCATCCAGCGCTAGCCTTGCTCACAGTGGACCCGCTGAAATGACTGGACATGACTTAGCTTTGGTCCGTTTATTTCAGTGGGTTTATTCTGAGTCATTGGATATGTTCTGAGTCACTAAATTTACACCTGCCCCTAAAAATTAACATATGCCAACACGATGCAAATCTGTGATTCATTTCTGCTTTTTTTTGGGTAATGTGTGAATAGCTACCCTAGAGGGGTATGTAAACACATCACAGGAATAATTAGTGAGTGTTATCACCAACTCCAGATGTCATCTCTGTATAGATACACCACTGACCCATAACAGAAACACCAACCCTTAATTTCATACTTCTGCATTAATCCTCAAACATATACGGCTTTTGAAAGAACCATGGTTTAATTGTGGTCTACCAAACCCCTAATATCAGGTTTGTTATTTATTTAATTATTTGCAAGCACAGGACAGTCAAGCATTGTTCTTTGGGGGTTGCTTGGTGCAGTATGACACTGGTGACCATCTCCCTTCATCTCCCTTCCTTTCTCCATCCAGCCGCGGCTGAGCATTTTAGCTGCCCCACCAGCAGAGATTATTTACAAAGAGGGGAAATGCTCAGAATTCTGAGTTGTACGGGGGCCATGTCCTCAAATTCTAGATGATGGCTCTCATCAGTGAGTCTATAGAAAGACTGGGTTGGCAGCTCTGTGAACAGGGATGAAGATCTAAACAGAATGATGTTCTGGTCTATATCCAGATGTTATGGAAATTGACCATGGCTCAGTGTTGGGGGCTGCTCTTGCAGGGCACATTTGACCCTGAACAGAAGAAGAAGAAGAAGAAGAGTTTGGATTTGATATCCCGCCTTTAAGGAGTCTCAAAGTGGCTAACATTCTCCTTTCCCTTCCTCCCCCACAATAAACACTCTGTGAGGTGAGTGGGGCTGAGAGACTTCAAAGAAGTGTGACTGGCCCAAGGTCACCCAGCAGCTGCATGTGGAGGAGCGGAGACGCGAACCCAGTTCCCCAGATTACGAGACTACCGCTCTTAACCACTACCCCACACAGGAGAACCAAACACTTTTTCTTCCTTCCTTCATTCTTCCACAGTCAAAAGCAGCCTGGGATAATTTGAAGGCAGTAGTGGGGAGAGTTGCTGTTGTCCTTAGGTCCTGCCTGCAAGCTTCTCATAGGCATCTGGCTGGCAACTGTGAGAACGGGACCACTGGCCTGATCCAGCAGGGCTCTTTTCTGTGTTCTTATTCATCATACTCTCCTTAGATGGCTTCAAAGGGGAATCAGTGGAAGCCTGCTGTCTTATTTCCAACCAATGGGGTGTGGCTCTGCCTGTCATTGGCTCTGGCTCCACCTACTGTTGGTTTCCCTACCTTCTGCCCCATTAGATCCAGTGAACACAAGCCTTGCATGTATGCTGTGCTGAGTCATTGTCTTGTACACTGGACGCGGATCAGCATGCAAAAGACTGGCCCTGACTTCCCTACCTGGTTGGCACTTGGGAGACTTCAGCAGAAGTGGGATTTTGGGTTGCCAAAATCTGATTTAAAAACTACACAGAGAGAGAGAGTGCAGTGTTTTTCAGAAGCTAGCCTGAAGATCTTGCCATCGCTCCCTGTTACAGCTGTATAATCCACAGCTAGCTAATCCTTCCATCGTCTTGCTCAAGCACAAACAGCAATACACAGAGCAAAAATAAAGAGTCAAGGAAGCCTCTGTACTCTTGTCCCACATCACCTATTGCCAAAACATATACAATAATATATTTGTCTGCCTTAGATTTTCCTAAAAGATTAAGAACTCAATGGAAAGGGGCCTTGTGGTAGGAAACCGAGGGGATTGGAGAACAGAAAGGACGCAAAGGGAGAAATCTTTGTCTGCCATTTCGTTTGCCAAGCTATTTTTTAAGTCACTCATGCAGGAATCTGAAAGACCCAGAGGTCAAATCTTAGATTTTGGAAGCCTCCACTGAAGTTGAAAGGATTTACAATGGATTTACGCCACTGCCTTTAATATCTTTTGTTTTCACACACCCTTGAGGAGGTAGCATTCTCCATTCTCATCACATACGTGGCCTCTATGCGGTAATTAATGCAAGCTTAGGAGCAATTATTATCTTAAACTCCTAGCTTATTTTCATAATTACTGGCTTAAATGGGCTGTACCAATGTGATTTCTCCTCCCTCTCTTCTATTTGGGCTAAAGCAATTAGATTTGTCTCCATCCCCTGTGAAACACTTGTTTCTTAAGTATTTTATTGGCTTGCTCTCTCAGCAAAGGGCACATAATATTAGGAATTTCAGCAACAGAAGTCTCATCTGGCTTAAACTTTCCAAGGATTAAGGCACAAGTAGTGGGGACACCTCCTTATCCCTCCTCTTTAATAAGAGATGAAGTTATTGACAGCATGTTGCCTTGCAATGGCACCCCCAAACCTGCCATTTAGGGTGGACTGTCTCCCCCAAAGAAGGACATTTGGGGATTTGAGGTTGTTGGATACAGCAGAACCCTTTCCTCGATTCAACAGAATGGAATGCCCCCAAAGGCATTAAGTTGTGAATTATGGAGTCCATTAAACAACCAGCCTGGAAGAGGAAAGCAAACCACTACCTTTCATTTCCCCCATTTGAATTCCTCTCTCGCTCCTTTAGCTTCTTCCAATTTAAGCAGATCTAACTCCGTTCCAAAACATCCAGCAAAGTTTTATTTTCCCCCTTTCCCAGCTGAACTGAGATGGCCTGTCCTTAACACATAATTCTTCTCCTATCCCCGGTCGGTCTCGCCCGCTGACCGTGCTAAGACCTCCATTTCGACAAGGGCAAAAAATAAACAAAAATAAACCAACCTTTCCACGTTATGGCTCTCGGCGTAGAGCCCATCGGAGGCTCCCATCAGCAAGATGAACGACACGCACTGGGCATATGCTCGGCCATTTCCTTAACTGCCAACATGGCCATAAGCAATAAGAGGCATATAGATACCGTGTGCTAAGTGAGGCAGGGGATAGGATGATAGTGGAAGCAGTTTCAATTCAAGAGGTGTTCTCTCTCTCTCTCTCTCTCTCTCTCTCTCTCTCTGGTCATTGTCATAAAATACTAAGAGGTGGGCAAAGCAAGGAAAGGCCTCGAGGGGGAAGTTCCTCCCCTCCACCTGCTGGCACCTGCAGTAAGGTGTGAATGCTTAAGGTTGGTCTATCCACTCAGGACACGGAAGGAGAAGGAAGGGAGAAAAGAGGACAGCAAGAAGGTAAGGGCTGTAACCTTACCATGGCACAAGATTAAAGCAAATAAGGTCATCATTTTTAAATAAATAAATCATAAAACGAAAAAAGCTCTCAGTTTTTAAGCCCTCAGCAAGCACACTATTTCCAGCTGTTGGGTACCCATGAAACATAAAACCAACCTATTCGTTACCAGGGTTACAGACCTCATTTAGTTAATCATCACCATGATGACCAGGGCCCAAAAGGAGAGGGGTGGCAGGAAAGGTGTGGGGGAAAGAGGGGGGAGGAAACAAAGAACTTTAAGAAAATAAAAAGCTACTACTTTCTCTATCTATCCCGTTCTTTTATCTGCCCTCATGTCATCCTCCCCACTGGTCTTTATTCCTCCTTTCCTTTCTGTAGTACAGAAAGGCCAAGTTTTGAGCAGCGCTTTTCGAACAGCCAGGTATCATTTCTCCTCCAAATGGGAAAGGTGGGGCCTTTGGTTCATACTGCACCAGGTTGCTCAAGGTCCAGAGAGGAATGTGAGTTGAGAGGAAAGAAAAACGTGAGGGGAGGGGGATCCCCACACTTCTAACTTGTTAGTTAACCTGCCCGCCTGAGCCTTAATCAATAGCCAGGGACTCTGAAAGGAACAAAGAACAAACACAGAAGAAAAGCCGAGCCCTTATCTCAGATCCCCATCAGATAAGCCATACCTGGAGTCCAAAGGGACAGGCTGGCCTGTTCAGCCCTTTCCGAGTTCAAGAGGGAGCAAAGGGATGTTTCTGTGGCTTCTCTACACTTCAGTGATAGCATTCTTGCTTTGAATTTATTTTAATTTGTTCCCAACACCATCATTATTTTTAGGAGGCAGAGGAAGAAGGGGAACCAAGTAAACCCTGAACTCTAATCAAAACATGCATCTCAGGGTAATTTTGGAATTAAGTCTCTTTCTGCGTGTCTTAAGGGAGCAAGCCTATGCATGTCTACGCAGAAGTAAGCTCCACTGAGTTCCATGGGATTAGTTCTCAGTTCCTTTAAAGTTGTAGTCCTGTACTCACTTACCCAGGGAGTAAGCCCTATTGAGATTCATTGGGACATACTTCCAGGTGGACGTGTACAGCACTGCGCTGTAACAATCTGTTTAGCTAGCAAGCGGTCTGGATTCAGATGGCCCCTGTAATAGGCAAGGGTGCCTTGCGTCTTTCACCTCTTGATAAACACATTCCAAAACCTCCAATTAGCCGCTCTTGCAAAAACACACCACACGGAAGAAAGCTCTTAAATTGACATGTGATTGCTTTCCAATTTGCAGTAAAAGAAAAAAGAAAATCAAATGCGTTACAGGGTTCCCGATGAGACAGGCAGCCAGAGATCACACACCCTTGACCTTTCGTTTCAGGAGATTTTGGTAAAGGATGTGTGGAAGCCCCGAATTCGTTTGTGAAGATTCAGCAGAGAGGGGGGGGGAAGTACCCAATGCAGCCTCTAAAGAAATCCTAAGAGCTCCTCAGAGAACCATCAAAACAAACATTTACCAGCTTCTGGGAAAATGATATTGTTACCAAAAGCAATTTGCAAACACTTTGTCAGAACGCAGCATGAGATAATTAAGCATATTTGAATTTACAATTTAGATTCTTCTATTAAGGGTGGGAGAGGGGGACGCCCAGCAACCTCATCCTTGTTCTTATTTTATTTTATTTACGTCTTCCAATTTCAGCAAAGATTTATTGTTATTATATTATTTGTTTTGCCAGTTTCAATTTTTCTGTCATCACTTGCTCAGGGCAAGCTGTATAAATGCAGGGTGTTTCAACTGTTCACATCAAAACTTCTCTTAAGGCTGCAGGCTTACTATACATACTGATCTGGGGAAATGCTGTGTTAAACACAGTGCCACACACTTCCAAGTAAACATGAGTAAGATTGCACTGCATGAGCAGAAACAGGCACCAGCAAGGCTGTATTAGGAGTTTAAACCTTGCTCAGTTTTAAGCCTGGATCAATATTATTTTCAATAAGTATTGTGGGATTCCCTAGTACAATAGCCTGTGTGTGTGTGTGTGTGTGTGTGTGTGTGCGCGCGCACGCATGCCATAGGGGACCTCGATATCTATGAAAGTCTATCCATTGTTAAATCAGATTACAATAAGAACTCAAGGGGGAATGATTATGTTATACTACCCGGTCAGGCATTGACCTACACACGTAGTTTTAGTCCTAGTTTTAGTCCAACAGATTGAATTTTTTGTTGCGCAAAATGGGCACTCCAAAATTCTCAAAGCTATTTGCTGTGGATGTCAACAGGTTTCTTGATGGGAGGAGGTGAGACAAGCCCCCCCCCCCTCAGAAAATTCTCTTGTGAGAAATTTCAGCTCATTTCATGCTAGACAAAATCGAAGGAAAACTCTACTGTTAGTTCATATTGGTGGATGAGGGACGTTGTGGGCAGAGAAAGGAGGACTGGAAGGGGAAAAGGTTCAAGCCCATTACTTCCTTCCATGATATTAAAATAATATCAAAGAATATTAAAACTGGATCCATGCAGATGGTGAAACTGGTCAGGGGTGCATTTAACTGAATTTTCTCCAGGGGAGGACTGAAATTCTTCAACCGTTCAGGAGAAGCGTGAAAAACAATAACAATAAACAGTATGTACCAGCAAATTATTTTCTGAGAAATTTCAGCTCAGCTATGGTTGAAAGGGGAAGTTAACAGTATATAAAAATGGAAACTTGTGGCACAAACATGTGCATAGATTATTTTCAAAATAAGAAACCCTGGGTTCAACAGGTTAGTGAATACAAGACTGCAGATTTAAATGAATAGTTGTATTTATAGTTAGAGAGGATTGTAGAAAGCAATCTTTTGATATTTGGATATCTGCTGATAGACTACCAACACATAAAGATTTGTGTCATTCATCAACATTTAGATGAGCTCAACAGCTGCTGCTGCTGCTGTTTTTCTTTTTTAAAAATAATAATAATAGTGATTTTAAAGGTGCAGTCCTCAGCACACCTACTTGAGAATAAGCCCTACTGATGTCAACAGAACTTACTTCCAAGGTTGCACAGTTAAAATTCCAAACTGTTTTGGGGGAAAAACATACTATGTGCTCTTTGTTGGGGTTCAGGTCATATTACACTTAGTGGAACTTACTGTACTACTGAGTAATTGAATCCACAAAATTAAGCAACCTACATTTAGCACCCTAACCTGATTTTCATCTAAGAAAGATTTTCTTGGGAATGTCATGGATTTTCATGAAACATTGCTCTAGGATGGAAGTCCTAAAGATACTAATTCCCACTTGGGGGGGGGGAATGGAACTTACTCCAAAGTAAATATGGTTGGGATCAGGTGCCCATGCTATAATTTAGCGAGTACTTCTTCAAAAGTAATACCATTCAAGTTGAAGGCACTATTAAGGTGTAGGATCTTATTGATAGGGTTTAAAATGTGAATGTGAGATACTACAGAATTTTAGAGTCGCAGACACGGGGGAAACAGCCGTTTCTGAACTATCTACCAGTTTGGAGGACTGCAGAGTTGTTCATTCAAAAACTGTCCATCATACCTTAGTGTACACATTAAGACCCACATTTCGTTTTCAAATTAATAGCTCTCTAAAGGCTGCAATCCTATATCCACTTATCTGGGAGAAATAATCATTGAAACCAGCGGGACTTGTTTCTGAAAAGACTTGGGCAGGAGTGTGCCGTAAGCCTATTTGAGGGAGCACCGATGTGTCACAAGTTCCCCATATTTCAGACAAGAGCTCTTTTGATACAGCACAAACAGCTTGTGCTGGTTGCCTTTCTGATAATTCAGAAATATCTGGAAGAGCGGGAAATATATGGAAAGCCCCTGAACGTAACAAATCCGGTAATCTCACCTTTGCCACGAGTTCACTAGAGGGCCTTTACAAAAAAGGAAAAAAGGGAAAAAAAGGAAAAACCCACCAAATTTGTTTTTGCAAATTGATTTTAGCAAATGCCTTATCCTGCATATTCAGGTGCCCTGAATAAGATTGCATCCTCAGACTCATGCCCCCACACCCCGCTTTTGCAACATGGAAATGATAATACTACGGCCGTAAGGAAGGCAACAAGAGCATATACGTGTGGAACGCCTGAAACGTTCAAGAATGCTACATTCCTGCTAAGTATTTTTATTATCCATTCAAACCCAGGTAGGAGTTTTGACCTTGAGTTCAGTGAGATATCAGCCTGGAGCAATCCTATAAACTTTGTAAGGCTTATGCAGGCACAACAGGATAATGGCCCCGTTAAATATCGGCACTAGCCATGCAGTACAAGTCTAAGCTTCCTTACTCAGGAGTAAATCCCTAGTAAATCCCTAGACTTACTCCCTAGTAACTGTCTGAAGAATTGCAGCTTTAGAAGCAGGTTTATATTGGAGAAGGGCTATGTGGAGAGGGATGAAATCTAATTAACGGGCTTTGATGGAGGTAAATATAAAAGAAGTTAGCCCTGCTGACAGATCCCTTCTTTTTCTGTAATCATTTTCTCCTGGCTTCTGTGTTGAAATGTAATGAGATTGGATAGTATTGAAATCAAGATTGGTTTCAGGAGACCTTTCGAGAAAGGAAAAAGGAAAAAAAGCAAAGAACACCAAGCAAATCAAAACCGTTTCTTGTCTTGTGTGGCCATCCCCACCCCCACTCCCCGCTTTGGAAGAACACACAAAGCAGTCTTTGCCAACCTGGTGCCCTCCAGATGTTTTGGATTGATTCCCAAACTTCTGGAGGGCACCGGGTTGGTGAAGGCAGACACAGAGGAACCTTCCAGAACCTTTTCCAAGAAGTGAAAGCCGAACAGAGCGCTCTGCGTCAACTCCCCTAAAGTCCACAACGCCCAACTGCCTTTTCCTGCTTTTGGAGCCAACAACGGATGACGAGAACCATTTTTGCGTGCTTACAAAACACACACACATACACGTCTTAAAACTCTCACCCGGTTTACTGTGTCAACAGCACAAACACACACACACACACAAGCATCAGCAGCCCAACAGGCCAAAGGAAAAGCTGACAAAAAGTCTAGGGTTTCTTTTCTTTGAAAGCCATTCTTTCAATCGTTTTCCTCCTGCGCAAACCATTTTGATCCACTCAACATCCCTCCACACCGACTGGCACAGAAGGCTTCAGATCTGAGGAGTTATTCCCCCTCCGAAAGAGAATCTGGTGTCTCTTTCTTTCTCAGTGCCCAACTCAAAGCAGCAAGTAGAGACAGGTTAGGCATGGAAGCGGAGCTCTGGTGAGAGAACTGGAAGAGAGATTATGAGGAAGCAAAGAGGCTCTCTTATAACACACGGATAGACCTGCAGCGGTTATAGGAGGCAGTGGAGAGGAAAGAACGAGGAGACCAACTCAAAATGGCTCCTTTAAGCCAAACTGCAAACACCCTGGACAGAATCAAGATCTCTGCATCCTCTAGTTAATTGCCAAAACCTTAATCCAAGAATCAAATCCCATCCCCTTTACCACTTACACATCACACCATTATTTACCATTTTAGCATTAAGAGAACAGAAATTACTGCTTTCCAATGTATGTGCCTTTAAATATCTGTTACCCCACCTGCGCTTAAACTGCCCCCTGTCCATGTTAAACAGGGTCACAACCATTTATTTCTCTTTTAGCAGTGGGGAAGGGATAAAGATGGGAAAGAATTAAGCAAGGCACAGTTCGCCAACAAGGAGGGAAAAGACATTTAGGATTCAGTGAGAGATACAAACCATGGGCTGCTTGGATTGCTCTTCATCTCTTGGTCAACTGAGTGCTTTCCACCCCCCTCGCCTAACTGCCGTGATTCAGTCATCACCACCGATCCCAAATCTGCCTCCTTTGTCAAGATCAGGGCACGAGAGACTAAGGTTCCCCCCCATTGGCTGCCTCCTATTGAATGCCTTGCAACTTTGCTTCTACCTGCCCCAACTGGTTTGGCCAGTTGTAAGGTGAACGTTTGGATTTGCGAGGTTTCAGCCATCCCCACCCCCCTCACCTTCCATCTCAAAGCAGACAAAACCTGATACTTCTTTTTTCAAAAAAACCAAACTTCCTTCAGTCTACCTGGAGAAAGAAAAGAGACAAAAGATAGAAGGGGGTGGGGGGGGGAAGCACACCTAAGCAAGAAGACTTTACTGCGGCTCAACCACCACCATTAAACTCCCGTTTAGTGCACATCCACGGCGGGAATCTTTCAACCTACAGCATATGAGGACCGCGAAGCCATTACAACGACTTTGGCGCAAGGTGCCAGGTAACCTTTTCCCAACCCAAAACCGCCAAGGATCGTAAATCAATAAATACATGCATTGAAAAGGCAAGTCGCAGCAGGCCTCTTGTGAGTGACTTTGGAGGGTCGGCTCTTCCCACGTCTCAGCAATTTCTCGGGATTTCTCGGCAAGGAGTTTCGCAGGATGTAGACACGGCTGAGAGTTTGGGGGGTGGTGCTGCAGAAAGCACGCAAGGAATCGGAATAGCTTTGCTATATCTACGCTACCAAAAAGAAAAGAAAATCCTTAAAATAAAATTAATTTTTTTTTTAAAGGAAGGGGGAGCCGCGATGTTGCCCGGCCATCATGGAAGCCTCAAGCATCTTACTTGTTTAAGCTGGAATACAGGAGAGACGGAGAATGTCTAACGGCTCAGCTTACATGTACTTCCTCGACCCCTCCCTTAGCAGGTGCATTCTTTGCTCCCGACCAATCTCCTTGCCTCTAGCCATGAACAGGTGTGTCCTGCCATCTTGGGATAGGCCAGGCGGGGAACCGTCAGGCGTGATGTAGCCACGGACCCCACACAATAGGCTTTCGGAGCCTCCCCACCTCCAAAGGATATTTTCAAATATCGGGGGGGGGGGGGAGGAAGTTAAGTTGATGTGTGACATATGCATACTGTATCTATCTACCTAGCTACCAACCTAGCACGGCCTGTTGCTCCCATTTTCCCTCAACCTTCATATCTGTTCATTTATTTACGAAATGTAGGCTAACTGGTTGGAAAGGGGTCCCTGCCACCAGCAGGGTGTATAACCTTCTGGCAAAAGAAGTTCAGTTAGTCTCCCCCTCCAAGCTGCCACAACTGCCATAAGCCAGGGAAGGAGGGGAAGGTTTCAAATAAGGAAGTCACTTTCTGTAGCGTTCAGTCAGAGTCATCCAAGGTTGCAGGTTTCTTGCAGATGTGGGTTGATAAACTCCACCCTTCCATGATGTGCATCAGAAATGGGAAACCTCAGGCCCAGAGGCCAGACGTGGCTCTCCAGGCCTCTCCACCTGGTCCACGGATCCTGGCTGGAATGTGTCCTTAAATTCTGATCATGCCTCATGGTTGCCAGGATGGAGAGAAGTGTGTGAGCGTGTGTAGAAACAAGCCAACTGTACGAAGCTAAACATTTACATTTGTGCCTTTGCCTGCTTTTGCCTTGGGCTCTGCCCACCCCTGGCATGTGGCCCCCAGAAAAGAATGTGCCTAGGGTTGCCATATTTCAAAAAGTAAAAACCGAGACACTCCAAAAGTCGCTGAGCTTTTACAAGAAAAACCCTGAGGTTGTTGAGCTTTTTTTACAAAAACGCAATTTTTCGATTGACTTGCCTAAGATCCAGAACAAAGCGCTGTCTTTCAGAAAATTTCCCCATATGTCAATTCCACATTTGAAATCCCAGTAATGTCCAGAAAAATCCGGATGTATGGCCCAAAGGGTGGCAAAAGGTTCCTGTTCGCTACTGACAGTCATTAGAATCCCTATGGTCCACCGTTGTCTTCTAAATATACAAAATGAGAGTCTGTACATCACCAGTGTTGATGTTGGATTAATCTACCAGTCCAATCTGGGTTCTGTACATCAAATGAGGAGGGAGGCGCCATTTTTGTCCTTTGCCTCAGGCAGCAAGATATCTTGGGCTGGTCCTGGAGGCTTACTAGGGCTCCAGCCAGAGGTCTCTTTCTAGCCCTAATGGAGATGCTGAGGATTGAACCTGGATCCTTCCATACGCAAAGCGATGTGCTCTACTACTGAGCTATGGGCTGTCCAAACTAAAATATGTGAAGTTTTTCTGGATATATGCCCTTGCTTAGGAGCTGAAGGAATGCCTTGTTGGATGAGCAAAGATCCCCTCCCATCTAGTACTCTTGACAAGAACCTACAGAAATTTGGGAACTGGGGGTAGGCATTGAGAGAATTTCCCAAGTGTCAGAAGGAAGAGGCAGTTCTCTATAATAGGGTTGGGCAACTGGAGGTGTGTGTCTTCATGCCAATGGGGCACTGCCCCACCAAACTTAGCCTGCCCTCAGCCAGCCCAGACTTCCTGCCTTCCTATTTAACAGCAAGTACAAAGGGAGGTCTTGGTTGTAATCTTCCTTCTCCTTAGTCTCAGTTTTGCCCTTGTAGAACTCATCGAGGAGGAGCATGAGGGCAAGATTATAATTAGTTGACTCCACATGTCATCATCTCTGCCTCTATCTATCATTTGCTCTGGCTTTGCTTGCACTTGGGTTCCTGCCCTACCAATCTCAATAGGCACAAGCCCCCACTGTAGGCAAATCCAACCCTCAATGCAAATCCAACCCCCCAACCCCCATCTAGCCAGCAACATAACTCCTAAACCCAAAGGTCATAAACACTATTATCCAGTTTCTCTCAGCCAGTTTCTCCCAAACTGGGACACAAGCAATGGGTTTCTTAAGTTCTTCTCCTGCAATGTGAACAGCAAGACAGAGTCCTTTGGCCTATTTTGAAACCTGGGGTGCTCTGAGATATAGGCAAAGGGCTGTTGATTTCTATTGTATTTTTTAAAAAATGTAAAATCACTTTTCGCCCCAAGTAAATGGGTTCTTTAAGGCCAACTTCTACAACCTGAACAGCAAGGGAGGTGCTGGCAGAACCCCATGTCCTATGATGTCACCAGGATATTGTCTCCTGGCAACAAAGGGCTCTTTAACCCCTTCTCTCCTGCAGCGTACACAGCAAGGAAGGCCTTGCAAGAGAAACGTGAAGGCTCAAGGCACCAGTGCTATTTTTCTAGAAAAATAGGTGCCAGAACTCACTATTAACATCTCCCTTGTTCTCTTATACAGTGGTACCTCGGGTTAAGTACTTAATTCGTTCTGGAGGTCCGTTCTTAACCTGAAACTGTTCTTAACCTGAAGCACCACTTTAGCTAATGGGGCCTCCTGTTGCCACCGCGCTGCCGGAGCACGATTTCTGTTCTCATCCTGAAGCAAAGTTCTTAACCCGAGGTACTATTTCTGGGTTAGCGGAGTCTGTAACCTGAAGTGTATGTAACCTGAAGCGTATGTAAGCCGAGGTACCACTGTAATAGTGAAGGTGCCCACATGAGAGGTGCCAGAACTGAGTTCTGTCGGGTTCCAGCTGAAAAAAAAGCCCAAGAGTCTACCAAAGCATCTTTTCTGCTGGCGCAGAGGGGAGTGGGATCATAACTTTGCCCTTTTCCTGCATATCCAAGTGATAGTGGATAGTGCCAATGGTTGTGTCCAGCAGTCCTTTTTCAGACGAAAATATGCCCCCACTGTTGAAAAATTCACCTCCAATATTTTTATCAGTGTCATTTTGTGGAAGCCGCCTTGAATTGCATTCTGGGGAAAAGGCAGAATATAACAACAGCAACAATGGGTCTGCTTTGAGCAGGACTAGCATTCAATACAGGCCCATAATTGTACAATAAAGGTAAAGGTAAAGGTACCCCTGCCCGTTCGGGCCAGTCTTGCCAGACTCTAGGGTTGTGCGCTCATCTCACTCTATAGGCTGGGAGCCAGCGCTGTCCGCAGGCACTTCCGGGTCACGTGGCCAGTGTGACAAGCTGCATCTGGCGAGCCAGTGCAGCACACGGAACGCCGTTTACCTTCCCGCTGGTAAGCGGTCCCTATTTATCTACTTGCACCCGGGGGTGCTTTCGAACTCCTAGGTTGGCAGGCGCTGGGACCGAGCAACGGGAGCGCACCCCACTGCGGGGATTCGAACCGCCGACCATGTGATCGGCAAGTCCTAGGCGCTGAGGTTTTACCCACAGCGCCACCCGCGTCCCTAATTGTACAATAGAAAGGGCTTAAGGAAATAAGATATGCCTGCTGGATCATGCCAATGGCTCATCCAGTCCAACATCCTATTTTTGCAGCTTGATGAAGTCCAAAAGAAAGACCTGAGGACAACAGCACTCTGCCCACCTGTGATTCACAGGAACTGGTATTCAGAGGCATAGTGCCTCTGGAGGAGCCCCTGCAAACACTTCCTTGAGTGCTACAGATCATACCTGATTATAGTGTTGAATTGGCCCCTAACTATGTAATGGGGCATGTGGCTACCCTGTGAGGATTTAATGAATGTTGTGATTGCAAAGTATCCACACGGAGGGTCAAAGCCTGTGCTCTGCTCACAGATCTACGGTCCTTCCCAATGCTTATGCACACTGGAGGGGGAGGAGTCTACATGAATTGAGCATGCCCAAATCTTCTGAGACACACTTGGGGTACTGTAGCAGTGCTCTACCACTCAACTGTGGCTCATCTACAGAAAAGTGTTTCTGTTCTGTCTCTGCCTGATCTACTGCCCTCAGTGTGTTTCCTTCCATTTAGTCTCCATCAGGGTGAGTTAGTCTGCCCTACATCTGAATCAAGCCTGATCCGGTTACTCACAGTACAGAAGCAGAGCAAACCTTAGAGGGGAATGCCCAGTATGTCCCTACATGAGTTGCAGTTATGGATTCGGTGCACTGAAATCAGGAGCCGTGCTGAGAACAGGGACTCCTGCAGAGACACAGAGGTACCTCTAAGTGAACTGCCTCAGACTCCTCAGACCTTTTAAGAATCAATCTTTTTTTGTGTATGAGTGAATTTTAATCTATTTGGGGGGGGGATGTGTGTCGTCAATGAAAGCTATGGCCTTATTTTATTAGCAAAAAGTGTGCACAAAGGCAAGTGTAGATAACTTTCAAAAATACATGGGGCTAGGGAAAATAGTTTGCAAAATATATGTATATAGGGCAAATAGCCTTTTTAAAAAAAAAAAAAACCAACGAATTTTCATGAGGACCTTGTAAAAAAATAATGATCACAACCTGAAATGGGGTGAGCTGAACTTCATGTTGTCAGCGGGGAATGAGAAACTGAAAGAAATTGAAATTGACAGATTGATCTATTCCTAATGGGGAATAGGATGGTGGATTTCAAACTGTTGCTTTAGCTGTCCTGTACATTTAATGCTACGATTCAGAAAGTGAACTCTATTGCATTCATGTTTAAAGGCGAATCTACATGATTTGAACTTTCTGAAGCAGAACTTATCCGAATTTTGCAGTGCAAGTTCTCTCACAAAGTAGTGCATACAAAGATGCATAACATGTGCATAAAATGCATACATTTGTGTACATAATGTACAAAGTGTGTTATATTTGGGTAACTTGCTTTGTGAAAATGTCTGTATGAAGCAAAACTGCATACAAAGATGTGTAGGTTAGGAGAATTTGCACTAAAACGTTGGTGAATTTTCACGAAGACTTTTTATAATAATAAAGAAATCACAAACTGGTGCGGAAATGGGGAGAATGGAGCTTAAGACTTGACAAATGGGGATGAACTGAAATTGACAGATTTGCCCATCCGTAACTACAATATACTCTGCTCAAACGAATACAAAATAAAGGGGTGAAATGCAACCTTGCAGGTTTTCTCCTTTCTCCTTGTTTTTAAGGGAGTTCGGTCCCTAGCTTCTCATGGATGATGTTGTTTAATGAAATGACCAATTATCATGCTAATTAGAAGAAGCACCTGGAAAATCCCCAGAAGGCGCAGCCCAGCAAATTGAACGCACGCACCGAGAGTTTGAAAGCTTTTGCATGCTGAATGGAACAATTTGTCTTCTGCAGGAGAACTCAGAGGACAATGTTGAGCTGTGGAGATACTTGGGGAAAGAACACAGCAAGCAGTGCTGGATTACCAAAGAGGCAGAGCAGGCACCGGCCTATGGGCCCCATGCCTTTTAGGGGCCCTTCGACAAGGAATCAAAATAATATTGATTTGATCTTGAAAGAAAATTACAATCAAGCCAAGAAGAAGCTTCAAGACAATTTGCAAGAAGCTTCGAGATAATTTGCAAGTTTGACAGCCTTAGGGCTTCTGCAGGGTTTAATCTGGCACTGGCAGCGTCAAGTTGGTGGGTCTCAAGGTCTGGCCTTGACATTTCAGAGTTTTAGCTTTGGGATCGCTTGAAGGCAGGACAAAATTTCATGGGCCAGGATGAAGAAGGTTGAGGGAAGAAAGACAATTTCTGTGTTGCTTCTAACTTTGCCCCAATTTAAAACAATTTACTGAATAGGGACACTACTCCAAGGGATAGCGAAGCTGTTGGCCCTCCAGACATCACAGGGCTACAGCTCCCATCAGCCTTGGCAATTGGGCACTCTGGCAGAGCCTGATGGGAGTTGGAGTCCTACAGCAGCTAGAGGGCACCTGGTTCCTCAAGCCACCACTACGTCATGAACTGGTTACTAGCCAACAGTGTCTTTGAAGGAATGAGCTAGGAATTAGACTAAATAAAATATTGTGGAGCAAAAAAAGAAGAAGACTGGAACTTCAAAAAGCTGACAGGTTCCAGAGCGCGGGTTATGTTTCACAACAACAACATACAGCATTTTTAACGTTGGATGAAATGTGTCACTGTGTTTATCATGATGATCTGATTCCACCCCCCTTCTTGCACAAGCCCCTTTGAAGTTCCCTTCAGCCCCTTGTAGTAATGACAGCAGTAAACACCTTTGCTTTTGTCTGATGAGAACAACCTTGGGGCTCGGTGACCTCTGCAGATCTCACCTCCTGACAAGGCTGCTGTGTTGCTGAAAGCCACGCCTCTTTGTGCATGCAGTGGCAGATCTTGGGCATCACCGAAAGGAGCGGGGCAGGGGCTTGCCCTGATGGGCTTTTCACTCATCAATGGCATACCAGCATTCCTAGTCACCTGTTGAAGGTGCACAGCCCTGGGGAGGACCCAATTCTGAATCTGGAGCCTGCTGGGTTTCTGCGCCTTCTTTCTATCACTAAGAACATAAATGAGAAGAGCCTGTTTGATTCATCTCATCCAGCATCCTGTTCTCACAGAGGCCACCCAGATGCCTCTGTGGAATCCTACAAGCAGACCCAGAACGCAGCAGCACTATCTCACAATTTGTGATTCCCAGGAAATGGTTTTCAGAAGCATTACTGTCTCTGACCGTGGAGGCAGAGCACAGCCATCATGGGTAATAGCCACAGATAGCTTTATTCTCCATGCATTTGTCTAATCTGCCTTCAAAGTCATCCAAGTCAGTGGCCACCACTGACTCCTGTGGCAATGAGTTCCATAGTTTAACTACACTGTGTGTGAAGAAGTGCACTGCTCTCTTCAAGATTAAGCAGTCGCCTCCTCTCCACACCTGTGAGATAGTGCGGATTGGGCCCAGAGGGAGAAGCAAGTGACTAGGCAATACCGAGAGTTGGCAAGGGGTAGCAGGCTAAATTGGCATCCTCGGGCTCAGGCCCACGTGACAGATGGCTGCGAGCCTCCCCCTTTATATTACCCACAATGCCACAGAACAAAATGGCAGCCACCTTGCAATGAGTCTTGTACCCAGGAATGCAAAACCTTTTTTCAACTGGAGGGCCACATTCCCTTCTGGGTAAACTTCCAGGGGCTGCATCCTGTGAGGCAAAAGTGGGCAGAGCCTTTCCTGTAAATGCTACCTTTTTGTAAACTAGACTAGTTTCTACACTCCAGCACACCCGCTCTCTGTTCTCCATCCAAGCAAGCAAGAAGCATTGTCAAAACTTGAGGACACATTCCAGCCAGGCCAAAATAGCCAAGTGATAAAGTACGAAGCTGGACAGTGAACGTGGTTTGGGGAGAGTTCCAGTGCCAGATAGAGAGACTTGGATGGTTGCATTAGCCCCTCTCTCTGGGCTGGAGGTTCCCCACCCAACCCCTGCTCTGATCTGTATGTCAATAAGTCAGTTCATTCACAAATACTCTCAGTATAATACAGTTTTATTACTTAAATCAGGTGGGGAGGAGGCCAAGATGGCGACGGAGGTAGCAGCCTAATTAGAGCCTCCGACTTCAACTTCAAACTACTTAAATCAGGAAGTTCAAGGTGCCACCAGGCCACGCCATCTCTCACCTCATCTCCATCCCTGCCTGTCTCCTAAGCTAGGCTAGAAGTGGAGAACTAAAACTTTTAACATACCCTCCAACATTTCTCTGATGAAAATAGGGACATGGTATTCCATAATAATATTGTTTTATTTATTTATACCCCACCCATCTAACTGGGTTGCCCCAGCCACTTGGGGTGACTTCAAGCATATATAAAAACATTAAGAAGCTTCCCTATGTAGGGATGTCTTCAGATGCCTCCTAAAGGTTGTTTAGTTACTTACAGCATTGGCTTAGGGGTTGCATAACTCCGCACCCTCCAACATTTATCTGATGGAAATAAGGACGTCCTAAGGAAAAGCAGGACATTCTGGGATCAAATAAGAAACTGGGATGGTTTCTGTAAATCTGAGACTGTCCCTGGAAAATAGGGACACGGAGGCTCTGCCTTAAGACAAGATTCAGTCCAACCTTGCCAGACTCATACGACTTAATCCTACAAATACAAACTAGGGTGAACAGCAGCAGAGGCAAAGCTAGTTACTTTCCCTGGATGAACTTCATGGGAAGGACTTGAGTGCAACAGGGCACTCCCCAGATGCAATTTCCAGCAACTGGTGTTCAGATGTATTCTGACTCCAGCTGTTGAGACAAAGCACAGCCATCATGGTTGGCACCCAATGATAGCCTTCTCCCCCATGAATGTGTCCAATCCTCTTTTAAATGCATCCAAGTTAGTTCCCCCCAGTACACCTTGCGGGAGCAAATTCCTGGAGAGTGGATCCTTTCGTAGTCAAGATGGCACCACCCATGCACAAGAGGGAGGTATTAGCAAAAAAGAAAATGTAAGGAAACAAACCTAAAGGGGATGTGACTCCTACCCCAACTATCCCAACAATGCTGGAAATTTTGTTTGGAAGCGGGGCAGGGTGGGGAGGATGGAAAACCTGGTGGGATTCAAATGAAATGGAGTACCTGGAAAAGGGCACAGCTAACTGGCTGAAACCCTGAGCAGAAGCATTTTGCTTATTTCAGTGGGGGTTCCACTGGTTTAACTCAGAATTCCAAACAGAGAAGAAATTGGAAGCGTTGCTGTTTTCTGGCTGTGCTACCTGGGTGAAGTTCTTTAGCAGAAAGACGTCTGAGGCCAGGAGATAGCTGATGGAAGGAGGTGAAAATCATTGCAGGCTTAAAAGGGGCATTAAGGCATTTCAGAGCTCCTGCTTGTTTTTCACGGGAGCAAAGTTCAGCTCAGGGCCCCACCTGCCCTTACAGTACCTGAAGCCAAAAAGGCAGTGAATGGTGTCTTGGCATGTGAAGCGAGCTGGGGAAGAGAGGCGGGAGGGGGAGGGTCAAGGAGGGGGAAGGGAGGGGCCTTGGGCATTGCAGTATCTGTAAAGGATCAGGCAGCTAAAAGCCTGTGTTCCACGCAGCATCATGTATCAACACCCATGACTCCAAGCACTCCCAAACCTTTGTCAAAGTTGGCATTTAACAGTTATTCCAACTAAACATTCGGAAAAACTTTCTGACAATAATAGCTGTTCGGCAGTGGAAGAGACTCCCACGAGAGGTGGTGGACTCTCCTCCCTTGGAGGTTTTCAAGCAGAGGTTGGATGGCCATCTGCCATGGATGCTTTAGCTGAGATTCCTGCACTGCCGGGGGTTGGACTAGATGACCCTTGGAGTCCCTTCCAACTCTAAGATTCTATGAGATTAATCAATGGGGCCATTAGCCCATTCTTTGTTATGCACAATTAGAATGGCCCGAAACAAAGGCTCAGGAAGGTGGAGAAAGCAGATTGGAAGATTTGCCCTCATCTACACAGGAGACTATTGAAGTCTGCCTCCTTACAGCCATGAGGACTACCATTCTTTTTATTCTAAATAAGAAAAAATATACAGTGGATGCTCGGGTTGTGAACATGATCCATGTGGGAGGCATGTTCGGAACCCGCAGCACTGCTTCTGCACACGCGTGGGTCGTGTATCAGCGCTTCTGTGCATGTGCAAAGTGCGATTTAGTGTTTCTGTGCATGCGTAAGCGATAAAACCCGGAAGTAACCCATTCCGGTATTTCCGGGTTCGGCGCAGTGCGCAACCCGAAGCATCTGTAACCCGAGGTATGACTGTACAGTGATACCTCGGGTTACATATGCTTCCGGTTACATACGCTTCAGGTTACAGAATCCACTAACTCAGAGATATTACCTCGGGTTAAGAACAGGATGAGAACAGAAATCGTGCAGCGGTGGCACAGCGGAGCAAGAGGCCCCATTAGCTAAAGTGTTGCTTCAGGTTAAGAACAGTTTCAGGTTAAGAACAGACCTCCAGAACGAATTAAGTTCTTAACCCGAGGTACCACTGTACAATGATTTCAGGGAGTGCAACCGTTCTACCAGCTTGCTGTGGCTGGAAGAGAGACAGGAAGGAGGAGACATGTGGGGTGGGAGTGGGTGGGGGGATCAGGTGCATTGTGGTCCTGCTTTCTGTGGCAGCCTCACATTCCTGGAAACATCGCATTAGGAGGCTGGATTCCCCTCCAAACAAGCAAGCAAGCAAACTAACCAAAAAACTGAGCAGGCCTACATTGTTCCAGTTGGCCACGTCCCAAGCAGCAAAAAAAGGGAAAAACTGATTCAGAGGCCCTTTGGAAGACACTCCCTATTGGCACAGACACCCACCTGGCTCTATCTAATCCTCCCCACCCTTGCATTTATACACTGAGCCACTCCTGCTGCCTCACTGCCCTTTACTCCAGTCAGGACGAACAAGCCCAAGAGGCGGAGGTTGCGGGGCGAAGGGTTGCCCCTGGTGGGGAGGGGGGCATCCTCCTCCGTGATCCAACAACACCTTGCACCTTCTGCCCGGTGTCCCTCCCCTTAATGGAAGGCGCCTTTGCCAAGAAGCAGTTTCTTCTCCGCTCCCACCCAATCTGGCAAGCTTTGGGGGCGATAGGCTTTCTCGCCCTTTGTTCCCAGCTAGGATCATTTAAGTGGAAGCAGGTGTTCTCCTCCGCCGCTAATCTCCTGTACACGCCTATGGTCCCAGCAACCGCTTTCACGTTCCAGATGGGTGATGGGAGACAGCTTTCCCTCCCCCCCCCACACCTCCTGTGAGGGCGGAGGACTTGCTGTGGGAGGCGAGGCTCCGATCGGCTCTCCATGCGGAAGCAATGAAAAAGAAACCGTTCATAAAGGCACTTAGGATTGCTGGGTTTCCACCCCGCTCCCCTCCTTCCTTTGTTCTATCATCTCCTCCCCATCAACCCTCACCGCTCTCCATTTCCACCTTACAAAAGATTTGGGGGTGCCAGGGTGTGGGGGGAAGCAATGGAAAAAAGAAGCAATGGGAGCCAGGAGATGGGAAGGGAACAGTGTTCTTCTTATATTTTTTTTTAACATTCACCCAAGGAACCGGCTGTCATTTGTAATTTGATTCCCTCATTCCATCGGCAGGATGTGAAGCACAAATGAAAAGAGTACCTCTGAGCATGCACAGATTTGGCTGCCTTCCTTCTGGAAGAAGTAGGGGGGGTGGGTAGCATACTATTTATTAAGGACCATCTAGTCCAGCATCTTAGTCTCATAGTGGCTCCACAGATGTCTGAGGGGAACCAGCAAGCAGGACCTGAGCTCAACAGCACTCTCCCCTCCTGTGGTTTCCAGCAAATGGTATTCAGAAGTTTGACTGGCTTGTACCATAGAGGCAGAGCATAACCATCATGGCTAGCAGCCATTGATTGCCTTCTCCTCCATGAATCTGTCTAATCGTCTTTTAAAACCATCCAAGCAGGGGGCCATACCTTAGTTCCTAAGTTTAACTATGTACTGCTTGAAGAAATACTTTCTTTTATCTATCCTGAGCCATCCAATATTCAGCTTTTTTTTGCTTTTTTTTGAGGTGAGGTGATTAGAACTGTACACCATATTCCAAATGTGGTATTAAAAGTAGTTTTAGAGGGCGGCCATCAAAGCACGACTTTTGCCCTTTGAGCCAAGCTGTGTCTCTACACCTGCTCGCTACTAGTGGGTGAGAAATTGGTTTCATTTAGCAATTAACTTGCCCTTAATTTGCAAATTAGTTTGCGCTTTACAAAACAACCTGAGAATCCAAACGCAGCTGTCCTTTCAAATCTGCGCTTCTCCCAATTTTGCACTGCAGTTCTCCAGCTTAGCGATATGTACAGAAACGCATGTGCATATATTAGTGGAAATAACATATACAAATTAGGGGAGATGGATTGGCAAAAAAAAAAGGATCGATTTGCAGTAAAATGCTGAGAAATTTTCATGAACATTTTTGGGGAAATTTCACAGACTGATGCAGAAAGTATTGAACTGACGTCTGGAAGAATGAGAAGCTGAAACCGACATGGACAGATTCACCTATCCTTACACTGCACACATTTTAAGGAGGGTGAGTCATAGTGGAGACATGAAAAATAACCTCCTTGGCTCTTCCTTCCTATTTTGAGCCCCACAAGATTTCACAGAGAGAAATGAAAGGAAATCCTAGCTCTGTGGCAAAACACCTGCTTTGCATGCCAAAGGTCCCAGCTTCAATCCTCGATGGCATCTCCAGGTAGGGCTAGAAAAGATGCCTTGCCCAAAACCCTGGAGAACTGCTGACCATCAGAGTAGACAATACTCTGGACCGATGGAGGGAAACCTCCTATGTTCCTCTGTGGCACAGCCCAGACCCAGGTCAGCCACCTTCATCAAAGTCAGACCTACATCTCTCATTGCATTATTGCCAGATTCTGGTCTAGACATGGAGCCTGAAACAAAATCTGCAAGCATCAAATCAGGAACAGAAGATGGCACTGGGTGGTAAATCAGGGCTTAGAACTAAACCCTGACCTTCTCTTTTACTGCTGCCTCCATCATAGAAGCATTTTATTTTATTACACATTATAACTCTCTCCTCCTCCCAAGATCTCCAGTTGGATGAAGTATGAATCCTGGATTTGCCTCCCAATGAAGTCTGACTTCTGGGGCCCAAACTTGCTTGGCTTCAGCCAGGAAACATAAGACGAGTCTGCTGGATCAGGCAAAGGCCCATCTAGTCTAGTAGTCTGTTCTCACAGTAGCAAACCAGGTGCCTGTAGGAAACCTGCAAGCAGGAGAACTCAGGGACTGGGCAAAAGTTCGGTTCAGTTCACCTTTAAAAGCAGAATTTACTTACCATATTTTTCGCCCTATAGGGCGCACTGGCCCATAGGACGCACCTCGTTTTTTGGGGGGGGAAATGAATTTAAAAAATTATTTCCCCCCCCAGCCACGGGGCTGGGGCGGGGGAAGCCCGAGCTTCCCCGACCCCAGCCCCCAGAACAGGCTGCTATCCGCAAGCCTTGCGAGCCCGCGGGAACTCCCACCGGGCTCGCAAGGCTTGCGGACACCTGTGCAAAGCACAGGGCACCCTCTGGAGGGCGCCCCGTGCTTCGGGCTGCTGCCCACAAGCCTTGTGAGCCCGCGGGAACTCCCACTGGGCTTGCAAGGCTTGCGGATAGCTTCCTGAAGCCTGGAGAGCGAGAGGGGTCGGTGCGCACCGACCCCTCTCGCTCTCCAGGCTTCAGCGAAAGCCTGCATTCGCCCCATAGGACACACACACATTTCCCCTTCATTTTTGGAGGGGGAAAAGTGCATCCTATAGGGCGAAAAATACGGTAATTCACTGTTTCTGAAATGCAACCATTCTGCACTTTTCCAAACTCTGGAGTGCTGTTCTTCGGTTAATTAATGTGTGCAAAAAATGCACAGTAGTGAAAACAGTGTACAAAATGCATTCTATTATGGAAAATATAAATACAGTGGTACTTTGGGTTACATACGCTTCAGGTTACATACGCTTCAGGTTACAGACTCCGCTAACCCAGAAATAGTACCTCAGGTTAAGAACTTTGCTTCAGGATAAGAACAGAAATCGTGTTCCGAAGGTGCGGCAGCAGCAGGAGGCCCCATTAGCTAAAGTGGTGCTTCAGGTTAAGAACAGTTTCAGGTTAAGAATGGACCTCCGGAACGATTTAAGTTCTTAACCCGAGGTACCACTGTATTGCAAAAATATGCTTTACAAAAACATGTATATTAGGCAAAATTGCATGCAGAAATGTGCACATTGGGAAAAATTCTAATGAAAACGCTGAATTTTCATGACAGTTTTAGAAAATTCACAAATCAGGCCACATTCACACCAAACATTTAAAGCACTATGATACCACTTTAAAGAGTCATGGTTTTCCCCCAAAGAATTCTGAGAGAGCTGCGGTTTGCAAAGCGTACTAAAATCTGATGGCTCACTCCTACTTCTCTCACAGAGCTACAATTCCCAGAACAGTTTAATAGCCAATCCTTCTTCCTTGGGAACTAGGAATGGTAGCTCTCTGAGGGGTCTCCCAACAAGTCTCAGCACCATTTAAAGGAAGTGGTAATGAAAGTGTATGGTGTGGAGTTTGAACTGTGTCGATTCTGTACATGGACCAAGGGAGCTTTTTGGCCAGGCCCTAATCTGATGTTCTAACCACTACACCAGCTATTTAAAAAACTAAAATGTTATGGCTTCCCCCAAAGAATTCTGGGAGATGTAGTTCATTGAAGGAACGGTGAGTTGTGAGGAGACAACCCTCCCCCAATATTCCCCCTCCTGGACATACAATCCCCAGAGTTCCCTGTGAAGAGGGATTGATTGTTAAGCCACTCCAGGAATTGTAGCTCTGCGAGGGGAACGGGGGTCTCCTCGCAACTCTGGGCATCCCTCACAGCCCACAGTTCCCAGATTTCTTTGGGAGAAGCCGTGACGGCTTAGAACGGGATCGTCGAGCTTTAAAGCTATTGATGGGGGGCCTTGATGCAGAAATGTGGCAAACGAAACTCCATAGTGAGAAATTTCGAGAAACTGTTCGCCGGTTGCGCTTCGCTCCTCTTCCAGACCATCGCGTGACTCTGTGAATGTAGCCTGCCTTTTACTGTCACCGAGTGCCAGGAGGGGTGAGAATGAACAAGAGAGCTGCCTCACCCGTTCCGCTGCCAGGGGAGTCCTTTCTCCCCACCCCACCCCCGCCGCTGCTTTCTCCTTCACCTTCCTTTCCAAGCTCCGGCTTGTTTTGCGCCACTAATGACTAGCGGGAGGACTGACTCACAGAGAGGCACACAAAGGGCCTTGCTGAATAGATTCCACCCCCGCCGTGCTGCATTTCCTGTGCCACCTTCAAGCAAAGCTTCCTCCAGTCGCCTCCCTCCAAGGCGACGTTTGACACTCAAACTCGTGGGCACCTGCTTGGCTCGTGGGCATCCAAGAAAACAGAGCGTCGGAAGATTCCAGAAAGAGAAAAGAAAGCGCTTCTTCACACGGCTCATAGGTCAACTACAGAACTCACTTCTGCAGGAGGCTGCGATGGCCACAAACCTGGACGGCTTTTTTAAAAAAGGGAAATTCACAGAGGATAAGGCTACCAATGGCTACCAGCCACGATGGCTATGCTGTGCACCCACAGTTGGAAGAAGTTTGTTTCTGAATAGCAGTTGTTGGAAACTGAAGAAGGGAAGAGAGCTCTTGGGTTCAGGTCTTGCTTGAGGTTTTGCTACAGGCATCCGACTGGCCACTGTGAGAACAGGATGCTGGACTAGAGGGGCCACTGGCCTGATCCAGCAATCTCTGCTTATGTACTTATGTGCTAAATCAATGAGCACTCCAAAACTACGCAGTTGTTCTTTCAAGGGGAGCACAACCCTCTCAAGCATAGGCCAACTGAGATCTGGGAACCAGCTATCTCCAATACCTTCATCTTGTCTGGATTCGCATCCAGCACATCGCTACCTCCACACACACAGTTCCAGACCCTCATCAGCCACACCTAATTCAGAAGGAAGAGACAAATAGAGTTGGGTGGCCTTTGCATATTGATGGACACCTTGTTCCAAATCTTCTACTTGTGGGTTCCCCACAGCCATCTGGTTGGCTACTGTAAGAACAGGATGATGGAGTAAGATGGGTCTATGGCCTCACCTACTGGGTCTCTTCCTATATTCAGTAAAGGACTCTGACGGTGGAAGTCAGTTCCTTCCATTTACAACTAGAGCTGGCCACACCTGATCTCCAATTCAGGATAAAACGCCTGAATTTCCTTGTTCTAGGGAACACCGCAATGTATCGCAACGCTGGCATTCAGCGCCTTACCCCAGCGAACAAATAAACACAGGCATTATGTCCACACCCCTTGCTTTTGTTTTTAAAATGATCCTACTTCCTGAAGTTAGGTTTTATTGGGGGGGAGGGGTAAATACAATTTTGGGCTCACCAAGGCAAATAAAGCACGGCCTCGATCTCTGCAGCCATCTTGCCCCTCTGGGCTCACTTACACACTAAACCTTGAGTGTACCTAAGTTAAACAAATGGAATAATATGTTTGGGTTATTTTTAACCAGCACTATTCATAGCCATACAGGTACCCCTCTCTGTTCTCTGCCCGTTCCAGCAGGAGGAATGATCACAGGCCCTCCAAGGGTCCCTATTTTCCAGGGATGTCCATGATTTAGAGAAGCCACCCGTTTCTGATTTGATCCCGGGATGTCCCGCTTTCCCTTAGAACGCCCCTATTTTCATTGGAGAAATGTTGGAGGGTATGGAGTTCTCCAACCCCCGAGCCGTCTGAAGGCAATCCTGTATAGGGAAGGTTTTTTAAAACATTTAATGTTTTATTATGTTTTTATATATGTTGGGAGCTGCCCAGAGTGGGTGGGGCAACCCAATAATATGGGTGGGGTAGAAATAGTAAAATTATCATTATGGAATGGGACATCCCTATTTTCATCAGAGAAATGTTGGAGGGTATGTGATCAAGAAGAGTTCCAGGACACATTCCAGCCAGGCAAAAACACTTGAGGAAGATGCAAGGAAGGGCTGGGGAGAGTCTGGGGAGAGTCCCAAAGGCCAGTCAAAGAGGCCTGGAGGGCCACATCCAGCCCATGGGTCTGAGACAGATCATTGCCAAAAGGTTTGCTCTAGGACAGGGGTCAGCAAACTAAGGCCCGAGGGCCGAATGCAGCCCCCAGGCTCGTAAATCCGGCCCGTGAACCCTGCCACCCGCTAGTCAGTCCCCACGTGCTGCAGACACCTCGTCACATGGGGGCTGACTTCCGTGACGCTGGCATAGCTTTGGATTGGCTGGAGGAAGCTCCTGCAGCCAATCTGAAGCGCGGACGCCTCTGGCCGGGTGGCGACGCTAGCACGGCTTTGGATTGGCTGCAGGACACTCCTGCAGCCAATCTAAAGCCTTGCCACCTGAGTGCTGAGGTAAACCTGGCGCGGCCATGGACGGAGAGGCTGGCGGGCGGGCAGCGGGACTGGGCTGCACCATGGGCATCATGACGGGCGCGTCGCAGGGCTTCAGCTGGAGCTTGGCGCATGCCTGGCACCCAGCGCTGCTGCTGGTGGCGCGCTTTGCAGCCGCGCTGGAGCAGCTGGAGGGCAAGCTGTGCGCCGCCTGCCCGGCACTCCATGTGTGTGGCCTGCCCGCCGACCTGGCCTTGGACGACGGGCCACAGCGCATGGTGCATGCCGTGTGGGAGCTCCATGGGGCCGGGCCGATGGAGCAGCTGCTGCTCGTCAACAACGCCAGAGAGCGGGTGGCGCTGAGACGTGCTCCTGAGCGCATGCAGAGTGTGTTCCTCCTCCAGGTCCGGAGGCAGCTGCAGGACTGGCTTGCACGACATTTATATTTTTCAAAATATAGTCCGGCCCCCCACAAGGTCTGAGGGACAGTGGACTGGCCCCCTGATGAAAAAGTTTGCTGACCCCTGCTCTAGGAACTGTTGCCTTTGGACAGAGCCATTTGCCTGGTGCCTGCCCTGCTCTCATGTGCTAAGAGAGTGAGCCCAGAAACCTCACCTTGGCCATGTTCTCATTAGGTGGCTTTCAGAAAGCCACGTTCTTCCCCAGCCTCAGCTCCCCCATTTGCCCTTTTCGTTTATTTTATAGGTTTGTATAGATCGATATACAGGTGGCAACCATTTTGCACAGGGCTTCCGTTCCTGACACCTGCATGCATTTGCGGAGTGCATATAAGCCCATCCCACCCCGTTCCACCCCTGCCCCTGGTTCTGCTCCATTTTTGAGCCACTTCTAGGTCGGCAGCAACCAGTGTGTGAATGATCGAGCATTAATTGGATGCGCATAAAATGGCCGCTGCCTGTATAGCACAATGAACAAAGGATCTAGGCAGGGAAGATTAACACTCGAGAATGGTGTGAAGCAAGGCTGGCGAGGGATGCAGAGAATTCTGGGGGCCAGATCAAGCAGCCTGGGGGCCACTGCCGCATTATACACACACCCCTCGTAATGTGCAACTGCAACCCGTGAAAGCTTCCCGGGTCAGGTTTCTTCTCACTGCTCTGAGCAGCTAGGAAGTCAGCTTTTGCTAAACCTCAGATCAACCTTTTGAGCCACACCTCACCCCTGATTACACAGGAGGGCTGTGGCAGAGGTCCCAGTAGGGGGGTGGGGGCTGTTCCGTGCGCTGAAATTGCATGAGCAAACATGAAAGATAGCTGGAAGGGGGATGCAAACACCACAGGCCACTTTCTCCCTTTCTTTTTTGCAGGTGTACGGGAAACAATACCGCCAAACAACTTGTTTGACTATTCAGCCATCTGCACTGACAGTACAAATACACTTATTTCCCTAGATGAACTCGTAAGAGATTTAATTATATCTCTCTCTCTCTCTATAGAAAGCACGTAGGACAAGACAAAGAGGATCCTCTTCTTTCAATTGATCCTTTACATCTCTGCCTCTTCTCTCCCAATATCCATACTCTCCCCCCCCCCCGGGAAACAACATTTGAAAGAGGCAAACAGGTACACCTGCTCCATGTCAAGCGAACAAGAGGATTCGGGTATCGATGGTGACTGTGCCACTCCCACTGTGAAATGCATTTGCTTTGTCTCTTTCCATTTATCCTGAGGTTTGGAGCGAGGAATAAAAGCAAAGAACAAAGCAAAAAACCAAACAGCTAACACTAGAACAGAGTGACATTTCATCCAATTGAAATTCCTTTCCCAGATTCAACTTGTTGAGCCTCAAAAGGCAGGGAGAGAGGAGACCTGATGTTTGGGGACTCTCATAATCTCTGACCATTAACAACTTCTGGAGGGCCGCGGGTTCCCCATCCCTGTTTCAGTCGGCCCTAATAAAAACCAGCAAAGTCACTATGCAGAGACACAGCAGGGAGCTCCCTGGGCCCTTTGGTCCATGGAAGGGAGCCTGTGGCTGCCCAGCTGTTTGTAGACACCAACTCCCATCATTTCTGGCTACTGGTCATGCTGGGTAGGAACGGTGTGGACATCTTAACTTTGTACAGTCAGCTACTTTCTACACAGACACTCCCCTCTCCCCTCTCCACCCAGGCAAGAAAGAGGCATGATGAGAGTTCAAAGACACCTTCCAGCTGGCGTAGGAACTCAAGGAGGGTGCAAAACAGGGGAGAGGGTGTGGCCTGGGGAGAGTCCTGAGGGCCACATGGAGAGATCTGGAGGGCCACATTCACACACCCATTGGGCACCCATTTTCCCATCCCTGTTTTGTTGAGTGGCACCCTAGATTTCTGCTGCAGAAGTCTTCCCCTGATGACAACACTGGGTGACTTTTGCTCCAAATGTCCCTTGCCTAAATTTCAGCTGATTTGAGGCTGGCTGTGGTTACGGAGTGGATAGAGGAAGAACTATGTACATTCTCAAGAGCTCTTCCACCTCCAGAATGTAAGAACAGACTGCTGGATCCGACCAACGGCCTATCTACTCCAGCATCCTATTCTTACAGTGGCCAACCAGATGCCCATAGGAAACCTGTAAGCAGAACCCAACGACAAGAGCCCTCTCCTGACCTGTATTCAGAGGCACAACTGGTATTCAGAGGCATAATGTCTCTGCCTGTGGAGGCAAAGCATAGCCATCATGCTAGTAGCCATTGATAGCCCTCTCCTCCATGTAATAGTAATGATGATGATGATGATGATGATACCCCGGCTTCCCCGGCCAGAGCCATGCTCAGGGTGGCTAACACCAATAAAATTACAATAAAACATAATAGGGGAAACAAACAAACAAACAAACAAACAAACAAAAACCAGTTTATTAAAATACGGGTTAAAATACAATTTAAAATGCAGCCTCATTTTAGTAGTAGCCTATAAATCAAAACCATAAGGGGACAGAAACATAAGGGTCAGAATGAGTCCAAACCAAAGGCCAGGTGGAACAGCTCTGTCTTGCAGGCCCTGCGGAAAGATGTCCAGTCCCGCAGGGCCCTAGTCTCTTGTGACAGAGCGTTCCACCAAGTCAGGGCTAGTACTGAAAAGACCCTGGCCCTAGTTGAGCCCCATCTAACCACCCTTGGGACCTCCAAAGTGTTGTTATTTGTGGACCTTAAGGTCCTCCGCAGGGCATACCAGGAGAGGCGGTCCCGTAGGTACGAGGGTCCTAGGCCGCATAGGGCTTTAAAGGTCAAAACCAGCACCTTAAACCTGACCCTGTACTCCACCAGGAGCCAGTGCAGCTGGTAAAGCACTGGATTAATGTGATCCTGCAGCAAGGACCCCGTAAGGAGCCTCGCCGCGGCATTCTGCACCCACTGGAATTTCTGGGTCAGCTTCAAGGGCAGCCCCGCGTAGAGCGAGTTACAATAATCAAGCCTGGAGGTGACTGTCGCATGGATCACTATGGCCAGATCAGGGCAAGAAAGGTAAGGGACCAACTGCTTGATACGGCGGAGATGGAAAAATGCTACCTTTGCTGTGGTTGCAACCTGCGCCTCCATGGAAAGGGAGGAATCAAAGGTTACGCCCAAGCTCTTGACAGAAGGCGCTGGCACTAATTGAGCCTCCATGAATTTGTCCAACCCTCTTTTACAGCAATCTAGGTTGGTGGCTGTCACTGCCTCCTGTGGACCTTCAATATCATGTTTCTTCTTTTGGTTACATGCAGTGCCCTGAATCGTCCAGCATTCAGCTTCATTCCCACATTCATTCTCTTTCTCCTTCTCTTTTGGGGTGAAAGGGGACCACTGACAGCCTCTTCCCTGGGGGCCTATAAAATTCCCAATGCCAAATGAGATGAGAGCGGGGCAGATTAAATTATGCCACAGACCACCACCACAAAAAGAACTGGTGAAAAGAGGAAGGAGGGGAAACAGAGAAACAAGCTTTGCATGGGGGATACAAACGAAGGAGGCAACAGCTGGCAGCTCATCCACTCATCAGATTTGGATATCAAATAAATAACGCCCATCCCATCCAAAGGGCACAGAAGTTGTGAGCGGCTGTTAGGGGCAAGGCTGCCTTTCCCATGGTCTGGTTACAGCTGTCATTCTCAGGACTGACAATCGACCAAACACTTTCAGAACAGCACAGGGGATGGTTCAAATCTCCCTTGGTGCACTCAGTTACCTTTTTGTCACCTCACATGAGCTCTAGAAAAAAAAATCAGTTCCGCAAATTCCAAGTATGGTTTGTTTGAACCAAGGTGGGAGAGAGAAAAACAGCAATGGAAGGTGCCTATTGACAGTCACCTGTTTGCATATACAGTAGTACCTCGGGTTAAGTACTTAATTCATTCTGGAGGTCTGTTCTTAACCTGAAACTGTTCTTAACCTGAAGCACCACTTTAGCTAATGGGGCCTCCTGCTGCTGCTGCACCGCCGGAGCCCGATTTCTGGTCTCATCCTGAAGCAAAGTTCTTAACCTGAAGCACTATTTCTGGGTTAGCGGAGTCTGTAACCTGAAGCATATGTAACCAGAAGCGTATGTAACCTGAGATACCACTGTACTGCTGATTGTAAAAAAGCAAACTAAGCTCATAGTGTAACATGGATAAGAGGATGGAGCTATAAAGTCAGGGGTGGGCTTGCTTCTGAAACCCACCTGAGATCATTTGCCGTGAGCAGTTGGCTTTCTGGCCAACACAATGGCTGGAGCAGAGCACCTGCTTGGCATGGAGAAGGGCCCAGGTTCAGTCACTGGCAGCTCTCAGGTTGAAAAGGAAAAGACCTTTCTCTGCCTGGGAGACACTGGCAGTCAGAGGAGAGAGCACTGAGCGAAACAGAACAGGGGCCCCAAAGTAGCTCTCAGGGTCCGCTATGCTTGGGGAACTGATTGTACGGACAGATCTTCTGTGGCCAAAGCCACAGATTTGCTTTACTCATTGGAGGGAAATCAGAGTAGCTGGTTTGTGCTCTTACAAGCTATAAATCACAAAACCATCAGAAATGTGAGCAAAAAATGCTGACTTTCTTCCTTTCTCTATACAATTTCTGCCATGATCTTATACCCAGTTTCATGGCAATAAGCCCCATTGAACACAGTGGGTTTACTTGTGAGAAGACACATGTAGTGTTGCATTGCACTGAATATCTACACTGCACCGAGTTCGCAATAAGAACTCTGAATCCAATCCAACATTAGTCTTACTCAAAGTAGACACACTGAAATTAATAGGCATGACTAACTTAGGCCCATTAAGTTAGATATAACCTGCTATAACTAAGAACCAGTAACTGAGTTTGCCTTTTACCTCTACCCTCCCAGACTCTTTTCCTTTTGTGCCATTTCTTTAACGGCTTCTGGGCAGGAACTGTCTTATCGGTTATATTTGTAAGCCACTCTGGAAGCCTCTTTTGGCCAAAGACTAGAATAATAATAATAATAATAATAATAATAATAATAATTGCCAGGCCTGTAAACCTCATTGCAAATTTGCCCTCCTATTGAAATGAATTGGCCCTACTGACTTCTGAAATCTGCTATGGCACCCCAAATCTCCATAAATTGAGCCTGCCATGGTTCCCTGGGATAGGTTGAGAAGGAAAGTTTTATATAAATTCCATCCACGTCAGCAACTCTGCATTCCTGGGATACTTCCCCTGTTGTTTGCAAGAAAGGCTGTCTCCCACGGCCGGCAAACAGTTAACTGTGCCAGTTCCCCCATGCTCACCCCTCTGGAGACAATGTTCAGAAACCCGCAGGCCCCTCTCAGCCTCCTTAGCAACACAGCTTTTGTGTCTGAGATTTCACCTGAGGTAATTGGCCTCCTCAGGAAAAAAAAAGAGGGGGGAACCCTCAGGTGTGGTTGTGTGCCTCTGAGGCTGGAGGAAAATAACACTTGTGTACAACAGTGCATGTGTTAATTTCCATTTCATTTCTCCCTTTCTTTACCAACACCGCCCACGCAAGCCAGTCCTGACTTCTTCTTTATAAACCTCTAGAACGGAGTCAAAGCTCTTCCATCATCTGACAAAAAATGGCTTTCGTTTTTTGAAAGCAGCAGATGGGAGCGCCTGCTCCTTCCCCCGTAGCCTTGGCTGCCAGGCAGATGCCTCAGTGCACCGTGCGTGGGCCGGATGTGAAAAACTGCCATCAGCATTGCCTTGGGGTCCCAGGCATTCATGTTCATTATTTTGGATCAGAAACCGGCCTGAGAAGAAGCCGACAGAAGCTCAGAAGGAGCGTGGCAGCCAGTGCTATTCCTACTCAAAGTAGCATACCCTTCCACTATCCCAAACAGGAACATCCAGCATTTTCATGTGCGAGCACAGCACCCATTTTGGGTGCCACGATCTCACACACACCCCCAAGTGCTTTTTTTCAAGGCTGCAATCTCGTGCTGCTCCCCCAAACACGTGTTTTTGTGTGCCGTGCTCTCATGCAAGAGCATGGCCCTGAAAAAATGCATCTTTGGGGGCCGTGATCTTGCGTGGGTCACGTGACTCACAAAGGAGTGTGGCCCTGAAAGACATGCACTTGGGTTTTTCACATGTTCCAGTTGGAGGGAATGGAGTAGACCCACTGAAGTTGATAGACAAAGGGTTGAACCCAACCAAGTCCTACTCATTCCAGACCAGTTCAAATTCATGGATCTTGATCAGTCATGTCCATTAAATCCAATTCTGAGTAGGAATGGGCACAATCTTCCTAGCTCCAAGGTAGGAGGCAGTGATGCTTCTGTATACCAGTTGCTGAAAACTGCAGGAGCAAGGAGTGCTGTTGCTCCTAGGAAGCTTGCGGGCTTCCTGGGGGCATCTGGTTGGCCATTGTGAGAACAGGACGTTGGCCTGATCCAACAGGGTTCTTTCTTTGTCCTCTTGGTTGGCTCCTGCACTAGCTTCTGGTCACAGATTGCTAGCACCAGAACCAATGACAGTGGTACCTCGGGATGCGAACGGGATCCGTTCCAGAGCCCCGTTCACATCCTGAATGGAATGTAAGACATGATGGCGCATCTGCATGTGCGCAGGTCATGTTTTGCCGCTTCCGTGCATGCGCATGATGTCATTTTGAGCGTCTGCGCATGTGCAAGTGGCGAAATCTGGAAGTAACGTGCTCCGTTACTTCCGGGTTGCCGCAGAGCGCAACCCGAAAGCGCTCAACCTGAAGCACATTCAACCCGAGGTATGACTGTAGTCATAGTATCTTTGCAGAGCCTCTAAGCAAAGAGGCAAATGTACCTTCAAACTGGTCCGGGGAGGGCTATCGCCTTCATAAATGTACTTTCAGGCCTCTGAGAATCGTATGTTTGGTCCCGGTTTCAAAAATGGATCTGGCACTGGAGATTTGTGAAGATCTCACACAAGCTTTCCACAATATTTTTTTAAACGGCTCTGATTTTTGCAGTGGTGAGCCTAGCCTGGCTCAGTGAATCGAGGCCGCACACCAGGCAGTCATGACGCACTGTGTTGGCTCTCCAAAAGGGCAACACCCACCCAGTTGATCTGAGGCGTGGGTTGGCATGACTCAGGTTGTCTTGCACACCTCAGCAAGGCATTCAAAGGGAGTCACACAGACAGAAAGGGGCCTCCAGAACAGCCCTTTAGGGGTTGACAGGAAGTAGGACTAGAATAATCTGTCAACTTCAGTTGCTTTCAGTTTCTCACATTTACCCATTTTAAATTAAGTTCTCTTTATTTGTGTGTTGTTGTTGTTTTTTAAAATCAAATCATGAAAATGCACCCGCATTTTAGGGTGGATTTCTTCCAAAACATTTGTCTTTGGATGAAGTTTTGACTAACGAGTACGTTTCTGCCAGCAATTTTCCATCATGGAATGAAGAAGAAGAAGAAGAGTTTGGATTTGATATCCCGCCTTTCACTCCCTTTAAGGAGTCTCAAAGCGGCTAACATTCTCCTTTCCCTTCCTCCCCCACAACAAACACTCTGTGTGGTGAGTGGGGCTGAGAGACTTCAGAGAAGTGTGACTAGCCCAAGGTCACCCAGCAGCTGCATGTGGAGGAGCGGAGACGCGAACCCGGTTCCCCAGATTATGAGACTACCGCTCTTAACCACTACACCACACTGGCTCTTTTGCAACTTTTGCTGTTATTTTCACGAATACAGTGGTACCTCGTGTGACGTACTTAATCCGTTCTGGAGGTCCATTCATAAGAGGAAACCGCTCATAACATGAGGCGTGCTTTCTCTAATGGCACTTCCTGCTGCCGCCGCGCTGCCATAGCGCGACTTCCGCTCACATCCTGGAGCAAAGGTGGCAACAAGGGGCATCTACTTCCAGGTTAGCAGAGCACATAACCCGCAGCATTCGTAAGGGGGACGGTATGTAACCTGAGGTACCACTGTACAGGCCTTTACACGTGCACTTTACCTCCAGTATATGCATTGTTGTAAGAAGAGCCTGCTGGATCAAGCCAATGACCCATCTGGCCCAGCATCTCTGCTCTCACTGGGTCCAACCAGATGCCTCAATGGGAAAAACCACAGGCAGGGTCCAAGCACAAGAGCTCTCTCCTCTCCTGTGATTTCCAGCAACTGATGCCTCTGCACCGTGGACGCTGAGCACCACCATCATGGCTAGTCTCAGTCTCCCACACTGTGGATTTTTTAGCAGGTATTTACTGAGCCTTTTTTGCAGGAGCCGCAGGAAGTGCTGGCAGGTGCCGGTGGGCACCAGGTTGGCAATCCCCATGGTAGAACCTGAGTGGTGTTGCTGTGGTTGGGATGGCTGCCTTGGCAACACTCTGTAGGTCAACTAGACCTAGAAAGAAGCAACGGACAGGCATTGTTCCCAAGGCTGATGTTCACTCTTCTATCTACTGAGAATGACAAAAAGCAAGGGGGTTAAATCAGGGTCTGGGGGCTCACTGCCCTCCAGATTCTGCCTGGCCAAGCTGCATTTATTAAGAGATCCAGAATAGTTATAAAATCAAATTCTTTGTAACCAAATAAAATAAGCATTCCAAATTTTGTTTTTTAAGTGTTTAAAGGATTTCATGTCTGGGAGTTTAATCTGTTACAGGTCTACTTAAAAGAAAGCCCCACTTAGTTCAAGGGAAGTTACTCCCTGGTAAACCAGCACAAGAAATCCATATGCCATTAGTCTTCTTCATATACTATCAATCAATTTTATCCACTTCAGCAGTCTCTAAAGCCTTGAGCAATTATCCCTTTGTAGGCGGTATAATTATTTTAGCCAGGTATTGGAAAACTTACAATCTTAGCAGCAATTAAAGGATTAATAATAAGCAGTTTTAAAGGAAGCTGAATTCTGTTGTCCCAGATATGGAATGAAGGAACAGAGGAGCGCCGATAAAAGTTCTCTTCCCTACAGTTTGATCCAATATGCTCAAGATCTGTGACTGAGAACCCCAAACTCAAAATTACAACCCCACTGAAGAAGTGTGAAATCAACACGACCTGAGAGTATCAGTGCTGATGGCTCTATTTGCAGCACAGTAACTGCCTGTCACCTCACTCTGGCCCAGAGAACCACATCTCCTGCTTTACAGAAAACAACCCTGTGTTTATTGAGTCTTCTATGGCAGGAATAGGAAGCCACAGGTATGCGGGGCAGACAACTCAGTGGTAGAGCTCAGAGGTAGAGCATCTGCTCTGCATGCAGAAGCCCTTGGTGGTGGTGGTTGTTATACCCCACCCATCTGGCTGGGTTTCCCCAGGCACTCTGGGCGGCTTACAGAGTATACAGAACATAATAAAGCATTGAACATTAAAAACTTCCCGATACAGAGCTGCCTTCAGATGTCTTCTAAAAGTTGTTTACAGTGGTACTTCAGTTTACAACTGAATATAATCCGTTCCTGAAGTCCATTCTTAAACTGAATCCGTTCTTAAACTGAGGCACGCTTTCCCAAATGAGGCCTCCTGCCACCGGTGCCCTTCCACCATCTGGTTTCCGTTTGTAGACCGAGGTAAAGTTCACAAACCGGGACACTACTTCCGGTTTTGCGGAGTTCGTAAACCGAATCGTTCATAAACAGGGCTGTTCTTGAACCAAGGTACCACTGTAGTGCTTTAATCCCCAGCATCTCCAAGTAGGACTGAGAAAGACCCCTGTCCAGAATCCTGGAGAGCCGCTACCAGTCAGTTCAGACATTACTGAGCTGCAGACCAGTGGTCTCACCAGGTATAATGAGGATTCCTATGGTGATCCCATGCTAGAGCAACCTCTGTAAAAGCAGAAGGTCCCAGGTTCAATCCTTGCAAATTCCTGGTAAGACTGGAAGGGACCTCTGCCTGAGACCATGGGGATGTGCTGCTGTACTAGATGCAGCAACAATCTGACTTTGTATAAAGCCCCTTCCTACGTTCTATGGTTCAAACGCAGCCCTTTGGGACTCTTTATCTGGCCCTTGGGCCTTTCCCCAGCTGATGCACCTCCCTCCCTCCATATCCCTTCCTAGTGGGGTGCTTTTCTCTGGCTGGAATGTGCCCTTGACCTCTGATCATGCCTCTTGCTTGCCTGGATGGAGGCTAGAGAGGGATGTGTGAACGTGTTCAGAAACCAGCCCACTGTACAAAGGTGAGAACACGAGAAGAGCCCTGACGGATCTGAACAATGGCCCATCCAGCCCAGCATCCTCTTCTCCCACTGGCCAACCAGAAGGCTCAATGGGAAGCCCTCAGGCAGGCTGAAATATACTCGGAGTCGAGAGTGGATTTCATGCCCTTTATTCAGCTCATAGCGGTGAGGAGGAATGAAAGTTCCCCCAAAGTATCTGCTTTATATACAGTGGTACCTTGGGTTACGTACACTTCAGGTTACATACGCTTCAGGTTACAGACTCCGCTAACCCAGAAATAGTGCTTCAGGTTAAGAACTTTGCTTCAGGATGAGAACAGAAATCGTGCTCCGGCGGCGGGGCGGCAGCAGGAGGTCCCATTAGCTAAAGTGGTGCTTCAGGTTAAGAACAGTTTCAGGTTAAGAACGGACATGCAGAACAAATTAATAATAATAATAATAATAATAATAATAATAATAATAATAATTTTTTATTTATACCCCGCCCTCCCCAGCCAAGGCCGGGCTCAGAGCGGCTTACAAGCAATAATAAAAACAAGTTGAATGATTACAACTTAAAAACAAAATTAAAATACAACATTAAAATAATGAAACATTAAAATATTAAAATGTAGCCTTATCGCAGGAGGAGAGGGAAAGGAAAAAAGAGGGGGATGGAATCAAATTGACTCCAAGCGAAAGGCCAGGCGGAACAACTCTGTCTTACAGGCCCTGCGGAAAGAAATCAGATCCTGCAGGGCCCTGGTCTCATGAGGCAGAGCGTTCCACCAGGCCGGAGCCAGAGTTGAAAAGGCCCTGGCTCTGGTTGAAGCCAATCTAACTTCTTTAGGGCCTGGGACCACTAGGGTGTTGCTATTTATGGACCTTGAGGCTCTCCGTGGGGCATACCGGGAGAGGCGTTCCCGTAGGTACGAGGGTCCTAGGCCGTGAAGGGCTTTAAAGGTCAAAAGCAGCACCTTAAATCTGACCCTGTACTCTACTGGGAGCCAGTGCAGTTTGAAAAGCACTGGGTGAATATGCTCCCATGGCAGAGACCCCATGAGGAGCCTCGCTGCAGCATTCTGCACCCTCTGGAGTTTCTGGGTCAGCTTCAAGGGCAGCCCCGCGTAGAGCGAATTACAGTAGTCAAGCCTGGAGATGACCGTCGCATGGATCACTGTAGCCAGGTCGGGGTGGGAAATTACTGTACATTATTTACACAATGGGCTGCACGTGATTGGCTAATTTCAGGATTCTCCTGTAGGCCAATCAGGTTGTGGATTCACTTCCATCTGCAGCTGGATTGGGTGGCTCCTGCGGACCAATCATACTGCTGCATTGTTCTAGGACCAATCAGACTGCTGCATTCTGAATCCTATTGTTCTAGGACCAATCAGACTGCTGCATTTTGGATCCTATTTAACTCAGTACATAACACAGGCCCTGAGCACATCAGCAACTCTCCCCTCCTGTGTGTTGCCAGAATCTGGCATTTGGAAGCGCTACTGCCTCCAGATTCCCATTGTTTCTCTGCTCCCTTTTGCCTGGAGCCCCACACCGAGGCCCCTGAGTCAAAGATGGCAACCTGAGACCGACTGATGTTCCTGAGATTCAAACTTGCCACCCTGAGTCATTGGGGGGGGGGAGTCTGAAGCCAGAGCTCTAGGAAGCTACGTTGCATAGCAGAGCCGGCCTGCCCATGAGGCGGGTTGAAGCACCTGCCTCAGGCTACGGAAGCGCAAGAGGTGACACCCGGCCCCAGCTCTCGCCTAGTTTTGTGAGAGCCAGGGTGTTCCACTGCCAGCAGAAATGGCGCATGGTGTGGCAGTGGAGGTTTGTGGGGTGTGGCGCAGTGAGGGGGCAGGAAGAGGCCGCTCCTGTTTCACTTCAGGTGGCGAAACGGGATGGGCCGCCCATTGCACAGTCTGAATGGTAAGAGAGGCAAACGATTTCGGCAGCAAAGATCTGATCTGGGCAACATGGCTGTCAGTGAAAGGTCAGAGTGGGGAAAGTTACTACGCTCGAGGCAGGAAAGTGATCAGAGCATAAAGGAGCGGTTTATTTGATCTAGGGGACAGAGCCGATTCTGTGCAATGCTGTCGAGGGGAAAGCAAAGGGAAGCCACTCCGCATGTGCTCAGAGGCACTTAGCCTCTGGTGCCGGTATTTTTGCAAACATAAAATGATGGACTCAGGGGCAGCATGAACTTTCGCTTCATCTGGGAGGCCGGGGTTCAAATCATCTGGGTGACCTGGGGCCAGTCGCTGCATCTCAGCCTAATCTACCTTTTCCTGCCTGGCTTGGGAGAGCAGGGTCCTGACTGACTCCAGCTGCAAAGGCTGAGGCTGAAGAGACCAGAGACCATCTTGGCTGTGAGTCCTGGAAGACCTCCTCCCTGCTTTGCAGGCCTTTCCCCCCAGGCCCAGACAGACTCCAACTGCAAAGGCTAAGGCTGCTGAACAGACTGTTGGGCTGGAGTATTGCTCAGAGGGTTTTGGCAGGGTTTCCATATGTCCAGAAAAACTTGGGTATGTCCCCTTTTGGGGGGTCAACATGCTCATCCGAGTGGATTTTTACATTTTAAAGGAAATGTCTGGGCTTTGGGGGGTTTGGGGGCTCCAGCTCTGACGGCTTGGGCTCCTGTTTCACTTCAGGTGGAGCACCTGTTTCCCCACTTGGGCTGGCAGCGGCTTGGGCTGTCCTCCTTTTTTGCTCTTCAAGATGTGGTGACCCTCTTGAGGGGGTTGTTGCTGCTAAGTTTTTGTATCTTTAGCTTAGATTTTGTTGCAATTTACATGGCAATTACTCCGTCTGGTTTTGCATTTTTTAATGTTTAATTTATTGTTTAGGACAGCTTCTGTTCTGCTGTACAGTGGTACCTCGGGTTACATACACTTCAGGTTACATACGCTTCAGGTTACAGACTCCGCTAACCCAGAAATAGTACCTCAGGTTAAGAACTTTGCTTCAGGATGAGAACAGAAATCGTGCTCCGGCGGCACAGCAGGAGGCTCCATTAGCTAAAGTGGTACCTCAGGTTAAGAACGGTTTCAGGTTAAGAACGGACCCCCAGAACAAATTAAGTACTTAACCCGAGGTACCACTGTAGTTATGTATTTTTTCATGTTCTAAGCCGCCTTGAGCATGGTTTGAACTGTGGAGAGGCAGCATGCAAATAAAATTATGTATGTTTGTTTGTGTGTACCTCACAGGGATTCTTTGAGGATAAGACATAGAGAGGGGAGCACCCACTGACTGTCTTGGAGGAAAGGCAGGTTATTGATGTAAGGATCAATAAATATTTGCCAGTATTTGGCCAGAAGGAATTGTTTTCAAGTGTTACCCCTATAAGGTCCCTACTGTTGCTTGAAGGGGGTGATTTGACCCCAGAAGTCCACTGTTTGCATGTACATATCAGAAGAAAGACTCGTTTGACAGCCATTTCTTGTTCAGGAGCGATGGGGAAGACGATATCAGCAGAGACACCCCCTGGGGGAATTGATGTTCTCATCTCAGGCTGGGAAGGGGGAGGCGTTTGCTGCGAGCCCAATTAAAAGACCTCCTCTGAGGCACTGTCTCCACAGCAGGTGATCCAACTCCAAAACAACAAGCAGAGCAATAAGTTAAAAAAACACACACACAAAAACAGAAATATGCCCTTGGTGGCGTGCCGGCAAGAACAAGGAAGATGGGGGAGAAACAGCTCAGCATCCCAATACCCAACCACCCATCAGCCAAATATATCCGCTGACAACTTGGATTTTGATGGACAGGTGTAATCAAGTTTTTGGGGGGACACAGTACACCTGAGCTTTCTGCTGCTGCATCAGACAGATGTGGTATTCTCTGTACGGAAGCAGCTGCAAGCTATTTCTGAAAAAAAGAGGGCATCATTTGCAGAGGACTGCGGGAGATCGGTAGTCCCTCCTGCATTTTCAGATCGCGTGAGGTTTCATTGCAAAGGGCTCAATGGTTCAGCGGCAGAGCGGAAGGTTCCCCTAGGAGGCCATCCCTGCCACCACCAATTAAAACAAATACTAGAGAGGCAGATTTGTTTTCCATTGCTCTGAAAAAGCAGGATCTGGACCAGTGGGGTTCAAATGTTTCGGAAGATTTTTTCCCGATGGCATTGTGCGGTTTGACAGTAGGACGCATTGCCTCAGAAAGGTGGTGGATTCACCTGTTTGCAAGAGGGTTTTTAACAGGGGCTGACTCGTGGTCACCTATCAGGGATCCCTGTAGCAGTGAATTTCCTGCATCAGCAGGGGCTTAGACTAGATTACCTCAGGCAACAGAGCCTGGAAAAGCCCTTGGCTGAGATTTTGGATCAGAGTCACTGTCAAATAGCATAGCCAGAGTTGGGCTCAAAGGACCCCAGTAGTTTTAAAGCACCTTCATATGTCTGGACTGCATTTTATTAGGAAGGAGGTGTCACAGTTTGGTGGGGGGGGATGTGTTTTGAATGCAGGAGGTTTCAGGCTTGAGAGCTCTTGCCCTGATTGGGCTATAATGGGCCAAAGATCCAATTCTATATATGGCAGCCTCAAATGTTCCCAGGAGAGAATCCGGAACACAAACGGTTTAGAGGCATGACACAGTAGCAGAATGCTACATCCTCTGCCCTTTGCCTCCTTGTTGATTTGCTCCCTGATAGTTTACCTGGGTGTTATACATGATTACATCATACTGTTTGGCAGCTGTACCAAAGAGGTAAATGCTATGTTTATCCAGGGCTGAAGTGCAAAAAAAAAATAAAGCTAACTTTTTCATTTAAAAGAAGGCATATCATGACATCACCCCATCAGTTAACAGGACAAAAACACCATCCCATTCACAAGTGATCCCTGACTGGGTGGGATCACCGATGGCAACTAATTCAAGAAGCATAAAGAAGCAGGAGGAAGAGCGCTGAGAGCCAAATGCTTGCACAGAATGTGCTATATAGGAAGAATTCCTGCCTCACTGGTATCCGCTCGATACAAGACTCAAATATTCAGCACAGTCCTAATTATCATGATGCTCGATTTCATAGACAAAGATGCCCACAGAGGAGGTGAACGGCAAGAAGGTGTGAAAAAAGAGGTTGATGAATACGATTAAAGTGCCCAAAACGATTACATTGTTAGGGGCAGCAACTGCAAACTCTTCCATACCCAAAAGGCACCTAACAAAGTGTTTTAAAGCAATGCCCGTGTTAGTTTTGCAATGCACAAACCAATTGTAAAGATAATATTCCATGTCAGTTTTTCACATGTCCATACATACAGTTCTTATTTAAGATACACATTTAGTATGTGGCTTGAAATATGCATCTTTTAATGCTTTTACGTGTATTTTCCCCTAAACAGTGCATTTATTTGGAACCAAAGCTGCATTGCAAAACTGGGTAAAAGTGCACCCTCCAATTTCTATATGCATCCAAGAACTGTGAATTAAGTTGGTTTGTTTTGAAAGTCGAAGAAAACCAAATTTCCCCCCATTCTCAATTCCTGCTGTCCACATGGGAAGAGGGATGGAGGACAGATTTGATTTGGTTTGCATTTAAAGGTGACTCTATCAAACCAGCGCTTTCCAGAACAATACGCCAACTGAAACACAGCCATCCTTCAAAATTCACACCTATCCAAATTTTGTGATGCAGTTCCACAACCAACATCATTCACAAAAATGCATTATTACTGAAAATAACAATAACAATACAAAAATGCATTGCATTACAAGAAAGTGCTTGCAAAAATGTGTACACTAGTCAAAACTGCAAGCAAAAATGGTGTTTGTTAGGAGAAAATTGCACTATTTGCATGAATTGTATGAGGAATTTTTGAATTCACAAATTGCTTCATAAATGTGGAGAAGTCTGCACACCTTATCTGGTGGGTTGTGTTGCAGCCAAGCCACAGGCCCTGCGATGATCCAGTGAAGGGGCCGAGGACTTGACTGACCACCTATGTGTGATTGGCCTGAGCTGGCAGGTCTTAGGTGGGCTTTCCCTGGGGGGTGGGCCCGGGCCGGCTAATCAGTGCTGCCTGGGCCCGTTGCCATGGGGATAAATTGAAGCCCAGCCTGGCAGTCCCTTCCTCTGACCTTCTCTCGCCAGATCATCTTCATTTATTAAATTTGTGTACTGCCCTTCATCCACAGATCTCAGGGTGGCTCCCATGACAGCATACACGTTGGGTATCCATTGCCATTAAATCCATTAGTTTCAGTGGGTCTACTCTTGGTCTATATAGCTATATATAAGATTTATCTACACATAGCTAAATAAAAAAGATAGCTATAGAAGCAAATGCTAGGGAAGTGGAAATATATATATTTTCCTTATGAGTGAAACTGGGCCACATTTTTATTACTTTATCTTAACCATTCCTTAATTAGAACAGGTAGCAGATAAAACTGCTACATGGCCGGAATTTTGCAGGCTCACAGTTGCTGCCCCTTGTCTGATTTGAAGATGCCCATTCTTTCCTATGACTCAGAGGGTGTGTGGATGGCAGGGGGGGGGGATGTTGTCTTTGAAATCTATCAGAAACTCTCCAGGTGCCATTGACTTTCTCGTGCTCTGCCTAGTGCTCCCCTCCTCCACCTCACCCTTGCCACCATGATTTCATCATCTCTCTTTCCTGCCTTCCATCTATAATTTGTTTTTCTGTTCACTTGTCCTCAGAGGAGCCTCATCTCCTAGGAATGAAATGTTTTCAGCTAATGCCTGTGGGGCCTCCTGCTGATTTGCTTTGCCCTCCGCCCGGAGCATTTTGCCAGCTGGTTTCAAAGAAAACATGGAAATTCCAGCCCCCTGACCCCCTTTTCGCCTAGGTAGTTGGATCAGTGAGTCGAAAACATTTGTGTGTGGGGGGGGGTGCTTGGCATCCTATCCTTCTGTTGGAAGCATGGCAACCTGTACAATGAGTCACCAAGTAGGGGTTGGCGCATGTGACCTGATAGATGAAAACCCCTCTGGTAGCCGCTGCAAAGTGAGATGGCTCTTTATCTAGGCTTCCAGTAAACAGCTGGAAGATGTTTTTGGCCACTGTTGATGACTGGCGGCTACTAGATGTGGCTATGATGCATCACCTGCTCAATTTGGGGGTAGGGAAAAGAGGGGGGAGGCAGGCTTTGGTGTTCTTCCAGTGTATGCTTGAGGTGTGCATTGCATGGATGGTTAGAAATAAATTACTTTGGAGCTAGAACGGAATTGGCAAAGACCTGCAGCTGATTGTCAAGAAACTCTCTCTGTGGGTGAAGAGACCTCTGAGACATGCTGTTTGCTTTGTGGGGACCTGATACTGTTTTTAAGACTAATGCTGATTCTCTGGGAGTGTAAATTTCAGTCTTATCTGCTGTGTGTGTGAGTGTGTGTGTGTGTGTGTGTGTGTGTGTAAGCAGATATCTCACTGTTATTGTTGTTGTTGTTATTTCATTTATAGCCTGCCTTTTCCCCACACTGGGACTTAAGGCAGTTTACACAAGCCAGATAAAATACAAAAAGCTAAAAAGATCTCAAAGGTAATCCTTAAAATGTACAGAATTAAAACAATAACCCCCAAAATCTATTCAAATACAGATAATAAAAATAATAGAATACAACAGTCTTCAGCTGATGGAAGGACTACAAGGAGGGAGCCAGTCTAGCTTCTCTAGGAAGGGAGTTCTAGAGTCTGAGAGCCACCACCGAGAAGGCCCTCTCCCATGTCCCTCCCTCAAAGACCTCAGATCCTGGGCAGATTCATGTGGGAGAATACGGTCCCACAGAGAGCCTGGACCTAAGCCGTACAGTGGCACCTCAGGTTACATACGCTTCAGGTTACAGACTCCGCTAACCCAGAAATACTGCTTCAGGTTAAGAACTTTGCTTCAGGATGAGACCAGAAATCGGGCTCCGGCGGTGCAGCAGCAGCTGGAGGCCCCATTAGCTAAAGTGGTGCTTCAGGTTAAGAACAGTTTCAGGTTAAGTATGGACCTCCGGAACGGATTAAGTACTTAACCTGAGGTAACACTGTATACAGCTTTGCAGCCAGCACTTTGAATTGTGCCCAGAAACTGACCAGCAAACAGTGGAGCTGTTGTAACAAGGGAGTCGTGCATGCACACACACAAACGTGCTATATAATACGCAAGCATGCTATGATGTGACTTTCCAGGTCGCTTTCCTCACGAGGTAACATATGCTGTTGAAGCCTGTAGCTTCCCCCGGCTCCTATTTCCTTTCACTGGGGGAAGCAGGGATCTGGCTTGTGAGCTTGGAAGACTGCCTGTCTACATAATCCCACTGTCTCAGAAAAACATAAGTGGCTGAGGCAATGGTTAACTCTTACCAGGGAATGAGAATATTCCCACCCACTCTACTCGTTCCTGGTGCATGATTAACTTCCCCCAATTATCTCCATCACACTGCTTGGCAGACCTAGTTAACCTTTTTCTTTTAGATCCGTTTCACTCAGAAGTTGCTCATTCTTGCTTAGAAAAAGAAAATCCACCCCCCACACAAACTCAGTCATCACACTGTTTCTGAAATTCCACAGTGGCAGGCAGCTGAAACACTCAAGTTATGTGGTGAGAGCACATTTGATCGTCTTCGTTTCTCATTATCTTCCCTGCATCTTCTCCTGGAAGTCTGTCTCTGTCTCAAAGGCAGCTTCCTATAGTCCTGGGTGTGAGGGGAAGGGCCATGGGCTCAGTGAAAGAGCACCTGCTTTGCACACAGAAGGCCCAGGGTTCAAGCCTCGGCATCTGGGAAAGCTTCTTGCCTGGAAACCTGGGGAGGCTGCTGCCAGTCAGTGTAAGATGGATAAATGAGTCTCAGTATAAGGCAGCTTCCTGGGCTCCCACGTCCTAAGGGAGGGGCTGTAGCACAGTGGTTAGAGCAGCTGGTTGGCATGCAGAAGGTCCCAGGTTCAATCCCTGGTAGCAGCATACGAGTGCCTTCCCCCTCCATAAAGGCATTTTGTCATCACAACCCTATGAGGGGAGTTCAAGTTGAGAAAGAGAGAGTAACTGTCTCAAGGCTGCCCAGCAAGCTTCATGGTGGATAACATAAGGAGAGCCCTGCTGGATAAAGTCAATGAACCACTGCATCCCAGCATCCTGTCTTCACAGTGGCCAACCAGATGCCACCATGGGAATCCCCAGAGAACGACCTGAGTGAGCCCAAACAGCCTCCGTGATTCCCAGCCAGTGAAATTCAGAGGCATACTGCCTCCAACAATGGAGGAAGGATTTGAATTCAGGTCCCCCTTGAGTGTCAGGGGCTGGACTGAGGAGGAATGGTGGGGAGCGCCCTCCCCTTCTCCTGAACCTTCCCGAGAACAGGAGAACAGTATAGATTTAGAACAGTGGTTTGCAGAAGGGCATAGTTCAGAGGCTGCAGAAGGGGAAAGCTGGGAGATATTGGAAGAGGAACAGCAGGCAGAAGAAGCAGCACTAGGGGAGAGACAGCTGACAGACTCAGTGTCCTTGGACAGCGTTCCTGATCCCACCCCCCTCTCCCAGGACCTGGCGTGCATTGCGGGTAGTAGAACAGAGAGCTCAGAGGCAGGAAGCTCAGATTAATAAAGCATTTAAAAATGGGGGGGGGCAGATTAGCCAACTCAAGGGTGACGCAGAATAGGGACTACATTGGGGAGGACTTTACTTGGAGCAACGTCATTATAGAGAGAGAGACCACATTCCTTTGCCTCTCGCTATGATCATTGAATAAACTAATTGGTAAGCACTCTTCCCCTTGTTTCTCTCTGCATCTTTGCTTACACCGTGGAAGGGATAGGATTCCCCGAAGCCTGACTCTGAGCCTGTTCTAACCCTAACCACTAGAAACTCTTTCCTCCCTTAGCCTTTTCTTTTTCTCTCCATATTATTTTTTTAATTAGAGCAGGACCCTTCTCCACAAAGCAAAAGCAGAAGCATGATACCTGCCAACCATTGCACTTTAGCTCATGGCATCCTAAGCTTTATCACTTACTATCTTGTCCCAGGGGCTGGTGGGGGGGTGTTTACTTCCACCTACTGATCTGGATGTTTTGCTACAATCAAGTGGTATATAAATGTTGTTAAGTGAAAATGGATAAATAGATGGACCAATCATATCACAGTAAAGTGGCCTCCTTAGTATTTACTGCATTTGTCTCTCACCTTCTTTCCTTCAAGGAAATCGAGGTTTTGCAGAAGACTTAGATCAAAGATCATAGAACCATAGAGTTGGAAGGACCCTGAGGGTCATCTAGACCTACCCCCTGCAATGCAGCTGTCCCATACAGGTGGCACACATAGTTCTCCTCATCTCTGCTTGATTCTCACAACAAACCTGTGAGATAGGTTAGGCTAAGAGTGAGGAGCTGGCCCAAGGTCGCCCAAAGAGAGCTTTGCAGCCAAGAGGGGATCTGAACCCTGGCCTTTAACCACTACACTGCACTGCCTTTCATGTGAGTAACCTGGATCGAATCCCCACAGAGGGAAGACATGGGGAGGGGGAAGTGGGTCTCTGCCACTTCCCCTTCCTGGCAGAATGTGGGAGCCAAGGACAAGGCAAAGAGTTCGCCATGGCAACTGTGTGCCCCAAAGGCATCTGAGCAGGAGGCAACCTATGAGGAATCACACAAAATAATGTGATTGTATTGTTCCGTGAAGCCATGCTGCAAGCTTTAAAGTTATGTAGGTTTGTGTGTGTGTGTGTTGGTGAGTTTCTGGAAGAGATTTTGCACATCCAGCCAGACTGTGGGTGGAGAGATAAGGCAAAACAAAACACTCAAAGCCAGGCTTTCGGAAGATGAGGGAAGAAATGGGGGCAGCGGAACTTAAGGTGGGTTATTTTTAAAAGAGGAAGGGGAGGAGGGTGAGAAAAGGAAGAAGAAACGAAATACATGGGCAGGTGAATTCTCTACCGTGCAAAAATGGAGTCATGGTAAGACACATTAGAAGAGCCTGCTGGATCAGGCCAAAGGCTTATCCAGCCCCAAAATGTCTCCAGGGGTTCACTCCCTGTCCCCCAATTTCATTCAAACCATTCTTCAAATTGGGCTGAAATGTGGTGACATTTGGCCCAGCTCTGACCTTGTGGTGCTTCAGAGCAGCTCGGCAGAAATCTGCTTTGCATGCAGGAGGTCCTAGATTCCATCGCTGGCATATCCAGGTAGAGGCGGAAATGCCTCTTGATCTGAAATCCTGGAGAGTTGCTGCCAGTCAGTGTGGACAATATTGAGCTAGATGGACCAGTGGTCTAACTTAAGGCAGCTTCCCATGCTCCTATGAGAGGCAGCAGCATCACACATTTTAATATCTCAGGTGGTACGCCCACTTAAGAAAACTGAACAACACCTGCTAATGGATGACAACTCACCCACATGGACAGCGGGTTATTCTCCTGAACAACAGGTCCTGTTATTGCATTATTTTTACCCTTGTGTGAGTTACTCCCTCGCTGAATGTCACCTCTCAACCCTGTCTCTTTTTACCCCAAGATATGTAAGCAGCAAGAGAGAGAGAGGCATAGACTGCCAAGCAAAGGGTTAACACACTCCAGGGATCTTTTTCCAGGTCCAGCCTCTAAGCTGGTAGTGGATCCGGTTCCAGAGCTCAGTTAGGTTCCTGTTCAAGCCTGGGTTGAACAGGAAAAACCTGTAAGCTGGTTGCTTTTGGAATCCTGGATTTTTTTGCGGGGGTGGGGGGAGGGCTCGCTCAGGTAACCCAGCACATTAAGTTCCTGCTTTGCTTCCCAAAGCCTCTAAATGAGGAAAGAGAAAGCTCAGATATCCAGGCAAGGAAGAAAAAGAAAATATCTCCAGCGTTTGCTCACACTGCATTGCTGCGTTGGCGTGAAGTTGTTTCGGTGCTGCCGTTAACTGAACAAAGCAGCTTAACTGGGAACGGTTTGGGAGTTTCATCTCTTTCTGAAACTGCCAAACTTCTGCCCAACTTTTTTGGCACATTGTCTGGGATCAATTGCGGTTCTGTTTGACGATTCCAAAGATCTGAACAGAGCTCGCTTCATTTCCAAAGGAGGGCCTGCTTTCTTTCCAACAGATCTTGTTGCCTGGTACAGAGTGGCCTCTTTTCTTCCAGTATCAGCCTACTGTTTGAACAAGATGATTCACATAAATGGGTACCAATCCAAGGCAAATAGAAGGCGGTGGCTTTCTACGGCTTGTTAACTCCTTAATCGGCCATGCTAGGGCGCACAGATTGGTAATTTCCCCTCTTCCCATTAGAGGCAGGAGAGGAAATATGGAGGCCGTATCCAGCCCCCCATCTGAACACCAGAAGAGCTTCTGATCACAAGAGCGTGAACATTATTGTGCACTTCATCCACTTCTAAGCTGAGCAATATTGGCAAAGGGCTCTTTTCTCTCCTGAAGTCTGTACAGAAAGGGAGGCTTTGGCAGAGTCCCTTGCCCCGTTATGAATCTTGGTCACTTTCTTCCAGACTGAGATGGACAAAGGGCTCTTTTAAGTCATCCCCCCCCCATGTAGATGTTGAGTGAGGCTCTGGCAGAGTCCCTTTTCCAACTGGTTCCAAGCAAAGGACTCTTTAACCCTTTTTCTCCTGTGATATGAATGACAAAAGATTGGGGGGGGGGGCTCCACTATCTTATTAAGTGTTTTGCTCCCACGAGCAAGCCAAAATACAACAGACATGAAAGCAAGGCTAGGCAAATCTCTCAATTCCACTTCCTCTCAGTTTCTGGTTTTTCTAACCTTCTAATATATGAAGTTCAGATTTTCATATTTGCACATCAGTTGGGGGGCGAGGATCTCAAGCCCTAATGAATGAAAGGTTTCATAAACACAGATGGATACAGGAGAAGATTATCTTTGTTTTCAGAATGTTTACTGAAATGTACAATACTGTCTGTACGACGGCTTCCAATGTGCAACGTAGCCAATCAGTTGCTGTCAGTTGCGTTGTTGTTCGTTATTGTCAGTGTTATGAAAACAAATTTGCCCTAAAATGGTGGTGAATTTTCATGATTACTCCCCCCCCCAAATCACAAATGTGAATTGAAGATTGAAAAAATGAGAAATCCAGAGAAACCAAAAACGAACTATTCACCCATTCTTACGCCCCATATGTTTGCATGCCCATTTGTCTGCCCAACTTTCCCTTCTGGGATCCCTTTGTCATTGCAGGCAGAGGAAGCTAACGCCTGAAAACTGAAGGAGGGAAGGGCATCTAAAAGAGGATGTTTAGAGAACTTGCAACCAGTGCCCCCTTGCCCAAGGAATAGCACAGGAGGGGACTAGCACTGCTTTCCCTTGAGACATTTCCCTCTTGTGACATCAGCAGCTAATTCTCCAATCCCCACCCTCCTCTCAGATCTATTTGCATGCCGAGCAGCAGAGCACTGTCTTGTACTGAGGACAAGGGTCAAAGGCTGCTCTGCAGTAAAAGGTCTGGATGAAAAGAGTAGGAAATGAATGCAACTGTTGCACTGTGCAAAATATAAGCAAGCCAGGGCTGAACTGATATTACCTTTGCAGGTACCTTTCCCGGGAAAATCAGAGGCTCACTATGTCAGGTTCCTATTGGAAGACCAGACAAACGCTAGAACATTAGCAGTGGCAAAGTTTTGATCGGTGTTTGCAAGAACCAATGATCCCTATATTCTGAACAAAATGCTTGTTTAACCTGGAGGTAGGCTGTATGAATTGTGTATTGCTTTGTAACGATTTGCTGGGTCGCTGGACCGTAATAAAGGTTGATGATGATGAATGCAACTGTACAGAGAATGAGAAAAGAAAAAAAGAAGCCAGTCTTGTTTGGAGACTCAACAGAGGCTCATACTGCATGGAGTTCCACAGTTCTCTCCCCCTGTGGTGTCGTGGGTTAGGTTGTGTTTTTTTAAAACCTGGGCATAAGCCTCCGAACTAGAGAAAGTTCTTTTTCTCTATTTCTTTTTGCCTGTGACCCATATTTTATTTCCACCACTTCAAAACTACACTTCCGAAGCGGCCTTTTTTTTTTTTTTTTTACCTACTAGCAGGTGTTGGAGGGAGTTGAGAGGAAGATGGGAGGTCCACAGTCACTGTTGCCCCTTCACTAGTCGGAAGCGGAGCAGCTTGGGCAGGGCAATTCTGAGCTGCAAAATGACCCGAGAGGAAAGGGTTACGTAGCCACTCCCTGCCTGATGCAGCCTGCCCTAGGGCTGCTTTGGGTAAAAGGGGGAATGGAGGGAGGGAGGGAGGGGGAACAAGAGAATGAATCACACAACTCTGTGCAAAGTCAGGCTTCGGGCTGCATGACAGGGCAGGAAAGGGAAACAGATTCTTCTGAGTTTGCGCGGTAGGGGGGAAAACATGGCCAAACTCACCATTACAAAGCTCTTCACAAGATGCTTTATACCAAAGCAGACTAATGATCCATCGAGCCCACTACTGCCCATTCAGACTGGCAGCAGCTTCCCAGGGTTTAGGGAGAGAAGGGTCTTTCCCCATTGCCTGCACCATTGGAAGTGAGCCTCAGTTGGTATTGTCCTCTCTGAAAGGCAGTGTCAGTCCAGGGTTCCAGGTAGGGGACATTCCCAGCCCTACTTAGCGATGTCAGGGATTGAACCTTGGACCTTCTGCATTCAAAGTATATAAATATTGTATTATTTATAGCCACTCTGAGCCCGGCTCCGGCTGGGGAGGGCAGGGTACAAATAAAAATTTACCATTATTATTATTATTATTATTATTATTATTATTATTAATCTGCCGCTGAGCTATGGCTCTTCTTCACAGTTCCACCGCTGAGCTGTGGCCTTTCACAGAGTTCACTTCGCCAATGTATCTGGGGGGGTATATTGTCAGGTTAAAATAATGCCCTTCACTGGGGCAGGGACTGAAAAACAAAAGGGCAAAATCCCACACTGATGACCAAAATGTCCCAGGAGGCAGTGGGTAATGTGTGGCCTCCACCAGCAGTTCAATCACCTCTGCATCCGAATTCTTCTGCCCACAAATCTTTACATTTTACGACATGAGCTTTCAGATCCACTGGTTTTAGTATCAGCTGTTGTGAAGCTGTTGTTGAAATATTATGACTGTGTTGCCTCTGAAACCCTGGGGTGGGGTGGAGAACCCAGGCAAATTCATAGAGGCCCCCATGAATGACTTTTAGCTACATGGAAACCTCACTTTCAGGGCCAGTATACCTCTATATCACAAAGGGTGTGAGCGAATGACAGGGGAGATCTGTTGCCTTCATGCACTGTTCCCTATAAATTACTGGAATGGATGGGCATGATCCAGTAAGGGGTTAAAAAAAAGTCCCACAGAAATATCAGGTCCCATCCTGCTCCTGGATTTCATAACCAAAACCAATACTTTGAATACAGTTGATTTGAATCACTGCACTCTCTTCTTCCTTCTCTGATTTCCATTGCAAATTATGACATATGTTTCCGTCCCACCCACCCCCCAAAAATCTGTTTATTTCCAAGCTGTCCTTTTCACTCCAGTGGGCCTCTCACCTTCTGAGCCCTCCTGGCTAGCATTGCAGTGCCAGGAACCTTTAGATTGGTGGGGGATCTAGAACAGGGCCAACTCGGTGGTGGCTCCGGTGCTCTGTACTTCAGCAGATACAGTGGAAGGATCCAGGCTTGAGCTCTAGAGAATCCTGGGGTTGTTGGGTTGGGGGCATGGCAGAAAGACAGTCTTCTGCTATCATGCAGAGGTAGGCGTGGCTGGGCACATGCCAAGGCCCACCCTCCCTGCCAGGGTCCCAGTCAACTCCTGGCCTTGCCACCATGGCCACTGATCCCCCTTATTGCTGGGGCTGCCTGCTCAACTGCCTTCTCTGAGCGTGAAATCATTTCCCCTGCAACTGCCTGGACTCTCCTTCTGCACCATGGTGTGGAGAAAATGGATGGGGATAATATATTCTCTCCCCCACCCCCGCTCCCGTAATACTAGAAATCGGGAGTAATGTGGTGAAGCTGAATTTTGGAAGATTCAGGACAGGCAAAATGAAAGGAATAAACAAGCCTACGAGAATTACTGGATTTCCTCATCCTCTCCCAATTCCCCAACTGCTCAGATTGCTATAAAAGGCATCTGAAGGAAGACAGCATCTGTGGTGCTGTGCGCATTCCAAACGAATGCAAAATTGGTCTCCAATTGAGACGTCAAACTGGACAGAGCACTTTGCTGGCTTGAGTGAGATGCTGAAAGGAGATCAGGAGGTGTCGTTAGAAAGGCAGGGGCGTCTCCAGGTCATTGCAATAACTGGCTCCTTGTGCATGCTGGGATTTTGCTTGTGGCTTCCCAGATGCTTTTGAAGGAGGAAGGGGGAAGCAGTCTCTGCTCCCCTGCTCTCCCTTGTGCAATGCCGCCATCAAGGAGGCTGCCAAGCAGGGGCGGTGAGGGGTGTGGCCTGGCAGAGGAGGTGTGGCCTGGGGAGAGTCCCAAGGGCCAGTCTGAGAGACTTGGAGGGCCACATTCATCTTCCAGGCCTAAAGTTCCTCACTCCTGACTGAATGGCCCATCATCTTCCCTGACAGGTAAACTCCCATTATCCAATTGGCCTTTAACCAAAAAGACAAAAAGGGTGCCCTTGCCTTTTGCTGATAGGACAGAGTGTGTCAGCTGATACACCAAGACTCCACCCATAAAAGCTTCCAGGATCAGGCTTGTGGAGCTAAAGAGTGGTGGCTGATGCCCATTGAGACTGGTAGGACAGAAGACAGGGAGACCAACAGTAGGTGGCGCCGCAGTCAATGACAGAAGGAAGCTGTCGTCCAGCGCCACCTCCTAGGCTAGTTGTAAGAAAGGCAGGTGGGGACAAGCTGAGGGCAGAGTGTGGTTGCTGGGGCACTGCCCCATTTGCCCTAATCGACCAGCCTCCGCAGGAGCTTGATATTCAACAGATCTCTGGCCTTCTCCTGGCTTCCCAGCTCTGCTTTTTGGCCTCGCCCTGCCCTTGACTGCACAGGAGTCGGCTCTGGCACCATCTGGCTTGTGTAAACTCCTAGCTCCCGAAAAGAATCACAAGCCTCTCCCTTTCCAGGATCTCTCTGGAATTCATCCTCCAGGGTAGGAGGGATGGTAGGAATTTTAGATCCCGCAAGCAGATTGCTCTGTTTGTTTTTTATAGGTGTGTCCACGGAGGGAGGAGATAGAACGACCAAAGCTGTGTAATGACTGGGCTGCTGAGAGGCTTGTAAAGGGTATAGATAAAAGAGAGAGAGAAATCTCTCTGCATAGATAGATAGATAGATAGCTAGATAGATAGATAGATAGATAGATAGATAGATAGATGAATGGATGGACAGATAGATATAGAGTTGCTCAGCCATGGGGAGAAATCACATGATGATGATTTCATTTATTAAGATTTCTTAACTGCCCTTCACCATGAGGTCCCAGAGCATGTTACAGCAATTTAATGATACAATGCTAAAATAGGTTCCTAAGATCCATCAAAAGGACAGGGTAAAGAGGTGCTTCTTCAGCATATAATGAAAAATACAAAATGTCCAGATGCAGCTCTGTGGGGAGGGAATCCCATTTTAGGATGCAGGGATAAGGAACCTGTGGCCCTTTATACATTGATAGATTCCAGCTCCCATGAACCCCAGCTAGCAGGACCAATGGCCAGCTACGATGGGAGCTGAAGTCCAACAACATCTGGAGGGCCAGAGGTTCCTCATCCCTGGGTTAGGGTGTCAGGTTAGGACCAGGAAGACCAGGGCTCAAATCCCCACTCAGCCATGAAGCTCAGGAGGTGACCTTAGGCCAGTCACCATCTCTCGGCCTTACCTCCTAGCCTCCCATGGTTGTTGGGAGGATAAAACAGTGGGTGGGGAAATCACACATCCTTTCCTGAGCCACTCGGAAGAAGGGTGGGATTTAAAAAAAATGGATCAATACTTTAAAGAATGCAGAAGCAACATTTGGGGCTGCAGGATTGGCAGAAACCACATCTTCCTGGCACAGAGATGGGCTTCATATCAGGTTGCCACTTCTTTCTTTTTTTAAAATTGGCCTTGCTCCTGTGCCTTATAAAAGCAGCCTTAAAAGGCAGAAAAGGCAATTCCATCAATAGTCAAGAAAGAAGGGAAGGAGAAGAGGCAGAGCAGGTGAAACGTCTTGGCACAGCTCAGAGTTGATCTATGGAACTTGCTTCCACAGGATGTAGTGATGGCCACCAACGTGGATGGTTTAAAAAGAGGATTAGCCATACTTGTGGAGGAGAAGTCTATTGGTAGCTTCTAGTCTTGATGGCTATGCCCTGTCTCCACAGCTGAAGGCAGTAATGCTCCTAAACCCCAGTTGCTGGAATCTATAGGATGGGAGAGTTGCTGTTGAGCTCAAGTTCTGCTTCTGGGCTTCTAGTTGGCCACTGTGAGACTAGGATGTTGGATTAGATGGGTCATTGGCCTGATCCAGCAGGGCTCTTCTTAAATTCTTATGCCTTCACCTGGAGAATAGCTTTGGTGGGTCAATGAGCCAATGTTCTCAACCAGCCCACTCTCCTGACTGTTTCATAGCAGCTAGATCAGGAGATGCTGGCAACACACATCATGTATCTGCTTGCTGAGAACAGATCCTGCTGCTACATTTCTGAGCTGCTCCCCACTTCACCCCAAAGAGAGGTACCTCCCAGAGGCACCATTTGCCTGGGGAGCTTGTAGCCAGGGCTGCTGCAACAAACAGCCACGCAAGACTTTGGGATGCAGAGACATGAGAGAGCATCAGAGAAGGGAGGGAAGGAAAGAGGGACAGAGGCCAGTGTTGCCTATGGCACCCCTGACCATCGTTCAAGGCACCCCAGGGTGCCATGGCACACTGGTTGAAAACCACTGGCTTAAGGCATACAAGCAAGTCCAATTGGCAACCTCAGCAGTGGGAGAAACCTTCCCTGTGGAATGTATGTGCTCTTAAAGGAGCAGGAGTAGTGTAGAATTGTGATTTCTGCTGGCCACAGCTGGGGGCTCTCTAAGCAGGGTGTCAGGAAATCTAATCTGCTCTGCAACAAACGGAGAACAGGAGACTTGACTAGCAAAGGGATGCCTGGCAGTGGAAGAAGGCAAATGCTTTAATTGGGGTGTTAGGATTCTCCCAAGTGATAAGATAACCAGTCTGAGTTCTGCTGATGAACCACACGATGTGCCAGAAAAAGAGAGGGATTTTTTTTTTTAACATATGCTTTGAAACATGTTGTAAATCCTCTGGTCTAATCTTAGCAGCAGGTCAGATCAGAGATATGGGTTGAGGTTCTTTTTAAACAGATCTTCATTGGACATGTGCCAAGTATTAGATTGTTTCCATGCCAGGCTGACGTGGGCAAAGGTTTTCTCTATCCTCCTGCCAGGAGGAAATAAGAGGCCATCCTGCCCTAACAGCGAAGGGCTGAGCCCCCAGTTTGATTCACATCTTCATGCGAACCTATGAACTTTACACTCGCTGAAAAAATGCACAAACTGAAACACAGCTATGCACGTCTCTCCAACTTTTACACTCCAGCTGGAAATATGTATAGAAATGCCTATATTACAGGCAAGTGTGCCTAAAACTACTGTAAGAGACAAGGATGCGTTACACTAGGCAAAAATAGTTGCAAAATTAAATGCGTGTAGTGGTAGAAAAGCACACTAAAATGCTGGCGGTGTTTGGGGATTAAATATTTTTTAATTACAAACTGATGGAGAAACATAGAGCACAGGACCTAAAAGTTGGAAAATGTCAGCATGGCACCAGCTATTTGCAGCTTTTAAAAAAGCACTTATTCGTGCAGTGCATGGTTAAAGGATGGAAGTCTCTGCTGCAACAGACCCTCCAAGTGTCCCTATTTTCCAGGGACAGTTCTGGATTTACAGAAGCTGTCCCGGCTTCTGGTTTGATCCTGGAATGTCCCACTTTTCCTTAGGACATCCCTTATTTTCATCAGAGAAATGTTGAAGGATATGGTGTTATGTGACCCCCCCCAACCAAGGAGATACAAGACATCTAAAGGCAGCCCTGTACAGGGAAGTTTTTTAAATGTTTGATCTTTTATTATGTTTTTATATATGTTGGACACCACCCAGAGTGGCTGGGGCAACCTAGTGAGATGGGTGGGGTGTTGTTGTCGTTGTCGTTGTTGAATAGGGTGTCCCTATTTTCACTGGAGAAATGTTGGAGGGTATGCTGCAGGAGGAAAAGTGATGGCCACCAACCTAGGTGGATTTAAAAGAGAATTCAACAAATTCATGGAGGATAAAGCTATCAAGGGCCGCTAGCCACTATGGTTCCAATGTTAAGTAAAGGTAAAGGGACCCCTGACCATTAGGTCCAGTCGTGACCGACTCTGGGGTTGCGGCGCTCGTCTCGCTTTATTGGCCGAGGGAGCCGGTGTTCAGCTTCCGGGTCATGTGGCCAGCATGACTAAGCCGCTTCTGGCGAACCAGAGCAGCGCACAGAAACGCCGTTTACCTTCCTGCCGGAGCGGTAGCCATTTATCTACTTGCACTTGACATGCTTTCGAACTGCTAGGTTGACAGGAGCAGGGACCGAGCAACGGGAGCTCACCCCGTCGCAGGGATTTGAACCGCCAATCTTCTGATCTGCAAGCCCTAGGCTCTGAGGTTTAACCCACAGCGCCACCCACGTCCCTCCAATGTTAAGAGGCAACAGCATTTTTGAATACCAGTTTCTGGAAACCGCAGGAAGAGAAAGTGCTCTTGTGCTCAGGGCCTGCTTGGTGGTTCCCCACAGGCATCTGGTTGGCTGCTGTGAGAATAGGAGGCTGGACTGGGTGGCAATTGGACTGATCCAGTGCTCCTCTTTGTATGTTATTATGATCCTTATTAGTTGCAAGACTTTTGAAGTGAGCTGTGAATTTGTTTGGGCCCTGGGTGAGAGCCAGGAGGCTGGAAGTGGAGGTGTGTTAGAAGAATGAATAATGGTCTATATTTATTCATAATTTCTACGGATGTAACATTTGCATTCATAACCTCATGCCTATTTGTTTTTTTATATATATTGAATTTTTATAACCTCATGCCTATTTGTAACGTTGAGGCTGTCGCTGCTTTAGTTTTCTGTACACTGATGAAGAGATATTTTTATACGTTAAGCAATATGCAGATAGTCTAAATAAAGACATGCATAAATAAATGTACCAGTGGGAAACTGAGAGAAACAGAAATCGACACGTCTCTGCCTCCCTATTCTCACTCCAATCAGAGTCACATGACCTCAGTGGTCCTTACTCCTTAGTCAGATTCTGTCAAGTCTTTCACCTGCCACCTGCAGTGATGGGACTGCCCCAACCTTTTCCCCTTTTGACTCATGCATCTTTTAGATCGCAAGAAGCCTGCTGGCAGGGACTGTCTTGCTTGTTCTTTGCTCTTATTGATTTTATGTAAGCTACTCTGGGAGCTCTTTTTGGAGGAGCAGCGGGAAGGGGGTGCGGGGGAGAGATACTACTGTATTTAATTTTGTGGTTTTCATTGTGTGCTTTTATGTTTGGATATTGATTTTGTAAACCGCTTTGCAGCTTATCACTGATACAGAGGCAAGAAGATATATCTCTCATGCTTCAAAGGAAGCTCTAAGCAGGTTGCAACGATAAAAAAAGTCACAAATAAATGCAAGAAAGATTTTGCATTTTAAAGCGTTGCCAAACAGTTAGATTATTTGCAGCACTCTATCATATGCCCATTCAGAAGGGAGTCAATTTCCATGGGGCTTACTCCCAGGTAAATGCCTATAGCATTACTGCATGGCAGTACAATCCTAATTATGTCTACTCACAAGCTAACCCTATTGAATTCAGCAGGTTGCAGAATGTTATTCCAACTCAGGGTAGTCCCATTGAGCTGTATCCAATTAAGACATAGCTGTCAACCTTCCCTTTTTTTGCAGGAAATTCCCTTATTCCAGCGCCGTTTCCCGCCGCTTCCCACTGCTATCCCGGATTGTTAGATATCCCGTAGACTGTCTCCAGGACAGGTGAGGCTGCTGATCCCTTATTTTCAAATCCGAAAGTTGACAGCTATGCTGCTGATCCCTTATTTTCAAATCTGAAAGTTGACAGATATGAATTAAGACCTACTCCGAAGAGTCATATTTAAATTAACAGGTCTGAGCTAGTCATGTCCATGAGCTAATCAAAACCCGCATTGGACATTCGGGTTCCAAAGCATGTTTGCAAACCGGAACACTCACTTCCAGGTTTGCGGCATTCGGGAGCCAAGACGTTCGACTCGCAAGGCGTTCGACTTCCGAGGTACGACTGTATACCAGGAGTGCACTGTTAAACACTGAAAGTATTTAGATTTTTTAAAAGAAGGCGGTTATTAAAAATTAACAATAATTACGTAATGGTTTTCAGTCAAGCGACCAATATAAATATCTGTACGCATGCACACGGGTTCAAAGAGAAGAGCCTGGAGGAGAGTGAAGACAATTATGAGGTGATGCAAGAACGCTCAGAGAGATTAAGCGAGACGTGTGTGTCACATTACTATTCACAGCACACATGGAAACAAGATCGAACACAAAAGAAGACAAGATTCAGTCGGGCTAGGTGTGTCTTTGACTTTCCAAGATTATAAATTGGCAAAACAAGATGGATGATGTAGATCCAACACCTAAGTAGGACAAGGACTTTCTGTAGCCAACAAGGCACTCCTAGTCCCTGTTGAGCCCAAGTCTGATGGCATCAAATCTTTTGCAGGTTCTTTCCAACTCTGCAGCTTCAGGGCAGAGTCTCCGTTTCTGTTGACGCAGGGCAAGTTTTGAAGCTGTAACAGAACGTCCAAGAAGACTGACTACAGTTTTCCATGATACTTTGGGGGGGCACTTATGTTTCACTGTAATTGTAGTTATTTATTTATAAAGATATTTATATACTGCTATTTCATGGAAAAAATATGTCAAAGTGGTTTACAACAGTACATAAAGCCATACCATAAATATATATATATATAAGAAGTTAAAATGAAACATCAATAAACTATTGCAGAAATACGTATTCTTAACTGCCTGTCTGAGCCTGGAGGAACAGAAATGTTTTCAGCAGGCAATTAAAAGTTGTTGTACACCATGTTGATGCTTTATGTGAGATGGCAACATATAAATCCTTCGATTAAATAAAAAATAAAAACTTAAGCCTCTGCAAAACCAATGTAAACGGACTTAGAGTTGGTGGATGAACCCTAATTAGTAATGTCTATTAGTTTCAATGAGTCTACTCTGAGTAAAAACAGCATTGGCTACAACCCTTGATATTTTGTGTGTTTCATTGTATTTGGTGTTTTATTTACTCTACCACAAGCCACCACACTACACACACACACACATACACACACACAAACACACACAAAAACACCAGGATTGTTGTGAGGAAAAAAGGGGAGGGGGAGACGAGTCAAATTCTTTGAGGGGGAAAGGTGGGATATAAACGTAATGATTAAATAAATAAATAATGCATATATTACCCAAAACTACAACAATACATTATATTAGGGCAAACTGCATGAAGAAATGTGCATAGCATGGCAGGCAAAACCGCATACCAAAATGTGCATATTAGAAGAAATCTGTACTAAAATGCTGTCAGATCTTCATGAGAGCTTTTTAAAGAGCAAACGGATGTGGACATGTGACAGACTGAATATTGGAACCAAAGAGGAATAGTGATAAACAGAAATTGGCATTTCTAGCCAGCAGTTGTTTTTTTTCTCGTCTCTTTTTGAGTAGGGCTCGTGAATCACAGAATCAAGGAATTCTAGGGTTGGAAGGGATCCCAGTGGCAATCTAGCCCACCCGTGCAAGGCAGGAATCCCAGCTATAGAATCCCTGGCAGATGGCCATTGAATTTCTGTTTAAAAACATCCAAGGAGAGACCACCACATTCTGAGGTAGCCCATTGCACTGTTAAACAGCTCTCACTGCCAGAAAGTTCTTCCTAATGTTTAGATGGAAACTCCTTTCTTGCTTTTTGAACCCATGGGTTCAGGTCCTACCCTCCTGAATCTCCAACAGTCAGAAATGTGCTAAGGACTGCTGTGGATGAATTGGGGATGACTCTGCTTGCCGTGGGTGGCGCTGTGGGTTAAACCACAGAGCCTAGGACTTGCCGATCAGAAGGTCGGCGGTTCGAATCCCCGCGACGGGGTGAGGTCCTATTGCTCGGTCCCTGCCAACCTAGCAGTTCGAAAGCACGTCAAAGTGCAAGTAGATAAATAGGTACCGCTCCGGCGGGAAGGCAAACGGCGTTTCCATGTGCTGCTCTGGTTCGCCAGAAGTGGCTTAGTCATGCTGGCCACATGACCCGGAAGCTGCACGCCGGCTCCCTCAGCCTATAGAGTGACATGAGCGCAGCAACCCCAGAGTCGGCCACGACTGGACCTAATGGTCAGGGGTCCCTTTACCTTTACCTGCTTGCCTGAAATCTCTGGCTCAGGAGCAGAGAATGTCTCCGAGGAGATTGCAACAACCCTGTGAGGTCAGTTAGGCTGAGAGCTTCATAGCCACATTGAGAGTTGAACCTTGGGCTCCCTAGACCTAGTCTGACACTGAAATTATAAAACAATGGTTGGCATCCTTGTGACTCGGGAGACAACAGAGGAGCGCAGCTAAAATTACAGTGGTACTTCGGGTTAAGAACATAATTCGTTCTAGAGGTCCATTCTTAACCTGAAATTGCTCTTAACCTGAGGTACCACTTTAGTTAATGGGGCCTCCCGCTGCTGCCGCGTGATTTCTGTTCTCATCCTGAGGTAAAGTTCTTAACCTGAGGTACTATTTCTGGGTTAGTGGAGTCTGTAACCTGAAGCGTCTGTAACCCGAGGTACCACTGTATAATATATAAAATTAGCAAGCTTTTTTCTTTTCCGCCTTCACCTGCAAGCAAAGGCCTTCCACCTTTCCAAGCAAAAGAAAGAAAGAAAGAAAGAGAAAAAGCCATCCACATCAAGATCTAGCAACAATGTGGTTCCTTCCAAATGTAGACAGCCGTTTTTTGCGCATGCTGCAGTTGATCAAGCCTCTCTCACGCGCTATCAAGGTTTCGGCTCGCCGGCGATTCCAGAAAGGAACACGTGTCATTTCTTTTGTTAGGGAAGGCTGCGTTGCAGGGCAGGGGTGTGTGGGTTTTTCAAAAGAGCAGAGAGTGCCCCACCTGGCCTACATACCTGGCATAGGCCAGAGACAGGTGTTGAGTTTCAAACCGACACAAGTGCTGACTCAGAGCTGACACGCACTGGCTTCCCATTGGCTGCTTAGCGGGCCAAGGTGCTGGGGGTGGGGGGAAGCAATGCACCCACAAGCCCCAGCAGGCCGCTCTCAAGAAGGAAATGCTAAGGGAGAGAGGAGGACTGGCTTCCGGGCAGGGCTTTGTTAACCCCCTGCAGGCCAGGCAAATGGCAAGAACTGTGCTCATCTTGGCCGGGGGGGGGGGGGAACAATGATCTCACCCAGGGCTGGCCTGATCCTGAGCTGCTTGCAGCAGATCGGCCAGAAGAACTCATCAGGTGACCCTTTCTAACCATGTGCAGAGAAGCATCCCCACCAGCTAAACAGAATGCCTTCAGATCAAGACACGGTGAAACGTGGTAGAAAAAGAGACAGAGATGGGGCAAGGATAATAATAATAATAATAATAATAATAATAATAATAATAATAAAAAATTTATTTATACCCCCCCTCCCCAGCCAAGACCAGGCTCAGGGTGGCTAACAACCAATAATAAAAACAAGTTGATTAAAATACAATTTAAAAGATTAAGATACAACGTTAAAACATTAGGGTGCAATCTCTTCATAGGAGGAGAAAGGAAAAAGAAAGAGGGGGAGGGAATCAAACTGATTCTAAGCCAAAGGCCAGGTGGAACAACTCTGTCTTACAGGCCCTGCAGAAGGAAATCAGATCCCGCAGGGCCCTGGTCTCATGAGACAGAGCGTTCCACCAGGCCGGAGCCAGTGTTGAAAAGGCCCTGGCTCTGGTTGAGGCTAATCTAACTTCCTTAGGGCCCGGGACCTTTAGGGCTATATATGGACCTTAAGGTCCTCTGTGGGGCATACCAGGAGAGGCGGTCCCGTAGGTGCGAGGGTCCTAGGCCGTGAAGGCCTTTAAAGGTCAAAAGCAGCACCTTAAATCTGACCCTGTACTCCACCGGGAGCCAGTGCAGCTGGAAAAGCACTGGGTGAATATGCTCCCATGGCAGAAACCCTGTGAGGAGCCTCGCTGCTGCATTCTGCACCTGCTGGAGTTTCTGGGACAGCTTCAAGGGCAGCCCCACGTAGAGCGAATTACAGTAGTCAAGCCTGACTTAAGGATAAGCGTAAGTCACACGTTTATTACGAGCATTTCATGCTTCTATAGCTCACTTGGTTAGAGCGTGGTGCTGATAATGCCAAGGTTGGAGGTTTGATCCCCGTAAGGGATAGCTGCATATTCCTGCCTTGCGGAGGGTTGGACTAGATGATCCTCAGGGTCCCTTCCAACTCTCCACCCCCATAATGACTGATGGTTAAACTGCTGGTTTCTGGTCACTAGTAAACCACAGCCTTTGGGATCTTTTTCACCTCGAGAGGGATGCAACATCACCAACTAGTGATGAGAGAACCTGCCAATTTCACTCTGTCGGTTCCCCATTTTTCCAATCTTGAATTGAGGGTTTCCCAGAGGTATCTGGTTGGCCATTGTGAGAACAGGGTGCCATTGGCCTCATTTAGCAGGATCTTCTTATGTTTTTCCTGTGGATGTCTCCTAGCAAGCATATTTGTACATACAGTGGTACCTCGGGTTAAGTACTTAATTCGTTCCGGAGGTCCGTTCTTAACCGGAAACTGTTCTTAACCTGAAGCACCACTTTAGCTAATGGGGCCTCCCGCTGCTACCGTGCCGCCGGAGCACAATTTCTGTTCTCATTCTGAAGCAAAGTTCTTAACCTGAGGTACTATTTCTGGGTTAGCTGAGTCTGTAACCTGAAGCATATGTAACCCGAGGTACCTCTGTACAGTAGTACCTCGGTTTATGAACTTAATCCGTTCCGGAAGTCCGTTCTTAAACCAAAAACGTTCTTAAACTGAGCTGCGCTTTCCCTAACGCGGCCTCCTGCCGCCGGTGCCCTTCCACCATTTGGATTCAGTTCTTAGACCGAGGTAAAGTTCAAAAACTGGGACACTATTTCCGGTTTTGCAGAATTCGTAAACCGAATCATTTCTTAAATCGGACTGTTCTTAAACCAAGGTACCATTGTACAGTTTTTACACCTAAACCCATTTTTGCCAGCTGCTTCTCCTACTAGAAGGCATTTGTGTATATTATTTTCACTAACATATTCCTTTCCATGCACATATTTACCTAATACATGCATTTTTGTAAGCACTGGTTGGTTGGAGAACTACATTGCAAATTTCAGGTGCGTGTGAATTCTGAAGTATGGCTGCGTTTCGGTTCAAACATTGTTTGGGAAAGCACAAAATCAATCCACTCAGCATTGAATGCAAAGTAAATAGAAGTTCTCCCCCTTCCCCCATCCTTATGATCAGAAGGCAAAATGCGAACTCTTAAGTATCCAGAAGAACAAAAAATCTTTAAGGAGAAAAAAAATCCATATGAGGACTGAACATGCTCAGCAGGTACGGAAAGCTAAGTGAATAATAATAATATTTTTTTTATTTATACCCCGCCCTCCCCAGCTAACACCAATAAAATTACAATAAAACATAATGGGGGGGGGGGGACAAACAAAACAAAACAAAACAAAAAACAAAAACCAGTTTATGAAAATATGGGTTAAAATACAATTTAAAATGCAGCCTCATTTTAATAGTAGCCCATAAATCAAAACCATAAGGGGAGGGAAACATAAGGGTCAGACTGAGTCCAAACCAAAGGCCAGGCGGAACAGCTCTGTCTTGCAGGCCCTGCAGAAAGATGTCAAATCCCGCAGGGCCCTAGTCTCTTGTGACAGAGCATTCCACCAAGTCGGAGCCAGTACTGAAAAGGCCCTGGCTCTAGTTGAGACCAATCTAACCACCTTGCGGAGTGAAGTGACTGCTGGAGTGAAGGGAATGGGGGAGGAAAGGAACGAAATGACATATCCCAGAAGATGGCATGGGTGCAATCAGCCCAGTTCTGTGGCATGCTCTGCCAATAGAGCCGTTCCAACTTTTAAATGGCTCCTAAAAGCTTCATAGACTCATAGAATTGTAGAGCTGCAAGGGACCCCAAGGGTCCCTTTTCTGTTCTGTAAGGTTTATACAGGCAATTAAAAATACAGCTTTCCACAATGATTATCTGATTTCTGATTTTGACTTTTTATTTGGCTTTTTTATGTAAAGTTGTTGTGAACTGCTTTGGTATTTTCTTTATGAATTAATGAGCAGCATATAAACATTTTCAGAAATGAAATAATTCAATGCTGCTGCAATATTTTTGTCACAGGTTCCACTTGAAAGAGACTGAGGTTGGAGTGCTGTACACTTTGCCTGCCAGGAGTCAGTCGTATTGAGTTCAACCTGAGTAGACATGCATAAGTTTACGCCGTAATGGCTGGGAAAGTAGGGGGTTGGATGGGCCAGCAGTCTGACTCAGCAGCGCCTTTTCTTCATTTGATTCCAGTTCCCTTTTTACAAAAAGCCAGACTCACCCAAAGCCACTTCGTTGAGACAAGAAGGGTGGGGTGAGGGCAGGAGGAGACAGAAAACTATTGTGGGAACAAATTGTGTTTGGTAAATCATTAACAGCACTTTCCAGCAAGACAGAAATGTGGCGATAACCTCATATAGTCCTCTCTCTTTTTTTAACATTAACCCATGAATGATCCAAAATAAACACAGCATTCCAGTGTTGAAGAAGCATTTGTATTGGTGCTGCTATTTATCAGGTCTCACACTTTGGCTGCAATCCTCTGAGCACATTTCCCCAGGAGAAAGACCCTCACTGGGAATTCCTTCTGAGTAAACATGCATGGGATTTGGCCACATCGCTACCTGACCCTCTCACCACAGTAACCTCAGGATGCAGAATTAGGTCAAAACCACACCATGACTTATATCACTTTAACAGCCATGGTTTCCCCCAAGGAATCCTGGGAAGTGTAGTTTCCTTGTCACAGAGCCAAAATGCTCAGCAGTCTTAGCAAATACGGTCCCCAGGATTCTTTGGGGGGAAACCAAGACTATTAAAGTGATATGAGTACTTGAGGGCCTTCAATGGGTGGTGTGGCTATTACCCTAGACTGGACATGCCTCTAGTTTTACAGAGTACAATCCTCAATTGAGAAGGCCATGTGGTCCAAGTCAAAAAATTATTTTAAAAACCCTAAGAAAGGGAGATCAGGAGAGACCTTGGAGTTGACCATCAATAGGTCACAACACCTGGGCAGCAGACTAAGCAGGCAAGCAGGTCACATGGCCATAGCCTCCCCCATTATGGTAAGATGTACAGTGGTACCTCAGGTTACAGACGCTTTAGGTTACAGACGCTTCAGGTTACAGACTTCGCTAACCCAGAAATAGTACCTTGGGTTAAGAACTTTGCTTCAGGATGAGAACAGAAATCGTACTTCAGCGGCGCGGCGGCAGCAGGAGGCCCCATTAGCTAAAGTGGTACCTTAGGCTAAGAACAGTTTCAGGTTAAGAACAGACCTCCAGAAAGAATTAAGTTCTTAACCTGAGGTACCACTGTACAGCATTAAATTATTGCAATTCTAAATGTGCATCTATCCAGATAAATTAGCAGTTTCTTTTTTCTTTGTCCTCTTTTGCCCTCTGCTTTCGTGATCCATTTCATAGGGGGTTCCTGTCGTGTCCAGGGGGTTCATGATGTCTAAGTGGGGGGGGGTGTTGACTTTGTTTGCATTTTAATGAAACACAGCCTAATTCACACCTCTCCAACGAACATGCAGACTGAAACATGAATAGCTACTGAAATTCACCCTTCTCCAAATTTTGCAATGCAGTTCTCCAACTGGTCAATATGCACAAAAGCACATAAGCTAGGGGGACGTTTGCTCAAAACTGTTTTTTTCATGAAAGTAGCATAAAAAGCATATAGCAGAGGAAACTGCTTGCAAAAATATCTAGGGTATTAGTTAAAATGACACATGAAAAGGTGTTTATTGGGAGAAAATTGCACTAAAATGCTGGCGAATTTTCATGAGGATTTAACCAAAACAAAAAACAAAAATGCAAATTGCTGCAGAAATATGGAGAACTGAATTTTAGACTGGAAGAAAATGAGAAACTGAGAGAAGCCAAAATTGAGAGAGCTGCACAGCCTTGTGCATAAGTGGCTGTGCTAGATAGGTCACTATGGAGCAATGTGCTCTGCACATCTGCAATGTGGGTTAAACCACAGAGCCTAGGACTTCCCGATCAGAAGGTCGGCAGTTCGAATCCTCGCGACGGGGTGAGCTCCCGTTGCTCAGTCCCTGCGCCTGCCAACCTAGCAGTTCGAAAGCACGTGAAAGTGCAAGTAGATAAATAGGTACCGCTCTGGCGGGAAGGTAAACGGCGTTTCCGTGCGCTGCTCTGGTTCGCCAGAAGTGGCTTAGTCATGCTGGCCACATGACCCGGAAGCTGTACGCTGGCTCCCTCGGCCAATAAAGCGAGATGAGCGCTGCAACCCCAGAGTCGGTCACGACTGGACCTAATGGTCAGGGGTCCCTTTACCCTTACCTTTAAGAAAAGCCTGGCTGTTGGTTCAGGCCAAAGGCCCATCTAGTTCAGCATCCTCAAACCAGATGTCCCATTGGGAAGCCTACAAGCAGGAGCTGACTGTTACAATGTTCTCCCCACTTGTGATTCTCAGCAATGGGTATCCAGAGGCAGATTGCCTCCAACAGCTATCTTCAGCGCAGCTTTAAAGATCTCCACTTCCAGATTCATGCTGAAATTTGCTCACAAACAGGCAGAAGCCAGCCAATCAGATAGTGCCTCAAATTCTCTCTGTGTGTGTATATATATAAAACCTCATTGGTAAGCTACACTGCTATGAAATATTGTAGTTACACAAAGACAGAGAGTTCTTGCTGGGTCTTACACAGTTCTTTTGTGGAGCATACTTCTGTTTCTATAATAAATGGCCCCGGTCTTTGCCAGAGGCACAGACCCACAGAGTTTGGGTGGCCAGATAGGAGAGAGGACAGGCCGCCCACATCTTTAAATGGTTGTGCTGAAGAGGGCGTTTTCAGCAGGTGGAGCTGCTCCAAGTCTCTATCCACTATGCCACACTGCTTCTCAGTTTGTGTGGTTTTAATAACAGCAGGGATTACAAAAATACCAGTACCGAACACAGCATGCATTCTGCTCCCGTTACCCTCGTGCCACTTTCCTTCCTTCCCTCCAATGCCTCCCTGACTGCCAGTATCAAATTTTAGATTGTGAGGTCATTGGGAATACACGTACACAACACACTATCTTATTTTCATAACATAAAATATACCTACATTACTCTATATAATACCTACCTATACTATACATATCAACATACCTACACACCTACCCCACACGGACATCCACCAAGTGACTTGACTTCCAGCCGTTCTGGTTACGCTACTTTATTTTTCCAACAAGCTTAAACGCATTTCATTATTTCTTTAATCTCTTCTTCTATCTTAACTTTACTCTCCTTTCACGCTAATCATTTTCTGGATTCACTCAATATCTGTCAGAAACTCTACTTTTTCTACATAAATTTTGATGTATTCCTTAAAGATAGCCTACTCCTTATTCACTTTTTGTATCGTATCTCCTCTTATCCTCCCTGTTAGTTCGGCAATATGGAAGTATTCCATCATTTTAGATAACCAGTCTGTTTTAGTTGGGACGCTGCTGCTTTTCCAATTTTTGGCAATCAATAACCTTGCTGCCATAGTTGCAGCCCATATGATGTTCTTTACAGCAAAACAGCACTCTTTGTGTAAATGTATATGTATGTGTTTTATATGCTAATAAAATAAAATTTTTATTTTTATTTTTTTAAAAAAAGTTTTGCTCAGAGCTGACCTGTGGAAATTAAAGGACCTATGTTAGCCATATTCATTTCAATGGGTCGACTCTTTAACCAAGGACTCCCATTGGTTAAAACAAACACCTTTCTCGGTCACCTGCAGACTGTCACTATTTTGCTGGAGGGATTCAATCAAAATTAGAGTAGAAATAAAGTGCTCCAGTGCAATGGTGTTTTCCTGGGTAGGACAGTGGTGGAGGAATGCACTTAAAGATGTGGAATAAAGATCAACTGATGGGAAGACACAGGGCCTCCCTGTAAACACATCAGGGTGAATGTCCCTTGTCATATAACAACCTCACAAACAAATGGGAACGAATTATACTGGCTGTTGTTGCTGTTTTATTACCCACCCTTCACCCTAAAGTCCCAGGGCGGGTTGCAGCAATTTAAAACACAGCAATAAAAATAGGTTTTTTTAAAAAACTTACAGTCACAATCACAAAAATAATATCTAATTAAAGAAAACAAGAACAGCTAATAAAAATAACAGAAGTTCATAAATTGCTTATATGATATTTAGATTTCCAATTTTTCATCAGTATAAATATTTAAGGCCATTTTCTTAAAAGAGACTGCTTTCCCCATGCCATGGGATGCATCCAGTTAGACACCCTCACAAAGTGTTTTAAAGACTAATAATAATAATAATAATAATAATAATAATAATAATTTATTTGTACCCCACCCATCCGGCTGAGTTTCCCCAGCCACTCTGGGCGGCTTCCAACAAAGATTAAGAATACATTAAAATGTCACACATTAAAAAATTCCCTAAAGTCTAATGGTGCAAAGGGATACCACATCCGCATTTTTGCAAACCTCTTTGAGGGAGCTGTTATTTTTTTACAATCAAGCGGTGAATATACATTATGGAATAAATCACAAAATGCATGCTAGGTTTAAGCCAATAAAGAGCATGCCTTGTATCACCATGATACAAGCTTAGCGCTAAAAAAAATTCAAGGTGAATGACTATGGTCCTACAACATCCCTCGAAACAAATCAGAACGGATAAAGAACCAGCCTTGTATAACCTGCATGCAAGCTTTGTGCAAAGCAGATCAGGATGAACGCTCCAGAAACAGGAGCTCTTTGAGCTTTCTGCTTTTAAAGTCACATTGCAGGCCCAGTTCAGACCAAACGGCAAACAAAAAAGCCTCAAACGACAATCACAAATTACTTCAACACTATGTTCCACAGCAGCACCCTCCCCTTTGCCATTTAAGAGCCCCCCCACCATGAGATAATTGACAAATGCAATCTCATGCCATGCCATGAGTGAAGAGCAGATGAGCCACAGGTAAGGTAGAGGATCTCCTAGAGAAACGGACACAGGTTCTAGTGACCGTCCCCAATACTTGCGCCAGATCAGTCCAACTTTTAAGCAGTGCTTGCCTTCCAAAACTGCTGAGCTCCCTTCCTCCCCTACCTTGGCTGCATCACCCAGGAGAACCACCGTGATCCTCGACCCTTTGCAGGAGCCGTCCAACAATCCCAAGAGATACTTCTGACTCCCTAGCTCCATCCTTTTAAACACCCCAAATGACGCACCGACCAGAGGGGAAACTGCACCGTTAGTTTCATCGCCAGGTGATTTGTCTTAAGACGAAGGGCAGGAAAAACAACAAACAGCCCAAGAGGTCCTGGGAATTCGGGTCCATGGGCACCCGAATCAGTTCCCATGTTGCTCCTCCACACGCTTCCCCAGTTTCCCAAACTCGCAAGGAATGAAACAATGCAAAGTTCCCTGGCTCGTGAAAAGCAGCCTTGCTTAAAAAATAATCAATCTACTACTTACTTAGCCTTTGAAGTGAGGCTTGTTCCGTGAACCGATGGGAGGGGGCAAAGAAAAAAAAATCAGCAATGGTTTTTCTTTAGTTAATTGCATCTTTAAAAGTCTTTTTTGCCAAATATTCACCTTGCAGGCTGGGTAATATCTTATGAAGCAAAGGCGGAGAGAGGGGTGGGGTGGAGGACAAAGGTATAAGATGAGTTGCCTTGATGAAGCCTCGGAAAGGGGAGATTTATTCCCACCAAGTGCATTTAAGTGTCTTATCTCAGCCTTGGCTATGCAAGAGAAAACTGGTGAAAATCTTTGCCTGGTACTGTTTCACAGGCCAGGAATTTTGATTTGAATAATTTTTAACTTCTACTGTCTAGCAGAGGGAGAAAACAGGGCTCTCAGCGTACTATTGGCTTAGAGACTTTCTGCAAAAAAAGGGAGAAAGAGAAAAAGTGTCTGTGTATGTGATTAGAAAATAGGGGGGTTCTTTTAAACCAAAGGGTAATGAGGCACGCCTACATACCCACATGGAAAAGAAGTGATTGCCAAAATATTCATTTGATTGGGAAATATGTTTGAGATGTTAGGACGCAAGGCTTTAAGGAAGTCTAAGTTGTACTGTAGGGACGCAGGTGGCGCTGTGGGTTAAACCACAGAGCCTAGGACTTGCCGATCAGAAGGTCGGCGGTTCAAATCCCCGCAACGAGATGAGCTCCCGTTGCTCGGTCCCTGCTCCTGCCAACCTAGCAGTTTGAAAGCACATCAAAGTGCAAGTAGATAAATAGGTACCGCTCCGGCGGGAAGGTAAACAGCGTTTCCATGCGCTGCTCTGGTTCGCCAGAAGTGGCTTAGTCATGCTGGCCACATGACACAGAAGCTGTACGCCGGCTTCCCCAGCCAGTAAAGCGAGATGAGCACCACAACTCCAGAGTCAGCCATGACTGGACCTAATGGTCAGGGGCCCCTTTACCTTTACCTAAGTTGTACTGTGAATAGCCAGGGATGAGTTAAGAGCTTTGATGCAAAAAGGGGGAGCTTTGGGGAGCCCGAAGTGTTCTCCAACCCCTCAAAATAACATTGCCGGGGTCCTATTCACTGTCCATCTCGAATAGGTGTGGGGGACCTTTGGCCTTCCGCATGTTGCTGAACTACAACTACCATCACTCCTGGCCATTGGGAGTTGCAGTGGCTGATGGGAGTCATAGCTCAGAAACATTGGAGGGTCATAATATCCCCACACCTGATCTAGGAAGTGGTTTTGGTGCATTTTTAAAAGAGAGGAGTTCCGTTTCATACTGGTGACATGGTACACCAGTAGCCAGATTAATGCTGTTCCAGGGTGTACAGGGCAGAAATTCCCTTCAGTTCACATTTCCAGGTGGAGCTAGCTAATCTGCACCTTTTGAAACAATAAGTGAACCAAAACACAGCCATCCCTTCAAACTGGCACCTCTCCAGATTTTGCAATGTCGGTGGCCCCAGCATCTCCAGGTGAGGCTGGGGAAAACAGCTGTCTGAAAGCCTGGATATTCTGGATATTCACCACCAGCCAGTGTAGACAAGAAGTAGCGAATCTTTTCCAGACACATCTGGGGAACCATCCAGGGGACACAAAATGGGGGCAGGGCGGGGCCACAAGCCAAAGTGGGTGGAGCAACGAGTTTAAATTTCACCTTTCACGCAGTATGCTAGTTTCTAGACACCCTCACCCACCCTCTCTACTTTCCATCCAAGCAAGCCAGAGTCATTATCACAGTTTGAGGACACATCCCAACCAGGCCAAAATCAGAACGGTCTGGTGTAGGGTCTGGGTATGGCCTGGCGAGAGTCCTGAGGAGCAGAAAGTGTCACCTGGGGATGCTGCAATGGACCCCAAGGCCAGAGGATCTCCAATGCTGAGAGAGATGGACCTTGGTCCATCATAGCACAAAGGGAGCTTTCTACATTCTGATGAAAACTTCATGTTCACAGGCACTGAACGCCAATGCATTGTAGGGCTTGGGTACTGAGCATGGCAGGCAGGGGCCTCCACTCAATTCCACACCCCATGAAGATCACTGGATGAGCTTCAACCAGTCACTGCCTCTGAGCGTAACCTTCCTCGCAAGGCCGTTGTGAGGATAAAGTGGGTAGAAGGACCATAGATGCTGTCTTGAGCTACGCATGAGTGGGTTGGTGTGCAAGCAACAAGGAAGGGCTGTGGCCATCACTCACGTCTTGTGGGCTTCCCAGATGCATCGGGTTGGCGACTGATAGAAAGAGGATACTGGCCTGCAGTAGACCACTCAGTTTGGGTTGTGTTGTGTTAATTGTGTTAATTAAGTTGTGTTAATTAAGCTGTGTCAGCAATTGGGTATAGTATATAAAGAGCAGCACCTAGCTCTCTCAGTACCCTGGTGGTTGGGTCGGTAGATGGGTCATGCTTATTGATATATTTAGTGTAAAAGGAGTTTTTGTTTTTGTTATTAAAACCTTGCTAAAGTTATTTTATGTTCCTTGTAATGTGCGGTCTCCCCAGCAAGCTCTCTGCAGTGGAACTAATCTGCAAATAGCCAACAGTTCCTACATTCCTACATTTCCAGAATAGTGATAGAGGCCGACTTCTCCAGCACCTCCCTTTAGTGTCTCCTCTCAAAACATAATCCCTGAACAAAACGCAACTATTTACATTCAAAACAAGCTTTGGAAAGGGTTGGGATGCCCAGTTTTGCAATATCTCTGACAATCCAAAGACTATTCTCAGGTGGGCCCTGCAGCAACGCCCTGGGACGTTCTACTTCCTTGAGGTCACAGTGGAGCTGGCTTTGCTCCCACATGGAAAGCTTAAGGCCTTATGTTGAGAGCAAGGGCTTCAGCAGTGACAATGCAAGCTCTGTTTACTTGTTTCTCTACGGGGGCATTGTGGATATAACGTTGTTCAGGCAATTAGCAAAAATACAGAAATGAGGGCTCTTGCTCATTCCAAGAACCCACATGCATTCATGTACACAGGTTAATGCAGATCTCCCCCTTTGCTGTCACCCACCTATGGCAAGAGCCCGTCTCTCCTCACTAAACATTTTGGCATTATTTAATCCTCAACAAATAAGCTTCCTGTACTGCTAGTTCCTGTCGTCTGTTAGAATTTGCATAGATGAAAATTCATGCTTGGCAGAGGGGGAAGAGAGCCATCCTGTTTGGCTGGTAGATCAACATTGTTAGTTAAAGACGGAGGGGGAAAGATGAGGAAACTTAGCAAAAAAACAAAAAAGAAGACCCATGGTGGCTGACCTGGTTTTGGTTAAAAATGAATCATACTGTTTTATTTGATTGGATTTGCAGCTCCATCCACCCCCAGGTCCCACTCAGAAGTGTAACTAACAGAGGGGGAATGGGGTCGGCAGCTTCAGTGAACTAAGAACATAGGAATGTAAGAAGAGGCCAGCAGCTGGATTAGGCAAAGGAGCGCCCATCATAGTCCAGCATTCTGTTCTCACGGTGGCCATCCTGATACCCTGATCTCACAGTGGCTAAACAGGTGCGTCTGGGAAGCCTACAAGCATGGCATAAAGGCAGGAGCCCCTCTCCAACTCTGAAGCTGGAACAGGCCCATCTCATACCCTCCAACATTCCTCAGGTGAAAATAGGGACATTTCCCACTCCTCTCAGCTAACCCTGTTTGATCAGGGTCATCCACCCCACCCCCCTGCACAACGCAGAGCATTTCCTTGAGAAAACCCCTTCATCCTGATTTCATTTCATTCTATTCTTTGGTAGATTAAAAAAACAACCACACACCAATAAAAAAAATTAGAAAGGGGCAAGATTAGACGTGGACACACAAACTTTTTTAAAAAAAAAACTAGACTCCTTGTGCACCACTCTTCTTCCTCTTTCTTCCCACCCAGGGCAGCCCTGCCCTCTGCCTGCCCCTCGGAGCTGGAGTGTCACATGGGGCTGGGCCTTGGCGGTGGCCGCCTCTCCTCCTCCTCCTCGCCTGCTCTTCAGCATCCACTATGAGCTTCCCAAGGGAGGGGGCTGGCAGCGGTGGCTGTGGAGGCGCCATAGAGAGGCAACAGGATGCTCCCTCACCGCTGTTGCCGCTGCTGCTCGGGCAAAGCGCTGGATCATCCTCTTTTCCGAGCTCAGTGGCAGCAGCACTAGCAGGGGAAATTGGGACATTCGGGGATCAATTTAGAAGCCATGGTGGGTTTTTTAAAATAATAATAATAAATTTTATTTATACTCCACCCTCCCCAGGCAAGACCGGGCTCAGGGCGGCTAACACCAGATATAAAAACAATTGATTGAATTACAACTTAAAAAACAAGATTAAAATACAACATTAAAACATTAAAATGCAGCCTCATTTCAGTGGAAACTCAAATCAAAAACTTTTTTGGGGGTGAAAACGTCAAGTCTCCACCAAGGCTAACTATCCAGACTGGTCCTACATGGGCCAGAAAAAAGCCAGGGAAGTTCCCAAATAGGAGTTCCATCACAGAAGGAGAAAGGAAAAAAGAAAGAGGGGGAGGGAATCAAGTTGATTCCAAGTCAAAGGCCAGGCGGAACAACTCTGTCCTACAGGCCCTGCGGAAATTTTGTAATTCCAGGACTGTCCCTGGAAAATCGGGACACTTGAAGGGTATGCCATCTAGTCCAGGAGTCTGTTCTCACAGTGGCCAACCAGAGGTCTATCTATGGGACGCCCACAAGCAGGACCTGAGTGCAACAGCAACTCTCCCCACCTGCAGTCCCCAACAACTGGAATTCAGGGGCATTCACTGGCTCTGACAGCGGAGGTGGAATATAGCCACCAAAGCTTTAAATGGAGCAGTATGCCCACTCTGAAACATTTGCAGGCACACAGTCTTGAAAGCGAGATCACACACGAACTCCCGGATAGCATAATGAGCACAAATAATCATGAATGCACAATCCAAAAGATGTATGAAGGGGCCATTGCCAGACTGCCATGAAACCTTTGTGCAAAGAGATCTAGAGGTATTCCCAATGAACAGGGCTTTTAGAAGAGCCCATTTGGCTTCTCCATTAATGGCCTGGCCATGTCTTGCCAAGGGAGAACATCGTCATATTGCCCAACATGGCAGAATGATTCACAACATTACTATCTTCCAGTCTAACCTACAGGGATGAAGCCACACTGAATCAGATGAGAAGTTGTGGGACATAGAAAATTGCTGTTGAAATGATTCATCTCTGCAATATTGTTCTGGATGCCTGTGGGCTGTGCACGAGCTATTAAGTCTACCCATGTCCTACCGCTGCGGAGCTGTATCAGATCATAGCCGGGGAAAGTATCAGAGGGTGTGAAAGTTATAAACGGTGTCTGGAGGACCTGGGATATTTCAGCAGGGGTGAGGAGAGTCCTCCATCACACGCTCACTCACTCCCCCTCCAGAAACACCAGTCAGGAAAGGGCTCTCTCAAAGAAAAGCAAAGGGTAGTTGTGACTAAGGATGTCAGAAATGAAGCAGGAAAAGAAATGTGAGTAGAAATTCCCACTATTCGCACGCTTGTCAGAGGTCGGGAGCGGAAACCAGGCAAACCATCACAAGCAGGATTTGCTGTTGCTTGTTGCTGCAAATGTTACATCAATAATTATGTCTCTTATTAAGTTGATTTTGACATTTCCCTCCCATTTGAATTAATTATGTAATTAGGTAAGTTTCATCTGTAGCAGATAGCGAGGCAAATAATGTAGGCCAGGGGTCAGCAAACTTTTTCAGCAGGGGGCCGGTCCACTGTCCCTCAGACCTTGTGGGGGGGCGGACTATATTTGGGGGGGGGGAATGAACGAATTCCTATGCCCCACAAATAACCCAGAGATGCATTTTAAATAAAAGCACACATTCTACTCATGTAAAAACACCAGGCAGGCCCCACAAATAACCCAGAGATGCATTTTAAATAAAAGCACATGCTACTCATGTAAAAACACGCTGATTCCTGGACCCTCCGCAGGCCGGATTTAGAAGGTGATAGGGCCAGATCTAGCTCCCGGGCCTTAGTTTGCCTATCCATGATGTAGGTGTTAGCTGAAGCCAAACTGCATCAGAAGGGAAACAGCACTGATTGAGGCAAACCCAGGGCGGGATGGAAATAGATTCTCAAGACACAGGTCCTTCATGTAGCACAGGGACGTCCAACAGGTAGATCGTGATCTACTAGTAGATCCCTGGATGTCTGTGGTAGATCACTGGTAGATCACTGGCTCCCCCCAAAGAAGCTCAACATTCTAGCCCTGCAGCCCATAAAACAGTGCTGTCCTCTTCCCTAAAAAAAGCTCAACAACTTTGATCACTGCCAGTTCTTTTCTTTTTTTTAAGATATTTATTAGGGTTTTCCATTTTATACAAACAAAGAAAGAAAAAAAATTGAAAAGAAAAAATATTAAAAACACATAAATTTCATAACTTATTTTTCAATAACATATTTCCCTGACCTCCTCATGCCTCCCCTTCTTGTATTCCAGTTCAAATTGTTCATCCAGCAAATCCTTATCTCATAGCATTACAGCTAAAAACCTTATTTTCTATCCATCTTCTTAAATTATTGTAACTTATACTTTTACTTATATACAAAAAAAAGAACTATTTTTTCATATTCTTTTGTACCATTACAGCTAATAACCCCTTAATTTCAATCCAACATCACTCAATATTCCTTAATATTACAGTATTTTTGCAAATAGTCTTTGAATTTCTTCCATTCTTCTTCTGCCGATTCTTCTCCCTAGTCACGGATTCTGCCAGTCAATTCTGCCAGTCCCATAAAGTCAATCAACTTCGTCTGCCATTCTTCCAGAGTGGGTAGATCTTGCGTCTTCCAATACTTTGCGATGAGTATTCTTGCTGCTGTTGTAGCATACATAAAGAAAGTTCTATCCTTTTTTAACACCAATTGGCCGACCATGCCCAAGAGAAAGGCCTCTGGTTTCTTCACAAAGGTATATTTAAATACCTTTTTCAATTCATTATAAATCATTTCCCAGAAAGCCTTAATCTTAGGGCACGTCCACCAAAGGTGAAAAAATGTACCTTCATTTTCTTTACATTTCCAACATTTATTATCGGGCAGATGGTAAATTTTTGCAAGCTTGACTGGGGTCATGTACCACCTATATATCATTTTCATAATATTTTCTCTTAAGGCATTACATGCCGTAAATTTCTTTTTCTTTTTTAAATAATATTTATTGAAATTTTCAAAAAATATAAAGAAAACAAAGACAAAAAGAAAAACAAAGAAAAACACACACGTATAATTACTATCCTTTCTTTCAGTAACATATTTCCTTGACTTCCCCACATCTCCCCTTCTTGTATTCCACTTCAATTTTTTTTAAATTCAGCAAGTTCCTATCCCCAACATGCCGTAAATTTCATACCGGTGGTCCACAACTGTTGCCAGTCAGCAAACATAATGTTATGTCCAACATCTTGTGCCCATTTAATCATAGCAGATTTAACCATTTCATCCTGAGTATTCCATTTCAACAGCAAGTTATACATTCTTGATAGTATCTTAGTTTTGGGTTCTAACAGTTCTGTTTCTAGTTTAGATTTTTCCACCTGGAAGCCAATTTTCTTGTCCAAATTATAAGCCTCCATTATCTGAAAATAATGAAGCCAGTCTCGCACTTTATCTTTTAGTTTCTCAAAACTCTGCAATTTCAATTTGTCACCTTCTTGTTCCAAAATCTCCCAATATTTTGGCCATTTGGCCTCCATATTGAGCTTTCTCTGAGCCTTCGCTTCCATCGGTGATAACCACCTTGGGGTTTTATTTTCAAGTAAATCCTTATATCTTGTCCAGACATTAAACAATGCTCTTCTGACAATATGGTTTTTTAATGCTTTATGAGCTTTAACCTTGTCATACCACAGATATGCATGCCACCCAGATCACTGCCAGTTCTTAACTCTGTGAGTAGATCACAGTTTCTTGGGAGTTGGCCACCCCTGATTCTAGTTAAATTTGCTTGCACAGGAGGCAGAGATAGCCACTGACTTGGATGGCTTTAAAGGAGGATGAGACAAATTCATGGAGGAGAAAGCTATCAGTGGCTATTAGCCATGACAGCTATGACTTGCTTCCGCAAACAGTCAGTAATGATTCTGAATACCAGTTGCTGAAAACTGCAGAAGAAGAAAGTGCCCTTCTGCTCAGGAGGGTTTCTCACAGACACCCGGCTGGCCATTGGGAGAAGAGGATGCTGGTCTAGACGCTTGAGCCAGCAGAGCTCCTCTTATGTTTTTGTCTTTGTACAGTTGGCTTTTTATACACATTCACACCCATCCCTCTCTGTCCTCCATGCAGTCAAGCAAGAGACATTATCAGAGGATGCTGGACTAAAGGGGTCATTGGCCTGATCCTGCAGGTTCATCTTCTGTTTTTACAATTGCTGCTCTCTTACAACCCTAGCTCTGACATCAGCGGTCAAAAGATGAAATGTTTCATTCTGCCCCCCCCCCCACGTGCACCTCTGGAAACCCCAAGTGCTAGAATACCCATGCTGTAGATTTTAGACCCCCCCCCCCGCCGCCGCCATTTGGGGAGTATTTTGCTAGGAATAACTATTATTCGCTCGCTAGAAAGATCAAAGGAAGAGCTCCAAATCATTGTGCTAAAGAAAGGCATTTTCTTTTCTTCTTGCTCTTTGACTCCTGAAAAGTGTTTGGCTTCCCATAAAACGAAGCAGACAAACAGAAGTTGATTATGTGTTTAGCGCTGCTATTGTCACATTCCAATAACACAATGCAGACCCTTTTCTCTATTTTTTAATGTACAGGGGTGAAATGCTCAAAGCAGGGGAAGCACAGAGTGCAGTCAGAGAGTGGCTATTTTTTTTAAAGCTGCATGGTGGGAGTTTCCATCCCCTAGTGGGGGGAAAGTGAAAATTCAGCAGAAGGTAAGTGTTTCTTGGGGAGAGAAAGGTGGGTCAGGAGATTCCTTAGCATGGCACCTTCCAAATTAGACACAAAAGCACCTCTGTATCCAGTTAGGTATTGCAAAACAGACCTATTTACATTAAGATTACCAGATTCCCCCCCAAAAAAGAATCAGGGGACACTTTTTTTCTTTTGAAAAGAGAAAAAAAAGTTTTTTTAAAAAAAGTTTTTTAAAAAAGAAGTAGTAATATCTTCTCTTCTGTGGTCTCCTCTGTCACACGGCCTTCCTCTGGGCCCCGGCCTGCTCTCTTGGAGCGCCAGCTGCCGTGGAGAAGGCTCTGGTCGGGCCTGGGCTTGGCCACGTGTCCTTGTCCTCCCAGTGCTCTCCTACCTCTCCTCCTCCTCAGCAGCAGCAGCGGCACAGCAAGGTCAGGGCTCCCCTCTTTTTTCTCCTTCCTCTTTCTCTCACTTCCTTCTCCTCTCCTCCTTCTCCCTGCATTGGTTCCGGGGTTTTCCTGGCCCCGGAGCGCTGCTCTATTTGGGTCACGGGGGGGTCAGCGGTTCCCCCAGTTGATGTGCCAGGCATTCCCAGTTCCCCCTCGGCAGTGGCAGTGGCAGCAGCAGTCTCAGCAGCCCGGAGCCAGCCTCGTAGCACAGTTGGCTCTGGCTGGCTTCAGGAGCTGCTGTGGCGCCCACCATTTTGCCTCGCCAGAACTCCCCGTATGATGTGTCTTGTGCCGTTGAACCTATCACACAACATTCATTCCCTACTAATAAATCTACAACACTTAAAATACAAATCCAGGGACATTAAATGAAATCCGGGGACATTCCAGGGACGGATTTTGTCTGGGGACAGATTTGTAAATCCGGGGTCTGTCCCCGGGAAACAGGGACGTCTGGTAACCATAATTTACATAAATGAGTCTCAGTTAGTCATGTCCATTCATTTCAATGTGTCTACTTAGATTAGGACTACCATTGGCTACTGCCTAAGAATGGCTTTCTGCCAGATCTGGGATTTGGAGTTGCAATATGCCCCAATGAAAGCCACTACTGCACAGTGGGTAAGAGTATCGGACTAGGACCTGGGAGACCAGAGTTTAAATCCACACTCAGGCATGCAAAGCCCATGGGGTCACCTCGCACCAGTCTCTCAGCCTAACCTACCTCGTAGGGATGTTTAGAAGATTGAGTGGGGGGGCAGGAGAAGCAATATACAGCATCAAGAGGTCCTTGTAGGAAAGATGGGATACAAAAGGAAAAAATGAATGAATGAATGAGGCCACCACCACCCATGTTCAGTGGATTCAGGCCATTACTGAAGCAAGGCAATAATCAAGCACATCAAGTGCCACACCAGCAGATGTAAAGGATTGCTGTGTGTCATCAGCATATTGTATATTACATGGGTCAATATTAGCAGCATCTCCCAATCCAGTTTCCTAGGGCAGAGGTTTTCAACCTTTTTGAGTCCACAGCTCCCTTCACCAACTACATTCTTTCTGTGCTAACACTGTGGGGCTCAGGACCCCAGTTATGTCACCCCTTGCCTGCAGAGCTGGCAGCCCCTCACCCCTTTTCAAACACCCTCCCTTGTGGAGTGTTCCCTCAGCCTCCTCTCCTTGAGAGTCCTCTGGGCAGCCGCTGCTGCCGCCCCTGGTCTCTGAGCTGCCCCAAAGAGAGATGCCTCCTCACACTGCCCCACAGGGGCCTGGGACTTGTCCGTCCAGTCCAGTCCGTCCAGTCCACTTGCTTGCTTACTCCAAGGCCGCTTCAGCTCCTGGCAACCAGCACCCCCTGGCCAGCCCCAGAGGCACCATTCGCCTGGGGAGCTTGTAGCCAAGGCTGCTGCAAGAAACAGCTATACAAGCCCTTGAGAGGTAGAGACGCAGGAGGAGGGAGGGAAGGAAAGAGGGACAGAGGCCAGTGTTGCCCGCAGCACCCCTGAACATCATTCAAGGCACCCCAGGGTGTCATGGAACACTGGCTGAAAACCACTGTTCTAGGGCCTGCATGAGAACTAGTGGAGCTAGTAAATTCCCTTAAGAATTACACTATAGCCACATCCTATATCAGTGGTGGCGCACCTATGGCATGCCTGCTAGAGGGGGCACTCAGACTCCTCTCTGTGAGCGCATGCACCGTTGCCTCGGCACAGAGCCGGCAGAAGGCGAGGGCAGCGTGTTGAGTCCTTGACTCAACTTGTGTCCGAGTAGAAGCACCTCGGATGGGGCGTCGGGGTGTGTGTGTGTGCAAAATGGAGCCACAACCTCCATGGCGCACGTTTTCCCTTGGGGAGCCTCCGCTGTGGGTGGGGAGGGCGCAGCGCTAGGCACGTGCTCAGAAATGTGCTGCCGCCTTGGTGGACCGCCAGGAGTTCTGAGCAGCCGCCTTCCTCCTGCTGCTGCTGCGAGGTTGAGGCTTTACACACCCTCTGGCCGGGGCCAATGGGAGTGGAGTCAGAAGTGGAGCGGAGGCTTCGCGCTCCCCAGCTGAGCTGCCTGATCCTACTCTTACTTGCGTGCAAGCATTTCCGGGTTTGAAGTGTTCGGGTTCCAAGTAGTTTGAGAACTAAGCTGTTCGAAAACCAAGGCAACACTGTATTGCTCCACATGGAAGCGCCAACCTCCCCTTCTAAACCAAAACCTCAGTACAGTGGTACCTCGGGTTAAGTACTTAATTCGTTCTGGAGGTCCGTTCTTAACCTGAAACTGTCTTAACCTGAAGACCACTTTAGCTAATGGGGGCTCCCGCTGCTGCTGCGCTGCCGCAGCACAATTTCTGTTCTCACCGTGAAGCAAAGTTCTTAACCCGAGGTACTATTTCTGGGTTAGTGGAGTCTGTAACCTGAAGCGCATGTAACCTGAAGCGTAGGTAACCTGAGGTACCACTGTATTCAGGTTAAATTGCTGTGTTGGCACTTTGCGATAAATAATTGGGTTTGGGGTTGCAGTTTGGGCACTCGGTCTCTAAAAAGTTTGCCATCACTGTCCTATATTGTTATGATTATTTCTTAGAATTCCTGGGCAGCGGTGGGTACAAGGCTGGTAGTGTTTTATAAGCCTAATGCCCACATGTTGGGCTTATCTTGCTTCTGATAAGATAGAAGACAGTGAGAAAATATCGTTAAATGTAGAGATTGACGTGTGTGCCATTAACGAATCTGCCCTTCATAGGACGGTTAGCAAATAGAGCAAGCCATAATGAGCTGGCAACTGAGATCTGTGACCTTTGGCCTTTCTTGGTCCCAACTGTAAAAAGTCTTTTTATTTTTATTTTTTTATTTTTTGAAAAAAATATGTTATTTTTGCAGTGCATCTGTCTCTGCTGAACTAGCCTTGTGGCTGGTGTGATATATACCAGGGATTGTTAACACTTTTGAATTGATGACAAAGTGCTGTCAGAATCAACCAAGACTTGAAAAAATCTTTCTGGATTAGACCAGAAAGTTTCAAATTTTGCCCTCCTTAACAGTAGCTCTGGGGCAAAGGAGCCCCAGGCTCAAGCAGGCTCCTCCCTGTCCTGCCAGGTGCCATCTTCTGCTCCAATCAGGCATCAGTAGGCTATTAGTCCCACCCCCTGATCCACTAGGCACCACCCCTTGGCTCCCAGGCTCCACCCCCAACTGCTCAAGGTCTGAGCTTCAGGACTGCTAGCCCTCTTAACCACATGCAGTTGGAGACTGGGCCCCCTGGTGCTGAGCTCATACCCTCCAACATTTCTCCAATGAAAACAGGGACATCCCATTCCATAATGATACTCCTGATATCCCACACATCTTATTGAGTTGCCCCAGCCCTCTGAGCAGCTTCCAACATATATAAAAACATAATAAAAACTTAAACATTAAAAGAAAACCTTCCCCATACAGGATTGCCTTCAGATTGCTCAGGGATCAGATAACTCCATGTTGTTGTTTAGTCGTTTAGTTGTGCCCGACTCTTTGTGACTCCATGGACCAGAGCACACCAGGCACTCCTGTCTTCCACTGCCTCCCGCAGTTTGGTCAGACTCATGTTTTTAGCTTCGAGAACACTGTCCAACCATCTCGTCCTCTGTCGTCCCCTTCTCCTTGTGCCCTCAATCTTTCCCAACATCAGGGTCTTTTCCAAGGAGTCTTCTCTTCTCATGAGGTGGCCAAAGTATTGGAGCCTCAGCTTCACGATCTGTCCTTCCAGTGAGCACTCAGGGCTAATTTCCTTAAGAATGGATGCGTTTGATCTTCTTGCAGTCCATGGGACTCTCAAGAGTCTCCTCCAGCACCATAATTCAAAAGCATCAATTCTTCGGCGATCAGCCTTCTTTATGGTCCAGCTTTCACTTCCATACATCACTACTGGGAAAACCATGGCTTTCACTATAGGGACCTTTGTTGGCAAGGTGATGTCTCTGCTTTTTAAGATGCTGTCTAGATTTGTCATTGCTTTTCTCCCAAGAAGTAGGCGTCTTTTAATTTCGTGGCTGCTGTCACCATCTGCAGTGATCATGGAGCCCAAGAAAGTAAAATCTCTCACTGCCTCCATTTCTTCCCCTTCTATTTGCCAGGAGGTGATGGGACCAGTGGCCATGAGCTTCTTTTTTTGATGTTGAGCTTCAGACCATATTTTGCGCTCTCCTCTTTCACCCTCATTAAAAGGTTCTTTAATTCCTACTCACTTTCTGCCATCAAGGTTGTGTCATCTGCATATCTGAGGTTGTTGATATTTCTTCCGGCGATTTTAATTCCGGCTTGGGATTCATCCAGTCCAGCCTTTCGCATGATGAATTCTGCATATAAGTTAAATAAGCAGGGAGACAATATACAGCCTTGCTGTACTCCTTTCCCAATTTTGAACTAATCAGTTGTTCCATATCCAGTTCTAACTGTAGCTTCTTTTCCCACAGAGATTTCTCAGGATAACTCCATACCCTCCAACATTTCTCTGATGAAAATAGGGACATCCTAAGGAAAAGCAGGACATCCCTGGATCAAAGCAGAAACCGGGACGGCTTTGCTAAATCAGGGACATCCCTGGAAAATAGGGACACTTGGAGGGTCTGTGAGTTCTTCACAGGAAGCAGTGCTGTCCGCTTCAAACAGCCCAGATGTCCTCCTTTATATACACTAGCTATTAGGGAGAAGCAGGAACTGTCAATTTTTGTCACTCTCCACTTCCCATTTTCCAATTCTAAGTTTGGTTCTCCACATAAACACAACTTTGTATGCAGTATTTCCCATTATACACATTTTTGCAAAGCAATTTTCCTTTTAGTACATTATTTTCACTCATACATGCATTTTCCCGCTCACTATATACTGAGGGGTGCATTTTTGCACACCTTACTTGTGTGGAAAGCTGGAGTGCAAAGTTCAGAGAAGTGAGAATTTTGAAAGATGGTCGTGCTTTGGTCTGTGTCCCGTTTCAGAAAGCGCAAATGAAGTAGATTCATATTTAAATACAAAGTGGGCTGACTTTTTCTCTCATCCTTTGGACTATATATTCTCACAGGTCAGGCCTGTCTGATTCCTTCCATTGTGACCTTCCCTGTCCGGCAAGTAACTATATCCTACTATTCAAACAAAATATACCCTTCCTGTTAATCATATGCATTATTTACTTACTGCATTCCTAGCCCACATTTTTGCTCCAGGAAGCTTGAGGTGGTGTACATGGCTCTTCCCCTCCTCACTTAATCCCCACAACAACCCTGTGAGGTAGGTGAGACTGAGAGGCAGTGACTGATCCAAGGTTACCCGGTGAGCCAAGAGGGGATTTGAACCCTTGTCACCCAGGTTCTTGGTCCATTGCTCTAACCACAACACCACAGCATGTATGAAATGCTTGAGAACCCCAAATCTGCAGTATAATTACAGTGGTACCTCAGGTTAAGTATTTAATTTGTTCCGGAGGTCCGTACTTAACCTGAAACTGTTCTTAACCTGGAGCACCACTTTAGCTAATGGGGCCTCCTGCTGCCGCCGCGCTGCCGGAGCACAATTTCTGTTCTCATCCTGAAGCAAAGTTCTTAACCTATTTCTGGGTTGGTGGAGTCTGTAACCTGAAGCGTATGTAACCTGAAGCGTATGTAACCCGAGGTACCACTGTACTAAGCATTACAGTATTTATCAGGCTCTCCCTTGCATTCAACTTTCTTTTCTTTTCTACTAAGGCAAAAGTGCTCTGCACTCTAGCGCCCCCAAGTGTGCAGTTGTGCATCCTGAACCTCCACAGGTGCGGATGTGGAGACTATCCAAGGAAGTCAATATGGGGGGGGCAGGAATCGAATGGGAACCTTTGATAGCTGACCTCTGCGGAGTGTCAGGAGGGCAGCGATTGACCCAGCAACATGAAAGCACACAGGCCCTTGAGGGAATACAGGCCATGTCATGGTTCGTTGCCCTCCTCCCATCAGCTGACAAAGATAAAGCAAACGACTCTCGGAAGCGCTCGGCGTGGGATCAAATCCATCCGCCAAAGCTACGCTTGAGTGTTCCCACCGGAGGGCCATTACTGTCTAGCGGCATCAAGCTCCCTTGCAGATGATGAAGCCGCAGTAAGCAAGACGAGTGCAGGAACACAGGAAGATGGCTTAAACAGACCACATGTCCATCTAGCTCAATATTTCGCGCACTGAATGGCAGCAGCACTCCTGGGTTTCAGGTGCCAGAGGTGGAATCTGGGACATTCTACTTAACCATCCAGGGATCCTTTACCTTTTACCTTTTACCTTTACTCTGACTTGGAAAAACAGAAATAGGGAACCCGTGACTCTTCTTCTTTTTATAATATTCTATTCTTCCATATAGAAAGTTACTTTTGTTACTCAACCATTATATTCCAATTCAACAAAACTAGCGACTTCCCAGCATCAATGTCTATAAACCAAATTACAAACAATTGCACTTTAACGTTCCGTCTTATCTAATTTCATCCTCTCTAACATGTTTCTTAATATATTCTGCTGTTTTCTTACACTTCAAACCCCTGGTGGTCTTCGCATATGGGGAATAAATTTTTATATAACTAGAAAGTGTTTCCAGTCTTCTTTAAAAGATTCTAAATTTGTATTTATTATCAGTGTTGTTAATTTTGCCATGTCTGCATATTGTAAGATTTTCATCAACCCATTCTTCCTTTGAGGATGTTCTCTCCTCCTTCCATTTCTGAGCGTAGAGAATCCTTGCTGCTGAAGTCACATAAATACTGTTGAGATTGTCTTTAGGATCTTGCTGGGTGGCACTGTGGGTTAAACCACAGAGCCTAGGACTTGCCGATCAGAAGGTCGGCAGTTTGAACCCCCACGACAGGGTGAGCTCCCATTGCTCGGTCCCTGCTCCTGCCAACCTAGCAGTTCGAAAGCACGTCAAAGTGCAAGTAGATAAATAGGTACCGCTCCGGCGGGAAGGCAAACGGCGTTTCCATGCACTGCTCTGGTTTGCCAGAAGTGGCTTAGTCATGCTGGCCACATGACCTGGAAGCTGTACGCCGGCTCCCTCGGCCAATAAAACGAGATGAGCACCGCAACCCCAGAGTCAGTCACGACTGGACCTAATGGTCAGGGGTCCCTTTACCTTTACCTATCCTTGCCAACAAAGGTCCGTATAGTTAAAGCTATGGTTTTCCCAGTAGTGATGTATGGAAGTGAGAGCTGGACCATAAAGAAGGCTGATTGCCGAAGAATTGATGCTTTTGAATTATGGTGCTCTTGAGAGTCCCATGGACTGCAAGAAGATCAAACCTCTCCATTCTGAAGGAAATCAGCCCTGAGTGCTCACTGGAAGGACAGATCCTGAAGCTGAGGCTCCAATACTTTGGTCACCTCATGAGAAGAGAAGACTCCCTGGAAAAGACCCTGATGTTGGGAAAGATGGAGGGCACAAGGAGAAGGGGACGACAGAGGACGAGATGGTTGGACAGTGTTCTCGAAGCTACCAGCATGAGTTTGACCAAACTGCAGGAGGCCGTGGAAGACAGGAGTGCCTGGCGTGCTCTGGTCCATGGGGTCACGAAGAGTTGGACACGACTAAACAACTAAACAACAACAACAATCCCCAGCAAAAAGGATTCTGGCCTTTTGGGGGAAAGTCACTTAATTTTTTGTCTTAATGTCATGATTTATCATGTCCTGTGGCTCTTCTGATATTGTTGGACTCCAAACAAATCAGGACGAATGTTCAATGAACAGGTGCCATCCTTCCATTAAGTTACTTTCCTCCCCTCCCCCCCTCCCCGGCTTTTTAAGGTGGTCCGCCCCCTTTATATATACTGTAGTTTCAAAAGAAATAGAGGAGGGAGAGGAAGCAGGGAGGAGATAGTTAGTATTTTGCCTGATGGAAAAGAGGGAGTTTCCTCTATACTTTTCAATTTGATCTTGCAATCTTCCAGAGTCTACAGGATTGAGAGATCAAATGTGATTGAACACAGGAAATCCAGGCTTTGGGTCAGCTTAGCTTTGGTTTCCAGCACCTACTGATGTTTCCGCTTCTTTCTTCCCTTCTCTTCTCATATTTGCCTTCTCTCTCCCACACACACTTTCAACCAACCCTTGTGGGGGGGGGTCTAGCATGTGTTGAGCCAACTAGATAAGTAACTTTTCTTAGATCAATTTGCCTGAATAACCTGACAACCTGCAGCAATTAAAACACAGAAATCTCTCTCCCTTCTTCCGGCTTTTGGCCCAATTTAGAGGGTAAATATTTGTCTCTCAGAATAAGGACATTTAGTCTGAAAGAAAGCTAACAAGGAACAGCTTTTTTTTTCAAGCAAAGAATTACATGGCACTGTAAGTTATTAATAATGTTTTTAATGACATTTTTAAAATGAAACAAAACACATCTGTCTTCTAAGAAGCTCAGAGCAACGTACAAATTTATCTGCCCCTTGTTCTTTGTTTTATCTTCAAAGCAACACTGTGAGGTGGAGTTAAAAAAAATAAAAAAATACATGCATTTTCATTCCACTCTGCGGTAAAAGGCAGTGGGCTTCTAGAGTGATTGATGTATGATCGAGGAAAAAGAAACCAGTCTATGCCTGCAAACTTACAGATGTAAGACACTAAAGGAAAAGGTGGTGAGGAGGGAAGAGGAAAATGAGCACAAACAGATTTGTAACCCTGGATTTAAGGAAAGCCTACAACGGGTTAACAACTTAATTCTTTCTGGAGTTCCGTTCTTAACCTGAAATTGTTCTTAACCTGAAGCACCACTTTAGCTAATGGGGCCTCCTGCTACCACTGCACCACCGCTGCACGATTTCTGTTCTCATCCTGAAGCAAAGTTCTTAACCCGAGGTAATATTTCTGGGTTAGGGGAGTCTGTAACCTGAAGCGTATGTAACCTGAAGCATATGTAACCCGAGGTACCACTGTACTTTGATCTTCCAGAGATGCTGTACTTGTGTCCTGCACTGTGGTACTGCATTCAACAGCAGCATTCTCCTCTTTTGCTCCCCATCGACTGGTACTCAGAGGCATGCTGCCTTGATCCCAGAGGTGGTATGTACCAGTCATCAGAATATGAGCTTGCTTAATCCCCTTTTCAAACCATCACTACACATTGTGGTTGTGGATTCTCTGCACTGTGTGAACTCCTTCCTTTTGGTTATCCTGAATCTTCCAACCTTCAGTTTCAATGGATGACCGCACTGGGTTCTAGTATTTTGAGAGAAGGAGAGAAAACCTCTCTCTATGCACTTTCTTGACACTGCACAATTTTAGACACCTCTATTACGTCCCCCACACCATTCACCTTTTCCTCTAAATTAAAAAGCTCCTCCCCCCCCCCATTTTCTTCTTTGCAGTTGCTCCATCTCCTTAGTCATGACCACTAATGAGAAAACAGATGCCCACAATGGAGAAGCAATCAGTTTCCTGAACAGCAGCTCAAAACACTCAAAAGCTAAAGTAAAAAATAATAATAATCAGGCTGATAGAAGAAGAAATTATCTGCCAGTCCTCAGATGGTATAAACCTTCCCGAATCAACCAAATAAATAGTAGGTAATGCAGGAAATTAGGGGACGCGGGTGGTGCTGTGGGTTAAACCACAGAGCCTAGGACTTGCCGATCAGAAGGTCGGCAGTTCGAATCCCCACGATGGGGTGAGCTCCTGTTGCTCGGTCCCTGCTCCTGCCAACCTAGCAGTTTGAAAGCACGTCAAAGTGCAAGTAGATAAATAGGTACCGCTTTGGCGGGAAGGTAAACAGCGTTTCCATGCACTGCTCTGGTTCGCCAGAAGTGGCTTAGTCATGCTGGCCACACAACCCGGAAGCTGTACACCGGCTCCCTCGGCCAGGAAAGCAAGATGAGCGCCGCAACCCCAGAGTCGGTCACGACTGGACCTAATGGTCAGGGGTCCCTTTACCTTTTTAATGCAGGAAATTGGAACTCTAAGTACAGTGGTACCTTGGGTTAAGTACTTAATTCGTTCCGGAGGTCCATTCTTATCCTGAAACTGTTCTTAACCTGAAGCACCACTTTAGCTAATGGGGCCTCCCGCTGCTGCCGTGCAATTTCTGTTCTCGTCTTGAAGCAAAATTCTTAATTCGAGGTACTATTTCTGGGTTAGCGGAGTCTGTAACCTGAAGCGTCTGTAACCTGAAGCATCTGTAACCTGAGGTACCACCGTATAATACAAGCAATTATATGAACTTTTGTTAATTATATTAGATGCTATTGGAGTAGAGCTAGTGGTGGTGTAGTGATTAGAGTGTCGGACTTTGGAGACCAGGATTCGAATCCCCACTCAGCCATGGAGCTTACCAGGTGACCTTGGGCGAGTCACTGCCTCTCAGCCTCACCTACCTCCCAAGGCTGTTGTGGGGATTAAATGAGAAGCGGGGGAGAACCATGTACACTATCACGAGTTTCTTGGAGGAGAAAGGTGGGATATACAGTGGTAACTCAGGTTAAGTACTTAATTTGTTCTGGAGGTCCGTTCTTAACCTGAAACTGTTCTTAACCTGAAACACCACTTTAGCTAATGGGGCCTCCTGCTGCCACTGCGCTGCCGGAGCACAAATTCTGTTCTCATCCTGAAGCAAAGTTCTTAACCTGAAGCACTATTTCTGGGTTAGCGGAGTCTGTAACCTGAAGCGTATGTAACCTGAGGTACCACTGTACTCTAAATGTAAACATGTATTAAATGTTATTTTTGTGATATTTATTTTTGTAATTGCAAGTTTTTAAATTTTTTTAGTGTATTTTAAATGGGTGTGACCCTCCCTGGGACCTTAGGGGGAAGGGCAGGTAGTTCATCACCCTCATCCTCCTCATCATCACAGATTTGTAAAGCTGGAAGGGACCACGTGGGTTGTCTAATCCTGCCCCCGTCAATGCAGGACTCTTTTTGCCCAGCGTGAGTCTCAGGCGTGAGTCTCATGCTCTACAGACTGAGCATCATCATCATCATTTGGGTTGCCCTTTTCTGAACCTTTTCCAGATTTTTGAGGTGTAATAAGCAGAACTGTACGCAGCATTCTAAGAGTAGTTAAACCATAAATGACAATGGGGGGGGGGGAGAACCGCAAGTATCTTCAAATCTGTTTCTCAACATGTTTTCAAGACGCATACTTGTGTGGTTAGGTGTTGGGTTTTGATGGGATCTCTTCACATCCTGTTACCCTGCAGCATCCCCAGCAAAGTCCTGCCTTTCTCAACCTTTGCCTTCCAGAAAGAACTCGGTGAACTACTGTTTTGGCTGGAATTCAAGAAAACTCTCATGTCAGTCGGAAAGAGTGCAAAGGGTGTGTGCTGGCAGCCCTCAATCTTCAGTTGCCAAGAAGCAGTTGGGGGCAGAAGGAGAAATTAGTCATTCAACGGGGATCAAAAGTGAGGTGCAAATACTGTGATTAAGAAAGCAGAGATTTAATTTTGGCTGCAAAATGCTTCCTAATCTGCCTTTGTCAGATGGTCTGGTGGCAGATGCAGAGTTTTGAGGGTGGGATGTTCAGAAAGGTCTCATTTGCTGAAGCCATGTGGCATTAATGTGTTCAGGGTGTACATCCAGAAGCTCTCCCTCTTTGCAATTCTACTCCAGCGGGTGCAGAACGCCGCGGCGAGACTCCTTACGGGGTCCTCACCATGGGATCACATTCACCCAGCTGCACTGGCTCCCAGTGGAGTACAGGATCAGGTTCAAGGTGCTGGTTTTAACCTTTAAAGCTCTATACAGAATAGGACCCTCGTACCTACGGGACCGCCTCTCCTGGTATGTTCCACAGAGGACCTTACGGTCTTCAAACAAAAACACCTTGGAGGTCCTGGGCCACAGAGAGGTTAGGCTGGCCTCAACCAGAGCCAGGGCTTTTTCGGCTGTGGCCCCAATCTGGTGGAACGCTCTGTCACAAGAGACTAGGGCCCTGCGGGACTTGACATCTTTCCGCAGGGCCTGTAAGACAGAGCTGTTCCACAAGGCCTTTGGCCAAGGCACAGCCTGACCCCCTCCTTTGGTAATTCTTCACAGAACTCTAGCTCAGTGGTTGCCATTAATTTGATTTGAACTGATTTTATAATGAATTGATTTTAGAATGCTGCATTATTTTACTGTTGTTAGCCGCTCTGAGCCAGGCTTTGGCTGGGGAGGGCGGGATATAAATAAAATGTTATTTTTATTATTATTATTATTATTATTATTATTATTATTATTATTACTGCAGTGATTGATAAATCTGCCAAGTTGTGGTTCTCTGAACTGAAATGCTCAGTAACTGGTCACTCCTCATTTTGCAGATATCCTAAATCCTGTGCGTAGGTCACTTGCTGTTTTACCTACATATGGCATCCTGGTTGTTTGCACATACAGTGGTACCTCAGGAATCACAGGTAGGCAGAGTTTCTGTTGGATTCAGGTCCTGCTTGTGGGCTTGCCAGAGGCATCTGATTGGCCACGGTGAGAACAGGATCCTGGGTTAGATATGGTTGCCATATTTCAAGAAGTAAAAACCACGACACCCCAAAATGCAAAAAATGAAAAAGGGGGAAAAAGGGAGGGAAGCCCTAGGTTAGATGAGCCTTTGATCTGATCCAGCAAGGCTTTCTTTACATTCGTATGTTCCTGGAAGGGCTTGTAAGAAGGCAACTGTTTCATTTCCAACTTGTATTCATCACAACCAGTGCTGTTTCCATTTTGCTGCAGTTCAGTTTCCACCAAATAGCATGCTATCCATGTTGCTGTCTACTGTTTAACCTTAGTGATGTAGCGTTTGTAACTGTGTTCCATAACTTATGTAAATAGTCATGTGAGTTACACAACATGCAAAGGAAATGTCAAAACAATGTAAACAAAGGTAACTAATTATGTATTGTTTTAGGACTTAAAAAAAATCCACAGCAGTAATATGAACGACTACCAGTCATGAATGAGCGCTTGACTGGTTCCCATTCCTGACTACAGATGAACATGCAAACTGCAGCAATTTCCTCTTCCGTTTCCATTAGATTTCTGCAACGTCCCCAGTTCCTGGTCAAGGAACTACTAGCCAGTTTGTGCGCTCAGAATATCTCAGGAATGCTAATGAAAACTCTAACATCTTCTAGCCACCATCCAAGGCAGCAGCACACAGATCCATGGACTTTCAAGTTCTCACCTTGGAGTTTTCGATAGTCGTAGTGCCAGGTCCTTACTGGGTAGGCATGAACTGAGTGGGTGAATGAGCTTTACCGCTTCCGATCTGCAAAGCCCTGTGACAACACTGCCTCCGACTGGGAAGGAGGTAGGGCTCATTCACCCACACAGTCTTTGGCTATGCAAGTTCTACAGGTCAGGCAAGTTTCACAATAGATAAACTTGCTACATTCTAGTAAAGAGCACGAGGAGCCGGCTCCTCTGCAAGCTTTGCAAAACCCAAGCTGCTTTGGGTTGTGAATTTGGCAGTGGCTCTCCTAAATGTGAGTTGTTAGATAGCTTGACCTTCCGAAACCATAACCACTTTGCCAAAGCAACAGCCACCCCCCACTCTGCTGTTTCACCCTTTTTGCAAACTGGAGGCCACTTCCATAACCTACACCCACTCCTTTGCATTTCACCCTGCCTGTATATCATTTCTAGAGGGACCTATCTCCTTGTATAGTGGTACCTTCATAGTTGAACAGCTTGGCTCCCGAATGCCAGAAACCTGGAAGTCAGTGCCGGTTTGCGAACACTTTTTTGGAAGATGAATGTCTGATGTTGCTTCCGCTTGAATGTAGGAAGCTCCTGCAGCCAATCAGAAGCTGCGCCTTGTTTTTCGATCGGTTCCGGGAGTCGAATGGACTCCTGGAATGGATTAGATTCAACAACCAAGGTACCACTGTACTTCGTTAGAGCATTCTGCACACTGATGGCGCTTTATAAACAGTGCTACAATTTGTTCTGCTTTATTTTTATCTTGGCTTTGATCTTTCTTTCATAAGCTGCCTTCGAAGGATGGCATCTGAATCTTTAAAATAATTCTTTTTTAAAAAGAGAGAGAGAGCGCACATTGCTATCCATGTTTACTCAAAAGTAAGTACTATGGTGTCCAGCAGGTCTTGTTCCCACAAATAAGTAGGTTTAGGACTGCAGTCTAATTAGCATATAAGCATATAATATATACAGTGGTACCTCAGGTTAAGAACTTAATTCATTCTGGAGGTCCGTTCTTAACCTGAAACTGTTCTTAACCTGAAGCACCACTTTAGCTAATGGGGCCTGCTGCTGCTGCCGTACCGCCGGAGCACCATTTCTGTTCTCATCCTGAAGCAAAGTTCTTAACCTGAAGCACTATTTCTGGGTTAGCGGAGTCTGTAACCTGAAGCGTATGTAACCTGAAGCGTATGTAACCTGAGGTACCACTGTATTCAAAAGCATACTGCCTCCAACAGTGGAGATGAAGTACAGCCATCATGGGTGGTAGTCACTGATAGCCTTATCCTCCATGAATGCATCTAAATCTTCTTTCAAAACCATCCAAGCCAAGGCAGTGGCCATCGCACCATCTTGTGCTAGTGTAGTCCATTGTTTAGCTATGCACTGTGTGGCCCATTTTACATGATGAGTTGCTTGCATATACATTTCCTCTTCAACAGACTCAGTGACCTTTATAGGAGGGAACATAGAAAGACCCCAGCTGGATCAGGCCTAAGGCCCACCATGTCCAGCATCCCATTCTCACAGTGGCCAAGAAGATATCTGCGAGAAGCCCCCGGACAGGACCTGAGCACAAGAGCACTCTCTTCACTTCTGTTTCCAAGCACCTGCTATCCAGAGGCATCCTGCCTTCAACAGTGGAGGGAGGAAGCAGAAAACCAACGAAAGAAAGTGGGGTAGCACCACTGAGAAGCAGGGTGTGCAAACTCCAGGTGCAAAAAATGTGGTTTAATTCTACATCAAATCATTGGGGGGGGGGAGGATCCTTGCTTGGGGGCGTGTTTTTAGCAACAATTCTCAGCTGCAAGGGACCCCACAGTCACTACAGCATCCCTCTGTGGTTGAAAATTGATGCTGGAGAAATATGCCCCTGAGAAAGAATTTCCTGCAAAAATGTGTCAGGCCTGATATAAACCATGTGTGCTTCCAGATGGAGGCTTTAATATTTTAAGTGGGTCATTAAGATATCACAAACGGGTTGTTGGACACAGGTTTTTTTTTGCTTTTCACATAACTGATTTTTTTTTCTCTTGCAGAAAGGGTATTTCTGAATTTACATGCATGGTGGACATGTGTCAAGATATGGGTACTCTGGCATCAAGTTTTAAATAAAATGGGAAAAAATCTATCAGGAAGACACCACAGAGCTTGCTCTACTAAATTTATTTACAGTTAATAATATAAGACTTGATTGAGAAATATGGATAGCTGTGCGGATGACTATTGTCATTTTGGAAGGATCTTAAAGGAACTCATTTAACAGCACAGTAGCAGAAAAGCATGCATGTAAACCAAGAACAGCTAGGGGAAATAAACACAGAGGCACGTTTGTGGGAAACTGTTGGAGCTTTATTGCTTACACAAATATTTCAGACAACAAAAGAAAAGTCCCTAGGGCGCATTCAAATATATGGATTTGTTAAGTGTTTTGCTTCCGCTCTTGATTAAATTAAATACTGTATATCTTTGCATTCATTAGATTTTTTCTGCAGGGTCTGCACACAGAAGCCTCTTGGTATTTTTGTTTGTTTGTTTCTGATTTCATTCAGTTGGTTAACCTCTAGATTTTGTACTGTCCTTTCCTCCTCTGTTTCTCCTTGATGAGAAAGAAAAAAGGAAGGTTACTTTTCAGGTTAGAGGTTCTGCCTGGTCAACAGCAACACCCTCTATTGCCAGGATCATGACCACAGCTTGTGATTTCCAAGCGAGAGCAGTGAAGCGGGGGAGAGAAAGAGACATTGCCGCCAGGGTGTTGCTGAATGAATTTAGTAACTAGTCTCCAAGCGATCATGCATTTCTCAAGCGTTGTTCCATTCTTCTGGGTGAAATGCTGGGGTGGGAGATTTAGTCAGCAGCTTCGCCAGGAGCTAAGCCTGGGCTTTGCAACAGGGCGAAAAAGATTGCATCATTGATTCTGACTTCACACACCTGGGGGGCGGAGAGACAGGGGAAAACAGGCCAAGATCAGGAGCAGGGATGGGGCAGGGGCAGCACTGGAGCAGAAGAAGCTGCTTGACAGCTCAGGAAGGAATCTAACCCCCAGCCCTACCTGCAACTGCCTGGGACTGAACCCAGGACCTTCTGTATGCAAATCACTGAGCTACACCTCTTCCCTTAAGTCATAGGAAGCTGCCCTATACTGTCAAGCCATTAGTCTATCTAGCTCAACTGCAGTTCAGGCAGGAATCCTTTACCCAATCGCATCTCAAGAAGTCAGGGATTGAACCTGGGAGCTTCCGCAAGCAAAGCAGGTGCTCAAACCTATGAGCTATGAGCTGATCGCCGAAGAATTGATGCTTTTGAATTATGGTGCTGGAGGAGACTCTTGAGAGTCCCGTGGACTGCAAGAAGATCAAAACTCTCCATTCTGAAGGAAATCAGCCCTGAGTGCTCACTGGAAGGACAGATCCTGAAGCTGAGGCTCCAATACTCTGGCCACCTCATGAGAAGAGAAGACTCCCTGGAAAAGACCCTGATGTTGGGAAAGATGGAGGGCACAAGGAGAAGGGGACGACAGAGGACGAGATGGTTGGACAGTGTTCTTGAAGCTCCCAACATGAGTCTGACCAAACTGCGGGAGGCAGTTTTTCACCCTCTCTAATCATCCTAATAGGGACGCGGGTGGCGCTGTGGGTAAAACCTCAGCGCCTAGGACTTGCTGATTGTCAGGTCAGCGGTTCGAATCCCTGCAGCGGGGTGCGCTCCCGTTGCTCGGTCCCAGCGCCTGCCAACCTAGCAGTTCGAAAAGCACCCCCGGGTGCAAGTAGATAAATAGGGACCGCTTACTAGCGGGAAGGTAAACGGCGTTCCGTGTGCTGCGCTGGCTCGCCAGATGCAGCTTGTCACGCTGGCCACGTGACCCGGAAGTGTCTTCAGACAGCGCTGGCCCCCGGCCTCTTAAGCGAGATGGGCGCGCAACCCCAGAGTCGGACACGACTGGCCCATACGGGCAGAGGTACCTTTACCTTTTTAATCATCCTAATACCCAGGATCACAAAATGAACCCTAGCATACCTGAACAAATATAGCACAGAGAGACAAAAAGAATTTTGCCGAACCTTTAGAAAAAAACCCTTTCTTGATTTGTGCCTGACTTAGACGTATTTTATTTGTTTTATATGAAATGCGTTCTTAAATTGTGATCATGCCTTTTGCTTAGATGGATGCATAGATGGGATGTGTGGGCAGAATTCGCCAACTTTTGCATGCACTGCCTGCTAAACAGAGATAAAGAGTCAGATCTGTTGCTCTGCCCACTTCTACCTCTGGCCCTGCCCACCACTGACAGGCAGGCCCCAGAAGGCCGTCCACAAAAGCAGACGTCACCCTTGAGCCAGGAAAGGTTCCCCTTCGGGGACTCAGATGGACCTTGAGTTTGATCAAGTCTTCTTAACATAAGGTTCTTTAATCTGAACTCTTGAAAAGGGAATGCCATCCAAATGAGCTCATGCTGAGTGTCAGCAATCAGCAGCACATGTCTGTTGTCCAGGGGAAAGATGGCCGCCACCTGCGTTTTCACTCTTCTCCTTTGCATATTGGCCCCATTCTGTATTTTCCTTTATGAAGCTAACCGGCTCAGATAAAGGATATTGTACCTCCCCACGCCTGCAAAAAAATAGCCCTGGGTGCATGATCAGATGGTGGGAGAATCGAGCCTGAGATGCAAAATATGTTTACACCCAACTTGATATGCAGGGAAGGCATGATTTGATCTTCGCCCAGAGGTTACAAAATGTAAACATGATAATTAAGGCGCTCGTTCTTAATTGCAGGCTGCTAATTGCGCCGGATGATGCCTGGTTTTGCCGCCTCTGCCCCTCCCCTGAGCCAGAAATCTGAAGCCCCAAAGTCATCACGAGAGCTTATTTGAGAAGTGCTCAGGTATCCCCTCACCTGTTCATTAACTGGTCTTCTAGGAGCTTCCAGCACAATGGATTTGTTTTCCATAACCCTTTCTGAGAGCCGTGGACCTTTGCTGGGTCTCTGATTTCATAAGTTTCCAGTCCTCAGCGTCCGCTGCAGCTGCGGCTCAGGAGAGCTCCCTGTTGCTTGGTGAGAAGGGGAAAGGCTTTTCCCCATGGGTGCAGCCATGACACCTGTCTTTCAGGGCTTCAGAACATCAAGGCTAGACGACTGCAGAGTCCTTTCACGTAGGGCTGCCCTCGAACTGGAGTTTTCCCTATGCGCTGTGTTGCTTTGTGAAAACACTGACGCAGCTGCGGCAGCTGGAGGGGGAACTGTTTCGTGCTAGAGACTGTTAGGAAATAAAGCTGCTAATATCCTAATGCCTTTTATGCAAATCACACTCGGAACGCCATGTTCAGATGCTGCATCTCAAAAAAGATATTGTAGCGCTGGGAGGGGGGCAGAAAAGAGCAGTCAAAAGAATGAGGGGGCAGAGCAAATCCCTAATGAGGAAACATTTGGGGCTTTTTAATTTAGGGCAGGCATGGCCAAACTCGGCCCTCCAGCTGTTTTGGAACTACAACTCCCATCATCCCTAGCTAACAGGACCAGTGGTCAGGGATGATGGGAACTGTAGTCCCAAAACAGCTGGAGGGCCAAGTTTGGCCCATGATTTAGGGGGAAGGGAAAGTAAAGATGATGGAGGTATATGAAATTACAAGAGCAACACCTAGCATTATGTAGGGTATGGAGGAAGTGGCTGGAGAGAAGCGTTTCTCCCTCTCCAATGATCCTAGAACCCAGGGTCACATGCTGAACCTGGATGGCTGAAGATTCTGGGCAGAACAAGGGAGAACATACTGAGCTAGGGGTGGTGAGAGAGAAATTGGACCCTGTCTGAACAGAAAGGCAAACCTTCCTCCATTTGCACTTCCGGGGGGGGGGGGGATACAAGAGCCAAAACACAGCCATCCTTCAAAACTCATGGTTCTCCAACTAAGGAATGTGTACAAAAAGAATGCATGCACTGAAGAGAAACACATATATTTGTGAAAATAATGTGCAACAGAAAAAAAGGCACATAGTTAAAATTATGGCATTTGCTTCCTTGCAGTACGGTGATGGCCAACCTGAATGGCTTTAAAAGGGCATCAGACAGGTTCATGGAGGAAATGGCAAGGAGGAAATATGGATGCTCTCGTTCCGTAAGTGCCTTTCCTTAACAATATTATATGCTATCAAGATCTTAAAGGCTGTAGAACTGAAGCACCGTAGCCTGTATTTCAACATGCTCACATTTTGAAGCTTTCGTTGATCACAGCCTATGAAGTTTCATCTCTCTAGAGAGCTCCATGAACAAGACAAGCTGAATGCTAATTTTGAAATAAAGATCTCTTCCCCTCACCACCACCACAAAAAAATCTATGATATATTATTGAATATAGAAAATATAGAAAGTTCCCCTCTACCGGGTCAATAAATTTGTCCAGCAGTGACTCTCCAGGATCTAAGGTAAGGATGAAGGAGAAATTCATTCAGTGGTCATCTTAATGCAAATCTAATTCACCCTGCCCTGAAGAATATACAATTTTTATACAAACATTACCAAAATTGTTATATTTAGTCATACGCAGCCTGTGCATAAAAGCAACCCGTTCCTATGTTCCAAAAGTTCCAAAAGTTATATCTTCTATCCATTGATCAAAGGGAGCCATAATATTCCAATGAATCAATATCAATCTTTTCGCCAAATCAAGAGTGCAAAGAGTTCATCTATGTCAGTGTTTTCTAAACTTTGGTCTCCAGCTGTTTTTGGAATACAATTCCCATCATCCCTGACCCCTGGTCCTGCCAGCTAAGGATGATGGGAGCTGTAGTCCAAAAACAGCTGGAGACCCAAGTTTAGGAAACACTGATCTATGTAGACCAGCTGTCAGCCCCATATCATTGGTATGTGGTTTAGGATAACTGTGTACTCATTGGAATAATAGCATTATTTGTACATCTATATATTGTATTGTACACTTCCAAGCACTTCTTTTTCTTTTTCTTTCGTTCTTTCTTTTGTTTCATTTCCTTCGCGTTATTTGTACACTGTACATCTTCAATGAAATATAAAAAGATTAAAAAAGAATATGCAAGCTGGAACAAGGTTAGTCTTCAGAATTTGAATTTCTCTGAATTTTGTGATGCAGTTCTCTAACCGTAAAACCTAAGGAGAGCGCTGCTGGATCAGGCCGATGGCCCATCTAGTCTAGCACCCTTTCCCAACCGGATGCCCTGATGCAAAGTCCTTAAGCTGGACTTGAGTGTAACATCAACTCTCCCCACTTGCAATTCACAGCAACTGGTGTGCAGAACCATACTGCCTCCAACAATAGAAGGAGAAATTAGCCGTTGTGGTGATGAGCCGTTGATAGGCTTATCCTCCATTAATTAGTCTAATTCTCTTTTAAAGCCATCCAGCTTGTTGCCAACAAAAAAAAGGCATACAAAAGGGTGTCTATTAGGAGGAAATGAACGCAAAAAATGCTTCTTTTTTGAGAAAATAATGTACAAAAATGCATTATATTAGGGGAAACAGCTTTAGAAAAACATATATATTAGGCTAAATTGCATGCAAATTGTGTATATTAATTGCAATGCACACAAAATGTGTGTGGATTTTTATTGAGGGATGTTAAAAAGAAAGCTTATACAGTGATATAGCAACTGGGAGACCTAAACGGAAGGTTGGGAGAAACGAGAAACTGAGAGGAACTGAAATTTGCCCATCTCTAGTTCCAGGCAGTCTAAATTCATTACTGAAATGATTTTAAATCACTATTGAAAGTTTAGCCCAGACTTAAGAGGAGCAGGGGCAAAAATGGGGAGAAACCACTTCTACTCTTTCACATTTTTATGAGGGGTGAATTGGTAGCTGCCCTCTGGAATATCTTTTGGACCAGGGCATTTTGGGGTATGGAATATATGGCAGCTGACCAAAGCTGCAAGGCGGTACTGGCAACTCCTCTGCCTGGGAATTGCAAACTGCTGCCCCCCAAAATTGCTGCATTCTCCCCAATTGCATAGCCTGAAAATGGGGTGATGAAATGAAGGGTTTCATGAGGAATTTAAATTGTTCTAAGCTGCTCTGGGAGCAAATCCTGGGCCAATGAAGCACGTTATAAATAGAAGAAGATAACAAACTACTCATCCTGGCCTTAGGTGCATCCCTAAAATTAATAATGATGATAATAATAATAATAATAATAATAATAATAATAATAATAATAATTCCAATGTGATCAACCCTCGGGCTAAAAGCCTGATGTAGCTCTTCACCGCCAAGAGAAATGTCTGCATCTGACAGGGACGCACGTGCTTTGAAAACTGCATTCTGCAGGCTGAGAGACACCATTAAAGAATGACATTAAACATTCACTCTCTCATAAAAATGTAATTACTTCAGGCCCTGCATACGGAGAGCTAATTTCAAGTCTATCTGTGTTTTGTACAGCTTCGGCGGCGACATTGTCAGTTTTATGTTTTCCTCAGCCCGGCGGTCGGCGTTTGAAGAGCAGGAAACTTTACTAGCCATTAACCAAATGGTTCTCTAATCTCAATTTAGCCCGCTCAATAACTCTGCGCCCTGTTTCTCAATTCAGAGCGGAAGACGCCGTCGTGCGGAGGAAGGTCACGGCGTGGCGAAGGTTCTGGCGCTGTGGAGAAGGGCAACCCATCAGAGCAGCGTGGATCCCACGACGCTGCTGTTGGCATTCCGCACAAATATATCAGCCCTCATCACGTGTTAGCCAAGCAAAGGGAAAACACGTAGGGATGTTGGAGAATTCGAACCCAAAATGGAAACTAGAGTGTAAATTGCTGAAGTTCACTTATTTGTCTTGTGTCCCGAATAGAAATCAATCCAGTTAATACAATAATTATTCACTATTGTTGTTTTCATTCTGGAAATGATAGGTAATGATATAAAATGGATTGCTTTCCCTCCAGTTTCTGTTTTCTTTGCATTGGACGGCGTGGGATAACCTAATGATAACATAGTGAATCATGTAAAATTTCGCAACAGCAGACAGTGAAATGGATAACGTCGTTTTTGTCAGAAGCCGAACTGCAGCAGAACAGAAACAGTGTTGCATACGATGAACACACATTGGAAGGGAAACTGATACCTTGTTACATCTTATAAGCATGTGGAAGTAGGGCTGAGCTTCTAGCCCATGGGTAGGCAAACTAAGGCCTGGGGGCTGGATCCAGCCCATTCGCCTTCTAAATCTGGCCTGCAGGCGGTCCAGGAATCAGCGTGTTTTTACATGAATAGAATGTGTCCTTTTATTTAAAATACATCTCTGGGTTATTTGTGGGGCATAGGAATTCGTTCATTATTATTTTTCAAAATATAGTCCGGCCCCCCACAACATCTGAGGGACAGTGGACCAGCCCCCTGCTGAAAAAGTTTGCTGACCCCTGTTCTAGCCCAACTTCTGAAATTATGCCCAACTGCCTGGCTCCACCCCTGGAGCTATATGTGTTGGTTGAAGGTCTGGAAGTGAAGCTAGCTCCTTTCATGTATGTTCTTCCACTTGATCAGGCCTCAACACCACATGGAAACAGCTGGTACCCCTGTCAGATCTTCTCTTAATGCACAGGTGGTGGTGGTGGTGTTGCTGTTTTTTGTTTGTTTATACCCCACCTTTTTCCCTGACAGAACTCAAGGCAACTTACAGATAAAAATAGTAAAGGTAAAGGGACCCCTGACCATTAGGTCCAGTCGTGACCAACTCTGGGGTTGCGGCGCTCATCTCGCTTTACTGGCTGAGGGAGCTGGTGTACAGCTTCTGGGTCATGTGGCCAGCATGACTAAGCTGCTTCTGGCGAACCAGAGCAGCGCACGGAAATGCCGTTTACCTTCCCGCCAGAGTGGTACCTATTTATCTACTTGTACTTTGACGTGCTTTTGAACTGCTAGGTTGGCAGGCGCGGGGTCCGAGCAACAGGAGCTCACTCCGTCATGGAGATTCGAACCGCCGACCTTCTGATCGGCAAGTCCTAGGCTCTGTGGTTTAACCCACAGCGCCACCCGCGTCCCTTCAGATAAAAATAAGAATAGCTAAAAAGAGGTGTTGGGAGTGGAGTCCGGGTGGTGCATGACTCAGTCCCTCTATGCATCAACCCCTTTTTTGGAGAGCAAATGGCTGAAAGGAGGCTAAAGACTACTGAGTACCAGTAAGACAACTGGTGGTACGAACAGGGGCTCCTTGTTTTATGTGCTACCAAGTCAGGTTCCTAGCACCAGCTTTGCAGACCAAACCACATTCCTCAAAGATACAGTTGAAAGTTGCACCGATGCCATGTGTTCAAGAAGAAGAGGAGGAGGAGGAGTTTGGACTTGATATCCCGTCTTTCAGTCTCCTTAAAGTGGCTAACAATCTCCTTTCCCTTCCTCCCCCACAACAAATACTCTGTGAGGCAAGTGAGGCTGAGAGATTTCAGAGAAGTGTGACTAGCCCAAGGTCACCCAGCAGCTGCATGTGGAGGAGCGGGGAAGCGAACCCGGTTCACCAGATTACGAGCCCACTGCTCGTAACCACTACACCACGCTGGCTCCCATAGCATATGGTTTCCCTAAAAGAATTCTGAGAAATGTAGCTTGTCAAGGGAGCTGGGAATTTTAGATATGTGACAAGTAAACTACAGTTCCCCCGATCCTTTGAGGCAGCTGTAATTGTTAAAGCGGAATAAATGTGCTTTAAATGTAGGATGTGGATGTGACCCGGGAGGCTGTGGTACCAGTGCAGTAGACTGGAATTTTCACAATTTGGGTTTTTTTAATACAAATTGCTTCAGAAATGTGGAGGTCTGAATTTAAGACTGAAGAAATGAAAAACTGAAAGAAGCAAAACTGATAGGTTTCTGCGTCCTTGCACCTAAATATTCACATGCCAGAAGGCAACGAGAAGAGAATTTAGGGGAGTGAAGGGGGTCTCTTTCTTTGGAGAGAAGTAGGCATCAGTCGCCAGTTTATGTTCGCCCCTGGTGAACTGATGACTCTGTTTGGGAACCCCTGGTTAGTTGCTTGCTTGGAGGTAAGAGGAAGCTGCTATTTTCATTAACTCTGCTCCGACATGGAAGGAAAGAACCCCACCTCCTATTCTCAGCAAACCACCTTCACAAGAGCTGGTCTGGAGAAACGAGGAGGGAGGGAAGAAAAAAATATGAGAAGCAGACACAGTGAAGGATTTCCTGGGCCACAGAAGTTCACTGACATTTTCCCTTTCATTGAGGGCGATCAGAAGAATGCAGCTTCTCATACTGGCTCTGGAGCGGAAATGTGGATAATGCAGGAAATTACATGCACCATTCATCTTCATTGCGCCGCACCTATGAAAAGGGTATTTACCTGTAGCACTAGATTATCTCTGACTGCGTTATCGGAGGACAGCAGGTGCATTCAATTAGATTCTCAAATAATATTCCAACCCCCTCCCCTCTGCGTGCGCGCACACACACACCCCCCTCTTTATCCCTTCCCGAAACAGAATTTAGGACTGAAAGCCGGAGTTAATTGCAGCATGAGATCTATTCCTCTTCTGGCTCCCCATTATTCTAATACAAGACCCAGCTCCCATCAATGCTGTGGATAATAGGTTTCTATTTATGACATTTGTGATCACCCGGAAATAAATTCCCTTTGCTAAGATTGCATTGTTGGGGCGGGGGCGAAGGAGACCATCTGCAAGGAGTTGCAAGGGGTGTCTATGCCTGTGTATTGTGGGGGGGGGGGAGTAGACTGATGATAGCAAAGCTTGCTTATTTGTTACATCTGGGGGCTTGCATATTAGAATTATTCAGAAACCTAGCCAATTAACATTTCAAATGCTTGCTCGTGCCGAATTAATTCTTGATCAGCTAAAAAAAACAACCCAGCAGTTGCAGGCACCTAATCAAAAGGCTGGGTCCTCCGCCCCCAATACATTTTGATGGCTGATACCTTGCATGTTCATGCTTTCTGCACTGCGGGGTGCAAAGGGACTCTGGTTCAGAAAGGAATATTTATCGAAAGCATCTCACGTATCAAAAGAGCTTGATTTGCCTGCTTGGTTCTGTTTTTTTAACATATATATGCTTGAAATTCTATGAGCTTCATTCTTTGTGATGCACAGTGGCACAAAAGGAATAGATAGTAACTTCACTGCTTCACACACACACACACACACACACACACACACACACACACCACTCTTCCCCCATTCTTCATCACACGCACAAAAATCAATTTGAATGGGAGGTATTTATTCCAGAATTCAGGTTGTAGGGGGAGGAGAAGGACTCAGTCGCACCAAACATCCAGAAGCTTTAAAGGAATTTCTCAGATGAGAAATCAGGACTTGACTGGGGTTGTCAATCAAAAGCTGGGCCACTAGGTGGCACTCTGTCACTGTCCCCCTGCTCTGGTTTGCCTCTGCAGAATGAATCATTCCATAGCTATAAGTTATAGGACAAAGTTTTGACTGCCTAACAGAGGTTTTATGCAGAGGTAAGTCCGAGTGAGTTCAGTGGGGCTTACTCCCAAGCAACCATGTGCTCGACTACAGCCTAAGAATATGCGGCGCACTTCTATTTTTTTTTATTCTGAGCATGCCTGATGCTGGAACGCACACTGTTTGACTGCTATAAACGCCACAAGAATGGCTGTTGGCCTATATCAAGGTTTCCGAAATACTCAATGACCCCCTTGGCGAGCTCATAAAACTGTCATCAGCCCCAACCCAAATTCTTAGGAAGGTATTATAGAACCAATGGAAGTGAGAGCTGGATCATAAAGAAGGCTGATCGCCAAAGAATTGATGCTTTTGAATAATGGTGCTGGAGGAGATTCTTGAGAGTCCCATGGACTGCAAGAAGATCAAACCTATCCCTTCTGAAGGAACACTCAACTGGAGCTGCACGCCCCTTCTATATCCTGGGGAGTCCAATGGCCAACCTGGGTTGATAGACCTGAAGGTACTTCACTGAGAAGGATGCCTCTTGCAATTCAGAGGTCTACTGTATGGAGCACTGCGTGGCAAGCCAGCAGCTCCTGATGCTCATTTTGCATGGGCCACCCGACAAAGAGAGATTGTGGGGAAATACTCGAGTTTGCATGCCCTGAATCTTCTAGCTTAACAGGCCTTGCTGAAATTTCCTTGCCTCAAAATCCAGGCACTCGACTGGAGCCTGTGCAAAACTTAGCTACAGGTGTTTTCTTCCATTTGCAGCCTGTTTCAGAGCTGAAGGCAACCTGGTGCCAAGGATAATCAGACTGTCTCGCCGCGAGAAAGTAGGGCACCAGAACAACTCGACCTGGCCAGCCATTGTTTTCTAAAAGGCCCATTGTTAGTGGAAAACAGAGCAAGTTGTGGGAAACAATGTGGCGGTGAGTTCGAGATGTGCTCCACTGCGGCTTGTCAGAAGCAATGTATGCAAAGGGTTAAAGCTGGCCAAAAGAAATGACCGTCTGTTCTCCTTTACAATAAACACTATTCATCCGTGAGGATTGTCTTCCCAGAGTAAGCTGGAGAGGCTCGCTCTCTGAATTGCCTACTATTGTGTGCCACAGGGCAAAGCGTTCCAGGAGCTGCTTAGCTGGAGAGAGTTTTATTTTATTTTCTGGAGCTGAAGGTGTTTTGAAAGAGAATGGACTTGATGCAACTGTGGAACAAGAGCCTGGAATTCAAAGCCGGAAGCCAGTCTGCTGAAGTCGGAAGCTGGTTGCTGCCCAGGAAGCCACACACAGTAGATAATGTTAAAACAATAAAAGGGAGTGTCTAATCTATTGAAGTTCATGGACATTATTAACACGGCCCATTCACTTCAGTGAGTGTAGGACTTACGTAGTTGAAAAGGACCCAGTGAGCTTTGTGCAGCATCTGAAAGACTTACAGATTTATCAGGGCATCAGCTATCGTGAATGTGAGACCACGTCTCTTCCCCACGAAATCATCTCTGCCAAGGAAAGACGGTGCTGTTTCCACGACAGTCTTGGGCCAGCACGCAGGATCCGTTTTTCAAGCCCCACGACTTTGTCACAATGGGGAAATGGCTGCTTCTTGTTGTTGTTTTGCTCTCAAATCCCCTAGATTACTTTAAACACACGCACATACTCGCATTCTTCTTTCTTTCCCTTTTCTTCACATCATTGCCCCGAGTCCCTGCCTGCAGAGACGCTGGATGGGCCAGAAATCCTGCAAGTATATAGCGGACTCTGGCATTTTTATGGGCTGCGATATACAGTGGGAGTATTTTTGTTTTGTGGCCCTCCCATTTCTGAAATACCACTTGAGCCGGTCTTCAGTTGGCCAGAAGAGGGTGGAAGCTATTTCATGGGTGACATTTGGGGTTACTGCCAGCACATAACTCAAGCAAATCTACTCCTCTGCCTTCCAGTAATTATGCCTGCACAACCCTCCATTCGGCTTCCTTTATTATCCAGTATTCCATTTACAGGCAGATAATGCTGCTTATGGCTTGGGCTGGTTCTGCCAGGGGCTTGTTTTATGCCCCTTGCTTTCTGGAGCTGTGCAAAGTTTTGGTAGGAATGGAAGGGAAAGCCTTCTAAAGATTCTCTTTCCTGAAGCACTTGAGAGTTAAGGAGTCAATATTTATTTGCAGACATATATGTTATGCAAGAGGGTGGCAAGCAAGCATGTATTCTGCACCCTCCAAAAAACCCACACAATGTCATATTCGGGTTCCTTCTTGCTAGCAAACCTTTCTCTCCTACGTCCCAACAGCCTACCCTATTTTTTAGTCTTCAGCTAGGGTTGCAATATTTCAAAAAGTGAAAACCTGAAAACAAAAGTTGTTGAGGTTCCAATATGGGCTGTCATACACCTGGGTTTTTCGGACATTTTAGCCACTTCCTGAAAATTCCACCTGAATGCCTTTTGCGATGGATGAACCCTGGCTATGCCCGGGAAATTCCGGACATATGGCAGCCCTACTTCAGCCCATACTCATGGAAGCAGGGGGTGTCCGCTAGCAAGCAGCCACCAGACATCAAAAGCCATCAAAGCAAGTACCTCCTTAGCCTAGCCTGGACACAGCATAGAGCAGGCATAAGTAAACTCGGCCCTCCAGAGGTTTTGGGACTACAACTCCCATCATCCATGACCACTGGTCCTGTTAGCTAGGGATCATGGGACTTATAGTCCCAAAAGATCTGGAGGGCCGAGTTTGCCTATGCCTGGCATAGAACAATCTTTCATGGCCAGCTAAGAAGAAGCCTAGAGGTGGTTTATCTCTCTTCACTTACTTATTTGTTTCACATTTATTACATTTATATCCCGCTCTTCCTCCCAAATTTGTCCAGGGCTGCAAACGCACAAATGATAAAACATCTAAGCGCATCTTTAAAATACTTCCAATACAGACGAAGATGGGGGAAAGATCTCTGCTGAAAAGGCTTGTTGGAAGAGAAGTGTCTTCAGCAGGTGTTGGAAACCCAACAGAGACAGTGCCTCTGGAATTCCAAAGAGTAGGTACCACAACACTGGGGTATGATACCTACATTGTGCAGAACAAAGGTATCTGCAGGAGGCCCTCACCTGCAGAGCATAGTGATTGGTTGGGCATATAAGGGTGAGACAATCTTGAAGGTATCCTGATCCCAAGTTGTTCAAGGGCTTTATACACTAAAACCAGCACATTTCACGCAGCCCAACAGTGCTCCCGTTGCAGCGGTGGAGAAAACATCAGAGATATGTATGCGCGTGCGGTGGCAAGCTTTGCCTCCATTTCCCAGATTTTTGCTTGAGTGACAGAAAATCACAGCATCCTAATCTAGACTCATCATAAACATATTAAGGGCCTCGGCACGATAAATTCTGCTCCAACGAGATGCTGGGGGGGTGGGATTTATAGAACCAAGCAATCAATGGTGGCACAAGGGTAAGATGTCCTTGGGTGCATGTCAGCTAATTTACTGCCATTACTCAGATATGTAGCTATAAAAAGGACATCAGGATGCTTTTCTATGCCTTCATAAAAGCTTAATTTATAACTTCATCTCCAGAGTCAGGCTCTGCCCGCAAACGGTTTCTGACACACGGATCTCTTTCGGAAGGAAGGCTCGCCCAGGTGCTGACAATCATCCGTTCAGTTAATGAGACAAAGGGAGAGGAATTGCCTGCAGTGACGGCAGCGTCATCTACTCCCCCCCCCCCCCACCGTCGTGCAAATTTATTAGGCTACTTGGGATTATTAGGGTAACTAAGTATTTTGTGGCTGTGAACATAGGAAGCTGCCTTAGGCTGAGTTCGTCTAGACTAGTGGTGTCTTCTCTGACTGGCAGCAGCCCTCCGGGGTCTCAGGACCTAGCGAAGAACAGCTTGCAGCCATGTCAGGCATTTTTGTACCTTCCATCTTAAACATGGGTGGAGATTTCAACGGAGGTTGCGGCACGCAGAGAAGGGAACGGTAAACTTTCCCCTGCCTTCATCCTGATGAAAGAAGCCTCCACTCACTGTCACACATAAATGAGCTAAAATTTATGATGGAGGGGAAAGCTCCCATCGATTGATCCCTGCAAGCAAGGGCTACTAGCCATGATGGCTATGTTCTCCATTGCCAAAGGCAGTAATGCTTCGGAATGCCAGTTTCTTGGAACTGCAAGTCAGGAAAGGGCTGTTGCACTCAGGTCCTGCTTATGGGCTTCCCATTGCAGAATCTGGTTGGCCACTGTGAGAACAGGGTGCTGGAGCATATTCTTTGGTTCTTATGTTCTTAGCAGGGATTCCGATGTCAAGGAGTGGATTATAAAAGGATTCCTTCTAACAAGAATATTTCTCTTTCTTCCTCTGTTTAAAGTATCATCATTGTCAGTTTTCCCCTGCAAGTTCCTGGGGGGCTTGGCCCCTGTGGGAGTGAGTTCCTTAGGTTAACTATGCGCTGCGTGAAGAAGTCTTTCCTTTTCTCCGTCCTGAATCTTCCAACATTCAGCTTCCTAGGATTTCCACGAGTTCTAGCGTTAAACCACAACGGGGCAGTTTGTCCTCCTAGGGAGTCCTCCAGCTCCAAACCTTCTCTGGGAAAAAGAAACAGGAACTGCACGCCAAGCAGGCAAATCGTGTGTGTGTTTATGCAAAGGCATTTTCCCACCCCCTGCACGCACACGCACACTTGATTATTTATTCCATGCAAATTTGCATGCAAAATTCCAAATGCCTTTCTTCCTTCAGAAGCATTATGCACTTCTTAATTGCACGAGAAATGAAGTCGGCTTCTCCCTTCTGCCTTTGCAAGATGCGGAGCTCGTCGTCGGTACTCAATAAATAATCAAGGTTTGTTTTTTCTTCAAAACCTTCCTTGCCACTTTTGCTAATGATCCATGATGTTTGCGATAAACAAGCCATTTCCCTCCGAGAAGCTTCAATCAGCTTCTTGTCTCCTGGGAGCCCTTCTCTCTCTCTCCTTCTGTTTCTCTTATCGCCAACCATGGTGTCTTATCAGTTCCTAGTGCTGTGAGCAGACTAAGCCAAGCTTAGCTCAGCCTCTTCTGGAAAAATGAGTACTGCACATGGGCAGGTGTTGATGGAGACTCAACTTGGAAGTATGTTAGGCATCTGATGAGAGCAGCAGAAAGTGGGGGGGGGAGTGTGTAAACATCAGAGGAGAACTTAAGGAGAATTCTTGTGGGTTTGGGCCACCAAAAAGGTCGAGAGAAAGGGAGGAAATGAGAATCATTGGGTTGTGTTCAGCTGTGTTCTACACAGATTAGACCCATTGACATTAACAGACATCACTTATTCATAGGCAATAGTCTACCCAAAGTATGGCTATAGAACTTTAGAGTTGGACAGGATCTTGGGCGTCAGCAGGTCCAAACTGTCTGCTCAAATTGGAGGGCGGGTATGTGTTCCTGCATCCATCTTTGTTACTGGAGGCTCAGGTAGCCTTAGTGGCTAGGAGTGCCTTTTACCAGCTGTGGCTGGTATGCCTATAGCAGTCCTTGGACAGAGTTAGTCTGACCACAGTGAGCCATGCATCGGTAACCTCAAGACTTGCAACACACTCTGTGTGGGACTCCCCATTGGGCCTGGTTTGGAGGCTCCAAAATACAGTGGTACCTTGGGTTAAGGACTTAATTCATTCTGGAGGTCCATTCTTAACCTGAAACTGTTCTTAATCTGAAGCACCACTTTAGCTAATGGGGCCTCCCACTGCCGTCACGCCACTGCTGCATGATTTCTGTTCTCATCCTGAAGCAAAGTTCTTAACCCGAGGTACTATTTCGGGGTTAGCGGAGTCTGTAACCTGAAGCGTCTGTAACCTGAGGTACCACTGTACTGTGAATAGAGTGTTGATGGGGACAGACTACTGATAGCTGGTGCTCAAAAGCTTGCACTGGGTGCCCATATGCTACCAGGTCAGGGTCAAGGTTATTGTAATAATTTGCAAGGCCCTTAAGTTGTTAGGTCAAGGAGACCTCAGGTACTGCCTGAACCTTTAAATCCTTGCCCAATCATTGAAGTCACTCTTAGTGATCCCCCTGGCCCGGATGCATGACTCATATTCACCAGGAACTGTATGTTCAGTGTTGTGAGCCCAGTTTTATGGAACTCCCAGTTGAGGTCAGACAGGCCCTCTTCCTGTTGACCTGCCAGGACCTACAGAAGACTTCTTTATTCCTGCAGGCATTTCAAATACATTCTAGTTTCCTGGTTTTAACTAATTGCACTGAGTTTCTTTGCACACCGCCTAGAGACATTTGTAATTAAGCACTTAGAAATTGCTGAAATCAATCTTGAATGAAGAAATATTGAAACTACAAAATGTTGTAATATACAGCTACTGACTCACGCCTGTCTGCATTAACCCTGCATTGCCCATGGGGGTGGAGCTTAGCAGACTCCCTGCAACCTTTTAGTTTCCTGCTATTCTCCTTTTTTCCTATGCTTCCCAGAGAAGGAGACATGTGGTCAATGGCTCCCAGTTGCAAAAAAAAAAAAAAAACCCAAGTGAACTGAATCTCTCCAAAATGGAGATTTTAAAGCCTGCACCGTTGCTAACCCAGAGATTACGTAGTCCTTTTTGTAAGGAAACCAAGTTCTTTTCCTTTTAAGTCATTTGGAACCTTTTTCATCTTCATTTTACTGCCAATGGAGACTTGCTTACTGTAACTTCTGGAAAATCTGTGAATAAAACATTCACTTATTTGCAAAGTTAAGTGTCTGTGATTTCTTCTAGCCTAAGTATTTTTGTAGGCAACATTTGTTTAAGGATGGATGAAGGCAGATGCAAATCTAAGCCCCCCACCAGTATTACACATAACAAAAATTATTATTTTAGTTGCCTTTGTGGCAAAAAAAAAAAAGCCCCCCCCCCTCCAAATTTCCTTCCTTGAGATCTTTCTGCCTTGTCAGCTTTGGTAATTGAGAATTCAACAGCAAAAAGCAATGTAACGAGCCTTCAGTTTTTACTGTCAGCCTGGCTGTCCACATATTTCAACTTTATGAGGCATATTCTTGCAGCGAGACAAATTGTATACAAGGCCCTCATTCCGCCAATATTTCCTTGGCTTGACATTTCATCTTCTCCACAGGAGTGGGAGCCGAGTCACGATGCCAAGCTGAGGACAAGGCCCAGATGAAAGGAGGAGGAGGAGGCTTCTGCTGGACCACTTCTGGGAAGGACAAAAGAGCAAGGGAAGCAGACCCGGCTTGAGGTTGGAGCACCTGCTTGGCGTGCAGAAGGCCTCAGGTTCAATCTCTGGCATCTTCAGGAAAAGCTGCTGGAGACTCCCTATGTTCCTGTGTCTTAAGAGGAGGGCCACAGCTCAGTGGCAGAGTATCTGCTTTGCATGCAGAAGGCCGCAGGTTCAATCCCCATCATCTCTGGTTAGGGCTGGGGCAGATCCCCTGCCTGAAACCCTGGAGAGCCACAGCCAATTAGTGTACTGAGCCAGAGGGACCATCTAAGGTAGCATCCTATGTTCCTATCAGCCCAAGGCAGCATGAACAGCCATTATAGGTGATGGAGGTGGTAGTCTATTATCATCTGGAGGGCCACAAGTTCCCCTTCCTCTGCTCTAGGAAAACTAGGTGCTGACCAAGGATCAGTGGTCTGACTCAGTATAAGGCAGCTTCCTATGTTCCTATATAACCTCCCTTCAAACTGGGTGAGCCAAGTCAGAAGTTGAGATCAAAAGGTGCAACAAAATGCAATGTGGTTGACTGCAACTCCCATCTTCCCCAGCCACCTTAGCCAATGTTCAGGGATCATGGGAGTTGTAGTCCAGCAACATCTGGGGACCCAAGGGGATGAATTCTTATCAGGACTGCTTTGTGTGCAGAAGGCCCAGGTTCAATCCCTGGCATCGCCAGGTTAGGGCTAGGAGAGACCCCCGTCTGAAACCCTGAAGAGCCATTGCCACTCAGTGTAGACAGTCCTGAGCTAAATGGACCAATGGCCTGGGCTCAGCAGAAGGCAGCTTCCAATGTAATGTTGGCGAGGATGGTACAAGAGTAGTTGGGAAACAAGAAAATGTAAGAAAAGAAATAACTGAACAAGACTGCGCTACGGCAACAACAAAAAAAGAGATCACAAGCTGTTTTCCAACAGCTTGGATTTCACGCTGAGAGATGTAGTTAAACGGGGCCGCTTTCCCTATCGGTGGGCGATGCTGTGCGCCCGCCTTAAGAGTACAAGGCATGGATCAGAGATAAGAAAATGTGCTCAGTGGGAGGTAACCGGCTTCTGCTGGGCATCCTAAATCCATTTAGGCCTTTAGGTGGGACCGTGATATTAGTGTAATCTCTCTGGTTTCCCTGCAAACGGCCTCCTGACACGGCACTTTGGTCTCTACTTAATGAAACGAGAAAGGCAACCCAACTGCACCCCCCTTTCGCAGAAAGCACCAGACTCCCCACCGTTAACACCTTACAAAAGGCACCGCAGTTTTCTGGCAAATTAACCACAGCCCAGAAATAATTAACCCCACCGCGGCGAGGATTTTTACAATGGCTATATATCAAGCTCAGCTAACTTAGGCCCCCTCAGATAATTGCTTCGATCTCAATTGTTTCCCCCACAAACGCAGAGAGCACCCCCCCTTCTTCCTACCAACCGTTGTAAAATCAGCTGTTGTTTATGTGCCACGCAGGGTGACTTTAGAAGATGTATGTTGAATGCCGCATCTCAGTACGCCATCCCTTTAGGGAGGGACAGCTGCTCAGCGGTAAAGCACATGCATTGCATACAGAAGGGCCCGAATTTGATTCACGGCATCTTCGAAAGGACCAGGAAGCAGATGATGGAGTCCCTATTTCTGCCTGAGAGCCTAAAGTGCTGCTGTCAGGCACAGGAAGCAATACTGGGCTAGATAGGGACAGCTAAAGGGGGCTCACATTTCCGATTTAGAGTGCAGTGAAGTCGTGTGGAGTTGTTCCAGTGCGTTAACAGCTTTCTCCCCAGCTGTTCACATCCACAGGATTTCATTAGTGTCAGATTCATTTCTGTCTGTGTCTGCACAGGGCAGCCATGTCTTTACACTTATGCCAGGGTGTTTGCACCTTGGCTGGAGACAAAATAGGAATAGCTGGAGGACTCCAACTGGTGTGAAGCTGGTTTGAGAAACAAAGCATCCAACAGCAGTATTTTAAAGCAAAGCATAGGCTACATAAGCATTCGGGAGAATGTCGTGCAGACACGGGTTAAAAACCCAGAAATGGAAACTCTGCGAGTGTGAACACTGCCCAAGCCTGCCTTGATATAAAGTGGCTCCCTGTGTTCTTTTAGCATAAGGGTGGGGGCTTTCCCAGGCAAATTAATAGGTGCTGCCCCATTTCACAGACACTTCCCAGCCAGACAAAAGCACTCAAGGAAGCAGAGCAGAGGGGAAGGAGTGTGGCCCGGGGAGAATTCCAAGGGCCAGGTAGAGAGGTCCATAGGGCCACATTTGTTCCCAGGGCCTGAGGTTCCTTACTCCTGTGCTAACATTTAGGAGGCAAATAAGAGGCTTGAATGAAGAAGGCGTGCGTCAGCCTAGCCATAGGGAGCTACTAGGAATTGTGTGTTTAAGTCATTTCAGTGGATCTACTCTGAACAGGAAGGGACGCAGGTGGCGCTGTGGGTTAAACACACCGATCAGAAGGTCAGCGGTTCGAATCCCCGCAACGGGGTGAGCTCCCGTTGCTCGGTCCCAACTCCTGCCAACCTAGCAGTTTGAAAGCACGTCAAAGTGCAAGTAGATAAATAGGTACCGCTCCTGCGGGAAGGTAAACGGCATTTCCGTGCGCTGCTCTGGTTTGCCAGAAGCAGCTTAGTCATGCTGGCCACATGACCAGGAAGCTGTACGCCGGCTCCCTCAGCCAATAAAGCGAGATGAGCGCCGCAACCCCAGAGTCGTCCGTGACTGGGCCTAATGGTCAGGGGTCCCTTTACCTTTACTTTTACCTTACTCTGAACAGAACTTAGTTGGAGACAACCTTCTGCAGTTTCCTTGGGCCTGCCTCCCCAGTTACATTCCCCGCCTGTCTTGCTGCTGAGTTGCCCTTCCCTTCTTGCCGACAGGCTCTTATACGGCCACAGCAAGGGGATAGGCACATACCGCAGCCAGCTTCCACTGCATCTCTCCAAACCTCTACGCTCCAGTGTTTACTTCCAACTGAGCCAAGGCTGGAGAAATGCAAGGATGTGCCACACCCTTGCTGCCTTCCTGTTTCTAAGCTATGGCTGGGTGACCAGCTATCTGGATGCTGACGCAACAGGGTTTTGGGTTTGTTTGTTTTTGCACTGTTATGTACTGAGTTGAAGAGGATCCAAATTGCAGCAGTCTGATTGGTCCTAGAACAATAGGATCCAGAATGCAGTAGTCTGATTGGTCCACAGGAGCCACCCAATCTAACTCCAGGTGGAAGTGAAGCCACAACCTGATTGGCCTACAGGAGAATCCTGGAATTAGCCAATCACATGGCGCCCATTGTATAAATAATGTATATAAAGCAGACATTTCAGGGGAACTTACATTCCTCACTACTATGAACTGAATAAAGAGCATGAAATTCACACTCGACTCCAAGTATATTTCATGCACTATGGAGGCAGGGTTAGACTACATGACCACCAAATTCCCTTCTAATGCTGCGGTTCAATGCTATAAGGCCTTTAAAAGATTGAGCTTTTGAAGTTGAGCCTTTAAAAGTTTGCTGGATTAGCCGTCTATCTGCTGTCCCTGAAAGGTCTCTCCAACTTGCTGTAGATCTTCCCCTTCTTCTGATTACATTCCGCTTCCCACTGCCAGATCTCTCCTCAAAACCCATCCCATCCCCATCAATAGTGTCTTAGTTTGCACTGCACTGCCCCACTTTACCTTCCTAATCCACTGTGCAGCTACGGGTTGCAACTGAAGCCGTCAAACGCAGGGCATGGCCGAAACAGTTAAAATTGCTTTTAAGCAAAAATTAAAACCAAATGCCACAAAGGAAAAACTAATATAGGAATAATCTTCATCAGACTTAATTAGCAACTCAGGCTGTTACCAAGACACACAATTAAATCTATAGGTAAAACAACAAGCCAATACAATTTGTGCACAGAGCTTTAATCTGCAAGCGGGTGCACAAATCTATAAGGAGGAAAAACAATCATTAATTTTAATAATGCCTAGAATTACTATGTGCCGAGATGAGTTTTCAGCATCAAGACAACAGCTTCACCTCTTGGGAGGCATCAAAGAAGAATTAAACTTTCTTTCCTTAAATATGAATGGGGAGAGCCAGCTTGTCTGGATCCTTAAAATGCAGCGGATGTTCGCACCAGGTAACGGAATATCGTACACACTCGCAGCAATGTCTCTCTCAGTGGACTAAACTGGTTATTTCCATATCCATCTTTTCAATCTGTGTCCGGTTGCACAATACCATTTGGGGCTTAAGATAAACCTGTTTAGATTTTCTTCTTCTTCTTCTCCTTCTTCTTCTAACGGATGCTTTGCATCAAGGGATGCTTTTGTTCCTGGAAGTTTATGGCTGTCTAAAACTTTGTAAGCTGAGAAACGGGGCCAGTGTCTCCAGCAGAGTTGTCAGCAAATCGATTTCTATGCACTTTCAAAGTATGTAGTGTTATTGTTATGATTTGGGGGGGGGGGCGCCAGTCAGTCTGGATGGAACCCTGGGTTCCCTTCCAAACCTTCAACCTATGAGAAGAGAAGACTCCCTGGAAAAGACCCTGATGTTGGGAAAGATGGAGGTCACAAGGAGAAGGGGACGACAGAGGGCGAGATGGTTGGACAGTGTTCTCGAAGCTACCAGCAGGAGTTTGACTAAACTGCAGGAGGCAGTGGAAGACAGGAAAGCCTGGCGTGCTCTGGTCCATGGGGTCACGAAGAGTCGGACACGACTAAACAACTAAACAACAACAACAAAATACCTGTGGGGGCAGAATATGTAAGAGGAAGCCTGCCAAACTAGTCCTTTGTCAAGGAAGTGCCAAAGAAAGGGGGGAAGACATTCCACCCCATTGTGTTCACCCGGCTAGAGGCTATGCAATCCTAGGTAGGGAAAAGAACAATAGCCAGAGTTGGTGGTCGTGTGTGTGTGTGTGTGTGTGTGTGTGAGTGAGTGAGAGAGAGAGAGAGAGAGAGAGAGAGATGAAAAGCTAAATGCTAGAAACTGCAGGCAGAGAGCAATGTTTTTTGCTCCGTGCTGGATCTGTTGAGGTATTAAGACTGAGAGTCCCTCCCCCCCCCCCCCCGATGCTCAGCTTGTATCTACAGTCATACCTGGGGTTACAGACGCTTCGGGTTGCGCGATTTCGGGTTGCGCACCGCGCCAAACCCAGAAGTACTGGAATGAGTTACTGCTGGGTTTCGGCACTTGTGCATGCGCAGAAGCGCTAAATCGCGCTTTGCGCGTGCACAGAGGCACTGAATTGCAACCGCATGTGCACAAACGCGGCGCTGCGGGTTGAGAACGTCCTTCCCTCATGGATCATGTTCACTACCCGAGCGTCCACTGTATGTGGAAATAAAGTCATAGGCCCTAAAGACACCACACCTTCTGCTAACTTGCATTCCAAGGAAACCAAACCCTGGGTGATGCGCTTGAGATCCCTTGCGCCTCTCACTGCTTGGAGGGTGGGGTGGCATGTAACAATATATTTCAGGAATCCCTCTCCGTGGCACCCACCACAGATGCCACACCACACTGAGGTCCAGCGCCGAGGGCCTTCTGGTGGTTCCCTCGCTGCGAGAAGCCAAGTTACAGGGAACCAGGCAGAGGGCCTTCTCGGTAGTGGCGCCCGCCCTGTGGAATGCCCTCCCACCAGATGTCAAAGAGAAAAATAACCACCAAACTTTTAGAAGACATCTAAAGGCAGCCCTGTTTAGGGAAGCTTTTAATGTTTAATAGGTTATTGTATTTTAGTGTTTTGTTGGTAGTAGTATCCACCTTAATGGACCAGCCTCCACTGGGTCAGAGACGCCTCTTCCTGCAAGGCTGTTCCTGAAGTCCTTCTCAAATGCTGACACCCACATATGAGCAGTCAGCAGTGTTGGAGGCAGGGTGGGCACACCAGGTGAGCAGGGAAGGAGGGCACTCTCTTGCTTCCTGCTATGCATCTTTAAAACTAATATTATCATTGATTTTTATTGCACATGTTTTATTTTTAAAAATGGGGGGGAGGAATAACCCTCAGCTTACATTGACAATACATTTAAACATCAACACATCCATCTTAGTTTACACATATAGATCAATATATGCCATCTAAATGTCCAATTATGTATCCAAGAGTTGGCGTTTATATAAAACGTGCTCAATTGTAACAAGAGTGTTAATGTCATCAAACCATCGCAAAAGAAATAGCAGATATTTATCCTTTCAGGCTCAAATAATAAGTCTCTTAGTGATCAGTAGGGCCCACAGCATCCGTTCTTGTTGTCCCACCATTAATCTCCATATGAGAAATACAATTTAAAACTACACAAACATCTGAAAATTTCAAGGATCTTGCCAATACAAAATTGATACGGACGACAACTTCTGATGAAAAAGAAGTATCACTGGACATGCTCACATCCTGTGTCTCAGAGAGGTATTTACAGTTTTACACCTCCAGCACCTACCTGAATTGGACAGGGCTTCCTGGTATACATAGCAGAATAGATCTAAGTAAAATGTAACATCTGATCCAGCATACCAGCCCATAGATAAAGAGGAAATCCACCATTTTATGTACCAACTGCTGTGCTGTCTACAGCACTTGAAAAGCATTTTAATAAAAATAGAGACATTGGATTCTTATCTCATTATACATGATATAGCTATTTTTAGCCATCTCACCCATTGCTTTTTCCTGTAAGACCAACTGCAGTCATTAACAGTCGTCAACAGGTTTACCACACCTATCAGCCAATCACCCATTCCCACCACGCTTCTGAGTAATACCCCTCCCCACCCTCTCACTATATATAAGGGTCTGGTGACTTCTGTTTCAGTGTATCTGAAGAAGTGTGCATGCACACGAAAGCTCATACCAATAAGGAAGGATTTTTTTTATTTTGTTTTGACTATGGCAGACCAACACGGCTACCTACCTGTAACTAGAATGATGTTATTCATTTATGCATAAAATCTTAACACACTGTTCCTCCCAAAGGATCCCAGGGTGGCAAACACACAAATGATAAGACAATGCAATTAAAACATTAAAGAATGGATTTTATATATAAAAACAATTGCACAGCAGATGAAGATTGGGATAAAGATCTCCCCCCAAAAGATTTGTCACAAGAGGAAGGTCTTCTAATACAGCTTCTGAAATGACAAGAGGGCCGGTACCCCTCAAATATATAACATGAGAGCATTCTATAGGGCAGTTGCCAGCATGCTGAAGACCTAATCCCTACATTGTACGGAACGAAAGTCTTGACAAGATGGTATCTGCAGGAGGCCCTCTCCTGCAGAGCGCAGTGATCAGTTGGGCATAAAATGCATGAGACAATCTTTTACTCTAATTTGCATATGATTGTTTTCCAGAAAACCCACATCACTACCTTCACTTAGGGCTTTCAAAACCTGCACTTTGAATTGCGATCAGAAATAACCAAGCCATCATTGCAGCTGCTACAAAGGTGGCGATGGGGGAGCAGAGACGTATGAGCCCTATAATCCCACCACTGTAAGAAGTGTGGCTGAAGCATTCAGAAGCGACTGAAGTTTCTGAATGGTCTTTAAAGGCAACCCATGCATAGCACATTACAATAATCGAGAAAGGAATGAGGCACAGATCACTGTAACCAGATGGGAAGGTTACACTGTTTTGACCTCTTCTGCTAATATCAAACATTAACAGGTGAGCATTTGTTGCTTTCTGATGCCTAGCGGAAAGCCAGCAACATTCAGGCAACTGATCTCAATGCCTTTGTGCAAGCCACAACACTGTTCACCCTTACCTGCCGCCGTCTTCTGAACTTCTCGAAAGCCTCCTGCATGCTCTCAGTATCTGTTCTTTTCTCCTTCCCTTCATCATCAGATTCCTCAAGAGTTACTGTGAAAGCACAGTAATTGTTCTTCCTTCCCGATGCCATCATTCTTTCGTACCTTCCGTACAAAGAAGTTCAAATGTTCATTTGCCAGAAATTCACATTTTAATTCCACCGCAACCACGTTTGGGAAGACTACTTCCTAGAGTGGTCCACTTCATAAGGAAACGAGAACACAGGGAGGGCTCTGATGGATCAAACCAAAGGCCCATCTAGTCCTGTTTCAGAATGTCAACCAGATGTCTATAGGAAGCTCACAAGCAGGTCCAGAGAGCAAGAGCATTCTCCCCACCTGCCATTCCCAGTGACTAATATTCAGAGGTATACAAGCAACCCCTGATTTGCAGAGGGGTTGCATTCCGGGTCATTGCAACCCCACGATGGCGGAGCATGTATAAGCTTGCTCTGCACAGTTACGCCCCCTTTTTATGCCTTTTTCTTTGATGTGTTGAAATAAAAAATGAACTTCTAAGTTTTTCCACCGAGAAATTACTCTGCCTGTAATTTAAGTGAGATATTCACCTCTAAATGCTAACTTTCCCTACTTCATTTTGTCCAGTGGGACCAATGTTGGATGTCTGAATTAGTGTACATGTTTAGGTGGACAAAGACTACTGCATTGGATTCTGTGTATTTAAGTATTAGGCACCATCTTTTTCACCTGGATATGAAAGGCAGTCAAGACCCTAATGATCTTTAAAGCATCTGTGGGTTTTAATGAAATCACTACTACATAGGGTAGTAATTCAATAACTATGTAACTATGATGTATTACAGTATTTTAATATTTTTTTGGAAGCCGCCCAGAGTGGCTGGAGAAGCCCAGCCAGATGGGCGGGGTATAAATAAATAAATTATTATTATTATTATTATTATTATTATTATTATTATTATGCCACTTCTGGGTTCATGACAATGCACACATGCACAGTCGTGGGTGCTTTAAACATGCACAGAATGGTAATGGCCTGTACTACCTCTGACAGTGAAAGGAGATCATGTTTGTTTTTGGGTAGTGCTGAATGAGAAATTTGACTCAGTGTGCAGTTTAAGGTGAAACAACCTAATTCACACTTTCCAAAACAATACACAAACTGAAACACAGCCATCCTTCAAAATTCACGCTTCTCTCCAGCCAAGTAATGGGTACAAAAATGTACACACTGGGGTAAAGTGTTCATAAAAATGCTTATATTAATGAAAGCAACATATGAAAATGCATCCCATTAGGAAAAATCACTTTGCGTGAATGTACACATTAGGGGAAATTACATACTAACGTGTATATTAGGAAAAATTCACACTAAAATGCTGATGAATTTTCATGAGGACTTTAAAAAAAAGGTAACTTGCAAATTGATGTAGAAATGGGGAAGACTCATATTTAGACTGGCAAAGTGAGATACCAAAATGAACAGATTTGCCCTTTCCTACTTCGCAGGGCGGGGGGGGGGGGGCACCTCCGGGAAGGAAGAGCCATAATCTGAATCCTATTGAAATGAATCCATGATTGGAGCAGAAGTGAAGTCCTTTGCTGCTTGTTAATGTGGGAACAAATGACTACCGTTTCGAAAAGACAGGCAGGGAAGCACTTAAATCTGTCCTAGCCTCATTACACAGATAATTAAAATTTCGCTCAGTAGTGCACAAGACCAATAACCTAGTCTATTAAAATATTTGTAAAAATGTCACTGTGTGTGTTCTTCCAAGATTTTAACGGCTTTCTCCAAATGTCTGGCTGGATTACCAAGTAGGCATGAAAGTTGAGCAGCCTTAACAGAGTGGATATGCTGGGCCCCTCCAATTTTTGTTTTTATTTATTTATTTCTCTCTCTCTCAGTAAAAGTGAGTCTCAAGTCATTTCATTTACAGAGATGTAACAAAAAACAAGCAAACAATTTTCAAGCTGATTGCTAAACAAGAAACAAACCAGCTCCCGTGCTCCATGGTTCTGGCTGACGTTTGCAAAGGTGCTTGCAAGTGCTTCCCCCACTCACAACCCAGCCTTTCTGCCCTCAAAACTGGAGACTCCCCTGACCACATCCCTCACTGGCCCTAAGTCCCACCTTAGTCGTTTTTGCCTGCCTGCAACGTGCCCTTCAACTCTGATACTGCCTCTTGGTTGCTGGATGCAGGGTAAAGAGGAGTCTGTGAGTGTGCATACAAGCTAGTCAATGGATTACTGCAATGCATTATATGTGGGGCTGCCTCTGGAAACAGTTCAGAAACTTCATGTGCAAAATTTGACAGCCAGGTTGCTCACCGGAACAAGAGAGTTTGAGCATATAACGCTGATACCAGCCCAACTGCACTGGCTGCCAATTAGTTCCTGGGCCCAATTCAAACTGCTGGTGCTGACCTATTAAGTCTTACATGGCTCAGGACCTCAGGCCTCTCCCTATAGAAACTGACCCGGACCCTGTGCTTATCATCCAAGGTTCTTCTCTATGTCTGCCACTCTCCATGAGAAGTTCAGAGGGTGACAACACGAGAGCAGGCCTTTTTGGTGGTGGCTCCCCATCTGTGGAATGCCCTCCCCAGAGAGGCTCTCCTGGGAGCATCATTACATGGATTTAGGCGGCAGGCAAAAACATTCCTCTTTACCCAACCATTCAACCATTAAATAATCTATGGCTTGCTAAATGGGGGGCGGAGGGAAAGTTATTACCATTATTTTATCATTATGCTGTGCGAATTATCTTCTTCACTAGACTTGATATTAGCCCAAAGGCTGAGAAATTGTCTCCTTAATGTTGTACATCACCCTGGGATCTTTAGATAAAGTGCTGTACATAAATCAAATAAATAAATAATAGCCTACTATATAATGGTCATATTGACTTTCATTTTTACCTCTAGTCTTGCCCATCACTGACATGCAGCCCTTAGAAGGTTGCCCAGAAGAGAATGTGGCCCTCATGCTGGAAAAAAGTCTTCCCACTCCTGATTACTCCCAGCATCAATGTGGTGCTCTGATATTCACAGCACAGCCACCAGAGATGGCCAGAAGGCAGTAGTGCGGTTACTGGTCCACCAAGACTCAGGTGACACAAGGCACCAATTGTGTTCCAATTGGTCTTATATACAGTGGTACCTCGGGTTAAGTACTTAATTCATTCCGGAGGTCCGTTCTTAACCTGAAACTGTTCTTAACCTGAAGCACCACTTTAGCTAATGAGGCCTCCCGCTGCCGCTGTGCAACTTCTGTTCTCATCCTGAAGCAAAGTTCTTAACCCGAGGTACTATTTCTGGGTTAGCGGAGTCTGTAACCTGAAGCGTATGTAATCCGAGGTACCACTGTAGTTGCTACTCACTCTGCCCTAGCATCTTAGTCTAGGCCAGGGGTCCTCAAACTTCTTCAGCAGGGGGTGGTCCACTGTCCCTCAGACCTTGGGGGGGGCGGACTATATTTTTTGGGGGGGGATGAACGAATTCCTATGCACACTGCACACAGAGAGGCACGATGAGCGGTGCACGAAAGGGCTCTGGAGAGGGGCTGCTGTTAATGGCCGCTGCTTGAGAGGGGCTCTCAGCCAACCGCGGCTCCTGTGTCTTGCGAGCGGCAGGGGCTGGTGGTGGCAGCGGAGGGACGATGAGCAGAGCGCGAAAGGGCTCCGGAGAGGGGCTGGCACCAACAAAGCCCAGCCCCCTTCCTCCTCTAGGCAGGGTAGGGAGAAACCAGGAGGAGGGAGGGAGGGAGGAGGAGGCGGCGCCACCGTGTGAGGGAGAGGGAGGGAGAGGAGAAGAATGCATGTGCACTGGCAATCCACGCGGCGATTCCTGGACCATCCACAGGGCGGATTTAGAAGGCAATTGGGCCTGATTCGGCCCGCAGGCCTTAGTTTGCCGGCCCATGGTCTAGGCAATGTTGCTGAGGTGCTCACAGAATCCTACCATTGGCTCAATAGCCAATTAGTTGTCATGTCTCCTGAGGCTCAGAAGTGAGCAGGTGAGGCCTGTGTGGTAGGAACACATCCTAGTAGTGTATGTATGGCAAGATGGTGAGTCAGGAGGGAGAACATGGCTTTACTTTGTGGTTCAGGGGTGCAGCCTGATGAACACAGGGACAGAACTAGTCTCCAAATACTTGAGCCAACTAAAAAGCAGGCTGCTCCCTTGTTTCTTACTGGAGACCCTGAGGATGGAGGTTGAAAGCAAGAAGGGTGGCAACTTTACCTCCTATTGAACCAGCTGGTGGATCCAAATTGCCAGCCCCCTCAGAAGGTGGCAGTCCAGACCTTTCTCACTTTTTGGTCATGCCATATCTTAGTCTCTGTCCCCTTGTCTTCAAAAGAGGGTTGGCATTTTGGGGGAGCTGTTTGGTAGCCATGGTTATCATTCTAAAAATAAGGGGCTTCCATTATACTTTACAGAGCCACCTTTTATGGGTGATGAAGAATTGTTATTTCTTTGTCACTTTGTTATAACTATTATAATTATTCTTAAAGGGGCATCCATATAGAAATGTTGTCACCTGCCAATTGGCCTTTTCAGAACATCTCTCTTTTCCCCCCAAAAAATGAAAATCAGTGCTGAAAACAGCGAGCTTCAGTAATAACAGTGTAAAGAGCTGCATGTTAAACCCTTTTGTCTTCAGGAGAAGTTGTGTTTTGTTGGACCAAGCTACAGGATAGAAGGGGATTCCCTATTCTCTCCGCTGGCTTTAAGACTCTTCACCTTTTCCCTTCCTCACACCACACCACCCTACAAAAATCAAAGGTATCTATTGAATCAAAGCAGCCTTTGATTCTTCGGTGACATCAAAACACTGTTGTGGCTTCTCTCCACCCCTTCCTGGATATAATAAGAATCAGGGTTTCATGTTGAGATGTCTTTGAGCGGTGCAAAACCAAAGAGGGAGCTTTAGCTGCAAAGCCAGCCGGGCAGTGGAATTCTATTTGCTAACCAGCTGATGGAGGATGGGTATTGATTGTGTGTTATGCGATGTATTCAACACTAGTGCTACTCAGGAGTAGACCCACTGAAATTCGTGGCCACGACTAAATTAGGTTCATTAATTTCAATTGGTGTACTCTGAGTAAAACTTTGTGGGGAACATTTTTCACACCAAGGGCCACATTCCCATCTTGGGCAATCTTCCAGGGGCCACTTGACAGTAGTGGGCAGGGCTAGAGTCAACAGTGGGTGGAGCAATAAATGCAAAATTTATCACTGCACTAGTATTACACAGACTGCTTGTATGTTAGTTTGTTTAGACAGAAGTTTGCAGATATGTGAATGGACCAATCTGAGATTTTTAAATACTTTGCAGCTTGGTTCCCCCACCTCTTCTCTTTTTCTTTTCAGTGTGCTTAAAGGTGAATTAGAACTGTGTTTCATTTCCCTTCTGCCTGAGTTAAGGAAAGGGAACAATCTTCTACGATTCAACTGAATGAGTCTTGTGCTGTAATGTGGAAAAAATTACTCAGTTTATGTTTGCATAATTGCATAGTGAATATTATTGTTAATAATAATGATAAGAATACAGTGCTATTGTTTCTGCTTAACTGCTTAGCATGTAATACTGAAAACATAAAAATAATGATTATATATGTCAACATAATTTAGTATTATTATTTTTAATGTAAGAATAACTTTTTCTATATTGCACCTATGGAACGTATGTGCATAGGGATCTTCGTGGACCACCACCCCTAAAAATTAACACCTACTCCCCCATCCTCAAAATAATCTTTCTCTCTCACCTGATCCCTCCTCCTCCAAATACTACCGCCACCTCTTCCAGGGGCGTCTCCGTGTCCTAGCAACGCTCAAGATGGCCTCTCTACCCGGAAGGATTTCTGGTCGTTGTAGTCCAGGGCTGCATTCAACGGCAGCGTCTCGTTCTCGCCTGAAAACTACACTTCCCAAGAGGCGCCGCGGTAGAAAGAGGGGAAGTGGGGCAGGCGAAGCGCGTTTACCTGGACGAGGTGAGGCACGGAAGCGCGGTGGCTGATGGGAGATGTAGTTTCCGAGTAGCAGGAGGCTCCAGCGGCGCAGGCGGGCCGTAGGGCCCCGGCGGGACTACAAATCCCAGAGAGGAGCGGGAGGGAGCGGGGCAGGGCGCCGCCTCAGGGCGGGGGGTACGAAAGGGAGCCGGTTGGAGTCGGCTGTTGCCAACGGCTGTTGGGTCCGCTCGCTCAGGTGAGGCCGGGAAAGAGGCGCGGGTGGGCGGGGCTGTCTCTCGTCTTTCCCCCCATCCCTCCTCTCTGAAGGTAGAGCCCCTGAAGAGCTGGAGGAGGGTCCCCCGTTGTCCCTCAGCGAGCATGGAAGGCTCAGGCAGTGGCGCCTCCTGCTCGGGGGGTCGGGAGGTGGGGGGGTCGGGTGGAATCTCGCCTTGACGTCATCTGCAGTGACCTCCCCCCACATAGGCGTCTGGGGATCTAACTTGACCCTTCCACCCCACCTCCCACAGACAAACATTTGTGGGCATCTAGCTTTGCCCCCCTTTCCCTTCCCATATATTTGGGGGAGTCTAGTCTAGACTATTTCCTCCCCTATGCATTTGGGCTAATATTTTAATATTTTAATGTTGTATTTTAATCTTGTTTTTAAGTTGTATTCATTCAACTTGTTTTTATTATATCTTGTTAGCCTCCCTGAGCCCGGCCGTGGCTGGGGAGGGTGGGGTATAAATAAAAACTATTATTATTATCTAACCCTGACCTCCACCACCTACACACACACACACATACATTTGGGGGAGTCTCGTCTTGATACTCCTGTGAACATACACACAGTTGGGGTTTTTTTGAGAGGAGGGGGGTATTTTGCCAGGAGCATTTTGGCATCTGTATATTTTTAGGGACCAAGGGTGAAGCTTTGCTCTCCCGTCCTTATGGGACGGTGTCCTCTTGACTTGTTAAATATTTGGGACAGAAGGTTCCCGTCTATATTTGTTATGAAACTTGGTTCTTGTTTTCATACGCACCTTGATAGATGCTATGGGGGGTTGGAGAAAGAAGTGGGCTAGTTTGGGGGGTGATTTGAAGGACGGCCTGCAGATGGGTGGGGTGTACATAATATATCATTGATATTATTATATGGAGTTTTGCATATACTGCCAATCAGCTGCCCCCTCCCTTTTCCACTGAACTATAGCTTTAACTGGTGCACACCTGACACCTCATGGACCAAATGAGGAGGTCTGGTGGGCCTAGTGGATACTCCCCGCTGCCAACCTGAGTCAAGGGACCTTCGGTACCTACCCTTAAGGTCAGTTGTGCATAAGAAGTGGGGCCTTCTTGATGGTGATCCTGGACCCGACGTCCTCACCTTGCTCTGTGTAGCCAGTTGTTTAGGTCAGCATTGAGGACCTTCCTCTTCAATGCTGTGTTTAACATGAGATTCTAATTAGCCTGCGAGTTACAGAGCAGCTTGTTAAAAGTTTTTTTCTGTGCTTGGCAATGTGGATGCCATATCTTTATAACTTGCCCTGCTCTGGTTTGTATGTTGCTTTGTGAGGACGTAGCCTTCAAGAATATATTTAATAAAGGAGTTAGTCTCTCACAAAGAGAATGGCCCAATATTGGATCTCAGGGTTGACCCACCTACTCACCTATGAAAATGAGAAGCTCCCCTCAAAAGGGAGTGTTTTAGGCCTCACATCTGTATGTCTGGCTCCCTACAGACACTCTAAACTGAAGTATGTCGGACTGTAAAACAAGCAAGTTCCAATAAGGAGAATATTATTTATTTTATAATTCCACTTAATATCCCATCTTCTTCCAAGGCATACAAGGTGAGGTACCTTTTGTCCTCAGAATAGCTTTGTAATGAAGGTTAGGCTGAGATAGTGACCGGCTCAAGTTCACCATTGTAAGAAAAGTTTTGCATGGTGTTTGTTGTGGGTTCACTTCCCCCATCTGAATTTAATTTATAATAAATAAGTGAGTATGTCTTTACTTCTTATTGAAGTGGGGTGGTGAGTATCTTGGCTCTGGCATCTGATTTTTACAGAGAGACATATCTTGGGTTCCCTTATTAATTTGACTTTTAAATGATCAGGTGACGGGAAAGTGCCTGAGAGCTGCTGCTGCTGCTAGCCAGAGCGGACAATACTGGGCAAGATGGAGAGCTTTACCTGGTGCACACCTGACACCTCATGGACCAAATGAGGAAGTTTGGTGGGCCTAGTTAGACCTGCTGACTGGGTACTGGGTCTGGCCTAATATAAACAGCCTTTTCGTGTTTCTGTGTTGCAGTTTTAAAGGAAAAGCAACACATGGCATCTCAAAAGATTAACTGACTCATTTTGGTAGTGTGCTTGTGGAGAAAATTACCTGGTACCATGTGCATGCAGCAGGCAAAGAATGTAATGGATATACGAACAACTAGACAATACAGCCTGTACTCTGCATCTATAGATAAAGTTGGCAGTGGCTGTTGCAAATTTTCTCATTTCTACAATTCAGTAATGCTTTTAGGTGTGTCATGGGAACTCTCACAGCTACTGAGTACTGTTCTGAAAAAGCTTCATGTTCTGAGCTGCATATATCCAATTCTTCCTTTTCCTGCTAATTGGGGTGTGTTTGAGGTATGTGTAATAAAAATGGAAACTGCTGTGAAGGTTCCTTAATTTTTGAACTGCTTGGTGAGACCCGAGCATCTTACATAGGTGAGTGGAAGCATCTGTGCTTTGGAGTTTGACCCCTGTACCCATGAGGACTATAAACGTGACTTCCTTATTGAGCAGGACAAGCATAAATTATCCAGTGAAAGAAACAACAAAATGACGAACAAAATGAATTTCAATAGGGACAAATGTAAGATTCTGCATGTATGCAGGAAGAACCAGCTATACAACTATAAGATGGGGGGACACCTGGCTTGCCAGTAGTACATATGAAAAGGATCTTAGTAGACTACAAGCTTAACATGAGTCAATACTGTGATGTAGCAGCAAAAAAACCTAATGCTATTCTAGGCTGAATCAACAGAAGTATAGTGTCCTGATCAAGGGAAGTTTTAAAATGTGGCTCTTTTTGGGGGGGCGCGTTATTGGATTATTGTTTTGATTTTGATTTTATATAGAGTAATACCTCTGGTTACATACCATCCTCCTTGTGAATGCTTCAGGTAACCAGCTCCACTAACCCGGAAGTAGATGCTCCTGGAAGTGAACTTTGCCCCGGGATGTGAGTGGAAGTTGCACACCAAAGGCACGCGCGCAGTGGGAAGCCCCATTGGCAAAAGCGCACCTCATGTTAAGAACGGCTTCAGGATAAGAACAGACCTCCGGAACAAATTAAGATCGGAAACGGAGGTACCACTGTATTGTGATCTTTTTTCGTGAACCGCCCTGAGACCTCCGGGTATAGGGCGGTTTATAAATTCAATGAATGAATGAATATTACTATTCTGTTTTGATCAGACCACACCTGGAGCCTTATGAGGAATGGTTGAGGGAACTGGGTATGTTTATGCTGGAAAAGAGGAAACTAAGAGGAGACTCCCCTTCATGGATCACTGCCTCCCCTTCATGGATCACTGCCTTGCCGTGGCGAAGGGGCTTGAAGAACTCAGAGAAGCTATGAACTACGCCGAGCAGGGCACACAAGATGAACAGGTCATAGTGGAGAGTTTTGACCAAACGTGATCCACCTGGAGGAGGAACCGGCAAGCCACTCCAGTATCCTTGCCAAGAAAACTCCATGGACAAAGACAACAGGCATATAAAAGTTATGACGCTGGAAGATGAGCCCCTCAGGTCGGAAGGCGTCCAACATGCTACTGGGGAAGAGCGGAGGGCAAGTACAAGTAGATCCAGAGCTGATGAAGCGGCTGGGCCAAAGCCGAAAGGACGCTCAGTTGCGGATATGCCTGGAAGCGAAAGGAAAGTCCAATGCTGTAAAGAAAAATATTGCATAGGAACCTGGAATGTAAGAACCATGAACCTAGGTAAGTTGGAGGTGGTCAAAAATGAGATGGCAAGAATAAATATTGACATCCTGGGCATCAGTGAACTAAAATGGACGGGAATGGGCGAATTCAGTTCGGATGACCATCACATCTACTACTGTGGGCAAGAAACCCATAAAAGAAATGGAGTGGCCCTCATAGTCAACAAAAGAGTGGCGAAAGCTGTACTGGGATGCAATCTCAAAAATGATAGAATGATCTCGATACGAATCCAAGGCAGACCTTTTAACATCACAGTAATCCAAGTTTATGCACCAACCACTGGTGCTGAAGAAACTGAAATAGACCAATTTTATGAAGACTTACAAGACCTTATAGAAGTGACACCAAAGAAGGATGTTCTTCTCATTATAGGGGATTGGAATGCTAAAGTAGGGAATCAAGAGATAAAAGGAACAACTGGCAAGTTTGGCCTTGGAGATCAAAACGAAGCAGGGCAAAGGCTAATAGAGTTCTGTCAAGAGAACAAGCTGGTCATCACAAACACGCTTTTCCAACAACACAAGAGACGTCTCTACACATGGACATCACCAGATGGGCAGTATCGAAATCAGATTGATTATATTCTCTGCAGCCAAAGATGGAGAAGCTCTATACAGTCAGCAAAAACAAGACCTGGAGCTGACTGTGGCTCAGATCATCAGCTTCTTATAGCAAAATTCAAGCTTAAACTGAAGAAAGTAGGAAAAACCACTGGGCCGGTAAGATACAATCTAAGTCAAATCCCTTATGAATACACAGTGGAAGTGAGGAACAGGTTTAAGGATTTAGATTTGCTGGACAGAGTGCCTGAAGAACTATGGATGGAGGCTCGTAACATTGTACAGGAGGCAGCAACGAAAACCATCCCAATGAAAAGGAAATGCAAGAAAGCAAAGTGGCTGTCCAACGAGGCCTTACAAATAGCGGAGGAGAGAAGGCAAGCAAAATGCGAGGGAGATAGTGAAAGATACAGGAAATTGAATGCAGATTTCCAAAGAATAGCAAGGAGAGACAAGAAGGCCTTCTTAAACGAGCAGTGCAAACAAATAGAGGAAAACAACAGAATGGGAAGAACCAGAGATCTGTTCAAGAAAATTGGAGATATGAAAGGAACTTTTCGTACAAAGATTACCATAATAAAGGACAAAAGTGGTAAGGACCTAACAGAAGCAGAAGACATCAAGAAGAGGTGGCAAGAATACACAGAGGAATTATACCAGAAAGATATGGATGTCTCGTACACCCCAGGTAGTGTGGTTGCTGACCTTGAGCCAGACATCCTGGAAAGTGAAGTCAAATGGGCCTTAGAAAGCACTGCAAATAACAAGGCCAGTGGAAGTGATGGTATTCCAGCTGAACTATTTAAAATTTTAAAAGATGATGCTGTTAAGGTGCTACACTCAATATGCCAGCAAATTTGGAAAACTCAGCAGTGGCCAGAAGATTGGAGAAGATCAGTCTACATCCCAATCCCAAAGAAGGGCAGTGCCAAAGAATGCTCCAACTACCGCACAATTGCACTCATTTCACACGCTAGCAAGGTTATGCTTAAAATTCTACAAGGAAGGCTCAAACAGTATGTGGATCGAGAACTCCCAGAAGTGCAAGCTGGATTTAGAAGAGGCAGAGGAACCAGAGACCAAATTGCAAACATGCGCTGGATTATGGAGAAAGCTAGAGAGTTCCAGAAAGACATCTACTTCTGCTTCATTGACTATGCAAAAGCCTTTGACTGTGTCGACCACAGCAAACTATGGCAAGTTCTTAAAGAAATGGGAGTGCCTGATCACCTCATCTGTCTCCTGAGAAATCTCTATGTGGGACAAGAAGCTACAGTTAGAACTGGATATGGAACAACTGATTGGTTCAAAATTGGGAAAGGCGTACGACAAGGCTGTATTTTGTCTCCCTGCTTATTTAATTTATACGCAGAATACATCATGCGAAAGGCTGGGCTGGATGAATCCCAAGCTGGAATTAAGATTGCCGGAAGAAATATCAACAACCTCAGATATGCAGATGACACAACCTTGATGGCAGAAAGTGAGGAGGAATTAAAGAACCTTTTAATGAGGGTGAAAGAGGAGAGTGCAAAATATGGTCTGAAGCTCAACATCAAAAAAACGAAGATCATGGCCACTGGTCCCATCACCTCCTGGCAAATAGAAGGGGAAGAAATGGAGGCAGTGAGAGATTTTACTTTCTTGGGCTCCATGATCACTGCAGATGGTGACAGCAGCCACGAAATTAAAAGACGCCTGCTTCTTGGGAGAAGGGCAATGACAGGCCTAGACAGCATCTTGAGAAGTAGAGACGTCACCTTGCCAACAAAGGTCCGTATAGTTAAAGCCATGGTTTTCCCAGTAGTGATGTATGGAAGTGAGAGCTGGACCATAAAGAAGGCTGATCGCCGAAGAATTGATGCTTTTGAATTATGGTGCTGGAGAAGACTCTTGAGAGTCCCATGGACTGCAAGAAGATCAAATGCATCCATTCTTAATGAAATCAGCCCTGAGTGCTCACTGGAAGGACAGATTGTGAAGCTGAGGCTCCAGTACTTTGGCCACCTCATGAGAAGAGAAGACTCCCTGGAGAAGACACTGATGCTGGGAAAGATGGAGGGCACAAGGAGAAGGGGGCGACAGAGGATGAGATGGTTGGATAGTGTTTTCGAGGTTACCAGCATGAGTTTGACTAAACTGCGGGAGGTAGTGGAGGACAGAGGTGCCTGGCGTGCTCTGGTCCATGGGGTCACGAAGAGTCGGACACGACTAAACGACTAAACAACAACAACAACAAGAGGAGACGTGATAGCCAATGGCTACAAGTTACAAGAAAAGAGATTTCAATTAAACATCAGGAAGAACTTTAAGACAGTAGGAGCTGTTCAACAATGGAATGGACAAGGTGGTGGATTCTCCTTCCTTGGACATTTTTAAGCGGAGGTTAGATGGTCATCTGTCATGTATGATGTAATTGAGATTCCTGCATTGCAGGGGGTTGGACTAGATTCCATCCAACTCTACAATTCTGTGATTCTATGAAAAATGATCTGGAGCAGGACTGGGGGTTGCTGTGCCTTGATTCTGTTTCCTTGTTTTGTATGTCTCCATCCCTGGATAGAGAAACCTTTCGTATTGGGGATGTCCTGTAGCAAAAGTTTCATCCAGCTACGGCAGCTAGAGGTTTTATTATTATTATTATTTAAATGACTATTACATAAAAGACAGCTGTGTAATTTAATACACCAAACTGAAATAAGTCCCCGTTACTCCTGGAAGCAAGGCTGTCCAAAGGGGAGAGGAATGGGCATGCCGCCTTAAATAATAAATTGGTCAGATTCCTGGAATGGGCAGGGGATGCCATTCAAACTTCTTGAAGGTGTTGATGAAGGAAAATTTGTTGGTATATTTAGCAGACAATGCAAGGCCCAGCAAGAAATAGAGGGGTGGGTGGAGAAGCATTACATTTCCGGCACGAAAAGGATTCCAAACTTTGAGTTAAGAGAGGGGCTGTGACAGCCTTGAATTTTCTTGGCTTCTCTGACTTCTGAGCCTTTCTCTGCAATATCCGGTTGTCTGATAAGTCCTACCCAGGCAGATTTCAAATAAAGTGTTTCAATCCTTTTAAGAAGGTTGAACTATCTAGTTGGGGCTTTAGAGTCTGGTATTCTCTCTGCATCCACAACTCTCGCTATACTGTGTGCATTTTGTAAGTCTCACATAGTCTTGAGTTTTTCTGGGTTGTGTTTGCACTAATTCCTGCAGCTGTACAAGAATCGTGATGAGTCAAAGTTGGCTAGAGCTACCAGCAGAGCAGGCTGTGCAACTGTTGCCAAACTGTAAAAAAGTGGGGATGACCCCTTCTCGAGATGCCAGAAGTTTCCAAAATGCCAATGGCTGAGTCATCTCACTGTGCTTTGGCGAGTAAAGCCCTGTCAGTCCTACGTGTGTTCTTGTCTAGAAACTTAGCCGAGAGACCTAGCTGCCCTGAAACAATGGCAGAGCCATGGGAACATTCTTTGGGGAAGGACAGTAGCTCAGTGGTAGGAAATCTGCCTTGCATGCAGAAGGTTCCAAGTTCAATCCCCAGCATCTCCAATTACGCCAGGGAGAGCCTCCAGTCTGAAACCTGGAGAATTGATGCCCGTCAGTACAGACAGTATTGAGCTGGATGAACCAATGGTCTCTTGACTCTATATAAGGCAGCTTCCTGTGTTCCTGTGCTGGATGCACCTAGGATATGGTGACCAAATTTCCAACACAGATTATCATTGCTGAGCCTCTACACTCTAACCTTAAGGGTTAGAACTTGGTGAAATAAATGGCACTGTTCACTATAGACCTTAGCATGAAGTACAGTGGTACCTCGGGTTAAGTACTTAATTCGTTCCAGAGGTCCGTTCTTAATCTGAAACTGTTCTTAACCTGAAGCACCACTTTAGCTAATGGGACCTGCTGCTGCTGCCGCACCACCGGAGCACGATTTCCGTTCTCATCCTGAAGCAAAGTTCTTAACCCGAGGTACTATTTATGGGTTAGCAGAGTCTGTAACCTGAAGAGTATGTAACCTGACGCGTATGTAACCCGAGGTACCACTGTAGTTGCTTTAGGCAGTGATTTCTACAGAAAGTCTGACATTCCTCTTTCTGCAGTGTGTGTGTGAGAGAGAGAGAGAGGGAGGGAGAGAACTTTTCCTTTAAGGTACAAAACTGTCTCCGGTCAGCCCTGGAAAATTTTGAGAACACATTGACTGTGTGTGTGTTCGAAAGCTCAGGAATTGAAAAGGGTTTGAGGATCTGCCCTACATTTACTCTATTATTTTGAACCTTTATTTCACACAAAGTGGACCAGGTTCTGCTAATGAGAAAGCCCTGAAGTGCAAAGGTGGTGTTCATGCTCCCAATAGTCAAGCCTTGGGTTTCTATTGTCTGCTGCAATGCTTTCTTCAAGACTTCCGAAACAACCTTACTGCTTTTTTTTTGCCTGGGCCCCAGAAACCTCATTACTCTGGGCACTATCTTGGATAATGGGGTGGACCTGTACATTCTTCTTTCTTTGACTTTCCTTGCAACTTCTGAACTTTTTAAAATAACTTTAAAAAAAACAAAAACCATTTGCTGCCAATTTTATTGCTTTCTATTCTGCTCTTAGCAGCAGGTTTTATCGACTCCTGCATGTCACGCTTTACAGCCTAAGATGCTATTCTGTTAGTGACCCTAATTTATATCCGTTTTCCTACTTCCATTTCCCACTCACCCCTATATGAGGGTGTGTGGGTTTTAAAAAGTGACCCACAAGAGCCTGTGTTTCTGAGATATAGCCAGAAAGCCCTTGTGCACGAGAACAGGTTAAAGGCCTATCTAGTCCAACTTTCTTTTCTCAGAGTGATTAACCAGAAGCCCACAAACAGGACACAAGTGTAACTCTGTGACCCTGCTGTGTAAAATGCATGCCATTATTATGCCATCACAGTGCATGGCACTTTTACAGATTAACGAACACAGAAAAATCCCTTCCCCAAAGAGCTGAAAATTGAAAAGTCAATGGAGGGGGAGGATATATATATGCATACTGTTCCATTACCCATATGTGGTCTTAGTGCCCCCTGCATCTCTTACAAAAACTAATGGTTTGTGTGGAATGACTTCACAGAGAAGTTGAGCTTTAAAGTGGGAGATAGACTCTGAAGGTAAAATGACAAGCAGACTGTGTTGGATTTGTGAGTGGAGAGAAGAAAGACGACACAGTTGACATTTAAGGTGAAGCAGAAGCTGGTCTAATTGTCGAAGGTGATGAATTCTGAATAGAAAGACGAAGGTTAAGGAATGACAATGAAAAGTTTGAGAGAAGAAGGTTGCGATGATCTTGATGATGTGATTTCCCCCCCCCCTTGTGGGGGCTGAAAGTAGGAGCTGTGGGGCAACCTGAGATGTGAGAGCACAGGATACAGGAGCCAACTCCTAGGGGCCAAGGGGGCTTCAATCCCCCCAATAAAATATTTAATAGGACTGGGTCCCCCCAAAGTTGATGGGCATTGCCATTCAAATGGTGTGCATGCACCGTGTCATGTGATTGATTTTGTGGGGTGGGTCTTACCTGGCTGCCCCCTCCCCCACCAATATTTTATTCAAGTTGGCACTCCTGGCACAGGATGCTATGAAAAGTATGTGTGAATAAAGTTCCAGTGAGGAATAGGACCTTGAGGTAGGTGGCGCCTTCCTCCTTTCCTGCCAAAGGCACAGGCCGGTTAAATATATCTATTGCTAAAATAATTTATACACTGCTTTTAAACCAGAATTTAACAATGTGGTGTGCAACAAAACTTGTTTATTTGTTTTTAGAAAAATATTTGGATATTATTTCATGAATGAATTTCATAGATGAATACTAAAAAAAAGTTTAAAACAGACATAAATTTATCCTTGTGGAAACATGTACTCTTAATAGCCTACATACTCCTGGCAGAATATAAACCTTTTTAGCAGATGATCCTCTAGTCTAAAACATATGAAACAGCATTACGGTTCTTTAAAATTGCATCTACGGTATCTAAGGGCCAGTAAAAACTGGTAAAATGTAACAAAGGCCCAGGAAAATCTAACTGAAGAGGAGTTTTTACTAGTCAATGAAATACTGTATATATTCTGTCACCTGGATATCGAGAGAGAGTCCATTCTGCAAAGCAGGTGCCAGTGAAGAGAGCCTGTCTCCAAGTGGCCATTAGATAAAGATCAGCAGGATGAGGCAGGACCAAGAGGGCTTCTTCTGATCACTGTGGTGTGCAGGTAGATATACACAGGTGGAGCCATTGTTTCAGATAGCGTGGTCCCAATCTGTGTATGGCCTTGAAAGTTGCCAGCAGTACCTTTAAACTTGGCTCTGGAGCAAATCAGCAGCTAACACCCTTTTCTCAGCTCTGGTGATGTTGATGTTATATGGTTTCCCACTTAGCAGTCTAGCTGCAGCCTATTGCTTCCAAACTTGCCGCCATCACTGCATCCCAACTGCCCTGTCCCCACCTGATTAGGGAAGAGCATTGTTCTTGCAAGCTTGTTGCTTTATTTTAATGTCTCTCTTTAGGGAGGGTTCAGAAACATCCTGCTCTGTTCTTCTAGTGCCAGTTTTGAGATTCATGTCCAGTCCACAAGTCCTGGCTCCCCACAGCTTGTATGGACCTGCCTGTCTGCCAGGATCTCTGCATTGTCACTTGTGGGAAAAGATGTTGCCAGGGGGCGGGAGAACACAAAAGGTGCAATGAACTCAGGAAACCTCACCCCAAGCTCAAATGGGCTGAGAAACACTGAATTACTTGACTAGTGCTCTTCCTGTATGTGCCTTATGCTGTTTTCTTGCACACCAAGCAGATAAGGCTGCAGTTGGATACAACGGGTGATGGGCAGAGTTAGCTCGCTGGTGCTTTTTGTACTGAGTCCAGAAGAAACTCAGCTTATCATGGCATATAGTACCAATTTTGCTGTAAGGTTAGAAGCTTGGGGTGGGTGGGTTTGTGGTTTTAATAGTGCCAGTGTGGAAGCAACTTGTGTTGAGTTTCGTTTAAAGGATTGGGAGCAAGCCATAGGCTTGTGAATTTCCCCTTTTTGGTGGACCAGTTTCATTCTCCATTTGCACGTTGTTGTAAGCATAGCTTGCTGTGGTGTCTGAGCAGGGCAAACTGTGGTTAGCATTAACCTCCAAATCATGGTTTTGAAGTGGACTTGCAAACCATTATTGCTGGATCCCAGATGTCTTAGCAAAGTGTGGTTAGAGCCACTGAGAATGGGGTGAGAGTGTGTGTTGCAGGGGTGTCAGTGGGGGGGAAGGAGCATGCCAGCCCAAGATGCTTTCCTGATGGTCTGAATCGAGATTTGTGCGTAAAGGATTCATTTTCAGCTTAATTCTAGCTAAATAACAAGTTTAAAATCTGGTGGTAATAACAGCTATTTTTCAAGTCAAATGAATTGTGCCTTTTGTCTGCTCCTAATAGATGAGCCTTCAAAGACCATTGTTTGAGCCACAATCCTAGTTAATATCCTGCTTTGACAGTCTTTTCTTTATTTTAATCAGCTTAAATACTGAAGCATTAGATATCTTTACAGCCACTATCACCGAAACCTACTTTAGGAGGGGGAGGAAGGATTGCTTAGCATAGCAGAATAACTGTAACCTTGTGTACGTTGTGTTGGCCTCATGCGTTTTGCTGAACAACTGTAACGTTTGAGGGAGATCCTGCCATTTTTCTCTTGGGGTGAGTAAATAGGCTCAGTTGGGAACGTCCCACCTCTTGCCTGTCTGTTGTGAAGGGCCCCTGGGATAGGTCCCTGAATAACTGGGACAGCATATACACAGTAGATATACTGCTCCAGTTTAGAGTGGTGCAGTCTATAAATTAATAAATAATGACAATGTCTTCTGTCTGCATGGTGCTTGGAGCTTAACCATGGTCCATCAAGTCTTCCGTTTCAATCATAAATCTACCATATGTTTATTTGTTGGTCTTGGGTACGCTGCTATCTCTTGGCCTCCATAGTCCCTGACTTCTTTGCTGGGTATGGGGACCTGCCTGGGGAGCTGGTGAGTCAAACCAAGATGACAGCCAGCACTAGTGCCAATCTAGGGGTCCCTGTGTGCCAGGGTGCACACAAATTTTTGGTAGGTGCTCAACACCCACACCACAGGGCTCTGATACGACTTCCAGTTTCTACATGCAAAGCCTCAGAAGTGACCACCGGTAGAAACCGGAAGTGGCATCAGAGGTCTCATGAGGCCTCCAACATGACCTCCGAGGCCCTGGAAGCACTGCTGTGGCGCCAATGTAACGTTATGTCATGACATCACGTTACATCACAGGTGCCACTGGGCACCCACAATCGGGGGGCCAAGTCGGCACCCCTGACAGCAAGTAAGAGGACAGACTACCAATGTCAAAATTACTGGGAAGAATACTGCTTAAAATTCTACAAGGAAGGCTCAAACAGTATGTGGATCGAGAACTCCCAGAAGTGCAAGCTGGATTTAGAAGAGGCAGAGGAACCAGAGACCAAATTGCAAACATGCGCTGGATTATGGAGAAAGCTAGAGAGTTCCAGAAAGACATCTACTTCTGCTTCATTGACTATGCAAAAGCCTTTGACTGTGTCGACCACAGCAAACTATGGCAAGTTCTTAAAGAAATGGGAGTGCCTGATCACCTCATCTGTCTCCTGAGAAATCTCTATGTGGGACAAGAAGCTACAGTTAGAACTGGATATGGAACAACTGATTGGTTCAAAATTGGGAAAGGCGTACGACAAGGCTGTATTTTGTCTCCCTGCTTATTTAATTTATACGCAGAATACATCATGCGAAAGGCTGGGCTGGATGAATCCCAAGCTGGAATTAAGATTGCCGGAAGAAATATCAACAACCTCAGATATGCAGATGACACAACCTTGATGGCAGAAAGTGAGGAGGAATTAAAGAACCTTTTAATGAGGGTGAAAGAGGAGAGTGCAAAATATGGTCTGAAGCTCAACATCAAAAAAACGAAGATCATGGCCACTGGTCCCATCACCTCCTGGCAAATAGAAGGGGAAGAAATGGAGGCAGTGAGAGATTTTACTTTCTTGGGCTCCATGATCACTGCAGATGGTGACAGCAGCCACGAAATTAAAAGACGCCTGCTTCTTGGGAGAAGGGCAATGACAGGCCTAGACAGCATCTTGAGAAGTAGAGACGTCACCTTGCCAACAAAGGTCCGTATAGTTAAAGCCATGGTTTTCCCAGTAGTGATGTATGGAAGTGAGAGCTGGACCATAAAGAAGGCTGATCGCCGAAGAATTGATGCTTTTGAATTATGGTGCTGGAGAAGACTCTTGAGAGTCCCATGGACTGCAAGAAGATCAAATGCATCCATTCTTAATGAAATCAGCCCTGAGTGCTCACTGGAAGGACAGATCGTGAAGCTGAGGCTCCAGTACTTTGGCCACCTCATGAGAAGAGAAGACTCCCTGGAGAAGACACTGATGCTGGGAAAGATGGAGGGCACAAGGAGAAGGGGGCGACAGAGGATGAGATGGTTGGATAGTGTTTTCGAGGTTACCAGCATGAGTTTGACTAAACTGCGGGAGGTAGTGGAGGACAGAGGTGCCTGGCGTGCTCTGGTCCATGGGGTCACGAAGAGTCGGACACGACTAAACGACTAAACAACAACAACAACAGTGGGTTTGGTGACAAAGGAGAAGTTGCTGGCCTGTTTGCAGGTCCTGGAGACCTCATGGAACATCCTGGCTGCTTCCCAAGTAGTATATATAAAGGGGAACCTAGGAAGCTGCCTTATGCTGAGTTGGACCATTGAGCCGTCTAGCTCAGTCTGGTCCATAGCCATCTAGTCTGCATTGACTGTTTGCAGCTCTCCAGGCAAGAAGTCTCTCCCAGCCCCACCTGGAGATGCTGGGATTGAAAATGCAATCTTCAGCATTCAAGGCAAATGTTCTACCACCGAGCTACAGCCTTTCCCCCAGGAGGTGATGGAGCAGTGGCCCTATCCCTTTGTCAAGATCCCAGGGTTAGCTGGAAGAAGCTGTTTTGGGTGCCATAAAACAGGCTCCATTTCCTTATCCCAGGCTACAAAGAAATCTGGAATCTGGCTCCATTGGGGGGAAGCTTTAAAAAGGGCATCCGCCCGCTGAGGCACAGAACTGCTGAGAAACTGACTGGACTATTGACTCCATAGGTGTGAGGTAAGAATGACTGAGAATTGTGTATATCAAAGCCCTTTGATCACTCTGGAAGTGTTCAATACGTTCTAAGGAGCCCTCTCATTGGATTTATCCAGTGTGATGCTGTGAAGTGAATCTTGAGGCCAAGCTGACATTGAGCAGTTCCAGTAGGCATGCTGGTCCCCCAGCAGTTAACACGTCCCTTAACAAAATATAGGCTCCAACAGAGTGAAAAACACAAAACAGTTCAGTCAAAGAGAGAGGCATATCAGTTCTTCTGCAAATGAAGATAAATCCAGTGTCCTGTCCTTGATGAAACAGCCTTGGGGCAGATATCCTAATTTTTAGTATAATAATTTGCAGCTATGAAAAGCTCCTCGTAAATGCATTGTCTGGTTGATAAGTGCCATTATGAGCATTGAGGCTGGGAAACGCAGGTTCCTAGCTAAAACCAGTGAGTCTGATTGCTGATGGTGCATCGGTCATTCCAACAGCAGTTAGTTACACAGATTACACATGCCGTGGCTTCGAGGGATTTCTTGTTGTACGTTGCTGAAGATAGATGCTTTTGGATGAGTGGTGAGCATGCTTGTTCAAACAATCCTCTTCAGGTTCTCTGCCGCAAATGAAGCAAGGGCCGGTGGCAGCTTGCGCAAAGTAACCACGATGATGATGGATGTGTTAGCAAATGTCTGTAAACAGAGCCGCTCTTCTCTTTGCCGATCTCTTCTTTTTTTAACATCTTGAGGAAACAATCTCCACATTTTTAGAGAAGCCGGAGTCGCTTAAAGAAAAAGCAACAGTTATTTAATACACTTTGTCACAGGAAGTAGGTAGGTGGGCTGTGGTGTGTTTTGTTGGCTTGAACATTTCAATTGCAATGTATCGACCCATTTACCAGTTAGGATAGTAGCTGTTGTGAACAAACATTAATGGTAAAGGTAAAGGGACCCCTGACCATTAGGTCCAGTCACGGACGACTCTGGGGTTGCGGCGCTCATCTCGCTTTACTGGCCAATGGATACAGTGTACAGCTTCCGGGTCATGTGGCCAGCATGGCTAAGCCACTTCTGCCGAACCAGAGCAGCACATGGAAATGCCTTTTATCTTCCCGCCGGATCGGTACCTATTTATCTACTTGCACTTTGATGTGCTTTAGAACTGCTAGGTTGGCAGAAGCAGGGACCCAAGCAACAGGAGCTCACCCCACTGAGGGGATTTGAATCACCGACCTTCTGACCGGCAAGCCCTAGGCTCTGTGGTTTAACCCACAGCGCCACCCAGCTTCAAATACAGAGACTGCCTGTTGCTGTCACATCAGCCAATGTTGGCAAAGCACAGGAGCATCGGAAGCTACCTTAAAGCAAGTTAGACTATTTGTGCACCTAGCCCAGAATTACTCTGACTCTTTCTCTCTTGGATCTTGGGCAAAGAGGTCTCTCGCGTCGGCTGCCATCTGGCCAAATTTCTGGCATCTCCTGTAAAGAATGAATCTGGGACCTGAAAAACACATTCTTTTCTGATCCCATTTCAAGTTCAGTCCCTGTTATCTGTGGGTAGGGCTTGCAGTGTCTGAAACCCTAGAGATCCACTTCCAGTCTCTGTAGTAGACTAGTGGCTTAGCTCAGTATTGGGCAACTTTTAATGTTCCAAGTGTATTTAAAAGTATTCAGAGCCATCACTTAAATGGCTCACAGGACTTGGTAAGCCATCTGCGGAAGGCTTAATCTTATGTGTTGTTTGCAAGAGGGATCTTATGAACTCCCTGCTATCTTGCCGGGCCTCTTCATGCTCTTCCATCTTGTCCTTGTCTCAGCCCTTTCTTCCATGGCTCCCCAGGACCTGATGGGCATTGTAAGGAAACAGTGGCCACCAAGCAGCCAGTGGGATTCAGCAGCAGTATGGCACTCACCCAGCCAGTACCTCAGGATTTATTTATTAAATTTATACATTGATTTTTGGGCAAGAATTGGCTTACAACATTTAAAATCCAGCAGCCAGGTACAATAGGGAAATGTAGATAGGTGCGATCTCTCATTTCTGGTCCCTGGTGGAACCTGGAACTTGTTAACTATCTCTTCCTTCCAGTGGAAGGGAACAGAATGTGCAATGGGCTCTGTCTGTTTCTGATAGTGAAGAGATCAACCTGCCAACTTGGATCTTCCTTTTATCTGCAGGCGCTTCCGTCCCCCTGGCAATGAAACACTAGCGGAGCAACCATTGTTCACATTTTATAATGGAAACATTCCAAACTAGGTGCTTGGCCTGAATCTTTAGGCGGCCCTCTGACTTAAAAGGAATGTGATGAAATCGTCACAAAAGGTTGTCTCTGGGATGCACCATTTATTTGAGTTTATAGATTTGGCTTAACCCCAGGCAGTTAGCTATATCAGGTAACAACAATTTCTTCCTTTCTTCTTTGTGAAAGGAACAAGTCTCCGAAGGGCCCGCAATCTAAACTTGTACATGTCTCCTTTAGACGCTCCAAATGTCAAAAGCATGAAAAGCGTTGGACTTTGATGGAGTACAAGCTTTGATATCTCTGTTTGGTTTAGGCACAAGAACAGTAGCTCTGCACGTCGTCTTTTTTCAGGTTTTCCCATCTCCCTCTTTTTAATATGCCTGTATCACCCCCTTGATGTGTCAGAACTCCTAGAAGTGAGTAGGCAGGGCTGGTTACGAGGAAGATGATGGATGAAGAACGTTTATTCCTTCCTTGAGCTCAGCAAGCTAAATTTAGTGAAGTTTTTGGAGATGAAGGGAATGCTTCATCTTCTAAGGATGAAGACAGGGGCAGAAGAGGGGTGGAAACATCCAATTATCACTTAAGAGAAGCATTTTTCCCTAATCTTGATTTATCAAAAACCCAATTTGTTCTGTTTAGATGGTGTGGCTTCCTTTTCAGATTTTGTTCCCTCTCCGCCTTCCTTTTGAATCTGGCCAAGATTGCTTTTATGTTACTGGGAGCTTCTCAGTTTGTGAATATAAAATTAGAACTTAATAACAGCCTCATAAATAGGTTCACACAAGTTATTAGCAAACAAAATTTTACTGGATGGCAATTCAGTTTATGTTACTCATGGCACAGGGTGGAAGGGAAAGAATCTTCTTCTTCTTCTTCCTCTTCTTTTAAAAAAGCCTAACAACACAAGAAGAGGCTGCTGGATCAAGCCAATGGCTCAGCATCCTATTCTCACAGTAGCCAGTCAGATGCTTGTGGGAAAACCACAAGGAGGACCTGAGCACAAGAGCTCTCTTCTCTCTTGCCACTTCCAGCATTGGTATTAGAAGCATTACTGCCTTCAACCATGGAGGCAGAGCAGAGCATTCATGACTTGTAGTCGCCACTGGCCTTCTCCCATGCACCAGAAAGAGGTCACACGGAGAATGGTGACTTCCATCCCTGAGCTGATACACTAGATGTTGATAGTGTCGTAGCGCTTTCCTAAAGTTTTTATTTCCTAGACTTTCGTTCATCATGGACTGAGCGAGTTTCAGCTGCTCAGCCTCCCCACTTCCTTGCCTTGGAGGTTGTCTGTGGGCTCTGCTGCCTAGCAGGCAGAGGTCAAATGTTGAATGAGGGCAGGAAATGCCACCTGAATAATCATGGCACCATAGGGCTGCCATGTTTGTATCTCTTATACCAGACTTTAAAATGTGGCTTTGATTTTATTCCAATAATATTTTGTGGAGCGGCTTTGAGAGCCTTGGGGGAGCTATATAGCGGGATAGAAGCATTCCAAATAAAATCCATACTGGGGTTTTAAAATAACATTGAGCATCTTGCTGGTACGGTAAGGCTTCATTAATGGAATTTTATTTTATCTCGCCCATCTTTTAAGAAGCACCCGATAGCATAGTCTTCTCTCTCACAAGCACAGATACACACAATATTATCCTCACATACCCATTATTGCCTCCAAACAAGACTGTAAGGTCAGTTAAGCTAAGAAAGGGCAAAAGCAAAAGTTGACCCAGCCCTCCCAAACCACCTCTTCCGTCTCCCCTTAAGATGCAAAGCCTTTCCAAGTAGTTCAGAAAGAATAGGCATAGCTTACTACCTTGTAAATGCCATGTATTCATGTGCACTGTGCAAAGTACTTAATGTGGAACTTTCATTTGGGTTGTCTCTTTATCCTCTGTGTACCCTTGAGAAGTAGGGTTCCCATGTTCCCCTGATTCGATATCTGCCCGTTGCATCTGAATGCCATTTTCTGGAATCTTGGGTGGAGAGAGAGCTGTGGTGCTTGGGTCTGGCTTACGGGCTTGTTGTGGGCATCTGGTTGGCCACTGTGAGATCAGGATGATGAACTAGGTGGGCCTCTGGCCTAATCAAGAACCAGGCGCTGCTTCTGATAGATGAACTGCTGAGACTAAGCTGGGAGGTGAATGCATATACCCGGTAATTAGCAAAGTCTAGGGAAACTTTTCTCTCTTGGGTCCTTCAGAGCAATTAACATTTAATTGGTACTGCCTGTGAAAGCAAAGGCAGGGGATTCTCAGGCCTTGTAAACAGCCATTTGCCTGCTTCTTGGTGGCAGGTGGAAATTTGCCTCCTGGTCCTGACAACTAGGCTGGCAGGCGTCTGTGAACCAGAATAGAGTTAGGAGGCCACCAACATGGCAGCATCCCAGTCGTCGTGCGCCTGTTTTTCATGCGAAAGCTCCCAGTTATCAGTCTCCAGCATCCCCCACCAGTCAGAGCAAACAGTCCAGGGCTGGAAGGACAAAGCTGGACTCGGCATAAGGCAGCTTCTTGTGTTTCCAGGTGTGGTTGACTGAGCTCGCTAAAATCTGCTTAACGTCCATGTTGAGACTTGTGCACCAGCTCAGCAAGGCTGAGCAAAGCTGCTGCAGTTTGTAATCTGAAGTGCAAACTTCTGTAAAGTCTTCAGGTCTGTCTCCTGGCTGGGAGGGAGGACAGGCTGAGTGTGTTGTGTGTGCTGTCTGAAAAGCCATTTCTGTTTTTGGTCATTCTCTCTCCCTGTCTCGTATTGATCTGGTATAGCTGAGTGCTGCACCCAGTTGCTTTCTGCTCCCAATGAGGTTTTTATCGGCGACGGTGCCAGGCAGTTGCTGTTCCCATCTGCAACCTCATTGATTCCGGGTGTGGAACAGGCTCTGCTTTGAGCCCAACTGATAAGGCTCCCAGTTTCTTAGCAACCACACATGTCTTGCATGAGCAGAAGCTTGTCCTACTGCAGTAGCAGTGACAATCCTGAATGTCTCCAAATTAGCACCATTTTTTAAAATGAAAAACAAGGTAAGGTGCCTGCTTTTCCCCCACCCCACCCCCCTTGAGATCTTTGGTCCACGGTTCTTGTGTGAAGTGGGGATTATGGGAGCTCTTTGTACGTTCTCTGCAGCTGAACTATTTCTCTTTCTTTCTTTCTTTCTTTCTTTTAGACTTCCCTCCTTATTTAGTATGGCTGTGCCATGTGTTCTCCTCCTAACTGTTCTTGGGGTGGAAGTAAACAGCAAATCCTCTGACAGTTTGGTATGTATTTTGCAGTGAATTAAAAGCCTCTAAACAAGGCTAGTTCTATCCTTTGAGTCCTGTTGCCTATCCAGAATTTGAGAAACACGGTGACCTCTGCTAGTGTGTGAAAACAGTCAAGATCCAAGGATCCCCAGGCATGCAAATCCAGATGATGGAGAAATCGGGCGCCATCCTGGCACCTGGGCATCGTCACTTGGTCACAAGTGGCCAATAGGCAGGTGCAAAATGTGCCTGGCAAATTTTGAACACCAGTCACAGCAAGCAACATCTTAGAGCCAGGGTGGGGATATCTGTGACATGCCAGTTTTTGATAGGCCAGAACCCTGTCCTTTGGCAGTGATCACTGGGACACATGGGGATTGGAGTCCAACATCTGGAGGGTCAGAGGTTTCCCACCTCTACATTACAGTAGTCTCTGCTACGTGTAAGTGAAAGAGGAGCCCTTCTTTTAAGAATGCACCTCCCAGGCATGCACTTGTAAATATTAGATCATGCGGGAGGATGCCAGTTCTTTTTAACCAGGTTGGTATAAGCCATTGATATATGGTTGAAAGCTGGCGAGCATTGCCTGGTAAGTTTCCAAAAGCCAGATGTGAGCTATGCATGACATCTAGGGTAGGGGAAGCAGGGACTTGGTTTTGTGCATAGCCATCTGTTCACCTGTTTGCGGTGGTGGGTGGTGTCCATCAGGACGAGGAAGGTGTAAGGTAGGGAGCCCAACAGTGGGTGGAGCCAGAACCAGTGACAGGTGCAAATGCAGCCAATGGCAGGCAGGGGTACCTGATTCTGATTTTGACCCCATCCTTCTCCTCCCTGCTGAGTTCTACACGGGTCGCATCTGAGACTGAGGAGGATAAAGCTGACTGCCAGGGCCACCCCTGGACTGGCTGATAGTAAGAAGGCAGGCAGGCGGAGGTTGTCTGAGGTTGGTGGGGCAGTGCCCCCCACATTTGTCCTAATGGGCCAGCGTCTACCATCTCTCCTGCCCCATTACTGGTTAGAAACAGCATTAAACTATTCAACATATGTAGATCTCTGCAAATCGGCTGGCTTTGCATGCTTTATGCTAGGGGGAACTGACTCTCCAGATGTTGTTTGGCTGCAGCTCCTATAATCCCTGGCCTTGGGCCATACTAGCTGAGGCCGATGGCAGGTGTAGTCTAGCAACGTGGAGGGCAGCACGTTGACTACCACTGCTTTATACAGTTATTGCAGTCCAGATGTCCTTATTACAGGATTCTTTTAATATAAATATATATATATATAGAACAGTATTTGCACACTCCTCATTTATAAACTGTGCAAAGTGGGGAATCTTTCTCCTCTGAAGCAGAGCAACCTAGCCCGCACATCTGTAAAAGTAATCCATATTATGCTTTCTGTGTGTGCCGTTCTGTGTCCTCCTCCCCTTCTGTCCTTCCACCAGATGGATGAAGCCTGCCCCAATCATTACAGGTTTGATTTACAAAGCCGATCAAGGCTGAGTGATACACTCTTTCCCCCATGTGTGCTTTTAATCTCCTTTACCTGTTTGTTTGCGGGTGACTCATCATATTCATCTTGATTTAGAGCCTCCAAGGAAGAGGAGGGTGGGTTACTTGTACTGTACAGTAACAGAAGAATTCCCTGAGCTGCAAGCTTGTAGTCTAATTTTAGAAAAACCTGTCCTCTTTCGCTGAAGAAAATCCCGTTCCCGGTAAGAGGATAGCCGTTTGTTGCAATGCCTCACGATCTCACCAGGTCGTTATCAAGTTGCTGCCAGATACAACTCAAAAAGGGTTGGTTCTAACCTTTTCTGAAAGCCCTAAACTGTCTGGGTCCAGAATACCTCCTCCTCCCAGACAAACCTGCCTGGCGTGTTAAGATCTTTTACAAATGCCTTTTTCTATCCCGCAACCCATTTCACCTCTGAAGGTCAGGGCTACCAGAGGTGGGGTCTTGGGAGAGAAACTGCAGCTGAGCAGTTCTTTCCTGCAAGAGATCTAAGGTTCGTAATCTGCCTTCGCCTGTTTAAACCATGCTGGACTCACGGCTAAGCCAGGAGTGTTTTTCATTGAGGTTGTATTTGGGCCTTAAATTATTTTAAAATCTTGATCTAATTGTTGTAGTGGGGTGTGTGGTTTTTTTTAAGTGGAGTTTAAATGTGCTAGATTATGAATAGGGACTACTTCCCAAGATCTGCTCTACCTTGACTAAGAACCCAGAACAGATTGTTGTCTCCTCCAGACCAGGAGTTTGGAAGCTGAAGTCCTTGGGTTAAAATGCAGTTCTCTCTGTCTGGCCCTGGAGACCCTCCCCAAGCCACGCCTCCTTCTCAGGCCACGCCCTCTCTTCCTAGGCCACACCCCTCGCTGGTTCTGATCTGTACCCACCTCAAGTGCTTTTGTGTGGCTAGAATGTGCCCTCGAACTGGGTGATCCCTCTTGCTTGCCTCTTGTTGACCGCTGGAGAGGTGTGGGTGTAGATGGGGGGGTGTTGCCTACTCTACAAGTTTCTCATCCCTTGTTATGCCCATGTTTGTCTCTGGTGCCCACCCACCACTGGTATGCCCCCACGCCCGCCCAAGGTTGCCATTTCACCCGTCTGAAGCAAGAGACATTTGAGATAGCAATTTTTTCATTTGTAATTTTTATCTGTGAAACAGGCTATAGTATTTCCGCAAAGCAGCTTAGTCCCCGCTTAAAATTCAACGCACAGTGCCAGTGGCAGGCGCTGTGTCTAAATGAAATTATTATTTATTTAGTCGGCAAATTTCATAGCCTGCTTTTCCGCAATTGTTCTGGCGGCAGGTTACTGTTAAAGTGGGGTTGGGGAAGTACCAATAAAGTTGCAGCAATAGCGATAAAACATTGTCAAGGGAGAGAAGGAAACAAAGAGCTTGGCAATTGGGCAGCACCTTAGTCATAAAAAGGCTTGCCTGAAGAGACCTTGACGGCTCACTTGAAAGGGCCACGTCTCCCGAAGTTGTCTCGCCAAGCTCAGTGGCGGGTTTCTTAGTAATTGAAGTCTCTCATGTCATTGGAAATTTCCTTGGCCCGAGCTCCATAAAGCTACTTAATAATTAGCAAGGATCTTCAGCGGTGAAAGCGTCACTTTTCTGAACCCTTTACAGAACGATTTTATGAAGAGATCTTAGGCCAGTTTCCTGTCAAATAGCAAAAAGGATACATATGGTTTATAGATACTGTCTGTCATGACTGTCTGGGCGCATCTCTGCATATTCCAGAAAGGAGCAGCTCCCTTGCCAACGTGTGTGTGAGTGTGCGTCCGTGCAAACATGTGCCCTCCTCCACAACCTCATCCCTTGTTTCAAAATGCCATGCATGTTGTTGACAAGAAATATATGGCATCCGCCTTCTCGTCACAGCGTTTTTGCCTGAAGAAGAGCTGGCGTGTTGTTGCTTCCCCCCCCCCCCCATGCTGTGTTGGCACTTTTGCATGCACCCAGTGAACATTGGAAAAGCATAATCTTCCACTCGTGTTCTGCTTGCGTGTTCTGAAAGTACGCTGAACCCCTTACTCCTGCTTCCTCTGGTTCTCCGCTTGTCTTCAGCTGCCATTTTGGATGGGCCATTTCAGAGCATGTGGACCCTATTTCTATAGCATGGTTAGCCAGTCAGACCCTGTGGCCCAAGCTGGGAGTTTGTGACACTCTGGCACAGGGCTAGGGTTATGCATAGGAAGCTGCCTTCTACCGAGTCAGATCATTGGACCATCAATCTCAGTACTGCCTGCACTGACTGGCAGCCACTCTCAGCGGTTTCAGGCAGGGAGTCTTTCCCAGCCCTACCTAGAGATGCCAGGGATTGAACCTCAGGTCTTCTGCATGCAAAACAGATACTCTACCAATGAATACTACCTTCCCCTGCTCCCCACTTGGCAAACATAGAACAGGGGTGAAAAATGGTTGGTTGGGTTCTGCTGGTAGATCTCTGGATAATTTGCAGTAGGCCGGCAAAGGGTTTCTGTCTCCCAATTGGTCTAACAATTGGCACAACAAAAGGGGCTTTTCCTTCTCTCTCCCGCCCCCTTGCCCCCTGCTGAAATGAATAAACCTGGGGACAGGATTACAAAGGGTAGGTTTGCAGCAGGAAAAGGTGTGGTGTGTACACAGCCTGGATCAGCAACACCTGCAGACCCACAGCTTCCTCTGGTGAAGGTGAACAGGACTTGAAAGCAAGGCACGCCCATCCTTGAGCATCCACAGATTCTCCTCACCAGTTAGCTGTGACTGCATACAGGAGGAACTGCTTGGTCTTTCCCTGAAAAGGATTCCCACCTCTTCTTCGTGTGCATAAATGGTTGTGCAAATCTCTGCTGTGAGAACCCGACTTGGGGGGGGGGTGTTCATTCCAGATGTGAAGATCCGCCCTATGAGAATGAATTGTTCTTGTTTTCTTTCTTTCCTCCTACTGGTGAATGTTTTTAAAGGCACCCCTTTGGGAAAGGTTGTGCTGTGTACACTTTGCAAGGAATACTAGCCTGTAAGATTTTCCTCCACACACAGTTGTTACTCAACCCCCCCCAAAAAAAAATCCATGTTATTCATGCTTGTGTGTGGGTTGTGAGGCTCCCCTCTACTTATTAGGCAATGTCATGAAACTGGAGTTCAGCTGAGTTTGCGCTCTTGGTGTAAAAGTGAATGGAAATTTTTACATGAACTGAGAATCTTTATTTTCCTCCATTGCTCTAGGAATCGGAGTTGGAATGTTGTATGGATGCAATGGAGACCAATACCACCTGTCTAGCCGAGAACCAGTGCAGTCCAGGTAAGTTATTGGTGGTTGTTACGCACTAATCCAGTGGTTCCCAAACTCCTTTCCCTACAGGCCACTTGAAAATGTCTGAGGGTCTTGCTGAACCGCTTAATGATTTCTCTTCCCACTTTAGCCATTGTATGGATTTTAATTGCACTTTTAAGCAGCTGCTTTTATTTATTTTTCTATATTGTATTCCTCAGGAATATATAAGAATATATATAAGAAATAAAAGAATCAATAAAAAGGAGCATTTGTGGTTCTTCTTCCTACACTTTTATCCCCACAGCCCTGTGAGGTAGACTAAGCTGAATAATGGGGATTGGCCCAGCGTCAACCTAGGTCTTAAAGCAGAGTCTCCCCAGCCTTAATTGGATAACTTTCGCCCTGTGGTGATGTATGTTAGGGCATCAGGAGACCGCCCCCATACAAAGCTGCAGTAAAGACCCGCATATTTAGTTGCAAGCCTCTTCTATCTAGCCTTGCAGACTCTTTTTCTAGGGTAGGGGAAAGCAGAGTACAGACTGATCCTTTAGGTGCTTGTCTGGCTGAATTATAGTAATTCTATATCACAGCGATTATGTCCACATGCTTCTGCGCAACCAACCCTGCGTACAGCCACTTGCCACAGCCCAGAAATACAATTTTCCAAAGAATGAGCTGATAATTTTTGCTGAGCGTAGCCTTGCATCTTGGGCACGGTAGGGGAGGTAAGTGGCCTAGGGACTTCCAGTCAAACGACCAAAGAACGTGTCAGAAAATTCTGGTTGACAAATCAGTGGCCCCTTTTAAAACTAAAAAGTTAATAGGGGGCCACTAGGTGGCGCATCGGAAGGTGGCTGACAATAACATTTCTCCAACCCACACGAGGTAATTTGGAGGCTATGATGGGGGTAATTAGCCTCCTTAACCCCCCCAGGATTGTGGGGGGGACGGCCCTTGCCTGCTGTGCCCTATACCACCCCCGAATTTGTGGGGGTGGGGGCACTAGGCACAAAGCCCTCCTGTGGGATTCCGGCACTCCTGGACGCCGTCCCTGATTCGCGCCACTAGCTGCAAGCATCTTCAAAAGAAACAATTTGGACGAGATAAATTGCACATGCTTCAAGGAAAAAGGGGAGTAAAGACTGCTGACAAGAGAGATCTCTGATAACAAGACAAGAATAAAATATGAGAAGATACGTCAAGATACGGTATGACTGAGGGGGGAGGGGGGAAAAAACCTGCCTTCCTTTTTCTTATGTGATTTAACAAGAATCCCCTCCCCTAATGAGTCAGAAACTAAGGACTTAAGCTGTGGATATAAGGCTGTGTGGAGATAAACTTTTGAACCAAAGCAATGTTTCAAGATGAAGCTGGAAAGCTAAGAGTTTTGGAATGACGCAGTTAAAAATGCCGTCGCCATTTTGGGAGGCATTGTTGGAGCTCTTGGGTCTGGGAGGAGAAAGAGAGAAATAGAGTTGTTTACATATCGTGGATCAACTCCTCGGTGGGACTTAAGAGCGACAAATGCCAAATTCATGATGGAAAGAGCGATGCTATCTACGAAGGAGATATATGGAAACCATCTGGACTTAGTGGAGGAACGGGAAATCCACACAGGATTATTATTTTGCTTATCGGCTTAAGGAGACTAACAGAAGAGATCGTAAAGGAAAAATAGAAATTATATGAACAAGATATGATGTGGAAACACCAAGATAAGACTGGATAGAATTATGAATTTTGTTCGGACTGATTGGGACTGATTTGGACATTAACGCAGTAATAAGAAGATGATCTGAATCCCCCTTTGGATCTTGAAGTATGGGTTCCCCCAACAAAATTTAAAAATTTGGCTTTGTAATTTGGAATTTATGTGATGTGATTTAATTTGATGTGATTGGCCAGTTAATATTTTTTTTAAAAAAAAACTAAAAAGTTAATAAATTGCTGGCTCCCCCCTGTCTTGGGTTACATTAATGTTGCAACATAACCTTTGAGGTTTTGTTGTTGAGAGTGATGTATCGAGGAGGGGAGCTGCTGAACAGTTGCCAATAAATTCCAGATTTCGGTTTTTCATATATTTCAAAAGGTTAATCGATCACAATCTTCAGTGCCACTAAAAGAGCTTTGTTGTCATTTTCTCCTTCCTTTTTTTATATTACTGTCAGATAGCTTTGGCCTCCCAGTAGGTCTGTTTTTATGTTTAGATTAAGTGTCAGATGTAATTTATCACCAAGGGTATCTAATGTGCCGCTTCCAGCTGAGGGAAGCGGAACAGCCGTGTTTGTTTCCCAATCAGTGCCTCGCTCATCATGTGCTTTATGGAATAATTGATCCCCATCGTTGGCTGCGGAGGGCTGGCCTGGTGAGGCTACTAGGCAGCCGGTTTGGGCTCCTGAGATCAAAACAGCAGCTCTCCACGGCTGACGCACTCCAGCCATTTGTCCAGAAAGGTTGAATGGGGGGGAAATAGCTTTGCCCTCTTCCGTGTTGCATTGCAGAGTGCCGCGTTAAAGTAAGGACAGAGCCCCCTGAGGAGCTTACAAGTTATGGGCATAAGAACTGCCCTGCAGGATTAAATCAAAAGACCCCCCAGACCAGTGCTTTGCCTACATTAGGGCAGCTAGATGCCTCTGTGAAGATCACAAGCAGCAGATAAAGGCAGTAAGCCTCCCCTGTTTCTTCCTTGCTAACAAGGGATGAATGCTTGGGATGGGTGGAGTTGCTCTAGAACAGGGATGTCCAAAGTCCGTTTCGGGGGTCTAATCCAGCCCTCCGGTTGATTTTACTTTAGGGTAAAATTGTAAAAAAAGCTCAACAACTTCAATCCCCATGCATCAGCTCTCATGCATGTTCACTTGATCAAATGTGGCCCTCTTTGGAAAAAGTTTGGGCACCCCTGCTCTCGAACTTGGAACTCTCTCCTTTTTACCCAGCACCCATTCTGACCTGGGGCTTACAGGGCAATAATAACACACAAATCCATCAGGTTCTGGAAGCTCATGGGGCAAGTCTTCAGCCACGTTCCAAAGATGCATGCAGTTGTTACGTTCCCAAGGAGTGTGGTGGACTCACGTGTTTCTCAAAATGAAAGGGGCTTGCCTTCTCCACCCTGCTTTTGCTGCCTGCCTCATCGGCAGTGAAGGCGGAGACATTAGGGCGATTGGCATTGCCCCACCAACCTCAGCCAAACCCCACCTGCCTGCCCTCTTTTTTACAACTGGTGAGGGACGGATTCTGTCTGTGCTTGGCTCTGCCTCCAGCTCCTGCTGACACCCCTGCTTTCTACACAACGGGCACCAGCAACCACAGTTAACTGCTGTGTTTTCAAGCTGTTTGCAGGGAAAGAACCTGCCGTAGGTGAAAATTCGAAAACATTGCGGGGTGTGCCTAAACGTCTCTCCATCCCCTGGGCTGGGGCTCTCTTCCTCACGAAACTATTTGAATTCTGTCACTCAGACCTCATGCAAGTGTCCCAGGTGCTATTGCAAGGAGCTTTGAGGAAATGGGCCTTTGGGGCAGTCAGACGAATGAAGTGGGTTTCATCCGATGCTTGTTTGTGCATGAAAGGTACTTTTGAGGCTTCTTTTTTTTTACTCTTCTCATTCTGCCTTCATCCTTTTGTTCCCCCACCCCCTCGCATGCAGGCTGCTACAGGCGGTGGAATGAAGATGGCAGCAGCAGCTGCATCAAATGTGATAACGAAACTGTCGCTGCCACGCCAGCGTACAACCTGACTGACTGCCGAAACAGTAAGCCATCTGTGCGCCGTGTTCTTCCCCGATTTGAGCCTTTATAGGAAAGGCGCTCATAGGGGCTTCTTTCTGTGCTTCCCTTAGTTTAGACTTCTAAGTTTGGAGAAAAGGTGCAGAACAGGTGACACAGCAGAGGTAGATGAAGTCACGTGTCGCATGCAGAAAGTGGATAGGAAGACTTTCCCTCCCTCTCCCATAACAGGAGAATTTGGGGGCATCCAGTGAAGCTTGGGAGATTCGGCACAGGCAAAAGAAAACACTTCTTCACACAGCACATGGTTAAACTGTGGAACTCCCTCCCACTGGAGGCAGTGATAGCAGCCAACTTGGATGGCTTTAAAAGAGGATTGGACAGATCAATAGAGGATAAGGCTTATCACTGCGATGGCTGTGTTCTACCTCCACAGCCAGAGGCTGTATTCCTCTGAAGACCCTTTGCTGGGAATTGCAAGAGTGGAGAGAGCTGTTTCACTCAAGCCCTGCCTACAGGCTTCCCAGTGGTTTGCTGCTGTGAGAATAGGATACTGGATCCTGATGGGCCGTTAGGCTGATCCGGCTCCAAGGCTCTTCTTAAATTCCTTCTCCTGTTGATGCCCTTATTCTCTAGATTGCTTCCTCCCAGCCATCCAACAGAGGTCACTACAGAGCACTTTTAGGCTTACTTTCCTGAGATACAGTTGTTCAAAGTTGTAATCATTCTTCTATTAGCCACGCTGCATATTTCCTATAGTGCCATCTGTGCACATGGTGCATTACAAAGAACAGGTGTAACGAGAGTCTCTTACTCTGAGTAGGCCCATTGAAATTAGTGAAATGACCATGAGCTGGGAAGCCTCTCAAGTTTATATCCTATCTTATCCCTAGACGGCCTTGAAACAGACAAAGCTTAGCTTCGACCCTCTTTTTCCCACTTCACGTTAGCCGCAGGGAGAAATTACTGGCTGCTTTACGCTGTGAGACAATGGGAGGTGCTCCCAAATGTTCCAAAGTTACATAGAGAGAGAATTGCAAAAGTAAGACTGTGCTGTGAATACCAAATCAACACTAGTCATGGGGCAGGGAGGCGGGGAGGGAATGTGTTTAGTAAATAGCAGTCGAGTGGCTCCTTAGCAGAGCATCATCTGCTTTGCATGTCGGAGGTCCCAGGTTCAGTCCCTGAATTATCCAGATATGGTTGGATATCTTGGAGAGTGGCTGTCAGTCAGTGTAGGCAATACTGAGTTGGATGGACCAATGGTTTAAGGCAGCTTCCTTCGTATCTTTCAAGGAGGGGAGTCTCAGCCTGTTGCATTATATGTAAGCACAAAACCTAAAGCAGACTAAAGGGCGGTGTGTGTGTAATAGGTAGACCACTTCTGACTTGAACCTAATGTGAATTAGGTAACACTTTTTGCTCCTCTCCCCCACTGGTTCCCTTGTAGATGGTGGCAGAGGAATGAATTCCCAGATGAATCTAACTACCGTAACCCCAGTTACTCTGGGTGTAGGTGAGTAATTCTTGGAATTATAATGAAGGGGGCTGGATCAGAAAGGGCTGCTGACACCCCAGTGTTTGTTCAGGTAGCTATGGCCTTGAACCATCCGCCAGGCTACTTCCATTTTGCCCCACACCTTCGCACCATCTGAGCCAGATCAGCGGCCTCAATTGCTCTGTTTGTGAAATCTCCCTTCTGTTAATACTTCTGTTGCTTTAAGGCACTCATAGCCCCCTCCCATCCCATCTCAGGGAGATTTTCTCCCAGTTTGCTTCTGGAAAAGGAAATGGGATATAGCACCCTTAAATAGACAAATTTGGAAATGAACAAACCTCCGGAGTCCAGACTGCATCCATCATCTCTGACAGTTCTTTTTTTAAAAAAAAACCATTAAAGATGAAATTGCTCCTCTTCTAACAAAAGTATGTGTCCTGCTGTTGGAAACCAGTTGCTGCTACCCCCTAAAAAAAAAAAAAACCCATCAACCCTGAAGATTGTCTCTGACACATAATTTCATTGTGTATATTTGTTGATTTTACCTGGCTTTATAATCTTATTATGCCTTTTTAAAGTCTGCTTTAATTGCTTGTTTTTAATGAATACATTGCACCGTTTTATGGAAAATTGCTTATTTATGTGTGTGTGTGTTTGTTTTTGTTTGATGGAGTGGCATATACATTTTTTCTGAATAAATAGTGACAGTTGCGGGGACCCAGTTTTGCCTGTGACAATGCTCGGAGGCCTGTTCAGCCTCTCTTGTCTCTCCCTCACAGGGGGCCCAGAAGTAGCTGCTTCTCTTATCTTTGGGACGTTCGTCATCAGCCTCTTCCTCATACTGTGTGTTGCTTCGTTCTTCTACCTCAAACGTGCCAACAAACTTCCAAATCTCTTCTACAGAAGGAACAAAGGTATACTGCTTCTGTCGCTTCCATTTTTAGCCAAAAAAATTTTGAGGTGGGGTTGGATCCAGATCAACCTGTTGGCACATCCCATCTTTCTTCCATCATGGAACTCAAGATGGCTTATGTGGGTCACCCAGGAGGTCTCCCGCCTAGGCATTGACCAGACCCAGGCCTGGTTAACTCTCAGCAAGATGCAGCACCGTGTGTCCTCAATCCATGCCCTAGGATAAGTCTTTCCCCAACCTAGTATCCTCCAGATGTAGTTGAAGTGCAGCTTCCATCATCCCTGGCCATTGCCCATCCTGCCCAAGACCGATGGAAGTTGCATTTCAGTACACTTCAGTACACCAAAGGAGGCATTGGCTTTCAAGCTAGACTGTTCCACTGCCAAGCACTTCTTAGTGTTGAGACATTCAGCTGAAGTCTACTTCCTTGCAAACTCCCACCCATCACTTCTAGCTCTGCCATCTGGAACAAGAGAGAGCAAGTTTTGTAGCAGTGAGTTCCATGAGTTAAATACACAGAAGCAGCAGTTCCTTGTCCCAGTCTTTGGGGATTTGAGCTGACCAGAACTACTTCCAGGTCATTTTGAAACAAGCATCCAGCATAGGGCAGCTTTGTGTGTACAATTCCTGCAACTGACATTGGACCAATTAGATCACTAATACTACTACTCTCTCTTTTAACCCTTCCTCTTTAGGGTCTGTTGTACAGTCTGCTGAATCAGTAAGTAAAACTCCAGCCTTTATAATTAATCTTGCTTAACAGGAGTAGCAATAAATCTGGGTTTCTGGACACAGGCTTCAGGCTCCATAAAAGCTCTGTTTAAGAGCACCGAAACCAACAGCAGTTGATCGCGTCTGTTGAAACCATTCCTAGTTCATCGGTTTTGCAGTGGTGGGTTACTGCTTCAGTCTGATGACTGAATTGTAGCAGAACTGTGTTTTGGGTTTCAAAACCTCTCAAATTTGTGCTTGGTGTGGGGCAGTTCCAAGAATGCAGTTTCACTGGAATTGGGGGAAGTTAATGCAGCTTTGGGGAGGACTGTACCACCTTAGAGGTGTGCACATATATATGTGTAGAATTGGCTCTCAGATACACTGGAAAGTTTGGAGGAAGTCATATGAAACTTAGAAGAAAGTTCACTACCCCGAAACTTCTGAGATACCCTAATCTTCATTCTTATCTTTTCAGGCATCAATGTTATCTCCACCGTCCTCAGGTAAGGATTCTACCCCCCACCCCATCCCTTTGGTTTCTGCTAAAAGTCCCTTTTGTCAAGTGGTGGCAAGGAAAAGGAAAACTGAGGGCCCTTGCCTGGAAACTTTATTTTTAAACAGATATACGGCCTCCCCCTTTGAGAGTGCCATTTTTGTTTGCATCTTGATTTGTGGAGAGTTCCTTACAATAATCGCCTAAAAACCAAAACCTTTCTCGATGGCACCTTGCGGCATTAACGCTGCTAATCAGGACCCTCTCCGGTCATAAATGCAAAGCTTATATTGCCTCGTGAAAAGGTTCTTTCCCCCCGCTTTAATAGCACATTTGGTACTTAAGGGGGGTGTGCTTTAAAAGTAGATGGATTTCAGGCAGCGAGGGGTTTTATGGGCGCTTGAGAGAGAATTACGGAGCTGGTCTGGGCTTCTCGCAGCTCAGACTGTCTCCCGGGTTCCCAAGTGGCTCATTCTTAGTCTCGGTGGATGGAAACGTGTCGTACAGCTCAGAATAGATGACAGATGGAACACAAAAAATACAGGGGGTGGTTTGAGTTCTTCCCACCCATGATTTCTTTTCTTCTGCAAAATAATTATAAAAAGCATTTGATGCTCGAAACCATTCCTATTCCCTAGAAGTGCATGTAGTCTAATTGGAATATATTTCTTCTTTAAAGCTTGTTCGTACAAGAAACCCTTGCACATAATGATTTTTCTAAAACAAAAAAGTGCACGTGTTTTATTTTTCCATTTATATCCCACCTTTTCTCCTAAGCTGCTCACGGTCTGGCATACATGGTTCTCCCTCTCTTCCAGTTTATCCTCACAGGTTAGGCTGAGAGACAGGGACTGTTTTGTGGCAGTTTTGAACTGGGGATTTGACCCCTAGTCTGACACTCTTAACTGCTATACCACCCTGGCTTTCAGTTTTTTTGGGGGGGGGTGGCTCTTAATCCAGAAATCCTTTCTCTGCCCCCTCCTTTTATATTTTGGGGCCGCGCTTTCTTGTGATGCAGTAATCACAAAATCAAAAAAAGGTGTAGGTGAGTCAGATATTTGGCAATGGAAGCCAATTGTCTTTTCAGTGTCTGCTTGAAGGGCTACTTCATCCAACAAATGCTTTTTGGAGAGATCTTTCCCAGTCTGCCTCTGTATTGGAATTTGTTTTTCAGATGTGTTAATTGTTTTTATCGAGAGCAACAGTCAGTGTAGACCCTACTGAGCCAGATATACAAATTTGACTGGACACCGTACACTTCCTATGTTCCTAGCAAGCACAGCCAGATATGGATGATGGGAGTTGTAGTCTTTCACCCTCTGGTGGGCCACGGGTTCTCCCACCTCTGCTCTAGGAAAACCCGGTGCTGACCAGGGATCTTAAATAACTTCCAGCCACAAGCGAAGTGACCTAGTTCTCCCCCTCTCAAAAATCAAGAAAAAATTGGGGTGCAAGGAAGCAAAATCAACATCTAAAGCTAATCCCTCCCCCAATTTCCTATCTTAAGCAGTTAAGGTAATAGCATCTCCTTTTCACTTTCCTTTTCTGCAGTCCGCAAACCCCGCTACGTCAGAAGAGAGAGGTCACTGATGACATCCGGTACCAGCACAACTATTTCTGCAGAGACCAGAGTCAGCAATGTGTAGCAGCCAGTCTTTGGAGCCCTGAGGAATTGTAAATACTGGCGTGGGCGGCACGGTGCCCATGCACCCGGTTGCTAGCAAAAGTGCCAGGAAAACAGCTGAGAAAGTGGCCGGCTGGGAAGGGGGAAAAGATGCCAGCAGCTTTGCATCCAACGGGCTTGTGCCAATGAAGCATGGAACGAAGACTCGCGATCAGAGGAGTTCCGGAGAAGGGAGCCAGTTCAGTTAACTGCTCTCAGGCAGGCTGCCAATTCTGTTTTCTTTCCTGGATCGTAGCAAAAGACTCTCCGCTCCCCTTTTGGGGCGCTGCGTGCTCACTGCACGGCCGCTCCAGCTCCACCATCGTCTCTCTGACTGTCAGGATTCGGAGGTCTGGTTGGCAGCCTGGCTCCTGCACTGCTGGGCCATTTCTTTTTGAGGAGGTGAACTGGCTTGCGGTGGCCGCTGCTCAGTGCGAAACACAAAAGTGCCATGTTTTTTTAATGCCGGTGGGAAGCGTTTGGCATCTCGGAATGCAAAATTTTGCAGCATGTCTTCAGGTTCTGAGATGCGAGCTGGGCTGCTAGCCAGGAACTGCTCTTCCAGCGCACCATGCAAGTCGCTTTCTCTCTCTCTTTTTAAACAAGTGGGTTTTGAACGAGGCCTTAAGCTTATTGCAGTGTTGTCATCGCCGAGCCGCTGGAAGATTTTATTTTATTCTCCCCCTTCCTCTGTATTTCATGATGGTGGGCAGTAGAATTTCCTTCCAGGTTTATCCGCTGAGCACACCCACCTCTAGGAGGCTCTGCTGGTTTTTTGATGTGTGTGCTTGACAGCGCACGGACGCAAGGGTGGCCAAACCATTGTGAGCAAGAAGCACACTCGGTGGCCTCTCATCTCCAAATGTTTGGAACAGGAGAGGTGGGAATTTGCAAATACTGCAATAGTTGATCCATTCGTTTTGTAATTTTGCACTCTGTTTTCCTACTCCTCAAGCTCTACATCCATCCTGGGGAACCTGCAGCCCTCCAGACCGCTAGACTACAGTTCCCATTGTCTCTGATGGTTGGTTGTGTGTCTTAGGGCTGGCGAGGGCTGGGAACATCCAGCAACATCTGAAAGGCCACAGGTTCCCCACCCCGGCTTCCTGTATCCTTTATATCAGCAGTAGTGAAGTTGGTGCTCTCCAGCTTTGATGGCGCTACAACCCCCATCATTTCTGGCTCTTGGCCGTCCTGATGGGGGCTGTAGTTAAGCAACATCTGGAGGGCACCGGAATGGCTTCCCTTGTTTTAGATGATGCCTGGTACCTTTTACAGTACCGTTCAGTGGTAGAGACGCAGTGTCAACTGTGCATCCATGTTTCTTGTCTCCCTAAGAGCCAGAAAACCTGCTCCCCACCTCTGGCGTAGATTTCACAACGCAGGTGCATTTTTTGACCCTCACAGACTAAAGGGTCCTTCCTTGCCTGTCCAAGGAGGATACAGGATGCGGTCAGGATAAGTGCAGGAATGTCTCATGGTGGGGGCACTTTAATCTCTTTGGGTTGTCTCCTACTCAGAGTAGACCCATTGAAATTAATCTGAGCCTTGCTCCTTCATATCAGTGGGCCCACTCTGAGTAGGACATCATTGGATGCAACCCTCTCATTTATTTAATGAACTAAGATGTAGCTTTGAAATGGTCCTTCCTAAGCTGGGAGCATCCTCATTTTCTTCTGTTTATTCGTTTTTAAACAATGCTTTTGAGCCTCGTCAGGATGAAAGGGGGGGGACATCCCCACACCTCCCCGAGTTTTTAGATTGCTACAAATCCAATGTAGAACCACCCAAGGAGGTATCTCTGACCTGGTCCCCACAGAAGACTCTGCAGTCCAGAACCTTCCTCCAAAGGCAACTGCTTTATTTCTGTATGGGGAGTCCTCAACCTTCACTTGCTTATATTTATATATTTTATTTAAATGCAGGTGCCATTTCTTGAGATCAGAATCCTGAGGGGTTTTTGTATATTAGCTTCTCCTCTTCTCCCCATCCCTTTACAATCTCTCAGATTCCCCACAAGTGAAAACACGACTGGGAAGAGACCAGTGGAGATTCCAAAACAACTTCTCCCCCCCACCCCCGGGTGGACATATTACTATGCAATGATGCCATGCAAGGAAACAGCCTCCCCTTGCTCGGATGCAATCTCCCTTTTTGTAAAGTCAGTACGCTCCCCTTCCTCGTGCATTTAGGTTGGTGGTGCTGCCCTTTCACCCCAGGCACAGTTCTTTCTGCTAGGCTGCCTGATGCCCTGCCTTGACCCCAAAGCACATGCCTCTACTTTCTAATAGATGGTTGAAATCACTCTGATTGTGTGTGTGTGTGTGTGTGTGTGTGTGTGTGTGTGAGATCACACCGTTCAATGCAGGGAAATCTGTTCTTATTGCCAGTGTAGTTGCGGGGGGTTGTATCTCCTATTGTGCCATTCTAGTGGAAAAGAGGCAAGTGTGGGCTGCTTTATTATTATTTTTTTACTCCCACTGTTGTGTCAGATGCAAACTTGTCTTTGTGTACATCTCTCCCCACTCCCTTACTTTTCCCTTTCACTGGCTTTAATAAAAGCACACAAAGTCCTGAGTTCGGTGTATTAATTTTTCAAGCTGGCTGGTTTGGGCACTTGCCCCTAGTTTTGGAAACGAGGTGCTAGGAGTTCTCCCTCTTCAGGTCAGAGGTGGGCATCGTGGGGACAAATTACCATTCCTATGGCAAATGGGGATTCAATTTTCTGACGTCTCTGTCAAGCTTATGCATGCAGATCTGTCTTCATTCCCACCTTGCTCCTTGATCTTGACAATCAGCAAGTTGGTGGGGTGTCCCCCCCCCCCGATTATGTTAAAAAAAACAACGTGCATAATATATTCACAAGCTTATATTATACATATTTAAACTCCAGGTTTCCTAAGTAACCAGCACAACCATGAATTATTTTTAACTGCATAAAAATACTTTCTGTATTAATGCGACCATATAATAAGGGTTGTGGCCCGTGCTAGTCCTACTCAAGAGTAGACTCGTTGAAGTTAATGCAAGTGACTGCATTAATTTCTGTGGGTCTGCTCTTAATAGGACTTTGGTTGACTGAAACCTGTTGCACTATGTGGTGCTTGTATATTGTATTTAGATAGAAGACTCTTTTGCATATGCTTAGGCTTTCTTTAAAGGTCTGCTTGAATAGCTTAGCCCTAAACCAGTGGTCAGTACGAGAAGTGGTTCCATGCAAAGCTTGATCCGGTCAGATCAGTTAAATCCCATGTATAAAGGTAAAGGGACCCCTGACCGTTAGGTCCAGTCGCGGGCGACTCTGGAGTTGCGGCACTCATCTCGCTTTACTGGCCGAGGGAGACGGCGTACAGCTTCCGGGTCATGTGGCCAGGATGACTAAGCCGCTTCTGGCGAACCAGAGCAGCACACAGAAACGCCGTTTACCTTCCCTCCACAGTGGTACCTATTTATCTACTTGCACTTTGATGGGCTTTCGAACTGCTAGGTTGGCAGGAGCAGGGACCAAGCAACGGGAGCTCACCCCGTCATGGGGATTCAAACCGCAGCTTCTGATCAGCAAGCCCTAGGCTCTGTGGTTTAGACCACAGCGTGACCCATGTCAAACAGATTACTCCTCCCACCTCAGGGTTGAATGAAAGTTCCCTGCATTGTATCGAGGATAGTATACAGCAGGGCTCATCTAAACTTAATCCCTGTGGTGTAGTGGTTAGAGTCCTGGATTAGGACCTGGGAGACCAGGGTTCAAATCCCCATTCAGCCATAAACCAGAAGCTTTCTGAACCAGAAGCTTTCTTATTAGGTATTATAGGACAGAAATTGCCAAAACAAGAGAAGAATCTTTTCATGTACGCTACAACAGCTGCTAGGACTCTGTTAGCCCAAAAATGGAAAGACAACAAGATACTAACAGAACTTAGGAATACGCAGAAATGGCAAAACCTACAAGAAGACTTAGAGATAAAGACAACAGACTTTAAAAAAGACTGGGAATTGTTTATGTTGTATTTACGGAAATATTGTAATGAAATGGACTCGCTAGCAGGATTTGAGTAAACACAATTAAGAAAACATGAACAACGTGAAGAAACAATATGGAAATTAACTAAATGTAAGAGGTAATTTGAAGAAAATTTGGGATGAAGAATATAGTAGCACTTAATTAAAAGATGGAAAATCAGACAAAAATTAAGCAGAATAGTTAATGAACCAGAAGTTGGGGGAAGTCATGGGTTGGGGGGAGTTTTGTTTTATTGCATTTCTTTTATATGAGAAATGTGTTGAATATCAAAATGTAAGCTTAATAAAAAATTTTAAAAAAAAATCCCCACTCAGCCATAAACCTCACTGGGTATGACCTCGTTGCCTCTCAGCCTAACCTCTATCCCACAGAGTTGTTGTGGGGATTAAATGGAGAGGAAGAGAAGTACGTACGCCACTCTCCGCTCCTTGAGATATGGATGTAGTAATAATAAAGAAACTTCTGGAAGTTCTTTAGCAAAAGGGAGTGATCCAATATAGCAGCTGTCTGTAGGCAAACATGAGGCCTACAGACTTAAGGCTGAAGTGCAGAGGTGAGGTGTGTACCAGATCTTGCCAGACTTCTTTCTCATGGCAGTTTTTCTATGCAGGCTGCATCAGTGCCGTGATAACACTTTAAGCTTTCGTGGCTTTCGCCCAAAGAATCCTGGAAACTGTAGTTTGCTGTAAAGTTGCAAAGAGACCCCTATTCCTCTCACAAAGGTACAATTCCCAGAATGGTTTAATCACCAGTCCCTCTTCCCAGGGAACTCCTCCAGGAATTGTAGCTTTGTTGGGGGATATGGGGGGTCTCCTAACAGCTCCCAGCACCCCTAACCAGCTGGGTCTTTCCCCTGAACCTCTTTCCATCCACCAATAACTGCCTTATCCTATGTCATTTTGTTGCATCACAGGAAGTCCAACGCCAGTGGCAACAACCGAGGAACCAGTGTCTTCAGACCTCATGGTTGTGGGTGCACCTCAGCAAGTTGACTAAATTGTGTTTTGTGAATAAATGATTATAGGCCACTCTTCATCTGTACTGCTAATGGGTGGGGAAACATCATAAAACTGGTGCTGGGGTTTGGGGGGTTTTTTGGAACAAGGGCTGCATTCCAAACCTTCCAGGGACTCTATTCCAGTGCTGGGAAAGGTCAGAGGCATAGGGAAGTAGAGCAATGAATGTGACTCTTCCCTTTGCGCCATCTGTGCAAAAGTCTTAAAAGAGGTGTGTTTTTTTTACGCCCCCCCCCCCTCAATCTCTCGATCCAGTTAAGGAGGAAAGATAACCACAGTTCAAGGAAACTTTCCAACCAGGCGAAAGTAAGTGAAGGGGCAGAGAACTATGTTTCCCAGAGTTCCCTGGGAAGAGGGGATTGAACCATTCTGGAAAATTGTACTTCCGTGAAGGAAATTGGGGCAGGGGGAAGGCAGTTTCCTAACAACTCTCAGCACCTTTAATAAACTACATCTCCCAGGATTTGAGGTGGGGAGCTATGGCTGTTTAAAGTGGCATGATACTGCTTTTAAAAGTATGGTGCGAATGTGACCTTAAAGTCAGTTCCTGGCTCTGGTAGTGGAAGTTGTGGTCCTTGTGGTGTCATGTGCCCTCCTGCCCTCTAGAGGGAGCATTGTCACTGTGGTTAGCTACCTTAGAAAGGACAAGCATTCATTTCCAGAGTAGAAAGATTGCATCAAATGAGCCCAGCAGGATCCATCATTCTCTTTGCACAACACCCAACCAGACGATTGATTGATTGATTGATTGATTGATTATTTATTTTCTATATCGCTTAATATATGAAAGATGTCTCTAAGAAAATGAAGCAACAACAGACAGCTTAAACAAAATATAACAAAAATACACAGTTACATATGTGCCCCTGGGGCAACTTCCAAGAGGACACTCAGCTCTCCTGCTCATGGTCTTTGTTTTTGTTTAGTCGTTTAGTCGTGTCCGACTCTTTGTGACTCCATAGACCAGAGCACACCAGGCACTCCTGTCTTCCACTGCCTCCCGCAGTTTGGTCAAACCCATGCTGGTAGCTTCAAGAACACTGTCCAACCATCTCGACCTCTGTTGTCCCCTTCTCCTTGTGCCCTCCATCTTTCCCAACATCAGGGTCTTTTCCAGGGAGTCTTCTCTTCTCATGAGGTGGCCAAAGTATTGGAGCCTCAGCTTCAGGATCTGTCCTTCCAGTGAGCACTCAGGGCTGATTTCCTTCAGAATGGATCGGTTTGATCTTCTTGCAGTCCATGGGACTCTCAAGAGTCTCCTCCAGCACCAAAGTTCAAAAGCATCATTTCTTCGGTGATCAGCCTTCTTTATGGTCCAGCTCTCACTTCCTTAGCAAATGGTAATTCAGAGTCAGTTTGGAAAGGAAAGAAGCATTCTTGGAACTCTCTTTGCTTGAGGTGGTGGAGGGGGGGTGTTAATGCTTTTACTGGCTCCCTTATTGGCGTCTGCGGGAGAAAATGAAGAGGCTGTCATCCTAACACTTCTAGTTTGTTCATAAAATATTCACAGCGGTGTAGGGAAAGTTGAATGAGCCACACACAGGCAGAAAAAGAAAAACTTGACACACGGCCAAAGCAGCTTGATTTACACAATGGTTAAAATCAATTTTGGGGTTTTTAAAAAACCACCAAAGGTAGCGGGAGAACAGCGTGGTGTTGAAAACATCTACTTGAGTGCCAAAAAAAAAACCACACACCCTTTCTTTTTTTCACCCTGTAAGGTCTGTCTTGCTGTAAAATATTAGCCGAAAAGCTTTTGAGGGGTGTGTGTGTCCCACTGTGAAAACTGCACTAAGCTGTGTTGTCAAAGCAAGGAGATGATCACGTACTATTCAAAGTGAAGTGATATCGGGGGAAAGAAGAATGAAGAGTGGGGGGGGGGGAGAGAGAAATCATTTTAAAAAGCACTTGAAGGCAAATTTGTCAGTTAACCAGCCCCTGACCGAAACAGAATGACCTTCGTCAAGATGACAGGCGCGAAGTCCCAGCTGTTAGGTGTCTGCTTGAAAGAACAGGAATCAAACAACGAGGGTAAGATGTGGGTGACAGCACCCACGGCGTATTCTGCATACCTGAAACAAGTTGTCTCCCCTGCCCCCAATACCATCCCACTAAGAAAGAAAAAAACAGCTGTGACATGCGCTGCCGTTGCATGCCTCAAAGAGAAAGCGACAGACAAAATGACTTTAAAAACAATAAGTTGTAAAGGCGCTGTGAGTGCCGGAAGGCTGATGCCCAATTAGGCTTTCTTCAGAATTTCTCCTGCCAGCAACCTGACACTCGGGCTGAAGCAAAACGCAAAGGGAAGGGGGGGGGCACAGCAGCAGCGGCGGCCTGTGCATCAAATAACCAGCAGCATCTGTGCTGCTTTGCAGCAGGAGTTTCTCGCTAGCGACTCAAGAACAAAATGCCACAGTTATTGTCGAGAGGAGAAATGTCCTCTTTAAAAAGAACACACTGCACCAATATTTTTTTGCCCTGAGGGGTTTCAGCTGAAACACTGACTGGTGTTTTCGCACAGCGTACAGAACTGACCGTTTAAAAAAAGGGAAAAAATACAGTGGTACCTCAGGTTACATACGCTTCAGGTTACATGCGCTTCAGGTTACAGACTCCGCTAACCCAGAAATGGTGCTTCAGGTTAAGAACTTTGCTTCAGGATGAGGACAGAAATCGTGCTCCGGCGGTGCGGCAGCAGCAGGAGGCCCCATTAGCTAAAGTGGTGCTTCAGGTTAAGAACAGTTTCAGGTTAAGAACGGACCTCCGGAACGAATTAAGTATTTAACCCGAGGTACCACTGTACTGAGTCAGGCTACTGGTCCACATAGCTCAATAATTTTCCACGACATGGGTTGCCAATGTGGTGCCCGTGGGCTCTCCTGTGCCCACAGTCTTCTCTCCCACCCTGCTGAAGTCAGGCATTCTATGGCTGCATTCCCATGGCAGTTTATTCCATTTTCACATTTCCCCATTAGTTCCGCATTACATTTCAGCTTCCACAAGATGTAAAAGCCGCTTTTGGACCTATGGTGAAAAATGCAGCGCTCATTCAGCACTCATTTCCATATTAGCTGCAAAGCACTTCTATCCACACAACTCATAATTACTGTATTTTTTGCTCTATAGGACGCACCCAACCATAGTACGCACCTTGTTTTAGAGGGGGAGAACAAGAAAAATAAATTCTCCCCTTCTGCTCAGCTCCCCTTCAGCGAAGCGGCAGGAGAAACGGAGCCCCTTCCATTTCTCCTGCCGCTTTGCTGAAGGGGCGCTGCGCAGAGAGGGGGAGATTTTTTTTTCTTGTTCTCCCCCTCTAAAACAAGGTGCGTTCTGTGCGTTCAAGGTGTGTTCACGCGAAGCCTCCAGAGCGTGGAAGCAGCGCTCCCTTTGCGCTTCGGAGGCTTTGCGTTGCTATCGCTGAAGCCAAGGAGCCTGCATTTGCTCCATAGGACGCACACACATTTCCCCTTAATTTTTGGAGGGGAAAAGTGCGTCCTATAGAGCAAAAAATACGGTAGCTGACTGAATTTTGTAGCCAAAGAGTTGCCTAAGTCTTCCTGCCTGTTGCGAGATGGAACTTGATGGTGGACATTAGAGCAGGACAGACATAAGGGGCATAGGAAACTGCCTTTCCCTGAGCCAGACCATTGGTACATCTAGCTAACTATTGTCTACACTGGCGGGCAGCCACTCTCCAGAGTTTCAGGCTGGGGGTGGCGCTGGCTATGAGCTTCCTCCTCTTCTCAGCTTTGCCCCTTGGCTCTGCCTGTCCTTGACTCTGGCTCCCTGCCTTCTGCTCTATCCTTCCCAAAGAAGGGCCTTGACCCTCGCCTCCTTTTATTCTGGGGATAAAGATGCTTGAGTCGTCTTTTTTTTTAATGTAGATAAGCTCATTGTGTAATCACGAACAACTTGGCATGAAAGCTTGACTGAACAGTTCCAGGAACAGTTTGGTCTGAAGTTCTACCTGGTGGCCTTGGATCTTGGCTCTAGAGAACGTTTCCTGGTGCTTCCGAGCAGCACAGCAGGAGAATTTCTGGATCTTGGATGAATCTTACCACTTCCTCTTTGGCTTGGGCGGGTCAAAGTCAAAGGAAAATGGCCCTGCAGGGGATTCCATGCATGAAGCAGGAAATGTTGTGAGGAGCAATCTTTTGAGCCCTTTTGAACCCAAGAGTTTAGTAGATACTTGTGTCGCTCACTTTAGTTCCAACATCTTGAAGGTCCCAGGCCACAGAGAGGTTAGGCTGGCCTCAACCAGAGCCAGGGCTTTTTCAGCTGTGGCTCCGATCTGGTGGAACGCTCTGTCACAAGAGACTAGGGCCCTGCGGGACTTGACATCTTTCTGCAGGGCCTGCAAGACAGAGCTGTTCCACCAGGCCTTTGGCCAAGGCACAGCCAGACGCCCTCCTTTGGCAATCCTCACAGAACTCTAGCCCAATGGTTGCCATTAATCTGATTGGAATTAATTTTATAATGAAATGGTTTTAGAATGTTTTATCATTTTACTGTTGTTAGCCGCTCTGAGCCCGGCTTCGGCTGGGGAGGGCGGGATATAAATAAATATTATTATTATTATTATTATTATTATTATTATTATTATTATGTGAAGAAAGATGGACTATCAAGTCAATGGCTGACACCAGCTGTATGTAGCATTCTTTGCATGCAAAAAAACCTCCCAGGTTCAATTCCTGGTATCTCCAGGTAAAAACTAGGACATGGGTAGGAAAGCTAAGGCCTGGGGGCCGGATCCAGCCCAATCACCTTCTAAATCCGCCCCGCGGATGGTTCTGGAAGCAGTGTGTTTTTACATGAGTAGAATGTGTCCTTTTATTTAAAATGCATCTCTGGGTTATTTGTGGGGCATCGTTCAATTTTCCCCCAAAAATATAGTCTGCCCCCCACACAAGGTCTGAGGAACAGTAGACCAGCCCACGGCCGAAAAAGTTTGCTGAGCCCTGAACTAGGAGATACCTCTGTCTGAAATCCTGGAGAACCGCTGCCAGTCAGTGTAGACATTACTGGTCTGACTTAGTACGATTCCTATGTCCCTATTCTGTTCAGGAACTTCCAAGGATTTGAACATTTGGATTTGAACATTTCACCTACTCTCACTCTCAAAAGCAAATTTTAAAGTGGGTAAAGGTAAAGGTAAAGGGACTCCTAACCATTAGGTAAAGTCGTGGCCGACTCTGAGGTTGCAGCGCTCATCTCGCTTTATTGGCCAAGGGAGCCGGCGTACAGCTTCCGGGTCATGTGGCCAGCATGACTAAGCCGCTTCTGGCAAACCAGAGCAGCGCACGGAAACGCCGTTTACCTTCCCGCCAGAGCGGTACCTATTTATCTACTTGCACTTTGACGTGCTTTCGAACTGCTAGGTTGGCAGGAGCAGGGACCGAGCAACGGGAGCTCACCCTGTTGCGGGGATTCGAACCTCCGACCTTCTGATCGGCAAGTCCTAGGCTCTGTGGTTTAACCCACAGCACCACCCGCGTCCCTTAAAAGTGGGTAGTTAACTGCTTTTTTAAAAGGAATTGTGATCATGATTCTGAACTTAATGGTATTATTTATTGCATTCAAATTATGGTAAGCCAGGGTTGCTGTTTTTGAAGTGGGGGCCCTCCTGTTCACTCTAGAGAGGGAGGCCCTGGACATCTCCCCATAAGACCTGCCTTCATATGATAAGCACATAGGGAGAGCCAGGGGCCCATTGAGTCTAGCATCCTGTTCTTTCACTGGCCAACCAGAGTCCAGCAGCATGATATGCATTAAGCACCTCCAACTCCCCACGACGGTTGCATGTCTGTCTATTGCAACACCAGAGGCCTTTGTCACTCAAGTCACTACTAATTTGCTTGCAATTACTGTTTAATCAAAGAGGGCTGAAGGCTAATTGATGCTGTGAATTCATGGCCCACATTATGCAACGGGCTTTTTTTCTTTTTTTAAAGGCAGATCACTTGGCCATGACCAGTTCCTGCCCTCTCTCGTCCATCATTTGACTGCAGTCCTCTCTATATTGCAACCAGAATGGCGAAACTCTTACAAATGGAATCTGCTCTGAGTGGAGGCGGAGCAGATTCAGTGAAAAATAGAAATCAAGAGAACAAGGGTGAAAACAGTTTTGTTGTTCTGTTGGGTCCTGGCTGGTGCATCTAGGAATTTGTATCAAGTGATGTGTTTTATTTTTTTAATCATTTTTATTAGTTTTTGCATATATTTTCCAAACAAAACTTCACATCACATCACATCATCTTCATTTTGGCTATTATAGCCTGAGACTTCCGTCAATCCTGTCTAGTGATTTTCAAATTTGTTATCTGATCTTGCATTTTATTATTATAATTAATGCTTTTAAACTTCGTTTCCTAATTATTTCCTTCCTAAATCATTTTATAATAATTTATATAGTCCTCCTTACAAAACTTATTGTAAAGCGATGTTACATTAATGCAATTGTCTTTCAAATAAATCATATATTTCTTCCAATCCTTAAGGAAGTCTTGGTCTTTCTGGTTCCGAACCACATTATGTGTTTTCATTTACTGCTTTTATTAACTTGCATGTGGTTTTTTTTGCTTTGCAAGTCCTATACACGCTAACAGCAAATTCATGAGCTGAGTGCCAATCTTTAAGTAGTCAAAGTGACCAGAAACTGTTTTTGTACGCAACAACAGCGGTGAGGTTATTGCTGGCCCAGGTGTGGAAACAGTAACAATTACCTACAATAGAAGAGTGGCAGTACAAGGTTATGGAGTATGCAGAAATAGCCAAACTAACAGAAAAAAACTGACATCAGGGTGATGAAACATATCAAAAAGAATGGGGGAAATTTATGTTGCATATAGAGAAGACTATGTGAAATAGGGAAACCAGCAGAACTGAAAGAAACCTCATAACGGGAAAATACAAAGAATTTTATTGGATAATAATATCAAAATGAATTAAAAATGTATATTATGACCATTGTTGAACAGTATTTGTAAATGAATATAGACAGACAACAAGAATATACATATAGAAAGATTTATTTGTTTACAGACATTTCATGGACAAAAATTGAAGAACAACCATATACAAAATGGATAAAGACAATGCGAAAAGTTAAAGACAACACAAAAAAGCCTGAAGAAGTAAGGAGGGAAGTCAGCTCGGGACAGCAAGAACAAATGTAAAATATAATGTAATATGTGTATGTATAGGTAAAGGTAAAGGGACCCCTGACCATTAAATCCAGTTGTGGCCGGCTCTGGGGTTGCGGCGCTCAGCTCACTTTATTGGCTGAGGGAGCCGGCATACAGCTTCCAGGTCATGTGGCCAGCATGACTAAGCCACTTCTGGCGAACCAAAGCAGCGCACGGAAACGCCGTTTACCTTCCCGCCGGAGCAGTACCTATTTATCTACTTGCACTTTGACGTGCTTTCGAACTGCTAGGTTGGAAGCAGGGACCGAGCAACGGGAGCTCACCCTGTCACGGGGATTCGAACCACCGACCTTCAGGTCGGCAAGTCCTAAGCTCTGTGGTTTAACGCACAGCGCCACCCACGTCCCTTATATAGTATGTAATTTAAAAAATCAATAAAGATCCTCTTTAAAAAAAAAAAGTAGTCACCACCCAGGAAGGTATTAGCTGGCTTGGGGCAACAGAAGGACAAAACAAAAACCTCTGTGGCTAGGATTGACTTCTACCAGCTTCATCATATGCCACCCACAATGAATTAAGTTCTTAACCCGAGGTACCACTGTATTTTATTATTAGGCTGCCTGTCAATAAGCTTTTTATTATGTTTTTATCATGGATGTTCTGTAATGTGTTTTTAATGTTATACACCACCCTGAGATCTATTGATAAAGGACAGTACAGTGGTAACTTGGGTTACATATACTTCAGGTTACATACGCTTCAGGTTACACACTCCGCTAACCCAGAAATAGTGTTTCAGGTTAAGAACTTTGCTTCAGGATGAGAACAGAAATCGTGCTCCAGCGGCGCAGCAGCAGCAGGAGGCCCCATTAGCTAAAGTGGTGCTTCAGGTTAAGAACAGTTTCAGGTTAAGAACGGACCTCCGGAACAAATTAAGTACTTAACCCGAGGTACCACTGTATATTAATAGAAACAATAACAACAGTAATAATATTAATATTATTAATATTAATAATAATAATAATATACATGAGTTCTAGCGTTACGAGAGAGAAAAACTTCTCTATCCTCTCTCTCTTTACCATGCATAATTTTATAAACTTCTATCATGTCCCCTCTTCCTAAACTAAAAAGCCCCCAGTGCTGCAGTCTTTCCTCCTAGGGAAAATATGTGGTTCCCTTGATCACTGTGGCTGCTCTTTCAATTCCAAAACTGTCCAAAATAAATGGCAGAAGAGGATGGTGTCTTCCACCTCCCTGAGGACCTGTGGGGTCGAAAGGTGGTTTTCATTTAAAAAAAATACCTAATAAATAAAACAAAATCAAAACTTATTTTGTGGTCACAGCTGTTTCCCAATAACTTGGCAATATGACGCCAGGCTCAAAGCTCGCATGATTTGAAATTCTGTTCCATCAGTCACTTGACACGCTGCTCAGTGTGCCCATGTGAGGGCTGCTGGTCTGGGCAACGCCCATTATTTCAGAGTGAGTGTGAACGGGAAGAGAGACTGACACATCAAGCCCTTTTCCATATTCTCCAATAAACGTATAGGTCAATTTGCATACGTGCCTCATCTGCAGTAAGGAGTTGATAATTAATAGCAAAGGTCAAAGCACTCCTCTGCCCTTTTTTTCTAAATCCAGATGGCTTTATAGAAATGTCAAATCCTGGAATGTGACTATTTACCAGCCTGTCTCAACCCAAGTGGAACAAGGCCCAGATCCCCACCACCACAAAACGGGCCCAGTTTGACTCAGGATTGGGGCCATGTACAAATGCAGTGTACAGCTCTGGCCTTTCCCTCCAGGGCAACAGAGAATATGTCTGCCCCATCTTGTGTGTGGCAGCTCTTCAGATATTTGGCCACTGGTCCCATCACCTCCTGGCAAATAGAAGGGGAAGAAATGGAGGCAGTGAGAGATTTTACTTTCTTGGGCTTCATGATCACTGCAGATGGTGACAGCAGCCATGAAATTAGAAGACGCCTGCTTCTTGGGAGAAAAGCAATGACAAACTCTAGACAGCATCTTAAAAAGCAGAGACATCACTTTGCCAACAAAGGTCCGTATAGTTAAAGCCATGGTTTTCTCAGTAGTGATGTATGGAAGTGAGAGCTGGACCATCAAGAAGGCTTATCGCCGAAGAATGGATGCTTTTGAATTATGGTGCTGGAGGAGACTCTTGAGAGTCCCATGGACTGCAAGAAGATCAAACCTATCCATTCTGAAGAAAATCAGCCCTGAGTGCTCACTGGAAGGGCAGATCCTGAAGCTGAGACTCCAATTCTTTGGCCACCTCATGAGACCCTGGAAAAGACCCTGATGTTGGGAAAGATTGAGGGCACAAGGAGAAGGGGACGGCAGAGGACGAGATGGTTGGACAGTGTTGTCGAAGCATGAGTTTGACCAAACTGCGGGAGGCAGTGGAAGACAGGTGTGTCTGGCATGCTCTGGTCCATGGGGCCACAAAGAGTCGGACACGACTAAACAACAACAACAGCATCCAGGATACTCAGCAATAAACCCAGGAAACTAAACCTGTGGCATACAGATTCACACCGTAGGAAGTGGAGTCCGTCACTTTGGGTTGCAGAGGGGATGTAGGAGGTTGCCGTATATAGTTGTAATATCCTCCCAGGTTTTAAAAATAAACCTTTCCATGCAGAAAACTAGTGAGAAAGGAACCGAAAGTAGCAGCAAACTGAGCATGCTCAGAAGTAATTTTTAAAATTCCCTTCTATGGGAGAGACTATAGCTCAGTGCCAGAGCACCTGATTTGCCCAGAGAAGGTCCCAGGTCCAATCCCCGGCAACTCCAGATGGAACTGGGAAAGACCCCTGGAGATCTGCTGCCAGTCAGTGTAGACACTACTGAGCTTAATAGACCAATGGTCTGACTCGGTATAAGATATCTTCCTGGTTAAACCAAAGGTCAGGTGTAGTAGAGCCTGGGCAGATCAAAATTGCAAAACAGAATGAGTGCCATTCTTCCACAGTAATGGTACTCAAAGTACCATATGGCTCCAGCAGGATGAAAAATGCTCAAGAGGTTGCATGTAAAATTAAGTTTAGTAACAGCAGTGATTTCTCCATAAGTGTTGCAGGCTCAGCTCTGGTTTACCTGACAAGAACGCAGAGGACAATTGCACAACAGCTCATGATGCTATGGTGATTTGGCGCAGCTCCAGAAGAGAGTTGGACTGCACGTAGCACAAATCTCTATTCATTAAATACAGTGGTACCTCAGGTTACAGACGCTTCAGGTTACAGACTCTGCTAACCCAGAAATAGTACCTTGGGTTAAGAACTTTGCTTCAGGATAAGAACAGAAATTGCGTGGCAGCGGGAGGCCTCATAGCTAAAGTGGTACCTCAGGTTAAGAACAGACCTCCAGAACGAATTAAGTTCTTAACCCGAGGTACCACTGTATGGCTCTTTACACTGGGATTTCTGTAATACTGATGGGCCTTGGGCTTGTTTTTGTTTTTGTTGTTTTTTTAAAAAAGCTAGTTTGGCACTTCAGGGGAGGATCACTTTCTGAAACAATATGCAAACTGGAAGACAGCCATCCATCAAAATTTAGACTTATCTGAATTTTGCAATACAATTCTCTGGCCAAGCATGAAAGCATACATTAGTGAAAACTGCATGGAAATGCATTCTATTAGGGAAATTCACAAACTGATGTGGGAATTTGGAGAACTCAGTGTAAGGTTGGAAAAACGAGAAGCCGAGAGAAACTGAAATTGACAGATTTGCCCATCCCTAAAGTTACCTTGCCCTTGTCACTATTACTCAACTAGTGTCAGAAACAGAGAGATGAAAGCTAGGAGCTAACTGAGACCTTAAACCTAGGTTATGGGTGCAACCACGGAATGCCTAGGCATGCTTTTTTTATATAACAATACAAAGCTGAAATGAACTGCAGCTAAAATATTACATTCATTTTTCACAGGGTCTAGTCCTTCCCCTGCCCACCCCCTTAATATTCTTAAGAGGGTCTCTTCTCCAGTCTACAGAGAGTAGCTGGAAGTGGGGAGGCAGAAAAAGGTCCTCCTTTCCTTCCTCGCTGCAGTTTTAATCTGAAATCTTAGGCGCAGTACTGCGCCCGGCGCTCAGAAACTGCTTGCGCTAATGAAATTCCCTGGCGCAAAATGTGCCTAGAACAATGCAAATTTGGAATACTGCTCTCAACTTAAACTACCCTCCAGGGTTGTTGCAAGGATAAAACAGGGGAGACCATGGGTGCTACCCTGAGTCCCTTGGATGAAATAATAAAATGAAATTAATTGGCATGATAGGTGAACAGAGCATCTTTTCCCACCAGGCTGCTTTTGGGGGTTCCTCTCTTAGTAGAATGGGACGCGGGTGGCGCTGTGGGTTAAACCACAGAGCCTAGGACTTGCCAATCAGAAGGTCGGCGGTTCGAATCCCCACGACGGGGTGAGCTCCCGTTGCTCAGTCCCTGTTCCTGCCAACCTAGCAGTTTGAAAGGACGTCAAAGTGCAAGTAGATAAATAGGTACCACTCCAGCGGGAAGGTAAACAGCGTTTCCGAGTGCTGCTCTGGTTTGCCAGAAGTGGCTTAGTTATGCTGGCCACATGACCCGGAAGCTGTACGCCGGCTCCCTCGGCCAATGAAGCGAGATGAGCGTCTCAACCCCAGAGTCGGCCACGACTGGACCTAATGGTCAGGGGTCCCTTTACCTTTATCTTTACTCTTAGTAAAACTTTTTTTTTAAAAAAAACTTCTGCAAACCTGGGACAACTATGCTCGTGCCTGAGGACTGGAAAAAGAAGGGACGGTTATGTAACTTTCAAAGGGTACAAATAAATGTTGTTCTCACTTTTATTTCTATTGCCTTATTGGAGTGTCCACACCAACTCTGTCCCCACTGTCTTTTAAAGGTTCCCAGAAAGCTCGGCAAGGTCTCAGAAGTACTGCTCATAAACCTCTATTGCTCTGCCACCGTTGTTTCCCTGCGTCACGCATTTTATAAATCTCCATAAAGGAACATTTATGGCCCAAATAACATCTGCCCATCTCTTTTCTTGAGAGCACTTTGCATGTGCAGGAGCTGGCAGAGGAGGTGGGTGTGGCTGTGTCATTTCTACGTACAGGCGGGTTTACATACAGCCTGGGATCATCATCTCTTTCGATTGAATCTGGTACCTAATTCCCAGGACTTGGATATTTAAGAGGCTTTATATAGTTCCTGTGTAAGCTTAAGACTGAAGGAGCGTCTCCACCCCCATCGTTCTACCAGAACACTGAGGTCCAGCGCCGAGGGCCTTCTGGCAGTTCCCTCACTGCAAGAAGCCAAGTTACAGGGAACCAGGCAGAGGGCCTTCTCGGGAGTGGCACCCGCCCTGTGGAACACCCTCCCACCAGATGTCAAAGAGAACAACAACTACCAGACTTTTAAAAGACATCTGAAGGCAGCCCTGTTTAGGGAAGCTTTTAATGTTTGATGCATTACTGTATTTTAATATTTTGTTGGAAGCCGCCCAGAGTGGCTGGGGAAGCCCAGCCAGATGGGCGTGGTATAAATAATAAATTGTTGTTGTTGTTGTTGCAATGCACTCTATGTAGGGCTATGCTTGTGCCTGTTGGTGTGGTAAATGCTGTGGCTAGACCGTTTATGGGCACAGGATACCACCCGCACATAACTCCAGTGCTCAAAAGCTTGCACTGGCTCCCTGTATGCTACTGGCCCAGGTTCAAGGTTCTTGTATTAATTTACGAAGCCCTGAAAAACTTGGGTTCAGGATACCCTTAAGCACAGTCGGCCCGCCCATGAGGCAGACTGAAGCAGCTGCCTCGGGCGACGGAAATCCCGCAGTGATCCCAATAGAAAATAACACTTCTTGCTCACCCGGATGGAGGGTGGAGAGGAACGCACCAGTGAATTAATGTGTGGCTCCGCCCACTTATGCTTCTGGCCCTGCCCACTACTGGCGTGTGGCCCTTTGAATGTTGCCTAGAAGGGAATGTGGCCCTCAGGATGAAAAACATCCCCCTCCCCTGCTTTAGCAGAAGGCACAGAGCTGTCTTTCCCATTGGGTTTACTGGTGCATTGCGCCAGGGCACCGGCCTCTCAGGGGCGCCCCAGCAAGTGGGGGAGCTGCGTGGCTTTGCCGGCGGCCTCCCCTTTCCCTCCTGCATGCCCGCCAGCTGCGCCCCATCAACCATATGGCTGGCGGGCATGCAGCTTGCCTCCCAAACTTCCACAGGAGGAGAGCAATTCCCTCAGAGGCTTGGGAAAAGGTTGACAACTCTGGGAAACAGGGTGTGGGGCGCCAGAGGAATCTTTGCACCCTGGCGCCAGATATGCTTAAGACAGCCCTGAAAAGGCAGAATGGTGACAAAAGTCTGTGAGTCAACCAAACTGGATGTCGGGGATAGGAAATATTCATGCTACACACATGCACACACAGACATGCCCTCTGCTCCCTGTTTGCCTACCATGCATTGGGTCTTAATTGCCCAGAGCTGATTGTAGGTGTTTTGGTTACTGGAGCAACTGAAGCAATAATGTGTTTGGCCACAACATGACTCCTGCTTCGTCCTGCTTCAGCTAGTTTCTCGGCTCTATGTTTTGAAGGCGGGAGAAGGAGGGCAGTAGCTGAGTGGCAAAGCACCGGCTTTGTGTGCCAAAGTTCCCTGGTTCAATCCAGGACATCACTAGTTTAAAAGGATCTGGGAGCTTGCGCTGGGAAATGCAGCTGAGACTAGGGCCATATTCACACCATACTTCTAATGCATTTTGATACCACATTAAACTGTCACGGCTTCCCCCGAAGAATTCTGGGAAGGGTAGTTTGCTTAGGAGGACCCCCCTCCCATAGCTACATTTCCCAGAATTCCCTGGGAAGAGGGGTTGATTGTTAAACTACTCTGGGAATTGTGTCTCTGAGAACAGAGGGTTTCCTCCCAAATCTCAGCACCCTTAACAAACTAATATTTTGGGGGACAAGCCACGGCTATTTAAGTGGCATCGTGGTGCTTTAAATGCATGCTGGGAATGTGACCTAGGAAGCTTTGCAAGCCAGGCTAAACAGATGGTACTGTCAAAAGCTCGTCCTACATTCGAGTAGGACCCTGGCAGAGACACACGCCCGAATGGCATGTTCTCTCCCTCCTGGTCGTTTGTTCAGGAGCTTCAAAAGCTTTCTTTTGCCCAAACATCACAGCGACCAATGCCAACAGACACCGGCACACTTAGGGATCCGCAGAGTGTTCGCAGTTTGCGTAACAGACCTCAGCAACTCAGCATTTTGGCTATTCTACTTTATTTGCCTATAAACAAACACAGAGCACTGCAACATCTCTAGCATCAGACAGCAAAGAGAAGGAACAAAGGACAATAGTCCCACTTCACGGAACACAGTAACACAAACATCCTGTCTCTGTCACTACCCACTCTGTGGAATGAAAACGTACACCATCATTTGATAGACAACAATCCCATGACTGCAGACACGGGGAATGAATCTTCAACAGGTACTTGGCTACCTTCTCAGTGTCCCCAAAGCTCACAATCAGTTTTCAAGCACAGCTTTGATTCCTAGTCATTATTCCACTTCAAAGCTTCATGCAGCTTGGGACTGCACTTACCAATAAGACCACCTTCACCCGTATGAACTTTCAAATTGTTAGTATCGTCCTCATGGGGTCTTATCCAGCTCTCTGACTTTGGTGCTGAGGGCCTTTTCCATCATGGCTTCCTGGTTGTCACCCCATCCTCTCCATTCCTTCCTTCCTTCCTTCCTTCCTTCCTTCCTTCCTTCCTTCCTTCCTTCCTTTCTTGTTATTCATAATTTTTAATTGAATTTTCCCAAAAGAAACAAATACAGTCAAGCAATACAATCTAAGTGTTAATGAATCAAGACAGCATGTTCTGTGTTTGCAAGTGAGGAGCATAGCTGTCAACTTTTTAAAGGAAAATTCCCTTATTCTGAATAGGATTCCTCGCAAGAAAAGGAAAAAGTTGACAGCTATGGTGAGGAGGAGATGGGGAAGAAGAAGGGAAATGGCTGGTGGTCCAGACCAAGCAAGTGCTCAGACATCCAAGCAAACAGATCTGCAAAAAGAGTACATATAGCAGACAAATTCTGATCTTTCTTTTGTTTGCAGGTGGTCACCTCCTCATGAACCGCCAGTTGAGCCATGTCCTCCGTCCACTATGATCAGGGTAGATTGGTTAGACTTCTCCTTCCAGTATTGAAGCCATGCTGAGTGTCCTTCAAAGCCTGTTAAATTGTCCCTTTGTCAAATAGCAGATAGGGAGGAATTCTGGACACCACAGTTTAAGGAGGATTTTGGCAAGCTGGAACGTGTGCAGAGGAGGGCGACCAAGATGATCAAGAGTCTGGAAACTGGGTATGTTTCCAGACTGGGTATAGGGAGCTGGGTATGTTTAGCCTGGAGAAGAGAAGACTGAGAGGTGGTATGCTAGCTGTTATGTACTGAAGTTCTTACCCTGGACCAGCAGGGGGATACTGTAGATAGTTATGCAAATTAAGGATCGAAAGTGACGTTCAGTGATTGGATAGTTTTAGAAAGTTGCTACAGTTACGTTGTTCTGGAGCTCTATATAAGCAGGCTGACTGAGCTCTTCAGTTCAGTTCTGTTTCAGCTTACAAATAAAGAGCTGCTTTGGAAGAATCGCTGTGTCGTCTGACATGTTCACCCACAACTTAACACTAGCCACATTCAAATACGTGTAGATGCAGCAAGCTTGTTTTCTGCTGCTCCAGAGGGTAGGACCCAAACAAAGATTCAAATGGCTAAACTTTAGGGAGAACTTTCTGGAGGTGAGAGCTGCTTGACAGTGAAACGGACTAGGTTGGAAGGTGGCGGGCTCTCCTTCATTGAAGGTTTTTAAATGGAGGTCAGATAGCCACCTGTCAGAGAGTCTGCAGCTGTGGTTCCTTCATTGCAGGGGGTTGGACTAGATGCCCCTTTGGGTCCCTTCTGACTTTACAATTCTATGATTCTACAGTGAAGGCAAAATGTGAGCTCAGCCTTTCCTGCCTCCTGACGGTTGGCTCACTCCGGTAGTGCAGCCATGACATTTCCCTCTCCTTCCCGCATTTTGAAGCAGCGTTGCTCTTGTATCAATAGCTTAATCCTCTTTTTCCCCGTCGGTTGCTCTCTCGAACTCTGTCACGAGCTGGGTGCTTTTTTTCATTTCCCCCTTTCATTTAGAAACAAAAATTCCATAGCGGCAGTTTTTATACAGAACAGCGCTTATCTATAAAGCGGCCAGGCGAGCCGGCTTTCCCTTATCGCAACCCTACTTAGCAACTCGGGCCGTTCGGGAGACGCTGAGGGGAAATTAATGTCGCCAACGCTAACTGCTCTTCCTCACAAGAGACGGGGCCTCTCTGCTGCCGTAGGACGTCTATCGAATGAGCTGTGATACTGGGAAAGAGATTTTTTCCCCTTTCTTTCTTTCTCCCTTCTCTCTCAAGGTGAAAAGTAGAGAAGAACAATGAGGCAGAAGAAACTTAACAACAAGACGGAACAATTGCGTTTCTGGAGTAGGCCGAAGCCTACTTCAGGATCGGAACCTAGTGCCCTCCAGAAGTCATTGGACTTCACATGCGAAGTCTTGTAATTTGAGGTGCAATGTCCCCTGAAGAGGGAGGCATTGTGGCTAGAAACTGTTGATAGTTCTGTTCTCTGGAGGGGGGGGGGAGATAGGAATCTGCATTGCACTGAGTCAGACTTTGGTTCATCTAGCTCAGTACTGTCTACACTGGCTGGCAGCAGTTTTCCAGTGTTTCACACAGGGGTCTTTCCCAACCCTAATGGGAGGCCTCAGAGATGGAGCCTGGGGCTTTCTGTATGCAAAGGAGGTGCTGTGCCCCTGAGCTAAGTGCAGCTGGATCTCATCCCTTGACCAGCATAGCCTTGACTTGGCGCTAGACACAGAGTCCTCAGAGGATGAGCCAGACACTCCACAGGTTCCAGGAGCTTGAGGAGCAGGCAGGGATTCCTGAAACAAGTGCTGAGGACCCCCTTGCAGGGTCCTTTGGGGAGAGGCCTACTGAAGAACCCTTGGAGATATCAGAGGAGGAGATGCAAGCAGCCTTCAAGAAAGCAAGCATTAAAAAAAAATTCCAGGAGCAGACCAAAGAGCAACAACATAACCGCAGTCCCAGAGTCGTTGCTCAGCTCGTGAGGGGTCTGCTCTTGAGCAAGGGGTCTACTTGTGAGTAATTGATCCTTGGAACACCTTTACTACCAGCCGCTGGAGTTGGGGAGTTGGCTAGGAGCCCAGAGGATAATATAAGGACCACATTCAATCCATGCATTTAAAGCATTATGATGCAACTTTAAACAGACATGGCTCCCCTCCGCCCCAAGGAATTGTGGGAGCTGTAGTTTGTTAAGGGTGCTGAGAGTTGTTAGGAGACTGCCTATTGCCCTTGGCAGTGATACATTTCCCAGAGTTCCCTGGGAAGATGGATTGACCCTTAAACAACTCTGGGAACTGTAGCTCTGTGAGGGGGTTTCCTAACAATGCTCAGCACCTTTAACAAGCTATAGTTCCCAGGATTTTTTTTGTGGGAAGCCATGGCAGTTTAAATTGGTATGATCCTACTTTAAGTATGTAATGCAAATGAGGCTTTAATCATGGCCATGAATTTTAGTGGGTCTACTCTCAGTAAGACGCCAACAACCAGGGGGAGCGTTATTGGGCTGCTGTTTTTATTTTGATTATATATTTTGTGGTTTTATATTCTGATTTTGTTCTATGAACTGCCCTGAGACCTCCGGGTATGGGGGGGGGTATATAAATTCAATAAATAATAACTAATAACAATAACACCTCTGAGCACAACCCATAAAACACAAAGCAGAATGTGCTTGCAGGTGTCCCATTTCCTCTTCCAATCTGGTACTTCATTACCCAAAGTAATCTATCCATTAATTTGTCTTTTATATTTTCTCCCTCTTTTTAATAATGTTATTTATTCATGATACACTCGTGCCATTATCTACAAATCCTATTTATTGCCATATTAATGTTTTATCATTTTCCCTGATTGATTAACATATTAAGACATCATATTAAGAAATCTATTTTAATTCTCATAAGCTGGTAGATGCATTTTTTGCTTTTGCTGTTAAACTTTTAATGACTTTGTTTTATCACTTTCCTCTGTAATGTTCTTGTTCTATCAGATTGCTTATTTTTTTATTTGGAAAAAATAGAGGCACCTCTGTATTTGTGCCACTATATTTCACACCATGGAACCACACATGGAAGAGGTTTGCTTCACCTAGGTTCCTGCTTGTAAGCTTCCTTCAGGCACCTGACTAGACACACTGTGAAGAATTAGAATGTTGGACTAGAGGACCCTTTGCTTTGATCTGGTAGGGTTCTTGTTATGTTTTAAGAGGACTGAGCGGAAGAAACCAACAGGGGGTCCAACAGTCAGTGCAGAGTGTAATAAACAAAAAATGCCCTTATTCCCTTATGGGGACACAAGAGCCCTTATAGAGTCCTTTGTAGGTTCTCCATCAGTAGGAGAAAATAACAGAGGCCAACCAGAGAACATTGAGAAGCAAAGCAGATAGTAAGCCTGATCTTTATTGAAACTGTTGCAACAGGGTGCTCCCCTCACACACAGGAAAGGAGGAGGACCCCTAACAAAGGTGTGCCTGCCCTTATATAGACATTTTAAATTGCCTTCCCTGGCGCTCAAGACCACCCCCAGAAACATCATACCTACATCACAGAAAAGGCGGTCTACAACAGAAATCTGAGGGCGTTGTTTATCTCGTCTGACAGACTACCTGTTAATGGTCACTTGATTGGATACCCTGGGGAGCCTGGCCAGTCTTTTGTAATGACAAATACTTAGTTCCTGAGCCAGGTCACAGGCTCACCCTATTCATACACAGACATACCCTTAAGACAGGATTTATGAACGAAAAAACAATGGGGAGGCTCTTCCATTTTCCTTTGACCTTGCAGAGATCAATTTAAGAGGGACAAAATGGTTTCATGACTTTTTCTGTGGGATTTCAGACATGTGGTTTATACATGCAGTTATGAACATTTATCTTTTATATACATGTATAAGACCTAAAAAAAATTATTTCAAGAGAAAAAGTGAGGGGCAGGTGGGGCCCATCAACCTGGGAAGGTAGCCCATCTATTCTAGAAGAAGGAAAACTCTGATCCTAACCCCCCACTGCCTTGCAGGATATCTTTGGGAGAAGAAAAGGCTAAGGAGTAAACCTTACACAAATGCAGAATGGAGTCCCTAAGGTGGTTGGGTGGCGCCTTGTATACCTTCTTCTGGCAACTTCGGCAGCCAAGCTGGTGCCAAATGTCTTGCTCTGCTTTCCTTTGGACCACATCAGTGAGGCTGAGAGTGGAGGTTTGTTGTCTGGGCAGCCCAGGACCTCCACACACACTGCCTAGGCTTGTGTCCCAGAGAGGTCACTTCTGTGCTACTAACGCAGCAGTTTTACTTCACCTCCAGAGGCACACTCCACTGTTTCTCGAGACAGAGGCCAGCAATATCACCTGGGGGATATGTGTGTGTATAAATATGCCTGTATTAGCAAGCATACAGAAATACATAGGATTTGGAGAAGCTGCTTCTTGGGGGAAAAGCAATGACAAACCTAGACAGCATCTTAAAAAGCAGAGACATCACCTTGCCGACAAAGGTCCGTATAGTTAAAGCTATGGTTTTCCCAGTAGTGATGTATGGAAGTGAGAGCTGGACCATCAAGAAGGCTGATCGCCAAAGAATTGATGCTTTTGAATTATGGTGCTGGAGGAGACTCTTGAGAGTCCCATGGATTGCAAGAAGATCAAACCTATTCCATTCTTAAGGAAATCAGCCCTGAGTGCTCACTGGAAGGACAGATCCTGAAGCTGAGGGTCCAATACTTTGGCCACCTCATGAGAAGAGAAGACTCCCTGGAAAAGACCTTGATACTGGGAAAGATGGAGGGCACAAGGAGAAGGGGACGACAGAGGACGAGATGGTTAGACAGTGTTCTCGAAGCTACCAGCATGAGTCTGACCAAACTGCGGGAGGCAGTGGAAGACAGGAGTGCCTGGCGTGCTCTGGTCCATGGGGTCATGAAGAGTCGGACATGACTAAACGACTAAACGACAAGGAGAAACTGCTTGAGAAAATGTGCGTACAGTATTTGTCAAACCTTCATTCAAAAATATGCTGATTAGGGAAAACCCCTGCTAAAAAATGAAAAAAAATTAATGATTGTTATTTCTTTTCTTTCAAAAAAAGAAAAAGATCTGCAGATTGCTGGGAAATGTGGAGAACTGAATTTTAGATTAGGGAACTGAGAAATGGTGAGAAACCATTTGCCTTCCCCTACCTGTAACGAAGTCTAAGCAGATGCTAACTGAAACAGACACATATTCTCTCCCTGTCCACTTACCTTCCTTTCCTTTCATTCCCTTGTAGTAAATTTAAGACTGTAAGCTCCCTGGGGCAGGGATCCATATCTCTTGTGCTCTCTAATGCGGCCTGTGTGCTGACAGCACTGAGTAAATATGCCGGAAGTGAGTTTCGTTGGCGGGGTATGTGGATGCTTCTACAGCGCTGCAAGCTCTCAGCCACTAAGCCACAGTACTACAAGTTTAATCCTATTAAACCCTTGCGCCAAAGGAAATTGCTCCAGGCTAAGAGGTTTGCTTTGCTACAATACGCATCTCTGATCACTGAGACAATTTCTGGAGGGCATCAGCGCTACTTGAAATTAAGCCCAGTTCAGTGCTTTTTTTGTTGTTTCATGTGAATCAATTCTCACAAGCTTTCTTCTCCTTTTTAAGTGTTATGTTGGGGGTTTTCGACTTCTTGCAAGCCTGCAAACAGTTTATTGCTCTGCAAGCAGGAATTGAGCTGTCATAGATAGTGCTGGTATTTGTATAAGGAAAGATATATAGCCTCCCTTGGCTTGGAAGCTGAGTTCTCTGGCTAGGGGGCCTGGCTGAAGAGAGATAAGGCGAGGGCCTCCTTTTCTTAATGGCCACTAGTTAAGTTAAAACTGAATAAACAAATAAAAAAACCAGCTATTTCCCGCCGGGGAAACAAACAGAACTGAAAAAAGGAAGGCACCATCATGGCCTGGTGCAGTTCAGTCGTGTTTCATCTGGAACCGGGAGTCTTAAGTTTGCAGAGGAAGGAGAGGATGGTCAAAGTGTGCAGATGTCAACACAAGAACCCCCTGCTAGATTGAACCCATGGCCCATCTAGTCCAGCAGCCTGCTCTCAAATTGGCCAAACAGAAGCCTATGGGAAGCATGCAAGCAGGGCCGGTTAAAGACATTTTGCCACCTGAGGCAAAATAGAAAATGGTGCCTCCCTCCCCTGCTGTTGCTGCCTGAGGCAACCGGAGGCAGCCAAGGGAAGCCCAGGTGCACTGAAGGTGGTGGGAGAAAAATAAGGAGGCCAAAGAGAAGCAGGCAGCAGCAGGTCTACCCTCTCTTTCCAGGAGGTGGCCACAGGTTCAGTGGCGTAGCGTGGGTTGTCAGCACCCGGGACAAGGCAAGTAATTTGCGCCCCCTAACCCGGGGCAAGGCAAGTAATTTGCGCCCCCTAACCCCTAACCTGCCACCGCTGCCAGCTTCTTCTTGCTGCTGCCTGGTCTGGTCTGGTGTGGTTCTCTCCCGCGCTCAGCGCTGCGTGGCCGCTGCACTGTCCCTCCCCCAGATAGTCCCTCGCTCTCTCTCCGCACCGCACGCCTGGCACCCACCCCCTCCACAGTGGGCGGCGACCCGGCGGCTCGGATCAGATTCGCACAGCCAGCACTGCAGTGAGAGAGAGTGAGTGAGCCAGGTAGGGGCAGAGAGCTGCGAGTGCGAGCGCGCCCCCCCAGATGTTGCGCCAGGTGCGGCCGGCCCCCCCCTGCAGCCCCCACGCTACGCCACTGCACAGGTTACAAGCACAAGAGAAGGAGGAGATCAGTCAGTGGCATGCAGTGAAATTTTTCATAGGGGAACAGTAAGGGCCAGAGGCACTAGCTTGCAAGGGCAATTGGGGGGTTGACATCATACACATGATGTCATGATGTCCTGACATCATGCATGTGAGCATAGTGCTTCCCTCCCTAAGCTGGGCAGAAGCTTAGGGGCACATTTAGGGGACTGGCCTAGTTCCCCTACTCCATTGTGAGCAGTGCAATGCTATGGAGCATGGCTCTGTCGCCTCTCCCTGCTGTGCCCAGCCTGCCGCCTGAGGTGGCTAATGAGCAGGCCGGCCCTGACTTGAGCACAACAGCAACTCTTCCCCACTTGCCATTCTCAGCAACAGGTGTTTAGAAACCTACTGCCTCTGGGGGAAGATAGCCATTGATACCCTGGGCAGCGCTTGGGGGAGGGAAGAGAAACCCACAGAACCAATCTAAGTTATCTCATGCAAAGAGAACCTGGTGGAGTCCCCTGACTAAACATCTGTGAGCCCTTGGGGGTCTGCAGGTGGCAAGCTGAGAACCCCAACTTGGCAGTTATCCAGCCAACATGTTATTGGGGCATGGATAACTGTGACTAGGGAGCCAGTGTGGTGTAGTGGTTAAGAGCGATAGACTTGTAATCTGGGGAACCGGGTTCGCGTCTCCGCTCCTCCACATGCAGCTGCTGGGTGACCTTGGGCCAGTCTCTCTTTGAAGTCTCTCAGCCCCACTCACCTCACAGAGTGTTTGTTGTGGGGGAGGAAGGGAAAGGAGAATGTTAGCCGCTTTGAGACTCCTTCGGGTAGTGATAAAGCGGGATATCAAATCCAAACTCTTCTACTAGATCATCTCCCTAAGGACACACGGAGAACCCTGCTAGATCTGGCGCAAGGCCCATCTAGTCCAGCCTCCTATCATTATGGTGGCCTTCCAGGTGCGTGTTAGGAATCCCCCATAAAACACCACTCTCCCTGCTTTTGATTCCCAGCAACTAGCATTCGGAGGCGGACTGTGTCTTCCCAAAAAGAATTATTGGAGGGAGGGTTTTGGTTGTTTTTTTTTTACCAGGGAGTGATGTGAAACAGAAGATGGGGACAGCTGGAGCAGATGGCCGTTACATCGAAACGTCTGCTGCCCAAGCTCAGGTTATGGAAACACTGAGAGCCCAGGGAGTGAGTAAGTACTGGAAGCACAGTCAGAGGGATTTGCAAATAGCCATGTGGCTAATTGATTTGATCTCGGGGCTTGTTGCCTCTTGCCTCCTCCAAACGGTGGTTCTTTAATGAGGCCCGCTGACTAATTGGCACTCATTAATGGGACCGTGACTGCCAGTTGCTCCAGGCCCTGTTTTGCTGCTCTGCATGATCACGGACGCCTTGCTTATGAATAGGCATCCTTCTGAACATTCCCGCCATACCTGGGGATAACAATTATCCCTTGTTCTCATGCACTGATCAGGTGCTGCCTCTTTACTGTTCTCTGGCTCATACCGGTGCGCCTCCCTGGGCCCTGCATAAAAGCAGAGAGGGGCCAGTCCATAAGGATAGTGCTGAAGCTCAGACATGAGAATGTCCCACCCTGTTGCTATGCTTTATTCAAAGGCCTTACCGTGTGTGGGGAGAGGGGGGGGGAGGAGCTCATTGGTAGGGATGGAGAGATCTGACAGCTGTGGTTTTCATGCCCACCCCCCAAAAAATCTTAAATTCTTTACACTCCCACAGAACTCATAATTATAAAATATCCTTATGGGAAATCCATCAGTGTTTCGATTCAAATTTTCCCTACCATACATATTTTTGTATACAGTTTGTTTGTTTTAATTTGTAGACAACTCTTCCTCTGAAGATCACAGAGTGGTTCATTCACAACATAAAACACAATATGAAGAAACAAGAAACCCCTACACAATAATAATACTGTGGTACCTCTGGTTACGAACTTAATTCGTTCCGGAGGTCCATTCTTAACCTGAAACTGTTCTTAACCTGAGGTACCACTTTAGGTAATGGGACCTCCTGCTGCTGCCACGCCGCCGCCGCCCGATTTCTGTTCTCAACCTGAAGCAAAGTTCTTAACCCAAGGTACTATTTCTGGGTTAGTGGAGTCTGTAACCTGAAGCGTCTGTAAAAACAAACAAACCATTAACTCCACTCCCACAGACACATTTAAAAGGCCATAGAACAGGGGTAGGCAACCTAAGGCCCGTGAGCCCAATCGCCTTCTAAATCCAGCCCGCGGACAGTCCAGGAATCAGAGTGTTTTTTCATGAGTAGAATTTGTCCATTTATTTAAAATGCATCTCTGGGTTATTTGTGGGGCCTGCCTGGTGTTTTTACATAAGTAGAATGTGTGCTTTTATTTAAAACGCATCTCTGGGTTATTTGTGGGGAATAGGAATTTGTTCATTATTTTTTCCAAAATATAGTCCGGCCCCCCACAAGGTCTGAGGGACAGTGGACCGGCCCACAGCTGAAAAAGGTTGCTGACCCTTGCCATAGAACATCAATCAGCCAAACACCTGGCTAGAGAGAAGTGTTTTCACCTGGTGCCTAAAGATATGTAACGAAGGTGCCTGGCAAGCATCCCTGGTGAAAGCATCCCACTTTAGAAAAGGCCCATTCTCATGTTTCTGCCCTCTGGACCTCTCATGGAGGATAGCCAAAGAAACGCCTCAGATGATGACTGCCGGGTCTGGATCAGTTTATATGGGGAGAGGTGGTCCTTGAGGTATTGCGGTCCCGAGCCGTTTCAGGTTTTATACGTCAAAACCAACACTTTGAATTGGGCCTGGAAACTAACTGGCAGCCAGTGCTGTTGGACCAGGGTTGGTGTTCTGTGCTCAAACGGTCTTGCCTCACTGAGCAACATGGCCGCTGAATTCTGCACCAGCTGAAGTTTCCGAACTATCTTCAGTGGCAGCCCTACACATAACGTGTTGTAGTAATCTAAGCTAGAACACTAATAATATACTCTTTTGCAAGCAATACTGTGCTATTTCCACTCTAATATGCGCGTTCTCCTACACATGAGTTGGTTGGGGTACTGCTCCGCAAAATTATGAGAAGGGTGAATTTCAATAGATGTTCAGGTTTTGGTTCCAGTATTGGCTCAAGAAGTGAGAGTTAGCATCTATACATCATTTTCATATAGTTTTCTTTCAAAAGAGAACAATCTGCAAATTTCAAATTTATTTTCCACAATTTTATCCTCTGTGAATTTGTCCAGTCCAACAGTTGCTCCTCCAGATCCTCCCAAAGCATGGACGAAGGATAATGGAAATTGTAGTTCAACAGCATCTAGAAGGCCTCAGGCTCCTGAAAGCCATTACAGTGGTATCTCAGGTTACATATGCTTCAGGTTACAGACTCTGCTAACCCAGAAATAGTACCTCGGGTTAAGAACTTTGCTTCAGGATGGGAACAGAAACCATGTGGCGGTGGCGTAGCGGCAGCAGGAGGCCCCATTAGCTAAAGTGGTGCTTCAGGTTAAGAGCAGTTTCAGGTTAAGAACGGACCTCCGGAACAAATTAAATACTTAACCCGAGGTGCCACTGTAAATTGTTTTAAACTGCTTTTAACCTTGAGTTTTAAGTGTTGTAACCCACCCTGGGACTTTAGGTGAAGGGCGGGTAAAATAAAATAATAATAATAATAATAATAATAATAATAATAATAATAGGGTTCCTGCTGTGTCTCTGCATGAGGATCTGATCTGAATTTATTTAGACTGATTAGAAAGAGTGAGTTTTAATGATGAAGTTAAAGGAGGTGGTTGCACGGAGTCTGCTTGGAGGGCCGGCAGTTCCCCAACTCCTAAGTTAGATGGATCAGTCCTTTGAAATTCTGCATAAGGCTGCTGCTTCCTTTGCTCTCAAGCTATGCCTCGATCATTGCCTCCTGACCAGTAATTGCGTGGGAAAAGAACCTGACATCCACCCCGGGAGAATGGTTGCTATTCCTGTAATTGGGAAGCAGAGCCGTGACTAATGAGTCACCTGGCTCTGAAGGGTGACATCACTTGCCTTGCACCTTTCATCCCATTATAATAGTTACATAATCGTTTAGGGCAGTCTCCCCGACCATCAGCAGGAAATGAAGACTGGCCAAAGAGTGTGTAATGGGAGGAGGAGCAGGATCCAAAAGCTGGCATGTGCTCAGATTAACCAAGGCTTGGGAGTAGGATGTCCCCTGATCTTTAGTGATACCTGCTTGCAGAATCGCTGACTCAACCTTCTTGACATTGAGCCACATAAGCAGGAAACGAATAAAAGGAAACCAAGCCGCCCTTCAAAGTACAAACACACTGGCTTTTCTTTCAAAGCGTTATATAAGAGTTCCTCTGAACATGGGCAGAATGCCTTTCCCCAGCCTGAGACATTGCAGCATATTCTCACATAATTAGGGACCTAGGATTTCCTTCCAGGTGTGTTAGTACAGTGGAGTGCAGGTAATAATGATAATAATAATAATAATAATAATAATAATAATAATAATAATAATTTATTTATACCCTGCCCACCTGGCTGGGTTTCCCCAGCCATTCTGGGCGGCTTCCAACAAAAGATTAAAAATACATTAAAACATCAGTCATTAAAAACTTCCATAAGCAGGGCTGCCTTCAGATGTCTTCTAAATGTCAGATAGTTGTTTATTTGACATATGATGGGAGGGCGTTCCACAGGGCCCTGTTTCATGACAATAAAGCAGTATAAAGATTTTAAAACAGGTTTTCAAAAATGAGATTTATATGCATCTTAATAGGCAAATTTTCCTTTTCAAAGTAATGCATATTTTGAGCAGTGGATTTTATGTATACTTGAGTTACCTTCTTAGGCCAACTTGCTTTTAACTCCTGATTTTTACTGAAAATCCTGGTGTGTATTTTATGTTTTGTGTAAACTGATTAGCCGTTTCTAATAATTTAAAAAACAAACAGACACGACCTTCAGCTCCAGGCAGAATGGCCAATAATTAAGAAGGATAGCTTTTGTGGTCTAGTTTCCCCGCCCCCATCCCTGAACTTTAGTTTTGTATTTTCAGCAGCTCAGCTATGTCTTTACTGGACTACAGCTCCCATCACTGCTGACTATTGGTTATGTGGGCTGGTGCTGAAGGGGTTTTCCAGCGACATCTGGAGGGCCACAGATTCCCCACCATGGCTTTCGACAAACACCTGGTTTCCTCTGGCCCACACCAGTTCTGAGTCAGCTGTTAGCCACTGGCTGGAAGGCACACAAGATAACCTCAGTAGACGTTAACTCAGGCCCAAATAAACTACGATATAAACAAAGGTGTAGTGTCAGATTTCCTTTTCAGATCACATTTATTATTGTTGCTGTTACTGTATTTATTAGCTAATAATGGTTTCGAAAAATATTAACATGTAGCAGGAAGAGAAAATAAAACAGGACCGAGTAAAATGAATTTATGCAAATCTGAATGAAATTATGTAAAACCTAGTTGAATAAAGACGTAAAACGAAATCTTGAATTTCCCTGACAAGGCACAGCAGCCTCTCTTTAAGAACAGTGTTTTCTTTTTAAGAGCTTTCTCCTCTTATCTGTTAAACTGCAGAAAACGCATAGCCTTCACAGCTGAATGTTTATTTTGTCCGCCTGGTAGATAAATTGGAGACTCGTGATCAGATCTCCCCATAAAAATTGTCCTAAGTATTGCTCTACCAATGCATTACAGAGAACTGTTTTGGTTCTCCAACTACAGTGGTACCTCAGGTTAAGTACTTATTTCGTTCTGGAGGTCCGTACTTAACCTGAAACTGTCTTAACCTGAAGCACCACTTTAGCTAATGGGGCCTCCTGCTGCTGCCGCGCAGCCGGAGCACGATTTCTGTTCTCATCCTGAAGCAAAGTTCTTAACCTGAAGCACTATTTCTGGGTTAGCGGAGTCCGTAACCTGAAGCGTATGTAACCTGAAGCATATGTAACCTGAGGTACCACTGTATATTCCTCTCACTTTGTTGTTGTTTTGTGTGTGTGTGTCTGAGCCGAATTTTTGCATTGTGGAATTTTTCTTGTGAAAACTGTGCCTTGTGGAACATGGGTGGGGGGGACAGTTAATGTCCCTGAAAAGTGCTAAAAGCAGGCATGGATAACTCAAAAAAGTTGGCATTGAAATACAATGCAAAAGTTCTATTCTCCTTATACCAGGATATTGGCAAAGACAGAACCTCAGAGGATGGCCTGAATTAGCCAGACAGTTCAAGGTTTCTTCGCCACATTTCTTCTAAGTGACTGGAAGGAGATCTGTGATGAAAGCCAACTCCTGCTCCTCTTTGGAGACTTCCTTGCCTTGCCTGGTGACGAATCACTCCTGGCATTCCTAGAGTGGCTTCCGTGGGAGAGACACGTGCCATTGTGCGTGATATGGATCTGATACTCCCCTCCAGGCAACCAGACCCTGGACCACATCCAGACTTTCCTGCACATGTCATTTGCATATGGATCAGGAGCAGAAAGCCGAAGCATGAACACAGCAGACATGTTTAAAAAGTGCACACACAAGAGTAACTCGTGTCTGTTCTTCCAGCCCCTGATCACAGGAAGCAGAAAACCCTTAGTGCATTATAACAGCTAACATTCCTTTATTTATTTACTTGCCAGCTTGCTTTATTTTTTATTCAATTGCTTTTTAAATATATGTTTTATTGATTTGTTAGCAACAATAAAAAAGTGCAACCAGGACAAAGAATTAAAAATTTAAACCACACAGCCCGGAAGGACAAAAGTACACAGATGCAGCTCAGCTCCAAAGGGATAACGAAGCAGTACCTCATACGAAGGTTCCCTCTGCAAATAATAAAGATATATCAGAAGTATTCTCCACCTGTGGATTCTATCATTATTGAAAACAGAGGTTCTATATCATCTTAAATGAGCCAGACAGTTGCATATACTGGTGGGACTGAACTGGGTTTGTTTACAACCATTTTACACTTTCAAGCTCTGGAAAGTGGGGTGCGGGGGAAGAGAGAGAAAACATAGCCTAGATCTTAACTTTGGGTTAAACAAATGTGTCCCCAACTGATTTTGCCAAACCTGTGCCGATACAGATGCCGTTTGAAACAAGCTCTGCACCAGCACTCTTTGGATGGAGGAATCCAAAAGACTCCCAACTTGTTCCGCAGGACCATCCCAATACACCCCCCCATCTCGACCAGGGAAGACGGGGGTGAGTGAAGATTGATATCAAGAACGAGCCAGGAGTGAAGATATACAGTGGTACCTCGGGTTAAGTACTTAATTCATTCCGGACGTCCGTTCTTAACCTGAAACTGTTCTTAACCTGAAGCACCACTTTAGCTAATGGGGCCTCCTGCTGCCGCTGCACCATCGGAGCACGATTCCTGTTCTCATCCTGAAGCAAAGTTCTTAACCTGAAGCACTATTTCTGGGTTAGCGGAGTCTGTAACCTGAAGCGTATGTAACCTGAAGCGTATGTAACCTGAGGTACCACTGTACATTGGGAACAAGGTGAAGAATCAGAACAACCTTACTGAAGTAGAAATCAAAGGCCATCGCAGGAGGGAAAGGGGCCTGCTCTGAATCATGGCAGGTGGGTGCAGAGCGAAGAAGACGAAGACAAAGAAAAAGAAGAGGAGGAGGAGGAGGAGGAGGAGGAGTTTGGACTTGATACCCAGCCTTTCACTTCCCTTAAGGAGTCTCAAAGCAGCTAACAATCTCCTTTCCCTTCCCCCCCAGGAGACACCCAAAGGGCAACCCCTGCCATTTCCTTCCTAGGGATGGGAGGAGAGCAGCAGGGCCTCATATTCGCCAAGACACCACTATAGAGGCAGCTTATAAATACATCATCATCATCATCATCATCATCATCATTATTAGGGCTGCTTAAGAGGCAGCAGATCTGGCATTCAAGGCGTGTGCTGCCTCAATTCCTGTCACAGCAGCATCATCTGAGGGCAAGGCATTCCTTGGAGGCCAGATCTGCTGCCTGAGGCAGTCACTTCCCCTTGCCTCATGGGTGGGGCGGCCCTGTTGTTTTGCTGGTGAGACCCTGGGAAACAACAGGGGAGGCTGTTCTCCCCTTTCCCCTTCCCCTCCACTCTCCCTGCTCTTTCCCTCCATGGTCCCTGATGTGGTTCAGAGTGAGAAGGAAAGAAGCAAGGAGAAGCAAGTCTGAGCAAAGGGGAGAGCGACCCCCTCCCCATTTTTTTGCTCAAATGCTTGTGTCTTCATTTCCCATCCTGTGTGTGGTAAAAAATGAATACGAGGCAGAGCAATGGAAAGCAGGTTGAGAGATGATAATTGAAGGGCTAGGTGAGATTTAAGCTCCAGGCTGCTTGCTGCTTAAACTGTAATCTGTAGCAGGGGGTAGGGAACTTGTGGCCCGGCAGGTGCTATTAGCCTACAATTCCCATCAGCCTCAGCCAGCAAGGCCAGTTATCAGGAACCAAGTTCTGCTCCATCCCTGATCCAGAAATTTTCAGTGGCTCAGTAATACCAACTGCACAGTCCCTGTTCGTCTCCATCAGCCACGGGGACCAGAAGCAAGTGCTAAGAGCATGGGTAGGCAAACTAAGGCCCGGGGGCCGGATCTGGCCCAATCACCTTCTAAATCCAGCCCACAGATGGTCCGAGAATCAGCGTGTTTTTACATGAGGAGAATGCTTTTACAGTGGTACCTCGGGTTACAGGCGCTTCAGGTTACAGACTCCGCTAACCCAGAAATAGTACCTCGGGTTAAGAACTTTGCTTCAGGATGAGAACAGAAATCGTGCAGCGGCAGCAGGAGGCCCCATTAGCTAAAGTGGTACCTCAGGTTAAGAACAGTTTCTGGTTAAGAACGGACCTCCAGAACGAATTAAATTCTTAACCCGAGGTACCACTGCATCTCTGGGGTTATTGTGAGGCTGCCTGGTGTTTCTACATGAGTAGAATGTGTGCTTTTATTTAAAATGCATCTCTGAGTTATTTGTGGGGCATAGAAATCGTTCATCCCCCCCAAAAAAAATTATAGTCCGAGCCCTCACAAGGTCTGAGGGACAGTGGACCGGCCCCCTGCTGAAAAAGTTTGCTGGCCCCTGGCTAAGAGGAATCACCAAGTTAGGATCACCTGCACAAACTCTCTTTATTAATTTAGCATCCGATGCAGCCTTGTCTGAAAGGCACAAAGATGTTCATACAAAATGCAGATGACACCACCAGGCAGAAATATATACATGAGGTTGTGTTTTGTGGTTTTTATCCATGTCATTTGCAAAGCCCATGTGCCTATTATGTGCATCAACAAAGGGGAGAGATTTTTTAACAGCTACTGTTAGCATAAAGCACTTGAGCAGAGTCTTCCCTTTCTTCTCCTCCACAATTAATAGAAGAACTCTCAGGGCGCTTTCCTGCAATGGATATCAGAAGAGCTCTTGAAGGGATGCCTTTTGTGAAATTTGTGCAACATAATATATGTGCATGAAGGGCGGAAAGTAGAAAAGCAAGATACTTTGCTACGAAAAGGTGGCATCTACAACTTCAAAGGGACGCAGGTGGTGCTGTGGGTTAAACCACAGAGCCTAGGACTTGCTGATCAGAAGGTCGGCGGTTCAAATCCCCGTGACGGGGTGAGCTCCCGTTGCTCGGTCCCTGCTCCTGCCAACCTAGCAGTTCGAAAGCACCTCAAAGTGCAAGTAGATAAATAGGTACCGCTCCGGCGGGAAGGTAAACGGCGTTTCCGTGCGCTGCTCTGGTTCGTCAGAAGGGGCTTAGTCATGCTGGCCACAAGACCCGGAAGCTGTACGCCGGCTCCCTCGGCCAATAAAGTGAGATGAGCACCGCAAGCCCAGAGTCGGCCACGACTGGACCTAATGGTCAGGGGTCCCTTTACCTTTTTACAACTTCAAAAGATTCTGTGGAATAAGGGAACGCAAGATGATGCTATTTAAAAAGGTTAAAAAAAAGAAATCACTTTTTTTAATTGCAAGTTTCTAGCATTTAAGGGCTGCAAAAATATGCTGGCAAAGAAAAAAAAAAGAAACTGTAGTTCTATGGTATAGCACACATTTTGCCCCAGGGTCAATGCTGAGCATCTCCTCCTAAGATAGATCAGGTAAGCAGGTGAGAGAAAAGACTTTTCTTTGCCTGAGATCTTGGATCGCTGCTGCCAGTCAGAGCAGACAGTGCTGAGCTGGGTGGTCTAGTGATTCTGGGTCCACAGACAAACTGCAGGAATGAGGAACGGCTGGTGACAGCTTTGTTCTTCCCAGCCTCTAAGACAAACTTGTGCAGCAACTTTGGAACTGCCTGGCTCATGTGACCTTAGGGCAAATCCTCATATTGCCAGCTCCTTAATGCTAAGGGGTTATCTTTAAATTACAAACTTTCTCGTGACAGGTGGACAAACAGACGAGCCCTTAAGTCAGCTTGGTGTGTTCCTAAGCCAGAAAGAACAGAGGATAGAGAGGGGTGTGTGGATGTGTGTAGAAACTAGCCTAAATAAAAATAAAGTTAAAGTTAAAGTTTACCTTTATTGTTCCACTCCCTTTTGCCTCTGGCTCTACTCAGCACCACCCAGAGTGGCTGGGGAAGCCCAGTCAGATGGGCAGGGTATAAATAATCAATTATTCTTATTATTATTACTACTACCTAGAAAGGAATGTGGCTGACTAGCTGGAAACAGTTCCCCATCCCTGCTCTAGATCAGCAGACCAACTGTCCCCATTTTCCAGGGAGTCTCAGATTTCCAGAAGCGGTCCCGGTTTCTGATTTGATCCTGGAATGTCCCACTTTGCCTTAGGACGTCCCTATGTTCATCAGAGAAATGTTGGAGGGTACTGAGTTAGGCGAACTCTGAGCCAAGGAGATAAATAACTATATAACCTTCAGAAGGCACCTGAAGGCAGCCCTGTATAGGGGAATATTTTAATGTTGAATGCTTTATTGTGTTTTTATATCTGTTGGAAGCTGCCCAGAGTGGCTGGGGCAACCCAGTCAGATAGGTGGGGTATAATAATAAGATGATTCTTACTACTACTATTACAGTGGTACCTCAGGTTACATACGCTTCAGGTTACATACGCTTCAGGTTGCAGACTCCGCTAACCCAGAAATAGTACCTCGGTTTAAGAACTTTGCTTCAGGATGAGAACAGAAATTGTGCTCCGGCGGCGCAGCGGCAGCAGGAGGCCCCATTAGCTAAAGTGGTGCTTCAGGTTAAGAACAGTTTCAGGTTAAGAACGGACCTCCGGAACAAATTAAGTACTGTACTTAACCCGAGGTATCACTGTATTATGGAATAGGATGTCACTATTTTCATCAGAGAAATGTTGGAGGGTATGGATCGGTATTTTAACGAATATTTTATACATTTCATGTAAACTGCTGTGAGGTTTTTGTTGATTAACATAAACCTTTCTAAATGAAAAGGCGCCAAGTTCTCTTTTCTTTCTAAATGGTGGCATAGACACAACAGATCTAACTCTGGGCCTGAAAGCACCAGAAAATATATATGCCAGAGGTCCATTGCCTTCGCTGAGCTGCTTGAAACCGGAACAAAAAAGTATTTCCTTTGCCAGATCTCCAAAAGGACAAAACTTCCACGAAGTGGGCAGGGCTCTCAGGAACTTTGATTCTTCTGTTCAGAAGCTGCTCCAGCCGGTCCTGTTTGTCAACACTGGAAGCCCCGCCCTCTGGGCGAAGCCGGCCAATGACAACGCAGGCCTTGCCTGACAATCAGGAGAGACAGGTAATGCTGATCAGGTAAGTCATCCTGCTAGACCAGAAGGTATAAAAGACACCTGAGTAATTGGCCCGGTGGCCAGTGGTGTGGATGGTGTCCTTTGAGAAGGCACCAGGACAAGTTAAGAGCAGTGTATTGGGAAGGTTTATATCAGGGAAGCATACCAGCATGCCGTGAAGAGGAACAGAACTACTTCAAAGATTTTGCACACTCAGACAGGTAAGTTGATGTTTTGCTTTCTCCTAACTTCTGGGTCAGCAGAAAAGACCAAACTAACTTCAAGGTTGCCATGGGAACTTTTAGGGCCAGAGGAGGAGGACCCCCCAAAAAATCCAAATGGTTTCCCTTCTAGTAATTTATGGGGCCCAATCCACCGGAAGAAAAACTTTATCACATCCCAGCTCTGCCACAGAGTTCCTAAGGTAGCTGTGGTGCATTACCATTCTTCAGCCTGCACCCAGAATTAAGGTTATTATCTAATAATATCCTCAACAGAACTGATGCAAAGTTGTGTGAGAAAGAGCCTGCGATCGGAAATGTTTTCTGCGGTAGATGGGGCAAAGGGCTTGAGCTTAACAGAACCAAGAGAGATGTGTTGGGCTTTGAAATTTTATTTTCCTAACGGTGAACGCTTTCCTGAGGCAACCGGGCCTCTCTTGGAAGCGAGGGTGTGGAATGCAAATTCCAGCATAGTTTTGCAAAGCAGATAAGATAAAACCACTCCCGGGAGATGCTTAGAAGTATAATTTCTGGAAAGGCCTCGGAGGCAGCAACCCAAAAGATACCTCTGAGCGTTGGGCTTTCAGTGACTCCACCTCCTGACACTTTTGAGACAAACATCCTGCCATCATCCCAAGTGTGGCAATTGAGTGTCATCAGGAGGAGAGAGGAGGATGTTGATGCAGGGAGGCGATGGGTCCATTCGATGGCAAACTACCTGCCAGACTGTGGCAAGCCAACAGACGCCTGCCGTGGAGAAGGAATGAAAATGACACATGGAGGATGAAATTGACACATCAGGCACAGGATAGGTGGCAAAGGGTGGGGGTATCTTTCGTATTTCATAGGCCTGTCATGCAAAGGAAGATTTATTTTCAAGGAGGGCAGTAGTGAACTCTCAGAGCATCTGCTTTGCATGCAGAAGAGCTTAAGGCCAGAAAATTGGTGTGTGTGTGTGTGTGTGTGTGTGTGTGTGTGTGTGGTGTGCTCATCTTCCAAACTGGTATTTCATGTTCTCATTTTGTATATTTATGTTGTGAACTGCCCTGTGATCTTCGGATGAAGGGTGGTGTACAAATATACTACTGTGAATAATAAAAAGGTGGTCTCAAATACTCCAGGCAGGTCTGGGAAAGACTCCCTGCCTAAATCCCTGGAGAGCAACTGCCAGTCAGTGCAGGCAATACCAAGCTAGGTGGGCTTTGTAAAGGGAAAGAATACAGGAAGCTGCCTTATATACCAAGACCGTCTTCCACCCACCTGCTTTCCAGTGTAGATTAAAACAAACCCTGCCCTTGGATAATAGCCATTGCTTTCAATGCAGATGTTTTGTTGAGAGTGCAGAGCAGTGTTTTGCAAACTTGGGTCTCCAGCTGCAAGTCCCATCATCCCTGACCACTGGTCCTGCTAGCGAGGGATGTTGGGAGTTGTAGTCCAACAACAACTGGAGATCAGAATTTGGGAAACAGTGGTGCAGAGGGACAACAAAGGGACTGGTGGGAGGTTCTGTCCACCTGTCAAAATGTCCATCCCTGCAATACGGATTTGAAGTGGGGCCAGCAGGGGCCAGCTGCTTCCACACAGCACTTTTATTTATTGCATTTGTTTGTTTTACTTATTAAATTTATATCCCTGACTTCCACCCAAAGGAGCCGAGGGTGGCAAGGTTTTGGGGGGGGGCTCGGCGCTGTTCCTGCATGCAGGTTCTGTGCTGCGTCCACACAGTGAAGTCCTCATAGACGTGCAATCAGATTCTTCCCCCCCTCCATTTAATGCAGTTGTTGCCCTTTCCATATATCAGATCCTGAGCAGAAATGGTAAACTGTTGTTGAGCACGTCCTGCTCCTAATCCCACTCCTAATCTGACATGCTAACCAGTCCACCACACTGGTTTTCTGGGTGTCTGGTGCATGGAGTTTGCAAAAGCTGGTTCACAGCCTGTTCCGATCATTCCCAAACTTATTGCTGGGTCTGCCGCAAGCAAAACAAACACATGCCGTGACTTGGAGCACCCACCCATATTGGGAGTTTCCCTGTTGCTTCTCTTTGCAATTCACTGCTCTGACATTGCCTCTTTCCAATTCTGCTCGTGTGGCACCACAGCTGATTCTGTCACATGCCTCTGCATTGAGCATGATATCCATGCACTAATCCCGAGTTCAGAGTTGGAAATTGATCGCGTGCCCTCGGAGAAGGTTCCCTGCTGCATCTCTGTATGAGTCACCTAACTGGGTGTGAATCACTGATTAGGCTGAGTCAAGCCTGATGTATTGATTCATGCAGATGCATGAGGGATGAGCTTCTCCAGGATAAATTCTCATATGTTGCACGTCCTTTAAAGACATCTGACAGAATCAATATGGTGTCGAGGCTGGAATAGGTGAATCCAGGTTCAAATCTTCACACGGCTGTAAAATTCACCTACCTTACATAATTGTTGCATTGAATAAAATGGGAATACTTGATGGTCACAAGTCCCATTCATTTGCCTCTGTCTCCAGTGTTTAGTAATCGGAGGTACTCTTGCCTTGAAGCTGGGTCAGGCCAAAGACCCATCTAGTCCAGCATCCTGTTTGCACAGTGGCCAACCAGATGCCTCAGTGGGAAAGCTGCAGGCAGGATCTGAGCAACTCTGCCATCAAGCTTTTAGCCCAAATCTGCCAAGTTACTTAATGCGGGCTAGACTTGAGTGCGTAGGAGTCCTTGCTATTGCTTCTGGGTAAGGTAAAACCTGCCATGCCAAGGGCTATAGTGGCATCTTCTTCCAGGAATTGGCATGTGACTGAGGCACATGAACAGGCAGAAGCAAACGGGTGCAGATTAATTAACCTGGAGCCGCAGCATGTAGCAGAGGCATTCAATTCCATTGAATTGGGGTGACTCAATCCTCCTGGTTGAATTTGAATTATTTCCCAGCTCAGCCTAGCCTCAAAAACAGGTTGAGCTAGTTCCATGAGTACTGTACATGGAAATTAGTGTTCCTTGCTTCAGGGCTCTGAGCATCTCACCTGATCGCAGGGAGCCTGTCCCATTAGACACCTCACTGGATGTTTTTAAAACACAGCCAAATTCTTCCAGATGTCTAAAGAGGATTAGTTGCTGTGACTTGGCACAAGCTTTGTTTAAAGTTTCCTGGATTTGCACAGGGCAAGCCGAGTGTGGGAGCAGGCAAGAGGTACAAGCGAGGAGACCTGGGTTCCAATGAAGCTGCCAGGGGACCTTTGGCCAATCGTAATCTCCCAGCCTTCCATGCTTTGCAGGGTTGCTGTGGGGATAAAAAGGTGGGGAAGGGGGAAACAGAACTATATCGCTCAGCCCCAGCTCCATGGAGGAAAGGCAGCATAAAAACAGCCAGGTAGATCTTCTGAGTGCAAAAGAAAAACAAAGAATTTAATTATTAGGAAGGATGGGAACTACAACTCTCATCAGCCCCAGCAAGCTTAGCAGGTGGGAGTTGTAGTTTAGCAACATATGCAGCCCAAGTTTGAGTTAAAATTGTTGCAAGAATTTGATTGTCATTAATTCCCACATTCCTTTCTGGCCTTCTAGGAAGTGAGATTTAAACGACTCTAGGAGGAAGCTCTCCCAAACCAGACCTTTGGCCCATCTAGCTCATTGATGCCTACACTGACTGGCAGCAGCTTTCCAGGGTTTCAGGCAGGGGATATTCCCCGCCCCTACCTGGGATTGAACAGTTCTGCCACCCAGCCATGGTCTTTCCCCAGGAAAAGATCATAGTCTCATCTGGCTTCCTTTTTGGAAGTGCCAAACACTGCAGCTTTATTACACCAGGCTTCTAGGAACTGGACTGTTGTCAGAAGACACCCTTTTAACGTTTTATTGGAAATGGAAGTGTGTGTGTGTGTGTGTGTGTGTGTGTGTGTGTGTGTGTGTGACAGAAGCTGGTTACGTTAAGACGCAGTCATAATCTTGCCTACGCAAACTCCCAGCCTATTAAATAAGGTTTAATTTGGCCGTAAACTAGCGGACGGGGACGGGCTTGCCAGAACTGGGGCTAAGAGCACAAGCAAAACCCTTCCTGTCCCTTAGAATGAGAACCTTCCCCAAAGTGCTGCCCAGGCAAGCGGCGTTGAACTACAACTCCCAGAAATTCCAGGCAGCACAGAGATGGGCAAGTCCACAGCCAGGGCCAGCTGTTATTTCAAAGACAGAAAATGCCAGGCCCCCAAACCCTATTGGCTTCTTCTAGCTGGTGATCCCTGCTGAACGGGCCACTGCAGTACCAGCCTCCACCCACTAGTGGCGCTGTAAGCACCACAGGGATCTGTTGTGGCTTGCAAACTATGGGTTCAAGACCCACTGTGTGCCTTCCTGCCCACCTAAATAGTTGAGACCTGTGTTTACTCTCTGGTGCTAGTACTTACCTCCAGCTCTGAATGGACTTGTCTGTCTGTCTTAGGCTCTTGCGCAAGCTGCCCGTCGCCACTTCCTCCTCCTCCTCCTCCACCGAGCAGGCTAGATAGCCAACCTTAGAGAGATCCCTTGTGGATTTCATGGAGACGGCAACACTTCTCTCTTCTCAGCTTAGGAGAAGCACCGGCTGGGGTATGTTTTTACACTTTTCTATCGGTGGCTCTGCCCCTGGTGGCTGGTGGCTGGTGGAACTGGCAGGGCAGAAGGTGAGGAGGCCAGCAGTGGATGGAGCCAGAGCCAAGGTCAGGCACAGTCACCCCCTGCCCAGCTAGAAGAAAGAAGGCAGGCAGGCGAGGGACTGGCTGAGGTTGGTTGTAGCAGTGCCCTCCTATTCGGCCAGCCTCCCCGGCTTATGGGTGGAGGAACTGTGTGTGTGTGTGTGTGTGTGTGTGCACATACATCCCCAGCAATTGGTATTCAGAGGTATATAGCAGCAGCCCCCTCAGTCTGTAGCTGTTGATAGATGCTCTCTTCTGCCAATTAATCTAATTCCTTTCAGGAAAAACAGAATTCCTTAAAGCTAGTAATACTTGTCCTAAAACTGGATTGGAGTATCAAGTCATTTCCATTATGGATATTTATGGGGAATGTCAGTCCTGGGGGCCACAAGTGGACCTCCAGGCCTCTCTGTGTGGCCCTTCCAACTTTCCCCCAGGCTACCTGTCACCCCACCCTGCTTCAAACCCGCCTTGAGTGCTTTTGTGTGGCTGGTTTGTGCCGTTGCACTTTTCCAACCTGAGGACAGAGAGGAGTGTGTTTGTGTAGAAACTAGCCTACTGTACATAGCTAACATTTGCATGTGTCCCCACCCCCTACAAGATGCAAGCTCACGTATCTACCCATCCCATTTTGGTTCTTCCTTGTCTTGCCCTCCCTTAATACAGATTCTCTCTCTCTCTCTCTCTCTCTCTGCAGATTCCGTCATGTCCTGCTTCTCCCACGTGTGGCACACGGAAGTGCCCAACTCTCCTCCCACCAGCCCCACCAGCCCCGTCCCGGCTGCCCCGCACGAGATCCCCGTCCCCCTCAGCCCCATCGTGATCACGTCTCCCGCCTCAGAAGGCCGCCCCCGTGTCTGCTCGCCGGTGTGCTCTCCCACCTCCGGGAAGGTTCGCCTGGGCTCCCCCACCTCGCCGCAGCCGGGTTCCCCCATCGAGTGCTCCATCTGCTTCAACACCTATGACAACCTCTTCAAGACGCCCAAGGTCCTCCAGTGCCAACACACCTTCTGCCTGGAGTGCCTGGCCCGCCTGACCGCCACCCTCCCCCCTCACCGAGTCGAGGACCAGCTCCCCTGCCCCTTCTGCCGCCAGATCACCGAGATCCCTCTGGAAGGGCCTCCGGGCCTCCAGACGAGCAAGGAACTTCTGGCCACCCTGCCTCCCGAGCTGCAGAAGGAGAAAATGATCTGGATGGAGGGCACCCGCCTCTGCTGCAGGCAGTCGTCCGACCCAGAGAGCGCTGAGCCCTGCATCAGCATCGACGTCGCCCCCAGCAAACCCGAAATCCCTGTGGTGCCCCCAGAGAGCTTCATGAGCAGGCTTGCCCGCTGCGACATGTGCGATGACTGGAAGCGCATCATGCTGCTCTCGGCCTTGATCATCATTCTCTTCTGCATCATCCTGTGGCCGGTCCAGTGCGCCCTGAAGACGGGCAACCTCCGCTGCTTCACCAGGACTTACACGCTGAGCAGGCCACACTATGTGCCACCGCCTCCAACCACCACCCCAGCGCCAACGATGAGCGACATTCTTGACCTGCTAGGGTGAGCTCCAGAGAGGGAGGAGGGACTGTGTTTCAGTGGGCAGAGCACATATTTTGCACGCAGGAGGTACATATTTTGTACCTCCAAGTTGAACAAAACCCTCTTGGCCTAAGACTGTCACAGCGGACAACTCTAGACTCTAGGTGGTCCAACGGTCTGGCTTTCTGAGTTGGGACATCGGTGCTTTCTGCTCTCTCGACATGCTCATGATGCTCTTTTTAGGAACCTCTGGAAACTTTTAAATAAAGACATTGCCGTTCCATACGCCCTGTGGGTTCTGCTGTGTTAACCCAGTTTGTGACTCCCATGGCAATGCAGAGAGCAGAGGTGAACCTTTTTGCAAGGTCAACACCTGCTTCTCTGAAAGATGCCCACCAAAGAGTTACCTGGAATGATGCCTCCCCACACGCCTATCATACCAGCAGGAATAAGAGGCCAGCTGTTCAAAATTGCACATTGTCCTCCCCTGGGCCCATTACATGTGAAAGGACAATGGGAAAAAGGACTTTCCCCCAGAGACTGACTCCCTTCACCAACAGCTTGAATGAAGCCTATGCGCAATTATATCTTGGAGTGCGAAGAGAACGTATTTAATTTTATATGTGTTATTAAACATTTCAATTTTATATAGATGGTGTGTGGTATTCTACAAATATGGCAGTTTCTTTAAATTGACTTAAATATGTGTTGGTGTTTTGCAGGATTTCCCCCCCCCCCGAAGGGTGGGTAGCAGTGCGCAATTGAAAGAGAGAGAAAACAAGCAGAGAATGGTTTCTAAAGAGGTTACGAGGGGCTACCTGCACTTGTGGTCTTTCCATTGGGGGCATATGATTGGCTGCTGTGAGAACAGGAGGCTAGACTAGATGGCCACGCTTTGGCCCAATCCAGCAGGGCTCATCTTGCTAGATGGGTGTCAATGAGGTTCCTTCGTGGTTTATCACTGGTATGACTAGCCTAGGAGAATGCACCATGAATACACTGTACAACACACACACACATTGCAAATCCTTTGCCACACGCAGAAGGTTTCTCAGCAAGCAACTAACTTTCGGAAAGATTTTCTAGAAGAACGAACTTTTAAAAACCCATGGTTTGATTAAACAACCCCTCCCTCCCAACCATCACCACCCAGTGGGTTCTTAAGCCTGATCTGTATTGAGACATCAGCAAACAAATAATGACCCTGTAAGCTAGCAATGGTCATTTTTCCCAACTCTGTTTTAAGCACACAAAAACAAAACGCACCAGCAAGACATCGCAGCTCTGAAGCAACTCACAGAGACTCCCCCCTAACCTTTTCCGAAGGCAGGGAAACATGGTGTCTTGCAAATGCCGTGACATTTATGTTAGAATTCCTGCTCTGTGATTGCAGGAGTCATGGGATTGTTGTCTTTCACATGGCGGTCCTACTCGAGAGTAGGACGAGGTCCTGACAACTTGCACCCATTAAGTGTTCGTTTACAGCTTTCAGCATGGCCCCTTTGTTTACTGCCAGCATTCAAGGTTTAATTTGGAAGTTTCTCACCTCGAGACTACTCTTCTTAAAAAGACAAATTCTACTAAGATAGGGTTGCCATAACTTGAAGAGCAAGAAAAAAAGAGGTCAGCTGCTGCCAGCCCAAGATGGGGTCAGTGGTCAGAGGGCTGGTGTGATTTAAGAGTCCAGCAAAATCTGGAATGCCACAGATGTTAGCCATCCCTGATGTAGGGGGAAAGGTACCCTGTTTAAAAAAACCCTCTCGTTAACATAGAGAAGCATTCCTAATATTCTCAAAATGGTGGCACAATTTGGCATTTTCTCCGCATAAGGGTAAACCAGGCAGTGACGAAAGGTGTTGCTTTACTGTAAGATAGCACAGCCATGTTCAGTCATAACAGTAAGCCAGAGCTGCTCTGAAGGTGATGGACTTCTCCCACATTGGAGGTTTTGAGACAGAGGTTGGGGGCGGCTGTCTGCTAGGGATTTCTTTAGCTGTGAATCTTGCATGGCAGGGGGTTGGACTAGATGACCCACAGGGTCCCTTCCAACTTTACAATTCCGATTCTGCCATAATGTGGTTTCTCTGAAGCAAGCATCACACTGGTGACGCCCGATTCACTCCTACTGTACTTCACTCCTCTCCTGGCAGAATAAGACAACAAGGAAGCTTCAACTTCTAGCTGTTTCTGAACAAGGTGTGTGGAAGGATGCCCGTAGCTCCCTAGCAAGCCATGATCAGCATGGATCGTTTTGTTAGCTAGCCGATCATAGCCTACTAGGGAGCCACAATTGGTGGGCATGGGCAAAATGAGTAAAAGCCACAAACAAGAGTTGCTGCAACATACTACAACCTCAGCCCAGTATACCTGAAGAAGCGTCTCCATCCCCATCGTCCAGCCCAGGCACTGAGGTCCAGCTCCAAGGGCCTTCTGGTGGTTCCCTCACTGTGAGAAGTGAAGTTACAGGGAACCAGGCAGAGGGCCTTCTCAGGAGTGGTGCATGCCCTGTGGAATGCCCTCCCATTAGATGTGAAGGAAATAAACAACTATCTGACTTTTAGAAGACATCTGAAGGCAGCCCTGTTTAGGGACGGTTTTAATGTTTGATCTTTTATCGTGTTTTTAATCTTCTGTTGGGAGCCGCCCAGAGTGGCTGAGGAAACCCAGCCAGGTGGAAGGTGTATCAATAATAAATTACTACTACTACTACTACTACTACTACTACTATTCTCTCCTCTGCAGCTCAGTAAACCCAACCCCACCGAGGAGAAAACCGTACCACACTCCATGCACAACAATGTGCTTTTGCCTCCTATTTCTGTGACGTTTTAACAACTTTCCCTTCCCCACCCCACAAAAAAGGACACTCATTAGCTTACTGTGCTTATATATATATCTATATATCTATATAAAAAAAAAACAAGTTAAAAGGAGATTCGTAGGCTCTATTACAGACATCCAGAGGCACTTGCAGATAAACGGCATCAGGGAATTTGTGCACGACGGGGGGGGGGGGGGAGTTTGTCTCTCTCCTGAATAAGTTAGGCCAAGATTTGTTCCTAAAGCATGGACAGCTCCTCCCTTGACAGGTGGCATGCTGGGTCAATCTTTGGTTTTCTGTGCTGAATCCAAGGTTCAAGTGGTGAAAACGAGCAATAGGTGGCGATGGAAGGTTGTGGAGGACGTGCAGATGCGGCTCTCAGCAACCCCTAATATAAGGGTAGGAAAAAAGGGAGGGGGAAAGAGGTATTCGCTTTATTTATTTGCTCTGAGCATTTGTACCCCACTGTTCAACCAAAAAACACTCCCAGAGCAGCTTGCCTATGATTGAACCAAAACTACCTGCAAGCTTGAGATTAAAAAACAAAATGAAAAACACAACACACGAGGAGAAAGGGACAGGGAGGGAAGAGGAAAATCAAAGCTCAAAACACCAGTTTCTAAACTCTTGTTCCTATAATGACCAAATGATGGCAAGGTGCTTGATGCAGCTGGGCATCCAGCAACGCGGATGAAACTAGCCTTCTGCTTGCTATCTCTTCCACTGAAGCCGCTGGGTGGGGTGGCTGCCCCCTAGATGACAGTGATGGGGAGAGGAAGACTGATGGGGGCCGGCCTGTCACACAGCAGAACACAGCTACTCTGCCTCCCAGCAATTGAACATCACAGTATTAACAGAGACAGAATAGCAAGTGTCTCTGTTTTGGTCCCTGGCAGAACCGCCCAGATCGCGCCCCCTAGCCATGGACAAATTAGCTCTTCTTTCCGCCTCTCCTCCAACCGCCCCCCTTCACCCATTCCATTCACCCTCTATTTAAAACCATTTCTTATGAGGCAATAATCGATACAGTCATACCTTGGATTAAAGTCGCTTCAGGTTGAGTGTTTTCAGGTTACGCTCTGCAGCGACCCGGAAGTAACGGAACGCGTTACTTCCAGGTTTCGCCACTTGCGCATGCGCTTAAAATGATGTCACACGAATGTGCAGAAGCAGCAAATTGCGACTCGCACAGACACGGGTTGTGTTCTTTTCTGGATGCGAACGGGGCTCCGGAACAGATCCTGTTCGCATCCAGAGGTACCACTGTATTTATATTTATGGACATATTCCATAAAGGCCCACAATCGCCTGCGCCCCTGGCGGGGGCCCACCTCGCCACCCCTAGCTACGCCCTTGCATCCCACTAGTCCACATTGAGATGACATATCTCTTTCTCTCTCTCTCTCTCTCTGGCAGGGGAAGGGTATGCTTTTCAGCTCAAGGGCCACATCCCCTTTGGGGAAACCTTCTGAGGGCCACATGCCAATGGTGAGCGGAGCAATGAAAGCAGAATTCTATCTTGGTGGGGTAGGCTAATCTCCACATACACAAGCCCCTATCTATCCTCCATGCAGACAAACAAGAGGCACCATCAGAGTTGCAAGGGCACTTTCAGCCTGACAAAGAAGATGTGGAACAGGGCCGGGGAGGGGGCGTGGCCTGTGGGGAGGGGTGTGGCCTATGTGTCAGGGGGTGTGGTCTGCTGAGAGGGGGCGTTGCCCAGGGGAAATTCTGAGGGCTATGCAAGCAAGTCTGGAAGGGGCACATTTGATCCCATGGCCTGAGGTCCCCCATCTCTGATCTGTGGGCTGCGGTGGATACCATTTCCTTCTCTGCCCTCAAATATAAAATGCCTGGGGCATTTGGGCAGGCAGAGCGGAAGAGAGGGATTGCAAAATGCCCAGAAGCAGTTCCGCTCAAACCGGATCTCCTTTTTTTTAAAAAAAAGAAAACTTGACTATGGTACTACCAGTAATAACCTTCAAACCTTTTCAGAGAGTTTTTTTTTTAAAAAACAACAACACCACACCACTGAAAATGAAAAGAAAACCTTTCAAAATGCCCCCTGCCTAAAATTTGTCTCCTGTGAATGGGGCAGTGAATATTGGGTGATGAGGGGGGCGGGGAATCTCTCTTCCTCTACGGCGTACGGAACAGGAATGTTCCACGCTGCAACATTTTTGTTGCAGATCCCACTGGTCCCTTAAAACAGCGTTAAAGTTAAACAAACAAACCACAGACCTGTTTTATAGCCACCAAGTACACGTCCCTCTCCGAAGCTGCTATCTCCCTGAGCTGCTTAAACCTGAGACCTTTGTGGCTTTAACGCTGAGGTTCTCGTATACGGAGGCAGATTCTTCGTCGACTCTAGAGAAACACAGAAACACAGAATTGTGGAGTTGGAAGGGGCCTAGTGGGGCATCTAGCTCAACCCTCGTCTTACGCAAAACAGGAGAAAGGGGGCTGGAACACATCAGCCAAGAGCAAACTCCTATCCTCCAACCCCCCTCCCCCCCCCAAGAAAAAACTTCTGGAAGTAGGGTGTGGAGAAGAGAGGGGGCAAGAGAAGAAGTCTTGCAACAACTAAGCCAGCTAATATGCCTGGGACATCACATTTTGCATTCTTGGGGGCTTTCGAGTGTTCAAAGCATCTCACATCTATTATCTAGCTGTAACCACATGGGCGTTTTGCTGCTGCTTCCCCTGTCTATGAAAGCATTCTCATCTTGAGAGGCAGTGCGGTGTAATGGGTAGAGTGCTGGAGGACCAGGGTTCAAATCCCCCTCTCGGCCACCGGGTGTGTGTGTGTGACACCTTGGGCCAGTCACTGCCTCTCAGCCTAACCTACCTGACAGGGTTGTTGCAGTGATGAAATGGAGAGAGAGCTAAACCAGGTAAGACACCTTTAATTCCTTGGAGGAAAGGTGGTATAGAAATGTAACAACAAAATAAACACTAAGAACTGAGGCAATGATTGGGTTCCTTGGCAGTAATGTTTGCTGGGAGGCCTTTGGGCATGGAGGTGAACTGTTGGCTTCCCACCCTCCCAACATGCCAATTGGATGCTATGCTGCTCACAACAATTTGTATTTCTGCCCTCTCACAATTTCCTCTGGCATCCCCAACTCTGAAAAGAATGTTCTCTGTAGCCAAAAATTTGCTCTGAATTCATGTTGGGCCAAGGCTTCGATTCTATGCTGTCTCACCAACTCCTCCCCCCCCCCCCCCGCTTTGCCTTCAAATAAGGCCCTCTTCCCCACAGCTCCACCTTACCCTGTCTGGACTCTTGGTGACGGGGGGCGAGCTTTCATTCTGGGCTGCTCCATCGGCGGGTATCGGATATTCAAGTACTCTCTCTCCTTCCTCGTATTTCTCTGAAACGTGACAACCAGACAGATTTGATTGGTTCCACAGCTCCTCCAACCTTTGCGGCCATTTCTAAAATGTGACCCACTCTTGCTCAGAGCAGACCCACTGAAATTCATGGACGAGACTAACTTGGGTTCATTGGGCAGCATCCCACCTAGTTTTACTCAAGAGCAGACTCATGGAAATCATTCTGCCCGAGTTAGCCAACGTCCACCAACTTCCATGGGTCTACTCTGAGTAGGACCACCACTGGATGCAACTGCGGCTGATGGAGGTTGGAGCCCAGCAACTTCTGAAGAGCCGCAGGTTCCTTATTCCTGCATTTTAAAAAAAGGCAGAGCTGTGATGGAGGTAGCTCAGGGAAATACAGGCAAGTGACAGTCTAGTTCAGGGATGAGGAGCCTACAGACCTCCAGATGTTGCTCTCACCATCCCTGGCCATTGGCCATGCTGGCTGGGGGCTGATGGGAGATGGGAGTCTGGTTCCCCACCTCTGGTTTGAATGCTTTCAGAGCAAACACCTTGGGAGTTGAGCTTGGAAAGCAATTGGTGACAGGAGCGAGCCAGCAGTAAATCACTCCCTGCAAGTTGGAATTAACTCTTTATTGGCAAGAGCATGATGTGCACAGACTTGGCGGAGTGTCAGGCCTAATGAGCACAGGTCTTGCCCCATGGATCAGTTGCCAAGACTGAAAGTCCTCACCTCTCCACAGCGGTCTAAGTCCTCTCCTCTCCAGGGTTTTTCCTAAGCAATCAGAGACTGCATCTGCATGAAGCCAACGTCTCCTTTACCCATTTCAGCCCTCTTCTGGTTCTGGGAGACCAGGGAGGAAGGGAGCTGGTCGCAAGCAGGAGTGGGAGACACCTGTGACTCTTCAACTGCTGGACTCATCTCTGCCTCTTGGCATCCCTTCCCCAACATTCCTGATTCAGCTTCTGCCTCCGATTCTGGACTTCTCTTTGCCACAGACTCTCCCAGCTCACTAAGCCCCGTTACCCCTTCAGCTTCTGACACCTCCTCCTCCTAGACTTCTCTCTCTGACTACTCATGGTCATCCCCAGTCTCTGAGCCTTCTTCCTTTGGGGGTTCCCTAGCTGGTTCCTTCCACCATTCCATTGCATCCAAAACTGTGCAATCCAGTCCCTGGTCCCATCCCTAAGCACTCTTCAGATCAAAACCACCCCTCTTTTGGTGGGCAAATGGGACGCCGCCTACCTGTTCCTCTTCCAGCTCCTTTTGTTCTGTGGCAATGTACTGCTGGACAGCCATGTAGACGAACTTGTACTGCGCTTCTGTTTGCACCATGCCAGAGCGCTGCCTCCGTACCATCTGGATGGTCTTGGGGATATCGATGTCACAGTCCAAGCCTATTTATGGGCAAGAAAGGTGGGGCAGCCTTAGGTCACATCCGCACTGTACACTTAAAGCATGCAGCTTCTCCCCCAAAGGGTCCTGGGAACTGTCATCCATCAAGAGTGCTGGGAATTGCAGCTCTGTACACTACAATTCCCAGGATCCTTTGGGGCGGGAAGCCATGTGCTTTAAAAGTGTGATGTGGAAAGAGAGCATTTTTCCCTGTGGCAGATTGAGAATTGGGGGTACACCCATACAGCGGGTGGCGCTGTGGGTTAAACCACAGAGCCTAGGACTTGCCGATCAGAAGGTCGGCGGTTTGAATCCCCACAACGGGGTGAGCTCCCGTTGCTCGGTCCCAGCTCCTGCCAACCTAGCAGTTCGAAAGCACATCAAAGTGCAAGTAGATGAATAGGTACCACTCTGGTGGGAAGGTAAACGGTGTTTCCGTGTGCTGCTCTGGTTCGCCAGAAGTGGCTTAGTCATGTTGGCCACATGACCCGGAAGCTGTACGCCGGCTCCCTCAGCCAATAAAGCGAGATGAGCGCCACAACCCCAGAGTCGGTCACAACTGGACCTAATGGTCAGGGGTCCCTTTACCTTTACCTTTACCATACAGCCAAGATGGCTTCCTCTTAAAGAAGGTGTAAGAAAACAACTTATCCCAAAATTATTTGGTGGAAATGAATGTTTTAGGGAAGGGCATATGAGCCAAAAAGGAGATTATGGTGGACACACAGGAACCCCAGATGATATATTCTTTGAATATTCACTCAGATTTCCTTGCACAAAGCTTAATCAGTAGTCAAGACCAGGGCCGGATTTAGGTTTGATGAGGCCCTAAGCTACTGAAGGTAATGGGGCCCTTTATATGTCCAGCTGTCCTTTGTCAACAACAAATTATCGCTGTTTTTTGTGTTGAATACATGCTATATGGTAATTTATGGACCTAACAGGTATCTAAAGCCATTTGCACATAACAAATAGGAGCCTACACAACACAAAACACTGTTGCTGTACATAGGGTTTTATTTTATTTGTTTTTTATCTTATATTTTGGAAATGTACATCCAGGTTGTTGTTTTTCCTTTACATTTTTTGAGAGGCCCCAAGAGAGTGGGGCCCTAAGCTATATATAGCTTGTTTAGCTTATAAGTAAATCCGGCAGTGGTCAAGACAATGCCCTGTCTTTACCGAGCATTCGTCCCAATTTGTTTTTAGGGAGGTTATACAACAGAGGGTTTTCATCCCTTGAACAGAGCCCTTGAATTCAACGTGCAGCCTTTAACAGTTCCAGTAGATGAAAAAGTTTTGGGATATGCTATACAATGAAATGAAAAAAAAATTCAAATATACATTCCCAAAGAAACCAGAGGCTTTTTTATTAGGGATAATAGGAGATGAAGTGAGAAAAGAAGACTGCAAATTATTCTTGTATCCCATGACTGCCGCAAGGATTCTTGTGGCCCAAAAGTGGAAATCCCAAGAGTTACCAACCCTAATGGAGTGGCAGACGAAATTATTCAAGTATACTGTATTGGCAAAAAAGAGTTATAAAATTTGAGACCAAAAAGTGACAAAGTTTGAGGAGGAGTGGAGTAAATTTGTTGTGTATATACGAAATAACTGTAGAAATTTAAAAACTGTAGCAGGGCTAACATAAATCTTGTGATGTATATAGAATGTCATTAAGAATCTGCAGGAATGGATGTAAATTGGGAAAACTGAAGCAGGAAAGGAGGGAAGTTCGGGCGCGAAATTCTGCAGGGTAAATAAGAAGATTAAAAAGGTTGAATGTTAAAGTTTAAGTTTTATTTAATTTTGTTTTGTTTTTGAAAATCAATAAAAAAGTAATAAAAATTAAAAACCCAGTCCCAGTAGATGATCAAATCCCTTCCGTAAAACAGTGACAGTCTGTTGGCGACCACTCTTGTGAGCCGCTCCAAAAGGCCAAGTTACGCCCAGGTGGGAAGTGTTCAACTTTCCCATAATGATGTAGTTAAAATTCAATTTCCTAGTCCCTAGGATCGTCCGGAACAATCCTGAAATCCCTTTTGAAACACAAAAAGCTGCTGAGTGCCTAACTAACTGCATGGCGGCCAGCAAGAATGAAGGGAAGAGGGCAAGCTCCAGAGGAACAAGAATGGGGGCAAGCTCTGGGGTCAAGTCTATAGCATAAAAGCTCACTGGTCAGGCATCTTCAGAGTTTTCAGCCCTGAAAACATCCACAGAGCTTACAAGCCTGCTTGCCCAGAGCAATTAGTAGTTTGTGACCTAAAGCAGAAAGTTTCTCTGCTAACTGGTCACCTGGATGCAGTACCAGCTCGCTATAGGCGATTGCCTATTATTCACAAGACTGCATTAAACATTCTGCATGTCCCAGATCCTCCTTAGAATTAAAAGGTGGAGAGAACCTCAAAGTTCTATTGTTTACCTTGCCTGTGAATAGTGTCCACCAAGATGTCTATCACTATGATGGTGCCCGTTCGTCCTATCCCGGCACTGGGGGAGGAAAGAGAGAGGTGAGGAGGGCAAAGTCACCACCAGCCCAGCGCAGACATTAGCCCATAGGTCAGCCAAGGTGAGAATGGCTACAACAGGTACAGGAAGATCTGGGACCCCCAGGAAGTTGGTAGACTCCAGCTCGCATCAGCCAACTTTGACAACATTCAAGGAAAGGGTGGGTGGAAAAATCAGTCGCCAGACATTTAAACCCTTTTCTCTGGAGGGTTTAACATTGAGATTACTGCCATTAAGGAGATTACAAGGCAGCCATAAAAACAGCGTTGATATTCACATTCTCTATGTTGGTTTATAATCTGTAAGGGAGGAGCGTAGATCCCAGCTAGATAACAGAAAGTCCTTCATGCAGCGTGGAACTATGGAACTCACTCCCACAAGATGGCTTTAAAAGAGTGGGGAGCCTAGAAAATATAGAGCATACAAACTGCGAGTGCTTTGATATTATTACTTGAGCAATCCACGAAAATTCATTGGCCAATACTGCCAACCTCTGCAGCCAGTTCAGCCAAGCATCGCCCCCTCCTGGCCACTCACCTGCAGTGCACTACGATAGGCCCAGTGTCCGGGACGCTCCTCTGGGCCCTGTTGACTTGATCCAGGAAGCCTAGGACTCCCCCCGGCTCATTGGGGACCCCGTGATCCGGCCAGCTGAAATACTGGAAGTGCTTGATTTGCCTGGGGCGCTCTTCCTGCAACATTGGAGGAGGAGATAGTTTTGTAAGGCTAAATACATATCCCGCTCTGAGTAGTGCAGGTCAGGGAAGAGAAACACAGATCTGCCTGGTTTAGGGAAATAGTGGCAGTGGGAATTGTTAAGCGCTATGTTAGGGACGCAGGTGGCCCTGTGGGCTAAACCATAGAGCCTAGGACTTGCCGATCAGAAGGTCGGCGGTTCGAATCCTCGCAACGGGGTGAGCTCCCGTGCTCAGTTCCAGCTCCTGCCCACCTAGCAGTTCGAAAGCACATCAAAGTGCAAGTAGATAAATAGATACCGCTCCTGCGGGAAGGTAAACGGTGTTTCCGTGCGCTGCTCTGGTTCGCCATAAGAGACTTAGTCATGCTGGCCACATGACCCGGAAGCTGCATGCTGGCTCCCTCGGCCAATAAAGCGAGATGAGCGCCGCAACCCCAGAGTCGGTCACGACTGGACCTAATAGTCAGGGGTCCCTTTACCTTTACCTTTATGGGTAGTGGGGTGATTTGTCAAGGAACTGGGGCTGGGGGACAAAAGTAGGAAAATGTTTGCACAGGTACTGTACTAAACTCTGGCACAAAGGAAGTTGTATACCATGATTGCATCTTCCACAGGAGATCAGTTCTAAGCGTTCAATGTATATATAGAAGCACATATACACTCTCTTGCCTGACACCACTGATTCATGAACATCTGTGAGGTGGGAGAGCAGGGGACAGCAGGAGGCACATGGATTGAGTGGGGAAGATTTTGTCACCTGTGTGCCATATGCAAAACTGAAAACAGCTTGCCTTATGCTCCTACTTTGTATTATTTAGCTCGGCGGGGTTCTCTATTTTGCTGGTTGTGGGAGGAACGATCTGCAAGATCTGCAACAGGCACTGGAATTGCAATGCAAACTGCTAAAAGATTGCATTGAGTTTGCAGCCAGCTTTGCTGAGATGCACTCTTCGGAAGCTTCATTTTTCTGAAGGCGCTAGAAACTTTATTTTATTTTATTTTTTTAAAGATCAGAGGGATTTCTGAATTCTGCAGAATTTTCCACTTTCCCCACACCCTTGTGGGGCAACAGTGTATACTCATTCCTGGGTCTTTCCAGGCTGGGAGGTGGGGAGTGTATCTACAGGCGGATGATCCAGCGAGATTAGACGAAAATGCCATCTCAAAGCAAACACCATCACATGCAAAAGGGCTATTAAAGAGGTGACCTCTCACCCTGTCCATCCGTGAAATCTCCAGCTCTCGGATGTGATAACCTTGAGCTTCTCGTTCGCCAACATTCCTCACGCTGATGTAACCATATTCCTTGGCACAGTTTTTATCCGGCCAGTAGCGGAAACATTTATTCTGTGGAGAGAGAGAGAGATTAAATCCCATTAAAAGCAAAATTCCAGACTGCATCAACAAAAGGACAGTGCCCAGATCATGGGAAACAACAGTGCCACTCTATTCTGCCTTGGTCAGAAGCCCACCTGGAGTGCTGTGCCCATTTCTGGGCACCAAAATTTAAGGAGAATATTGGAATGTGTGCAGAGGAGGGAGACTAAGATGATGGAGGGTATGTTTAGCCTGGAAAAGAGAAAAGTGAGAGGTGATGGGATGGCCACCTTTAATTATCTGAAGTGCTCTCACATAGAAGAGGGAGCAAACTTGTTTTCCATTGCCCCAAGAAGCAAGGATGTGAACCAGTGGATTCAAATGACAGGAAAGGAGATTCTAGCTAAGCATTAGGAAGAACTTTCTGATAGGACAGTGCAAACAGGCTCTTCTTCACAGGAGGTGTTTAAACAGAGGCTAGAAGGCCTTCTCAGTAGCGGCGCCTGCCCTGTGGAACGCCCTCCCTTCAGATGTGAAGGAAATAAGCAGCTCTGTTATCTTTAAAAGACATCTGAAGGCAGCCCTATTTAGGGAAGTTTTTAATATTTAATGCTGTATTGTTTTTAACACTTGATTGTGAGCCGCCCAGAGTGGCTGGGGAAACTCAGCCAGATGGGCAGGGTATAAATAAATTGTTGTTGTTGTTGTTGTTGTTGTTGTTGTTGTTGTTGTCAGGGGTTCTTCAGCTGTGATTCCTGTATTGTACAGGGATGGTCTAGAATTCAGCAGTTCTCAACCTGTGGCTCCCCAGATGTTGTTGGACTACAACTCCCATCATCCCTGAGCTCTGGCCTTGCTAGGTAGGGGTGATGGGAGTTTGTAGTCCAACAACATCTGGGGACCCACAGGCTGAGAAAGTCTGGTCTAGATGGCTCTTGGCGTCCCTTCCATCTCTACAGTTCTCTGACTCTATAATCAATGCAGATCTCCATGTGTTGCCTTTCAGCTAGGTCTACTATTTTCTGTGGGCACATGATTTGGAGTGCTGCAGTATCTCAGAGCTGACTGAAGTTGTGGTTTCCGTCGTACATAACAGAACTTGCACCCCGTTCTCTTGAAATGAAAGCACCTTGTTTTTCCGGTGCTCCCAAATGCTTAGCTTTGGAGCATATGGAACAGTTCCTCCTTGGTGTTCGCTTGCACACCTTTCGCCAGAATGACTCCAGGAGCCTATTCTCACTGGCTGACTCGCTTTCTTACTCTCTCTCTGATTGGCTCCGATCAGCCCAAACGGTTGAGAATGGCTAAAAATCTTCCCCCTTCCATGCTGTGATTGGGCAAGCTCTAGGATGCTGGAGACAGGGACCCTGTTGCACAAATCGTAAGGGATCTTCAATTCCCACAATCCTGGACTGCTACATCACCGGATAATAGGGTCCCTTAACTATCTGTTATCCACGAAAGAGGAGGAAAAAATACAAGCTTAAAGTGGTTGGTGGATGGGTGGGGGGCAGGCTATGATAGCATCCTATGACCTATAGGTCAGGACATTAATAGGCAAGATGTTAAATTGTTTTTATATGCAACAACTGCGGCAAGAGTATTATGAGCCCAGAAATGGAAACAAGAAGAAATTCCGATGAAAGAAGAATGGCAGACGAAATTAATGGACTATGCAGAATTGGACAAAATGACAGGAAGGATTCGAAACCTGTGGGACCAGAGATTTACAGAAGATTGGAAGAAGTATATGAATTATTTGAAGAGCAACTGTAATCAACAAATTACGCTAGTAGGATTACAATAAGTTTTGTAAGGAGAAATATACAAAGTGTTACAAAGTATAAAAAGATAGAGATATTGGTTATGAGTTTGAAATGTAAAAGAGAGGATAAGAAATGCATACTGAGAGATTAGATTGGATAATTTTCAGACAGGATTGATGGAAGTCAAAAATTTGAATAATATGTAAAAGTATGTTTAATTACTGTTGAGAATGATATGTTAAAAAAACTAATAAAAAATTATATTTAAAAAAATGATAGCATCCTATGAACAAGTTTCCAAACAGAGCTGGAGGGTACCAAGGAAGTGATTACGAACACTGCGATTTCCCTTTCTCGTTGTTGGTAATGAAACCAGCATTTTGAGAGGCAAGGCTGTTAATAAGGCTCTCAGCCAGCGTGGCAATTACCGGCTGGGTTCTGTGCTGGCTCCCTTTCAAGCCTCTGTTTGAAGAGGCTGTTCAAGCTCATCATCAGCTAATTATAACCCACTTGCTCTTTCTGACATGCAGAGGTGGGGACAAAAATTAAGAAAAAGGGAGCCCTGGCCAGCTCATCCGAGCCGTTACTTCAAACCAAAAAGGTTATGAGCCACAGCACAACTTCTGACACCATCGGAGCACCACTTGACATTTGGCCGGGGGGTGGGGGGTGGGGGGGGGAGCACGTGTGTGGAAACTAGCCTACTCTGGGAAGGTAAAATTCGCATTTGTTGCTTTGCTGACTTTTGCCTCTGACTCTTTCCCTCCTTGGCAAATGGCCCTCAGAAGGTTGTTGGGGAGGGAATGTGGCCCTCATGCTGAGAAAAAGGCCCCCCCCCCGCTCCTGCACTACTGGGTTGCTGATTGGCTCACCCTCCCTCGCTCCACTTCTTTGGTCGTCATGACAATGACGTGAGTATTCTCTTGGTAGACCATCGCCCAGAAGTCGTTCACTGTGGTTTGGAGGCAGCCCTGGGTGGCAATGTAGACTTTGCTGTGTTCAGAACTCTTCCCGTCTTCAAGAACATTCTAGAACAGGGCGGGGAGGGGGGCAGGGGGTGTTGGTAAGTAAGGGAAATGGGACACCCACACACAAAAAAAGAGATTGGTGAGAATAAGGAAGAACAGAAAGACAAGCCCTAATGGATGACTAGCTTCGTTGTGCTCATTTAATTAATTTAAATTTATTAATTTCACCCACTGAAATCAGTGAACATGCCTAAGTGTGGTCCATTAATTTCAGCGGGTCTGTTCTGAGTAAAAATGAGTTGAATGTCACCCTAAATTATCGTTTCCCCCACCCCATTTTAATGTATTTGTTTCATGATTAAATTATGACATCCAAAGCTACAGCCTCTTTACTGTACAGACACATTTAAAAGGGGAAAAAACCTATGTAAAATAAAATACTAAATGAAAAAGTTTAATCACCTCAGCTAATAAATAAAATAATAATAATAATGATGATGATGATGATGATGATGTTAGGGTCACAGAGTTCCCTGTACTACATGTGGGTTTACATTGCCTTGCTAGTCCAATAATTTATAAAAGACTCCATTTTTCCAACAATAACAAAATCATCTGATTGTCTGGCACATTAAACTTTTAAATGAACAGAAGCCAAAGTATTAGGCTGACACGATAAAAATGCTTGTACAATGGTACCTCGGATGTCAAACAGAATCCGTTCCGGAAGTCCGTTCGACTTCCAAAACATTTGGAAACCAAAGCACGGCTTCTGATTGGCTGCAGGAAGCTCCTGCAGCCAATCGGAAGCTGTGGAAGCCCCGTCGGACGTTCAGGTTCCAAAGAACGTTCACAAACCGGAACACTCACTTCCGGTTTTGCGGCGTTCAGGAGCCAAAACGTTCAACTTGCAAGGCATTCGGGATCTTAGGTACGACTGTACACCCACAGCCAAAATGGTACATGTTTAAGTTTAAAAAGTAGAATTTAACAAAACTAAAAATAATTCCCATGACCCTCTGGGGGAAGCCCGGACCACCAAGCTGATCTAATTGAGCACCAATGTGGCAAAGCAGTAGTTAAAGCAGGAATGGGGAACCTATCCTCATCCAGAAGTTGGTGGACTACGACTCCCATCATGCCTTGCTTTTGGCTGGGCAAGTTGGGGCTATTGGGAGTTGGGAGTCATCAGGGCCAGGGTGGTCCAACACGTGGCCCTTGAGGCCTTTTTGGCAGCCCTTGGCAACATTTGACACACAATGTTGTGTGTCCGCAGCCCTCAGCAGCCTTCCTGAAGCCGGGTAAGCGAGGCACTGGGCTTTGGGAAGGAGCTGTGAGACTCTGGCAGGGTCCCAGAGTCTCCCCACCTCCTTCCCGAAGCCTAGCTGGTGGCTTCCCAGCACTAATTTCCCATCAAATTTTGGCACTGTGTGGGCTGTGGGTTCCATGTTGAAGTACTCTTGCGGCCCACTTGGTGTGAAAAGCTGGACTGCCCTAAATTAGAGTGCTGAAGTTGGGGGCAGACAGGACCCAATATCTTACCTCTCTGCACAGCTTAGAAGAAGAGTTTGGATTTGACATCCCGCTTTATCACTACCCGACGGAGTCTCAAAGCAGCTACCATTCTCCTTTCCCTTCCTTCCCCACAACAAACACTCTGTGAGGTGAGTGGGGCTGAGAGACTTCAGAGAAGTGTGACTAGCCCAAGGTCACCCAGCAGCTGCATGTGGAGGAACAGAGACGCGAACCCAGTTCCCCAGATTACGACACTACCGCTCTTAACCACTACACCACACTGGCTCTCTGCACAAAGTAGTGCTGAGAACGAAAGGCCCTTTGTCCATGTTCAGAGACACCTGCTACTTTGCCACCCATTGCTTTGCAGGTTAAGATCAAGCCTCTGGCCCTCCCCTCCCTGACATAAGGCCTCCTCTGCTCACCTTAATATAATTGGCATTGATGTAATCGGAACCCGGGACACTCTCATCTACGTCTCGGAGAGCCACTCGCGTCGTGTCAACTACACGAAAAGAGAAACATGGCATTATATTTTGGGGAGAAAATTGCAGCAATTCCCAGATGTATTTATAGGTTGTCTCCTGGATAACCCTGACAAATGACCATGCAAGGCAGTTTATGGCGACACAAAAAAAGTGACCACACAAACACGTGTCACTGTCCCAAGATGGTTAAGTCCGGATACAAATCCTAATCGCTCCACCACATCAGACCCATTGTTCTGCCTACTTTTGCTTCTGACTCCACCCACCACTGGCACCCGGCCCTCGGAAAGGATGTGGCCCTCGAGTGAAAAAGCTGTGATGCTTACAGGGAAGGATGTTTTTGTAGCGGTTCTTGGCTTTGTTCTCCGCACGCTGTCCCTCTTTCCGGGGGTAGAGGAACTTGCACTCCTGCTGCTGCAGCATCTGTGAGGGCAGAAACAAGAAAGGGAGAAAGCTTGCTTTTTGAAAAACACTCCGCATCCACAAAGTGATTTCGAAGAGGGAGTGTAAACCTTGAAGCGAAATTTGTACAAGCTACCTCGAAAGCACGTCAAAGTGCAAGTAGATAAATAGGTAGGGAAGGTAAAACGGTGTTTCCATGCGCTGCTCTGGTTTCGCCAGAAATGGCTTAGTCATGCTGGCCACATGACCTGGAACCTGTCTGCGGACAAATGCCAGCTCCCTCAGCCAGTAAAGCGAGATGAGCGTGCAACCCCAGAGTTGTCTGCGACTAGACCCAACGGTCAGGGGTACCTTTACCTTTTTTACCTGCAAGGTAGGCCAATATCCCCAGGACTGCAAACAGGGGGCACTGATGTATTAAAAACCACTAGTTGGCAAAGTGCATTATCAGAACTGGATTGGGAATCTGTTGGCACAGAGCGGAGCAGGAGGGGATCTCCTTTGGGTGAGACACAGAGGGGAGCAAATGGCTCACCCAGGCGAGCAATGGGATGGGAACTGCTGTCAAGGCGATTTGGTTACATTGAAAACTGTTGTCCTCGCTCTTCATTTCCTCTCGCTTTCTCGTTCTTCAAGTTTCTCCTTTCCTTGTCTTTTCTTCCTTCTTTTTTCTCTTTTAGACTAAAGTAGCTGTTTTATCCCAGCATATTATAAAAAGATACTTTGTCATAGGTATGCATTTTTGTGTATCTTTGAATAAGTTTCAATAAATATATTTAATAATAATAAAGGGAAACAATTGGACTCACAACTGTTTGGTTCAGTTGTATGACGGACTTGTTGATTTATTTGATGGTTTCTTTACTTTTTTATTTGCAAATTTAACAAAATTAAAAAGAAGAAGAAAATATAAAAAGGAAAAGAAATATTTCTATGTTTACTACTGTTGTTATTCTTAACCCTCCATGACCTCACATTTGTTTATGGTTAAAACCTTTTTATTTCAGGAGGCCTTTGCAATCAAAAAAATTCTTTATTTCTGATGATCTTTGTTCAAATTTCTGACGTTCAAAACGTTGCTCCACATTTTGTCTAATGTACATATATCTTATTTCTTGCTGTAAGCTGCTTTTAGAGCTAGGTTGGTAAAAAGTAGGATATACATGTTTAAAATAAATAAATAAAAACAGATGCGGTATTTGCCAAACTTGAGGTTTTTTGGTGGAGTCTGTAGTTTTTGTTATCTAATTCTCATTTTTCCTGTATACCTCAAACTCCTCCCAGAAGCCTTGCTTGGCCTTCTCGCTGTGGTCTGCCATTTTGTTCAGTTCCTTTACCCGGTTCTCAATGTTGGCAGCAATGATCCGTGTGGCATTGAAAGGCTGCAAGACAGGGATGAACAGAAGACAACCTCACAACATGAAGGGCCAGGAAGAGAGAGAGGGGCTGAGCTGGGGTGGCGGGAACCAGAAAAAGGACATCCTTGGAGGACACAGCAAAGGCAGGCCCCTTCCTCGGATGGCTTCTCCAATCAGGGACTGAGGCAAGGAAAGAAGGGCTACCCTTATGCTATTCATATAATCAGTTATCAGTAATCAATATATTCACATATGCTCACACATAATCAGGGCTTACAGTATTTTTATAATCCATTTTGAATCAAAGGAAAGCTTTTGCCTAAGCTAACTGCAAACTGCTTGGAACAGTAACTTTAGAACCGACCTTTCACCTAGAAACATCCTTTTACCCAAGGGGAAAAGGGGAGCCATGAATCAGAAGACACTGGTACAAAATCCCCCTCAAATGCAGGCTAAAATAGTCCACAGAACAGGCAGGGCCAAACCACAAAAACTCCAGATGCAGAATGCATTGGGGGGAGGTAGCCCAGGAGATTCCCTCCCTGAGTCTGAGTTCTGTCAGAACGAGGGAAAAGGTCAGATTGTGCATCATTGTGCATCATTTGTGCAGACAATGGAAAGCAGAAGTTGGGAGTGAACTCTGTGCTCGGCCAGGAGCTGGGAGCATGGCAAAAAGCACGCTAATTGGCTATTTTTCGCTGGCGTTTGTGACTGTCTCATGATTGTCTCATGATCTGTGATTTGCTGTGATCTGCTCAGGTATAAAGACCTCAGGATTTGTGTTTCTCGGGGTCCCAGTCCTTTTGGAAAAGATTCCAACTGGGTCCATTATTGCTCAGCAATAAACCCTCACCTTCTTTTTCTCCAAAAGCTGTGTCTGTCTGATCCTTGTTACACTCTAAGTGGGTACCACTTTACTTTCACAGGACAACTCAGTCCCACCTAAATAACTGTTGCCATGTTACCTGTTTCAGATGTACAACTGCCCCGGACTTCTCCACCATGGGGTTTTTCTTGTAGTGCTCCACTAAGTCCGTGAGGGTGTCAAAACGCTCGCCACCCCCAACGTCGTATTTTCCATCCAGCTGTGGGGGAAAGGCAGAGTTATGACTGCAGAAACGAACACACAGAGAGAGTGTGGTAGAGGCAGAACAAGATGTGGACTAGGACAATGTTGACTCAAATCCTCATTCTCAGATCTCACCTTGGCCTAATTCAAAAGGCTGTGTAGTGCAGCGAAAAGCATGTTAGTCGAGGGAAACCAAAGTTCAGCCTCATCCAAGAAGTTTCGCTAGGCTTTCTGCCTCTTAGATTTGTTGCAAAGATAAGACTTACTTATTTTTTGAGGGTGGAAGCAGAGAAAGGAACAATTCGTGCCATTATTTATAAATCTAACCAAATCCTATCTATCTATATACATATGCATATATGGGAACTGTTGGTTTGCTTGGCATATGAATCTCACTTAAGAAATATTTTGCATAATGGTTCCTGAGATCAAGAAGCAGAGCTTTCGTCTACGTTTGGGTACAACTGGGTGCCATTTTGAATCAAGATGGTGGACCTCACCTCACAAAAGTGCACTTTTTTGTGGGGGCGTTCTTAGAATCCCCAAGGATATGAGACTACTATTATAAATAAATAACAATTCAGCTCACCGCAATTGCTATTTTTTATTATTATATTTAGTGATGAAGGCAGAACAGTTATTGCCATTTTTACGGTCTTGAGAGTTCATTGGCTCAAAACAGGTGAGTGGCAAAACCTTTCACTGTAGCATCAATGCCTGTCCATCAGCACAATGGATTAAAGCTCAGCGACAAGGAGAAACTTCATGTTGGATTCCCACCCCCCAGGTGGATTTAACTAGAAACCTCTGAGGAATGTCTGACAATCTGCTTTCACAAACCTTACCTGGTACCGGATCATGATGTGAGTCACCCGGGGTTTCCGGTCCCCCGTATCAGCTTTGTCCTCGTTCGTCAGCACCGACAAGACAAAGTCTCCAGGCTTGCTCTGGCTGCCCCTCACCAGGAAGCTCCCGGGCTTGCCCTTCTCAGTGAGGAGCTTCTCAGCTTCTTTGCCCGTCAGGTGGCCGTGGTACCATCTAGGAAGGCAAAGAGCTTCAGGGAGAGAGTTTGGGGTGGTGCAGTAGGCCAAGAGATCAGGAGTTATGGCCAACTAAGTTCTGGGACTTAGGGACTTAGGAACGCGGGTGGCGCTGTGGGTTAAACCACAGAGCCTAGGACTTGCCGATCAGAAGGTTGGCGGTTCGAATCCCCGTGACGGGGTGAGCTCCTGTTGCTTGGTCCCTGCTCCTGCCAACCTAGCAGTTTGAAAGCACGTCAGACTGCAACTAAATGAATAGGTACCGGCGTTTCCGTGCGCTGCTCTGGTTCGCCAGAAGCAGCTTAGTCATGCTGACCACATGACCTGGAAGCTGTACGCCAGCTCCCTCGGCCAATAAAGTGAGATGAGTGCCGCAACCCCAGAGTCGGTCACAACTGGACCTAATGGTCAGGTGTCCCTTTACCTTTACCTAAGTATGATTATTTATTGAATTTATATACCGCCCTATACCCAGGGGTCTCAGGGCAGTTCACAGAATAAAATCAAGATATAAAACCACAAAAATACAGTGGTGCCTCGCAAGACGAAATTAATTCGTTCCGCGAATTTTTTCGTCTAGCGAATTTTTTGTCTTGCGAAGCACGAAATCCCATAGGAATGCATTGAAAATCAATTAATGCGTTCCTATGGTCAAAAAAAGTCCAAACAAAGCCAAATTTGGTACAACAAGAGTTTATTAAGTGCTCTTTAAAGTCACACATACTGTAAAGAGCATTTCAAAATTCAAACCCATAATTTTTTTTTAAAACAGCAGAGTGGCCCAATGGTCACAGAAAATCATAAAAATGCAGAAAAAAAAACAAGCTTCCAGATTCTTGCAAACCCCTCCCCAACTGTTCCCCCAGCCACCCAGCACACAGAAATTCAAATCCAGAATTTTTTTAAAAAAACAGCTGAGTGGCCCAATGGTCACAGAAAATCATAAAAATGCAGGAAAAAAACCACAAGCTTCCAGATTCTTGCAAACCCCTCCCCAACTGTTCCCCCAGCCACTCAGCACACAGAAATTCAAATCCAGAATTTTTTTTAAAAAAACAGCAGAGTGGCCCAATGGTCACAAAAAAATCATTAAAATGCAGAAAAAAAACACAAGCTTCCAGATTCTTGCAAACCCCTCCCCAACACCAAGTCCTTGAATTGCAAACACCCCAACCCAAAATCCAAAACCCCCCCAAAAAAGTTTTAAAAGCTTAATTTACCAAATGGCTGCAAAAGAAGTTTTGGAAAAGCTTCAAAAATCACCAAAGTCTTTAAAAACCTCAAAAAAGGCTACTATGTACACTGCGTTCTATGAGTTGCTCCTCGAAGTCAAGTCGCAACTGTATTAACGGTGTTAAGAAAAAGGAAACAAACTTGCAAGACGTTTTCGTCTTGCGAAGCAAGCCCATAGGGAAATTTGTCTTGCGAAGCAGCTCAAAAAACGGAAAACCCTTTCGTCTAGCGAGTTTTCCGTCTTGCGAGGCATTCATCTTGCGGGGCACCACTGTACTCGTGTAAGCAGCTCCTCTCCCACTTTCCTGCTTCAAAGCAACCACGAAGGAGGGAAGGAAAGGGACCCATGGATCCTCGCTGCTCGAGGCTGCATTGAAGCAGCAAAGTGGGAGGGGAGCAGCTTACACTCGGGTAAGCAGCTCCTCTTCCACTTTCCTGCTTCAAAGCGGAGGGAATCCCCTCCATAGCTTGCTTTGAAGCAGGGTGCGGGGGTTCAGTGGGCAAAGAGTGCGGGAAATAGATGCCGGGCAGGAAGACTTTGACCACTGGAAAGTCCACCACAGCCTCCTCAGATTTCCACTGAGACAGCCAGGCATGGCCATAAGAGCTGGAAACTTGCATGGGCTGTTTATTTAAAGACGAAAACATGCACTCATGTGAAAGAAATCTTCCCAGGTTCCTGGACACAACCCACACTTGATATTCACACAGGTTACATGGATGGCATTGGCAGTTGGAGGAGCAGCATGGTTAAAGAGCAAGTCCTGGTTTCAAGCTGAAGATCAGCTCTTTCCCCTCCCTCCCTTAATTCAGGATGCTACAGTTTACAAATGCTGTGTCTGCCTGTCCTTTCCCCTGAGCTGTAAAAGCACCTTCAATAGGGTGATGGGAGGTGACACAGTCATCTTCCAGATGTGCAAAGAACCACCCTCTTGACACTAAAAGTGACAGCAGCCCTCACGCCAAGATCTGAAGCATAAATGGGAACCTAGGAAGCTGCCTTATAAGGAGTTGGATCCACTATTCCATCTAGCTTAGTAATGTCAACACTGACTGGTAGCAGTTTGCCAGAGTTTCAGGCCTGGAGAAGCCGGGGATTGAACGTGTGGTGTTCTGCATGCAAAGCCACTGAGGTTATAGCTGTTCCCTTTAAAAACAAACTAAGATTGTAGTCCCCATGGTTATGAAGAAAGGGCTAATTTAAACAGGAACAGAGGGACTTTCCCTGTACCACGGCAGGACCCCTGAGTCCATTTAGCTCAGTTTTGTCTTCACTGATGGGCAGAGGCTCACCTGGGTTTCAGGAGACACACCCTTAGCCCTACCCGGAGAAGCTTTCAAGGACTGAACTTGGGATCTTCTCCATGCTCTCCCCATTGAGCTATGATGGCTCCCTCTCTTCTCCTCCCCTCCTCCTATGCAGGAGGCCTATCTCGGCTTGTCATTATAATGTATATATGTCAAGGGCTTTGAGATGCATATAAAATAGGGCTCAGCATTATTAAGTGGACTTAGATAAGCCATGGTTCCCCTTCCTTCCCTCCTCTGAGGCTCGCTTTAAAGCAGCAAAGCGGACAGGAGCCACCCGCTTTGCTGCTTTAAATAGTTTAGTACAACATTTGATTCAGAATATTTTTTTTCATGTTTTCCTCCTCTAAAAATTAGGTGCGCCCTATGGTCAGGTGCGCCCTATGGAGCGAAAAATACGGTACATTTAATCATAGCTAAATTTTATATATCTATAGTCGATTTCAACATTGTGAAACAACATGTTTGCTCAAGGACATGTTCCAGGCAGGCGGGGAAATACTAAGGGTATTAAAGGTAAAGGTAAAGGGACCGCTGACCATTAGGTCCAGTCATGACCGACTCTGGGGTCGCACGCTCATCTCGCTCTATAGGCCGAGGGAGCCGTTGTTTGTCCGCAGACAGCTTCTGGGTCATGTGGCCCGCATGACTAAGCCGCTTCTGGCGAACCAGAGCAGCACACGGAAATGCTGTTTACCTTCCCGCTGGGGTGGTCCCTATTTATCTACCTGCACTTTGACGTGCTTTCGAACTGCTAGGTTGGCAGGAGCAGGGACCGAGCAACGGGAGCTCACCCCATCGCGGGGATTCAAACCGCCAACCTTCTGATCGGGAAATCCTAGGCTCTGTGGTTTAACCCACAGCGCCACCTGCGTCCCACTAAGGGTATTAGTTAGCATTAATATAGTAAGCCCACAACTTGTGCACATTTAACTTGCGTGCATTCAGCACTTGACAATTTTTAATTTTTTAAAAAAGAAAGTGGAAAAGGGGGCAGATTAAAAAAGACTTTGTCAATCCCACCTGCTATTGCACCCAATGTGTTTTGACTATATGTGATTTTGGCTTTAGGCATGATGCTTGGAATTCAACCTCAGCGTTAAGTTACGGTGTTACTAAGGATACAAAGCGGAGCTGGAGAGGGGTGTGGTCTGGGGAAAGTGGGTGTGGCTTAGTGGTGGGTGTGGTCTGGAAAGAACCCCAAGGGCCATCCTGGCCTGCAATTCTCCTCCATGCCTGCTTGCATCATGGGGGTGCAGGTGTATAAGGGAGAAGGCAGTCCTGCAAGCTCCACCCCCTTTCCCTTCTAGACCCACCTACAGTTGACCAGTGGGCCTCACAGATGTGATGATACATGAGGCTTTAGCTTGCCTCTTCATGTAAATTTATTACACACATGCCTACTTTATATGTGGTGAGCAGATACGGACAATAATAGTGATAGTGACAGTAGTAATAATAATAATAGCCTGTCCATTCTAAGCATAGGGGAGAAACTGATTATTTGCATTTTAGTGAGAAGATACCCAGTTCACACTTCTTGAACCAATTCACAAGCCAAAACTCAATAATATTTCAAAAATTCTATCTGCCCCGAATTTTGCAATGCAACTCTCCATCCAAATAATGCATATACAGGGAGGTAAAGTGTGCTGGAAAATTGTGTGAAAATAACACAAGGAAAATGCATTACATTAGGAGAGAAGTTGCAGCAAAAATGTATATATTAGTTAAAACTGAATATAATAATGTGTCCATTAGGAGAAATTTGACATGAAAACGTTGGTGGATTTTCATGGGGTGGGGAGATCGCCAATTGCTATGGAAATGTGGAGAACGGAATGGAAAACTGCAAAAATGAGAAAACGAGAAAAAGCATGATTGACAGATTCCTCCATCCGGACTGCACACCTGAGGCAGACACCAGCACTAGGCCTCCAGTTTGCCCCATAAGGAAGGCCGCTCTTTCTTGTAAGCTTGAATCTCTACCCCTTCATCCCTAGATGGCGCCATCAGCCTATTTTGAGGAGTGACTCTCTTTCCCCACACACCAAAACAAACCCCTCAACATGGAGGTACTTTCTGCCCCTGGGTCCTAGAGGTTCCTATCTTTATGTCATCAGCCCTGGCTGTGAAGAAATGCAGGGAAATGCAGGAATCAAGAGATAGGAACAAGAGTTAAGCAAACACCTGGAAATCAAGGCCCCATCTTTAAGCTGTCATGGCTTCCCCCAAAGAATCCTGGGAGCTGTAGTTTGTGGATTGGCGCTGAGAGTAGTTAGGAGACCCCTATTCCCCTTATAGAACTACGATTCCCAGACCTCCCTGAGAAAACAGATGGATTGTTAAACCACTCTAGGAATTTAAACTAGCTTTTTAATACTTTAGTTAATTTATGTGTAAATCGCCTTGAGACCATGGTTCAGAAAGTAATAAATCAACGATTACGATGCTAATTTTAGCTCTGTGAGGCGACGGAGTCTTCTAACAATTCTCAGCACCCCTAACAAACTACAACTCCCAGAATTCCTTGGAGGAAGTGTGACTGTTTAAAGTGGTACAATACATGTATAATGCAGATGGAGTCCAAATTTGCCAACAGACCCAGGGCCTAGGTCTGGTATCCCCAAACAGATGCCAGGACCCGCCAGAGACTTCTGCCCTATTCTCCTCCCCATTCCTTAATATTCTTCCTCAGTGTCAGGAGGCTGCCATTTTAAATCCCCCACAAAGCCCCAGAGTGATTCTACACCAGAGGCATTGTGGGAAATAAACATGGTGCCCACCTGATCAGAAAGTGCTGGGTAAGCGTAACGGAGGTGTCCAACTGGTACAGGAAGGGGCCCTTAACACAGCAGCATGCTGAGAGCTGCTTCTATAACAGACATGGAGAACCTGTGGCCCTTCAGATATTGTTGGACACCAACTTCCATCATCCATGACCAGAGGCTATGCTAGCTAAGGCTGATGGGAGCTGGAGTCTAGCAACCCCTGGAGGGCCACAGGCTCCCCATTCTCTGGAAGCCTGTGACCCTCTAGGTCAGGGTTTCCCAAACCCGGGTCTCTAGCTGTTTTTGGACCACAATTCCCATCATCCCTGGCCACTGGGGTCGAAAAACAGCTGGAGGGCCACAGATCCCCCATCCCTGATCTAGGAAGCCGCAGCAGAAACTATGATTCTTTGTATTTATACGACACTTGAGGTTCAAAGCAGTTTACACGCATGTTCCGTCTCTCTCACAACCACCCTATAAGGTAGGCCAGGACAGTGCCCAGGGAAGGTCAGTATGAGAACAGAGCATGCAAACAAGGCTCAGTCTGGGGCAGGAGCTCCCAGCTCACCTCTCCGAGGTGGGATCTTGGCAGTTGAGAGGAAACTTTAGCTCAATGATGTTGCTGTTCTTTTCTCGCAGGAGACCCTGCTGTTCAGTGTAATACTGGACCAGCTCCGCCAATGTGGCAAACTTCTCCCCGCCATACAGGTCGTAGTAGTCCCCAGAGTTCTGGATTTTGATGTGCGTGACTTCGTCATTTCTCCTGGAGCCGGAAAGTGGTTGCGAGCGGGAGAAAGAAGAGAACAGAATTTGTAACGCTGGGTATAAAGACAAACAAAAGCATCATATTCAGTGACCTATCAAACAACCAGCCCAAGGGCAAATGATGAGTGGGGGCAAATCCATTGCAGTCCCACCCCCACCCCCCGCAACCTTAGGTTCCCTACATTTCCACATCTGTTTGTGAACTCTTTTTTGGGGGGGGGGTTAGAACCATGAAAATTGATCAGCATTTTAGGGCTCATTTTGCACTGCCTAATATACATATTTTTGCAAGGTGGTTTCCTGTGATATAAAGCATTTTTCCATGTTATTTTCACCAATATATGCATTTATTATATGCACCCTTGACCCCCGTATATGCATTTTTGCACATGCTACTTGCCTACAGTCCCCAGCGTAGTTTAACTACCAGTCCCGCTTCCCAGGGAAACATAATATTGTGAAGGGAACAGAGGTTTCCTAACCGTTCTTGGTACCCTTAACGAACTACAGCTCCCATAATTCTTTGGGGGAAGACATAACTGTTCCAAGTGACATTGTGATGCTTGAGAGGTATGGTGTGAATGTGGCTTTGGGTTCAAAACTCCACCAAGCCCTGAAGATTATGTGTCACTCATTGTCACTCTACCAAACAGGGTTCTTGTGTGGGGAGGAAAAGTGGGGTCTAAAAATCAGCTAACAACTGATTGTAACATCTGTTTGCAAAACAAACCCTGGAAGCAAGAGGCTACATGAGGCAGAGTGGTAGGTTGACATTCAGGTGCAAATCTTCACTTGGCCTTTAAACTCTCTGAGGGACTCTGGCCAGTCTCTCTCTCTCTCTCTCTCTCTCTCTCTCTCTCCCTCCCTCCCTCTCCTTGCATACTTGTTATGAAGACAAATTTGGTATGTGTGGGGTAGAATCACACACGCTGCTCTGAGATTCCTGGATCAAGTGCCAGCACCAGGGACTTCCCCCTTGATGCTGACAGGGCCTTTTCAGTGATGGCTCCCCGGTTGTGGAATGCCCTTCATTAACCTTCAGAAGGAAATGCATTCCTGCTCCCCCTGGCTGAACAACCCTGTTCCTGGCAACCCCAAAATCACTGGACGGAAGAACGTTTCTGACCATAACTGCTTTTAGATGTTTGCAATTGGTTTTTTTGTAGGATGCTTTCATTTGTTTTAAAATGCTATCTTTTTAAAAATTGTGTATCTGTTTGCCACTCTGGGCTCCCAGTTGAGGAAGGAAAGGATATAAATTCAATAAATAATAATTAAATCAAAAGTGGGATAAACATCAGCATCAGAATATCTGCACAGCCAGGAGGGTCAGAAACCGATGCAAGGTTTTGTTTTATTGTTTAATGTGCATTTTTTTTGTTTTTTAAATAGTATTAGCATTTGTCAGCACTATGAATAAAGACTCTGAATAAAGGTCTCATTCAGTATACTAAGGAAGTTTCCCGTGTTCCTAAATGAGCCCAGCTCTTAGGGGAGAGTCCCCTGCTGCCAATCTTACTGGAGTCCCGCAACTGGGAGTGACCAAATTCACTGGCCCACCAAGCCTTTTAGAAGCAGACAACCCCTCCCGGACTGAACTCATCCATCAGGCGTCTGGAGGCCTAAAGGGGCCAGCTCAGCAGGCAGGCAGGCAGCCTCTTAAGTGCCTTTAAATGCAATTAGCCTCCCTCCTCTTAGGAAAGCCAGGGAGGGGAGAAAAGGGCAGAAAGGGTCCCCAATGGGACTGCTGCCTGTGCTCTCAGCACTGCTAATAGCCAAATGGGATTAACCCGTTCCGTGCTGGAAAGAAGACGACAGAAAGTTCTCACAAACCACAGTTTTCATCCTAACTGGTTTGATGAAGTTTTAAAAAAACAGAAAGCATATTACGGGGTGTCCAGCATCCCCCTGGGGTATCAGAGACTGGTGTCTTTCTTTGCATTATTGCTGTCATTGTTAAAGCTTTTTAATGATATAAAAATTAATCTACGTAAAAACAAAAGCGGAAAAAGAAGAGAGAGAAAGAGAGAGAGAAGCATGCATGGGGGGGGAGGACAAAACAGAAAAGAAAGAAAAAAGAAAAGTGGGAGGGAAGGAAAGGAGGAAGGAAGGAAGGAAGGAAGGAAGGAAGGAAGGAAGGAAGGAAAAGAAAGAAAGAAAGAAAGAAAGAAAGAAAGAAAGAAAGAAAGAAAGAAAGAAAAGAGGGCTTCCAATTCTTCATCTGTCAGTTACATACAAAGGATTATTCGAAACATTTGCTCCACAATAAAATTCTACTTTCCAGAAACCAGTATTTTTTCAATCTTCAAACCCAAATATCACAAGTTTGCGGACCAGAGTCTCTCCCAGATGCCAGGGACTGGACTGGGGACCGTCTACTTGCAAAGCACTGAAACTATGGAACTCACCGCCACAGGAGGCAGTGATGGCACCCCAGCTTGGATGGCTTTATAAGCAGATTCTCTCAGGGAGGAGAGTGCCACTGATGGCTGCAAGCCACAATGGCTCTGCATTGAAACCACGGGAGGGGAAAGGGCTTGTGTGCTCAAACCCTGTTTGCGGGTTTTCCCACAGGCATCTGGTCGGCCACTATGAGAACAGGATGCTGGGCTAGAGGGGCCATTGGCCTGATCCAGCAACCTCATCTTTCATCCTGACATCTCGTATCCTCATTGACACGATTGCTCCTGCGTGATCCTGGAACATTACTAAGCTGAGAATGAATGTGGTAAAAGCAAGGGAAATATTTTTAAATGGGCAGGCTATGCTAGCACCTGGAAAAAAGTGTGCAGTTCTAAAACTGGGGTGGGGAATAAAAGAGGAAATTACACACAATCCTTTGCAAATGACCAGGCCGCCACACAAATGCTTCTCTGCCAGAACCGCCTACATCTAAACGCCCGACAATGCTTTCGTGGAGTCACGCTCAATTTGTTTGATGCCAAAATCGCTTCTGCACAAAGAAGGGACACCTGTGGCCTCGCCACAGAGGCAGCTATTGAGCGAAGGCGGCAGGGTCCCTCTCCAAACCAGCAGCTGGATTAAATAATTACATGAAAACGGCTGCGGCTGCAAATTTCGCTTCGCGGGAGAAGAACCTCAGTCGCCCTCAGATCCGTCTTGGCGCGGTTTTAGAAAGGAAGACGGCTCTCTTTCCCTCTCTGAAGCACACAGCTGCAGCTGCTAATTACCTCAGAAGCTCTCCGAGATATGAAAGCTGAACCGCCAAGAGTGCCGGGATGGGGTGCCCTTGCCCGCCGATCGGCAATAAATCCGTGCTGCCCTCAAAAACGCACACAGGTGTCTCTGTCACTACCGGGTTTGACGGAGGCCAAAACTGTTCCTTGTAAGACTCACAGTGGAGGGGGGTGGGAAATGTGTTCAGCTGCTGGTTGGAGCTCAAGACAGCAAGGGGAGCGGTAAAGAGGACTGCAGGGACCTGAGTTCATATCCCGCCCAACCTAACCTACCTCGCAGGATCATCGCAAGGAGAGAGAGAGAAGTCTAGGAATAAAAGTTTCACAGAATTGGCTGCCAGGTAGGAGAACAGACACCAGAGAGAGGAGCATGAGGCTGGAGATGAGGAGATGTGCTTGCTCTGTGCAGGATCCAGAGCAGCACCTGATGGAGAAGGAAGGTATCTGGGGGTCTTAATGCTGCGAGTACTTCCATCCTAGGCTTAGGCTGTATCTATGTGTAACTAAAACCGTATGTCCTACTACAGGCCCCAGAATCTCCACTGGTCCATTCAAAGGAAACCAAATTCTGGGATAGCACTGCAACTCTGGGAGTCTTTCAATACAGTGGTACCTCGGGCTATGAACACTTCAACATACTTTTTTCGGGTTACGAACGATTGTAACACGGAAGTAAGTTGTCTAAGCTCTCGGAGGCCTTGCCGCTGCCTGGAGGGAAACCCGGACATCGGCGGGGCCTACGGAGCTCTCTGAGGCCTCCGCGAATGCAGGGAGCCAAGCCGATTGTGATTGTGGAAGAGGACCCTGAGCCCCTCCAAACAGTGAGTTTGGCAATAATTTTTTTTTCATCTAAAATACTGTCTTTTTTATTTTACAGTACAGTACATTGATTATTGCCTTCATTTTATGCATCAATGTTCTCGTGAAACAGTAAAATTCATGTTAAATTGCTGTTTTAGGGGGTGTTTTTTCATCGTCTGGAACGGATCAATCCACTTTCCATTACTTTCAATGGGAAAGTCCGCTTCAGGTTAAGAACGCTTCAGGTTAAGTACAGACTTCCGGAACCAATTAAGTACTTAATCTGAGGTACCACTGTACTTGGAGCTTTGAGGGGGGGGGAGGATGGGGGAATGTAACAACAACAAAAATATTTCTGCACCTGCTTAGCGTGTAAGCAAATAGGGGCCACTTTCACAAAGGGTAATTTCTGTAGCCATGTGACAATATGCAAGAGGAGGCGGAAACACTATTATCTAGCAATATCTCCTCCCCACTCCCCCTGAAATAATCTGCATTATAGCTGCAGCCAAGAACACGAGACCCACTCTCAGAAAACGTCCCCTGTTTTCCATGTTAAATGGATTCCTTGTCCAGAGGCTCTTCAAGCTCCCTTTCCTTGGCGCTTGCGTTTCCCCGAAGGCTGGCTTGCGGCCCAAACACCTCTTACAGAAATGCACAGAGCACCAATTCCTGCTCTTTAAATTATTTACCGAGATCCAGCTACAGCTGTAAGTGGATGAGCTTATTCCCTGCCCTCCCCCCACAAGCAGCTAAACATTCAGAGGTTTGGAAAGATCAAGAGGGGTTTTTCCAAGCCGGCGGATTCTGCCCTGAGATCACCGGATGGTTTGGCAGCAGCCCCAAGGAAGCTGGCCAATTTGCAGCTGCAAGAACACTAGCAACCCATGCAGAGGGTGCCTCTGAGCATGAGCAGAGCGCCTCATCTCTCACACAAGAGTTCTTTTCCACCTGATCAAAGCAGTTTCGTTTTGCATGACCCGAGTGCAATCGCCCTCTCTTTCTCCTGCAACTTTCAAACAAAACAAAACTGGTATTCAGATTGTTTCTGCCTCTGACCATGGAGGCAGAGTATCGCCAGTCCTGGCTAGCAGTCACTGATAGCCTTCCCCTCTATTAATTTGTCTAGTCCTCTTTGAAAGCAACCCAAGCTGGTAGCTTGTGGAGGTGAGGCACCAGTTGGCTATCATTGGTCTACACCAATGTTTCCCAAACGTAAATCTCTAGCTGTTTGGGGACTACAAATCCCACCATCCCTAGCTAGCAAGACCAGTGGTCAGGGATGATGGGATCTGTAGTCCCGAAACAGCTGGAGACCCAAGTTTGGGAAACATTGGTCTACACTGACCAGCAAAGTCTCTCCAGAATTTCAGCCCTGCCTGGTTGTATCTTCTGCATGCAGAGTAGCAGCTCTGCCACTGGTCTTTCCATCCTTCTTGTGGGTGAGCAGAAAAACTGAATGTCTGATGTGTACTGAAGGTGAGGGCACAGCAAATGTTTTGATGTTGCATAATAATAATAATAATAATAATAATAATAATAATAATAATAAATTTATACCCCGCCCATCTGGCTGGGCTTCCCCAGCCACTCTGGGTGGCTTCCAACAAAATATTAAAATACAGTAATGCATCAAACATTAAAAGCTTCCCTAAACAGGGCTGCATTCAGATGTCTTCTAAAAGTCTGTTGTTGTTCTCTTTGACATCTGGTGGGAGGGCGTTCCACAGGGCGGGTGCCACTATCAAGAAGGTCCTCTGCCTGGTTCCCTGTAACTTGCCTTCTCGCAGTGAGGGAACCGCCAGAAGGCCCTCCGAGGTGGACCTCAGCGTCCGGGCAGAACGATGGGGGTGGAGACTCTCCTTCAGAGTCGTTAGGATTTGTTCCACTCAGAATTTGTTCCACTGAGAACATGGCACCATGCTATTGGTTCCAAGCTGGCCCATCCACCCCAAAGTTGTTCTTTTTGAACATTTCATACCTGACAGATAAGGTGAAGTCTCCCGGATTGCTTTTACTAGGCCGGGCTAAAAAACTCCCATGGACTCCTCGGGTTAACAGCAACTTCTCCGCTTCAATGCCATTAATGTTTGGGTGAAACCACCTTGAGGTTGGGGGGGAGACAAAAGCAGAAGAGAACCACAGCATTAATAAAAAGATGACACAGAGCATTCTTCCAAAGATAGGGGATGGATACACACTTAAGAACAGTCCTGCTGGATCAGCTCAAAGGCCCACCTAGCCCAGGATCCTGTTCTTACAGTTGCCAGCCAACAACAGCAACTGTCCCTTCTTGCAATTCCCAGGAACTGGTACTGGGCAGTATCCTGCCTCCGATGCTGGCCTACAACATAGCCATTGTGTTAAGTAGCCACCGACAAGCCTTATCCTCCATGAATTTATCAACCCCACTTTTAAAGCCATCCAAGTAGAATAGAAGAAGTTGGACCAGGTCAAAAATTCCTCCTAGTCCAGCATGTCGTTCCCAGTGGCCAGCTAGATAACTATGGAAAGCTGGCAAACAGGACAGCAAATATCCCCACTTGTTGTTTTTTTCATTTAAAAAAATGGGAATGGAAAGTTAGATTCCTTGCATCTGTAACAATCGCACCTGAGCATTCTCAGTAGAAAGCTTTCGGAAGTCCCTCTAGGTTGGTATCTGGGCAGAGACTTAAGAGTCTCCGTGTGCATCGGATGAAACCAGGTCATCGCGGCTCACTGCTATCAAATGTGATGAGCTCACGGGTGGTTCTACGTCCTCTGGGCTTCCCCTAGGCAGATGCAGCCTTAATATAGATCCCACAAATGATTATTTTGCATAGCTCTGCGGCACCTGTGGCCGGCATTGGCTTGGTTCCCCTCCCACGCCCTGCCTCCAAAACCCATTTGCTGATTGTTTTATTTCAGAACACAATAAAATAAGGAGAGCTCTATGTGGTGGGAATGTAAAATTGTTTTAAAAAAACTTCTGGGAAATGATATACAACGAATTGAAAAAAATGTTTAAAATAACATTTGTTAAAGAAAACAACAGAAGCCTTTTTGCTAGGCATTTCTGGTCAAGAACTGCTGAAAGAAAAATGGAAAATGTTTTTGTATGCTACAACAGCGACAAGAATCTTATTAGCTCAAGGGTAGAAGAAAGAAGAAGTACCAACGAAAGAACAATGGCAAGAAAATTTGAGGAACTATGCAGAATTAGCAAAGTTAACAGATAAACTGCATGAAAAGGACAATAGAAACTTTAAAAATGAATGGGCATCTTTCACAGCTTATTTACAAAAATAACATAAAGAATTGGACTCATTGGCAGGTTTTGAATAAACACCCACAATTTTATTTAATTAAAACATGGGGGAAGATAATGTAATGATATTTTGTGTATATTAACATGCAGAAGATAACAATTTTTGTAACAAACCAGAGAGGGAAGATGAGGGAAGTCACCGGAGATGCCATAAGCCTACAAGATGGATCTGAGCGCAACAACTCTCCCCACTTGTGATTCCCAAGAAGTGACGTTCAGAGGAATATTTACTTCGAATGGTGGTAGAACATGGGCCGTCACAGGTAGTATCCATTCATGGCCTTCTCTGTCACAAATTTATTTCAGCCTCTTTTAAAGCCAGCCAACTTGGTGGCTTAACTCTACTTCTTGTGGGAGTGAGTTCCAGAGGAAACTAGGGGAATTGTTATCCATTCCCTTAAGGAAGGGGGGTGGTTTGCAGTCACACAACATCTAGAGCAGGCATAGGCAAACTCGGCCCTCCAGCTGTTTTGGGACTACAACTCCCATCATCCCTAGCTAACAGGGCCAGTGGTCAGGGATGATGGGAGTTGTGGTCCCAAAACATCTGGAGGGCTGAGTTTGCCTATGCCCGATTCACAGCACCCATATAGGATCATTGCTCATGGCAGCTGGGGATGTGGGGAACTGTTGTCTCAAGGGACACAGGTTCCTATGGAGTACAGAGCAGGGCTGATTCCAAGTTTGATGGGCTCCTTCCTACCTCTGTGCTACCTCATGGGCTCACCTGACAGTGGTGGGCAGCGGCAGTACTCTGAATGAGCCACCATTTTAATTTGTCATAATACCTACAGAGCAACACTGTCTCAGGGCAATGCAGGAAATTAAGATGGTGACACTCAGTTGCTGAGTCTGGGTTTAAAAAGGGGTCCAGGGTTGGGGTCAATAACAATGGGTTGGGGTCGAGGATGCTGGGTGTTGACGCCAGGTCAGATATACAGTGTTAAGATTTCTGGAACGGATTCTGTTCGACTTCCCAGGTACGACTGTATAATATAAATGGAAAACTTGGGAATCATGTTTAATGATTTCTGTGCAATCTTACATACATTTTACTTACCAATCAAAACTAAATTATATTCATTTAACCCAAGTATCTTTCGAATTCCCAAGTCAAGCTACAACTTTTCAGCACCCCTCATTTGGGAGTTTGAAAGTTGAAAAATTCGGGGGCCGCCGTGACTTCCGGTTTGGGATCGCAAGCAGCAGGGAGCGTGGAGAAGCCGCTGAGAGCTTTTCCGAGCTTCACGGGGGACTTGGGGGCAACGCAAAGGCACTGCGACCCCCAAAATCTCAAGAGGGGCACTCTTGAGGGACAAGCTATCCAGCAGCGTTGGAGTGGTTCCGAAGTTTTTTCGGGTTTTTCTTTTAAGGACCTGAGAACGACGGGACTGAGAAACGCGAATGGTAAGCTCTGCGGACCCCGTGTAGCGATGCCTCTAGCTCCTACTGAAAAAGCGACAAACCTCCGTAACTTTAAGAACAGAACCCTTAGTGTTTTGGGAGTAATTCTGTGCTAAAAAATTCTGGATTAAACACTAAGTGAGATCTGGATGTAAAAGGATTCAAGTGAGGAACCCGACCTGCTTTTCAGAGTGAAAATGGCGCAGGACGTATAGTCGTAAGAGTGAAGAAAGGAAGTGATTATTTACCCGCTGTAGAGAACGGAAAAGTGAAAGTCCTCAGCAATTTATTCAGCGAGGCAAAGGAAACTAAGTAATATAAAAATAACCGATTAGATCTCTAGAGACTTTGTATCTCTTTGGGGAGGAAGACAATAAAACAAGAGAACGAAATGAACAGAGTGGCTTTAAAGAGACAAACATACTGAAGCCTTAAACGCTAATATTGAACCATAAGGAGGAAGGAGGAGAAAGGAGAAAGGACAATATAAAATAAAGGTTTCAAAATAAAATAATAACCTTCCACTCATTCGCCCTTTTTTGCTTTGAATTTTGAAAAACTGAAAGCCTTATAGTATAGCATGGGCAACTGAGTAAGTAAGAGTGTACATTTCTCTTTCCCCTTCTCTCTTTTAAATTTCAAATTGGGACGTTAACTTCCTCCTCACCCTAAAGAGACTGGAGTTTTGACCTTCCTCCTTTTTTGTGTGTGTTTTTACTTCTCTTCTCTGAGTGGTTTCGAATTATTTATGAACTGAGCTCACAGAGACTTTACTAATCTTCATTTGAATACCTACCTCCTCCTTTTGAATGACCGGATTAAAATTTGAGTATCCATGACTCTTAAAGGTTTTGAAAATTGGGACTTCGGTGGAACTGAAATATATTTGAACTTAAGAGAGGAGGGCATTTAAGACTTTCGGAGGATATATTTATATTTTTTGGACGCACCGGACTTGATTATTGGTTTTTTTTTTTTTTTTTGACCTCTGGATTTTCCTTAATTACAGCCCAACATTGGATTAAGCCAACAAGTGGCGGAAGAGCAAAGAATTTAGAAGCTAAGTAAATATCCTTCCCCCCCCTCTTCTTATTATCTGTGGAAGTTTAACCGTGTGGGACTTATCAAACTGTATACTAGAGAGTGGGCCTACGCCCCATTTAGCTAATTATCCATATTTTCTCTCTCTACGAACTGCTTCGAGATTCTCGGTTTCTCCTTGGCTGCAGAGACCTATTTATCGAGACCGACCTTTAAAAACTGATGCACTCTCATAGTGAAATGTTGGAATTAGACTAAGCTAGCCAAGTGGATGAAGTTTAGTTAGAAGGAAGAAAAGAGAGCATTTACATAAGACAAAATTAGATATAGGTTAAAGTTATATTGCTGCTCTTACTGTTTGTTTGCTGCCTGGCTTGTCTTGTTCTGTTTGGTGGCTCTTCCCCCGCCCCTTTTCTCATTACAAAGGTTTCACAGTAAGACAGATTATTAACAGTCTTTTTATAAGACCCTTATCTACATACAACTAACAACCTCCTAACAAGTTTATTATTGAAATAATTTGGACTTTTGTATTAGTTGTGAGGTTATGTTAGATTCTACTTAAACTGGGAATTTATAGACGGGAAGTTTTCTAACTAGGTCCTCAATCTGGGAAACTAATTGATATCTGGGACTAAGTTGGGATTTATTTAAGCTTATTTTGCAGTATTAACATACTTGTTGGAACCCAAAGTGATTGAAAACCCTAAATGGTAAAAATTTGTAATCTGGGTGTTTAAGAAAGTGCTTTTGGATATAGTGTTTGATAATTAATTGGATTGGGTTTAGATTGTGCGCCCCCTAGGGGAGAGAATAAACACTGCAAGAGTTTTTTAATTAAAAAACTAGAGAAGGAGAAAATGTCGGGGAAAAATGGAAAAAAGATAGGAGGAACATCATCGGAAAGGAGAGCATCCCGACAAGAAGAGATTAAGGACCTAGATATTTTATGGTTAAAAATAAAAGAGGAGTTCAAGCAGAGTGAAATACATATGGAAAAAAAACTAGGAGAGATGCATGAGTTGATAGATAAGAAAATAGAGGGTGCAGTAGGAGAACTGTCAAGTAAAATTAAAGACTTGACAGTCCGGTCAAAAATTTTGGAAGAAACAAATAAAAAAATACAGAAAGAAGTGAAAGAACAAAGAAAGGAGACAGATAGGATAAAGGATGAGATAGGAGAATTAAATAGAAATCAACATCAAGTTCTGGATAATTTAGCGATGATCGAAATGAAACAAAAACAGTTAAATTTGAAATTTAGGGGAGTGGGAGAAGAAATAAACGAAAATATTAAAGAAAAAATGACCAAAGAACTAGCGAAATGGTTAGAATTGAAGGAAGAAGAGGTTGCATACACGGTGGAAAACGCTTTCAGAATTAAAACAAAGACCAAACAGGCAAAATCAAAAAAAGTCGTAGGAGACTGTTTAGTTATCTTTAACTCAATAGAGATGAAAAATTTGATATTGAAAATAAGCTATCAAAAAAAATTAATTATTGATGGCAGACCAATCATCATCTTTAAAGAGATACCAACCAGACTACTGCGCAAAAGGGAAGACTATAAACAGTTGGCAAACGTTCTAAAAAAGAATAGTATACAATATAGATGGGAGTTCCCTGAAGGGATTTCCTTTTTCTATAAAGATAAAAGATTTAGGATTGCCGAGACTCAAGAAGTGAAGAAATTTTTGCGTAGATATGAGAAAGAGCTAGGAAGAGTAGAAGAGAGATATGAAGGAAGAAAGGAGGATCCAGAGGAGAGAAGAAAGAAAAAAGAGATAGGAAAAGATCAAGAAGATAAAGGCAGAGAAGAAGAAGTAGAGGAAGAAGAAAAGGGAGAGGTAGTAGAGGAAGAGGAAGAAGAAGAAGAGGAAGAGAACAGAGAAAACAAAACCACTCGAATTTAAATTATTAGTTACCTGTAAATTGGAAAGTACTCATTATAATGAATTTGAAAGTTTTGTCATGGAATGTGAATGGTTTGAATGAAAAAACCAAAAGGAATAAAATTGTAAATGTGTTGAAAAGAAAGAATTTTGACCTAATCTGCCTACAAGAGACACACGTGATTAAAAAGCATAAACACATCCTGATACACAAAAAGTTGGGAGTTGAGTTCATAAATTGCATAGCCGAAAAGAAAAGAGGGGTAGTGATATATGTGAAAGAAAAATGGGAACCCAAAGTGATTTGTAAAGATGACGAAGGAAGGATTTTGGGAGTACAAATTAACTTCCAGGGTGAAAAACTCAATGTGATAAACATATATGCCCCAAACCTGAATAAACCAGAATTCTTTAAGAAATTGGAACAAATCTTATTGGAGTTAGAATGTAATAAGACGATATTAGTGGGGGATTTCAATGGAGTGCCAAAACCAGAACTAGATAGACAATCAGGAAAGAAAAAAAGTAAACAAGGGAAACTGCCTAGATCCTTCAATAATTTGGAGGAAAACTTAGACTTGATAGACATTTGGAGACACAAACATGCAATAGAAAAGCAATTCACCTTCTTTTCAGAGTCACACAAGAGCTGGGGTAGAATCGATCAAATCTGGGTCTCAAGGGATCTTACATTAAGAACTATAAAGTGCGAAATTCAACCTAGAACTCTCTCTGATCATAACTCGGTAACTTTAGAAATAAAAGGCAAATCACAGGGCGGGTTCAGATGGAGAATGAATGAATACCTATTGGAGAACGAAGAGGTGGTAGAAAAAGCTAAAACCACCTTAAAGGACTATTTCAGCTTGAATCTCAATAAAGAAACAAGTATGGACATAGTTTGGGACGCCAGTAAAGCGGTCTTAAGAGGGTTTTTTATACAGCAAAACAGTTACAGGAGGAAAGTAAGAGAACAAAAGAAGGAGGAAATTCTTAACCAGCTAAGAGAATGTGAGAAAAAATTGACAACAAACCCGAAGGATGAACAAAATATGCAAATAATAAAAATGTTACAATCTCAGTACTCAATGCTAACAAGTCAAGAAATTGAATGGAAAATCAAATCAATGAAACAAAAATACTTTGAGTCAGCTAACAAAACGGGTAAATTACTAGCTTGGCAATTACGAAGAAGGCAAAAACAAAACGTAATAAACAAGATAAAAATAGAGGAGCAATTGATAGAAGATCCAAAAGAAATAAAGGAAAATTTCCTCAAATTCTACGAGAAGTTGTACAAAAAAGAAGAAGAAAAAATAACCCGTATAGAAAAATATTTAGAAGACTACAGCGGGAAGACCATAACAGAGGAAGAAAGAATTCAATTAAATAATCCCATAAAAGCAGAAGAGATTCAAGATGCGATAAGGAAGATGAAACCAGGGAAGGCTCCGGGACCGGACGGATTGTCAACCAAATATTATAAAGTATTGGGAAACCAATTAACGCCAGTGCTGCGTGACATCATGAACAACATATTAAGAGGAGGAAGAGCACCAGAGACATGGAAAGAGGCTCACATTACGATGATCCCTAAACCAGACACGGATAAACTGAACGTTAAAAACTATAGACCCATATCACTTTTAAATAATGATTATAAAATTTTTGCGGAGGTGATGGCAAGCAGACTTAAAAAATGTCTAGTAAATCTAATACATAAGGATCAGGCAGGATTCCTTCCAAATAGGTTACTCAAGGAAAATGTAAGACACACCATAAATATTATTGAATACCTGGAATGTAAGAATGAAATACCCGCGGCGCTGATTTTTATCGATGCCGAAAAGGCATTCGATAATGTCTCATGGCAGTTCCTGTTGAAGAGCATGGAGAAAGCAGGGGTGGAGGGCGAGTTTATGGAAGGAATAAAAGCAATATATTCGAAACAATCTGCAAAATTGATTATAAATAATAACCTAACAAACTCATTTAAAATTGAAAAAGGAACAAGACAGGGATGCCCTCTATCCCCGCTTCTATTTATTATGGTACTAGAGGTAATTACAAATAAAATAAGAGCAACACCAGAGATCCGAGGGATTAAAGTAGGAACAAAAGAATATAAACTAAAAGCATATGCGGATGATTTGATGTTATCCCTGGAAAATCCGCAAAAAAGTGTTGGTAAGGCCTTGGAGCTGTTGGAAGAATTTGGTAAGGTATCTGGTTTCAAATTAAATAAATTAAAGACAAAGATGATGATCAAAAATTTGGGAAAGGAGGAAAGTGAAAAATTGGAGATACAAAATGGAATTAAGGTGTCAAAAAAAATAAAGTATCTGGGAATTTGGTTAACTACAAAAAACATAAATTTGATTCAAGATAATTATCTTACAACATGGAAGGAGATTAAAAAAGACCTAGATACGTGGAATAGAGTGAAGCTTTCGTGGACGGGAAGGATGGCAGCAATAAAAATGAATTTACTTCCAAGAATGTTATTCCTGTTTCAAAATATCCCAGTGATCAGAGGCTCTAAAATGTTTATGGATTGGCAAAAAACTCTTTCGAAATTTATATGGCAAGGGAAAAGGCCGAGAATTAGATTTAAACTTCTTACAGATCGGAAAGAGAGAGGGGGATTCTCGGTACCTAATCTGAAATTATATTTCGAGGCCGCCTGCCTTTGTTGGATCAAAGATTGGATTAATCTGGAAAATACAGATTTATTAGACCTAGAGGGGTTCGACAATAGGTACGGCTGGCATGCCTATTTATGGCAAAACAAAGAAAAGGTACACAAAGGGTTTTCAAGTCATATTATTAGAGGGGCTCTATATGAAGTGTGGGAGAGAAATAAAAAACTCCTAGAATGGAAAACACCTTGGTGGTTATCACCAACTGATATTTTAATAATTAAAAAAGTAAATATGGAAGGAGTTAGGCTGACCTATGAAGACCTACTGATAAGATCAGAAAGTGGATGGAAGATGAGAACATATGAGGAGCTGAAAGATAAGTTAACAAGCTGGTTACAATTCCATCAAATAAATGCAGCATGGATAGAAGATAAAAAAGTAGGGATGAACGAGAAGAAATCCAAATTTCAGATAGAAATAATTGAAGGTAAATCCAAATTATTATCTAAAATGTATAACATTTTATTAGAATGGGACACCAAAGATGAGGAAATAAAAGAGGTTATGACAAGATGGGCAATGGATCTGGGATATAATATAGAATATGATAAGTGGCTGAAATTATGGACTAATGGAATGAAATTCTCGGCATGTGTCACACTTAGGGAAAATTTAGAAAAGATGATGTATAGGTGGTACATCACACCGGCAAAGTTAGCGAAAATGTATAAAACAGGAAATAAGAACTGCTGGAAGTGTAAAATCAAAGAAGGTAATTTTTTCCATATGTGGTGGACATGCGACGAAATGAAGAAATATTGGGAACTTATCTATAATGAGTTAAAAAAAATATTTAAATATACATTTCCCAAAAGACCAGAGGCCTTCTTACTAGGTATAATTGGGGACGAAATCAGAAAAGAAGATAAGACATTATTCCAGTATGCCACAGCTGCCGCTAGAATATTAATCGCCCAAAATTGGAAAAACCCAAATACCCCAGCAATTAGAGATTGGCAAACAAAATTATTCGAATTTGTTGAACTAGCAAAAATGACACAAAAAATTAGAAACCAAAAAAATACAAAGTTCATTAACGATTGGAATAAATTTATGATATATATTGAAGGGAATTATAGAAACCTAAAAACTATAGCAGGTTCGATATAGATCCTATGATGTGTAAATCAGTAATAATTATTAGCTGCAGGAGAATGAAATTATTTATACTAAGAAGCCTGAAATCGGGAGGGATGGAGGTCAATAGGCGTGTAGGGGACTGATTTAAGCATTTGAAGATATGAAGATCTAAGTGTGAAGATAAAGAACTGTAATGGAATCTGATGTTATTCTTATGTTATGACTGGACATCTATTTACTTATTTTCTGTTTTTTTTCTTTGTATAATTGTTGATTTGGTTTTTCTTTTGGTTATTTAAACGAAACTCAATAAAAAGAAATTAAAAAAAAAAAAAAAAAGAGAATCGGGGCCGCCGCCGGTACCCGGCTGTAAGAAAACCTGGTTTAAAACGGGGGAGGAGACGTAAGCAGGATGTGTAGGAGCAGTCGGTCGTCTAAAAAAAAAAAAAAGAAAGTTGAAAAATTCAACACACCCTAATGTGCAAGGGTCAGTGAGAGATTCCCTCTTGCCATACACAGATATCCATCAAAGCCAGGTAATTTCATTTTCTGCTGTAGCACTTTGGAACTCCCTGTCTATTGGCGTCAGGAAAGAACCCCCATCTATTCTTTATAGGAATCTCCCTGAAACATTTTTTGTTTAGGCCAACAGCATATCCAGAAAAACAGGTTGCCTCCAATGCTAGTCTTAAGTAGAGTACACCAATGGAAATGAATGAACTTACGTCCATCAATTTCAGTTGGTCTATTCTGAAAACAACCAGCCCTGGATATAACTGACAGAATGCAAACCTGCCTTCCAATCTGCTTACAGTTTATTTTAATTCTCTTTTAAGCATTCTTAAAATACCTCCTTCTAACACTTGCATTTTTATTTCATAAACCACTTAGCAGGGGTCAGCAAACTTTTTCAGCAGGGGGCCGGTCCACTGTCCCTCAGACCTTGTGGGGGGCCGGACTATATTTTGAGGGGGGAAATGAATGAATTCCTATGCCCCACAAGTAACCCAGAGATGCATTTTAAATAAAAGCTCACATTCTACTCAGGTAAAAACAGGCTGATTCCCAGACCGTCCGCGGGCCGGATTGAGAAGGCAATTCGGCCGGATCTGCCCCCCGGGCCTTAGTTTGCCAACCATTACTTACAGCTTTGATTACAAGCAACCACTGTATAAAGGCTTTGAAATAAATAAATCTGCAGTGCCACTTCCATCCTAATGGACCAGTTTACCTGACACACAACTTCATCTACAGAGCAGTGGTTAGAGTGTAGCACTAGTACCTCGGAGACCAGAGTTCAAATCCCCACTCGGCCATGAAGTGAACTGGGAGTGGCCAGCCTAATCTACCTCACAGGGTTGTTGTGAGGATAAAATGGAGAGCAGAAGAACTATGAATACCGCCTTGAACTCCGTGAAGGAAAAGGTGGGGATATCAATGCAACCCATCAACAAAGAATCCATTGACCAGCCCGCTATCACTCCATTGCAGCCGAAAAACTAGAAAAGGCATCTGACCATCACACAGCGAATGACTCACTTCTCAGCGACGGGAAGATCACCAGGAAGGAAGAGGGAGCCAGCTTAAAATAGCACCAGGCAACCAGTTTTAATGCCATTAGCTCTGAAATAAGGTTGTCAAAAAGGGTCAAGACTCTCCTCCGCTTAATGTCCTGGCTTGCAACAGAGTGAGTGATTACTTTAATAAGAGAAAATAAAAGCAAAGAAAGGTTTTTAAAAAAGAAAAATGTTGCACGGCCCTTTTGATGGAGCCGAAAGGAAGGAGGTTAAGGGGATTGGAAGGTTCTTAGGGTGGTAAACAACTCCAAATTGTATATGTTTTAAGCGGATGCTACAAAAATGGTCCAAATATTTATAGAACCTGCCTCTCCCAAAACACTTGGAGGAAGCTTCCGGCAATCAAACAAAATGTAAGTCGATATAATTAGTGCAGAGTCATTTCGGTGACCGTAAAGAGCTGCCTGCTGGTTGCTGGATCAGGCCAAAGGCCCACCTAGTCCAGCATCCTATTTTCGCAGAAGCCAACCAGGGACCTATATGGGAAGCCCACAAACAGCAACTTGCCTCACAGGGAATGCAAGTGGCGATTTTGGCACTTTTCCAGATGTAATGTCTTCCACAGAGATGCTGCTTTGGGGGCAGAGACCCATTGGAGAGGAGGGCCCTCATCCCCCCAACATACACCCTTCTCCATACTTTGCATACTTGGGAACCCATTGCCACAACATGTGCAGACTGTTAGGATATAGTTCCGTTCCACCTTAGAAGGAGCAGGCATGACTGTTGTGTATCACATGCCTGTTTACTTCCAGCACAGGTCTGCTGGGAACTTCCGTTTGTATATTGCTTTTGTATTGCTGTTTGCTGGAGACGAAGGGAAGCAGACATGTTTTTCCTTTGTTCCTGAACTATGCTGAATAAACACCTGTAAATAACGCTTACACATGTCTCTGTCCGCCACTTCTGTTGTGAGAAGTTATTCACTCTGCTGATAAGAGTGTGCCGAGTCTCTAAACGTATATGAGGCTCGTGTCATTGATTGACACGGAGATTGCTCGGCTGCCGGCCGGTGGCTGGAGCCAGCTGGGGGCCTGCCAAATGCCCCCGTCTCCCCTGCAGTATCCCAACAACAGGGTTATGGGCCCAGATCCACAGCGCTTACAGGAGAGGAAGACTGCTGATAGCTGCTGCGAGACACCGGCAGAGACAGAGGTATGTGAAGCTGATCGTCCTGGCCGAGGCTAGAAGGCTTTTGAAGTCCATGCCAAGAAGCGATTAGGCCGAGGAGAGAGGCAGGCCTCGTAATTTTCGAGCACCGAATTTAGGCCACTTCCTGTTTTCAAGTGGGGAGGTGGGGCTCAATCGCATACAAGTAAATGTATGTTGTGCAATGAGAGCAGATCAAACACACCTACCCCCTTTCCCATTTTATTTTCTCAAATGGATTTTTTGCAGTAAAATGCACAGGGGTACCTGCCCCCCCCGAATTCATGCCAGAAAGCCCAGTTCTAAATTTCAGCCAAGATCTCTGAAGCCACGCCATACATTTAAAGCCCTGTGATATCATTTTGAGCAGTCATTAGTTCCCTCCCCCAAAGGATTCTGGGAGCTGCAGTTTGCCCAGGATGTTGAGAGTTTTGAGGAGACCCTTATTCCTCCTCAGTGGAATTCCCAGAGTGGTTTAACGGCCAATCACTCTTCCCAGGGGATTCTGGGAATTGTATTCTGTGGGGGGGAATAGGGGCTTCCTAAAATCCATCACCATCCTTAACAAACCACAGGTCCCAGAATCCCACAACTGTTTTAAAGTAGTATCATGATGCTTTACATGAGTGGCGTGAACAGGGCCTGATACGATCGGCAGCAGTGGCTCAATGCCCTGCTCTGTAGCCAGGATCCTCTCCAGAAGAGGCAGCTTTCGGCAAGGCAAAACCTTCAAGGCTGTACTTATACGCACATTAAGAATTGCCCCTCTAAACATTGTTTTCCCACAGCTGAAAGAACCAGATAATGAGGTTTAATGAGACTTAAGGGTGAGACAGAGTGGCTGAACATCACGGATTAATGTTCTAGCACACCAGGAAGAAAAGGCCATAAGGAAGACGGAGTGCAAGGCAGCACCATTAGCTGGTATCAAAGAGATGCAGCCAATCAAGAGCAGCTATGAGGACTCTGAAATGAGATTAAAGGGCTGAATGTGGTCAGATAAAGGAAGTGGTTGACCACATAGCCCAGTTCACTGCTTCCAAGAGTGGTCAGCCAGGTGTTTCTGGATGCTCCCAAGCAGGGGATTTATAGCTGGGTTTGGGGACCTTTTTCCAGCCTGAGGGCCACATTTCCTTCTCGGCAATATTCCAAGGGCCACATGTCAGCGGTAGGTGGGACCAGCAGCAAACATGGGCAGAGTATAGGACTCAGCAGCTATGCACAATATGCAATTTACATGGATCAGCATAACTTCAGTCTTATCCATAGCTGCCTAGGAGTAAGCTCCATTGGACTCTGCAATATGTTTCCTGCTGGCTGCCTAGGTTCAACTTGCAGAACTCATCTGAGCTTTCACAAAAGCTCCTCTGCCAGCTGAAACCCAACCTTTCAGAGAGAAAGGCAGACAGTCATGCGAAGAAGTGCTGCTGTCTATACTGGCTAGCATGAAGCAGGGACCCCATCAAAAGAAAGGAAAGAAGTACCCAGCCTCTGCTTGATTCTTTGCCAAATTCCTCAACTTCACCCATCCTAAATCTGCCGCAAGCAAACTTGGAAGCCTCATTGTTGCCTCATTCATTTCCCAGATGCTCTTTGTCCTTGCTCTTGCTTTGAAAGAAACAAGAAGGCCTGAAGGTAAACTCTAGTGCAAACTCTTTCCATTACTTCCTTAGACAAACGGCTCAGATCTACAGTTCTGCAAGTTGCTCTTTCAGGATATGTTTTGCTCAAAATGTTTGTGACCAGGGTACCTATTTCAGCCAGAATGCAAAGCAATCTCGTGTGCTTGGGGTAGACTTGCAGCTGTCCTTCGTCCCAAATCAAACTGACTCACTCTCATGCCAATTTCTCCTTCTTGTTTTTTGTTTGTTTTTTTTAAAAAAAGCTTACATAGTTCTAAAGGCCAAGTTCTTTCCTCGGCCATTCAGATTGTTTAGAAGAGGCATTATCATTCTCTCGCCTCCACATTTTCCGTATGGTTTATCGGCAAACATAAAAGCTAGGTGGTCCTTGCAAATGGAACTGTACGCATGAGCCCCCTTGTTTTGACATTTCTGGAGGAAGGGAAACCATTTCTAAGAAATCATAATCATAATAATGTTTCTGCTCTAATTCCGAGCCCCTCCAGAGTTAACTGGGAATGGAGGGGAGTGAAATTAGAAGGAAAGCGGGGGCGGAACAGTGGAGAGACAGGAAACTTCCCCACAAGTTTTGAACTTCAGAAGGTGGCTACATGCAGAACAGGCTGCTGTGCAATCCTGGTCATAGAATCGTGAAGTTGGAAGGCACCTCAATGGGTTATCTAGTCCAACCCCTTGCAATGCAGGAATCTCAACTGAAACCACACATTTAGAGCACAGAGCAACAGGGGTATTAAAGGTAAAGGTAAAGGGACCCCTGACCATTAGGTCCACTTGCGGACGACTCTGGGGTTGCGGCGCTCATCTCGCTTTATTGGCCGAGGGAGCCGGCGTACAGCTTCCAGGTCATGTGGCCAGCATGACTAAGCCACTTCTGGCGAGCCAGAGCAATGCACGGAAATGCCGTTTACCTTCCCGCCGGAGCGGTACCTATTTATCTACTTGCACTTTGACGTGCTTTTGAACTGCTAGGTTGGCAGGAGCAGGGAACGAGCAACGGGAGCTCACCCTGTCACGGGGATTCGAACCACAGACCTTCTGATCGGCAAGCCCTGGGCTCTGTGGTTTAGTATTATCTACTCATAAATCAGAGTGCCAAAGCAAAATGCATGCTGGGAAATAGCGTGGCACACTTGATTGGTCTGGATTAGGCCCAGTGGGGAATCTAGCTGCACAAGCGGAATGTGCTAGGTTCAGTCCCCCACGGCATTTCCCAGTCCCCAAGGGCTGGTAAAAACAGTTTGCCCAAAATCTTGCAAAGCCCAGCCAGCACCAGCAATACTGAGCTAGAAGGAACAATGACCTGACTCAGCAACTTCCTGCGTTCTGCACCCGGTGCCCTATAACTCCCATCAGTCCCAGCCAGCGTGCCAGGGGTGGGAAGCGCCTGGCTAGCAGAGGCTGATCTAGAGAGCAGGGAACACAGAATCTTCAGAACCTTAAATCCCATGTGTCAAAACTATTTTAGCCTTAACTAAACATGCCACTGGATCTCATGGGTGTGGCTTTGTTTGCTGCTAATGAGAAAGGCCTAACAGTATGATGGGATGGGATTTCAACTCAAAGTTAAAATCCCTATGTGGCCCTCTCCAAATGTTGCTGGGCACCAGCCACATGGCTAAGAGAGAGGGATGATGGGAGTTGTAGTCCAGATACATGTGGAGGGGCCAAAGGTTCCCCACGCCCAACGGTGCTGGGTTAGGTGGACCTAATGGTCTGACTCAGTACAAAACAGTTTCCTTTGTTCCCATGTCTTAAGGGAAAGGTCGTTGCTCAGTGCTAGAGCACCTGCCTGGCATGTTAGAAGGTCGCGGGGTCAACCTCCAACATTTGCAGCTGAAAGGGTCAAGCTAACATGGAATTGGAAAAAAATGTGACTTCTCTGCCTGTGACTCTAGGGAGATTTTGCGAGCCAGAGAGGAAAATACTAGGCTCAATGGCCAAGTACGTCGTCTAACCTGCTTTAGCTTGAAGCTGCCTCTGTGATAGATGATTTGATGGGGAGGCAGGGAGACCTAATTTTCAGGCCTCAAAAAACAAGTCATGTTTGAGGCTGGAAGAACATCTGTCAGGGATTCTTTAGCTTTGATTGCCAGGGGTTGGACTAGATGGCCTTTGGGCATCCCGGCCAACTCCATAATCCTGATTCCAAGACTTTTGGGATGCACTTTTACTCTGAGTAGGCCCACTGAAATGAATAGGCCTAAGTTGAGTCCTGTCCACCCATTGCATTGGTTCCACTCGTGAGTTGGCTACAACCCATTGTTTGCTCATTCCTAACACACACACTTCCCTCCCACCAAACGAGATCCGTTCGGCCGATGCGGACTGTCTGGCTTCCGCCCTGAAGGAAAGCGTCTCCATCGTCCTGGGATGTGACACTGCAGCCAGTGACAGACACTACAGCGTGTAAATCTGTCATTGAGGTTTCCCTGACGGGATGCTAAATTTAGAACTCCTACCAAAACGGGGGGGGGGGGGGGGAGAGAAAAAGCCACCTCTGTTATGAGTGCCTTGTGCCAGGAATTTGGCCTTTTACAGTGTTTTTCCTACCTTTGTATAGCGGTAAACCCTGCAAGAGAGTTCTTTTCCTCTCCCTAAAAATGACAGGGGGAGAGCGGAATAAGGGAGAAATCCTGCATATTAAGTACAAAATTATATTAATTATTCTCTAAGCATGGAACCTGGTGTAGCACAGACAGAACCACTCAAGAAGGAGGTATCGGCAGGAGCGAAGGGTTTTGCAGAAGTGCAGCAAGTCTTGAGAAAATAACACACACACACACACACCCCCCAAAAAAGTACACAGCTCTGAGCATGCTCAGTAGCATACAATGCTGGCTGGTCTTGCATGGGCGGAATGGATAATGGGGAAGAGGGATGGAACGGAGTACCTTGAAAAAAGGGCCTGGCTGGCTCACACCACGATCAGAAACGGGGGAGCAGAGACCTCACAGCTGCTGCTTACTCCCATTATTCTATAAAAGCATACGCGCCGGGTGCGAAATAATACACGGAGGAGCACTGAAAAGAGATAAAAGTTGGCAGCGTACACTGATTTGCCCTTCAGAGAGGGCTTGGGGTGCCCAGGATGACACACATGTTTTTCAGTCGAGTTGCAGGTGATTAATTTTGCGGGGTAGAGGAGAACAGACACGTATACTGAAAGGGAAGGAGTGGGTGGAGAGGATGAAGGAAACCAAGTCTTTTCTTATCAGCACGAGTCCAGCTGCCGCTAAAATGACTTTTTTTTCTTTTTTGAGAGAGAGAGAGAGCAAGACAGGATCTACCCAGTCAAACATTTCCTTCCAACACAGCTGGGGGGGGGGCAGGCAGAAGGAGAAGGGTGTTCATGTTAAGAGCGGGGTAGAAATGAACACGGCTCAGTGGTTAAGAGCATCCGCTTGGTGTGCAGAGGGTCCCAGGCTCCATTCCTGATGGCGTCTCCAGGTACAGCTAGGAGGGACACCTGCCTGAAACCGCAGAGACCTGCTGCCTGTCAGTAGACAATGCTGAGTTAAGGGGACCAAAGGGACTGACTCTGTTGTAAAGGCACCTTCCAATATTCCTGTGTCTGGGGATAAAGGTCGTTGCAGAGCATCTGTGACTTGGTTAGGACATCTGACTCCGAAAACCCAGACAGAGAAGACCCAGTTTGCAACACCTCCCCACTTAAGCAGAATCGGCACATGCTTTTTAGTGAGAATAACTGAGCATGCACAGAGTAGTTTTGCTTTGTGCCACAGGTGCAGAACAGAATTCTTTTCCCGATATGCTGAGCGGAAGTTGTTGTTTTCTCAAGTGCCCATAAGGCCCAAACAAGAGCCCTGCCACAGGATCAGGCCAAAGATGCTTATAAATCCAGCGTCCAGTGGCCAACCAGAAGCCCCAAGAGGAAGCCCAAAAGAAGGACCTGAGCTCAAGAGCAATTCTCCCTACTTGTGATGCCCAGGACTGCAATTCAGAGGCACCCTGCCTCTTACAGCAGACCCTCCAAGTGTCCCTATTTTCCAGGGACAGCCCTGGATTTGCAGAAGCCATCCTAGTTTCTGATTGGATCCTGGAATGTCTCACTTTTCCTTAGGACGTCCCTATACTCATCAGAGAAATGTTGGAGGGTATGGAGTTATCTGAAGGCAGTCCTGTATTAATGTTTAATGTTTTATATATGTTGGAAACCACCCAGAGTGGCTGGGGCAATAAACAGTATAAAGCTGGGGTATTATTATTATTATTATTATTATTATTATTATTATTATTATTGAATAGGATGCCCCTATAGTCATTGAATAAATTTTGGAGGGTACATGGCTGCAGAGGCGGAACCCAGTCTTACATCCTCCACAAATTTCTCTAATCCTCTTTTTAAGTCATCCAAGATGGAGGCTGTCACTCCCTCTTAAGGCGGCAAATTTCACAGTTTACCATATTATTCCATGTATAAGACCAGGTTTTCCCCCTAAAAAATAATGTCCAAAATTGGGGGATAGATCTCCTCCCATTTTCTTAAATTGGAGTCCCCAAAAATAGGGGGCATCTTATACATGGGGGCACCTTACAGATGGAAAAATACGGTAACTAGAATCACCTCACACATCAGCTTCTGCAGCCTTGACAAAAACGAGAACCATTCCTCCAGAAGACACTGGTCCGAAAAGGCACATCTTACCTCATGAAGCAAAATTTAAGAGGTGGGAAATAAAATCTGGTTAAAGATATTCTCCAGGGCTATGACAGGACGCCACTCCGTGCGAATGCCTGAAGCAGTGAAGCCCCTCAGAACAGCCTTTCCCCCTCAATCCAGCAGTGAACAGACTCGGTTGAGTCGGAACCAGGTGGGTTTGTGACATCAGAGTTGTGTTGCAGAATGAAAGGCAGAAAGGGTTCTTTGAACACCCTTCAGGGCAAAATGACCTCCATCGAGTAACAGAGAGCCAGGCTTAGGACCTGAGAGACCTGCTCAGCCATGACGCTTGCCAGGCGTGACCTTGGGCTGGTCACAGTCTCTCAAGCTAACCTACATCACTGGTTCGTTGTGAGGAGGAACGTGTTGTGGGGGAGAACCACCTTGACTTCCTAAGTTAGAGCCATTAATTTCAACAAGTCTGCTCCTAGCCAAACTTTGGACTCAGCTACATTAGTCAAAAAACAGTGTTTGGAATACGTTATGCAACACCAGATGGTGCTAGAGAGCAAAATATGGGGGGGGGGGGCAGGCATATGATCACATGATGTGGTGAACACACACCATTTGAATGGCGATGCCCATCAACTTTTTTGGGGGGTGGCGGCCCCCTCAAATATTTTGTTGGGGGTACAAAGACCCTTCAGCCCCTAGGAGTTGGCTCCTATGCTGGGTAGTGAGTACATTTTTCAAACAGAGGTTTCCCCGCCCCCTAAAATAAAATAAATAAAATAAACAAATTGAAAACAACCACCACCAAACGTTACAGGCTTAGTAACGAAGACACGTTTAAAAACCTCAATAGTTACTTTACACTGACGAGGCAGTTAGGAACAAGGAAGTGACAACTATTGCTATCCCCTATACACACACACACACACACACACACACACACACACACACACACACACCATTGCTCAGGTTTATCACAAGCCTCCCAGGGTTTTTAGATAAGACACCCTGTACCAGCCAATTCCAGATCAAGGTCTATTTTTGTAGCCAGGGCATGATGACCAGTCAGAAATATAGATTGTGACAAGGCTAATTTCCATCCTTGAAGATATAACAGGGCGTTTATTTTTTAAATGGAACTTTTAGATACAAAAAGGCTCAGAAGGGAAAAAGAGAATGCACCCGCCCACTCAGTTTCTTATATTAAGATCCTAATAAGTAAACTGGTTTGCTTGCTTAGGAAAGGACGATGTCAATACAGAACACCTCCTAGGACTTCTAAGCAGCAAGATTGCTACTGATGGTTATTTGGGGTATCGTTTGGGGGGGGTCAGGGTACCTTAGCCCAGGAGATGGATCAATCCACTAGTTTATTTCTGCATTAGGTGTACTCTGCTGCCCAGAATGGTATTTCATTTCATTTCATTTATTTTATTGGCCAATTCCCTTTCATATTTTTTTCTTTACTGCTAATGCTTCAAGCGGGGATATCCACCATGGAGTTTTAGGTTCGAGCAAATCATTGTATTTTGCCCAAACCATATAGAGAGATTGCTTTATAATGTGATTTAGAAAGTCTTTATAGATCTTGACTTTATCGTAACCTAAGTAGGCTTGCCAGCCATAACGGTTGTCATGTCCTTCTAGGTTCTGAAGGCCTGTACAGTATTTTGTAATATACACCATTCCCTGACCCAGGAGAGACAGGCCGCCTCGTAATATTTTATTGCAGTTATATCTCTCCGCCCCCCGCCCCAACGCCCCAAGGAGCTCAAGAGGGGAGCCATGGTTCTCCCCGCTCCTCATTTAATCTCCACAACAACCCTGCGAGGCAGGTTAGGCTGAGAGGCAGCAATTGGCCCAAAGTCACACCCCCAGTGAGCTTCATAGCTTAGAGGAGGATTTGAATCCTGGTCTCACCCAGGTCCTAGTCTGACACTCTAACCACTACACCAGACAGCCTCACCTGCTGAATAACTCTGGAGATCATTTTGGCAGAGTGTTGCTTCAGCTTTATTTATACACTTTGCTTTCTTTTGCCTTTTGGCGAAGACCAAGTGCAAACGCGTGCTCATTCACTCATAAAATACGCCTACGTCCAAACCTGCTGACTTCTCGTTTTGGGAAAGATGCAATGAATTTGTGGGTTGCCCTTTACCCCTAGACGATCCAGTGGGAATCTTATTAAATCACTAGGAGGACGGTCCCTTGCCCACAGCTGAGAGTTATTGCTGTTTTGCTCACTAACCGTAACAAAACACCAGCCTGGCTAATTAAGGGAGATGCTAATGACTTTGCTTCTGAGGCTCAAATGTTAAGCTGAAGGCAGAGACATTTTCTCTCCTTTTCAGCGAGAAGTTTATGCGCCCAAGCCTAGTGGGTTTCGCTAAGCGCAAGTCAGAGGTTATTATTATGAGCATTTGGTTCCAGTTTTTTTTATATAAAAAAAACCACCTCTGGCAGGCAGCCCAGACACAAACGTTTCTAATAAACGTGTTGTGGTTTTTTGATCACTGACAAAATTAGGTTAATGACACCTTTCAATGCCTCTCTATAATAACTTCTTTTTTAAAAAGAAAACACCAGTTTTCACTCATGCATTCCCATTGTTGATATTTTCCAGCCATTCTCACCAAATAATCATGCCACCCTATTTTTTGCATTTGGGAAATGCCATATATATATATATATATATATATATATATATATATATATATATCCTGGCGTTCATGCAGAAGCTATCTAACAGAGTCCACTACTTAGCTGATGCCCTGCTCCCTATTGCCCACAGGTTCATATTATTTGAATCGGGGGTCATTTAGCAGCGATTCCCGCATTGCAGAGGCTTGGACTAGATGACTCTTGAGGTCCCTTCAAATTATGCAAATTATACAGTTCAGTGAGACTCAGCAGTGGGAGATTCAGAAAGATGTGAATGCCAAGAGAAAAGAACCAGCTCCCAACATAGGAAGCTGCCTTAGACCAAGTCAGGGCACACCGACGGGCAGCAGCTCTCCAGGGTTCCAGACTGAGACCTTTCGCAGCCTTACCTGGAGATGCTGAGAGTTGAACCTGGAGCCTTCTGCACGCAAGGCAGATGTTCTACTACTGAGTCATGACTCTTCCCCCAAACACAGCAACATCAGCAGCAGCTGCATCGTGCAGAGTCAAACCATTAGAACACCTAGCTTAGTGTTGCGTACACAGCCTGGCAGCAACTTTCCAAGCTCCATGCCCAGCCAACATTTCTCAGGAGAGATCTTTCTACTACAAAACCTTTCAGAGAATATTCTGCAATATGCAACCCCCTCACCAGCTCCTATTTTGTCACCTGCAAACAGGATAGAGAGTTTGCAGGGAGCCATTTTGCCTGGGAGCTAAATAAATCAAGACACGTTACAAAAAGCCTATCAACACTCAGCCGCCCTATGCCTGGGCACGGGTGGGAAGGGAAGGCCGTAGCTCAGCGGCAGACCATCTGCTTCGTATGCAGAAGGTCCCAGGTTCAATCCCCGGCCTCTCCAAGCAGGGCTGGGGCACATTGCTATCTCAAAACCCTGGAGAGCAGCTGCCAGTCAGGGTAGACAATACTAAGCTAAATGGGCCAACCCTTGATAGGAAGCAGCTTACTACCCGAGTAGGAAAGTGTCAAAGTGGTAGCTCAGAAGCACCTGGGAAAACCCAGGTTCAAGCCCCTACACATTCACCTCAAACCCCAGAGAGCTGCTGCCAGCCAGTGTAGACAATATGGAGCTAAAGGGAGCAACCGTCTGACTCAGTCTAAAGCAGGTTCCTTCCTATGTCCCTTTATTTGTTCCTATCAACAAGCTTGAAAGACAGAAGGGTTTTGTTCAGGCTAACAGTGTGGGGTTTTTTTCCCATTCAAATTGGCGACTGCCCAGCTCCCAAGACAGGAGGGATCAGAGGATCACCCTTGTTCCTCCCTGAGGCTTAGCATCCTGCACAGAGGGATCAAGCCTGCCTCCGGGGATGACTGCTTTCCCTTGTTTAGCCTCTGTTTACCAAGGCTACTAAGGGGAACCAGAGCTGGTGAAAGGAGCGAGGGAGAATCTTCCTTTATATTTAGCTCCCCTGCTGCTGGATATAGCAACCCTGGGTTTATTTAAGAGCAGACTTTCCTATATTAAGAGTATCAGAGATTAGCAGGTCACCCCCTGCAATGTCCCGGCTGGGATTAAATGCCCGTGACTGTGTTCAGGCAACTCAGCAAACACACTTCACAAACGCCCCGTCCTTTTAACCCAACTTCGCTCCCTTGCCTGAAGACAGGCAGAAGGAACTCTAAACAGCAGCCACCAGCCAGCAAAGGTCAGCATAGAATTGCAGAGACCCAAAGGATGATCTAGTCCCCTGCAACGCATCAAAGCCCTCTCAAGCAACCCAAGCGTCTGGAGCACAGCTGAATGGTTTTTATTTAACTTATTTTAACGCTCTGTGCATTTTGTAGGGGTTACATCAGCCCCAACCAGGATGGCCAATTTATTTATGTGTAAAAAATATATGTGCATTCATAAAACAAACCCAGACCAGTTCACAAGAGTCGTATGCAAAACCGCACCATAAAAACCAGGTAGGTGTATTTAAAAAGTGGAGATTATTTTGAATAAACATATACAAATTTATTGATTGATAACATGGTAGATAGAAAATGTAAGGATTTGCATAATTTTATAAGATGCAGAGAATAATATGTGTTGAGAAATCAGAGGGAGGAGCTGAGGGAAGTCTCGAGGGGAGGGGAGGGAGGGTTTGAGGGGGGAAGGGGGAAAATAATGAATATGATATGTTTTGATAAGTTGTTATGTTGTAATTGCTAATAAAAATATTTTTAAAAATAAAAATAAAAATAAAAAGTGGAGATTAACTGTTACGGAAAGGTGCACTTTTAATCACCTGCATAAGCCTGACAGTGTAGAAAAGTTTTCAGCACGCATTTCAGAGTTGAAACAGAAAGCGCCTGCTGAACATCTGTCAGCAGACTATTCCACAAAATTGGGTGGACGACACTAAATGCTCGGTTTTGCGTTGATGTCAGATGAGCCTCGCCAACTCGTGGGGATGACCAGTGATGCTCCTGTAGGTGCTCTCTCAATGACTGAGCTAGGACCAGGTGGTCCCTAAGGATGCTCTACACTTAAGTTGCTTAAGGCTTTCTCAGTTAATTCAAGGGTCTCGAACCTGGTAGATGGGGTAGCCAATGCAGATGCTTTAACAATGTATTGAGTCAGATGCCTGCCCCCGCCAGCAGTCCGGGAGCTGCATCCTGCACCAGCCACAGCTTCCAAACCAAGGCCAAGGGCAGCCCCACAGAGAGTGCATTGCAGCAATCCAGCCTCGAGGTCACCAGAGCATGGACCATAGTGGTCAGGCTTTCCCAGACCCTTCAAGTGTCCTTATTTTCCAGGGAAAGTCTCGGATTTACAGAAGCGGTCCCGGTTTCTGATTTGATCCTGGAATGTCCCACTTTTCCTTAGGACATCCCTATTTTCATCGGAGAAATGTTGGAGGGTATGGAGTTATGTGACAACCCCCCGCCCCGAATCAACGAGATAAGTACAGTGGTACCTCAGGTTAAGAACTTAATTCATTCTGGAGGCCCGTTCTTAACCTGAAACTGTTCTTAACCTGAAGCACCACTTTAGCTAATGGGGCCTCCCGCTGTTGCTGCCGCACAATTTCTGTTCTCATCCTGAAACAAAGTTCTTAACCCGAGGTACTATTTCTGGGTTAGCGGAGTCTGTAACCTGAAGCATCTGTAACCTGAAGTGTCTGTAACCCGAGGTACCACTGTAACTCTACAACCTTTAGAAGACATCTGAAGGCAGCCCGGTATAGGCAAGTTTTAAAATGTTTAATATTTTATTATGTTTTTATGTATGTTGGAAGCCGCACAGTATTGAATAGGACATCCCTATTTTCATTGGAGAAATGTTGGAGGCTATGCTATCCCTGCCCAGGAACGACCCTAGCTGGAGAACCAGATGAAGCTGGTAAAAGGAACAGAGGATGCTTTGGTCTCTAGTGACACTTTCCAGGAATAACCCCAAACTAGTCACTCATCAGAGTGGTGTGGAGTGACATCTGGAAGGCCCCAGGTTCTTATATACATTCTTATAACACAGAGAGGATAATGAGACCTGAATTAATATTGCAGGTTGTAGTCAATGCCAGCCCTACTCACTGTAGACCCACTGAAGTGAACAGACATGACTAACTTAGGTCCATTCATTTCAATGGGTCTCTGCCAAGTGTTACCTTAGCTGAGCAGATACAGCCCTGCACTTGGAATGGGGACTCTGCAGAAACCAGAACTGGCTACCTTTTGCAGAGACTGCAAGAATAGCTCCCCCCCCCCACAAACAAAAAACCCCAACAACAACTCAAAAAGCATTCCTACCGCAAGACATACAAGATCCCTGTTTGCTAACTATAGGTGGGCTGTAGGAACTTCATGACTCAAATTCTAGAACAGCTGCAGTGGTCGTTGTATACAGACATGTTCTCCGGGTAAGAGAGTCCTGCCCAAAGCACAAAGGGGAGCAGAGGTTATCAGCAGACATGGGAGAACTCAATGTTTGCAAAAGTACAAAATGTGGTTTTTTGGGCAAGGGGGACACCCAGTTTCGTTGGGCGGGGCAGAATACTTCGGAAAAACAGCCCAATGAGGACTGAGCATGCTCAGTAGCCACACACAGCCAACCAGCCGGTGTGCAGAGAAAGGACGGAAAACCAGGAGGGAAGATGGAATATAATATCTGGGGGAAATTAACTGTGTGCTGCAACCCATTGTCGCATTTCCCGTTCGTTACGGTGGACCTGCAAAACCCTGCACAGATTCACCTGCTTTTAATTAGGACCTTTGGTCCTGCGCTCTGCTCATTGTTCCGCCTGTCAATTGCATGAGCCTTGGGTGCAGAGACGTATGCAACTTTTAAGGCGTGATGGCACTGTAATCAGAATACCAACACCACCTGATCTTGGCTTTTTCAACTTGTTGGTATCATGCCTTGCTATTATACAGCACACAATGCATTGTGAGGTTCTATGCACAAAGAACTCAAGCTTCCAACCGAAGAATGATAAAAGGTTTTTTAAGAAACGTGTACGTTGCTCTAATGGCTTGCTCCACATTCCCTGGATCTTTGGGGAAAAGGCATCTAATTTGTTTTGTAAATAAATAAGAGATTGCTTTAGCAAATCAGCAGGAACTTGGCCTCGCTGCTTCCTCTCTCCCTCCAACCGTTATAGCTGGTAAAATGTAAAGCCATTAAATGCCACTATTTTGCACAAAAGTGGGAGGGGGAGATACACACATCCAGGAAATTCTCCATTTCCGGATTACCAGTCCCGTTTTAAAGCAGCAGAGTTTCCGATCTTCCCTTCAGACCCGAGGGCAGGAAGCCCACAGAGCGAGCGGACAAGCCCAGCTGCCTGATTAAACAACCATCCTAGACACATTTCCTGGACACGAGCCACCGGGGGGGGGGGGAGGCAAGGTGCAGGAGGAAACATGCAGACCAAGCCTCACTTGTGGGTTCAGCCCATCTCCCCGCAAAAGAAAAAGGCAAACCACAGACAGAGCCATAACCCATCACACTTTGCCACCAGCACAACCCCATATATCAGGCTCCCAATTCATAAAATTGGGTCTCTCTAGAGGTCATCTGGTGCAACCCGCTGCAGAAACTCCGCGACTACAAATTTCTTGCTTAAAAACCAGTAATAAAGGAGTGGCCACCACTTTCCTACCAGTAACAAGTAGGGCTGCAGGCACATACACCCAGCCCCCATGCAGGGCCTTATGCAGGGGTTTGGACTGGCCCCAGGCAAACTCAGCTGTAGGCCCTGAATCAATTGGGAGAGGGAGTCCTAATGTTTAATTAGGGTTTTATATGCCTATTAAGCATACAGTCAGGAGTTGGTGGGGAGAGAGAGACCCTTCCTCCTCTCAAACACACTGCAGACAGCAGGACTGATCCTTCCACTCACCAGCTTGGGGGGGGGGCAAAAAGTGCAATCCTGTTAGTTGCAGGGGTCTGCTTCCCTTGGAATTACCCAGCTGGGAATGCACTGGTGAGGTAGACCCCTTGCAGCCAGCAGGATTGAACCGCCCTGGCAAAGCAGACCTCTGCAGCCAATAGGGTTGCACTGTTGAGCGGACAGTGTGGTCCTGCTGGGGTCTGCTTCCCATGTGCATTCCTGGGGGGTTGGGGGCAGGGAAGGCAGACGTAAAGCAGACCTCTGCAGAAAGCAGGCCCTCCTCCGTTCACTAGCTGGCCAGGATTCAATCTTGCTCCCTTTCACTCTGAACAGCCCGGTTTTGTTTGCGATGTGGGCTCTGCCTGGCCCCAGTAGCAAGTCCTTGTGGAGAACTACTGCTAAACCATCCCAGATACTGCTGTCGAACCAGCACGTTCTCAGACTGCTCCTGCCACAAGCTGTTGCACCAGACGAAAAGAGAAAATCAGAACGTAACTCATGTTTGGGCTGCTACAATCCAGTGTCACATGTATCTCTGCCCCGACCACCTTGCCAGCAGCTGAATGTGCTGTACTGTGTTAGGAAGCAGACACTGTGCCCAGGAGAAGCTGCCTTATCCTGCATCAGACCATTTTTGTTGTTGTTGTTTAGTTGTTTAGTCGTGTCCAGCTCTTCGTGACCCCATGGACCAGAGCACGCCAGGCACTCCTGTCTTCCACTGCCTCCCGCAGTTTGGTCAGACTCATGTTTGTAGCTTTGAGAACCCTGTCCAACCATCTCGTCCTCTGTCGTCCCCTTCTCCTTGTGCCCTCCATCTTTCCCAACATCAGGGTCTTTTCCAGGGAGCCTTCTCTTCTCTTTTTTTTAAAAAATAATTTTTATTCATTTTCCAAACAAATTTTATACAGTCAACAAATTATTTTGTACTCATTCTTCAATTTTTGACTTCCCTCAGTTTCTCTGCCAATCTTTCGTATAATTTCTATTTATTAACGCATTTCTGAACATAATATTGCCTTTCCCAACTCCTTTTCCTCTTACTCTCTTTTTTGCAATATTTCTTACTATCTCACAGAGTCTCTTCAAAACCAACAAGCGTTGTCTGTACATCACATATATTTTTCAGATATTCTGTGAATTTCCCCCAGTCCTCGATAAACTTTTGGTCTTTCTGATATCGAATCTTCCCAGTCAATTTGTCCAGTTCTGCATATTCAGTCAATTTCCTTCTCCATTCTTCCACTGTTGGAATTTCTTCCTGCTTCCATCTTTGGGCAAGAAGTATCCTTGCGGCAGTCACTGCATATTGAAACAGTTTACAGTCTCTCTTATTAATTTTGTTTCCTACCATTCCTAATAGAAAGGCCTCTGGTTTTTTAACAAACGTATATTTCAACATTTTTTGGGAGCCTTCTCTTCTCATGAGGTGGCCAAAGTACTGGAGCCTCAGCTTCAGGATCTGTCCTTCCAGTGAGCACTCTGGGCTGATTTCCTTCAGAATGGAGAGGTTTGATCTTCTTGCAGTCCATGGGACTCTCAAGAGTCTCCTCCAGCACCAAGCATCAATTCTTCGGCCATCAGCCTTCTTTATGGTCCAGCTCTCACTTCCATACATCACTACTGGGAAAACCATCAGACCATTAGCTCAGTGTCATCTAAACTGGCTGGCAGCAGCAGCTCTCCAGGGTTTCAGGCAGGGGACCTTCCCAGTCCTACCTGGAGATGCCAGGGACTGAACCTGGGGCCTTCTGCATGCAGAGCAGATGACACACCACTTGGCTACAGCCCTTCTGTGTTACAATACTGACCAAGAAAACAACGCAAAGAGTCAGGACCTGAGCACAAGAGTCCTCTCCCCTCCTGTCATTTCCTGCAACTGGCATTCAGAAGCATTGCTGCTTCCAGCCGTGGAGGCAGAGCCGAGCCATTGTGCTTATCAAAAGCCTTATTTCCCCCATGAATTTGTCCAATCCTCTTTTCAAGCCATCTGAGTCAGTGGCCATCCTGCAGGAGAGAGTTCCATAGTTTAACTACCGTATTTTTCACTCTATAATACGCACCAGACCACAAGACGCACCTAGAAAAAAAATATTCTGAATCTCAGAAGCCAGAACAGCAAGAGCAACAGCGCAGTGAAAGCAGCAATCCCTCTTGCTGTTCTGGCTTCTGTGATAGCTGCACAGCCTGCATTCGCTCCATAAGACACACACACACATTTCCCCTTACTTTTTAGGAGGGAAAAAGTGAGTCTTATACAGCAAAAAATACGGTATGTGCCATGTGAGGAAGAACTTTCTCTTATCTGTCCCGACTCCTCCAACATTCAGACTGGGAGGTGCTCAGCTTGTGATGCATGCATAAGGGCCTTCCTGCAAGGTGTCAGGATTTCCTGAGTGTCACCTGCCAAGGCCCCAAACCCTCGAGTTTTCTGCCCAGCACAAGCCTTTGGCTCCGGAGTTCTTTCTGGCTGTTCAAAGAGAGGCAGCTCAAAGCTTGCTTGGAAAATGACAGTGAATAACAATGAAATCCCTCTGATTTAACGAGCTCCTGTTGCTCCGCCCCAATTCCCTCTTTTGCCTTCCACCTCCTTGCTTCACCCTGGAGGCAGGGAAGCCCGGAAAAGCACGAGACACTTTTGCTGCTTGCCTTGAGTCGCACAGCCTGCTCCTGCTGCTGTTTTGCAACACTTCCAGCATGATCCAGAGTGAATCAGTCGGCCACTCCCCTCCAGGTGCTGCGCAAGGAGGAATGAATGAGATCCAGCTCACAGGAACTGGGGTTTAGGGGAATAGTGAGGAACCTCAGGCCCAGGAGCCAAATATATTTGTCAGCTCGCCTTTCCGCAAATATACACCTAGCTTACCTGCTTCAACCTGCGGCCGTTTTGCTGGTAGGGCGATAGCGCACGTTGACTTTTTCAACTTCCCAAAATGAGGGGTGCTAACTAGTTGCAACATGACATGAGAATTCAAAAGACATTTGGGTTAAATTAATAGGATTTAGTTCTGCTTGGCAAGTGAAATGTGTGTAAAATTGCGCAGAACTCATTAAAAACAACTGCCATACATTTTACTTGCCATTAATACAGTGGTATCTTGTGTTACAGATGCTTCAGGTTACAAACTCCACTAACCCAGAAATAGTACCTCGGGTTAAGAACTTTGCTTCAGGACAAGAACAGAAATTGTGCAGCAGTGGTGCGACGGCAGCGGGAGGCCCCATTACCTAAAGTAGTACCTCAGATTAACAACAGTTTCAGGTTAAGAAAGGACCTCCGGAACGAATTAAGTTCTTAACCTGAGGTACCACTGTAATGTGTTAATGGTTATTTATTAGTGTTTTTTATTATTTATTTAGTTCCTTGAGCCAGATCGCACTGGGACATACCCCCCAACATTTCTCCAATGAAAATACAGACTTCCAAAGGAAAAGCAGGACATTCCGGGATCCAGTCAGAAACTGGGATGGCGTCTGTAAATCCGGAGCTGTCCCTGGAAAACAGGGACACTTGGAGGGTCTGGAATAAACCCATCTGGGCAAAGAAGCTTTATGGAGCACAGGTTTCCTCCAAGGCCTTGTCTCACTCTCAAGGGCAGGTGCCCCCCCTTGTCCTGAGTCAGTGGGAGGCGGGGGGAGTGGGAGGGTGCTGAGTAACGCTCAGGGTGCCCTGCCTCTCCTTTCGAGGAACGTCATGCAGAGGGCATCCAGGATCCAGTAACAGCCCACAAGGCATGCAAATCCGTGGCTCCCCGCATGTGTTCATCTCATCACGCCACAAGGCTCTTAATCTCCGGCCGGCTGGGGGGGGGAGCGTGAGAGCAGGAGGGGGGGCTATTCTTAGCTGACCTCTTGAACAAGCCAGAGAGTGTGATGGAGCAGAATGCTGCTCTCTCTGTCTCTCTCGCTCACTGCTGTCAGAAGAGATGCACCCGAAGCGTTGGGATTCCAGATGGTGGCGCTGTGGAAGTTGGAGCAACCTTGCTGCAGCATCAGGCTGCTGGCTATTCTTGGGGCTGGCCCTACCGTTAGGCAAAGTGATCAGCAAGCACCTGAGGCTGCAATTGCTGAGAGGTGGGGACTGGGGTTCCCTAAGCAAGCCTGCTGCCCTCGGCTGCTGTAGAGGACACCACCAATCTTCATGTAAAGTTCAGTTTGATCAGCTTGCACACATGGATTAGGCTGCAGGTGAGGAGAGGCGCCAACTTCTCCTTTGCCTCAGGCAGCAAAATATATTGGTCCGGCCCCAGCTACTATGAGGAGAGGATGTTGGGCTAGATGAGACCCTGGCCTGAACCAGCGGGTTCTTCTTACGATGGTCGATTCCCATGACATACAGCCTCTGAACCCAGAGACTCCATTGGATCAGTGGTGGGGTCTGCTGCGTCTGCTGGCTATGAATGATGGGAGTTGTAGTTCTCCAACATCTGGGAACCCAAGGTTGAGAAAGGCTGGTCTACACCGACTAGCCAACGTTCTCCAGCGTTTTAAAGAGGGGACCTTCCCAGCCTTACCTGAACATGCCAGGGACTGAACCTGGGACCTTCTACACTCAAAGCACATGCTCCGCCACGGAGCTGAGGTTCTTCCCCATTAGAGGGCAATGCTTTTTCCCCACAACCAAAGCGCTGATGAATCAGCTGCCAGAAACTTTCAAGAAAAACAACGCATCAAACTTTTCTACCACCTCTTTTTCCTTGCTCCTTCACCTTCTATGGAAACAGTCTGGCCTGCCTCTTTTCCGTCAAGTCAGCTCTCTTTCTCTGCGGAGGAGGAAGCAGCCAGAGAAGACGACAAGGGGAAACAGATTTCAATTCATATATATATTTTTTAAAAGGTGCTTTGGCCACAGATTGAGTGCATGCAGCCGTGACTCACACGCACGAGGACAGAGCCCGTCCCACCTACTCGAGAATCAAAAAGGATGAGATGTAAACGGAACAAAGCCCAGGGTGGGTGGATCGGGGGCAGCTCAAAGGGTGGCTTTCTGATGTTATGAATTCCAACTCCTGAAGCATCCTATTTACCACAGCGGTCAACAACATGCCACCATCTTGGAAAAACAAGATTCCACCTGTGCTATTTGCCTCCAGCCTGGAGAGGTTCACCAGACACTGTCCTCCAGAGGCAGATCTACTGTGGAACTAATGAGGCTTCAGAGCCCCACAAAATGTAGGTCCACCACCGCCTTCTTCATGTTCCTGCTCTGAGCCCAGGATCAAAAGAGACCTTTTTATACCACAGGCTTTCCATAGCTGTGCACTTTTCATCCATTGAATTTTAGATTTTAGTGATGCTGTATTAATCGCGTCATACTCTTTTGCTCTCTGCTGCTCAAACTTTTACGACGCTATTTTATTGATTTTTCAATCTCTCCGTTGCAATTTTTGATCTTTTACCATTGCAACCCAGCTACAAAACACCCTGACCATTAGGCATGCTGGCTGCTGGGAGTTGAAGTCCAATCACATCTGGAGCGTCACAGATTTTCCAGACTTGTATTCCTCTGAAACAGCCTGATTTACACTGGCAATGCTGAAATGGGGGGCTTTAATTAAGCTGCCAGAACACCATCCTTTTTCCTTTTTAAAAAGTGTAATAGGGTATTTATTCTGGTTCTGCTTGGTACATAATATGTGCCAATCAAATATGTTCACTCATTGTCAGTTCCATTTGCACACCACTTTACCACAAAACTGTCACAGCTCACAATGAATCAAATGAACAAATACAATTACTAGGGGCTTGCTCTGCTCACCAACCGACCTGCCACTCTCCCCACATTACCCTCCTAGGGTTTCCCCTTCCTACCCCATGCAACTACTAAGCTCACTCTTCACCTTCCCAAACCCATTTCTTCATGCAAATACAGGACTGTGATGTGGCCCTAAAAAGTCCTCCTAAGGGCAGCTGCCTGATGACAACCTTGCATTTTTATGTATATAGGAAGAAAAAAACTTATTGGGTTGTAGCCAACCGAGTCCTACTCAGAGTAGACCAACTAAAATTAATGGACCTAAGTTAGTCATGCCCATTACTTTCAGTGGGTCTACTCTGAGCAGGACGGAGTTGTGAGATTCCTGCCCCACAGAGGTTTTATAGTTTCAAACATGCACTAACCTTTTGATACCAGAGATGGCTGTTTTCAGGACCTACCCTATTCTGATGACTGGTCTAACTGTTTCTAATACTGAATTTTAATTTGGTGTAACCCACCCTGGTTAAAGGTAAAGGGACCCCCGACCATTAGGTCCAGTCGTGGCCAACTCTGGGGTTGCGACGCTCATCTCGCTTTATTGGCCGAGGGAGCCGGCATACAGCTTCCGGGTCATGTGGCCAGCATGACTAAGCCGCTTCTGGCGAACCAGAGCAGCGCACAGAAATGCCGTTGACCTTCCCGCCAGAGCGGGACCTATTTATCTACTTGCACTTTGACATGCTTTCGAGCTGCTAGGTTGGCAGGAGCAGGGACCGAGCAAAGGGAGCTCACCCCGTCGCAGGGATTTGAACCGCCAACCTTCTGATTGGCAAGCCCTAGGCTCTGTGATTTAACCCACAGCCCACCCGTGTCCCGGTACCTGGTGGCAAAGGGTACCTGGTACCTGCTGGCAAAGGATGGGTAATAAATTTAATAAGAGAAAGGAGAATGTTAGATGCACCCCATTAAAAAAAAACACACACACTAACTGGGTAGACAGATAAAGAGATACAGATACAGAAGTAGAAGGAAAATGCACCATCAGCATTTGTGGTCATCTGCAAGACTTAACATGCATGTGGCAACCAGAGTCAAGATACAGTTGCCTCTGACTCAAGGCAAGAGGACTTAAATCTGCAGTGTTATACTACTCCTGTCCAAACCCCTACATCAGGGTTTCCCAAACTTGGGTCTCCAGTTGTTTTCAGACAACAATTCCCATCATCCCTGACCACTGGTCTTGTTGGCTAGGGATGATGGAGACCCAAGCATGGGAAACATACTACAAGGATGTCCTGTCTGCTCTCAGGTTCAACACAAAGGGTTCCTCCCCTTTCCACAAGAACCCAAAATGAGCCCTATAGCTGGACCAGGTCCAAAGGCCCATCTAGTCTGGCATCTTCTTCTCCCAATGGCCCACCGGATGCCCCAGTGGGAAGCCCCACAGCAGGACCTGAGTGCGAGAACCGCTTGTGATTCCCAGCAGCTGGTATTCAGAGGTACACTGCCTCCAACAGAGGAAGTAGAACACAGCCACCACAAACCATAGCTAGTAGCTCTGACAGCCTCAGACATCCCAAGGCCTCCTGCTCCCTCCAAAAACTCCATCCTTTCTCCTCGCTGCCCCATGTGCTTGGCGCAGCCTTCCAGGACAACTTGTCACACAAGCTCCCTGGTCCCATCGGAAACCTAAGCACTTTCTTCTCAAACAGCCACAGCCTGGACTAGCCCACACCGAAGCAAAAAGTGGATTCTCATCAGTCATCTGCACTTTAATGTTTGGGTCCCCATAGGGCATCCTCCCCTCTCTGGTGTTAGCCTGGACCTTTCTCCCTTTAAATACATTCCCCCCCAGCCCCCAAACCTTGGAAAGTCCAAAATGGCCAGTACTGAAAAACCCTGCATTTAAAGTGGGGGGAAGGTCCAGGAGCAGACTGTGTTGGGGTTCCTGTTTTGTTTGCTCCCACTATGGACAAAGTCACTGTTTACTCCTGCTACAAATTCCTCTGTTTTCTCTGTGCCAGAACCTTATAGATTGCCATCTACTTGGGGCAGGGACCATCTGCTCCTGCTCTGTGGAATACACGGCTCACGGATGGCATCAAATACTGCACTAATAGTAATAACACACCTTGAAAGGTAACAAAGGAAGACCCTGATGGAGAGGAAACAGGGAAGACCCTAAGCAAACAAGGACGGCTGCCCCATAGCAGTTCCACTGCTATGGATGTTTTCTAGCTTAAATAAAAGAAAGGGCTTGTTTATATTTTTGCAGGGGGTGGAATGGGCGATTACAGAATATATATATATTCTCTTAAGAGAACGTGGAGAACCTGCTGGCCTACCGGCAGGACAGCCCATTTTAAAATAGATCATTAAAATAAGAAATTCCTCTGGAGTGACTCAGCAAGCAATATCTGTTTCCTACGTTTTTATCTCTGCCCTTTCTGCAAAAAGCTTAGGCCAATGTCTACAACAGCATCCCCCAACCTATCACCCTCTCTGGATGCTTTGGGTTACAACTCCCATCAGCTCCATGGGAGTTGTAATCCAATGCATCTGGAGGGCACTAGGTTGAGGGGAAAGTCTGAATGCATGCACAATGCATTCACACGTCCTCATTCCCACAACAACCTTGAGAGGCGGGCTAATGACAAGCAACAGCCCCCAAGGTCACTCATTGGAGTTTGGGCCTGTGTGGTAATTGGAGACTAGGTCCAACATTTTAACCTGTCCTAGGTGGGGCTGATGGGGGTTAAGAGTTCAAAACACCTGGTTGGCCAAGAGTGCTCTAACCATTATACCACGCTCCCAGCAAAATGAAGCTTTAAGTTACAGAACATTCAGCACAAACCTCTAATCAAGCTTGGCAGACGTCAGTCTAGGCCTCCCCAAATGTTGCAATGGCCATAGAGTACCAACAACAATCAAAAGGCTTTTGGGTTCCAAGAATTCAGAGTTCCTTTTTGGGTTCCGAGATTTTGGGTTTGAGAAGAAGGAACATGAGGTCAAACAGGGTGACGTCAGGGGGGGGGGGGAGATGCTACCTGACAAGCTGTTCCAAACTATTTTAACCATAAACATGTTCATTTGCATTCATGGTTGCTAAACCGAAAGGAAGTCATGCTTTAAAAAAAATAATGATGCTCCAGGGTTAAAGCTTGCGAGAGGGCACTTTTCTGATTTGGAGATTATTTGCATTGAGGTATGTGTGTGAATCTATAGCTGTGAGTAAGGAAGTCAGTGGCTCAGAGGTGCGCCTGTCATTTACACAATCGCAGTTACACAACTGCAGAAATTGCAGATTCTGCACTCTGCACATCCTCAGGCGCACCCACGCTGAAGGGCAGCTTTCAAAGCAAAGCTGTGAGCTTACCTCCCGACTGCAGAATTAAATATTTAGTAGGAAGAGGGGAAAGGAAACAAATTGTACCACAAAACCTGTTGTCTGCATTATAACCACGAAAGAAGATGGAAGGGAAAAGAGGTTAATCTGGGTGGGGGTAGGAGGAGAATGAAAGGATAGGTCTTCCATGACAGTTTTTTTGTTTTTGTTTCTTAAAGATTTTAATTTAAACAAGGCAAACAAAAGGAAAAAGATTACACTGATATCAACACAGTACAATGCAGAATATCAGTTGATATCCATTAGAGGGATTCAGAGTTCAATAAACATTAAAAACAACAACCCAATACCCAGCCTCCAGAGCTCGAAAGATGAAAGTTGGGGCGGGTTGGAGGGAGAGATTAAAATGTGGAAATGACCAAAGGAAGCTGATGATGAGGCAGAAGGAAACTTTTCTCTTTCACCCAATTCAGTCTGACTTAAGACTTCCCTACCACATGATGCAGGAATGACCAAAGTAGCTAAATCGTTCCTCTTTGCCCTGGATTTCGAGACCTGATAATGTATAGTTTTAAGACAAATATTAGTCCCGTGATTGTATGTTGTTTTTAACTGTTTCTAATATCATGCTTTAAATATAATCAACTCCGGGGCCTTAGAATGAAGGGCAGGTTAACAACAACAACAAATAAGATAGGTCTGTTGTAAATTATTCTACACAACAGGTACATGGTACACCCCTGTATAAGAGCAGTCTACCTCCAAGTACTGCAAACAGGAGGCAGGGGGGACGGGACAAAAAGGCGGTTGCTGCTGCTTTCCATTTAATTAATCCAACAAAGTCCGATCAGTTTAGAGCCACGGAAATTAACATACCTAAGGTAGCAAGGTCCATTAATTTAAATGGGTCTACTCAGAGTAGATTGGCTACAAATGTTTGCTTTACACACAGACACAGAGCTTTTTAAATTTATTTTAAAGGTAAACTAGTCAGAACAACTAAGAATGAAGAAATTAGAAACTGAAAATAACAGCCCCGCAGTGCAAACAGTGTACTGGCCCGGTCTGATGGGAGTTGTTGTCCAAAACATTGCAAAGCGATTGGGGGGGGGGGGGGAAGTCGCATCAGCTTGGCAAAGGCTGACCTAAAGGCCTCCATGCTCACGGACAGTCTATCTGCAAATATTAGGTACCGAGGGTCGGAGAGAGGAGAGTTGGGCAACTCTCCCTGCTCCTCGCCATATACTGTCTGGAGCGGGTTGGGGGCCCTGACGGGAGTTGTAGTCCGAAACATTTAGAGGAGGATAGCAAACGTGGGGGGGGGGGGGAAGGCTGAGCTAAATATAGAGACCCTCCACGATCAGGGGGAGTCTACCTCCAAATAACAACAGATAAGGGGGTGGGGCGGAAAGGAGGGAAGAGACCTGTGCCTTGTTTACAAACTCAGAAACACACTGGCTGGCTGGGGGGGGGGGTGCGGACGGGAGTTGTAGCCCAAAACATCTGGAGAAGCCAAGGATGATCTAAATAAAGAGACCCTCCATGATAAGGGGCAATCTACCTCCAAATATTAAGGGATTATTTCCCACCCCCACGCTGGCGGAGGACTGACCTGAGCTGTAGTGCAAAACATCCGCAGAAGTACACCGCCTTTTTGCTGGGCGGGGGGGAGAAGGAGGTTGTTCTAAATCCTCCATGTATAGAGGCGGTCTACCTGCAAGCAACAGATACGGAGCGGTGTGGGGAAGAAAAGGGAGGACGGGGTGGGGACGGAGGCTGTCCGCTGCCCCGTTTCTGAGCTTCACGCCGCACCACCACCGAAGGCAAACAAAAACCCCAAATTGCAAAACTCCGCACATTTCGGACGCGCCGCAGGAGATTAAGCGGATCTTACCTGCGAGAGGTCATCGCAGCTCCAGCCCCGGGAGGGACACGCCCCCCCCCACCAAAAGGAGAAAAAAAAGTTGCGTGTATTTCCCTAGTTCACAGCGCGGTCCGCTCCTCTCGCAGCATCAGCGCCAGTTCAGGCGAAGGAGCCAAAGGGAGCGGCTTCCCTAAAGACTGAGAGAGGGAGAGAGGGAGGGGCAACACTCCCGGGTTACGCCCCCTCGCCCACCTCCATATATGGGCGCCCAGTCCCTCCCTCTGGCTCGACGCCGAAGCCGCTCACTGGCCGGAGGATGGAAGCAGCCCAGGACACGCCCCCGCCCCGCGCTCCTCCAGCTGGGGCTCTGGCAAACCCACGTGTCGGCCAAGGGGAAAGCCCTCCCTGTAGAGAGAGAGAGAGATGTGTGAGAGGGGAATCCCCGATCCGCCAATCAACGCCGCCTGGCAACAAGCACCGCCTGGCAACGGAGGAGCTGCGCTTAAAGAGACAGCCCTTGAAAGCTTTTGTAGGGGGTGTGAAGTTTATTTTAACTAAGGGGGATTTATTTTTTTTGAGGGGAAGAGGAGTTTTTAAGCGGGGGGCGTTAATTGGTTGGTTGGTTGGTTCCCGAACAAAAAGTTGTCCTGTTTTTAGCAGCCGCCCCTGCAAAAGCTTCAGCATTATTTTATTATTTATTACTTAACAAATTTGTATTCCCCGCTTCGCCCGTAGATCTGTGGGCTGTTCGCAGCATAAAAATGCAAGATAAAAAAGCAAAATACATAAGAAGAACAGGAAGAAAACAAAACAAAACAAAACAATAACCTCACACAAACACTACCCTTTTGCATTTATTCATTGCCTTCCCCACCCCCAAAAGAGCTCGAAGTGATGATATAGACGACATACATGATTCTCCCCTGCCCTCTTCATTTAATCCTCACAGCAAACCCCCGTGAGGGTGGTTAGGCAGAGAGGCAATGACTGGCCCAAAGTCACCCAGTGAGCTTTGTGATGAAGTGGAGAATTTGAACCTTGGTCTCCCAGGTCCTGGTTCTAATCTCTAACCACTACGCTATGCTGCTTCACTGTGGCTTTATTATCTATCTGGCTATCTATTTTGTAGGTTTAAGTTGTTTTTCTGCTTTGAACTATTTTAAAGCATTGATTCATGTTTCAAAAATCTCTAAGGGTGTTAAAAAATTTTTAAAGAGGTTTTCTATTAATTATTCTGCTTTAAATGTGGGCCTTTCATTTCTGTTTTCATTTGTGATGGTTTGTTTTGATAGTTTGCAATGCTCTGTTTTACATTTTAAGACAAGTTGTAAACCACTTAAGAGATTTACTATTTTTATTTCTTTGGGAAATGTATTGTGTTCTTAAATAAAGACATCTGTGTACGCACTGGGCTGTTATATTATTTATATATTTACGATTAAATAATGTTATTTATACTATTAACGCAGCATGTCCTTGCCGGGGTGGGAGAGATCCAAAACTGAGCGATGAAGCAAACGACTTTGCAGCCAGAAAATGTTATTTCCTTGCCCTTTTCCTAGTTGAAAGGAGCTGAGATCCTAAAGCTAGGAAAGGCCTCTTTCTCCCTGCTCAAATTCTTTGGCTGTTTCTGCCAGGCAGACGAAATGACACTGAGCTTTCTTGGCTGGCGCCCATCAGGACTAGTGGAGCAGAAGATGATTGGCTGAGCCAGAGCTAATGACAGACCTTCCAAGTGTCCCTATTTCCCAGGGACAGTCCCTGATTTAGAGAAGCCCTCCCGGTTTCTTATTTGATCACAGAATGTCCCACTTTTCCTCAGGACGTCCCTATTTTCATGGGAGAAATGTTGGAGGGTAGGGTGGCGCTGTGGGTTAAACCACAGAGCCTAGGACTTGCCGATCAGAAGGTTGATGGTTCGAATCCCCGCGACGGGGTGAGCCCCCGTTGCTCGGTCCCTGCTCCTGCCCACCTAGCAGTTCGAAAGCATGTCAAAATGCAAGTAAATAAATAGGTATCGCTCCGGCGGGAAGGTAAACGGCGTTTCTGTGCGCTGCTCTGGTTCTCCAGATGCGGCGTAGTCATGCTGGCCACATGACCCGGAAGCTGTACAGCGGCTCCCTCAGCCAATAAAGCGAGATGAGCGCCGCAACCCCAGAGTCGGCCACAACTGGACCTAATGGTCAGGGGTCCCTTTACCTTTACCTTTATGCAATGAGAGGAGGAGCCAACTCATTCTAGATTTGTCCTCCCCCTCCTCCTGTTCTCCTAATGGTCCAGCCTCCATGACTGAACCCTATCGATTGTCAGCTTCAGATGATAGGAAAATAAATCTTTCTTCTTCTTTTATCAAAAAAGGTGTTTAGCAAAAATCCAAAGAACGGTAGTGTTACAGATCTGCAGTAACAGAGTTTTGGGGTGCACGGGCACCCGTAACTGCAAAGGTGTGTTGAGAAATTAATAAATGATGGGATTTAGACAGCATTTGAAGGGAAGATGCCAGGCCAGTGAAAAATACAGGGAAAGCTTTTTATCCCTCAGGCCAGGAAGCGAATCATTAACCCATCAATGGAAACCATCCAGTTGTCAAAGTGACAGGGGGGCATGATGTCACACAGGAAAAATGCTCTTAAAAAAACCCCAACAGTTCTGGATACGGTGGGGCAGGCAGACAGGTGGAGGGGAGTTGCTTGGAGCAGGCATTCTTGGGAAGAAGAAGAAGAAAAGAAGTGGGCAGAACTCCAGGAGCTGCTGTGAGGGCCGGAACCATCTTGGCAGGCTGGGGCAGAGGCAATGAGATGGCGGTCAGGATGCCTTGGAAATCCAGCGCTGGGGAAACCCACCGCTCTTGAGATGTGATGCTCTGAACTCTCTCCAGTATACCTGAAGGAGCGTCTCCACCTCCATCGTTCTGCCCGGACGCTGAGGTCCAGCGCCGAGGGCCTTCTGGCGGTTCCCTCATTGCAAGAAGCAAAGCTACAGGGAACCAGGCAGAGGGCCTTCTCGGTAGTGGCACCCACCCTGTGGAAAGCCCTCCCACCAGATGTCAAAGAGAAAAATAACTACCAAACTTTTAGAAGACATCTGAAGGCAGCCCTGTTTAGGGAAGCTTTTAATGTTTAATAGGTTATTGTATTTTAGTGTTTTGTTGGAAGCCGCCCAGAGCGGTTGGGGAAACCCAGCCAGATGGGCGGGGTATAAATAACAAGTTGTTGTTGTTGTTGTTGTTAGGCTTTGGGTGTAAATATGTGCGAATTAACCCTATTTCTTAGTCTCCTATAGGTCTCAATTTCCCAATGGCAGCACAACCCTGGGAGAGAACCTTGAATTCCCTGGAATATTGCTCCTGCTCAGCAGAGATTGAGGATGCAACGCTTGTTAACAGCAGCAAAACAATGGAATAAAATGACCCTACCAGCCACTGAGATTCACAAGGCGGTGTGTGTGAGCTTTCAACCAATGCAGAACTCTGCCCGGGGCAGGATGTTCTAAAAATATGAATGTAATGTGAGTCAAAAGTCCACCAGGTCCAATATTCTATCTCACAGTGACCAGCCAGGTGCCCCAGTGGGAAGTCCCAGGGACCTGAGCACAGCAACATCTTCCTTGCTTCCGATTTGTAGGAACTTGGTATTCGGAGGCATCCTGATTCCAACAGTGGAGACAATGTTTAGACACCCTAATGAGCAGCCACTGCTGGCCTTATCCTCTAAGTGTGTGTCTCTTAAACACCGAGAAAACACAGTTCCTGAGGTTGCTGGGGAACCAGTGCGGCACAGTGGTTAGACCAGGACCTAGGAGAGACCACAGTTCAAGTCTCCAGTCCACAAGAAAGCTCCCTGGGTGACCTTGGGGCCATCGCTGTCTCCTCTCAGTTTAACCTACCTCACAGGGTTGTTGTGAGGATTAAATGAATGGGAGGAGAAGCCATGGACTTGAGCTCTTTGGAGAAGGCGAGGGTATAAACGCAATAAATAATGCCCAGCTAGAGACCCCTTAGAGTTGCCTGGGGTGAGGAGATGCCTGTGTGTTAAGACAGTTTAAATGTGTGTGTGTGTGTGCATGGGCACACACCTTTGGTTCAATGGGCTCTGAAGAGTTGTTCTAGTGAGTTAAATCCACCTAGCCACTAGGGGGTGAGGGAGTTCAGAGTGAAGAAAACTGTAGGCCTAGGCAGATTTATTTACCTGCGTGTAAGCCCCAAGCGGCTTAGTCATGCTGGCCACATGACCCGGAAGCTGTCTGCAGACAAACACCGGCTCCCTCAGCCAATAAAGCGAGATGAGCGCCACAACCCCAGAGTCGGCCACGACTGGACCTAATGGGCAGGGGTCCCTTTACCTTTACGCCCCACCCAACTTGCTGAGACAGGTAGGTAGGGGCCCTCCAGATATTGTTGGATTCCAACTGCTGGCTTGCTCTTGACAATAACCTAGGATGGGCGCTGGAGTTTTGCAACACGTCTTCTTGAAGTGAGCCTCAACTCGATGCCTTTTGCTGGGGCCAAATTATATCCCTCATTTGATTATGGACAAACATGTGAGCCTTACAGCAGCTGCCCTCTGGGTCTGACAATTGGAACTGGTTACTTTTAGCTTTGTGATGTGAGAGCCTTTTAACTGGAGATGCCAGAGACTGAACATGGGACCTTCAGCCTGCCACGCAGCTGCTCTAATTGAGCCACAACCCGTAAGACATAGTTAGCTGTCTTATTCTGAATTGGGTTATAAGTCCAGCTAAACCAGCATTATCTGCACTGACTGGGAGCATCTGGGAGCATCCGACCAGTGTCACTCCCAGGCCTACCTGGAGATACCATGGGGGATTGAGCCACAGACCTTCTACATGCAAAGCAGCTGCACTCTGTCACAGCTCCTGCCTTTTGTTTTGGCACTGGAGAAGGGCAGGAAATCTGCATTGCTGCGAGTGCGCCTGAGCGCCATTTGAAGAACGGAAGTTTTTGCGATAAATTAGGTTCCGCCTGGAGCTGCCGTCAAGACAATTGGTTTTGTCGTTCTGTAATGTTATCCTTTTGTAATTATTTGCCAGATTTACGGGTTGTTGTCATTTCGCCACGGCTTATGATCAAACAAATAACATTATTACCTTCCCGCCGCAGCGCAAAGCTGATCTGATGGATAGTACTTAACTGTGACTGTAGGAGCGTAGGACGGTATTCAGCAAAGTTTTGCCCAGAGCAGACCCCCATAGGAATGAATGGACCTAGCTGACTTGTGTGTCCATTCATTTCAATGGACTTGCTCTGAGACAAGCTTTGTGGAATGCCACTCATAGGAAGCTGCCTTATACCAAGTCCCAGGCTTTTTGCCACCTGAGGAATCTGCCTCACTCGGCTTAATGGCAGGGAGAGATCTACTGGATCCAGATAGGCAAACTGGGGGGGGGGGTGGCGGCAGGAGAGGCAGCTCCTCTGTGTGTGAGAGGGAGTGAAGCTGCAAATAAATGTGCAGTTGGAGAGCTGATAATGTGGTTTGGAAAATGGTGTGTGGGAGAGAGAAATTAGACCTGTTAGGCGTATGTGTTTATTCAGTGCTTAAATGACAGGCCACGTCAGGGACAGCCTGTGCACAAATTATATAAAGGGCAGAATGAGCTCAGTTTCCATTCTTGAAACATACGGCCCAAACCATATCAAAACACCTTCCTCTCGAGGGCCTGATCCTCCTCTTTTTCACCTACATCTCTGGGCAGGCGGCACTTTGTCACATCCCTTTAAATAGCCTTAAAAGTACCTTCTTGTGCCTATTAGTTGCTCAGCTGTGGCAAGTTCATAAATGCTGCTGTGCGGGAGGTAAGAACGATGGGCCCCTTTGGAGAAACTGCATCTGGTACAGGGTGCAAGCGAAGAGCAAGTTTCTTTCACTTGTTTAATGGTGTGCGGTGTCTGATGGGAACATAGGAAGCTACCTTATACTGAATTGGTCCATCTTAGGTCAGTGTTGTCTACACTGAGTGGCAGAAGCTCTCCAGGGTTTCAGGCAGAAAATCTCTCCCAGCCCTACTTGGAGTTCCTGGAAATTAGACCTGGGACCTTCTGCCAGCAATGCAGCTCTTGCACTGAGCTGTGTGCATTCCCCAACTGGGGAATTTGCGGAGATGGATAAACCTGCTTCAAAGCATCTCTTTTGGACCACATTGTTGGGAGGGATAACATTCAAGCGGCCAGTCCACTTGCCACATGCTTAGCCCCAACCTGGTGCTGGGCATGGAGTCCCCATGGAGGACAGGCAGCCCCCTGCCCCCAAATACAATGCTGAGGGTCACTTTGAGGGTCCCTCTGGTTTGATACCCGATGACAAAGCCCTGGAGCCACCAGAGCAGGAGGGAGAGCTGCCCCCTCAGTCCCTGAGAGCATCAGTGCCAGCGGTTTCGGGTCCAGGTCAAAGACTGACAACACAGTGTGCTTCTACAGACCCAGAGTGATTGGTTTACTCATGAGTAAGCACTCCCTGGTGCTTTTTCGGGGCCAGCAGCTGTGGTTAGGGAGGCTGGTTTTGGATATAAGGCCTCACTCTTAAGCCCTCCTGTTGCTGGAAGCCACATAGGTTGACGTTGAGAACAGGATGCCCGAGTAGATGGGCCCCTGGCCTGATCCTGAAGGGCTCATGTTATACGTTACTGTCTTCTTAATAAAATGACCAGCGACTGGGTTTGGGAGAGGAGAGTGTGGGAGGGGAAGGCGATCGAGCAACGCGGCACTGCCACCCACAAGTCCCACGGAGCTATGCAGAATAATCATTTGAGGGATCTATATTAAGGCTACATCTGCTTAGGGGAAATCCAGAGGATGTGGATCCACTCATGAGCTCATCACATTTGATAGCAATGGCCCACCGCAGCCATGACCTGGTTTCATCTGACCCACAGAGAGACTTTTAAGCTTGTGTTTCTGCCCAGAGACCGACCCTGAGGGACCTCCGTTGTCACTCCAAAAGCTTTCCACTGAGACTACTGAGGTGCCATTGTTAGCGGAAACTAGGAGTCAAAATTTCCATCCCCAGTTTTTTTATATTTAAAAAAGAAGTCCCCAGAGGAGGGAAAAAAGAGAACAAAACAGCCCCTTCTCTCTCTCCCCCCCCCCCCCCAGGGCATTCAAGACTATGCCAGACAGTTCGAACAGACTATGTCTGTCCTCAGCTGCAGATTGTCCATTAGGGGGTTGGCTAAGCCCCCCCGGGCCATTTCCTGCCGAACAGTAGCCCATTAGGATGCTGTTTTGGGTAGCAAGATATATTGGGCCACTTTTTGTATTAATCCAGAGCACAACCAACTGGGATTGCAAACCCCAGTCTAGCAAATAGGATGCAGCCTGCAGTTCTGCACAGGGACCCATTGGGTGAGAGAACATCTCAGGCAGCTGTGGTGGGAAATGGACCTTTGGGGGCAATCCAGCCTGCAGTCCGGGGCTCCCCCCACTCCTGATTCAGATGGTTCACTTGCTTCAACATGTAATAAGTCAGCCCTGCTGCTAAAGTGGCCTCCTGTTCATTCTGCTTGAGGGACCCTTGATGTCTGCCCTTAAAATCCTGCCTTGATGGTGCCACGACAGGGGGAGCAAGAGGGCTCTTCAAGTGTGGCTTGCTTAGATATTTTATTTTGCTTGTTGCTTTCTGGACCAGGTGGTGGAAATAAAACTCCCTCCAAATGTAACCCAAAACTGCACCGCTGACCGAAAAAGGGGACCCAATGCACAGAGTCAAACTGAATCTCAAGGTCTGGGCAGAGAAGAGGAAGAGAGAGAGAGAGAAGAGAGGAAGAGAAGCTGCACAGCTTGGCACCGTCTGCATGTTTTTGCCAGCGCCTGGCCCTCTTGCAGCAGCCGTTTCCCAACAATGGCCTTGTTGTACGGGCGGCTCGTAACATCCATGCCTCTTTTGCAGGGTCTGACGCAAAGCGAGCCTCGGGGGAGGCGGCGGCTGGTGTCTGCTGGCAGGGGATGAAAACATCTGGCTTGTGCCAACTACAAGCTGGAGAGGCAGGCCAGGGGAGGAAGTCAAGAGGCCCATCCGGATTTCTGCCGCGCCCAGTGCAGCCAAAGGGTAGGGGCCTGCCTGGTACTGAGTCAGAAACATGGTCCATCTAGCTCAGTATTGTCTACACTGGCAGGCAGCAGCTCGCCAGGATTCCAGGTAGGGGGGTCTATTACTCTCTCATCCTTGGAGATCCTGGGATTCCATCTGGGACCTTCCAAAGATGCTCTAACACTGAACTCTTTCCTTCCTTTAAGATAGTTCAGTGACATATTCCAGTCTAGCAAATGCATTAGAGGTGAATGCAGAGCAGGGCCGGTGATGGGTTTGGCCTGAAGTGGGACTGTGGCCCAAGGAGAGGACCCTGGGCCAAACAGAGGCCTGTGGGGCTGCCTTTGCCCCCCAGGCTTGAGATTCCCCCACTACTGCCTTACAACCATTAAAAGCACCTAACTTTAAACTGTGCAGCTCACACTAGAAGAGAACCTAGTATCAGTTAATAAACTTTAGGGGGCTGATGATTAATGCTGCTTGGCATTTTTTTACAGGTGGCACAAGTGAAGACAGAGGCAACACCTTATAGCTGAAGACAGATGCAACAAATGGGGTTTGAACAGTTTTCCTGTCCTCAACAAAAGCACTTTGCCTACGTTATCTTGGTCTTCGCCCACCAGATGTTTCGAACTACAACTCCCATCATCCCTTGCCAGCACTGCATGTGTCTTCACATGCACACCCATTATCTGCCCACAACAGTGATGCTAAAACCAACTGGCCAAACAAATGGACGCACAACCAAAGGCCTATCTAGCGCCACATCTTGTTTCTCACCATGGCTACCAGCAGCTGGTAGGAAGCGAACTACCCCTCCTGTACTCATGATCCCCAAATACTTTATTCAATGATATTCTGCCTCTGAACTTGGGGGAGAATATCTAGCTATCGGAGCTGATAGATGAAAGCACTTCCTTTTGGTTGTGGTGGTGGATCTGTCCTGAAACAGATGGACCACACCCTCTTTTAAATGTATGGAAGGGTTTCCATTTAAAAAAAAGAAGAAAGAAAAGAAAAAACCATTTCTGGGGGACTGACATAAAAACTCAATGAGTAATGGTTATTAAACCAGGCTCCCTAACCCAAGTTGAGTCAGGACTGCCATACAAATGCATGATAGAAAATTAAGAAGTGGGTCCCCAAATGCATATTTTGGTTAAAGGTGGGAGCACATCTGCCCTAGAGTGCATCGCTAGAGCATCATCAGCCCACGGAATTCGTACAGCAGGCCATAAGTCATTTGTTTACCCTAAGAAGCTAACAAACCAAAACAGATGCCAGATGGACATTAAAAAAATCAAAACCCTTGTTAAAAAGAAGACCCAAGTGAACAGATCCAAACCTCTATAATTAATCTTTCCTTTTGTAAAAACAGCAGTATTTGGGGGTGTATAAAACATTGCTGAACAGAAAGCCAAAGCTTAATAAATCTTGTTTAGGATGAAACTTATGCCAGATTTTTTTTTAAAATCATTTTAAAAACCCTGGTTCTTCAGTAATCAGGCTATCGACTGCCAACAACACATTTTGTGCATTTAAATCTGGTGAGGCCAATGGGGGAAACTCCAAATGGTTCTAATAAACATGGCACAAGCCATGCGGCTGTCCCACCAATCTGGACCCAAATTCAAGCTGAATAGTCTCTAAAGAACATTCCTCAGTCACCACCTGAAGACTGAAACAGATGGCAGGATGGGCTTCTCCTCTCTTAAAATGTTATTTCAAAACACTGTTTTGTGTTGCTTTTTAATTGGTAATCCGAATAAAAGTTAGGAAGGTGCTCTTCCAGCTTGGATTCCCCTATCCCTAAGGACCATTGGGGCTGCCCCCATCCCCATCTCATCCCCTACTTCTTTCCCTAGCATTATAGGTACATGCTACACCAAACACGTCACCATAAACGGGAGATTCATGTACCAAAATACCTCAGGTAGTGGGGGCCCTCACTGGTAGGGGGGCATGAATCTGTCCATTTCATCTTATCACCATCTCACTTTTCCGATCTTAAAATTCCATTTCCCCCATCAGTTTGTGATATTTATTTTTTAAAGTCCTCATGAGAATTCATCAGCGTTTCAGTGTGGATTTTCTCCTGATACATCTTTGTATGCAGTTTTACCTTTGTGTACCTATTTCTGCAAAGCTAGTTTCCCCCTTGCATGTTGCTTTTCACTGGCAGATGCATTTTCAAATGCCCACTTTATCCCAATATATTCATTTTTGCGCAACTGGCTCATTGTTGGGAGAGCTGCGTTGCAAAATCCGAAGCAGCACAGACTTTGAAAGAGGGGCTTCTTTTGGTCCGTGTACTATTTTTGGAAGGTGCCGACAAGGCAAGTTTACCTTTCAATGCCAAGTGAATTGAATTTCTTACTGCATCCAGCCACATCTCCCATGCATAGAGCACACCTAACACCAACCTACCTGTGGAGGTGCATGAAGAAACTCCCAACCTGCCTGCATTCTTGTGTAGGCACCACTTGCTATGAATGAAGCCCATTCCATGGTCAGAGATTCCAGCATTACCTGGGAGGTTCGCCATAGACGCTACCCAGCCCGGACTGGCGATGGATGCCCCACCATCCTTCTGATGATCCCCTTTTCACAAATCCATCGCACCAATTCAAAAGCCGCCAGAAATGACCCAGCACAACTTATTTCTGTATTTTGTCCTCAGAGACCAAGAGTCCAAACACAACCACCCCTTTCCAGCAGTCTGGTCTGCTGCACATACATTCCTGCAGCAGCATTTTGGGCAGTTTCCCTTTCACAAAGAAATCCGGCGCACGTATGCCAATGTGGGGAAGCACAAATAGGGAGGCATACATACGGCCCGGGAGTATTTGCATTTATCTGGAAAACAGGGAGATGGCAGTCAGGAGCCCACTAAGCCATAGCCCAAAGCACAAGGGTCCCTTGAGCTGGAGCCAGAACCATCACATGCCCTCCCCAACAGTACATTGCCAGTGCAACGATGCTAAATACAAAGGCTACAAAGCAGAAGAGAAATGCCCTTCTTCAGGCCAGAGAGGTGGCCTTTTAAGAGTACAGTGGTACCTCGGGTTAAGTACTTAATTCGTTCTGGAGGTCCGCTCTTAACCTGAAACTGTTCTTAACCTGAAGCACCACTTTAGCTAATGGGGCCTCCTGCTGCTGCTGTGCCGCCGGAGCACGATTTCTGTTCTCATCCTGAAGCAAAGTTCTTAACCCGAGGTACTATTTCTGGGTTAGCGGAGTCTGTAACCTGAAGCGTGTGTAACCCGAGGTACCACTGTATGCAGTTCTCCAACAAGGTGGAGTGTAAGAGAGAAACAGAAGCAGCTCAAAAGGGCTTGGTTTGCCTCCAGCCTGCTTTAGAGGAATAGGAGCTATCCTTGGTGCTGAGACCACCTCTTTGGACCAGACCAGGCATTGCATGATTAGGGGCAATCAGGGGGGGGGGGAATGTTCTAGCCACTCACCCTGGGTGGGAATATAGGAAGCTTTATCCCCCCCCCCATGCACTCTAAGGGGAACCCAGATCAGATGCCATTGGTGGGCCTGGCTGGGGTGTTTTGGTCCCTGTCAGCTGCTCAAGAGTAGCACCTGCTCACGCAACAGGCCAGGTGCTGTACATGCAGTGTGACTGCCCTCAGCTCATTAAAACGTTGAGCTGTGCTATTCCGGACTTCTAGCCATAAATTCTGCTAGCCCTACAGCTACAACCCTTCTGAAACCTGGCAATTCCAAAGCCCATGTTGCATGAGGTAGGGGCATATAAATACCACAATCTGAGAGTGGCAGATAGCTGGAAAGCAATCCAGAACATTCTATTTAAGGGCCTGGTTGACACTTGCAGCGAGGGCTCCTGGGAGTTGTTCTTTTGGGGGACGGCCACACACACACATACACACACAGAACATCTCCAAGGATCGTTTTCCCGCAGTAAGTCTGAGGCCTCAGACCTATTCCTGTCGGTGGGTTGTTGTAAACAACAAAGAGTGGCGAGGCCGCACAGCGTCGAGACATGTCTGGATAAAAATAACGTGTGGAAATAGGTTTCACAGCTGCTCCTGCGCAAGTCCAAGGGGTGTGTGTGTGTGTGCATAGGGTGGGGGGAGTTATTTAAAAAACAAAAGCCAGGTTGCCAACTTGTTAACTCCTCTTTGGGCGGTTCTCTGTGCAGGCCTGTCTTGGGGTGAGGGGTACGTTATCTGCACAGGCTACCCAAACTGTTAGGCAGGATGGCGGCATTGTTTCTTCTCATTTGTGAAGCACCATGAAAAGCCAGGAAAATCTCAGTTATTTAGTCTTTTTTTATTACATTATTTACCACCAAAGGGGGTGGGCGGAGGGTGCCATTTGAATTTTCTGCCGCAGGCACCCAAAAGGCTTGGGGCCACCTCTGAGGCGACTGTGTTTGGAATGTTCCAGAGAGGCCTTTGGGGTTCGCAGTCCCTCCCAATCTGCCTTTAACATGCACACCTTAGAAATAAGATTCCCTCCCCTCCTCATCCGTCAACAGGCTGGCATCCATAAAACACAGCCATGGGGGGGGGGAGTTTGGGAGGGAGACCCAAAGTTAGGCAAGTGGAGTAGAGCACCATAGATATCTGGGAGGGGCTGGTGGGCAGAGTGGCTCCCGCTTGCCCTGTGCTCTGACCCCGCATATGGCGGTTTCCATCGGAAGTGCAGGGCGGTGTACGACCAGAACACAAACTAGATCAGGAACTCAACTGACAGATCTATGAGGTGATCTGGGCAGCAGAATGGCGAGGTTTTCTGACTCCCAATTTTTTTAACCATGGCAAACATCAAAGCTTTTCCCACCAAGGTTAGGTTGCTAAATTGCAGAAAGGGTACTTCTTGTGTGTTGAAAGGGCTTTTGAGCTCAATGTAGTTCTGGAACTCAGAACAAATCCCTAGGCTTTGTCTTTGAGATATTGGGATTTTAGGGGAGGGGACCCCAAAAGCTGATCTTTATGCCTCCATACAAGTCTTTGTGTTATAGAGCACATGGAGACAGGCTATCATCCACAGCCTTTCCAATGGGGGTCCTTTCAAGGCCCTCCAGATGTTGGAACCCTCACCTCCCACCACTCCCCATTGGCATGGCCAATTGTCAGGGAAGACAGGAGCTGTCATCCAACCACATCTGAAGAGACACAGAAGTCTCCCCACCTCCTTCACTAGAGCGTTAAAGCACCCACTTGACCCACAGTTATCAGTTCCAGCATCTTTTTTGGGGGTGGGGTGGGAGAGAGGACCTAATCTGAGCTAATGAAGTATAACCAAAAGAAGACTGCTGCTCTTCTCAGTGGTCAACAAAGAATGGATTGGGAAACTCAAGAAGAAGTCACCTTCCAGCCACTGAGAGGACTTGGGTGCTGCCCAGGAGTACTGCCATCCCGTCTCCTCTCTAATCTCTCTGGCCCCCTAATGCAAGATCATAACTCCAGACATTCTTGCAGGAGAGAGGAGAATCCTGCCCCCCCCCCCAAAGTTCACTTATATGCATTGGAAGTACGTTGAAAGAAAAAATGAGAGTGTGTGAGCGAGAGAGCTTTCCAACCTTTTGTCCGCCCTATTTGTGGTTACAAGAAGATAATAGCAAACCTCTTTAAGACTAAAGATAAGGCAAAGACCAGCAGGTGGGTGCCTTGGTTTGAAGGTTTTTGTTCCAACTTCCTTGGACCTCATCAGCAGGCACCCCGTTTCCCCCCACCCACCTAGCGGCCTTCCCCACATGCCCCCTTGCTTGCCCCTCCCTCCAATTGTCCACCCGGCTGTTGCTTCTTTTGTTCAAAGCTGTTATGAAAGAGGACTTCTGGTTTCTGCTCCTTTGAGGGCTTCAGTTCGTCGCCTGGGGTCCGGGAGGAATTGTCAAGATTTCCTCCTTGTGGGTGTTAACTTCCAAAGCTGATGTTTTTTAAGAAAAAGTTTCAAGTATGTATGGCATTTACAGCAGAGGATGACGCCTGAAGGCGGGATATAGAAGGTGGGAGCATGTTTGCTCCTTGGTCATTGCCTGGAAGGATTTCTTCTTCTTCTTTTTCTAAATAATAATAATTAAAAAAAAAAAACACCCCACAGGGAGGCTTGGCTCCTGCTCAAGAGTCCAACCAGCTTGGATGAGAGAGAACAGTGCACCAAAAAAGTAACCAAAAATGACTCCCCCCAACCCAAAGTTTTATCTTCCGTCTCTTCTTCTTCCTCCTCTTCTTCCTCTTCTTCTTCTCTGCCTCCTCGCTTTCCCCCCTCCCTTCCCCCACAAAAATATAAAAAGCAATAAGTTTACAAAAATAGAAAATAATTACAGCAATAGCCAGAAGGATGAGGGGGGAGGGGGGAGGAAGGGAGGGAGGGAAGGGAGGAGAGAGGGAGGGAGGGCCGCAGGCCATATTATTTGGCTGAGCAGTGTAATATGGTGGGGTTGTTTAAAGCGTCCTCCACCAAGTGCAGTTCTTGACGGTCGACAGTGACGTCTCTTATGCAGCCAACGTAGCCGGTGCTGTAGGCTTTGGGGAGTTTGTGAGCCACGCTGAGCTTCTCTAGTCCTCCTGCAAAAGAGGGCGCAGGTGGGGAAGGGAGAGCAAAGGAGAGGGTTAAGGTGAACTCTCACCTGGCAACACACCTCTTTCGCTCTGTTCACTCACATCTCCATCTTCCTCCCCCTCCCTTCTGTATCGCTCTCCTCTCCCCATGCCAAATGTACTATGTATTCCTTGGGGCAGAGACCCGACTCTGTGCAGTGCACATGACAGTAACATCGTTTTCGAAGGAGATCTTCCTTATGGGAAACACAGCCCTGCCTTGGAAAGTGGTGGGCTCTCATTCCTTGGGGGCTTTTGAAACAGAGGCTGGATGGCCACCCGCCTGGGATTCTTTAGCTGTCATTCCTGCATTTCAGGCAGTTGCAATAAATAACCCTTGGGGGGTCATTTCCAACCTCACAGCTATAGGGTTCTATAACTCTCGTGCTCTGCACACTCCAAATCATGATGGTGAACCATTTGCAAAAGAATATTTGGAGAGTGTCAGAAGACAGAGGTAAAACTGCCATGTTTCCTCTGAGGAAGATCTTCTTCAAAATGCACTGGGGACAAACGCTCTTTGAACTGAGGCCACCCCTCTTTTTCTTCCTCTGACTTGTATTCAGTGATGGTTCTACTCAGAGTAAACCTGTTCCAATTAATAGACATGGCTAAGTTAGAATTTAATTAAGTTCTACTCAGAGTTAGACCCACTGAAAAGAACAGGCCTAAGTTAGTTGCGTCTATGAACTTCGACGGGTCTACTCTGAGTGGGACCTATTTGGTCACAATCCCTTCTCTTTAAAATGCTATGTGCTTCAATGGCGTAACAACAGCAGCAATTTGGGCCTTTAGTGTGGAGTGTTTTCTTTCACAGTCTATTCTGGAAGCTGCCAGGCTACCTGGAGGAAGGGTTTCGCCAGCCAACGCCCTGTGTGGCGGGCAAGTACGCAACCCGGATTAAGTGGGGTTCAACTCACCCAGCCAAAGAGCCCCGTCTGTGTCCAACTGAGTTGCTCCGAGAGGCGAGGAGCCTGTGATGGGGGACTCGTTGCCGACCTGCAAGGACCCATCTCGATGCACTCTGCAGAAAGAGGGGGAAACACAAGCAGTTGCTAAAAGGCTCAGGGTTCTGCATGTGTGGAACGTTGGTTCCTACCAGGTGGAGGAAATTTTGCTTTGCTCTCCTTCTTCTAGAGGGATTTGGTTGCTTTGGTGGTAATCGTTTGCCACTTGGTTTCACAGAGACAACCTACCCCCAGTACCTATGACATTTTTCTTTCCTAAACACCCTGCAAACCTTGTAAAAATAAAAACAGTAAACATTGTTTGAACAGCCTGGAGGCATTTTCCTAAAAACATTGAAATGTTTAAAAACATATTCATTTCGACGGCTTTGCTGAGAGACCAGTTTACCTTTGGGCTCTGTTTCAGCTGTCATTTAGCAGAAGCCATTCTCAGGCTGCAGTAGAGAGAAGGGATGCAAGGCTACTCCATTGGCCTTGCTTAAAAACCAGCTGCTTTTGGCTTTTCTTCCTCTTTATCTATAACTGAGTGGCAGACATCCCATCAGGCTATCCGAACTGCTCCCATCCCAGCTGCTTGTTACAAAGATCTGTAACTTTAAGAACTGGTGCCTGGATTTGCCCCCCCCCCCCAAATCTCTTTTTCCTTGTGAGTCATATCTTTTAGACACTAAGCCTGAGAGCTGGGACTGTTTGGGTTTCCTTGGCCTGCAAGCAGCTCTGTGAACCTTTTCGATTGAAGAGTGGAGTTAAAGAAAAGTGAAGAATGATTGACTAAGATTGTGTCCTGGTTTTCCTCATATATTTCTCATACAAGTGCTTATAAAAATTGCCAATAGCAAGTGGCATAGTTAAAGAGGTGTTTCCTTTCTCTCTCACACACAACCGTGGGACAGAATGTGTCTTCCAAAATTATTCTTGCCGTTAGGAATTTTAAGAACTAAGACAATTGGGGTGGGGGGAAATTTTGCTACCTGATTAACTGGGGCATCTATTTCTGAGATGTTTTTGAAGGAACACCTCTTCTAAGATTATTCTGTGATGTTAAGTGTGCATTTCCTGAAAACAAAGCAAAGCCTGCTCTTTGCTTCTGAAATGTTTTTACGCTCCTGGAAATCTAAGAGCACTTGATGAATCAATTACTTGGTTCAAAAAAGCTCGCATGACTCATCAATTAGTATCTCTTTCACTGAATGACAGCCCAGGAAACAAGCCTTCATTTGCATGATTGGATTCAAGGTTTCAGCTGCCTTCAAGCACCATTTGGGCCCCCTGGATTGAAGGTGGGGAAGACGGTTCTAATATCTACAAGCCCCACTGCAGGCTCCTCCCCAATCTAGCCAATTCATGGACCCTCCTTGCCTTCTAAATGGAGCAGCTAAGGCATGGGTAGGCAAACTAAGGCCCAGGGGCCAGATCTGGCCCAATCACCTTCTAAATCCGGCCCGCAGACAGTCCGGGAATCAGCGTGTTTTTGCATGAGTAGAATGTGTCCTTTTATTTAAAATGCGTCTCTGGGTTATTGGGGCATAGGAATTCGTTCATTCCCGCCAAAAAAAAATATAGTCCGGCCCCTCACAAGGTCTGAGGGACTGTGGAACGGCCCCCTGCTGAAAAGGTTTGCTGATCCCTGAGCTAAGGAAAGGGTGCCACATAAGGTCAGAGGGTAAGGTCCTCTCTCTCCCTTGCCCCATGTTATTCAAGCACACACACACACACACCCATCACTCCATCCTGGACCTCAAAAGGCAGCTGCAGAACCCACCCACCCCCTCCACTTCAGGTATCCCAGCCACACATCTGAGATAAAAATAAAAACCCAGAGGTGGGCGGGGAAAATAAGATGTTCATGAGGGTGGACTGCCAAAGCCATCGGCATTACAACGCAGTGGAAGGGACTTTTTGCTTGACCCTTCGGGACCTCTTCCTAGAGCCCAGGGTGGACAAGTCTAGGCATGATCTGCCCAAAGGCAGTCTGAGTCACCCGAGGATTATTTTTGTATGTGTGTGCATGACCTGCCAAGCTCTAGGGGTGACCCTTTGCTTCCTTAGCCTCACATGGTGCAGAGGAAAGGAGGAACATTATCTGGGATCGGGAACACCATGGCAGGAAGGGACAAGGACTGTGGGCTTAGTGGCAGAGCTCCTGCTTTGTTTGCAGAAGGTCCCAGGTTCGATCCCTGGCATCTCCAGGTAGGGCTGGGGAAGACTTTTGCCCGAGACCCCCGAGGGCAATTGCTAGTCATCTGGACTACTTGAAATAGGCTGGACAAAGGACTTTCAGAATTTGCTTTAAAAGAATGGCAATTCCATTTCAGGCAATGTTGCCAGTGCAGACTATATTGAGCTAGATGGATTAATAGTCTGACTTGGCATAAAGCAGCTTATGTTGCCATTGTTTTCACTACTACTATATCCCATCCTTACTAGAATAATAGAACTCTAGAGTTGGAGGGTTCCCCAAGGGTCATCTAGTCCAACCCCTGCAATGCAGGAATAACTGCTCAATCAGGTAGAGCCCAGGATGGCGGACTAGTTGCCAGTTTGTTACTGGTTTCTGTAAAGCTGCTCACACCAGTGTTTAAAGCCCTAGATGACTCAGGCCACAAACAGCTGAAAGATCTCCGTCCTGACTCAAACTACTGAATTTCCATTCTTCACATAACTTCTGAAGTTACGGCAACTTACCCCGAGTCAGATCATAGGATCTATCTAGCTCAGTATTCTCTACACTGACTGGCAGCAGCTCTCCAGAGTTTCAGACAGGGAACCTTTCCCAGTCCTAACTTGGCATGCCAGGACTGAACGTGTGACGTTTGACATTCAAAACCAGTACTCTGCTGTTGAACTCCAGCAGGTTGATTGTGATCTACTGGTCAATTGCGGGGTGTCCCTGGTCAATCGTGGGACCCTGATGCCCCTGCAAACAACTTTGGCTCCTCCTCTGGTCAATACAATGTGCAGAGCACTGCCAGTGTCTTTTTAGTGGGACCAGATCGCAGTCTCTCAGAAGTTGGACATCCCTGAACTACAGCATCTCCCTGAAGGTTGAAGGAAGAGGTTGAGAAATAATACGGTGAGCAAGCATTCTCCCCAAGTGTCCCTCACCTGTATGCTTTGATTTGGATCCACTGGTTTGTGTTGACTGGGACAGTGGAACGGAGGACCATAGGCTTGGAGCCAAGGTCATAGGTCATCTGTACGCGGCCGTCCACAATGGCCAAAGCAATGTAATCTGAACGCTCCAGCCCTTTCCCGCTCCAGAGGATGAGGCCTTGTGTGGCTTCGGTCTTGATGCTCAGCTCAAAGTGGTTCGACTGCAAGGCCTTCTCACTGCATGGAGATAAATTGGGGTGTCAGATTCTGAGATGGGGGGGAGGGATCTCCCCACTCCTTGTACGCCCACATAATGACACAAGGAGGGAGAGCTGCATTCTTGATGGATGAGTGGCTGGTGCTGAGTCCCAGTTCTCAGCGTTGTTTCAACGGTGTACGCCAATTTGAGGTGGAAGCATCACCAGGTGACAACATCCATTCAGAAAACGGGATGGAGTTCGCATTCTGAAGAACGCTACGAAAGGACACCCCGTTTCACCTTGTAGACTACTGAGGCAACCAAACCACGGAGAAAGTCCCATATTTTTCTAGCTCAGGCCTAATATCTGAGAAGGAAATAAGGTTGCTTTGACAAGCATATAGAAGGCCTATAGGCTTTAGAAGAAAGGGTTTTTTCAAGCTTCAACTGCCACAAAGACGCACATGTACCACGCACGTACCACACAACACGAGACACACGACAGCATGGGAAAGAAGAGTGTTTTATCCCCCAACAGACACAGGATAGAAATAGGTGGCCAGTGGCTGTTGGTGAATTCCACATTGAAACAAATTCAGAAGCTTTTAGAAAAGTGGGGGAGAATTTACTGAATTGCGAGGTGAGCAGTTCTAGAAAATTATGGGTTCTATCCAACTACTTTTTACTTAAAGGAGACCCATTGAAATTAATGGAGCTTAGCTAGCCATCTTTATTCATTTCAATGGGTTTGTTCCACGTAGGACCAATTTTGGATAGGACCAAATGTTGAGGTGCTCATTGCTCAGTGGGGTGGGGCAGAATTCCTCCTTTTTTATAATATTGGAGAATGACCACTTCTAGCAGATAATGTTTTATTATTTTGATGTTTTGTTTTAAACTTTTGGATTTGCGTTTCTTTAAAAAGACAACAACATTTAAGTCACTCTGATACATTTCATGTAGTGAGTGACAAATAAATGTAATAAATAACAGTAGGTTAACTGTGTGTTAACTCAAGAGTATAGCCACCGAAATTAATGGACCTACATCGGTCATGTCCACTGATTCAAACAGGTCTATTCTGAGTAGGATTAACACCAGCTATGACCCAATAATACCAAACGACCTGAAAGGAGTTCTAACACCCTTTATAAATACGGCCACTAAAAATGTGTGCAATGCTTCAAGTATTTTTAACGAGGAGGACACTAGCCCATAAAGAAGTCTGTCAACGGCTCTTAGCTAAATGGAGCTTCTGTGTCCAGAAGCTGTTAACTAAATAGCCAAGATGGACAGCCAACAGGCCTTAAAGCCATTCATGTGAGCTACCCAGGGGGCAGTGGAGGGAAGTGGTGGCTGCTGTGCTCAGGTTTTCCTCTCAGGCTCCCCAGGCTGGCCACTGTGGGAACAGGAGGTTGGCCTAGGTGAGCCTTCGGCCTGTCCCAGCTGGCTCTACTTATATTCTTTTTGAGTCAGGTAGGGTGAAGGACAGGATGCTCTGAGCCAGAGCCAATCACAGGCAGAACTGACGAATTCTAGGTTTGTCCCCATCCTCTTCCTCCTCCCTGCTAAGTTCTACAAGGGTGACACTGAAGCTAAGGAGGTAGAAGCTGGCAGGCAAGGCCACCCCCAGGACTGGAGGGAAGCAAGAAGGCAGGATGCTGACATCTGGATGAGGTCAGCAGGCAGTGCCAGCCTCAACTGTCAGGGATGCCCAGTTGTATTCAACTAACTCCTACTCAGAGTATACCCACTGGAAGTAATGAACCCAAGTTAGTCACTCGCATTAACTTCAATGGGTCTACTTTGAGTAGGACTAGCACTGGATACAACCATGGATGCTGCTCTAGATTGTGGTCTGATTCATCAGGGCCCTTCCTCTGTTCTTAAAACAGCACCTGGGAATAAGGCAAGAGGAAAACCTGAATGCCATCTCTGCCTCTGCTGCCAGCTAGTCCAGGAAGGAGTGGCTATTACGCTGTGCTTAGATCCTCACTTGGCTGTTTTCTGTTTGAGATGGATGCTGGCTTTAATTTATCTGTTGCGTGAATGGAATTGAGAACCTCTTAATTTGATTCTTCTCATTTGTTCTGGCCTCGGCAGATAACAGCTTTATTAAGGATGATTGGATGCACATTGCTGGTCCCCACCCCCCAGCCTTTCCATTCTTAATTAATTTATTATTATTATTTTGCAAGTTATCTGGATTAGCTTGTTACGCCAATCTAGTAATTGAAACCAAGCTCCCAAATGTTGCTAAGATGTTTGGGTTGTCAACTGCCAAGTCCCACTCAGCCAGAGAGCAGGCCCGGCTGAAATTAATGGCCCCGAGTTCATCACCTCCATTAATTTTAAAGGGTCTACGCTAAGTAGGACTAGAGTCGGTCCCAACCCTTTTATCTTTTTGAGAGGGGAACTGTGCATCAGTGCACCATGTGACAGCAACTGGTCTGCAATTGTGACTGCGCACAACCCCATTTTACCGGGTAAGCTTCGCACCTGTAAAACCTGCACAGAGATTAAGACTAGCAATGGCTGATCCAATAGGGCTCTTCTTACACCCTTTGGTGGAATATTTAGATTTTTAGAGCAGGTATGGGGAACTGGTGGCCCTCCAGATGTTGCTGGACTACAACTCCCACCATCCCTGGTCACCAGCTGTGTTGGGATCTGGAGTCCACAATATCTGGAAGGCCACAGGTACCCCCCCATCCCCACCACACAACTGCTTTAGAGATATGGAAGGTTGGGGTGTCATTTCAATGGACCGGCTGTTCCCTCTGCCCTGGTGGAACACAGTAAGCAAAGTACCCAGGTTCCCTCCACCAGTGTCTCTGGCTCGAGATCCCTGGTGCTTTTCAATAACTGGGAAATTTGGATCACGTCAGCTCTTGTTACTCTGAATCAGGTAAACCGTTCTGTGCAAACCCTGCTCTCAAAGCTCAGAAATGAAAGACATGAACATCTGATTTTTTTCCTCCTCCTTGTTTTGAACATGATGACCATGTTCAAAACAAGGGGGGAGGAACATGGAAAAAGGGCGTCTCAAAATGAGCTCATGGGTAAAGCGCTCTTGCTGAGCTGGGCTCGGTTGCGTGCTCTCTGTGATTTATTCGTTTTTAGGCCCTTGGTAATTATTATTATTATTATTATTATTATTATTATTATTAAGATGTAACAATGCAGCAATCATGCATAAGAGCAAAGCGGAATGCAGAGGAGATTTTTAAAAGGTGAAGAAATGGTGGCAGCGGAAGCAAACATCTGGACACCAGAGCAGAAGCCTTGCTGACACTCACCTGATATCCAGAGGGTAGTCCAGAGCATCAGGACTTAGAAGCAGGAAGAAAGGGGAGGCATGCAATAAGCGCCCAAGGCAAACAGTGAGAAGTGGCCAGTCCCTGCGAAACCTCTGAGAGATCCCAGCAGCTCTTTCTAAATGCAGGGCTGTGTCCAGCCTTAGCCCTCCTCATTGGAATTAATGGAGACCGCTAACCTAGGTCCATTAATTTCAATGGGGTCTTTAAAGGACTTTAAAGTTTGGATGTAACCCAGCGATGTGAGATCTTTGCAAATGAGAAATGTAGTACCACCGGGCAACGCAATGGGTTTCTGCACATCCTGAAATAATAGCCCCTTAAGCTTGTTTACAACAGTTAAGGGATAATCATCGGAGGCAGAAGTGAGAGGCGAGGAATTGAGCCTCTGGTTAAAGACCACCCTTTCAACTCACTTCTGCCCTGGATTTGTTTACATGATCAAGTGGTTGGAACATGATGAAGAATTAAGGGCCTCTATCTCTTTGTTAAATAAAGGCTCTTGACATAGCTTCATTATGTTTGTTCACACGATCAGTTATGAGATAACAAACCCTTGAAGTCACTTTAGTCTGGGGTTAGTTGGGGGGGGGGGGGAGTCGCAAGAGGTTAAACCAGGGCAGGGAGTGGAAAGCAAAGGAAAGAGCCTCAAACCCACCCACCCCGATTAATTAGGTGCTCGATTTCAAATCAGAGTAAGTGACCACATGTACAGCAGCGTATTATTATCTCAGGTATGCAGAAGGGGGTTTCTTTCAAACCAATGCAAGCATGTGGTGGCTTAAGAGTGATTCGACATTCCAAGTAAAAGGGATGGACCAGAGTTGCCTGCCCATGTAAAACAACAAAGCTTGTTTCAGAAAAAAAGAACAACCCCAAACCAGCCGTTTTTTAAACAACCTGTGATGTCTCTGATTATGTAAGGCAACCTCAGCAACTATCCCCACCCGCTAGTCTCACTTTTTAACCAGAACACAAGGGCACCTTGAGGGTTTTTGGGTTTTTTTGGAAAACACATTTTCAATTCCAGAGATATAACAGAGATCTGTTATTTTTTCCTTTCTGGAATGGGATCTGAGGTCCACCATGGTAGTTTTCATCTGCAAAGATTGTACAGAGACCCTTAACCCCTGCTAAAGCTGGGTCACAGCTGTCAAGTCATCTCGTTCAATGTGATTTGGTGAACAATTTCTTTCTTCTTCTTCTTAATGTTGTAGAGGAGCAGCGAGGTGGGGGGGACCATGATGGATTGTCAACATACTGAAAATCTTTCACTCACTTCTCTCTTTATATGTATTTGAAGTGTTTCTATATATAAAGGAATAAAGTAACATTCCACTGTATTTGTTCTGGATCCAATTTTCAACAATTGGTTAGACTTTGTGTGTGTGCCTCTCTTTTAAAAAGTCCTTTAGATGTCACAGATGTAGAAAAGCAACTGTGTGATTACTTAGGAGATCCACAGAGGCCCCAACCTATATACGTGTATAATGCCATGATTCTGAAACAATGTTAGTTTTAATTCAGGTCACTAGTCCTCATGGGGAAAACTGCCACAACAAGATAATAAGGCCCATTGTTAAGGGGTGGCATTTCAGATTTGGTGTTTTAGTGCATGAAGAGTTGGAAGACCTCACCCCAGCCTGTTAGGCCCTTGCATGGATCTGAAGTCCTCACAGAAGGTGTCCAGCTAAACAGTTCTGCTACTGCAATGAGTTTTAGGTGTGCAAGGGAGCTTTCCCCCCTCCCTTCTGCCCCCCCTTTGCAGGCCCTGTAAATTTGCTGCAGATTTACAGGGCACACAGGAGAGGCTGGGGAAGCACCATGGCACAGCTAAAACTCCTGGAAGGATTAAACACTCACCATCTCTTATGCAATGGTCAGAAGACCTTAATGTCTTGTTTACTGATTTTCAGTGTACAGTGGTACCTCGAGTTATAAATGCCTCAGGTTACAAACGCTTCAGGTTACAAACTCCGCTAACCTGGAAGAGTTACCTCGAGTTGAGAACTTTGCCCCAGGATGAGAACAAAAATTGTGTGCTGGCGGCGCAGTGGCAGCAAGAGGCCCCATTAGCGAAAGCACGCCTCTAGTTAAGAACAGTTTCAGGTTAAGAACAGACCTCCGGAATGAATTAAGTTCGTAACTAGGGGTACCACTGTATTGTGAACGTGAGCTGACAAACCCAGCGATTATTTCGTTTTCCCTTTTTTGTGCATTTCCCCCCTTTCCACCAATAAATTCTCATTAAGAAACAAATGTTTTAAAACTCCTTGTGCTAGTGGAACCGTTAAGCTGGGATAACTCCCCCCCCCCTTTGTTTTTTTGCTCGGTGAGCTGCTGAAAAAATTCAGACTACGGCTCTCTTTTGCATAACCTATGTCTTGGCATATTTCCTGGGTGCTGGGAATGGGGTAAAGATGACAGGCAGCTCTGGTGCTGTGGCTTAAGTCTAATACAGTGCACACATCTGTGTAAAGTGAAGGTGTGGGTGCTCCCCCTGTAGGACCACCTGTCCCCTGTCCCCCCACTCCAAGAAGGCTCACTTTCAGTTCTTATTCCCAAGTGAACGGTGGTGGCGACTGAGTGACGTGGTTGGGGTTGGTAGGCGGCAGGATGGTTGATGTGAGATGGTGATTACAGAGGGTGGGAGGGCGAGGAAGGAGGTCTACTTACGCTGGGATCTCATTGGTCAGTTGGCTTGAAAACAAAGAAACAAAGACATTCAGGACGCAGAGAGCGAGAGAGAAAGTGAGGTGACAGACAAGACAAGAGAGCACAAGTAAGAAAGAAACATAGGGTTGTATCCAACTTTAGTCCTAATCCAAGTATTATTACTGTGACAATGACAATCCTTCACCCAAATGTCCCAGGGCAAACTCCATTAAAAACAAACTGCAACCACAACTAGAGTGGGCTATACACACCCCCCCACACACACCCCACACCCCTCTCAGGTGTCAAAGGCCAGGATAAGGAGATGCATCTTTAAAGATAAAGGTAAAGGGACCCCTGACCATTTGGTCCAGTCACGGACAACTCTGGGGTTGCGGCACTCATCTCGCTTTTTTGGCTGAGGGAGCCGGCGTACAGCTTCCGGGTCATGTGGCCAGCATGACTAAGCCGCTTCTGGCAAACCAGAGCAGCACACAGAAACGCCGTTTACCTTCCCGCCGGAGTGGTACCTATTTATCTATTTGCACTTTGACGTGCTTTTGAACTGCTAGGTTGGCAGGAGCAGGGACCGAGCAACGGGAGCTCACCCCATCGCGGGGATGCGAACCGCCGACCTTCTGATCGGGAAGTCCTAGGCTCTGTGGTTTAGACCACAATGCCACCCATCTTTAGCATATGGCAAAACTCCATAATGAAGGAACGAGAGACACCTCTGCAGGGCGGAGTTCCACAGCCTAGGGGCTGCCACAGAGAAGGCCCTCTCCCGTGCTGCCACCCCTTATGCTTCTGAGGGCAGGGCAACTACCAAGAGGGCCTTCTCTGCTGATCTTGAGAGGGTCTGTAGGGAAGGAGGCAGTGATTCCGATAGACTCATTGAAATTTACTATTTTATTTTATATGTACCCTGCCCTTCGCCCCAAAGCAGCCCAGGGGGGCAAACAAGAAGTCATAAAAAAATTAAAATGCCTTAAAAACAATTCCAGTACAGATGCAGACTGGGGAAGATCTCTTGCCTAAAAGGCTTGTTGGAAGGGGAAGGTCTTTCATAGGTGCCCAAAAGGCAACAGAAACGACACCTGTCTCATATTTAAGAGGAGGGAATTTTAAAGGGTAGGTGCCACCACACTATCCATGGGCACGGGGAGCATAGGCCCATTAAGTTCAGCGGCTGGAGTAAAACTTAGTTGGATACAACCCATCGCAGTCTCCAAAGGGGTGACCAAAAACCAGAGGTGGGGAAGAGATGGGTCCAACGCCCAGAGCATCTGAGCAACGCCTACACACAGAATAAACACACATAAAAGAAGCCCCTGCCCCAGAATGGGTTGCAGAGATGTGTGGTACAGGAGCCAAGATTAAAGACATACAAAAATGTTATTCATGAGACAAGAGAATACACACACACGAAGGTGGGCAGACAGGAGGGCTGGGATTAGGAGGGGATCTTATTGTGCTGCTTTCTTCTGTCACAGCTGAATGAAACTTCCATGTAATGCTGGGGATAAAGAACTATCAGGGACCAGTAGTCAGATTCCTCTTCCATCAGATGATGGATGAACCTGAAGGGCACACAGAGGCACTGCTGCCAGAAGAACCTGTAGGGCCAGTGCCCCACTCCTCCCTGGCCTGAGGATGTGGCGCTGCCACCCTCTGACTCCACTGTAGAAGACCCTGGGGTTCTTCCCCACTCCTCCAGTTCAGACGGTTAATTGTTAAGCTCTGAGTTCAGTTCCTGCCAACAGGCTTGCTTTTCTACCCCCGCTTTGTTAGTCCAAAGAAAAGGCATTACCTTTTGGTCACAGCATTGTGGTATTCTATGTAGGTCCTGCCATCGAAAGCAATGGCCTCCGCGTCTCCTGCCGCCTTCTCAGTGATGACTGGGGGAGGAAGAAGAAGAAGAAGGCAGATTGGTTATGATCGACCAACATTCAGCTCCACTGAATGACTCCCACTGGCAACTGCTGCTGCTTCTACTAAGATTTTATTAAAGCTTTTTTCATAATACAGTAAAAGACAAAAGAAACTAATCTAAATACAAACAAACAGAGCAAAAGGGGGGGGCACAGAATCCTCTATCAAAAGTAGCTCTTAACCCTTGTCACTCACAGAAAGTGGTAGACTCTCCCAGCTCTCACCTGGGAGCTTCCTTTCCCCTTCCCAGTCTCTTAATCTGGGAGATCTTCACTTCCCTGCCTCTCACTCAGGGTTCTTCCAAGAACCATCCACCACCTTCATGTGTGTGTAATCCTCGGACCCCAATAACGGCCCAGAGCAGAGGACACAAAGAAGAAAAAAAGAAAGGAAAGGAAAGAGAGGAAAAACGGCTTCTGATTTTCCATCTGTCAAAGAAATTACAGTCGTACCTTGGTTCTCGAACAGAATCCGTTCCGGATATCCGTTCGACTTCCGAAAACGTTTGAGAACCAAGGCGTGGCTTCCGATTGGCTGCAGGAGCTTCCTGCACTCAATCGGAAGCCGTGGAAGCCGCATCGGACATTCAGGTTCCAAAGAACGTTCGCAAACCAGAACACTCACTTCCAGGTTTGTGGCATTTGGGAGCCAAAATGTTTGAGTCGCAATGCATTTGAGAACCAAGGTACGACTCTAGGATGACATCCAACTATTCTACTTTCTGTTAAGCAGCGTTTTTCTGGTCTTCACCGGCAACTTCTAGCATGAGTGAGAGAGCCGCACCTTTCTCGCAGTGCACCCCGAAGGAGCCCCTCTGGCATGTGCACTCGTAGCTTTCCATGCGAGGATTACACATCCCCCCATTCTGGCAAGGGCTGGGCTTCTGGATGCACGGATGGGAGCGGAAGGAAGAGATCTCGACAGCACCACGGATGTTCTCTTCTTTCAGAATTGGGACGCCTTTTATAGAAATCTGAGCGGATGGGGAGGAAAAAAGAAGAAACAAAAGAATCAGGGTGGGTTTTATTTTATTTTTAAATTAAAAGCCAGGGACACCTTGCCAGAGAATGAGAAAACCCAGTAATTTTTGCAGGCTTATTACTTTGTTTCGTTTATGATTCACTTCCCACATCTTGCAGCAATCTAACAATAAAAGGATATTTGCGAAGAGTTTCTGGTCCAATGCAGACTGGGGTGTGAATCTCCCTTTTAAAAGGCTTGCTGAGAAACGAAGGTCTTCAGTAGCCCCGATAAAGACAACAGATGCTGTGTCTGTCTAACATGTCCAAATGGGAGGGAGGTAGGTGCCTCCAACCTGAAGGGCTGGCTTGTACCAAATATGGATTAGACCTTCTGATGAGATGGTGTCTGCAGGGGTCCCCCTCCTGCAGAGCACAGTGATGGGTTGGATATATAAGAGTTGGGACAGTCTTTTAGGCATCCTTTTAGGCTTTGGACACATGTGCAGGTTAACCAAGTCTTAGCACCGCAGAGACAGAATAGGCCTTAGAGGTCAATTCAGAGAGTGCAATAATGTCTCCCCTTAATCTTCTCTTCTCCAAGTTAAGGAGATCCCGTTTCTTTAAACTATTTCTCGCAGGACTTACTTTCCATAATTCTGCCCATCTTTGTTGCCCTCCTGTGAACCTGCTCCAATTGGTTTATGCTCTTCTTGGAAAGGGTTCAGAGGAGGGCAAGGAAGACTGTCAGGTCCTGCAAATGAGCCCCCAAGGACATGAAAAAAGGTGTTTATTTTTAATGGATGGTATCTCTAGTAAAAATGGATTGTGAGCATTTTCCACCAGGCAATAGAGCCAGAGATCCTCCTACAGGTGTTTAGGAGATTTCACTGTGAAACCATAACTTTTTTGACACACAACAAGGGTGGGGAGTCTCAGGGGCCCCCCGCCCCAGGTCTCTGTCTGGCATTTGAGACTCTCCCCAGGGCACACCCCTGCACCAACTCTGCTTCACACCCTCCCTGAGTGTTTTTGCCCGGCTGGGATGTGTCCTTGAGCTACGCTAATGCCTTATGCTTGCCCGGATGGAGAACAGAGAGGGGTGTGTGTGAGTGTGGGTAGAAATTAGCTTTCCTGAACATATAAATTACATTCATTGCTCCACCCACTTTTGCCTCTGGCATGTGGCCCTATGAAAGTTGTTCAGAAGGGAATGTGGTCCTCGGGCTCAAAAAAAGGTTTCCTTATCCGTGAGGTACAATAATATCTTATTAAATGAAGCACACATGCCACAAGTGGCCTCAAACACAAACTACGTAGCCCTGATCTCATCCCATGAGGAGCACTACTGATTGACAGAGATCATATATGCCTCACCCTCTGGATGGCGCCATCAAAGCTGGTGGAAATGGCCGCAGCACGGGCGAGCTTGCTGAAGTCGGGTGCTCCCCCAACGTAGAGGGGTTCTTTCAGGTTAAGGGAGGTGTGAGGAAGCTGGATGGGTGGGGAGAAGGGGAAAGAAAAACACAGTGAGAAAGTTTGTAACTCATATCCCTCTCCGTCCTGGGACAGAGAAGGAAGCAAGAACCAGAGCTGGGCAAGCTCAGGCCTGGAGGCCAAATGTGGCTCCCCAGGCCTCTCTACCTGGCCCCTGGAACTCTCCTCCAAGCCAGTTCTCAATTCCCCTCCCACAGCAGTTTGGCAATCAATTCCTCTTCTCAGGAAACTCTGGGAATTGTAGCTCTGTGAGGGGAATTGTGGTCTCTGAGCAACTCTCAGCGCCCTTAATGAACTACGGCCCCAGGATCCATATATATCACGCAGAGGGGGACTCAGACATGAAGCCACAGGTGAAAGGCACCCACCTCCCAGCCCTTTCCTTCCAGGTTCCTACTGTCCCCATTGTGAGTCATGGCATCAAAGCCACCTCTGGATGCATTAAAAAGGCTAAATCTAATGCACAATAATATTAAAAAATGGAGAAATGGCCAAACTTTCTGGGGGAAATGTAGGGTGAGGGGGTGAGTGGAGAGGAGAAACAAACAAACAAAATATTTAATGAACTTAATGACTCCTTAAAAATAAAAAAGCGAGGAGGAGGAGGAGGAGGAGAAGAAGCTATTCTAACAAAATGAAAAACCAACAGGTGATTTTTGTAAGATGGAAGAACAGGCAGGCAGGCGATGATAAATTACTGGCGGCTGGATGGAGAAGTGAAGAGAGAGACAGGGTTTGGGCGGAGGGATGAGCCAGTGTCGGGTGAGATGGTAATGAGGACCGTCATACTTATCTTTACCTTACGGGATTTCTGAAATCCAGACAGCAGGGAGGAGAAAGGGGTGGGTGGGGGAGAAGGAAGAAACACAAACAAAAATCAAAAAGAAAGACGGAGAGAGAAAGAGACAAAAGAAAAGATCAGTGCAATAACATCACCAGGCAGAAAAGAGTCACACAAGATACAAGCGGCAACCCTGTCCCCTGGTTAGCGGGCCGTTGGTAGAGTAAAAGGTACAGAGCAGAGCAGGGGGCACAGGGAAGGAGCAGGTGCAGCTCTGATAAGACACGAGGCAGCAGCTCTTTCAAAAAAGGAAGCTTTAAAGCTGGGAAGAGGAGAAAAAGGAGCATGTGTAAAAGATCAGACACAAGCCACAGGCCTATCGGTTTGCTGTTCTGCACGGTTTTATTCTGCAGCTTCCCCTTTTGGAGGTGTGTTTCCTTCCCAGAATTAAAAGGAAGGGTGGGGAGAAACCATTGTGTTTCAGATAACTAGGCTAAGCTTGGAGACAGGGGTCAAAGGCTGGTGTTTTGAAAGTAGAAATGGGCAGGGTGTATACCTTGGTCTGTTTAATGACGACAACAACAAAAACCACCTTATGTACAGGGGACTTTTTTCATTACAAATTCTTCTTGCATACCGCAGAGGATTCTGGGAAGGTTCCAGGGCATGTGCTTAGTATGCGGAGTGGGTGTGCCAGACAGCTGGAAATACTTAGCTGAACGGAGAGATGCAAACAGCACTAGTGATTTCAGATGAGTAGGGAGAAAATTGAGATTGAGTGCAGGTGGCATAAAGGAGGCGACCAAAATGATGAAAGCATGAGAGGATCTTTCTTACATGGAAAACTTACAATTTTTGGGAGGGATTGAGTGAAGATGGGAAGCGGCAGGACATGATTCAGTTATATATATTTATGATTGGTTCACAGGTTCTCTCACCAGACGTCAGGAGTCAACCAGTGAAATGAACGGTCAGTAGATTACGGATGGGCAAGAGAAAATGTCCCCTCTCATGATGTAATTTACTTATGCCATGTGCTGATAATGACTACTGGTTTAGCTAGCTTCAAAGGAGGGATCAAACAAATTCATGGAGGAGTGATCTATAGATTGTGACAGCTATGAAGCCACCTTGTTCACGTCTAAATAAGAATACAGTAGGGAGGAAATGTTGAAGTGCTGTTGCCATCGTCTCCTGCTTGTGACAATTTCTAGCTGGATGCTGTTGGGAGACAGAATGCTGGGCTAGATGTTGGGGTCTGCTTCACATCACACAACCCCAATGTGTTAAAAACAGAGGTTGCAGGTCTATGACTCCCATCATCCCTGACCAGCGCTGTTGGAAGCTGGAGTCCAGACATATCAGGATGGAATTATTCTTTGATGTCTTCTAAAGCTAGGGACAGGGAACCCAAATGTTGCCAGACTGCAGCTCCCATCATCCCTGACCACTGGGCCAGGGCAACACCATCTGGAGGGGCCACAGGTTCCCTGTCCCTCTAGTAACCATTTGGAACCCCAAACTGATTTGTGTGTGGACAATCTTACGCCCCTCGTCTGAACTGAAGGGAGAACACCGCTGATTGCTGGCTTCTGGATGCTCAGCCAGGTCAGAGGGGCTGCCACAAACCACTTCAGCCCCTTGGACTAACGCTTAGGGCTCACCCACTTACCGGAGACTCTCCCATGATCCGTTCGCCGTTATTGATCCTCATCACCCCTTTGCGTGCATTCCTCTCTAGTGATACACTGATCCAGGTGTTTAACGGGATTGGTTCCTTGCTCCTAGAAAGGACGGGGAAGTGTATGACAGAGAGAGAGAGAGAGAGAGAGAGAGAGAGAGAGAGAGAGAGAGGAAAAAAGGGAGGGGGGAGGAGAAAAGAAAGTTTGTTTACTCAGGTCTGATTGAAGACGCAGTTCTAGGCACACTTGCCTTGGAGTTAGCCCCTCCGACTACAGTGAGACTTACTTTTAAGCAAACCTGCACAGGATTCTGCTCCTAGAGGATATTATAACCCAGGGTTAACAACCACTGAAAGAATGAGCATGGGATTCCATGTTTGTTTTGTGTTTTAGGCAAGCCTACCCAGACCTGTAGAACGATGGAATGTGTTTTAATCACTTTTTTGCTTACTGTTGATTTTTAATTCATTTCAGTGTGTTTTTAAATACCCGTTCTGTCTGTCTGTCTGTCTGTCTGTCTGTCTGTCTGTCTGTCTCTCTCTCTCTCTCTCTCTCTCTCTCTCTCTCTCTCACACACACACACACACACCCCGGTGTGTGTGTGTGTGTGAGAGAGAGAGCTATCTTTCCATCTATCTATTTCTCTATCTGCAAACCACTTAAGAGGTAATGATATACAAATAAATACATTTTCGCAATGTGATCAAATGCACACAACATAGAGTTAACCTCACCTAAACCTGCCCTACATTTGTCCATCTTTTGACATTTGAGGTGTATATTTTTAAGACCCACATTGTTTCTGTGATTATATGTTGTTTTAGATTGTTTTTAATCTTTTGATTTAATTATTATAACTTGCCCCAGGACCTTAGAATGAAGGGTGAGTAATCAACAACAACTACTACTGCTACATGTCTCTCCACCCCCCCCTTACCCCTACCCCCAGAAGGAAGTTGATCGTACTTGATTACAGCTGCTCCTTTGCCCAGGTCGTATCTATATTCCAGGTAGCCATCATGAAGAGCCAGGGAGATGAAATCCCCTTTGCCGTCTGTCTTCTGCCCATTGTAGAAGATCATGCCGCTTGGGTTCTTCGCTAGGAACACGACTTCCATGGCCATCTTCTCCCTGAGGAAAAGCATAAACCCAAGTCTCAACTTTCAGGTCTTTCTCCCCATAGAAAGAAGGGCAGCAGGAGCCTCACTAATGCTTACCACCCACAATACGTCCTTGTGTTCCTAACCAGGTGTCTCTGAAGACCTCACAAGTGACTTGGGTTGAATACACGCCTTACGTTTAAAGCACATGGCTTCCACCAAAGAATCCATGGAAATGTCATTTGGTAAGGGAGGTGTGAATTGCAGTTCTGTGAGGGTTAAGCTACAGTTCTCATGAGCCTTGTGGGGAGAGACATGGTTTAAATGTATGGTGTGTATGCAGCCAAATTCTCTTGCAATACTCAAGGTTAAGGTGTAGAAACAGCAGTTGAGAATAAGACAGCAATTGATATCTCACCTCCGACGTCCCAATATATTCTACCTATGATCTTTGAGATCCTGGGCAGCTGCTGCTATCGGTCAATACTGGGTTAGACGGACAAATAATCTCACCCGGCCTGAGGCAGCTTCCTATGAATACTGCTGGAGTGGGTGGGTGGAGATGTGACTTTAAACAGCAGCAAAAAACAGAGGTTTTTTCATGCAGGAGAGGCCAAGGGCAAGTTTGAACCCTGACATCTCTGGAGAGGGATAGGAAAGACTCCCTCTGTGAAACCCCGGAGAGCGGCTGCTAGTTAATGGTCTGACTTGGTATAAGGCAAGTTTCAAATGCTCCCATTGTAGCACGTGAAATATAGTAGTACCCACTTAGGGTGAAACAAGGATAAGACAGACACAGCAATTTGGAGAAAAAGAAGGTGAGGTTTTATTGCTGAGCAATAATGGACCCAGTTGGAATCCTTTCCAAAAGACTGGGACCCCGAAGCATACAAGTCCTGAGGTTATATACCTGAGCAAATCACAGATCATGAGACAATCGTGAGACAGTCACGAACGCCAGCAAAAAATAACCAATTAGCGCATCTTGCCATGCTCCTGGCCGTACGCAGAGTTCACTCCCAACTTCTGCTTTCCATTGTCTGTACAATGATGCACAGTCTGACCTTTTCCCTAGTTCTGACAGAACAGGAAAATGAGACTCAGGGAGGGAATCTCCTGGCGCTACCTCCCCCTATGCATTCTACTTCAGGTAGGGAGTTTTTGTGGTTTGGCCCTTCCTGTTTTGTGGACCATTTTAGCCTGCATTTGAGGGGGTGATTTGTACCAGCGCCTTCTGATTCATGGCTTCCCCTTTCCTCTAGGGTGCAAGGATGTTACTAGGTGAAAGGTCGGTTCTGGACTTGCGGTTCCAAGCAGTTTGCAGTTAGCTTAGGCAAAAAGCTTTTCTTGATTCAAATGGATTTATAAAATCACTGTAAGCCCTGTTATGTGTGAGCATATGTGAATATATTGATTACTGATAACTGATTATATGAATAGCATAAGGGTAGCCCCCCTTCTCTTGCTTTATTTGGTGTCAGAAGTGGGATATGTATGCCCCATTAAACTGAATCACTTTTGCACAGGTGAAAGGGAGGTGAGAAAGCAGAGGGAACAGAACTTACTGCAGCTCTGGCACGAAGGCTTGGAGACCGTTCAGCTCTAGGTAGGAGAACCCATTAAATTCTGGCAGGAAGGGAACTGTCTGGTCCAGCTCTGTGACTAAAGGAGAGGGGGAAATGGAGGGAACAAACAGCAGAAACGTCAGATTAAGTGGCCAGCGGGGATGGTCCCAGACAGAGAGAGAGGGACGCTGACAGCTCAATCCTATACACCTCCACTCAAATTTAAGTCCCACTGGGTAAGTCCCAATGAAGCTTATACCCAAGTAAGTGGTCATGCTGGCCAGGGCTGTTGAGAGAACACCTGGAGGGCTGTAAGTTCACCATCCCTGGAGTAAAGGCTTGCAGCCTCAACTGCTGCCTCCCACCCCAGTGTAAGTAGCAACAATGTGAGTTTTCTGAAGAAATTTGAACCACAAAATTTTCTGCCCTAAGTTGATGCTGATTTAGCATGCTTATCTAACTTACATTTAGTAAAGAAACAAACAAACAAAAACAAACAAGGCACGCCACATGCTTGCATAAATATCTGAATTTTTTTTTGCCAGTAGTCGAAAGTAGTTGAACTTAAATATTAAGCGGGAAAGTGAAATTCATGCAAGTGCACTTACAGGGAAATCCTGTATCTACACTTAACCCAACTAAATGGGATCTACTCCCTAGCAAGTGTACTCAGGATTGCAGCCTTTCAGAACCTCCTGTCGATGTCTGCACATTAGTAGTTCCCATTGAGTTCATGGGCAGTCACTGACAGGTAAGTGGGTATAATACAGCAGCATTTTAGATGTTGTATCAAAACAATTTCAAAGCTTTCACTGGAATCTGGAATATTTTAATACATGACAACTCAACAGCATGCACACTTCTTACCCAGCTAACTTTCACTCAGGATAGACCCACTGAAATTAAGGGTCCTAAGTTAGCTAAGTTTATTAATTTCACTGGATCCACTGTGAGACTGATTGGCATTGGATGCAACATTAATAAATGTTATAGGGAGGGGGTGGAAACAAGGTGGAAACACACAAAATGTTGTTAAAATTATATACAGGTTGCTTGTCAAATATATACTGATTTTAGCATGCTGAAAGAGGAACGCACATAAATGTAGGTGATCCAAAGAATAATCACTTGAACAAAGTTAATTTTATGTTTGATTGGTCCTGTATTTCATTGCATTTGTCCAATTTGACCTATGTTAAACGCCTATCTAAAAGTGTTCTCTCTCTAACCATATCTCAGCCCTGCAGTGTTTTTCACTCCACACCAACCAATGTGTATCAGACAAAGCACCACTTACCTGTCTGACAGAACTCTCCCTCCCGCCCCATGGGGCATTCACACTTGGCGCCCCCTTCTGGCAGCACCAAGCAGGTGGCAGAGATGTGGCATGGGTTGGGGTCACAGGGGTTCCTCTCGTCAGCACAGGTTGGCCCTGAAGGAAGAGGAGAGAAAGGTCAGCTAAGTCAGCAGCCGTGTTGTTTCGATACAATTGTGTTTATCCTGGTATGTTCCTGTTAGCTGGTTTGGGGTTTTCTCTTATATACAAATATATAACATCATTTATAGAAAGCCAGCATGTGAGGGAGAAAGATTTTGGCTGTTATCCTCACCACTCTGCAACTCAGAAAGATGGTATCCTTCCCTACAGACCCTCCTCAAGGCTGAGATCAGCAGAGGAGGCCCTCATGGTAGTTCCTCCACCCTCTGAGGCTCAGTGAGCATGGCGGACCAGGATAGGGCCTTCTCTGTGGCAGCCCCTAGGCTGTGGAACGCTCTTCCCACAGAGATGCACCTGGCGCCTTTCGGAGAATGCCGAAGACACACTTCTTTACATCGCCTTTTGAGGTACATATTTTAAGAACTGCCTTATTTTTGTGACTGTTAAGATGCGGCCCAATCGCCTTCTAAATCTGGCCCGCGGACGGTCCGGAAATAAGTGCGTTTTTACATGAGTAGAGTGTGTCCTTTTATTTAAAATGCATCTCAGGGTTATTTGTGGGGCATAGGAATTTGTTCATTCCCCCCACCCCCATATAGTCCAGCCCCCAACAAGGTCTGAGGGACAGTGGACCAGCCCCCTGCTGAAAAAGTTTGCTGACCCCTGCTTAAATTGCCACAACCTGCTCTTGGGCCTCAGGGCGGGTAAGTAACAACTCTGCACCCGGAAAGCTATCATGTCAAGCAGAAAGGTTCAGGTCACCCTCCCCACCACACCTTGCACAAAGAAAACGAGCCTATGAGAGGCAAAAGGGTCCAGGCAACTCCCTTCCCGTTCCACACCCTGCTAGGCCAACCTGTGTAACCGTTGAGGCACTCGCAGTGGAACATCTCCGCTTCTTTGACATGGCAGAGGCCGCCGTGGTGGCAGGGGTTGGGGTGGCAGGGGTTGTTGCCACACTCGCCCACTCCGCTGCCGTACAGCACGTCGCTGCCCTTCTCCCTCAGGTCGTACATCTGGTTGTTGACGTCCAGCAGGCGGATGCAGCCCTTCAGGCCAGTTGTGACTGATGTGCGCTCTGCCACCCTGAGAGGAAGGCAGAAGAACAAGGCCGAAGTTCAGGAGGGGTGGCTGGATGGGCAATGCTGGAAGGGCAGCTACAGTGAAATCCCATGTCCAGGAGGGATATGTGGGGGAGGGACCAAGGCACATGCTATAACTCTGGAAGGTCCAGGGTCAATCTCTGGCATCTTATAGGGACAAAAGAATTACTAGCTCAGGAAAGTCTACAGCAGCCTCCCCCAATCTGGTGCTCCCCAGTCCACACATCCCGGAAATACAATTCCCATCGGTCTCAGCTAGCGAGGGCTGAAGGGAGTTGTAGTTCAAAACATCCGAGACCAGGGAGAAGAGTCGGTGGAAGAAGATTGGAAAAAATTTAAAGACTATTTACAGAAACATTGTAAAATTAATGAATGTTAGAAGGATGTTGGAATGAAGCTATATGGCTTTAGTAGGAATGTTATAAAGAATTAAGTAAGAATAGATTGTTTAATGGGCCAAAGGGGAAAAAACAAGGTTAGATTGGGTTAAGATAAATTATAGGACAAAAAATGAGAAAGATGGAAAGGATTTGCTGAAATAGCTAACTGAACTGGAATACAAAAAAGGGAGGTGTGAGGAGGTCGTTGAAACAAGTAAATGAAAGACAAGATATGGAAATATTGGATGTGTTTTTAATTGTTTCTGTTCTTGTTTTTGTTTTGTTAAGATAAGCAGTGTTTTTGTTTTCTTTGCATTGTATTGTATTGTTTTGCTTTGTTTAACTCTTTTTCTTCTTTTTGTAATCTTTAAACTCTTAATAAATATTACTTTAAAAAACAAAAACAAAACATCGGGAGGACACCAGGCTGGGGAAGGTTGGTCTCCACTGACTGGCAGTGGCTCTCCAGAGTTTCACAGGAAGCTGCCTTATACCATAGTCAGAGCACTGGCCCACCTAGCTCAGTACTGCCTGCACGGACTGGCAGTGGCACTCCAGGGTCCCAGCTCCAAACCTGGGACCTTCTGCATGCAAAGCGCCTGCTCTCCCACTAAGCAATGGCCCTTCCCTATGCTGCAGGGAAAGATTCGCCGGACAGTGTATACATTATATTTCGGAGAAAAATAACTATTAAGGCTCTTTTTCAGAGTGGGGCGAGTGGTTTGCACTCAGAGAGGTTCAACAGTCAATCTCAGAGGCTTTTAACGATTCCCAGGGCAGCTTAACAGTCAACGCCTCTTCCCAGAGAACTCTGGGAATTGTAGCACTGTGAGTGGAACAGGGGCCTCCTACCAGCTTTCAGCATCTTCAAAGAATTACAGCTCCCAGATTTCTTTGGGCAAAGCCATGGATGCTTGAAGTGGTATCCTAATGCTTTAAATGTATGACCTCAGTGTCTGCTCAGGATACCCTTACTGCCAATCTCAGATGCTTATAGCCTAAAATCCTGGTCTACACGTGTAGCAGAATAAGGTGGCAGAATCCTGGTTTGGCATTATGGTGAGCTGTCCTAGTCATCCTCCCGGACGTGGGCTAAATCAGAGATTCCGTTTTTCAATTTCAGCTTTCAGCTGTGCATTTTAACGTTGTCACTGCACCTGTCTTAACACTGACATTGAAATTTAATCTGTATTTGTTTTTGTTGCTGATGCTGTGCATCTTCTCCTTTTTTTGCCAGCATGGAGAAGCAGATTGCGACTTGCTCTTCGCGGGTGTCATCATTCTATCATTGTTAGTTCTTCTATAAGGCATTGTTCTTAGAACGCCAGCCCTTGTTGAGTTGCTTATTTGAATCGTTTGTTCCTGCAGTTCTGCCAGTTTTGATGATCCATTTTTATAACCGGCGCCATTGTTATGGAATATTGATGTATCTTCTAGGCATAAACAGTGCAGAATGAGACTCAGGAAGTGAGGTATGTAAGGAAACTTGGATTGACTGATTTTGATTCCTCGTCCAATTATAGAAGGGGTGGTTTTGTTTTTGTTCTTACTTTTGTTATGTATGTTGTGTTTTTTATACTGTAATTTTAAGTTGTGAGCCGCCCTGAGATCTACGGATGAAGGGTGGAATACAAATGTAATTAACAACAACAGCAGTAGCAATTACTAAAATAGCATGTTAGAGAGAAGGGTTCAAACTGCCTCTCCCACCTGCTGCACTACTTTTCTACTTGCAGGGAGGTTCTTTCTTTTTAATCAGCGCTTTTCCCCACAAAGACAAAAATATCCAACTTCTACTTGTCATGGGGTTCTAGAAAAACCCTGCAACAAATTAGGAAGATTCCACACCCGCCCACGCACTACTTACGCTGCTATTTGATCTTCTGGGGCTCCTCCAACAAAGAGATCCGTGTCGAGATTCAGCCCATCCGTGCCGCTGGGGCTCTCACCGTTGACATGTGGCTCCCCGTCCACGGAGAGCATGCCGTTCCTTCGATTGCGGTTGACAACCAGCTGGTGCCATCTGCCAGGCTCGACGGGCACTCTGCTGGTGATGATGCCTGTCCCAGAGCCCGTGTTGAACCTGGAAAACAGCAAGCAGAGGAGTGGAGGGGAGAGTTTTACTTTAGCCAATGCTGCTGGAGAAGGGAAGGCACAAAAGGATGCAGAGTTTTTGAGAGAATGAGAGCACAGAGGATAACATGGGGAATACTTTAGCAGCAGCCTTTCTGCATCCCACGCTGAATCAGGGGGCTATATTTTATCAGCAACCTCTCAGAACCAACGTGGGAGGAAGGGAGACTTCCTAGGAAGAGGACTATGCCACCTACAGTGTAATGTGGTGGTTGGTGGACAAACCCTGTGCAAATCGGGTGGCTAACCCTCTGCCCAAGAGGCCTGATCCAGTCCTTCAGGCGGACTTTTACGGCCCACCAGTTTGGGTGGCAGTGGCACAAAGAAAAGAAAAAGCATTGTATCCAACCAAGGTTCACTCAAGAGTAGGCCCGTTGAAATTAACAGACCTGAGTTAGTCATGTCCATAACTTTCAATGGGTCTACTCTGAGTAGGGCTAGCAATGGATGCAGCCCCACCCCCCACCAAGCTCAGCACCCAACTCTTCTCTGCAGCTGATTTGCATGGATCAACTCAGGTAAGTGTGCATATGTGTTGTATGAAGTCCCCCCCCCCACTGCTGTTTGACAGCCCTCAGAGAATTGATCTAGGACAAATGTGGCCCTTGGGTCATGAAAGGTTGGTACCCTCTACTGTATGATATAGCACTTCCCACCAATTCTTGACACCGCCACCTGGAAAGATGCCCAGATTGAGGAAGGACACACTTTAAGGTGCCCCAGTGCACCCTGATTGATGTTTAGATGCCCCCAGCTCCAAACTCTCCAAGGGCTACATGGAGAGGACCATACTGCCCCCAGGCCTGAGGTTCCCCACACCTGCTATAGGTCTGTTGCTGAGCACTCTGGGAAATGCTGGACTAGGTGGGGCTTTGCTCTGGCACAGCTGGGGCTCTTCTGATAAGTTGTCTCTCTCAGCCTCCCCTCTGTTCCTGCAGCTGGCGTGGTCCCTGAGCCACAACAAAGCCCACTCACCTGAGCTCCACAAAGCCGTTGACCAGCGCCAGGGAGATGAAATCCTTGCCGCGGTTCTGCCCATTGTACAAGAGCAGCCCGCTGAGGTCAGAAGCCCGGAACTCCATGGCAATGCGCACGGTGTGGTACGCCTTCATCATTTTGAAGGCCAGGTAGGATTTTCCTCCAAAACTGGGGATGAAGTACCTGATCGCTGCAGAGGGCAGGCAGAGATGGTAGAGTGTAAAAGGTGAAGCGTTTTTTTTATTATTAAAAAAAGGCAAGCAGAATGGGAGAAAAGAAACAGCACAAAAACCTTATTATATATCTGGAGTCTTTGATATTTGAGATAGAAAGCATCCCATTTCAATTCAAGCAAGGGCGCAGCAATGATCTGCAACTGACAAGGCTATAGCAAATGCCCTTGAGACTTGCAGATTCACTTGCCTTGCTGCGCTGAGACAAAAGACGTTTTCAAAATGCTGGCCTGCTCCCTGGGCAAACAGAGGTGTGAGGCTTATCCTCTGCTACAGTGGTACCTCGGGTTACATACGCTTCAGGTTACACACTCCGCTAACCCAGAAATAGTACCTCGGGTTAAGAACTTTGCTTCAGGATAAGAACAGAAATCGGGCTCCGGCAGTGCGGCAGCAGAAGGAGGCCCCATTAGCTAAAGCGGTGCTTCAGGTTAAGAACAGTTTCAGGTTAAGAACGGACCTCCAGAACGAATTAAGTACTTAACCTGAGGTACCACTGTACTTCTCACTAGCTTTGGGCAGTCAATTTTTTTCAAACCTGGTACCACTCCTTTTTTTTGCATAATCACATACTGCAGGCAACCGTATCTGCTAGGCTATTTTAAAAGGGCTCCGCTGTGTGTCCCGTCCCCCCCCAACAAACACAGTACCACCTCACCAAGACACTTACATTTTTCACAAACTGCCCCTCCTTTTCCAGCCGGGCAACTGCAGGTGAATTCCCGGCCATCATCCTCACAGGTGCCGCCGTGCAGGCAGGGGTGGGAATCGCAGGGCCGTGCCGGCTTCTTTGGGGTTGGGGTCAGGCGCATGGGCTTCTTCCTGGCGGTGGTGGCTGGAGCGGTGGTGACAGGTCTTTTGGTGGTGACTGCCCCGGTTGCTTTACCATTGGACCTCCCTGGGTACAGGGCCCGGGGAACAGCGGTGGTGGTGAAGTGGCGGGTGGTGGCGGCAGCCGGTGCCATGGTGCTGGCCGTCGTGGTGGTGGTCGTTGTGGTGAAAAGCTGGGGGATCCAGTCTAGGGAAAGCCAATAAAGGAGAAGTGAGTTTGGGGGGCACTGCTTAAAGAGGTCCCTTTCTTCTGGGGAAAGAAGGAGAGTTTGGATTTGATATCCCACTTTATCACTACCCGAAGGAGTCTCAAAGCGGCTAACATTCTCCTTTCCCTTCCTCCCCCACAACAAACACTCTGTGAGGTGAGTGGGGCTGAGAGACTTCAGAGAAGTGTGACTAGCCCAAGGTCACCCAGCAGCTGCATGTGGAGGAGCGGAGACACAAACCTGGTTCCCCAGATTACGACTCTACGACTCTTAACCACTACACACTGGCTCTCAAAAGGCTGTGGCTCAGTGGTAGAGCACTTGCTTTGAATGCAGAAGGTCCCAAGTTCAATCCCTGGCATCTCCATGTAGGGCTGGGAGAGATCCCTGCCTGAACTCCGGGGGAGACAGTACCAAGTCAGCGCAGGCAATGCTGAGTTGAAGGGAGCAATGGTCTGACTCCAGATAAGATTGCTTTCTATGTTGCTATACGTTGCTAGCACCAAGCTTTCGGAGACCTCCAGGAAAGGCAACATGAATGATCTCAACTTGGGCGAGGAAAAGCAAAAATTCTCTTTTGCTGACTCTGATTTTCTTTTGGGGGGATGTTCAACACAAAGCATCAGGCTGTTTGCCAACCCTTGTCGCCACACCTGGGCCTGAGCATTCGTGCTCAAAAACGCATCTTGCAATCTGCAGGTATCGTCACACCTGAAACAGTCCCAGCTCTCAGATTGCAAAGGGCGCTTTTTACATATCAAGCACTTCTTTCTGCATTAAGAGAGCCCATCAATTGCAATGCGAACATTGTTCCTCGGCGCTTTTGCTGGGGACACAGCAGAGGATCAAAAGTGCGGGGGAGATCTCATGCTCATTAACTGTGGTAAAGCTCCCGTCTTTCCAAAAGGAACCAAGGAGGGCTTTGAGGCTGGAAAAAGGCAGATCTCACCCCCCCCATCCCCACACACAGGGGAGTCCAGATGAATCTCTGTGGCTCACAACTCAACAGCACAGAAACTTACCTGTGTTTCAAAACGAAAGTGGAAAGGAAGGGGGGGGGACAATATGCCAGTAGGCACTTTTTGATAGGCTCTGGGCATGAAAGCAGCCAAGTGGAGACATCTTTTGAAAGGGAAAAAAGCACGACCCAGGCAGAGAGGGAAGGTAAAGGCAGGAGGGGGGAATGCAGATGAGGATTGGCCTGGGGGAGGAACTCACCAAAGTCCATGAATTTGATGTTCTCCTGCTGGGGCCTTTTCACGAGGATGGTTTTCTTCTTGGAGGCTTTGATCTGCTTCAGAAGGGCCCTCTGGATGTCGGCAGCTGTGTAGGTGGTGGCTGCAAGGACCCAGGAAAGGGAAGGAGGGAGAATGAGGCATTGGAAGGTTTGAAGCATCCTTTTCACGCCACCCTTGGAAACCATCCCCTTTCATTTCCCCCCAACTCCCACGGAAAAGAGTTCGGAGGGCCACCGCACAGTCAGTTCCAGCCACAGACCTCCCCTGTTGGTCCTTGCTGCAGGGCAAAAGGCACATCTTAGGAGGAGGTATTTTTTGCCCTCTGGCTCAGACGTGCTTTGAGCTTACAAATGACCTTCTTATAGGCAAGAGCCTCCCTTTCTCTCTGTCTGGTTAAATATAGGGCTGTGTGTCGACTCTGTACTTATTATTATTTCATTCATTCTTTTTAAATGGACATTCTGCACCATGTTAATCCTACAGGTAAGAGACAGAGGGTTGCATCCAATGCTAGTCCTACCCAGAGTAGACCCACTGAAGTATGACTAACGTGTCCATTAATTTCAATAGGTTTACTCTGAGCAGAACTTAGCTAGAGACAAACCAGAGTTTTGCCCTAACTGGAATCATGTTTGGAACACAAGTACGAAAACATCTCCATGACCTAAGGCAAATTTATGCTTGTTAAGCCACCCTTCTGGCATCTGAGGCTTTGTCAGGCATCACTCACACATTTTCAAGTGTATCTTCACAATCTTAAGGCCTAAAAACCTGCTTTTTTTTTTTTAGTGGAAGTTCGGGGGTATGATGACATCATATGCTAAGATTATGGAATAATCCATCTGCTCTGACCGTCCACCTCCCTTCTTAGCAATTTTAAGAGTCTCAAAGCTTGGGGACATCCTAATAATTACTGGCAAATCAAGGGTTGTGCTCTCCTCCTCTCAAGGAGTAAAAGAAAAATAACTGAGCAGTTACTTTAATCTCAAGGACAGTACTGGAAACTCAGCCACGACAGATTAAGAAATGGACCCTACCATGGCCTGGAAATCTGTGCACTTTTCCAAACAGGGTTATGAGCTCTTTCAAGACAGTTTAAAGCAATTTTGAAAGGACCTTAAAGAGCAATAGAACACGGCATTCACAGATTTTAAAAGTGAAATTAAGATGGAACTTAAAGGCTCTATCTGCAAAACTTACAGATTTGTCAGTCGCAGCCAGTGAAGCGTTGGAACTCAGAATGAGACATAAATCTCTGCCATTAAGAAATTAATCAAAACTACAACAAATCTCCAATCACACAAAGAATCATGGGAGAGTTAAAGCAGGAGGGGCAATTTTAGATTGGGGGGAGGGGACTGAAGGTCTGAAAAGAAAGCATTTTCATTGAATGGCTTAACAAGCAATTTCCAGCCTTAAAAGTAGTCCTGAGTGATGTGGAAAGAGCTCACAGAGCCCTCACTCCTCAGCTGCCTGCAGGGCAACGACCGAAAGACTTCACAGCCAAAATGGTGTGATTTTATTTAAAGGACTAAATCATGAAAGCAGCCTGAGATTCCTTGGATCTATCTGTATAGGGACAAAAAGTCTCAATCTTCAATTATTTGTGTGCTGAAACGCTACTGAAAAGAAGAGTTTTTCAAAAAAAATACACGCCTTTGCTCTTTGACTCTAGGATACAATACAAATGGGGCTACTCATTTAAACTAATTGGACTCAAAAATAATAATGCCGATGTCAGGCAAATGCTGGGAAAATTAGAATTCCAAGAAGATAGCTGTAGGAAGAAGAGGAAGAACAAGCAAATGAGGATCCATACAAATGGCAATGTAAATAAAAGAAAAACAGTATAAAAATCCTATGGGAAAGCAAATACAATGAATGGAACACTTGAATGGAATTTTATTCTCATAATTTAGTCCTAGAATATAGTTTGGAACCTTCATTTAATAGCTGTGCAGGAGATGGTAAGAAATAATACCCGGGTGACCTGTTAATTTGCTGTATTAAGTTGTATGTTTGATATTCAGGAAGAGCAGTAGAAGTGGTGTTTAACTCATTCCCTAATCCATGCACCTTTTCCATGGATTCACCATTTGAATCCAGATGGTGTCTCTACCAAGGAGACTCTATGAAGGGTAGTGGCTTATTAATGGTTAAGCTGCAGTGCTGTATTTGGCTGGAAGGGAGCAGGAGGGAAATGGAACAGAAGAACAAGGATGAATGTCAGTGCTATAACATCTCAACCAAAGGAAAATACGATTGTATTGCTTTTAAAATACCATCGTGAGTGTAAAAATTTGTTCCTGGACTGCAAATGATTTAGGTAACCCAATAAAAAGAAGGAGGGTCTGGAGGGCATTAAAACAAAATTTTGTTTTGCTGCAAGAAACACATATTAAAAATCAGCTGGAATTCAAAGCATTTATAAAGCACTTATCTAAAAGGTCTTAGTACTGTACTCAGCCGTGTGTGTGTGTGTGTGTGTGTGTGCGCGTGCACACACACACACAGAGACAGAGGAAGTGGTGTCTGGTGGAACTCTATACCAGACACCACTTCCCATGTATTGTCTGTGTTCTCACAGAGTCAGGGCATGCACCTGTTGGGTCAGCCCAGTGAAAGTGATCCCTGTTCTGCCCTGTGGAACGCCCTCTCATCAGATGTCAAGGAAATAAACAACTATCTGGCTTTTAGAAGACATCTAAAGGCAGTCCTGTTCAGGGAAGTTTTGAAAGTTTGATGTTTTATCGTGTTTTTAATATTCTGTTGGGAGCCGCCCAGAGTGGCTGGGGAAACCCAGCCAGATGGGTGGGGTATAAATAATAAATTATTATTAATATTATTATCCAGCAGAAATGGGAGTGCGGCACTCACCTGGGTCAAAATGAGACTCAACGATGACACGCACGGCATTGCTCTGGCCCAGGTCTCGTACCCGGATGCTCTTGAAATCCTTCTTGACATCAGAGTTGCGGAAAAGTTCGTCCAGCTAAAGGTCCAGCAGGTGGGGCAGTGAGAAAGTAAAATGAAAGCAAGAAAGGTTTAGGGAAAGGTACTTGTGGTACCATTTCACATGACTTCTGTCTTTTAGTAAATATATAACACAGGTACGTGAATGGTTTTGAATATGCTGTAAAATATACTGTAATCTCATCTGTTTCTGATGTTCAGGCTATGAACCACCAGAGAAGAAGTATCAGCAGGCTTGGTGAAGCCCTGAGATTTGTGAAAGAAAAATCTTTAGAAACATTTGCAGAGGGACCTTTCAGGTAGACAGCTCAACAGCTGCAGCACATTGGGAAAGGGAATGCAAAACCAGAGGGTAGGAGGAAGATCTCAATGGAGTATCTGGAATCCTGAACAAAGACCATCCACATGGTAACATTTTGTTGCAGGTCTCGTTGGTTGCTCCTTTAGGGTCCACTTAACAAGAGGGAGACAACCTCAAGAGAGAGAATTCCACAAGTGGGAGGCTACCACTGAAGAGGCCTACCCTTAATGCATGCTAACCAAATCGTAGGCCAAAGAGAAGGGCTTCTGGGGGCTGATGTTAGGGCCTCAGCATATTCCTATTCCTATTCATTCGTGCTCACCGCGCTTTCGATGCTCCTGGCGGTCTCCCCAAAGAGCTCTGATTTGGGGTCAGCCATCTCTGGCGTGTAGAAAAGCTCTTGACCTTCCACCTCTTCCAAGATGAGAACCCCCTGGAACACTTTTGTTGCTGAAGGGAAGGGGTGGGAAGTCAGAGGAGGAGACACAAATCTGTTAGCTCAACAGAGAAGCAAACAGCATTAATGAACAGCAACAACAACAACAGAGTATTCACAGCAAAGCAACCATAAAGAGTGTTCAGTCCCTTGGCGGAGGAGGGGAAGCGAGAAGATGGCAGTATATGGGTAGTGCCAGAGTCTGGGGTTAGTCTGGATGGGTTGGGGGTGGGGGTGTTCAGCGCTATGGAGGTTAGTATTTTGAGAATGCTGGGTCAATAAGGCAAAGGCTCCAAGTGTTTTAGAATCGGCAGAGTTTACCATACAGGTTCCTCCAAGCTCCACCCTGGATGGTGGCTGTCCTGGACTGGCTGAGTAATAAGAGAACAAGACGGTTAGCTGGAAGAAGGAATACATGTCACATAACAAAGGCTGGGGGAGTGCGGGGCTCACATGCAGAAAACGTGGGCTTCTGGGAAACTCCCAAAGGGACGGAGAGAAAGGAAAGAGGAGGCAGAAACAGCTGCCGCATGGTATTCTCTAAGAAACCACAGGAGCAAGGACTGAAGGGATCCAGGAAAGGACAAGGGTGAAAGTGAGTGGCTATGGTCAGGTAAAGGTAAGGTTTACTGGCAGCATGAGAGTACAGCCATAAACCTGTGTTTTAAAAATGTTAAAAATTGAGGGTTGTATCCAAAGCCAGTTCTACTTTTAAGATTCATTTAAGATTATGGATATAACTAACTTAGGTGCATTGGTTTAAGTGGGTCTACTCTGAAAAGGGCGTGGCTGGATACAACCCTATTCAATTATTTCTGTTGCAGAAATGTGACGCCCCCTTTGCGAACGCCAGCATTTTGTTATACATACAGGTTATTTCTGACACATCAACATAGCAAAACACCTTTAAAAGCAAAAGAGAATCTGAGTACTCTGTATCCTTAATACACAAATGAAGGAGAAAAAGGAGACACATGTGATGAAAGCAATTCAAACATTTTACCAGCCTAATCCTCAATGTGACTTAGTGGGATTCCTATGTTTGATATCATCTCAGTCCAGCTATATGCGGTCAGCATCCTATTTCTTTCACAATACTGGGGAGAGGGATGTATTGATAATGATGCCTCCTTTCCCTTCCGACTTCTTGTGCATGTTGAATTATGAATATATTAATTTTAAACAAGTCTTGATGGAAGACACTTATTTTCCCAGTTTTACTGATGCAACTTCCTCTTATTTTCTACCACATTTCTACTACATTTTCAAAAAGACAAAAGTAAAGATTGTTTGTCAGAAAAAGCTGTCAATGCCGGGGACAGAATTTAATTTCTCAAAAAGAGAGGTGGTGGGGATTTAGACCCAGCTTAGTCCTGCTTAGAGTAGACCCACTGATTCATGTCCATTAATTTCAGCAGGTCGACTCTGAGTAGGAGTAGCACTGGATACAACTCTAAATATCTGGCTATTTGCTATGCTTTTCTATGCTGAGAGCTATAATGAGAGACAAAAAGGGATGTTGCCATTTGCCTCTGTAGCAATAGGCACTAGAAACTTACTTTTTGTGAAATACATCACTCCTCACATAAAGCCAGGCAGGTTTGCTGCTTCAGCTGGTCTATCCAAATGCATTATTTGGTTACATCTGTTCTTAAATATGTGTTAGATGTTCTACTGGGCCTTTTCTTTTTTTTACATTTTGAAATGCTCCAACGTGGTTTTGTTTTGTTTTCAATTGTGATTTTTATTAGGCTCCTTTGGGAGGAAGGGCAGCATACACTTCCCTTCAGTAAAGATAAAGCCACTTCATTTGTCCACGGGGAAATCAGGACACACACACCTGGGAAACATTCTGATTATGAAGCTTAACCCACAGCTCAGTGTAGCTGAGCAAAAAGTGTCCTGCCTGCTGAAGTCCCAGACTCAATCTCTGCTCAAGTTCCAGAGGCGTCAGCCATCTCTGCTTGTCGTTCAGCAAAAACAGCCAAGAGTCTTTAAGGTGCCACAAGACATTTTGCTGTAATTGCTACTGCTGAGGAGCAGAGCTGGACTCGAGAAGCCGCTTAGGCAGATTGCTCTAGTTTTGGTATCAGGCAGAGTCAAATCTACTCAGCCCATTAGGTTGCTGTTGGCTGCCCTGTTTTCATTCCCTCTGCAGTCTCTAGGAGGGTGTGAAGCAACCTTCTTCCTCAGATGCATTGATGTTTCCATGGACTTCAAAAGACCGCCCACTCAACCCCAACCCCAGGAAAAACAGGCAATGAGCAGTAGTATCACAATGGGCATGGTCAGGACTGCATCCTTTCAAAAGAATGGGGAAACACAAAGCAATTAGGCCAGCCTCCTAGAAGACACCAGTGGGATGTCTGTAGCTGTCAGTCCTGCAAAGTCTAGTGCTACGAGAGAGGCAATTTCCCCCCCTCTCTATCCACTTCCTACCTTAATTTTATAAATTATGATGTCGCCTTTTAATCTCACCTTTTCTCTAAACTAAAAAGCCCCAGATGGTAGAATCTTTCTTCCTAGGGAAGTTGCCCCACCCCCTTGATCATTTTGCTTGCTCTTTTCCAGCTCTACCATATCCTTTTTGAAGTGTGGTGACCAGAATCGTGCACAATATTCCAAATGCTGTCGCACCAAAGATTGGTATAACAACGTTATAAATGGTTACGAAATCAGCTCCTTCCCTAATGTTCCCTTTACACCATGGTCAGACCTTCAGGAGCCTTTGGACCCAGACATTCCAGCCACCATACTGGATTCTCCCTCTTCCGCTGCCTTGGCCCTCAAACCCCTCATTGTTATCCCCAAGGCCACAACAGTAGAGCAGACAAGGAGCCAGGCAGGAGCTTCAGGGCAGCTGGCAAAGTGGCCCTCCAGATGTTGATGAGCTACAACTCACCTCAACCCCAACCAAACTAGGCCAGGAGGATTTGGGCTGATCAGAAATGGGAGTCCAGCAACCTCTGGAGGGCCGTGGTTTCCCCATCCCTGGTCCAAGGGAATGTTTACATTGTCAACATTGAACGTAGGCTGAAACAGGGTTGACTGCCACGGTTCGCCTCCTAGAAAGATCTGAAGTTTTGTGAGGGAACTTAAGGCCTGGTCCCTAAAAGAGAATTACTTTACCCAGGGTTCACTGGCAGTGGAGAAGAAGGTCAGGAAAAAGAGGTTTGAAATGAGCTAGTCTTCAAAGGTCACTAAGGACAGAGTAACAATGCTGAGCAAATTTCACCAAGGTGCACGGCCGTCATAACCCTGGAGTCTGAATCCTCAACTCCAGGGGATGAGGGCAAGGACTCTGAAGCAGAAGAGGGCATGCAGGGTCAGCCCCAGAAGCGCTTTCGGCCCCCACCCCCAGCCCGAGGATGTGATTCAGAGGACTCCCAGGAAAACGTGAGGCTCCCCTGCTCCATCACAGCAGGAGGTTACTGGAGAAGACTTGGTCCTTGAAGTAGAACAGCCTCTTGAAACGCAGCTGGTGCTACCGGTAAGGCTGTTCTTGCTGCTACTATATAAGGGCTCCATTATAGCTTGTTCCTTCCCAGAACAGCTTCAGAGCTCTGTGTCCCTGGACCTTGCCTTGCATCCAACCCAAACATGTGCCTTGCATTCCAGCCTGAACCTTGTCCCACACCCTGGCTGTACCTCAGAGCACAACAGTACCCTCTTTTGCAAAACTACAATTTGCTGAGTCCCCAGGCTGACAGTTTAATGGATTTTAAGCAGAGCTGGGATTCTGTTCCCAACTAAGGCGAGTTACGGACCACTTTGCCCATGGAAGTCAGGCTACAATTGAACAAAACTATATTTACCTGGGCAGTTGCTTCCCTCTGCATCGGCCGCAGCTGTCTTGCCATCAGAGCAGCATCCCAAGGGGGTGTTATAACACGTGGCCCTCTCTATAACTGGGGTGCTCGTGACCCTCGCTTCTTCCATCTCCTCGTCCCCTGCATAACAACAGGAAGAAGGCTTTAAATCTTTTGGGGGGGAGAAGAAGAACTTTTAGGATTTTAAAGTTCCTACCACAAGAGGTTTCTTTGTGGAAATCCTGTTGTTTTCCTCGATCAGATTCCTGCAGGACAGGTCTGTGATAAAAGGGCTACCACGTTTACTGTGAGGAAAATATTTGCAAATTTGCCTCTGAGAAGAGGCTTGCTGGGTCAGTTCAAAAGGGCTCATCTAGTCCAGCAGCCTTTTCTTACAGGGGCCAATAATAATAATATAATAATAATTTATTATTTATACCCCGCCCATCTGGCTGGGTTTCCCCAGCCACTCTGGGCAGCTTCCAACAGAACACTAAAATACAATAACCTATTAAACATTAAAAGTTTCCCTAAGCAGGGCTGCCTTCAGATGTCTTCTGAAAGTTTGGTAGTTAATTTTCTCTTTGACATCTGGTGGGAGGGTGTTCCACAGGACGGGTGCCACTACTGAGAAGGCCCTCTGCCTGGTTCCCTGTAACTTGGCTTCTCGCAGCGAGGGAACCGCCAGAAGGCCCTCGGCGCTGAACCTCAGTGTCCGGGCAGAACGATGGGGGTGGAGACGCTCCTTCAGGTATACTGGACCGAGGCCAACAAGATGCCCCAATGGGAAGGCCACAAGCAGGACACAAGCACAACAGCAAATCTCCCACCTTGTGGCCCCCACCAACTGGCATTCAGAGGCATGGCTAGTAGTCACTGAGAGCTTTCTCCTCCATGAATTTGCCTGGTCCACTTTTTAAAGCCATCCCAAGAGAATACAATGAGTAAGAACGAAAGGAGCGCCTTCCTGGAACAGGCCAATGGCCCATCATAGTCCACCCTCCTCTTCTCACAGTGACCAACCATGATGGGAAACTTGCTAGGTGGACAATGAGAGCAACTCTCCCCACTTATGATTCCCAGCAATTGGTATTCAGGGGCATTCCGCCTCCAACGTTGGAGGGGGAATATAGCCTTAAGTGGCTAGTAGCCATTGAGTGTCTTGCACTCCAAAGCCACACGGACAAGAAACTTGCTATGTAGGGTCCAACCAGACCCTGGTAGTCACAATTTTTTTTAAAGAAAAACTTGATCAGCAAAGCCAGCCTAAAAATGTGGTCCCCCCCTTCCAGAGACATGGCCTTCTCCGCAGTGGCACCCAGATTACAGCATACCCTTTTAGGTATAAAATGCATGGGAGAATGCATTGCCAGGCCAATACGACCCCTTTGCATGGTCCTCAGGCAACAAAGAACTGACATCAAAACGGCGCAGCCAGCTCACCGGTGGAGCTTGCGCCACTGCCTTCTTGGTCTCCACTGATGCCCATCTCTGGGTCCCCACTGCCTTCTGCACTGCCTGGCTCAACGTAAGCTGGCTGGCTGGTGACTGGGACAACCGGGGCAGTCGACAGAGGTCGGATTGTGGTCTGGCGGACACCATGCGTGGTCCAAGCAGTTGTGGCTGGGCGAGGGGAGGTGCTGATCCGCCGCGTGACTGGGTGGCTCTGTGGGGAAGCCTTGACTTCAAAGTGCTGGGAGCTGCCTGGCGTCCTGGGCAGCTCAGGAACCTGGGGGGTGGCTTGAGGGGTTGGAGGGAGAAGCGATCCCAAGGTTGCAGGTGGTGTAGCGTGGCTGGCATGAGTGATGGATTCTGCAAGGAAAGCAAAAGGAAGGTAGTGGTTAAGAGGTAGACCAGGACCAGTCAGGCCTGCAGAACACATTACCTGCCAAAGCTGGCTCGGCCCACGTCACATATGGGGACAGAGAAGTGGGTGAATAAACCTCATGGGTGCTGGTGTCTGTAGTTTGCAAAGCACTTAGTAGGCTATCATAGGAACAATCTCCACTGAGTGGCTCTCCAGGGTTCCAGACTGGAGATCTCAGGGACTAAACATGTGACCTCTTGCATGCAAAGCAGGCACTTTACCACTGAATGAGGGGCCTTCCCTACTTTTCTGATTAGTGACAAGTTTGCATGTGTGACACATGGTGCTTCTTCATCGCCATGTTAAAACTGGGGCGAAATAGTTCTTTTAGTGGTGGTGCCATCAAGACTTTGGGGCACCTGTCCAGGGCCCCACTGGGCAGAAGGGAGCAGGAGGGACCTCAAATACAGTAGGATGTGCTGACTGCATGTTGGAGTGGGTGAAGTAATGCACTTTATTATTTAAAGACACACACACACACCCTGCTACACAAAAAATGGCCACGGAGTCAAGAGTCTAAAACGACTTAGCTCCACCACTGATTGTGAGATAACAGATTTCCAAAGCACGCCTTTGGAATTTGAGACCTGCTCCCATACCAATTTGTTTGCAACTCAAGTGAGTACATCAGATTGGCTTGCATATCACATGCCAAAATCAATAACCTCTCATCAGGCACCAAGGCTCAAAAGAGTGTATATATTTGCTCTCTTTTGTTTTAGAACAAATCTGATATCTGGCTTTTTGACAATTACAGGGTCGAAAAACCTGAAGGCTCGTCATTAAGATTTGAGCCCTGCTTATTACATTCACACAACATTGGAAGGCTGAATAGCTCCCAGACCTTAACTCAGACCTTGACGGCAGCTTTTGACATTTGGATCTTTCCACTGTTGTTGTTTTTTAATGGACATTTTTAGCTGTGGATCTGTCTCCTGTCAGCCCCATCCAGCATTGCCAATGGGCAGCGATGTTGGGAGTTGTAGCCCAACATCAGAAAGGTCACAGTATCCCCATTCACGTTTTGTGAGGACCTACTGGGTCTATAAGGCAGGTTACAAAGGCTAAAATAAATATATAGTCCTGTGTCCATTTTAGCTGGTCCATAACCCCACAACTGCATCCCCAGCACCCCTGGTAATCATAACTGATTGTCAGTAGTAGTTAAAAAGAGCTGTTTAAAAATTGATGCCTGAGTTTGATCCCCACCCCCCACCCTCCCTGTCCCTTTTCCCTTGTGTGTCATTTTTTAAAATATAGATTATAGCCTATAGGCAGGGAATGTCTTGTTTTACCTGGCTGCATATAAACCACTGTGGGACCCTTTTTGGCTAAAGAGCAAGGTGTAAATGCAATCAATCAATCAATCAATCAATCATCCCCAAGTTCCTATCTATCTCTCTATTAATGAATTAAATTTATATGCCAACTTTTCCTCCAAGGAACTCAAGGTGGTATACGTGGTTTCTCCCTCCCCATTTTCTGCTCACAACATCCTCATGAGGTAGGTTAGCTTTGAGATGGTGACTGGCCCACGGTTACCCAGTAAGCTTTGTGGCTATATGGGAATTTGAACCCTGGCGCCCCAAGTCCAGGTTCAGCACTCTACAACCATTACGCCACTGCCCAAACAAGAAGCTTGACATGGTGCTCATGTATTTACCTTGGCACTGGCCGAAGTGCTTCACCTCTATGACCTGCCCTTGCCGGCAAGCAATGGTCCTCAGCTGGCACTGGTCACCATAGGTCACTCCGTCCGAGCCGCAGACCTAGGATATTTGATCAGATTTCATATTTGTAATTCCACTTTTCCACAGCAACTGTGTTGAGATGAAAGCAGCACTCAGTAATAATAGGATTAAAAATTAAGGGGCCATCACAGTCATTATAGCCATATCAAAAACACAATAAGGCAGAAAGCAAAACAATTAATGCAGTGTCTGCTGAGCATCAGCCCTGAGCCTGTTGACGTGTGTGTGTGTGAATGAGTGAGAGTGAAACAGATAATGGCAGTTCAGACATATAGAGATGGAAGGGACCCCGAGGATCATCTGGTCCACTGCAGGAATATGCAGCTGTTCCTTACAGGGATCTAACCTGCAACCTTGGCGTTATCAGCACCATGCACTAACCAACTGAGCTATCCAGGTTCTCCAGTGGAGAGGCAATAGGGATGCTCCTCTGCTGATACAACAAGGACAGAGATCAAAGCCCAGTAGGATTCGGGGGGGGGGGGGTATAGGAACATAAAAGTGTAAGAACATAAGAAAAACTTGCTGGATCAGTCCATTGGTTCATCTTATCCAGCATCTTGTTCCCACAGTAGCCAACCAGGTGCCTGCAGGAACCCTCAAGCAGGACCCAAGCGCCTCCTGTGGTTTCTAGCAACCGATATTCAAAAACAATACAGCCTCCGACTGTGAAGGCAGAGTATAGCCACTGTGGCTAATAGCCACTGACAGCCTTATCCGACATGAATTTGTCCAGTTGTCTTTTAAAGCCTCCAAGTTGGTGGCGATCACCACCTTCTGAGGGAGCAAGTTTCATGATTTAACTATGCACTGAATGAAGAAGTACTTTCTTGGCAACAGCTAACACGAGAAGAGAGGGCAGTGGAAGGTGAAGCAAGGTCAGGTTGTAGTAAGACCACAGGTGACTCGAGTTCAGCTGTAAATAAGCTCATCTGTTCCCCCAATTTGTAAAATGGGAACAATAAATTCTAGGAGTTGTCTCCCATGTGATGTCCTAGTCAGAAGAGGCTCACTGAAATTAATGACATGACTAGCTTAGATCTACTAATGTCATGAGCGCGTGGGTGGGTGTCCTATGCTGAGTAGGGCAGAGAAAGGACACAATTGTGTCTACTTACCTTGGTCATGTTGGCCTCCGTGCAGAGTGGAGATGGGCACTCACAGTGTGCAAAGCCATTTACTTCCACGCAGGATGCCCCAAACTCACACACCATTTCAGTGCAGGACGAGGGTGCAGATGGGTCTGAGTAGGGTAGGATAAATAACAGGAGAGGCATGGCATGAAAACACATACATCTGGATTTTGACTAACATTTGGTAGGTCTTCCTTTGCAGATGATGGAGGCGGCATGCACACCACATATCTAAGCAGTGGGGAAGTGGTCTGGGGTCACGAGAAGTCACTGTTTCTGCAGCAGGGTCCCTGTCTCTAGCATCCTAGAGCTGCCCAATCTGCACGAAAGGGGAGCTTCTTAGCCACTGTATGCCCCCATGCTAAGCATTTAGGAACACCGAAAACACAAGGTGCTTCCGTTTCAAGAGAGTGGTGTGCAAGTTCTGTTATGTAGGAGCTGCATGGGAAGCACAACTTAAGGCCCCCCCGAAAGAAGATACTGAAGCACTCCAAATCCTTTGTCCATGTACGTGCACATGCTGAAATAGTAGATCTAGCTGAAAAGCAATACATGGAGACTTGCATTAATTGTTGCAATACACCCCTAATTAATATTGTATAATCTTAGAAGGAAGGGACGTGGGTGGAACTGTGGGTTAAACCACAGAGCCTAGGACTTGCTGATCAGAAGGTCGGAGGTTCGAATCCCCGCAAAGGGGTGAGCTCCCGTTGCTCGGTCCCTGCTCCTGCCAACCTAGCAGTTTGAAAGCACATCAAAGTGCAAGTAGATAAATAGGTACCGCTCCAGCGGGAAGGTAAACGGCGTTTCTGTGCGCTGCTCTGGTTTGCCAGAAGCGGCTTAGTCATGCTGGCCACATGACCCGGAAGCTGCAGGCCGGCTCCCTCAGCCAGTAAAGCGAGATGAGCACCGCAACCCCAGAGTCGGTCACGACTGGACCTAATGGTCAAGGGTCCCTTTACCTTTAATCTTAGAAAGGTGTGGTTGTGACTACTATGAAGGGACCATGCACTTCTGATTTTGCCATTACACTGCTGCATTTTAAAACACATTTAAAGCGCATGACTTCCCCCCAAATAACTGTAGTTTGTTAATAGAGCCAGGAACCCTAGGATTCTCTGGGGGAAGCAATGTGCTTTAGGCTGTGTGGAGCGCACAGAGCCAGAGAGGTGTTAAAGCCATATTCACAAACGGTTGTATTATGCAGCAATCTTGGGTTCTCCAAACCAATGTGGGAAAGGAAAGCCCACGAAGAAAGCAGCCCCTCCCCACTCACCTTTCTCGCAGCCAGACATTCCCAGCTTGCTTCCATTGGGACACTGGTTGCACTTCATGCCGGTGATGCCGGTTTTGCAGGAACACAAGCCTGTCATCTGCTCACAGTCATCGCGCACCGAGCCCACGGGATCACAGTGGCAAGCTTCACAGGAAGGCGACAGGATGGGAAGGAACAAACTGAATATATGACACAGAAATTCCCCCCTCTCCCTCTGGCCCTATCCAGTTAAAGCTCTATGATACTACTTTAAACAGCCATGGCTACTCCCCTGGGAACTGTAGTTTGCTAAAGGTGCTGAAAATTGTTAGGAGGCACACACACACCTCTTCTCTTCACCGAGCTATAATTCTCAAGTGGTTTAAAAATCACTCTCCCTCTTCCCAGGAAAGTCTGGGAATTGTAGCTCTGCGAAGAGAATGGAGGGGTGTTTGAGTCCCCTAACAACCCTTAGCGCACTGTCATAACAATGCATCATTTAACTTATAGATTTCACTGCCATACGAAGGTTTTAAAGGGAAATGGTAACAAATGCCAGTGGGGGAAAGTACATCAAATGCCAAGAGACCATTCCCTCTTGCTATGTGCTCCACTCCACCACCAACTGAAAATATCAGGCAGTAACAATGAGAGGGGGCTACTGCCTTCCTGCCCCACTTGTGGGCTTCCCAGAAGCACCTGATGGACCCACTGTGAGAGAAACAGGACTCTGGACTAGATGGCTTTTGTTCTGCTCCAGCAGGGCTCTTCTTGTTCTTTTATGTATTCAAGATATCCTTTTATTTATTAAATATAATATCTTTATTAATCCCGCCCTTTCTCCCAAAAGAGCCCAGAGTGGGGGTGAGGGCAAACATTTCTGTGATTTTTTAAAAAATAACCATTTAAAATAATACAAAAGCTTATTTAAAAACCTCTAAAACACAATAAAAAATTAAGAACAGATGCAGCCAAACATGCAGAGTTTTCATCAGGCCACTAAAAGGGTACAGTGATGACGCCTGCCTTAGATCAACGGGCAGGGAGTTCCACAAAGCACAGGTGCTGCCACACTAAAGGAGTCATTCCTAAAGCATCACAACAGTGCTTCAAATGTGTGGTTCGGATGTGACCACCATTTGTCATGACTGGACAGGAACTGCCATCTGTGTGGCATTTGTGGAAGTGCAAACCTCAAAAATGTTTACATATGAGTTAAGGCCACCTCTTACATTCTTAATGGGCTGGATGGATAGTTGAGGTCAACATGGAGGGCCATGTATATAGCTGGGTGCAGATCAACAGTAACTCACAAGGTGTCAGCAAAGTTAACTCTTTATTCAAAGAAACAAAACAGTTCAGGCCTAGTAAGAACAGCAACTCCCCAGTAGTTCTCGCCCCAATGAGGCAGTTGCAACCTGAGACCTCGCCGCCTGATCTGTCTTTGCTCTGCCCTCTTCATACTCCTGCAGGTTCTGGGAAACCAAGGGGGAAGGGAGCTGATTACAGCTGGAGGGGGAGACTCCTTGCATTCATCATTAGCCTGCCTCATCTCTGCCTCTTGGCCCCCCTTCTCTCCAGCCTCCACTTCTGCCTCTGATTCCGGACTGCTCTCTGCCACAGCCTCTTCCTGATCACTAAATCCTGTTGCCTCTTCAGCTTCTAGCACCTCCTCCTGCTAATCTGCTCCCTCTTCTCCATCTGACTAGTCATTGTCATCCCATCACCGATCTCCGGGCTCTGAGTCTTCTTTCCTTGGGGGTTCCCCAGCTGGTGCCTCCCACCATTCCTCTGCACCCAGCCAGTCTTGTAAAACTTCCAATCATGACCCCAAATCAAAGGGCATGTGAGCACAAATGCAGATGTTCTTGGCTCTATTCTCTAGGCACACCAGACAGGCAAATCCTGACTGCAACCCCGAACCCACCCCCAATGAATTTCCCAGCTCTCTGTCGAGCGTTTAAGAAGGGAATGGGAGGGAGAGGGTCATAAAGTTATAAGACAAAACCACTTATTGTCTGAAAACTCTCAATGGAAAACAAAACTCTCTGGTTCATTTTGCAGACAGTGGGTTCCTTTTGAGAAGGGACAGCTGGGTTTGGGATGGTGGAGGATTCATCAATCCCCTTCCAGTCGTCAGTTCCAGTGGTTAATGAGTGATGCCATTAGATGCACACATCCCAATTCCCAGCGTGATCTTATTAGCTCTTAAGCCTACTGTGAGCGTGGGCTTTTATAACTTTAATGAGGTAACACTTGTTCTCAGCACCCAGGATGGAACCCAAGAGTCTCAACTCCCAGTTCAGTGCTGAACTCTGAGGAAGGGCTTGTTGTTTTTAATCGCTGGGATGGATAAAGCCATCTCCATTTGAGGAATGACTGCTTCAGAACAATTCGGATCCATCGCCCAAGAGAGAAAGGAAGAGGGGGATGGTATCACTATAATAATTTCTCTCTCTCTCTCTCTCTCTCTCTCTCTCTCTCTCTCTCTCTCTCACACACACACACACACACACACTTCTTTGTTGTTTGCTATCCTTTCCAAATAACTCTTCTTCCCATGATAATTCCGCCCTCTCCCCGTTCACCACCTTATCGATTCCTTTGCTTTTGTCTCCAATGGAGCTTGAAATTAACACAGCCTTCCCCTGCCTCCACTTCTCTCTCTCTCTCTCTCTCTCTCTCTCTCTCTCTCTCTCTCTCTCTCTTCCCTAATCCCACCACCACCACTTGCCCTATCGCAGTTCACTTCCTTATTTGCACAGAGGAATAGTCTCAATACAGATCTGGGGAAAGTGATCAAGATTGGGCTGTATCCCTTGCCCCAATTTCTCAACAGAAATATAAGGGGCCATCTGGGGTGTCAAAATGGAGGGGGGGGAAATGGAAGACACTGGTGTGGGGAAACAGAGAGCTGGGTTTTTAGCTAGGGGTGACCAGAAGGAAAACTGCATTCCACCAGCAAACTACTAGCCTATTGGCCTGGAGTCTAAATTAACCCAACCAAAAGTTACTAGCCTGCATTTTTTTTACTCCTAAGAATGAACAGTACATGTCATTGGCTCCAGAGTCCAGAAACAAGCAGGATTCAGAGTTAGGTGCTAAGGAGCTAGACTGGGTTCTTAGCCCTGAAAAGAAATATGCAGACCAGGAGCCCTCTGAACCCAAGGCCGCAGCACTAGTGCCCATAGAACTGGAAGCCAATAAATCCTCAGTTCACTTGCATGTTGGAGCACAAGTTGCATTGCTTACTAGGAGCTCTCCTTGGTGCTGAAGCAGCCTACCTACCTTGCTGTTTTGCACTGTGGGCTCGTACAGTGGACAAGGATAGGACAGAGCACTGCTTGCTGCTGAGTGGAGGAGGTAGAACACCCTTCTCCTCTGCACCTAGCAAAGGAATGCAGAGGGCTGCCAGAGGAGGGGTAGAATGCTGTCTGCCTCTTCTGCACCCCACACACCTAGTGACCTATGATGACCAGAGTTAGGCAAGTGGCGACCTTTTAAGTTGTGGTACCCGGTCAAGAAAGCTTACCTGGTACCTCCTTTCATAACCACTAGGTGGAGCCTTTTTAATTCCCCCTCTTCTTTTTAAGGCACTACTTAACTTGGGTTTTACTATGCTGTTGTGCTTACTGTATTTTTCGCTCTATAACACGCACCCGACCATAACACGCACGTAGTTTTTAGAGGAGGAAAATCCGTAGGCATGCCACCCGTAGGCATTCCCTCCATAACACGCACAGACATTTCCCCTTACTTTCTAGGAGGAAAAAAGTGAGTGTTATGGTGCAAAAAATACGGTATATAGTGTTTAGTGTGTCAGACTGGAAAGTTGTAGCAATTTGAATCCCCCCTCAGCCATGAAGCTCACTGGATGGCTTTGGGACAGCCATCATATCACTTAACCTAAGCTATCTCACAGGGATGTTGTTAGGATAAAGTGGAGAGGAAGGGGGCAAGAACCACATAAGCTTCCTTTAGCTCCTTAGAGTAAAGACAAGGATATAAATGTAAGAAATAAAATTAAATAAAACATTGATATAGTTATTTGTATGTGTGAATCTGTTCTTTTTGTTTTATTGTTTTTAATTTCGTATAACTGCAAGTTGCACTGGAAGTAGATACTCTAAAGGTATTTGTTGTTGTTTCACATTAATAAATGTAAATGTAGCATGGTGGATGGTTCATCAGTTTTACTGAGCCTTCAGCCACGTGTCACCTCAGGAATAAGAACTAAAAGCTTATGAAGTGGAAGGCTGAAGTCTGCAGGAAAACCTAACACCTTCAAGCTAGGAACAAAATGTAGGTTGATTCCTATTCAGTCAGCTGGCAAAATATTCATTTCTACAGCTGGAGACAACAGGCGGGATTAAATCTGGGGCTTCTGCTAACATCTGGAGGAGAGCAAGAATACATTTCTCATGGGGACTACTACTAACATCTGGCTAAGTGAAACCCAAAATGGTTATTACTAACATCTGGAAGAGAGAGTGCCGGGTTTCTCCCATGGCCAGCATCTGGAAGGCATCAGAACAAATTTCTCTACCATCTGGAGGAAAGGAAAGGTATGTTTTTGCAGAACATTATTATTAGAAGGGGATTGGAGGGGGAAAGCTTCCACTTAACATCTGGAGTTTTCAACTCCCATGAACTAACAAGACGGAATTGGTCAGATCAGCTTCCTCCAGCCTGTTGACAGGGCTTTGCGATTTCCCTTGCCGCAAGGCCTGCTCCACATCTTACAAGCACAGGCTCATCTGTTTCAAATTAACGCACAAGTTGAACCTAAGGCAAACCTTTTGTAAATCTGGCTACGTGCTGCAACTCTTTGAAAAACGACTTCATGCCACCACAAACAGTGGATGTGACCTGACCTCCAGACCTGGACGTTGTTATTGCTCACAGATTTGGTCTTGCAGGGAGAGGGCATGGAGTCTGTCAGCTTCCAAGGAGGGTTTGCTCCTTGTATGACTGCCAAGGCCAAAACAGTCTGAAAATGAGCAGACCTCAGACAAAGAGCATGGGAGTCTGCTGATGGCGGCAGTAGTACAAAACATCTGGAGGGCACCAGGTTGGAGGAGGCTGTTCTAAGGTATTAGGCAGGTCTTCCCCAGCCCAACAGGGAGATAACCTTCTGCATGCAAAAGACAATTGGATATGTGAAACTGCCTTATATCAAGTCTCATGGATCCAATTAGCTTCGTATTTTAAAGTATCTAATGGCCTGCCACATGGAAAATAGAGCAAGCTTGTTTTCTGCTACTCCACACGGCAGGACCCAAACTAATGAATTCAAATTACACAAAAAGAGATTTCTGCATTTCAGTGGATTGGCCAAGATGACCCTCAGGGTCCCTTCTAATGCTACAATTCTATGATTCTGTGAATCGTTAGGAATAACTTTCTGACAGTAAGAGCTGCTTGACAGTCGAACGGACCCCCTCAAAAGGTGGTGGACTCTCTTTCACTGTTTTAAAAATAGTCATCTGTCAGGGATTCTTCAGCTGTGATTCCTAAAATTGGACTAAACGACCCTTGGGGTACCTTCCAACTGTAAAATTCTATGATTTACCATCAGACCCTTTTTTTAATATGGAGGTGCTGGAAAACAAATGAACCTGGGATCTTCTGCATGCAAAGGGCCTGATTTACTATTGATCTACTGCACCTTCCCAAGAGCATGCGATAAAAATGCAACGTCAACATTCACTCTGCCACCAAACAGCTTTGCTGATGCTGGGCAGGAGTCATGCAAACGTCCAGGATCTTCTGGCAAAAATTTCCCATTCATGGTTGAGACTGCAATACTCACGGGTACAGCCACTCTTCCTGTCGGTGACAATGCCACGGAAGTTCCAGAAGCCCGGCTCACAGCGGTCGCACTTCAGGCCCCCCACGCCAGGTTTGCAGGAGCACTGCCCCGTGGCAGGGTCACAACTGCCTCCATAGGAACCGTAGGGGTTACAGTGGCAGGTACCTGCAAAAGACGGGTAGGAGGTCAGATATGTTTAATAACATAAAAGGGGCCCTGCTGGGTCAGAGCAATAGCCCATCTAGTTATAAGAACGTCCAGTTTCTCAGTGGCCAGCTGGTTGCCTGTGGGAAACCCACAAGCAGGACCCAAGCACAAGAGGACTTTCTCCTCCTGAAGCTTCCAGCAATTGGTATTCACAGGCCTTACTGCCTCCGACTGTGGAGGCATGGCATAGCCATTGTGGCTGGTCCAGCATCCTGTTCTCACAGTGGCCAGCAAGATGCTTCTGGGAAGCCTCAAGTCAGGATCTGACGTCAAATGGGCTCTCCCCACTTATGATTCCCAGCACCTAGCATTCAGAGAAACGCTGCCTGGAGATACAACACAGACGTCTCAGCTAGTAGCCACTGCCTTGTATTCTACAAATCTACTTGCCAAGGACAAGCACCCAAAGCAAAACACTTAAGCAGCACACAGATCCCGTCCCCCAAGTTCTGCAGAAGCTGAAGTGAAGATCAGAAAACAGCAGAAACTCTCTCAAATGGCTTGGAAGAGACCCTGCTATTTCCTCGAAACCCTGGCACAAATGAAAGTAGGTTTCGCCTCTCTCCTGAGCCCTTTAGAGGAAGAGAGGGCTTTGTGCAGATCACAAATAACAAATAGCTAGTATATCATGCCAACCTTTGGAAGCCCTCAAACATAGTGATTGAGAAGAAAGAAATGGAGGTGGGAAAGAACAGTGGTAGCTGTGGAAATGTTTTGTATATGCTTGCAAATCAACAAAGGACACAGAAAAGCCACAGGATTCTGGTTCCTAAGAATCTGAGCCTTCTTTCATATTTTTAAAAAATGAACCAGTTTCCGTGACCTATCTAAATTATGCAGGATTGTGTGATTGTCTTATTTTATACAGCATCCTACTTTTATTTGCTTTTCATAATTTATAATGGGGGGTTGGAGAGCAATGGAGGTATGCCGTTGTGCTTTATTCAGTCTCTTCTCTAGCTGGAAGCTCAGCCAGATGGGTGGGGTAGAATAATAATAATAATAATAATAATAATAATAATAATAATAATAATAATAAAGAAATCTGCCTGATTCTGAGTGAGAGCACTGGTCCATCTAGCTCAGGATTGTCTACAATGACTGGCAGGGGAACCCCAGCATTTCAGACAAGGAGTCTTTCCCATCACATACTGCCTGATCCTTCTATTGGAGGTGCTGGAGATTGAATATTGGACTTTCTGTATGCAAAGGAGATGCTGTATCATTGAGCTAAGGCAACACTGAGCTGCCTCCCAACACTTTCTTTGCCGCGATAAGCACTAAAAACTGGTGGAGGAGGAACAGGAGGAGGAGGAGGACAAAGAAGCTAATAATAACAACCTGGGATTCTCAGAAAGCTGAGTTCTATGTCCACTATCACATTCCATATTTCTCCTGTGAAATTGTTTCTTGAGAAATACTAGCAATTGAAACAAAACTGTACATGGTTTTTAAGGAACTCTACTTTTCAAGCTGTACGATTTTGTAGGGCTTTCCCTCTTCCATCCTTGTTTACTTTCTGCCCCGCTACGTGGAGCTGCTCTCTCACACAATGTCAAAAAGAGATTGTTCTCAGATTTCATCGGCTTATTGGCATGCAAAACTTCCCAGCCAAGGTCCATCTGCTCCTTGCTGTCTGCATGCAAATTCCCAGCTGTTGGGAATCAAATGTGGATGCACCCGCGGTCCAACCCTCTGTCTGTTCCTCTATGGGAGCAGGTACAAGTATATTGGTTCCTGGGCAGATATAGGCAGATAATCCATTCCCCTTGAAGCTGCTCACTCTTGAGGCAGGCCAGAAAGAGATTCTTGGACAAACCAAAGTGGCTTATGTGACGCTGAATGTTTTCCATCCATTGCAGGAAAACACTAGAGGGGGGAAATTATTGCAGAAGCTGGCCGCAGGGAATAAATCTGAGTCCTGCAGCACAGTTTTCAGGCCGGTGATTACATCTTGATTTATACCCCCTGCTGTGGACGCAAGGGCATGAGCGAGACACAAGTTAAAGAGAGGTTTGATTCAAGACACAGCAGATAAACTTTAGGAAGGGGGTGCAAATGGAGCGGGCTTGACAAACGGGGAAGTGATGCCTAACGCCATGAGCAATAGGTATGAGTGACTGGGGAAAACTGGGTAGCTCTGAACCTGATGATCATTGCTTTTCCTCTTGTCCTTTCTAGGGTTCTAAGATCTCACGACACAACACCTGGATGTTTTTAAGCTCACCTTCACAGCTGTGGGAATTCCAAGCCTAGAGGATTATCACTGCCCCTTTCCCCACACTCCATCCCACCTTCCATTAAGGCAGAAGATCTCAAGGTGGGGAAGTCCTATGCTAGTTTCTGCAAACAGGAAAATAGGAAGGTGTCTTATACTGAATCAGACTATTGGCCCATCTAGCTCAGTACTGTCTACACTGACTGGCAGTGGCTGTCTAGGGTTTTAAGAAAAGGAATAATTCTCAGCCCTACCTGGAGATGATGGTGACTGAATGTGGGACTTTCTGCACCCAAAGCAGATGCTGTACTATAGACCTATGGATACTCGTATGGTTAGGGACCTGCCTTATGCTGAGTCAGATTGTTGGGCAATCTAGCTCAGTACTGTCTACACTAACTGGCAGCAGCTCTGCAGGATTTCAGACTGGGTCCTCTCCCAGCTCTACCTGGAGATGCCAAGGATTAAACCTGGGACCTTCTGCACAAGAAGCAGATGCTCTAACCACTAAGCTATGGCCTTTCCCTGTAATATGCAAACCATGGGGACACAGAAGACATGCACAGGCCTGATGGCATGTAGCCCCACACACTGGCCATTACAAGGACCATCATCACCTAAAAAAAGTAACAATTAATAAAAATGATGAAATAGAGCAGGGGCAGCCAGCTTGTTGACCTCCAGGTGTTGCTGGAGCTATAGCTCCCCTCATCCTTGGCGGCTGGGGCAGATGGAAGTCAGAGTCAAGCAACAAGCGGAGGGCACTGCACTGGCTATCCCTGATGAAGAGCAATGGCTTTTGAACGGCTGGGATTCTGCAGATGTTCCTCAATTAAGTGATCAATTACAGCAGAAAAGCTTCCTTGAAAAAGAGCTCTCACCCTCCTACTGCCAATCATCTCCTAAACCACGTTTCTAATCCTTATTATGTTCTGGGCACGTTCTAGTTCATGCAGGGTGAAAAGTGAGGCTTGACAAGCCTGGCCAGAGTCTGATGTCAACTGAGTATGCAGCCTGGAACACTCCCCACAATGCCTCTGCCATACCCTGCACTTTTTGTGGCAGGTTATGGCGAAGGCTTCTTAGAGCCAACAAGTTTTTAAATGGCTGCTTCACAGACACCTAGCTTTGCAACTCTCACAGAGACATGCCGTATAAGGTAGGTGTCAGGAGTGTGTGCAGGAGCCAGGCCCTGTGACCAGAAGGGCTTTGCAGGACTGGGGCCTTCCTAAGTTTGTTCTGGAGAGGCAAGGCGCGGCCGCACAGGTGAGGCCGCTTGGTAACTCACTGCACCTGGTGGCAAGAGCTGGGAAGGGATATAAGGTCAGCATTTCCCTTCAGCTCTTTGCAACAGCAACACGTTTCCTGCCTTGCTGCATCTGGCTTCTTGCTTCCTGATCCTCGGATCTTGGCTTCCTGACTCCCCGCTTCCTGACCCTCAGACCCCTGGCTTCTGGACTCTTGCTCCTGCTCCCACCCTGCCATCTTGCCCCCAGTCCCGACGTCCTCAGCCAGGACTTCAATTGCCCATAGACTGGACCATGACAGTAGGTCTGCCTTATTATCCCAATATTGCACATTAAGGTGGGTGGCGTGGTATGGAGCGCTGCAAGATAATGCATTGCTGGAACCCATGTGGTGCATCAGAACATAAGGAGAGCTAGCTGGATCAGGCCAGCGGCCTGCCTGGTCCTCTTCTCACAGTGGCCAACTAGATGCCCATTATGGGAGACCTGCAAGCAGGACATGAGAGCAAGAGTCCTCTCTCCTCCCTTGCAATTCCCAGCGAATGGCATTCAGAAGCATATTGATTCTGACGGGGGAGGTAGAATGAAGCCATCATGGTTAGCAGCTACATGAAGCCATCCTGGTTAGCAGCTACTGACAGCCTTGTCCTCCATGAATTTATATAATCCTCTTTTAAAGCCATCCAAGTTTGTGGCCATCACTGCCACTCGTGGCAGCGAATTCCAAAGGAGGGACTTTCTTTGGTCTCTCCTGAAGTCTTCCAACATTCTGCTTCATTCCCTGAATTCTAGTGTTATACGAGAGAGGGGGGAAACCTTTTCTCTTTTTATTTTATATATATATATATATATATATATATATATATATATATATATATATATAAAATTTTCTGTTTTACAATTTAAAGTACTCATTTTTACATCCTTAAGATATCGATGACTTCCTTTCATCTCTTTCCATGGTTCATTTTACATATCATAAATCCCTGCATATTTTACAGAAACTATACCATTCAGTATTCCATTATTACATCCATCGTAACTTATTTACACTGTTGAATTTATCTTAATGCTGCCAGCGTTTTCAGCTGTACAGTTATTTCCCATATATTCAATAAACGTTTTCCAATCTTCTCTAAAAGTATGTTCTTCTTGTTCTCTTATTCTATATGTTAAGTCTGCAAGCTGCGTATATTCTGTCAACTTAAGTTGCCACTCTTCTTTGGTTGGGACCTTGCTCGTTTTCCATTTTTGGGCTAACAAAACATGGGTCGCAGTAGTGGCATACATAAATAACCTTTTTCTTTTTTTTTTGACACCAGGGAATTTCAGCCTGAATTATCCCCAACAGAAAGGACTCTGGTTTGGGGGGGGGAGTACTTTTAAACATTTTTAAAAATTCATTATGGATCATTTCCCAATACTCATTTACTCTTTTACAAGTCCACCACATATGAAAGAATGTTCCCTGAACCTCTTTGCATCTCCTGGAGATGCAAACAGGGAAAACCTTTTCTCTATCCACTTTCTCCATGCCATGCAGAATTCTGCACATCTCTATCTCCATGTCTTCCAGTGGCGTAGCGTGGGTTGTCAGCACCCGGGGCAAGGCAAGTAATTTGCGCCTCCTAACCCTGAGTGAGCCAGGTAGGGGCAGAGAGCTGCGAGTGCGAGCGCGCCCCCCCCCCAGATGTTGCGCCCGGTGAGGCCGGCCCCCCCTGCACCCCCCACGCTACGCCACTGATGTCTTCTCATACAGATCTTTGCTCTTAACCAAAAATAGGAGAAGCAGCTCCAAATGTCATAACCTTTCTTTGTAGAGGAGTTGCTCCACCCCGCGGATCATTCTGCTTGCCCTTTTCTGAACCTTAATAGCAAGATGAGGCCCAGATCATGGCTCAGTCTCTTAGCGGCTACATTGCATAAGCAGTCAGTGTGGCACCATGAGAGAAGCCAGCCAGCCCCTCCCTGCTGCCCACCCTTACTGGTGACCTCTGTGACTCCACAGCCCAGGAGCTCCCGAGCGATTAAAGCTGCTTTCAGAACGCTTCCTCTTATTAAATTATATGGCGCATGAAATGATTCTACATCCCCAATCAAGACTGCCTCATCTCGGCACGCTTGCCTACGATGGCCACAGACCAGCCAATGCCCTAATGGATACCCGTGAACCAGCTGGCTGTCAGCCTCAGCTGTTAAAAATGTTGCTAATGCTTTCTCATCTCGTTAGGTTAAAGAGCCGTCTCCGGCTAATTATTTTATAAAATATTAATAAAACCTTTGCGGATGTGGCCGGCTGCGGCGAAAAGGAAGGGGGCCCTGCAATTGGGATGCACGCAGTTTAAAACACTGGGCACATTCTGAGGTTATAGGAAAGGGAGGGGGCCAAGGCAATGAATGCACATATCACCCCCTCTAATGGCAAACTCAGACAATGAGCGCCTGCAGGAATGTGCTCAGAATGGGACTACAAATCCAGGGTTCCCCCTCTGTGCCTGCCATCTTCAGGCACGAGAGGCGAGCAGGTTGTGCTCAGCATCATCCCCCAGGATTGGCAGATCTCTGGACTGGCCAGGCTTGATGTAAATATCAGGATCTAGTCTCCTGCTTTTGCCTAAGCTCCAGGCAAGGTCTTCTGCCTCCTGCAATCAGCTCCTTCTGCATTAGAGGTGCTGCTTTTGAGTTATGGTGCTGGAGGAGACTCTTGAGAGTCCCATGGACTGCAAGAAGATCAGACCTATCCATTCTGAAGGAAATCAGCCCTGAGTGCTCCCTAGAAGGACAGATCCTGAAGCTGAGGCTCCAATACTTTGGCCGCCTCGTGGGAAGAGAAGACTCCCTGGGAAAGACCCTGATGTTGGGAAAGATGGAGGGCACAAGGAGAAGGGGACAACAGAGGACGAGATGGTCGGACAGTGTTCTCGAAGCTACCAGCATGAGTTTGACCAAACTGTGGGAGGCAGTGGAAGACAGGAGTGCCTGGCGTGCTCTGGTCCATGGGGTCAAGAAGAGTCGGACACGACTAAACGACAATAACAACAACTTCAGATCCAGCTCCAGGTATGACTGCCTGCGATCACTCCCTGGCCTTGGAAAGCTATTTCTTCGGCTCAGGGAAACCCTGTGGCATCAGTGTTTAACATCCCCACTGTCACAAGACAAAAGTAGAAAATGAAGTACATATTTAACTCACTGGGGCAGCCTGCAGAGCCGACGCCAAGAGCCAAGGTCACGTTGTCTGGGCAGCATCCATAAACGGTCTGGCTGCAGTGGAGGAGTGGAGGAGGTAGGACTGTGGTTCCTATGGAGAAAACAAAAAACAAAAATACACAGGTTAGAAATGATAGGAGTTGGGAGTCCAACAACTTATGAAGGGCAATGGGTTTCCCATCCCTGATCTAGGGAGGTGGGTGGGGAGTAATCAAGAGGATGAGATGCCAGTGCAGGACAAAGGGATGTGGGTTGACTGAAAGCCTTGCCAGATCCACATGAGAGGGTTACCTCGGCAGCCGCCCTGACCCGTCACATAGATATCCTGTCGCTTTTCGCAGCGTGTCTTTTTGAGTTCGCACTCATTAGCGTAGGTCACACCATCAGAGCCACATACCTGCAGGGAAGAGAAAGAGGAGGTAACTCCATCTTCTTCTGTTGTACACTCAAGACAGGCTTAGAAAGTTACCAAGGGCAGAGGGTGTGCCTTGGAAGGAAGCATCACTTTATGCTTAGGTTTGCGCCCACACCTGCTCATTTTTTAAAAAATCCATTTTTATTAATATTTATGATGTAATCCACACCGCTTGACCATTCCTAGAGAAATACGAGGCACCAAACGCACCCACCCCTCCCAACAAAGGTACAACTCAGTACAAAAAAACACAGCACATATTACAAGTAGAATGAAAACAGCTGATCAGGATCCAATAAAATGGAAGAAGAAAAAGTACCGTATTTTTCGCTCTATAGGACGCACCGGACCATAGGATGCACGTTGTTTTAGAGGGGGAGAACAAGGGGAAAAAAATTCTCCCCCTCTCTGCTCAGCGCCCCTTCAGCGAAGCGGCAGGAGAAATGGAGCCCCTTCCATTTCTTCTCCTGCTTGGCTGAAGGGGCGCTGCGCAGCTCTCCCTCTCTGCTGAAGCCAGGAGAGTCTTGCTCTCCTGGCTTCAGTGAAAGGAACCTGAAGTCTGCGGAGCGCAGTGAGAACTCGCGCTGCGCTCCGAAGGCTTCGCGTTGCTTTCACTGAAGCCTGCAGAGCGAGAGGGGTCAGTGCGCTCTCCAAGCTTCAGCGAAAGCAACGCGAAGCCTCCGGGGCGTGGAGGGAGCGCTCCCTCTGCACTTTGGAGGCTTCGCGTTGCTATTTCCCCTTAGTTTTTGGAGGGGGGAAAATACGTCCTATAGAGCGAAAAATACGGTATGTAATCGAACCAACTTGAAAATGTTCTAAGCTGCTGTAAGACCATCACTGTCCGCTGTATTCACATATAAAATAAAAGAAAATCAATCTGCCGCAAATGTGCCCTTTCACACCCCAGCCCTTGTCTCTTGCCACCTTCAGCTTCTTCCATGATTCTACCATGTTACCTTTTCACTTGCCTTTTCTACAAACTAAGTAGCCCCAAATGCTGCAATAATACCCTGAGTTGCTTACAAAAACCCTGCCATGGGTGATTAGCTAGGCTTAAGGACAGCATGGGCTCTCAACACCTACTGGATTCCTTGGCACAGCTCCACAGGTATAGTCACACACACAGCGGTCATCTTCCACATCCTCATCCCACGAGCCACCGTATTGTCGGCAGCTGTCCCGGTCACACTCGTTGGAGTCCCCCGAGCCAGATCCTCCTGATCCACATTCTGCCCAAGAAAAGAAAAGCAGAGTAAAAAAATACAGTTCCCTACATAAACGCTGCCTTAATCAGGACTGTGTTGTCCTCATTTATGTGATCCCACCACACGTGTGTGGAATTTAGCACTCAGTGAACTTATAGTCTTATTCTTATTATATTTAAGCACTGGAGCAATCTGAGCAGATTAATTGCATGTGTTTCCGTTGGTAAATCAATTAACTTAGTGGTTAGGTACTGGCGGCGCAGGTTTGAGTCATGCATCATTGTTCTGTAGCTGTTGTTGTGGGTGGAATTGTTTTTAAACGTTTGTATTGTTTTTATATGCGGAATTGTTTTCCCACTGCTTTCCCAAATGGAACTGGTTCCCCCCCCCCCACTACCTTTCTTATTTTACACTTGTTAATTGTTCTGTTTTGTTGTGCTGTTGAAACTCAGCTTGGGATATTATAGTAATCTAAAAAAATAAAGAAATATGTGGAATTTGGTGCTCAAATTCAATCAAGTCTTATAGGTATAATACCACTTATAATCAAGTCTTATAGGTATAATACCACTATTGCTCATTTTATTATTAATTATATTTTAGAACTCAAGCATCCTTAGCCAGTTAATTGAACCTTCAGGGAGGAGGCATCTCTATATAGGTAAGAAAGGAACTGTAGCTCACTGACAGAGATGCCATTCCTGAAACCTTGAAGAGCTGCTGCCAGTCAGTGCAGACAATACTGAGCTAGGTGAACCAATGATCAGACTCACCACAAAGCAGCATCCTATGTCTGGACTTGGCTAGAACCTTAGAGGCCTGCTACCAGTCAGAGCAAGAGGTCACTGGGTTGGATAAGCAAGTAATCTTATTATAAGGTAGCATCTCATGCTCTGCGTAGTTCTTTGCTCCTCCTCATGATCCGCAGAGCAAGTTATGCTGAATTTGCAGGGGAAGAGGCATGCAGGAGGTCCCAAGTTCAATCCCAGCTAAAAGGTACAGGCAGCAGCTAATGGGAAAGAAAGACTTATCTCTGCCTGAGATGCTGGAGAACCACCAACATCCAGGGTATACAATTCTGGAGTAAATGGGTCAATGGGCTGGTACAAGGCAGGCTCAAATGATTAATTGGCCCAGGGATGGGAGTGGTAATATCTCAGTAACAACTCACCTGCTTTGCATGCAGAAGGGCTCAGTTCGTGGGATGCAAAAAGGTCTCTTTCTGCCTGGAACCCTGGAGAGCTGCTGCCACTCAAGAGTTGCTAAGACTGGTCTAGAATGATCATGGGTAGGCAAACTCAGGCCTGGGGGCCGGATCCGGCCCAATTGCCTTCTAAATCTGGCCCATGAACGGTCCGGGAATCAGCGTGTTTTTACATGAGCAGAATGTGTCCTTTTATTTAAAATGCATCTCTGCGTTATTTGTGGGGAATAGGAATTTGTTCATTTCTCCCCCCCCCATATAGTCCAGCCCCCCACAAGGTCTGAGGGACAGTGGACCGGCCCTCTGCTGAAAAAGTTTGCTGACCCCTGGTCTAACTGGACAACAGGTTAGACCTGGGGCAAGGCAGCTTCCTAACCAAACTGAATACCTTTGGAAAATATGGGGCTATGAAATTGTAGTGAAACGTTGGACATTTTTTACCACTTGTGGTAGTCTTGCAAATAAACATTTTGGTTAGAAGTTTTCAATGAAATCAGCAAGATTACTGGTCAAAACGTACAGCCAAACCTGACTAAAGCATTATTATAATCAATCTTTTAGTGTGGTGGAACCTGCACTTTGGGTCTCCCTGTCTAATGGCATCAGGCAGTGTCTTCACTGCACTATTTTCAGTGCCCGCTAAGAACACTTTTTTTTTAGATAACCCTGCCCAATTATCAGTGTTTACTTTATCTCTGGTTTTAATTTTCTGAATGTTTTTTTACTAATAATATTATTGTTTTATGCTTTTTGCAAACTGCTTTGAGGGGTTTTTTAAATAAAAAAATAAACTCGTATATAAATTTCATGGAATAATTAATAAAATAATAAATAATTATTATTAATGAGCTTTGAAGGTTCAGTGAAGAATACACACTTAAAGGATTTAATAATTATGCTAACAGCTGCTGCTGCTAGACTAGTAATTGCAAAACACTGGAAGACTTCTCATCTTAATCTCTTAGGATTCCGATATCAAGAACAATGGCAAATTGTTTTAATGGAAAACCTCACCTACCAGGTCAGTGCACAAAGGTATGTATCGATAACAGATAAATGGCATATGGTTTGTTACAAATTTATTGAATGTGTGTCATTGTCAAAAGGCACATATTACCCACCCTCCCCATACATAGGGCTCTATAGAAAACAGTACTTTAGATGAACAGAATTGTCCCAATAAATACTGCTTCGAACATCAACGAGACTGATACATTGCAAACTCTGTGTAATTGGCCATTTGTTTTCTCAACATTGTTATCATATTTAAACTCAATAAAAATACATTTAAAAATCATAAAATTGACTTGCATCCAAACACTAGCCTGGTAGTCATACGTGACAAGGAATTGCATGCAGTAAGCTACTGGAGAAGTGAGCTAGTCAAGCATCCAAGTGAGCTAGTCAAGGAGAAAAGCACATTGCCCCCCCCCCCTCCTCCACAGCCAGCATAGAAAGACATGGGGCTTTTTCAGGGGGAACGCACAGGAACTCAGTTCCGGCACCTTCAGGTGGGTGCCACTGCTATTCTAAGAGAAAGAGGGAAAAATAGCACTGGAAATACAGGAGGTTACAGCAGGAAGGGTGAAGCTTTTCACTTGCCATCTGCCAAGTTAGTCAAACTACTTTTAACTTTTGTGGACTATAACTCCCACCCACTCCTTTATCCTAGGCCAGGTATCCCCAAACTCGGTCCTCCAGATATTTTTGGGACTACAATTCCCATCATCCCTGACCACTGGTCCTGTTAGCTAGGGATTGTGGGAGTTGTAGTCCCAAAACAGCTGGGGGTGCCTGTTCTAGGCCATGCTGGCTGGAGAAGATGGGAGTTGGGAGTCACAACACCTGGAGGGAATTTGGGTTTAATTACTAGGCTAGGCCATCATCCATGTATGATTTGGTTGCTCTGCCACGATTCCTTATATCCTTCTGCAGACTTTCTGGCTATGGATTTGGAATCCACGCTCAACCATTCTCATTGACACTGGTTGCAGAATTTAACTTTTACATTTCCCTAGGCACAGAGAAATGGATGAATTGCTTTGTTTATTAACTGCAACCACATCCCCACACTTAGCTATTTCAGTATCAAATTCCAAACTTGCACAGCATGAGGGAGCATCTCCCTAATAAGAGGTCACACAGAGCTGAGTTCCAACTGGTTTCCTCAGCCTTACCTGCATTACTCTTAATTTGCGCCAAATGAAATGCTATTTATTTATTTAAAAAATTTTCAAAGTGCCCCCTCTTCATACTTTTCCCCCCTCTTCCTTTTTTTCCTTTTTATTGAGCGATCAAAGGCAGGAAGTTGGCGTTAACACAGAGAATTATTCAAGTGCTTCTCCCAGAGGGACAGCAACTTGGAATTCCATGAGGAGGACTCTTTGATTAAATGCCATCTTCTGCTGCCTGCTCCCTTCCTCAGCCTTTGCCCAACTCTTGGTGAAGTCCCGCCCCGGCTAAATCGCATGCGCAGCATGGTAGAGGCGGCTTTGGGACAAGAGGCAAGACTCCCAGAGAGAGCAGATTCTCTTCACTGGCATGGAGAGACACAAAGGCAAGGACTTATCTCTGGGATGGAGAGATTCTGAAACCAACATCAGGGACTCGGGCCCCACCTGCACCTTAAAGCAGCTTTAAACAGTTGTAGCTTCCCCCAAAGAATTCTGGGAACTGTAGTTTGTTAAGGAGTGCTGAGAGTTGTTAAGAGACCCCTTTCCCCCCTCCCAGAGCTACAATTCCCAGAGTGGTTTGACAATCAACCTCTCTTTCCAGGAAACTGTAGGGTCCAGTTTGCCTGGATTCAAACATTTCTAGCAATGACATTTTTGGATCTGCAAGGTCTGGCACGGGGGTCAGCAAACTTTTTTAGCAGGGGGCCGGTCCACTGTCCCCCAGACCTTGGGGGGACGGACTATATTTTTTTTTGGGGGGGGGAAATGAACGAATTCCTATGCCCCACAAATAACCCAGAGATGCATTTTAAATAAAAGCACACATTCTACTCATGTAGAAACACCAGGCAGGCCCCACAAATAACCCAGAGATGCATTTTAAATAAAAGCACACATTCTACTCATGTAAAAACACGCCGATTCCCAGACTGTCCGTGGGCCAGATTTAGAAGGCGATTGCCTACCCACGGACTCTGGCATCTCAAATCTCAGATTTATTTCTTTATTCGCTGGGCTTCCCCATTAACACCCATCACTCATAGAGATACACTCGTTCTGTCAATGGGTGGGGAAAACTTTTTCAGCCCAAGGATGACATTTCCTTCTAGGCAACTTTCGGGGCAATAAACCAGTGGTGGGTGTGTGTGTGTGTGTGTGTGGCCAGAAGCAAAAGTGAGTGTGGAGCGGATTGATAACTATAGGTTGATTCCGGTGCTAGTCCTACTCAGAGTAGACCCATGGGAATTAATGAGCCTTAGTGAGGCGTATCTATTATTATACTCTGCGTAGGGTTAACACTGAATACAACTAAGCAGCAGCAACAAAAAGAAATTATTTATTTAATTTAAATAAAATGATATGCAATTTTACCTCTGTATAGGCTTGTTTCCACACACCCACACGCCCTTCTCCAGCCTCCATCCAGGCAAACAAGAAGCATTGTCAGAGTTGTAGGACACATTCTAGCAGGCAAAAACGTTCAAGGAGGGAGTGTGTGTTTAGGGAAGCTTTTAATGTTTAACAGATCACTGTATTTTAATGCTTTGTTGGAAGCCACCAAGGGTGGCTGGGGAGACCCAGCCAGATGGGTGGGGTATAAATAAATTATTATTATTATTATTATTATTATTATTATTATTATTATTATTAATCTGAGGGAAGACAGAGAGCCCTGGAGTGGGGACATATATGGTATAGGGGTCTGAGGTTCCTTATCCCTGCCTTCTGCTCTCAAAGTCTCTCCTTTCTCCTTCCTTCACATGCTTTAAAGAGACAGGCTTGAGCTCTTGGCAGTGCCATTCTGGAGCCGAGGCTTGGCCAAATAAGGGCCCTGCCTTGTCCTCTTTTCGTCCTAACTTCCTCCCACGGTGATAGGAAAGTGAGAGAGGAACGAGAAAGAGAAGGGGAGAGAACAGCAGCCGGGTGCTTTCTCCACCCACCTCCCTCCACTCTTTGAAGTGTGAAATTAAAGCACTGATAAACCTCTTTGCCGAGGCCTATTACGTGCCGTCACCTTTCATTATTGGCAGATAAAAAGACAATGAGAAGGAGGGTTATGGGAGGGAAAGGGGGGGGTGGAAGAGCAGCTTGTGACAGAACCGGGAGGCAGGGAAGCTTAATGAACAGAGAAGCAAAGCAGCTTCCACACGCGCACAGAGTGCACACGCGAGCACATGCACCCCAAACTCAGAGGTGTGCAAGGGGTTGCTAGGCAACAGGAGGAGAGCACACCTGGCCTACAATAGGGCTCAGGTGCAACGAGGGAGGAAGTGAGGGGGTGGCACAAAGGGAGGGTCAGAACCTCCTCCACAGGCCACACTGTCTGTGCGTAAGAATAAACAGGCAGAAACCTGACGCCAAAAAATATATATGCCAAGTTTCTAAAAACAGATGGGGGAACATTTTGAATTCCTCAGGGACACCTTTGCTGCTGACTGTAAAGCCATCGTTTTTTCAGCAGAAGACTTTCAAAGGGAGGCCACAGAAGGAACCCAGGGACCTGGCAGTGGCGTAGCGTGGGGGGTGCAGGGGGGGCCGGCCGCACCGGGCGCAACATCTGGGGGTTAGGGTTAGGGGGCGCAAATCCACGGGTTAGGGGGCGCAAATTACTTGCCTTGCCCCGGGTGCTGACAACCAACGCTACGCCCCTGGGACCTGGAATCTATCAGAAAGATTCATTCTATTCACACAGTGCTCGGTCTTTTGCTACAAATGCTAAACTGGCAAGGCAAAATTTGGAGTTTATGATCAGTAAGTTTTGTTGTGGGGTGGGGGGACATGTAACAGCCTGCATGGGACAGTATTAATATTTGACCAAGATGACTTGTCTCAGGAATTTAGTAAGGATTTAGTTTCATTTATTCATTCATTCAGCAGATCAAAAGAGAATAATTTTGAATTTCAAGGTCAAATTTAGATTCCAAAGCTCAAGTTTTGAAAATTCAGTAATTTTTCTGAATTTTTGTTTCAGTATTAAACAAGTTCTGGGGCTATGCTTTTCAGAAATGAAAGGAAAATGGATCTACTGGAAAATGTTTTACTTTGAGGTGGGGAACCTCTGGCTTCCGGGTCAAATGAGGCCTGGAACGCATCTCAATTTGGTCCATGGTGTCATTTCTCCCAAACCATGGCCACCTGCCCCGCACCTGATGACATATGTGATGTCAGGTGCCGAGCGGGAAAGGATGTGGCTACAAAGGAAGATGCAGGAGCTTAAAGTGAGCTCCTGGTTGTTCCTTTGCAAGAAGGGCTTGCTGTCAGTGCCAATCAGCTTATCGGCACTGATAGCAAGCCCTACTGGGATCAGCTGCATAAAGCTGCCCCTGTAAAGGGACTTCAAAGGAGCCACCACTGATATAGCAGTTACAATAAGCCCCATTGAATTTGGAGAGATGGGTGGGCCCTGATCACATGTCAAAGCTGGTCCATGGGTGTAGGATCTGCCATGCCAGCCAGATCCAGTTCTCCGCTCCTGCTGCTGGGAGGAGGGAGAGAAGACTTACCATCCTCGCAAGGGCCCGTCCTTGATATCTCAATGTCCTTTTTCTGCTGACAAGCCGCCACCCGCAGCTCGCACGCATTGTCGTAGGTGACACCATTGCTCCCGCACACTCGGGCCAAAGGTTGCTTCTCGCAGCGTGGGCAGATGCACTGCCCACCCACACATATGGCCCCAAACGAGCACGTCGTAGTCCCACAGGTTTCTAGAGGAGGGATAAGCCGGGTGGGGTGGGGGGAGAGGAGGAAGAAAAGCAGCTGCATTAGATACTAAGAGAATCATTAGCCTGTGGGGCAAACATGGAAATACAGGAAGCTAGCTGATTTATACTGTGTCAGACCATTGGCCCATCTAGATTAGTACTGTTTCCACTGATGGGCAATATCTCCCCAAAGTCAGGGGTCAGTTGCAGCCTTGAACATGACATAATATGGAGATGGCAGGTTTTGAACCCAAGACCTTCTGCAGACGAATGCAAAACAGATGCTCTACCACTAAGCTTTGCGCTTTGGACTAGTGGGGAAGTAGAAAAAGGATTCTCTTTGGCCTAGCAGCTTAGAGGTTAAATCCACTGCCATCTATGGTATCCTTAGAGCTTGTTTAGATACATCCAACAGTCTTATCACCACATGCTCAGAAAGTTTAAAAGGGGTACCTGAAAGGCGAACATTAATCTGGGAGAGTTGCACCACTTCCTACTTGGTGGGTGCTGGCCCCCTCTGCCCCAGGCCTGGCTTCAGGACTGGGTAACTACTGTAGTTCAAATGCCCACTGCTGATGCTCATCCTGGGCTTAAAAACATGGGAACATGGGTAGCTGTTTTATACAATGTGATGGCCTGGGATTTGGACTTGGAGGCTGAACCTGAGGAGTCCCCGCCTCCAGAACCAGCTGAGCCGGGGCTGGGGCTTGAGCCTGAAGGGTCCTCACCTGTGCTGGATCCTCAGGTGCAGGCAGCAGCTGAGTCTGCTCTGGCTCCTGAGGTGATGGAGGACCCATTGCCTGCAGCTGCTCCACTCTCAGCCCCGTCAGGGGAAGGAGAGGTTGCCTCTGAGTCCGGTAACCTTCCAGCCTCTCCTGAGCTGCAGAGGCTCAGGGCAGAGAGGCAGAGGGAACTAAGTTCCCGCAGGAGGAGTGCTCGCCTCCAGGCCAGGAGAGGCGAGTCACTGGGGCCACCCTATGCCTCGGGGCAGATAAAAGCCGGCCAGCCCCAGTCCCAGGTTGCGGGAGCAACATTGTTGGTAGCCTGTTCCTGCCTGCACCCTGTCCTGCTCTTCTGCCAGAGTTCCTGACCTCACCCGACTCCCTGCCTTGGACCCAGCTTCAACTTTGACGGACAGCCTCCATACCACACCCTCGACCTCGGACTGGACTCGGACCTCGCCGCACGGTTAACCCTTGGGACCAGCACATACAAAGTCAGACCACTAGTCCATCAAACCTGGCATTGTCTACATTGACTGGCAACAACTTCCCAGGTTTCCAGACAGGGGACGTTCCCAGCCCTGTCTGGGAGATGCCAGGGATTGAATCGGGGCCTTCTGCTTCCCTTGCAAAAAAACAAACAACAAGCAACAACATTGTTCTGGCATGCTGATGATGCTAGGGAGGACACACACCCCCTGCCTGCCCGCCCGAGGCTGTTTGCAAAAGGCAATTAAAACCATAAAGCAACTTTTAAAAAACATAAACAATCCAATTACACGTAGAGATCCCCTTATAAATCTCTTAACTATCTCTGAAGAAATCTTTGCCTTGAGTTTTTTCCAGCCTGCAAACTCTGCGAGGCAAAAGTCCTTGAGAAATCAAGCTGCTTGTTATCTCGTGCTGACGAGGTGGATATTCAAGTACCCAATCACCCGGCGGCAGCGCTGAGAGTTCACTGTTCGCTTTATCTGGGAAACCCAAATGAGGTTCCTCTGTTCCTGAGGATGCATAAACCCAGCGCTGCCCCTTAAGGAACTGGTTTAGAGGAGAGCCGTGTTCTCACTGGCGGGATCTCAGTGGCTCTTGCCACTTTAGAGGAAGGGACACAGATCGGTGGCAGAGCATCTGATTTGCATGCAGAAGGTCTCAGGTTCAATCCCCAGCATCTCCCCATAGGGCTGGGGATGTCCCTTGCCCCAAACTCTGGAGGACCATTGCCAGTTAGCAAGGACAATACCGATTACTATTACTATTGTTGTTGTTATAACACTATTTTTAATTTTATTATTCATTTGTATACTGCTTCAATGACAAAGGGACTTTTACAGTCTTATTCAGTATAAGGGCAGCTTCCTAGGTTCCTAGAATGCAAGAGTAGGCTCATTGAATGGAAAACTCCTCCATACCAAAAATAACCCCCCAAAATATACATCTGCACATAGAAAAGTAGCACTGCAGGGAGGAGGCTGTGTGCAAACCATTTTCCTTGACACAGATGCTTTCGGTGCGTTTTAACTTCCAGTGGCTTTTGTGAAGGCAGGAGTGTTCCATTACGTGAGACCATGCCTGCAGTCTCAAGTGCTGCGACCCAGGGGTAGGCTGATCACCTCCATGAGAACTAGAGCAAAGAGAGGCAGGGACTCACTGCAGTTGCCTTGTGCCGCCACCTCGATGTTGGTCTGCTGGGTGCAGGCCCGCACGTGGAGTTCGCACTCGTTTCCGTAGGTGTTTCCGTCCGTGCCGCAGACCGGCTGAGCAGAGGGGACGCACTCAGTGGGGCAAATGCACCTCCCCGTCTCTGCCTCGCAGATGGCGCCAAACTGACATTTCCCACAATGGTCTAAAAATAAAGGAGAGGGAACTCACTGGTTAAGGAAGGAAGCGCTATGGTCATCCAAACTGTACAGGTCAGTCTCAGGTTATGTGAGGGATCGTCCTATGAAACTCCTACGTAGATGGCACTGCAAATTGCCCATATGACTGATTGGTAGAAGATCCCCCAAGATCTTTCTCATCACCTGCTAACTGAGAGCTTTTTAAACTGGGGGTGCCAGGGAATGAACCTGGGACCTTCTCAGGTGCTCTACCTGAGTTGTGGTCCCTTCAGCTTAGTGTTTCAGCAATAAAACCAGCAGAGGGCAGTTCAGTACCCACAAGAGGCAGCACCCCTTCTTCAACAGCCTCTGTCAAAGCCTCCAGCTGACCCTGAGCACTGTCTTGGCTGGGGATGGAATATGGTAATGGGAGAGCCAGGCAAGCGTCTCTTTTTCTTCTCCGTCTTAATGAAGTGTCAGGGCGGTCGTAAAATCCTGCTACAATCTCCCACCCCCACCCCCCGCTTCAGCTCAGTTCAGTGCAGCCGGCACAGAGGGAGGCTGACCCCCAAGGATGGGGAAGAGAGGGGCGCTCAGAGACAGAGGGGTGACAACCAGCCATTAAATCTGTCAAAGCCAAGAGCCAGAGCCACAAAATGTCATGCGAGCTCCGTGTGCTGTTGTAAGCTTCTAAACCGGGGAGGCAGGAGGGAGTGCCAGGTCGGGCACACTTATAAAGCTGTATTAAGCCACAAGCTCGTATCAAGAGGAAAGCACAACTGCAAATCAGCAGCTGTGGAAGGGACCTTCCAGATCTACTAGAGAAATGTGGAGCTTTGCAATTTGCTGGTACTCACGGGGTCCTCTCTCATGTGGCTCTGTCATTAGAGCAGGTCCCTGCAATCTGTCTGGCCCACCCTGCAAATCTTCCCACACACACTCACCCTCCTAACTTGATTGGGAGCTGCAAAAGTGACCACGGGGGTGGGGACAGGGTTGCCAAGGCCATGGCAAGTGCCTATGGGTCATGAATAAAAAATGCCATATTTCCTAGTGGGAAAACACATGTCTTGGATTTGTGATGCTTACTTCAAAGATAAATATCAGTTTGGGATTCATTGGCTCAGATTAAAGGGAGCCATTTTAGTTTGTGGAGGAGGGAGAGCTTGGCTTGATTTGAGCCTCACCCAACACTAGCCGTGGGATAGCTTAGTCCATAGAGCATGAGACTCTTAATCTCAGGGTCATGGGTCCAAGGGTGTTGGACTAGATGACCCTGGTGGTCCCTTCCAACTCTACAATTCTATGATTCTTAGATGGCTGGTGTTCACTGGGACTGATGGGGCAGGAGACAGGCAGCCCAAACAGTGGTTGGAGCCAGAGTCAATACCAATGATAGGTGGAATCAACTAATTCTAGGTTTGTCCCCATCCTTTTCCTTCCTGCTGAGTTCTACAAGGGCAACACTGAGACTAAGGTGTATATAAGCCATTCATCTGAGACATGGGGTACCACTAACTGTGATTCCCACAAATACCCCAATGATCAGGCAGGGTTATAAGGGATTAGGTGGTCCTTGAGGTATCCTAGACCCAAATTGTTAAGGGCCTTGTAAATTAATCCAAGAACCCTGAAGCTGGCCAGGTAGCATACGGGCAGCCAATGCATGTTTTTGAGCATGGGAGTTATGTGCTGGCAATGGTCTGTCCCTATCAACCATCTAGCCACAGAATTTTGCACTAGCTGGAGTCTCCAGACCAGGCATCCCCAAACTTGGCCCTCTAGCTGTTTTGGGACTACAATTCCCATCATCCCTGACCACTGGTCCTGTTAACTAGGGATGATGGGAGTTATAGTCCCAAAACAGCTGGAGGGGCAAGTTTGGGGATGCCTGCTCCAGACCATGCCCAAGGGTAGCCCCACATAGATTGCACTGCAATAATCAAATCTTGAGGTTACCAATGCATTAATCACAATGGCCAGACTCATTAGCAGGGCCTTCAAGCATACACTGGTTATATTGACAATTGGTGCTGTGAATGCAATATGTAGAACAGAGAGATACCCCACCCCCCAAACCATCATGGACACGAACTGGTAAGCTATGGTTTGTCTGCCATGCATTCCGAGGCAGGCGTCTTCTCTTCACGTTGTCAGGGCTGAGCCGTAAGTCACTAGTAAGCCTAGCGAGAGCCAGAAGTCTGCTTCAGGAACCAGGCCATGTGTTACTGTTATGGGTCAAGAGTGTCACCACCCCGGTGAAAAGTTATAGTCTGAATGGGAAGCCCTTCATAGTCCTTCCTGCTGAGATGTCAGGAGCCACACTGAGGCTAAAACCAGGAACCTTGAGCTCTCTGTGCAATTGCCACTTGGGGCGAGTCACTCAAACCACAGCTTGGAGCCTCCTTTGGGCAGGGGAAGTAGGTGGAAGTTCCCTGTTTGTGGAGGAATGCCTTCCCCCTGCCCCGGTGAGGTTTGTCTCCCTCCCACATTATTAACCATCAGGAGGAATATCTGAAAGCATCCCTGAAATACCCCGTTTTGGAAAACCTTTACATTATTAGGATATGTGATGGCTTTAAAGTGTGTTTAGATGCTCTTACAGGTTGAAATGTTTTTACACATTCTTCATGTTTTATTTCTTTTTTTTTTTTTAAATACATATTTATTAAGGTTTTACAAAACAAAGAATTTCATCATTTCAAAATGCATCATTTCCATACATAAAGCTCAAGAAAAACAAAAATATATGACAGAAAATAAAAAAGAGAAAAAGGAAAATAGAAAAGCAGAGAAAGAAAAAACACTCTTTCTTAAATTTATAAAGTTCCATACCCCTCTGTCTTGACCTCCTCACATCCCCCTTTTTTGTGTTCCACTTTACTCCAATCAAATTCAGCAAATTCAAAACCTTGTTTCAGCCGTACTTAATGTTATATTCTAATTATTATGTCCCCATTTTCCATTTTTTTTTTAATCCGTACCTCATCTTATAAAATATGACATAATATTGTTCTGTTCAAAACCCCTTATCCTTTTTTTCTTAGATTCTTCTTTTCACACACCTTTGACCAAAGTCACACAAACCCTGTTACTTTTACTTCCCACATCCTATTGACACTCAAACTTCATGTTTTATTTCTTATATTTTTAATTGTGCTGTTTTACTGCTTTGCTGCTTGGCAGCCTCAGCTCCTTTAGAGAGGAAGGACAGGATAGAAATTTAATAAATAATGTAATTATCAGGCTCTAGTTCACCCTAAACTGCCTAACCCCGTATGCCCCAATCCAGTTGCCAAAATCATCTGGAGAAGTGGCCCCCCACATAGATAGGAAACACAACTCCTGTCAACAAGGAGCTGTGTCTTTAGTGCCACGGGCCCAACACTGTGGAACTCCCTCCCACTAGATGTCAAGATAGTGGAAGTTTCAGTGGCTAAAATCATTTTATTTCAGAAGGTCTCTGCACCATGAATGCTCCTCTGGTGTTTTAACATCATCGTTCCCCCCCCCCCCCCAACCTCGATTTCTGGGATTAAAATTTTGAAGATTTCTAAATTTTGAGGTTTAATTTATGTGTCGAATTTTGTACATGGTAGATTTTTATCACTGCAAGCCTCTTTAAGGCCTAGATGGTGAAAAGTGGGATATACATTCTCAAAATAAATAAATGATGAAAATAATGGTTGGGCGCAGAATGCTGAACTAGACAAGACTATTGCCTTGATCCAGCAAAGCTAATTTTATCCACTATAGCACCCCTTCTCACACCCCTCCTCCTCCTCCTCTGCATCGAGAGGCATTCACAGACTGCCATTCAAGAGCATCAGTCGGAAAGTGCTTTCGGGACAGAGTGCAGGCAAAGGAGAGTAGTCCACGCCGGGCCCATTAAATCCATGGCGGAGGGTGATGAACACTTTGTGTCTCTCTAAACAGGCTCTACAACCCTGCGGGCTTCTTTCTCTCATTTTAATAGCTTCGCCTTCCTGGGAGCGGATGTATTTACAACATGACACCAATAATTCACGGCTCCTGCCATCTCCTTCTCCCCATCTCCTCGAGCCAATGTGCGTTCGCAGCATGGGGCGGACCGGGAAGGGGGAAAGAGGGGTTTGGGAAGGGTAGTTCGTCTTCATAATTCATTCGCCAAACCGTACTTCTTTTAGTGCCCAGAGAAAGAAGAAGAAGGGGAGGGCAGGAGGGAGGGAGGAGGAATGGATGGCCTGGTTATTTCTTTGTGATGTCTCTAACTGGAGCTCCGCTCAGTGGTTTTGCTATTTGGGTTTGGATGGTTGGAGCCTTTATACCTGTTGGCACCTGTCTGACTCGAGAGACAATGGAGTGCACTTCCGGGGGTGAAGTCAAACCTCTGTGTTAGCAGCACTGAAGTGATCACCCCAGGGTACAAGTCTGGGCAGAGTATATGGAGCTCCTGAGCTGCCCAGATGACACGATCTCCCTTTCATCCTCACGAATGAGGTCCGAAGGAAAGCAGAGTAATATGTTTGCCACCAGCTTGGCTGCAGGAGTTGGCAGAAGGAGGCATAGAAGGCACCATGCAACTGTCTTAGGGACTCCAGATTAGTGTGGTGCTTGCTCCTGAGCCTTTTCTCCTTCTGAAGATATCCCACAAGGCAGCAGGGTCTTTATAGAGAAACTAAATTCCTCGCGGTGCCTTGGCTTTAGGCAGCTTCTGATGTTCCGAAGTCGGCCCAGATTTGTTATTGCCAGAGCGACACTGATGCAAAGCTGAGACGCTGACATGCACAGCTCCTGCACACTTCCACGAGGGCTCGTGTGGGACACACCCCCAGCGCACCGTGCCCAGCATGTTAACCTGCGCTCTGTGTGTCGCCTGCCAATTTAATTACAGCTCCAAATTGGCAATGTGCTGTCAGCTGCTGCGCATCACCGTACAAGGGCACAACTCAAATGGATGCTCTGGCATGAGGACTACTCCCCCGCTTTCCGCAAATCTCCCTGCCGCACAGATAGTTCACGCTTGGGAAACGGCCTGCTTCCACCGCACATAATCACATGCCATTGCTAGGGCATCAGTGGGAAGCAAATAACATTTCCGAGGGATACAAATTCACCTGCACATCCAGCTCGCCTGCTAAGTAACCATAGCCGCTTTGACTAGCAGCCAAAAAGCAAGCCATTCTGTAACCGCCGCTCAAAGCAGCAGGGCTTTGTTCTGCCTCCCTGTCCACCCCACTGCTTTCTGCTCTTCTAGGATTTAATGCAGTTTGGTTACTGAATCCAAGAGGACACCGGCACAAACGGTTAAGCCAAGGAGTGTCTTTCTGCCAAGGTAAGAGTTTTGAGACACGTAGGCTCCCCTTCTGATGCTTCCCCCAGCAAACGAGCTCAGCATATCACTTTCGGAAGGTTTTTCATGTTGGAATGTAACCAAGTCAGATCACTGGTACTGTCTACCCAGATCTCCAAAGGTCTCAGGCAGTTATCTTTCCTGGTTCTACCTGGAGATGCCACTAGGGGTTGAACCTGGCGCCTTCTGCTGTACCACCAGCGCCTTTTCCCTCTTCAGGGGGTACTCAAGGGTACAGAGTACCGGTACCCTTTTTTGTTTAAAAGTGTGGCACTTACTGTAACAACTTCATGGTGAGTATTTTTCTATTAAAGAAGCACTGTCCGCAACTGAGCTACAGCCCTTCCCTTAAGGCAAAGGAATCTGCCGTACACCAAGTCAAACCATTAGCCTATCTAACTCAGTACTGGCTATGACGACTGGCAGCAGCTCTCTGGGGTTTCAGAGAGGGAGTTTTTCCCAGCCTGAGTTGGAGGATCAAGCTCTCCCCCCACTGAGTTATAGCCCTTCCCTATATTGCATGGTTAGTTCAGTCACGCATGGTATGCAGTATATTGAGGAGGGAAAAACCTATCAAGGCTCATTTTCTCAAGGGTGCAAGGACCTAAGGGAGAAATGAACAATGAATGAAGAGCATGGCAATAGGTGGGATTCCACGCTGTCAAATCAGTCTCTTTGGGCTCTTGTGGCAGTTTACTACCACCACTACTACTACTTCTACTATTAACCACAACTTTAAAAATACAACAAAATCATAGTAGTACAAACAGTCAAATAAAACCTCAAGCGATTTAAAAACAGAGCAGCAGAAGGCAGCATCATTACCTATACTTTTTTAACCTGCTGTGCCAAGGACCCTGAAGGTACATTGTCCTGGACCAGGACGTATCCTCACCCAGCTTTTAAAACAGGGGTGGGGAAAGCCTGTTTCGCTCTTGATGCTGCTGGAAGACCACTCCCATCAGCTCCCAGTGCCAGCACTGTCTCTGTTGTCTTTTTGATTGACTACAGACTTCCAACAAGCCTTTAAAGTTGAGAACATCCCCAGGCTGCCTCTGTATTAGAGTTGTTTTTAATAGTTTTATCACTTGTGGTATTTTATGCATTGTGACCTGCTGTTATTTTTATTGATTACAGTTTAGTAATTATTTATTATCAATGTTAAGAGTGAATTTCCGTTTAATTATTATTTGATGATATTTAATTAATCTGTGTCCTATTTTATTATGATGGATTATTCAACATTACTTAATTAGATATAGGTAATTTTAAGGTTATGTTTTTATTATAACTTTTTTGTATCGGATCAGATTGCTACAAGGTGTGTGATGTTTGTTGTTGCTTCTTCAGCTTGTAAACTGCCTTGTATATAGTTATATAGAAAGGCTGTATACAAATTAAAAGTGAAATGAAGTGAAATGAAAAGGATATAAATTTGATCATTGTAATCATCCCTGGCCACTGGCTGTGCTGCCTGGGGCAAAAAAAATGAGAAACCAGCAGGCACCACCAGAGACTGGGCACCACTATCAATTTTTTATCCATTCTTGGTGGGTGACCTTAGGTCAGTGACTGTAGGGCTGTATTAGTATTATCATCATCATCATCACTGTTGTTGTTACTATTATTAACCTTGAAGTTAGATTACTGCAATGCACTCTATGTGGGGCTGTCCTTTTTTATGATGAGTGGTATGTAAGTAAGTAAATAAATACAACAATGTATAAAAACATATATTAAAAACAGTTATATAAAAAACAGTAAAAACCAACTGCACTTACAAAAAACTAATTCATATGTAGAAACGATTTCAAATCCAATACACCTACAGATCAGGATGAAAATCTCCCACTTCGGAGGCTAAAAAAACCCACCCCCTGGTTATAAACTCACCACAAGGGCCCTTGTGTTTCACCCTAATCTCCTTCCGGAGGGCGCAAGCCATGGCGTCGAGCTCACAGGGGTTGCCATAGGTGAGGCCATCACTGCCGCAGACCGGGTCGTAGATGCTCTGGCACACTTGCTGGCATTCGCACACTGCTTCCTGGTTCTTCACCACACAGGTAGCCCCGAAAGTGCACTCAACACTCAGGCAGGGGCTAGGTGTGCCAAGATCTGGATCGAGAAGTAGGGAGAGAAAGCAAAGCTTGTTAAGGGTTTCGCTCACCTACAAATCTTCTGCTCAGATGCAGTAGGTGAGGGGGTCTCCATCTCCAAGTGTACGGATTGAATGGGCGGAATATGGTTTGCATCCAATGCAGCACTCAGTTAAAAATTACCGTATTTTTCGCTCTATAGGACGCACTTTTTCCCCTCCAAAAATTAAGGGGAAATGTGTGTGTGTGTGTGTCCTATGGAGCAAATGCAGGCTCCTTGGCTTCAGCAATAGCAACTTGAAGCCTCCGAAGTGCAGAGGGAGCGCTCCCTCCGCACTCCGGAGGCTTTGCGTTGCTTTCGCTGAAGCCTGGAGAGCGAGAGGGGTCGGTGCGCACCGACCCCTCTCGCTCTCCAGGCTTCAGGGATAGCCGCCTGAAGCCTTTGGAGTGCAGCACGAGTTCCCGCTGTGCTCCGCAGGCTTCAGGTTCCTTTTGCTGAAGCCAGGAGAGCAAAACTCTCCTGGCTTCAGCAAAAGGAACCCAAAGCCTGCGGAGCGCAGCAGGAACTCGCGCTGCGCTCCAAAGGCTTCAGGGATCTTTGAGGCTGGCGGTGGGGGAAAGCAGCGCTTCCCCCCACCGCCAGCCCCACAAGCTTGGGGGGCAGCAGGAAGGCTGCGTGCTGCCTTTGTGCTGCTCCCCGACCTGGTCTTTGAGGCTGGCGGTGGGGGAAAGCAGCGCTTCCCCCCACTGCCAGCCCCACAAGCTTGGGAAGCGCTGAGCAGAGAGGGGGAGAATTTTTTTTCTTGTTCTCCCCCTCTTAAACAGGGTGCGTCCTATGGTCGGGTGCGTCCTATAGAGCGAAAAATACGGTACTTAGCTTATAACTTGTGCTACTGGCGAAACGTTTATGTCAGAGGAACATCGCTGTGCGAAAATGCCTAAGCAAGTAGGTGGTAACTTTGCTGCACAACAGATCATGCAATCTTGTTGCACAACACATTTCCACCGGCACAGCTATTGTGTTCGATTCCTCTGGTGTGCAACATTAGAACTCCCCTGTCCACTAGTGCAAGTGGTTTTGAGCTAGTGGATAAACAAATGCTGGATATGACCCTCTGTATTCATGCTCCTGTCATCCAACTATATGAAGGTTTCAAGGCATAGATGCTATCATTTACCCCTTACCATGCCAGAAACCTCAAAACATGGAAATAAGTCTAGCATGTGTTTGCCAACCCTTCATTATAGGTTCCACAGTTCACTATTTGGCAGGGAGCGATAAATCTATCTGACTGAAGAAAAATCTCCTGGAGTGCAGCCAAAAAGCTTCTGCTCTTCCTTTTAGTCAGTCAGCACAATATTGCTCCTTCTTTTTTGGGAAGTAGAAGACAGTTTAGCCAAGTTATTCAGAATTCTGAAATCCTGAACACTGGTTTTTGGGAGAGGAAAACAAAATTTGGAAGCATGTGACTAACCCAAATGTCAAAAGGGTGTTTCCTGGATTTGTAAAGGAAAAGCGTATTTTGAAATTCACATTTCCAAAATTTTGCAGCAAGGCATGTAGCTAGATCTCATGAGTGATGGCTTGGTTATTTTATCAGGACTCCTGCATGCTTTGAGGCCTCTTGTCAGTGTAAAAGAAAACTAGGGTACCTCATTTGTCCTCTGTTCACAGTTAGGAGGGTTTCCTTGGTTTAGAGGGGTCAAAGAGCAAGTTAAAAAAACAATGACCTCCCCCAAACCAAACACTGCCTCCTGGTGGAAGAAATATTCAAGACAGTATATTTGAAGAATTCTGATCCCTTTACATTTTTTTTTTAAACTATTTCATCATGAGTAATCAAACCCAGCTTCTGACATGATGCCACTTTTGAGAATCAGCATAGTCCAGCACCTAGAAATTTGGAATTAGGACTGGGACTCCTGGGTCTGCATCCCTAACTGTTCCTAACTTTCATTATGAACACAAAAGCATCTTCAATGTGCCATCTAAAAGTAGTACTGTTTTATTTCCTGACACAGCTGCTCAGGACCACAGATTTCCCTAAGCAGCTAGTCCTTGTTGATAGCATCTGATGTCAGCCAAAGGAATTTCTGAAGCCCATTCATTCCCTTTTCAACCATGACTAGGCGAAAGCCACCCTTTATTGTTCATACATGGCAGAAGCACATAGCTGACAGCGGGTCAGGGAGAGGATTATCTCTCTTTATCACACATCTTAGAATCCTTTGCCACTTTAACTCTCTCATCCCAACTCACTCCCCACCCCCTTGTCTTCCACCAAGAGGCACAGTGTGGCAGATACACACATCCCCAAGACCACTACCACCCTGCTTCAGATTTGCAAAAGACCCACCCTAAACACAGTCCTAAGTGGGGAGCAAGGGAGACTGCTTTTGCCAGCAAAAGAACACTTCTTCCAGTAAAAGGGGCTGTCCCTATAGAATTACTTCCAAGTTTTCTAATCCAGGTGTGGGGAACCTTTGGTCTTCCAGATGTTGCAGGACTACAGTTCCCATCACCACTAGCCCACATCTGGTGGGCTCAATGTTCTGCACACCTGACCTAAGCATCCGTCTTAAGCATGAAAAGTTAACACAAATCCTTCAGGGTATTAACTTCTGGCTTCTTTTTACGCTGAGGCATAAGTTAAAGCAAGGAGGGAGCACCAACTCCTCAGTAAAGAGGACTTTATTCCCCTATTCCAATTTTGTGGGGGTTCCATATATAAATGTTACCATAGAACTACCTACACCAGGGTGCCTGTGGTGTTAGCTAAGGATTAAGGGATAATAATGCATTAAAAGGGCAGCAAACGGCCAATTAATTAAACGATTAAAACACTTCTGCCAGGGGGTGGGTTGTTTATCTGCCTCTGGCACTTCACTATTTTGAGCCACCTCTGAGGGGGGCCTTTTCCCCTCCATAGAGAAAATGGTTCCCACAGGTTTTGTTTCTGCACTGTGTCATTTCTGAACTACAGTTGACAAAAGGGTAAGGACTTCTGGGAGCCAGTGTCACCAAACAATTAAAGTGTCACCCTCAAAGAATCATGGGAACTGTAGTTTGTTAAGGGTGCTGAGAATTGTAGAAATCTGCTTTCAATGTATGGTATGTGGCCTAAATGTCTGATTAGGAGCATGAAGACCTGAGTTGAAATCCCTCCTAGCTGGGTGACCTGGGGCCAGAAGGGCTGTACATATTACCCTACTCACATGTTCACCACACGTTTCTCATTAAAACCGATCTTCAGCTAACGTGCATGTGTGAACAGTTAGGGACTGTGCAATACATTTTGCCAGTGGAAAATCGTGCCACCTCCCGAGTCAAGGTGCATGGTATTCAAGGCTGGCCGAGTTACTTTTGCCCTGGAGGTCAGCCTCTCACCATACATTTGAAGAGCATAGCTTCCCCTGAAAAATCATGGGAACCAGGATGCTGGGAATTGTAACTCTGCAAAGGGTGGGGGAACAACAGTTCCTGGCATTCTCTTGGGGAAAGCCATGTGCTTTAAATATACGGAAAGAAAGTAACAATTGGCTGACCTTCTGTGACACCCAATATCAGCTGCTTGAGGCGGCCATCTCACTCAGCCTAATTATAGCTTGTATATTTACCTCACAAGGTTGTTGTGAGGATAAAATGGTGGGAGGAGAGCCATCCATGTACACTGCCTTGAACTCCTTGGATGGAAGGTAGGACAAATAAATTAACAAACAAATGTCTACTAAATCTTCTCTCTCTCTCTCTCTCTCTCTCTCTCTCTCTCTCTGTGTGTGTGTGTGTGTGTGTGTGTGTGTATGTGTGTATATATATATATATATTTATATATATATATATCCCAACTTTCCTTTCAGGCCCACGCCCCACTTTGCTGGGGCGATTCCCCCTCACACAGCATTATTTATGAGCCTGAATGCCTCATTGTCCCTTCCAAGGGTAATCTATTCCCTCAACAGAACCTGCTCTGTAATGGGGCTCCTTTATCAACGTCACCTGGGCAGGTACGCCCCCTCCTGCTCCCCTTTCCCAGTTCCATTTTGGAGCTTCTAAGCAAACAGGACGAAGGGGCAGAGGGAAGGCCCATCATGGCCGCACAGTTGACTCCTGTTGTTGCAGCCGCAATGGTGCCATTAATTGTGAGTGTGAGGGGAGGGACAGTGGAGGTATTCTGCCGCCCTACCGCCCTCACGTCAGAAAGATGTGTGAGGTAATATAGGAATCTATTCAGGAATCTATTTGTCTTTTGGGCAAACCAAAAGCCACCACATGCTTACTCAACGTACTCGGGGGAGAAAGCTTGGTGGAGACTTTCTTGGTTTCAAAATGGAGAAAAGGAGATTGGGGGGGGGGAGGAGAGAGAATGGCCGCCCATTCCTTATAAGCAAATTACCCCAAGCTGACAGAGCACAAACACCTACCTACTTGTCTGAATTAGAGTCTATTCCAACATGCTTTCCTGCCCCCTCCCCTGAAGTCTACATCTTTTAAAATAAGATAAAAGTAAACTAGCTATCTCAAAGTAAACCAAATTTCTTTGCCGTGAAAAGCTAAACGCTCTAACTGGTACTAATGATGCCCATGAAACAAACTTGTGGGTGTATTTATACACACACCGGCATTTTTCCATTTATTTTGCCGCTGCTGCTTGCAGTGGGAGGCAAGGAGCTATAGGGCACTGAGGCCCTCCCCTGCTGAGGGTGAGAGTGAATGTTGTTGTTGACGATGATGATAATAATGCATTTGTATTATTATTCCAAGGAGTTCAGGTCCCACTGCTCCCCATTTTATCCTCGCAACAGTCCTGTGAAGTAGGCTAGGCTGAGAGAGAGAGAGACTGCCCCACAGTTACTCAGTGGGCTTCGATGCTATGTGACGATTTGCTCAGCCCTATCTGCACCTTCCGTGACATCACCTCCCACAAGTTTCATGAGGGCTGGAAGCTTTGCTGCTTCTAAGTAACGGTAGCGAAGAAGCAGCTCTGGTTCTCAGGATGCCTAGTTCTGTGCTTGCCTATAAAATTGTGGAGGGGAAAGTGCTTTGCCCCCCATCAATCCACAGGCGAGACCCTCCCACCGCAGCCAAGTCTTAAGTTGGAATTCCTCTTCGCTGCAGGAGTTCTCCTCAGCCTCAAGGTCACCCTAAGCCGCGCAGGAGGTTGTTCGGTGTTTCAAAAGCAGTCTCTCTTGCTTAAGAGTTTTCACTGGATTCATAATCTTCATGCAACCGGCAGGCAACAGGATCAAAGGGTGGGCGGGCGAATGCAGGGGTGGGGAGGGGGAGGAACCTGCTGTTGTTCTGCCAAAGGCCATATGCTGGTACTATGCAGTCTCAGGATGCTTACAGGCCAAAAGAGGAAAGCCAAAGGCAGGGATGAGGCATTACAGGGGCGGTATGTGTGTGTGGCTGGGGGAGGAGAGACCACATTCCATGGGGTTCAGACAACAGCCCTGAACAAGTAGAGAAAGGAGGAGACAGACAGAAAGAAGGTGGGAGACATGGAAGACAGACAGACAGACAGACAGACAGACAGGAGGGTGTGATGCATGGACAGCGCAATGGATAGACAATTACTACTCTTAGGCCTCAGTGAAGCGGAAACCTTGTGTCAGGGCTATACCTCTTCAGACTGTAGATGGGAACTCATTTGGTTGAATGCTCCTTACAGAGATAGATATCTTATTTGTTTGCCTTATAGCACAGCATTACTTGCCCTAGCAACCAAGAAGCTCAAGGTTCTGACAGATGTAGCGAACTGAGCCCGTGGCATTAATGGGCTTCCCCTGCAGTGTATGCAAACTGGAACCTTCTTTTGGAAGAATTTGTGATGAGCCACCGTCGATGCAAATAAACTAAACTGGACTCTACAAACGGGGAATTTATTCCGGCATGCGTATAGAGTTAAGGGTTTTCCATGCCCAGCAGGTGGCATGGTGTAGGAACACAGGAACGAAAAAAGGAGCCCACCGGATCAGGCCAATGGCTCATTATAGCGCACAGCATCCTGTTCTCACAGTGGCCAAGCGCATGCCCTGATGGGATGGGCACAAGCAAGAGCTGAGCACAATAGCACTCTCCCCACCTGCGACTCCCATTCAGAAGCATGACTGCATCAGGCAGTGAAGGCAAAGAACAGCCATTGGGCTAGTTAGTGGACACTGATAACCTTCTCCCCCATGAATTTGTCTAATCCTTTTTTTAAAAGCCATCCAAATTGGTGGCTATTGCTGCCTCCTGTGGGAATGTGTTCCATAGTTTTAGCTTAAGTGCTGTGAGAAGGACTTCCTGTCTGTCCTGAATCTTCCAGTGTTCTGCCCTTCCTCCAAGATCCCAGGGCGGCATATATGGTGTCCCATCCCAGCTTTTATCCACATTGAAGCCTAGATCTAATCGGGTCCTAATGCAATTTCCTAACTACTTCTTCTTCTTCTTCTTCTTCTTCTTCTTCTTCTTCTTCTTCAATAACTCGTAGACGAGTAAGATTGTCTTCCATAAACACAGTTTTAACAATGAGTCCGTAAGTGACTGTGGAGGCCAGTTCTGGATCCACATGTCCTTCCACAGTGGGGACATTGGTTTCCGGGCATACTGGCTCTCAAGTTGTTAAGAGCTGGGACTGGGGGATTGGTGTATGGCATGCAGAAGATCCTGCTCCCGGTATTTATAATAGGCCCAGTCAATCCAAAGGCTTCTTACTGCCTGCTAGTCAAGGAAGATGACATTGGACATTGCTATTCCTTCCTGTGCCTGAAGTGAGTGTGTTGGCATGAGAGAACACTGTCCCCAGGTATTACCCCCCCCCCCAAGAGTGGCTGCTTTCATGCATGTATACACACACACACGCGTGCACACACACACACACAGAGAGAGAGAGAGAGAGAGAGAGAGAGAAACACACCAAAGATGGAAGAAAGGGTCTGAAGACAGCATGATAAGAAGCCAGGCAAAGGGTTATCATAAAAACCAACCAGGAGCAGCCCAAATCACCTCATTCGCAGGGAACAGGAGAACCACACAGTGCGTGCTGGAGAGAAGGGACACCGTTCAGGGTGGGTGGGTGGCAGTGGCCTCTTGCAATGACAGCAACCATGAAAAGCAAATGCTGGTGGCATAACTGCGTGCATAACCCGTCTTGGGGAAGAGGAAATGCAAAGCATTTTACAAGGCTCAAAAACTTCCATTCCAAGTGGGGAGGGGGTTGCTTAGTCCTTTGGACTAAGGGCACAAAGAGAAGAGGATGGATCGTCTTGGGCAGAGCTAAGGAAGGGCAGTGAGCAGGGGGGGGGCAGGAAGGGTGGAAAGCCGACCTCGGAGCAGAGACATCCTGGTGGGGTGCGGCCGGGCACTGTGCGGACGGGCCTCCTTTCTCCAAACAGGCAACGCTGGAAGACACAAGACACACAACGGAAAGAAAGAAAGAAAGAAAGAAAGAAAGAAAGAAAGAAAGAAAGAAAGAAAGACAAGAAGAAGAGAGAGAGAGAGAGCAGGAGGGAGGGAGAAGACAGACAAAGCTATGGACAACCTCCCTCTTCTTGACCCCTTCAGACATACCCTGTTTAATTCCTCCCCTCCTCTTCCAATGAAGAGCCCAGCACCCAAGACCCAGGGATGGGACTAATCGACAAGAGGTAACTCTGGCAAGTTGCAAGCTTTCATTGGCAGTTCAATCTGCTAAAGGTTTTGTCAACTTATCTTCATGGGACAGTTCTGAGCGGAAAGCGGGGTGGGTGGGGAATTAAGCTCTAGGGCAGAGCTTCAATTGCAAGAGTGTTTTAGCATGTTATAATAGTAGGATGGGGAAAACAAAAGTCATCAAAAGTTGGCATTTTCATATGATAAAGAATGGCAGCTTATCTTATTCTTTTTATTAAATGCTGCAAAGTACAGTCGTACCTTGGATCCCAAACACCTTGCTAGTCAAACGTTTTGGCTCCTGAACGCTGCAAACCCAGAACTGAGTGTTCCGGTTTGTGAACGTTTTCATCTGCAGTTGGGAATGTGGGCAGAACATGTGTGCGTGTATGGAGTAGGGTGTGGGTGTGTGTCACTGTAGTCTAAACTGCCCCCAAGTATTGTTGCCCTGGAATATTCACCCAAGCTAAACCTGGGCCCTGTTAGCATCCCACTTTTTAATCATGCAGTTAACAAGGAGAAATCTGCATCCTGCTAAACTCATGACGCTGCCTCATACAGAGTCAGAATGTCTGCCCATCTTTGTTTAGTGTCACCTACTCTGAATGGCAGCTGCCCTACAGGGTCCCTGCCTCCTTATTAGTTGGTGAGTCAACCTGGGACAGCCTGCATGCAATGTGTGTGTTTTGCCTCCAAGCCTTGCTGTGAGCAGCACAAGCAGAACATCACCTTCAGCTGGACTTGGGACCAGTGACTTGTGAGCAATATATATATATAAAGCCTCTCTATCTCCAGAGGGTCCGCATCAAATGGGAGGAGGAGGCTCACTTTGCATGACAGAGGGCATGCCTTGCTGGTTAGAGGCCAACCTTTGAGCTGTCAAGCGCAGCTGCCTTGGGGAGGGAAGCATCTCTCAAGTCCTGGCTGATGGCATATCCCAGGAAAGGTTTCATTTATTCCCTAGCTGTTTGATGGGGGGGGGCGGGGAGATCATGTTGTGTCCACTGGGGTTGGCAGAGTACAATGCCCTGGAGAGAGGAGGAGGAAGAAGAGGAGGAGAAGGGGCAGAAGGCCACCCAGGACACACGAGAACAGCCTGCTCTCTAAAAATCTAAAACAAGGCGGGTTAGGTGGGGGAAGAGAACACAGAAATGCCTCCAAGCGTTTCCTGTCCTGGATCTAGCAAGGAACAGCTGAGTCAGGCGCTCTCTGTGCCCCTGAAGAGCCTTTGGCCTCCCCTGCCAGGTACGGATAAAAGCCAGGAGCAAACCTTGAAGCTCTGCCAAGCTCTGTGCCGCGATTTCAGGCTTCGGGGGCCTTTGGCTTCAAAGGTAGTTGCGTTCCATTTGCCTTTGATTGGCTTTGCCTAGCGCACTTTCAAAATTAATCCCTGGGCTTTGCTAACAACATCATGACTCCCACGGGGTGGGTTTTTTGGGGTGTGTGTGAAGAGACAGGCTTCCCACTCCTCAGCTCTCTCCCCTTCCTAGGAGGAGAAAACTGTGAGGTCTGAAAATGATGCTGAAGATACAGGTGGATACTCTCCCCACTCCTTTCCAAAGGGACATGCACAGAATTATGTGCTTACAAACAGCCACAACTGCTGGATCGTTCAGTTTGCTGCTGCTTCTGGGGGACAGGGTGTAACATCAAATATCAGTCCCTCACGGAGTACACTCCAGCAGTTCCTTGTTGGATATACTCTGAGGCCTCCTCACCCTGTGGACTTTCCTCCCCTCAAGTTCCTTGCCAGCACCTTCTCCTTGCTAGGCTTTGTCTCAACTGAAGTTCCCACCAGCTCTTCCCTGCCCCTTTGATAGGGCCAGTGAGTCAATCCCTTCAGTCAATCGTGTTGGGCAGCTGGGATGATGGGCTCTTCTCAGTGGTGGCCTCACAACTTTGGCGCTCCCTCCCCCAAGGGGCTCTGTTGGGCCTGCTCACTTCAGAACTGCAAGTCTACTCTAGGGAAATCAATACCTGTTTCACGTGTATCAGGCTCTCTCCCTCTCGACAGATTTGAGACAGACAAGAAAAGACGAAGGCGAGAAGCATGGCCTACAGATCACACCTGTAAACTGAGAAAGGTTTGTAGGGCAGAATGGAGATGGGGAGAAGGCAAAAGGTGCGGAGAGCATCGTGGGAGCTGCCCCGAAGTGGCGTTACCTGGGGGGAAAGGAATCACCTGTGGTGCAAAAGGACAGCAATGGGAGCTGCTTCTGAATGGCATGGCAGGCAGAGCGAGTTGGCGGGTGGACGTCACAAACGGATGGACAGACAGATGGAAGGGAGGAAGGCTGGGTGGGAGGGAGACACGGACTGAACACTCCAGACACCGTTATTCAAACATTCCCCATTACAGAGAGGGAGCGAGCAAAGGAGGAAGATGACCGGAAGGCAAAATCCCAAGACAACCTTAGCCAGAAGAAACAGAGGAGGCGCAGGGCCACAACCACTTCAGAGGAGATGAGCCGGCAGATCAGACCTGCCACCAGTGGCCCATTAAAATGGCAAAACGAGCAGCGACTTACCTTTGAAAATTGGGTTTGCGGGGACTCATCAAACCGATGATACAGGGAGAGAGAAGGGCTTGGGCCTCTTCCACTCTCAACAGCTAGGGAGACAGGGAGAAGCTGTCGCCCCCAGCTGTTTCACACCACTTACCACAAGGGCCTTGGTGCTTGACCGGGATGGCGGCTCTTTGCTGGCACTCAGCTTTCTGCCGCTCGCAGTCGTTGGCGTAGGTCCGGCTGTCCCTACCGCAGAGAGGCCGGTAGGAGCCATCACAAGCGATACGCTCGCACGAGCAGCGGGCAACCCCCCGGCGGTTCAGGCACACGCCGTTAAAGCGACACTCGTCCTTGCACTTGTCTGGAAAAGAACCGGCCAGGAGAAAGCAGTGAAATTCGGGAGCAGCACTAGAGGGTGGGTCAGTAGCCCCTTTAAATTAAGAGGCACATCCAATCTGTCCCTTCCGTTATTGATTATTGAAGAGGGCTGGGCTAGATGGTCCCTTGGGTTCCTTCCAACTCTGATTCTATGATTCCATGACAGAGTAAATCCTGGGGCCCAGGATGAATAAATGGTAGGCATTTTGCAAACTGAGAGCTCTCTCATGCTACAATATATTTTATTTATTTGAATATTTATAAACCGCACCTCTGTGCAAAATATCACAAGGAAGTGTACAGGCTAAAAATGCAACAGAAACATCAAACATGTCAGTAAGAGCAAATGGCAAAGCGTCTCAGGTTTGAAAGGCCCGTCTTGAATAATATGGTTTTCACAGGAAGCTCCTGCAGAACCTCTGGTGGCACTAAAGCCCCGGCACCCAATAAAAGCCAGCTGACCCTCAGGGGCATGCATGGGACTGCCAATGGTTCCCTCAGCTATTGCGGTAGAGCATAAGGAATTAGGTGGTCCTGAAGGTACTCTGGTTCCAAGATTTTTAAGTCTTTGTGAATTAACACAGGAATTTCGAACCTGGTCCAGCAGCAAATTGGCAACAACTGCAGCCCTCTCAGCAGCAAAGTGACATGCTGCCAGTAAACGATCTGACCACCACATTCTACACTAATTGCATCTTCCTGGCCTGAGACCAGGGCAGCCTGACATACAGCGCATTATGGTAATCGAGTCCTGAGGGTTACCAGTGTATTGACCACTGTGGCTAGGCTGCGTGTGTGTTTGTATACATATACATATACATACACACACACATGCACACATGTCTGGATCAATGGCAGTTGAAAGGAGAAGGTGCCTAAGAACCAGCCCCTGCACAGATCTCAAGCCATTGTGGAGAAAGATGTGCATATTAAAATGGTGAATGGAGTACAGCGGACACTGGTTGGTGAGCAAAATCTCTAAGTCACATTTTGTGGTGTATTGTACACATTGGCCTGTGAATGTGCAAAGTCTCCAAGTGGAGAATATGCATTCTGACCAGTGAAAATGGTGGATGGTTGGGTGCTTTGAGCATTCTCCACCATCTTCCACAGAGCATGCACGCCGACAAGTCACGTCAGAAGCAATAGGGTTCTGATTCTGTTGATTTGTTTTGCCCCTTCAACCATACTCCTCCTCACTGCCTACAGGACTTGCTTTCCTCCTCTAGAAGAAAACAGTCCCAATACTTTTGTATGGGGAAATGTAAATGAAACCTATCGCGATTCATTCTAAGGACAGGGCCTTTCCAGTGCTGGCCACCTCTCCAACTGCGGAAATCTGTCCCTAGAGGTTTTTGTTTCAGACACCCTTCACGTCAACCTGTAACAACTTGGAATTTAGACTCTCTTACCCTGAAGCAGGCACTGTCCTGACCGCACTTTCTGGATCTCGATCCCCCGAATGGCGCCCGACCTCAGCATGACACAGTCGTTATCATAGGTTACCCCCTCATCGCTACACACTGGATCCCGCTTCAGCGGGCAGCTCTCAGGCCGGAGCAGGAGCTCAGCACGCCGAGTGCGAGGGTTGACCCGGCAAACTCTGTTCATGTCGTTGTGGGTGCTCTTGCAAGGGTCTGGGGAAAAGTAGGTGAGGAATGATGTGAGCGTATGGAAAAAGCTTGCAGCCATCCCAGGAATTGAATATGGGACTTTTGGTGTGTAACACTGCTTGTCTAGCACTGAGCTATGGACTCAACACTGCAGATATAGTTTCTCCACAGAAGTTGCCTTTGATTTATCTAGTCCAACACTGTAGAAGTGAAAGCAGTTCTCTAGGGTCTCAGGATGGGGGTCTTTCCCTGGCACAAGTGCTGGTGGATGGATGGTGCTCTATTCCCCTTTCCAGAGCTACAATTCCCAGAGTTCCCTGGGAAAAGGGACTGACTGTTACACCACTCAGAACTGTAGCTCTGCAATGGGAATGGGGGGGGGGGTCCTAATCTCAGCACCCTTGAAAAGTGATGGTGCCCATGATTCTTTGGGTGGGGGGAGCCATGATAGGATGGGCATAACTCACAACACCGCATCACACACACAATTTCAGAAAAACATCCCCTCAATGGCTACCTGATAGATCTCCATGGTTCTCCATGGAAATCTACCCACTTGCTGGAGGCTAGAGAGCCTTGCAAGAGTTCACACCTACAGACTTATTGCAGGGTGCAAGAAAGGTGAGTCAAGGGTCCCGGAAGGATACTGACCACTTAGAAAAGACAGACCTTCCAAGTGGCCAGGACATGGGCCATGTCGAAAGGAGATGTGCAGAACCAATGTGCATGAGCATCCATCTCACACCCACCCACCCCAGGTATCTGAGCACAGGTGGAGATCCTTGGCCTTCCAGCTCCCTCCCACCTAATCTGGGTTTATCAAAATTGCCTTCCATTCACCCCTTGGGCACTTTTATAGAAACACCGAAGATACAGGACTACTTATTGGCTAATCCTGCTTCTCTGTCTCTCCACAGGGGCATTTTCAGCGCCCAGCTAATACCTGGGAGGAACCAACTTGATTCAACACATATGCACAAAAGGGCATTATTTCCTAACAAACATAACCCACAAGTTCTGAAAAATAAAATAAAATCCGAAGACTCTGAAATATCTACATTCTTATCCTGCCCCTCCCAAGAGAGAAACCCAAAAGGGAGGATGGAGGATTAACACATCACCATGGAGACTAGAAGAGCCACACATGTATATATTGGGTTGGGAGAAAGAGGACTCTTTAACCTCAAAAACACACAGCAGAGCACAACTGAAGCTGGTTACAAATTTTGGTGGGTACTTGGGCAAGAGGCTGTTTTACCCGAGTGGGGAAAAACAAAGAAGAAAACATTTCCCTTGAGAATGTACAAAGCATTTTTGTTTTAGCTTTTAACGATGCACAGCCTCACAGTACTTTCATACTAAGACAGCCTTTCCCAAACTTTTGAGTCCCCAAGTATGGTTGGACTGCAACTCCTACCACACCCAGATGATATGGAGATGATGGGAGATGTAGTCCCAAACCATCTAGGGAACCAAGGTTGTGGGAAGGTGTTTCCCAAACTTGGGCCTCCAGCTGTTTTTTTGGACTACGACTCCCATCATCCCTAGCTAGCAGGACCAGTAGTCAGGGATGATGGGAATTGTAGTCCAGAAACAGGTGGAGACCCAAGTTTGGAAAACACTGCTCTAAAGCAGAGGTGGGCAAGCAGTTGCTCACTGCATGTTTGCTGGACTCCAACTCCCATCAGCCCCAGCCTGCATGGCCAATGGTCAGGGATGCTGGGAGTCATAATCCAACAATACTGGAAGGCCCATAGTTTCCCCATCCCTAGATTAAAGGTGAGATGGGAGCACCATTTAGAAAGGAGGTTCTCTGCTGTGCCTCTGCATCAGTGGCTGCTCTGGCTTTTATTAAGATACTGAAACACAGGTGGGGAACTCCCATTAGCCTCAGCAGGCATTGAGGGAAGATGGGAGCAGCAGCCTGAGGGAAGATGGGTGTGGCAGCCCAGCAACATCTGGAGGGCCAAAGAGAGAACAGCGAGGCAGCCAGAAGCCCCAGAAAACTCACCACAAGGCCCGTCAAACTTCTTGAAAAGGTTCTCTTGCTTGTCACAGGCGTGCCTGTTGAGGTGGCACTCGCTGCGGTAGTCCTTGCCGTCGCTGCCGCACACCACGTTCTCAGGCACGCCGCTGCATGAGGACGGGCAGATGCACTTAGCCGACAGCCCATCCGTGGAGCGGGCACAGGTGCTTCCAAAGCTGCAGGTCACCTCTGCGCAGGGGTCCTTCGAACCTGGGGGAAAGAAGAGAAGGCGCAGGGCCTGGACTGATGAGCATGCAAAAGCAGGACTGAACAAGGGAACTGATGAGAGGTGCAATGTTTGGCAAGTGTGCGTGGTGGGGGAGATCTTGCTTAGGAATGGCGCTTAACAACTTGGGTCCAGGATATCTCAGGGATCACTTGATCCCTTATAACCTTGCCAGATCACTAAGGTCTTCAGGGGAGTCACTGTTAGTGGTTTCCATACTGTGGGTCCAATTTTATGAAACCCCCTTTCAACTGAAGCCAGAGAGGCCTCATCTCCCTGTTGAACTTCCAACAATTATTGAAGACTCCCCCCTCCCCAAGGCTTTTAAACTGAATTCTCATTTTATAGTTATATCTCATTTTTTAGTCTTATTGCATTGGGGTTTTTTGTACACTGCTTAGAGATGGCTGTGGTTATTGCTGAAATAATAAATGATAATGTTTCGTGGGAATTCCCACCAAATGGTGGGAAACAGACCTTAAAGAACTACAATTTCCAGAGTTCCCTGGGAAGAGGGATTGTCAAGCCATTCTAGGAATTGTAGTTCTGTGAGGGGAATGGGGCCATCACCTAATAAATCTCGGCACCCTTAAAAAACTACAGATCCCAGGAGTCTCGGGGGGGGGGGAGCCATGGCTGTTTAAAGTGGTATGATACTGCTTTAAATGTGCAGACGGGGCCTCTATGTGGGTATAATGTTGACATGATTGGCACTGCATATTGTACAGTAACCTCTTAGCATGCTTAATGGTCATTTAAACTTTCAATGTTTTAAATTAAACAGTAATTGTTGAGTTCTCAGAGGTATACGGTAGCGTACTTTGATTCGTTACGGCTATTGTGCTCCCGTGCTTAAATTGTCTCTTACATGGATGGCTCTGAGTACAACTTTATTTGCAGGAAGTTAGGGATATGAAATGACTGATACTAAAAGGAAATGGAGAGGATAAAAGACTTGAAGGAGTTTGCGGTAGTCTTGTTATATTATATGAGCTAGGCCAGGAACAGGGAACCTTCTACAGACCACATTCTCTTTTGGGCAGTCTTTCTGAAGGCGCCATTCCCATGGTGGGGGGGGGGGGGAGGAGTGGTCAGAAGCCAAAGCAACCCCAAACTGTGCCAGCCACAGGACATCTCTTAACGCACCATGAGCAAAATGTAATGAGGGAAGGAAAGAGACATCAAGAAGCTGCTCTACATTTGATCGGGATGGGCCAAATGTTATTTATAGGCCCCGGCTACAGCCTCATTTATTTAATTATTTATTTACAACCCCCCCCTTCATTTGTCACTCTCCCCCCTCCCTCCTCCTTTCCCAATCCCCCATTATTATTTTAAATAAATCACTCTGGCACTCCCATCGTCCTCCCTTCCCTGCTTCCAGGAGAGCCCCCAGCGGGAGGCGAGAAGCTCAGATTTATGGAGAGAGCCGAGAGGGATCCTCATCAGGGGAGGGCACTGAGAATGGAGGGAGGGAAGGTCAACTTAATTTACTTGGAGACATGCAGGCTGGGGGGTGGGGGGGAGGTGTTCATTTGCACAATTCTTCGCTAGCAGCTGGTGCGTGCCATGTTACCAAGGAGGGTCCATTAGCCTCACTTACGGCCGTGCCTCTCCAGGAAATAAGCTGCTCTGGGGCACAAGCCACACTTAGGCACATCAGACTCTGTGTGCATGCACAAAGTGCTTCTGTCGCAGGTAGACCCGAGGCATAAGGAAGCAGGCCTGTTTGTCATTGAGAAGGCTGGGGTGGCGGCAAGAAGGGGAGCAGGAATTTTGGCCGAGGGATTCTACTCAGGACTCAGAGAGAAAGTGCCCCCAACTTTCCCTCTCCTCCTTCCCCAGCTCAGCTTTCATGTATCCCCACAGGCTATCAGGCAATCTCCCTTACCCTCATTCTCCCTAGACTGCCCCCAGCTAATGTCTGCTTCCAATTTCCCCACTACTTTCCATTTCCAGCTAAAGCTCACTTCCTGTTTGCACCACACCAGACACCCACTTCCCATTTCATCTGCACCCAAAAACCCACTTCCTGTTTCCTCCCCACCAGACATTCACATAAAGGTAAAGGGGATCCCTGACCATTTAGGTCCAGTCATGGCCGACTCTGGGGTTGTGGCGCTCATATCGCTTTACTGGCCAAGGGAGCTTCTGGGTCATGTGGCCAGCATGAATAAGCCGCTTCTGGCGAACCAGAGCACCGCATGGAAACGCCTTTTACCTTCCCGCTGGAGTGGTACCTATTTATCTACTTGAACTTGGACGTGCTTTCGAACTGCTAGGTGGGCTAGAGCAGGGACCGAACAGCGGGAGCTCACCCCGTCGCGGGGATTCAAACTGCCCACCTTCTGATCAGCAAGTCCTAGGCTCTGTGGTTCAACCCACAGCGTCACCTGCATCCCAAGACATTCACATACTTCCTGCTAATAGGGTTGCCGTATTTCAAAAAGTGAAAATTCTGTCAGCTTTTTTTTTTTTGCCAAAGTTGTTGAGCTATTTTTAAGGGAAATTGGCAAAAAATGACACAGCTGACATTGATTACCATACATCCAGATTTTCCCAGACATTTAGCCGATTTCCTCCCAGACACTGCTTTCGACTGCAGTATTCCGGGTATTTCTTTCCAGGAAAATCCAGGCATGTGGCAACCCTACCTGTTAAGTGACAGAGGTGAGATTTAAAGAAGGGTGGCAGTGTTCACACATGCCCAGAGGTTTGGAGAGTGGTGAGAAGAGAACAGGTCTGGTCTGCAGTGGCTCCCTGTCTACAGAATGCTCTCCCCAGGAAGGCCTGCCTGGCACCAATCCTGTCATTTGGGTGCCAATCAAATACATTTTTGTTCTCCTGGGCTCTTGTGCAACACCAGTTAAAGGACACTGTACTGTTCAACAGGATAGTGTACTGTTGAATCCGTTTTTAGTAACGTTTTTGCAATTTTATTATAACATCTTTTTTCGTTTGCTTGTAAAGTGCTTCCTTCAGTGGGAAGCGATGTATGCAGTTAATAAACATAACCCTAAACCTTCCTGAACTAGGGAATTAGATGCTAGGCAAGGAGGCTCGTCCTGACCCAAGTGAGTCAAGGCCCAGCTCAGTTACTCACCACAAGCCCCTTTGCTGATGACTTTGATCCGGCGCTGTTGGTTGCATTGAGCCTTTTCCAGCTCGCATTCGTTGCTGTAGGTAGAATAATCCGAGCCACAGACAGGGGCCACCACTGAGGGGCACGTGGTCTTCTTGCACACACATAGTCCCTGGGAGGGGCCCGTTGCACTCCTCTCGCACACGGCGCCAAACCCACACAGCACACCTCGGCACACTGGATGGGAGGGCAAAGAATAAAAAGATAATTAAGCAACGAATGAGGGTTGGTTTGTCAGAAGAGGGAAAGCTGAGCATCAATCTCAACTTTAATATAGTGTGTGTGTTTCCAGCTCAAGTTTCTAGTCCTTATGCCTATGGGGGAAAAGACTGGAAAAAATTATGGCCAATAAGCCTGTGTAGACAATGAACTGGGATCTCAGAAACTCACATGCAAGGTACAGTACTAGCTTAAGAGAACGGACTTCCTGAAGTCACTCTCAGCCTTAGCATCTGTGAAATGGAAACAGTGGCCTTCCAACGGAGTTGTCGTGAGGGCACAGCAACTAAAGTCAACGAAGGGCTTTGTGAATTAATATGCGTTGTGCGAATGCTACATCACAGCAGGATGTAGTGAGATCTCGGGAGGTGATGGAAAGAGGAGCAATTGTGGTAAGAACGGCAATTTGAGATTAAGGAAATGATTCTCAAGATGTGGCACTTTCTGGCTTGGCTCTACAGAATTATGGAGCACACTGCAGAATGCACCCCCAGGGCTTCAGGCAAGGAACATTCCCAGCCTTGAACCTGGGACCTTCTGCATGCAAAAAAGATGCTCTACCTTTTATCCACATCCCTTTCCTTAACAGGAAGGTGGGAAGCTGTTTTATACTGAGTCCTAGAACTACAGAATCATAGGACTCTGTAGGGTTGGAAGGGTCCCATGCAGGAATCACAGGAGCCCCCAGAGTCTGAGAAAAATGAGCTGGGAAGCCCTAGCATGGAAGGCGGCCACTGGCGGGCTGCTCACTCTGCATCCTCAGATCCCCCTGTCCCGTGCTACATCCACCGCTGAGCCACAGCCCTTTCTCTGAAAATAAAGGCTCTCAATAAAGGATTGAAACGGGAACATAGGAAGCTGCCTTATGCTGAATCAGAACTTTGGTCCACCAACCTCAGTGTTGTCTACACTGACTGGCAGCGGCTCTCCAGGGTTTCAGGCAGGAGTCTCTCCCCTGCTGCCAGGATGCCAAGAGGGAAGGCCAGGAGCCCTTTGGCCACCACTTGTCCATCTAGCTCAGTACTGTCTGCACTGACTGGCAGCATCCCTTCAAGTTTCCAGGTAAGGGGACATTCCCAGCTCTACCTGAAGTTGCTAGGGGCTGAACCTGGATCTTCTGCATCAAAGCCGATGCTCTACCATGGAGCTATGGTCTTTTCCCAAAGGAGGAGGCAGCACTAAGCTAAATGGACCCCCCCTTACTAAATCCTAGCACTCCAGGTGATGGTTATCTCTGCATACTTCCTCAAAAGATAGATAGTTTCCTTGGCATGCTTTTTCTCAAATTTATCTATTTAGGAACAGATGCCTGCTTTTTTCTCTCTCTGCGCCCTGAGGCAGATAATGACAAGATAAACATAACCAAACGCATGAAGCCTCCGCTCAATAATCAATGAACAACTCAATTAGCAACCCCCCCAAAAAAAGTCCAGTGACTCAACTCAATAAAGCCATAAAATCAACATTAATCAAAATAGTCTACTGATCACGAATAGTTTTGCAAATAAAATGTGTGTTTGGCGAGGAGGGGAGCTGTAGTGGCATAGCAACCAGGATGCTAGAATGAGAGACCGAGGACCTGGGAGACCGGGGTGCAAATCCACCACGGTGACATTGGGCCGGCCAGTCACTGCCACCCAGCCTAACCTACTTCTCAGGGTTGTTGTGGGAATGAGATGAGGGCGGGGGGGGGGGGGGAGAACCATGGATGCCAGTTTGAGCTCCCTGGAGGAAATGGTGGGATATAAGTGCAATAAATAAATAAATTAAACAGAGGTGTGGGGGGAGGCTGCAGGGGGAGGGGTTGAGCCTGTTGCCAGATTGTTTTGGGTGCGAGTGTCAGAATCTGAGGTTACCTAGGGTTGCCATATTTCAAAAAGTAAAATTCCTGACACCCGCAAAGACCCCAAAATTGTTGAGCCTTAAAAAAAAACAACCACCAAAACCTACCCCAAATATAGTGACTAAGCTTTTTGAACTGTATTCGCTGCTTTTTCCATCCGGGTTTCCCCTCACATTATGAAGAATTTTGCAAAATTCCCTCCCGACGTATGGCAAGCCTAAGGTTACCAGACAATTTGGGAGCAAAAGTCAGCAGCAAGGTTAGTAGATACGGTATGTGTGAACAGCACACCCCAGTGTAGGAGAACTTCAGACCAGGGTGGGATGGCTGAATGTGATCCTTAAGACTGCTCTGTTTGGCCCTCAGGAATCCCCCCAGCCCATGCCCCTCACAAGCCTTGCCATCTGGAGTGTTTTTGCCTGCCTGGAATTTGCCCTAAGAATATAAGAAGAGTCCTCTGGATCAGGTCAAGGGCCCACATAGTCCAGCATCCTGTTCTCACAGTGGCCCATCAGATGCTTCTGGGAACCTGGCAAGCCACTCCTCCCACCATGAACACTTCTTACTTGCCTGGGAAGAAGACGACACAGAGATGTGCATCACATCTTTTGCTTTACGTTCTCTAGCTTAATCCCGCCTCCTTTTGCACCTGGCCCCGCCCACTGCTGGCACACGGTCCCTTGGAGGATGCAGGTACCTCACAAAGTTTTGTTTTCAAAAAGAAATCATGCTTTGTTTTGTTTCTGAAAGTCCGCGAGGCAAAAGAGAGAGGACAGACACATCATAAATCAATCCCTGGTTGCAGAGGCCCTCTCAAGCCAATATACCTGGCAGTTCTCCAAACAAAACTGTTGAATTGCTGTTTTTATTTCTGAGTACACAGTGTGATGTTGTATTGTCCTTTTACTATTTTTTGTTGGGAGCAAAGGTGGCTGGGGCAACCCAGTTGGATGAGATGCATATTATTATTATTATTATTATTATTATTATTATTATTATTATTACGTACAGTGGTACCTCAGGTTAAGTACTTAATTCGTTCCGGAGGTCTGTACTTAACCTGAAACTGTTCTTAACCTGAAGCACCACTTTAGCTAATGGGGCCTCCTACTGCCGCCGTGCCACCGAAGCACAATTTCTGTTCTCATCCTGAAGCAAAGTTCTTAATCTGAAGCACTATTTCTGGGTTAGCGGAGTCTGTAACCTGAAGCGTATGTAACCTGAAGCGTATGTAACCTGAGGTACCACTGTAATAATTTGGCTCTTCTGTTTTTAAATATGCTTGTTCATTGTATGCTTGCTTTGATCTCATTTTTGTTATATTTGCTGCATAAATTCAAACTCCTTTAAAACATTCTGTTTGATTTTTTTATTATTTTTGTTTTAAAATATGGAGTTTCTAGGGGAACTTTCAAGGCTTCGAGCCTCAAAACCACCAACTTGATAGACACACAATAATTACAGATTGCAATTAGGAATGTGGCGGGAGGGTGGGTCGCCTTCCTAATAAGAGATGCACTATTCTTGTTATCACGCATGCTAATCAGAGGAGCCAGCACCAGCCAGTTCCCCATCTAAATTGCAAATGAAGGAGAGGTGCTTGGCTGTTCTTTTTTAATTTGGGAGGTGGGTGGTGGTGGTGGGAGGAATGCCAGGTACGGGAAGCTGAGAAGTGTACACACACACACACACACACACACACACACACACACAGTGTGTGTGTAGCGTGTGACTTTTCATGTCGCCTCCAAAGAGAGGCGTTATCCAAAGCATCAGCCTCAGATCTCGGACACCAGGGTAGCAAATCCTCATTTGGCCCCCAACAGCCTTGGGCAACTTGCTCTTAGCTGAGATGATTCTGTGCATCTTTGATCTCGCACACGCATACTCATCCTTACAACCAAATTTCAGGTGTGTTTTTTTTAAGCTGCAGTCATTGCGCTTTGGAAAGCGTTGCGCAAATGGAGATGTTCTGGCACCTTCCGTAGATCTGCAGTCTTTTTCCGCTCAGTGCAGAATGTGGGCCCTTTTGGGTAGAAAGAAGGAGGCAGGAAGTGGCCTAAAGACACAAGGGCCCCCTCCAAACACCTATTACGTCCACACCGCCCATTTAAACAACATTTAAATCATGCTTCTCCCTTTCTCAAAGAATCCTGGGAACTGTAGTTTATCAAGGGTGCTGGGAGTTGTAGGTCTGGGGATGAACTACAGTTCCCATGATTCTTTGGGAAGGGGGAGATGTGCTTTAAATGGACAAAGCCATAGTACATTTTTTTGCAAATGTAAAAAGCCAGCCCTTTATCACACATTTTGTGATGATTTGTGCTCTTGATGTGATGAATTGTGCTGAGCCTCTCCAATTCAGGCAGGATTTCCTGATCCACAGGCTCTAAGGCTTCAATCCAAACCCCTGGCAGGGAGCTGCGGGCTTAATGGAGAGGTGGCGCTGTGACACCCACAGTCCTGCCACTCATGCTGTCTACCCATTAGGTGGAAAGTGTTCAGCAGAGTGATGCTGTAATTTCTGGCTCCTTCCTCACCTGACTTACAGTTAAAGGCCAAAACTCAGTGGTAGAGCCTTCTGCTTGGCATGCAGAAGGTTCCAGAGAGGTGCTGCCAGCCTATGTAGACAATATTGGGCGAGATGGACTGGGTATAAAGCAGCTTTCTCCATTCCTCCGATCTTCACCCCCTTGACCTCCCCAAGCTGACAAGTGCTTCCATCTCTCCTTGCTGCTCCTTTTACAATCACTTCTTCCTCTCTCTCCCTTCCCTTCCCCTCTCTATTTGTAGCAAAATTCCTACTCAGCCATGAAGCTTTTGGGCTAGCCAGGGGTCAGAAACTTTTTCAGCAGGGGGCCAGTCCACTGTCCCTCAGAACTTGTGGGGGGCCGGACTATGTTTTGAAAAGGAAAAAAAAAAATCCTATGCCCCACAAATAACCCAGAGATGATATTTAAATAAAAGCACACATTCTACTCATGTAAAAACACCAGGCAGGCCCCACAAATAACCCAGAGATGCATTTTAAATAAAAGGACACATTCTACTCATGTAAGAACACATTGATTCCCAGACCGTCCATGGGCTGGATCCGGCCCCTGGGCCTTCGTTTGCCTACCCATGGGCTAGCCTTTGTCTCTCAGCCTACCTCACAGGGTTGTTGTCAGGACAACCTGGGGAAAAAGTAGGAACGCCATCCTGAGCTCCTTGGAGTAAAGGTAGGATATCAATAGAGAAAGAAAGGAAGGAGAATTGGCATAATTAATTATTGCCCTCAATAATTCTGTTGATTTATTGCTGCTTCTGTGAGGATTGATTTTTGCTTGTTTGCTTGTTTGTAAAAATATTGCTGCTTAACTATGTTTCTCATATATATATATATATATATATATATATATATATATATATATCTCACACGGTTCAGATTCCTGCTTGGCCATGAAGCTCACTGGGTGTGGCCTTGCCGTCAGTCACTGCCTCTCTCGGCCTAACAGACTTCACAGGGTTGTTTGAGGGATTAAGTGGGGAGAGGGAGAGCCATGCCCCTTGGGGTCCTTGGACAAAACAGGGATATAAACACAATAAATAACAAATAAATCTCTCTCACCATTGCCTTGTGGATCCTGGGGGATGGAGAGCTGGGGCAGAAATGTCAAAAACACATAAATGCCCTGGAATGTTTGTCTGTGTTAAGCACAGCTCCCCTCATGCCCTCTCCACCTTCACAATGCACACACACACACCTATTATGCATTTCTCCCCGTTACCGATTTAGTTATATGTATATTTTAATTTATAATTGTATAGGGACATCGCAGACCCACACGCAAAGAGCTGCGTTCTACGGACAAAGCGCCCAGCTAAGGAAATGGCCTGGCCTACATAACAGCGGGAGAACGGAAATAAATAAAAAATAAATGAATAAAAAAAGATAATGTGTGGGAAAAGAGAAATCATAAAAGGGGAGAGGAATGCTTTTTTTAAGAAAAAAGGAAAAAGAAAAGAAAAACAGCACGCTTGCCGGCGGTTCATTTACACTTCAATACTTGGGCGCCTGGCTTCAGCTGCCTGGAGAGAGTTTAAGCTCATATGCACAGCAACAATGCACAGCGCTAAGAGACTAATATCGTCAAATAAATAAAGAAGACGACGAAGAAGAAGAAGCTTTCGTTCGCTCCTGCCCAATATCTAAAAGCAATTTATCATTTTTATGAAGCTCTGTGGATCGTCTCTTTCTCAGCATATATATATATATATATATATATATATATATATATATATATATATGAGAGAGTCTTTTTCTGGAAACAACCCCCCCCCCCATTTTTGCACAGTGAGATAAGGGGGTGGGGAAGGGAGGCGAGAAAAGCAAAATGGGGGTCTAAAAATGCAGAGCAAGAGAGGGATTGACTTGATGATTATTTCCTTCCCTTTCTCCACCCCCACATCCAGCCAACCAGCCCACTCCCCCCCCCCCCGCACCCTGGCTGCCCTCCTCCCCGTCCTCCTTGTGCTCCTTCTTCCTGGAGCTGAAGTCTTAAAAGAGTTTGTAGTGCATTATCAAGCTGTCACTCCGAGAGCGAGGAAGGCACAGAAGACAAAGCGTCTCGGTGGCACTGGGAGAAGACATACGTGTTGGGAAAAGGTCCGAAGGCACATTGGCACCTCTTGCCAAGCTGTGGGGGCTGGAGCTCAATGGTCAAGAAAAAAAATGAGCTGTAGCTCAGTGGTTAGAGCATTTGCCCGGCATGCAGAAGGTCCCGGGTTCGACCCTGCCCCTGGCATCTCCAGGTAGATCTGGGAGAGACTCTCTCCCTGAATCCATGGAAAGCACCTGCTAATCAGTGTATCCCCTACTGAAGCCATCCCTGCAGATTAAAACCTTCTAGATGCAAGAGCTGTAAGCATCTCCTTTGCATGCAGAAGGTCCTGAGTTCAACCCCTGGACACTCCCATTCAGAAAAGGGTGATGACATTTTTTTCCCCACCCCAAGGGCAACATTCCCTTAAGGGAAAGCTTGGAACGGGGGAGGCACAAGCCAGTAGTGGGCGGAGTCAGAGGCAAAAGTGGGCAGGGCAAAGTGTGTAAATTATTTTTGCACACTAAACTGGTTTCTACTCACACCCCATGCAGGCAAGGGAATGCATTGGTAAACATCATCATTATCATCATCATCATCATCATCATCAAAAATAGCTGTTACAGTGGTACCTCGGGTTACAGACGCTTCAGGTTACAGAAGCTTCAGGTTACAGACTCTGCTAACCCAGAAATAGTACCTCAGGTTAAGAACTTTGCTTCAGGATGAGAACAGAAATTGTGCGGTGGTGGCATGGCGGCAGCAGGAGGCCCCATTAGCTAAAGTGGTACCTCAGGTTAAGAACAGTTTCAGGTTAAGAACGGACCTCTGGAATGAATTAAGTTCTTAACCTGAGGTACCACTGTACTGTTATTGTTATTTCATTTTTATGCCACACATCTGACTGAGTTGCCCCGTGAATAAACTGTCATCATGACCATCATGAGCAGGCAAGAGGGCCTTCTTGGTAGTGGCACCCACCTTGTGGAACGTCCTCGTATCAGATGTCAAGAAGATAAGCAACTATACAATATTTAGAAGACATCTGAAGGCAGCCCTGTAGAGGGAAGTTTTTTTTAATGTTTTATCTTTTTTTTATATATGCTGGAAGCCGCCCAGGGTGACTGGGGCAACCTAGGCAGATGGGTGGGGTACAAACAATGAAATTATCATCATCCCCATTGTCCACCGTGACTGGCAGTGGCTCTCCAAAGTTTCAGAGAGGGAAGATTCCCAGCCCTACCTGGAGATGCCAGGAAATGAACCTGGGATCTTCTGCTCTACCAGAGATTCCTGTACACACACACAGCTATCTTCCCATGCTCTATCCAGGTAACAAAGACACGTTATCACAATCCTAAAGTCCATCCCTGCCATGCAAAAGCCATTACAGACGGGGCATGGAATAAGGCTGGGTGAGGGGTGTTGTTTGGGGAAGGGGGGTGGCCTAGAGAGACTCAGGTGGGCCAGAGAGAGAGGTCTGCAGAGGCGGGTCTGAGTTTTCACACCCCTGTCTGAGTGCATCCCAAGAGATAGTGGCAAGTTCAACCCCGAGGCTGTATCAGGCGCCCTGCTTTGCTTCTGTCGCCCATGTTGGTCTGAGACTGAGCCCATCCCCTCGGTTGCGAGATAACTTCCCCTCCTTTCCCTATTTCATTCTGTCAGGGCCAAGGCCTGGTGAATAATTCAGAGCAGGTTCAGCGAGGCTCTCGTGCCTCTGCCTCCCCTGGCAGGGCCGGGAGCGTGCGAGGACGCAGCTGGATGGGGAGGCCATGAAAGATATATGAATGTGGAGTGGATGGCATATGGCTGAGTTGCTTCGCAGTCCTCCCGGCACCCTATTTATCCCCTCCAGCCGTACCTTGCTCCAGCATATCTGCCCCAAGCCAGGGCTGCAGCAGGGTTGAGGGGAACCATTGCAACAGTCACACTGCAAGGGATTACTGCAGAAGGCCCCGGGTTCAATCCACAGATGGAAGACATCTGCCGCAAACTCTGGAGAGATCTTGCCAAACAGTGTAGACCCAAGGGCCACATGCCCTTCTTGGCAACCTTTTGAGGGCCACATGCCAGTGGTGAGCGGGACCAGAGGCAAATTTGAGCAGGGCAACAAATGTAAGTGTTCGCCTTTGTCCAGCAGGCCAGTTGCATATTCGCACCCTCCTCTGTGTCCTCCATCCATCTCCTCTCATTCCATGGGCCAACTTTGACAAGGGGGCAGCACAAAGATGACAGGTGATTGACAGGTGAATAATCCCACCCACTTGTCCAATTTGACTCCTGGGAGTGATGGGTGGAGACAGAGCAGGACTGAACTGCCCATCAGGCGACATTACCCATCCATGCGATATTACCTGATAGGTGGGCGTGGCTTATCAAAGCCTGGTGTCTCCATCCGAATTGGAACCCCTGACAGGCCAAAACTGGCCTGCTGGTTCCCTGTCCTGGTGTACAAAATTATAGAGTAGTGCAAGTACTGTTGAATATCAGCTTATTTCTGGCTCCTCACTGCTGTGATAAGGATGGGGATATAACCCAGGAACATGCTTACATCAGCATGCTTACCTGGGTGCCTGAATACATGAGAGAAAACATCTGAAAGGGCATGGTTCCCTGTCCAGAGAGAATGAAGTGACAATCTTGTACGTAAACAGCGCACAAGGAATTCTGTGCTTGTCTGAACTGGGCTGCAGTCAAGAAATTCCAGAGCACCGTCATCCTCGTAACCCTTTGAAGGACGGAGGAGGTTTTCAGACATCCTATTGCCAAACTCCTGAGCATCTGCTAAGGAATCTTGTGGCTGCCGTTAGTTATCAAAACCAACAAACAGAGAAGCTTAAAAAAAACAAACCATCAGCAGTCTATCACCACGCCTTCCCTCGCCACTGGCTAGGCGCCTGTGATGTCACGGAATGTTTGTGAGCATCCTAGCCACTCAGAGGCGGCTGGTGAGATGCAAGCAACAGAATGTTGACAATCAGAGCAAATCTCTGAAAGGAAGCAAAGGGTCAGTGACCATGGGAGGAGTGGGGGGTGGGGAGAAAAACAGCCATCTATCTTGCCAGCTGCTCCTTGATTGAACAAAGAGTGATATATTGTGGTGGGATCAGAAGGAAAGCCACCTCGGTAGGCCCAGGTGTATTCCTTCACACACACACACCCCACTTTGGGTTAATTCCAATCACTAAGCTAACGCTTCCTTCGGTCTTTTCCATTAAAAGGATGGTTTGCCACAGCTGTGCTGTAGATGGATGTTTGCTGGGATGGAAGGGCAGGAAGACAGGGCGGGGAGTCAGGGAAGGAGGAAGGACAGCTCCATTCTTCCAACCCTTCTGGCTGTACATGAAGATGCTGCTTACTCATACTTGTTACTGAGACAGTAGGAGATAATAATAAAGCTTTTTTTTTTTAAGGCTACAAATTATTTTAGCTGTCAGGGTCAATTAATCAAAAGTGGGCAGCTCAGCTACCCCAAAGGAGTACAGGAATGAAATCTGTTATTAAACCTTCTGCTCCTAAAACACACAGGAGAAAGGGGTTGGGGTGGGCGGGTGGGGGGCTTAAGTGGTGGTCTTCTCAAAGAAAGGGCAAGGAGCACTTAGCCCCCTCCGAAGCCTTTTCTTCTTATTAGAGAGGTCCCTGGATCTTCGCAAAAGGTGCTTATTATCGGCCATTATATCTTACTGACTCAGCTGGGGTCCAATCTACTGAGCAAACAAAGAAAGATCCACTTCCTTGTGCATCACAGGGAAAGAAACAAAGGGAATGGCTTTTTTTAAAAAGAAATAATTAATTTAACTGGATTTTTAGCTGGAGGGCTAGCAGCCACCCCCTTTTCACCTCGGCCCTTCCCCTCCTTAACTGCAGCCCCTTGGGGTGATGAGATGCACTGGAAGGCTAGTTTACTGTACCCGCAATACTTCTGCAAAAGAAAGCAATCGGCTAGGGTTACTCCCCCCCCTCCCCCCGCAAAAAATATATAGGAGTGACAAGCTGCATCTGCCCCAATGCTGATTTCTGATGCAACTGTAAAGGGTGCAGGAGTCTTGAACTCTCTCTCTTATTTTCTCTCTGTCTGCTGCTCCTTCTAGTTAATCAATTACCTTAATGGATGAAGAAAAGCTTAAGCTGACTAAAGAGGTGCCCCACATAATTTAGCAAGACATTTTACTACGCCTTCTAATAGCAACCTCAGGTAGTGAGCACCAGCTGGATTATAGCCAAAACAGGGCTACAGAGAATCCAAGCAGGAGGTAAAAGCATACCCAAGGTGGGTAGGGAACAGTGAGGGGCAGATCCTAAGGTTTACAGCAACATACCAAAACCTTACACCCAAATCTTAAGGGGAACCAATTGGGATTGAGTATTGTGTTGATGACCCCAACATTACAATTACGTTCAAATCCATCTGGATTTAAGGATGGGCACCCGGGTTTGCTTCCTCTGCCCTTCCTGTCCCATTTTCCTTGTGTGTTGTGTCTTCTGGATTGTATGCCTGTGGACAGGAGCTGTCAACTTTCAATTGATTATATGTAAGCCACTGTGGGAGTCTTTTTGGCTGAAGAACGAAGCACAAACGCACTAAATAATAAAATAAATGAATGCCCTGTGTTTGCAAGGAGGGGTCTTAATCCGTAGCTTTGGTTCCACCAGCAGGGGGTGGGGGAGATGGATTTCTCTCCAAGACACTTCTAAAAAGCCAGGATGAATAAATGAAATGAAGGCTTTAATGCGCCCAGTGAAATGTTAAAAACATGGAACAGGTTTAAGATAATTGGCTCCATCATTGCAGGTGGAAGTCAGAGGGGGGTGGTGATGGTGGCCTGTGTTTTGAGTCAGAAGGTACTCTCCCCCCACACTGCTGAAATGGGAGTCCTTTATATGCAATCAAAATTCCAGGCGTCTTGGCAGAAATGAGTCTAGTAAAGCAAGGGAAAGGAATAATCAAATGGGAAAACTTACCAGGAAAAATAAAGGATGAATGTTTTAAGGCGCGGACTGAGCAACGCTTTTAAACCCACAGTTAAATTAAATTAAGGCACCGTGGGGGGTTGTCCCATTTATTTCGAGTGTGCCTGGCTAAAAGAGGAACCCAAATTGGATAAGAAAGGGTGGGGGGTGGCGGGGGATCCTCCATACGAAGCGTGATGCGAAATGGTCTTGGGATTCCCACTGTAATAAACGCGACAGCCGATTCCTGATTAAATATCAAACTGCAGGTGGGCTGTTAAGGGATGGGAACATTCTTGTTAGATTATTGCGTCTGAAATGAAATCTCATCTAAAGGTGCCATGGCAATCTTTTATTCCTCCACAGACAAGGGAAGATGCCTTTGTGCACAGCAGGCTGAGCGGGTTCAAGAGAGAGGGAGAGGGGGAGTCAAAGCCAGGCCAGCCAGCATCCCTGTTTCTGACGCTTAGGGAGTGAGCCTATTTCAGGGATTCCGGGCTGCTGAATACATACAAAACTGACTATGACTTTTCTTCACACTTGACAGCAGATCTGTGTCAACAGAGCCCGTCAGGTACTTGAAGTGTGATTATCAGTCCTTCTCCTTTCCAGGATAAACACACCCAGTTCCTTCAAGCTTCCCTTCAATACCACAGCCATCTTTGCTGCTTTCTTCTGAACCTGTTCCAGTTTCTCTGTTTCCTTCTTGCGATGCTCTTCTATGGAGTCAGAGCACTGGTCCATTTACTCCAGGAAAGGGGACCCTCATACCTGGGGACCAGATGCAGCCTTCCAGGACTATCTGGCCTTCAGAATTCTCCTTGGGTCACAACCCCTTCTCTTCAGGCCACACCTCCTTTCCCAGACCACACCCCTTATCTTCAGGCCACTCCCTTCTCAGGCAACACTGATGCCCTGCATCCTCCTTGTGTGCTTTTGCCCAGTGATAACATGTGATGACACCTCTTGCTGGCCTGGATGGAGAGAGGGAGGTCTGCAGATAATCCGACTTTTGTGTGGCTGCAATGTAACCTACTGCACAGAGGTTAGAGTCGCATCCATGGCTCCACCCATTTTTGCTTCTGGTCACTCACCATATGTTTCTTTGCTTTTGCACACAGTAGGTCACACTGCATCGTGGATTTTGTAGTATTACAGCTCGATAAACAAGTATTGTTGGGAATGGGCAATATTACAGGTGGAAGACTTGGTAAGAAAGGTTTGGAACCACTGGAGGGATAATTGTGCTAAAAAAAGTTGGGGGGGTGACATGATTTGAACTGTGGTCCAACAACAACCACATTGGCTAGTCTGGCTGTAGCTGAATAAGCACGCACTGGACTTGAGGGGAAGCTCCTGATTCTAGTAAACCTGCCCCAGCTTAATGCAATTGCAAATTCCAACCCCAATCCTTTTTCTTTTTTTTTTTTCAGAGTCTGGCAACAAGCCTATGTATTGGGGAGTGGGGGCAGCAAGAACAAGAGACGTGTTGCAGAAGATCAATTATAGTGTTAGCCTAAAACCTTCAAGAACGGCAGAGACTCCTGGAAAGGATTGGATTAGCAGGTGGAGACCACAGAGGGGGGGGGGCGGAGAGCAGGAGCTGTGTAGCTGACCTTTTCCAGCCCTCACCACCACCACCACCCGTTGCTGTAGGAAAAGAGGGGGGAGTGAGAGAAAGGGGGCAAAGGTTTGTCAAAACAAAATCCACATCCCTAAGGCTTACTCGTCAGTAAGCACATGCAGGGTCTGCAATCTTGCTGGGGAAACAAAGCGTGTGATTGCCTACTACTCCTAATTTGCCTCACTAACAGTGACGCACCTCCAATTTCCGCATGCTTCCCTTTCCTACTGACTGACCTGTTTCCAGGAGGGTTGTGGGAGGGAAAGAATTAACAAGGGGAATAATTTGAGGAGAGGTATGTTTGGCAAAGGAAGGTGAGATGGTCCCAACCCCAAACATGTGCGGAATGGCGAGGGCAGGATGTTTGCCTGGGCCTGGCTGAGCAAGGGGAGGAGGAAGAGATGGATGTCACTGCTCATCCCTTCAAACAGGTAACCCGAGTCACTTTCTGTGGTGTAACAGCTGTCCTGATGGCTGCATTCACTGCCTCCTCTTCCCCCACCCGCTGGGACCAGATGGAGGAGCGGAGTGCCAATGCCAGTTATAACAGCAAATTAACAAGAATGGCTTCCAGACCCCACCCAGACAAGTGGAGACACCCCCAAAGAATGTAGCCCCCCCCCACTGAAACAGGAGGGGGTGTCCTCGCTTTCCCAGAGCAGTCACACCGACAACATACACAAACCAAGCCACAGCAGAAGTGACCCGTGGAAAGGAGTCTTTATTCCAAGTCAGGCAGAGCCCTGGTAACACGGGCAAAATGGCAGGAATGAAGCAGCTGGAAACCCTATAAATAAAAAAAGCAAGAAAAGGCCCCAGAAGAAAAAGAGAGCGTGCATTGTGGGGGATTTCAGAGTCGCCTTTTTTTCACAATGGGGCGGAGAAACAGGACAAAGGGTTCCAGGGACAAGCAGAGCAGGGAGAAGGGGATGGTGTGCCAAGCAATATGAAGGTATGAAGATTAGACAACAAAAGGTGGATAGGAAGCTCCAAAAGCAATGCTGAATCGCTAGGGTATCTCCAGAGACTGCCTTCCAGGCCCTTGTGAAATAACTTCACTGTGGTCAGATAAGAGAGATTCTGGGGAAGTTCTCCAGAACCAGAAATGAGCTTCTTCAGGGTGGCAATGCTGAGCTCAAAGGAATGATCCTGATTTATCTCCGTCTCGGATTAAATTCTGAGGGGGCGGGGCAGGGGAATCTTGGCTTGCACGGTCCTAAAACACCTAATGCAACCCAACCCTGGAGACTTTTATGGCAAGAAGTGTTTTCTGGTGGGTCACTGTTTGCACTTCACCACCCATCCTCAGATGCAATCCTATGTGGGTTTAATTCAAAGTAAGTTCCGCTGCGTTCCATTTATTTATTTATTTCGCAAAATTTGTAGGCCTCTTGGTTGCAAAAAAAACAAACAACAAGCCCCAAAGCGGTTTGCAAAAAGAATGAAACAATGAAACAAATAGTAAATAAAAAACAGTTAAAAACAACTAATTAAAACAGTAAAAAATAAAAATAAACATAAGATAAGAACAGTTTTTTAAAAGTCTGGATAGGCTGGCCTAAACAAAAATGTTTTTAGCAGGCACCAAAAGGTGTGCAGTGAAGGCACTTGCCTGATGTCAATAGGCAGGGAGTTCCAAAGTGTGGAACTCTTACAAATACAGTGGTACCTCGGGTTAAGTACTTAATTCGTTCTGGAGGTCCGTACTTAACCTGAAACTGTTCTTAACCTGAAGCACCACTTTAGCTAATGAGGCCTCCCGCTGCCGCTGTGCAACTTCTGTTCTCATCCTGAAGCAAAGTTCTTAACCTGAAGCACTATTTCTGGGTTAGCGGAGTCTGTAACCTGAAGCGTATGTAACCTGAAGCGTATATAACCTGAGGGACCACTGTACGGAATGAGTATTATGTGGCAATTGTAACAGATCAAAGTAGTCAAGTGTTGTATGCGGGGTCAGACAATCTCGCAGGTAAATTGGTGTTAAATGGGGTTTACTCCCATTTTAAATGAGCATAGGATCGTGGCCTAAGAGCGTAATCCTATACATCTCTTCTCAGAAGCAACTGCAGGAAAATCCAAAGTCAGAACACTTGATCGTGACATTGTAGAAAAATTCCCAGCAACTGGTGTCACTTAAGTGGTATATTTGAAATCTCAACACATTTCAACTTACAGATCACCAATTGATGTCTGCAGGGGTTGGAGAGCAGGAGGATATCTTTGTGCAATTTGAATGGGGTTCTGCAGTGTCAGATTAAACCAGGGCAGATTTAATTAGCCACTCTCTCCTGCTTATGTCCTCTATTTTGGCAGCCTCCCTGTCTGCACTTGTTGCAAAGTGTGGAAAAAAGGCAGGCAAGCAGACCGATTGTTATTTTCAAAAGCTGAGTGGGGGTGGAAATAGCAAGTCTCAACAGCAGAACAAATTTAGCAGCTGGCTAGTTTTCTGCCCAACTTGTTTACTCTGAAGTAAGCCTTCCTGATTTCAGTGGGCACTTCTGATAAATGCTGCAATGGGTTGTGGTGTCCTTTAAAATGCTAAAAAATATCCTCCCTGAATCAATTACATTGGGGTGAGCCAGTTTTAAGGGGGGCGACGGGACCATAATGATGTCAGGTGACTGACAGGTAGGTGGCCCTGTCAGAGGTGGTTTGCAGGGGTCAGGGATATTGAGTTGTATCCAATGTTAGCCCTACTAAGAGTAGAGCTATTAAAATTAACCATCATGGCTAACTTGTGGTCCATTATTTACAGTAGGTCTCTTCTAAGCAGATCTTAGTTGGAAAGAGCCCAATGATCACTACATGGAAGTATAGCATGCCCAATACTTTTTAAGGGTCTGGCGTGAGAATTCTAAGTAGAGAATCTGGTAACATTGAGATAGATTCTTAAACCTGTTTCCCTTTTTTAAAGCAAGCTCTTCACTCAAGAAAACAGGTGCAGGAGTTGTCAGAAGCCAACTTTACAGCCGCAAAGGTGTGTTGCAGGAGGTAAATCCACATCAGTCCTTCTTCCACCAGAAGACCCACATAGGGAGACCCACACAAGGTTGGGGCAAGGGCTTGATTTGAAGCTTGGTTCCCAAACCCAGTTTTCTAGAGCCACAGGTCAGCCTTGAGAAGATAGGAAGGAATAATAGAGAGAGTACCCTCAAGCATGTGCAGAGTTCCCTTGAGGTCAGGGGACTTGGCTTCTGGGTAACCCCCAGCAACCTTCTGGTATTGAGCTGACAGCATCTGCCTTGCATACAGAAAGTCTTGGGATCAATTCCTGGCACCTCCAGGTGTGGCTGTGAATGTACCCTGCCTGAAACCTAGTGCATTCTCTGCTAGTCAGTGTAGAGAGTAGATGGAGCAATGGCCTGACTCAGTTTCCTACGCTGGAAAGAGGGGATCCATCCTTGTAAGCAATCTTCCTGGCTTTTGTTCTGAATCCGAATCTCTCTCATTTAAAGCATGATGTCCATTTGGCAGTCTGGAGGGGATCCAGATCACACTCTCACCAAAAGACACACACACAAACTCATCCCTTGCCACACAGGATGCGGTAGAAAAAACAATCAGAAAAGCTCAGCAGGAAAGGCGATTAAAACTCCAGGGTGGGAGATAGGAGCGTAGGATTTACCTAGTTTCATAGCTCTTAAAAAGTCTCCAAAGGCAGAAGCACTGGGATGGAAAAATAAACACTCCTCCTGCATGTACACGAACACAGAGCTCTTCTGTTTGGGTCCAAACATGCAACGAGATGCTTTTTGGAAGGGAAGGGGTGGGGAAAGAGGGAGCTGGAGCAGAGAAAGCCTACAGGCAGCAAAAGGGACCATCTCCAGTGTTCACATTGAACCAACTAGCAGTTATGCAAAACTATCATATCGTGGTTCGGTTACCATATGTACATATTTGCAAATGATGGTGGAATGCAAGAGCTTGCTGAAGCCCAGTGGAGGCTGGTCCATTAGAATAGCTCGGGAGCAGTCTCACCAACCTCAGAGGGTCCCCAACCAGCCTTCACCTGGAATGGGGATGGAACTAGAATTAGTTGGCTCTGCCTGTCATTGGTCCTGGCCACGCCTGTCATTAGCTCGGTCTCCGCCTACTGTTGGGCTCCTTGCACTTCTGCCTTGCCAATCTGAATGGGAGCAGGTCGAGGTTCACCAGAAAACCGACTAGTAAGCTTGGTGCATGTGTTGCAGAAATTCCGCTTTGGTCTACAGTTGAAAGGATTGGGTTTGTTTTTGAAAGCTCACTGGCAGTAAAAACAAACAAACCACACCCTGTACGTAGGAATTTATCACATCAGAGGCCATGCTATCCTCTGTGTCTTGATATTTATTTAATAAATTCATTTAAAATATTTCTAAACCTCTTAATATTTTTTTAAAATCTCTTGGTCGGGTACATGGTGTACAGTATATAAAACACAATATCCATTAAAACAGAATTACAGTCTCAAACCAATAAAACAGTGTAAAGACATCACATAAACAGCAAATGAAACAGAGCTTCAGGAGACTCATATGCTAGCGAACTACATGATGTTCTTGGGAGGGAGGGGTATACAAGTTTGTAGTCCTTAGGGCTAAAAAATGTTTATCTTTCAGCTTAAGGTCCCCAAATGTGATAGGTAAAAAGCTGCACAGGTATGATCCAGTGACATCCTCGATTCACGGGACACAAAACAGATTTCCCCATCTCTAGGCTGTCGGTTGCTGAGTAAAAAGGCTACTAAAGCAAAGATGTGTTTATGGAGCAAATAATCAAAATATTAGGTTCATAGTCAGCGACAACTGCTTCAAAGTACTGGGGAGGAGGAGGAATACAGCGATAGTATATAAGAAAGGAGAAAAATATTTTAGGCCAGTTACACAGAGTTACACTACGTCCTTCCCCCCCTAACCCAGTTAGACAAAGGGGGAGGATTGGCCCCCTTAAAGAAAAGTTACACTGCTAGAGGCTTTGGGGAATATTCTGCAGAGGGCAATTTAGCCTTGGCAGCAGGGGGCCGAAAATAGGCTGCCTAATTGAGTAGGCTGTTCTCTACTTCTAATGGGTATTGATGGGCCACAGAGGCAAGATTTGTCTACAGGTTGTCGTTGTGCATACCTCAAGGATGTATTCCCCAGGTAACTGGTAGGCGTGCCAGGGCAGGAAAGACAAACTCGAAATACACCAGCATGCACAGAACAAAGAGTTGCAATAAAGCCTATCTCTCTCTAAGGCAAGGGTGTGGGGGCCTTCTACCTGTCTCCTGCCTTATTCCAGCAGTAGGTGGGTCCAAAGGGGGTGGGCTTCCTGGACCAAACTGCAATTCCTGGAACAGAATTGCAATTATTTGCAGGATGCCATGCCAGTTTTACTGGGGAAAGGAGGAAATATACATTTTCAGTGTACAGATACCCTCTGTGGTGTTATTATTATTATTTTAAGTGTTATTGAAAGTGTCATTTGTAAATTGTTCACTGAGGTATCGCAAATGGGTCACTGGAAAAAGGTTTCGTTTCCTTCTTGGATGCCCCAACTCCAGAAAGGGCAAATCCAAATGAAATGGGAAGGGGGAAGAGCTCCTGGCTGGCATTTTAATGCCAACTATGTTGTGTGAAAGCTGCAAAAGCTGCAAAAGGCACTCATGAGAAGCAACAATCCCAAAATACACACCCATCCGGAAACTCCCTACATTAGAAGAAATGGAAGGCAATGAAAATGCCAACCATTTGTAACATCTTAAAAATAGGGAAATGTGATTTACAGGATTGCAGTGGTAGTATTTCTGGCGTCAATTATTATGGCCTCTGCTGGCGTACACAAATGGCACCCTCTTAATCAAGCAGTGTCCTCTTAATCCTGACTGGGGGTTGCAAAAATATTTTGCATTTCCAGAATCTAGCATTTGAGTTCTAAGCCCTCAACAGGAGCTGAACAATTCCCAGGTTGCTTCCAGATAGCCTGTTTATTGAGCATCTATTCTGATTTGTTTGTGGGGAGGTTAGACAATGCTGAGCCATTGTTATCCTGCACTTTACAGGGCACTTCCCCCATCACTTCCCATCATCAACAAACTTTTTTTTGAGGGTAGCGGCTTTGCTGCCCAAGAGCTCCAAATCAACATCAATTGTGCAGCTTGGATTTGCCAGTATGTGTTTCAATCGCACCCGAAATGCTGACAGCCAAAAGGGGGGGGGGACAACCTCAACCTTTGGGTGACCCGTGTTCCACCCCTCTTCACTATTATCACCACAAGCCGAGAGTACATTATAAATTTCCCTGATGTCAAACACTGGAGTTGGGGGTGGGGAAGCAATGAGGCTTTGAAGAACTGCCTTTATTAAGAGTCTGAGGCCCACACTGCGCTCTCTCAATCCCTCTCCACTCCCCAATTTTTCCTCCTCTTTTGAAGAAAGAAAGACAAGCGAATGGTCGTAACTCAATGGCAGAGCATGCATCTGATTTGAATGCAGAAGGTTCCAGGTTTGATCCTTGGCATCTCTTACAAGAGCTGCCACTGAAACCCTGGAGGGTTGCTGCCTGCCCGTGCAGGCAGTGCTGAGCTGCGCTCTGACTTGGTACAAGGCAGCTCACTATGAAAACACAAATCATCTCGAGCAAACCTGGAAGTGTCAGGGGCTTCAAAGACAATGGGGTTTTTATTCCTACAGGTATTTTGCAAAGGATACACATGACCCCCAAAAGGTGGGGGGGAGGATAAAACCTATACACACACACCCCACACATACACAAAAAGTCACTCAGGGATGCCAGTGACGAGTGATGGGGAAGAGAGGAACCATACTGACAGGACAGGAAAGGCCAACATGAATTCTGCATGAGGCTGAGGTGTACGTTGCCATGGAGACCTGTTAGGCCGGAGATCCAACTGAGACAGTGTACAGTCACTCCTCCACTGCAGGCCCTCCCTCCCCTCCATCAATATTAATTATATCACCCCAGGCTTGTTCGAGGAAGGGGGAGGATTCCCGCTAGTTTTTGCAGGCTCCGGTGGAACAGCTGGAGGCCGCCCTATTTAAATACAGCGGAAAGGCTTGGGAAAACAAATACAGGTTGCAGGAGAAACACACTGCGGGCACGTACAAGGGCGACGACGGCAAGAGGCTCACACACCCAGCCCTTCCAGACACCTTGCGGCATCATTCGGAGCTTGGGACCAGGGTACGGATGGTACCCATCGCCCAGGATAGGCACTGGAGGCTTTCTGGTGGAATCCCGCCGAAGCCACGTGGGCACAGCAATGTGTCGGAAAGTTTCAAAATCCAAACCGCGCAAGTCTGTTGCTCATGCATGGATCGGTCTGACAGTAGTCCCCTCTACGACAGGGGGATCTTTTTCACCCCGAGGGCCACATTTGCTTCTGGGGGCCGCATGCAAGGCTGGGCAGGGGCAAAGGTAGGCAGGGCAGTGAATGCAGATTTTAACTTTGCACATGTACAAGCTGCTCTCTGTCCTCCTTCAATGCATGCAGGAGGCATTATCAGAAGGGCACATTCCTTTAAGAACATAAGAGGGCTAGTCCAGCATCCTGTTCACACAGCAGTCCACCAGATGCCTCAATTCGAAGCCCCCAAGCTGGATCTGAGCGCAAGAACACTCTCCTCACATGCAATTCAGAGACATTCTGCTCCAAAAGTGGCCCTCAAGAATAACTAGGTGCTGACCAGAGACACAGTGGGTGTGTTTTTCCTGAAGAAAAGATGATTCGAGATTAGACATGGCAGCCAGGGGTGCCAACTTGAATAAAATATTGTGGGGCCCAGGTAAGTCCCGCCCCGCATAATCAATCACATGGCGCAGTGCACACACACAGCATTTGAATGCCAATGCCCATAACTTTGTGGGGCCCTGGTCCCCTCAAATACAGTGGTACCTCGGGTTGCATACACTTCACGTTACATACACTTCAGGTTACAGACTCCGCTAACCCAGAAATAGTACCTCGGGTTAAGAACTTTGCTTCAGGATGAGAACAGAAATTGTGCAGCGGCAGCAGGAGGCCCCATTAGCTAAAGTGGCACCTCAGGTTAAGAACCGTTTCAGGCTAAGAACGGACCTCTGGAACGAATTAAGTACTTAACCCAAGGTACCACTGTATTTTATTGTGGGGGCTGAAACCTCACAGCCCCTAGGAGTTGGCTCCTATGATGGCAGCCGTCTCCAACTACCACCTATGTGAAGGGACAACAAATACATGATGGAGCAAATAATTTTCTGTTCCAGAGAACAGGAGCATGAATCAAAGAGGTCTGAAATACAAGGAAGGAAAATTTGATGACCTGTCAGGAAAAATACACTCCTGGCAGCACTAGCTGTTTGATAGTGGAAAAGGATGCATGGAAAGGTGGCGGACATTCTTTTGTCATAAGTTTTTTAAAAAGAGGCTGAGCAGCAACCTATCAGCAATCCAACAGCAGCAGATTGCCTGCATGGCTAAGGGGTTAGACTACTTGACCACTGAGATTTCGTCCGACTCTGTTCTACAATTTTATGATACATGCCTCAAAGAAGAGAGCAGAAGCCAAGTCCGTCTTCTAAAATAATAATCCCTATACAAACATTTTAACACAGTTTGTTCACATGAATATAGCCCCAGTCTCTTTCTGCTGGATGCTTTTGTGGAAATGGCAAGAGAAAGTTCACTTTGTGCTTCTGTAAACCAAGAGATTAAGGGAGACCCCCAGGATTACTCTATGACCTCTTAGCTATGAACAAACTTAATCCTCACTTTTTAAAGATCAAATACGGGGAGATTCCACCACAACCACTGACTGGGAGGGCACCCTTCCCCAGTATGTAGCATGAAATGTGATGCAGGGCTATTTTGGTTTTTCAAAACAAGGATGGAAAGAAAAGAAAGAAAGAAAGAAAGAAAGAAAGAAAGAAAGAAAGAAAGAAAGAAAGAAAGAGCTCTTGCACCTTTAATAGTAGTGTAGAAAGAGAAATTTCAGCACCTGACACCTATATACCTGCTGAAACCCTCTCGTCCATAAGATATTAAAGGTCCAGAAGCCCTGTCTTCTAGCGAAGGGTTTTTAATAGGTTGGCTAGATGCAAAAGAGGGGGCTCATACACTTTTAATAGTTGTGCTGAAGAAGGAATGCTCTGTTCTACAAAACTATTAAAGGTACACAAGCCCTCCTCTCCTCTTTGCAGGAGGCCACCATCACCCAAAGTCAAATAGTATGTCTCAACTCTCTGGTTATTAAAAAACCCTAATGTAGAAAATGAGGTAGATGTCCAGAGATGTAGTGGTCTGGAGTCACAGAGGGGGTCAAAGTCCTGTCACTATTTCTGCAGCAAAGTCCCTGTCTCCATCATTCTAAAGCCACTCATTTGGCATGAAAGGGGAGCTTTTTAGGCCTTGAGAAAATGTCTCCGCACTCTTTGTGCTGACTGGAGCCAATCAGAGTGAAAGGATGTGAGTCAAGGAGTGAGGATTGGCTCCTAGGGTCCCTTTGGAGAAGGCAAGCAGGAAGAACACCAATAAGTTGTTGTTCTGTATGCTCCCAAGCTCAGCATTTAGGAACACTGAAAACCCAGAAGGCTTTGGTTTCAAGGGAGTGGGGTGTTAAGTTCTGATACACGCAATGGAACTTCACAGAAAACACAACTCAAGTACCTCTGAAATAAAACACTGGAGTACTCCAAAGCATTTGCCCATGTACGTGCACAGAAAATAGAATACATAGCTGAAAGGCAACACAGTGAGATCTGCATCAATCATTGCAACGTATTCCTAATTATTATTATTGTATAATTATAGGATTATTGTATAAACTTAAAAAGGTTGCATAATCTCAGAAGGCGGCCTGGCTGTGAGGAGGAGTGGCTGTGACAATCATGAAGGGACCCTGCGCTTCTAAATTTGCCACTACCACAGAACCATAGACGTCTCATCTAGGAACACGGCAAACTCCCTCCAGGCCGCCTGCATACACAAGAACTGGACAGCAGGGAGGAATGGGCAAGAACGGTGGATTATGTAGGATTCAGTAATTAAGGAGTAGAGGGTGAAGAGTTTATCCCCATAAGAAGAGCTCCCACAGGCAAAGCTTAGTTGCAACTGGTGCAATGAGAGCATGGAAGAAGGTTCTGGAGTGTAGGGGTGACGAAGCGCTCAAGAGCAGGCAGCTGTGGCCCAGGTGATGCTTTTTCATTATTAGGAAGTGCCACCATGCCACCTTTGCCAGTCAAACAATCTGAACATGGTGTTCATTCATTTGTCATGATTTGCATCATGACAAAGGCTTCAGGGTTGGCTAGCGGGCTGGCTCTCAATCACCAGAAGAATTAATCAGCTCTGGGGTGTGGGGTGCGGAGCGTGAGGGGGGGTAGCGAGGTGAAGATTGGGGGGAGAGCGCTTAAGCAGCACAGGTCAGGAGGCAAGCTGGCTCCATTGTGGTTTGCCACGGCTAAGCCTCCCCTTTTATAAGAACCGGCTTCTGGCATACCTCTGCTCTTTATTTCTCCCTTTTCCTTCTCCTTTTTTTTGCCACCTCTACAACACAGCCTCCCACCCCTTACTGGAAATAAAACACAGCCAAGAGGAGGAATCTGCCCTGGAGGAACGATCAGCCGTGAAAACACAGGAAGCAGCGTGATGCACATTAAGGAATATGCTTTAAATTAAAAGGAGTCGGGGTGTGAGCAGGGGAGGCGTGCGAAAGAGTAGGGAAGTGAGGGAACAGCAACACCAGAATCTCTCTCTTTATAGCTGGTTATTTCTATATATATATATAGGTGGCTATCTTTCAGAGATGCTACCCGGAGTCCCAAACTAGGCCCAAAATGCAAGACCTGTGCTCCTCCACGCTCCCTCCCTTATAGTCACTTTTAACCGTTTGTCCTAGTTTCCTATCTTTTTAAGTTATATATGATATAATCACCTTTTAACTACTAGTTTTTATCCCTTACCTGTTTTAAGTCTTATGTGTTCAGTTTATCTGTATGTTTTATCTCATGCTTGTCTGTGACCAAAATAAAGTTTGATTTTAAAAAAGGGAAAAAACAGAGCCCCAGGGTGGTTGTAGGTCCAAGTCTTATAAAGGGTCAGGATTTCTGCTTGAGCTGGTAGACTGAACTGGTGGAAAGCCATAGGAACATAGGAAGCTGCCTGATACTGAATCAGGCCATTGGTCCATTTAAGTTCAGTACTGTCTACACAGACTGGCAGCAGCCCTCCAGGACTTCAGGCAGGCGTCTGTCCCAGCCATATCCAAAGACGCCAAGGATTGAGCCAGGGGCTTTCTGCATGCAAAGCAGCTGCTCTACCACTGAACTGCAGCCCTTCCCTTGACGAGGCAAAATATCAGGCTCAATAGTGCTCTGTGGCGGAGCAATCCCCACCCCACCCCCAACTCCACATTTGGGCAGCCTTTTTTTAAAAAAAAAATAAGAAACTAAAAAAAAAAATGTGGCGCCTGGAAAACTGCCGCGCAAACTGAGCGGAACAAAGCCGAACCTGGGGGACAGGCAGAAGCAAGCAGGCAATCAGCGTCCGCATTTGGAGAAAGTTGAAGAGCCGGCCAGCCTTTGAGTGAAAACATTGCCCTACGATGCATGAGCCCTCCGCCAGGAATGTGTGCCCTGGACCCCACTGTGCTCTTTAATGTTCCTTCACACACACACACACACACACACACACACACACACACACTTTTGAAGAGATGCTGGGAGTCCCTGGAAGTTTTCTCAGGCAAAAGCATCCTTTTTTCTTTCTCTTTTGGCTCACCATCCATCCATCCTTCCAATCAAGAGCTCAGCTGGGAGGCCATCAGAGCCCCGGACCAGCTGCTGACTCCCTAGGTCACTTCCACTCTCACGTCACCTGCTGGTCCCCCCATCTGTCCCCTTCTGGTGCCACTTGTTCTTTGGTGACTCGCTCTCTCTTCTCTACCCTCCCCTCTCCCTTTCTCCCCCCCCCCTTCACCATGGCAACACAGTACGGGAGCCCAAGTGCTTCCAAAGGACAGAATGGGAGGATTGTATATTTAGAGCAAAACAGCCAATTCACCTGCAGTTTCAAGCCAGCACCCAAATTCCCATGCACCCACCCCTCCCAGTTGCATCTGCATCACTTAACCCTATCCCCTCTAATCGGCCGGCCATCAGCAAAGCTGTTCGCATCTTCTCATTTTGATGGAAGATTTTATTTTTAAAAAACGACAACACCAGAAGTGGTTGAAAGCGCACAGCATTGTGTTCAACTAAGTTTTAAGCAGAGTAATCCCGCTGAATTTAATGGTCCTAAATCAGACAGCCAATGTGGTGTAGTGGTTAGAGTAGGACCTGGGAAACAGGGTTCAAATCCTTGCTCAGCCATGAAGCTCACTTGGCAACCTTGGGCTAGCCATTGTCTCTCAGCCTAACCCACCTCACAGGGTTGTCATGAGGATAAAATGGGGAGGGGGAGAATAATGTACACCACCTGGAGCTCCTTGGAGGAAAGATATAAACGTAATAAATAAAGGAATACAATGGGTCTACTCTGAGTAGGACTAGCATTGGCTACAACCCACACATTTTCCCCAGGCTGTCTCTCCCATGCAGCCTGGGGCTGGGGGAGTTTACTAGAGGGGTGGTGGTCTCCTGCTATGTGCTTTCTAATTCAGATTTGCTTGCATAAATTCCAGCATTGCCTTCTCCTGAATGGAATGCTTCCCTCCTGACATTCTCAGTTAGAGATACTGTTGAATTTGAAGGGTTTTTTTTAATGGAGGGTTTTTAGCGGCAGGGCACGAGTGAGGAACCTCTTCCCACCACAAAGGCCACATTCTCTTCAGGAGAACCTTCTGAGGGCCACATGTTAGTGGTGGGTGGTGCCCATGATGATATAAATAGCATTACTTGGCTGATTAGCTTTCCAGGTTTTCAGAGAAGGATTCTCTCCTAACCCTACCTGGAGATTGAACCTGGGACAGATGCCCTGCCACTAAGCTAAGGCCACAAGCTGATGACATATCCCTATTTACCAGGGACTGCCTCTAGTAAATGTCTGCCTTGCTTCTAATTTTGCCTTAGGGAGGGGATGATTTGAGGCAACTGAGGCCTCTCTGCGTAATGAGAATTAAGTCTTCTGGGTATAAGATTGCAACCGGCTCAGGCCATGGGGCTGTTTAGTCCCATATCCTATTTCACAGAGTGAACAGCCAGATGTCTCTTTTGGGAAACCTGCAAGCCGAGCATGAAGGCTACTGTCCTCTCCCATCGTTTCCAGTGCCATTCTGCTCTTGGATATGCAGGTTCCATTGAGCCCCTTAAGTATGGGTTGAAACCCACTCACCTTAAACACACTGATATTAATTGGCCCAAGGCAGTTATTATACCCATTAACTTCAATGGGTCCACTCTGAGTAGGAACAGCATTGGAGACAAACCCAGGCTGCCTAGGGGCCCAGATCAAATGCATCCTCAGCACCAGCCCTGTGAGCTTGATATAAAAGGGAGCTGTATCTTTTTCTTTCTTTTTTTCTGCTAAGGAATGTAAGAAAAGATTGTTGGGTGAAGCCAGTGGCCCATCTAGGGCAGCTTCTTGTCCTCACAGTGGACAACCAGATGCCTGTGGAAAGTCTGAAAGCAGGATTTGGGCAGAACAGCACTTTCCCTTGTGGCAGTTCCCAGCAACTGGTTTTCGGAAACACTGCTGCTTCCAGCTGTGGAGGTAGAGCACATCCATCAAGACTAGCTAGTAGCCATCGATAGCAGTCTCCTCCATGAATTTATCTAATCCTCTTTTATAGCCATCCAAGTTGGTGGCCACCACTGTCTCCTGTAGGAATGAGTTCCCCAGTTTAACTGTAAGCTATAAGCACGGCTTGGTTTTAGAGCAGCCTTCCAGAAGCTGTTGCCTACCAGATGTTTTGGACTACAGCTCCCAGCAGCCCCAGCCAGCGCATGGGAGTTGTAATCCAAAACATATGGAAGGCACCACGCTGCAGAAGGCTGCTTTAGGGTATCCAGGAAAGGGTTTTTCTCCTTCTAAAGGATCCTAAGTTGGAGAAAAGGGAGGAAAATATCCGCCGCGTGTTCAGAAACCGCTGCGAAGCTCATGTCAGGAGGGCAAGAGTTTAAAAAATGAGGACTTGAAACAACACATGGAGAAAAGGATTAGGTGACTTTGCAGTCCAAGATGAAACCTGAGCAAAGGAGTCATGCCATCAAATCCAAAACGATTCTCCCACTTTCTCCTTCATTCCCTCCCCAGCGACAGTGACACCTTGCCATGCAGAAAGTGGAGAAGCTGATCCCCAAGAGGCTGCTAAAGCTTTGCTTGTGAATACAGGTGGGAAAGAAGATGAAAACGGCACACACTGTGTCGGTATTCTCAAGAGATCACAAGTGGTACCTAATAACTAACCACCAGCAGCTTTCTTTTTTTCTGCACAGCATTCTTCAAGAGCTATGTTTAGCATTCACTCTCCCTCTCCCTCTGCAGAGTACCACTGAAACAGCCTCAAATCAGTTCAGACTTAAGCACCCTCAGCTAAGAGCCAAGGCTGGTGGGTGCAGACAAGGGGGGGGCGGGGAATGAGCCTCTTCACTCACTCACTTCTCCCTTCCCAATCACAGTCTGGTCAGGAAGAGAGAAAAAACATCCCAGCAAGTAGTAACAGAGGAGAGGAATCTATCCCAGTAATTACTGCACTATGTGCTGAGAAAGAACTGCCAGTACAGTGGCACCTCGGGTTAAGTACTTAATTCGTTCCGGAGGTCCGTGAAACTGAACCTGAAACTGTTCTTAGCCTGAAGCACCACTTTAGCTAATGGGGCCTCCTGCTGCCGCTGCGCCGCCGGAGCACGATTTCTGTTCTCATCCTGAATCAAAGTTCTTAACCCGAGGTACTATTTATGGGTTAGCGGAGTCTGTAACCTGAAACGTATGTAACCCGAGGTACCACTGTACGTCGCAAGAAATACAGCTTTCCATGTGCCTGAAATAGTCGGGCATCCACCAAGAGAGGTTAACCACTCTGTCTCTGCATGATGTACTACTCTAGGACGTGGGCCATGGCTTCAGACCAAGCTATGAGCCTTGGTGGCTATGCTCTGCCCCACAGTTGGAGGCAGCAATGCTTCTGAATGGCAGTTCTTGTGCTCGGACCCGGTTTGTGGGTTTCCCATTGAGGCACCTGGTTGGCCACTACGAGAAGAGCATGCTGGGCTGGATGTGCCACTGGCTTCATCCAACAGGCTCTTCTTATGTTCTTAGCCTTAGGATGTTGAGTCCTTGAGAAACAGCATTTGTCGTTTATTTGCCAGCCCTTCCTGAGTAGATTCACTGCTACTAGAATCCGCACCCTGTTCCCTGAGCCTCACAGGAAGCACCTCTGTTACTGGATTCTGGTGAGCAGGCCGCAAATTCCTCAGCAGATCAAGACATAGACTCTTGAACGTCAAGTCCCATTGTCTAGAAGAAGCTAGTGCTGCATAAACAGCAGTGGGGCTTTAACAGAACTTTTGGCCTTGACTCCACAGCCCAGACTAGAAAGCCCTTGACAATTGTTCCAGGCCAAAGCCGAATCAACTGACTCCTTCTGTATCCGCTGCATGATTGCTAACCATGGTCCTGAATGAAAGCTACTGAACACACTGGATCAGCACCTCTGCCCCTGTCCAGGGTGCTGTCTCACCTCAGCATCACCAACGCCAGAACCACAGACCTGCTCATCTCCAGCTCAAGTTAGGCCACCACCTTCTCGCAATGGTGGAAACTGTGACGGATCAGGACCCCTTGCCTCGTTTCAACCAACCTCCACTTGGGGCAGGTGATTTGGCTGTCTCTCTCCAATGGGTGGGACAGGATGATCCAATTGTTCACACAGTAAAGGGTTCAAGGAACCTCCCTCTACTCAAAAGAAGAGGCTGCCCGTTGCATCTCTGCATGGTCGCCTGCTCCCAATCAGAACTCGTGCAGAGACACAGAGGTGTGGGAGGCCAAGTCATTCTCTTACACACTCTCAAAAGAAAACATTTTGGGGTGTGGCCAAGAAAGAGGCATCCAATTTTAATTCGGGAAACACCACCCACGAAGCGCTGCTCTGTGCTTGACATTAAAGGAAAATGTCAACTTCAAGAATATCTGAAGGGACTAGCCCACCACATGCAGATACACAAGACAGCCTACAAAAAAACAAAAAACACAACCCACATGGAGCTCATGTATATTGGGCAGAATTCTGCAACTGCAGCCAGGGAGAGCAGGGTTCAAATCTCTGCTCAGCCATGAAACTCACCAGGTGGTGGCTGTGAGCCAGTCGTTAGCTCTGGGGATAGCCTACGTCACAGGGTTGTTGTGAGGACAAAATAGCAGTGAGGGTGGCAGGGGGAGCCTATGATTTCTAGCCTGAGCTTCTTGGGAAGAAGGGTGAGGCTAAAACATAGCAAGAAATAAACAGAAATGTTGGTGTCTGAAATGGGTAAACCGAAAGGCATCGCTTTTGCACACACCAATTAACAAAAGGTTACCGTCTGCTGGGAAGTTCTTGTGCTCAGACTTTGCTGAAGTCAACAGGAGCTGTGCAAAGTCAACCCACAGGTGCAAAGAAAACCAGGGCACGGTTAAGGACTGTTTTGCAAAGCGCCCTTAAGAGAGTACCCCTTCAATTTTTTTGGGGGGGGGGGACATCCCCAGAGACATCATTCTGAATTCCTCGAGGGGGGGATTTGTCTCATGCTGCATTCTGGAGGGAGAGAGAGAGAAGAGAAAGAAAGAAAGAAGAGAAGGGAAGAGGCAGAGCACCTCAAACACAGTATCTGATTTTGACAAGGAGCCAGGTAAGGCTGCACAGCTAAGGAGGATAATGAGCTCATGGCTTCAAGCAATATTCCATCCTGGACAAGCCTCCTTCACCAGCAACTGTCAAGACTCCGTTCCAGAGGGAACAAAGTTTGCAAACTCACCATCGCGTGGGAGCACAGATTGTTAAGACGGAGGTCATCAGCCTTTTTTAGCCTGTGCCTATTAGTTAGATTTATAGCCCGCCTCTATCCTAAAGGCTCAGGAAAGATAAATTCCTGCCTCTTCCTCCGCCGCCCCCCCCCCAATAATAATAAAGGCCACATCCGTACCATTCAATTTAGTTTTGATTTGATATTTACATCCCACTTTTCTGACAACAATGCTGAGTCCAACGCAGCTCACAATAAGAACAGCATTAAAAAACCAGCAAATGTTACACTCGCCATAATCATACCAAAAACACAACAGCATATCAGTAAGGCCAATGAGGGGGGGGGGAACCAAATAAACACACCCAACAATTTGTTGTTGTTGTTTAGTCATTTAGTCGTGTCCGACTCTTCGTGACCCCATGGACCAGAGCACGCCAGGTACTCCTGTCTTCACCCAACAATTAATACAATCCAACAATTAATTAATTAATTAATTAATTAACAATTAATACAATCCAATATGAGCTCCTAGTGATCCATAGTGTCAGAAACAGGTGCTGAACATCTTCTCTCTGGGAAAGGGCTTCTTCATCCTGGGAAACAGCAGACTCCCAGGCAAGAAGATCTTTCTATGTTGTGGTATAATAGTTATACCTCAGTTCCAAGAGTTCCCTGGCCTGGGAAGGGCAGATTGTTAAGTCACACTGGGAATTGTAGTTCTACGCAGAGTACCCTAACAGCTCTCGGTACTCTTAACAGACTACAGCTCCCATAATTCTTTGGGGTAAGCTTTGACTGTTTAAAGTGGTATGATAGTGTTTTAAAGGTATGGTGGTGGCTGTGCCCAAAGTTTCAAGCAATTCACTGGAATTTCCCCCAGAGGCTTTCTTGGCAGAGCTCCTAAGGTTTGCATGACTTCTGGGAGGTTCCCAAGCTAGGACTCTGGGTAAGTTTGCAAGTTACACAGTTGGAAAGCAACACCTGAATGAAGAATGCCCTTGTTATCAGAATCCAGTGTCTGATATTTTCATTAAGAAGGGGACCCCCTCAGCAGACAAAGGAAAGGAAAAAGGCAGGGCTGTACCCAATGATAATCTTACTCAGAGTAGAAACCTTTGAAATTAATAGCAGAAAGAAGGCTGAGGAGCAGAGGGTGAGAATGGTAGTAAAGGTGGCTTCATAGGGAGAGGGGTGTTCCCAAAGTAACCCTACTCCCAAACAACACCTGGGATTGTATCCATATAGTGTATGTTCTAGTTAGAGTAGACTCACTGGAATTAATGGACCTAAGTTGATCATTTCCATTAGCTTTAATGGGTCTACTTGGAATAGGACTAGTATCAGATATGACTATAGGAGTCTACACTGAACACTGGTAGTTCAGATCGGTAATTAAGGAGTGCCTGTGGATGACCTATTGATAAACCTATCATCTGAATAATGCTTGCAAGCTTTGAAAATGACCTGCCACTCAACAGCCATGAAATTTACTAATTAATTAACTAATTAATTAATTTCTTTAAACATTTACACCTGCCTTCGTGCTACAACCAAGGTGTCTGATGCTGGAAAATGTCTGGTAATATTTTGGTCCTGGAAGATGATAACTACTGTACCAGGAGAAAAATCTATCCTCCTAGCCTCATTCTCCAGAGATGATATGCCCTAATTACTACTACTACTACTACTACTACTACTACTACTACTACAACTGCTACTTTAAAAAAAGATTGTTCATCGTGGCTTTTTCCACACATCGCAGAGAGTAGTTTCAAGCATTTAGGTATGGCAGGGAGGTGTAAGACATTTGCATTGCCTGTTTTGATGGCTTTCCTGCAAACGTGAGACTAGAACTGTCTAAATCTGCATGTAAAGCAGGGAATGTGGCCCTCTGGGCCTCTCTACATGGCCCTTGGAACTCTTCCTTAGGCCACACCCCCAGAGCAGGCCACACCCCTCACCAGCCCTACAAACTGCTTTTCAGCCCGTCCTTCAACAGCAATCATACCTTGTACAGAACAAGTAGGGGAACCTTTCTGGCCAGCCCACCAGTCAATCACATGACATCATCACGATACGGTATGATTGGCAGGTGGGTTGTCCTACCCACCTGTCAAAATCCCTTGTGTGGGGTTTCCAAGTGCCCAACAGCTAGTGCAAGCAAACCACAGAGCAAGGCGTGTTGGCCAGTTTTCTGCTTGGCACTTTGGGCACAAGGCTGGCTGGCTGGTTCTTTCTCCCCTCCTCCTCCTCCTCAGCTGGCGCGGGATGGGGAGAAAGAGACTTGCCTTTTGAAAACACTGACTGCGTGTGGGAGAAGACCCTCTCACAGCTGATGCATTTAAAAAAAATAAAAACCTCCAGGGTGCTTGCTATAGCTGCACACAGGAAACAGGCAGCACAGTCAAACCGAGCAGGATTTCACACACGCCCACCCCACTCATAAGCTGATGAGCGGGGGCTTAAATCCTGCTGGGAACAGGTGCGTTCAGCCAACGCAGAAGTTTAACCCAGCTCTCCCACCTGTCAGCTGACGTCATTTGTGATTCAAAGGTGGGTGTGGCTTAGAGAGGGGGTAAATGGCCTCACAGGCCAAAGATTAGCCTATTTGTTTTTTTTTTTTTTTTTAAATAATTTTTATTACGTTTCTTTTCATAATTTTAACAATTCAATACAATACAGAAAAACCCAAATACAAGAAACAATTTTTGATTTTTTTAACAAAAAAGAAAACCATTGGACTTCCCCACACCTTCCAGATCTGCGTTCTTTGTAGTAGCAATATCAGCAATTTGTTACCTTATTTCAAACCTTGTTGGAACTTTCCATTATTATGTACCCATATTCAGTATATTGTATCTTAACTTTGTTACCTTTTAAAATAAACATAAAATGTTTGATTCACATTGACTTCTTTTCTCATTTGTCATTAATTTTACCATTTGCTTAATCATATTTGCTAAAGCGTAACCTTTCCAAAAACATGCACTGTCTTAAAGTTCATACAGCTTATAGTATTTTTGCAAATAGTCTTTAAATTTTTTCCAATCCGCCTCGACTGATTCTTCATCCAAATCTCGGATTCTGCCGGTCATTTCAGCTAGTTCCATATAGTCCATCAACTGCGTCTGCCATTCCTCCAACGTGGGTAAATCTTGTGTCTTCCAATTCTTTGCGATGAGTATTCTTGCTGCTGTGGTAGCATACATAAACAAAGTTCTATCTTTCTTTGACACTTTCTGGTCTACCATGCCCAGCAGGAAGGCCTCTGGTTTCTTGGGAAAGGTATACTTAAATACCTTTTTCAGTTCATTGTAAATCATTTCCCAGAAGGCCTTCACTTTTGGGCAGGTCCACCAGAGATGAAAAAATGTCCCTTCTGCCTCCTTACATTTCCAACATTTGTTATCAGACAGGTGATATATCTTAGCTAGCTTGACTGGGGTCATGTACCACCGGTATAACATTTTCATAATATTTTCTTTCAGGGCACTACATGCCGTGAATTTTATCCCGTTGTTCCATAACCTTTCCCAGTCTTCAAACATAATGTTATGTCCGACATCCTGTGCCCATTTTATCATGGCAGATTTAACTGTCTCATCCTGTGTATTCCACTTAAGCAGCAAGTTGTACATTCTCGATAATACCTTAGTTTTTGGTTCTAACAATTCTGTCTCCAATTTCGATTTTTCCACTTGGAAACCAACTTTTTTATCCAATTTAAAAACCTCTTGAATTTGAGCATAGTGTAACCAATCTCGCACCTTATTTTTTAGTTTATCCTTACTCTGCAGTTTCCAGTTGTCTCCAATTTTTTCGATTATTTCCCAATATTTCGGCCAATAGGCCTCCATATTGGGTCTTTTTCGAGCCTTGGCCTCCACTGGTGATAGCCACCTCGGGGTTTTACTCTCTAATAAGTCCTTATATTTCATCCAGACTGCAAAAATTGATTTTCTGACAATATGATTTTTGAACAGTTTATGAACCTTAACCTTGTCGTACCATAGATATGCATGCCAACCAAAAGCATTATCAAACCCTTCCAGATCCAGGACATCAGTGTTTTCTAACAAAAACCAATCTTTCAACCAGCAGAAGGCTGCAGATTCATAATATAACCTCAGGTCCGGCAGGGCAAACCCCCCTCTTTCTTTTGAATCTGTTAATATTTTGAACTTTATTCGGGGCTTTTTGCCCTGCCAGATAAATCTAGATATATCCTTCTGCCATTTTCCAAAGCAATCCACTCTGTCCACGATCTGTAAGGTTTGAAACAAAAATAACATTTTCGGCAACACATTCATCTTTATAGCTGCTATTCGACCCAACAAGGAAAGTTTCAATCTTGACCAAATTTCTAAGTCCTTCTTAATTTCCGACCAACATTTTTCATAATTGTCTTTAAATAAGTTCAAATTTTTGGAAGACAAATAGATCCCTAGGTATTTCACCTTTTTAACCACATTTAATTCTGTTTCTCTCTGAAACCCCTCTGTTTCTGTAGATGTCAAGTTTTTGGCCAAAACCTTAGTCTTTTGTTTGTTCAACTTAAATCCTGCAACCCGACCAAACTCATGAATAAGTTCTAAAACTCTTTTTGTACTGGGTTCTGGCTCCTGTAATGTCAAAACTAAGTCATCTGCAAAAGCTTTCAGTTTATATTGTTTCACTCCGACCTCTATCCCTTGTACCAACCGGTCCTCCCTAATCATGTTCAATAGCACCTCCAGGACTGAAATGAATAAAAGAGGGGATAGAGGGCACCCTTGTCGTGACCCTTTTTCAATTTTAAATTCCTCCGTCACCACATTGTTCACTATTAATTTAGCTTTCTGTTCTGAATAGATTGCTTCTATTCCATTTTCAAACCCCCGTCCCACTCCCATCCCTTCCAAATTTTTCTTCATAAACTTCCAAGATATATTATCAAATGCTTTCTCCGCATCAATGAAGATTAAAACCGCCCTTGTGTTCCTATTGGTTTGCAATAGTTCCAAAATGTCAATGATGTTTCTGGTATTTCCATATAAATGTCTACCAGGGAGAAAGCCAGCTTGGTCCTTGTGAATTACTTCATTTAAGACCTTTTTAAGTCTGCTTGCTAAAATGTCTGCAAATATTTTGTAATCCACATTCAGGAGTGAGATGGGACGGTAGTTCTTAAGCTGGGTCTTTTCAGATTCTAGCTTGGGTATCAATGTGATGAATGCTTCTTTCCACGTTTCCGGTGCCCTCTTCCCCTCCATGATCTGGTTGCATACCTCCATCAAAGGCTGTGTCAAGTAGTCCTTCAAAGTCTTGTAGTATTTGGAGGTAAGCCCATCCGGGCCTGGAGATTTGCCAAGTTGCATATTCTGAATGGCACCTTCAATTTCCTGTTGAGTTATTTTACAATTCAAGATTGATCTTTTATCTTGGGTTATTTTTGGTAGTCCATTTATCCTTAAAAATTGATCTATCTCCAACTCTTTCTGAGGCCCTTGTGCATAAAGTTCTTTGAAGTATCTGTGGAAGCACTTCCTGATTTCTTCTGGTTTCTGAACCATTCTTCCTTCAATCTCTAGATTTGTCTCTTAATAAGGTGTCATTCATTCTCCATCTGAAGGAACCGGTTTGGGTAAGTCTAAGTTCTAGTTTCAAAGCATTGTGGTCGGAGCATGTTTTTGGGCAGATTTCCACCTTTCTAGTCTTGGGTGCCAGCCCTCTAGATGTCCAGATTTGGTCGATCCTTGTCCATGACAGGTGGGCCTCAGAGAAGAAAGTTCCTTCTTTACCTAGGGGGTCTTTTGTCCTCCATATATCAATCAGATCCAAATTGTCAATCAGTTCAAAGAAAGTTTTAGGCAGTCTGCCATCTGATGTTAAGTTTTGATTTTGAGACTTATCCATATGTGTAGATACCACTCCATTCATGTCTCCCATCATTATGATGTTGTTGTAGTCCATATAGTCCAACATGGTCTCATGCAGCTTCTTAAAAAATTCTGATTTCCCGTCATTTGGCGCATATATTCCTAATATCAAAATTTTTTCTCCTTGTGTTTGGATTTCAATCGCCAAGATTCTTCCTTGCTCATCTTTAAATACAAATTTTGGTGCCAGGCTCTCCTTGGCATATATCACCACGCCTCTTTTCTTAACCTTGTCTGATGAAATAAATTCTTGGCCTAGTCTTTTGTTAACTAAGACTTTTCTGTGAAGCCTGGTCACATGGGTTTCTTGTAAACAAATAATGTCCAATTGTTCTTTCTTCAATATGTGAAATATTTTCCTTCTTTTTTCCGGAGAATTTCCGCCATTTATATTCCAACTAAGTAGCTGCAGAGACATCCTGTACTGTTTTGTTACACCTAGAGTGGTGTATCTTCTGGTCCCGAGGGTGTAGGGCCTGCTCCGCCTCCAGGCGGAATCCCAGCTTGTGGTAGAGGACAAAGTGCTGCTGCTTCTTTTTGGAGATCTTCACCGTGATCGTGCAGGAACTTTTGTAAATCCTCTGGTGTTTTTATCTTTACCTTCTTCTGCTTGTAAGTAAATGATAACCCTTGTGGAAACTCCCACCTATAACGAATTGTGTTGATTCTCAGCAGTCTTGCCAGTTCTGAATAAGTGGTTCTCAAGTCCAATAACTGTTTTGGGATGTCTCGGTAAATTTCCACCCTTTTATCTTGTATCACCAATGTATTTGCGAAATGTAGGCCTAATATTTTGTCTCTCTCTTCCCTTGATCTCAAAATTATCAAACAATCTCTGGGTCTGTCCTTCCTTACCAATCTTCCCAGCCGAAAAGCTGACACTATTTTAAAGTCAGTTTCTTCCTTAATGCCCCAGAATTTTGAAAATTCTGTTGTCAAAAATCCAATTAAATCTTCTTGTTCAATTTCTGGGATTGCTCTTAATCTGAGGTTATTCTCACGATTTTTCAATTCCACCATCGAGAGGTAGGCTTGTTGTTCACCAATTTGTTTATGCAAAGGTTTAACTTCACCTCTAACTTCCTCGACCTCTTTTCTAGCTGCCGTTGCAATTTGAACAGCTTCCCCAGCCAAATTACGGTTTTCTTGTGTAGCTCCTTGCAATTTTTCAATTGCTTGTGTATGCTGGGAAACCTGATCTGTCAATTTCTGGATCGAAGATGTAGCTTGGTCAATTTTTGATGATTGGTTGTCAACCTTTTGATTTAAAGCTGCCAACTGCTCCAAGATTTGTTTCAGAACTCCCTCAGATGCTCCTGCTGCCATATCTTCCTCTGCTGGAATTTTAGACTTTTCGGCTTCTGCCTTTTGTACGCCCAGCACAGCTGGAACTGATGATCTGCGTCCCTGAGTCAAAGTTGTTTGTACAAGCTGTGCCTGCTTTTTTTCCTTTTCCTTCTCCTTAGCTTCCTTGGCTTTGGCTGCTCTTGTCTTTCCTGTACCACTCATCAGTCAATGTTCAAGGTCAAATTGTTATTGTCCCATGGGAAAGACAGATCCAATTTAAAAACAATCCAGTGAGAGAGAGTAAACATAAAAAGCTGTTCCCAGGCCTTATATTCCCAAAATCCTCTAGGGGGAGTACCACCAAAGTTTCAAAAAGAAGAAGGCAACTTTTCCGCCATTAAAGTCCCCTGTATGTTAAAAAACAGAAATGCAATAGTCCCAAATGGTAATAAACAAGTCCTGCAGAGTACTTTAAACTTTTAACAAAGTTTCAAAAAGGTGCCTACAATTTGTATCCAGTCCAGCTTGTTAAAGCTCAAAAGCTCAAGGGTATCCATACGTCTGTAAAAGTTTGTAACAATTTGTAACAGTTCCGCAGTTAAACAGTTTCCCCTCCAGCAGCCCGACGATTTGGAATTTAGCTTTGAATGATCTTACTGGGGAGGATCGCTCCAATTTTCCTTTTAAAAAATTGCTCACAAATAAGTCTATCTTTTCTCGTTAACAGTCACTTCTGAAAGTGCATGAAAGTCCCTCTTTAAAACATCCCTTTTCAGCCGCTTTTCGCTTCTCTGATCCCTTGCTTTGATCTTGTAAGCAGCTCCGGGAGGCGGACTTCCTTTTTAACGTCTCCCGGTTACAGCCAAAATTTTTTTCAAGAATTTACTGCCGAATTTAACGTCCTTACTCACGGGTTTGTTGTTTCAGTCGAATCTTTAAAGGAAGAAAGGTCGGCGCTCATCTGCAACAGCTGCGCGGCTTCACTCCCGCAGAAAGAGCGATGAACTCACAGCACCGCTACCCCTCTTTCACTCCGGAGCCCCTTACGGGGTTCCTTTCGCGATTTCGGGGTCGCTCCAGGTGCCCGCCGAGTCCCACGGCCACGAGCTCACTCTGCTCGTGGTTTTTCTTGATGGGTCGTCGCTGTGCCGCAGCGAAACGACCCTTTCCTGCGGAGCCCCTCTTCAGACTAGAAGAGGACCGCCATTACAGTTTCGCGCCGCCTCCGGAAGTCCTCCAAAGATTAGCCTATTTGGCCAGAGGTTGTCGTCCTCACCCAACAATGTAGAAAGCCCTGCATTTTGTAGTGGCTAAAATACAGTGGTACTTCAGGTTAAGAACTTAATTCTTTCTGGAGGTCCGTTCTTAACCTGAAACTGTTCTCAACCTGAAGCACCACTTTAGCTAATGGGGCCTCCCACTGGCATCGCACAATTTCTGTTCTCATCCTGAAGCAAAGTTCTTAGCCCGAGGTACTATTTCTGGGTTAGCGGAGTCTGTAACCTGAAGCGTCTGTAACCCGAGGTACCACTGCTGTACAAAGAAAGGAGTCAGGTACGTGACTCCACCCACTTCTGATTCTGAACCCGCCCACCACTCATGCAGCCCCTGCAAGGCTGCAAAAGAGGGGATGCGGCCCTCAGGGGTGGGTGGGGGAAATGTTCCCTGCTCCTGAGGTAAAATAAGTAAGTGCTTGAATTCAAGGGCTCCTTATCACAAGATAATGGAGTACAGTGGTGCCTCGCAAGACGAAAAAAATCCGTTCTGCGAGTCTCTTCGTCTAGCGGTTTTTGAAAAGAATCCGTTCTGCGAGTCTCTTCGTCTAGCGGTTTTTTCGTCTTGCGAAGCAAGCCCATTGACGGATTAGCGGATTAGCGCTATTAGCGGCTTTTAGCGGCTTTTAGCGGCTTATCGGATAAGCGGCTTAGAAAAAGGGGGGGAGGGAAAAAATACCCGCAGGAACTCGCAAGACATTTTCGTCTTGCAAAGCAAGCCCATAGGAAATTCGTTTTGCGAAGCACCTCCAAAATGGAAAACCCTTTCGTCTAGCGAGTTTTCCATCTTGCGAGGCATTCGTCTTGCGGGGCACCACTGTATCAAAATGGGGGAAGGCTGTAGCCTGGTGCCAGAGCACCTGTAATGCTTGCAGAGGGTCCAGGGGTCAATCCCCAATGGCACCTCCAGGTAGGACTGCGAGAGACTGCTGCCAGTCAGGGTATACAATACTGAGCTAGATGGAGCAATGGTCTGACTCGGTATGGTGTGCCTTTCTATGCCGCTCCCCAGTTTGATGGAAAGGCAACCCCGATTAAATTGGCGACCCATTCCTCCGCACGTCTCCTTTGGGGACAGCAAGGATCAAAACCCAATCAGTTGAGAGGGAGGCTATTCAAAAGACAAAAAAGAAATCTAACTTTAATAAAAAAAAATAGCAGTGTGTGTGAGAGAGAGAATCAAACATGCAAACTGATCAATCTATTTTCCTCCCGTCGGCTTTGCAGACTAATCCCAGCCTATTTCTTCTCTGACACAGGCGAATGCGATCTGTCGTGTTCTGCCAAGTGAATTCACGGCCAGGGGAAGGGGGGGGAGGCGACCGCCGCTGCTGGTTTAATGGAGTGCAGACGCTCCGTGGCCCTTTTTCCTTCTCTGCTGCTCGCCAGCCCTTTTTCTCCATATTCCCAGCGGCAGCTAGCAAACACACACTCACACGCTCAGATATCCACATGGCTTTTGAAGTGTCTGCCGCTGACTTCCAGCAGCTTGAGTGAAGAAATTGATCCACCCCAGCAGTAATCCATCTTGCTAAGGCCTCGGGGCTGCTGTGTCCACCTGCGTCAGTTTTCCACATAACAAATTCTCTCAGACAGACGCGGCTTTGACGATAAGCCAGGCTGATGCTCCTCTCTTTAAGGCCCCAGAGAGGGCCGGCGTGACCTCTCCCCTCTGGGGGAAGGAGGTCAGCTGGGAGAGGCTTAATGCAGAGGAAACAGAAGGGTCAGAGCTGAAGATGCTGGCAAGGAGAAGAAAATGGAACTCCCCAATATAAATGGTCCTCCTATCCGTCCTGCCTGTTGCATTTCCTCCTTAGGAACTCCAGTCACAAGTACAATTGCCACAAAGGAATTTCTCCTCTCGAGGGCACTTTCGGGAAAGGAAAGGTCTTCGCTTCTTAGGCAGGCGTGGGAAGAGAAGGGTTTTGGCCGCTGCTCGGCTGAGCTCCTAATCCTTTAGGATAGCATTGACTCAAATAACCACTCCCATCTCCTGCTCTGTCTCTTCAGGACATTCATCTGTCCCACACACCTGCTGTCCTTTGGCCAGGGCAGGTCACCGTCCTGACAGAAGGCATTTTTGCCCTTGTGTGCTCCTAGCATTTATATTGCTTTTAATCGGGGGGTTTTAAGGGTTAAAGCTTTCAACTTTTTTTAAAAAAAATGATAACTTTATTGTTTTATTCCGTTTGTTAACTGCTTTGAAGTATACAAAATTATGCTCTTCTGGGCAGATGCCCACGCGAAACAGCTCAGGCACAAAACCAACACAAGGACAATAATACAAACTTTGCATTACGAATGATAATGCCAGGGATGGAATCAACTACATTTCTGCATAGCTTTTTCCTTGTGCCTGGATTCAACCCTCTGCATTGATCCCTTAAAGAGAGCTGACCCAGGTGATCAAGGGTTGTTTCCAACTAAGTTCTACTCCAAGCAGACCCCTTACCCTCTGAGTAGCATGGGACACAACCCCAAACAACCACAATCATCCGTTTAAAGAAGTATCATGCCACTTCAAGCACCACGGTTTCCCCCAATAAATCCTGGGAGGTGTAGTTTGTTAAGGCTGCAGGGTGCTGTAAGGAGACCCCAGTTCGCCCCACAAAGTTGCTATTTCCAGAGTAGCCTAATGATCAATCCCTCTTCCCAGGAAACTCTGGGAATTGTAGCTCTGTAAGGGTAATAGGGGTTTCCTAACAACTCTCAGCACCCTTCACAAACTACAGTTCCCAGGATACTTTGGGGGAGGTCATGACTGTTTAAAGCAGTATAACAGTACTTTAAATGTGTAGTCCTGATGGGGTGTAGATCTTCACTGCTTAGAAAAATTCACGCTACCTGATTCCCAGCAGCAGCTCACGGGACTGCATTACCATGCATTAGTTGATCACAGACCAGCCTGCAGAAATGTCTGAGGCTGTGGAATTACTACAATCCCTGCTGAAGTTCTGAGCCATTTAAATATAAATGTGATTAAATCGATTTTTCCTCTTCTTTTTTCTTTTTTTAAAGGAACAGCAACGGCGATGAGGAAGCTTAGATAAACATCTCCCATGGACCAAAAGCCCTTTGATTAAAATCGCAAAAAGGGGCCACAGATCGGTGGGAGAATATCCGCTTTGTATGCAGAAGGACTTGGTTTCGATCCCTGGCATCTCAAGGTAGGAATGGGAATCATCCCCCATCTGAAATTCCGGACAGCTGCTTCCCGTCAGAGAAGACAACCCTGAACTAGATGGACTTGTGGCCTGGCTCTGCATAAAGCAAATTCCTATGTTTCTGTGTCTTAAGAAAAGGACCATAGCTCAGTGGTAGAGAGTCTGCTTTGCATGCAGAAGGTCCCAGGTTCAATCTCTAGCATCTCCTGTTAAAAGAAGAACCAGGTATTAGGTGACAGAAAAGGCACCTTCTCTGCCTGTAACCCAAGGGAGCCACTGCCAGTCAGAGCAGACAAGACCAACCTAGATCAGACATATATTTCAGCCTGTACAGTGGTACCTCGGGTTACATACGCTTCAGGTTACAGATTCTGCTAACCCAGAAACATTACCTCGGGTTAAGAACTTTGCTTCAGGATAAGAACAGAAATCGTGCTCCGGCAGTGCTGCAGCAGCAGGAGGCCCCATTAGCTAAAGTGGTGCTTCAGGTTAAGAACAGTTTCAGGTTAAGAATGGACCTCCGGAATGAATTAAGTACGTAACCAGAGGTACCACTGTATAATAGTCTGGTCTGGCAGCTTCTGAGGTGCCTGTGACAGAAGCAAATAGCAGCAATTTCCAAATGAAGGACTGAGTGCCCAGAAGGAAGAGACCCATTTCTGAGCCCTGGGGGGTGGATAAAGGGGAGACCAGGCCCACAGGAGGCAGTATTGACTGGCCCATCCCATAACTGCAATGAGATGCCTACTCAACATGTTGGGAGTCAATCAAGAAATCCCAAGAATACCTTTTAGAGTCTGTGAATGAAGCATGCTTTGAATTTTAAACCCAGAAGAAGAAAAAAACTGAGCCCAACTGCATCTAAACTTTGGAAAACACTGTAACGGCAGTCTCCCACAGGATTTGAAGGACAGTCCCGATCGTTACTCTGCATTTTCACTTCCAGCTTTATCGCCCTGAAGTGTTCCGGCAATTATTAAAACTGCAGACTAGAAACACTTACAGATCCCTTTACGTGTTATTTGGGAGTGTAGATTGGGGGGGGGCGCGGGGAGGGGGGAGCCCACAAAATATAGCACCCGACCGAAGCACCATGGTGTGGGCGCCCAAAGAAGTGGTTAAAGCCTGCTAAGAAGGTCATTAATCTGTATTAAGCAATCTTGCGAGCGCTCATAGAATATTCATGATCATTCCAACTCCTGAGGGGGGAAAGGGGTGGTGAGCGAATGTGGAAGATCAGTGCAGCCGCTCTGACGGGAGAGAAATGTTCTGTTTGGCTAAGAGGATGGATTCATGTGGTGCTGAGGGGAGAGGATGAGCTTCAGTGAACAGAGGTGTTCTGGCAGGGAAGGCATGGGTTCAGAAAGGTGGTATCCCAACATATATCTTCCATGCAAAAGGCCCCAAATTCGGTCCCCAGCATCTTCAGGTAGGGCTAGGAAAGACCTCAGCCTGTTGCCCTTGAGAGCTACAGTCTTCACACAGTGCACTGCTGAACTATGCAACTCACTCCCGCAGGAGACAGTGATGGCCACCAGCTTGGATGGCTTTCAAAGGGGATTAGACAAATCTAAGGATAAGGCCATCAATGGCTCCTAGCCATTAATGGCTATTGATCTGCCTCCATGGTCAGAGGCAGTAATGCTTCTGAATACCAGTTGCTAGAAACTGCAAGAGAGGAGAGTGGTCTTGTGTTCCAGTCCTGCTGTCAAGATTTCCAGAGGCATCTGGTCGGCCACGATGAGAACAAGATGCTGGACTAGATGGGCCACTGGCCTCATCCAGAAAGGCTCTTCTTATGTCATTATACAAATCTGGGCTGCAATGCAGAGCAGAATAATTGAATTAAAAGCCTCTACCTTTTACACCAGGGTTTGAGAACCACTGGTGTAAAACCACTGGCACTCCAGGTGTTGTTGAACCACAACTCCCATCCTCCCTGAACACCAAAGTCCAACAAGATCTGGGGGACCATAGGTCCCCCCCACCATACATACAGAAGGGAGTGCATCTCCTAAGATGATACATGTGTGCATCCTTCAACAATAAAAAATATAATGGCTCTTTGGTTCAAACCAATTTTTTTCCACATGCAAATATATGCAGATTTAATCAATTAGCCGATTAGGGCAAAGTAAACACACACACACAACCCCTAGGAAACCAAAGCTCAGCCTGCTAACCTAAGCCCTGATTATACCACTAAAAAAAATGGAAGAAGAGAGCAGGGCAGGGAGAATTTACAATGCTTTCATTTTTAATCAGTTAACTGGTTCTCAATGCGAGAGAGTGAAAAAGAAACCATCTCCCATCCTTGCCCCGGGATGCCCCCAAAGCTAGCAAGCGGCAGACGACAATCCCAGTATTTATGGGGCTGACAAGGAAGAGAGAGTGGTTTTTCCAATATTTAATTTATCAAGTGGTTCTGCTTTACCTCCTGCGTCACTGCTGGGAGGAGCAGAGGGTTTATGAGGCTGTAAAGAGGAGGCCTTTCTGCAGAGCCTTCCAACACGCGGCTACGTGGGCAGGAAAGACATTTCCACAGCTTAGATGGGGTTAGTTAGGGTTGGTGAGGTGCTGCAGCTCAGTGGTTAGAGCACCTGCACTGCCTGCAGAATGTTTCTGCTGAAATCCCCAGCTTCTCCAGCAATGCCCACAGGTGTCCCTTCTCTGAAACTCTTAAGACCCTCTGCCAATCAGTGGGGACAATTCTGAATTAAGACAGGCTATGATTTGACTCGGCAGGCAGGATTCTCACCTGAGAAACCTTGTCAGTGGAAACCTCCAAACAGACCTGCTGCTGGAATGGGGCTTTCTCTGCTCCCCTCCCACCACGCTCCCCAAAATTCACTCAGGGTGTGCATTTTGGTAGACTCCCCACAGCAGCACAGGGGGGAAAGAGGAGGTATTGTTTAATCAGCTGCACAAGTTGAAAAGTTTGCATGGACAGAACAGTGTGGCGTTGAATTCCACACAGTATACGGCAGCTTCCTATAAAACTGAGGAAGGGCTTTGTGCTTTGCATGAAGAAGCTCCTGGGTTCAATCCCTGGCATCTCCAGGTACGGCTGGAAGTACCTCTTGCCCAAAACCCTGGAGAGCTACTGACAGCCAGTGTAGACAATACTGAGCTAGATGAACGAATGGTCTAGCAGTGTTATGGCTGTCAAAGGTGCTTCTTTCCCGCCCACTCCTCCCCAAAACTGCCAACTGGATATCTGCTGAGGGCTGCGCGGGACTGAGAGGTTCAGCTCCCTTTGTGACACGTCTGGTGAACTGCTCTCGGTTGTCGGAAAAGGAAGCACCTTCAGAGCCTAGGTCTCTCAAGTCTGCGGAGAGTCTGGGCCAGGTCTGGTGGCCAAAACGATTAGGACAGGAAAATGGATGGCATAGCAGCAGGCTGCTGAGACATCAGAGGAGCCCACCCGGGTGTGAAAACAGCCTGGGAAATGAGCGCGGAGGCGTCATTAATTATCGATAACGCCTGCGCACAGTAGATAAACAAGCCAGCACGCCCAAGGAAGCAGGTTGATGGAACGATCGCAGCACCTCTCTTTAGAAACCGCTCACACATACACACACACACCCCGCTCAAGTCTTCTGTGGCTGGCTGCACCCCCACTTTCACTAAACTTCTCCTCCGCCGCCAGTAGCTCTACATTTGAAGTGCCCTGAAGGCTCACCCAGAGCTGCAGGGCACGATTAGAGAAGGCATTCGCTGTGCCCCAAGAGAGTTCCTTGCCTTGCAAAGCAGCAGCGCGAGATTCTGCTGAAGCACACTCTGTGTGTGCGCGCGCGCATGTGTGTGACCCATATTTTTCGAGCCTGGCTCATTCCTCATTTAGGAGGAAAGCCGGGAAATGTGTGTGTGTGTGTGTGTGTGTCACAGAGAGAAAGTGTGCAAACCAACCCTTGGCGCTGGCTTCACCGGCTGTTGATGCTCTCAACACCAGAGTGCTCCTTAGAATCACTGAAAGGGACCCTTCGAGGCCGTTTAGATCAATCCGCAGCTGAATGAAAGGACCTTGCGGTGGTGGCATCCCAGAGTCAGATGGCCGGCTGGCCTCTGCTTCAAACCCCACGGTGAAGGAAAGCCCATCCCTGCCTGACGCAGAGTCAGTTCCATTTTCTAACACCTCCTAACATCTCCTAACGTTCAGCTGAAATCTGCTTCTTCCATAGTTTCCACCCATAGCTTCTGGTCTCTGGAAGAACAGAGAACATGCCCACTACATTTTCTGCATTGAAGCCCTATGGAATCCACTTCCCACAGGAGACAGTGATGGCCAACCAACATGGATGGTTTGAAAAGAAGATTAGGCAAATCTATAGACTCTCCTTCCTTGGAGGTTTTCAAGTAGAGGTTGGATGGTCACTTGCCATGGATGATTTAGCTGAGATTCCTGCATTGCAGGGAGTTGGACTAGATGACCCACGGAGTCCCTTCCAGCTCTCAAATTCTATGATTCTATGATCCTATGGGAGGACAAGGCTATTGACAGCTACTAGCCATGTTGGCAATGCTTTCCCTCTGTCCGAGGCAATATGCCTCCGAACACCAGTTGCTGGGAATCACAGGTGAAAAAAGGTGATGTTAGATTCAGGTCCTGCTTGTGGGTTTCTTATAATGGACACCTGGTGGCCACTTGGAGCACAGGACACTGGACTAGATGGGCCTTTTGACCAGATCCAGCTGCAGGGCTCTCTTATATTATTGTTGTTGTTGTCACCATTATTATATTTATTTTTTACATCCCGCCTTTCCCCCAGACTTGGGTTCAAGGTGGCTTATTTATCATACTGCCCTTGGGTGGCTTTAAAAGGGGATCTGGACAAATTCACAGCTAGGATAAGGCTAGTAGCAGCTGCTTGTTAAGATTATTTATATATCGCCTCCACTATTTTTAGAGGCTCATTAAGAAAATAAGGCAGGAGGAGAAAGGCGAGTCCAAAACACCTGGAAGGCATTGCAGTGGCTATGCTTGACTTGGGTGATTGACAGCTGGAAATGTTTTGCCTTTCCAGCGTCAGATTGGTTGGGGTTACCACTTCCAACTTGTAATGGCCAGAGGGGGAAGACAGACTGAATCCGACTGCTGGAGTCAGTTTGCTTCAGAGTGCCAGCTTCTGGGAATCACAAGTGGGGAGAGTGGTTTTTGCATTTGGGGGTTGTTTCCAAGGCCCTTATAAGGGATGGGGTGGGGGAGCACTGTGACACACACACACACACACACACACACACACACACACACAAGGAGGGCTTGTAGTACAGTTTCTCCTTACCATCCCTGCCAAGGATGGAAAGCAAGAATATCAATGTGGAACCCTTGCCTTCTGCTTCTTTACCAAGCAGGTTGTATGTGGATTGGTTCAAGAGAGGAGGGGCAAGCGAATGGGCAAGCCCTGCCCCACCCACTTTTACTTCTGGCCACGCCCACCATGGTCATGTGGCTCTCAGAAGGTTGCTGAGAAGGGAGGAGAATGCAGCCCATTGGGAACGGTTCCTTGCCTGTGCTCTGGCCACCCCACCACACTTGCCAACCCAATAAAGCAAATCCTTACACATCCTTACAAATGGGCCGTATCAGCAACAGCTTCCCCAAGCTACCAATTTAGTTCTTCTCAAGGGGCTTCTACCCACGCTTGCTGCTGTCATCCGTTATCATCTATGCAGACAAAAGTCATAAAAACACTTCCTCCCAAAATGTGCAGGCCAGTGTGGTCTCCTGGTTTTGTACATCCATTCCCCTTTATTGCTATTATTAGTATTTTTTAAAAAGAAGCCCTACTAACAATTATTGCAGTCTTTCAAGTGGATATGGTGCCTTGTTGCCCTTGGTTACACGAAAAAAGGAAGGTAAAGGGGGGGGGGTTTCGTGTCCCACTGGACCAGCTATGTTAACCTGACGTAAATTGTTCTTAACATGTGCCAAGTTGGAGAGAGGAAAAGGCAAGAGCTGAAATTTCACATGATGCAGGATGAGTCCGATTTGAAAGCAGAGGCTGCAGGCACACCATACATATTAAAGCACATTTTCCCCCATCCTCCAAGAATCCTGGGACCTGTAGTTTACCCATCGCAGAGCTACCATTTGCCACAAACTACAGTTCCTAGGATATGTGGTGCATCTGCAGCCAAAATCTCTGAGTCCGGGGCACTGTAGACTCCACCAGAGACATGGGGAGTTGGGGAGGGCTGCTTCATTGTGCATAATGCACCACCATCCTGGCATTTTGCAACTGGCAGCCTGGTGCAGAATCTGGCTCCCCTGCCAAGGACCTTTTTAAAATGTGAGCCAAGCTTCTAGCCCTCATGGCTGCCGCTTGGGGAAGAATGCTGCACCTGCTGAAGCAAAGTTTAGTGTATGTGCGGGGGGTGGGGAGCAAGCGCTTATTGGGCAGTGTCTGTGATGTCTCCATTTCAAGTCCTCTTGTCCCCTTGCCTACACCAAATCAGGGCCTCAGATACATGCCAGGCATCTGCACACACAACCCAGCCTTGTAGCATTTCCACATAAGATAAGATCACCCAGCAAATTAAAAGGAACATTGTCCTAAATTCAAAAGGGGAAAGAAAGGGCAATACTGTTGTTTTTCTTCAAGAAGCAAAGCAGCTCCGCAGCAAGCCAAGAGATGTGAGGCACAATATGCTACAGACTCCTCCTCAGAAAGAGATTGTGCCTAGTACATAAGGGCAAGATGTGTTGTTTTTTTTAAAAAATGCAACATGTCATCTGGATAGGCTTGGTTTATTAATATTTCACAGCGTCAAGATGCAAGCTACACCTACGTTCATTTTTATTTTTAAACAAGACACCCTGGGTCCAATTATAGATTAATCACATTTTGTTTATCATGGCATCCGTCGCTTTCCCATTCTGACAAAAGATAAAGAGAGGAATTAATAAACCATTAGTTGATTGCTGCTTTTTAAATTGGTTTGAACACCAGTATGTTTTGAATTGGGGGTAAGGGGACTAATGCATGTAAAGTTACAAACGAGCATTTATTTTACCTATCTGAAAAACAGTGTTCTCAGGTAAAATCATCAGTGGAGTCTAAAAAATAAGTAAATTGGTATTTCCTGTGATTCCACCCATACCCACCAGGTTCCATTTGGGCTCCGCCCAAAACCTGCCATTTTCCATTCTGGTTCTAGGCTTCTCTTACTGTCATAAATATTCGGGAGGGAACACTTTTTCTCACTCACCCACTGCAGTGATACCCCAATAAGCCTTCCCCCCCATTTTGAAATCCTGTCTCCTCAATTGACCTTTGCCCTCATCAGTTTTGATTTAATCCCCATTACTTATGGACAGTTTAAGCTGCCCAACAAATGACTCTGGTGGGAACCAAGCAAAACACTTTGCTACAAAAATGTGCCCCATCTGCAAACTGATCTGCACTTTGCAGGGACAGTTCAGTTTCTCTGGAAGGCACCTGCAGAGTGTTTCTCAAACCTTGCTAAGTGATGAAGGTCCTCCACTGCCAGATGACAGTAGAGCTTGATTTTTAACAAATCCTCATCTAATTGTTCAAACTGATACAGGTATACTCTGCTAAAACTGAACTGCTTGATAGCTCAGCTCTGAGCTCTTGCCAAGCACACTTTGCAGGTGTATCACTCAGTATTTGAAAGATTCTCCAAATTGGCAGGGACAAGAACTCGAGCAGCTGAAAGTGTGACAGTTTCAAAGTCTGGAACACACTAGTGCAGGAGTCAGCAAACTTCTATGCCTCAGTAAGCGCCGATTGTGCGGTGGGCCGAGGGGCGGGGGAGTGTGTGCCCATACGTGTGCACACATGCTATTTCCGGCGCACTTCTGGGTCGGAGAAGCACCGGAAATAGCTTGTGCACATGTGCATGGGCCTCCTCCGACCCAGATGTGCACCGGAAATAACGCTTGCGCACAAGCTATTTCCAGTGCTGCTCCGACCCAGAAGTGAGCAGCCACACAGCGCAGCGCCGGTAAGAGCGGGAGGCGGGGGTCACCGCAGACCGGATAAACGAGTCCCTCGGGCCTTATCTGGCCCACGGGCCTTAGTTTGGGGACCACTGCACTAGTGTCTTTGCAGTACCTCCTCTTCTGCACCATCATCTAAATTCACCTTGGGGGTGGGCGGACATACTTTACAGTTTCAAACCCATCACCATTGCTTCTCCCTCTTTGTCAATTATGACAAGTCTTCTCTATGCTTCTTGGTTTCAAAACTCAAAGACAACATATAATTTTGACAAGGGCTCACAAAACTCCAAAAGTGCTCTCTTTTTCTTCAAGGGGAATACAAGAAACCCATTAACAATCTCTTGCCAGTTCAGTGGGCATGTGGATGCAATTTGCTAAGGCCGTATATATGTATCCTGATATTAGGGAAAAGCTGTATGAATGCAAACCACAGCCTGCTAGGGACCCGCCTGGTGCATTATCTGTGCACAAGGTAGGTTTGCTTTGGCAGTAGCAGTGAATTTAAATGACATTTATATTTAACATACGTGTATATATACATGGGCTGGCATAAAAGCTAAGTGCAGAACACAGCCAAGATTTCTCACTTACCACATACAGCTTCCTCTTACTGGGCTGCATGGCTTTACAAGGAAGATAGAAAAGCCGGAAAATTCGGCAAACACCGCCACCAAGATTCCATTCTGACTCTGCCCATGCCCCCGCCAAGATTCTATTCTGACTCCACCCATGCTCCTGCCAAGATTCCATTCTGACTCCGCCCATGCCCCCCAAGATTCTATTCTGACTCCGCCCATGCTCCCGCCAAGATTCCACTCTGGCTCCATTCATGTTCCCCCCAAGATTCCATTCTGACTCCGCCCATGTCCCCACCAAGATTCCATTCTGACTCCGCCCATGTCCCCGCCAAGATTCCATTCTGACTCCGCCCATGTCCCCGCCAAGATTCCATTCTGACTTTGCCCATTCTCCCACAAAAACTCCATGTTGGCTCAGCCACACTCCCATCAAGATTTCATTCCAGCCTACGTTTCCCCACTTTCCATAGCTGCTTTCCCACTGCATTCCATGGAGGAAATGTACGCTCAGTACATGGAATCTGCAGACACAGTTTGGTCACAGGAAGGTGCAATGAGCGACATTGCATAACGAAAGGAGAGGGAAGGGTGGCATCCTAGACGATGGGAAGGGGAGAAAACTTGGAGGAGAGGGATAGAGATTACAGTTGCAGACAATGTACCCTAAAATTACTGGGGGGGGGGCTCTCCGTCCCGCAAACACATGTCTCCTTGCTGCTGTTGCAAATGGACTGTTCACTGTTCTGGTTTGTGGATAAACTGCCAATAATCCCTAAACATCAGTTGAAAAAGTGATGCAATAGCTAGAGAGTTGTTTTCTGTTGGCAAGATTGGGGTGGCAGGTCCAAATGCCCTCTTCAGCCCTTGGGAAGCGACAGCATCGCATTCATGCACTGCAGAGCGCCTGTGTTTATACAGCAGGCACACAGGGTTGCACACCATCATGTCTGAAGTAGGCATCTTCATCAAACTCACATCCATGCACCGGGGGAATCACCCCAAGAGGATGTGTGCAGCTTCACCAAATGAGACAGCGGGAGAGAGTCATCTTCTGTAAATGTGTGAAGGGCCCTCATCTCTGTCCTCATAGGGTTGCTTATCAAATTGGAATTTCACTGAAAAGTGCTCCAGAAAGGCAGAGAACAGGATGTTTGGCCTTGCAGAGAAAGACAGAAAAGTGGGACTCTCACGCATAAAGCAAAAAGAGTATTTTCTTTTCTTTCCTTCTTTTTTCAAAAGGGCTGGGATCTGTGGACTTTTAATTGGTTTAAGGCGGCCTTTGCCAACCTGGCGCCCTCTGGAAGTTTTGGGTGACAGCACTGGCATCTCACAGCTCTGTTGGCTGGGACTGATGTGAGCTGGTGGTGCAAAACATCTGCAGGGCAGCAGCTTAGCCAAGACTGGTTTAAACAGTGTATCATGATACTAATCATTGCCATCAGCAGCAGAGTAGCAGCATCAGCAGCAATGAAGAATTTGAAAGACAGATATTTTAAAATATTGGGCGTTTTGTTAAAAAACAGGGAGAACTTAAGCAAAGCCTGAGGCTCTGGTACGTAAAGTTTAAATAAATCATTTGATTTTTACACTTGTTTTAAAGCTATTCTGTCCTTCAAGTGGTTGGTGGAGGGTTGAACAGAGTCTTTCCCCTACCCCTTTTGAAATCCTCACAACCCTGTGAAGTACACCAGGGCAGGAGAGAATGAGGTCCCCAGAATCACTCAGCGAACAGAGATTTGAACCCAGGCCCCTAGCATGCTGTTGACGTCAGCATACTATTGTATAATCATCAATGTTAACGACATCACACACATTGCAACAAATATAGGTGTTTTTCCTAGATTACCGCTACTGGGAAATGTCTTTTCTCTGCAGCTGGCAAAAGCAGTATCAGACAGAACATTGGTGCACGATGCGCTCGCTCCGTATGGGGAGGAAGGGGGAGGAGTCAGGAGCAACGAGGCAGGGAAATAGATCACTGGGTCAAAGGAGTGTTCCTTTGCAGGAGGTATCAACCCCACCAGATCAGCTTTCAAGAAAACCATAGGTTAGGGATAAGATCTGGAATTTGCTTTAGTCCCACTACTCACCGTCCTGTGGCGTCGGCAGTGGCTGTGGAAAATAGTACCCTGGTTTGTCTGCAAAACAAAAGATTGAGGGGGTGGCATTAGTTGAGAGATTCAAGAAAACACTTTGAGCCACAGAGCTGTTGGCTGTTATTCCTCACTTGCACATGGCACTGTAACAAACCAGCATTCAGAAACATCAAGGTGAACTCCGAATCCCTCTCAATGATCTACAGATCAACTCAGAAGTAAGTCCCAGCGACTGCAAAGGGACTTACTTCCAGGTGAGCATGCTGTGACTGCAGCTGGAATGGTTTCTCCGAAGCTGGATCCTTCCATACTATCAAACCGTATGCCCTAAACACCAATCTACAAATGAGGGTGCTGGCTGCATCCCTGAGTGACTACCTGTTCTGGACCTGCTTCCTGCCAATCAGCCATGTCTTTGCAGCAGCTGTAATAGATGGATTCAATCATGTAGAGCAGGGTTAGCCATCCTGGGGGGGGCCCAGCTGCCATGGGACCACACCTCTCAAAAGCAGAGCCTAGCCAGCATGGCCAATGGTCACAGATGTTGGAAGTTGTAGTCTGGAGGCGACCCCCTGATGTATAGCAATGTGGCAAAATAAGATTTGCCTTCACACAGAGGCAAATCTGTCGTGCCTCTGAACGATGCCCCATTCTGGGCTTGATTCCTTCCAATGGGAAAGCCTACCAAGGACGGACACTCATGCAGAGTCAGAGGGGCAGGCTCCCTTGAGAGCAGGTCAATAAGGCTCCAAAAGTAAGCCTTTTTTGGAGCCATGCCCGTCTCAGATGCTAATTCAGAATTTAAAAAACGCACACTGATGCTTAAGGGGACGGTGTTTGTATCCACACACAAAAGCACACACAAAAACCCAATAGTAAATATATTTCTCTTCCAGCACTGGGGGAGGTAAGGGATGTGACAGCAGCTGCCTTGGGCAAGTCAATCTGTCAAGGCCCCTCCTGACCCCAGCTGCGATGCAAATCAAACTATTTATTACCTATCGTGCAAGGGTCTCCCAAGACACTGATCCATCAAAGCCATTTGAGTTGATTGGTGACCTGTGTTTGCAAAGCTGCCGCTTGTTATCCAGTTAGGTTGGGGGAGGCTGGGAGACGAGGGGGTGTCATAAAAGACAGGAGAGGCATAAACAGCACTAAAACTGCCACCCCCACAACCCTGACCAAAAGAACCTCTTTTTTTTCGTTCTGCAGAATCAAGGAGTAAAGACCCTCTTCGGGCAGCAAGCGCGGGCCAATTTAAAAGCGGAAAGATGCATGCTCGAATACGGCCCACCCTGTGTGTAGAAAGCTAGCATGTCATGGAGAAACCGGAGTCAAAAATACAACTAGGCAACATCTGGAAAGAACAGCATACTAGTTTGTTAGAAAAACAAAAAGGCTAACATACCCTATGTCTACCACTGCAATGTTTGGACCCTGTTTTTCAGGGTTTTGTAAGAAATCAAGGTTCTAGTCGTCTTGGCTGTGATATTAGTTGGGTGTGCCCAGCAGTAAGAACTATTTCCAGTGGTTGGAGGGGGGGCTGCATTTAAATCATCATCACAGAGAATGCCCCGTCGTGCCTGTACAGAGCAATCCTATAAAAAGAGATCTCTCTCCAGAAATGTAAATTGAGTACAGCTTTTCCCGGGGTGTGTATGTTTGTCCTCTGCTAACACCCGTTGTCACAATCCAACCACAGCTGTCAAATTTGCACATCTGCTTCTGTATGTCTGTATCTCCTCTCAGACCACACACACTTGCGTATACCCCGCCCCCCAGCATTTTGTACAACGCTGGGTATAAAATAGCTGCGTCTCGATAGAAAAGCCACCCACACACTTAACTGCCACACCCCAGTCTGCTTCTATATCCAGCACAAGAAGCACTTTAGGGATTCTCAGAAAACAGAGGCGAGCCTTGAAAATCCAAGCCAAGGGCAGAGCCTGGGACCCCATTTTCTTTGGTAGGATCTCAGCCTTGTGGCATGTGAAGTCAGAATGAAGGACAAAGGTGCCCCGGAGCTTGTGCAGAGCGTTGTTCCTTTTCTTATGTATGTGGGATTGGAGCAAGGGTAATCAACAGGGTGCCCCTCTAAGGTATCGTTGGGACTCAAAATATCCATCACTTCCAGCCAAGCCTGGAAGATGGGAGCTGCCACCCAAAAAGGATTAGGGATTTCCAGGACAAAGGGTGTGAACTCTGGTCAAAAGATGTCATTAAGAACTACTCGTGGGTAGCCTGCAGATAACACCAGACGTTTTGGGAGGGAGTTGTTAACTACAGGTTACACTCGGCATGGGGACCCTTCTTCAGTCTGAGGGCGGCATTCTCTCCTAGGCAACCTCCCAAAGGCTGCATGCAAGCAGTAGGTGGAGCCAGAGGCTAAAGTGGGCAGGGCAGGGAATGCAAATTTCACCTTTGCATAATAGGCTGGTTTCCACACACGCGCAAGGAGGGTTTGGAGCAGGGCCAGTGAGGGGGTGCGGTCTGAAGAGAGTTTCAGGGGCCAATTATAGGGGCATGGAGTGTCACATGTGGCCCCCAGGCCTGAGGTTCCCCCATCCCTGCTTTACAAACAAAAATAGCAGAGGGTTGCTTGTTGACGGTAAGCAACATTGGGAGAGGACAGCTGGAAAAAGAAGTGATGGGGAGGAGATTTCGCCACCCAAAGCCTCCTGGCTCCAAATCCCTGTTTCTGTCACCCACAGAGATTCAGTTTCAAATGCCCCTCCCTGCCCCCCTTGACTACACCCGTGATCTGGGCTATACATCTATCATGCCATTTTAAACAACTACAGCTTCCCCCAAAGAGCCCTGGGAGCTGCATTTCAGGGTGCTGAGAGAAGACACTGATTCACCTCACAGAGACACAGTTCTCAAGAGTGGTTTAACAATTGATCCCTCTTCCCAGGAAACTCTGGGAACTGTAGCTTTGAGAGGGGTAGAGGGGTCTCCTGACAAATCTCAGGACCCTTTACAAAAACAGACTCTCCAGGATGATTTGGGGGAAGCCGTGGCTGCTGGAAGTTGTAAAATAGCGCTTTAAATTTATGAGGGGAGATGGGGCCAATACAGGATGTGTCTGTCAAAATTGTATGAGAAAATGAAGCAGTGGAAAATGAGGTTTCATACCGGGTAAAATTTAGGTTGGCGGAAAGAGCGGGCCGTCTTTTGAGCATCACTGGGCAGAACTTTATATTGATAACGAGTGCTGTGATTCGCAGAAGTGCTTTGAAATGCAATATTAAAGGGCCCTGGTGAATGAGACCCATCTCGTCCAGTTTCCTGTTCTCACAGAGGCCAGTCCAATGGCTCAGGGGTGCTCAGAGGCAGGGCACAAAGGCAAGAGCCCTCCCTCACCTTGGCTCGCAAAAGGAGCCCTGATGGATCAGACCCAAAGGCCCACCTAGCATCTGTTTGCTTTGTTTTAGTTTGCTCCTGAGCATCTGGCAATTCAGAAGTATACTGCATCTGGGCATGGAGGTTCCATCTGGCCATCAGGACTAGTAACTGCCCCTCCCTAACCAGGGCTGTGAGCTACGCACAATGCACCCTCAGCACAGAAAGCACCATGCATTAGGACATGAGATTCAATACCCAGAGAACATCAGCTTTCACTTAAACACACACACACACAACTAAATATAAGCACATTCAGGCTCTAGGGGCTGTAAATGTAGATTCCTCCAAGGAAGTGTTTGAGCAGCGATTCCACTTATCTGGGGATAGGAAAGCAAGATGAATGCCATGCCAGATGAGACCAAAAGGTCCGTCGCCCTGTATCCAACACTGCCAAGTCAGACGCTTCTGGAAAGATCGCAAGCAGTGCACGAAGGCAGCCCCGGTTATCCTCCTCCTTGCCCCCAGCATTTGATATTCAGAGATGCACTGGGAAATGCAAGGGGCTGCCTTGTTACCCCAGGTGTTTGTCCCTGTAGCCCAGTACTGTCTACCCTGTCTGGGAGCAGCTCTTGGGGGCTTTGGTAGAGAAGGGTCTTACCCATCGTCTGTACATGATCCTTCTAACCCTAACCTGGGACAACATCTGCATGTAAGAGGGTGCTTCGCCACTGAGCTACAGGTCTTGTAGGAAACAACACAGGAAGCTGTCTTCTACTGAGTTAGGATTAACATTTGCTTTCCTGGGTTTCGTCAGAGAGTCTCCCCCAGTTCTTCCTGGAAATTGAACCCGGGGCCTTCTGCATGCATCGCAAATGCTCTACGCCCAACCACACACCGAGCTGCAGCTCTTCCCATATTGTGAACGCAGCAATCTGACAAAGACTAAGTCCACCTAGCTTGATAACGTCTGCACTGACTGGCAGAGCACCTCCCTGGGGTTTAAGACTCCAGGAGCATTCACAGCCCCAACTAGAAAGGCCGGGAACTGAACCTGGGACCTTCTGCATGGTAGGCGGCTGCTCTGCCACTGAGCTACAAGGTCCCTCCTCTGAATAACCGTCTCTGCACATGGAGAGTCTGCTTAGCTATGACAGCCAATAGCAAGCAGCAGCCCGACGCGCTCCCCCCACCATCCATTTCAGGTGGGGCATCAATGCCAGGCATAAGGCATATCCCCCCTTGCTCCCATGGAATGGGAATTAGTTCAGAGACACAGCTCAGAGCGAAGAACGCAGCTGTTGTGTGCAAAACAGTTTTTATCGACACGAGGAAATCAAAGAGGCACGAAGGGGTTGCATCCCATGTCAGTCCTACTCAGAGCAGGTTACTGAAGATGACAGACTTTGGCTTGCTAATTTCAGCGGGTCTGCTCTGAACAGGACTCAAGTGGAAGCAACCCAAAGTCCTATGGGGCCATCCCTGTTCGTTCAGCCTGCATTTAAGTGTCAGCAATGCATTATAGGTTTACTAAGCAAGCAAATTAAGAGAGCCACACCCTCCGAGCCACACCCATGTTGCCTTTAAGCTCCTCCCCTTGTTTTCCCCCCGCCACTGCCGCCACGTGCCGAGGGAGACACCTACAGTTGTTGAGGAAAAGCAGGACGGCGAATCCTAGTGTGGAGGTGGCCAAGAGGATCAGGCAGATGTTGCAGGGGATCATGAAATATCGAACCACTAGGGAGACTTTGTGCTGGTACATCCGGTCCCTCTCCAAGGAACTGGGCCCCATGGGGTACTGGCAAGCGGTCATGCCGCTCACTGGGGCCCAGGCCCCAACCGGGAGATCCAGGATAGCGGTTACTCTGGGCACAAGGAAGCTTTCGCCCCTCGCTTGCCCGTTTCCAAAATGGTGGCTGCGTTCTAAGTGTTCTCAGGAACCGACATCCTCAGGCTGGCCGGCCGGCATGAGGGATTCAGAGTTCAGGAGGAAGAACCAAACATTGCGCAGACCATCTTGAGGTTGTAATCCAAATCTAGGCGAAGGGAGACCTAAGCCAAAGGAACTGGTGTCCCGTCAGGGAGCTTCCCCTTTGAGGGATTCGAAGAGTCATCCTCTCAGAACCAGTCATGAGCGCTGGGGTTCCGTCCTCAACAAGCAATGCCTGCCATTGCAAAAACTGTGAGGGAGACTCTGAAGGGGCCCCCTGACTCTGGAAGGCTCCCCAAATCTACCATCCGATTAGGAGAGAGGCCAGCTGGGGAAACAATGCAGGATAACTCCATCCAACAGTAACTCCTTCAGCAGACAGCTTTCGCGGAAATAAAAGAGGTTATAATCCTGGTTTTCAAGACTTGTCAAACCCTCAGACAAGGAGGAGTATGCTATTGTGGAGAAAAATTAGAGGGTGAGCGGGGGGAGATAGATCTTCCAAGAACCGCGAACATTAGTTGAGTCTTTGAGGGGGGGGGATCCTCACAAGGCGTGGTTCACTATTAAACCGTCGACCCGGTTGCTGGGTGGTCCTCGGGGCTGGAGCGAGTTCCTCCAGCCCATGCGCACCTCTGACAACGCGTGTTGTCAGAGAAACGCATGTTGAAGAGAAACACAGAAGAAGTGAGAATGAAAACAGACCCCTGCATGTGACACACACACACACCCCGAAACTTAATCCAGAGAGGGAGCGGATGAATTCTCTTATCACCTGGGAGCCAGGAGACGGGGCCAGAATCCCCTTTTCTCTGCTTCCTCTTTCAAAGGGATTCCAAAGTCCACCGAGGGCTCAGCTGCCGTTTCCTCGACAGCAGCTGGCGGCAGGGTTCTCTGGCTGGCGACGGGCTCTCTTGATGGGAGACGGATCCCGAGCTCCTTTCGCCGATGCCGGAACAGCTGCTGAGATGAGCTAAACGCACCACCACCTTCTCTCTCCGCACAGAGCCAGCACGCCAGCCCTCGCTACCGATTCCTCACACACCAGAAATAAATAAATTCATCCCAAGAGTAAGAAGCATTAAAAAAAAAAAAGAAACGTGAAACGGAGGCTTGCAAAAGGGCACAGAGCCCTGATTCAAGAGTTCTGGCAACACAGGGTGCCGCTCGCGGAGAAGCTCAGGTTCGGAAGCCGCCAGGCGTACAACGCACGCCCAAGTTTCTCAAGCCGCCCCCCAACGACTCAGGGTGGCGAGAAAGCCAAGCGAGGAAACGAGACGACTGTCCGCGGCCGTTCCTTGGCTGTCCGTTGCCATTCCCTGGGCACCGCTGCAGCTTTGCTGTCCTCACCCGGTGTGAGCTGTCCATCTCCGGACGTCGGTCAGAGGTTCCATCCTTCCCTGACCCGGGTCTCCCTCAAAACAAAACCAACAGTGCAAGAGTTCGGCTGTGGCAAGGAGGGGTGTCGGAGGCTCTCCTCCGCGGCTCAAGAGGTGGAGAAGCGGTTAAAAACAAAGGAGAGAAGATAGCGGTGTGTTCCGGAGGGAGCTGCTGTCATGCAAAGAGGAGGCAGGACCCCTCGGGCACCACCCCCTCTGCTTCCGAAAGATACCTCTGGAGCTACGGACACCTGTCAGCATTTCCAGGGAGATGGGAGGGAGGGGTGGGGAAGGAAGGCTCCCTTCAGCTCTCCCTGCCTCCCTGGAAGAGAGCAAAAGGGAAATTATCTCCCCTCCCTCCGCTCTCTCTCTCGCTCTCTCCAACCCCCGCCCCCCTCGACAAGCCCCGCGTCTCATTTGTGAACTCAAGATGTTGAAAGGGGCGGAGAAGGCAGTGTCAAAACTCATTATGTGTCTCTTTCTCAGCCACTCTGAGCTTCTCGCCTCTCTGCACACGCACAGACACACACAAAAGGCGCACCCTCTGTCAGCAGGCAGGCACATATAGGCTGGGTCTCCTCAAGAGCTGATTTTTTTATTTTGGTATTTTTGAGTGAGTGGAAATGCCAGGGAAGATCCTGGCAGGATGGCGTGTCAAAAGGGGGGGCGGGGAAGGATAGCGATATGGATCGCGTTACAAGATGTAATGGAGTACGCGGGGCGGGGTGTGGGGGGCAGAACAGGAGATCGCTACTTTTTGAAGGAAGGGAATTCCCTCTTTAGAAAAGCAGGAGGAATCGTCCCAGAGTTGTGTGCCGGGTGGATGTGAAAACAGAGAGGGAATTAAAAACACCCTCCTCCAAGTCTCATAAAAGGAGATGGAAATTTTCGCATTGCAAGTGACATTCTTTCTCTCAGCTGCTGCTTCTCGGCTGGGACAAAGCCTGGGATGTCTTTTTTTTTTTTAAGACTGACAAAAATATTCAGAGGAGAAGCCTATCAATAGTTTATCCCCTCTTCCCCAGCTAAATGAAGCTTCCAGGCTCCAAAGCAGTATATCTCTGAATACAGATTGCTAGTGGATAAAGTCTGATGAGAAAGCATTTGCCACCACACAACTGCTTGTGAGTTTCCCAGAAACACTGTCTGCCCACTGTCGGAATTATCAAAATTTTCTGCCTTAGCGCACATGTGCTACGACAGCCCGCACATGCGCACTGATAACAAGAATGGAGTGTGATGTGACCTTCAAAATGGGATTCTAGAGCAGACAAAAGGGGAGGGGGCTTTGCATGCAGAAGGTCCCAGGTTCAGGCCCCAGCATCTCCAGGTAGGGCTGAGAGAGACCTCTGCCAGAAAGCCCAGAGAGCTGCTGCCAGTCAGGGTTGACAATACTGAGCTAGATGGACCAATGGTCTGAGTCACTATAAGGCAGTTTCCCTTGTACCTAGCTGATCACTGTAGGAAGCAGGGTGATGAACTAGGTGGACCTTTGGTTTGGTCCAGCAAGGTTCGTCTTAAGTTCTTAAAACTGCCATCTTACACACTGTGAAAGCCTTCACTAACCTAGTGCCCTCCAGATTTTTGGAGACTACAATTCCCATCAGCCCCTGGCAGCACAGCAGCTGCAGGTCAAAACATCTGGAATGCACCAAGCTGGTAATGGCTGCTCTAATGCACCATGGGAGCTGCTGCTGCTATACAAATTCTAATAAATAATAGTAATAATGAGCATGTTTCAATTAACCGCTGCACTAGTGGGAGCTAGTCCAAGGATTCCTGCCAGTGCAATGGAATTTTGCCCCCCTCTTCTGCCCATGAGCAGCCCAGCAGTCACCAGATCTGCTCTGAAGGGTGTGTGGAAGCCCTAGAGCAGATTTAGGAAGGAATGTGTTACGGGAAGAGAGGGGTGCATTGTCCCATGAAGAACGTGTGAGTTGTTCTGTGTGCACAGAGCGCTTCTGAGTGTTAGTGTGATGTGTCAGACTAGGACCTGGGAGACCTGAGTTCAAATCACTGAGTGACCTTGGACCCAGTCACTACCTCTCATCCTAACCTACCTCACAGGGCTGTTTTGGGGATGAAACTAGAGAAGGGGAGAGGCATGTATGCCACCCTGTTGGAGGATAGGTGGAATATAAATGTGATAAACAATGATAAATAGTCAAGGACATTGCATACCACCCAAACTCATTATTGAGAGCATCCAGCCTCCTACAGGGTGGCAGTGGTACGTGACCATTTCAATTTCCCACAATGCTTCTGACACAGTATTTCTCTGGAGCATTCTGGGAAATAAACAATGGCAGAGGGACCCCACTGTGCCGAAGGCCCTCTCAAATCTAGAACTGGCCCTGCCGCTTATAAATTTTGCTCCTGACAGCAGAACCTCCAGGAATCACGCAGAGGACCTGGAGGTGTGATTCAACAAAGGGGGCTGAGAAGCATTTCCACCCCACAGTGCTTTCGACAGGGGCCTAAGGGTAAAAATGTGTCCTAAAAGTGAAACAAGGTCTTGCACCAATAAGGCACGAGTTAAACACACAGAAACGCACCCTAATCAGCCTGTGGGACCGTCTCCATGCCTTAGCCAAGAATGCCTTGGATTTCAAAGCCACACTCTCTTGGAAAAAGTTGGACCTAATCCAAAAGCTTTAAATCTCCCATCCCTCTTCCTCACCCCTGGAAGAAACATGGGGGGGGGAGTGGCAAACAATTAATTTGCATGCCTCCATTTGCATGTTTCCATATGCAAAGCAAGCCTAGCAAATCTCATGAGGACGGCAGGAATGTGCCCCTTTGAGACGGCCCCCCGCCAAATACGTGCAGGCAGGGTGCGAAGAAGCCTGTCCCTTTCCACGCTCCTTGGCAGCAGAATATGACCCCCCTTCCCCTGCACAGACAATGGTCTCGAAAAAGAGAAGGGGAAGGGGAAAGGGAGTAATTCACTGACAGAAGTGAACCATGTCCAGGCAGACTTGTAACAGAGACCCAAACTGTGATATCTATCTGTTTCTGGTCTGGCCAAATCAGACTGCAGGCGGAGGGCACAAAAGATGGAACATTCCTTCATATAATCAATCAATCCCTACACACAGAAATCAAGAGTCTCAAGGAGAAAGTCTCCCCCTGACATGCTAGATCTCTGTCTGCCTGCCTGTCTCTTTAGGGATTGATTGATTGATTGATTGATTGATTGATTGAAGGAGCATTTGAACATCTCCCTCCTGCAATACAGGGACACAGGAAGGTGCCCTATAGTAAGTCATGTCACTGGTCCATCTAACTCAGTATTGTCAGCACTGGTAGGCAGCAGCCTTCCGGAGTTTTAGGCAAGTGTTTTTTCCTAGCCCTGCCTAGACATTCTGGTTGTTCTGCACTTAAAATTCATGCTCTACCACTGAGCTACAGCCCTCTCAACTCCAAATGAAATGGAATTAGCCTAGATTGTGGTTAACCACCTCGATAGAAACCAAGACGATAAAGGGCAGATCTGAGGAGCGGAAGCATGGTGAAAAGAACAGATAGGAGATCAGCCAAAAGGAAGAAAGCTGGGTCTCTGTTAAAGAGAGGCACATGCTTGTGGTGGCTCCTATGGCCAGGGAAGGAACCCTCTGTGCATGCTCAGAGGTGATTCCGTCTCGCCCCAAACTTGCACAAACAGAGAAATAATCCAGTCATGGCTCTCCCTCCCCTCCAAGACTCCTGGAAAGTGTGCCTGCCTTCTAAAGGGTCCTTTGACTTGTTAGGAGACCCCAAATCCCTTCAGAGTGCTGAAATTCCCAGAGTTCCCTGTGAAGAGGAATTGGTTGATAAACCTCTCTAAGTGCTCTGACCACTGAGCTGCAGCACCCCCCAAACCCCTCAAATCATACCACTGAAAACGTAAGACAGGAAGAGTCACAAATTTGCGTGGTCAAAAAGGCACACCAGCAATGGCAGGAGAATTCCCTTTCCACATATTACTATTGTTATTATTCCTTTTTGGCAAATAGCATAAACACACCTATTGACATCTTCCCAAGCAGAACACAAGACGAGCCCTTCTGGATCAGGCCAGTGGCTCAACGAGTCCAGCATCCTGTTCTCACAGATGTCTCTGAGGAAACCCTCAGGCAAGACCTGAGCACAAAAGCACTCTTTCTTACTGCAACTTCCAGCATCTGGCATTCAGAAGCAAACTTCCACCAGCAGCCTAGCCGCCATGGGTAGTAGCCATATCCTTATCCTTCGTGAATTTGTCCAATCCACTTTTAAAGCCATCCAGGTTGGCGGCCATCACTGCCAGTTCACTGAGTCAGTTCCATAGTTTAACTATGTGCTGTGCAAAGAACTCTGCTCCGAATTTTCCATCGTTCAAATGTCCCAGAGTTCTAGTGTTAGGAGAGGGAGGAAAAAAATTGTCTCTTTCTATGTTCTCCACGCTACACAATATCCTGGGGCCATTCCTAGGATTCAAATGATTAAATCCTATGGATTTATTGGCAACTGCTGCTGGCATAAAAAGAGCTTTGCGGAATCAGGGCTAAGGTCTACCTGAGACTTCTCCAGCCTGTCCCAGTCATCATGGTCAATGGTCAGGGATGAGGGGAGTTGGGGGTGAATAACTTTCTGAATCTCCTGTCTCTGCTCATCAGCAAGCAGCCACCTAATTCCAACAGAGCTGTGTAGTCTAAGACAATTGCCAACGCAGACGGAGAAATTCTCCCCTAGAAACTTGTGATTCTTCAGTGCAAAAGATCCGTCTCCTAGGCGCCCTCTGGTGTCCACCACTGCAAACTGCACAATCTGTCCACTGCATTCCTGCCTACCTCTCAGAAGCATGAGGTCATTTTCATACAATCATAGAATTGTAGACTTGGAAAGGACCTCAAGAGTTATTTAGTACAACCCCTTGCAATGCAGGAGTCTTAACATATGATCCCCATCCAGTTTGAAACCATACCGGACCCTGCTTAGCTTTGATTTATTACATTTGATTTACCCTACTCCAAGATGGGAGGAGAAGGGGGAAGCCGCCAGAACATTGGATCTGAAAGTGAAATTTAAAATTCCCAGAAAGGTAAACCCATTCACGGATAGGGAATTGTTTATAAGAATTGATTTTTTGTTACACTGTATTTTATTACAGCTTTGTTAAAACTTTAAACTATTTTATTTCTTTTAACTGTATTTATAACTTGTTTAATAATATATGCCCCTGTGGGAAGTCTTCACTGTTTGGGAGAGCGGGTAAGAAATTCCTAAAGAGAACATTTATATATATTCTCCTAGTACTGGGTTGCAAAAGAACGTGGTGAAATTAAAGTATTGCTTCTGTGTTTTGTCAAAACCACTATCGTGTATTCCTAATGAGATACCGTATTGGCCCGAATAGAAGACGCACTTTTAAATTCGGGCCATGAAAAGTTAAAGTGCGAAGACTGGGAGAAATTTGTAGAATATCTGAAAAATGTGTGTGATGTGCAAACAACGCTGGTGGGGTTTCAAGAAGCACTGTAAAAGTTAAGATGTATTGTCAAAAAGAAATAGAAGGAGGAGGGAAGATAAATGGCAATACAAATGAAGGGAATGCATACTAAAGAATAACTATGGATGATTATCAGAGAAGCTGAAGGAAGTCCAAAAAGATTTAATTTGTTAAAATTTGGATAAAATTGTATAATTCTGTTGGAAAATTAATAAAAATTTATTTTTTTAAAAAAAGAAAAGTTAAAGTGTGGCTTATATTCATGACTTTACGTCGCCGGCAAAGCGGCGCAGCTCCCCCCCACAAGTAGCCTGGGAACATGGGGCAATGGTGCACCACCTACCCGCCGCTCCCAAGTCTCCCCCGGCACCGGCTTGGGGAGGTAGTGCTGGGGGGGGGCGGGAGTAGGGCCGCACCCACAAATATTGTATTTTTCCATGTATAAGACTAGGTTTTTCCCCCCTAAAAAATAATGTCAAAAATTAGGGGGGCATCTTATACAAGGATGTATCTCCCCTCATTTTCTTAAATCTGAGTCCCCAAAAATAGTAGGAGTCTTATACATGGGAGCATGTTATAGATGGAAAAATACGGTAAGTCTTGAATTTTAAAGGTGCGGCTTATTTGGGGGTGCATCTTATATTCAGGCCAATGCGGTACATATCCAAGATACAGTGATACCTCAGGTTACATACGCTTCAGGTTACAGACTCCGCTAACCCAGAAATAGTGCTTCAGGTTAAGAACTTTGCTTCAGGATAAGAACAGAAATCGTGCTCCGGCGGAGCTGCAGCAGCAGCAGAAGGCCCCATTAGCTTCAGGTTAAGAACAGTTTCAGGTTAAGAACGGACCTCCGGAACAAATTAAGTACTTAACCCGAGGTACCACTGTATACACAAGGAAGATCATGGTTGGAAGACTACAGTGGTACCTTGGGTTACAGACGCTTCAGGTTACAGACTCCGCTAACCCAGAAATAGTACCTTGGGTTAAGAACTTTGCTTGAGGATGAGAACAGAAATAGCGCGGTGGCAGCAGTGGGAGGCCCCATTAGCTAAAGTGTTAAGAACAGTTTCAGGTTAAGAACGGACCTCCGGAACAAATAAAGTTCTTAACCCGAGGTACCACTGTACTCAGATGCCCTCCCCAGCGGCATGGTGCCATCCCATCGCTGAATTTGAAGAGTACAGGAAGTTGCCTTACATTGTGTAAGAGAAGGGGTTGCGACTCGCCACCAAGGCGCCCATGTCCACAAAACCTCAAGCTCCCCACTCCCTTGGTCATGAGGCAGTAAGGGCAGATAACCTTTATCACTCTTGAAAAGTACGCAGAGATGAAGGAGGAAGTTGGAAGAAGGGAGCTCTATCCCACTTCAGACCTATGTGCTGTTCCAGGGCTCACGAGTGATTCTACACTGGTTCCTCAGGTTAAGAACTTAATTCGTTCTGGAGGTCCATTCTTAACCTGAAACTGTTCTTAACCTGAGGTACCAGTTTAGCTAATGGGGCCTCCCGCTGCCGCTGCACGATTTCTGTTCTCATCCTGAAGCAAAGTTCTTAACCCAAGGTACTATTTCTGGGTTAGCGGAGTCTGTAACCTGAAGCGTCTGTAACCTGAGGTACCACGGTACTGGTCTTTTTTACCATGATCCCTTGGTTCACACTTCATCTCTTTTGTGGGAGTGGCATGGCTGATCTGGAGGAGAGACAAGACCGGATAGTGGCACTCACTCAAAAATCTAACTGTGTCCAAGGGCCAGAAAAAAGTTTGGCAACCCCTGAGCCAGGGCACTGGGCCATTCAGCTCAGCATTGTCTACACTGACCGGCAGAGGCTCTCCAGGGTTTCAGGCAGGGGACACTCCCAGCCTTATTGGGAGATATGGGAGAAATGAGGGATTGAACCTGGGACCTTCTGCAGGCAAAGCAGATGCTCTGTCACTGAGCTACAGCCCTTCCCCTATAAATAAAGCTGTGTATGGAGGGGGGGCGTGTAATCAAAGCCAGAAGGACATCCTTGTTATTGAATTAATTCTTAAGGGTTTAACAGATGGGTATTGTATTACTGTTTAGACGTAAACTTGCTTTATGTTTTGACATATGCTATGTTTTGTTATATTGGTTATTTTGATATCTTGTGTTAACTGAGCTGCTCTCTATTGGCTGTTTGCTGTTCTGAGCTTCCCCTGGGAAGGAGGGGGAAAGCAAGATATAAGCAATAAGTGAAATGAAAATGAAATATTCAGCAATTGAACTGAACCGCCAGCTGGGAATTTACACTGTACAGATCTAGCACGGTTGTTGTTGTTGTTTAGTCGTTTAGTCGTGTCCGACTCTTCGTGACCCCATGGACCAGAGCACGCCAGGCACCTCTGTCCTCCACTACCTCCCGCAGTTTGGTCAGACTCATGTTTGTGGCTTCGAGAACACTATCCAACCATCTCATCCTCTGTCGCCCCCTTCTCCTTGTGCCCTCCATCTTTCCCAGCATCAGTGTCTTCTCCAGGGAGTCTTCTCTTCTCATGAGGTGGCCAAAGTACTGGAGCCTCAGCTTCACGATCTGTCCTTCCAGTGAGCACTCAGGGCTGATTTCATTAAGAATGGATGCGTTTGATCTTCTTGCAGTCCATGGGACTCTCAAGAGTCTTCTCCAGCACCATAATTCAAAAGCATCAATTCTTCGGCGATCAGCCTTCTTTATGGTCCAGCTCTCACTTCCATACATCACTACTGGGAAAACCATGGCTTTAACTATACGGATCTTTGTTGGCAAGGTGATGTCTCTACTTCTCAAGATGCTGTCTAGGCCTGTCATTGCCCTTCTCCCAAGAAGCAGGCGTCTTTTAATTTCGTGGCTGCTGTCACCATCTGCAGTGATCATGGAGCCCAAGAAAGTAAAATCTCTCACTGCCTCCATTTCTTCTCCTTCTATTTGCCAGGAGGTGATGGGACCAGTGGCCATGATCTTCGTTTTTTTGATGTTGAGCCTCAGACCATATTTTGCGCTCTCCTCTTTCACCCTCATTAAAAGGTTCTTTAATTCCTCCTCACTTTCTGCCATCAAGGTTGTGTCATCTGCATATCTGAGGTTGTTGATATTTCTTCCAGCAATCTTAATTCCAGCTTGGGATTCATCCAGCCCAGCCTTTCGCATGATGTATTCTGCGTATAAATTAAATAAGCAGGGAGACAAAATACAGCCTTGTCGTACGCCTTTCCCAATTTTGAACCAATCAGTTGTTCCATATCCAGTTCTAACTGTAGCTTCTTGTCCCACATAGAGATTTCTCAGGAGACAGATGAGGTGATCAGGCACTCCCATTTCTTTAAGAACTTGCCATAGTTTGCTGTGGTCGACACAGTCAAAGGCTTTTGCATAGTCAATGAAGCAGAAGTAGATGTCTTTCTGGAACTCTCTAGCTTTCTCCATAATCCAGCGCATGTTTGCAATTTGGTCTCTGGTTCCTCTGCCTCTTCTAAATCCAGCTTGCACTTCTGGGAGTTCTCGGTCCACATACTGCTTGAGCCTTCCTTGGAGAATTTTAAGCATAACCTTGCTAGCGTGTGAAATGAGTGCAATTGTGCGGTAGTTGGAGCATTCTTTGGCACTGCCCTTCTTTGGGATTGGGATGTAGACTGATCTTCTCCAATCTTCTGGCCACTGCTGAGTTTTCCAAATTTGCTGGCATATTGAGTGTAGCACCTTAACAGCATCATCTTTTAAAATTTTAAATAGTTCAGCTGGAATACCATCACTTCCACTGGCCTTGTTATTTGCAGTGCTTTCTAAGGCCCATTTGACTTCACTCTCCAGGATGTCTGGCTCAAGGTCAGCAACCACACTACCTGGGGTGTACGAGACATCCATATCTTTCTGGTATAATTCCTCTGTGTATTCTTGCCACCGCTTCTTGATGTCTTCTGCTTCTGTTAGGTCCTTACCACTTTTGTCTTTTATTATGGTAATCTTTGTACGAAATGTTCCTTTCATATCTCCAATTTTCTTGAACAGATCTCTGGTTCTTCCTATTCTGTTGTTTTCCTCTATTTGTTTGCATTGCTCGTTTAAGAAGGCCTTCTTGTCTCTCCTTGCTATTCTTTGGAAATCTGCATTCAATTTCCTGTATCTTTCACTATCTCCCTCGCATTTTGCTTGCCTTCTCTCCTCCGCTATTTGTAAGGCCTCGTTGGACAGCCACTTTGCTTTCTTGCATTTCCTTTTCATTGGGATGGTTTTCGTTGCTGCCTCCTGTACAATGTTACGAGCCTCCATCCATAGTTCTTCAGGCACTCTGTCCACCAAATCTAAATCCTTAAACCTGTTCGTCACTTCCACTGTGTACTCATAAGGGATTTGACTTAGATTGTATCTTACCGGCCCAGTGGTTTTTCCTACTTTCTTCAGTTTAAGCTTGAATTTTGCTATAAGAAGCTGATGATCTGAGCCACAGTCAGCTCCAGGTCTTGTTTTTGCTGACTGTATAGAGCTTCTCCATCTTTGGCTGCAGAGAATATAATCAATCTGATTTCGATACTGCCCATCTGGTGATGTCCATGTGTAGAGTCGTCTCTTGTGTTGTTGGAAAAGCGTGTTTGTGATGACCAGCTTGTTCTCTTGACAGAACTCTATTAGCCTTTGCCCTGCTTCATTTTGATCTCCAAGGCCAAACTTGCCAGTTGTTCCTTTTATCTCTTGATTCCCTACTTTAGCATTCCAATCCCCTATAATGAGAAGAACATCCTTCTTTGGTGTCACTTCTATAAGGTCTTGTAAGTCTTCATAGAATTGGTCTATTTCAGTTTCTTCAGCACCAGTGGTTGGTGCATAAACTTGGATTACTGTGATGTTAAAAGGTCTGCCTTGGATTCGTATCGAGATCATTCTATCATTTTTGAGATTGCATCCCAGTACAGCTTTCGCCACTCTTTTGTTGACTATGAGGGCCACTCCATTTCTTTTACGGGATTTTTGCCCACAGTAGTAGATGTGATGGTCATCCGAACTGAATTCGCCCATTCCCGTCCATTTTAGTTCACTGATGCCCAGGATGTCAATATTTATTCTTGCCATCTCATTTTTGACCACCTCCAACTTACCCAGGTTCATGGTTCTTACATTCCAGGTTCCTATGCAATATTTTTCTTTACAGCATTGGACTTTCCTTTCGCTTCCAGGCATATCCGCAACTGAGCGTCCTTTCGGCTTTGGCCCAGCCGCTTCATCAGCTCTGGATCTACTTGTACTTGCCCTCCGCTCTTCCCCAGTAGCATGTTGGACGCCTTCCGACCTGAGGGGCTCATCTTCCAGCGTCATAACTTTTATATGCCTGTTGTCTTTGTCCATTGAGTTTTCTTGGCAAGGATACTGGAGTGGCTTGCCGGTTCCTCCTCCAGGTGGATCACGTTTGGTCAAAACTCTCCACTATGACCTGTTCATCTTGTGTGCCCTGCTCGGCGTAGTTCATAGCTTCTCTGAGTTCTTCAAGCCCCTTCGCCACGGCAAGGCAGTGATCCATGAAGGGGCTAGCACGGTTACCCACCCCCTATCTATGTGCCCACACTCCTTATTGAGCTTTCTGCTTGTTGAGATAGAGTTGGTTGCTAAGCACGCAAATAGATATGAGAGGAGGGCAGGGATAGGTAAAATGGCTATCATTATCACCAGTATAAATCAACAGGGAGGCTGCACACCCAGGTCCCGCTTTACGAACGCTCGCTAACCCTTGCTATACACCCTGCAGATTCAGATATCCAACCAGAATGCAATTTTTTAAAATCTCTGTTTGCCTTTTGCTGGTTGGGAGAGGAGGGGGGCAGGCAGGCAGATTCTAGCTCCTTGTGTTCCAGTAAGCAGGACCTATGTGTACTTAAAATTAAAATTAAAAACTTAAAAGTTCTGTCCATCCATCTCAACAACAATAAGAAGGAGAGAGGAGAATGAACAGGGAAGCTATTGTTATGTTATTTAAAGGGGAAAGGGGCAAATCTATGCTGCTGCCCCCATACACATTCCCCCTCTCTCTCCCTGCCCTGCCCCTAACTTCACACATCCCCCCACCGCGTTATGAACCAGAGCGTTTAAATGCATTAAAGCCACTGTGTGGCCAAGCAGCCCCAGGGGGTTGCTAATGGGTTTGTTAGGAAAATGCTAGCAATGGGGAGACCACAGCTGCTCGCCTGCCACCAGAGACAGCCCAAAGCATGTATGGGGTGGGTGGACTGAAGGACAGGAGAGAACCAGGATGGGGAAGGAGGTCGCAGAAAGTTGGTCCCCACCCACCTGTGCTCTTAACCATCTTTGGCCTCTCACCTCACCAGCATTCACTAACCTCTGCCATTAAACCGATGACTGATGGCAGCTTTGTAAAGCTCTGTGCAGTGTGGAGAAAGTGGAGAGGGGCTGGTTGCTCTGGTCTGGCTTTTGTCTAAACAGGAGCCCCAACCCAGAAACAGAGACAGGAGCAGCAAAGAGGGAGCGCTATGAAAAATCTGACTCTGAAGGATTAGGGCTTCTTCTTCTTTTCAGTCTTCCTCCCTTTTATCTATCAGCCTGGCAGCCAAGGGTGTGGTTTCACAAGTTCTACCTCACCCAGTAGACTTCATTCTATTCCCCCACCACATAGTCAATGCTGCATTGCTCAGTCCCACTGGATGCTGGTCCATTTGGGGCAAATGAGGGCACTGCCCCACCAACCTCTGGAATCTCCCACCTACTTGCCTTCTTCCTTACAAGCTGAAGGGGCTGTCAGCTTCCTCCTCCTCAGTCTCAATATTGCTCAGCTGGGAGGAGGATGGAGACAAAACTAGAATGTGTTGGCTCTGACTGTCATTAGCTCTGACTCTGCTCTGGCGCCACCTACTGTTAAGCTCCCTGCTTTCTGCCCTACCAGTCCCAATGACCGCTTCACACTACTGCTCAGTCCTCATTAATCACTTAGAGCAGGGGTCAGCAAACTTCTTTCAGCAGGGGGCCGGTCCACTGTCCCTCAAACCTTGTGGGGGGTCGGTCTATATTTTGAAAGAAAGAAAAAATTAACGAATTCCTATGCCCCACAAATAACCTAGAGATGCATTTTAAATAAAAGCACACATTCTACTCATGTAAAAACACCAGGCAGGCCCCACAAATAACCCAGAGATACATTTTAAATAAAAGCACGCGTTCTACTCATGTAAAAACACGCTGATTCCCGGATTGTCCGTGGGCCGGCTTTAGAAGTCGACTGGGCCGGATCCAGCCCCTGGGCCTTAGTTTGCCTACCAGTGACTTAGAGATTTTTTGTTTGGGTTGTTTTGTTTTTTACACGAAAGCAGCATATAAATCTTACAGGATAAATAAAGTCCTTGTTGAAAGCTCCCCCCCTTACTTTTAAAAAAACAACCTGTATAGATTGGGGGGGGGGGGGTTATATCTGATAAAAAAGATATTTGGTGCTGAGCTTTGTTACTCTTTTTCAAACGTTAATAAAATTTATTTTAAAAATAATAATAAATCACCACCACCAAAAATCCTGCCTTTGAAGCTTATAGAAACCCCTCTGCTGGTCTCCTGCTGCCTCAGCAAAGCCCCTTCCCTCTCATTACGAGAACTTCCCAGTGTGAGATTTCTGCAAACGTTTGAGGTTCCCTGGGGTCTGCTGACCACCCCCTCCTGCACACAGACACTAGCAACTTGGCTGCAGAAGCACCCGCACTCAGAAAATGAGTTTTGTTATTAGTATATGTGCTTAGGAAATCCAATTCAGCAGCCACACTCTCCGATGGCAGGCCAGTGAGCCTGAGAGAATGGCGGTAATATCCCTGATCCCTTTCCAGCTGTGCACTGGGGTCTTTTAAAATCCAGTTTGGCTAGAGAGCTAATTGGTATTTATCCCGCAGCCCAGGCGGGCAGCATAAACAGGTTTTATGATGCCCCCTCTATCCAATCTCCCTCCCTCAAGGAGCCCTGTCTGAAGTGCTAATGGGTTAACACAGACACACTGCACACTCTCCCCTTGCTTTTACAAGCTAATTAGCAGCATTAATGAGAAAAACAACCAAAAGGAGGTGAGGGTGGGGGAAGAGTCCGTTCCTGCCCCCTTTTAGCCTGCAGGGATTTTAATGATGTCATTTAATACGGCGGCAGCAGAAAAAGGGGGCAAAGGGGGGGAATCAGGAAGAGACAGACAAACACCGAAGGAAGGAGAAAGAACACCACAGGTTGAGTCTAAATTGGGGGGGGGGGGGCTTCTCTGTTGGCAATTCTCTTTGTGCATTCTCTGTGGAAGCCCCTAAGCAGTTGAATTCCCTCTGCACAGAGGGGCATCTGGCACCGTCATGATACAGCCTTGCTTCCCTGGCTTTTGATACCTGAGATACATGTTGTTGTGTGCCACCCCAATCTCTGAGTGGTGCAAGATTTCAGCGGCACCAGGCGCTCACCCCAGGGGATTTCCTGAACATGGGAAGCTAGGTCCAAGGATTTAGGAGTCTGCAATCCAGGTTGAATCTCCCAGCCTTGGTTCTAACACCTACTAGACCCAAGAACGCATGGGAGCCTGCCACCCACAAACTCATAACAATATATTATAAAAAGGTAAAGGGACCCCTGACCATTAGGTCCAGTCATGGCCGACTCTGGGGTTGCGGCTCTCATCTCGCTTTATTGGCCAAGGGAGCTGGCCAGCATGTCATGTGGCCAGCATGACTAAGCCGCTTCTGGCGAACCAGAGCAGCGCACGGAAATGCCGTTTACCTTCCCGCCAGAGCGGTACCTATTTATCTACTTGCACTTTGACGTGCTTTCGAACTGCTAGGTTGGCAGGAGCAGGGACCGAGCAACGGGAGCTCACCCCGTCATGGGGATTCGAACCGCCGACCTTCTGATCGGCAAGTCCTAGGCTCTGTGGTTTAACCCACAGCGCCACCCGTGTCCCTAAAAATATATTATAAATATAGCTATATTAGGACTCACCCTATTTGTGATTGTCATTTGGTTCAAGCTGTTTTTACTGTTGTATTTGGCACTGCTGTGACTTGCCCTGGGAATTTCTGGAGAAGAGCAGTTGATGATGATAAATTATTATTGTTAACAGCAACGATGATGACAATAAAATTGTAGACTCCCTCAATTAAACAGCCCCTTCCCCACCACCAAAAACCAAAGGAAATCTAGCAGGGCTGGGGAACCTGTGGACTACAACTCCCCTAATCCCCAGTAGCTAGCATGGCCAGTGATCAGGGATGATGGGAACTGTAGTCCGCAACATCTGGAGAGCACAATATTGGCTACTGTAGCAGGCAGATAAAAGTCTTTCTTTTAGGCTCTTCCTTCTCTTCTGGCAGAGTAACACTGCCACCTACTGGCCTGTCAGAGATAAGACGCACCTGGATTCAACTTCGGAAAAGAGATCAGCCAATTATTTTCAAGCCAATAAATTTTGGGAGATGAGTCCACCAATCCTGCAGCTCAGGGCAGCCAACATGTGAGTTAAGTTTTCTCACAGCCCCTTCCTTGACCGCAGAGGCCGGGATGGTGGCCAACTCAAACCAGACACTTTCCATTTAAAGCACACAGACCTCCTTCCTGGCTGGAGGATTTTAGAGGCTTCTTGTTAACGGCTCGGCATAAAGGAGAAACAAGCCACAGAGGAGGCCGAGGGAGTGGAAGTAGGATTGGTCCCTTGGGGGTGCTTAGAATTAACAACAGCCTTACCATGATGGGCTGGCGGCGGAGAGGGGGGGTGTTTAAGCAGGAAAGAGAATGGTGAACAATTGCCGTATATCAGGACCCTCAAGAGACAGGGTAATATAGCAGACCTAGAGTCTGAAAAAGGAATCCGAAAGCTGTATGAGCATAGAAAGCTGCCTGAGACTGAGTCAGATACATAAGTCCATCTTCCTCAGTACTGCCTACGCCAGGCATAGGCAAACTCGGCCCTCCAGATGTTTTGGGACTACAACTCCCATCATTCCTGACCACTGGTCCTGTTAGCTAGGGATGATGGGAGTTGTAGTCCCAAAACATCTGGAGGGCCAAGTTTGCCTATGCCTGGCCAACGCTCACTGACAGTGGCTCTCCAGGGTTTCCGGTGGGAGATGCTCATTGGTGGATTGAACCTGGGGCCTTCTGCATGCCAAGCAGCTAGTCTGCCACTGAGCTATGACCCTTCCTCCCCTGGCTAGAATCATAGCTGTCAACTTTTCCCTTTTCTTGCGAGGAATCCTATTCAGAATAAGGGAATTTCCCTTTAAAAAAGGGAAATGTTGACAGCTATGGCTAGAATGCCGACCATTATTTATCCTCCCTTTCTATTTCTGATGTTCATGGCGCAAGCACCATTCCTTATGCAGCCTAAAAAACAGCGCCATCCATGCAAAAAGAGGGAGGCGTCAGCAGGTTTCACGGAAACCCTAAGCGCTTGCAGAAGTTCACAAAATCATCTTAAAGAGAAAATGCTAAAGAGGAAGGGTAACAACCCCCACCGGAAAAAAACCAGCCCAATGAAGATTGAGCAGGATGGGGGTGTGAGGACAGGAAATTGGGGAGCAAAGGATAGAATGAACAGAAGAAGGCATGGCTGGCTGCGAATGTGAACAGAAACCATCCACAATAGTATTAATATTAATAAAGCAGTGCTAGACACTGAGATATGAAAGCTAGGAGCTAAATGGCACCGTAAACCTAGATTACGGGCGCAACAAGGGAATGTCTAGGTAAGCTTTTTTATAACAAGAACACAAAGCTGAAAACGAATGAACTGCAGCTAAAATATTACGTTCATTTTTCACAGGGTCTAGTCCTTCCCGTGTCCCACCCCCCAAATATTCTTAAGAGGGTCTCTTTTCCAGTCTTCAGAGAGTAGCTGGAAGTAGGGAGGCAGAAAAAGGTCCTCCTTTCCTTCCACTCTGCAGTTTTAATCTGAAACCTTAGGCGCAGTACTGCACCCAGAACTCAGAAACTACTCGCGCCAATGAAATTCCCTGTCGCAAAATGCGCCTAGAACAATGGGAGTTTCAAACACTGTAATAAAGCAGTGTGACTCTCCATGGTCTTCAGCAGAGAAAGGTCTTCTTCATATCACCTCCTAAGGTGAAATAGCTCAGTTGGTAGAGCATGAGACTCCTAATCTCAGGGCTGTGGGTTCGAGCCCCACGTTTGGCAAAGGATTCCTGAATGGCAGAGGACTGGACTAGGTGGGGGGTTTTGGTCCCTTCCATCTCTAAAATTCTACGATTCTATGATTCCTACCTGATCCCTTTTAACTTCAGATGCTTTTCCACTAAGCTTCCTTTAAGGAAGTGGTTCTCAAACTTTCTTCTCCAGGCCACATTTTCAGAATGAAAATTTGTTTGTGCCATACCAATTTTTTTTATTATTATAAGAAATACATTGGAAAACAAAAAGAAACAACAACTAGCTTCTTAGAGAAAGAACAACTAGCTGCATCAACAACTAACTGTTCTTGATTTATAACCTAGAACACAACTGCTTTAGAATATGATCATGGGACATCCAGAAAGTATAAAACAATGCACCTACGTTAAGAACAAGAATCATTCCCAAAATATAATTATAAACAAGCCTCTTACATAGGTATATATACCTTGAGTATGTATACAAACTCAATGAGAGGTGTGAGCTTGCTTTTGCCAGGTAATCTCCTTTATATCAGGTCTAATTTGAGACAAACAAACTCTCATCTCATCAAGACAAAGAAGCCTTTCTCTTATCTGATCTTTTATTTGTCAGAGCTGAAAATCTCTGTTCACAACAATATGTGGGCCACTGGCCTGACCCAGCAGGTTCTTCTTATGCTTCTATTAAAAAATATTAACAGTCAACAAACCACAAGCCACCGGCAAAAAACGAAGAAAAAGAGAAGCATTCTGTCCTTCAACCAGAAGGGAGTGCTATTGAATTCCACTACACTTTCTTACATAGATATGTATTCAGCTAAGGAAAAGTTACTTCCGAATGTGCAGGTTTTCAAGGTTGGCTGCGTGGAATGAAACTTTCCAGTCTCCTGGAGAAACCAGGAGGCTTAGTGATGCAACTGAGGATAGGGAGTGGTCTTTACAGGAGAGGGGCTTCATGCACACATACACTTAAAGCACCCACACTCAAAATCATGGTAACTGTAGTTTCTTAAGAGTGCTAGAAGCTGTAGCTCTGTGAGGGCATAAACTGTGCTTCCCAAGATTCTTTGCCAGGGGGGCTGGGCAGGTGGGGGCTGAATGAGCTTTAAATGTATGGTTTGCACACAGACTAGGAAGTTAGAACACACAATCGATTTTTTATAGTCTGGAGGTCAAGGCCCTAACTCTGGAAAATAGTAATCTGCTTAGCGCATGAGTGAGAAGGCTCCGCCCTTAGGCTAAAATGTGGCCCTTTGCATCAGGCCCTGGGCTGACCCTATCCCTGGGGCACACACCCAGCCCGGCTCTGTGCTGTTGACAAGCCAGAAAATGCCCTTGACCTGTGAGGATCCCTCGTTGCTCACCTCTGGAGGGTGTGTGTGTGTGTGTGTGTGTGTGTATACAACACTGGCTTTTTCATAGTTAGAATGGAGCCTCCTGTACAATGCTAAAGAATCCAATCTGTTCTTCTATCCCCTTTTGCCTTGTCCCCAGCCATGCAGCCCCAGAAGACTAACCACCAGGAAATATGGCCTGTAGCGATGCTCCCAGATCCCCCAGGTGTTAAATTAGCTTAACGCCTCTCTCTTCCAACTGGCTGATACGTATACAGTGGTACCTCGGGTTACATACGCTTCAGGTTACATACGCTTCAGGTTACAGACTCCGCTAACCCAGAAATATTACTTTGGGTTAAGAACTTTGCTTCAGGATGAGAACAGAAATTGTGCTCCGGCGGCGCGGCAGCAGCAGGAGGCCCCATTAGCTAAAGTGGTGCTTCAGGTTAAGAACAGTTTCAGGTTAAGAACGGACCTCCGGAACGGATTAAGTACTTAACCCGAGGTACCACTGTATAAGCCCTTCTGGATCGGGGGAATCCCCATCAAAGCTGGTGTGGCATGGAATCGAACCCTGTCAGAAGTGTTCACTGTGCCAAACTGGGCAGCCAGACTGCAGTGGAGATTGGTCCTTTAGGCGAAATGGGGAAGGCACTGCCCTACAGACCTCAGTCTGCCCTCAGCCAGATACCCCACCTGCATGCTTTTTTTTCTTACAACCAGTCTAATGGCGTGGCCTTGAATGTGTTGCACACAAGGGTGCAGTTGGGGAACTTCTTGGCACTCTGCACTAAATCCTGAAGAACTTCGTCTTTCACTCTGAAAAGCTTAAGTTCCCAGCCATCATGGATGCAGAAATAGTCTTGAAAATTGGGTAGGGCAATTCTGGGTTCAATGCAGCGAGTAGCACACTGCCCCCTCCCTGCATCAAGCAGAGCCAGAGTTTTAAGCATTTTCTGCACGTATTTGCATTATTTGCAGAATTCCAGCAGGTTGCTGAGTTTGACGATTTTTGGAACTTGGATCTCAGTGCAGAATCCCTCCCCACCCCCGCTTTCAAGCACAGGCAATGCATCACCCTTGGCTTCCTTGCTGGCATAACACCCAAATACCAAGCAAGGAATTAAAAGCATTAAAAAGACAAATTGGAATGGCTTGCCTCCGGGGGTGAGCTCAGAGCACCAGCGGCAATGCAGCATTTAGCAATCCAGAAAGCAAAGAGTATTTTGATTGTGGCACCCTCAGAAAGGGCTGCAACTCTGGGGTACAGTGGTACCTCGGGTTAAGAACTTAATTCGTTCTGGAGGTCCGTTCTTAACCTGAAACTGTTCTTAATCTGAGGTACCACTTTAGCTAATGGGGCCTCCCGCTGCCGCTGCACCGCCAGAGCACAATGTCTGTTCTCATCCTGAGGTAAAGTTCTTAACCCGAGGTACTATTTCTGGGTTAGCGGAGTCTGTAACCTTAAGCGTCTGTAACCCGAGGTACCACTGTATAGCATGGAGGTCAGCAAGGCTTACCGGGCATGGGCCAGATCACTCCCACAGAGATCCTCCGTGGGCCGGGCCGGCGCAGCACAACACCAGAAATCGGTTCTGCGCATGCCCAGGCACCGAAAATTGTGCCTGTGCAGAAGCGATTTTCAGCGTCTGGCCATGTGCAGAAGCAATTTCCAGAGCCACAGAAGAGAGTCCCTGCACCACGCTGTGCCGGTTTAGTGCAGCGTACGGGGACTCACCGAGCAGGCGGCTCAGTTCGGGGGCAGCTCGGGGGCCGGTTAAACGGCCTCCGTGGGCCGCTTCCGGCCCATGGGCATTAGGTTGCCGACCCCTGGTATAGCATCTGCTTTGCATGCAGGTCTTGGGTTCAATCTCTAGGGAGGGCTGGGAAAGTTCCCTGCCCGAAACCCCAAAGAGCTTTTGTCAGGCAGTGTAGACAATACTGAACTAGATGGTGAAGGTAAAAGACCCTGGATGGTTAAGTCCAGTCAAAGGTGATTATGAGGTTGCAGCGTTCATCTCACTTCAGGCCGAGGGAGCCGGCATTTGTCCACAGAAAGCTTTCCGAGTCATGTGGACAGCAGGACTAAACCGCTTCTGGCACAACAGAACACCATGACGGAAACCAGAGCAGCGCACTGAAACGCAGTTTACCTTCCCGACGCAGCAGTACCTATTTGTCTACTTGCACTGGCATGCTTTTGAACTGCTTGGTTGGCAGGAGCTGGGACAGAGCAACGGGAGCTCACCCCATGGTGGGGATTCAAACTGCCGACCTTCTGATCGGCAAGCCCAAGAGGCTCACCACCCGCATCCCTACTGAACTAGATGGACATACACAGTATACTGGTCCACTTTGCAATGTGGACACTGTATTGTCTACACCAACTAGCAGGGTCCCTCTGAAGTTTCAGATCCAACCCAGAGATTGAACCTGGGACCTTCTGCATGCTGAAAAAATATTTTACCCCTGAGCTATGGGGCACATGTTTTGCTGGAGGGATAGTCTGCCTTGCTGCAGACACTAGGAGGCACCGTTTCATGTACCAGCCTGGTCCACCTGCCTGGCGTCCCTTATCAGGAGGGAGGGTGTGTGTGTGTGTGTGTCTGTGTGTGTGTGTGTGTGTGCTGGAAACCCTGCAAGCTGCAGTCGCTCACCGGATAAAAGCAAAGGCATGTGAAACGCTTTGCAGAGGAGCAAGACATAACTTGGCAGAGCCGGTCAGATTCCAAATTCCAGTCCTCGCATGCCAGCCATATCTGCAGCGGCTGAACAAAGGGACCGACAGTTTATTCCTTCTCTTCAAAGCCAGTTGCTCCACCACACACACACACACACACACACACACACACTCCCTTGGCATCCTGGGATTCCCAGAGCTGGGGTTCCCGGGATGAATGGGCCACGGTCCAGGTTTGGGCCGACAGTGTGTCACACCCTCCCACTTGCCCTCTGTGCCTCCTGCCCTCTTGTTCCAAGAGCTCGGATATCCTGGTTTTAAAGACAGTGTTGGAGCAACAACCTCTCGCACTGTTTGGGTAGGCTGGGGGGGGGGGCTGTAAATAAGAGGGGAGGAATTCTGCAAGGAGCACAGCAGGAAAAAGCCCAGACGTTGGCATGTGGGGAATCTAAAAGGGCAAGCTTCCAGTCCAGGCAAGGGAACCTTTTCCATGCCAAGGGCCAGATTTCATTCTCAGCAACCTTCAGGGGGCCACGTTCCAGTGGTGGCAGAGGCCAAAGTGGGTGGAGCAATGGATGTAAATCTCATCTCTGCAGTAGGCTAGTTTCTACACACACCCTTCTCTATCCTATCAAGGGCTGCATCCAAGCCAAGCAAAAGCACCCAAGAGCAGTGCTGGTGAGGGATGTGACTTGGGGAGGAGTCGTGAGAGCCAGATAAAGAGGCCCCTGAGGCTCCATTGTTCTAGTCCTTATGGATGGAAAGACAGGGAGCAGGGGCGTAGGATGGGGGATGTGGGGTGTGTGGTCCGCCCCAGGTATCATCCCTCAGGGGGTGACAAAATGGCGGGGCCTGGCCTGCAGCGCGGCCGAGCCACACGTCTCTCCTGGGAGTGACGCGGTGGCTCGGGGCCCTGCGCTGCCCGAAATGGCAGGATGGGGCTTACGTCTGCCAGGTGGACTCTGTGGGCAGCTTGCCACAGCACCCCCCTGGTCGGATCACCGGCTCGCCCCCGCCGCTCCGGGTGCCAGAGCAGCTAGCTGACAGGGTGTCTCATCCCCTTTCTACCTGGAGATGCTGTTGGGGATTGAACCTGTGTCCTTCTGCACCCAAAGCAGATGCTCCACCCTTGGGCAGCAAGGCCTTCCATCTACACCACAAGTGCTATGCTGTCTCCCCTTCATCTAATTTTTCTTCTCCAAATTTACATGCCCAAATTGTTCAAAACATTCCATATCAGTTTCCAGAGGCCCTCGTCATCCAAGGTTCCCACCGTTAAGGATGAAAACAAATGCAAAAAAACTTTCATTTCTGCATATAACAAGCAAACAGCAGCAGATTAGGAATTATGAAGGAGAGACAAACTGTCCACTGTCAAGAGGAAGGAGGCCTCTGAATGCCAGCAGCTGGGAATCACATGGGGGGCGGAGCACTTTCACACTCTGTGTTTTCCAGAAGAGCATTTGAATGTCCACTGTGGGGGGAAAGGATGCTGGACAAGATGGGCCTGATCCTGCAGGGCCCTTCTGGAGGTCTTAAGCATTTCAAACATTACAAATCAGTGTTTATTTTGTTCTTTCATATTAGGCCCGCAACATTTACTCATTAATTTATTTTAAAATATATCAAAAAAGTTCCCCCAATCAATTCCACCAATCCCTCCCCAGTTAAATGTGTTATAATTTCTAAGACCAATACTTATTAAAACGATAGCAACCAGGTCACAAGCAATTAAAAATAATAAAAAAAAACCTGCCCACTATTTTCTGATAATTTGGTTGCCCTAATGAAGATGGTTCCTTAAGATGGGTTTTGGAACTCATCTTGAAAAAGGCATTTTTATCCTGTGGTTGACAAAAAGAGCAATACCTCTTTCAGTAGCTGCTGTAAGTATCAACTGAAAACAAAGTACACCTCTCTTCTTCAGACAAACCATTTCTCATAATCAATGTACTCAATTCATTAACCAGCAAGTGGGCTAAGAGTGCAGCCCTATGCTTGCCTACTCAAATATAAACCCATTGAGTTCAATGGGGCTTAATCTCAGGTTAAGAGTAGACACAGTTGCAGTCTTAAGACTCATAACATCAACCAAACCAAGGTTCTTGGGTTGCTCGAGAGCCCTTTTTCATGCCCATTAGTTCACTAGGCTGTATAACAACCTTGCAAGGTAGGCCAGAATTATATTCTCCGCACTGCAAATGGGGAGGGAGAAAGCTAAGCGGGGAGAGAGAGATGAATTTTGAACTGAGAGTCTCTTGGATCAGAGCCCAGCCTCTATGTCACTAGCTGAACAAGTCTGGAAAAAGAGCTATGAGCTGATACCCCATTAAAGGACAAATGGATTGACTAATGAAGGAGTTTGAGAACAATGCCAGCACTTACCAGCAAGAAGTCTCTTATGTTCTTTAGAAAGCAGGGGAAGGGAGAAAGGGAAGAAGAAAAAGGAGAAAATAAGGCGTTAGAACAGAAAGGACCAATGGCAGCCATTCCAAACATGCATACAAACAAAAGAGCCCGACAGAGCATGCCAAAGATCTATCAAGAACAGTACCCAGTTTCCAACAGAGGACAGCCAGAGAGATGCCTGTAGGAAGCTATTTGTCTCCTCACAAATGCCCACCCTTGCCCAAAGGCTTTTTTAAAAAGACACTTGATTATTAGGATAAAGACAAAATACAAACAACAGCAAACATACTGATACAAAAAGAGAAAAAAGGAAAACTGGGACGAATAAGAGGGAAGGGGGGAGGAGGAAAAGAATACCCTCCATTAATCCTTGTGATGCATCTTTTATAATCACAATCCAAGGAATTGAGAAAACACTTTTTCTGCAAACTTAATTGGACCATTGTCGCTCTATGTTCCATCTCTGTTGTATATCAAACAGCATTAGGAAGCTGGACCAGGTGGGTCTTTTGACCTGAACCAGCAGCCAGTCTCTTATGCTCTTTGTGTGCAATAACGAGGAAAGAGGAGATGTGGAGTTCTCAGAAAAGAAAGCAACCTGTTCCTAGTACAGTGGTACCTCGGGTTACATACACTTCAGGTTACATACGCTTCGGGTTACAGACTCCGCTAACCCAGAAATAGTACCTCAGGATAAGGACTTTGCTTCAGGATGAGAACAGAAATCTTGCTCCGGCGGCGCGGCAGCAGCAGGAGGCCCCATTAGCTAAAGTGGTGCTTCAGGTTAAGAACAGTTTCAGGTTGAGAATGGACCTCCGGAACGAATTAAGTACTTAACCTGAGATACCACTGTAACTCAATGTATGTTTTTAAAAAAAACAACCATGTGAAACTCACAACAAAATGCTCCAGTGCAGGGTTCCAGCCAGCCATGCCTGCTTCCTCTCCACTCCATTCCATCTTCTCCCTCTCCCCGCCCCGTAATAATAACTCAGCATTCTGTGACCACTGAACCTGCTCAGTTAGGCTGCTTTCGGGGTGTCTCATTCATTGGGGGGTTCCGTTCCCCTGCTTTAAAGATTTTTTGAACTTTTGCAAACCTCAGAGTTTCTCTTAACCCTGATGATGATACCTCTCAGGTTGGGTTGGGTTTGGGTGGTACAGTTTCGGCTACATAACAATCCACAATTGGAGAACGAGTTCTCTTTTTGTATATGTAGCCCTCTCAGAGCTGATGTCCGACAGAGGTTCTATAGGAAGCTGCCTTATAATGAGTCAGAACATTGGACCATCTAGCTAAGCACTCTCCAGGGTTTCAGGCAAGAATCTCTCCCTGAAGACTGAACCTGGGACCTTTTGCATGCAGTGCTGATGGCTCTACCACTGAGCTACAGTTCTTGCAATCAGAAGGCCTTCATATGCAGGTACTGTTTCACTCCATATTGCACTTGCAGTGGATGCTCGGGTTGCGAACATGATCCGTGCGGGATGCATGTTCACAAGCCGCAGCGTGCGCAACCCACGTCTGCGCATGCGCAAAGCGCGATTTAGTGCTTCTGCGCGGGCACAACCACCAAAACCTGGAAGTAACCCGTTCTGGTACTTCCGGGTTTCGGCAGTCCACAACCCAAAAAAAACCACAACCTGAAGCAGTTGTAACCTGAGGTATGACTGTATCACCAGATACTTTCCAGAGTGTCTGGCAGAATCTCTCCCAGCTCCACCTGAGAGATGCCAGGGATTGAACCTGAGACCTTCTGCAAGCAAAGCAGATGTTCTGCCACTGGACTGCAACGCCCATCCTCCCATTTAAAAAAAAAAATTAAAAAAATCATCCAGCCATTTAATCAGGAGCAGCTTTTGCATTAACTGTGAGAGCTATGCATTGCAAGTCCTGCTTTACGCCCCTGGTTGCCATCTTCCAATCTGGATTGCAAATCTCCTGGGGTCAAGAAGTTTCTGCACGCCATACTATCCCTGACAGGATGAAAGAAAAAAACGAATTCAGAGCAGACGGCCGCTGAAGTATTGAGCCCGCAGTTCCAACAGCCCAGCTTCTAAAAGACTGTCTGGGTAGACTTTGGAGCTCAAATAGCTCAAATGCAGATTTTCATTTTTATTTTTAGTGGGATGGTATTCCCTAGTTCCTGAGGTATTGGCATTATGTATGCTGGAGCAGTTACTACAGGAAATGCGGGGGTGGGGTGGCAACCCTCTGGCCAGGGGGTCCTGCACCCTCCCGGGCGCCAGGCGGATAATGCCAGCAGCCTCCCAGACAAGCGGCTGAGCAAACGGGTGAACGTGACTTTGGAAGAGTCACAAACGGACGATGAGGGAAGGGAGGAGAACCTCCCAAATTGACCTTCCAAGCCTCCAATGAGGACGCCTGCCAAGTCAATGATGCAATGCTGCTGGCAACCCGTGCCACTTCCCGTGCCATGGGCTTTGGGCTAGGATTATGGTGGCTTAAAATATCCCAGACCAGTAGGGTTATTTTTGGGATGGGGTGGAAGAATGAATAGGTTCTTTTGAGAGTTTGTGTGTGCGTGTGAGAGAGGAGAAGGATGCTGTTTCATGAGCACATACAAAAGATGAGTGATTTAAAAACAGACCAGAACCGTCACCGGATTAACATAATGACCAGCAAGCTACCGGCAATGGCCCATGGGCAGCCAGGCCAACAAAGGATGCTGACACTGAGTCAGACCACTGGGTCCCTCTAGCAACTCACAGAGAACCCCCAATAAAAGAGAAGCAAAAGCTTCAGCAGAAACAGATCAGAGAAAACTTGCAGATTGTTGGGAGAGATTCCAGCCCTCCCCCTTCCCAGTCCTTGCTCTGAATCAAAGGAGATTGTGATCTTGGTCTTAAAATCTGAGCTGTTTTGAGCATCTCTGGCTGGACAGGAACCTTCTAAACCAAACAAGGGAGGCAGATCAAAGGCCTATCTCCATCCCAAACACAGGAGGCATTGCAGATGGCCCTTTCTCAGGGGTTCCCAAACTCTCCCCCCCACCTACCACTTGAAACTTGCTAAGGGTCTTGGCAGACCACTTAATGACTTTTCTGCCTCTTGTAGGAAATGTAATGGGCTGCAATTGTGTGTGATTTTTAAATCACACTATAATTGCTTTGTTTCTGTCTTCTGTTGCTCTGCCCACCAACCCCACATTAACCCACTTGGAGCAGCAATTCACAAAGAGGGCAGTGCCAACACCTGGGGCAGTGGGATTATTTAGGGGGGCCCTCAGAGGCAACGGACAGATGAAGGTGTAAATGAATATCAGGCTTTGAAAAGCTGGTATGACTGGATCAAGTTCATAAATTTTTTTGAATTAATTAAACTAAACAGTTTTAATTGGATTTTGAATAAATGTGCAATTAATTGTTACTGTGTTTATTATGCCATTATCTTCCCTAGTGGGTTGTGCAAAAATGCTATTTCCCTTTTTATAGGGAAAGGCGGGGGCACTGGAGATGAGTTCATGAAACCAAAGGGGCGGTGGCCCGAAAATGTTTGGCTCTTCACCTTCCCAACCCTATT